>NC_081830.1:84077410-86926160 GCF_030867095.1 Alligator mississippiensis | reverse complement strand
CTGCAGCCATAAGGAAGTGCCCTGGGGATCTCCCACCGGGGAAGGCTGCTAACAAGTGGGAACAAACCCTACTCTTCCCATGGGCATTGCCAGGGAAAGCCAAGGCCTCCTCCAGGGTTGCCGCAAAATGTTCCAGCAGGAGATGGCAGCAGAGGTCAGTTTATAGCACCGAGCCGTACCGTAAAACGGAAGTACATGTTGCCCAAAGACGAAGCTGATACCCTATGAGGGGGAACATGTCCATGTCTTTTAGAGGCAAGGATACTATTAAGCATTTCCTAATCACATTCCCATTTTCCAAGGCCATCTCCATCCAACTGCTTTATCAGTCACCCTCCATCCCACCGTCCAGGCCCGTGCTTGTTCCTGGCTCAGACTTAGATGTTTAAAGAAAAAACCCAGTCTGTATCCCCCCAAAACCTAAATGGCAGCCATTCAGGAACTCCAATGATGATTGATTAATGAAGGATTATTGCTGCTGGCAAAGGGAAAGGTTGGGAGCAGCAAAGGCGGACATCAGCAGTGGAAAAGAAAAGGCCACTGTAAAGGAGACACGTAAAGGAGGAACAATGGAGATTCACCCCCAAGTTCTCCTTTGCTTTCATTTCTCCATCAAAATAGTTGGAAAGCAAACTTGGCATGAGGAAATCTGCTGGATTTTATTTCAGCTTCTTATTTTCATGTGATTTTTGAAATACCAAAGAACGAATAAAGAGGACACAGAGAGAATACAGGACTGCACAAGCAGGCCAGCTCTTAAGGATGCACACCAGTCGCATAAGCAGAAAGTATATCTTTTCTTTGAATGCACGATGTATTGGAGATGGTATCACAAGGGAAGATAGAGACATGCCTCTTTTGCAGGTTGCTATGGGAATGTCCTTTCCATTGTATTCTGTAAGTAGTACCCACATTTATACGAAGGGAGATTTTGCTTTCCAGCAGTTCTCCAGCTCCCTTTTCCTTGACACGCCATCCAGCATGGATTTGAGGCATTACTATATTCTGCTTCGAGACACTTTAGGGCTGGAAGAATTGATCACATGGTCTTCTAAAGTCTTGACCCAAGTTGGCCGATGTCAATCTTTCCACTGATTTCTACGGGCTTTGTTTCATGACTATGGCTTTACGGTACCACCAAGGGAAGAAGGAGCAACCCTTTGCCTTGAGCAACACTGCTCTTCTGTAGTAATATCGTCATCTATTATTTCATCCCACTTTCTCCCAGAATCTGTATTTAACTCCCCCTTTCTCAATTCAGTGGCGCCTTTTAAAGTCTCAAAAAGAAACCCCAAGTCATTCCTGGCTCTTCATACCACTTTCTCTTTGCCTGCTTCTTAATTATTCATCTGAGCCCTCTTTAATTGCTAGCAGGTAAATGCCAGTATTTAATCCCTTTCCATTGTCTGTGCGACCCTAATCTTTCTATGAAGTTGTCAGTGAGATTAAAACTAGCGAAAGAAGCTGGGACTGCCATATTTTGCTGGCCTCCCCAAGCGGTACAGTGCAGAGACATCCCACAAAATGTTTTGGCTAACTTAGCTGATCTGCAAGGACCCCACGTAGGCATAAAACAGGGAGTCTTCCTTCTTGTCTTGTTCAGTCCTTGATCCTGCTGCCGAGACTGTGAAATTAAGAGTTTCCATTAGCTGCAGTTGCAATGGTGATTTTGCTTTTATGAACTGGGAAGACACAGCCAAGCCTTTCCCACGCTGCTGGCCACCCAACCGCTTATCCTTGGAGCATCAGGGCTTCAGGCTGTCCAGCCTCTCTGAAGCTCAAATCTTGGGAGATTAGCCCAGATGTGCACAGATGACAAGCAGAAAACTCCTTGTGCTGGTAAATGGAGAACGGACCACAATTTTCCATGGGCTTTGCAATATCTCAAGCTCCGTTATCAGTCACAGCTCACACAGCTGAATCGGAAGCAAGTCAGTGAGGCCAGACCAGAGGCGAAGCCTAAAACTCATCATGGAGAGGGCTCAGTTTGGACCTGCAGAGTCAGAGAAGATATCCAGCCAACATTAGCACCATGCACCACAGACCAGCAGATCTGCCCACGAACCATAACTAGGAGGTAAGCCACATATAGACCACCCCCAAGACTGGTCTGCAGAGATGCTGACCATACACATCTCGGTAGAAGGACCAAGACAGCTCCTAGTTAAATCCTCTGGCAGGTTTGGCCACCTGGGCAATGACTCCTGGCTAGTTTAGCTGGTAGAGCCGCTGGCAGATGATACCCGAGCCCATCTCTCCCAAGGAGCATAAAGCAGCCACGTTGGTGGGATTAACACAGGCAAGGCACATCTGCATGTCACAGCTCCATCTTTTTTATTTAAATTTTACATAGCATAAACATTTTATATTTAAATTTTACCCTGCTGTCAGCTGCAGCCAGCCATCCAGCGCCCCAGCTTCCAGGATGGGTCTCCAGCACCTCTGGCTATCAGGCCATTATTTTTTAAGGCTGGGCAGGGATCCAGGGCCTCCACTTCGGTCTACGGCACTGGGCCTTCAAGCATCTGTGAGCCCCAGAGGGCAAATATTTCCAGAGCCATAGCAGAAGGGGGCTGGGTTTTATGGAGTATATGTTCACAGCCTAAAGGAGGCTTCTTTCTTCTGCCTCGAGAAACCAAGTGTGGTGGACTAACTGATTCAGCCCAGCATGTTTTTGGGCTCAAAAATCTTCATTTTGACTGGTGAAGCCTGTCCACCAATCAGCTGAGGGCCGGGCGGAGCTGAGGAGCCTCCCAGATGGGGGGGGGGGGGGGGAGGAGCCTCCCGGACCTGATTGAAGCCTGCATTTTGCAGGTCCGGCGAGACTTCGGGGGCGGAGGCTCTGAAGCGAATAAAAGGAGCCGTGTGCCCAGCACATGGCAGATGCATTGGGGGATGATGAGGGAAGAAGGGGCTATGAAGAGCTCAGCAAGAGCTGCCCAGCGGGAAAAGGAGCACCCAAAAGAGCCCCAAACAGTGCCTGCCCCCTCGCTGGGACCGATGCCTGAGCCCCATCGGTGCATGCAGCGATGCACGGGGCTTGGACCTTGCGGCTGCTCATGGCAGTCCAGGTCTGCATCCCCTGGAGGGTGGCCCAGACCTTTGGGGCTGCTTGAGGCAGCTTGGGTCTGCCACCCTGGCAGGTGTCCAGGGAGCGGTGCATGGAGCCCAGACTCTGGGAGCTGCTCGAGGCGGCTTGGGTCTGCATCCCCGGCAGGCGGCCAGGAGCACGGTGCAGAGATTGCTGCACGGAGGGTCCAATAGCTCACCGGGACTCTGGGAGCTGCTTCAAGGCAGCTTGGGTGCCCAACCCATGGCACTTAGGGCCCCAACCCCAGGCTGCTGACATGGCAGCACCCTCCAGCGGGTGCAGGAGCTGATTGAGCCTCGGTGTTGCATGAGGTGGCCCGGGCCTCCAACCTGTGCCATAAGGAGCAAGCCAAGCGGTGCATGGGCCGGTGCACAGGGCCATGAGCAGGCCTCAGGATGGGAGAGAGCCCAGGCAGTGACCAGCCACCGTGCCAGGAGAGCTATCCATGCCACAGAGCTGGAGCAGGCCCACATCACCAGGGGTCATGAGTGCTGGAAACAGGGGTGTCCCACAGGGCAGGGAGCCAGCAGAGGCCCCTGTGAGGTAGGGGGTCCTGTCCCAGCCCACGAGGGGCTGGAGGGGCCTGGAGCATCACCCCTTTCCCCTGGCAGAGCTGCGGCCAGGCTTCCCCTCGTTGAATGCGGAGACCCTAGCAAAGTAGCACCCCCAGCACCTGGAAGGATGAGCAAGCACCTCATTTTGTCATTTGTGCCTTATACTTTGTCATGAGAGGTTTCACTGTTATAGGAGTACAAGTGCATGCTTTCCTTTGGTTTCCACTGCATGCGTGACAATGCTCTTCCATGGACTGTAAATAGTGAATTACTTCTATCCCTGTTGACGTGCAGTATTTACCTGTGCTTACCTCTACTCACCTGGCCCAGATCCGCCACTTACCTGTGTGGGATGAACCTGTATAGGAGGGAGAAGTCAAGTATATAATATAGTCCTGTACCATTGAATAAGTGATTATTTATATGTATATATGTGTGTGTGTGTGCACGTATGTATACACACACACACACACATATACATGTACACACATATCTATACGTACACACATATATACACACACACATATCTATATGTACACACACATACACACATACACACACATGTTGACAGCTCCCTCCCACAGCACTCCCTTCCCCTTCAGTTCAGAGAGGGGGGTACATACCCTGCGTCTGCCCAGGCTACACAAGGCAAGGGAGCTCAAGGCTTGAAGGTCAAGGTCGCTGATGATTTGACCTGTGGAGAGAACTTATAACACAAAAATGTGTCTTTTTTTTTGTTTTTGGTAAGACAAATATATACAATATTTCTCTTCCCCCTCCGGATGCACCAGGCATTCTGCTCAGTTATTTACCACAGTTCTTCTGTTTCTTTCTTTTTTTTCTTACTTACATAAAAATGTGGACGATGACCAGAAAAACAAATAATTGGGATGGAGCTCAGCTGGGTATCTTACAAATAACTTAATGCTACTCAAAAAAAGAAATAGATGTTTCTATGGATAAAAGCTCCATCTGTCACCTCCTCACCCAGAATAAACACAACGGACAAGGTCCCTGTCCAAGCTACCAGCATTAGCTACCGGCCACCTACATTAGGGGGAAATCCAAGCCTGGCACCTCCCAAGTCTTCTGGGACACGGCTCTTAAACACATCTGTCCTATTCACAAGAGCACGTGGTCATGGTTGAATCCCATCCATCACACTGGAGCTCAAGCATATTCCTGGATTGGGGCCCACCAGGGTTTTTTTCAGGAGTTTCTGGAGGAAATTTCTCCTTAGTCTCTGCTGGAGACAGGACAAGTGGCGAAATGATCTGCTCATTTGGTCAGTCGTTGTGTTGGAAAAGTCTGCACAGATTCCAGAGCAGTCTTTAGTTTTCATAAAATCATAGAAAATGAGGGTTGAAGGGACCTCAGGGGGTCACATCTAGTCCAACTCCTGCTCCAAGCAGGACCAGCCCCAACTACAGCATCCCAGCCAAGGCTTTGTCTACCCGGGTCTTCAAAACCTCCAGGGATGGAGACTGCACCACCTCTCTGGGAAGCTTGTTCCAGTGCTTTATCACCCTCCATAGTGAGAAAGTTTTTCCTAATATCCAACCTCAACTTCCCTTGCTGCAACTTGAGCCCATTGCTCCTTCTGTCATCTGCCCCCACTGAGACCAGCCCAGCTCCATCCTCTTTGCAGCCCCCCTGCAGGGAGGTGAAGCTGCTATTCAATCCCCCTCGGTCTTCTCTTCTGCAGACTCAGTCAGCCCAGTTCCCTCAGCCTCTTCTCATACATCATGTCCCCCAGCCTCACAACCATTTTCATTGCCCTCCACTGGACTCTCTCCAACGTGTCCACATCCTTTCTGCAGTGGGGGCCCAAAACCAGACACAGGACTCCAGATGTGGCCTCCCCAGTGCTGAATAGAGGGGAAGAATCGCTGCCCTCAGTCCAGCCACTTTGCAATCCACCTTACAGTCCATTCATCAAACCCTTGGAGGAAAGGGGCATCGGTAGCTATTAAGCATGAGTGAGGGGCAAGGCCTTTGAATCAGAACTTCCTAGACATTAAATGCTGGAAGCTGCAATTGAGCTACAAACGGGGGGGGGGGGGGGGGGGGGGGGGGGGGGGGGGAAACCCTGCTCACACCCAGTTCACTCTCCCTTCCAGCATCCGCTCTCTGCCCGTGTGACACCAGAGCCTGGGCACGACGGACCCAGGGTCTGACCCAGTCAATGGCAAGTCTTATACATCCTTGCAAAACACTGGGAGCGTGTCCCAACTCCAGGTTGTCTCAGAAACCTGCACAGCTGATGTTGCTAATCATGGGTGCAGGGACTAATGCTGAAGTCCAAAGGCAGGTGATGGAAGGAGTGGGTCATAAGCAGCCTGGCCTAGTGGGTAGCCACCAGGGAAGGGCTAGAGACAGGAGCTGGGGGGTCCAGAGCCACACAGGGGGGTTCAGGGCTTGGTCCAGGGTTCCAAATCCAAAGAAATCCAGAGGCAAAGTCCAAGTCAAGTTGCCAGGCCCAGGGACTGAGTTACCAAAGCCAAGAGCAGCTCCCAAAAGCCAGAAGAAGCAGCCAAGCAGGGTCAGAAGCCAGAAAACCAGAGCACAAGGTCCAGAGAGGCTGACCACAGCAAAACTCGTGGCTGGCCTGCAGTCTGCCTCCACGGGTGGTCAGAAATGCAGAGGCTGGTCTCCTCAGGGGGCCCTGACAGCGGCCAGGCTGGTTCATCAGCCAGGGTGAAGCTCCCATCTAGAGCCGCGGGTAGATTTGGCCAGCTGAGCAATTCGCCCTGGCTTTTAGGGCCCCTGGCAAGTGACGTCCGAGCCCCTCCCTCTCACCAAGCATACAGCAACCACGTTTTGGGATTTATGCAAGACAAAGCTTTGCATTTCACAGCTAGATGCTTTCTATTTAAACATGCTGTGGTGCAGTCAAGGCCCTAGTGTTGGGTGCAGCCAGCCGCTGCCGCAGTCCAGAGCCTCAGCTTCCAAAATAGACACTGACTTTTGGTCCCTGGCATGCCAGGAGGTGGAGAGACAACTACTCCGCACGCCAGCCACCAATACTCTAGCCCTGGCCAACACACAGTAGTGCTGGCCTCCAGCACTGGGGAAGATAGGCAAGTCCAGGGCCTATCTTGAATTGATTCCCAGACATAACATAGATTCATAGATGTCAGGGGCTGGAAGGGACCTTGCAAGATCATCGGGTCCAGCCCCCTGCTCTAGGTAGGAAAGACAGCTGGGGGCAGGTAACCCGTCCAGTCTCCTCTTGAAGATTTCCAGGGTGGGCGATTGCACCACCTCTGATGGTGCTCCCTCCTTATTGCACACTCTGGACACTCACGGTGAAGTTTTTCCTAGTGTTAAGCCTGAAATGGTCTTCCAGGAGTTTGCAGCCGTTGCTCCTGGTTTTCCCCAAGGGTGCTTTGGTGAACAGCTGTTCGCCAAGCCCTTGATGTATTCGCCTGATGCAGCGGTAAGATGCTACCAAGTCCCCCTCAGCCTGCTCTTTTTTAGACTGAAGAGACTCAAGTCTCTCAGACTCTTCTTGTATGGCTTGCAATGCACGTCTCTGATCATAGGGGTGGCTTTTCTCTGCACCCTCTCAAGCTTTACCACGTCCTTGTTGAAGTGCAGCGCCCAGAGCCGGATGCAGTCCTCCAGCTGCGGTCTCACCAGTGCCGAGTAGAGAGGGAGAATCGCCTCCTTGGTTTTGCTGGAGATGCACCGACTGATGCATGCCAGGGTATTATTTGCCCCGCTGGCTACACATTGCACCGCTGGCTCACGTCTATTATTACCCCTCAGTCCCTTTCAGTCGTGGTGCTGGTCAGTCTGGCACCACCACGCCTGTATGTATGTCAGGGGGTGTTCATCCCCATACGGAGCACTTTACATTTCTTGACGTTGAACTTCATCCGGTTCCCATTTGCCCACCTTACCAGCCTGTCTAGGTCAATCTGTATCTGCAGTCTATCTTCAAGTGTGACCGTAGCTTGATGTCATCCGCAAACTCGGCCAGTGAGCTCTTCATCCCCACGTCCAAATCACCAAAAAAGATGTTGAGTAGCACTGGACCAAGCACCAACCCATGACGGACACCGCTGCCCACGTCTCGCCAGGACGACAGATCCTTTCATTAGGACTTTCTGGGTCCTACCCCGCAACCAGCTCCCTGCCCCCCTCACTGTGGAGTGGTTAAGCCCACAATCCCCCAATTTTCCCGTGAGGACATCATGGGATACCGGATCAACGGCCTTTTGAAGGTCGAGGTATACAATGTCAACCTCCACTCTCTTACCCAGGTGGTGAGTTACCTGGTCGTAGAAGGAGATGAGGTTGGTAAGACAAGACCTGCCCACGATCCTGTCATTCAGGATCCTACCTTCTGCAAGCCTATCTCATATAGACTCCTTAATGAATTTTTCCAGGATTTTTCCTTTTCTAGAAGTTAGGCTAATTGGTCTATAGTTGCCCGGGTCGTCTCTCCCCCACTTCTTGAAGATGGGTACAACGTTGGCCCTCTTCCAGTCTTCAGGGACCACTCCTGAGCACCACAAGTTTTGTAAGATTGGCAAGCAAGACTAATGGCCAGAAGCCCTGGCTACAACCAAGCAATTCACTCCTGACCTTGGGCCAAGAGTGTAATTCCAGGGTGCTTTGATGGGCCAAGACCCCGGGCCTCAACCAGAGACTGCAGTTCTGCAAGCGAAGGGACAGCAAGGAGTACATCGGGCTTTCTGCAAAGTTCATGCACAATCCCTTCAGGGAGACTCTTAGGATCTTGATCATCTGTCACCCTCGTATTCAACCTCATCCGTCCTCCCCACCCTCGAACATCGACAGAGGAGAACGGAGAGCGCCAGTCAAAGCAAAGAGTGAGAAAACACCCTGCATTATTGATGACCCTGAAGCAGCAACACACAACTTCAACTACCTTGCAAGACAACTGAAAAAAAAAAAAAAGATTGTGTAAAAGAAGTTTCAGGGACATTTCAGTGTCTACAAAGGGGAATGAAATGTGTATCCTCTTCTTACTGGATAAAAGCTTTTTTATTATTATTATGATTATTATTTTTGCCTACACGAATATATTTCTCCTGGGTTAACATACATTTCTTTCAAGTCTTTATGTAAATGCTGACTTGCTGCCCTGTGTCAGCCCAAGACCTGCTCCAGAATCAAGCACAGCAGAAGGAGAAGCCTGTTTCCAGCTTGTTAATAATGAACTGGATTTCATCTCACTCTTCTCATCCCCTTGTACCCGTCTGGGGAAGTACAAGGCTTTTGCATCAGCGTGCGAGCTGGTCGCACGCGCCAGCTTTCAATGGCTGACGAGGCCGGTTCCTTTCTAGGCACAGAGTATCTCTTTGGGCAGCTCTCATTAAGCGCTGCTCAAAGAGCCGAGTCCTAAAATATGCTTCTCTCGTGCTTCTTTTAGGGTTCTCCGCTCTTCCAGGATTGACAACGTGGTAACGAGAGACTTTCCGGAGACTGGATTTAATGCTACCATATGCTAGACAGAATGAGAACCCGCATTGCGAGAGACCAGCCGGTACGTTTCCATGTTAACAGAAGCTCGGTTGCAAATTACATTGAGTCTCAACAGCTCAGTTCGCTGCACACAGATGCCATGGGGGACCGTAAAGTTAGCGAGCTGTGGGGGAGTACGGCTGAAATTTTTTAAAAAGCTCTTTGGCTGGGAGGATGCCACAGATGACGGGAGCAGATGAGGCAGGAAAGATGTCGCTCCTGCTGCTGCTGTTTGTTTCGCCAAAAATAAAGAAGAAGAAAATTGTCACGAGCGGTTAGTCAAATGACGAATCCTCGCTCTGCTGGTAAGCGCCTGACGAGACGAGGAGCGATAGCGGTGCTGTCAAAAGCTGCTCTCACGGGTTCACAGCCAGTCTGGAAAGACATCCAGAGGAGGGGAGCTTACTCCAAGGAAATAGGTCAAGGCAGGATAAAAAGGGAGCCTGCAGTGCTGGAGGCCTAAATCTGGGATGCACTACGGTCTTCAGCACAGGCCTTGCATTGCAAGAGGCTTTCCTGGGTCCCTTTGAACCTCACTGCCATGCATTTGCATTTTCAGACATGCATTTTGCAACGTTGGTGTCTATTCCCCCCAGGAGAGCACAGAAACACCAAAAGACTCCCTATGCCTGAAGAAGGGTGTTTATGCCTGAAAGCTCGCAGAGAACAATGTTTCCAACTATTTAGTTGGTCTAATAAAAATGATCACATTTACACAAAAAACCTTGTCTGCCTAAAAGGCTGTCCTGGCTCAGAGGTTTAGAGATACTCTCTTTCATAGTTATGATGCTGAACAATTAGCAAGGTAAACTGGGCATATGGGGGAGGTGATTGGGTTTGTTTTGTATTGTTCCCCCCCACCACCACCCCCAGGCCTGCTATCAGCATCTTCAGACCAGAGAGCACTTAATTCAATATACTGCTCCTTTATTTCTACCCCGCATGAATCACTGCGGGACCCGTGATCTCCCAGACTTGGACTACAAAGCTCCAGGGAAGAGTGCAACTATAGCATTTCCCCACTTTCCATTTTGGGAGAAAAGTCACTGCTATTCCCATGTGCAAAGAGCTGCATTATGAGCCTCCAGTGCACCTGCCTTTCATGTGCATGCATCAAAATCAGCCCTAGATGATGGGGGAGCGGCCAAATCCCCCCCTGAACTGAGAGGCTGTCATGATGGAGTCCATCTACCATTGCACCTATATCAGGGAGCAAAGAGACACTGGATGTAAGGTGGGCAAAGGCTCTGAGAAGCTCAAATAAAGCCATCCAGAACAGTGGGGAGGTTTGGATAGAAAGCACCCCTCACCCCAAATAACTCCACCCCTGGCTAGGGAGGAGCTGCCCAGCCATTAGCCTAGGAGTTGCATGGAAGACATCAAAGCCAAGCTCTGTTCACATCTGGAGCTGGATGTACGTCACGCTGCACTCCCCTGTAAAATAAAAAAAAGAGAGTCCCCTTCGTTGCCTTTTGAGCTGCTGCTCGTTTTTCTTTTTTTATTTCACTGTGTTTTCATCCACTGGGGCAGTTGGGTTTCCCTTCCATTATCTCAGTGTCTTTATCAGCTCTTCAGGTCACTCCAATCCAGTTGGGCATGTATCTTCCTACCACCACAGCCCTGGATAAAAAATTACGTTATCATAGACCATCATATTGAGCACCCAGGGGTAAAGAAGGGTTTTGCTATGACAAGCTACTCTAGGTCTCCCATGTCCCTTAGTTTCCTCCCCTTTTTTGCATGCCCTGCCTTGCATCCAGGAGGCCATGGGGGCTTGCAAGGGGCCCTTAATTACTCCTTAAGCTTTTATAGGGTAGGTTCAAGCAACCATGCTCTTGATCAATGCCCACTGTCTTCAGCACTGGAGAATGAAGGCTTCCTTCTGCTTCCCCTGAACTCAACAGCAAACCTCCCATTGACTCCAATGGGCTTATTCAGGAGAAGGGCCTCCCTCCATGTATTTGCACATCTCCTGGCACTCGTGTTTCTGACCCGGCCTGACAGCAATAGCTTGGGAAGTCAACCAGCTCTTGCAAAGGGCCTCTCACAGCTTGAATATTGCCAGCCAAGCCCAGGCTTATTGCTTAAGACAGAGCTGCGGCAGCACGTTCACTCCAGCACTGCGTAGAAGATCTCATGGTGCAAAAGAAGATCCATGCAGAATGAAGATGGTGCCCAGGTTTCTTAGCAAAAATTAGTCCAAGCAACTCTGGAGGCAGAGTATCGCAGGAGAGGTCTGTTGCCTCTGCACAGCAGACACACAGCTGGGAAAGCTCATGGGAGAAATACAACCTCTTGCTTCTGCCTGGAGCCGCGTGGGATCATGCTCCTCTGGAAGGAGCTGGGATGCTTCAGCACTGCTGTCAATAGACACATTGCTCACAGTACAGAGCCCCCAACACTGCTGACACCTTCAGGCTTGGGACAGAGGCCAAGCTGGAGATTCGTAGAGACCAAACCACTGAGGACTGTTTGCAATCCAAGGGCTGGGGACTTACCCCAAGGAAATGCAGTGAAGGGGTGGCTTTCAGGCTCTGGGAATGCTCCAGGTAGCTATATATAACAATAATATCCAAGAGGCAAAGCAAAGCACCCCACAGACTCATAGAAAATGAGGCTTGAAGGGACCTCAGGGGGTCACATCTTGTCCATCGCCCTGCTCAAAGCAGGACCAGCCCCAACTACATCATCCCAGACAAGGCTTTGTTGAGTTGGGTCTTCAAAACCTCCAAGGATAGAGACTGCACCACCGCTCTGGGGAACCTGGTCCAGTGCTTCACCACCCTCCAAGGGAGAAAATTCCTCCTAATATCTGACATCAACTTCCCTTGCTGCAACTTGAGTCCATCGCTCCTTGTCCTGCCATCTGCCCCCACTGGAAACAGCCCAGCTCCATCCTCTTTGTAGGCAGATGAAGGCTGCTATGTTAAAAGAACCTCATCCAGGCTGACAAGTCCAGGTCTCCAAGTTAGGCAATGCTATAATGGACATTTCCTGTGCATCTTTTTTCCACCCCCTTGTACACAGGCATTATACAGCAGTCCTCCGCTCCGTGATCATGTGCATAGGAAACCTTCCTACAGCTGGAAAAATGCCCCTGTTCAAAAACCTTCTCATAGCCATTTCAGTGCAAGCTCCAGCACCTGCATGCTTCAGAGCTAGGCCTTGACCTTTGCCCAGTGGATCATCCTCGTGTCTGGGATGTGTCTTTTGGCTCTTTCTATAAAGATCTGCCCAAATTTGGCCAAGTTATGAAGCAGGGGAGAGGAACATTTCTTAATGCCCCACCGTGGCGCTACAAGTGATGCAGCAATTGTAGGAAACCCCTTCTCAGCGCCTACACCTGGGTTGCAGCATGTTTAGGGTAGATGGCATCTTGGGGTAGGGATTTATCTGCCAAACCCTCAGGTTACATCTACAGGGCCTCGTCCCGACTCTGGGGGCACAACCGAAAGAGCTGACATACTTCGGCTGCAACTTTCCAAATTAAAAAAAAAATTAAAAAATAATATAAAAATAAAATAATTCAGCTTGAGGCCACCTAGGCAGAAGATGGTGCAAGGTGCCGTCTTGCCCAGCCCCGGGTGCAAAGTGGGGATGCTCCGGGAATAAGTCCAGGAGTCTGAACAGCCTGAGCTGAACATGAAGTGGCGGCAGCTGCTGTTTTCACAGGCTCTGTGGGCAACACAACACAGCACAACAAGCCCTTGGAGAGCTCACTTTGCCTCTGTCTTGTCTTTAAAGTTTCTCTGAAGTTGCTAGATGCTGATGCCTCCTCCTCGAGCTGCTTTCCCTTCTCCAGGCCCAAGTGCTAATACCGACAGTCCCACACTTTTAAGGAAAAAAAATAAAAAATAAAAAAAAGCTCAGCCCATGCTGTGGCAGTGACTCATCCAGCAAAGCCAGAGGTTGTCTATTTTGATCTTTCACTGTTCAGGACCTATTTACGGTGGCAATTTTCTCCCTCCTGACGTTCTTCAGGGTCACAAGCAAGAAACCTGGGATGTGAAGAGAAAAGGACAAAAATACCTTGCTGCCTGCCAGAGACAGCTTCGGTGCAGAGATTTTTATAACTCCCGAGATACGGCGTCTGCCCGTCCCTGAATTCATCCACGTCTGATCGGCTCCCCGCAAGGCACTCTGTTGCGGGGGAAACCTCTCGAGGGTCGAGTTTGGGGGTCGCAACCAGACGCTCCCATTGTGCAGACTGAGGGATGATGACTGAGGGACTCTGCAGAGAAGAGATATTTGGTGCCAGGTTCAAATCCAGCCCAGGGCATAGGCAAATCGGAGCCATTACTTGGACATTCAGGCTTGGTGGGTCTTGAGAGCTGTGTTGCTGGTGTCCTAGTGCAAGTAGGCTCCCTGCACCCACCCCCCAAAAAATCACCGATAGAAAATGAAATCAGCTGGCCTCTTTGTCAGCCATCTCAGCTGTAGTCAAGGAGATGAGCTTGCATTGGAAGAAACTATAAGGATGAAGGAGGTCCCCTCCATGCTGGGATTCAGGCTTGTTAGCAAGGTGGAGCACAGAAGTCGCTTCCAGTCCTGATGCCCAGTGCTGCAGACATCTCTGGACTGCAAACCCCCAGATAATCCAGGGAAATCAGTCTTTTGGTGGGGACCGGAGATGGCTGATCCTGCCTCAGGCAGGAGTTGCATTAGATGAGATCCCTTCCAGCCCTGTTGCTTTAGGATTCAGCGAGTTGTTTGGCAGCGGGTGCTGAGAAACTTGTCACGTAGAAGACGGTGCGAGGTGCCGTCTTGCCCAGCCCTGGGTGGAAACTGGGGATGCTCTGGAGATACATCCGTGAGTCTGAACAGCCTGAAAATGAAGTGGTTGCAGCTGCTGTTTTCATCGTTTCATAGTGCTTAGGGTCAGAAGGGATCTAAACAGATCCGACCCCCTGCCCCGGGTTTTAACAGGCTCCGTGGATCAATGCAAGCATAACCGACTGCCACCGTCATGCAGCTTCTTTCTTATAGGTCTTTCTTGATCCTAATTCTCTTGATTCACTTCCCAGAAGAGACATCTTTGCAGACTGCAGAGACAGCGGGGGGGTGACATGCAGAAGAAAGGGACCGATTCCCTCCTGTTACGCTGGCCATTGCCATGGGCGCTCCCTCCCTGCCAGGACGTGCGCCCGAGGGAGATCCACGCCGCTTTGCAAGGATGCTGCTGGAGTTGTGCTGGGCTTCTCTGTGGGCACGGGCCCTCACAGCGACGATGTGAACATCACTCATGCTCAAGGAAGAAATGATGCACAGATGCCTCAAAGCACGGCCTTCCAGGTTGGGATTCACAACGAGGTCGGGGAGATGCAAACAGCCTGATAATGCTGTGTAGTGCGAGGATAGACCATCTGGAGAGGAGCGACATCCCTCCCACACAGGGTTGTCAAAGTAGCACAGCCAGTTCTTTGTCATCACCAAATTTTGGGTCCTTGTGACATCCCCCAAGCACCGGCTCCTCGAGGCCCAGAGGCAGCGTGTTAGAGCCGGTGTCACCATGGACATTGGTCCAGATGTGCTCCATCTCCCAGCATCTCCCTCCCGTTTGGCACAGCTTCCTGAACCCAGGTGCCCCAATAACACGATGATGACAGCCGCGTAGGCACATAGGTTACGGGTTGGGTGATGATGGGCCCTTGGGGTCTGCAACATGCCATATATCACCCCCCCCACACACACACACACACCTTCATGCCCACCACAACAGCCACGGATGTGAAAAGAGGCTGCCCTGCAGGTCTCTGGAGAGGGATGGGTCACCCCTGTGCCCTGCCTTCAACCCAGTCCCCGAACACCACGGGACCAAACGCACCCAGCAGAAGTAGTTCATCTCAAGGCATTCATCTCCCCAAAAGCTGGCCTGGAGTCGCATGGCTAACTCAGGTTGTGCAAAAAGCTGCAACATGCAGCAATAAGGCTAAATGGAAGCGCTGAAACCAGACGGGCACCCTCCTTTGCTGGACTATCCAGCCCCCGAGACACCGCAACGGGCTGGCACTACGCAAATGTGACGTAGCATTAGCTACCTTCAATCCTCCAAGGCTGAGACACTTTCAAAAAAACATAATAAAGCTAATGCACATAATAGCCCGTTGTCTGGTTATTTAAGAAACCTCTTCCCCACATCAGACATCGACAGGAGGTATAAATGCACTTTCTCCAATAGCTATGCACAAGGAGCAGTTGATGGAGTGCCAAGGAGCACAATGGCTGTTCTACCTTAGCAATGCGCAGGAGATGACACGTTCCCTTCAGCACTAATTGCTTTATTCAAAAAAAAGCCATTTACAAAATCCTTGCCTGGTCTCTTCCCTTGATGAGCAATTTCAGGCTGTACACTGGAGCTTTTGTTTGTTGTTAAGAGAGAGGCACAGAAAAGTGTTTTGTTAAGTCATTTTAATTTTCATATTTAATGGAACAGAGTTCAGGAGGGTATTTTTCATTTTATTATTATTATCTGAATACCTGCATTATATATTCTGCAGGGTCTTCCTTTAAAAGACTTGAAGCTGATAAGTTCAGGCTGTCAAACACAACCCACTGCATCAAATAAATTATCCCGCACCGATATGCAGTTATAATTATTGCCACAGACCAAACTGCAAATCTGAAAGATGGAAAATATTCTTAACTTTGTTATTATTATTGCTGTTGCGCCTTGTCACGCACAGAACATTAAAGCTCCTTTCAGAACCGCTTCCAAACTGCATTGCATTCTTAATATGTCAAACTCCCCCCTTTTCTTGCAATAAAAAAAAAAAAGAATCAGGATTTCCTCTTTTTTCCTCCTCCAACAGAGGAACAGCTGTAATGACTTCACAGACAAATCAATGCCATTTCCAACAGAACTATTTCATTTTTTCCCACTGCTTTGAAAAATTAGAACAATTTCAAAATGGGCCCTGGGGAACGAGAGCACGAAAACGCGCAAAGCGGAGAGCACCAGAAAGACTCTCTGGGTTGCATATTTTGAGCGGCAGCAAATGGGTTTCTCTGCCGGCCTGCAAATTGTGAAGATCGTTCCAGAGGCATATGCTGTCTTCCATAATCATCCTCATCACCATCCTTGTGGCGATGCCATTTGTACCGGCTCCCACAACCTGCCTTGCCAGGAACTAATTTGTTTGTTTGCCCGAGACCACATAGGATGTGGGGTGAACGCAGGTTGTGAGATAATTACAGACTCACAGACAATGTGGGTGAAGGGAGCTCAGGGGTCACATCTAGTCCACCCCCCTGCTCCAAGCAGGACCAGCCCCAACTCCATCATCCCAGCCAAGGCTTTCTCTACCCAGGTCTTCAAAACCTCCAAGGATAGAGATGCCACCACCTCTCTGGGGAGCCTGTTGCAATGCTTCACCACCTTCCTAGTGAGGAAGTTTTCCCTAATATCCAACCTCAACATCCCTTGCTGCAGCTTGAGCCCATTGCTCCTTCTGTCATCTGCCCCCACTGAGACCAGCCCAGCTCCATCCTCTTTGCAGCCCCCCTGCAGGGAGGTGAAGCTGCTATTCAATCCCCCTCGGTCTTCTCTTCTGCAGACTCAATCAGCCCAGTTCCCTCAGCCTCTCCTCACCAGTCCTGTCCCCCAGCCCCACAACCATTTTCGTTGCCCTCCACCAGACAATCTCCAATTTGTCCACATTTTTTCCATGGCAAAACTTGGCTGGGATGATGTAGCTGGGGCTGGTCCAGCTTGGAGCAGGGGTTGGACCAGATGTGACCTCCTGTGGTCCCTTCAACCCTCATTTTCTATGGTTCTTTGATGAGGAACCAGATCAGAGCGCATGGCTGCTGTGGTGGGCAAATCCTGGGTGCAAAGGCGATGCCCGAGGCAGGGGAAGCCGGTAGCTATTCTGCACAGCGCACCACCAGCTTCTACAAGGCCGGACAAGTTGCTGGCTGGACATTATATCACGGATGTGGGATGCAAGGAGAGAATCTCAATTTCTTCCAGGCCTATGCAGCAGCACAGCGTGAAAAGCAATTTGTTGCAGCTGGGTTCAAAGCATGCCAGTCAATGGGCAAAAATCCATGTGTTTGCGATGGTCCAGGGTAAGGCTCAAAAGCCCCGGGTTTTTGGAGAGTTCAGCTCCCGCACCCCCATCTAAAGGGCTGGCGAGATTCGGGGAGGTGACGAGCCAACGAAGCACTGGTGAAATTAATCTAGCGCCAGGTGGCCTTACTCACGCGGACTCCACAGATGCAGAGCACATCGCACTTCAAAGCCGCTCGGCATGACAAACCTCCATCAGCCTCGAATCGACGGATGAATCGATGCTTGTAGCTCTCACTGTGCATTGCTCAGATGCCGGCAATTTGCAGTACCTTTGCCTTCCCCCAACAGCCCTGCAAGGCAAGGAGGGGGTAATTACCCAGCGTTATAGAGGGGAGAATAGATAGGGAAGCTAAGGAGGTGTCACTCAGCCACAGCAGCCTGTTCCCCACCAGCCATGAGATGGCCCTGGGCATCCCTCCGGGGTGAGTCTGGACAGCTTGATCTTTGAAGTGCTGGAAAGTGGACCTAGACAAGCATCACCAATGGATGCCCTGCTTTGGAGCAAGCAGACGGCATATGCTGCATTTCACTACCTGGTTTTGGTGCATCTCTACAGGTCCCCCGTGTCAAAAGGGTCAATTTAAACCCAGCATCACCTGCCGACCAGGAGAACCAGTCTTCCTCCCTTGGAAACAGATGGTGATCTGGAGCACAGCCCTCCTGCACAACGGCCTGGCCGGGGGGGGGTCACCTTCAGCAATGCCACCTCGACAGTCCTCCGTGCAAGAGCGACAAGGAAGGTTGGTCCAACTATCCACGTCATGGTGCTGCAATATTTTGTCGTATGAACCTCCAGAAGCACAAAACGGAGCAAGCTTCCCCCATAGGCTGGCTAGCCAGACTTTGCAACACAATTTGCAGAGAGACAAACTGAGGTCCAGAGGCATTAACGGCCGTGTTTAAAGTGACTCAACGTGGAAGGGAAGAGCTGGATGCAACTCAAAATGACAAACACGCCTGCGCTGACCACTGGCCCACATAGCTGTGCCCATTTCACTCGAGTCCTTATGAAGCCAGATAGAAGAGCGCTGTGGTTTTATTTCAGCCCAAATCCTGCATTACAATTTTTATTGCCCGTGCTGATGTTTTGCCTAGGACATTCTGTAATCCCCAAATTAATACGGGAAGAACATCCAGTACAGTTTGAAGGAATAACAAAATATCTATATATACACATATATACACACACAATCTGCAGTGGAGTTATGATTTCCAGCAGTTTCATAAATCAGAAAGGCCAGAGAAAGAAGACTCCTTATTTTATCGCACGTTTCCTTGTGTTATGTCAGCATTATTGATGCCCTGTCAAAAGCCCAGCAGGAACCATATTGTGGCAGCAAACTCGACTTGGTCCTGCTGAGAATTAAGCCTCAAAAAGACTCAGCCAGCCAATATACTTCAAAGAGACATCTAGGCAGAAGGCACTGATCACTGCAAGGGTCAAGGAGGAGGATTTCCACCGTAAGTATGGCAGCGGTTGTTGCTGTCGCCATTTCTTTCTGGGAAGGGGTCTCCGGCGCGGTGCACAGTGCTGTGTGCCCACCACCTCCTTCTCACCCCTTCTTGAAGTGCATGCATTATAGAAATCCTCCCCTCTGCAAATAACAGAGCCGTGTCCCTACCTCGCTGCATCCCGTCTCCAAAGATAGACCGCTTTCTGGCCCAACACCAGCCCCCGCTCTGACTCAAACTCAGCGAGTCCGCACACGGGCTCAGCCCTGCTCCTTTCAAAGCTGTGGAAGTCACGCTACTTAGGAAACATCTCCCATCTGCCTAATGGCACGGGGCGTTTGACAGCATCACCGCTCGAGTTATTAACCCAGCACCCCTTCTACCAAGCAGCATCCCACCTGAGCCGTGCTCTGGCTGGAGCCTGAGGTTCCTCATCAGCCTCTCATGTTCTCAGTGGGGAGCAGATGACAGGACAAGGAGCAACGGGCTCTACTTGGGGATCATCCGCTACTGAAGGTGATAAACCTGTTACGGAAATGCAGAGGGGAAGGTCAAGGAGTGATGCAAAAAGTCCTCCCATCAAGAAGAGCTCAGCACAACTCCTGGATGATGAAGCCAAGGGTGGAGGGGGAAATCTCCCCTTTGATTCATCTGCAAGAGCTGCTGGATGATGGTCCTTGAGGTTCAGCTCTCTGAGGCAGGCACTTTAGGCAATGGATTTATCTGCTAGCTTTTCAGGTCAATCTGGCCATGAAATGGCAGATACGCCAGACACCCATCTCACAAGCCCTTTTGTACCTGATCCAGTCTCGAGTACCAATATGACTCTCATCCTGAAAAGACCCAAGGGGGTGCATATTTTCCCCTGGTAGGATCCACTCACTCTGCGCCTGTGTCCGAGCTGGGATGCTGCCTCCCAGCCAGTGGGCCAAGAGGAAATTTAAGGATACTCCTGCTGATAGCAAACAGAGACCGCTGTCAGTTCAAGTGGCAGAGATCTGTGCTTTTGGAGCTGAGGGTTTGGGCTCCACAGGTGTGCCATCATTGCATCTGTTTGCCAACATGAAGGCAGAGGAAGCTTGGAAGTCCTTTAAAGCAAAGGTGCAAAAACGATCCAGAACTTATAACACAAGCAAAGGCAAGGGAAAAGTGAAGGGAACGGCTCCAGACCTAACTGCATCTTTGGAGTAAGGAGAGAGCCAACAAGGAATGGGGAAAAAGCCCTGTTTGCAAGAAAAGCTGCATCTCAGCGACCAGGGACAACTGAGAACAGGTGCCAGTCAACCTGAGCTGCACCTTGCAAAGGAGATCCAAAAACACAATGGCAAAATGTTCATCAGTCACGTCAAGGAGAAGAAAGAGAAGTGGGGCGGTTACATAATAATGATGAGGTAGAGATTAAGGATAATCTGGATACAGCCCCAAAGCTAAAAAAAGTGCTTTGATTCTGTTTTCCTTCCGGGTGACAATGTTGCACCTGGGAACGAAGGCTAATGAGAGTGAGGGTCTGAAAGCAGCCCTCGCGGACAGGGGGGAAGCCCAACTTTCGTCACTCAGATTGAGCTTTTCTAGAGCATTTTCTTCCTGCAGCAACACAAGGATTGGTACAGGACATCGCAGCACAGGCCATTTAAGAATGGGAGAAAGGTGATCCGGGCAGGTACAGGCAGCAAACGGGTGTTGCACTTGTGCTGCCATAAAAATAGTCAACTTTTCAAATGTTATCAGTAAATAGGGGCACAGCAATGGGATATGCATGCCATGAGACTCCCCTGCAAGAGACTCCTGTGGTATGCATCTGCAACTTGGGTGCCCCAAGCTGGTGTTGGGGGCAGGGTTTGGTCCCTGATGCCAAGCCAGTGGTGTCTGTAAATACCAGCAAAACAGAGCAGCAGGACACATCCTGGCCCAGCTGATCCCATGCCACAGACAATGACTGTTTATAGCTACAGTCCCTATGACTTCCACGGTAAGCTTTAAAAATCATGAAGGAAAGACTGAAGACACAGAGGTAAACAGGATAAAATGCAACATGGACTGCAGAGACCATGGATAGAAAACGCTGGATCATCAGGCTCAGAGGGTAGCAGTCAGTGGCTCAGTGTCTAGTTGGCAGCCGGTATCAAGTGGAGTGCCCCAGGGGTCGGTCCTGGGGCTGGTTTTGTTCAATGTCTTCTTCAACGACCTGGAAGATGGGATGGATGCACCCTCAGCGAGTTTGCAAATGACACCAAGCTGGCCTGGGGGGAGTGGTAGATGTGCTGGAGGGCAGGCCTAGGATTCAGAGAGACCCCCCAAAATTGAAGGATTGGGCCAAAAGAAATCTCATGTGGCTCAATAAGGACAAGTGCAAAGTCCTGCACTGAGGAGGGAGCGATCCCCTGCACCGGGGCAGGCTGGGGGTGACAGGCTGGGCAGCAGCTCTGCAGAAAAGGACCTGGGGGGACAGGGGACAAGGAGCTGGGCAGGAGCCAGCAGTGTGCCCTTGTGCCAAGAAGGCGACTGGCATCCTGGGTGCATTGGCAGGAGCAATGCCAGCAGATCGAGGGCAGCGATTCTTCCCTCTATTCAGCACTGGGGAGGCCACATCTGGAGTCCTGTGTCCAGCTGTGTGACCCCATTGCAGAAAGCATGTGGACACAAGAGAGAGAGTCCAGCAGAGGGCAATGAAAATGGTTGTGGGGCTGGGGGACAGGACTGGTGAGGGGAGGCTGAGGGAAATGGGCTGATTTAGTCTGCAGAAGAGAAGACCGATGGGGAGTGAATAGCAGCCTTCACCTCCCTGCAGGGGGGCTGCAAAGAGGACAGAGCTGGGCTGTTCTCAGTGGGGGCAGATGACAGAAGGAGCAATGGGCTCAAGTTGCAGCAAGGGAAGTTGAGGTTGGATGTTAGGGAAAACTCTCCCGAGGAGGGTAGTGACGCACTGGAACAGGTTACCCAGAGAGGTGGTGCAGTCTCCATCCTTGGAGGTTTTGAAGACCTGGCTGGACAAAGCCTTGTCTGGGATGATGTAGTTGTGGCTGGTCCTGCTCTGAGCAGGGGTTGGACTAGATGTGACCTCCTGAGCTCCGTTCCACCCTTGTTTTCTATGATTTCTATAGGTCTGCCAAAGGCATATTACACCAGACTGACCCAGTAACTCCCTTTGATCAAGTAAAATTGTTTTACTTGATATTTACTTGGTATTTTAAAGAGAGAAACTGCAGTAGATCTCATCCAAGCAGACTTCAGCGTGCCATCTGCCCTAGTACTACATGGGAACTTGTCAGGTCAACTGGAGAAGATGGGGATTAGGATGGGAAGTGTGAAGTGGGGGAGGAACCAGCCAAGGGGGCAATGGCAATGGTTGCATTGACAAGGAGACACTTAGACTGGAGGAAGCTTCCTCACAGATCAGCTTCGTCCCGATCTTATTTCATACTTTCGTTGTGACCACTGTGCCAAAGGTAGGAGCATGCTGACACCATTGGCTGCTATTAGGAGGCACAGTCAATGCCAAGAGGGTCTTGGAGCATATGAGAAGACGTGAATAACTTTGAGGACGGGAACGATAGAAACGGGATGATGGTCAGTAGCAGGAAGTACAAGGCCGTGGCCTTAGCGATGAATAACCAGATTTTTTGCTTTGAACTTGCAGCTCGCCAGCTAGAAATAAAACCAGAGAAGAAAAACTGGGTGGAGCGGGGGACTCAATCACAGCATAACTATGGAGCACCAGTGTAATGCAACCACAAAAAGGGAAAATGGGATCCTAGGATGGGTTGGACCTACTATGAAGCTAGGGAAAGATGAACTGAGGCCAGGACAAGCTACCTGGATGCTCAGAGTACACCAGGGATTGAAAGGAGTTAGTTTTAGCCTCAGAAAGCAAAGGTTGAGAGTGGATAGGATTGCTCTCTGCAGATATACTGGGGGGGGGGGAAGAAGTATTGAACTAAAGGCCAACGCTGGCATGAAATCTGATAGGGATAAACTGGGTAAATTCAGGCTGGAAATTAGAAGCAAATTGCTGATGCTCAGGCGAGGGAGACTCTGGAGCAGCGTCGCAGGAGGCGGCGTGGGGGCAAAACCATGACATTGTTTCAAGACGGGTCTTGCTCAGTTGAAGAGGGGCAGCAGACAAGGTGTCTGCCATCTCTAGGAGTGGGCTGGCCCCCATGACTTCCAAGGTCGGGGCTCTGTGATGATCAGCACACGCCCCAATAACACCCCTGCACAAATCGGCCCCGAGGCTTGGGTGTCTGACGGGCTGTTTGAAGTTACACCAGCATCGTTGGCACTCGGCACCTCACCCTGTACCCAAGCTACCTCTCCTTGTCCGACAAGCACTCTCCCTCCCTGACCACTCCACTCTTCATTCCCTGACCTCCCTCCGAGACTTTGACCCATCAAAGAGAGATTTAAAAACCCACCTGCCTTTCCAAAACACTGCACCTCCTTCCCATGGGAGCATGGGCTGTATTCCTTCGTCCCTGAAGCAGAGGGAAGTCAAAGCATAGATGGACTTCAGCTGGCCAGAATTAAACCTGGCACCTCCGTCCTTCCCAGGCCCCTCCCGATAGTCAGTGATGGATCAGCAACCATCATTTGACGGCAGTGAGTTCTCCAGCCACACCTGTGCCTTTCCTGCTCAGCTCCCCTAGCTTTGCAGGACAGAGTTAAATCACGCTGCATTTGGACTTCATCAGTCTCCGCCGAACTCAAGACGTGCCTTCACTAAGTGCACCAGCAAATGCACGGTGTGCTAGGGCTGATCTCTGAATTGCATCAAACACATCCTGAGTGTATTAGGTTCCCTATTTACAAAGCAAATACAAGTAAGAACAATGAAGTGTGGCCTTCCATACTCATTGCCTCTCATAATAAATCCCCCACCAGACAGCCAAGAGATCAGATGTGTCTCCACAGGGAAATGATTGCACCTGTCATTGCTACTCCAGCTGAGAAATCAAGCAATGGTTGCAACTGGGGCAGGGGAACTGCGTGTCTGCAATGCTCTTATAGCCAGGGGAACCATTTAAGTCTCAGCTAATGGGAAGCACCCAAATTTCTAGTGCATGACAGTTGTGTTGAGAGGTCTTGAATGAAATCAGAGTCCCTGTTGTCCCAGGGGTTGGGCAGACACCCAGGAAGCCTTGGGCCCTGTCCCTGAAACTTAATCCAAAGGTCTTTGGGAATGAGGAAGAGGAAGGCTAGAGAAGCAGCCGCCCAAGGGGTGACATATGGGGGTGAGTGGGTACCAGTAACAGGGCTGTTCACTAGGAAATTATCAGTTCACTGTTAACGAAAAAAAATCCCTCCTTCACCCCCACACAGAAATGACCTGAAGCCATAAGCTTCGATAACTTTGGTGACAGAAGGCAGAGTTGAGAGCCTGTGAAATCACCATGCAAGGACAGACCATGCCACCCGGATAAATAGGAGCCTGCTTTCCCTAGGACAGCAGCCGGGTTCGGCGGCATGCATTCAGCTGCAGGCTTTTGTAAAAAGAGAGGGTGCTCAGTGCATGCCTGTCAGCTGGTCCATATAGGAGCTTAATTACAAAATGCCATCTTGTGTGGGTCCATGACAATAGGTACAGCTGCTTGGTATTATTAGTGACATTGCCATAGTGATCCAGATTAGGGCCCCACTGCATTAGGCATTGTAGAAACCCCTAGCAAGCCCTTCCCCAAATTGTCTACAAGCTGAGGGCATGAGCACACACAGCAGGACGTGCACCAACAAATACCCTTTGCTGCATTTGGATTTGAAATGAGGTGTGAAAACAAGGTGGAAAAGGAGCAGGCACACAACATAGTCCCCCATCCAGTGCAGAGATACCTAGGAAAAAATCTACACCAGCATATGTGTTATGTGTCTGCAGCTGATCCCTGGATGGCAATTTGCTCAAGGCAAATGGGCTATTACCTGTTTCTTTGCAACCTACTTGCAAGGCACTGCAACAGGGTGCAGCTCCCTGGGACCTCTGTCCACCCTAGGTCCCAGGAGAATTGACCTCAGCGTACAACACCGATGCAGGTTGCATTGGTGCGAACATCTCTCGTGCCCCTGCCCTGAGCAAGTCAGACAAAGGAAGGATTAGTATGGGACTTGCCCAAGATCACCTGAGTCGTCTGTAGCAGAGGGAGGAATCCAATCCATGTCTCTTGGGTCCAACTTCAGCCCGCTGCCCCAGCCTCCTTGTTTCCCAGTAACCCCTTTACTGAAACAACTGGCAAATGAGCCACAAGCTGCAGCCTGCTCTTTCAACTAGGACTTTAGCATTTTGTAAAGGTGAGCAGGAACATTGCATTGTGCACATTAACTCCGCATGGTTCTTTAGACTTTGAAAAGGTTCCCTATTCAGTGTCTAAATTAATATTTCAAATCAAGCCACTGTGAGTATTGGAAATAGCAGGGTATATTATTCAGCGCACGGACAGGGCCCTCACCGCAGAGAACAAGATGTCTCTCCAATACATTTATGTAAAGCTGCCTCCGTAGAAACTAAAATTAATATTCCTCCTGCTCTCGTCAGTTGTAATCTGTAAGGTCACTGCAGCGGGCACTCTCACGAAATGGCTAAGGCCATTCAATTAATCTTAGTTTGCAGAGAACTCAGGGAATTTAAGTAAGGTCAGAGAGTTAAAACAGATCAAGGGACCAGAGGTCCTCATTGCCGCTGCGCATCCTGAGGAGCTCCGTGGGCGCATCGGTTACTCCGTTTAAGATGACACGTGGCTTTCTACAACATCTGGGGAAACCATCTCTGCAGCTGATCCTCCCTCCCTCTAGCCCCCGGGCTCACAGCAGGGAAATGGCACGGTCTCAGCGTGCGAGGACCTTGCATGAACTGCCTGCGAGGGTCGTCCCACTTGTGCTACCCACACCCTCCAGCTTCCATGCATTCATTTTAAACCTGCCCTGTGTCACACGTCCTACCCGACTCATCAGCCTGAACTAGGGGTGGGTTGTGCCTGCTCTTTAAACCCCTTTCCATTAGCTACCGGTCTGGCCTGCTGGCCAGTGATGACCTGAAAAGCCCATGTTGCCCCAATACGTACATGCAGGTGAGGGAATAACCAGCCACACAGGTGATCAACAGGTTACAAGAGGGAGAAATGCAAGTTATGGGGCCAACCCGAGCAGGGAACCCCAGGCAGGCAGGAGCCCACAGTCATCCTGGCTAATCTGCGTAGTCCGGGTACCAAAGATGAGGGAGGAAGTGATCAGTTCAATGTAAGACATTAAATGCAGCCCTCAGGCTCCTGACAGCCTTCTGCCCAAGCCACTCCTTGGTCTGTCCCCACGTTTGCTCGTGTGGGAATACCCCTTACAGATGAGATGGTTTGTTAATGCATCATGAGATGCTCTGAGCTGGCGGGGGAATCCATTTCAATACTTATTGAGAGTGGCAGCCAAGGAAATACAGCCTTCCTGAAGAGTTTGCAACAGCCTCCTTTAAACAAGCAAACAGCTGTGGTTGTGATTGTGGGCGACAGGGAAAACAGGCTCTAAATAGCATGCAGAGCAGAGGGTTGTGCTTGTATCATCCCAGCAGTCCAGTACCCAGAAGGTTTCCCTCGCAGGCACCAGCAACAAATGCTGTCTTACCATCCATCAAGACTGGGAGAGGTGCCCGATGCTCCTGGGAGGCCCTGCTAGAGTCACTCCCTGTTTGCCAACCCCTCTGCCAGGTGCTTTTGGTAGCCACCAAGCCCTGGTTCAAATACACAGGGGTCCCTCTTAAGTAACAAGCAGAACCAGCTCCCTGAATTTCCAACATAGTTATTTTTCCCCCTTGTTCAGCAGCAGTTTCCTGCTTGTCAGCACAGACGCTGTGTAACAACCAAGGGCAAGGCAAAACACAGCGTCAGCTCTGGAAAACACAGCGAGGATCCATTTCTAGAAATAATGAAGGCAGCACTCCCCCGTGGTAATGTTGGCAGTCACTCTTAACTCAATTCTCCATCTGCTGGTGAAAACTTCCTCTACCACATCACCTTCTCCTTCCCCATGCACTAGACTCCACTCAGGATTTGGGGTGAGTGGGTAGCACAGTGCCAGGTGCTAATACCCAGGAGGCTGACATCCATGTCCTTAGCAAGTGTGGCCTTGTCCACCCTCCCTTCCCCAAAATGACAGCAGCTTCCTTTAGGCCAGTGGACCCAACCTTTTTAGACACATGTAGACTCATGGCACCCCTCGGAAAGCATCACCGCTCTTAGTTTTATCTCTTTTTTCGACAACAGAAAAATCATCGACAGGATTTTTGTTGCAAAGAACACAGAAGGACCGTGGCTATGGATTGCTATTTGAATTCTCCGAAGGTCTGATTCGCAAGATAAATCCCAGCCTACCAAAGCTAACATTTCATGGCACCCTTGAAGGGTTCTCCAGGCACCCCAAGGTGCTCAGCACCCTGAGAATCACTGCTTTAGGGGGATTGACAGGAGGAGACTCACCCAAGTCCACTCACTTCTCTCGGTATCCCTTCCCATATCTCGCTCCATCATGAAGCTGTCTCTGAGTCGACTTCCACTGATGAATCCCACCAAAAACTGACCCAAGTACCTAAAACCTTTAAGTAGATGTTTTGTTCCTTAGCTCTAATCACATAGCAGGAACCACATTCTGCTTTCTCTATACTATTCACTTCCACTGCCCAACCATTCCCATCCTTGTACCCAGGTACGGTGATTCTCAAGTGGCAATGAAGGAATTCTGGGTAGAAATTTTATGCAAAAGAGACTCTCCCTACACCTGAAGAAGGGTGTTTGTATTCAAAAGCTTGCAAAGGACAATTTTCCCAATTATTTAGTTGCTCTAATAAAAGATTACTCAAGGAACCTTGTCTGCCTATGCAAAAGAAGTTCATTCTGGACTTTCAACCAAGCATCAGTAGAAAGAGGCAGGGAAGCACCTTGCCCTTGTCTGCCCAGAGCTCTGGGCAACCCACTTTTACAGAAGAAGCAGTTCTGCTCCCAATTTCCTTCCCCGTCCCCAACAGCTGGGAGGAAACAGATCCTCACCTCCAAGAGGCCATAGGGCTTGTGAGTACATGTAACATGGGTATATGAAGTAGAAGTCAATACACTTCTTTCTCCAGCTGGAGAACCTGGAACAGAGAAAGGCTAAGTAATAAGTGGCTTGCCCAAGGTCAGTGGGATTGTATCAGCCCTGTGACTGGTCCCTTTGCTCAATTCACACTGCTCAGCAGGTACAAGGAACTGCAAAACCATGTCCCCAAAGCATTCGTGTAAGAAAGGACCACGAGCAAAAGAAAGCACCAAGCAAATCCTATGTCTCAGCTTGACCCTCATCTCAGGATTCCCACACAACCAGCCTCCTCCTAGCCACTGACTCGCTGCAGACTCCAGGTGCTGCTCTGCATTTCAAATATTTACCATAGTGATTCCTTAATGTTGGAGAAATCTTGTGTCTTGCCCCTCCTCCTGGCTGCCATCCTGCCAGACACAGAAAGACACAGTGAGAGCAGTGGGTATACCTGCTCCACATGCGCTCAGCACTGCTGCGCTAAGCCAGCCCCAAAGCAGAGTGGCAGAAGTTTCACGCATGATTAGTCCCAAGCTAGATGTGCTAACCCCAAGGCTTTTTTATTTAATTTTATCATACTAGGCCTCAGCTGTGATTTTTCCCAGTCTCAGGGCAAGTATGTTAACTCAAAGAGTGACTTCAGTCTAAGGGATGGTTAACAGTGCGTGACAGGAGGCCACTCAGAGTGTCCGTGCACCCACCAGTCCACCCACCTGACTCGCCTGCCATGCCTTGGTTGTAATGAAATACTTATGTCTAGGTGGGAGGCTGCCCTTTTAATGCCCTGATGCCAAGGGCATAATACACAGCTCTGACCTCCCCTTTACTGTGTCCCATGCCTCACAGATGGCATTCATAGATTTCATAGACATTAGGGCTTGAAGGGACCAAATGAGATGATTGGGTCCAGCCCCCTGCCCAAAGGGGCAGGAAATCAGCTGGGGTCAGACCACCCTAGCAAGAGCCAAGAGTTTCTTAAAGGTATCCAGAGTAGGTGCTTGCACTACTTCTGGGGGGAGTCTGTTCCAGACTCTGGAGACTCAAATTGTAAAGAAGTTTTTCCTTATGTCCAATTTAAAACGGTCTTCCAGCAGTTTGTGACAACCCCCCTAGCCGCATTGCTGGGCCACACTTGGCCTCTGGCCCAAACCTAGCCTCAGGTGTCCTTAGGCATGCCTGGGCCCTCTCCGGGGCCTCTGCTCCCACATACACTTTGGGCTCCTTGCCTCTCATTAGGCCCCTTGCCCCTGACACACTACTCTACTCCCTTACTGGGGCTCCCAGGCCTTACCCCCCTTAGGCCTCAGGTGTCTGTTGACATACCTGGACCTCACTCTTGGCCTCCCACTAGGCCTCACTCTTACCCAGGCCTTGGGCCTTGAACTCTTCTGGCCCGTGTTGCAACCCAAGCCTTACCCTCCCATGCTTGGGCCTTGGGTCCTCCTGGCCCCGTATTGTCGACCCAACCTGGTGCATTTCTCTCAGTGTGCTCCATCAGAGTCTGCCAGAGCAGGATTTCTAATCTGGAATTCAGGTCTGAACACAAGAATCGGGCAGCATTGCTTCACTAGCAGTGAGAGCTGCAGGACAAAGGTCTATACTAGGCATGCCCAGGAGCTGCTGTTCCACACAGCCTGACCTCTGCCTGGCCTTCCTGGGCCCAATGCATCAGAGTGAGCCACATCCCCACTTGAACCTGGCCCCTTTTCCCCCTCCTCTATTCACCCTGCTAGAGGACTTGCAGCAAACCCAGCTGGAAGGTGGAAGATTGCCTTCACTGGTGAGGTCTGACCCAAATTTGAAGCAAAATGCATGCAGTTTGGAGCAAAGGGAAGCAGCCCAAAGCATGGTCAGATCTGTGAGCTTCTCAGGCGCAGATTGAAACACCGAAATAAATCACTTGAGGCAGGACTTACTTGCAAGACTGGCTTTGCCCCATGTGCATCTAGACATCAGGCTCAAACCAAGCTGGGTTTTAATCTTGACATCCAAACCCACATCCCAATCACTCCAATGACGAAGCATGTTTGGTCCAATATAAAGACCCTTTGCAAACTGCAAATCCCAACCAGGGTTTGGATCTCATGCAATCCCTGGGGTTGAAAGGTGCTTCAATCCAGGCAGAGGGGGCAAATTTGCAACCCAGGAAGCAAGAATGCAATAGTGTTGGCTGTTTAGCCTAGACAGTGACTCCTCCAAGCCCCGCATTTCCCAACACAGTGCCTTACAAGAAGGCAATAAGCACCAGCGATCATAAGTTATCCTCAGTAGTGACAGCTTCTAACGGGGTCAGTAATCACTTGATCGCTCCATCTGGCTGTGCTAAATTATGATCCAGAGTGATTTCAGCTGCTTCAGAAGCCAGACAATTCTCTTGCAATAAGAGATGTGTCTGTGTTCCTACAGAAGCAGCTACCTGACCAGACTGGGTGTTCAAATCCCTTTGTATATCGAGATGTGGAGGTTTCCAAAGCAGCTTTTTAAAAATAACATGCAAGAGAAGACACCATTTTAATTTCATTTCCATTCAATCCACAAGCATTTAATGAAACAGGACTTATAGGGCAGCAGGGTCCAGCTGCCACAATGCCTGGCAATACCATCTCCTGAAGGTGGGCATCCAGGAGCGAGGTGAGAAGTCAGGTGTGATGGCAGCACTTGCCTTCAGTCCCTCTCTCATTACAGACTCTCATAGTTATTTTCCAAGCCAGAATCCTCAAGGGCGTAAATAAACTGCTTAAATATGTTGCCTGATTTTCGAAGCTTGGCACCTCTGAAAGTCATAAGGGCGTTGTTATTCATCATTACAATTAGCACGTGCTAAATCTAATGGATGTTAGCCAGTGCTAAAGTTAGCACGTGCTGTGAGCAGTTGAGTGATATCAGGGTTAATACCCTAATGTGCACAGCTCTGACCTGCTATTGGAGGACTGGGGAGCAGGGGCACAGCTAGGAGCTGCCAAGTCTACTATGTGCCTAATAGAGGCTCCAGGATCAGGCCCCACTGGCCTGGATCACTCCCTGCTGGTATGGATCAGGGCCTCGCTCATCCCAGCTCTCCCTGGCTCCCAAATCACCTGCAGGGAAGCTCCTGCCCCACTTCAGGGGCTGGGCTCAGCCCAGAGAGTGGTAGCGGTGGCTGGATGGGTCCCTTCTCCCTGTCTGCTCTTTATAGCCCATACTGCCCCTGCATGCCTAGACCGAGCCCACACCATCCCTGCTGGGGCCTGTGGTTTCCCACTCACCCACCAGCCCTCCCAGCAACTCCCCGGTAGCATCAGGGCCCATCAAAGGCCCAGTCCAGACTCATGGGGGGCTGCCAAGCCTACCCACTCCCTACCTCCACCCTCTACAACTTCCCCTCAATGGAGCAGCCAAAAGTTAAGGTAACTCGAGCTTGGTAGCACGGATCAAAGATAACCCTCACCCGAAGTGGCCTAACTTTAAGATGCCTAGAGGGTACTTAGCATTTGTTAATGAGCCTTAATATGTGGACACTCATGTTTAGGGGTCTCCCTAACTCAGGGAGGCGGCCAGCCAATTTCACAGGGCGATTGTGGCCTCCCCCCTGCAGGGCGGGTGGCCCCACCCCTCACCACTGATTGGCTCTGAGGGCTGTCCATCATACTGCCCTGCCCCTTGCTGCTGATTATCTGGGAGCCATGTCCATCATGCAGCCATTCCCCTCACCAATTGCTGGAGAGGGGCAGGACCACATAACAAGCAGCCCTCTCAGCCAATCAGTGGCAAGATCTAGCAACCAGCTTGGGCTGCCCCCCCTGCATGCCTCCATGGACCCTCTAGCATGATTTATTCATGATCATGGTAAATTGGTAGCAGACCTGGGCTCTGCACCCACATTTTCATAGGTCTGGAGCCCACGTACAGGGCGGTACGCCTGCCAGCACATTGTCCAAGCTGGTCACGCATGCAATGAATCTCCCCTAGGAAAACTACTCCAGAGCCTATGAGACTTCACTGTTGGAAAAGCCAACAGACTGCTCCCGTGGGGGAGATGGAGGCTAGAAACACCATGGGATCTGCAGCAGAAACTTCCAGGTGGCTGACCGGGAAGTGCCCACCTCGGTGTGGGCTGGGAAACTCACTGCAGAGATGCATCCTTTGGCTGCAGCCCACCTTTGAAAACCACCAAGTTGATCATTCTGGCCTTAGTCTTGTCCTTGGGTAGTTGTTCAGGACCTGCCCCAGTAGCCCCAGAAGCCAGTGAGAGGTTTCCCATTGGCATCGATGGGTGGAGGATGAGGCCCTTACAGCCTAACCCAAAGCCTATTTCTCTGCAGTTGGTGAAGACAGCCTCTGGCATCTTCATTCAGCCCAAAGTAGGCCAAGAAGGCAACAGAAAGCCAACATAAAGCATTATTTCAAGTGAACACTGCCAGCACCTGAGCTTAAGCTAGCATGGCAAAGCTGTGCAGTCACTTCAGCTATCAGCTTCTTTTCTACTTCCACAGTCCCCCCTGCCCACCAGGGACAGGGCAAGACATAATGGGCTTAAACTGCAACAAAGGGGATTTAGGTTAGATGCTAGGAAAAGCTTCCTAACTGCAAGGCTTGTTAAACACTGGAATAAATTACCTGGGGGAAGCCGCAGAATCACCCATGAGACACTAAACTAGATAGGCAAGCTCAATTCCTCAGTGCTGCAGGGAGGGACAATAAAGAAAGCCCTGACCTGGATGAAAAGATAAAGTTTCCCTCACCCTCAGCATCATCACGCTAAAAAAGAAGCTGCCCTTCATTAACTTATTTGTGCATTCTGCGCCCGTTCTTTCTTTAAACTCACCAAGGTCTTGCAGTGCCATGGGAAGAGGAAAAGAAACACGAGCTTTCCTCCGGAGGGAGCGTGACGGAGCGTGTTCCTGATGGTTTCCTCTGGGGGTCAGTTCATGAATCACTGCCTAAGTGCAAACATGTCATTCAGCAGCCTTGCCACGGGGCTGGTATTTAGCTCAGATGCGACGTACGGAGAGAGGGAACCTGAAAAATTGTAGGCCATTCATAATTTCAGCTCTTTTTCTAGCTTGCTGGGGAAGCAGAACCCACTTGGCAGAGGGAAGGGAGCTATTGGTACCTCAAGTTTGCACTAGGGCCATAAGAGCTGCCGTATACAGAGTCATATCCTTTAGCTCATGTCTAGTGGCAGGGTGAGGATGCTGAAGAGGAGGGTGAACAGGGCTCGACGGCTTCCAGAAGTGAGGAAAAATCAAAACCCTGACCCCCTGCAGGCAGCAATGGCCTGCTGGCAGCACAGACCGGTTGGAGATGTTTCCTCTGGCATCTCTAGACCGATAATAGTGGATGCCAGGGAGGGTAATGGCACTCCAGAGATATCTGGTTCAATGCTCTCCCTCTAAGGCAGCCACCCCTGCCCCTGCTGGAGATACATCTGACCCAGTCGGGCACTTCTTATGTCCTTACCACCTCCGCCGAGGGGAAAGTGCCCCGGGAAGATGTCCTTCCACCTCACCCTTGCAAAATCCCAAGACACAAGGCAGCATCACTGCCAAGAGTGTACTCACGGCTTCCCCCTCGGGGGTCGTTGGTGGTGCGTGTTCAGTTGCCTGTCCAGGATTTGGCAAGAGCAGGAGGAAGAGAGCTGGGTGTGCAACAGCAGAGCTGCTGGGTGCATGGCATGGAGGCAAGATAGACAAGGCCCAAGCATCCCATCACCTTTCCTGGCCTGAGCACTGTGGAGGCTAGAGTCACCGTTACTCACTGTTCACAGTCTCCACTGATGAGCGTCGACATCACGGTGCACCAGATGCTTCCTGTCCTGTGATGATGCTGACAGGCCCCCATCCTCCCAAAGCAACCTTACCCTCCGGGTGGAGTCAGGAGGTCAGGCTCAACAATGACGATGATCCTTTCTGGCCTTAAAACTTCAGGGCTAATTAAAAAACCCCAAACACTGGTCTTTGTACTGTTTGGGATCTTTGAGCGAAGGTGCAATACATGCATTGGGTATTCGTACTTACCCATGTGCAACTTAGTACCTGGGCATAGGGTTGGAGGGACCCAAAAGTGAGTCTCCATCCCTTCAAGACTGGATTTCTTCCTCTAGCCCAGACATTAGCTCTGCCATATAGCCATTGACTGAGGGGGCAGGTGGGACTCCCTGCCTTGGGATGTGAAGGTGATCAGACACGAGCACAAGGATCCACAATACCCCACGTCCTGCCCAAAGCATGCAAGCCTCACCTGCACAGGTCTCCTGTCTGGACCTAGCTGCACCTCCTGGTTTTGGGTAACACCTATGACAATCAGGTCCAGCTTTTGAATGCATCCCCAGTCTGGATGAATTTGGATCCAGGGCACTGGTTCACTATAAGTGGGGCACTTGGCTGTGGGTGAATACTCCTATATCAGTGAAAGGGTGGGTCAAAGCGATGTTGAAACCTCTCATTTCCATTTCCAATAGAGTTGGGGAAGTTAACAAAAAATAAGATCACAGCTGATTTTGAATTGCAGTCCTCTCTGGTGATGAAACTCAACCTAGTCTCCCCAGGAAGAGCAAATAACCAGACAGTACAAGTACCACTGACCAGATTATAAACATCCTCTTGGGTTTAATAATCCTTTTTTTTTCTAGAAACACAGGAAGGACCTTTTCTAACAACACAGTTATCCTGGGTAACTCCTGCCAAGTGCCCTAAGATGATTTACAGTCTCTAAATTATGAGGGATGATCTGACTTTAGGACCTCGAGACCTTTTGGTTACCAATCTGGGCAAGGTTGGTGCTTGGCTATCATCCCAGCTGCTCCTTTTGAAAGGCACCTGGGCTCTATTCACCCTCCTCCCCTCCCTTTTTGAAGGGTAAGAGTCACTCTGATACCACGATGCTTCCCTTCCCAGCACAGGGACTGGAGGATGAGGGATGTATTATGGCTGTTAAAATACTTTGGACAATCTCAACACACTCAGGGGCAGTTTCAGGAGGCTCCAACCTCTGCTTTGATGGGAAGTGTGTCTGCCCCTGTGTATCCATAGCTGGTTTTTAGAGCTCAGGCTTAATGGATGTGGCAAGTCACAAGTGTTGGCAGTGCTGTAGGTGAGCACCAGGTGCTGGTACCCTCTTCCCTCCGACAAACCAGGGACGGGCAATGACATTGTGAGGGCAGGGAGAGCTGGCGATGGATGAGATGCTAGTAAACAGATGCCGTGCTACCTTGGGCATGGCCCGGTGTCCACTACACCCTGTGCAATGAGGTGCTGGGATCTGCATCTCGAGACTGGATGCTCCTCTGAAAGGTACACGGTATACGGCCTGGATGCAAGTGCAGCAGCAGGAGGTTCTTTGGCCAGTGCTCATGACCTGGCATCTTCCCTTCTTCTTGAGACTTCAGACTTATGGCATAAGCCTCCCCTTGAAGTCCCTGGTGCCAAGTCAAAGGCAGGAGGAAGCCCTGGCTAGAGGGGTGCTCAGACCACGGGGATCAGAGCCTTAGGGTTTGGCAAGACCCATCCCTGTGCAGCTCAGACACGCACGGTGCGGATGGGTCCGTGGCTCCCCTGCATTGCCCGTCTGCTGCCCTCAGAGCTGCTCCCAGACCTGCAGCATGGAGGTTAATAATTGCTCATCCAGCTCCTGGGAACAAACCAAACTTTGACCCAAGCTTTGGGCTCCTAAGAGGCCTCCAAATATCAGACAGCATGAGCTTGGGCAGGGTCCAGAGTGGACCTCAGCTTTGCAGGAAGGGGGCCTCCAGCATGCTCTAGCCCTCCAGTCTGAAGAGCCCCTAGTTTCAGTGCCTAGGGGATTTGAGCACCACACTCCAGCTTCCTATTTGAGGGGCTTTCAGCATCATCCAGCACCGCCTCAAGCTGCTGGAGAAGGGACTTTAGCCTGGTGAAGCATGGGAGCACACTCACCTCCCTGTCTGCTTACTCTCCAGGACTGGCTGTTGATCCAGGATAAATCAGCCTTTACTGGCACAGACCCACCAGTGATAATGGCCTGCATGCTTCTTGCAGTGGTTTGACTCAAGCTCCAGCCCTCAGGTTTGCAACGCTTCCCCCCCCAATAGGGGATAAGAAATCCCCAGGCATCTCGGAGTTACAAATCCGGTCCTGGCTGCTAATTTTATAACCATCTGACTGAAATCTGAAGATCCCATCACCCTTCCTGAACCCCGGGGGTATCCGAAACCTTGCTTCAGATACTAATTGCAAGGCTTGAGCCCGACTTTAAAAGAGACCCATTGAGATTGATGTCACGAGGATTCAGGAGAGCTAGAGACTGCTGGGGCAGGAAGGAAAGCTCATTTTTTGGGATGCTTACATTGCACAAAATTAACAATTAAAAAAACCCAGCCAAATAAATGAGGAGACTCCGAATGATCAGAGAGAGAAAACACGATTTACAACCCGAGATGCTGGAAGGCCGAGAGCTGATTTTCCATGAATCGCTGGTGCTTTCTGCTTTGGTTACTTGCATCTAATGGTGGAAAACGAAGGGGACAAGAAGGAAATTTGGGAAAGGGGCTTGGGGGGAGCTTTCACCTATGCCACCTACGTCTTCCAAGTCTTGCACTTATAAAGAGAGACCCGGAGCCCTCTTTGCTGCCCGGGGCTGGCTTGATCGAGCCAGCGTGAGTGCTCTCACCTGACATTTCTGTGCAGACGGCGACTGTTTTCCAGCGCTCCCTGATACATTCTCTTCCTCCCCTGTTTATCCCACACAGCTGGTCATTTATCATCTCCAATCTGGCAGTGAATTGCTCCACTCGCCTGGCTCAGGATTACCGCTCAGCTGCCTTACGTGACACCGTGACCCACTTTTCTTCCCGGAGAGCGGCAGAGCACAGCTTCACAGCGGCTCCCGGGGAAGGAGACGCGAGAGCGTGCTGGCAGAGCAGACCCGGGGCATTAAAAAATGCACGGCTCTGGGCGAGGGGTGAGGCGAGGTGAGCCCGGCACACGTGCCCACCAACCTGCACCACCAACGGAGCAGGCGGGGAGCTCTGAAAGCAAGGGCCCTGCGCTGTTCGAGGGGCAAAGCCCCATCATAGGCGAGTTATTATAAGATAAGCTAGAGATGCCTATAGTTAAGATTTTCTGATGCTTCCCATTAGGAGATCCTATGTCCATTGCTCATCAAGACTGGGATCTCTGACCGTGTCTGATTTAGTGACAGTCTCTGTAGGGCCAAAAGACAAGGATGCTTTGGGCGCTGTGGTACCCAGGAGACCCAAGCTCACGCTCCTGGACCACTGCAGACTTCTTGAGTGGCTTCAAAACGGTGGCTGGAGGCCTAGCTCCTCAGAGATACTTTTGGTGTGAGGACATTCAACACAGTGGCTATGAAGCAAAGAGATTTATGACCCTGAGACCCCTCACCTAAGCAAAGAGATTTATGGCTATCAGACAGCCAAGGTCGTCCTCGCTCACTCCGCTGCAAGCCAGGAATGAGCCCATTCTGGTGATTTTATTTGCATTGTGGAGCATTGTGATTTGATTTGCATTTGCATTGCTAGTACCTGTGGGTTATGGGGAGGGGGAGCCTCAGTGTGTTAGGTGCTGTACATGCACTTGCTAAAAAGAAGACAATGGGGGCCACAAACAGCTTACTCTGGTGGAAAGATGTGAAAGGTAAGAAGATTTCAGAGATTTCAGAGACATTCGGGCTGGAAGGGACCTTGAAGATCGAGTCCAGCCCCCTGCCCCAGGGGAAGGAAGTCAGCTGGGGTCAAAGGACCCCAGCAAGATAAGCATCCAAATGTTAAAGAGTAGAAGAGAGCTGGGCTCAGTGAGATTAGGCTTAATCTTCATTTTGAAGAGAGAAAAGCTGAACCCCTTTGCAGCAGACGGCCCCCCGGGACGGCTGATGGGTTTTCAGTGGAGACGTCTCCCAAGAAGGAAGCAAGGGGAACCACCGGGCATCTTTTGCAGTTGAGCAGAGCGCACCAGGGAAGGAAATGCAAAGGAGTGCAGGGTCCAAGCGGGGGGTGGCACCGGGGGTGTGAATGCCCCTCGCGCCCTCCCTCCAAGCACTGGCTCCATGGGACGCTCTGCCAGCTGCAGCTGGGGACTTGCTTGTCAGTGCCAGGAAAATGGGAGCTCTACAAGACAACAGGGATTTCAGGCAGCAAGAAAGAGCATTGCTAGCTCTGAATAAGCCTGCTCTCCTTGGTGCATGCACAGGGGTATCATGCATGGGCAGAGCCGGACAAGCTGCATCCACATATTCTGCCAGCAAAGCAGAGCAGGGACAAGGCAGAAGAGGGTCCATTACCCAACCATCCCCCCCACCCCGGGATGTATTCCCTTTGAGAGGGCTCAGCCATTAACACTGCAGCCTCAAGATGCCATAGGGCTAGATGTGAAGCCAAGAGCATCACAGAGGACCGGGGGCAGCTTGTGCCACGTGCACACAGGCCCAGGACACCATGCATGTGAGAAAGGAGAGCTGTGCAACCCAGCTGCATAGTCAAGTGAGGATCGCGGCAAACAGGGAACAAGCCGCCAGCGGTCTCGACCGAAGCGCTCAAGGCCACCTAGTAGCCAGAGCACAAGCAGTGCGTGGCCAGCTCGTATCTGCTCCTGCTGCAAAATTTGGCTCCCCTGTGCAAATGGAGGCTGGCGAGGGAACCCTGCAGCCCACATGCGGGAAACATTTCTGCATCCGAAGGCCAGCAGCTGCTTCCTCCCCTCCGTCTCACGGCAATTAGGTGCCGGCCCCTTCTGGCCCAAGATGCTGGGAACTCCCACGACTGGTGTGAGCAAGCGACAGATTCCCAGGTGCTTGGGCAGCATCTCATTTCCCTGGAAAGGAGCCTCCCCAAGAGACACCAGCTGGGATTTATGCAGAGTCCTTTCTCACTCGTGCTAGGGGGGCAGCTCCTTCCAACAGTAGCAGCAGGAGGTTATTACCCAGGGTGCAGATAATATTATTATATTATATTAATGGTTATATTATTACCCCACCACTGGAGGAGGGTGTGGGGTCATGAAGTAGGCTGCCATATCCTCCCTCTGGCAGCCAGGATGGACCCACTCCAGGTTATAAAGGTTTCCTCCACCGGGCTGACTGCTTAGGGATGCAGGATGTCTGTCCCAAGCTGGTTTCCAGGGACAGGCCCATGCCAGGAGTCACCCACAAGGTCCTGGCCACTACAGATGGTTTCAGGACACCCAAGGCCAGGTGTGTTGGTGAGGACACTGTGAGCAGGTGCTCTCAGGGCATCTTCCCCAGCTTGAAAACCGAGTCAAGGATGCGCAAGAGCATGCTGGGCTTGGTGCACTCCTCCCAGAGACGCCGTTGCCCTCCAAGGATCCCCCTCCTCCAGAAACGCTGCGCTCAGCCATTGCGGATGGCTGCTCAGCGCCCGAATCCTCCAGGCAGCAGGCATCCTCCGAGTGCCTCCCTGCTCAATTAGCGGAGGAGTTGTTTACCTGGTGCTGGATCTGCAGGGAGAGGCTGTTTCTGCAGCTCGCTGAGATGGGAAGCTACTTCTCCCCTGCACACGGTGACACACTGACCTTGCACGTGGCACGGACGACGCCACCATCACCATGCACGGGAGGGCACGAGGGAATGCACTAGCAGTGCTAAGGAGATCCAGTCCCTCTGGTCCCCGCTGTCAATGCCCTGAGTGGCGGCTGCTCAGGAAAACTCACCAAAAAAACAGAAGACTTTTTTTTACTAACGAGCCACATGAACCCTCCCACCTTACCTGTGTACAGAGCACAAATGCACACAAGGAAACCAGGGCCCTGCGGTCACAGGTACACGGCAGGCGCTAAGCAGTGGGGTGCTCTGCTGCCTGCTCGTCATCAGACAGCTGCACCATCCTGAGACATTTTCACTGAAGCAGAGACACAGTTCACCGTGTTAGTCCAAAATCTGGCAGAAGGCAGGGTAGATGTGTACCTTATAAACTATGTATAGGTATAGGTATAGATCAATGTAAATGTAAGCATATATGTAAATATATATGTAAATCTGATATCTTTTATTTGACCAACCGGCCTAATAGAAGATATCAAATTTACCCAAAGAACCTTGTCTGACGATGGCCTTTGACCAACACAGCTACAACCCACACCCCTGAAATATGTGTGTGTGTGTGTGTGTGTGCATGCATGTGTGCATATGTATGCATAGGTAAATATATATCTATATATGTATATGCATATGCAAATATGAATGTAAATGCATATGCATGTGTGTATGAATGCAAATATGAACGTAATGGCATTTGTATAAGCATATACACAGGTGTTTGTATAGATAGATAGATAGATAGATAGATAGATAGATAGATAGATAGATAGATAGATAGATAGATAGATAGATAGCACAAGCTTTCATGCTCACTTCATCAGATGCTGCGAAAGGACACAAAGCAGAGGAAAAAGAGACAGCAATTAAAATACAAAAGACAAGGGAGGGCTTGGATTTGGCTAGAAATTCTCATAGACATCATAGAGAAGTAGGGTGGGAAGACACCTCCAGAAGTCATCCCCGTGCCAGAGGCAGGGCCATCCCATACAAATCCATTGTCTAAACTACTAAGAAAACTGCACAGCCAACCCTAACTCAGCCCCAAGATATAACATCGGACCTGCTGCAGGTAAAGCAGAGGGGCCGTGATGGGCAATGTTCTGCTGCTACTCATGCTGTTTAAATTAGGGTCAGTGAGCCAGTCAATTGACCAGTCAAATATTGTCAGTTGACTGCATATTTTTGACCAGTCAAAGATTATAGCAATTTTACAAAAACAAAGCAAAACAAAAACAATATCCAACCTCAACTTCCCTTGCTGCAGCTTGAACCCATTGCTTCTTCTGTCGTCTGCCCCCACTGAGACCAGCCCAGCTCCACCTCTTTGCAGCCCCCTGCACGGAGTTGAAGGCTGCTATTCAATCCCCCCCTGAGATCTTGAGACATGCTGGAGAGATCCAAGGAAGAGGGCCTTGCCCCCTACTATAGGGGAAGGCAGCCCCCATGCACACACACAAATCTGTACCAATCTGACCATGGAGTACAACAATTCCCGTCTGCTCCCACCCATCCATCTGTTGTTTCCACCTCTTCCTTTTCACCCTGGAATTAAAATGCTGGGACGTGGCCTAACGCTCGACCGCATGCATTGATAGTGCTCGGCATAATCAGAACAGCTCCAGGACCGTGGCACCCACGTTTGGAAACACTTTCTGCTCTCCCGGGGCAGGAGGGCTGAGCAAGAGGAAAACATTTCCTCCCTGGCCTCCCAGCTCTGCTGGTTCCCGACTCATTTCATACAGATCTTTTTTTTTTTTTTTTGGTTTGTTTTCTTTCCTTTTCAGCAGGAAGCTTTCCACTCCCCATCCTATTGCGAAGTTCATTAACCCATTAATGAATAGGCGAGCGTGGGTTCATTTTGAAAACCCTATTTCAGTCCCGTTGTCTTTGCCACAATCAAGCACAGCCCAGAAGCTGCTCTGTGCTAATTGTATTATAAGAGACTATTCATAGTCGTGGGTGTGTGCTCACGTTGAAAGGTTTATGACGGGGATTTTGCACTGTTTTCTGTGCCTTTGCAGGCAGTGACGATGTTCAATAGTGCATTGTCTGTGGGAGCCTGCCCTTGCCCTGGGATCTCCTCCCAGCTTTTCACAGCTCTTCCTGGAGCTCTGGCACTGACATAAACCCCAGCAGAAGGATTGCTTCCCACATCCAAGGAGGACAGAGCCATGCAACCTTGATAGCAATGAAAGTAATCTGGCATTTCTTTGCATTCTTCCAGTGGCTGATGAAAACCCATGCTGCCATGCCTCCTTGTGATGCTCTTCTCTCTCAGAGTCATAGGAGGAGTGCTGCTCCTCTTTCTCCTTTGTGCCAAGCACTGATCAGACCCCCTCCAAAGTTTAGGCTCCGAGCAGCATCGCTCACAGCGTGCACCCACCATTTTTGCCCCACGGCTGGCAATCCAGCTGTGGGCTTCCCATCTATACCCAGTGGCCAGCTGCATCCACATTTCTACTCCAGCTCGTGTCCACCAGGCCAGAAAGCACCAAGGCTTCTGCTCTCTGGGGCATGGCAAACCGGCAGCAAAGGGAACCCCAAACCTTTTTAAAGCAAGAGGACAGAGACTGGTGCTTGGCAGGTTCTCACCGTCTGCCTTAATTTGGCTCTGCCTTTCATCTGGGTCTGGAACAGCGTTTTCCCATCCATGCCCTGGGCTCATCTGTCTCTGCCGTGTTTACAAAACACATGGATTGTGGTACTACCCCCCATAATACATCCTACATATATTCAAACTCATGTACAGGCAAGGCAAAAGCCCATAAGGAGCCCTGATCCTTGCACTGAAACTATAATCGTTCCCACATGTCCTTGCAGACACCACACCGAGCGGAGCATGTGCTGCATTTATATTGTGTTGCCATGAATACATGCACGCTTGCACACCTAACAACGTCGTGCATGCACATCCTGTCACACGAGCTGCTCTGTGGAGAAACAAGGCATTTTGAGCACACTTTTGGCCTGCAATTTTGTGCCATTTGCTGGAATCCAAGCATCTGCATCCCATGGTATCAAACAGCTTGGGGACCTCAGCCTTTCAAAAGGGGGATGGATCCTGGGCTGGTTCCCCTCCCTACATACCCTGGCTGCATATGGGGTCAGTGGAGGAGAAGCTGGACAGTTGTGCATATATCCTCTCCCTGGTTTGCACTGTTTTAGCTTGCAAACCCCTTGGACATGGGTACCAGGTGAGGAGCTGGCATGATACTCCAGGAAGTGATCCAGGGACAGTGCCTTACTTGCTTTGGTCTCAGTATCTTATATAATTAAAGGGAAGATGTCAGTCCTAAGAGGGTTCCTCTTCGATTAACCAAATCACTCTGAGCTTTATGCCGGACGGCAGACCAGGATGGCACATGCAATGGAGGGGAAGGACGCAGGAAGCAACAGAGTAGGGGACAGCAGAAGTCCATCAAATCCAACACCCCTGCTCCACTACTAATTGTCCAAAGTATTTCAAAGGAAGATCCAGAACTGTCTTAATGGGCAATATTCCAGTAACACAAATCAAGTCAGTCCTGGGGCTGCTACGACCATTGCGGCACCTTCGATATTGGGCATCTTTAGTGATTCTTCAGCTAAAGTGACTTGGGGATGCCCATCTCCACTCCAAGTATGAATGGCCACTGGCTCACCGGGAGCTCATCCACCCTTTGACAAGTCTTGCTGGGTGTCCACACACCCTCCTCACCCAGGCCGGCCCAGTTTAGTTGCCGGCAACCGGACCACGGACGAGGCTGTACCGGTTTACATGGGACCAGATAGCAGACCAAGACCCCAGTAACACAGCCAGGGTGGAAATGTGCTCCTGATGCTGAGCTCCTAGTGGTTAGCTATATATCCTTCAGCAGAAGGCTGGGGATCTTAGCTCTTAAGCTGTGATATTCTTGTTATTTGTATAAGCGCAAAGGTCTAATCCGCTTTTAAGAGCCACTAAGCTCTCTGCCTCTGCAAGGCAGGATATCTCCACTCCAGCACAGTCTCTCCCAGTCCCGCTGAAAGCTGGCTAACCCAAATTGGGTTAGGGACTTTATCCCCTCCTTCTCTATGCTAAAACCCTGCACACAAGTGACCCAGATCCTTTCCCCGCAGCACACAGGTCGAGTGCAGTCCTCGCCCGCCTCGCCGAAGTCCCTGAAAAGCCATGACTTGTGCCTACCTTTGTGACATGCCTGCATCTTGGCCTTGAGACTAAGTCACCAAATGGCAAGGAGGAGCAGGACCCCCCCCATCTTGTGCATTCATGGCCCTTTGGGCTGGAACAAGATCGTGCTTTGATGCCTGTGATGTGGGATGGGACCTGGCCCAAGTTGCCCAGCCCCAGGATGGAGCAAAATGAGCTGGCCCATGAAGGTAGCCTTAGGTCATCACTGCACATCCTTTTTAAGCTCTCTTGATATCACTTCATGGTAATACAGCTCCCCCACACCCTCTCACACTATATAGACACATAGACACTTACTTGATCAAAGGGAGTTACTGGGTCTGTCTGGTGTGATATGCCTTTGGCACACCTACAGAAATCATAGAAAATGAGGGTGAAAGGAAGCTCAGGAGGTCACGTCTAGTCCAGCCCCCTGCTCAAAGCAGGACTAGCCCCAACCACATCATCCCAGACAAGGCTTTGTCCACCTGGGTCTTCAAAACCTCCAAGGATGGAAACTGCACCACCTCTCTAGGTGACTTATTCCACTGCCCTCCTTGTGAAAAAGGTTTTCCTAATATCCAACCTCAACTTCCCTTGCTGCAACTTGAGCCCATTGCTCCTTCTGTCATCTGCCCCCACTGAGACCAGCCCAGCTCCGTCCTCTTTGCAGCCCCCCTGCAGGGAGGTGAAGGCTGCTGTCGAATCCCCCCTCAGTCTTCTCTCCTGCAGACTCAATCAGCCCATTTCCCTCAGCCTCTCCTCACCAGTCCTGTCCCCCAGCCTCACAACCATTTTCATTGCCCAATATAACAGGAGTCTCTCCCCAGCTGAACTGGGCTGGGGAGCTAGCAGGCATCCTTGTAGCCTCTCTGGAGCACCATTGATCACTCCATGTCTACACTGCAAGATCCCACTCCCAGGGCACGGCAGCTTTCAAGCTAATCGGCACCCCTCGCTGTGTACTCTTGGGACCTCAACTCTTCCCAAGTTGCTCCGTGAATCCCACTGGCTGGATAGGCCAACAGCCCCATCTCACCCCATCCCAGTTACACTTGGGGTTGCACTTACTGTTTAATACAATAGGCTAACTAGCCCCTTGCTGTCTCCTCGAACCAGCTTCTTCTCTCAATCCTTTCAAACTATTACATTTCTGCAGCCGACATCCACCAAACAGGTCAGGAGCCGGTGATGGATGCTTCAAGGCAGGAACTGCTATTCTGCTTTGGGCACAAAGTTGGTGCTCATGGGAGGATCTAGGATTTTGAAAAGTGGGGTGCAGATGATGTGATGCACACCTAATACAATGCATATTTTTATCAGGTTAAAGAGTAACTAGAAGCTTTACCAATATGCCAGTGACCTAAGGCTTTATTCAGTTTAAGAGAGGAGCCAAAACAAATATAAATTTACTCTATCATATATTAAGTATAAAAAACCCCACAATGCCCATGCAAAATAGAATCAAAAGATGATGTTTCATTAGTCCTACAGTCATTAGACTCAAATAGACATCTCTTTTTCAGATCCATACAACAGCAATTTTGCTTTCCTGAGCGTCTTCACTATCTGTACACCTGAGGTACCGCTTATAGCTAGCGTTAAAAACAGTCTGCAGGGCTGTGAAATAGGAGCTATGTTACCAGGAGCAGCGAACAAACCACAGAATTGCAGAAGGAAAAATAGCTTAACCGGTGCAACATCGAGACCATTCAAAAAAGAGAGAGGGTCGTTAACACCTGTGTAATGAAAAGTTTAGAAGAAATCAGGTGAAGTATAATGAGCCATGAAGCCGACTGACTCCTTCGCTGCTGACTACCACTGCTAGGCAGCTGGTTTTAAACTTGCATGGAGCAGGAGTCAAATGGGAGTGCAATTGCACCCATACACCCCTCTGGATCGGCCCTGGTCCCAGCTGAGATGACGTCCCTGGAGACACGGATGAGCACACTATGCAAGCAGGAGCAGAACGAACGTCCTGGTGCTGCTTTGAGAGGACAGGCCGTGTCTCCAGGGCTTATTCCAGCCTTTCTATTGACACTAGAAATACAGGGAATCCATAGTCCTGCTGTGGTGTGGGCTTTATAATAGGAATTGGTGTCCCCTGGAACCTGGCCCAAGACCCACCAACTCCATCCTATGGACCGGCAGCTGGGAACGGCTTCGACATCCTGCCAAGGGGGATGAGGTGTCAAGAGACAGCTTAGGTGGGAAAGAGGCTTCCTCTAGCCAATGAACTATCCATTAACCTATTCGTGCCATTGCTCGTTCTGCACTAACAGCACTCAAGTGGACGCAGTGATGGGACCGGGCTTTGCATGTACCCCCTCCATGCATCGCTGCAGATAGGCACAAGGTCCCTTCCTGATGCATCTCGTCCCCTGCATTAAAGGTGAATGGTGAAGTTGAAATAAGACCCGAGTTCAAGATTCAAGGTTATGCCTATAGTCCTCTGTGGGACCCGCCAACTGCCCCTCACACCCCTTTTGGGGTTGGTTGCGGCATCCCGGGCAAGAGAAATGTGAACCCTGAAATTCAGGCCAGCAAGATCAAAGGAGGGGAAGATTTTCAGATGCTCCAGTCTGATATGCATTGTCCATAGACTGCATGTGTGGGCTAGGCAGGATCTTTAAGGGTCTTCTCCTCGTGGGATATAGGGCACAGGCATGGAGAGGGCCTCTGAGATCAGAGACCTCTGCTCTGCCTTTCCAAGCCACCGGTTACGAAAGAGCATCGTGGCTCATCGTTACAGGGAAAGCAGCAAGTTCCTGCTCGGAGACCTTGGACCTCAACAAGAAATCTTTCCCTCTCTCCCCCACGTTACATCGAGGCACATTTCATCTGGTCCATGGGGCCAAAGGATTCAGCACCATCAACCTCAAGGGAGCTATGGCCACTAAACAAGGATTGCAGGACACCAGCCCTGCAAGAGATAATTGCATTTTCCTATTTGCTGGGGCGGAGAACCCAACCACGGTGTGTGTGATGGGGTGGAGACAGGCAGCGAGGGTCGCCCGGGGATATTTCCAGCAAAAGAGCATTGTCAGGGGTGCGTGCAGCATGCAGGAGAACAAGTCCTTGGACACTTGATCCCACCAAAATCCAGACAACCAACCCACTAACCAGAGCATGGAGGCATTGAAGCTGAGGAATTCTTGTTGTCTCTGCTTCATCCCTGAAGGAGGTTTTAGTCTTTCCCAAATTGGGTGATAAAATGCTGCCATGTGCAAAAGGGAGGAATTCAAGTTCAGCAGCACTTCATGCTCAGGTTCAAAGGACAGTCCAGGCTGTCACTGGGGAAAACCTAGAGCATGGTCTGGACATATAAATAATTCTGCGTGTATCCACACGGACTGGGAAATGGAGATAAAACACGTATACCCCTGCCAGGACACATGCCCACACCCGTGCTTGAGCATGGAGATGGAGATGAGCGTGGGTGTCCCCTGCCCGTCACCCACTTGCACCAAACACCTACAAAAGGGTGTAGAGGTAGCATCCTTGGAGGGCCACGTTGGCCTGGGAATGAAGCGTCCATTTGGTAGGGAATAGGTCTTTGCATCTCAGGGACGAAGGCCAAAAAATGCAGAGCATGAAGATAAATGGCCACTGCAGACAGGCCTGGCGAGGAGCACGCAGCAGCTGGGCGGCCGTCACATCTGGGAGCCAGGAATGGCTCAGCCCATGAACTCCCTGCCATGCTGTTGAGTGTTTCAAAGCAAAGGGCAAGATGAGGACAAGGCAGGACTAACAGAGAGGGAGAGAGAAGTGGGGGGGATTAGCTTGAGAGGGTACCCTGCCTAATAATCAATTAGGATGAACCTGGTTCTTCGTTGTCTGGTGACAACTGAAGACGAGCGGCCCGGAGGCCATCACAAAAGCATCCCTGGTCCTGAAAAAGTAGCTCTGACTTGCTCTTTATTCCTTATGATGATTCCCTCTCTGCTAGGAAGAAAGTTTTCCCTAATATCCAACCTCAAAGTCCCTTGCTGCAGCTTGAGCCCATTGCTCCTTGTCCTGCCATCTGCCCCCACTGAGACCAGTCCAGCTCCATCCTCTTTGCAGCCCCCCTGCAGGGCGGTGAAGGCTGCTATTCAATCCCCTCGGTCTTCTCTTCTGCAGACTCACTCAGCCCATTTCCTTCAGCCTCTCCTCACCAGTCCTGTCCCCCAGCCCCACAACCATTTTCGCTGCTCTCCTCTGGACTCTCTCCAATGTGTCCACATCCTTTCTGTAGTGGGGTCACACAGCTGGACACAGCACTCCAGATGTGGCCTCACCGGTGCCAGATAAATCAGAAGAATCACTGCCCTCGAACTCATGGGGTTTTCCAACCTTTTTATACAATGATAAAGGCTGGAAACTACCTGAAAAAGAAGCTGAGATTGTGAAGTAATCCCAGGGCTCTGGGAACAGAAAGGAAACTTCCCCAGTCCCGACACCTTGCTCGCTTTGTAGGATGGGCAGCTGGGATTTCACATGCATCCTGCTGTTGGCAGGTCTTTGTGCTTCTACTCGAGCCTCTCCGCTCTGGCTTTTTTTGGTTTGACTTTTCTCGATTTGTTTAACAAAAATCTATTTCCACTCTGGTTTCTCCGAGCCCTGTGTTGCCAATGCAGCCCACACGCATCCTAACGAGCGTGCCGCAGAGATTAAGCCATTAACGAGCGACAAGGTACCGCGCTCGGAGGCATTAGGCCTGGAGCCCTGCGGCTAAGCTGTTAATGGCAGAATTAGGCTCTTAAATAAAAATGACCTGCCCGTCACGAGTGCGAATACCTGCTAATCTCCCCATGTTGTATTCGTAGTTAGCACAGTGCCCGCAAGCTTTACCAAGCAAGGAGGATGTCTTTCTGTATTCGTGGAGGCAGGAAGTCTCGGGCAAATCACTCGTGCCTCAGTTTCCCCGTTGGTAAGTGTAGGGTGGGGAACCCTTCTCGGGGTTGCTGTGGTCCAGCGATGGTGAGGGTCACAGGAAAGGCTCTGAATACTGCATGCCACTCTGCTCCCTTATTCTTCCCTGGGCTTGTGTGGGGGGTTTCCCTCCTTGGGAAACGTGATGAAGACAGGTGGAGTAGACTAGCCTATGTACAAATATTCAGCCAGTCTCTGAGCAGTAAATGGATCACAGTCAGGTCTATTATCTGTCTGGCTGCGGCTCCTATTATCCGCTGTGAATTGTAGCAGCTCTCTCTGGAACAGCTTTCAGGCACCATCATTACCAACTTCCACGCCTTCCCAAGACCATGCTATAACAAGGCTTGCTGGATAATACTTGCCATTAGACAAGGAGCATAAAGGATCTGAGCTCTGACTGCCGTGATAAATGGCTCTGCGTGGTGCTTAACATTCATTAACACTGGCTGGTTATTAAAGAAAATTCTAGGTTCAGAACCGTGAAACCCATATTCCACATTAGACATCATCTAATTTATCTAGGAAGCTGCTTCCTCTTGCTCCGTCCTCCCACAATGCTGGGGACCATAAGCAGAACGGTCCAGGGACTTCTCGAGAAGAAGAAATTCCAGATGTTGTGAACTACACCTGCACGTCGGTCTGCAGCTGGAACTGTAGCTGACACGCCAGAAAACCAAGCTAGGATCAGCTGAGTGCATCATTTCGCTATAAGCTAGGCACAACAGCGAGGGTCTGATGAGATAGTCCTGCAAGCTTCGGAGAGGGAATTGCTTGAGCGATGGCAACTTTGGGCCCAGACTCCTATCTGATTTTTTGCACGGTTTCCAGTTCATTACAGAGATGCCAGAAGGGGCCGGCTGCAAAGTCTGGATCAGACTCAAAGCCTCATTAGGTGGTCGGCATCTGCTCAGGCCTTTGCTCAGGCTCAGCTCGAATAATAAAAGAAATGATCCTTCTAGGAAGTGTAATTATAATAAGGTCTGTAAGGTGCATTGCTATAGCACCTCTTCCGAGGATCTTAAAGCATGAGTTAGCTGATTCCCTTACAATAGCCCTGAATAAGCACCACTTATTAAACCTATTTTCTATGCAGGTAAAATTCAGTGGAAGTATAGTGTCTTATACAGTCTTATTATACCTATTTTCCATGCAGGTAAAATTGAGTGCGGGTATACTGTCTTATACAGTCGTATTATACCTATTTTCCATGCAGGTAAAATTCAGTGCAAGTATATTGTCTTATACCGTCTTATTACACCTATTTTCCATGCAGGTAAAATTGAGTGCAAGTATAGTGTCTTATACCGTCTTATTATACCTATTTTCCATGCAGGTAAAATTCAGTGGAAGTATAGTGTCTTATACCGTCTTATTATACCTATTTTCCATGCAGGTAAAATTCAGTGGAAGTATAGTGTCTTATACAGTCTTATTATACCTATTTTCCATGCAGGTAAAATTCAGTGCAAGTATATTGTCTTATACCGTCTTATTACACCTATTTTCCATGCAGGTAAAATTCAGTGCAAGTATATTGTCTTATACCGTCTTATTACACCTATTTTCCATGCAGGTAAAATTGAGTGCAAGTATACTGTCTTATACGGTCTTATTATACCTATTTTCCATGCAGGTAAAATTCAGTGGAAGTATAGTGTCTTATACCGTCTTATTACACCTATTTTCCATGCAGGTAAAATTGAGTGCAAGTATACTGTCTTATACGGTCTTATTACACCTATTTTCCATGCAGGTAAAATTCAGTGCAAGTATACTGTCTTATACAGTCCTATTATACCTATTTTCCATGCAGGTAAAATTCAGGGCAAAACCCAAGGGCTCTGAGCATACCAGTACAGTGCCTCTCCGTCATGTCCAACCCTCCCGGCACATCTCACATCCACCATCTCAAGAATGGAGAAGTGCATGGAGGTCCCGCGGTGGGAGGACAGAGAGGGACCGAATAACCATGGGTGCAATAGGTCGTGGGGACTGACCTCCTCTCCAGCTGGTCTCCATCCTGGTCAGGGCTGAGATGCATGGTCAGGACTCTTCCAGCCTTCGCTGGCCAGTCGAGACCTACAGAAATCAAACCGGTGGGAAAAGGCCCTTTATTCTGGGGGACAAATGTGTCTCTGCTGCGTGCCCCTCACCAAGTCTCTGTCCTCTTCCCACTCTCCTGTGAACTGAAGTTGCACCGTCAGTGCCGGGTGAGGAGCAGGATGCCCTCCCTACCGTGCAGCACTATAGCCGGCTTCTACCAAGCCTCGCCAGAGCACCTCGCTTAACACAAGGGATGGGAGAAACCTGGGGTGGGCTCAGTCCCAGTCTCACGTGGGTGCTTTGCAGCTGTTACTGGGGAGCAGCAATCCTGGGCTGAAGAGCCATAACATAATGCCTCTTGGCCCCACACCGCGACCTCCAAGCTGCTGTCCTCACTCAGCCACAGGTGAAGCCCTTTTCTGTTTGGACATACAAAAAACTAGGACTCTTGGTTCCCAAATGATGTCTTGTCTCAGACCAACATGGCTACCAAGCGCACCCCTGTCCTGTTTGGATGCAAGCAGGCAGATTTTGGGCAACCCTGTGTGACCTAAATCATCCAGTGCCCCATCGCTCTTGCCCTTTATCCTCTGGCTCTGTGAGCAGCTCCCTAAAGCTATTTCCTATTCATCAGCTTGAAGCCAGCAGCACAGAGAGATTAAGACAAGCTGCAGATGTGAGACACCCTCTGTATGACCATCCCGTACACACGTCTGAAGTCACGCAGGAGCATCCTCGCCAGCCCCCGACCTCTCAATGTTACACCCAAGGAGACACGGCTGCAGAGGCTGAAGGAAATACCTGACGGCGGAAAAATGGACGTTTCAGCAGCCGAGTCCTTCTCGGTGAACCACAGCCAAGGTGGCAATGTCTCAACCGTCTGCGTGGCGGAGTCGGACACTGCAAGGAACTAATGAAGAAGTGGGGCTATCCCACCGGTATAGAGCCTCCGACAATGCCTGCTGCTCCAAGGCACGTGTACCATGAAAGATATGGCAAAGTGGAATAAAACAGCACAAGCATGTGTAACAAAATGCTCACGCGTGGTGCAGAGACACGAGAAGACGCCACGTGTCCTCTACGGACTACATGATGGCAGACGGCGGGCTCAGGGATGCCGCTGTGAGGCTGGCGTGTGGCCCGCAGAGAAGGCTGATATCCAGCCTGGGAGGATCATGCAATCTCTAATCGGGTTTACCTGCCAAGGGGGAAGCCAAACCCTGGGGCAGCCGCTCTAGTCCACCCCCTTGCTATAGCAGAGGCACTTGAAGGGAACGCCGGGCCGTTGCCATCAGTGAGGCTGGCGGGGAGGCAGGCTGCATTTTCCCTGCCTGCTTGGCAGAGAGCAGCGAGTATTTTTTGGGAGATGTTTTGGAAAGGAAAAAAAAAAAAAGAAGAAGAGAGGGCTGTTTTTTTTTAATGGTAATAAAAGTCTATTTGATTTGAACGCAGTTGATGCTCTGCATAAAAATACTAATTGCCCTTTCGTACGGAGGAGAAGCACAAATCTTTTTCACATCCGCCGTTCCTACCTCTCCTACCCCCGTCATCCTTTACCCTGCCTTCATTTGTGTCACAACTGAGTCCTGACTGCTCCGTCGCTCTCACGCGCCCTCCCCCTTGCTTCCCACTTGCACATTGGCAAACTCTTATTTTGGATTGAGATGGAAAACTGAAGCCTTTTTTATTTTTTGTCTTGTTCAAGAGAGAGCGCAAGTGTGCAAGAATGGCTTCACACAGAAATGCACCAGAGCTCGAAGACGCCCCCTCTCCACCTCCCCTTTGGTGCATGTCTTTTTCCAAGGTCACCTCCGAGGCTTTTCCGACTTGGCTGAGAACGAGAGAGATCGTGCCCCCAAGCTGCACATGAAGCCATCGCTGTGGCTTGGAAATATTCCCCGTGTACAGATGCCACTGGAGAGCTGATGATTTTCCAGGACTCTTTCTCTGACCAGAGAAGGAGGAAGACAGAGCGAGGAGCGAGCTTTCCCTGTCCAGCAGGGTGACTCACGCAGTACCCGTTCCAATGCACACGCACACACACGCCTGTTGGGGGGCTGTATCCTCCCACCTCCCACTCAAAGGCAAAAAAACCAAACACTACTGTTGTGTCTAATTAATTCTGGAGATTTGCTTGAGGATGGTAGGGAGCAGGGGGGGGAAAGGAGGCGGGCGAGCAGTTTGCAACACAATCCAAAAAAATAATCGGTCCTGGAAGCTTTTAAAGAGGCTCCTTTAAATCTGTGCCAAGCCTTCAGAAGAAAAATGCTGCCTCAACAGCCCTCCCACCAGCGATGGGATCCTGGATGCCTGAGACTTCTGATTGGCTCTGACTTCTATCAAAAATGTGTCTTTGACAGCGGTCCTTTCTCAATGACATTTTGGAAGGTAGCATCGTCTCCTTGCCGATGCATACCAAGACATCCCAGGGGTCCCCACGCTAGGCTGGTTTCTCACACCAGAGAGCAATGTGCACATGTGCATCTGTGCAAAAGTGCATATGTATACATATGCATAGGCGGGGTGGACTTTTGGGCACTGGGTTTTTGAGCACTCTGCTCTCCCCTTTAAACAAGGCCCCCAACCTCCCCAAAATCCTCAACAACAAAAGCAAGGCAAGCTTCTTGTCCTCCACACTGCGCAGGCTGGCACGCACCGCTCTTCAGGAGCGGCACTTGCTTTCCAACCATAGCACCATGCTCTGCATTGAGTTAGATCTCAGAAGCTCAGCAGGAGGAAGGCCCAGCAGGGGCTGGATGGAGGATGTCCATAAGGATGAGCCAAAGCCTACTGAAGTCAATAGAAAGACTCAGGTTAAAGGGTTTTGCTAGGCAGCAAGTGTTGGGCTGAAGCCCCTGCATTGGCAACAGAGGAGGCTGTTTTGCTGGGGTAGATTTTAGTGCCCTTTGGAAATGCAACCACCACCCGGCTGTGTGAAGCCAGGGGATTTTCCCTGTCTCCCCACAGCTCTTTCCAATGACCCACCCTGGACATCTCCCCATCAATCCAGGGGTTGGAAAGCTCTGACCCCTGCCAACCTCATTTCATTCTCACCTCCAAAGAGAGACACGAGAGGGAAAACAGGTACACGCCAAGCCTGTGAAGGCAGCAACGTGTGCAGATCGACCCGTCTGTGGCTGAAATGTAACCCAAGTGATTTAAAGCATGCCTTTGGATCCGTGGCATCTCGTGGTTCTGCTCATGCAAAGGGAAGTTCAGATCCTACAAGGTTTCCAAGCATAGAAATACTCTGGAGGTCTAAATAATGGAAAAACTCCAACTTTGACAGGCTGCAGCAAGGGTGTCGAAGCCCAGGACCAGCCGTGGAGGATGCAACTCCCACAATAGTGCTATGTGCACTGGATCCAGCATGGGCACATCCATGGGCCCGGGCCCGCCCGCGGACCGGCCCTGTGCGGCAGATGAGTCCGACACCCCTGGGCTAATATCCATTTCCCCCATCAGTGCTGTCAATTTTGGGTTCTCTTCTGAGCAACAGTGCGACCCATTGCAATGCTTTCCAGGGCAGACATAGTCAAAAGCTAGTAAAAGGAAGGTGAAGCAAATCAATTCACTATATCCCATTACTTCCATTTGTGCCAAGCCTATGGATGCTAAACAGTGCAATCCTGAAATGAGTATTTCCAGGGAAGGAACAGGAGGGGGAGAGCAGAAAAACTGGCTTGAAAGACAGATGCAATGATTTATAACCAAAGATCCCGCTGACGGAGAACAGTTGCTGCAGGAAAAGTCTCAGTGCCCTTGCTACGTGTCCCTGTTCGTTACACCTGAGGGCAGCATAGAGCCGTCCAGCCAGGGGATGCTGTACGAACCAGTTAACTTGTTCCCAGAAAAATGCTCTTCTCTCGTGCGTGCCAGTCTCCGACACCTATACGACTGCCTTTTGAAAGCATCTGACGTTGGTGTTGAACTGTTCGGTATCATTGACAGAGAACTGGGAGCTCTACCAACGCTCCTGCACATGCTGATCCCCGGGCATTTCGGCTGCTCCCAGTAGCAACATTTTCCACCCTCCCTATTAGGTCTTCTTGTGGGTTCATTCAGATTCCTGGTTTTCCTCCTCTCGCCCCTCCACATCTCTTTCTTAACTTACCCCAATAATGAAGCAAAGGTCATTATCAAGCATGCCAACTCTCCAAATTTTAACAGCTGCTTCCCCTTCCCTCGCCTAGGAGCTGCCATGTTGGGGAAGAACCTCAGAAGCTCATTTCCCATTTATAAATTGCAATCTTTCAGTGCACAAGTTCAGCTCGAGAGGTTTTCCCAGCTCCAGGCTTCAAGCTGCTTTAATTGCAATGAAGGCATCTCTAGCAAACACCTAGCAGTATCTCTTGCGTCCTCTGCTTCACTCCGGTACCCTACGGGAGGTGATGGGGAATGTATTGAAGAATAAGTTGATCCAGATGGTACCCAGAGAGATCTGTGCCACGTTGTCAGTGTTTCTCAGGCAAAATCAAGGGAGGACAGCAGTGTACGGTCACAGGAATCATTGCATCCACATTAGAAATGCTGCTGGCTCTGGGGTGGACTCCAGCTGCTATAACGGGGCACAGCAAAGTTACAGTGCAGAGAGTAGAGCACAATCCTGCATGTGGGAGCACAATCCTGCATGGCATCAGTTGGTTTGCACTGAAAACTAGTACACCCAGACCATTTAAAAGCATCCTTTGCCAGTAAGCTCCCATGGACTGATCAATTATTTCCTCCTCTGAGTATTGGGGGAAACCTGTGGTATGCCACATCCCACTGCGTGCTAAGAACCGGCAAGTGCTAACTTTGTAATGGCAACCATGATACAATGGAAAGAATATTTAAAAGACCCTTTTCTTCACCTTTTCTGCTGCTTGTTTCATTTCCTGTATCGCGCCCCCCAGCATGGATCATGAACAGGGACCACTTGAGCTGAACCCTGGTCTCTCACCAATATCCCTTGCAACCTGCCAGGCATTTGCAGAGTTGTGCAAGGCTTGAGATGACCTTTCCTCCCCCAGAAAATCTCAATTTTGACACAAAATTTGTCCAGTTGTTCTCTCTTTAAAGCAAGGTGCCTGTGAAGAAGAACTCAGAAATGGCACGGGGCAGCAGGGAGGGTAGAGATGCTACATTTACTGTCTCCTAAGATCTGTGCTGCATATTCCCAAGGGCATTTGTGTTAGGTAAAAAAGTGCTTGGTCCCAAGCCCTGGGAAAACTCCCCCACCCCCTACCTCCTAACCTGATCTATGAATTTAGATGGATTTGCTCTCAGTCAAAAATCATCCTCAATAATAAAAATTCGACAGGCTACCTAATCCCTCGGCAACCTCTGCCTCCTCTCCATTTGCTATGCAGCTTCTGCTGTGCTAACAAGCAATAAAACTCCCCTTTGTCAATAAAATCAGCAGCTCTGACTCAGAATACACCCAGGGAGCCGATCTGGCGAGGGGGAAGGGACTGCTTTCACATTTGACTCCATCGCAAGGGGAAAGGGCTTTGCAATCGTAACCGCTGGGGTTACGTTTGGTGATGGATGAGCCTTTGGACAGCACAAGTTTTGCTTGGGATGAGTCTATGCGGTTCTCCAAAATCCTTGGCTTTGTACCTTTTGGCTTGAACTCGCGTGAAATCCAGAACTTCCCGCTATCCAGAGATTTCCCAAACTTCCTGTTTCAGGCGATGCGGGGGCGGGGGGCAGCTATCAAAACAGGCTTCTTCGCTGGATCTGAAGCATTTCTGCTTCCAGCCCCTGCCGGAAGCCAAGTGCAGGAGGAGGAGGAGGAGGACAAAGCAAACACAAGTTACCCACGCATTGCAGGGTTTTCACAGAGCTTTGGTTCAGGGTCATTTCACTAAGGGGAAAATCTCTGATGGCAAGGAATTGGGGAAATACTAGATCTAAATCAGATTCCCAACTGGGACTTCGGAGTGGGGAAACGCACACGCATCATATGGCGAGTTTTGGGATTTAGTACAAAAGCAACAGCTTCGCTCCTGAAAAACTGAACTGAAAATGCCCTATAGCTGTCAGGACAAATTCTGCTTGCAGTTGTACTAGTGTTTCTCACCTATCTTTACTGGACTTGCATACATATATCAGAGCCAAATTGGTCTTTTATTTTTTGCAGTATTATGAAAAGGGTCGGTAGACCATAAAGGTTTCAGACGAGCAAACACATGTGCTAAGAACTCCTTCCCAGATGTTCAGGACTTGGATCTCGCCAGCTCTTTGCACAGTTTGAACACAGAAGAACCAATTTTACGAAAAAAGCTCTGATTGATAACATACCCTTTCAGCATGAACAATAAAGCCAAATCTGCCTAAAATGCAAAATAAATCCAACATTAGCCATGTATGCTCACAACACACACACGAGACTTCTTGTCTGTTGTGAGGATGTATATCAGGACTGACTATTGATGCAACAGGAATCAATGTAAGACCCATGTAACAACGGCAAAGTAAATGCCTTACATATTTCCAGGCTAAAATAGTGCACATTATTGAAGTGCATGAATATAGAGATAGGTTGGGGATATTGTAACTATCCCTAAACTTGCAGTTGATATCGCAAAGGGAAAAAGTATCACGCATTTAAAATTCAGTTTAATTTCACCTGGGATCCCAGGCACTAATATGCCCCAACCATAGTCACAAGGTCGCTGCAGAGTGAATGTCATCCAAAGTCCTCGACAGGGCATTTCTTACTGAATAGATCCGGATTGCTTTTAGGTGTTGCTTTAACTCTGTTTCCCAGATCTATGATGTGTTTTCTTCGGGAAAAGCTTAAGCATCTCTGTAATTTATTTTTTATCCTAAATCAGTGCTACGTTCTCTCACCTTAAATCCATCTCAAGGAAACACTTCACCTGGGAATTTTCCTAGTTCTTCGAAGTTATTTAAATGCCTTACATGGACACCATGCACAAGGAACCCAATGAGAATCTCCAATGAAGTGAAAAGATGAAGCATCCACTTAAAAACCATTGGGCTCTATCTTAATATTTAAGGGCAGATTCACTGGTGCACACCAAAGCAGCCAGCATGAACTCCCACTCAGTTGAACTTGATTTACTGCCGATTTGCATTGCAAGAGCAGCGTGCAGCAACTGAAGCATGGCACTGAACCAGGCCCGTCATTTGTGATGGACTTCATGGCAGGAAGGGCTGTGTTAGGCACATCACGAGCAGGACTAGACAGAGTACGAACCCAGAGTCTGGAGACTTCTGCGCCTCGTGCATCTAATCCCCCGAAAGGGCGATGGAGCCAAGCTAGCAGAGCCTTGGAGAGCATGGCACAACAGCTGTACCCAACTTGTGGAAAGTTTCTGGTTGGGTCGTCATCAAGCCTGACAGACGTTATCCTCGACTCCGAGGGACTGCCGCCGCCGACCCAACCAGAAACTTTCCACAAGCAGTAACGGCAAGGCTGGGTAACCTCCAACAAGAACATTTGACACGTGTCCAATGACTTATTACAGCCAATGGAGTTCCTGCATGCCTATTAGCTGTAGAGGAAGACAGGCGATTTGGCTACATGACTTCTAACATCCCAACTTAAAAGCTGACGAACCCTTGAGCCTGTCTATAATCAACCAAATCATAACGATTCGATGGAACAATTATTAATAAAACTCGGCTTAATTACTACCTGCTTTCTTCCAACATAGTACAAGATGGCAGCTGTATGGGAAGTCTGAAGTTTCTGCATCGCTCTGTTGTTCGGGTCATTTGGGACAAAGGGTGGAGGGAGGAAAGCTTTCCCAGATGTTCCATTTCCTAAAGGACTCCATGTTTAATTAATTTTAACTCAAACTAGTTAATGAAGCGACTTGTACATTCTCTGAAAATCCATATTGTACACAAACCGCGAGTGTAGCCAAGCTTCAGAAGGCTCCTGTGGGAGCTGTCTTGCTTATGAAGGATGTTACTGTTGATTTCCTATTGTAAGGGCAAGATGGAGCTCGACCCTAGATGCATCAATGCAACCAGAAGCTCCATGCAGGAGACCGAGGAAGGTTTCAAGGGACAAGACATTACACAGTCTGGGCCCACACTTGCATTTGTAGTCAACCAGACCACGTCTCGGTCTAGAGCGGCAATGACCTAGCACCTGGGAACTCTTGAGCCGGCATCTGTAGGATCACGTCCACTTCATGCAACACGCTGGAGATCCAGCACCGCCTTCTCACAATTAAGAAGCTCATTTGGATCTAATAAGGCATTTATTGACTCTCAGGCCGGTATTGATTCTGAAGAGACCACTACGAGGATTTAATAAATGCCTTGGAGATAAATCAGTGCGCAGGTAATAAACTGAAGATCACATAAGCAAACATTACTTAATTACATTCCTATTAATATACGGGGTCCGTAATGAATTTTTGAGGCATTTAATTTTCAATTTGACAAGATAATCTAGGTGTAGTTAATGATGGACCAGTAAATTGTTAAAAAAAAACAAACCCACAGACAGTTAATAAGTCTCTTAACTGACACTGAATTAACTTGCTATAGCTGTCTGGTTAAATAGACAGCAGTTAATTGTATAGTGCTTAAACAGTCCTGGTGGTTTTAATATATGACCCTCTCTTCTTCTCAGCAAGTAAGGGACACGTGATTTTCTTCATACTCATCATTCAAATGGCTAAATTGCTTACTGTCGCAACTACTTTTGTGGGGTCGAATAGGACCCTTGCATATTGAATGCTCACGATTCAGAAAGATCCATCCGTGTGTCACAGACCCTGCCATGCTCACAGCAAAGAAGAAATCTTTAGTTCAAAAAACAGGGTCTTCCCTTTCCAGAGCAAGAGGATTTAAAGGCCTTGTACATACATCCTGTTTCTCCTGGGAGGGTTGCTGCTCTCCCAGGAGAAACTGTAAGTGTACAGATGTTCAGGGTTTTTTCCCCCAGAGTCAAAATAACCTGAGCACAACCAGAGCACAACCAGTGTTAAATCACTTTCAGGAGAGTTTCTCCTGGGAGAGCAAATGCTGACAACACAGACTGGCGATGGGCAGTCTGGGTTAGCCACTCAAGCCTGCCCTGCTGTCATCTGTTCCCAGGCAGACTAAGGGAGCCTGTACATTATACTGAGATGTGTGCACAGGCCCCCTGCCCCTGGCTGCACTGTGTTAGCCCTGCAAACTCTACACTCTTCAGGGCCTCAAAAGTCGGTATATGTGGCTCTGGGTATGTTTTTCTACTATGAGAACAAACCTGAGAGAATTCTCCAAGGTTGTTTGAACATGTGCACGCAGTTGTAGTTGTGTGCCAGTCACCTTCATGAAGGTACAAACTGCCCTCAGTTGGAGCACATGGGTTTCTGGGTAGCTATGGAGGCAGCATTATGTAGTGCTATGCAAGGGTGTACGCCAGCACCAGTGGGCAGCTGGGTTTTTTGCTGGAATTTCACAGCTGCTTAATGACTTAGAGTAAAATTAGGCCCTAGTTGCAATGCAGAGAAGAAAGGGGTGGTTTCCCACAGCAAACCAGACTTGATGCCTTGTGGAGGACCACTTGGTCCTACATCCCCATGTTCCTAAAATCGTATCAAGCTGGGACATCTACAGTGTTCGGAGACATCACCTACTTGAGACCCGGATAACACACTCACTCTGCTATGCTGGCACATAATCACACTCATCTCCAAGGATGCATCACTGGTCCCATGGTAACTAGATGGCACAGACCCCCTTCACCCTCAACGCGGAGTAGGGGGGCAATTGGTTCAATGCTTATTCATAGGGAAAAGTGTGGCCCCTGCTGCAATGCTGTTGAGAGATCCCATCCACAGCCTGATCAGACCCAGCTGTACTTAGCTCATGAGTTCTGGCAGGTTCCTGTTGAAGGTAACCACTGAAGTTTCCAGGTGGGAGACTGTAGCGGGGACTCATAAAAGGAGGCGAACAAGTCCCAGAGATGCAACATAGCAAAGGCAACTGGGCCTGCAAAGGTAACACCAGAGTGAAGGGTTTGCAGTTAACCACAGAAGGAGCTTAGGAGTTAGTGGTGGTGGACAATGAGCACGGTGAAACCCTCCCTAAGAAGAGTTAAGGAAGCTGCAGTCAGAGCTCCCCTGGGGATGAAGGGTCTTAGCAGACTTAGGGCTTGATTGTGGCTGTACTAAGGGGCAAAATTTTGCTAATGTGGTTGGGCTTTTGGTAATTCCCATCCATAGTTCTTGCCAACATTAGACATTAAAAACAAACCCAAAGTGAGACCTGCCTCAAAATCGTGACATTTGAAGCAAATGCAAGTGCTTGTTTTTATTCACCCCCAGGTTTCTCACCATTTGGAGGATCAAAGTTTTAAAGCTCTCTTATCCAACCACTGGGGGTAGAAACGTCACTGTTTGAGTGGAAGAGGAAATTCCCATGCGACTACACAAGCTGGGGGTTTAAGAAAACCACAAAGGGTCATGAACTTGAGCAACACCGGTTTCTAGTGAACAAGCATCTAGATCACTGAGCAACCACTGGTGTACTTGGGTACCCATGTTTTAGATGCAGGGAACAGGGGCTGAAGAGCATTACCTTGTCAGAGGCTCCCATGAAGTTTTGCAGTCTCTTCCACAATGGCCTTGATAGGGCTTGACAGACCCCATGGCATGCAGTAGGCACCTCAAGTCCATGATAACCATGGGGTCTCGATGCACTCATCGTCCTGGGAAAAGGATCAATATAGCCAACCCCAGGGAGGCATGGTGGAGCTGCTGGTCTGGTGGGCTGCACCCATTCGACAGAAGTTTGGATGGGGCTAGTTGGCCACCTCCCCCACAAACTCCCCAAGGCTTGCCAGAAGCTATATGCGTGTTAGAAGCTGTACGGCGATTTGGAGAGAGATCCCTGAGAGGTTCTGTGGAGTCAGGTCCAGCTTCGGACACAGGACCCACCAAACCAGTCCCCTTGCTCAGCTTCCCCTCCTGCTTATATAGCCCCGGCCCAGGCACTCCTAGGGCATTATAGGCCATCGATTTGGGAGTGTCCTTCAAAGGGATAGTACACGCAGGCATCTAGAAACAAGAGCAGGGACCTGAGTGTGCAATGCACTAAAATGGCACCCACGGCAGAAGCACCTAGTCAGGGCTCGCCATGCTCCCCAGCAGTCCCATCAACTTGAGGCTTGAGTTAAACCTTCCCGAAAGCACCTGAGAGCCAAATCAGAGCCTTTCCCCACATGCCTGCACCAGTCTGGGGCAAAATCAAAGATAAATTAACCCCTCTTTTACCAAAGAGAGCTGCCTGCAGCCTGTGCTGTACCCGCGAGGCCATCTGACCATCACTGGGATAGGTCTCGGCAGCATATTTCAGATGGTTTTGCCCAGTCTGTTCACCGTTGCCCCAGCAGTGGCTCTCAGTCTTTCTGTGGCCCTGGCTTCAGGGGGTCACATCTCAGCCGTGCCTTCATCAGGATTGTTAGCTACGGTTAAGGGGAAACAGGAGGCCATTGTCCCGCTCCACAAAGCCAGAGCAGGTGCTTCCTCCTTGACCTGGCAGGCTTGTTCTCTGCCCATACAGGACGGGTGGGATTTCCCAGCAGGGATGTCCCGGCCTCGCCAGGCAGCACTGGCAGGGTTGGGCGTCCATCTCATCGACCCCTCCCTTTCCTTTCTCGCATGCACAGATGCTCCAGGCTCCCGCACACGCATGCGCACCCCTTCCTCTTGTCGACGCAGCCAGGATGACAGAGTTTTCTTTGGCTGCCGGTTCCAGGTCCAGCTGCAGCAATGCTCTGCTCCAACACGGGCTCAGCTGGCCTGGCACGATGCAAAACAAAGGGCGCTCTCGCTCGGAGCGGGAGCCTTTTCAGCCCCGTTTCCTTTTCCGATGTTTTCACATCCTCTGTGCCAAACGTGACTGAAAGGAGGGCGGTTGTGCTGCGGCTGCTGCAATAGTTCATGGGCACGGGGCAGCCGTGGCGCCATCTTCATCCAGGCCTGTGTTTTGCAAGCAGTCTTCACTCAAATTCCTCTTTAAACATGCGTCCCCCATGACAGCTTTTATCAGCAAGCAACGCAGACCTGACAGCATTTCCTCTGCAAACTGGGTATCTTCTCTCTATACTGAATTTTTGTTTAAGCTCCAAGACATTTTAAAAAAATGAGCAAAGGAGCAAAATGTCCAGCATCACGGACATGCTTCCTCACCATGATGGAGGGACCAGGCACCGACCCATCATCTTCACAGGAAAGCACCCACCCACGTACAGGTGCTTGCTGCCTCCGTTGACCACTGTCCATCTTCCTCCCGTCTGGCCCCCATCCTCTTCTGCTCCCCACACCCTCCTATTACCACCCGGGCTTTCTGTCTCATTCAGACAGTAAGATCCTCTAGGCCAGTGGTTTTCAACCTGTGATCCATGGTCCCTTGGAGGGTCCACAGATCATGTCTGAGAGGTCCATGAAAGATGACTAGAATCGATCAAAAGTTGGTGAATGCCCCACTTATCATTCAAATGGGTCTGGACCTCCATTTGACATTTTTTAGGGGTCCACAAATGGGAAAAGGTTGAAAACCACTGCTCTACGCCTTGCCACACACACTTTTAGTAAGCCATGGGCCTGCTCCACCAAATCCCAGCTACTTGGGTCTTTCTGTCCCCCCGCAATCCCAAAGGCAGTGGGATCTGTGACTGATGCACCGGGCGGAGGGGGACCCAATCGGCCTTCCCCCAGGGAATGGCTTGCAGCCCAGGACGGGCATGGAGGCTGTGACCCAGGATGGCAGCAGCTGCTCCAACCTGCTCTTGCCAGGAGAGGGCAATCCAGTAAAAGGATTGCTGATGGGGTCTGGAGGAACAGGAGAGGAAGATTGCACCAGGCACCAGCCCTTCAGAGCCAAGCGCTGGCTCTGGGACCCTGCAGGGAGGCAGGACGAGGCCGGATCCCCTCCCCTGAGCAGGACTAAACCCCCCGTCTCCCACCCAGAAAAGCTCTGAGTCTCTGGAGGGAGGGGATTTCGCCCCATTGCAAAGGAAACACCAGGGCAATCTTTTAGCACAGATAAAAAGAGATGGGGTTGGAAGTTATCCCTGCACATGGAGAATCCCATCGCTGGTGTAGCCATCTCTGCATGCCTACATCTAAACCAGCACCGTCCTTGTCGGCTGAAACCCGCCGAAAACTGAGCAATGCAATGGGAACGTGATTCACCTCCTCTTCAGCCTCAAATAACCCTCTGCTCCTGAATTTCAGATAATATCTCAGGGTTGTTGCTTTGCAAAGGTGGAGATGGGCCGTCATTGAGGGAAGGGGGCTTTTGTGCCTCTGTGGCCCTAGAGGAAAAAAACAAAAAACTTGCATCTCTGCCTGGTCTGTGGGATCCTTAAAAGCCTGGTGAGGTCTGTGCCTTGCCTCTCCCGATTCACCTGAGCATCCGAGCAGCTCACGTGCACATACCCTCATCGTGCCTGGAGAAGAGAGGCTGGGGTATGCCTCCAGTGGGCAGACAAGAGAAGGGAGAAATGAAGTAAAATCATATAGGAAAGCTGTGGCAAAGAAGGCCATTTAGTCCCTCTTCCCCAAGACCCAGGACACCCCCTAACCACTGACTGTCCTGCCATAATAACAGGCCTGTGCAGAGGTCTAGGGGGGATGAAGCTCATTGCTGAGGTCCCACAACCATGGGACCTACGCTTTTTGGGCCTAAACTTCCCACCAAGACACAACAGCAAACAAGGGCCTGTTGTTCGCCCTACGCTGGTCGTTGGGTCGCAGCATAGTCAGAGCAGGGATGGCGTGAGCGCAAAGGCCGGAGAAGGAGCGTGGCGAGGGTGGAGGCAGACCCCATGTAGTCCAATGATGGACTGGGGCGGGTGGGAGGACACGAAGGCGTCTGGGGCTCATGCATGTGTACACACACGTGCTGTCGCACACACGAGGGGTGAGCCCCGGGGACAGGACCATCACCCAGCATTGCAGCAGCCTCCTGGGAGATCCTAGAGCTGAATCCTCCAGGATGCATGACAGGCCCTGCAAACCCTGATGACGGACAATACGGATCTGATGCTGTCCCCTCCGGCCGTCTGAGGGGTGCTGCTTGGGGGCACTTTCCTGCTGTGGAAGGGCTCATATGGGCTTCAAGGGGCTCTGGATTGGGCTCAGTGCTGCTCATTCTCTCCATTTCACTATCTACAGAGCAGGGCTGGGGGCAGAGGGGCTTGGAGGATCCATCTTTACACCCTCACAACAGAGACAAGCATTGCTGCTTGTTGCCCGATGACTCTGGAGGGCAGCACGACCATCTCACCGGCTTCGGGGCCCGCTGGAGTTGCATCACTGCCTGAGGGTCAAGGGGACACCCCCTGACACCAGCGACGTGGCAGGGATGCACCCCCATCCCGGCAGGGATGCAGCAGTGTGCAGCACATCACCCGAAGGGATGCCCTCAAGGCACTTCTGGTCCTGCCATGCAAAGTCAGATGCCCAGATAGCGGAGAGAGCCTGGGTGGGGAAAGGATGCCTTGCTCCATCTCTGGAGAGGACGGGCCGGGGGGAAAAATCACAGCTTGCTGGGCTCAGGAGCGAGAAACGCTGTGTCCCAGCTTACATGGGGGTTGTCACCCAGCAAACAGCTTCTCCCTTGCAAACAGTCTTGGTGTGAATAGCAGAGGCAGATTGGCTCGGGAAGGCCCCGGGGGACAGCTCCTCAGGGATCCCTGTGCTTGTAAGAGATGACTTCTGGTTGCAGGGGGCAAGGAGGGAGGGCAAAGGGGGGCACTTGCTCCGTGTTCCTAGGACCCAGAGAGACAAACATCGCCTTCGCGCTCTCTCCTGCTGGGACGTTTTTATTGGTGAGATGCGGGGAAGCAGCAGAGCTTCAGGACTTGCTCTTCTTCTGGAGGTTAATGACCCAGTTAGCAGCTCTTGGCTGCATTTCCCGACATTTTGCAGACATCAAGACCGGTCTCCCTGCCAAGTACATTCTGTTCCCTGGAGCTCGGCCAATGCATCTCAGATTACTATGTAATGCGACAAGGAGGGAGAGCCAGAGGTGAGGGGGGCGAGCTCCAGGAGACGCTGGGAAGGGGGCGGGGATGGGGGGGAAGCACCGCTTCTAAATTTAACCGGCGGAGATGGAAACGCTGCTCCCAAGGTGCTTATTTACTGGAGGAAAAGTGGATCCCAGAGTCATCCGAGCCGCCGCTGCTGGGAAACACACGCAACCATCGACTAATTCCCCGGCTGGGACCACGCGGCCCCTGCTTCCCGGCTCTGCTGACAGCTGAGCTCCCGAGCCCAACGCCTGCGGGTCCACGAGGAGGATTGTTTAGGGACCGGCAGCTGCTCTCCTGAATCAAGTCAGAGATCCGGGGAGGCCTGGGAGAAAGGGGGGTGCTAGATGGATATACCCCCAGCAAGATCCCCTGCCGGTTTTGTTTGCTAGGCAGCTAGAGAGGCAGCAGCCTTCGGGCTCCCCGCTGGAAGGAGCGGTTGCTTTCCTGGTAGATGGAGGCAAGAGAGGCCTGAATCTCCGCAGGAATCCCAGCCAGAGAGCGATGGGGATAACAAGCTGTTTGCAACACATGGTCCACATGCTCCCACCACCGCTTGCTCTGCTGGATATTCCCCAGGCCTTGTCGGTAGCTCCCCTGCTCTCCCCGGGCTTCCAACAAAGGGGTCTTGATGAGGCCTCTCTATCCCAGGATGCCCAGCAGCTCTGGCTTCGTGTCCTCTTCCTAAGCAGGGATGAAGTTCACGGCAGACCACGGACTCCCCTTGCAGACGTGCTCAGATCCCAGCTCCGTGGCTGAGGTCAGCTGCAATCTGCCATGCAGCCTCACCAGTTTGCTGAGATGCTTTCAGTGTCTGGTCGATGCCCCTCCATCCTGACCTGGAGCTCCCACACGCTGCTCAAGTCCAGGCCCAGGTCTCGCACTCAGCTCTGCTAGTCGTCCTCGGCCCCCAGCCCCGGGTGCCCCCTGCACAGCTGTGGTCCTTACTGGTCTCCCAGCCATCTCCAAGCTGGACCTACCCACTGAGCTAGATTTAGCCACAATTTTGTGACACCTGTATGGAAGGCATTTGCTTTCGGCGTGCCAGATGGCCTGCTGGATGCCTTCCACAGCCCATCCTTGTGCTAACCATCTGGCTCAAATTCAAGACCCACCCCATGCTCCAAAAAGAGGAGGGCAGGGGATTACCCCAAGGCCCAGAGTTATAAATGCATCTCATCTGCTGTGAAGCATCTCAGCCAAGGCCTCTGCCGCTATCTCATACCACTAGCAGGAAGTTTTTGCTGCTGGTAATGAGGCGGTGGCTGAGCCCAGCCTTCCTCCCACCTGCCACAGTGAGCAATGAAGCCAGGATGAACGAGGGCTTTGGAGCCCGGTTTCCTTTCTCAAGCCTAGAAAGAGGACCAAACACCTGCCCTTGTTTCCGCTGGCGGGGCTGCAGATTAATTCCAACAGCCCCCGGAGGGCGAGGGCGAGATACATCAGAGAAGAGGCGCCTTTCGCTGCCGATCCTAAAATTAACTCACAGTCACGGGCTCTTTTTAATGGCCACTTCTTATTAGATGCAAAGCCTCCGGTGGATACAAAGGCGCTGCTAATACATTTCAAGTACACAATTGCAAGGGAAATCATGGCACGTTGCCTTTGAACTTCCCTTGAGCTCTACATGCTCTTTGGGTAGGGCTGAGAAAAGCCTTTACACGTGCAGCTCTGGGCATGCTTTTCAGAGGAGTTGCACTCAATGCAGGGAGCCTGAAGTCGCTGCCATTGTGTGGACGTGGGGAGCAGAGCTGGGCATCCTCAAAGTCTAATAGTGCCTTGATTCAGCCGTCCATGTGGCCCACGCAGGGGAAAATGACTGTGCCTTCACGAGGTAGAGAGAAGGCCGGATGGTTGTTGTTGCCCTTTCCAAGTCAGAGCTACCAGGAAGGGCACTTCTCATCATTTGGCTGGAGGACAACCCAAAACTGGGAATGGGGTCTTTTTAGGGTCTTTAATTGACCTGCCATTTGTCTTCAATGAGGGGGGTTAACCGGGTGCTCAAAACAATGAGGCTGAATTGCACCTTTGCTCTCCCCAACCCCTTCCCTCAAGTCTCTGTCACTCCACAGCCAGCCACAGACTTGTACAGGGCAGTCAAGTCCCAAATTTTAATTTAGCAAAGCAACCGGGGGGGTGGGGGGGGAACATATCCTTTGGGCCTTCTTTAGCTGTTCCCCATCTGGCTTTTCCCACCACTAACCTGCTTTTCAGCTGGATTTTCAGAAGCACTCAGCTCTGCTTCTGTTGAAGTCAGGGGCAATGACCCTATTGCCTTCGCTGTCTCACTGAAGGCAAATATTACAGTGGCTTGAGGCACCGTTATCCTCTTGGGGTGAAGTTACATGTTACGCTTAGCCCACACTAAATCAGCGGGATGTTTGCGGGGTTAAAGTCAGAACGTGCTCTGAGCAGTCGCGTGTTAAGGGTTAATACCGTTTCCTGCCTGCAGGGCTCTGACTTGCCACTAGAGGGCTGGTGAGCAGGGGCAGGGCTAAGAGCCAGGACACCCTGCTCATGGGAGGGTGGGGCTGGGAGCAGTGCATCTTGGGGTGCTGGAGGACTGCTAATTGCTCCTTTGGAGCAGACTGAGAGGTTATCCTAACATGGACTAGGTAGCACAGCCCAGAGTTAACCCTCACTTGAAGCGGCATAACATTTGAGATGCTCAGGGGGCAATCGGTATGAGATACCCAGCTTTAATGTGTGGTTGCTCCTGCTTTAAGTGCCCTTAGCATGGTCTACGTGTAACAAGTGACTTCACTGTAGCCAAGGATGCAAGTCACAGAGCGTGGGCCAAGCACTGCTGGTTCATGGACCAACCAGAGGAAAACAAATTCACTCCCAAACCCCACCTCCTCCCAGTGATTTCCTTCCTACCTTCCCCTCATCAATGCAACAGCCTCAGGGTTATTCCAAAGAGCACAGCAGGCTGTGCTGATTGCAGTTCATCAACAGGGAAACGCAAGTGATTACTGAGAGCCAGCCTAGGTCCTGTAATTAATTAGCAGAAAAAGCACCTTGGCATTATTAAGAGAGGCCTCAGTGGAGGAAGCAACATCACCTTTCCAGCTGACTCACCTTCCCTGGGAGGTGTCTCCCTGCCAACTTGTGTAAACAGGAAAAAAAAGGAGGGTAGAAGGAGGGGAAAGGAAAGAAGTAGGTTCAGCCTGCTCCATGACTTCCACGCCAGGCTCATGTGAGATTTGCAAGCCATGATGGGATCAGATGCTGGAAACACAGGAAAGGCTTGTGGAGTGGGACCACTGCACTGCATGACCCTGATACTTCCTTTCTTGGTGTACGGCATGCAGGATTTGACATTAAAACCAGCCTGGCACAGAGGCATCCTCAGAGGTGCTTGAAGACGGCGTCTCCAGGGATTCAGATACATGCGGGATGTCACTCGATCCCTTGCAAACGTGCCCAGACTGGCTGCACCTGGTGGAGGCCTGCGTGGGCCAGACTCAGTGCTATGTGTTTGTCCCATGCAAATGCAGAGCTACTTGCAAACTCCCCAGGAGGACACAGAGTCCTGGAGATGGACTTACAGACGTCCCTTGGCAGGCAGCAGGCTGGCGGTCAATTCTTAGGCTGAGGGCAATGGACAAAGAGAAATGGAAAAGCAACTCTAATGGCTGGGATTGAGAGGAGGCCAGGTGGATTGGTCCGCTGGGGAGGGCAACAGGCTGGAGGTCTTGCTCTGCCACTGACCCCCCGTGTGACTTTGGCCACATCCCTTCCCTTCTATGTGCCCGCTTTGCCCTTCCCCACTCAGTCCTGCCAAAAGTGAGTGTTTGAAAGCTTGGAGTCAGGTCCTTCACCACTGTGAGACAGGCTTGAAAACGAAGAGCTTCAAATGATAGAATCACAGAAAACGAGGGTTGAAGGGACCTCGGGAGGTCACATCTAGTCCAACCTCCTGCTCCAAGCAGGACCAGCCTCAACTACATCATCCCAGCCAAGGCTTGGTCTACCCGGGTCTTCAACACCTCCAAGGATAGAGACTGCACCACCTCTCTGGGTCACCTGTTCCAGTGCTTTAGTACCCTGCTAGTGAGAATTTTTTTCCTAATATCCAACCTCAACTTCCCTTGCTGCAACTTGAGCCCATTGCTCGCTCCTTGTTCTACCACCTGCCCCCCGAGATGGTCTGAGGCTGGTTTTAAGACCCTTGCGGACACTGCTTCAGACTGGACATTAGAAATGGGGTTAGAAGCTCTCCTCCATGGACAAACAAAAGCCTTTTCCAGTCCATCAAAGCAGGCAGCTAGGCACGCTCAGATGAGATTCATCCAGGAACTAGTGAGTGATGGTTAAAAGCATTCTCACGCTCCTTTGCTGCAGCCAACGTGGGTTTCAGAAAGCAGCCCACATAATGCGAGGGACAGGATGGGTCTCGTCCGTGCTGCATTGTGCGAATCTCACTGTCCTTTTCTTTGCCGCAAAGCCGTAGCCCTCAGAGAAATCAAATGCCCTCTAGGAAATTAAGCAACTCCGTGATACATCAGCTATTCCTGGCTGGGTCACCAATGACACGGTTCACGGTTGCTCACGAGGCGATGTAGGTCAGAAGATATTCATAGTATCATGGAAAATGAGGGCTGGAAGAGGTCACATCTAGTCCAACCCATGGCTCCAAGCAGGACCAGCCCCAACTCCATCATCCCAGCCAAGGCTTTGTCTAACCGGGCCTTCAACACCTCCAAGGTTGGAGATCGCACACCCTCTCTGGAATATCATCCTGTGCAACACAGGCAAGAAACCTAAAGTGCCCTTTGTTCCTTGTAATCATTGCAAGCAAGGATTGCAGAAAGGCTCGGGCATTTATACGACCAGTGTTGAATATCCCTCTATGATAATCTCTAGCTAAGTCAGGGAGAAACTTCCCTGGAAGTAGATGATGCCATCAGTAGAGTCTTTGGGGGGAGATGTTGGACTCAAGCCATTGGGGTAAGACAAATTCCTACCCCAACCCTGTCCCTAGGAGCCTCCCGCACTCCCAGGTGCCCATCAGTGGCCGAGTGCCACCTCTGGAGGTCTCTGTGGTCATTCCCGTGGAGGCATTTCTGTGAAAGCCACTCTGTCTGGCCTGGCGGAGAACCAGCTGGGAGGGAAGGTTCCCTCCCCCAAGGAGGAAGGAGGTGGGCAGTAAGTTTAACAAACATGTTGGTATTTGGAAGTAATTCCCAGCTCCGGTTTAACACACAGACTGCGTTTCCCATTGCTAACTGGCAGCAAAGAGCTCATCAACATTTAAATAAGAGGCTTGTTAGTGCCAGCGTGAAGCGGGCTTGCATGCCAAGGCTGGCTAAGGTTTCTTGCCAAGGATTTTCGAAGAGAGAATTTCTCGAGGAAACTCCTTCCAAAGGGGAAAACTCGCTCCTGGTTTGTAGAGCAAGGGCTGCATCTTCAGAGGTGCTGAGCATGCCAGGTGAAGACAAGGAGATGCGCGGCCCGCTCTGAAAAGCAAACCCCCAGCTTTATAGTGCTTTAGCGGAGAAAAAAGGCAAGGTACTTTGCAATGCATTGCATATTCTGCAAGGCAAGGGCAATACGAACGGAGACACGGATGGACAGCCCTGCGGATGCAGTACGGGCTACGTTTTGCTCCAGGTTTCTATAGCACTGATTGCTAGCGTTGCGTGGATAGATGTTTCTATAGCATCTATGATTGTGGGGCCCCAAAATCACCGCTCTCGCACAGGGTCATGCATGATCTCTATCAGGCCCTTAAACGAGCCCTACGTGCTGCTTCGATCTGAGGCAACGTTCATGGCCAGGATCTTCCCTTGTGCTTATTATCACCAATCCTTCATCCCACCTGGGCCTCTGTCCAAATGGGAAGCCCGACATGGGGCACCACAGGCTTCCTACAAGGGTAGAAAACCATGTACTCGACACATCTATTTCCTGGCCACGGTTTATTGCCTCCCCTTCGCTGTGTCGTATAGCAGGAATAATGTCAGTGGTGGTGGAGTACGCTCATGGTAATTGGCTTTTGCTGTAATTAAATGCCTCAGCGCCAGCATTTAATCAGCCGCCAAAGCCGTTTATTGCCTCATATACTCCTTCACCACAAGCATTACCCCTTAATTAGTTGCTGGAATAGTGATGATTTAGCAGCGTCTTTATATTTATATTTAACGGCGGCAGTTTCTGGCCAGCTTCAACAATATTGCTAGATATAACGGCTGTCCTTTCTGCTGCCGGATGATTCGGGCCATTTTCTTTCTCCTTACCTTGCAGAAGTGGTGTCATTTGTCCGGTGGCTCCTCTGGGGACATCGCAGCTGAGTTTCCGGTCGCTCCTTGGCTGCCTCTCTTCTTGCATTTTAATGTGAATTTGGAGTCAGCGAAGCCTTGTGTTTAGCCCCAAAACACATGCAGCTGCAACAGCAGGGTCATCTTCTGTACTGCAGATAGGAGGAATCCCAAACTATTTAGCCTGGAAGTTCCTGGGGCAGAGATCACCTTCCTGTTGGAGGTATGTACAGCACCGAGCGCGACCAGAGCTCTTGCAGGAGCCTTTGGCTGCCAACGGCAGGCATCAGTAGTAATAGCAACCCCAATTCCACTTGCAACCTGCTCCAAGTCTGTTTTGTATCAGGACCATCTCTGCAAAGGCTTGGGAGAAAGGAGAGACACAGCAGAGCTGGCCTTGCTCTGTAGAGCCGCTGGATGCTCACACGGGGATGGGTGGCAGTACGAAATGGGCATCTTGAGGGTCAAAACCCCAAATGTCCCTGTAGGGCATGAAGCGGGCAGCTCACGCCGGCACTGACAAGCACCGAGAGGTGCATCTCTCCGACGGTTTGGCAATGCCGACGGAGCTTACCGTGACGATGGGCCGGAAACCTGCGACTTCTGCCACACAGAGACAAACCGCGGAGCAACCGGTGGTCGGATGCTGTTAAGATCCAGGCCGACCTGGTCAACCTGGGGTGGAGGCGGCACCTGATTTTCAGATGGGCCAAACAGCCAGTGTTGGCGTCATCTCCAAACAACTCCCGTGGCAGCTTGAGAGCGGCTGCAAGGGAAGCACCAGCACCTGTGCTGAGGGGATTGCTTCTCCTCTGTCAGTGTGAGATCACTTGTGGGGGTGTGTGAGTGTGCATGAGTGATCACTGTGCATGTGTGTGCGGGCATAAGTGATCAATTCTTTTTATGTGTGCATGCAAGTGATCGCTGCTTGTGGGGGGGTGTATGATCACTTACCTTTGTGTATGCGTGTGCATGAGTGATCACTTCTCCGTGTGTGTGTGTGTGTGTGAGAGAGAGAGAGAGAGCGATCACTTTGCCTTGTATGTGGGTCTGAGAGTGATCACTGCCTTGCGTGTGTCAGATCACTTAGCCGTCTGTGTGTGATCACTTCTCTGTGTGAGATCACTTCTCCTTGTGTGTGCACAAGTGATCACTTCGCCTTGTGTGTGTGTGAGATCACTTGGCATTTTGTTTGTGTGCGATCACTTTGCCTCATGTGTGTGCTCACTTCTCATGTGTGTGTGCTCACTTCTCCCAGTGTGTGCATGTGCATGTGATCACTTCTCCTCGTGTATGTGTGTGTGTGAGAGATCACTTCCCCTGGTGTGCGTGTGAGAGCAATCACTTCTTGTGTGCATGAAAGATCACTTCTCTTGGTGTATGTGTGTGTGTGAGAGATCACTTCCCCTGGTGTGCGTGTGAGAGCAATCACTTCTTGTGTGCATGAAAGATCACTTCTCTTGGTGTATGTGTGTGTGTCTGTCTGTGAGAGAGAGTGAGAGATCACTTCTCCTTGTGTCCGTGCATGCATGCGATCACTTCTCCTGTGTGCGTGCGGGTGTAGCACCAGATGAATGCACCAATGCCAGATCAGAAAAACCACCTTGCGTTGCAAAGGAGGGGTGTTGCCTTGACCCTTGGGGAGCGGAGGCGGACTGGGATTGAACCTCTTGCACCAAAGTGACTTGCTAGCCCTTGGGGTCATGGAGAAAACCACCTGGAAGTACAACCTGGGCGTGAAGGCAATTAGGAACCCCGGATTTCTGCATATCTATGGATCATTGTGATTTTTAAACCAGTCCTGACTGTTGCACCTGGGCCGAGACGTGCTTTGACCGCTCTCACGAGGCTCGTGAATGGGCGTACCCGCCATGCTCACGTTCACCTACCACCAAGCAAGATGCTCAGCTCCAAGGTCGGCGTGGTCCATCTGATTATAGCTCAGCGCCGGGTGGATGTGTCGATAGGGAGTTAGCAAATCTGCGTGAAGCACACACCGAGTTATCAGGCATGGGGGCTCAGCCAAAACAAGGTGCTTTTTAAGGACCAGGGTTAGTGCACTTCTGTCCTTAAACCTGGCCTGGGATGTTGTATCAATCCCTCTTGCTCCAATAAAACCGGGACGGGGAAAGATTGCAGCTAAGAGAGACAGTGAGGAGGAAGAGGAGGAAGGAACAGAGAGGAGGAAGACAAAGAGGAGGATGAGGAAGACAAAGGAGGAAGGAACCGTAACTGCAAGCGGAGGCCGGGAGAAGGTAAATACCGCTCGTCTTGATAAAAAAAAAAAAGAAAACAATTTCACACACTAGCAAACAAAAATGAAATTTATAAAGGAGTTTATTGGATTGGTAAAATGTAATAAAAAGCATTTGTGATACTCCTTCTGCAAAGGAGGGAGGTGAGGGGGGGAAAGGCATCTGGCAATTTTGCATATTTATTTTCCCTTACAAAACATTAGAAAAGCATAACTGATAAAGTAAGGATAACAACAGAAAGAGCAGAGCAAAGAGGAAAATACATCTCAATATAATTGGATAATGCGTAATAAAAATACAGAAAAACACATGCTTCTACCAGCTTTCATTCTCTTAGTGTAAAAAAGTCATTTCAGGTGTTGAATAAAAAATATATGCCGGTTGCTCTGAAATAGGCGGGTTAGGAGAGGTAACTAGCTGAGAACAAAAATATATCTCTTTGCATATTTATAAATACAGAAAACGTGGATGTGCTGGACTTGCCCTCAGCATCAAGGTGAATACGGGATTTGGAAATCCATGTGCACAAGTTACCAGAGAGTAAACTTCATATTTGGCCTGACGGGCCCGTGCGGCTAGCTACTGAGCACCTTCAAATCCATAAAGCCAGGAGGAAGAGAGCACGGGGGCTGATCGGTTCAACGGGAGGCGAGGGTGCTCTTAGCCCCTTGCGGGGCAGGACTGGGCAAGACCTCCGTGAAAGGATCAGGCCCCTCGTAGGTATGCAAGGGGCACTCTCCGGTGCCCGCAAGTTCGGAGCAATCGCGAGACCTCAACTCACCTTCAACAGGATTCAAAGGCACGGCGTGTCCGACAGCAGACCCTGCCGTGGAGCTTGTCTTTGGCATGCAAAGCAAAGGTGCCGTCCTCCCTGCTAATGACCTCTGCGCAGGAAAACCACCCGTCCCTGCTCCCAGCAGGACCAGAGCAAGCGCAGCACAGCCCTCTGCCCAGGAAGAGATCCACAAGGCAACTGTGTGTGCAAGGCGAATCCACGTGTGCGAGGCATCGCAAAGGAGAACAGATTTCTGCCATGCAACCTTGCTGCCGCCTGGCCCTGCATTGGTAGCTCTCCTCCCTGCTGCATACTCATTTCCCTCCATTGCAGCAAAAACCTAAAGGGTTATGGCTTTGAGAACAGGCACTTAGTGAAAAGAGCAATGTCCAAGAGGGATGTTCCTGCAAAATGCCTACAGCTACGAGCTTCTGACCATGCTGGCTAAGATGCATCTCAGGTGCTTAGCAGCTATGGCTACAAGGCACATTACGGATACCGCGGACTGGACAGAGAGACGGGTCACAGACCTGGATCAGACTCACGGGAGAGTCGGTGAATGTCCAAAGGCCGAATCCAAAGGGGCTTCCTGCCCTTCCAGAGCGGTCAGTAAGGCGTGGGGTGGAGCAGAAAGTGCCAGGCCTCTTTTTTTTAAGAACAAGGTGGACAATCTCAACGTATTTCAATGGGAACCATAACCTCTGCCTGTGCATTTCAGTGCAAACTGTTTCCTATTTATACCAGGGGTGTCAAACTCATCTAATCATAGAAAATTCAGGTTGGAAAGGAGCTTGGGAGGTCATATTTAGTCCAATCCCTTGCTCCGAGCAGGGCCAGCCCCAACCATATCATCCCAGCCAAGGGTTTGTCTAGCCGGGTCTTCAAAACCTCCAAGGATGGAGATGCCACCACCTCTCTGGGAAATCATCTCACCCGCCCCATGGGCAGGAAGAGCGGTGTGGTTGACTCTGCGAGCTGCATCAGGCCCAGAAACACCCCTCTCCCATTTCCCCCAGCATGCAGGACCCAGTTCCTGTGATGCCCACTGGTCCAGGATAGTGTTGCACACGGCGCCCGCACGAGGCTGGTCCATAATACCTGCCAGACGTGGCCTGCAAGTCAAGTCCAAGGGTGGATCCGGCCTGCAGGACACCCCTGGTTTAAACCATGCTGCCATCTGCATGGCAAATTAGCACCACGGCAAAGGTGGCCTAATTACGAAGAATTCCTGCTCTCCCATCATCATTGCACATAATCCCAGGATTAGCAGTCGAGAGGAAACGCACGTTTCTAGCAGGAGGATTGTGCTCTGAAGGCCTGCTGTAGAAGTGGGAAGTAAAACTAAACGAGAGCACCGGGAAAGCACCAGACACCAGACTGCCGGGCCCGCCCTGTGTGGAGAGAGCGATGGAGAGGTCTCAGGAGTGGGTCCTTCCCTTCTCCCAGCGCTACGCTGCCCATCTGCAGAAACCACAGAAGATCCTCCAGCTACGGCTGCCGAAGTCACGTGCTGTTTGCACAGGACTTATCTGACTTTGGCTTCAGCTCCTTGTTGCAGATCACAGCATTTTTCTCATTCTTGTTTTAGGAGCAGGCACCAAGAAAAAAAAAAACCCAAAAAACCAAAGACAAGCTGCACCAGTGCGGTGCGCCTCTTCCTCTTCGAGATGCAAGCTGCTTCCCAGATGAAGAAGCACGACCTGCTTGAATTCCTGTTTGGGACTGGAAATAGGTGCGACCCGGTCTTCAAAGTTGATGAATCCGAAATGATTGCCTCTGCCACCTCTTCAAGGTAAGGACCCTGAGCATCCATCATGTGCAGGGAACCCAGGTAGCTCAGGTCTCGGAGGACGGTCGTGTCAATCCAGGCCCCTGAGGGTGACTTAGCCCAAGCAGAGCACTGCATGGATGCAACGGGGTGCTGCTTGCTTTGTGCAATTGGTGCTGGCTCCGGTATCTCTCCACGGGGAGCACGGACACCCCCGGCCTTTATACAGGGCTCGGCGCAGCACGACCACGAGACGAGTAATGATAACCAAAGGACTGAAGAGATGTGGGCCTGATTTTCAGAAACTCTCACGAGTTGCATGCAGCTCTCCTGCAAAACGGAGGCGGGGGGTCCATACTCCCTCAGGCCTGTTACATCCATCCCTTTGCTTCTGTCCTCTGCTTTTCCCTTGCATCGTGCGCTTCCACTTTCTGCTCGGAGGCGGCTTCACAGCCTTCGTTACCACCTTGTGTTGCTGACACTGGTCTTCCAACGCTTCAGGGGACCCTGAACGCTGGCATTATTTTAAATCTGTTCGCCACGTGCATTGCTAATCCATCTGGCCTATTAAATGCAAGCCCCGCATCCCTGGAAGTGTGACGTTTCAGTAATTTAGGCTGAGTTTAAATGCAGCGGTGTCAGATTCCTAGTCGTTTTCCCCAAGCAGCGCTGCCTATTTTTAACGTAAGACCAAACGGATGTGGGTTTTTTTTTCCCCTTCTGTAGCAGCGCCGCGGCCCCTATCAGACGCAAGGTCCTGTCGCACGAGGCTTCGTATAAAGATCGAGTGAGAGAAGCATTTACAGTCTAAAACAGGAAGGAGCAGGTGGGGAATAGGTACGCGGTTCACCTGAAATAGAAAGCAGGTGGGTGGAAAAGCTGGGGAGATGCCCCATCTCACTCCGCTTGATGTGCCCTGCTCCCAAAACCGGTATAGAAATGAGTATTGAAAAAATAGATATGTACTGAAAAGGGCAGTGGGGCTCAGGTCGTATCCATATCTTCCCAAAGAGGGACTGGGGGAAAGAGAGCTATTATTAACGTCCTTCAGTGTATAGGAAAGCAGACATCCTACATAATGGCAACACAATACATCAATAATAGCCCAAGAATAGCTTCCTACCCCTTTCTTTTCCCTTGACAGTTAGAAACATAAAGAGAAATATCAGGCTGTGGAGATAAATAGCTAAGTCTCCACCCCCACCTCAAATTGCTATGGCATATTTTCAGAGATAAATGGTTCTCTGAAAAATTTAAATAGCGTTCTCTTTTCTTTTTTGGCAGCTGCAGGAACTGGGTCAGGTGTAGAAATTATTTCCAAGCCTGAAAAACCCAAGTGTTTGAGAGGGAGATTTTTCCCCTCTTTTAAGTATCGACTTTCTTAGAAGTAGAGTTAAAAAAAAAATCATCTTTGTGCTTTTTACAAAGTCAGACTTCAAAAAAAAAAAAAAAAGGGGGAAGGTGTGATAGTGCAAGCTTGAGAAGAAGGGAAGGTTTTGGGTTTGCATAAGAGCATCAGGGGCATTTCAAATATCCCTGCTTGGTTGTTAATATTTTTTTTGCATATACTGTTACACTTACCATGCCATCCAGCCAAGATAGCCCCAGGGCTGCAATTTAATGTATAAGGAGTACTCTATTGTTGTTTAACCAGCGTTTCCAAACTCTAGTCCACTTCCCAGAAGAGCTGGGAGCTTTCTGCCAGAACAATTAGCTCAGATTCAACTACATTCAAATCATGGGGTCGTTGTTAGGTTTCAGAGTTAACACTTTGTTTGGTTGGATCTTCAGGTGACCGTCTTGCTTAGTCACCGGCAGCTTTCAGGGTCACGGAGACGAATGGGTGGCATGAAGGGCTCACAATTGATCCCAGGCTTGCTCGTTGTTGCTTGCTACTACTTGAACTTTGCTGAAGTTACCCCTGCCTTGCATTCCCCCTGCCATGCGTGCGCAGCCCCGTGGCTCTGGACAAGAGCCCTCTTTGCAACCGTGCGGGCTGCAATCTTAGCTCCAAAAGAAAGTTCAAGCCCTCCAGAAACTGCTGCCATCAGTGAAACGCTGGTATGTAAACTCCCTCCCTGGAAAGCATGCTAGTTAGGGCCTGAAAAGGATTCAAAAGTTCATTCTTACATGCATTCCAAGGTCTCCGAAAATACACGCCTGGCACGCAGCCCGCGCTCTCCTGTGCAGGGTTGGTAACGCTTTCTCCCGTTCCCCGTCTGCTTTGCTGCAAGCCTAAAACCACGCCGATGCCTGAGAAAGAGGAAGACTCCCCCACCTGCAGTCCCTGCATCTTTGCACGGCGGTCTCCCGGATGGAGAGCAGCCAACGCATGGACCGAAGCCAGCACTGCGATACCTAGTAAATCGTAATGTGGGGAGGTAAGATCACCGCGCAGGCTGCGATCACGGGCTCTGCCCTTTATTACGGAGAGCGGTTGGGCTCCAGGAGCCCTCCGAGGAAACGTCCCGGGTGTGACGAACACGGGTTTGCTCCGGCTGGAGTCGTCCTTTCTTTGCAAGAACGGAAAGCGTCCGTTTGGTTGGACTTTTGCAAGTGGGACAACCTCATTTCAAATCAAAACCGTGCAAGCGTGGGCCGAAGGGCGAACCTTAAACTCTCTTGTTCTGCTGGCAATCTGGCAGGGTTTTCAAGGCCGAAAAGCCCTCGCTGTTAATATTTCAAACCTCACCTTTGTCAACAGGTGCAAGGGAGCGATAAGGTGATAGCACCAGGGATGTGCGACATTTGTGAGCCCAAAATGAAGGCAGCTTTCTCCTTCTCCCCCCAGCTAGGCTTGGCCACTCTTCTCAGAAACACGGCCCCTGCGAAGGAAGGAGTCGTGATTGCAAAGGAAAAACCGGATGCCACAAGCAGCCTATGTCCAAATGTCCTGCCTGGAGGGAAGCCAAGCTGAAGGGAGACTGGGAGGGCCAGCACGGCACTGGAAAGCTGTATCTGCAGGCTGTATTCGCCCCGTCTTTCTCCCCATAGAGACAGGGATCACGGCCTCCGCAGAAGCATTTGCCTGACAGTCATTCCACCCCCAAAAGGCTGCCCTGACATACTTTAAAGGCAGCCTGACCGCAGCTAGGCTTCAACATCTGGAAAGAGTAAGTGTGCGGACACGAGAGAGCCACCGTCTCGAGGCCAGCCTTCACGGCTGCCCGCGTCTGCTGCCGGTGCAATGGTATGAACTGGAAGGAAAGGAGCTCAGCCACAGGACCAGGCAAGGATGTGCCTCGACTCCCACTGGAAATATGGTACCTAATTCAGGGGCTTAACCCATACCAGCCTCAGGAAATCCCGGTGAAGCCAGGACTGGCTCCACGACCAGCACCGCTGCTCAGACTGGCTTGTCAGCAGCACCAGGGCTGCTTATCTCATGATGGTTTTGATACGTGGGAACAAAGAGAGGCTTTAAAAGCACAAATCAGCTGAGCCACAACCCCCTAGTGTTTGCTCAAAACCTACCCCCCTCCCACGATACACGGATATCAAAAGCCATTTTATGCAGATCGCTCCTTCTGAATATGGAAAACGTGGCGAATATTAACTTCAGAGATTCTTAATACGTACCAAAGCCCCACGGACCTTTGAAACGCTCGCTCATCAATATGCAATGTCTAATCTCATCAAAACCAAACCAAACCAAAAAAACTAAAAAACACAAGCCATTCATCCGTGGCTCGCCGAGGTTTCAGCAAGAATCCTAAGGAGCATCCAGCGCTGCCAGCTTCTTACACAAGAGAAAGGCTAAATATACGCCCCGGGTTGGGAAAGTTTCCCTTCGTGCAAGGAAGAGGGAAAGCTGCCGGAAGGGCGACGCCGGAGCCGGGCAGCTGGGCTCCAGTAAGCACTTTACTACCAAGCAACGGCTGTGGTTTTGCATCCCGTGCCAGGGACGGGCGCTCTCAGCATCGCCCTGCAGAGCGGAGCAGCCACCGAAAGTCGCGGTCCTGCCCCCAGCGCCGCGGCTGCAACGGCTCCGCTTGTTTAGAAAATGTAGTGTTTCGTATCGCTCCCATCTGACCTCCCGCAGAAAGAAAAGCTCGGTTCAATTGTGCAAATACGTACCAAATGGGAGCTAGGGAAGGCAGCCAGGACTGCTGAAAAGCTTTGCGGGGCTGCAGCCGCTTAGGGGCAACGGGATGAATCGGACTACCGGCCAAACTGACTGCGTGTCCCGGCATGAGCCTAAAACACTACGACCGTTGAATTCAAAGGGAAAAACGCGCCAGGCCGGAGAACCCCGAATTTCCTGCCCATCAAACACCATTTTCTTTTCCTCTTTAGGAAACTCTCATTTTGCAATCCAGCATTTAAAAAAGCCGCACAAACAAGCAGGAGCTGAGCCGACAAAAGATGCTCGCTGCTCAAAAGAACTAGGTCACATCGAGTGTTTGCCTTTGCAATCTGGCTCAATATTAGTTTTGGATGTAGAACAGCAATAAAATGACCACACAGATATATAGGGAGATGCTGATTGTGTCTTTTCAATGAAACGCAGCGTTTATATAGAGCAAAAAAACCCCCCAACAACCCAGCGCTTTTCCGCCGACCCGAGATTTGGTTAATTAAAAAATACTCGCGGACTAAAAAAAGATTCGTATTGACTGGTCTCTATATAAAGAGATCTAATTATGCAAAAAAAAAAAAAAAGCCAGTGACCTCTTGAAAGAACAGAAATAAGGTACAAACTCCATGCGCTAGACCAGATCGACCCTTTGATCCCTCGCAAGTGAGAATTGCAGCCGCCCCATTGATAGGAAGATATTAAATAAATACATACAGGAGAAAAACTACAAACATCTCAAGTTTTGAAGGAATATATATATATATATATATATATATATACACACCCCTACCCTTCATCCTTAAAACAAATATCTGATTGGATTCTCCCTGATAAGTCCCTGCTTTCCTATGCCTCTGTGGTTCACGTTGACTGATTTTTCAGGTAAATTTTAAGGAAGATTTAAGGTACAATTTCAGTATCATTTAAAAAGCAACGAGTATAATCACTTCCTTTTGAGATTCGCATGGCAGGCACGTGGATCCCCTGCCTCTGATGCTATGGATGCATAGGGCTGCTTTGATTCAAGAGCTGAATCAATCTGGTAAGTATTGGCTGAGTCTCACGACACGTCTGAGCGGCAGGTACTCTCGTTACACACGTGGACACGCTCACACAGAGGGTGCAAAAGGCCGTGCGAGTGACCTGGGGTGAGCGAGGGAGACGGAGACGGAGCTGCAAACACGGACTCTAACCACTGGAAAGGTCACCGTTCTCGGCCCCTTTTCTTGAGATGTCAAAATAATTGGGAAGAGTTGCACAAAACCCCCCAAAAACAAGGAAAAAAAGACCATTTAAAATTGCTCCTATTAACTCAGCTACAGAATCAGAGGGGGAATCTTATTTATAATGCCAAAGCGATGGAGAGTAGTGATGAAGAAAGGGCATGTGTAATAGGAACAGCACCAATTACTCGACTGTATGTCAAATCAGTCATCGTCTCCAAACAGTGCAATGTGGACGTGCGGGTGGGTCTATTCCTAAACCAACCGTTGCAAAGTTTCCATTAGTGTTTTTTCTTGTAAAAAGTCGAGGATGTCAGTGTTACATCTGAGAACTTCAATGCTACAAGTCCATCGAGAGCCCTTGATTAGGGTACACATTTCCATTGCACAGAGAGGCGCCAAATAGACTGGATGGTTTCACAAATGGATAAAGAAGGGGTGTGGTGCTATCTTCATGGTTCATCAATGCAAAACTAAGGGCCTGGATAGACGAATCAACCGTTGCACCTTCGAACTGAAATGTAAAGGAAGACTAGAGATATCTCTGGAAATGTATTTGGAGTAATGCCTTTCCCAAGCTCGAAGGGATGAAGCCAGGCTCCGAGGGAGGGTCAGTTAGTGTTTCCTGATAGCAACTGCAATAATCTGCATGCACCCTTCACCCCTTAAAATAAAGGACATAGCAACTGCCACGCTCATCATCTTCCTAAATGCTCATCGGCTGGTTGGAAGAATGGAGACAACACTGTTCCCAAAAGAAGTAATACTGTTTTTCTCAAGACAGCCATATTAGTTGGGTTGAATCAACTAGGACAGCGGTTCTCAACCTTTTTTTTAGACTCGAGGCACCCCTCATTGGACTCGAGGCACCCCTTGGAAAATGCCACCGCTTTGTGTTTTTGCTGGTTTTTGGACTACGGAAAAATACTAGAGTACCGTAATTCTTCTGTTGCAAAGACCCCAGAAAGACCACAAGGGTTTTAACGCTGTGAACTTGTGTGTGAAACCTCTGGGTTGATCTTGTGAATTAAGTTTGCACACCTAAAACCTTGCGGTAAACCCGTGGCACCCTTGAATGGCCCTCAAGGCACCCGGTGCACCACGAAACCCTGGTTGAGAATCACTGCCCTAGGAAGATGGGGGGCCTCCCAGAAGTCAAGTCATTCAAAACTGAAGAAAAGATGTTGTATGAAATGTCACGGGGTCAAAGAAGGGGTTATTTCCCATTCTTCATTTGTGGCGCTATCCTATAAAAAGTTATCCAAGTCATTACAAATTGTTTCATATATCAAAAATACCAAGGAAGAAAATGAAGAATGGAAAAAAAAAAACACCCTTACTACCTATTTAAAAAAGCCACGAGTGCAAATTTCAATAAATCTGATTCAAATATCATAAAATAATGCTGCAGAAAACATTGTTAAAAGAGAACGTGTTGTTAGCATTTGCAGTTTCTCCCCCCCCCGAAATGTTGTCGGAAAGGGCCCCGACTTTTAACAACAACGAGAGAAGTGTAGTGTTAAAGTGTGACCATCTCTGGTGCTAAGTAGTGTTGCTGCGTCCCGCTCCACTTCTGTTTGCACGTCACTCCTCGCGCCCTGCCATCCATCGGCTCTCGGCACACGGCTCGTGTTTGCTATTTCGAGTGTCACCGCGCCAATCGGCAGCACGTCTTTGCCTGTCGGTCCTGACTGACAGCTGCGACAGCTATGTAAAATAAGATCAGCGCTGCTGGATGAACCAAGGCAGGATTCAAACAATGGATAGGAACAAGACGCAACTGAAAATGCAAAAGAAAAAGGCTTTGAGCTCTTCAGATAGACGCGAAGTAGCAAAGCACTGGATGTCCTAGCAAAGAGCTCCCCAAGAGATCTTCTTGGCGGGGAGGACTCCGACGAGGAGTCTGCTGTGCCCTTTGTGCTTCCACTAGCTGTTGGGGAATTATCTCCAAGAAGACCTAATCCTCCTTTCCATCTAGGCGAGGAATCACTATGCTTGCCCAGGTTGGCAGCCTCCTATCCAAACCACCGATGGACTTCATCTGTGACCAAGTGCAATACTGGCACAACATCTGCAGAAGAATTGGGGTGCAAGTCATCCCCACACGCCAAAACCTGGCCAAGGCTTCCCGTAAGTCTTGCCTCTGCCTTACAGCTCAATGGTAAGCTTCACTCTGCTAGATGTCATGGTGACTAGTGTTTGGCAGCAGTGCTAAAAATACCCCTAAATTAATATTTAAAAAAAAAAAATATATATATATATATATAAAAAAAATCAAAGGTGCATTATCGGATAGGCTAAAGCTGTGATGTCGCCTTCTGCTTGAAAAGGTAACATTCAGGCAATGATTAAAATAAAACAATAAATGACAATAAAAAGCCATCACGCTAACACAAAAACAAAACTAGAATTCACTTTGGGGGTGTGCCAGGGGATTTGGCTGTAACCAAGGCAACCAAATCTGATGTCCTAAATGTATGTCCTACTGAGGAACAGATTTAAGCCCACGCTTAAAGCAAGCATTTAAGCCCGGGATTAAATAGTTTGCTGGATCTGGGCTTGATCCTGGGTCTCACATCTCCACCTGGGCAATATGAAACTAGATCAGGCTCCATTTTCTACGGCATGCTAGAAAAGCCAAAGAGCCTCCAAGGAAAAAGGTCTAGGTAATAGTCGAACTCCTTGTAAAAGGAAAGTTTTGGAGCGTTACTGCCCTGGGGAGATGATACGACTTGATATCAGGACTTGAAGGGGACCTTCAAAGAACAAGGTCTCTTTGGCATCAAGGCTTTTTCTTTGGAAAGAGATAACCGAGGATACATAATAAATACAAGCTCAAGATTGTGACGAAGCAATGCTTGGGCGGTGCACGAACGCGCCGCAACGGCCCGTCGGCACGCTCGCTTCAGACCCTGGTCGAACGGGGCGGACATGCGGATAAGTGATGACAGCCTCTATGTCACACAGATAACATTCCCATTCCAGAACAGTCATGGCAAATGTAGGCACCACAAACAAATGCGTTTAAAACAAAAAAACTATTCTAAGCATTCACTCACGCACTCAAACGGGTCACTGCTTCTGAGTGTTATTTAAAAAGAAATAAGAGTTTTGCTTGGATATTTTAAGTCTGAAAAACAGCTGCTGTTCAGGGAAGGAGAGCAATGCTTATGCCCTTTTGAGCACCTCCGATCCAGAGACCTCTCGAGACCCTTTCTGCAACGCACCCACCTGCTCGGAGGTTCGGGGCAGGGCGTCCGGGCTTATTCTTGGTTCTTGAATGACTTAATTTAAAACCTGAAATCCAGACACGGGCAGATATTTTGGAAAGAGAGGATCTGGATCTGGATGCTGCCATTTGGGCCATTCTATAATGAATGCAATTAAAATCGCACCACGTGGGAAGTCGGTTTGCACGATTAAGTCCTGGTGTGCAGGGAGAGGTTACCGACACGTGGCTTGGCCAAAATCTAGTCTGTGGTTATCAGGAGAACCCCGCAGCCTCGATCTCAAGCCATATCACGTTCCCACCTCGTAGATACAGCAGCTGTTTCTCATCGCTTTCTAATGTGTGATTCGGAGCTATAAAGATGCAGCAACCGTCCAATTTAAACCTGCAAGGATATGGAAGTTCAGAGCTAGATCTGCCGCCCGCTCCGTGACTTCCTCCACGGCAGACATCACACTCCCGTCGTGCTTCGGCAAGGAGGCGCTAAGGAACCCACGACCGAGGCACGAACACGATGAGATGTGTGATGAAAAGGAAGGCACCGTCGGCGGGCTGAACTTCCCCGTTTGGGCAGAGATCATTCAAACAGCACTTATTTAACATTCTTTTGCACGTAAAATGAGCGAGCTCAACATGACCTGAGTTGCCATCGCCAGTGGTGAGAAGCCCAAATGCAACCTATTAAAAAAAAACGTGCCGAGACAAGTGACGACGAATTGCCTGCATACGGCCGGTAACATTTGTGAAAGCTGGGTGTGAAATTTTGATATGAAGATGAGATGCTTTTGCATAGTTGATGCCCTGCCAGGAAATCCATACAGGAGAAAAATTCCTTTCCATGGATCAAACATCCCACAGGTTGCTATGGGGCTAATTAGGGTAAAGCCAATGGAGTTTGCCCAGCGCATACCTGCACTAATGGACAGGACAATCAGACCCCAATTCTCTAATTCAGTACAATGGCTCGATAACTATGGACATGGAGTTGTTCACTGTGACATGCAACGGGACTTTGCAGAACGGAAAGGAAGCATACCAATTCCAGGAGTTACAGTCAGAGTCAATTTTCCATCTTTTCCCATGCTTTACAGCCATTCATCCCATCCACAGGGATTTAGATGGGAAGTTATAATTATGCTGGGCTTTTGTGCTAAAAAGGAAAGCACTGTATTTTCCATTTCTATTACTGTGTGCACCAGAGGAAAAAAAACCTCACAAAACTTAATAGTCAAATCCACCAGTTTGTTATTAATATGGTCAATCACCCCTCAACGGCTTTGACTCCAGCTTGTAATTTGGTAAGTGCACAGAGAGGTATTCTTTTTGATTACATCTGCAAATAAGACATTAATGTCAATTCAGTGATATGAAAATTGCTCCTTCGTTCTGTAATTTGCACCTTAGTTATTAGAGGTTTCGTAAACAAGAGTATTAAAGCTCCCGCAAAACGAGCTGCAGATTTATAATTCGGTTCTTAATTAACAAACACAACAAAACAAGGCAAACCTCCAAGAGCTGCCCGTGCCCAGGTGTTCGCTGACCTTGGTCTTAATTTTTAACTCCTGGAAGAGAGGATTAGCGTGTCCCCTTTGCCTGGAACGCCAATCACTCCGCCGTTCCTGTAAAATGATGTTTCTTCACTGGGAAGAAAAAAAATGATTGGAATGAAACTAAAAGCAAAGGCAAGCAGAACCACGTCCCTCTTTTCCTGTTTGGCAGCAAAAATGCCCCTGTGGGACTCTCAAGATGGAGAAAGAACTGGGTCAGCTCTTTGGAAAGGGCCCAGAATTGAATAGTGCCTCGTACTGTAATTCCTGTTCAAGTATGCTGCAAAAGCCCCTTCCGGTCTGATTCAACGCCCATTGAAGTCAATGGGAATCTTTCCATTGATGTCAGCAGAGGGTGGATCAAAATGGCATGACTTTACCAGTCTGGAAACCACCCCTGCCCATGCATTGGGTTTCTACACCGCTGCACTGATCGATGGCTGGCTTAAGGGTTTTTGAGCATTGCTCATGGATAGTAATGATTATTAGTCAGCATCACTGTAACCACGTGGGGTTGCTTTTGAACCTTTTCAGACCCAAACTTAATTAACATCGCTTCTCAACGTACATAATTGGCTCCCGATCTCTAGTAAACCAACATGTGTATGGGTGAGCATATGTGCGAGCTGAGATCTTTCAGCCATTGCTCATACAGAAATGTTTAAGCATCTGTGAGTTGGAAGTATTGTTACTGAATACATTTAAGCAAGAGTAAACTATGATTGTATAACAAAAAAGGAAAAGGGTATTAAACTGGAAGGGAATGGAGACAAGCGTGGACATGAGGGAGAGGTGGAGAGTCCAACTGTGGGTCCCCCTACAAGCCACACGTACGTGAAAGCTCGGCGGGGTCAGCGCTGCGTAGGCCGTGTTGAGACACGGCTTCTCGTCTCACACGCGTGCAGTCTGTTACTATGGAGCAAGCTCTAATTGAGAGACTTCACTCCCAATCTCATTAAAAATCAATGCAAAACAACTCAGGGCTTCCAGCAAGAACTGGATCAGACTGTCACACATGTAAGAGAAGAATCAAACCCAACAGTTTCAGCTTTATCTCAGGCAAGATGAATCATTTGGAGGTTCAGGAGAACCCCACTTAGGAACCAGCCCTCTTGGTCCAAGGCCTTCCAGTTTTACCTTTTCAATCGAGAATTAGGTTGGAAAGGAGTCAGGCTAAAAGCAACGCTTGTGCAATTCCCCAGCAGACAAATTGGGAGTGTCGCGGTGGGGGCTCAGAGGTCAGTGCTGGCCTTGGCAGTCAGTGCCTGGATCCGAGCAGAGTTGCAGGTCTTGCAAAGGATGTGTCCATCCAGAGGGTAACAGCCCTGGTTGTCCCCTTCAGACAGGAGGCCGCCACAGTCCTGGAGCACAGACAAAACCAAAAGAAATGAATGGTGGGAGACTGAAATAAGCCAAAAGCACCCTCTTAACCCACTCCTATCCCTGCTGCTTCAAAAATGCAGCCCCAGGCAGTGCGAAGCACTCAGCTGAGGTGCACACGTCTCCCTGGATGTGCCACAGCGATGGGGCTCCCAGGCTTGCTGCTGCGTGCAACCCCATTGCAAATATAACACAGTTGTTCCTCTGAGGAAGGGGAAAGTTTGCAACGCTGCAGGAAACATCCAAGTTGCAGGGGTGTTGGTTAAAGGAAACAGGAATAATAATAATTAAAAAAAGGCAGCGTGGCTCAGAAAGCAAGTTTGCTGCTAATATCTCTGACTACGGGTACCTGCCTGCCTCTGGAAGAGAGGACTCCACAAAGCAACAAAGCACATAGGAGCTAAGCCATGCGCTAGCCGCACTAACATCACTACTGGGAGCCCTTTGGGCTGGGGCTGCGTCTACCCACAGGGAAACCCAGGCCCTACATCAGAGAACGTACAGCCTGGGCACACAAGACAGGAAAGGGAAGAAGAAAAGAGAGCCCCTTAACCCTCTCGTGTTTTGCAGATGGAGGACTGAGGCATGCAGAGATCGAGGCGCTGCTCAGCACAGCACTGTCTACATGATTTAGGAGCCTGCGCCTTGCTTTCAACCACGATTTAGGCGCCTGGAGCCTGTGTCCCAGTGGCTCTGGGGGCGGATGTGCTCCTAAATGAGGCAGGCATTGCAATACCGAAGCATGGCTTCGACACACGTGGGCCTCAGCAGCTGGCCTAAGTCACGGATAACAGCGTCAGAAGGGGGCAAGGACATTCAACAGGGAAGCAGCACCCGAGCTGATAGGCATATGTGACCAATAAAAGTCTTTAGCTACACGCTGTCTGCAGCAGTAAAGACGCGGCGGGGTGCCCAGGGCAGCTGCCACACATGGGGGCAATGCTGGATGCTGGTTGCCACCATGCCACTGGTGTTTCTTTTTAGCCTTTGTGTGGCAGTGACAACAGCCATCATTTTCTGCCCCCCTCCACCTTCAAACCACCTCCAGGGGCGACTCCCCAAGTCACCTTGCCCTACGTAGATCACTGCTCTGATGATTTCCTGGGTATTTTTTAACTTACGGTTTTCATCCCCTTGTGCCTAAACTGACAGGCGTTAACCCTGATTTTAATAGAGGAAACATCCAACTCACAATCTATCACGTGCTCAAATCTTACCATCTCATTACGGGGTCATACTCTCTTCCTAGCACAAGGACACGCTCATGAACAGAGGGCCTGACCCTCTCCTCTGGGTGCGTGTAGATTGAGAATAGCTTTTGGTGAAGTCGAGGGAGCAACCTGGATGCGCGGCCAAGGCGATTGTAGAAACGGGCCTGTTTTGCCTGGCATGCAAGGACGTTTCTGCCATCACGGAATAACCCATCATAGCTTTTTGTCCTTGGACGTGGTCTGAATACTCACCTCGCACCGGTAGCACTGAACGTGGAAGTCGCGATCCAAAGCCACAATGCGGACGGTCTCCTCTTGACCCGGAGCCGGCATGATGGGCTCCTTACACACAGAACATCTCGGTGCAAATTTCCTGAAGAAAACAGGCATATTTTGGGTCATCCAAGTGCACAGGCACATTCCTTTTAAAGGCTTGGGCATGCAACCCACTTGCACACCGGTTTGCTTTATACTGGTTTTGCATAGAGCTGTAAATTAACCCAGGAGGTGGAGCAGACAGACAGGCACCTATCCAGAGGCAGCTGCTTGCAGAAAGCAATGTTACAGCTTCTCCCTGCCAGGTGGCAAGGCAAGAAGTGACATCCTGCTTGCTTATAGCAGAGTTACCTCGGCACAGCTGCGGACACACGGCGCTTGCACCAACGCAAGTTATACCGCTACAGTTTTACCTCTGATTCTACACTGGATCCAATTGAGCTGCAACAACATAGGGGTTTATATCATCCATCTGCTCCGTGTTGAAATGGTTGTAAAGCTGATGACACTCACGTAAGCATGTCATGTGCATCAGAAAGCCAGACACAACCGATAAACCCTGGCACAGCGTATATACTGCATCTGCAAGCAGAGCTGCCTCCTTGAAGAGGATGCATTAAGGATGGTTTTGAGGGCCTACAGCATGCTGCAGGAGACCTCAGAGACTACCTGGAGAGCATATTCTGCTTGCTAACACAGTGAGGAGGACTTTCACCAAGGGATAGAGACACGAGCCCAGAGTTAAATAAATGGATAAAAATGTGGTTAGGGGAAGCAATAGCAGAAGTCTCAGGGGAGAAGATAGGGCAATCAGCTGGATACCTGAGATATTTGTATAAAGCTTGGGGGACAGACAGGAAGAATTGGGGGGTCCCAATACAATCACAGACTTAGGATGTGATGGGGATTATGGGCATACGTGGCTATAGCATAGCTTGTCCAGGACAAATAGATAGGGGAAGAAAGGAGGAGGCATTGCCCTATATACAAAGGCGATGCACATGTGTCTGGCATGCAGTACAAAGTGGGAGGTAAACCTGATCACAGCTTCTGGGCAAAGGTCAGAGGGGAGAACAGGAGGGGGATGCCAGAGCAGACGTGTTACAGGCCACCAAACCAGGAGGACAAAGTGGATGAGACTGGGGGAAGTTTCCAAATCGCTGGACCTGGCTCTCATGGGGAACTTTAATTAGCTGGGAGGGAAATGCAGCAGTGCACGAGCAGCGCAGCAAGTCCCTGGAGTGTGTCAGGGATAACTTACAGATACAGATGACAAGAGAGGCCAACTAGGGAGGGGAAGCTCTTGATTTACTGCTCGTAAACGGGGAGGAATCGGTTGAGAATATGAAGGTGGAAGATAAGTTGGGTGGCAGTGACCACGAAATGGCAGAGCACAGGAGCAAGCAATCTTGATGCAACAGAAGAATGGGAAATACAGCAAAGCCTGGCCTGACAGCCATGTCTTCAAGGAGCTGAAACTCAAAAAGGAATCTAACAAAAAGTGCAAGCCTGGTCATAGTAGTAAGGAAGTGTACAAAAGCATCACACCGCAGAGGGAAAATTAGGAAGGTCACCGCAAAGTTTGGAGATGCAACTGGCCAGGGACATAAAAGGCAATAAAAAGGGATTCGATGAGTATGTGAAGAGTAAGGGGAAGACCAGAGAAGCCATCAGTCCCATGATAATTTAGTTACGGATGATGCAGAAAAGGCTGAAGTATTTAATGGGTGAATCTGATATCAAATACACCCAAGGAACCTTGTCTGCCTATGTCCTTAGACCAACACAGCTACAACCTACACCCCTGAAGTATTTAATGCCTGTTTTTACTTCGGTCTTCCCAAATAGGGGTGACGAGAACAGTTGGCAGGAAAGATAAGGAAGGAGTTAAACAGCCTAGAGTTATGGCAGAAGAGATCAGGGATTACGTCGATGTTTTCAAGGCGGCAAGGCGGGATGGGATGCATCCTAGGGTAGTGAAAGAAGTGATTGAAGTCATTTCTGAGCCATTCCTAATCCTCTTTGGGAACTTGTGGAGGTCAAGAAAGAGCCGAGATGGCAATAAAAAGGACAAACAAAGGACCCACCTTTACGAAAGGGAAGGGGAAGCTGAGGAATTACAGATCGGTCAGTCTGATCTCAATGCCTGGAAAGATCGTGGAGCAGGACCTCAAGGAATCTAGTGTGATGCCACTAGGTGATCAGGAAGACCCAGAAAGGATTCATGAAGAGCAAGTCATGCTCGACCATCCTGATTTTCTTCAGGTGACAGGCTCTGTGGATGGGAGGAGAGCAGTGGCTATGATATACCTGACTTCATGAAAGCTTTTACCACTGTCTCCCATGACATCCTCATTAACAAGCTAAGGAAATACAGACTGGAGGAAAGGACTGCAAGGTGGATACAAAAAACTGGCTGGACCATCAATATGGCTCCATATCTAGTTAGAAGGAGGTATACAGTGAGGTTCCCCACGGGTCTTTCCTGGGTCCGGTATTGTTTAATATATTCATTAATGATTTGGACATGCTGAGCAAATTTGTGGACAAGTGGGGTGGAGTTGCAGACACTGGAGAACAGGGCTAGGATCCAGAATGACCTGGACAGACTGGAAAAATGGTCTGCAATCAGATCAAATTCAGCAAGGACAAGTGCAAAGTCCTGTACTCTGCATGCACAAACACAGACTGGGGCATGAGTGGCCGGGCTGAATTGCTGCAGGGAAGGACTTGAGGGTTACAGGAGACTATAAGCTAATAATGAGTCAACACTGTGCTCTTGTTGCAGAACAGGCCAACAGCATCCTGGGTTGTACGACTAGGAGCGAACATCAAGGGAGGCGATTCTTCTGCTCTGTTCAGCACCGGCGAGGCCTCATCTGAAGTACAAGGTCCAGTTTTGGGCCACCCACTTCAAGAAGGATGTGGACTGACTGGAAAGACTGATTGCTTCCTGCTGGACTGATTGGAAAGAGTCCAGCATGAAGCAATATGAATTCATAGAGGCCTGGGGAGCAGGACTGATGAGGAAAGACTGAAGGAACTAGGGGTCTTTAGTCCAAAGAGAAGAGAAGACTGCGGAGGGGGTTTGATAACAGTCTTCAAATACCTAGAGAGCAATTATAGAGAGGAGGAGATGGGCTCTTCTCTGTGGCTGAAGACAACTAGGAGCAATGGCCTCAAGCTGCAGCAGAGGAGACTGCGGTTGGAGTCTAGGAGGAACTTTTGACTATGTGAGCGGCCAAGCACTGGAGCAGGATGCCTAGAGTAGAGCTGTGAACTCTCCATCCCTGCCAATTTTCAAGAGCAGTTTGGATGGACACTTGGCCGGGGTGGTTTAATCAGGGATGATCCTGCTTCGAGCAGAGGGCCGGACTAGATGAGCTTGTGAGGTCCCTTCCAGCCCTACTTTCCTATCATCCTGTGATCTACAGTAGGTCACCCATCATTGTGGCATCTGAGTTAAGTGGTATAGTGGGTCGTCATTGTGGCATCTGAGTTAAGAGCCCTCAGCATGCTAACTTCCTGCATAAAACCACTGAAGTCAAGAGTATCTCTCCCCTAAGAAGGTCTCTTGGAAAATATGAAGATCCCAGAAGCTGGAGATGGACCTATAGGTAGTAATCCTGGATCGTGTCCCTGTGGAGAGGTTCTCTGCAATACAATTTTTGGATGCTGCAGGTCTACCCTGCAGTGTCTGGGTCCCCCACTGCTCTCTGAGCTCTAGTTTTAGCTGGACCAGGCTTGTGCCCATATGGGTTGCCTGCCAAGACAAACCATCACGGCAAATCCGGCAGGTGCATCTCTTACTTACCTAATTTGCACTTGCAACCAGACAAGTGTGGGTGGAAACAACCCAATTTATGGTTTGGCCACAAAAATAGGATGCCAATTCTGCACCAAAAAAGGGCCACCAACCTGCTGAAATCTCACCCCAAAACTTATTCAATCCTGATGGATGGGAAGCAGGGTCAGAGGGTATGAAATGCCCCAGGACAATGCCTATAGGAACAGCTTGAAGCCTCTTTTGAAATACCTAGCAGAAGGCAACACTGCCACCCCGCCTTTCACATAACTCCCGGCCTAAAAAATGAAATCTGTCTGCAGCAGAAGTCGAGGAAAATATCTGTTTCACTGGCAGCAGATGAAAGGCATCGGCGTAACTCTGATCAAATCAAACGTGAATTAAACAGTAGCTCTCCGGATAGCTGGGGAAAAACCCATTCAGATGGATCGTGCTATGACTGTAGCTGCAATTGCAGTTAATGCTGCACTGTTTCCTGTCTTTGTTCTATTTGCCTAAAATTTGGTGCTTACGAATGTTTTAATGTTTCTCAGTTTGGGCCATGGGGGACAACCCAATTTTTTCCTTTAGACACAGAGCTGGCTAGGTGTGCGAGGAGTCAGGTAGGAGGTAGAGCAGGGCGGCACCTTCGACGAACTTCCAGCATCGGCCAAAGTAGGTTGTTGCTTAGGAAAGCTCATGACTCTCTGAACTAGTCAGTCTCTAAGGTGCCACCCTGCCCTAGAGACCTTAACTTCTACCTGACTTCTAGCACACCTAGCCACCGCTGCCTCGAAAGGCAAAATCGGTCCATCCACCTCCTACCCTCCGATGTAGAGATGATCCCAGGGGGATGCACGGGTGTTTTGCAGGGAAAGAAACACCCACAATTTGGTTCTCATCTTGCACGATAAGCAGTGAAAATGCCTGCTGGGAATTTTGAAACTAAGTGTTTCGGTTTATTTAAAAAAAAAAAACTCCAGCAAAACCCCAGGATTCCCCAAAAGTAAAGCTCTCGGTATGAATTTCTATTTTTCTGTGGCAAAATGGGAACAGCAGGAGGGGAATGAAACCTGAGCATTTTCACACCATTTTCAGGAAGATGTTTTGTGAAATTTTTTTTATAAACCCATTCTTTTCAGAGAGCTGGAAAAGGGGGGGCGGGAATTACCTTTTTTATGTTAATAAATGTCTTTATTTTGTTTTTCCCCCCCTCCAAAACAGTTCAAGTGTCCAGTATTAAAATTTGCAGCTGGATTTTTGTAACTGCAATTTGCTCCCTTCCTCACTGAGGTTTTCTTTTGACGTCTCCATATGCCTCTCCAGGCACAGCGTATCTGGGGGCTGTACAAATCCTTAAAGGATGGTGGTAACAAGGGCTGGGAAGAAATCCTTTTAAAGAGTTAAGAAGTGGGATACACCTCTATAGAGGGAAAGCGCTAATCTCCGGTGAGGTCTTGCAGCTGTGGAGTAGCGTCCCAAGGGAAGAAAGCGGGGAGACTTATCCCTTGCATCACCACACCTGGGCTGATCAGGTATGGTGATCCAAGGGATAAGGTAAAGTGTGGCTTAATATGCTTCAAGGGAGAGACTTTATCTTGGCTGTAGATGCAAGCAACAGGTCTTTTACAGTTCCCTGGAACGGCCTTATTAGCAGCCCCTGTGAGTCTTATGTTCAGGCTCTATACCCACACACTTTCCATTCTCCATCAGCACGAAGCACTGTTCATTTAATGCCTTCACGGTGCAATTTATTTCAAGCTTTCCTCCGGAGGGAGGCGAGGCCCTTTCATGCAGAGAGAAGAGAAGCAGCAGCCTCCAGCATGCACGGGCATGTGAGATGCGGGGCAAACCCTTTCGCAGTTGAAGCAGGACTCCCCTGGTGCCTCGGCTTTCTGCCGGCCCCGAGTCCAGGGTGCGTTTTACCCCACACAGGATCCCTCTGGTTTCCTGACCAGGCTGACCCACGCCGTGGCCTCTGCTGCATCCGAGCGCACGGGCCGATCTGGGCTTCAGCGCACGCGTTTCATATTTGTTTTTATCATTCCAGTCAATCGCGGCTGCTTTTTGTGCCGTCGACTCAGCCGGCGTCTTTGAGCTTTCAGGCCCGCGCGCAGATGTCACGAGGCTCTAATTAACTCTACCCCCCTCACCCCCCACTCCTAGAAATTAAAGGATAAATGCTTGAAATGTAAACTCACATTTGTCAGTATTGATTTCCTCTTTTAATTGAGGGGTGCAATGTGTCTGTCTTTTCTGAGCAAGGGAAACATTTCTGCTCTGATTACATCTACCTATCTGTCTTCCTTAGATGAGCTGTGATGACTGCAAGGGGAGGTGGGGGAAGAAGTGGAAGTGAGAGAAAGTGCAACCCCCAGAGATTTGCTGCTCTCTTAAACAGACGTTTTACTACGAATTATTACAAGCATGGTAGCTCTTAGCTCCTCTCAAGGATAACTAGTAGCTGGAAACAAGGTAGAGCTAGCGTGTGGCCGGCTAGCACCATCGAATGCTCAGCAGGCTACTGGTGGGATCCAGAGCATAGCAGGAGATCCCCTGCTGCAAAGCAGCAGCCGAGTTGCCCCAAAGGGACATGGAAGAGAAGGGCTGCAGCTGCTATAGGGGTGTAAAGTGTGCGCTGCACCATGTGCAGAAAATGCATCGTGTTCAAGGAGACCTATGAGCTCTGAGACCAAGAAGCATTCAGCTGGCATATCAGGAAGGGGTCCTAGCCACTCGGGACCCCTCCCCATGTAAAATAACCAAGGGTTTTGCCCTGAGGTCCTTACTTATGGAAATCCTCAATGCAGTGAATGTTCCCGCCGGCGTCCACGGTGAAGGGGATCCCGTCCAAGCTGCGGTGGCACATCACGCAGGTGAAGCAGTGGGGGTGGTAGGCCTTCCCCGTGGCTCGAAGGATCCTCTCCATGATGGGCTTGGCACAGACGCTGCATTGCTCCAGCGTGTTCTGCAAGCAAAGAAAAGACTGTGAATCCACATCAAAAGGCTGCCAGGTAGGCACTAGACAGTCACGGGGTCTGGCAGGACTAGGGCGATACTGCTGATCTTTGGGGAAAATGCCTTTCTTATAGTCTATATAAGCTCAGAGTTGTCTGCTTCACAGCTGCACGGAGGCAACGTGGCTATAATACCCTCCCTCTAAAGGATGGATGCTATCTACGTTCCTTGGTTTGCAGGTTTTATTTACCAAACCAGTCACTGGAGCACAGAAGCCAGAAAGCAGTTTTTCATTTCCAGCTGAAAGCAGCGGCTCTTTCCAACCCTGCCGTCCTCGCCCCATCTGTTACATAAACGCCTGTATAAATCTGCCTCAAACACTCGCCTTCGCGGGGCCTGTCTGCCCTCCCGATGTTGCCCAGCATGAGTACACGATGTGCAGCTTGCCTTGTTCCCAAACCCAGCACCTGAAACGCACGCACGCAAAGAGAGACGCGTTCCACCCTGGCAGCCGCGAGCGATAACTCAGCGGGCAAGCTCGGTGGGTGGATTTGCTGGACCCGGGGAGAGCATCCCCTCCCCGCCCGCCTGGCTGGGAATACGTGGAGTTATCAAATAAGTGCCATATGTTCGATTTCGGGATGCAGCCGGTGGGCCTGTGATCTCTGGAAGGGGGAAAAATAATACCAAACGGAAGGAAAATAATGGGAGCCGTGCAAAATCATGCCAACGTACAACACTTGATGGCTAAAGTTCTCCTGCCTTGCATGAGCCCCGAAAATCTTGGGGGGAAACATTCCCTTCCAGAGGATGGCACAATCATTGCCCACTTGACTGCACCATCATTGCCCATTGCCCAAGTTTGTCAGCCGCAAGAGCCTTCTCCTTGCACCGAAATACGCTCTCCGGACCCGAAACACCAGCGAGTGCAGAAGAGTCGTGCTACAGTGCAACATTTGTGCCTAACCTCCGAGGCCACATCTTCCTTGTGAAATGCAAACAGATCACTGGCTTGCTCCTTGCTTTCCTTGCAAATGCCAAAAGGTCAGTAGGACTTGCTTTTTTGGAAGAGTCAACACAAAAGGTCCTGGATTTCAGCGGTGCATGAGAACGGCCTGCCATGGTTGTACGCACGACCCACTCTGACTCGGGGTTGATTACCGGCAAGGTCTCGCTTGATGTATTATATTTTTGCAATAACAGGGTTCAATGAATGGTTCCTTGGCTATCTGTTTGTTCACTATCACCGCTGTGACAGTGATTGATGTACCGGAGAGAAGGCCAATGCTGGGCACTGTTTTCTCTTTAGGGATGTTTTCAAGCTGAGTTTCCATATCCACACTGCTCCTGATACCTGTAAAGGGTATTCTGCAATGTGGCCAGCACTGGGAAACCAGGTACCCAGGGCACTATCTACGGCAGATGCCTAAAATTAGTAGCTGGATTCTGCATACATCACGAACTCATTAAGTAGTTTTGTTTTTTTATTGGTTCATTCAAGACTTATCCCATTAAATAAACTGGATTAAAAAATAAAGTGGAGAAGCATGTGGAGTGTGGCAGCAGTATGGGAGAAGTCAGCGGCCGCCCTGCGAATTTCAGTGGAAAGGCGCAAAAGCTAGCAATGACCTGGGGCTGGACAAGGAAATAATTTTCCCAGCAACAGGTCTGTTAATTTGAAGGCAGCTATCGTTGGAGCAAAGCCTGGCTCTTACCAAGCGCTCTTCATTGGTACATCTCCAAACACTTCACTGACATCTGCTCGCGCCGCATCGATAAAGCTCACGATTAGCATTTGTAACTTTACCAAAAGGGGCCCGTACCAAACATATTGCAACCGCTACACTTCCTCATCACGGCACTGGTTTATTTTATGCACAGCTTTATCCTAGAAAAACAGACGTGTCAGACACTTCCCATATTTTGCTAGAACAGTGCATGCCACAGAGAAAACAGTAAAGTAAACCAGAGATTTCTAAAATTTCATGGTCACCACATAGAGCAGAGGGGAGCGAGCGCAGAGCGTGCTTTAGGAGGTCACAGGGAGTTCAACATAGGAACCAAGAAAAGAGGGGGAGAGGTAACCAGGTTCGTCTGGTCATTGGGAGAGTCCGCATGAGGTTGTCCACAGGAGCGGGGCCTCGGGTATTGTTTTTTTGTCTTGAGGTCGCACCACAACCACAGGCCAGAGCGACATCCAGAATGAACTGGGCAGTGCAGGCACCCATAGGATGAGACTGTCTTTGTCTGGAAGGGTCTACCCAGGTCAATGGAAACTCATTTACTTGGAATCATAGACAATGAGGGTTGAAGGGACCTTGGGAGGTCACATCTAGTCCAACCCCCTGCTCCAAGCAGGACCAGCCCCAACTACATCGTCCCAGCCAAGGCTTTGTCTACCTGGGGCTTCAAAACCTCCAAAGATGGAGACTGCACCACCTCTCTGGGTAACCTGTTCCAGTGCTTCACCACCCTCCTAGTCAGAAAGCTTTTCCTAATATCCAACCTCAACTTCCCTTGCTGCAACTTGAGCCCATTGCTCCTTCTGTCATCTGCCCCCGCTGAGAACAGCCCAGCTCCAGCCTCTTTGCAGCCCCCCTGCAGGGAGGTGAAGCTGCTATTCAATCCCCCTCGGTCTTCTCTTCTGCAGACTCAATCAGCCCATTTCCCTCAGCCTCCCCTCACCAGTCCTGTCCCCCAGCCCCACAACCATTTTCGCTGCTCTCCTCTGGACTCTCTCCAATGTGTCCACATCCTTTCTGTAGTGGGGGCCCACAGCTGGACACAGGACTCCAGATGTGGCCTCCCCAGTGCTGAATAGAGGGGAAGAATCACGTCCCTTGATCTGCTGCCAACACTACTACCAATGCAGCCAGGATGCCCTTAGTCTTCCTGGCACCAAGGGCACACTGCTGGGTCCTGTCCAGCTTCTTGTCCCCTGTCCCCCCAGGTCCTTTTCTGCAGAGCTGCTGCCCAGCCCGGCACCCCCAGCCTGCCCCAGGGCAGGGGATTGCTCCCTTCTCAGTGCAGGATTTTGCACTTGTCCTTATTGAGCCACATGAGATTTCTTTTGGCCCAATCCTTCAATTTGTCTCAGTCTCTGAATCCTAGCCCTACCCTCCAATGTATCTACCACTCCCCCCCCAGCTTGGTGTCATCTGCAAACTTGCTGAGGGTGCATCCATCCCATCTTCCAGGTCACTGATGTAGATATGGAACAAAACTGGCCCCAGGACCGACCCCGGGGGCACTCCACTTGATACCAGTTCCCAACGAGACATTGAGCCATTGATCACTGCCCATTGCACCGGATGATCCAGGCACCTTCCTATGCACCTTACAGTCCATTCATCCAACCCACACTTCCTCAGCAAGCTTGCTTGCTTACTGAAGACTGCTGTAGACGTCTCCGGCTATAGGCTGGTGACCAAGGATTTTCGATTCTTTTGCCTAACACGGGCCATTGAGCTTTGATGCAACCTGACTAGCTGCGCGAGACAGGAAACAGATGTGCTGTAGCTTTTGGATGGTGCCGTCCTGGTCTACAAGCCATCTGTTTGCAAACCTCGGCTCAGTCACACCGTTAGATGCTCCTCTACTGAAATGAGAGGAGCATTTTAATTTCCTTTCTCTTGATTAAATCCTTCTCCACCTCCCCTTCCCCTCATTGGAAATTAAGTCCTAGGAAATTTACTTGTCTGATCCTTCCAAATCTATACTGACAAGAATAATTTCAAACACCCGCTTGCTCCCTGCCTGGGAATACATTTGCTTTCCTGTACCTCCCTCATATACCGCCCTGCCTGGGAATATATCTGCTCTCAGGTACCTTCCTGGCTTCACGCTTCTTTTCAAGGGGCTACCCGAAGATGCTGGAGCAAAGGCTGCTCCGATTCACACCCAGACGACACCCCTGACTCCAGCAAGGCTGCTGCAAAGGAGGACTTGGTCTGTTGCTCTAAAAAGCCCATTTTTGCTTTGGTAAAGCAGGCTAGCCTACATGCCCAAGGACTGCCTTGGTAACTAATGAATGGCACGAAGGTATTTTTGCGCATGACTGGAGTGGTATGTCAGCAGGAATGTGAGCTTGGCTTCATGATTTTGCTCTCCGTAGCAGTTTATCCGGCTCCTGTAACACTTCCCAGAGCTCTCTGGTCTCCGGGGAGAGAAATAAGATGAAACACGTGGAAGAACGGCTACAGGTGAGAGAAAGCTATGCATCCCTTATATATATTTTTTTTGGCCAAAGAGGCTACACACTTTATATTTAATGCATTAAATGCACTCTATTGCTTTATAGAGTAACAGAAAACGAGGGCTGGAGGGGAGCTCAGGAGTCACATCTAGTCCAACCCCTGCTCCAAGCAGGACCAGCCCCAACTGCATCATCCCAGCCACGGCTCTGTCTACCTGGGTCTTCAAAACCTCCAAGGATGGAGACTGCACCACCTCTCTGGGTGACCTGTTGCAGTGTTTCACCACCCTCCTAGTGAGAAAGTTTCTTCTAACATCCAACCTCAACTTTCCTTGCTCAAACTTTACACCATTGTTCCTTGTGCTGTCTGGTACGTGTTTGCTTTTCTTCTGGCTTGGGCCCTTAGTTCGGTTAAAGACACATTCATGTGTTGGGTTTCCTTCTCTTTGCAAGAGGATCAAGGGAAAGGAGCATCCAATGCACCCCAACTTCAGCCTAATCCAAATGAAAGATGGGCTTGAAATGAAACCCCTGCTCCAAATAACTCTGGAAAGGCCAAGTCCACGTGCAATTCGGGCCCACGGCAAATAGAGCTGCTCTTCCCCAGGGACGACTCTGTACTCAAAGGAAAGTGGAGCACGGTTTGAGAGCAACAAAACACTTCTCTTGCGGGAATAATGCTTGCAAATGCCTTGGCGCAGGAGGGGCTGGCAATAATCGAAAACAAAGAGGAATAAAGAGCAATGATCAGGAACTGGCTTCTTAGGAGAAGAGCAGGGAGTTAAGAGGGATGCAGCACGGGCAGGAGTGAAGCGAGGACAGGATAACTGCAACACGTATGTGAAGGCTGGCAAGGAGTTTATTTAGGTGCCGGCATACCGCGGTGACGGCGCTCTATAAATACCAGGGAGGCTGAGGGAGTTGCAAGAAAGCAGAGAGGTTTAATCAGATGAAATTAAGAACGGGGGAATCTAGGCTGCTTGCAAAAGCTTTCGGAGCGTGATAGCCATTAGAGAGCCGGAGAGGCTCCCCCGGGAAGCGCTAGAAGCCCAACAGCTCGAAACTCTTAAATGTTGCATGGAAAAAAGCACTAGGAAATGGACTGAAGGGAATGGCCCGACAGTGCTGGAGCGGGCAGGGGGAGGCTGAGCGAGGAACTAAAACTTTTCTTTATTGATTAACCTGTGAGTTCCTGGTGATCCGGTTCGGGTGACTTGACCCACTGGTGCTGGTGCCGGGCGTCCATAGACAAGGATGCCGCAGAAATGCAGCATGCAGGTGACTTATTCCTTATGAATTCACTGGCGAGACATCGGTTGCTCAGCAGACACAGAGACAGCCTCCCGGACACAGGGCCCGAATGATGCACGCAGAGCAGGTAGCACGTAGCGAGCAGGCGGCTAACTTCCTGAGGGCATTGCAGAAGAAACAAGTCTTTCAGAGGGACGGGAAGGACGGGACGGCGGTCCTTGTCACAGACAACGACACCAAGTGCCATTTTGGGCTGCCTTAGCAGGAGCGCTGCACAGACGACACGAGGTGACAGTGCCACTCGACGCACCGCTGGGAGAGGACGGAGGTGGGAGACGAAGATGACAGCGCTAATGCAATGCGGCCATAAAAGAAAAGACTAAAAAAAAAAGTCAGGATGCTTCGCGTGGAGAAAAGATTAAAGGGGACACACTGACAATTTTCAAGTATTTGAAAGCCTGCCATAAAGAAAATGAAGAAAAATCGCTCTCCCTTGCCACACAAGGCAGGGGCATGTGACGATGTGTTTAAATGACAGCAAACCAGATTGAAATCAAACCTCAGGCAAAGTCTCCTGACTACAAGAGCAACAAGACAATAGAGTCAGCTGCCTGGGGAAGTCACGGCATTTCTTCCGTGGGAGGTTTTCAGGAAGGGACCAGACTGGTCGCTCTCCAGGATGGTCCAGAAACACCAAACCCTGCATGCGTGCATGGCACTGGACGAGATGTCTCTGCCCTCATGGTCTCTTCCACACTTATGATGTCGCGACTGCATCTTCTGCTTCTCATGTCTCTACACATTTGACCATTTTGTTCAACATGCTTGTGCTCGTTTAGTGAATTTAGCAAGATCTTTTATTGTACACAGGCAGGCCAGGCTCTTTGGGTAGATGTGATAGCTTCAATGAGACCAACTAAATAGTTGGAAAAAAGTTCTTTGCAAACTTTCAGGCACAAACACCTTTTGTGAGGCATAGGGAGACTCTGCTGGTGTTATGTGCTCTCCAAGGTAGAAAAGAAGCTAATTTTACAACAAACATGTCTGTAAAAATGCAAACGAGTGGACGTTAGGAAGACAATAGGTAGAGATTGGAGAGGAGGTGAGGAAAGGCTGGGAAATGTGTGAAGGAACGCAAGTGGTCAGCTGGAGGCAGGTTACCTGGGGCATCAGATGTCAGGCAGATTGTAATGTGCCATAAATCCAAAGTCTATATTAAGTCCAGGAGTGTTGGTTGTAGCCGTGTTGGCCTAAGGACATGGGCAGACAAGGATCTTTGGGTAAATCAGATATTTGTTATTAGACCAACTCAAATAGTTGGAAAAATTCTTCTTAGCAAGCTTTTCCGCACAAGCTGATGAAAGGTGTTTGTGCCTGCAAGCTTGCAAAGAAGAATCTTTCCAGCTATTTGAGCTGGTTTAATAAAAGATATTGGATTTACCCAAAGACCCTTGTCTGCCTATAGTAAGCCCATGATTTTTTGTATCTAGTAAGTAGATTGATGCAGTGAAGTTCGTAGGCTCGTCTACGAAAGGTGTTTTGTAAATTCCCTTTGAGGATTATAACTGAGAGATTGGGGGGAGGGTGGAGTGATTATCTTGTGAGAAGTGGGCACCCACAGGTGATTGGATGTTTTTGTCTTTGATGGATTTTCGGTGTGTGTTCATTCTGGTATGCAGCTGTTGTTTGGTTTCTCCTACATATTTTCCATCCTGGCATTCAGTGCACTCGACGAGATGTATCACATTTCTGGAGGTGCAGGCGTACGATCCAGGAATGGAGGTGGCTCTGTTGTGGGGTGTAGTAATTGTGGGAGTGGCGGACATGTGTTAGCACGTTTTACATTTCTTGTCAAGGCACGGTACAGTACAAAAAGAAAATCCCCATGAAACGCACACCGTTATTTATGACAGACCACCCTTCCCTGGAACCTATATGAAAAATCCTCAAACAATTGCAGCCCATTCCAGAAGACGACTCAATTCTTGAAGAGACTGTCCCAGAACCACACATCCTAGCCATTAAATAAGCACCTCACCTTGCCAACCTTATCACCAGAAGCAAAACTCCTATCCAGACCATGCCAGGACACGACATGTAAAACCTGCCAACACATCTCCACCACTCCCACAATAACTACACCCCACAACAAAACCATCACCACTCCTGGATGTTACAGCTGCACCTCCAGAAATGCAATATATCTCATCGAGTGCACTGAATGCCAGGATGGAAAATATGTAGGAGAAACCAAAACACAGCTGCGTACCAGAATGAACACACACCGAAAATCCATCAAAGACAAAAATACCCAATTACCTGTGAGTGCCCACTTCTCATAAGATAATCACTCCCCCCCTCCCCTCCAATCTCTCAGTTCTGATCCTCAAAGGGAACTTACAAAACACCTTTCGTAGACGAGCCTACGAACTTCACTTCATCAATCTATTGGATGCAAAACATCATGGACTTAACCTAGAGTTGATCGGAAACTATAATATGTAGTTAAAGCACCCCCCATCACCATTTTTCAGCACAGGGACGCTGACACACATGACACTGGAGTCTGCTGGAGTGTGGTAATTACAGGATCAATTAATCGTAATTTAACTCAAGTAATGTAATTACTGCGTGCTGGACAAAGCAGCCTTGATGCACATGTATAGGCACCCAATAAGCCTAATTCCCTGTCTCTCCGCATAAGTCATGTGCCCGAGCCTCCAAACCATTTTTGTTGCGCTCTTCCGGACTCTCTCCAATATGTTATCCCAGTGTGCCCAGCTGGAGAGGGATCCTGTATGTGAGCCTAAGTGCACACAGTCTCAGTAATGCATGCTTTAAACTGGAACGCTCTTCCTCCCTTTTCCGCACGGGGAGTCCAGAAGCGCTGGACACGTGGGGAAGCGCATGCCACAAAAAGCACCAGAGCCATCTTGGCTGATTCACTGACACCCAGGCCACGTGTCTAGAGCGAAGTCAAGCTGGGGTGCAAGTAGGAGTCCCTGATCAACACAGCTGTGCTGGCTGAAGCCCACGGTGTAGACACAGCCAGAGGAGCAACGCTGCTTTTGCTTGGATAGTTCATTTTACACCAGAGGAATAAGTTATAGCAGCCAGTATAAACTGCACACTCCACCTCAATACTGGTACAGCTAACGCTACTGCACACTTGGCCTCGGACTCTATTCCCAATGCCTTTAAACAGTCTTTAGCTCTGCCTGGTTTTACGCAGGCTTGATCCAAGGGCTGGCGTCTTTCCCTGTCAGGACAAACTTAATTGGGATATTTGGAACCTGAGCAGCTGGAGGCCTGCCCCGTGACCGTCCCACTGCTGCAGGCATCCGCTCCGTCTCCATCGGGGAGTTTAGTAGCAGCTCCTGTTCCCCCACTGAGGGAATAAACAAGCTGTATATGATTTTACAGCCTGCATTAATAGAAAATGTCAGAAGAACTGGGAAGCGAATCCACAGAGCACATGCAGCCTGGCGGAGAAACTGGAGAAGGTTCAAGAGGAGAAAGGGCAAGAAGGATCCAAAGATGGAAAACCTGCTTACCCTGAGACAAGCCTGGAGCTCAGTCCGGTCAGCTTATTGAAACAAAGGTGAAAAGGGGACTTGGTCGTGATCTTTAAGTGCCTACATGGAAGATATCCGGTATCCAGGGTGTAGCCGTACCGGTCTAGAGGAAAAGGCAATCAGGACTCGTGGTAGAAGTGCTATCTTTTATTAGACCAACTAGATTTTTGCAAGAGAATTTTATTTTTTGCAAAAATATAATTGGTCTAATACAAGATACCACCTCTACCACGAGTCCCGATTGCCTTTTACATGGAAGATAGCGATTTTTGCCGTTTGAAATGGAAACTTTACAACAAGAAGAAGAAAAGCCAATCTCAACAGTGAAAGCTTATGCAAGAATATTTAGTTGGTCTAATCAAAGATATCACATTTCCCCAAAGAACCTGGTCTGCCTAGATGGGGAGGTGAGATCCGATAGCTAGGGACCTTTGATCCAGGTGGCAAACTCATCACCAGATCAGCGGCTCCAAGGTGAAGTGAGATGCTCCGGAGGGGGGAGTACGTACGATGCACCGTCCTGAATAAGGAGCATAATCAGCTACTGGAAACAGCTCACCCAAGGTGGTGGTAGACTCCCTGCCACTCTTAAACTTTGAATTATGAGCAGATGTGACAAGGAGAGATAAGTCACTGGGCCCGGGAGCGAAATTTGTACAGGCTGTGGTCCGCAGGTCATCAGGCTAGATGCTGACCGGGGTTTCCTTCTGGCTCCGTAAGCCCTGTTTGTAATTGCCTGACAATGGAGGTCTTGCCTCTGCGACTGTGCCTGCAGCCCTGCTGCCGCAGACTGGTGGCTTTTCTTCTTTTTTAAAAAAAATGTCTTTGTTGTTTCCTGCAGGAGAGAAGAAAGGGCCAAATCCCCCCGAGCTACTCATCTGCCACACGCTCCCTGCCCCACGGCCCTGGGGAAAGTTAGACAGCTTTTGTTCTTTTCCAATGCAGCGAGCAAAGGCCTGGCTGAGTCCAGGCAGCTGCAAGGGGACGGACACTTCCACTGCCTGCTTCTTGGCTGAGCCGGCAGTCAAGCGCTGGGCACGAGTCCTCAATCAGTTTGCACACGTTTGCATAACACCCAGGGAGCCCCCAGGCACTGCGGGAGTTTGCAAAGGATTATTCAAGCTAAATTATAACAGCACATCAAACCCCAGGAGGAGTCTGGCCCCTGACTCCAATGAGTGCTGGACTGGGTGGCAACGTACTTTGAAAGACTCTTACAATTTGCCAGGGGACGATGTTGTCACATGGAGAAACTGCCCTTTTCCACCCCAAAGGCAAGAAAGCAGGGCTGGGAAATACATCTGAGAATGAATATGATTGCTAATAATTATACCTGGTGCAAGCTAAACTGCTATGGCACCTAGAACAATTCATCAAGGGACCCTGTCAAACACTTAGGCCATGAACTCCTGTTGCTTTACGGTCTCCTCTTAGCAGTTGTCTTTCTGGCGTCTTTTCATTTAAAAGGCGTCTTTGGGAGAGAGAAAACAACACTGGTTGTTGGTCCCCCACAAAGACAAGGCTGCGCCGGCATGCAGCAGCGCGTGCGGCGCTCGCTTCCTCCGCGACTGACTGTCAGAGCATGGGCCAAATATATATATACCCCCTGGTATATATGCAGCAAAGCCAATGGCTGGGTGGAGCCCGGGAATGACAGGCTGCTCGGCAGGGGACAGCTGCAGGGGTGAGCACCAGCCGGGGAGGTGGCAAGGGACAATCCTGGCTTGGCAGGAACGGAGGATCTGATAACCACCTCCCAGTTCACTCAGGAAATCCTAGCCGAAGCGCTGGCTGGTGTCCCCAAGCATGACATCACGACGAGTTTGCCGGCAGAGGCTGACTTCCAAAGATTGCTCATTTTGAGGAAATCCCACCCCCCCAAAAAATTCCAGCTAAGCAGCTTGTAAAAGTTTCTCACTGTCAAGGCCGCTGGCAAGAAACCTCTGCTCCGTTCCCTACCGCCGGTCCTGCGATGGGACTCGACTCTCCCAAGATCATTCGGTTTCCCTTTTGACTTTTCTACTGCTGCTTTTATTTTTATAGCTGTGCGCGCTGCAATGCCTGGAAGACGCATTAGGATCTACGAGCGAGGCAGGAAGGATAGTCCATCCTCCAGATGATCTCCCATTGTTGCTATGTATTTAAAATACAGTCCTACTATATTACTACAGGAGGAATAACACACCGTGGAGCAGCGATCATCATGCAAGTGCCTGCAGCGCTAGGCACTGTACAGACGCAGAACGAAGATGTGAGAGTTTGCAAACTTGCTTTACTGTCTCCTAGCCCTGCCAACACGGCGAGCCTTGCAGCAAGAGGTCTGCCTGACTTCTGATTGAAGGCCCTGTCCTCGGGAGATTAGCTTCTTGCACAGACAAGAAAATGATGCGAGAGGCGGAAAACAAGCCACCGGCGAGGTGGGCTCCCGTCCGGGCACCGTGACGGGCAGCCCAGAATGACAGGGGTTGGCTGGGATGTGCAAGCCTAATTAGCAGCTCCTGTGAAAGCCACCCAAGAGGCGTTGCAAGCAGCCTGCCGTTTAAACTGATGAGAGCATCTGGAAAACAAGACAAGCAAAGGTGTGCAGCAAATCGAGACCAAACCGAACCGTGTGATTACTCGCAGCGAAGGGAACGCGGGAGGCCGGGAAGTTTTGTGGGGTTTTTTAGGTAGGGAATTTCATCTGCTAGCCTTTAATTGCGATGTCATTCGTCCTGGCGGCTCTGGCACTGCGGCTAAACCCAAAACAACGCTGGAGCTCCTCGTTGGCAGAGCAGGCGACAAACTAGCCCAAGCTGGGAAGAACAGAAGGGAAAAAAACAGCATTGCCTTCATTTCTCCTGGTTGATGATTTTGATGTGACCGATCAGGGAGGCAGAAATGTCATCTTGACCACAGCCCTTAAAGTTGGCTCGGCCAAAGGGGAAAAAAACAGTGAGTTCGTGACATTTTAACACTTATTTATGGGTGTTTTTCCCTGTCTTGACATTTTTATATTAGACGTGAGCTCCTGCCTACCCGTTTTTTCCTGGAAGACTCCCTGGATGACTGGAGAGGTTTTGAACGTGGTATTAGAGATACCAAGAAAGCAGAAGGTACTTAACAAAGGTGGGAAGCTCGATGCAGGCAGACTGCTGAAAGCCTTTTGTTTATGCTAATCAATATTTAATGAGCGCTTCACACACGTGGAAAGCAAAGTGCTCGGGCTGACGGTTCAGCGCCGCGAGCCGTGACTCAGACCCGGCCGGGCTGAGACGCCGGGTCCTTCAAGGGAGGCTTCAAAAAGTAGGACGAAGTAGGACAATACTGTTGAAAGCTTAAAAAAAGGAAGAAGAAGAAACCATAAAGGATGAAGGCAGACTTTTCTCCCCTTTGCACCCCACTCCCAAACTTGCCACACTTTAGGCACACCGCCGTAAGGAAAGCCAGAACCCCATTTTTCCCCTCTCTTAGGATTTTCTAATGGCTCCGAACCGCCGTTCATTTAGAAGCTGCACCTGAAATCAATGCATTGAGAGAGAAACAGCACAAGAAAGTATGTGGGATTTATTTCATCCAGGGAAAGCGGTGTTATCCAGGCCCTAGGAGCAGGGGGAGGATGCCCAAGGTGCATCAGTTAGTCCGTTCACGAATAGAAAGAAATCCTTTCCCAGCCCCGTGCTTCAAGGAAGCTGTCTGCCGGGAGCGAGGTCGGGTGCTGAGAGTCACGGGGCTCTGCGCTCCATACAATCGGGCGCTGTACTGAGTAACGACAAAGAATGAATAATGTAATGAAAAAGGAAAGGGATTTGGAAACTGCAAAGGTGCCATTGGGCTGGAGCACGGGCAATCTGCCCTCGCACGTGGACCTCGCCGACCCGCCTCGGTGTGGCTGCCCGGAGGCAATTCCTGCTCCTGGATCCACATGGTTGTGCTTAGAGTTGAGCAAGTGCCAGCAATAAACCTTTCAGTGGGTCTGGATGGGTCATAAAATACAGGCTCAGCATAAAAATAGCTGCTTCTGGGAGATACTTAATCCTGCATAATGCTGCACCCCCCTCCCCCCTTTAAAAAAACCCCAAATGCCCCAAGATACTTGCATCCTGTTACAACCTGGATTGAAAGCAAGAATACAAGCCCCCCCAAATCGCTGCTGGGCTGGTATAAGAGCACCCAGACGTGCACAAGTCTTGGCTAGGAGGAGAGCACGTTGGAGTCGGGTATTGGGAAACTTCCCCGGGACTGGGGTTTTTGGGGTAAAACCTTCATGGATGCTTGGAGGTCCATTCAAGAAAAGGAAAGAAAAAACAAACTGGAAAAGAAGGCTCTATTTCCTGCAGTGAAATGCATGGTTTCTCCTTTTTAAATGATTTTTGGAAGAATGCTGCCAGCTGACTTCCCCCGTCCCAGCACGGACCGCGCTCCAGCCAAGCGGTGGCTAATGAGTCGCCATTAGATAAGGAGCAATACGTCTGCGCCCCTGCCTCACCCCCACCCCAGGCACACGCCAGGGACCAGAACATTTTTGGCACCGGCCCGGCTTGTGTCACCGCTTGCATCAAGCCCTGCTTTTCCATCCAGACAGTCCAAATCTCAGTGGAAATAAATGCAACTCTGCAAAGAATGACGTCCAGGGCCAGGCGTATCATCTAGCAGGTATCAGGATTATTTTTAGATGCACTGACATCTCCTTTTCCTGCCGCTGACCTGGATTGGAGCTCCAGGTCCCAGCCTGGGGAACCAAGTACGGCTGAGTGAGCCTGCTGGTGACAGGAGAGTCGCCGGGAGGGAAACGCAGGTTTGGAGAGGATGAGATGGGGAGAGGAAGAGTCTTTTTGAGCTACAGGAAAGGGGCGGGAGAGAAACCATAAAGAACAGCGCATCTCTGGCAAAGACGGGGGCAGCGACGCAGACGGCAGGCTGCCCTCTTTTGCCCCACGGGGCAGAAGTTGCAGGTGGAAATTTCCCCCTGCCAAGCACACGGCTGTCAATTCTCAGTGCTTAATGCTGATTGCCAGCACATTTGCCAAATGAAGTCTTCTCTAATAAGACCATTCCTGGCTGCAGAGAGATGGGGCAGCTAGTCACCCAGGGACCCTGGAAAGCAGAGCTCCCCGTGGGGACCAAACCGCACATGCATGTCTGAGTAGGTGGCAGCACATGCTGGAGCTGGGGATTTTCAGGGCAGGAAAGCTCTCCTGCTGTTGAGAACAGCCAGGGGTTTTTGCCCCCTTTGCTCATGAGAAGAAACCCTGGATTAGCTTGCAACATGAAGGATGCTGTCGGGCACGCTCACATCAAGGCGGAGAGGACCACAACCAGAGCGGATAGCTGGCATTTCTTCAGCGGCACCGGACATCACTCCAGAAGGCTGTTCTGCACGTTAGTCTTAAGAGAAGTCCTCACATCGCATCTGTTCCCTCTTGGCTCCGTCCAGGCGTCAAACACTGAGCAAACAGCAGAGGATTTACTGTGGAAATGACTCCTCACGGGGCATCATCGAGGGCTTGAGGCCAAAGAGCCTGTTAAGCAGTGCAGCTCATCATACTTCGACAACCAGATACAAATGGACTCGCTCTTTCTTTTCAATAAAAGCAGGTTCACAGAGGGTGTGATGGGTTTGCATGACTTCCCATCAGCAGGAAGGGAAAACGACTGGTCTTCCTTCGCTGTGCCAGCTGGATGAAGCGCAGAAGAACGTCGCCCTGCCTTGCACGGGCTTCGGGGCAGAGCACGGCTGGTGCACGAGTCTGCGGGGCCTCCGAGTGCGTCATCAATGATAGCAAAGCCACGAGCAATTACACTTTTAAAGCACTCTCCAGGTTTGTTAAACATGTGGTTGCATAAATAATGGGCAAAATAGCCGGGTCACCTCCTCGTGCCATTTCCGGGATGATTGCAATGGTAGCGGGTATAAAAGCAATAACCCTGCAACAGGTGATCTTTCCCGTTCCAGGATGGGTTTCTCTTCTCTGCTCCTGGGAAAGATTCAGACCTCCCACACTGCACCCAGGTGCTCAGATATGTTTAGTAGCCTGGAGAGGGTCTGTCAAAGTCACCAGCATTACCTGGACCCATCCACCCAGAGCTTGGAGAACCGCTCACCTCCAACCTGACCAAAGCCCAGCTTCTTTTCAGGAAGGAAAAAAAGAAAGAGTGAGAGGGAAGCCTTATGTCCCCCATTAAACCCCATCTGAAAACCTCATGCAAAATGTGCACAAACCCAACGCCCGCAGCTAAGCCACGGAGCAAAAGCAACATCGGACAGCCCCGGTGCCATTGTGCACTCCGGTTTCACAATGCTTGTTCTTCAATAGGCCCTAATGATGGGCCAAAGTTTGTGGCTGGAGGCATAAAATAAAGTCATGCATGATGGACCGAGGCAGAAGCAGCCAGCACAGAGGTGTGGGGAGCAGGCAGAGGTGCACGGACGGAGGGGTAGGGGGCTGAGGAGTCATGATCTTCCTTCTGTTTTGGCCATGCTTTACGCTCCTTCAAAGGCAGTGTGTACGGCAGTGTGGCCCCATGGCAGCAAACTGGTCTTTGGGTGCAGAAGGGATCCTCTTGCCTATTCTGAAGGCAAGAAGATGCATGCTCAAGCATGCAGCCTGCCCCTGAAGACAGAAGAGCAACGAAACACATCCGCTTCAGAAATACTTTATAAATCAGTCGGACCGGCGGCTGCAGGATCTCCTTGGAAAAGCTGACCCAAGCACTTGGTGTCATTCCTCGAGCTCTCCTGGAATCGGTTGCTCCCTTTGGCACTTGGCAGGGAAAGCAAATCTCAGATACCCTGAAGACACGGCGCGGCAGGCGAAGGGGCATGATTTGTAGGCAAGGACATTTCTGTTAGCCAAACCTGTGCTGGAACGCACCCTGAGAAGGCGATCCAGGGGTTATTTTTAATGCTGGGAGCTGATACGAGTTCAAACGCGCCTGGTGCACAGGCAGGTCGACGCGGCGCATTTGTTTGGCCCAGATGCCGTTTAACATCCACGAAAGGCCCCAGAATAGCCCAGCTCTGCACACCGCATCGAGTCTCGGCGGACCCCACCTGTGGGAAGGAGCTGGAGTTTAAATCTTATGACAGCTGCACATGTTTCCAGGAGGCGGCTAATTACCCAGCCTGTTTTAGATAGTATTTCTGGCTCCGGGGCCTTTCTGTACTTTGCTGAAACAAACCAAACACATAACTATTTGAGCTGCGGTCTGAAATGCATGACTGAAAACCACAGATCTGTGATGCAAACTTGCACTCGAGCACCCCACAGATCCTGGTTCGCACCAAGCATTTCAAAATGCTTTGAGGTCTAGTGGGGAGAGACGCTGCAAGGGCTCCGCTCGCCAATTCTCTGCACCCGAAGTCTGCTCCTTAGCTGGGAGACCCCGCGACCAGGACAGGGGCTGTTGAAGCAATAGTCTGCATTGCATGATGCGAGCACTGGCTGCAGGAAATGATCTAAAACTACAAGCTCCCCCTGTAAGGACAAAGCACCGACAGCTTATGCTTCTGGGTCGCTACACCCCCAATTCAGGGGTTGTCTGACTTTCATCCAAGCCTGCAAGGGAAGCTGCGTGCATTCAGCGCCTCCGAGAAACAAAGAAAGCCCGATGCACCTTCAAAGTCAAGGACTTAAAAATCAATGGCTGCTTCTGAACATGGAAGCTCTTATCTCTCCTCCTGTGGCAGGACGACTGTCAATCACCTGAAGTACCTAAACCCGCTTGTCTTCCTTGCAAACTGGTATGACCAGCCCTCATTTCACTACTGAAAGGAGCAGGCCAGATTCGGAGAAGCCGTCCATCGGCTGTGGATCTGGTCACGTAGGACTAGGGCCAGGCACGACCGGATAGAAACAGGCTCTATACGTCTCTGTGTCCATGTGCATGCCCACACACTATTGCCCACACACTACTGCAAGGCCTGCAAGGACTTTGAGAAGTATTGGGTAATGTTGGAGCGGCTCCTGCACTCAGAACTGCTGGGCACACGACATGCCAACATGCCGAGCAGCAATATGTTCAACACACATAACAACAGAGGGTTTACGGCCAGGAGAGACCACTAGGTTTCCCAGCCCGACCTCTGGAAGAGCAGGGAATTTCACCCAGGGGAAACCCTACCAGAAACACCTCCAACTACTTATTAGGGGCAAGCCATTCGTGGCTACTGATCGGCATCCAGCCCTTTATCCATCTACCTAAACACTTGGGTCGCTGAACCCATTTCACAGAGAGGAAAACAATTATTGAATCATAGAAACGAGGGTTGAAGGGACCTCAGGTGGCCATATCTAGCTCCAAGCAGGACCAGCCCCAACTACATCATCCCAGCCAAGGCTTGGTCGAGCCGGGTCTTCAACACCTCCAAGGATGGAGACTGCGCTACCTCTCTGGGTAACCTGTTGCAGTGTTTTACTACCCTCCTTGTTTTTTCCGTAATATCTAACTTCAACTTCCCTTGTTTGAATCAGTTGACTCATTGATATGATTTGACCCAGGTTATGCTGCTAAGTCAGTTAAAGGCTGCTGCCTGCTAGGACCATGCTCAAGTTGCAAACCTGCATTGCCTTCAAGTCATCCGGCGTGTCAGTCTCCTTTGCACCCAAGGGCTCTTCTGGAGGTTCAGTGTATTTTATTTGCTGCCTTGGTCCATACACCAGTAGCTGAACTATTGGTCTGAGAGCCAAGGCAGCACAGAAAGGGGGAGCTGATGGCTTACGGGACATGGTCTGAAAGGTGAAGGATGAGCTGCACTCTCCCAGTGCTGGCTGGGGGCATGGGAAGTGAGGGGAAGAGAAGGTGGCTGCATGCCAGGACCACTACCAAAAGGAAATAAAATGTCTTGGAGCTACATCCCAGCCACTCATGTGCAGGTGTGCAAGGAAAGGAGCAGGGAGCTCCTCTTCCCCATCCACAGAGCACGTACGGATCATCTTGGGGCACAACTAAGGGCTGAACCTGGCTTCACAAGTTGCAACGTGCTCTCCACAGCCTGCTCAGACCATGGGGAATAGGCAGCACACAGCAGAGGTCCCTCTGGGAGCTGGGTCCCTGCACCTCTGGGCTGTGTAGTGGGGTCTGTGTGTGGGGGACCCTGTCGCCAGTGCTCTCCCCATTTTCTGGGCGCTGACAGCAGCAAGGCATGCATTGGCTCCGAGCCTCCCGCTTCCTTGCAGGGTCAAGATGTTCAAAACCCCCTGGGGCAGTGACATAACCCCGGGTCCACGTCCCTGTGCCCAGGCGTTTGCAAAACCGCTCGTCCTTCAGACGGCATGCGCAACGGGAAGCTGGTGGAAAGAGAGGCAGCCGCCCCACGCCGAGACGCACAGCTCAGACCATTGATGCCAGCCGGCCTCTGCCCGCTCAGATCTCAGCTCGTGCCTTGCTGCTCTCGGGCAAGCAGCTGCAGCGCTGTCAGAAGGCGTTTGCATCGTGGAGGAATTTGCTTGCCTGACAAATGCCATCCTCGTTAAACCCAACGGGAAAACACGGCCAGGTCCGAGCGTGCCTGCTTGCACGGAGGCCAATACATGGGGATTAGCTGGCGTGAAGAGAGTTCCCGCTGAGCCCGACGGGCCTGGAGCCGCGACATTTGATGGGCAGGGAGAGAGGGAGCGCTTGAAGAAATAGCAGCAGCTTCAAACAGGCAACTGCCTCCCTGCTCTGAGCAGCCAGCATGGGAAAGCGCTGCTCGGCGGTCCTCTCCCGTGGGCACCACGGCTGACGGGAGCCACCAAAAGACCTTCTTCCCTCTGTTGGGCCTGTCATCAGCTCAGCCCTGGGAGAGCAGCTTGGATGCTGCAACACCACGCAGAGGAGGACCTGCTGGCTCTGTTTCAAAGGCAGGGGGATCACGGAAAAGGGGGTGGCATGTCCCCGGTACAATCGTCGTGCAAAGCCATGTCTCATCTGCAAAGCTGCTTTCTCTGCCTGCCCACGGGGAGCTTGTGCTGGTGGTAGGAGGGGAAAAGCTCTTATCTCTTTGACCCTGTAAGTATAAAATCGTAGATACGTCGGGCTGGCAGGGCCCTTGGGGATGACTATACCGAATCCGACACCCTGCTGAGATGGATTAGGCAGGGATGACCCTGACTAAACCATCCTAGGCATAGTCATCCTAGTCCAACACCATCCCAGCGGGACCTATGTGGTGCAGAGTTGATTAGAAAAGGGTGTTTGCGGGGCAGGGACTGTTTGCTCGCTCCACATGGCGACTGCCGTGTCTCGGTGCTGCCTCAGGTGCCTAAATCCCTTCGGTGTCTGGACTTTCTTAAGTCAAAAACCTGTGGGGCACAAGCAGCCTTAGAGACGCCCCCCAGCAGGATTCAGATGAAGTTTCTGGAGGGCCTGTCCATGAACACACCTCACGAATGATGAAGTAGGAGCTGATCCCACCTCACCTGGGGCCTGGGGGAGACCCTGGCTCACGTCCCTCCTTTGAGGCAGGGATCTGAAGCCATTGCTCAAGGCAGTGCCCTAACCCCTGGGCTCCAGAGCCACCCTCGCTGTGGCCTGGTGAACATTTAATTCTTGAGCCAAAATAGCATCACTTCAAGGGGAGCAAAACATCCTGGTGCAGGGGGTCTCAACCTTTCTGGACTCAAGGCACCCCTCCATCACTTTTGTGAATTGAGTGGCACGTATTATAGTGCTTACCTCCGGACCTGGGCAGTAGGGGTGGCGGATCATCCAGGCAGGGATACGCCTGAATGTAGCTCATCGGCTTATCCCGACACCTCACTTATCTCCCCATACCTCGGGGCACCCTTCAAAGGATTTGGCAGCACCTCTGGATTCCCTGGCACCCCGGTTGAAAGTCACAGGCTCAGTGTTTCGGGTGCTTCCCGGAGAGGGGGGGAAACCAAACTCAAACCTGCTTCCACTGAGGCTGACTGAAGAGCCCATTAGCACCTGGCATAGTCTAGTAAGAAAGGTATTTATGCATGCAGTTCAGTCCCCTCTTCTAAGCACTGGCCTAGTGGCTAGTGCACTTCCCGGGACCTGCATCCTGGGTCTCCCATACCCCCGGGGAGGGCTCTGACCGGTGGGAAAGCAAAACTAGTGCCTCATGCAAGCACAGACCGGCTTTGCTCAGCTGTCAAACATGCATGGCTGTATGCAGAGAGGCCACCTCTCCGTAGCCCAGGGTTAGGTGCCCAAATCTCTGCGAGTTACAAGGCTTAAAACCCACCCAGTAGACCGAGTCCCACGGATCCCATTCTGAGACACATATGCCCGTGTGTTCGTACAGCGCCTAGCACAGCATAATTAAAAGTGACACCCAGATTCAGCCAGGATCACGTCTCCACTGATCTGGGTGGTGTCCAGACCCCACATCCACGATGGGCCCTACCCCAAAAAGGCTACGGGCAAGAGAGACGAGACCTAACAAGTATCTCCTGCAATCAGGAGGAGGAAGTGAGGGGAATTAGGATCACACAATTATCTGCAGAGCTATTGCCCAATTGCACGGCTCCTGATAGCACTGAATAACGAAGCAGTCTAAGAGGAGTCTGCTGCCTTCCCCTGCCCAGCCCTGGAATACCAAAAGCAATTGCAGGCGAACTGGAGCTTGCAGAACATATGGCTTCAAGGAACAAATTAAAATGCATTTGAGTCATGGGAATACAGAAAAATGCCTCTTGAAAAACAAACAGAACTAATAAGTCATGTTGTAACCGAGACAGCCAATTTTTCCCTCCCAAAGCTTGTGCGCAAGCTGCATTTCCAAGATCCCAGGCCCCACCTCTGTTCAGAGCTCACACATCTGTTTCTATCCAAGTTTTAAACCCTCTAAAACCAGGGCTTTGCAACGAGAGCCCAGAGCTACCAGGCGGCAGTGGAAACGGCTCCACCGCTTACACTGCTCTACCCTAAAAGAAGGGATTAACACGCCTCTGATCGTATCTTCCTAATTAGTTTGCCGCCATCGCGGTGGCATCTCAGTGCCTTGCACACAGGACTGGATTTATCCTCGCAGCATCCTTGTGAGGGGAGGCGGGAGTGTTATCTTGGCGCTGGCTGTGCAGACTGGCGACCAGAAGCACCCAGAGAGCTGATGTGACTTGGTCAAGGTCACACAGAGAGTCGGTAGCAGAGCAGGGAGCTGGGCCTCGATCTCTGAGCCCCAAGCTACAGCCTGGGGCGTCTGGCTACCTTCCCTCCTAAGTTAAGAGCAAAAAGGATGCTCTTTCCCTGCTTGCTGCCTGCCCGTCCTCTCGTAGCATGGAGAGGCCCTGAGATGCCTTTTCCATGAACAGCCCTTACACAGGGAAAGAGAGTCCATACTGAGGCCACATTATTCATTAACCTTCATGAAAACACTGGCTTTGGCATCACTCAGGAACTCGACGGCATGGAAAAACAGCAGGCAATGACTTAGCTATGACTGTCGCAATGCCTGGCTACCAGGGGCACAGGTCACCTCCCTCCTCGGGTGCTTGACTTCACCTTCAATCCACTTTTTAACATGGTTTTTGCATGAGATTTTTTAGATTTGGGTTTTTTTTAAGCAAATGAAGGACAAGCCCTGCAATTCCACCCCTTGGGATCACACTGGCACCCTCCTATACCTGTGTCCCAGTTGCAAGGCTCAGCCTTGTAAAGCCTTTAGAGCCACCATACAAACTTCTGCCACTGGAGCGAAGTGAGTGACTGTGAGCAGTAGTGGGTTGTTATCCTCTATGTGGAGCTGCACTGGAGAGGGGTGAAATATGTCCCTTCAAAGCTATTTGACGATGTACGACCAGGAAAGGATTGACCAAGAGCAAGCCAGGCCTGACCTATTTGATTTCTTTCTAAAGTGATGGGCTCTGTGGATGAGGGGGAAGCAGTAGACGTGGTACACCTTGACTTTAGCAAGGCTTTTGACACTGTCTCCCACGACATCCTCATTCAAAAGCAAAGGAAATAGAGACTAGGTGAAAGCCCTGCAAGGCAGACAGCTGAGTAGTCTTCAATGGCTTCATGCCTAGCTGGGAGGAGGTAAGAGGTGGAGCTTCCCAGGGGCCTGATTTGGGTGACAGGATTGAGTGCATGCTCCAATTTGCAGATGACACTGAGTGCAAATGCAGACGCTCTTCCCATGCCCATTGCAGACTATTCACTCTGCATTCACATCTAATGGCCCTATTCTGGATGCCAGGGAGGAGAGGGCATCCTTTGAAAGCCACTGAGAGACAGGCTCCTTGCTCTTGGTTTTTGGTCCTGCCCAGGCTCAGAGCTGAAAGGGGGAAGCTATTGCAGCCTGTGGGTAATAGCTGCCCCCTTACAGCTCTGAGCCTGGGTGGGACCAAAAACTAAGAGCAAGGAGCCTGATATATGAGGGTGCCAGGCTGCTATGTACGGAGGGCACACGCGCAGTCTGGTCAGCACCAGAAGCTGGGAAATGCTTGCAGACACCCGAAACCTGCAGAGCACCGTGAAAAGCCCGACTCCCGCTGCGTTCAGTCCATGCACGTCTGCTGCATCGCTCCTGATTTACGCTGGTGCAGGCAGACCTGAGTCAGTCCTTAAAGGCTTTCAAAGACACCAGTGAAATAAAGACCCCACGCGTTTCTAGGGGCGCTTTGCTCTGTCCTGTGCGTATCCTTATTTCCTGTTCATTTGCATTACGTCCACGTGGCCGGATAGGTATGTCTCACCTCCACACCTCCAAAAGCATCCACATCTACTCGAGCAGAAGAACGGGACTTTTTTCGGGATCAAAACTTTAAGAGAAAACAGACGCTCAGACTAACTGACAGCCCCATTCAGCCCTCACAAGAGCTATCTCATACCCCAAATACACCAAGGAGATGCTGAGGTTGAGGGGAGGGGAGTATTAAAGTTGGAGACTCCAAATACCTCATGTAAAATATTTTTCAACAAACCTCCCCACCAACCCCCTTGGAGAAGAAGGATTTTCTGGTGGAAATACCTAGGATAAAATCCCCCTGCAAAAATAGTCCCCAAAGATGAGATGGAAACCAAATGGTGTGAACCTGTTTCCCAGCAGCTTTTGGCTGAATGAAGCTCATCTCTGGGCAAAGCTGAGAAGCCGTGCCTCTCCAGAGCGGCACGTGGAAAGGGACGCCATCCTTTTGCTCAGCTGCCACCAGTCGCCTTTAGACTAACCCGACCCAGGGATATACAGGTGGATCGACGCAGGTACGGCTGCTCTGCATGGAAGTCAAATTCCTCCAAGAAATCTTGCTGCATCTTGGTCACCTTTCGATTCCAGCCCGATTCAAATAGTTGTAAGTAGATGCTTGGGTGGGAATTAGGGGTCTATCTCCCGAGGAGCCATTCAAGATGACCTAGGACTTAAGAAAATTCACCGTGTCCACTGAAGACTGCAAGGGCTCCTAGATGTAGCATGGGTTTGTGCAACAGATTCAATCTGTTTGGCCACAAACTCTCCCCAAGCTCCAGACCGACTCAAATGGGCCCTGGGGAGTGGAAGCTCTGCAAAAGCTCTGCAAAAGACACAAGAAAGGGTAAAACTTGACTCTTAGAGACTCATAAAGCAACTGGGGATTTTGGGAGGACTTCCACCACCTCTCAGGGTACCTGTTGCAGTGCTTGCCCACCATCAGCGTGAGACATGTATTACTAATCTGCAACAGTTTTATAGTGGTTGCAACATATTGCTAATATCCAGTAGTTTTATAACCATCCTTTTCAGGTATTTGAAGGCTACTATCAAATCCCTCTTCAGTTTTCTCTTCTCCAGATTCAATAATCCCAGTTCTTCTAACTTTTCCTTGCAAGTCGCCTTCCCCAGGCCTCTAATCATTGCTGCTGCCCTCCTCTATACTCTTGCTAATTTGACGATGGCTTTTCTGAAGGGTGGTGCTGAAATTGGGATGAAGGTAAGGCCTCCCCAGTGCTAAGCAAAGCAGAAGAATCACTTCTTTTGACTTGCAAGTGATGCTCCTATTAAAAAAGCTCGGGATGCTCTTGGCCTTCTTTCTGCAATGAGAGCACGCTGGGCAGACAAGATTGCATGGGTCATGGGTCCCAAAGGAGAACAAGAGAGAGTGCGTCTTTGCAACCCACTGGTTGGGGGCCTCTCCCAGGCTGGGGAGCTCGAGGCTCACGTCTCTGCTGCCAGGGTCATGGCTGCAATGTCAACTGAACAAACAGGACTGGGGGCAGGGAACCAGAGCCTCGACTCCCAGCTCCCTGGGGGAGTGCCCCAACCCCTATGCAATGCAATGGAGGGGATTTGTGCTGATGGAAGTTGAGGTTGGATATTAGGAACTTCCTCACCAGGAGGGGAGTAAAGCCCTGGAAGAGGTTACCCAGAGAGGTGGTGGAGTGTGCATCCTTGCAGGTTCTGAAGACCCAGCTAGACAAATCCTTGTCTGGGATGATGTAGTTGGGGCTGGTCTCGCTTGGAGCAGGGGGTAGGACTAGATGTGACCTCCCGATGTCCCTTCACACACTCATTTTCTGTGATCAGCAGAGGGTGGGTAACAGCCTAGGTGTGAACTGCCCTCACAGAGGTGAAAAGTGCTCTAGCAGTACCGCTATTCTTGATTAACAATGTGAGTTTAACTCGAGGCCCCCCGCTCAGCTGTCTGCAGCTCAGCTGTCTGCAGTCCTTACCTGGGGAAGAAGGCACGGTACCGCACACGGGGCTATTCAGGAGCCACGATTTGCTGATGGGAGGACAGGCAGCAGAGCGGCTGTGAACACCTCCAAAAGTTTCAGCTGGGACACATGCTCTGCTCCCTCACTAGAGCACCGGGGCTTATTTTGCAATTAGGAAAGGCAAGATAAAGAGAGGAGCGAATTTCCTGGCGAGATGGGGCATGTGCTATGAGGTCCCTATAACTACATCTTGTTCCAAGCAGTGCCAATCTTAGCAATGCTAGGTTATTATGTAGTGTCTTGGACAGCTTGGAGGTAATAAGCATTCACTGAAAATTGACTGCTATTAGCCACCGGCAAAAGCTGATTATAACGGTGCCAGCCTCGGAATATGTTTTCCACCCATTTACAAGAAGAGTAAAATAAGAGGAGAAAACTCGCATTCGCCGGTGTTTGGAGAGCAGTGTGCTCTACATACAATTATCGAGAGAATGACAGGAAATTGACCCATTTACTCAGAAAAGTTCCTATCGTGTTCTGCACTATTTCATTTCATGCCCATTTGAGAACAAGTCATTTCTCTTCGGGGCAGAAGATAAATGGTTGGTACGTACACACATCCCTTTTCATTGCCGAGCACAAAAATATCGCAAAGAAACATTTCCCTGCTCTCTGTTTAATTTTCTTCTTCTTCATCTTTTCTAATAAACGGTGCTAACTATAAAAATCAACTGACTGTAAATAAACTGCATCCCACTCCCAGCTTGCCTTCAGATTGATTTTTTTTGGACATAATATATTCCACCCACAAGGTCTCTGGTCTGATCTGACTGCTCTTCTCACTACCGGAGAAATAAGAAAACAGTCTCCCTAGAAGAGTTTTTAAAAACTGAAATATTTGGCAACTTCTGCTTTCTTACCATCACCGTGCAATGCAGGCTCCCCTGCATATGGCCTAGCAGAGAGGTTTTGTGCTCAGATCAGGAACGCGTGTCTTGGTCTGATATTTGTTTCTCCTATTCTTTAATTCTGCACAGCGCCTATTTTATTTTATTTTGTTTAGCAACACCTCTGGGGCACCAGATGTTGCCCACATCTCGGGCAGAGGCGGCAGGGTGCTTTAGCAAAAAGGGCACCAGGTTGGGGATCAGGAGACCGGCATGTTCTCCCTGGTACTGACTGGCTACTTGCCCTTGGGCAAGGCACTTTCTCCCTGTTCAGTACCCTTGCCTTTCGCCGCACCGCCCCTATGTTGCATGCAAGCTCTCTGAAGCAATGCCCATGCCGCGGAGGACCTAGTCTCGGTGATGATCTCTGCGTGCCCCAAGATACCAACACCAACGACAAGGAGATGGAGTCCCGGCCCCGAGGCGTTCACACTGTGTAGGTAGGGTGGGGGCACAGGACACCATCACAATATGCACAGTGGAAGCAGGGGACCTGTCCAGGAAGCAGAGCACCTGCATCCCAGGGGGTTTCCCTGGAGGGCAGAAATAAATGCTTTTGCTAGAGCAACCTGGCATATGAGACTGGACGTGGCAGCAGGTTCAACAGCCTGCTTTGCTCTTTATTGGTGGTGTGTAGGGCTCAGGGAAGAGTCACCTGGGGAAGTGAAGGTTAATTCCCTATTTTCCATGCTGACCTAGGAAGGAAAGGGGCGTAGCTGGAGCATGCAAGCACCAGGTCAATTCTCAGCTGCTTTTTCAGCTCCGAGAGCAGCCTCAGAGCTGCTGTAACTTGGCACAAGGGAGTCCGGTGGGTGCTGCAGAGACTGTCACGGGCCATTATCAAGCTGGTTTGGCACAAGCACGCTTTGCACACATTCCCCAGAGCTGTACCTAGTGGTGAGCCTTGCCTTTGCACCTCTGCCTCATGCACAGTGTTGAACGCGCTGTTGGTGCTTATGAGCATCCCGTTACAACCGTGCAACACCCAGATAGTCTCAGCCCCCGCATTTATTTCCAATGTGATTGCAGAGCGGGTCGACTCAGCTCCCGAGGGGGGTTTGTTGCACGCTGCTGGGAACGTCAGTGCTGCAGATGAAAACCCTGCAGCCCAAACATTGCTCTCTCCAATTTACTGCTGCAATGCAAGGAGGAAGAGCACCCCAGCACCCTCTGCTTGGGCTGTCACAACTTCTGCTGGGCTCTGAAGGGCAAAACCCAGGACCCCTCATTCGAGCCTGCTGCTACAATGGAAAGACAGAGAAATCAGCACTTGCTGGAGAAAGGGTGGCAACCCCACGTGGGTTTTGATTGTATCTATGCCTTACAGACAAGAAGGAAATGCTGCCATAGGGACAAATTAAACAAGCAATGCTGAAGGTGCAGCTAGCTTATGCAGAGTCTCTATCCCCTACAAATAATGTGCACTCTTCAGTTTAAAGCAGTTTATTAGTGGGATGAGGGGAATTACTATGCTATAGAAGAGGATCCTGGAGCAGAAGCCGGTTCTGTTCAAAGGGGGTGAACTACACCCAACCCCACACACTGCTGCAGCTCTTGGGGTCTGCACTGTTCCCAAGACAGACCGTCACATGCTGCCTGGCACTGAGCACAACCACATCTGGATGCACAAAAGGATCCCATGCACGCACTGTGGGCTCAGGCAAGGACTAAGAGAAGAGGGAGAGGAAGGAAGTCGTCCATTAGGATTTGCTATGGTCCTCTCTTAGGGCATCTTTCAAAGCCCACTACATGTCGTTCAACTGGATCAGGCCTTTCCCTGCTAACATCCTTATAGTTGATCATCATTAAGCCGTCTTCATTTCAACCCGGGTTGCACATGGAGAGTCTGAAAGGACAAGTCCTCAGGGACCCGATCTTTGGCCCAGTGACAAAACATCCACTGACCTCAAGGGATGATGGATCCTGTCCCATGCCTCGGTGGTTGTAATGCAGGAGCTACGTGCTGCATGGTTGTAGCCGTGTTGGTCTAAGGACACAGGCGTACAAAGTTCGTCGGGTAAATCCGGTATCTTTTATCAGACCAACTACAATAGTTAAAAAAAAAATCTTTGCAAGCTTTTGGGTACAAACACCCTTCTTCAGGCGGAGGAAGTGCTGCTGCAACAGCGGATGAAATCCACCCCCACGCAACGGCTCAGCCCCAAGGCAATTGCACATTTCTGCCGGCCGGCGCTCTGCAGAGGGGGCAAACTGCACCGACTCCTGGGCGTGCCCGCTCCAAACTCTGCTGCTTGCATTGCAGCTTTTGCACCCCCTTCTCCTTGGTAAATCAGGCAAGAAGAGTTAACTAACCCCTTTCCCCCGTGCACACATTTCTCTTGGAAAAGCTGCAGAATCCGTCATTTGAGGGGTTAGGGGCAGAATGTAAAAATTACTAAACATTATGTACAAAGAAAGCATAATTAGCTCCTGTGGGATGTGAGTGAAAAAATTACCCACGAACGAGGGGAAAATGGATAACAACTCCTGGGTTTGCCACTTGTGAATTATTTAATAATCACTCCCCAGCAGCTGGAATATATTTATCCACCCCATCGGAGAGCGCTTTGCAGTTTATTTGCACTGCTTGAAAAGATGATTATTTATTTAAAAAAATAAACAAGGTAGCCGTGAGGGAGAGGTGAATTCAATACAGGAGCCACGAGAAAAAACGGATGCGTTGCTTCCGCCTTGCGGGGCGTTTGAGGGAATTTCAAACCAAAATCAATGCGGATGCTTTTTCCTGCCTGGATCTCAATCACCTTCCTGTTTAAAACAGAGAGTATCACACTAGATTCATGTAGCTACTGCGTAGTCTCCAAGGAGTACGTGCGATGTGGCACGGATGCTCCCATTCACTGCGCTTCCTCATCTCAACTAAGATTTAATTTCATTAGAGGCGATGGAAATGCTCCAAGTGAATTCGGTGGGAATTCAGCCGTACCCGAGTCCCGGAGCTCGCAGGACCAGACCGTGCTCTCTGCGACATCTGGGCTAAATCTAGATCCCGCTGATACAGTCAGCCCAAGGCAGCACCGGGTCCTGCGATGGGATCGAAGGTCAGGTTTAAAATGTAAGTGAGAGATGAGACAAGCTTAGGGTGATCTTTTACTAGGCCAATGATATAGTTGGGCTGGTCCAATCAACTCTATCGCCCAAAGAAATCCTTGCCTCTTGCACACTTTCTGGACCATCACAGCTACACCATCACTCCTCATGCCATCATTAACATGTAAGGTCAGGCCACAGCATCACTCACGACTGTACCTCATATTACCTGTTTTTTCTCCCAATTCCAACCCCATTTCCAGACAGCTGAACTTAGTCACCAAGGACACAGCTGCAGTTATCCAGGCTCTATACAGACCTTTAGCAACCTAGGATGGCCTTAAATTACCAGACTTGGGGTAAAGCCTATTCAAACACCTAGGTTCCCACACAAAAACTTTGTTAAAAAGAATCAAGAATGAAACTGGGTGTCCAGACGTGTTATGCATATACATGTACATATATGCACACAGGTGTTATATGTGGTTTAGGCAGCAACGATCCTACCTTAAGCAGGGAGCTGGACTAGATGACCTCTTGATGTCTCTTCCAGGCCTGTTTTTCTGCAATATACCTCTAAATCAAAGAAAAAAAGGGGGGAAGGGGAGCCCAAACCCAACCCTGTACAGCCTTGTGGTTTGAAGTCATTGGGAGCCTCCAATATGGACAATATCTGATGTCAAATGAGATCATAAGGAGCAGCGAGAAAGCAAATGTTGACCGAGTGTAGAAATTTTGAGCCAACTGCTGTGTGTGCTGCTTCATCTTTGCACAAAGTCACTCTTTGTTTGGTTGTTTGCCCTGAAGAAGGGAAACCAAAAGAGGATTTGGATTCCCAGCGCTGGAAGCCCTTTGAAATTCACACTTAGATATTATATTGGGTTCATTTGCTCTCGAAGAGTCGTAGCGCTAAGCTGCAGGAAACATCCAGAAAGCAACGGCCAGCAATGGCTGACGACCAGAAGAGAGGTAACGTTTTCAGAGGGCGTGTCTACACGTTCCTTAACGTGCAGTAGTTACTGCGCATTAAATTAGGAACTTGGATAACCAAGTACTAAATCAATGCACAGGAATTTGTGCTACTGCACAGTAGCGAACGGGTTTTTAGTGACACTTACTGCACAGTAGCCTAATACTACATATTAGCACAGTTTTTGCTCGGTGTTATTAGGCTACTGTGCAGTTAGCGTCTTGTGTAGACATGCCCAGAGGTGACTAAATGAAACCTAAGTTTTGTTCTCCAGCATTACCTGGATATTTGGAGACTATGAGGGAGGTTCCTTAGTCACTTGGATGCTACTGAAATGTTACAGAGGGTCCTCAGATTGGTTTTTAAAAGCCCGTTATACAAAGCAATTAAAAAAAAATAGGTGAGTACATTAAAGTGCATTAAATCCAGGCTGGATCTGCATGGATTCATTTTACCAATTAATGTTACCTTTCTTGGAGGGCTGTTTGAATTAGGCTGGTAACACGCACGCTGTTATATTCAGACAAGGTCCAAGAGCAGGATAATCCGATGCAAGGCCAGGAACCGCACCTCCTCCATCCAAGACAGTGTATGAACAGCAGCTGATGGGATGCCCTGACCAGGTGCGACCTTGAATTCATACAAGCCCTCTCCTGAATTGGGGCTTAATAGCTTTGCACAAGTAGGCCTCCTCTGGCTTGTGGGGCAGTTTTGGATGGCACAAACATGCCGCCTGGCCTCCAAGGCTCCCCCTGGGTCTGGAAATTTGGTGGCTGGGGGAGCACTGGTAGTATTGTTCCCTTGCTGTCAAATTTCTGCACACGTGGACTACCCTGTGGGCTGGATAATGTGGCCCCGGGGGCTAACTCATGCCAGCACATGGCTGGACCTGGCGTGCAGGATGGGACCAGCACACAGCTGGATCCAGCGCTCAGGATCAGGCCAGTATGACCCTGGATCCAGCACGTGAAAGCAGGTCGGTGCGCTGTATTGCAGCCACGGACCAACCCCACACCACTTGTCCGACCTGCGAGCCGGAAATTTGGGCACCGCTGCGCTAACACGAGACCACCTAAAAGCCAAACTGACCGTTCCTACCTTCTACATCCCAGAAGAGACAAGAGCCGTCTCAGCGCACAGCACGTAAAGCAAGAAAGAAACCAGCTGTTTAAATCACTTGCCATGATAGTAATTAAACAGCTTATTAGTAAAAAAAAATTATGCAACTTTTTTTTTTGCCCATCCCAGCAGAAGAGGCCTATTTATTACCCATTGCTTTTGCGGGAAGATGGACAAGTCAGGACAAATAGGAAGCTCAGAAGAACAAAACGTTCCCCCCCAAGAATGGGAAATGAAAGTGTCAAAACATTTTATGTGGAGTTACGCGCTCATCTATTTTTAAAGACAGACAGGATTAAATACATCTATATAATGGCAAGAAAAAGAGTTTAAACAACAATAAAAAAAGATTTAGTGGTATTAATAAAGAACTCCCTTAAACCAGCATGTCACCATTAAAGTAATTAATAGGGCGTGTAAGACACTTCAGTGGCAAGTCAGCTGTGTTCAATGAAAGCCTTTTAAGTTTTCACATGACCTCGAGACGGGCAAAGGAGTTGTTATACAGAAGTATCCTCCAAAGGGAAGGGGAGGGGGGCATTCAAGTCTATAAAAAAGTGATTTTAAATTTTAACACATCTGGAGCAAGTCTGGAATACAAAGGTTAAGAGAATATGAGAAGGGCAATAATTCTATCTGATTAAACTTTTATCTGAAGCGACAGTAAAATATTCAAAATGAATTAAGGTTTTTATTAACAGATGCAGAAGCTCCATAAAAGAGTCTGAAATCTAACTGGCAGAGAGGAAAGGTTTTATGATTTTTTTTTTTCTAGATGGAGGTGATATTGCTATAAAACTTTAATCTTATTGCCATGTCAGAGTGAAAGAAAACCTGTCAAGATGATAAAGCAAATCTGGACTTTTTTTTTAATACAGAGATGGGCTCTTTTCAGCAAAAAACCTATATGCGTATGATCCCTATCTAAACCTATGGCTATATCAGTTTATGAGAAGCGCATGTACAGATTACGTGCCGGTGCTGGGTGGGAGAAGTTTTCTTCGCGTGGTTTGGGGAGGGTTGAATTTACTTCCCAGGTGCTAAGCCATGAGTGTGCTTTGTGACCCATTTGAAAGGAGTCATGATTAAAAAAAACCTTGCTCCGCAGCACTCCAGACTCTTTAGAGACTATTTAAGTGTTTGTTATACAAAATTTACCAATTTAGCAATGTTTCAGAGCATTTTTTTTAATGTTTAGGTTTGACTCCGCATGCCATCAAGAGCAGTGCTCACTTCTGCAATCAATCCCGTTCGAGGCCCGCACAGTTAGGCTCAGCACGGTTTGCACAGCGGTGCCTCAGACAGAGGCAGCGAGCTGTGTTAGTCTGAAATCAGGCAGAAAGCAGGGCGGATTTGCACCTTAAAGACTAACTAAATCAGAGATGTGTTGCATCAGCTTTCCGAGGCACTGTGCTCACTTCACAGCACCTGATGAAGTAAACCCGCTGCTTACACAGGCTACTGCTATGCGTCTCTGATTTAGTCAGTCAATAAGGTGCACATCTACCCTGCCTTCATCTTAGATTACCACTGCTTTTTATATCCCTTCATCTTCAAATCTCAGGGAGCGTCTACACATGCACTTTAATGCGCATTAGCCTATTTTAATGCGCATTAAAGCATCACCAAAAAACCTGCGTGTGTTAAAACAGGCGAATGAGCCTTCTTCTAGTACCTCACCATGGAGGTAGTAAATTTAAAATGCACTAGCAAAAGCGCATGGATGAACCTGTAGACGCGCCCCCAGTGCCTTAGGACCAGATGAAATGCCCACAACTCTGGGTCTAAGTAAGACTTGTACAAGATCTAGATCTCTAGAAATGGCTTAAAGCTCTCTTCAACGTACAAAATGCATCCGTTCGGGCCTGATCACTTGTGCTGAAGTCAGGGAATGTCACCGCGGGATTACGTCCAGGCCAACCGCAGACCGACCGTCACTCCCCGCCTGATGGGACCAGTCAGGCAAAGACCAGTGGCTTTCTACAGCTGCCTGTAACAGCCAATTGCCGAGGAGAGCAGGATGTCAACCAAATATTTTTTCTTTTCACAACAGAATATAAATATTTGGCAGCACATTTAATTAAAAAAAAAAAAAGTCTAAAAGTTACTCAAATAGAGTTGAGAACGCTGCTGTAATGTTAATTTGCCTCCCAAATAAAATATGTCCAGTCACAGATGGCTCGCTGATGGAAATATTAAATAACTTAAAAAAAGTGTTATCTGGCTTTAAACCACATTGCATTTACACAGACACTTCTGCTGGAGGAGCGCCAAGAAAGTGTATTGGTTCAAATCCGTCCTTTAAAAAAAAAGCAACCTTGTAGAAAGTTAGGGTAAAATTCAGACTTCGAAAACTCTGTCTTCTTCCCCGGGTTCGTGACCACACCTGAAACTTGATTTTCTTTCACCGCTGCTGCTGTCTGTCTAGTTTTTGAACTTCCTTCCCCTGGGACAAGCCTGGCGCAGTTGTTCACAGTGTCTTGTTCTCAGTTAGTAGCTGGCCTGCTCCTTGTATGAACCACGATTATTTATTTAGATGGACAGCATAGTTTCAACAAAGCCCATGTAAAGAGCCCGGGGCCCTGTGACCATCTTTCAACGATAGAAAAATGACCGTCCAGCATAAAGGTCATACAGGAATGAGACATGTTGCACCAAGCAGCAGGATTATAATTGGAAAAGGCTCTTTTCCAATCCTTGGTGCTTGCGGGAACACACCCTTCAGCCTAGCTTAAGCACCTGCCCCTATTCAATGCCTGGCTTTTACGTGGCCGCTGGTTCGAAACAATTCAGCAAACCTCCACGTTAATGAAACGGCAGGTTCGTGGATCGAATCCCGTTTCTTACCGATTGTGGGTGGAGTCACAATCAGGAGAAAATAGTAAAATAGATTCTGCCAATTTTTGACTCCCCGAGCCAGCCCATCTCACTTGCAGAGAGATTCAAGCCAGCGGCAAATCTGCAGAACGGGGCGAAACATGGGATCTCCGTGAAAAACCACTTGCTGCTTCCGAGCTAACCATTTCTTGGGGAAATCCAAGCCAGGAGACGGCACGCAAACTTCATCCCACCGCTTTAATCTCCCTTGCCGATCCCACCTACCACACCTGGGTCTGCGACGAGCACCGTAGGAGAGCTCTCTTGACCTCAAGCCAGTGGCTTTGTGTACACCGATGAGCAGGGATCCTGGTTTTCTCCGATAAAAAAAAAAATCCCCAATTTTCGGTTTAAAAAAAGTAATCCACGTTTTCCCCGTGATTAACAAGAAACACCTCTAATATACAGCTCTCTATATAACGGTATTTCATTTTAATCATGGAAAAAGTGGATTTTGGGTTACATATTTTAAACAAAAAATTGGGGATTTTTTTTTTTTTTTTTTTTAAATCACAGAAAACCAGGATCACTGCTGCTGAGTGCTAACGAAGAGACCGAGGGTCGTGGTGACGGAGCATCCGACATGCTCTCTGCTGGCAGTGCAAGCTGCTGTGCACACAGCAAACAATAACCTCTTGTCCCTGGCAAAGCTGAGGCTAAGATTTTAGCAGCAAGCTCCAGATCCAATCTGGTCTTCCTTCCATTCAAAATGCCCAAGTGGATGATTTACTTTTTCTGTCAATATTAGTCTTGGCACTTCGCTTTGCAATCAGTGCAGCCGGGGGAAATGCACTTGGAATTTGCTTTCCCCCCCCCCGCGTGTGCACCAAATGCTCGCGATGCAGCTCATGATCGATAACCTTTCCCCCCGTCACCCGCCCTGTTGGATGTCTTTTCCCTAAACTGACACTATTATATTTTTTCTAATCAGAAATCTATCGAGTCCATGGGGCCAAGTGCGTATGAGTTAAAGAGTTCCCTTTATTGCAAACAAGCACAGTCAAATGCATGTTGTGGAGCGAAGGGTATCTGGGTTGCAGCCGTATTGGTCTGGAGGAAAAAGCAATTAGGACTCGTGGTAGAGGTGATATCTTTTATTAGACCAACCAGATTTTTGCAAAAATAAAATTCTTGCATTTGTGGAGCGAAGAGCCAGAGCTGCAGGTGCTAGTGGGAGGATCCATTTACAGGTAAGCTTTGGCCAAAGCTCCTTATACAGAGGCTTTTACAAGGAAACCCATTGAAACAGCGTTCTGCGAAGGCCAGGCCTGATGTTTCTGCTCTTCCCAGACAGGCCTGTATGCAGGTTTGTATGCAGCTGCCTGGACAAAGTAGGAGGGCATCTCTGATCATCTCTGTTCTCTGAAAAACGGCTGGAGAAATCCTACCTACCAAATCCACGCTATCAAAGCCAGTCAGCCCTGACTCGGAGAGAATCATTAGCTGGGACTAGCAGAGAGGTGAAAGGCTTTCATTTAACCAGCAGCTCAGGCTACTTGAAGGCTGCTGGTGCAATGCTAATGTATCAGCCCAGACACAAAGCAATCAAACCTCAACCTACACCCCAAATGGGGCAAAAAAAGGGGAAAATACCTTCCACCCAAATGTATTCATTCAAGACCTGATTTGCACATCTGCATGTGATTAGGCACTTACATATTCTGGCAATGGGAGTGAGAGAGAAGGCTACAATACAGGGGGCTGGATGGAGTCGGACACGCAAATTATATGCAGGCAGTGATGGAAATCCAGGCCTCGTTACAGCGACATGTAACAGGTAAGTACAAGCCATGGACAAGATGACCGGTGTACGGCCAGTGAGAGATACTGCCACCCACCTTGGGCCAAGCCCTGCTTAGCTCTCTCTTGCACGTGACTGTTGATATTACACTCCAGAGCCCTACGCAGGGATCAGGCCCCCCTGGTGCTAGGTGCTGTACATGCATGAAAAGAAAGCCCCTGTCTTAAAGTACTGACACTCACAGAGAAGATGGACATTGGCAGAGAAGATGGAGGAAGGATGGTCTTGTTGGGAAAGCCCTCCCTTGGTAGGTTCAAGGTCTGTTCCTGGGTCGGCACCACGCGAGCTCCGGCACGACACGCCAGGTGAAAGCCAGAGTGATCCCTTGGGTGCACGGCCCAGAGCGCAACTCAAAGCCAACAGACTGGGCACTGCCAGACGCTGCCAGGGGGTGGGTGAGACAGTCTGGAGTGAACATGGAAAGCCAGCAGAGTGATGGAGAGGTCATCTCCTCGTCAGTCTTTTCAAAGCAGAATGCACCGTGTTTCTAAAAAGACTACCGAGGCCCATGTTTTGAAGAACAACCCTTGAGCAGATATACAGTCCTGGGACCGTAAAATCCTATGAGTTGCTCAGAAAAGAAGGATGTGCTTTTTATAAGACACAGTTATCTAAGGGAATTCATCTCCCGGGGCAAGATGTTCTCCAAAGGACCTGCTGCAGGGCAGCACATGACCCTGATCTCATCCTATTTCTGTCCTATTGAGAATTCCCGCCCCGCTCCCAAATCCACACACATTTCTGAACAGTAAGTATCGCATTGCTCCATTACCCTTAGTTTTATATTTGCAAAACACACCTACGTCTAAACCCCCCGGCCCAGGCAGAAAGAGATATCAGAGTTTTCACTGCTTTTTTAGGCAACACAACTTCCCTGGAACGAAACCTGCTTGCCGACACCCACCACACACTGCATCCAGGGGCAACTGGTCTGGGCTCTGGAAAAGCATCCGAGATTGGAAATCACCTGTCACAGGGTCCTCCTTGGTGGGAACCTGCCGTCTCCCGGCATCGCCATCTCTTTGCAGGCAGCATGCGGAGAGGTGAGCACGGCATGGGACAGCGACAGGTTCAAGCACAGCCATGGGAAGACGGAAATCTCCCTAACCACCCATGAAGCACGGGTGTCTTGTGCTATCAGGAAGACGCTGGAACTAACCAGCAACCCCACTCCAGCCGCAGCTCCTGCAGGTCGAGGACCGAGTTCGGGTACCTGCACTCTTCTACTATACTCCCCAGGACAAGCTAGCTTCATGGTTAGGGTCCAGCTGTTTGCCCTCAAAGCTATAGGGCAGATGCAACTTTTAACTGCTTTCAAAGGGGGGTGGGAGATGCTATTTAAGAGCGTGCAGTGTTCAGTACATCTTCCTGCTCCTGTGAGCACACAAGTGAGTGAAATCCCTGTAATTCTAGCCCTGGTGTGTCCGGGGTTAAAACGAGAACATTTTTGCTACATTTGTATCAGTTCAGGCAGTTACAGTGCAACAGTTTGAATGACTTGTATATAATTTAATAGGGATACCATTGTATCACTGGATCCTGATACCCTTGTTACACCTGCCGACGCCTGCAAAGGCTCCTCCTGGTCTCTATGGGGAGCAGCAGCCCTGGTGACTGTCTGGAAATGCCCTCGCACAGAGGTTGCACCCGACTCTTCTACTTATTGCAGGGTAAACCAGGGGTGTAGGTAAACCAGGAGCATTTTCAGTGAGGTCAGTAATGTCAGATCACCATGAAAGTGCTGGGAGATGAGAATAAAGGGTGCAAGACTTTCCATGGGCTGAGCTGGCAGGGACCCTGTAGCGGGATGTCCCAGCACATTGTGCCGCCTGGTGCACAGATCACTTCCATTATCGTTAAAGCATCCCGACTGGCAAGGCATCTAGTCTCAGCCTGCAAATCCCCAGCCAAGGTGACCCCATCTTGGCAGGGCCCTGTACTAGGAAGTTTGCCGCTGGCATTTTCCCCATTGCAGCATCAGCCCATGGACTTTGTGTTCTGTCCTTGTTGGCTAACGAGTTTAATTGGTCCTCGTCCTCTCTGTAATGACCCTGGTGTGCCTCTGCAGAGGAGCTAGTGGGCGTTCCAGCTCATCACCCCACAGCCTCTTGCTTTTTTATAAACACGGGCAAGAAAAGAAAGAGACAACATACAAAGTAAGGAAGGGGGAAAAAAATCCCGAGCCCTTTTCATTTTGCCTAGTGACAGAATATTCAGCACGTCCCCCGGACCCTCAAAGAGCGGCGTGATGACTGGGAAGCAAGTGGAGGTGGGGGCAACCCCCTTCTATCTCTGGCCAAGGAGGAAGCGGTCAGGAGAGCTGGGGACTGATGCAGCGATTGCTATTCACACTCCTCTGGGCTCTGGGGATGCTGCAGCGGTTCCCACGTGATTCTCCTACCATGTAAAAGAGCAGGCGCACACAACATGCTGGGCACTGCCTCCATCCAGCAAGTCCCAGGAGCATCCATTGCATAGTCATAAGATCACAGGACTGGAAGAACCTCATCTTAGGCCAGCCCGCTGCTAAACCATCCTGGTCACGTGTCTGTCTAACCTGCTCCTGAAAATTTCCAGAGCTGGAGATGCCACAACTGCTCCGGATAGCCCGTTCCAGTGCTTGAGCATCCTCAGAGTCAGAAACTTCCTCCTAATCTCCCACGAACATTTCCCCTGCTGCAGCTTGAGGCCATTGCTCCTACTCCTGTCTCCTCTGGTCACAAAGAAAAGCCCATCTCCATTCCCTCTGTAGTCACCTTCCAGTTTTTGAATCATCGACAGGGTTAGACGGCAGCAGCCATTCTGTGCTAATACAACTCACACCCAGCCAGTGCAGCCCTGTCCCAGTCTAGCAACGGCAGGGACAAGGACGGAGGCTCTGAGCCAGCTATAGCCATGCCTAATACATCGGGAGTCTTGCCGTTCAAGCAGCAGAGAGCCAGTGCTTTTGCGCACACAGCTTCCAGGTTTATTCTCCGCCGCAGAAGTCAAAAGACCGGCTCAGGAGCAATGGGTTAACACCAGCCACCCAAGCTGGTGGCATCTGGGAGAGTCAGCGGAGAAGGATGCCGGTCTCCGTGCCATATTCAGAGAGCGAAAACACTCCACCGTGTAAAGAGTGCGCGACTTTTTGTTTGATATTTCTGCTCCAGTTGTCACTTTGAATCCGCACTCTGTGGAAAACAGGCATAATAGTCTTAATGATCCCATTGAGCAGCTTAAATTCAAATTGCGGAGCTCTCGCAACACCATACTGGCAGCACTTTCCATAAATTACCCTCTGATTCAATACGTTGCTTGATAAAAACAAGAATAAAGAGCCTTAAAAAAAAAGAGAGAGAGAGAAAAGAAAACTTATATCATAACAACAAAAAAATCTTTAAATGGTAGTTTCTCCTTTCTGGTCCAATTTAAATTGTTATACAGCTGCTAAATGAGTGTAATAATCATGGCTTATGTGCGGCAGAATTATTGTTAAAAATAGATTGGATTGTACAGCAGGGACTGGTACTCTGGTTTCAACGTGCTCGTGTTGAAGGAAGGTGGCTTTGCACAAGTGTTTCACACTTGTGCACAGAAGCATGAAGGAGGGGGCTTGCACAGGCAACCCCGTTCTGATCTCACGCTCAAGTGATGGGGACTTTTGCCATCCGCTCCAGCGGCAGCAGCCGGAGGTGATGAACACGTCCTCCAGAGCATGCAGAAAACCACCCAGGCTTTCCCAGAACTGTTGACACATGCCACGGCTGGCTCACACCACTGCTGAACTCCACTAAGTTAATCTTAATGTGCTGTTTGCATTCAGATACAGCCCAGATAGCAATGAGATCCCAGCTAGATGCTGCACGAACGAAGCAGAAAGGGTTTACAATCAAGGCAGGCAAGACAGGAGAACGGTGGGAGAGAGGGGACACGCTTCTCCTGCGTGTGCAACGGAGGAGCTCGGGTAGAGAAAGATCAGGGCAAAGTTTTTAAGAACCATCTATCTACTGGTCATTAGCTTTTAGAAACTGGCAGGCGGGCACAACTCACAATGACGTCTCCTCATCGTGCACCGCCTCTGCCCCCCCAAACCTTTGCCCATTTCTTCTCATCAGCCTCCAGTTGTGACGACTGACTCTGTCTGCTTGGCTCAAGGAGGTCTCCTCCTTTCCAGCCATCCCCCTTCCTTAATGCACCACGCCAGTGGGGCCTGATACCGGGCTATCTCGATGCAGACATGATGGGAGAAATCCTCAGAGCGTTAAACATCTGCAGCATCTTATCATTGCCCATGGTAATGGCAGGTGCTCAGCACCTGGCAGGACTTGGCTTTCTAGACCCTGTATCCCTGACTCTGACCTTATGGGGCCTGCCTGGTGGAAGCAAGGATAACAAATGGGGGACACTTGCATGTCCCGGGAAAGTCATGAGGACGTTGGAGAAAACTCCATTCGCAAAACAGTAGCATCCCTTGTCAGACCGGTACGTCTGGTTAACCTTGTGTTCCCTCCTTATGATAATACCGGAGCTGGAAAGCAGACAGCTGGCACTGCTCTGACATCTTGCTCTTCAATCTTTTATGAGAAGGCTTGCAACGATATTACCCTCCGCCTCACTCTTTCACCAAGCCTGATGCAAGAAAAAAAATCTTTTCAGATATTCAAAAGAAGGAAACCAAATGCTTTTGGCAATGCATTTCCTTGCAGGGGGAGAGGGGAGCGGGATATCGATAACACCTTGCAGCCCTGCTGCACGATTCCCAGCTGTAGAGCAGGAGCTCGTTATGTCGGGAGACGTTTCAGAGAGATTTCAGCACGGACAAGGGGGTGACATCGGCCTCATGCTAACCCTTTCCTTAGTGCACTTGCTTTTAAGCCAACACAAGTGTCCTGTTGGAGGGAGGCTGATGGCGCTTCAGCAACAAAATGTATAATAATGAAGCCTGGAGTGTGGGACAGAAGCATGGCAATGGCATTTGCAAGGCATCTGGGGGCTCTAGCCTTTGAAACCCAACAGGCAGATGTCAGAGGCACGGGGCTTACCTTCGGAGACCAGGACTAGAGCTTCCCACAGACACGTGTGCACGGTGAGGAGAACATGGGGTTTTAATATGGTGCAAATGACTTCAGGAAACTTGGGGTCAGACTCTATTTCGGTATTTCCAACTAACCAGAAATAGATGTAGAGCGCGGCTGGTCTCAGTGGGGGCAGATGGCAGGACAAGGAGCAATGGGCTCAAGTTGCACCAAGGAAAGTTGAGGTTGGATATTAGGAAAAACTCTCTCGCCTGCAGGGTGGTGAAGCACTGGAAGAGGTCACCCAGAGAGGTGGTGCAGCCTCCATCCTTGGAGGTTTTGAAGACCCAGGTAGACAAAGCCTTGGCTGGGATGATGGAGTTGGGGCTGGTCCAGCTTGGAGCAGGGGGTTGGACTGGATGTGACCTCCTGAGGGCCCTTCCAGCCCTCATTTTCTATTATTTTATTTATAAAACCAGAAAAAAATACAGTCATAGGCTATTTGGCCTCACTGCTGACTACTCGGCAAACCCTTCTTCGTTGCAACCTAGCCGTGGCTTCTCTCCAAGACGAGATGGGAAATGCAACGATGAGGAATGTCTGCCAACTGTTAATTGTCTAGAAACTTTTGTAGGCTGTTTGGTTGTTGCCGATGACCTATCTGCGCAGACACGGAGGGTCACCCAAAGGGAACTATTAGAAGAGCAAAAAATTCATGAGCTCTAAATCTAAACGAGCCAAACACCATTTTGTCTTCTTATTTATGAGGCAGCTGGTTTTAGTGACGTAAGGGTTGGGATGAGTGACAAGAATTTCTGGGGTCACAATGGCAGGCGGTGTAAATTAGGGTAGCTCTGTTGTGCTCTGCTGATTTATGCCAGCTGGGAATCAGACCTCTGCTTTCTAAGCCTGGTTCAGTTATCTGGACTCAAGGCAAAACTTTCCCAGAATCACAGAAAATGAGGGTGTGAAGGGGCCTCAGGAGGTCACATGTAGTCCAACATCATCCCAGCCAAGGCTTTGTCTACCCGGGTCTTAAAAACCGCCAAGGATGGAGACTGCACCACCTCTCTAGGTAAGCCATTCCAGTGCTTCACCGCCTTCCTAGGGAGAAAGTTTTTCCTAATATCCAACCTCAACTTCCCTTGCTGCAGCTTGAGCCCATTGCTCCTTCTGCCATCTGCCCCCACTGAGACCAGCCCAGCTCCATCCTCTTTGCAGCCCCCCTGCAGGGAGGTGAAGGCTGCTACTCAATCCCCCTCGGTCTTCTCTTCTCCAGACTAACTCAGCCCAGTCCCCTCAACCTCTCCTCACAAGTCATGTCCCCCAGCCCCACAACCATTTTCATTGCCCTTTGTTGGACTCTCTCCAACTTGTCCACATCCTTTCTGCAGTGGGGTCACACAGCTGGACACAGGACTCCAGATGTGGCCTCCCCAGCGCTGAACAGAGGGGAAGAATCACGTCCCTTGATCTGCTGCCAACACTCCTACCAATGCAGCCAGGATGCCGTTCACCTTCTTGGCACAAGGGCACACTGCTGGCTCCTGTCCAGCTTCTTGTCCCCTGTCCCCCCAGGTCCTTTTCTGCAGAGCTGCTGCCCAGCCCGTCACCCCCAGCCTGCACCGGTGCAGGGGATTGCTCCCTCCTAAGTGCAGGACTTTGCACCTGTTCTCATGGATTTCTTTTGGTCCAGTTTATCTAGGTCTGTAAACCTAGCCCCCAGTGTATCCACTACTCCCCCCAGCTCGGTGTCATCTGCAAACTTGCTGAGGGTGCATCCATCCCATCTTCCAGGTTGTTGATGGAGTTAATGAACAAAACCAGCTGCCGGACTGACCCCGGGGGCACTCCACTTGACACTGGCTGCCAACTAGACACCAAGCTATTCATTACTACCTTAGAGCTTGGCAACCTACAAGGTTTCAGAGGAACCTAGGTGAATTAGAAACCTGAATCAAACTTTCATAAGGGCTTTATAGTCAAAGTCTGGGAGCTTTGCAGCTTATAGACCAGGGTGACCAACCTGTAGCATGGGTGCCGTAAGTGGCAGAGGCAGCCTGCGTGTGTGGCATGGAGCAGACTGGGGAGGAGGGCAGGCCATACAGTGGCAGATAGGGCCAGGAGCAGAAAGCAGAGCAACACATCAGGCAGGGAGCAGAAACCAGGGGCAGGAGATCAGAGTGGCACTTAGAGAAGATGTGGCGCTTCATTTGTGGCACGTCTACCCAAAAGTTTGGCCTCGGCTGTATGGACTATTAGTAAGACTAGGGCCTTTTTGAAAGCTGGATTTAGGGAAAATCCAAGAGTTTGATCCTTCAGTTTTGCAAAGCCCTCAAGCGCTGACTTAAACAGGGCTTAAGAAGGTATTGAAAGATTAAAGTCTCCAAATTACTAAGTGACTTAGGAGCCCGATTCATAATTTCCAAAGACAGAAATGCACTTTTTAGTCTCGTTGACAGCTCGTGAGATTTCCTCTCCCCATCTTGGCTCCTCGGGTCGACGTTAAGGGTTGACAGGCTTCGCTGAAGGAACTCGCAGCTCCACGGTCCCTAGTCTCATGAGAACAAGAAGCAGCCCTTCCTGTTTTTACCGCTCTCCCCTTCTTCCCCCCCAGCACCAGGAGACCTGGGTTTCTTTGTGCCGGGCCCTTAACCAGCTTTGCTGTGCAATGCATAGGTGAATGTTTAAAGGACAGACTTTTTTCTGGCTATAAAAATAAGAAGCTATAAAGAGTTTACGCTGCACTCAAATCTGTATAGCGGAACGTACTAATGCAGATGCAGCCAGGCAATTATCATGCCTTTATCCTTTAAAAAGATAGAAGATAAATATGAAAGAAAATGAGGAACAGAATCCTTTTGTATTTTCTCTTTTATCCTTTTATCTTCCCATGTAGGAAGTTTACTGAACCTTTGCCAACAATTCACTCAGGCTAATGAAGTGTGTAAGTAATGGGATTAAATAATCTTAACCCGCTATTACAGTGGCTAATGCAGATGTTCTCCCAACCTAAAGCAGATGCGTGCGGAAGAAAGCGTTCATGATTTAACCCCCCAAAAAGAGACGTGGGAACCTGCAAGCTGCCAAAGTAGATTCCAGCTTGAAGTCAATGAGACATTTAACTTCAGGCGATAAAACCTTGCTCCAAATGCATTACGATGCACCTTGCAACGATTTACTGTCCCCTTGCAACGGCCACCATACGTGCCACAAAATTAACCTTAAAATTTTTATGGCGCAGTAATTTTAATGCTCACAATAAAAGGGGGAAAAAATGGTTTCAAAAGCACATCTTCCGTCACAAAATCAGTTTTGTTTTTAAGGGCCAATTAACAAAGACCAGCCACCGCTGACACTGTATATAAGGCACAACCTGCCCTTATTGCATTCCGTATTTCAGCAATAATGCCAGGCAGCAAAGGCAAGGAATAACGAGAGATTGTTACCACGCTTGGGAATTAATGTTTTGAATAGCAATGAAAGCCGGTCCTCAGGGAACGGCATTCAAACCTTAAAAAGCTATAAATGAGATTCAAACAGCATGTGGAACGGAGAGGCCTCATCCACGAGGCCATCGGCTCTCCTTCTTCCTCGGCCCCCAGCGTGCTGGACTTCATCCCTTCCAGCACTTTGCGTGGGAAACCCCAAACTGTGGTGGAGATTTTGTTACTACATGACCGGAGCCCCCAATCTGTATTGCCCAAGAATAAATATGCTTCTGCAATGTCTGATAAAAGACAGCGACGGTACAAAGGCACCTCAGACTTAGAGACTGACAAAGAAAACCCGCTGACACCGTCCGTGACCAGCTGCACTTCTCCCTACTCTGAAATGAGGGATCATCATAAAACACTGCCAAAATACCAAGAGGCTGATTCATTTGTGATAACCAGGCAGCCAGTTCTTGCAGGAACCCCCTAAAAGTCCAGCTCCCCTGCAGCCACTGGTCATTTGATTTTAGATACTTCTCGAAATCCAAATGCAACGTTAAGATATGAGAAGTGAACCTCGAAAGACGCCTGATGCCAAGGCCCTGGAGCTCAGAGGAAGGACTCCCATCACCTTCCCGGATTGGGTTGAAGGTTTTGCTATGCACTGCAGACCACGGATGCTGCATTGCATTGCATTGCAAAGCTGCCTTGCAAACTTATGTCCTCATCCGTTATCTCACGCTTCCTTCTGCGCGAGTCTTGCCTGCTCAAGGACTTACAAGAGTCAGATTCCCAGGCTGTAAAGCCTTCCAAAATATGGCTGGTTTCTAAGAGTGCCGTTATTTCCATTTCCACTGGGCGCAGCGGCACGAGTGCACATTAGCCTAATAGCGCGGTGGTAAAAAATCATGCTAATAGCCTCCTGCACAGCGTTATTAGGCTAATGCACAGTAAGCATCCCAAAGTAAGTGTGCGTCAGCACTGTTGTGCAGTAGCTCTAGTTACTGCGCATTTAGTTAGTACTTTATTAAGCAAGTCCTAAACTAAACGTGCAGTATCTAAGGTGCATTAATGAACGTGTAAATGCGCCCACTGTGAGGCTACGTGCACACTCCACGCCCCTCTGCAACAGTGAAAACCTCGTGTTTTTTGCCAACCAAGTCACATCACCTCTGCTGAGCAGAATAAGCCTGCTCCCGCCATCCAGCAGCTGGCAAAAGATGGGTACGGAGACTTGCGCGCCTTCTGCTAGCTGTAGCAGGAGCTAGTGCCTTCCCAGAATGCACTTCTGCTTTTAGGGCCACTGTTGCTGCAATGGGGTCAAGCAGCACTGCTAGAAGGACACGTGCTTAGACAGCCGGACAGTCGGAGATGCTGCCAGAGCAGAGGCAGCTGAGTCCAGACAAGGCCTGAGACTATCATAAAACAAAGCCTTTTCTGTATTTTGGCACGTTCACTCCAGGGCTTGGCTGGACCCCGAGAACGACTGGCAGGTTAAAAGCTAAACTTTGGTGAAGAGCGCAGGTGGGTTAGTCCTCTCTGTATCCAAATGGGTTGGCTCAGTTTTAAGCAGTTTTAAGCCTGGCAGGAAACCTCGACAGACATTTTTGCCTTGGTACAAGCCAGCCACGGTACTCACGATGTAGCAGGGCTCGCAGTAGGCTTTCTTCTCCACCGCGTAGAAAGGCTGGCCCCGGAGCTTGCTGCTGCATGTCATGCAGGTGAAGCAGTTCACGTGGAAGACCTGGTCCATCGCGGTGCAGCCGGTGCCTTCCCCCACCACGTTCTCGCCGCAACGAGCACAACGGCCTGGGGAGGAAAGAAGAGACACCACGTCATGCTCGATCCCTGTGCCCGACAGCAACGGATAGATACGAAGGGTGGGAAGGGATCTCAGGAGGCCACATCTAGTCCAACCCCCTGCTCAAACGAAGCAGGACCAGCCCCAACTCCATCATCCCAGCCTACGTGTTGGGAGGACGGGGTGCTCTGCGCTTGGTCAGCAGACGACGGTGCCTTTGTCCTCTGCGTCACCACATCAAATCCAGCCCTCGGCAATGGAGCAATCCCTCCGTGCCGACGGAGAGGTTTTGTGCTCTCTGCAAAGTGACCCACTGAGTCTACACCAGCTCACCGCATTCCCCTGGGAGAACGGCACATGGTGTCACTCAACAAGGGCTTCTTGACACTTGAAGGCTAATGCCGATTGTGGTGGAAGGGTGAGACTGCAAAGTGCAACGCCTGCTCCTGAATACACTGACATCTGCATGCACTCATTCTTACTCCACATTAAGCATGTGCATGCACAGAGGTGTTCAGGAGCAGCAAATCAGGGACAGCTCATCTGTGTGCAGACGACCTCAACGAGGTCTTCAGAAATAGCACCGCACAAACTCAACCACACAATACCTATGTGCTCGAGCACACACACCCTGGGTCAGGCTCGGTGCTTCTTGCTCAACTGCTTTGTGGGCGACATGGTTGAAAGGGAAGGGGGGCAGAGGGGAAGGCTGCTCGGCTCAAGCGGGAAGGCCACCTCCAAGGAGAAGGTGACGGCACAGAAGGAGCTCAAAGCAGTCCTCTATGGGCACATTTCTGCAATCACCCTCCACCTGAATGATGCCATTCATCCTGGGCCAGGAATGACTGCCCTTCTAGCCCAAGTCAGTGTTGAGACTGATTAACTTCTGCAATGCAGGAGACACCTTCAGAGAGTAAATGGGATGTATTTGGTAGCCGGGCTGGTCTCAGACAAAAAGAAATGCAAAAATCTAAAACTCTCGATGCAGAAATGATACCTTTTATTAGGAAATCGCCAAAAAAAAAAATGAAATCTCTTTTTCTGCAAGCTTTCAGGCTCAAAGGCCCTTCAGCATGCTCTGGGAAAATTCAAGATGGTAAGAAGTCCCCATTGCTAGAGAGTAAATGGGCATATAACAGAACAAGGCAGGGCCTCAGGCTGGATCTGGCCCGTACTTCCAGCTCCCCAAGAGGGGAATTACTGTGTCTTTTCATCTTTGGACCTTGCACCTCGCGGTCAGGACTCAGCAGGTGGAGGGGTACGGTCAGGAGGGAGGCCGCCCCCCTCCTCTCTGCCTGGCCCAGGCCAAAAGCGCTCAGTGGTCTCCGCGATGCTTGCACGGTATTGCTGTAATACGAAACGCTGCCTGGGGAGCAGTTAATATCTATATATACACAACACGAGATTGAAAGCCATTAGTGTATTGCTTGACACAGTGTTTTTCCAGAGGGAATATTCTGCAGAAGAATTTATTCTCCCCGGCGTGCAGTTCTGTGATCAGCCAGTATTATTTTTATGAGGCATTTGGACACAGAGTAATGGAGTGTCTATGCAAACACTTCTCAACTGGCTTTGTTAACATCCCAACGCAGGGCCTGATTTCCATCCCCCCCCCCAAGCCCACTCTTTCGCCTTACGTTTGAAATGCGACCGCTTCCCATCTGCTTAAAGGAGTCCCTTTCTCTCTGGGTAGTGCAGCCAAAGACAGCATTTTTGTGATAGTTTTGGGATGGGGTAAGGTGGGCTCATTTGCCAGATCTGGCTCTGATCCCCTGAGCAAACCACTCAGCCCCTCCATGAGTCTGTGTCCTCTTTGGGAAGAGGACAGGATGGCATCTCCTCTCCCTGGGGAGCTGCTTTGAAGATGCAACCTCAAGTAGTTAAGTCATAGGATCACAGACAATGAGGGTTGAAGGGACCTCGGGAGGTCACATCTGGTCCAATCCCTGCTCCAAGCAGAACCAGCCCCAACTGCACCATCCCACAGAAAACAAGGGTTGAAGGGAGCTCAGGAGGTCACACCTGGTCCAATCCCTGCTCCAAGCAGGACCAGCCCCAACTACACCATCCCACAGGAAACAAGGGTTGAAGGGACCTCGGGAGGTCACATCTGGTCCAACCCCTGCTCCAAGCAGGACCATTCCCAAGTCAAGCAACCTCGGCCAGCACGTGCTCCCCGGAAAGGGTTGTTACCCAGGGTTTCCCATGGAAGGGGCCTGTCCAAGGCCATCATGGTTGTGCATGCAGAGGCCACAGTGGGAAGCTGGAAAAAAAAGGGCTTGCTTTTTTGCAAGCTTGTGTGTAAGTGGGGACATGGCGGTCCAGCAGCTTGCCCTGTAGTTCAAGGGGCGGGACGCTGCCAAGCGACTCGCTCTGCTCCTAACAGCACCTAGGACTGAATTTATGGCCTTTAATTCCTCCAGGGTGGATGTCCGAAGTGAGGCCCCTAGATCCACAGATGGGCACAGAGCAAGGTAAAAGTGGCCTGATTTTCAAGGGCCAAGCACAGCAGCCTCCGTGGACTTTGTGGGCTCCCAGAGCCACCGAAGGATCACGCCAGTTCTGTGCCTTTGCGTGCAGAAGGATGCTTGTAGGAGTCTGACGTTAGGCAACCACCGGGAACGAAGCAGCCTTCGGCTCGGCGCAGAAGTCCCTTGGCTGCAGAAACTCGACAAGGTTACGACCTGATGCCTGCTGTGTAGTTTTTTTTGAAGCATCTATTGCCTGATCAGCCTACGAGGGGAAAAACCAATAAAAACCCCCTCCATGAGATAGGAAGTGCTGTATCTCTCTCCATCTGAACACAACAAAGGTCTCCCTTCCCCGAAAGCCAGTCGCACCGCACAATTGCTGATCGTGAAGATCTTTGTGGTGGGATTCACTGTGAATAAGCACGCACATGTTTCTTATTTCAATATTTTCCCACTACCTGAAGGAGCCTGGTTAACGCGCGCGCCCGGATGCATACGGCGTATGCAGTGCAAGTTGCACGGCCGGTTGTGAAAGAGTAAGGCCAGGCATGCGAGACTCGGAGAGCAAACAGATTGTACCCAAAGATTACACAAATAATCTAAGAGAAAAATAGCAGGCGGCGTGTAGCAGCAGAAACCCTGAACAATGTGACCCATTTGCTTCCCACCGTGACAAGCACAGCTTCAAAGGCAGCTTAAAGGCAAAGGACACGATTAATGCTGAACTGCAAACAGATGAAACTATCTATGCGGCTTCAATGCTTCTGCTTCCACCAGCTCTTTTTGCACCATTATTGCCATTGAGCTGCAAAGGGCTGCGCTGGCAACCAGCCTGGGGCACAGAAATCCTCTGCTGCAGGGGACCAAGGCAGCTCCACCCACGTGGGCTTCCTCCTGGCCTCCCCAAACTGCAAGCATCACTCTCAGTCTGGAAGGACAGCAAGGAGAAGGCACGGTGGATTTGGATTACTGTCCTGGTTTAGGTTCTCCAGGATGGACCAGAAGCCCACTGCGCTAGGCGCTGTACAAACACAGGACAAAAAGCTGGTCGTTGCTCCCAAGGAGCTCTCAGTCAAGGCAATAAGACAAGATGAAAGGTAACAGGATGCAGACAGGCAAGGAAGCAACAAGACAGAGGTGGTTTCCATGATGGGAAGGGGGCCTCTGCAATCAGCAGCCTCAATACGGTCCAGTTATTTGGGAAATGAAGCACAGTAGAGTGCAAAGGAGAGACTGGCAGAAGGACGATGCATCAAATCGGTGGATGACCACAGGAAGCCCCCTGAAGAGCAGCATGGAGAAAGAAAGTGCTGGCTTGAATGTGTCGTGCCTGGGCCACTGAGGCTGGCACCACGGTCTGATCAGAGGTGGGAGCGAATGGCAGATAACAGATGCAATGGCTTTGAAAGGCCTTTCGTGTGAAGACAAGTTGTGCAATTAAGGAGGGAGGGATGCAGGATGCACAGCCAGGGTGAAGCAGTCAGAGCAAGGGACCAGGCTGGGATCTTTGCAGCAGCATCTTCGGTGGGTGCAGAGCGGGACAAGAGCACGTGTGTCAAGGTCACAGGGACAAGAGTTGTGATCTTCCAGATGTGCCGTGACAGCAGCCTGGATGAGAGCGGTAGCTCCGTGGATGAAGGGGAAAGGCTGTGTTTTAGATGTGCTCTGCAGAAAGGATCTGAACCATCTGGACCTAACCTGGATGAAAAGGGGCTCTGGGACCTGAAACGCCTCGTCCCCAATCACAGCAAATCTCTCCCCTCCAGAGGGTGAGGCAAAGGGGCAGAGAGGGAGGCTGAAGCTGCCTGGGAACCAGGCCCCGGCATGTAATGAAGCCGTACTTTTGTTAAATAACATCTCATTTATGGTCTCTGTAAGATCCCTATAATGCTGGGGGTCAGGGAGAGTACTGAATAGGGGATAGAGATATCTGGGTCAATACTCTTCCTCTGTAGCATCCATTTCTGCCACTCTCGGAGACAGAACATGGTTAGAGGGACCATTGGCGTGACCCAGCATGGCAATGCTTATGGTCTCTTGCTGTCTTTGCCACGCTAGCATGGGACAGAAAAGCAAACCACTTACTTTAAAGAAGTGGGACTCTAGGCATGTTAAAGTGGGCATGTTAAATATGTGTACTTACAAAGCCACAAGGGACCCCAGGACCATCCTTCCATGACCCTGGCTGAAGAGCTACTTTGGATTAACTCCCAGTTGAACAAGTGCATATAATTTAGGAACTCGCACACACATATACACACACACAACTATCCTATCTTGATCAATAATTTGGCAGTGATGCATCTAAGGGGGGTACATCAGGAACTAGGAGAACGTCTATTCACCAGGGTAGGCCAAGGGAAGACAAGGTCTAACAGTCACAAACTGCTGGAAGACTGTTTTAGACTGGTCATAAGGAAAAACTTGGTTACCGTCCGAGTCTCCAGAGTCTGGAATAGGCTCCCATCAAAAGTGGTGCAAGCACTTACTCTGGATACCTTTAACAAACGCTTGGGTGCTCACCTTGCTGGGGTGACCTGACCCCCGCTGACTCTCCGCCCCTTGGGCAGGGGGCTGGACCCAATGATCTCACAAGGTCTCGTCCAGCCCGATGTCTATGGAGCCTATGATGGAGAATCTACCCCAAGCCCCAGTGTGTTGTTCCAATGGTTAATTATCCTCCCTGTTAAACATGCATTGGACTTGGCCTAGCTTCAGCCTCCAGCCACTGCCGCCCTTCTGCTTTTGAGAGTGGAAAGCTCTCTGTTATCAAAGCTGTGCCCCTTGGTATGTACTAAGAGACTGAGATCAAATCATAGAGTCATTGAAAATTAGGGTTGGAGGGGACCGCAGGAGGTCATGTAGTCCAAGTCCACCTTGAACCTCCTTTCTGAAAGGGGAACAGAGGGTGTACTTGCAGGACTTCGCTCAACAACATATCCCCTCCAGGCCATCCTTCCCGCAGCTCTTCACCGAACCCTCTCCAATGCTTATCCAATCTAGACCCCAGAGCCGGGCACAGTACTCTACCAGCACTTGCATACGTGCCAAATGCAAGAATCCCACTCTGACTTGGGATCCCCTGGTTTCATAGATGTTTGGGTCCGAAGGGACCTCAGTAGTTCATCGAGTCCGACCCCCTGCCCTGGGCAGGAATGAGCGCTGGGGGCAGACGACCCAGCCAGGTGCTTGTCCAGTCTCCTCTTGAAGACCCCCAGGGTAGGGGCGAGCACCACCTCCCTTGGGAGCCCGTCCCAGATCCCGGCTACCCTCACTGTGAAGAAGTTCTTCCTGATATCCAACCAAAATCTGCTCTCCGTCAATTTGTGGACATTGCTCCTAGTTACTCCAGGGGCCTCCTAATGAACACAGCATCTCCTATTCCCTGCTGTCCTCCCCTGTTGACTTTACAGGCAGCCACAAGATCACCTCTCAGCCTTCTCTTCCAGGTCCCTCGGGCTCTCCTTGTAGGGCCTTGCTTGCAGGCCACTGACCATACAAGTGGCCTCCTCTGGACCCTCTCCATGCTGTCCACATCCCTCTTGAAGTGCGGCGCCCAAAACTGGACGCAGTACTCCACCTGCGGCCTGACCAGTGCCGCGTAGAGGGGAAGTATCACCTCCTTGGACCTGCTCGAGATGCATCTGCTAATGCATGATAAAGTGTGGTTAGCTTTACTGATTGCTTGTCACACTGATGACTCACGTTCATCTTGGAGTCCACTACGACGCCGAGATCCCTTTCCACTGCCGTGCTGCTGAGAAGCTCATCCCCCAGCCTGGAAGTGTGTCGGTGGGTCTGTTTGCCCAGCTGCATCACTTTGCACTTGTCTTTGTTGAACTACTGCTTATACATCCAAAGGATCCCACTAGCCTCTTTGGCCAATGAGTCATTTGCCTATCATGTCTCCTTGGTTTGTAATCAGTTGGGAGTAGGGATCATCTCTTAGCCCGTGCTAACAACAAACAGAAATAATATTGTGAAGAAGGTAAATGCATCAACCTCCTCCAATACAAGGCTGAGAATTCAGGCACCCAAGGGGATGACTAAATTAAACCCTAAAATTGGGGTCAGAAGGGACCGCAGGAGGTCCCTTCCAACAGGGACAAGGAAACCGTCAAGGTTTATGTGAAGCCACAAAGGTCTTCGGTTTGTCTTCACATGGCAACACTTCTGAAACCTCAAAACCGTATGCGGGATGAGAAAGCTGTTTCCATCCAGCTGTACTGCATAGTACGCTTCAGCAACCCCAAAACAAGGCTACATCCCCAAGGTCTATTAATTACACATAAATTTCCCTTGATCAGCTCAGCGCGCTCCCTGGTTCTTGCTGCCATTGTGATCCAAAATGCAAGACAGAGCTAAAGAAACAGAAGAGACGGCCTTTATAAAGGTGTATTAAAAGATTTTTCAAATCTAAATACATTGAACTAAGCATCTAGCTAAAAGCTCCCCTGGCATCATCAAAACACCCGGTGTATTCCCCACTGCTATTTTTTTAATCATCTGTGTAGAGGACTTCTCCAGCAAACTCATTTTAGAGATTCACGGCGCAACCTCGTTTTGGACTGTTCTGAATCAGCTGGCAGCAGATGTGGAAAAATCATTACGTCTAATGAAGAAATATCAATGACAAAACGGCATTTTGAGGCCAGCGTGGACCATAAGTCAACAATATAACAAGAGTTTTCCCCTTCTCTCCTCAAGAAACTTCCATCCAAAGTTTTTCAAGCACCTCTGCGATTTCTCACGGCACCCTGCTGCCGTGAGAAACAGGCGGAGAGAAAAGTCAACAGCACGACGCCACGTTTTCTCACATCTCTTGTTTTTTGGGAAACAGAATGAAAAAAAAAGCTTTTCCCAGTATTTGGGTTGCGCAGAGCAAGGACAGAGCCTCATCTTCAGCTTGCTCTTCCTTTCCTGCTCAGCCAAAAGCTGAAGCTGTAGCTGCTGGCGAAGACTGGTCTCCAGGAGAGGATCTTTGATTTTGAAAAGAGCTACAAACAGGCTGTGAAATAGGGGAAGAGAGGCCAGAAGTAGACAGTAGATAATACAAATGCTGGAAGAAAAGCTAGTTTGATTAGTAGAACTTCCAAAACCATTAAAAAGGAGAGGATATTGTTAACATCTGTGGAGTGAAGAACAATGGGCCATTAAGTCAACTGACTCAGCTGCCTGTATAGAAATGCCACCACTGTTGCCGGGCAATTGGTTTTAAACTTTGGATGGAGCAGGGATCCAAGCAGGGCGGGCTTCTAGTCTAGGCAGGAAGTTCAGCCTCCTGGTTGGAGACAAGCACCCCAGTTTTGGAAGGTTAATTTGGGAGGGAAGGGGCGTGCGGTATGCAAATGAATACGGTAATTATGCCAAGCTCTACAGAAGGCTCCACAAAGGAGTCGGGGTGGGGGATCGGTAGCAACAGGGCTCTTGAAGCTCAGAATGGCCACAGATATATTGGGATCCTTGTCTTGCACCATGATAAACTGGGATCTTTGTCTGGCCCAAGTTGATACAAGGGAGAAGCCTTGCTCTGAAAGCATCCCTTATTTCTTTCCGGTGGAAAGCAGAGGCTCTTGTTTTGCCAGGGTTAGGCCAGGGGTCACCACAGACTTCAATACTGCAGGTATCTCACAGCTGGAGAACACACTGGCAAACAAACTTGATCTTCTTTGCCAGAGTAACTACTTGGGTGGATGAAGGGAATGGATGAAGGGAACGCTGTGGCCATCGTGCATCTGGACCTCAGCAAGGCTTTTGACAAATCCCTACGTGACCTTCTCACAAACAAATTGGATAAATGGGGGTGGGACAAAACTGCTATAAGGTGGAGAGAGAACTGGCCCGACAGCTGCAAGCAAAGGGCAAGTATAAATGGATCCATGTCAGAATGGCAGGAGGTTTCGAGTGGAGTCCCACAAAGGTCTGCCCTGGACCCTGTGCTGCTCAACATATTTATTAATGATGCGGATGCTGGAAGGGATGGAGTGCTTCTCGAGTAAATTTGCAGACGATACCAAACGGGGAAGGACTGTGAACACACTGGAGGATGGGAGCGCTATTCAGAAGCATCTTGACTGCCTGGAAAGCTGGGCTGGAGCTAGCGGATACTCAAACCTTAGAAATGCAGGGTGCTACAGCTCAGGAAAAATAATCAACAGGAGTCTCAGTAACTCAGTATGAGCGTGCACAAAAAGCAAATGCAGTTTTGGGATGCATCCGCAGAAGCATTAGGAGCAAGACATGGGAGGTGACGGTGCCTCTATACTCGGTACTAGTCAGGCCTCACCTGGAGCATGGTGTGCAGCTCCACATTTTAAAAAGGACGTGGAGAAGTTAGAGAGGGTCCAAAGACAGGCAACAAAAATGATGAAAGGCTTGGAAGGCAAGGCACACGAGGAGAAGCTGAAGGAAATAGGCATGTTCAGCCTGAAGGAAAAGGCACTTATGGGTTGGACATGACAGCAGTTTTCAAATACCCGAAGGGACGGCATGGAGAAGAGGGAGACCAGCTCTTTCTCTCTTGCTGCACAGAGTAAGGCATGGACCAATGGCTTGAAGTTGCAGCAAAGTAGGTTTAAGTTGGATATCAGGAAAAAACTTCTTCACTGTTAGAGCAGGGAGGCGGTGCAATAGATGCCTGGGGAAGCTGTGGACTCCCCATCACTGGAGGTGTCAAGAAAAGCTTGGGCAGGTCTTGGTCAGGACAATGCCCATGTCCTGTGGGTATTCCCCTGCTGCTATATGTGTCAGGGGGGGTTTTAAGCCTTTCTCAGAAGCCCTGGGTGCTGGCTGCAACCCAGGATGGGGATTTTAGCTGGGCTGTGCAAATGCTCCTCCTGGGACTTTAACCTGGAGGTTTCTGGCTAGAGGGCCTTGCCCTTTTGCTCAGGGTCAGACTGACTGCCACATTTCGGATCAGGAAGGGATTTCCTGCACCCCATGCACAGACTGGTTTGGACTGGGAGGGGTTTACCTCTACCTGGGATCTACAGGTACCATTTTTTTGTCCAAGCTTTGCAGCAGCAGGACGCTGCCTGCCGCCATTCCTCCCCTTTACCCGTGTCAGGTATGGGTGTGACGTCTTGTGTTGTGCCACGGCTGACCACGTAGCTTTGCTAAGAGCTTAAAAAATGGATTTGGACAGGATGGTTTGGATAGAGATGATCTAGCCCTAGGTGGGGGGTTGGACTGGATGACCTCTGGAGGTCTCTCCCAGCCCAACTTCTCTACGATTTCTATGCTTTCCGCTAAGAGACACTCGAAAGGGGCCTGGTGCTTGACAGAGGGGTGCTCAGGACCTCAAGCTGGGCAGGGAAATGCTCATGCATGTGCACGCTGTTGCTTCTGACAACCCGGGTGCTTTGCATTTGCTGAAAACCAACCCCTGATGACACCAGGCTCTGGGGAAACACTGCCACCGGCAAGCCGGTTCAGAGCCATTCTCAAATTTAGGCCTCGTGCTTTCCATCAGATCTAGCCTAAATCCTTAATCAGTCTCTATGCCTGCTAGAGAGGAAGACCTGAATGACACTGTTTTCATCGACACGTCCCTGCCCTCCTCACCTGCCCTCATTTTCTTTTTTTGACTCAGCTCATTACTCACAGCTTGGCAATGATCTCACTGTGCCATGGCCCGGGACTGAAATTTCATCCTCTGGCAGTTGCAGGTCAGATGCATCAGCTGCTTTCTGCGGCGCTTGGACATCCGACAGATTGATCTTAATCCCCGTCTCCAGCCGACGTCAGAGAACAGAAATCTCTCGCGGTAAACAGAGCCGCACGCTCCAAGACATGTTTGTAACACTTCATAAATTAAATCAAAGGCTGCGATTTAATTACTGTGCCCTGCTACTGTGTCTTAGCTACCTTGTGCTCTCGGAGCACAGGTCTCTGTCGTGAACTCTCTCGCTTGCACGCCTTTCTTCCAGTATTGCTCTCCCGGGAGCCGCCAAACCGTGGTGCAGCCTCTTGCTTTTTGCTTTGCTTTCTGAATGCCTGGCACATCCTCAGAAGGCCCTGGAGGTCTCATCCCATTCCCCACCAAAGGATCCACAGCATAGGCAGCCCGCCACAAAGGCCCAGCTTACTAAAACTTTCCTATACCTTTCCAAAGACTTTTCTGCAGTAGTCACTTGCTGTTACCACCCGAGCATATCGTGAGTTGGGGTGGATAAATCATTGCAACACCCCTGTGAGGTAGGAAAGCCTTATTTTACCCCATGCACAGATTGCAAACTGAGGCCAAGAGGGACAAAACGATTGCCCAGGCTAGGAAATGAGTCCATGTCTTCTGAGTCCCAGCCCAGAGCTTTAACCGCGATGCCCTACAGCACCTTCTTGCTTTGTGCGGTGTTCCAGGATGGATGCACCCCAACAGACAAACCCGACATGAATCTCAGCATGAAAGGGGACCCACATCCTATACCCGCTGTGCTGTTACCCCCTGGCTCCCTTTCCAGGGAAAGGAGGAAGCAACCAGTCTCGTTCTGTTCTCTGCTGCTGCTGGTTCAGTTTGGAAAGAGCAATTCTTGTGCCCACCAAAACTCTTGCATTGCAATAGTCTTTGCTCCCGTGCATGGGTAAAGGCTCCAGGATCCACGCTCCTGCCCTGCTTGGCCATCACAGACGGTCCTGGGAGCATCTACCCATTCACCGTTTTAGGCAGATGGCAGCCTACTGACCAGGACGTCGTCTCTTAAACGGCTGCCACCAGCCTCCGAGTTCAGATCCTGATGCTAAAATCTTGGGGCTGAATTTGATCTATTCCAGCAGTAAGCACCACTTGCAAAGTCTAGATCTGAGCTCTCCGAAAGCTAGGGACCGTTCCGGTTTAGGCTTCCCACGACAGCCCAGCCCTGCCGAACCCATATTCCTTAAAGAAACCTTATGCAACGCCAAGTGCCTGGATTATTTTATGGCACCTGTTTGGTTATTTGCTTGATTCCCCAGACTCTGGTTACCTGCAATGGGTCTCCCAGCCCAGCTGGGGTCAGTGATGTTCTATATTATTTGGCTTTACATATAGTTTTTGCAAAATGCTTTGCTTTTTTGTTACGTGGTGTCATTTTTCAGCAGATGTTTTACCGTTTGCAAAGTGGTTGAATTAGAGCCTCGGCGCAACATCTGGAGAGAAGCAACAAAAAAAAAGGAAGAAAAAAAAATCCTCCTTTCTTTGCTGATCGATCACAGAAATGCAGGAGATGGAATAAAACGTGATCGACTTCCTTTGCAAATGTTTCCTACGACGCCGAGGGAAGATGCCAGATGACACGGATGAAAGTTTATCCATGGATCAGACTCAGCTAGGGAAAGGGCAGAGCAAGTAGTCCTGGCACGGGGTCCTGCTTTGAGAAGAGATTCAGGTGCTTGGTTTCCATGTCCCACTGGGTCATAGTGAACCACAGTGTCAAGCTGCACACGGGTGTGTTGCACACACGTCTCCCACCTGAAAGCAGACCGCGACCACCAACCTCTCAAGAACAACAGTGAGTCACCAATGACTTGACCTGAGTTTAAGGAAGAAACTTTGCGTTTCAAGCAAAAGATGCACACACACGTGCACGCGCGCACACACACACACACACACACACACTCTCTCTCTCTCTCTCTCTCTCTCAAAAGAAAAGCCTGGCTTGTGGCACCTGACTTTTTATTTCCCCGCCCCCGTTTAATTCTTCGTTTGGCACAAGGAAAAATAAAAACCGGAATGAGCTATTCTCTTGAACCTCGGTTGGAAAAATCCCACTTTACAAAAATCCCCCACTGGAAAAGGAGGGGGTTTGAGGAAGTTTAAAAAAAAACAAACCAAACCAAAACCAAATGAGAGAAGTTGGGGAAACAGCACTTCCTAACATCTCCCTGCTTGCCTTTTTCCCTGGTTGGAAAATAGAGAGTGGTGGTTATTGAAAAGACGTGGGAAAAAAAAGTTTTCATTCTGATTCCAAAAAAAAATTTTTTCATTGAAAAATTTAAAAAAAAATGGGGAGGGGGTGCTTTAAAATTTCACTGGAAAATGAAAATTTTTGCAAAAAACTAGGATTTTTGTTTTTTGTTTAATGAGAAATTGGACTGGCATTAACCCCCCATTTTACAACAGCTCTGGCGATAAACCCCACAGCTTAAACCACTCGCTCACCAAAATCAGAAGGAAACTTTCCCCGTGGGCAAGCTGCTCCCAAAGCAGCGGCTGTGGGGCTCCTGCTCCACCATCGAAGGAGCCCCAGGTCCAGGGCCAGCCCCTGTAACTCGTGCCCCTTCCCCTCTGGCCTGCACACAAGCAGCGTGTCAACCTTCACACTCAAAATGCAGAAGACAAAATATACAGAAATCTGCCAGGCTTTACCAGAAAGTTTGATGAAGCCTTTGCTGGAAAGAGAGTGCAGAGGGGAGGGTGGAAACCACTCGTTTTCTCTTCCTCTCGCCCGCTGCGTGGCGGTGGCAGGGGAGAGGGGATTTTCTGGGCAATCCCCTCGCCCGCTGGAGTTATTCTGAAATTCTATGAGATTTCAGGATCCTCTTTTTGGAAAGCCACAAAAAAACACCTTGCTATTGTTGGCCTGCTCTGGAGCGGAAGTCCCCGCTATGGGAGGTGTACAGGCTGGGCAGCGGTGCTGGCTTCCCCAACCAACCCCGACTGCAGTTGTGTTCAAAGCACGCTGCCTCGGCCCCACTTCAGGGCAAGCACGGTGACACGAGATGTTCGACTTGACGGTCAAGGCGGGAGCGCGTGGTTTCAGGGGCCGCGGAGCCAGCCCGGGAGGTTAGTAGTGGCCACGAGACGGTGCAGCCTCCGAGGCCAGACGAGTTCACTTCCTGCTGGGTTATTTAATAATTTAAATAAGGCTCGGCACTTAATAAACGGCAACCCGCTCTCCCGGCCCCGCTCTAGCGGCCGGATGCATCGGTTTCTAGCTGCTCGCAGCCCCCGACAGCTCAGAAATACAAGAGTCCCAAATTCAGACCGCCATCTGGGCTCTGCGGGGAGCTCCCAATCAGGCTCGTCAGAAGAAGGCAGGAGGAGGGCGAGGATGTGCAATGAAATGCCAGCTTTTCAACCCATGCTGGGGGAATTGATTCATCCACTGTTCACCCAGCGGCCTCTTGCTCAGGATGGATTCATCTTTCGTTGCATCCCGTCACCCACCAGGAGCCTGCGGTGCCAGGGGCTGCAAAAGCAAAGAGCACCAGATCGTCCTTGCCCGAGTGACCTGTCGTTGCAATCGTTCCCACCTTGCACAGGATGTCCTGCTTGACCCTTTTCCTTCCAGGACCTTAGGGCAGATGCCGGCGGTATTTTATCCAAGCAATCCCAGCCAAAAACAAGGCACGGCTTGTTGGGGAGTTGCTGCGCTGGATAGGCACAGCTCTGTCTCCGAAGACCTGGCCGCAGCTCAGCCTGGCTCTACCAGCCGGGCAGGGGGAGCGACGTGAGATATACAGGAAGCTCCGTGCAGCCGGGAAGGTGGAAAAGCCTGGGAAACGGGTCGGAGACTCGAAACTTGGAGTCAAGAAATTTCATCTCAGCCAAAGACTCTGGGGTCTGCCAATCTGGCCTTGCCTCCTGCTTGGGAAGGAGGGTAAGACAAAAAGAAAGAAAGGGATGGAAGGGATTCACAGAGACTTCAAGAGTGCATGGCTTGCTGTGATGGGCTAGCAAATGCCCAAAGAATTTAAGTTTGGGGATTTTCAAAGGCATGGGAGATGCAAAAACTGAGTTGAATTTCGACAGGAGCCAACTCGACCAGGCACCTTGGGGAATGCCAACCTCAGGAACCCACAGACATTCATTTCTCTGGGGAGAAGAGGCTCTTTGCAGGTCACGTCCAATGTTTATAACCTTTGGTTCATGATAATCTTCCTGACCAGGTGAGACCCGGACTGATGGTTCTGGAGGATCCTGCATTTACTGGCAGAGGTGGATGGAAAATAGCACCGAAGCTTTTGTCGAACAGACTCCCAGGTCCGTGCAGTCCAGGCGGAAGGGTGGGATAGACAGATAGATGTCAGTGGAAAACAGCAGCTCGGCGTTGGAGGTGTTATCGTTCCTCTGCAGGCCACGGGCTCAGCACCTGTTGGAAACTTCCACTCGGAGGGATGAGACGTGCCTGGTCTCCGCTCAGTGGGGAACTACTATTTAATAATTATTCAAAGAAAATCCAGCGCGTGTCATGCTCAGACACTTCAATCCTTAGCAAGCACTGAGCTGGGATCTTAGCAAGCCCTTCAACATCGACATATAAAGCAGAGGTCTGCAGCAGCGCTAAGTCTGTTCTGCTTCTCTGATGGGTTAAACCAGTCGTTCTCAACCTTTGTACACTCAAGGTACTGCTTGTGAGATGCAAGGCTCCCCTTGGCCAGCTCTTAGCTTGGCCTTGAATCTTGGCTTACGGAAAAACAATAGAATAGTTCTTCCATTGCACAAAGCTCAGGAAACCCCCAGAAAGGCCGAAGGCTTTTGACAACGTGGATTCCTATTTAATAGTTCTGGGTTTATCTTGTGAATTGCACGTAGGGGCTTGTGCACCGGACAGGGCTGATACTGCGTGGCACCCTTAAAAGGATCTCCATTCTTGGAGGTGTTGAAGACCCAGGTAGACAAAGCCTTGGCTGGGATGATGTAGTTGGGGCTGGTCCTGCTTGGAGCAGGGGGTTGGACTAGATGTGACCCCCTGAGGTCCCATCCAACCCTCAGTTTGTATGATGCACGGTACCCCGAATGAGAATCACTAAGCTCTGGTGACTAGCTAGAGGCTACAGGGAAGGTGCCCTGGGGTCTGAGCGAGCTTTGGGCAAGCCTCTAAAACACATTGAACTGCACAAACAAATGAGCAAGATGCTTTAGCAACTGCCCACTTTAACTCCTATGCAATATCCGCACCGAAACAGCTCTCGCGCCCCTGCCCAGTCCCATCGGTGCCCAAGGGGAGAAAGCCCGCGGCCCTGTCTGCTCTGAACGTCTGGCCCATGTGCTCTCTGCTCAGCGAGGAGTCTTCTGCAATCAGCCAGCCATTTATCCCCGAGCCTGGTGCCCCCTCCTGAATCCTGCCCTTGTCGGGGAGGAAGCAGCGATTGCTCTGTCTCTCCTCCAGTTCCCTCCCGACATCACTGAGCCCTGGCTCTAAAAAAAAAGTCAATTTACCTTTTTGCAGATACTGCAGGGGTGATTTCCCTATCTGCAACTGAAGACACCATCGTTTCTAGCCTCTGGCTGTCTTCTGGATGTGACTCCCTATTTCCATGCCTATCCTCAGCCCCTCACTCCTGTCTCTCCTCCACTTTCCATGAACCCCAAAGGTTGCATCTCCCAAAGGGTATATATCGTGTCATATCACATCACATATTAAAGCTTCAGAGAACTTTTTGGCATGATACCTAAAGCCCACAGGCTTATCTACATGACCTTAAAACCAATTTAGATCACAATTAAGATTTGGAGTGCATATGGACACAATTTATTTCAGTTTATCTTAAGCCGGGATCTATTTGACATACGCTAAACTGACCTAGGTCATTCTTCAATTGATAGGAACAACCACAAAGGGGCTGGTTTAATGCCATCCTTTTAAATCCCCACCTTGAACAAAGCTGGTTGCAGCTTTCTTGTGCAAACCGGTCAGCTGGCACGGGCCGCTCACGGCATCCTTCTCAAAGGGGAAACCCTCCGAGGCCTGGGAAACACGGTGGCTGGTTGCAGTGAGCAACCAGAACAGGGAAGCGGTGCAAAACGAGGCCCGTTTAAAGGGAATAACGAAGGGCCCGAAAGACGAAGCGAATAGGGTTTGTTTTTTAAATGATTCCTCCTTCCCACCGGCTTCCCCCTGCTCGGAGGCGTGCTGAGACACCGCGGCCAGGTGCTTCCTGGGAAGTCTCCGGTGAGCTTCCAGACCGGAGCGCTGGGAAAGCTCGCGGCTTCGTTTCAGATCTGCGTCCAAACTTTGCGACTTTTGGCCCGCGTCTGGCATTCGCCAGCCTGGGGTTCATCACTCCGACACCACTTCACAGGGAAACCGAGCCTCCCCCCCCCCCATCAGTAACGAGGCCCAGATGTGCTGAAGCCGACACATGTGCTGGGATCCTGGGAAGGCGTATCACCCTTCTCCCCTCTCTCTCGCAGATACGGCAAAAGCTTGCTAGGGACAGCTGTGCTTTCGGCTGCAGGGTTACCGAAGGGTATTTACTAGCGGCGAGGGAAGGGGAGCCAATACACGCAGGCTGGAAGGAAAGCTGTTGAAGCTCTTCCCCTGCAGCACTAAACCTTGCTGCGTCTGCTATCGCCAGCCCTGAGACCCCTAATAGGTTGCAAACAGCAGCGCCGTCTCCGTGCGCTCCTATAATAATGTCTGGGCCCGGTCCCCATTCAAGCCGATGTTACCGGCAGTCAAATTGGGATGTGCCAGCTGAGGATGTGACCTACAAGGTGCATGTGCCTAAGGTGGACTGGGCTCCACGTCGCAGGCCCGTGAGATGCACCGGGACATCTGTAACGGTTCAGACCCAGAGAATCGCTCCTCTGCCGGCCCAGGCTGGCTGCAGAGCACTCCCAGAGCAGCGATTATCTGCGTAGAAATGCTGACGGCGGGAACCCTGGGACTTTGGTGGTTTATACAAGATTCAGGGCTGCAAGGGGCTTTTCCAGCTCTATCCTCCTCAGTGGAAGAGTACTGCTTCATGAAAGGAGACAGGCAATAAAAAGATGAACGCACCTCCCGGCAATGGTGTGAAAAGCAATTCAGCCACGTTGGACGGACCAGAGGCGAGCAACTTCCCGCTCCCCCATCATGCTCTGCTGTCAGCACTCACTAAATTACAAAGGGACCGGAAAAGCGGAGAGCGGAAGATGAAGAGGTTTACTGCAAAAGAGGACGTGCTCGATGACATGGGAAAATCGGAGCAAAAATCAACCCCGTGCCCCTGACGAGCCTCCACGCAGGGCTCGAGGGACCAACGGTGGAGGCATCGGGTGCGTCCTGCCTTTCTCCAGAGACTGCCCTTGCGAGCATCTCTCAGGACACAACGATGCTTCTGCTTGGACGGCCTGTGGGACAAGCCCAGGATTGGGAAGCACAAGCACCTCCATGGCTTGAACTACCAAAGCAGGGCCCCCAGCTCATCCCCTCCAAGGACCCTGACTTTCAAGCCGCTACATGCCGTCCAGCTACCCTGGCAGGGCAGAGAGCTATGTTACTCGCATGCCTCTCAGCCATCCCCTGGGCAAGATGGGGTTGGGACGTTAGGAAGGAAAAGGACTGATGTTACATTGATATGTGGAGTTGCACTGGCATCATTTAAATCAGGGCAAGCCCCACTGCAGACTGGCTCACAGAGCCAGAGCCAAAAACCTGCCCCTCATCTGCTTCATCCAAAGCCCGGTTTCACCTCAAACGTGGCCTTGGATGCTGGTTTAACTAATGCAGTTTAGTAAGCACCCGGTCAATTAAAATGGGGCCATTTTTCTATGGAAATCCTGAAGATCTCCAACCCAGGTGATGGTGAGACCAGCCCCGCAGCCGTCTGGAAGGAGCTCCAGCAACGGGCAAGCGTCCTGCTCCCCGCTTGCACCGAAGGGGTTATTCCTGCTCCCAGGCTTCTTCCTCCGGCTTCCCCTCCAATCCTCCCCCTTTCCCACTGGACAAGTGCGATTGCACGCAGGGTAACGAGGCACTGGCTCGGCACATCTGGAAGGCACATGTTGGGATTTTATCTGCCTTTGTGCTTCGCTTCTTTGAAATGTCAATACAAATTTTTCTCAATGGGGAAAAGAAGAGAAAAAAATCCCTCTACCCAATAAAGATAAAAAAAAGAGATTGTGACCGGTTTGGCTTCAGGACGGTCAATAGTGAACGAACGGCCCCTGGGGAACTGGATGCACGTAAGCACCTGGACGTGTCCAAATCCTCAGAGGTGCTCCCCTTTAGGTGCCCAACGCTGATTGATTTTAGTGGCAGTTCAACACCTAAATAGCCACGAGGCTCCGGGAGTCGAGGGCTGATCTTTGGATGAAACTCAGTGTGGGACATCTATCACTGTAAGGATGTAGGAGGGGATGTCTAATAATGTTCGGACGTGTCCCCCTGCCCGCCCAGGCTCCTGAACTGCCCCATAACCCCCAACCCAACTCCACACAAGCAACCCGCAGGGTTGTCAACACCCAAGATCTTCGCAGGTAGCAAGGACTCGCGACGGACTGCCAGCAAGACACGGAGCCAGATGGAGTAGGGTAGGGCGGCAACTGAATACGAAGCGAGGGTTTGGTTAGCTAAATACTTGTCTTGTGTTGTGTCTGGGTTGATAGTTTTACTAAGATAATGGGTTTGGATAGGGATGCTGCTGCTTCTGGCAGGGGTTGGACTCGAGGACCCATGGAGGTCCCTCCCAGCCCGACTTCTCTCTGACTCGATGGTTTAGCCAGGGATGATGCTGCCTCGAGCAGGGGATTGGACTGGACGTGACCCCCCGAGGGTCCTGCCAGCCAGACCGGCTATGATTATATGACTGTATGCAGTGACCACAACTCACCTGAGCATCTGCTTGCTCGAGCAAAGTCAGCTTTTTAGCATTGATATCTTCCAACAACCAACTCTTCTCTGGCAGAAGAGACATGGGGAGTTGGGTGTCACTAGCTTCAGCTGCAGGAAGACATGGGAAAGAGGAGTCCTGGCCATGGTGATGGCAGCAAGGATGGATACGAGACTGGAGTTATCTCCTTTGCGGGGTGCGTACACGGATAGCGACACACATCCTGTGCAACGGAGCGGTGTTTGGTACCTTCTACCGCGAAAATCACACCCAAGTTCACTTCCTCCCTCTCCTAATGAGACTCCAAGCAGGCACCAGCGTGCGGCTCAAAAGTGAGGACGCTGTCCAGAAGCAACAGGCAAGTTGTGATCAGGGAGGGCCATTGGGATCATGAAGCCTTCTCCCTCCCGCAGCCTATGGAGGGCACTTCCTATGCTGATGGGCATACGGATAACAAAGTTATACTAAAGTTTCAGCAGCGGGATTAAAAAAATCAAATCAAATCCTAATGCAAAATGGCAAATCTAAAACAAGGACAACCCTGCAAGGTGGGGGGTTTCTTCCCCACCTCCCACGAAACTACCATTCACTTAAATGCCGCCAAACCATTTGCTTTGAGTGTCCGCTGGTGGGTAATCAGAACCAGAGCACACGTTTGCTACAGAGCAAGTTATTAACCTCTACAGATATTGCCTGGGTCTGGAATTTGCAGAGGAGATTGTATTTTAAAATCTGAATGCTGCTGTTTACCAGAGGAGCGGAGCACAAGGCCACGGCGCCAGGAACTAACAATTGCAAGAGCATTGTAGGGGCAGGCAAGAGAGTGACGGGATTCAGAGCAGAAAATGGTTCAGTTGAGAAGTGCAGAGAGACCTATAGCATTTGCCACAACACTTGAGACTGCTGCATCCCGGAGTTCAATAGCCCCTGTCTAGCAGCAGCCAGCCCTTGATGCTGTGAAGGATGTTAAAAGCCTCCATAGTACATCTGCAAAGTATCCATCACTTGAAGTGCTCCTCGGAGCTATTTGTGGTGGGATGCACTCCTTCCCCTCTCTGTACTGCCTGGAGGCACATTTCTATCACGCCACTTCTGAAGCAGCACGTCTTTGCGGATGGGTGCAAAGCCGATCTTGATTGACCTGCTTGCACAAAGGGTAGACTTCGCCATGCTCTGCCTTAAAAACATCCGTGCCAACCTGGGTGAGACCAAGGGTGCATCTTGTCCACCTACCAATCATGGTAGCAGGAGATGCTGTAGATGGACTATATGAATGGGGCATGCCTCGAGCGATCCATCCCATGGCATCAGCTATCATTGGTGTGGGGATGACAAAGGGTACACCCCTGACTGTTTCTTGCATAGCTCTCAATGGACCTGTCCCCCTCCAATTCATCCCATCCCCTTCTGCAACCAGGTTATACAATCTGCCTCTACAACCGCCAGCGGCAAGGTGTTCCACACGTTAATAACTGCATGGTAATACAGGTGTGTTTGGAAATCCAGCTCCCTGTAAAGTAGATTTGATCTTACTTCCCAAATTCACAGCCCCACAGTCCTGCTTTGTGTCTGCTGGGACTGGCACGCAGGCAAGATAACGGGGCAGTATCACGCCTGGCCGTGCGTGCCCTAATTAGCTGGTGTCGCACATGCTGCAACAGGCCAGATGGGCAGTATGTGCCTATATGTTTCACAAGTCGACATGGGCTTACTTTTTCCAGTCCGGCAGACGCACCCTCAAATCCACACCTTGTCGAAGGTGGGTTGCAAGATCTGCAAAGCAGCTTGCACCAAGACGGCCCCGGATCCCCAAGACTTTCCTGGAGTGGGAGTCGGGCACGACCAACCCGAGAGTGCACGAGCAGACGTGAGACCTGCACCATCCACCGCAGGAAACCAGAAGCTTTTTCCACCCAGGATCCTTTTCGTTTCTCTAATACGTCCCCGTCCCCTCCCTGTCCGTCGTTTTGCCAACTGAAAAACACTCCGTATTGATTATGCTGACACTGCCAGCCGTGCTGGAATATTTTGCACATCTCGGATGAGAAAGTGGGTTATGATTCATCTCGCACGCTCTGAGTCAAAGCGATTCCTTTTCTCTCTCTCTCTCTCTCACACACTTTCTCCCTCTCTTTTGGTTCATTTCCGCCAGAAAAAAAAGGCTCGAGGAGAACACTCAGCAAATGAGAAAGCTCTGCTTAATTATTCTTTACTGCATTTTACTCACAGATACAAAATAATTAATTAATTAATGGAATTCCCCCCCCTTCCCCTCCCGATGAAACTCCACACAACACTCAAAATACCCAGAGAAAACCGCAAGCAAAGGACAAGCCGCCAGTAAAAACTCTAGACAAATGCCAGCAATGCATTAAAAAAGAAATAACAATTCAACCCTATTCTTTGCTCACCCACCCCAAATAACACACTGGTTGCTAGCCTGGAAAGTAACCGATTACGATGGTGAATTATCAATTTTCATAATAGCCATGAATTATCTAAACTCTGCAGTGCAACAGCATTAGCGGGCACATTACATTAATAGCACTTAAGATTACCAAGTTGGATCCGGAAGCAGGGTATTTTTTTTCCCCCCTCTTATTTTTCACAGTCATGTTATTAACCCCAGAAAATGAGGCTTGTACATGGAGAGAGCCTGAAGCGCAGCTGCGTTACTTGAGGAGAGAGGAAGCTAACGGGCCCATGGTGTTGATGTTCCCTTAAATCCCTAAAAAAGGGGGATTTTCCCTTAATGCCTGTGAGACGAGGGGCTTGGGGTTCGGGCGCTGGGATCTAAAAAGCAGGCGGTAACGTATTTAGAGCGGTGGGCCAAAGTCACCGAGCTTGGCCCACGATTCGGCGCTATGGGCTGCTGCTTTGCCCATAGCACCGAATCGCTGCTGACACACGTAACCCACCCCAGCCACCGACATGTCCCCGATATCCCGGCATCGCAGGCTGGATGCCATTGCTTGGCCCCGTAGATCCGGCCCGTAGGCTATAGGTTGCCGACCCTTGCAACTATGGCGTCCTCCGCGTGCTCAATTCTGCTACCGATTTCCTAAGTGACCTCAGTCACTCGCCTCATCTCTCCGTGTCTCACGTGAAAAATAGCGGTAACGTTTGCCCTCTATTCGGTTTTCAAACTCTCAGGAACTGGGACTGCTTCTGACTTGAGTTTACAGGGCTCACAGTACTGCAAGGCCCTGGGCTTGGCTGCCATCGTGGGCATTTCTGTTGAGCAAATAATAAAGACTATGGCACTAAAAAGCTGCACCGTTACAGTAAACTGGGGTGGGGAGCAAACGACGGGCTAGCCAAAAACGATGGGTTCGTTCCAGTTTGCAGGCTAACGGGCTGCAAAACAACATCAAAGCCAAAAGAAATGAAACGGTCCATGTCACGGGGCTCGAGTCCCCCCGACGAAGGAGGATTACACACGTAACCCCAAGAGTTGTGAGTGTGTGCCCAGCCCTGCCAGGGACTGGCCTTGCACCGTTACGTAGCTCAGCCTGGCCTTGCCCTTTGGCCCGTTAGAGATGTTGCGAGGCCGGATGCATTTCATGACTTGGAGATCAAAAAGCGACAGTGTGCAACCTCCTTAGAACAACCCCTGTGTATAGCAAACTCCAGCTCTTAATAAACCCAATAGCAGGGACCGATTTTTTCATTACTGCAGTGCCTTAAATAGAGAGCGAACACTCTGGTTTAATGCACTTCTCTCCGGGTCCCAGGAGAGTTCGTTATAATGAGGTTGTACTAAGTCTGAAAAGAAAACCATGGTGATAAATTACCATCCACGCTGGGTTCTCTCTCTCAGACACACGTCTCCCCCCACAACTCAAAAGTTATATCACATGTGAGGATACAGTGCTTATGAGATGCTCTGGATTGATGATAATCCTGGAGCCCAAATCTCTCCTTATGCACAGAATAAGCCTAACGGAAAGGAAAGCCAAGATGAGCTCTCCACTGCTTTGCTACGTGCCCCGGGATAGACCTGGGGTGATCATGGGTGCACGGCTCCTGGCCTGGTGGCTGGAGATCCACGACAGAGGTGCCAATTGGTATATACAGCGGGGGCCATGCAATGGAGCTGCCCTGACACCCCTCTAGGGCAAGAAACCCATGAGACAGCTGGAAAGCGCTCTGGGTACTTGCTCTCTTGAGTTGGACTTGAACTGGTGAGCTTTTGGTGAGCCCGCTATAAGGGCATCAGTGATCCAGCCTCTAGCTATTTTTCAGGACTCCAGTAACTTCATAAGGAACACTAGATTTTTAAGTAATTATTTATTTAACTTAAAAAACAAGAAAGAAAAGCCTTGCTTTTCTCCCTTTTCAGGAGATACTGATTCATAGTGAGATGCTCTGGTTTGGTGACAACCCCAGGGAATTATGCAATTATGTGCCCATGCAATTTTGCGCATAAAAGGCCTGAGCACGCATAATTTTGCATAATTTAACTGCAGCAGCCTCTGTGCCTCCACCTCCATGATGTGGAGGCGCAGAGCTGCGCGGCTAGGCCGCTGTAAGTGGAGAGGGGAGCTCCTGCCTGCAGGTGCGGAGCAGTGGGTGTGGGGTTTGTGGATGGGCGTGGGGGTAGGTGTGGGTGGGCATGAGCTGCATGCCATTGGGTTTGGCCAGCTGGCTCAATGCTTCCACGTGGGGCTTCCCACGCTTCAATGGGGAATGCTTTGGGGAGGCCTGGAGCTCGCCTGGCCTGAAGGCATGCGGCTCCCAGTCCGCATGCCATCGGGCCAAGCCAGCCAGCTCCATGTGGGGCTTCTAGCACTCCAGCGGGAAAACATACATGGAGACATGATGCCCACCCAGCCTGATGGTGCGTGGTTCCTGCCTGCAGCACCGTGGTCTATACATGTTGGCACACAGCCAGCCCCGTTTCGTTTGAAGGCACATGCCAGTGGGCCAGGCCAACTCTGTGCCAGCGTGTGCAGGCCCTGGGGCTTGGCTAGAGGCTCGCGTCACTGGGGGCTCTGTCTGCTGCAGGCATGAGCACCCTGGGGACCCGCTGCCTGCTGCTGCTGAGCCAACGGCAGTGGGGGCTGTGCACCATAGGCAGGGAATGTGTGCGTGGGTGGGCCCCACACCCACCTACAAACCCCACGCACACATACCCCACATACCCACACTCCTTCACAACCCCCCACACCCATCCACAAACCCCACACACACCCTACGCCCACCCCCAACCATACAAAGTACCTGCATACCTCCATATATTTCCAGTACCTGCATATATTTCATGCATATGCATATGTACAAAATAAATATGCATATCATATTAAATAAATATGCATGTATATGCAAATATCCATATATTCATAGATATGTATATGCGCACATATATATGTATATATGCATATAAATATATATGCATATATATTTCATGGGTATGCATATATATTCAAAGTACCTGCATATATTTCTAAAGAAGGTTCAAATAGTGTTATATTTAGTTTAATTTGTAAAAAAAAAAAGTAATTACTTTTGCATAATTTTGAATTTTTCCGTGCAAAATTTTGATTTTTTTCTGTGCATAATTCCCTGGGGTGTATTTGGTCCTTCACAGCTATCCCCCTCACAGTCTGCACTTTCTCTGAGGCATGTCCCACGTCTTGCTGTCTGTACAGCACCTTCCACATTTTGCCCGTTTGTGCAATACAAACAGTAAATCATTTTCCCGGATGATTAAGTTTTCATATGATTATATTAGTCCGGATGTAGCGTAAGAGAATGGCTTCCCTGATATTTCATTTCAGCAGACACCAGAAAATCATCTTTCATCCACCGAGAGCCAAGACAAAAGACGCTTCCACGTCTCCTCTCCGCTTCGCCTCGTTTCTACCGCAAACGGGTGGCCAGGGGAGCTTCCCTGTAGCAAAGATAGCCTAATGCTCTGTACTTATTCTCCATTAAGTCACTTCTGTATCAAATCAGTTCCATTTCCAAGTGAAAATAAGATTGTGCTGACTGCCTGCGATCCCCGTGGAACCAGGGCTTTACAAACAAAACTTCCTGCTTCAGTTGACATTTTTGTCACCCGCAATAACAATTACGGTATCAGAACTGAGATGGCAATTTTGTTTGTGCTGTCAGATTCAGATAGCTTTTTTGCAGCTGTGCTGGCCTAGAAAGCAAGCCACGGCGCTTCAGAAAAACTCCCCAGGCAATATCTTGCCGTCTGCGGCCTGGGCGAGATGGAAGGCACATGTTGGAGGGCACTTCCCTTGTTATTCGAGGCGGCCGCCTGTCACGTGTTGGCCATACGTGCACACAAATGCAGTGCAACATTGGGCTTGAAAACGGAGCACACTTGCCGTAGACAAGAATCCAGCTCTTATCAGCAGCAAAGTGAAGCTGACTTCAAGGATCCATTTAAACGCCTTTCTAAGGCTGAACCAATCTTGAAATCAGCTTTGCATCTCACACCCCTTCCCTCTCTTTCCTCTGGCTTTTCCCATGCTTGGCAAGCATGGTCTCTTTGCTCTCAGGCGCTCCTCTGCCCCTGTGTCTTATATCCCAGCTGGGCTGTGGGTCAAGCTTGATTGTTGGGTGTTCAACCTGAGATGTCACTAAGAGGTTGGGGTGGTCAAAGAGTTGGGCATCTTTAAGACCCTCTCGTGGGACCCTCAAAAACCCAGCTACGGTGAGCGAGCCCTTCTGAACAGTTTGGCCCTAGTCTCTTTGAGACGCTATCTGCCACCCAACTATTGCTTTCTTTCAGAGGAGGATGGCTCAGCCTTGCCTATGACCCATCAGCTCTCTCCCTACAAGATCCTTTTTGCTTATGGACCTGGTGATCCCGAGACAAGTGGGCAGGGATCATAAGATGCCTGGAAAGGGTGAGAGCACTCAACTGGAGCTGTGGAATAGCAGCAGAGGAGCCCCAGCAAAGGAGAGCCCTGTGAGCCCATGCTTGTCAGAGAAAAGGAAAAAAAACACAGACCCTGGGGGATGCAAGAGATCCTTTTCCCTCTTGAGACATCCTTGGAGTTGGATCTCAGAGCCCCAGTGGGGTGGGTGAAGCAAGACGGCTGCCTACCATGACCATGAAGGGCATGAAGGACTGGGGTTGAAATCCTGGATGCAAAGTGGTAACTAGAGAGACAGATCCTGAAAGCCCTGATACAAGGTTATTAAAGACCCCTGAGGAAACTGAGGCAGGGTGAGTGAAGCCATGGCACCATAGAGACGGCTCCTGCCATACCATCATTGGCACAGTTGCCAATGGGTCCACTTCAGAGCGGTGCCAATCCCCACATCTCTTGGTTCAAGCATGTTATAAGCTGAACTGACACCGGAAATCCAAATCTCCCTGAATCTGGAGCCAATCTAAGTCGAAACCTGGCCTCTCTGGCCCATCTGGCCAGCATGGGAGCAATAATGAACGCCGCTGTGCTCAGAGGAGATAGAAAAGGAAGGAGCAGATGAGATACCACCGGGGAGAGAAAGATAAGTGCTGGAGCATCAGTGAGGCCTGCCTCTCCTCTCCTTCATGGCATAAATCAGGGGACACGTCACCAAACCAGAGTGCTTTGGTGACATGACCCCTGATTTAGGGCATGCATTTCTAGGGGTCTGACTCTGCCCACCAAGGTGACAGCCACCAAAGCAAGTGGTTTGGTGGTTATCACCCATGCCCCCAGAAATACAGACAAACCTCTCCTGATCTTCTCCAAAAATGACCGACGGCCCCATAGCTATTGTAATGCAGAACGGGGTGAAGCTTGTGGGAAAGGCAGCTTTGGCCGCAGGTGACACAACAAGCCGCTCCATTGCCGGCCTGCCTGCCCTGGCTTGTCATCTCGGGCCCGTGGTGGCCACACTTTCCATCCTAAGATGCCTCAGTCGGCGGGGGTGCTCCACCACCAACACCTCGCCTGGTTTTCACGAGGCAACAGGCGCTGTGCAGGGGCGGCGTGACTCACCCGGTATTTCTCACTTCAAGCAAGCCAGAATGACTGGCCGCTTAGCTGCGACTTGCCAAAAGGCACTCACAAAACGTGCAAGGGGAGCTGTGAAGACAGCAGGACTGATATCCAAACCTGCCTCCTCCTTTATTCGCACCCGGCTGTTTGCAGCAATCCGCGTTTGACAAAGAAGGGGCAACTTCATTCCCAGCCCCCTCCCCACCCTCTTCAAACAGCGCTCGCTCCCTTACACGGCCCAATTCCCCATCAATTCAGCTCCGTGAAGCTCTCGTTTCCTCCCCGTCTCAGTGGTTTTGTCTAGATGAGGATTTATAAGTGGTGCTTTTCACAGAATCATGGAAAATGAGGGTTGGACGAGACCTCAGGAGGTCACATCTAGTCCAACCCCTGCTCCAAGCAGGACCAGCCCCAACTCCATCATCCCAGCCAAGGCTTTGTCTACCCAGGCCTTAAACACCTGTAAGGATGGAGACTGCACCACCTCTCTGGGGAGCCTGTCCCAATGCTTCACCACCCTCCCAGTAATAAAGTTTTTCCTAATATCCAACCTCAACTTCCCTTGCTGCAGCTTGAGCCCATTGCTCCTTCTGTCATCTGCCCCCACTGAGACCAGCCCAGCTCCATCCTCTTTGCAGCCCCCCTGCAGGGAGGTGAAGCTGCTATTCAATCCCCCTCTGTCTTCTTTTGCAATCTGCTAACACAGTCTCTAGCTAATGCTTCCTGCTCAGATCCTGTGAGCAACGTGCCTCTTCTTTTCTCGGCGGCCTGCGCCTCATCATTTGCACGCACGTTACTTGTATTTGCGCACACTGGAAGGGGACGTCTGCACCTGCACTAACTGCCAGAAGCCCTGGGACACAGCTTGTATGGAAGGGAAAATACCTCACCTTGCCCTCTATTGTGGTGTCTCCATTCCCTTTCTTTTCCTCCTGCCATCGTGATTGATCATGTAACAGAAAGTGACTGTCAGCTTATCAGTCACGGCACATAAAACCTACCATTTTCTGCCCCAGATGGTGTTCAGCCGAGAACGCGCGCCACGCTGCACCGTAACCGTAACTTTAAACAAAAGCCATGTTGACACACCACATAACAAGGCATAATTAGCATGTAAAGAAACACACGCTTTTAATAATCGGCTTAAAAGCTTCTTACGGGAGCTGGTATGCATTCAAATGGGGAGGGTTTGGGGGTTTTTTTTCCCTTCTTCTATTAACTAGGATGAAATACATGAGCAGTGCACCTGGATAATGAGAAAGTCAGGGTCTCTCTTAGACGCGTTCCCTAGACTTCGGTGCAAGTTCATTGCAGAAAACTGGGGGGAGGGGGGATTTAAAACTCTAGGATGCATTGCCCCTCAAATAACTTAAAAGCACACGAGGGTGTAATATCCTGAAGAACATGTTGGAAGAAACAATCCTACCCAGTGGACCAGCCAGTATAATAGCTCTCTCCATCTCCACCAGCTGTGAATCTGTCAGACTCGTTCCCATGAGCTGTTTGCAAGGGTTTTGGTGCTTTACAGTGTCTCGTCTCAAGCAGGGGCCGAATCCAGCAATGCTAGGAAATACCTGAAGGGTCGCCTGCTTTACATGAGACAGAAAGCAGAGGTTTGGCTCACCCGTGGCTTGAAAGACCCTTGGAAAGTTCTTTGCAAAAATGAGGTAGGCCTCCCTTTTTTCGGCCAAATGCCAACTCTGCCAATTCACTCAAGCCCAACCCTTTGCATTTCAAGCAAGAAATGATTCTTCATTTTTTTTCTGTAAAGGACTGAATCTGCTCTCAGCCCCAGGGAGAACCGTGTTTCTGAAGGGAGTGAAAAGACGCCCCTCTACATGAACAGCCCGTATGCAATCCTCCCTCATTCAAAGGGACCCAGTGAGAGGTAATTTCTGATGTCAGGCTGTTCCCGGAGTCAGGACTTAGGGCATTAGCCTTGGACTTTGGAAACTTTTGTTGTTTCCAGCTTCACCGCTGACTTCCTGCGGTATTTGGGGTAAGGCCCATAGGGCTGGTTCCTAATACCTGGAAACAACAGGAGTTTTGCCACTGATTTTAAGATCGGGATCAGATCCCAGGTCTCTCCACCCAGCTGTAAAACTGTAAATCATTCAAGATTTGTAAATGCTCAGATACTCTGCTGTGAGAACACCTAATGTAATGGCACCGAATGTGCTATCCAGCATCGGGACCGTGCACGGGCTCCAATACACTTGGCCAAGTCCTTCCTGCTCACAACGATATTTCCACATCTGCAAAGAGAGATCATGGGGGCTAGAAGAGATCTCAGGGGTTAAATCCCCAAATGATGGTTGCCCAAGACATACAATAGAGGCCAGAGCGTGATCTGGTGACTCTTGCTTAAGTGAGTCTCCGGATCTTCTTCCTCCTACCCCACTCCTAGCCCCCGGCCTCCAGGGGAAAACGTCATGAACTCTGCAAAGAACTTTTCCAACTATTGGAAATATATATATACACCCACACACACACACACACACACACACATATATATAATATTATAAAATAGATCAGATTTACCCAAAGAACCTCATCTACCCATGAACGCTGCCATGCCTTTGATCCCCTGGGCTCAGCAAATTCCCTTTTCGAATGCTGATTGGCTTGAACCCTATTGCACCTGAAACCATCCTCAGTAATTTCCATCAAGTGAAGCTACGGTGGCACGGACGGGTGAAAACAGCCGATGGGATGGCAGGCTGCCCTGTTTCTGAACCCACCCGATCGGTCTCTAATTCAGAGGTTTCCAGGGTTAAGAGGAGACAGGACTTCAGGGCCTCCCATGCCTCAGCACTAGGGTTGGGTATTTGACCCATCACATAATGTTCGGTCAATTGAGTGGTCAAGTATCAGTTAAAAATTGAAAAAAAAAATGCTAATAGGTCCAGAAAAATAGGTTCAGAAATATATTTAAAAAAAAAATAAAAATCATATTTCTATCAACAAAACTACAAAAAAGTGTAGGGTTTTTTGGGTTTTTTTTGTAAAATGGCTATAATCTTTGACAGGTCAGAAAATATGCAGTCAATTGGCAATATTTAACCGGCCAAGTAACCGGCTTGCCAACGCTACTGAGAACATCGGCTGTGCTGCAGAGCATCTGGAAACAGCACAGCTTGATGGGAATCGCAGGCATGGAAAGGGACACGCTCTAGCAGGAGGAGGCAAAGTGCTGACGGACCAAAGAAGATGACCTTTCTGCAGCCTGACAGTTCAAATGTAATTATCGGGACAAATTATTTTCATGACTTAATAGAACGCCTTGAAGCTTTCCAGCAAGGTTAATTAGATTCCTCGATTCAAGACCGATCCGCTCTTAAACAACTTTGAATACGCTGAAATCCAGTTTTCTAAATTCAAGCTAATAAAGCGATTAGCTGACAGATATCAGGGATGCTACAATTACCACGGCACTTAGACCTCGGGCGGACGATATTTAACGCATATCAGAGTCGACGTCTCTGCCCATTTGTCCTTTTCCTTATTATTTGATCCGTGCGCCACATGATGCTTCAACTTGTGCAGTCCAGGGGACTACGTTAAAGAAATGGAGAGCAGATGCAAAGGCAGGAATAATGGTTTGGACAGTAAACCGTGAACCATTGCAAGGGCTTTTCTTCCCATTCCCACACTCAAACCCCCACCACCTCCCTGCCCTCCGTGAGTTTAATCCACCAGCCGGGGTGGACAGCTGTGTTCGTCCAGACACAGGGTGCAGCTTAGTCAGCACCTGCCTCAAAACACATCAAGTCCTGACCCAGAGCAATGACCTTCCCATATGAAAGAGGAGAAGGGATTTTTTTAAGTTTAAGGACAAGACATCCTCCTCCAGCTAGAGATCAGGGTTTTGTCCCAGGATCATCCTTCTCTTTTTCCCCTTCTGAGACATAATTAGCCAAGGCTGCTTTTTCTCAGAGGGTCATTAACACAGTATAACAGCTGAACAAAATGAGGAAGGATTCAGCAGAAGGGAGGGCTGTGTGCTAATCATCGTTCCTGCCAGTTAGTGGTGTTTCCAAAAAAAATCAGAGCTCTTCAGGACTTGCTTCCTTTCAAACTCAGGTTAGGGACATCAGTCAGATTTCAGGACCTCAGGATGACGTGGATCGTAGAGTCATCGTATAATAGAAAATGAGGGTGGGAAAGGACCTCGGGATGTCACATCTAGTCCAACCCCCTGCTCAAAGCAGGACCAGCCCCAACTACATCATCCCAGCCAAGGCCTGGTCTCCCTGGGTCTTTAAAACCTCCAAGAATGGAGATGCCACCACCTTACTAGGTAGCCTGTCCCAGTGCTTCACCACCTTCCTAGTGAGAAAGTTTTTCCTAATCTCCAACCTCAAATTCCCTCGCTGCAGCTTGAGCCCATTGCTCCTTGTCCTGTCATCTGCCCCCACTGAGACCAGCCCAGCTCCGTCCTCTTTGCAGCCCCCCTGCAGGGAGGTGAAGGTTGCTATTCAATCCCCCTTGGTCTTCTCTTCTGCAGACTCAATCGGCCCATTTCCCTCAGCCTCTCCTCACCAGTCCTGTCCCCCAGCCCCACAACCATTTTCATTACCCTCCATTGGACTCTCTCCAATGTGTCCACATCCTTTCTGTAGTGGAGACCCGCAGCTGGACACAGGACTCCAGATGTGGCCTCCCCAGTGCTGAATAGAGGGAAGAATCACGTCCCTCGATCTGCTGGCATTGCTCCTACCAGTGCACCCAGGATGCCGGTAGCCTTCTTGGCACAAGGGCACACTGCTGGCTCCTGTCCAGCTTCTTGTCCCCTGTCCCCCCAGGTCCTTTTCTGCAGAGCTGCTGCCCAGCCCGTCACCCCCAGCCTGCACCGGTGCAGGGGTTTGCTCCCTCCTAAGTGCAGGACTTTGCACTTGTCCTTGTTGAACTGCATGAGATTTCTTTTGGCCCAGTCCTCCAATTTGTCTAGCTCTCTCTGAATCCTAGCCCTACCCTCCACCATTACTACTTCACCCTGCAGCTCAGTGTCATCTGCAAACTCACTGAGGGTGCATCCATCCCATCTTCCAGGTCATTGAGGAAGACATTGAACACAACCAGCCCCAGGACTGACCCCTGGGGCACTCCACTTGATACCAGCAGCCAACTAGACATAGAGGCATTGCCTCCTACCCTCTGAGCCTGATGTTCATAGATTCATAGACGCTAGGGTCGGAAGGGACCTCAAGAGATCATCGAGTCCGACCCCCTGCATAGGCAGGAAAGAGTGCTGGGTCTAGATGACCCCAGCTAGATACTCATCTAACCTCCTCTTGAAGACCCCCAGGGTAGGGGAGAGCACCACCTCCCTTGGGAGCCCGTTCCAGACCTTGGCCACTCGAACTGTGAAGAAGTTCTTCCTGATGTCCAATCTAAATCTGCTCTCTGCTGGCTTGTGGCCATTGTTTCTTGTAACCCCCGGGGGCGCCTTGGTGAATAAATACTCACCAATTCCTTTCTGTGCCCCCGTGATGAACTTATAGGCAGCCACAAGGTCGCCTCTCAACCTTCTCCTGTGGAGGCTGAAAAAGTCCAGTTTCTCTAGTCTCTCCTCGTAGGGCTTGGTCTGCAGGCCCTTGACCATACGAGTTGCCCTTCTCTGGACCCTCTCCAGGTTATCTGCATCCTTCTTGAAGTGTGGCGCCCAGAATTGCACGCAGTACTCCAACTGCGGTCTGACCAGCGCCTGATAGAGGGGAAGTATCACCTCCCTGGACCTATTCGTCATGCATCTGCTGATGCACGATAAAGTGCCATTGGCTTTTCTGATGGCTTCGTCACACTGCCGGCTCATGTTCATCTTGGAGTCCACTAGGACTCCAAGATCCCTTTTCACTTTTGTGCCACCCAGCAGGTCATTCCCTAGGCTGTAGGTGTGCTGGACATTTTTCCTCCCTAGGTGCAGCACTTTGCATTTCTCCTTGTTGAACTGCATCCTGTTGTTTTCTGCCCACTTGTCCAACCTGTCCAGGTCTTCTTGCAGCTGTTCCCTGCCCTCCGCCGTGTCCACTTCTCCCCATAGCTTTGTGTCATCTGCAAACTTGGACAGAGTACATTTGACTCCCTCGTCCAAGTCACTGATGAAGACATTGAAGAGTATCGGTCCAAGGACCGAGCCCTGCGGGACCCCACTGCCCACACCCTTCCAGGTCGAGACCGACCCATCCACCACGACTCTCTGAGTGCGACCCTCCAGCCAATTCGCCACCCACCGGACTGTGCAGTCATCCAAGTCACAGCCTCTTAACTTGTTCACCAGTATGGGGTGGGATACCGTATCGAAGGCCTTCCTGAAGTCTAAGTGTACGACATCCACCCCTCCTCAGCCAGAACGGTGCAGCTAGACCGGGCCACATCCTGCTCTGGTGTAGCTCCCTCTGAAGGCTGCAGGACCCTGCTCATCTCACGTACACCCGCGTAGAGTCAGCACAATCTGACTGGTGCCTAAATCAGAACAAGCCCCTATGGAGTTGGACCAGTAGCTACCGAGGCAGCTGGTAGAGGGCATTACAATGAATCAGGCACTGAACAATTCCACTTCATCATTGCTAAGACTTAAAACACACAGCGAGCAAGCATCAGATTTATGCTGAAATTACAGAGGGATTCCTACAGACGATTACACTTCCAGCCCAAGCGTGCCAAACGAATCCATCATGATGAACCCCGTCACCGTTACACTGCACTTACTTGTCACATCTTCCCAGGATGGACCTTGGCAAATATGCAAAGGGGCACCGTGAGATTTATTCAGCATGATGTGGCACTTACCAAAGTAGTCATCCGAGGGAGGGTTCTCCATGTCGTACAGCATCTTCTTGGTCAGGTGCTCCAGCTCATCCTCTGGTCTGAAGGCGGGAGCATTTGATGCTGGGCCAGAACCAGGGTACCCGCCCTGGGAAGAGAAGAACATGCATCGCATGAGGTCTCTGGGTGGGCATACCCTACACCTTGAAGTATGATAGCGTCCCACTTTAAAGATAACTCTTGGTTGCTATTTTTTTCTACCAAAGTCTTTGGACGAATACATGTCCCACTGAATGAAATGAAAACATGTCTCTTCCAAAGTTTAATAAAGGACAATATACTCACTTTGAGTGAGGCAGGTTGGCACACTAGCAGTGATATAAATGGCTAGCGATTAGGGGCCCAGACAACTTTGGAGAGTAACCCCAAAAGGTTATGGGTCTATTGCAAGCTGCCAGGCTTAGGGCACACCAGGCTGAGACCAAAAAAAAAAAGGAGCCAATTTTATTTTGGGGATAATTTCATTTGAACAGTGTTTCACAGCAAAAGTGTGTGGCTTTAGGAGGGTACAGGTGAAAGGACTGGTAATTTGAAGGATATAAAGGTAGGCTGGACACAACGCTGCAGTACGGGCCAGAAGGATCAGTCTTGTTCTGACGGGGAGATACACCCGGGCAGCAGTCTCCCGCACAGCTTTTGCACAGCCATGCCCCGATCAAAGAAAACCCTGCCAATGCCATCAAAAGTCACATTAATTTTAAGACCAGAGACACAAACGAGTCCCTAGAAATAAGCCCGAGAACGCTCGGCCTTTATGGATTAAGAGCTGGTGTGAAATAGCAGCAATATTTTCGGAGGAGCCATCTCGCTGGGTGTCGTATAAAATCTGGACACGTCTTGAGAAATGGGGAATTGCTTCTGGGAGGGCTGTGGTGCTAGTTAAACATCAGGTCCTTTCAGCATTACAAAACACTGAGATAACATTTGCTAGCGCGTACAGGTTTTCTTGCATAACTCGCCCGCAAGAATCAACTCGTTCATGCAATAAAGTATGTTCGTTAAAGTCAGTGACTTAGTTGGTTAATTGCTGCTTTTATCGGGGATTTATATTCGGATCCAGACCTTAGAAACATTAGTCTAGCGGCGAACAGCACACCTTTTACTACACATCACGTCTCCGTCAGCGCGGGTGAATGGCAGTAGTACCGGCAAACATTTTGTTTGCCCTTATGATGCACATTGAACTTCCAGACCCTCGAAAATCTTGCCGCTGACATGATGGATGACTTCGAGGCAATAAAACGCAGCAACTCTACAGCATGCCACAAGAATTGCCTGAAATGCACTGACTCTTTTCTTTTGGGCCATAGGGACATTGCAAACTGGACATCGATCGTGTCTGGAGGAGTCCTTAGACCTGTGCTCAGCACTGACATCTCCATCACCCAGAGACACCGCGCTCCAAATTGCACAGGGAGAGGAACTCAAAAAAAGCATTACCCATCGCGGAGGCTTTATCGGGGCTGAGTACTCACGCTCTGAAAACTAAAGATTATGGAAGTCAAAGGAACAAACTTGGTTCGTCATTGGGTATACGCTGTTTCTCCGTTACGGGCATGCTCATACTTTAATAAGCCATGCCAGTATGCTACGATCGATTGTTTTTCTTGATTTCCAACTAGGTATATTATTAAGCCTCTTTTTGCAACCGAGGATGGTAACCAAGAATTAAACGGTTGTGTGCTACGAATAAATCAACGTCCACAAGCAGCCGCACAAACAGGCGAGGAATCATTAGACAAGGTACATTCTGTGATTGAGCTAATCTCTTCCCATCTTGAATTTAAAAAAAAACGTGGGCTGATTCTCTAGGAAAAAAGCCTTCCTGCCGAGAGCCTCTCTAGTAAAGATGGTTGTCTTCACGGTGATTATTTTTTTCCCTTTGGAGTGAACGAGATCCCACTGGAACAAAAGTTTGAAACAATTATCTCGGAGATCGGTAAAGCAAGGATGCAAACCCACCCCCACGCCGGTCGTTTCGGGAGTGGAAACAGCGGAAAGCGTTACGTGAACATGTTTTTCCCAACATAAAATAGTTGACTGCGTTCGAAACGTTCATGAGAAAAATTCATGCTTTGTCAATTTAGGGGATTTTCATGGGGAAAAAAAAAAAGCCCAAAGCTGATATGTTTCTAATGAAATCTCCGTAGGAAGAAAAAAGCCATCGAAAACTGCCAATGAAATGAAAAGCATGTGCTTTATTCTCTCCAAAATAATCAAAAACTGGAACATTTTTGACTGCTCTAGCAAGGGGCTATTTTCCCCGTTACATCAAACTTAAATATTCCTATCCCGTTTCTCCTGACGAGTCTAGGTTTGGCCTTTCTCGCCCTTGCTGAGGGGCAGCTCTCTCTGGTGTAGACGCAGGCAGTAGCACGTCCATACAGCGGGGCTGGGAGGCACCTCATCTAGCCCAGCCCCTGCCTGAGGCAGGATCAGCCCTGGCCAAACCATCCCGGACAAACTCATCGGCTAAACTCTACCTAAGACTTATCCTAAATATTGCTCGGTCATTCCAGGTAAAGACGTGTTAAATAACACCCAAAAGGCTCTTGGGTGTTGGAGCAGCGGTGCTCAACCTCTGGCCTGCGGGCCACGTGGAGCCACGCCATCCAGCCTACGTGGGTCTGGGAATTTGGCAGCAGGGGAAGTGGCAATTAACCCCGACGCTGCTCCTCCACGCCGAATTTCTAAGTCCCGTGAGCCACACGACGTGGCCTTGCTATATGCCAGGCTAGTTCTGCACGCTGGATTGGGGACGCCGGCTGCATCAGTCCCCAGCCAGTCCGATGCTGCATGCTAGACTGGGCCCAGTCCCACGTGCCAGATGCAGCCCACGCGCTGGATCCGACCTGCGGACCAAGCCCACCCTACTCATCCAACCCAGGGGCGGAAAGGCTGGGCACTGCTGCACTAAGCCTGGCTCTCCCCTCGGGCGCTCTGCATCCGCCCTCTTCACTCCAGGCCCCAGGGAGTCTTCCTGGGAGGCAGGAAATGAATTCCCCAAACAAAAACCACCACCAAACGCAGGGGAGGGAGATGCAAGAAACAAACCGAAAGCTTTCATCTAAAGAGCCCCGAGGCCAACCACCTGCTTGCACTGGGCCTGGAGGGTCATCTGGATTTCAAGGATGCTTCAAGGAAAAATGGGGTAGGGGGGAAGACAGAAAGGATGTGGACAAATTGGGGAGAGTCCAGCGGAGGGCAATGAAAATGGTTGGGGGACATGACTGGTGAGGAGAGACTGAGCCAACTGAGTCTGCAGAAGGGAAGACCGAGGGGGATTGAATAGCAGCCTTCACCTCCCTGCAGGGGGGCTGCAAAGAGGATGGAGCTGGGCTGGTCTCAGTGGGGGCAGATGACAGAAGGAGCAATGGGCTCAAGTCACAGCAAGGGAAGCTGAGGTTGGATATTAGGAAAAACTCTCTCACTAGGAGGGTGGTGAAGCACTGGGACGGTTCCCCTGCGAGGTGGTGGGATCTCCATCCTTGGACCTTTTTAAGAGCTTTTAGTTGGGATGATGGAGTTGGGGCTGGTCCTGCTTGGAGCAGGGGGTTGCACTAGGTCCCTTCCACCCTCATTGTCTGTGACTGAATGATAAAACCTTTTCCTGTTGTCACCTGCCTGCAGAGGATGGGAAAGACAGGACCACGGACCTACAGGGATGTTCAGTCCCGTGCAGACCGAGCACGAGTCCCACACTTTGAACCCACGTGGAGCTAAGCGACGCACAGGGCTTCTGCTGTACCGGGGGGACGTCCGCCCCGCACGGAGAGCCAGACCAGCTCGACTCGCCGGGCATTAGGACTCTCACGTGAGTAACGAGCTCTAGAAGCAAGCGCTTGTCCCGATTTCCCCAACTGCTTCTTTCCTTCGTTTAAGTCTAGTAGGTAGCTGTTTAATTAGAAGTAATAAATAATGTAACCCTATAAAAGGTTTATTAATAAAACAATTAGAGCTGCCAAATTTAAAGCACTTAATCTTGGTCGGGCCATTTTTTCTCACTCTTCCCTTTCCTGAGAGCAGATCATGAATCTTGCCTGGGCATATATTTCAATACGGCGAGCACAGCCAAGGATTTATTAGCTCTGGAAATCAATCAGGCAACCAGAGCTCTTATAATAATATTCCATCCATCGTGCGCGTTTCTCTTCCCAGGGTGCTGGATGCTCCCCTCCCCAGGCCTTTATTTGGGAAGGAGAAGACTGAAAAGCTAAGGGACCGATTGCTGCCCTTGGAATACGACTGTTCTTAAGTTTTTGTGCCGACAAGACCCCTCTTGTATAGCAAGAGGCAAGCAGTCTCCTCCATGAAGGCCTTGCACTGCGAACAGGCAAGATAGGGAAAGCATGGATAATGGTGCTTATCCCCCATCCCCTTGGGCCCAGAGAGAGTGACTTGCCCAGGGTCACACAGGAAGCCTGTGGCGGAGAGACAGGAATGAACCCAGAGTACAGACCTTGTGCGTCTTAGTCCAGTGCCTTAACCACAAACCCATCCTTCCTCTTTCTGCGGTAAAATGCCACTAAAAATAAATCCCGTGGCCTCACGTCTTCACCTGAGCTCATGGCCCAGCTGCTTGGACTCCACGAGAAGGAACAGTCCTCCGTGGCTGAATTTCTTTGCGCACAAAGCGGCCTTCCCACCTGCCACCGGCACTATGTCCAGCTCCAACTTTCCTCCACATCCCTGTAGCAGAGAGCGCTCTGGAGCTGCACGCCAGGCTCCTCAGCGGGTAGGGTTTGATCCTCAGTCCCCTCATGCTGCTTTCCCCAGCCCTCGAGTCCTCCAATCTGCAGGCCAAGAAATGGGGGCCGGGTTTGCTTCTTGAATCAACCCCTGACTTTTCCAGATATAAATCGGGTCCAACCTGGCCTGAACTCAGAAGCAAGCATATGCTCGCTCTCATCTCCTTGCAAGAAAGAAGCATGCCTGGGAAAGATGCTGCGTGCTCCCCGCAAACACACCTTTCGGGGCCGGCCATCCATGTTGCTCTGAGAACACCAATAAAAATACTCAGGAAGGCATTCGGGCTTATTTTTGACCGACTGACTGTTTTACCGACAACGCGCCACTTCCACCCTTGATGATTATGCATCGCTAAGAAGATCTGGACCCGTCGCTGAACTGCCTAGCAAACACTGGCTGACCACGGGACTCCAGGAGAGCACGCTGCATGCATGCAGGCTGTTAAGTTGGATAGGAAAAGGGGGGAAATACTCTGCAGCCAGTCTGATGTGAAAGGCCTGTTTCAGCAGAACAATTTCCTTCCTCCTGCCTTGTTAGGTCAGGGGTAAAAATACCAATTCTGTCTCTCCTTACAAAGTAGCCCTTTTTCTTTCAATTCTCTCCGCTGCTCAGAGCTGTCTAGAAATGCAGGTTTCTGTCTATGCTGCTTCAGTAACCTTCAGGCTCTGTTCCCCAGCTCTCCCCAGTGACTCAGTGCATAGGCTAAGGTAACCCACCTGATCCAAGCAAGGTTTGGGTCTGCAGTCTGTGCAGATCTGCAATGCAGGCACTTCTATCCCTGTGGCTTAAAGAGGAGAAATGAGGATCAATGATGAAAGCTTTCCCTTGAAAGTTTAAGGGAATGGTGATCAACCATGATCAACCTTCCCCTTGAAAGTTTAAGGCAATGATGACCAACTTTCCTTTTGAAAGTTTAAGGGAACGATGACCAACTTTCCCCTCGAAAGTTTAAGGGAACGATGATCAACTTTCCCCTTGAAAGTTTAAGGGAACGATGATCAACTTTCCTTTTGAAAGCTTAAGGGAATGATGATCAACGATGACCCACTCTTCCCTCGAAAGTTGAAGGGAATGATGATCAACTTTCCCCTTGAAAGTTTAAGGGAATGGTGATCAACTTTCCTTTTGAAAGTTTAAGGGAACGATGATCAACAATGACCAACTTTCCCCTCAAAAGTTTAAGGGAATGATGATCAACTTTCCCCTTGAAAGTTTAAGGGAATGGTGATCAACTTTCCTTTTGAAAGTTTAAGGGAATGATGATCAACGATGACCAACTTTCCCCTCAAAAGTTTAAGGGAACGATGATCAACTTTCCCCTTGAAAGTTTAAGGTAATGATGATCAACATGACCAACTTTCCTCTTGAAAGTTTAAGGGAAGTCAGGTCTAGTGCTCAATACTGCCGCTGAGTCTCCTTTCACTCCAGTACCTGGGGCTATGCTCTTGGACCAGAAGGATGCGAGTTTGATCCTGGCTGCGGCTGGCAAGTACCAAGAGATCTCAGTGACAAGAGTGATGCTCCTACGTGGCTGTGTAGATGCACACGTGCATTTTGATAGGAGCTACCCTCCACTATTATCCGGCTGCCATAAAAAACGCCAGCATCCCACGGGTTAAATTTCAACTAGCTTTTGGCTCTGTGGTAGAAAATATCTCCGTGCTATAAACAAAAGGAAGTGAGTTCAACGTCTGTGCCACTCTCAGCGCTCTGCAATAACAACATCTGGCTCGTCTTCCTCATTAAAGTTCAGTTCCTAAAAAGCCAGGTCAAGAGAAGCAGTCGTGTGCAATCGCTACGCAATTATTTGGTACAATAAGTCAACATTTCATCTCGACGGTTCGCTTCAGCAGTTCCTTGGTTTGCCTCTTTCATTCCAGGCCTCGCTGATAATCATCTGCCTTTGATTTGCTGGCTACTCAGCTCAGGGTAGACGTGGGATTAGTGCACTTCATTATCCAACACCCTCCTTCCCCTCCACTCCACCCGCCTGGGTAAGAAACACAGTACAGAAATCAGCAAAGACATCAAAAATGATATTGTAATGAATACTCCATCATTCAGGATGCACTGTACATGTTCATTTTTCCTGTCCATTTGCAAATGATGCACGAGAGGTTTCTTCTTTTGGAGAGAAAATAACTTCAATTATGTGTTCTCAACTAAAGAAACATGGAAATTATCTTCTTTTCAAAAGGTAGAATTAGCCCAATTTGGAACTGAAAGGCAGCCAGAAACATTTCTCACTGATATTTACTTTCCCTTTCATTTTTTTCCCCCTTCTCCTTCAGCTGCATAAAGTTTGCAGCTTTCTTCTCCTCTAAACACACCCCAATTTTTTTTCAGTAGTTGGATCAACCGTATCAAGGCCTTTCTATTCAATGGTGTAACAAAGAACCCAGTTTTAGAGGCAGTAATGGTCATCCAACGCAGCTGCAGCCTTTTGGACAAGGGAAGGCGGAGAAGTGAGACATTTCTTAAGAGTTCCTCATGAGATAGAAATATCGAATGATCTGCCTCGCTGACAAGAGAAGCAATGGATCCTTCCTACAGTCAAGGCTTGCGTGAGGTCTTTTACTGAAGAGTCTTCAAAGCCAGGTGGAGATCCTTGGAAAGAAGTGGATTTGTCTAGCTCCTGGAACAAGTCAACAGAGTATAAAAACCCCAGGACATGCAAGAAATCCCGTGAGTCCCCTCAAAAATAGTCACTTTTTGTACGAGATCAAACATGCGGTAATATCAGAGTCAGCCCGTGCCCTACGGCTGAGTCCGTTCCCATGGGCACCTCTTCATTTCAACCCAGGATAACTTTTGCAATCGTTTCTCCTACGCCCGATGAAGGCTGTTGGTGCTCGAAAGCTTGCAATTAAAGAATTTTTTTGCAAAAATCTAGTTGGTCTAATAAAAGATATCACCTCGACCACGAGTCCTGATTGCTTGGGCCTTTGCAAGGATTTCATTTGCAAAGGTTTTAGAAACACAGAAATAGCCATCCGGGGGCAACCAGCAGCCCATGTAGTTTCAAGCCGGCCTCCAGCTGTGGTTAGTATCAACCATTTCCAAAAATATAACGGAGGACCGGTGATGGAGGCACTTATGGAATAACAGACCCCAGGAATATCCTACAGCTCTCGATCTCGGTTTGCTGGACACTGACTCACTGGGAGAGCTGATATCTCTTCCCAAGCTCCTAAGGCCTTGCCATTTCTTTTTAATCTATCCCAAATTGTAACCCAGGGTGTTCTTATGTTCAACTTTCCGTCCTTGTCAAATGCACCTGGTGCCTTGGCTTCAGTGATGCCTTGAGACCATGTCTTCCACAGGCTAATTGCATATGGTGTGAAATTAGTATTTCCTTGTATTAGTTCTCAGTTGGCGGCTGTCAAATATTCCCTTATTTTGGGGTAAAGATGTAGGAAGAACAGGGCATGCTGACTACAACTGAAAAAAGCAGGACCTTGAAGTTGGACTCTGCAAGAAGAGACCTAAATGGGTTACCCCATTTACAAGATCAGATCACATTTACTTAGATGCTTAAAGTACTTAGATGCTTAAAGGTAGATCTAGAGGCCAATTTTAGGCTCAAAGGCCATGATTTTGTGTGTCTGCAGAACTGTGGACAGTGGCTGCTGTAAAAAACAGCTTCAAGACACTGGCGGGGAGTCCAGATGCCGTTGCAGCTGGAGCGGAGGAGAGTGGCACCGATGTGGTCACGTCGTGCTGGAGATACAGGTGCCAGAGGCTGGGCTCCTTCCAGCGGAGGCCTGGGGGATTTCACTATTGAAACGAATGGGAGTTTGGACGTGAAGACCCACCGGACCAGCGGGATGCTGCTTCGGGCAGGGGGGTGGACTAGGTGACCTCGCGGGGTCCTTTCCAGCCCGCCTTCCTCCAATTCTAGTACCATTCCCCTGGCAGAGGGTTGCTAATTAATCAGTGACTGTAAAACTCTCCGAGATCCTAGGATAAAAATGACTATATAAGGGCAAACTGTTCTATTAATCATCAAAAAATGGTAATAAATGAACATGACTATTTTGTCCTTGAATGCTGTGTTATTCTGCAATAGGCTGTTCTTGCCATCCCACGTGTCCTCACTAATGTGCTGGACCTGGAACAGCTGGGCTGTTTTTGCTGGATGATACAGAGGTTGGATAATCTCTAAATATTTATATTTGGCACTTGCTCTCCGCTCCGAACATGACTGTGTTAAACGACAGCTTCCACTTTCATAGCCTGTCACCATTTTTTGCTGAATGCTGGGGTTGTGTGTCATGTTTGAGCCTTGCAGGAGTCTCACTGCACTTTTTTGGGGAGCAAAGCTGGCTATTCTTAATTTTTAAAAAAGTGCAAATCCTCTCATCGTAACAGTCTGCCTTGTTAATGGAGGAAACACGAGCAGTTTAAACCACATGCCACTGAGACTCAGCATATAAATGCTGTGCTTGGCTTTCCATTGACTTTCTTTTCTAGACCTAAGCTAGCATAATGCATCCTTTGTCCCTCCTGGTTGTGGGTGTCTAAACACCGTTGTTCAACACGTCAGTTGGGTTTTTCAAGACTTCAACCACATAAAATGGGGGGCTGAGGGTTGGCCGTATTAGTCTTTGCTATAGGAGCAATAGATACTGATACTTCAATCCCCCTTAAAAAAAAAAAAAAGACAGAAGAAGCTCCATGCTGAAGGTCGAGGTTTCACATTTTCTTGCTTACTGTTTTTGCAACCTGCCCTGCAAACTTCCCCTGGGCTCAAAGTCCCGTGGTATTCCCGGGACGAAGGACACCATCCCCGGGACTAAGGATACCATCCCTGGGACCTGCACCACCCCCGGGACTAAGGACACCATCCCCACATCTAAGGACAGCATCCCCGGGACTAAGGACACCATCCCCAGGTCTAAGGACACCATCCCCAGGACCTGCACCATCCCCAGGAGTCAGGACGCCATCCCCGGGACTAAGGACACCATCCCCAGGACTAAGGACACCATCCCCGCGACTTGCACCATCCCCAGGACTGAGAACGCCATCCCCGGGTCTAAGGACACCATCCTTAGGACTAAGGGACTCCACAGGCCCAATGGTAGCTGCCACCGAAACCATGCTGCCATATCCCCTAACCACTTCGACTTCCAGTACCAGGCCTCAAAGCACTAATTAATCAAGTATTAGTACCACTAAAAGGAGGAGATCAAAGTCTGCATTTCAGACGGGGCCTCCCTGAATGTCCAGGGAATCAAAAACTTGGCCACCAGGCTACTTAAGAAAGATATAAGGTGCTTTCAAACTGTCAGAGCCCCCTGCTTACATGGCTCTGGGTCCTGCTAAAGATGCAGAGGCTGTGTCTGGAGAGATGATGGAGAAGGGCTGTACTCAGGCACACCGGTGTCACTGAAGCCAGCAGGGAGATGACAGGAAGGCTACTGTAAAGGGGAACACTCCCTTCTCCAAATCTCTACACCCAGACATAAAATAAAAGGAGGACAAAGGTTCAACCTAACCCATTTTACAGACGGAGAAAGCGAGGGCAGACTGATATCATGCCCTGCAAACTTAGCAGTGGAAGCAAGGATAGAAACCAATTTCCTTGGTGCCTGGTTCAGTGTGCTGGTGCTTTTAAGTAGACCCGAGTGACACAGGAACGTGCCTGTGGTCAGCTCCTGCCATTTGGGGTTAGGAGACTATTTGCAAGATAAATGCCACCACCTGTGCCACAGTTCGGGTCCGCTGCCTGATTAAAAAACAGCCTCTTCCAGCTGCAATGCCTTGGCAGGTAACAAAAACAGACGCGATGGCGCACGGCTCATGTTTGAAAAGAGAAATAAACCTCATCATTTTTAGAGACGCTAATTTTGCATGTGAAACTTGCATTCATACTGTATTAACAGTTTATATATAGCCCGCTTGCCAGATGCCTGAATATGCTAGAAAAGATACTTGAAGTATGCAAATCGGGTTTCTGTTTTAATACACAAAGAAACTTTAAAATCACATCACTTTCCATCAACAACACAGGTTTCAATCTCGTTTTTCTTTCGTGTGAAAATGTTGGCAGCAAACAAATGGTTAACCAAACGGGTTCAACCCGCTCTGTGCAGTCTCAGTTTGAGTCAGGGGCATCACGGGCCATCGCCCTTCTCAGGGTGCCACTGACTTAAACAGAGATTATGTGTCCTGCTTAATTAACATGTAAAAAAAATATTACAGTAAAAGTGTTGCTCGTACTGGAGAAAGGGACAGCCTCGTGGTTGCACACAGGACTCCGGGGTTTCACTCCCGGCACCTTGCGCAACTGCTCCGCGCCTGCTCCCCGGGGCGAGACTGCTTAGCCGCCCCGCCCCGAGTTACGAGGCTGAACACACGAATGCTTGCAATGTGTGCCGAGATGCTCCACGGGAAAGTGCTGCTTTATATGCCACCCTTCCCCAAAAGGCTCATCCATAAAGCATAAAACGACGTGAGCGTCGACATGAAATAGGACCTCCCGAACCGACGGGGCAGCCTAGCGCTGCCCAAATTGGAAGGTCTTCTTGTTGGGTAAATCTGATGGCTTTTATTAGACAGACTCAAACGGGCGGAAAAAATTCTTCTTTGCAAACGTCTGGATGCAAGCGCCCTGCGTCACGCTGAGGTCGGTGCTCTTCCTGGATGGCAAAACAAAGAAGCCGGAGGCTGGTATCACAGATTCACAGCCGGTTAGGGCCGGAAGGGACCTTGTGAGATCATCGGTATCGAAAAGCATCCAGCTTGCAGCCTCGAGAAGGAGGAAGCTGTAGAGCTGAGGAACAAGGGCTGAGAATGACCCCCTGCGTCCTTCTGCCATGTAGACTTGGCCTGTCGAGGGCACTGGCAGGAGGCTGCTCTATAAGAAAGTGATGCCCTTTGCACATAACTTGCAGGGTGATGATCATAAAGCATGGTGGGAGCTTTGAGCAGCGTAAGTGTGGACTACTCTGTCTGCCTTTCAATGCTCGGGGGTCACAATGAAGTGTAAGGGAAGAGGCAGGCCCTTCAGTATGTAGGGTCCACGTGGTGTAGGACTAACTAGGCCAAAACCAGCACCTTGAATTGCCCCGGGAGGCACTGCAGAGTGGAGCACTTGGGTTACATGCTCCTGGCTACCCACCCCTGCCAGAAAGCAAGACACTATTGTTAGCCATCGTCCTTATTCATTGACCTCAGCGGGACAATCCTCTCCCTTGAGTTTTGCATTGTTTATTAAATCTTCAAAGCAGCCACCTGTCCCCCCGCATGCCCTCCGACTGCCCAGGACACTTTGTGCTCGACATATAATGATGATGAACAGGAACAACCCTGACCAGAACAAAGGTGTCGCAGCGGCAAAGAGCATTCCTGCTGGGCTCAGCTAATCCTTGCTTTCCGGAGGACAGGAAGGCTTCCCCACCTTGTGCATGTCGCCATCCCAGTATTACTCCGCTCCTGCCTCGTCAGAGCCCCCCACGCAGAAATGGTTAAGAGCTCGGTTGGTTTTTTCACAAAGCAACGCACCCTCCTTTGCATCCCAGGGCAGACCTGGTAGGGCCTTTTCAACCCTTGGTAGCATATCTTTGGTGGGGAGCTTTGAACAAGAGACACGGGGCAAGCGTGATGTACTCCATCTGACTTCCAGTGGGAACTGGTCAAGAAAAGAAAGGCAGCAACGGATCCGGCCACAGCAAGACTCAGGGTATCAGGCATCTACCCAGATCACCTGTGAATATGCCTTAAGCTTTCCATGTCTCTGCTTACTTCTCCAGTGTAATAAATGGAGCTAGTCAAGAATATCCAACATTATATATATTTTTAATGTAAAAAAAAAAAAAAGAGAGAAAAGTTTTGCAGGGAGGGAAGAAAAAAGGATCAGAGCGTTTTAATGCTGATCTCTTGCGGGCGAGGGTGCCGTGAGGCTGAATCCATCTATGCTCATGTTTTTGGCCTTTCAGAGAAGTTGCAGAAGACAATCCGATTAAATAGGACTAAGAACAAACTGATGCTGCCCTATGGGGGTCTCCTGGCTCCCACGACTTAGCTTGGTCCATTGGTCCCAAGCCTCAAAGCCACGTGAACTTCAAGTAAATCCAGGTCCAAGTGCATGCTCTCACCTCTGTCTTGCTCCGAGTCTCCTTCTCCCTTATTCAGACCATGCTTACAGCTCTGCCGCAGGATTTCCTGAGGACCTTTCAAGGGCTGAATCCGCAGGAGTGTTTAAAGCCATGCATCTTCCCACCATGTGCAATGAATGAAATATTAAGGTGAGCTCCTACCCCCATCTAAACCCCTGCTCAGCTATCTTACACCCTGCCGAGCCCCGCTTGCAAAGATGTGCTCATTTATTCATTAACAGTCCCTGTCTCACTGGGGAGAGATGGGCTGAGGATAAATCCCAGGGACTACCTGCACTGACAGCCGCAGGCTTCTGCATTGCTCAGACCTGACTGCAGCGAGCTGGGAGACCGGGCTTTTCAGACAAGATGATGCCAACACTGTGGGGAAAGCTCTCGAAGACGCGAGCGGGGTTAATAGCCTCCCACAGAAGTGACGCCGGGGCTATAAGTTACAGCCCTGATGCAAGGTGTAAAAAGGGACCTCAACCCTTCCCCGGGTTCAAGCAGCCCCGCGGGCTTCCCAGTCTGGACTGGCGATGGCAGTCTGCAGCCGCTCAGAGCCGAGCCGGGCTGGGCAAACCTTCTGCCGCGACTCTTGCAAAGCACACAGCCCAAGTCAGAGTGACATTAAATAAAGAGGTGACTACATTAAATGTTCCAGCCACGGGCAGAGCGAGAAAGAAATGATAAGGAGCGCTGAGGAGGAGGGCAAACAGTTATGATGAGATCTGGGGGCGAGATGGAGAGTCTGGAGACTGCATTTCAAGGCCAGGAGCTGGAATCAAAGAGCATAGTCCGTGCACGGATGATGAGCTCAGTCCCAATATTGTAAAGAGCTTTCGCTGCGGCACAGACTCGCGCATGCTTCGCTATCCATTATCCCGGGATCACCAGAAATAATATTTTCAGTGCCAAGCCCTGCGCTGCGCTGGAGGGGGGGACAGAGTCTGGGCCAGACGCCTGTCGTGAGGATTATCATTTATCTCGTCCAATGTACTTATGGAAATGATCTCTAATTTGGCTCACAGCGGTAGGCATTTCTCAACAAAGTCATAATTTTCTGGTGATACAGTGCAGGGCAGTTAACTTAAGTATTATTCAGATAAAAGTGTCAAGTGTTCCTTCAAACGCTGTCTCTGGTCAATGAACTTCCTGCTCGCCGTGGGCTTCGGCGCTCCTGCAAAGTGCTGGGAGAGGGCATATGGTTTCTCTACGAAGGGCTGCAAAATGCAGGCTCTACTTGGGCGGCTGGGGGCTAATGCTCAACAGCAAAATGCGGTGGGTTGTTTCACTGGGATGCAACCCACTTGGTCCACCTGCGTGGGAGCGCTGACGTGAGGCCATCGTGCTACCGGAGGTGGCTCTAGCTACGTGGAGTTGCTCTAGGTGCTTGACGGCAGCGAGCTGGGAGACCTAGCTCTTAAGGAAAAGCCACACAAATCCCAACACTTTGATGGGAAAGCCTTTGAAGATGCTAGTGGGAGCATCCTGAGCCAGCATAGGGTGGGGGTATGTGGTATTTAAATGGTGGGGTGGGGGTACGTGGTATTTAAATGGTGCATGGTTGAATTTACCCGGAGAGGTGAATTGCCACCTCGAAGCCTGACGTTGCACGGTTGGATAAAAGATGGCTGGAAGGGTCAAATACAAGAAAGGGCATCTCTGCAGGATGGCCAGCATGCTCCAGGACTTTAGATGAACCTTTTTCCAACACAGGGAAATGATGGAGCATCTGGTTGGCAGGACCACGAGCGTGACTGCAGCAAGACAGAAAGAGAAGTGACGGGGGTGGGAATGCACGGCATGGAGTTCACAGCAGAGAGAAGAAGATGGACCTCTAGGTTGAAGACGAATGAGACACAATAAGACCATGAGCAAGCAGGTGAGGAGAGCCTCAGTTTGGAAACACCTGGCTCGTATCTCTAATGACAAGCTCCTGTACTGGAAAGGATCTGTGCTGCTAGGATCAAAGAAACGGTGAATGAGTTAGGGCGGTGCTTCCCAAACCATGCTCTGCAAGGCCCTTGCACCAGGCCTGTGCAGTTTTAGCAGGTTTTGCAATTAAAAGGGGGTGAACTAGGAGCATCATGTTGTGAGCTGTGAGTGCACGCAGCTGCCTGCTGGTCCAAAACATTTAGGGGGTACAAAAACTGCAAGAACAGAGGAGGAAAAGTACAACATGGGGGTATACCCAGTGCCAGAGCAAGAGCCACGCAAGGCCAGGGAAGCAAGTGGAGCAGAAGGAGCAGGGCAGCCCTAGCTGAGAGGAGCCTGCAGCCCCAAGAGATGGCCCTGAAACTCCCTTCTGCTATGCTAGCCCAGCCCAGAGCTACCCTTGGCACCACCAGTCTCCTGGCATGGGATCTGGGCAAAGCCAGGTCAAAGCACACCAGACCAAACCTTTGGAGAGTGATGGAGGGAGATTCACATCCTGAGCCATCTTCAAATCCCACCGACCCATGGGGTATGTGGTATTCAAATGGTGCACAGCTGAATTCATCCGTGGGGGTGAATTTTCACCTCTACGCTTGACTGAAACCCCGTTGCACAGCTGGATATACAAGCAGCGGGCAGACGAAGTCCTGCAGACAGAAAGCATGCTGCCTTGTCTAATGGATATTCCTACCCCCTGTACTGACATCCCAAGAGGCACCCCCAGCAAGATCGTCCCATGTCCGGGTTGCCTGTCTCTTGGCACGTTCAACCCCAGCCCCTCGGTGGGGGTTTTACAAAAGCAAACGGGGACCTTTGCAGCTGGGGTTCACCTGTGACTTCTAGGGGTGCAGCTGCCTCGGCTGGCAGGGAAGCCCCAGCCCCTGGGAAGAAGTGAGCACCCAAGGAAAGCTCAGCCTTTTCAATCAAGCTGGCATTGACTTGGGGGAGGTCAGGACTCAGGAAGAGAGTGATGAGAACTGGCAGCTCAACAAGATCCACGTTTCGCTGTCCGAACACCCTTCCGCGTCCCGAGATGCATCTGCGCACGCTGCCCGCAGGCCTCCGGGGCAACCGATGAACTGATCTGGCTAATTGGTCGAGCAGTACTTAGCGGGGAACAGAGCGAGCAGAAGGAGGCTGCGGCGTGTGCAATTATCGCTGAAGAGGCCGAGGGCTGTGGCAGGAGAGAACAAGCTGTCTGCAGTGCTCCGGAGGATTACAAGGACCACCGGAGCCGGGAAGCGCTTTTATGTTTTGTTCAGCAGCAGGAAGGAGAAGCAAAAAAAAAAAATCCCTGTGCTGTTTAATGATGGAGCCACTCTCAGAGTCGGTGGCGGGGGGAAACCTACTGAGCTGCAGAGTGAAGGGCCAGACCCTTGGGTGGTGCAAACCGGTGTCAATCCTGGAGCCTTATGCAAAGCACGCCAGCTCAATCCACGCAGTGGAGCGACATGCTGGGTAAGGAGAACCTGTTCAAAAAGCACTGTCTGAATCCAAGTTTGAGCTGTTTAATTAGGATGCCTAAATGCAGTCTGATCATAGGAATCGTAGGGAAGTAGGGCTGGAAGTGAGCTCAGGAGGCCACATCCAGTCCAGTCCCCAGGTCACAGCGGGATCACCTCGACTAAACCAGCCCAGCCAAGGGTCTGTCCACCCTGGTCTTGGAAGTTGCCCAGGACAGATATTCCTAGACAGCATGTCTCAATGCTTGACCACCCTCATCTGCAGTAATGTGTGCCCGGTGAAGCCGACAGGCAGGAGGTTGCCCAGGTCCCGAGTGGGCACTGCCGTCAGAGACCACCTACCTCTGCAAAGGAAGAGGGCTGCAAGTAAATTCATTTTATGCAACTTGCATGGCACTCTTGGGCTCAGTCCTTGCTCCCACCTCCAAGGACCTCTTCCCTCTCCACCCTAATCTGCATTTATTCCTACCAGCGTCTCGTGCTTCAGACCATTGGTTTCTGCTCCTGGACCAGGCTTAATTCCAGGCCTGGGCATCCCTTCCAGAGTCTGTATGACCCACTTCCTCCAAACCCCGTCTCCTGCATCTCATCTGCAGGATGCTGGGCAGAATCCAAATAGAAAACAGCTGGGACGATCCAGCTGTCTTAAAGCCCCCAAGAGACCATGTCATCCTATTGCCACATGCACATCCATGCTCCACCCTCTACTCCATACAGCTCTCTCCTAGTCCAAATGCTTTAGGGGAGGATGCAAAGAGAGAATCAGCCATCATTTTGTGCTGTGCACATTCACAGCATCACCTGTCAACTGTGAATGAGCTGCAGGGCTCTCCCGGTGCATGAAAATCACAGCACGTGCATGCATAAGAACATCAGCGCTAATATCCATAGGGTCAGACCAAGTCCAAGTCCAGCGGCACAGAGCAGAGGCTGGAAGGGAGACTGAACTGGGTCTGGCCAGGGTTTTCCCCCTGTTCCTCTCGCCCTTGCAGCCTCCAGCATTTGAGGTCCAGCAAGCTCCAACACAGAGCCTGTGCTCCTCAATGCCATGCTCAACAGCGACCGATGCCCCTTTCCTCCAGGAATGTGTCCAGCCCCTTGTGAATGCAGGCAGCAATACCTAGAAGAGCTCATAACACGGCTCTGGACACGAGGAGGGGGACGCCAGCTACAGAAGCACTAAGGACACGTGCTGGTTGCTCCTGCCCCACATCCCACCCTTTTCTGCTATGTAACACCGTGTTTTTAAGCCTCATCAGAGGCGCTGGGTGTTGGCTATAACTAAGTCTGGGGACTTTGGGTTGACCAGGAGCAAAGCTGGAGGGTCTTGCCCCTCCGTTCAGGATCAGATCGATGCCCTATTTGGGGCCAGGAAGAAATATGACCCCATGGTCTGACTGGTATGGACTGGGGGAAGTTTTCATCTTCTGTAGCAGAGGGTGCAGCCCTCTGCCCAGGAGCTCTTGAGCACGTATAGACACAGGACATCGGCTGCCATGGTCCCCTTGCTTTCCCTGTGGCCGGTTCGGGTGAGCGGTGTGTGCCGCGTCAGGGTTGAGGGTCGTCCTATGTAGAGTTTAGAGGATGGATTTGTCCGGGGTGGTTTGGATAGGGATGCTCCTGCCTCAGACAAGGGCTGGACTAGATGTCACTTCTGGAGCTCCCTGCCACCCCGCTTCTCGATGACTCTTTGAACCAGGCTCCACTTCCCTCTTCTGGGACGGCAGCTCAGAGTCATTTGATGGTTTTATTCTGGGTCCTGCCACGAATGGCACGGCTGTCTCTGCCCGAGATCAAGTGCAAGGGGAGATGCTTCCCTCCCCATTAGTTGCTGCAGGGGATCCATCCAGCTTGGATTTGAGGCACTCTGCCTGGGTGGCGTGGAGGAGCCGTACCAGCATCCGTCCTTGGAGAAGCAGGGGGTTGATTTGTAAACCTGCAGGAGGGCCGACCTGGAGCCGGCACTGAATTCCTATTTCAAACACCCCTCGAGACAAGCACGCGGACACGGAGCCAGCTTGCGAGCAGGGAAATGGCAGAAGAGAAGGCGGTTGTCGCGTGAGCCGAGCTGCCACTGTTGAGACGGCAAAGATGCCGGCTCAATCTGTTGTGCAAAGCTGAGGGTGCGCGTCTGTGCACGAACTACAAGAGAAAAGGCACTACCCCCTCCCAGCAAACATCAATGCCATTCCCTGTCTGCACGAGCACCTCCCAGCACACCAAAGGGGCCAGGGCCTCATCCAGTCCATCAGCCGGTGGCTAGCCAGGACCAGGCGACGGCGGCGCACAATGGAAAGTCCCTTTCCGACTCCTCCCTGCAAATGACTCCCATCTGCCCACGGCAGCACTGCGATCACGCGCTTCGTTTTCTAAACCCAAAATAGCAGGATCCAGACCTGGGACGTCACGTGCAGCTGCACTGGGGAAAAGGATGCAGTCCAAATGCCACCTTCCGGCACGGCCGGTGGCTTTGGAAAGGCACCGAAGCCACGACACAGGCAGCTTTCTCCTTGCCATGCCAGCCTCTCTGCTAGCAGAGCGTGCCTCTCCCCGCCTTGAGCCTGCAAAAACCACTTGGCATCTCCTCCCCGGGATGGGACCGTCTCTCCCTTGCTTTCCGTCCTCTGCAAGGCAGCCAGCGGTCGGCGGGGGGTGAGAAACAGCCTCGTCCCGCGCTCTAGGCTCCGCGTTACGTTGCTCAACCTGAGCTATAATCAGAGCAGGCCGTGTGGACTCAGCCGGCGCAAATCAGTGCGGCTGCAGCGATTTCCAGGGAGCTGGGCCAATTTCTGCTCGCTCGCTGAACACCCCCCACGTACTCCCTGGCTCTCCTCGTTGGGCATGTCTCGTGCCTGATCTGTGAACCTCCCGGGTTGGAAGATGCTCGGAGAACGCCGGCTCGGCACGGCGTAGCGGTGCCGTCCCTCCAAGGTCACTAGCGGAGAGGGCAAGCATCTAAAGGAAGGGCTGCATGGGTGTAGAGCAAAAGAGGACGTCTTCCTCCCATATGCAATAGTGGGGGGAGAGCGGGGCATCATGGAAGGGAGGGCCGTGTTTTTCCGACAGTCGGTGCAAGCTTGGCAGCTGTGCCAGGGAGCTTCAGCAGGGGCAGGGGTGAAGGGTGGCATCCTGAGCCACATCTTTCTGCCCCTGGACCTCTGACTGCTGGACACAGGAGGATTTCTGGTGGGGCAGCAAAGGTCTGGGTGTCTGGAGGCAACTCCCCAAAAACCTACTCCTGCACAGGGGACGCCAGGACCTGATCGTGCCTCCTCTGATATCAATGGGTATCTCGGAGAGGAGATTACACAGACAGCCCAGGCCAGTGATAACAGCATCAGAAGAAAAATATGGAGAACCAGAGAGGGAAAAATACACCCCGTGGTTGGGCTCTTTACCGTGGTGCATCTAGGTGGAGAAATGCAATACTGACATCAATCCCCGGGAGACCGATGCACTCAATCGTCCCCAGCGGTGCCCCAAAATGTGACAAGGCATTGAATATTTGGAGCAAACGTGCCTCGCTATGGAGGTGAATAGATGAGAGAGACAAAGGGAAAGAGCCGAGACCCAACGTCACCAGGATCCACGACCTTCTGCAACCGTTTGCCATCGAACATGCGGATCTCCAGACTTGCCGATGACTTTCCTATACTGGAAGAGGGTCATCGTTGACAGTCCCTTGGTACAACGATGGCAGTGACGGCTCTGGGGTAAGAAGGGTCTGGCCCTGGCTTTCTGGTGACAAAGCAGCTCTGATTCAGAGCCTCTTCCTCACCCCCCTAAACTTCCAAAACAAAGATAAATATACCCAGATCCAAGGATTTCCACGACAAACCAAGCCCATGGTCCCATTTCCCTCCTCCGCCCAACAAACACACTTGCAGTCCTGCATCCTGGCTCTGCAACGGGTGCTTTGGAGGAATGAAACCCAGAAAAGCCAGCCCTGGAAGAAAGTTTCTTCCTGACCCCGGGCAATTCATGGTTGGCTTAGGCCCTGAAGCAGGAGGTTTAGCCAGAAGAAGTCTTATCTAATATAACTGAAATGTCCTGAAGTCATGATGCACCAGAAGGTGGGTGTCAAAAATTCAGAAGGATTTTCAACGTACACAGACTGGTCGTGACATCTCACACCTCCCTCATATGGGACAGGCATTTAAAGAGGAGTTAAGAAGCCAGAAGTGTCGTATAGTCGAGTGCTCAGACCTTCCTCCACGTGCCGCTGGGCCGTCCTCCACTTGCTTCACTGCAGGGTCAAGCAGGGTTTGAGATCGAGCGCTGTGAACCGCTTTGGAGAAAGGCCCGCTTTGGAGATCATTTATAGGGTTGTGCCACGTGAAAAGTAAGTTCAAGAAAACGGTATAATTACAGGCTTGTTAGAAGGAGGGTTGGCTATCATAGCTCTGCACCGCATCTTGGAAAGGAGTGAGCCCCAAGGTTTGGGTTTCGGTCGTGTTTATCACGAGAAATCGCTGCTTCCCGAGCCGTCCAAGGGGATGAGCAGTAATGCAGGCATCTCTCTGGCTAGAAGGGCCCGAGAGCACAGGTATCCTTGTGTCGTCCAGCCAAAATGAGCATGAGCTGTATGTCTGCGGCATGTGCCTGCGCTCTTCAAGGGCTGCCTCTGCGCTGCCGAACTCGCTCGGGCGCTTGCCTTGATGCTGCCCCCAATCCCCTGCCCATCCCCACCTGGAAACCTCACACTCCCGGATGCTGCACTGGTGAGAGCTTGCAGTCTGCTTGCACCTGCTCTGCCTGGCACCCTAGTTAGGTTGCAGCGATAATGCAGGCTAGGGTATTCAAGCGCAGGCGGTCCTCCAGTGCTTTCCCACAATTCCCCTCTTGAGCCCAGAAGGACAGGTGATTTTCCCTGCAATTGCTGGGGGAAGAAAATCCAACTGGGCTCGGGTTTGCTCCAGTACAAAGAGCCACAGACATCCCGATGGTGCATACAGCAAAGTGCAGCCCCCTGCACTCGGGCAGGGCTTTGCAGCGCGACTGCTCCCACCTGCAAGGGGCTAAGCATCCTCCAAAGGGGCCAGGTTGAGTCACAAGGCTGCAGGAACCAGACAGCGCTAGCACCAGGAGGGGGTCAGGACAAAAAAAAAGACGTGGCAGCCATCCGGTCTGCAAGCCCCCTGGGAGATCATGCTTCTGGCATGGAAAGAAAGGAGCAACCTCCGCCTCTGCGGTGCTCGGCCCGAGCAGGCCAGGCTCAGGTCTGTCTCCCGAGATGCACAAAGCTGGTCAGGAAATCCCCAGTTCCTAGAAACCATCCCTCAGGGGCTTGGAAGAAGGGCTCTGCTATCAGCCACAGATGAGCTGATCAGTGCCTAATTAACGAACATGCTCCTTTTGTCCCCTTAAACAGGCTCTACCTACCTCAGTGGCATGGTCTGGACTGAGCTAGGAAGGAACAAGGTTCAATTCAGGTCTCTTACACACCATCCCTGCTCCTAGCAGGGGCGCTTCTAGGTGCTAACATCACAGAAGTAACGACCACCAGCCGTGTCCTCTGTAGCTAAACCCTCCCGCAGAAAAAGCCCAAGGCCAATTTGCACAGTCCTAGCGAACGGCACAGCTTGTTTCCAAACATAAGCCCCTTTGCTTTTTATTTTTCAGTGCCCACTTGCATCTCGGGTTTTCACCTGGGGTCTGCCCAGCATCTCCCTCCCTCCCAGGTGAGCGTGCCACACACTAGCACGAGAGCTCAGCGGCTTTGGCTCACGCTAAAATTTACGGCCGTCTCCGTTCGAACAGCGTTTGGTCCCGTGCACTTGGCTAGCCCGGCTCCTGGGCTTTCAGGGGCTGAAGAAGAAACGCTTGCTCGCTTCATAATGAGATTCACAGTAAACGGGGGAAGTGATGCAAAAAGAACACAATGTTCAGAGCTGCCACTCATGATTAAATAATTAGTCAATATTACGCTCAAATGCTGCCTCCAGTGTTTCCTGCCAATCTGTACAGGGAGGAATTTGTCCTTACGTTACACCGGCGGCTCATTGCAGTAATTTCTATAAGCTGGCACGTTGGCCTCAGCAGAGGATGGGTCAAGCTATTGCTAATCCAGTTAGACTGCTAAATACAACTAAGAACTGTGACAGATTAGAAGTGGGGGTGGGGACACGGCCTGGGCAAGACAGACATCCTCTCACCTGATTTTCAGTGGGTTTCCTCTTAAAAATGAGGCTATTAGCTAATAATTCATGCACAATTGGGGGAGGTGAGTGTGCAACGTTCCCTGGCACCAGAGAAAACCCTGCCAGCTGCTGATGGAGGGACATAACTTTCATTTATAAAGCCTGTGTCTTTATAGCGGATAATCACACAGAGCCTGTCTTGTCCGCAGACCACAACGCACCGCCCCAAAGCTGGGGTTTATTATTCGGGGGGTGAAACCGAGGCACGGGCAACGGGCGCAACATGCCCACGGTCACAGAACAAGGAAGAGGACCTGAGTCTCAGTCCAGCACCCTCCTCTACTGCCTATCCGGGATGCCATTCCCGATGCCCCCTCAACCAGAAGGTGTTGAACAAATGCACCCAATACTCTTTTTTTTACATCCATGGATGGGAATTAGGCAATCATATTATGCATCGGCATGGTGCCAGGAAAAGACGCCAGCATCCAACAGCACCACCCCTAGAAAAGGACCTATCCCCCTCCCCACGGACATCAGGCCAAAGCCAGGGTAACTGCCCAAGATGATGCACACAGATGCTGTGGCTGACCAGGACACGGCATGGTGCCCTAAGCATCCCCCCTCCAGGCTCAAAATGCACGGGGACAGGGTAAATGATAGCTGGCTTGAAGCCTCAGGTCAATCCCGCTTGTAGATCTCCGCTATGGCCGGTGCATGAAGGTCCTCCAAGGTGCTGTGCTATAACCAGGTGGGTGCAATGCATTCCTGCCTGCCTTGAGGCATGCGGTTTGCAGAGCTCCCGGCCCTCCTCTCCCTGCCCCGAATGCAGATCTCCAAGTCTGCTTCACTGAGGCCGAGGTGGTGGTGCTGAGGCCGACATCCTTTGTCCCTACATCATTGCTGATCCCCTGGCACCCCAGTGCTGATCATTTGCCCCCTCACTGCTGATCCCCTGGCACCCCAAGCACATTGCATTTGCCCCGTGCTCTCTCACTTGGAGCACTGGCTGTAAATGCACATGGGAGAGGGAAGAATAATGCAGGCCCTTTCCATCCATCCAAAGCTCCTCATCCTGCATGTTGGGTAAGCAATCGCAGCAACGTGCCCATTCGCATTAATGGCGCTGCTCCCGGTCTTCAGGTGAAGCATATCCTTAAGTGCTTTGCTGGATGGGGGCCAAAAGGACAGGGCTGGATGAGATGCTACAAGAGCCAAATTTTCCCCACAGAGCACAGGGAGAGAAGGTCCCTGAACCATCTCCGTCGAGGGCTGCTGCCTCTGCCCCTCTTGGGCGTGCGGCAGCTTTCCTTGGTGCACGCTGACCCGCTGGACCACGCGGGACAACCCGGCGTGGAGGAAGCGTGGAGCTGAGCTCTGCAGGGGCTGTGATCACCCCCGCATCTAGAGCGGTAGACTGGGACCCAGATCTGCACCTCCACCTCCAACGGCCCAGTCCTGAAGGCCTTACTCCCTTGCCAGCTCCCCAAAGTCCAGGAGGCTCCTGAGAGGAGAACAAGCTCACGCAGCTGGGTCTGTGTTTACGGGGCCAACCAAGACTGGTTTTTCAGGGCAAACAAGGAGGAGAAAGGGTGGGAGATGGCCATGCTAGCTGCTCCGCCTGGCCCAGATGCCAGCAAAGTCCCTAGCTGCCGGCTGCACCGCCCATGATACAGGTCTGCTCACACATAGGGAAGACTTCAACAGGGCAGAGAGCCTAAGTGACTTGCCCAAGGCTACGCATGCATCTGTGGCGCGCGAGGCAGCTGCTCGTCGTGGTTAACTGAGCTAATCCGAGGAGACATTAGCAACTGTTTTACGAGCGAGAGGAACAAGGAAGAGCTCCCACCTGGAACCGGCTGCCGAAGCGCGTGGGAAAGCGCGGGAGCTGGGCTGGAGCGAGCACTACCATTTACAAGGACTGCCCGGTCGTAAAGTTTGCACCCAGCTACGGCTGGGGAGCTGGCTCCCACGTGTCGCAGGGCCCGCTTTCCACCCCGTGCTGGCGCGAGAAGAAAACGGGTTTCAGCCTTGCACAGCCGAGCCAGCTCCCACGGAGACATCCCACAAAGCCCCTTCCTGGAAACGATTCAGATTCCCCAGGCATCATCCACATGGCTTGAACCTCCACCCGCCTCCAAAGCCTTGATTTCCTGCAGCAGAGTCCAATAAAACAGTGATAACAGCATGCAAGCAGCAATAAACTTTGCTGCGGAGGGAAACCCGAGATGCACGTCAGCTCCATTTTGCAATTTTTGTTCGCATCCGGACAGGACCCGCACTGGTGAGATCTTTGCCTGGAGCTGCCTTGGGCTCCCGAGAACGTCTCTGCTGGAGCTAAGCACTTGCCTCAACAAATGGGCTTTGCGATCACATCTGATGGGCTGAACGCGAGTCTAATTTATGAAGCACGTTGGATATGGAGACTAATGGATCTTGCGGGGTGTATGCTGCACGCTTGAATGGACTGCCCGGCCGCTCGGCGCAGAGGGAGAAACACAGAGGAGAAATGCTGATGGCACAACTTCAGCAGCCTTCGCTGTAGCTGAGTTTTGCTACGCGGGCCAGGAAGGGAAAACAGCAGACCCGCGTCGAGCTGGAAGCAATTAGAGACGGAGCACAGGTGGCTCTGCCTGCAAAATCCAAATGAATCAACACGCCGGGAGAACCCGAACCCGGCCCGTTTGCCCCACCGACCACAAATCAAGGCAGGAGGATGAAATGCATGCGGTCGAGTGGATGTGCAATGTCCCTCTCTACACCAGAGGAACAGATGGGCTGTTGCAAGACATACCAGAACTAGCAAAGCAGATGGGCAGCATTATTTTTATGCTGGTTTATAAGTGAATATTGAAGTTTCCATGGGGGCACCTGAAAAGTCGTTTAAGGGCGGTATCCCGCACTCGGCGCAGGCAGTGGCAGCTCTCAGTTCGTGCTGTGGAAGTTGTGTATTGCAAGCGATGTTGAGCCTCCTGGATTCAACGGTGAAACAACCATCGACCCCAGGGTCAGTGCGCTTCGTCCAGGAGGACGGATGTTCAAAAGCATCGTCCCGACTGCCTGCCCCAGCACGGGATACTCTTTCCATCCCCGCCTGGCTGTGCTTTGTGCAGCGATCTGTCCAAGGCTGAAACGGCAGCTTGGGAGCGGCACCGCTTCCGCAATTTGGACTCATCAGCTCTCTTTCCTTCCGCTTCCTCGCCTTCGGTGTCAGTTCAGGAGGCAGCGAGGAGCTGAAGGGCGCTGCTCCCAGAGCCGAACTCGAGGGCTCGACTGCAGTTCATGGTGGCACGAGCATTTGAGTCGGGAGCACAATTATGCTATTTATCAAGCGAGTGCTGCAGAAGACAGGCTTCAACTCTCGTCGGGGGTGTCTACACATTCCCCTGACTGCACATTTGGTACTGCACACTCATTTACACTCGTTTTACCAAGGACTAAATGACTGCTCAGTACCCACCGGTACCACACAGTCCTAGCGAGGCATGGTATTTTTTGGGCGCCACATTGCCTTAGCGATGAGCTACTCATGATGTAGCTCATTGCTGCTGTGCAGGAGTGTTGGTGTCCCGGTTTGTTACCTGGACACAGCAATGAGCTACGACGCTGTAGCTCAGCGCTACAGTAACATAGCATCTGGTGTAGACGTGCCCACAGGATCACAGAAAACAAGGGTTGAAGGGAGCTCAGGAGGTCACATCCAGTCCAACCGCTGCTCCAAGCAGGACCAGCCCCAACTACATCATCCCAGCCAAGGCTTTGTTGTGAAGGCCTTAAAACCCTACAAGGTTGGAGGTGCCACCAGCTCTCTGGGTGACCTGTCCCAGTGCTTCTCCACCCTCCTGCTGGGAAAGTTTCTCCTAATATCCAACCTCAACTTCCCTTGCTGCAGCTTGACACCATTGCACCTTGTCCTGTCATCTGCCCCCACTGAGACCAGCCCAGCTCCATCCTCTTGGCAGCCCCCCTGCAGGGAGGTGAAGCTGCTATTCAATCCCCCTCCGTCTTCTCTTCTGCAAACTAAATCAGCCCATTTCCCTCGGCCTCTCCTCACCCGTCCTGTCCCTCAGCCCCAACCATTTTCATTGCCCTCCACTGGACTCTCTCCAACTAGTCCACATCCTTTCTGTAGCAGGGAGCCACAGCTGGACACAGGACTCCAGATGTGGTCTCGCCGGTGCTGAATAGAGGGGAAGAATCGCTGCCCTGGATCTGCTGGCAACGCTCCTCCCAATGCAGCCAGGATGCTGTTAGCCTTCTTGGCACAAGGGCACACTGCTGGCTCCTGTCCAGCTTCTTGTCCCCTGTCCCCCCAGGTCCTTTTCTGCAGAGCTGCTGCCCAGTCCGGCACCCCCAGCCTGCACCGGTGCAGGGGATTGCTCCCTCCTCAGTGCAGGACTCTGAGCTAACCAAATGCAACACAGGCCCTTTACAAAAGGGCTTTGCTTTCCCGCGGTTCTGCTGCTTTCACACCCTTTCCCCACACCCAGGTTTCCCAACCACCCCAGCTAAATCAGGCCACCAAGTTTCAGTTTCCATTTCTCAGGAAATGAGCGTAATGCATGGCTTCACAACGTCTTCAAGAAGCCTGCGGCACTGCAACTCGCACTTCAACGTGCAGGACGGCAGCTTTCAGCAGCCGTTGGTAACTTTGGGGGCCCAACTCGAGGTAACGTTAAGCGGACTGGCTTTCAGAGAGGGCTGAGCCCAGCGAGCATCTGATAATAGGCCAGTTTAAGGTGCTTCAAAGGTGGGCCCTGAAATAGCACATTGAAAGTCCCCTGTCAGGTGTAAAGCAGGAAGCCCACAGGCCCAGGAGGGGTAAGGACCGTTCATGCACAATGACAGGATTGAGCCTTCAGACATCACGCACTCGATTCACATTTACTGTAAGGCACTTGTGCTCTGATCTTGCATGCAGAAGACTCACGAGTAGGTATGCATTATCCAGACCGCTTTCTGTTGCCAGAACAGAGCAAGAGGCCCTTCGTTCAACTGGGATTTGGGCTTCTCACCTCCAAGATGCTGCATCTCCTGATCACGCTGCCTCCAGATGTGGGTTCAGCGGCTGGACAGATGCTGGGCTGTGTAGCCCCTCAATCAACATCCAGCCTTTCAGAGCAGACCTTAATGTCCCATCCTACTGACATGGTTCTTTGGATGAATCTCATATCTTTTATTAGATCAATGTAAATAGTTGGAAAAATTGTTCTTAGCAAGCTTTCGGGTTTAAAACCCCGCTTTGTGCCCATGGACGCTGAGCCACAGGGCTCTGCTCCAAGGTCTCAAAGGGATTCAGAAGTGCTTTAGAAAGGGGTGCTGCTCCGTGACAGCCTTGTCCACCCAGCCTCCTGGAGACAAAGGGGCTGAAGAATACAAAACCCTCTTTTGTAAGGGTTTATTCCTAATATACTGAGAGCAAAAAAAAAAAGTAACCAAAGGCAGAAGCCACAGGGCTCTTGCTGGAATATTTCATTTCCGTAACAGCTTGAAATCTCCAGGCTGAAGATTACCTGCGTGCATGTGCCTGTGTGTTAAAGCCACAATTAAAGGGAGTATAAAATCCCTGCCGTGTAGTCACCAGGAGACTTTTAATCACTCCCAGCCTTGTTCCTTCGCACGGGAAGTGTGAACGCGGTGGCTGCTCATGCCCGGCTCTGTGGACCGCGGCAGCTTGGCGCTCCCAGCGGCCAGGTGCGCAGGACACGTCTCGCATTGGGGCAGATGATGTGTCGGGTTTCTCAACCGAGTTTTGGAGCTTGTGACATGGAGATAACGCCCTAGTGCTCGGTGGCTGGTGTGTATTCAATGCGGGGACGCCCCAGGAAAAATGGAGCCATGCCCCGCAGCAGTGAGCTGCTATACTCCCCCGCCCCGGCTCCGTATCACTCACGCCCAGCCTTTTCTTTTCTTTCTTTTCTGGATGTAGCACATTTATTTATTTGCAATTCCTGAAAGTCGAACCCTGACATTTATTTGCAATTCCTAAAAGTCGAATCCTGACATTAATTTGCAATGCCTGAAAGTCTATGGAGCAAACTCCGAACCGTCTCAGCGCATGCCATTACAGGTCTGCCTAATCTATAAGCTGCATAAGTGACATTCAGCATTTGGGCTCCGTGTTAATAAAGCGGGGCTGTTTTTAACGTGCATGTTTGGGGGCAGATTCACGTCCCAACACGACGCTTTGTTTTCGGAGCCCGTCTCCTTGCCACCTCTTAAGCGGGTCAAGAATAAAGCTGGGAAGCTCCAGGGAGGCCCGCTGGGGATTCAGCACTTCTAAAGACACCCATTCAGGTGGCTAAATACGGACTGAGGAGGGCACCCTTTGAGCCACCTATGCGCTCGCACATCTGGACACCGCGGCGAGGCAAAGAGCGCTGTGAACAGCGGTACCCGGCGCAGGGAGGACTCGAGGTGGCCAGCGAAGTGCGAGGAAGGCACCTCTCCCCCGAACAGCGAAGTTGTGCACGGCGACTGAACCGCTGGAATTTGCAAACGAAGCCAACCCAGTGTAATTAGCTGCTTGAACTCAAGAGGTTTAGCAGCTCGCTTTCGGAGCAAGAGGTGGTGGCATCTGCCAGGGCAGCGAGCAGCTTAGCGGTGGACTAACGAGCTTACATTACTCCTGCAGCTCCCCAAGTCCATTCGTTCCAGATCGGGGAACGTGCACGCTCCGCTGGCAAAGTCTTGCAGCTGCAAAAGCTACGCTCCGGCGGATGCCCCCTTCCTCTGACTTCATCACCCTGAAAGGTGAACATCCCCGAGTGCTGGGCTTCTCGGGAGAGGTGCTGGGCCCCTCTGTTTCGGTCACGGGCACACAGGACTTCACAGCATCTTCCAAGGTCAGGCCTGACACCAGAAAAGGCAACAAGGAAGAAACAGAGGAGGGAGGAAGGGCCGGAAAACAAGGAGACGAGGGAAAAGTGCTCAGTGCCGCACGCAAGGGAATAAGGCTGCTCATCTCGCCAGCATCAGAGGCTTGTCTGAACGATTGCACGGATGTGTCATCATCCCTACAATATCTATATATACACATAGATAATATCTATATCTATAGCTATATACATAGATCTATCTCTGTATCTATCTATATCTATGTATATAGATAGAAACAGATATAGATGTATATAGATAGATATAGCTATAGATATAGATGTATGCATATACCTATAGATATAATCTTTGTATAGAGATATAGATAGATATTGATATCTATATCTATACTATATATATATGCAGCCCTCCAGTCATGCCACCAGCAGTTTGCAGAAACAAGGGCAACAGAAATGCAAGCTCGGAAGATGGCCCAAGCTGGGTCTTTCAAGACGCAGAATACAAAACCCTGCGATTTGTCACAACAGCCCAGATCTGGGTCCAGCTGAGTGTTTTGTGCTTTCTCCAGCAGAGGCTGATAACTGATGCTTGCCTTTTCAAACAACTGCCATTTATCCCGACTCCGATCCAGCGTCTAAATGGCCAAATGGGTGTGATTGCGCTAAATCAATTATGTCGGCTGTTACAAGGATTATATTTTGATTCCACTTAAAACTGTAAACCCTCCCACATACTTGTTGCCTAACCCTGCAATTATGCCATAAATGGTGCGAGTCACTTTACAGACTGCAAAATAAATACGTGGCAGGGAGAGTCAGTGGCCTGCACAGAGCATGGGAGTGGAGATGGAAAGCAGGGGATGTACAAAGCAGATTTATGGAGGCGTTTTATTGGCCATTACCAGGCTGTCCACAACTATCAAACTTTCCCTGGCAAATAAAATTTGCAGCAATAAACAGACACGATGGGAACTTTCCATTCCCTATTGCCGCTTGTGGAGGCTGAAGGGCACTGGCAGGTGGAAGGGAGCGGATCCGGCGTTATGGCAGCAGAGGGCCCGTCTACATTATGGAGCTGCTGCCGCTACAGCTGTGCCAACAGCTGTATTGGCAGCGCCCCTTGGCAAAGACAGGACAGTCACCGGCAAAAGGGGCTTGTGCGTGGCACCTACACAAGGCCCCCCCAGGACAGATGCTGCCTTCTGCTGGCAAAGCTGTGCTCCCAGAAGGGCTTTTGCCTATATCAGTAAGGCCATGAAGTCTTTTCAGACCCCAATATAGCTTTCAAGCATGGATGATACACCCAGGGCAATTCTCATTTCCAGCACCTACTCCTTCCCATGTGAGCTCGGACAAAACCCTTGCTCCCAAACCCCTTGCAAACATTTCCCTTTTGCCCAGTGCGGATAATGGCATCACCTTGCTTTACGAGGGTGGGCTTCGTTCATGAGCGACTCAGATCCTGCAGGGATAAAGCTCCCATAAATGCATAGTGATTAAGGGATGGACAGAGGGCCAACAGGCTGTTTTCCCCCTCACTGGTTTCTGGGGTTGCTGCCCCAGACACGAGGCTTTTACCTCTTTCAACTCTGCAGGTCACCTTGGATGGAGCAGGAAGTGCCTCCATCGTTGGCCCTGCTCCAGAGCATCAGTGGTGGGTCGGAGATCGAGATCTCGCATCATTCTTAAATAACGATCATTAAAATACCGCCCCGCTGCTGAACTCATTTATGGGAGATCAACACGCATCGATGTTTGCGGCTCACGGGCGATAACGGGACGCAAACTCCAACGTGGGTCAACTAGGCTCAAACTCACGCGCCTAACATTAGTCCCTGGCACCCACGTGTGAGCACCAGCACAGGTTTCGCAGACGTGCCACCCTGTCGGATGCAACCGGACGGCGGCTCGGAAAAGGCTGCTCCCAGGGGCTAAGGAGGAGCCTATGTGCAGATCGACGTGCCTCACTTCAGGCCCCAGAGAGAGAGAAATCGGGCCTCGAGGAAAAAACAAACGAGAAAAAAAGGGAACAGAAATCACAAGGTGTGACAGCTGTGCCTGATCGCTGCATCATGCAGGCCCTGCACAAAATGATTTCTTCTCGCATTGCAGGGATCCCTTGCCAACCAGTGCTGCCAAAGCGTGTGTGCAAATGTGCCTGGATGTGTGTCGGGTTCAAGGCTGCTGTTTCCCAAGGGATTTCGGCATGAGGTCGAATGAGACCATCTCCCCCAGTCCCTCCCAGCCATGCAATGGGGACTGCAGGCATCTCAGGGAAGGCTACCATACCCGGCAGCCCTTGGGAGCATGCGTGCATCGAGCTGGGCTGCAGAGACGGCTCATTAGCTTTAGAAAACAACATCCTGTTAACCTCCAAGCTGGTGGTTCCCAACCTTTTTAGCCTCAAGCCTTCAAAGGGCTCAAGGAAAACACCCCAGCTCTCAGCTTTCGCTCAATTTTTTGACTCTGTAAAAATACTCGAGCAATTCTTCTGGTGCAAAGAACTCAGCGGGCCCACGGCAGGGCAGGACGGTTTGAACGCTGCGGACTCCTGTTTGAAACCTGTGGGTTTATCATGTGAATCGTGTTTGCGCACCTCACAGCGCTGATATGGCATAGCACCTCACTACCCCGTGGAGAGGACCTCGTGGCACCCTGGTTGAGAATCACTGCTCCAACCGGTCTTTGCAGAAGGCTCCTGGGTAGTCCCTTATCAATCCCAACCACAGATGCCTCAGTACCACATCCCCCGGGGTCTCCGGGTAGGGCACGTGGGGGGAAAAAAAATCAGCGACTCTCACACATTGGTATCAGGAGTCACAACCCAAGCAGCACAAAGCTTGGAAACTGCAGAATCCTTGCAGGAGTGCTGAGGCCACATCTGGAGTCCTGTGTCCAGCTGTGGGCCCCACTACAGAAAGGATGTGGACAAGTTGGAGAGAGTCCAGCGGAGGGCAATGAAAATGGTTGTGGAGCTGGGGGACAGGACTGGTGAGGAGAGGCTGAGGGAACTGGGCTGATTGAGTCTGCAGAAGAGAAGACCGAGGGGATTGAATAGCAGCTTCACCTCCCTGCAGGGGGGTTGCAAAGAGGATGGAGCTGGACTGGTCTCTGTGGAGGCAGATAACAGAAGGAGCAAGGGCTCAAGCTGCAGCAAGGGAAGTTGAGGTTGGATATTAGGAGAACGTTTCTCACGAGGAGGGTAGTAAAGTACTGGAACAGGTCACCCAAAGAGGTGGTGGAGTCTCCATCCTTGGAGGTTTTGAAGACCTGGGTAGACAAAGCCTTGGCTGGGAGGATGTAGCTGGGGCTGGTCATGCTTTGGGCAAGAGGTTGGACTAGATGGTCCCTTCCAACCCCCATTTTCAAAGACCCTTGCTGTTACCATCCTCATAACACTCCTGCTGAAACGCCAGGACGGGCGAGCTCTTTCCCTGTGAATTCTGACCGCCGCAGGGCAGCAGACACAACCGATTTCCCCACGCTGGCCCTGATGGTCCAAAGTAGCTCCCTGCGCCCTACACCATGTGGCCAGATTCCCAGAAGCATATGGGATATTAATGATAGGCTGGGTGCCACGCCGTTGAAAACCTGGCTCCATCACCTAAAACTAAGCCCAAGGAAGTCAATGGGACCAAATCCATCTAGAAAATTCATTGAATCCTAGGAGCGAGCACTGCAAGGCAGGATTTGCAGAAGTGCTGAGCAACCCAAACACGCAGGGAAGTGGCAGGAGGAGCTGGCAATCGGCCCCATCATAATTGAGCCCCAAGAGACTCCACGAGGTGCAATCCCGGAGCAAAGCCGCGGCAAAGAGCAATTGGGAGAGGGAAGCCAAGAGAGAAGTGCACCGTGACCCGACCTAGCAGCACAGAAGGAGAGCCATGGGCGACCTGGGAAGGGAGGTGGAGCGGCTGGCATACAAAGATGCAGACGGGTCAATAAAACTTTGGACAAACACGGGGCCTGACCGTAAACCAATCATTGCAACCTGCACGGCAGGAAACGCAAACACGATGAGTCAGGCCCAGGATCATTCAAAGGAGTTCAAACAAAGACAGAGTTATTTGGAACAACACTGAGATAATGAATTAAAATCCAAGCAAGACAATGCAAACAAGATGGCACATCAGGGAAGTATTAACCCCCAGGCTGGACCACAAATGAGCCCTGAACCTCACTGGCGAAGAGGCCCTTCCTCCATGCCTGATGATGGATGAGATGGCCGTAGCTGGTGGACCACCGGGGTCTGGCAGCGTGAAAAACACTCACTTGCTCCAGCAGGAACGTTTCTGGGCAGACCAACGGGGTTTGCTCGTGTGAATCATGCTCATCGGCAGATCTGTGTTTGAGATGCTCGAGAGGGAAACCGGTGCCGGCACCCACCACCAGTGAAAGTTTTCATGCAGCAGCATGAGGCTCTGAGCACGAAATGACTCTGATGAAGCCAATGCACTCTCTTTTTTAATGCGCCGCGGTTCCCAGCACCATGTGGGTCGAATATGACTGTAAAGACCAACGGGATGCAGCTGAAAGAGCATTAAAGGCATACTGCAAAGATTAGCTTCTGCTGACTCTCACTCAGGGCATAGCAGATGGGATTTGGACCCAGGCCAAAGCTGACCAGTGCTGCTATTCACCTGGGTCACACAGGAGGGCAGAAGTCAGCTTTTCATTGTGCTTTATGCTTAGGATGGTACCGTTTCTATGTAGGTGGTACTATGATGTGCGGTTATAAAGCAGCCCTAGCATCAGTCATCACTGCATCTACAGTAGGCCTCAAGCAGGAAACAGGGATGTGATTTTGGAGCCACGGAGGCATATTGGAGTCAGCCCCGGAGTGACAAGACATACCTGCCTCTTCCGTGGAAGCCAGTGGGAGCTGCAGGCGCTCACAGAGCGATAGAAAATTCAGGTTGGGAGGGACCCCAGGAGGTCACATCTACTCCAACCCCCTGCTCCAAGCAGGACCAGCCCCAACTATGTCAACCCAGCCAAGGCTTTGCTGAGAAGGGATTTAAACCCTACAAGGATGGAGATCCCACCACCTCCCTGGGTAACCTGTTCCAGTGCTTCACCACCCTCCTAGGGAGAAAGTTTTTCCTAAACCTCCCTTGCTGCAACTTGAGCCCATTGCTCCTTGTCCTGTCATCTGCCCCCACTGAGACCAGCCCAGCTCCAGCCTCTTTGCAGCCCCCCTGCAGGGAGGTGAAGCTGCTATTCAATCCCTGTCTCGGTCTTCTCTTCTGCAGACTAAAGCAGCCCATTTCCATCATCCTCTCCCCACCAGTCATGCCCCCAGCCCCACGACCATTTTCGGTGCCCTGTGTTGGACTCTCTCCAATGTGTCCACATCCTTTCTGCAGTGGGGGGCCCACAGCTGGACACAGGACTCCAGATGTGGCCTCCCCAGTGCTGAATAGAGGGGAAGAATCACTGCCCTCGATCTGGTGGCAACGTTCCTACCAATGCAGCCCAGGATGCCGTTCGCCTTCTTGGCACCAAGGGCACACTGCTGGCTCCTGTCCAGCTTCTTGTCCACCGGTCCTTTTCTGCAGAGCTGCTGCTTAGCCAGTCAGTCCCCAGGCTGACCCTCTCTGCATTTTGCTTCCCAGTGCATGCAAGGCAGGAAATGCAAATTAATTTAATCCTTACAAGGCAGGAAATGCAAATGCAATCAAATGCATGCACTTCCCAGTAACATTTTAGCTGGCCCAACACAGCTACAACACCGTTCATCCGTGCTTTGATAAAGGTGGCCAGCGTGGTGGTATCTGTGGGACTCTATTTCTTCTCCCTCTATTAAAACTCAGGCAAAGAGAGCACGGCACTTGCAAAAACCCAAGATCATCCGGACCAAAGAGAAGGCAATTTCGCATGTGGGGCCTCCAACCTACTTGCTGTTCTCAAATACTGCATCTTAACAGCTAGGCATAAGGGTCTCTATTTCTTCCACCAGGGAAGGACAAGAGACACTTGCTTGGAGACTTGGGTGCCAGGATGGAAGCCATCAAAGGAAAAGAGAGGAGATTCATTCTGACAAAACGTCTGAATTTCCAAGCGCATTTTGTTGGCAAACCTCTGCTAATATTATTTAGCAAGCCTCGCTGTTTAGTAAACAGATCATTTCTAATTTATATGTAAGAAAACAGCTTTCACCAACAGTTCATTACGTTTGCTAAGAGACTAACTTGAGAAAATTCTATATAAAGCAAGACACGGCAGGAAGAGATGAAAGCACTTGGTCTGGTTGGTAACTCTCTCCACTCCCAAGTTTCGGAGGAGAGAAAGAGAATTCGCCAGGTTAGCTCCTAATAAACTAAACCAGCTGAAAGCACTGGCTATCTTCCCGTCCCCACTCATTTTTTATTGCAAGGATGGGGCCGTGCTTAGAAACAAAGCCCCATGGTGCTGTCCGAACCTCTGTAACGAAGACATGGTCCCTGCCCTGAAAGCCTTCCAGGTTCACCGGCTTAGATTTGGACTCCAGTATGCAAAGCAATGGATGAGCTGTGTCCTGGCCTTGCAGGCAGCAAACCACTGGAAGAGTCTGGTCCATGAATGAGCAAAGCAATAATTGCATGCATCTGCTGTGGGGCTTGGTTGGTCGATGAAATCAGTAGGAGCAATGCCCCGGGGGGTTTTGACATGAGGACCCGAAGGTTTTCATGAGCAAACACTGTCATTGGAGTCAGTGGCCATGTCACCGGGGTTTCTGGCTACTCGGCGTGATGGTGCCCAGTGCTTTGCAGGGAACCTTTCCAGTTCCTCTAACCTAAACTCTTGCTTTGTGGCCTGATTATCACTGCAGCACCTCGGGGCTGGTCCCGAGTCAGGGATATCACGGTGTGTGCCCCCTAAGACCGTAGGGTCACAGCATCCCTTGCCTATCGAGGCCATGGCTCTTCATCGTCTCCCCTTCCCCCTGGGTCTTGTGTCCCGTTCTTTCCTCTCCAATTTTTTGGACGGTGGCAATGTGCCAGGTGAATGCGTCCCTCTCCAGGCCTTTTCGAAGAGGCAGGTCTCGCATTCAGAGGATGGTCAGGGTTTCTACTTTATCTATGCTTTCATATCCAAGCAGGAAATCCTACAGAGTTCAGTAGGTGGCTCTTAAAAGACTTGCTGAATCAACACCTAGTTGTGCTGCTGGCCTTCTCGTGGTATTTACACCTTTATTTCTGACCTTAGCAAAGCACTCGAGATGACTGGGATCATGTGAGCACTTACAAACTGGCAGGCATCTTGCTCCTTAAGTAATGCAAAGGCAAAGAGAGAGACACACTGGCACACTCGACACTCCTCGACTTGATGGGGCAGGGTTTAAAGGATAGTGGACTCTTCCCCGCATGCAGGCCTGCTCCCAGCGTGCCTGGCTCACGGGAATTTGCACGGGGTGAAGTCTTTCAGGACTTGGGCACACACCTTCTTTGAAGTGGAGTAAATAAGGAGTGGAGCCATAGTATACAGCTCCACCCTGGTGTCACTTACTTGAATCCAGTGTAGAATTACTCGGGAACAAAGCAGAAACACAACCATAATAGTACAAGTTACAATGCCGCGGGTGTCGTGTTTGCAGCTATTCTGGGGCAGCTCAAGGCAAACGGGCTACTACCTGCTCCCCTGCCATCTAGTGGCAAGAGACAATTATGAGCAGAGGGAAGTCACGAATGTGTTAGTCTGAAGTCAAGCAGACGGCAGGGTAGATTGGCACCATATAGATGCATTAAAATCAGAGATGTGCAGGGTAGATTGGCATCGTACAGATGCATTAAAATCAGAGATGTGCAGGGTAGATTGGCACCGTACAGATGCATTAAAATCAGAGATGTGCAGGGTAGATTGGCACCATACAGATGCATTAAAATCAGAGATGTGCAGGGTAGATTGGCATCGTACAGATGCATTAAAATCAGAGATGTGCAGGGTAGATTGGCACCATACAGATGCATTAAAATCAGAGATGTGCAGGGTAGATTGGCACCATACAGATGCATTAAAATCAGAGATGTGCAGGGTAGATTGGCACCGTACAGATGCATTAAAATCAGAGATGTGCAGGGTAGATTGGCACCATACAGATGCATTAAAATCAGAGATGTGCAGGGTAGATTGGCACCGTACAGATGCATTAAAATCAGAGATGTGCAGGGTAGATTGGCACAGTACAGATGCATTAAAATCAGAGATGTGCAGGGTAGATTGGCACCATACAGATGCATTAAAATCAGAGATGTGCAGGGTAGATTGGCACCGTACAGATGCATTAAAATCAGAGATGTGCAGGGTAGATTGGCATCGTACAGATGCATTAAAATCAGAGATGTGCAGGGTAGATTGGCATCGTACAGATGCATTAAAATCAGAGATGTGCAGGGTAGATTGGCATCGTACAGATGTATTAAAATCAGAGATGTGCAGGGTAGATCAGCACCGTACAGATGCATTAAAATCAGAGATGTGCACAGTAGGTTGGCACCTTACAGACGCATTGAAATCAGAGATGTGCAGCATATGTTTTCATTTGAGTTCATCTGATGAAGCGATCTTGGGCTCACAAAAGCTCGTGCTACGCATCTCTGATTTAGTTCTTCTATAAGGTGCACATCTCAGCCTACCAATTAGAACACATGAAGCTAATCCTGAATAGCAGCTTCTCGTCTATTCACTCTGCATCCCAGTGTAACTTATTGCACTAGAAAAGGCCAACCTAAAAGCCTTGTGCTCTAGAAAAGGCCAATGTAAAAGCCTCTCGTGCCCTAAACTAAGTACTTGACCACAGCAACATTTAGAAGCATTGCTGCCCGAGTTCAAACCCAACCCTGTCTTTAGGGGCTGTTGCACGGTGTCGCTATCGAGGCTCCGAACACCCGCGATTCTCGGAGACGAACGTGCTCGCTGATGCTGAAAAGCCCGTGCACACATGTTTCCTCCTCCTGTTACAACAGCGTTGGTACAAAAAAAATGACACTGCCTTTCCTGGAACTTATTTTAAGCGGCTGAATGTTTCACAAGGAGACGCTGTTCAGCACAAACACTCAAAAGGTCAAGTCCTAAATAAACACAGAGAAGGTTGATGAAAGGAGGTGGCTGTTATTAATGATGCCCCGATGACCACAGGTCTCAAGGCAGGGAGACAGAGAAGCAGGGGCGTGCTCGCAGTGTGAGCGAGGGCAGGAGCACCGGGGTGTAACGGCACAGGGGGAACTCCTCCGTCTCCCACGTAACACTCGCACACGAGCCTTGCACTCGCCTCCCTCCGAGCCGCTGCACCAAGTGCCAGCGTGATGCTGGCGCGATGAGGCTCAATTCATTTTCCATGACTAATGTCAGGGTCCTGCTACACTCATGCCTGAAGGCAAATCTGAAGCATCCTCGAGCACCCTCTATTGCCACTTCAGTGCTGGCCTCTTCATGCAGCGAGGGGGCAAAAAGCAAACGCTGTTTGAACCTTTTCAAGCCGAGCTTTGGTTCATCTCCTGTCTTGCGACAGAACTTCCCCGTGAGCCAGGTGAATGTTTTTGCAAGCAAATAGCGATGCCGTGTCAATAAAGCCCAGGAGGCAGCTCCGGAGAAATGGCACGTGTCCACGATCCGCAAGCACGGCCAATGCAAAACGGGCAGAGAAAGGTCATCCACGAACATTTTCGTGGAAAACTTCAGATGCCCGACCCGAGCCTATTGTACGTGCTTTTTAGCACTGGAAAGAGCAAGCCGAAGCACGAGCTTTGCAAAAGACTCAGGCAAGAGGGGGAAAGAACCGCTGCTCAGAGGCAAACCTGGGTCCCGAGCCCACGTTTAAGGCTCGGCTGCCTCCAAATGAGCCGAGCGAGCCCTCGGCTTCGGGGTGTCCGAAATCCGGGCCCGGGATGTGCAGCCCGAGTGGGGCTCTTTTAAATCAAAACTTGAGCTCCTCGGGAGCTTCATGCTGGGACTAGAGCCTGCAAACGCTCTACCAAGCGAGCCCCGTAGCCTTCAGGGAAACTTGGCCACTCTCAAGCTTGCAAAGGGCACTGGAAAGACCGACTGGCTTCTTGCTTTGCATCAGGGACACTTGGGAAGGAGGGTGTCTGGGAGGAGGAGGAGAGGAAGGAGGAAGGCTGTGCTGAGAGCAGGGGGGTGACGCCGGGAGCAGACGGAACAAGCACATGCACACAGCCGGGGATGGTCAGCCCCGAACAGAGCCGGGCACGGCCTTGGAGCCATGGGCAAGGAGTTGGAAAGAGAGAAACAAGGAACAAGGAAGGAGAGATGAAGCGATTCGAGGAAGGAGCAGTCAAGAAATGCTCCTTGGCAATGAGCCTGCTCAGCGTCCTTGGACTCGGTGACCTTCAGAGCTGTCCAAACCCTGCTCCTTCATCATTTACCTTCCCACCAAACACATCTGCACCGTCTCACGGGTTCAGCTTGCCATCCAGGTCCTGGCCTCCGTCATCATTAACCCAGGCCCTGACGCTCCCATGCACCTTGTTCTCTGAGCTGAAACGGCTGCTGAAGTCTGCAGTCTTTATGCAGGACTTGGGCAGTTTTCAGACTCATATGTCTCAGGGTTTTGCAGGGTGGGGGTCTATTTGGTTTGGAGGCGAGGGGATAACCTTCCCCTCTCCCAGCGCGAGGCTCCTCTCGGTCCCGCACGCGCAACGCCGAGGGCTCGTGCCAAGCGCTGCTCCCGCCGGCGCCGACCCGGAGAAGCAACAAGTGGCCGGCGGCCCACGACGGCGCTCAGCATCCGAGGCACGCACCGGTTACCGCGGGCGTCCCCGTGAATGTTAAACACTTGCTGATGGAGCGCAATTAAGCTTCCCTCCAACACAACGAGGCAAAACCTTTGTGTGCTGCCTCGCGCTGTACCGTACAGCCTGTCCTCCCATTCTGGAGCTGGCCTCCAGCCAGGGACGCCTAATTAGAAGGGCAACTGATGCGACAAGAGCAAACAATACGGTAAATATACATGAATCAGCTGGCGCAGCTGCGCAAACGGCCCGGCTCCCGGCAGCGGGGAACGAAGCCACGGAGCAAAACCAACGGTGCAGCAGGCATCCCTGCGGGACGGGGAAAGGAGGCTGCTCTGCATACGTACACCCTGCCCAGATGCGGGCAGCCACACGTCCACCTCGCTCCGAGGTTTATGGGCACCTAAGCACGGCATAACCTGGGAGATGTGGGGCTCGCCAGTGAAACGATCCAGGTCCTTCACTTGGGAGCAAAGAGGAAGGGCAAAATGCTGAAGAACCAGGACACGGAGCGGGCGTGCATCTTGTGAACTCGCTGCTGCAGGAGGAGAGCAGAAGACACGGGTTGTGGCCGTGCACAATGGAGGCCTCATCCTTAACCAGTACCCCTTAGCGATACTCGACCCCTTGGGATCAGTATTGCCATAGCCCCATTTCAGACCAAGAGCTGTTGCAAGCTGAGCGTGTTCTCCACTTTCACCTACAGAGAGAGCAAGCACATGTACCTGTGTGGAGGTGTGCTTATGTATGGGTGTGCATGAAAGACAGGGACTGCAGGGCTATAATCAGGCAGGGGTGGACGAGACTGCTATCCTCCGGCTATGCCCTGAGCAGATCCCGTCTCCCCGTTAACTTCTGCCAGCGCTCCCCGCTGCGGCAAGCTCTGGACGGCAGCTTGCTGGAGGGCCGGGCTGTTTTATCCTTCCTGGCTGGCCTCCCCCGGCTAGGACAGCGCGGGGAAAAAAAAAGTCACGTTGATGCCTGGACAAAACAGCGCCCTGATAAATACTGCAACAGATTGATTTATTTAGCTGATTCCTGCTAAAGAGCGCTTGGCAAATGTTTGCGATCCTCCTTCCCTTTGGTTCTGAAAAGAGCAGATGAGCCAGCTGTGCCACGATGTGCAAACACAATACAACATCCAGTGCATCTGGTTTCCCCCCACCCTTTGTTTTACAGCCAGATTGGCAGAGTGAGTTCAGCGATTCCTCATTAAAGGCCCGCTCACAACGCCTGGATGCACAAACACAGCAGACAAATATTTAGCCACACAAAGCGACCTTCAGACGCCCATGCGCAAGTCCAATGCAGGCCAAAGGAGCCCCCAAAACACTGCCGTTCCAGGGGTTATTATTATACAACTTCTCCCTTGGACAGCACCCGTTTGTCGGGTCCCAGAACCCAGGGGTTCATTCATCCCTGCCACTGCCAACTTAGCCATGGGCATGTCACTTAACCCGGGTCTCCATTTCCTCAGCTGGGTTGAAACCTGCCAGCAACACGGAGGAGCTGGGAGGCTTCATCAGCCCTTTAGGATGGGGGAATCAAGAGATGGAGCTTGTGGGCTTCATGTGACCCACATGGCCCACGATACTCCTAGAGGGAGCCCCACTGGGAACGCGTGTTGCTGGCTGGGGGTAAGCCTGGATCCGGCATAGGGCTCCCTGCCTTATAGCGCGGCTGTGGGATGGACGGGGTGAAAGCAATACTAATGACCAGCCCTGCGAGGGTGGCACTGCCAACATGTGCAATGCAGGATGACCCGCACGAGGGCATGGCACGCACCGCAGGACCAGTGTGCCAGTTCATGTGTTTTTGATGTCAACATATGCTGGAGTTTTAAGCCCTTTTACGCTCCCTGGTCTGTGTGCCCGAATGCCTTTCCCACATCCATATTGTGATTATTGTTCCTTGCTGGGTGGCTGCCAGCGTTAATCCACCCTGTGCTAATCGCACAGGTATGAGGAAAGGTGCACACCTGTGCCTCTTTGTCACACTTCCCTGCAATCCAAAGCAGGGGCAATGCCAGGAGCAGAAAAAAGAAAGGGAGGAGAAGCAGACAGAGCTGGGCATTTCCCCTTCTAGGCCACAGAGTAACAGGAGATGCAGGGTTAGGCAGTGATCCCACCTACTCCCTACGTGCAGTTTGGGATGATAAACATCAAGAAATGCCAAGAACGATGGGGTCAAAACTGCTGCTGCCGTTCTGCTAAAGCTACCCTGGTTTACACCACGGGATGGTCTGACTCATTATACTTAGCACAATATGTTAGCCAAGGCAGGCAGCTCCCGGGACCCGTGGGGATCATTGCACTCGCTCTGGATGAAACGTTGCTCATCACGTCTGCAGCCCGGCTCCCTAGATGCTGCTGCATCTGCTTGGCCCCTGAAAACCGCAGCCGGCTCTTGCACGGCTGAGTTTCTGGATGCTCTCCTCAGCTGGCTCTCATAAATTCCCAGCAGCTGGAGTCGGTGGAGGGTAGGCAGCCAGACTCCGGTTGCAAAGCAGCCACTTTCATGACCTACTTGGTTTTACGGTCTAAAAGTAAATGGGCCACCCAATTCCAGGCGGACAAACCCGAACCGAACGGCAAAGAGGGCTGCTTGAACGAGCCCTGACGCCCAGCAACGGCGCTCGTCTCTCTTCCCGTTTCCCACCCGTCTTCACAGCAACACAGGCCGGCGCTTGAGTAAGAGAAAACTTCAGTACGCCGCTAACCAGCAAAGCTCTACCGGCTTGCGAACGAAAGTCGCTTGCTTCTTCCCTCCCCCTGCAAAAAACAATACCCCCCTTTGCAGCGGGTCATGCACAGAGGTGTTTTTGCATGATATCAATACCAGCAATGCAAACATCTAGAACTCGTTATTAGACCAATTAGGAAATTTCAGAAAAAAATAAAAAATCTCTTTTTCTTTTTAAATACCAGAATGCACTCAAGCCACTCCGAGGCCGTAGACACCATTGGTTGCAATAGCTTCTCGTGATCAGAAATGCTACCCAATTCCCATTTTTGACACTCCAATAAGACTCATCTACCAATTAACTCTATGTGGCTTGATTAATTCAGTGCTTCTCCATCTTTTTCAGCCTCCTCCAAGAACATTTTACTCTCCCCCTTGGCCCTTCGCGGGTCATGAATCGCAGCTCCAGACCCACAGCTGATCGATTAGCGGAGACACAATTTGGTGGTTCTCGGTTGGATCCCAGTTGCACTCCCCCCTTGTCAAAGGAGGATGCTACGCCTCACCTTTCGGGGTGGAGATGCCAGGGACTGCTCGCAGAAGAGCTCTGATGATCTAAAACATGCTACAAATCCTAAAAAAAACCATTTTGATCAGTGGTGTAAGAACAGGCACTCACTTCTCCCAGCTCCCCTATGAAGATGTAAAAATACCAGTCTTTCCCAAGACCCACCACACCCATTATGAGAAACTCCACCTAGGATTTCATTCCCTACTGGTCTGGGAAATGGCAATAATACTTTGCATTTCCAGACTCTGAAAATGCCTTGCAGACAGTGCAGACTCAGAACACCCCTATTGCAAAATCGGAGGCAAACATCCTACTTGTTTTACCAAGGAGGCTGCAGCAAAGAAAAGTTAATCCAAGTTGCCTAAAACCACAAAGCAAATCGCTGGCAAAAGTCAGGAATTGAGCTCAGGCGAATCCTGCTGTCTGGCCTCATATTTGCTCTCATTAGCACTCCTCTAAACCCTGCTCTTCCCTGTAGTCCGGGCAGACACGATGCAGTTGCAAAGCGGCACTGGCAATGAGCTGCGCCACCAACACGTTCGCCTTCCGCAGACGTTTCTTCTGCCCACGACGTGCCACGCAAAATGTGCCTGGAATTGCACGGAGCCACTTATCCCATGGCTGTAGCCTGCATGGCTGCGGGAAGGTTGTTGACAGCGAAAAGTTAACCAAACGCTTTATTTTTAGACCGTAGCTCCAACTTTATAGTGTCTGGACTTGCAACTACCCATTTCTCTACCATTAAGCTGAGCTACCACATGAGAAAATTGCTACAGTGATAATATTTCCAGGGCATACTGAGTCACTGCCCAATGTCTAAAATGGGAAATAAATAATTTCTGAGAAGCTGTCATCCCAGTAGGAGGTCGAGTTTGCTGGATCTGGTCTTGTGCAGGAAAACAAACTCCTCGAGCTGCTACTTCCACACACAGCCCTCTTGCACTAAAAGCCATTTTTAATTTCTCTAGCTAGCTTATAAACAAGGCCAGTCCCATAGCATCTCCTGCTGAATATTAGCTCCTATTTAAAACAATTATTAAACAATACTAGCAAAACAGCAGGAACGGCATGTGGGGAAACGCGCTGGTGGGTGGGTGGGAAGTATCTATACATAGGGTGTATCTACACGTGCATTTACTGCGCAGTAACTTAGCGGTTTTTAGGCTGGTGTCTACACGTGCAGCCGTTAAAGCACAGTAACGTTGCGTGTGGACTGACTTGGGACTCAAGTTAGTCCCAAGTCAGTCTGCACACACACATGGGGTTACTGTGCAGTAAGGCGTCTACGTGTGCATTACTGCGCAGTAACTTAGCGGCTCTTAGGCTGGTGTCTACATGTGCAGCCGTTAAAGCACAGTAACGTTGCGTGTGGACTGACTTGGGACTCAAGTTAGTCCCAAGTCAGTCTGCACACACACATGGGGTTACTGTGCAGTAAGGCGTCTACGTGTGCATTACTACGCAGTAACTAATTGGGTGTAAATTTGATCAAATCACATTTACACCCAAGTCGGCATCAGTTGCCATAGTTACTGAGCAGTGTGGGTGTGCACGTGTAGACGTGCATCTGTGCTGCACAGTAATTTGTGGTCATTAATTAATTAGGTTACTGCGCAGTAAAAATCTGCAGCCTACGATTGTGGAATGAATACCTGTCCCCCGGGCACAGCCTGTGCCTCATCCCACCTGTCCTGCAGTATCACGGCTTTTACCCCCTTCCACGTGTGCATCCAATTTTACACATATAAGAATGGGACTTGGCCAAACCCCAAATCCCTCTCTCAGTTTTGAAGCTGATCTCTTGTCCTCACTAGCAGCTGGCAGCGGTGAGGCCCACGGGTCACATCAAAACCATGCGCTTTGCTAGGAGTGCCAGGAAGTAAGCCCAGGGCTCGAGATGGGATAATCTCTTGTACCCAGAGGTGTGCTCCCCTCCTGACGGGGACGCCGGGAAATCCTTCCCCGCCGTCGCCTGCTTTGCGACTAACAGGCAATGCCGGTCTCCACCGCTGGCAGCCTACGTGGAGCACTGGAAAGCGCTCTGCTTCGTCAGCGCAAGGTCTCACGTACAAATCCCATCTAATCTGCTGCAGATAAAGTAAATGTTCTGGACCCTTTCGCCGGCACTCGGTGAACTTTGCAGACAAATAAGAGAACTTGCCAACTTGAGGAAGGTTGCATTGCTCAAACTCTCCCCCTCTGCCCCTTGCTTTAAATTGATGCCATCTTGATAAAAAGTTGCTTTTAAACGCTGCCTTCAAATGGGCATTTGTATGCATTTTCCATCTTTTAACTAATGAACAGGTGGGGGGGAGGGGAAAAAAAAAAAAGTAATTCTTGCTAGTAGCCTTCTGGGATATAAATAAAAATAATAGGTACATTCACAGATTTTGAACTTTTTACAGCCGCTGCTGCAAAAAGCAATTTTAATTTATAACCATGGAGTCCTGTGAAACATATAACGAAGACATAATAAAATGCAATGTTTATCCTGTGGTTCCCATTAGACCTCTTCCGTTCGATGGTTGTAACTAATGACTTGTTTTTCCACTTTTGTATTGGAAGCCTTATTACGGGGCTGTGCGGAGCATGCCTTATTTTATTTGCCTAGCAATGCTTGCACCTCTCTCCAAAGCCTGCAATTAGATGTTTATGAAATAATATTAAAACGCTCCATGTAAGCTCGTCTGTGGTCAACTAGAAACAAAAAAGGCACAAAAAAATACTAAGGCAACAACAAACCAACCCCGTTTGTATCATATTATACCGAATACAATAGATGCATGTTCACTCCAGTGCATGTGTCCTTTTGACTAACCACTTCTATCTGACAACCCTTTTTTTGGCAACTGAACACATTGTACTTCTGAGATAATGGACTGTGGAATATAATGTTGTTTATTCAAAAGCAGGTCACACAGAAATGAGTTGCTAGTCATCTTTATCCTTCCACTTTTCTTATCTACATGCCATGTAAATTCACGATGAGATTTAAAGAGTCATACACAGTTTTAATCACGACTTTGTATTTAATTGCCATAAGGTGACCCAATGCTCAGAGGGTGAGAAACGGGTGGGTGGGACGCTGAATTCAGGTTCGAAAACTATCGTCAGATGTACTTATTGGTGAGCGATGTGACTGGAAAAGAGGCAGCACAAGCGTGTAAGCATGCACACGCACACACACACACGCGTACACAACCCCTCGGTGGAATTTTCCATCGTTTAAAGGAGCAGTTTTGTTTCCAAGGGAATGGCCTGAAGTTTTCTGTGAACCCAAGAGCTACTAGCAAGAAGCATCCACTGCTGGTACAGCGATTTGGGGGTGTCACTGTAAGGCTTTCGTGAGATGCGCTGGTCTAACCCTCCCAGGGAAACTCCTTTGGTTGCACGTCAAGTCCAAAGACAAGAGAAAACAAGCAGGCTTTGGGGTTAAAGTCTCCTGGATTGGGACACTGGAGATCTGGGTTGTATTCCTACCTCCACCAAATCCATGGCTTAGACTTGCAACCACAGACAAAGAGGATTGAAGGGACATCGGGAGGTCACATCTACTCCAACCCCCTGCTCCAAGCAGGACCAGCCCCAACCCCATCATCCCAGCCAAGGCTTTGTCGAGCGGGGTTTAGGATGGAGAGTCCACCATGTCTCTATGTAGCCTGGTCCAGTGCTTTACCTGGGCAAGGTATCTAGGTTGTAGCCGTATTGGTCTAGAGGAAAAGGCAATCAGGACTCGTTGTAGAGCTGGTATCTTTTATTAGACTAAGAAGATTTTTGCAAAAAGCATTCTTTATTTGCAAGCTTTCGGGCACCAGCGCCCTTCTTCAGGCATTGGAGAAAAGATTGTAAAACTTCTCCTGGGTAGAAATAAGAGTCCATATTTCATAGGATTTCACAGAGGAGGCAATAGATGGACAACTCCTGTTTGTGCCCGAAAGCTTGCAATTAAAGACATTTTTTTGCAAAAATCTTCTTGGTGTAATAAAAGATATCCTCTCTATTACGAGTCCTGATGACTTGGGCAAGACATTTCATACTCTCCATACTCTCAGTCTCCATCTGGGAAAGGGGATCAGCAACCCTGCCCTGTCTCATGGGTTACGTTCAGGGATGAACAAGGGGCGCTTGCTGACGGAGGGACTTGATGGACTCCACCATGCAAACAAGGGGCACATCTATCCCTGACATCTTCTTGATGAACTGGGTGCAATGGAGATTTGGGTCAGAGCCGTTGGGTGTCCACACCACAAGAACTACAAATGCAACGGGGCCGGGGGAGACACCGAAGAGCGATTAGGACAGCAGAGGACGACCTTTTTTTGGCAGGTGTGCCACAAATTACACCCTGCACCCACCAAGTGCCAGTGCCCTCCTTTTCCCCTACCTAACCTGTGACTGCTTGCAGACATGGGGGATGTGAGCATGTTGATTAGGCTGAACACAGGAGGAAGCAGAGGCAGGTGTTCAGACTGAAGAGCAGCAAAACCAGATGGGTTTCAAAACAACACGTCCTTATTCATTCGGTCTTGGGTTGGGGGACGTGTCTGCGTATCAAAGGGCCATGCAGCTCGGTGGGAGATGGGTAGAAGGTGGTCCCCAGGGCTGAATACGCATATCTTGCCTGTGCAACCTCCGGTTCGGGGAGGTTGAGACATCTGCTCAGCTTCAGCCACCAGCTGCTCAAATAGATGCAAGAAGCAAGGTCAGATAAAAGGACCCCTGTGGTCCCTTGCAGCCCTGAAGTCCACGGGACGCTCTCAGGATGTTTCCCAAGGTTTCCGCCTACTCGCGTGGTACAAATCTTGCAGGATTAGGCTTCCTGGTTATCGCAGGCACCGCCGTTGCAGGACTTCCTTTCCTTATCCAGTGCAACCATGCATTTTTCTATACAACCTCCCTCTTTGCACAGCAGAAGCTGACGTGACTCCACTCACGGGCAACAAGCAGTCACAAAGAAGAGGGGGGACATATGCTTCAGGTGTCAGTACAATTCCGGAGTAAGCAGGAATGCAAAATGAGGAAATAATGGCAGCAAAGCGATACTGCTAATGTGCTGTTTTACGACGGCTGCAGCTCCATTTCGCTGATGGATGAAGCAATCCCAACGTATCAGTTTAAGTTGCTGCTTATTAGTTCGAGCTTAACAAAACAAGGGCTCACAATCTTTCAGGATGAAAACTGTTGACATAAATACAAGCTAGCGAGGATAACAACCGTTCATTTATCTGTGCTAGCACAAAACCGAGCAAAGGGAAATCCTTGATAATAGTCGACCGATCGGCTCACGTACAAAAGACCGGTTTCCTAATTTGTTTTACGGAGCTGAGTTCAGACAGTGCATTTCAGTCCGGTCTGTCCCGAGGACCCACGTACATCCAAGTCCCGTCCCTGTTCATTTGGGTAAAGAGGCGTATGAATAGCTGTGTTGCAAGCAAGCCCCGGTTTCTCTGATATTTTTCAGGCAGACAGAATATGCCGCGTCTGGAACGAGGCAGCAAATGTGATTGGAAAGTTTAGCGCTCCTAAATTAATTCCCTAGACAAAAAGTCAAGGCACCATATTCATAATATCACATTATATAACTTGCGCTAGAGCCAGACAGCTAGTAGGTGAAATAATATGGGTTATAAAACAAAACACTGTTGCAAAACAATTTTACAACTTTATAATTCACTATTATTTTCATTTAAGAAAAATTGTCAGTATAATTGCAGATGCCGCATGCCTTGCAGGGGTTCTTGGAGCCGGCAACGGGAATTTTTTTAAAGGATGCGATTTCATTTAATACACAGATTTGCTTTATCATTATCGGGAGGTAAATCTAAATGTGGGGCTCTAAGTGCGTGTATTATTGGAACATTTATGCTTAGTAAATATAGCCGCGGTCCCTAGAGATCCTTCTGTATCATTAGATTTCAAAACCGTGCCATGCCGGTGCACTCAATACAAAGCTACTGTCGACTCCTCCGAACTGCAATTATAGCTTAAATGAGATACTGCCAAAGTCGCCGGGTCTTCTGTGAGCAGCCCGCGGATAGCAGCTTCATTTGTGAGCCTGTGTTTTGAGGATCCCACAGCAGGCGTGACTCGAGGCAGGCCCAATTCTTGCACACTCGGGCTGTTCCCAAATGCAGCGCAGCACGAGTGGTTCTCATTCATTTAACCAAGCTGCTCGTGGAAGTAGGCACTCGATCCAGACCTCCGACGGGATGCGGCCCTTGCATGGTAAAGGCAATCTGTTTGGGCCTCAAGACACCTTCTACTTTGCTCAAGAGAAAAGCCACAGTGCAGATCCCAGGCCCCAGGTGGTTTGACAATCTAGGTCTCTGGAGTAGCAAATTCGAGATTCCCTACCCAATTTGTTGTGCGACCTTGGACAATGTCTCTGTGCCTGTTTGTGCTCTGCTTTCACTGGTTGTAAATGGGGCTGATGAAACTCGCCCCCTTCATCAATGCCCTCGTATGGAAAGCAGAATCACTGAATCCCAGGAAACGAGGGCTGGACGGGACCTCGAGGGGGAACATCCAGTCCAACCCCTGCTCCAAGCAGGACCAGCCCCAACTCCATCATCCCAGCCAACGCTTTGTCTACCCAGGTCTTCAACACCTCCAAGGATGGAGATTGCACAACTTGTATTATTCGGTTTAAGATTGAAGGAAAAACAAATAAAACATAGAATCATAGACTCGCAATCATAGACAATGAGGGTTGAAGGGACCGCGGGAGGTCACATCTAGTCCAACCCACTGCTCCGAGCAGGACCAGCCCCAGCTACATCATCCCAGACAAGGCTTTGTCTACCCAGGTCTTCAAAACCTCCAAGGATGGAGAGTCCACCACCTCTCTGGGTAACCTGCTCCAGTGCTTTATTACCCTCCTCATGAGAGAGTTTTTCCTAATATCCAACCTCAACTTCCCTTGCTGCAACTTGAGCCCATTGCTCCTTGTCCTGCCATCTGCCCCCACTGAGACCAGCCCAGCTCCAGCCTCTTTGCAGCCCCCCTGCAGGGAGGTGAAGACTGCTGTTCAATCCCCCTCGGTCTTCACTGCCCTGGATCTGCTGGCATCGCTCCTACCAATGCAGCCCAGGATGCCGGTCGCCGTCTTGGCACCAAGGGCACACTGCTGGCTGCTGCCCAGCTTCTTGCCCCCTGTTACCCCCACGTCCTTCTCTGCAGAGCTGTTGCCCAGCCCGTCACCCCCAGCCTGCACCGGTGCAGGGGATCGCTCCCTCCTCAGTGCAGGACTTTGCACTTGTCCTTGTTGAACCGCATGAGATTTCTTTTGGCCCGACCGAAACATGAAAGCTGCATCTTACTATTATCAGTTCTCTATGCATGAGAGATCGCCCTTTCACTATGAGGGCAGGAGGACAATCCTGCCCACAGCATTATTAATTGAGGACCTTACAACAATGCGATTTCACCCTTTTCCCAAACCTTGAGCCCAAAGGCTGCAAACAGGACTGGATCCTATCGACAGCGTGCAGAGGAGTGGATTCATACTGCAAACCCAACGTTACAGATGATGAACCAGAGCCATCTCCCTGGTGTCACGGCACGGGTCCGTGTCAGGTCTGGAAACCGAACTCGGGAACCTGGAGCTGCTTTGCCTCTATGACAGTGATGCTGACAAGCATACCTGCCTAATGAGGGAATCCTTAATTAGCAGACGGCACCACCAACATAATTAACTTCCACAAATGCAGAAAGGACTTTAGTTATCAAGAGTTAAACAGCACCAAGTCAGCGTCCTTAAATAACTTCCAGGCTGGCCTCATCCTGTATGAAGGCATTGTCCTCAGATTATTTTAAGAAGGAGCAAGAAAGAACATCCAGGTATTATGCCCAAAGCCTCTTGTTCCATTATTCCTCTTGCACGGCTAGCCCATTGTGACAGTCTAAAGACTAAGAAACTGCAAAAGCCGTGTTCGAAAGCTGCAAATTTAAGTTGCTTTCTTTTTAGTTCCCAAACGGATGCTGAATTCACCCATTCCCACTCTCAGCTCTTTCACCCCACACTCCTTCAACGGGTATAATTACTAACCCCAGTTCTTCTCTCATTCAGCAAGGCAATCTCAAAATATGATCCCAACGTGACCATTTTGAAGCGCTCCTTATCATCAGATGGTTCCCACCTGCAAATAAAACTGCTCCAAAATAAGTGTCGTGGGGGTAGGGGCAACATAAAGGAAGCAACACAAAGGGCAGCTCAGCCTGCGAAATGGGCTCTACGCAGGCTCTCAGCCGCAAGACAGCTCGCATCGGCTCTCACGGGGAACAATCTGGTTTGTAACATCATGCTGCACCTTTGAAATGTCTTTTCACCTGGGAATCTGGAAGGACTTCATGAAGACTGTGACACAGGGGCTCACTCCAGACTTCGCAGGTAAGCGGAATTAGCCCTGCTGACGTAGGGGCAAAACAGGACATGCAAAAATTAAGCAACTTAGCCCAAACAAAGTAAGCCCAAAGCCCCAGAGCACGCCAGAGGTCTCGCTCCAAACCGCTCTTCTCAACTAGACACAGCCTCGCTGCTTCTCTTCTGTTACGGCACTTCGGTTCACATCTCATGCAACAAGACACAGGCCTGCAGCTCTGCAGATCCACTCGGCGCCTGCGGCAGAGTCAGCGGCTCCGTCCAGCGTCTGCCTAGAGCCCAGCAAAACTAACACGCTTCAGCCTGTGGGAAAGGTTAGCGCCTGGCCCCCGGCTGCATCCCCGAGCAGAAAGGAAGTTACCTTTAGATCTATTGATACAGCTATCTCTACCCACCCCCCCACCTGTCTACTCACCCACCCATCTACCTACCCACCCACCTATCTACCCATCCTTCCATTCATCCACCTACTCACCCACCTACCTACCCATCTATCTATACACCCACCCACCCACCTACTTATCTATCTGTCTGTCTACCCACCCATCTACCCATCTATCCACCCATCCACCTACTCACTCACCCACCCACCTACTTACCTACTTATCTGTCTACCCACCCACCTATCTACCCATCCATCCATCTATCCATCCACCCACCCATCTATCTACCCATCTACCCACCCACCCACCCTCCTATCTACCTATGCAGTCACCCACCCACCTACCCACCTATCTATCTACCTATCCACCTACCCACCCACTCACCTCTTTATCTATCTACCCATCTACCCACCCACCCACCTATCTACCCATCCATCTACCTATCCACCCACCCACTCACCTATCTACCTATCCACCCACAAACCCACCTATTTATCTATCTACCCATCTATCTACTCATCTACCCACCCACCCACCTATCTGCCCATCCATCCATCCACCCGCCCACCCACCCACCCACCCATCTATCTACCCATCTACCTATCCACCCACCACCTATCTACCTATCCACCCACCCACCCACTCATCTATTTATCTATCTACCCATCTATCTACTAATCTACCTATCCACCCACCCATCTATCTACGCACCCACCTATCTGCCCATCCATCCATCCATCCACCCGCCCACCCACCCACCCACCCACCCATCTATCTACCCACCCACCCACCCTCCTATCTATCTACCTATCCACCCACCTACCTATCCACCCGCCTATCTACTCATTTACCTACCCACCCACCGATCTATCTATCTATCTACTATCTCCTACTAAAAGCACTTGTAAGAAAACAATTCCTTTCACAAGCTATTCATTTGGGAATTTTGAAGTGTCACACTGGAATTTCAGATTTTCATTTCAACCTTTTTAAAATGTTATTTCATGTTTACTTCACTTGCACATTATTTTATTTTTCGCCTTACTTCAGAGCCTACCTCATAAAAATGAAACAACAGAACAATTCCACACTTAAAATCATTAAGTACATAGCTGTATGGTAGTACATAGTCATAATCTTTTTTTTTTTTTTTTTTAATTAATTAGGGCTGTCCAGGATCTCTCGAGATTGTCTAGTCCTGTTAAAGGCAGGATCAGCCCTGTCGAAACCACTCCTGGCAAGTGTTTGCCTAAATTGTTCTTTCCCTACCCAGGATGGAGATCTGCACAACCTCTCTAGGCAGTCTGCTCCAATGCATAACCACCTCCGCCCCAACACACCACTTCAAACATTTCCCATTGAAAATGTCAACAGAATCTGTCAGATTTTGACAGAAAAAAACTCACTTTCTTCAAAACAACCTTTTCCAATAGAAAATCGTTTCAATTAAAAATTTCCAACCAGTATGAGCAGTCTGGGGTAAAAAGCCCTCCATGGAAAAGACAGCGGTAACAAGGTGGGCAAGATGCTCCCTGCACTGAAGAGGATCGAGTCGGAGCTGTCCCTCTGGCAGAAGGAGGGAATGAGGCACGCCGTATTCAATCTGCCTGACGAAGGGTGATTGCACCCGAAAACTGCAAAGAACATTTTTTCCCCAACTACTCGTTGAGTCTAATAAAAGATAAAAACATCTACCCAGGGAACCTGGCCTGCCTTCATTCCTCCTAGTCGCTACACGAGCAGCGAGCACCAACAGCACCGGTTGCAAAGCAATAGCACCTAACTGCCAGAGCTGTCTATTTTATTTTATGTGAGTGATAGCAGGCCATAAAAATGATTGTACCGGTACAAGCAGAGCATGTCAATCACAGGGAAGGACACGGGAGAGCAGGCACCTCTGCGAGGAAGATGTGACATCCAAACACATGTCTCCGGGGCAGATTTAAAAGGAGTTGGACGCCTGCCTCTCCGACAGAGCGAGAAGCAAACCGTGCACCATCCATCCAGGAAACACTTTGGTCAAGGAAAGCTTCATTAGATCATTAGGGCTGTGGATTCAGACATGCCTAGTCCAGCACTTCACCATCAAAGCCTTGCCGAGTGCCGTAGCTCGTTAGCTTTACTTCGTTCGCTGGTGCCGTTCTCTGCTTAATTCTCTTTAGGGGTTACTGAGAGCATCGCCGATGCTGAAGGGCTGTCGAAAGCCGCTGGCATATTAAGAGATGGCACCTGTTTGCATGTAAAACCGGCCAGCAGGATGCTGCCGTGACCATGGATCTCATGAAGGCTGGGTATGTTTTGGCCTCCCTGCCCCGCTCCTGTGTGGCAGCAAGATCACTTAAAAGCCTAACGCTGTTTGTGATATCGCAGTTCCTCTTTCATCACCAATGACATGAGCAGCAGGCAACAGGACCTGCATTCACAGGGGACAAGAAGCTGGACAGGAGCCAGCAGTGTGCCCTTGGTGCCAAGAAGGGTACCGGCATCCTGGGCTGCATTGGTATGAGCATTGCCAGCAGATTGAGGCACTGATTCTTCCCTCTATTCAGCACCGGGGAGGCCACATCTGGAGTCTTGTGTCCAGCTGTGGACCTCCCCCGGTACAGAAAGGATGTGGACAAATTGGAGAGAGGGCAATGAAAATGGTTGTGGGGCTGGGGGACAGGACTGGTGAGGAGAGGCTGAGGGAAATGGGCTGATTGAGTCTGCAGAAGAGAAGATCGAGGGGGATTGAATAGCAGCTTCACCTCCCTGCAGGGGGGCTGCAAAGAGGATGGAGCTGGGCTGGTCTCAGTGGGGGCAGATGACAGGACAAGGAGCAATGGGCTCAAGTTGCAGCAAGGGAAGTTGAGGTTGGATATTAGGGAAAACTTTCTGACTAGGAGGGTGGAGAAGCACTGGGACAGAGCGGTGGTGCAGTCTCCATCCTTGGAGGTTTTGAAGACCCAGGTAGACAAAGCCTTGGCTGGGATGATGTAGTTGGGGCTGGTCCTGCTTGGAGCAGGGGGGTGGACTACATGACTCCTGAGGTCCCGTCCAACCCTCATTTTCTATAACTCTGATTCACCTGTGACACTAAATCAGAGCTCAGATTTAACTGTTCTTTCAAGATGCCCCTTTGAAAGGGCAGTGATCTGAGATCCGCTGCTCTGTCAAAAGGCTTCCAAGTTCTCGGACCAAAAAATCACAAGAAATGCACTACTTCTCAGGACTGTATCTGCGTCCAGACTGGACCCAGAAATCACGCTGTGACCTTGCTGGTGAACTAATCCGGTAACAAACCCAGGGTCCGAGTCCAGATCCTGAGACTGGAATCCCAGACACCCAAGAAGCTTGGGTTTGATGCTGCTGAAAGTTCATCCCAACTTTCCTCTCGCACGAAGATCTGTATCGCTGGATTCCTAGCGACAAAGAGACACGGGGTCTTCCAGGTGAAGGGACACGAACACTACTGTCGTGTGAATGAGCCACATTGAAAGAGGGACGGTATAGCGTTTCCATCCCTACATCTGCTTTGTGATTCCTGGTATCCCCATCGGGAGCCAGTGTGCTCTGAGAAATAGTTTAAATAGTTTCTCAACAGCATGAAGACTGAGCTCTGGAAGAGCACGGAGCCGACGGGTTCAGCACGAGTTTCATGATCTGACGGGGGGCCGGGGGGAACGTGGTGCTGAGCACATCACCTCCTCCTGGTGCTGAGATGAAAGCAGCAGCCAAGACCTCAACGGCCGATAAGTGGGACACCTTTCCCTTTCACAGTGGCCGAGGGACAGCGTGTCTTGGTTTCTGCTACGGCCAGGACAAAAGCTTGCAACTAAAAATCCCTTGCACTGAAGCCTGCCTGCTGCAGCTTGCATTCTCGATTACAGAGAGCTACAAAAATGACTCATTACGGTCTTGTGCTCCACGCCTGTGGGTGGGATGGCATTACCTTGGGGGACGTTGGAGAATTGGACTATGCGTGAGTGGGCAAAAAGCGCATGACGAGCAGGACCTCTCACATGATCCCCCAGTTTAATCACATGGCTCTGCCTGGATATCCCCTCGACATATGTGGCAGATTAGAGAGACGCGGCGCTATTTGGGCAGGAATGCCCTGGTGGAATGCTAAGGTTTAAATGAGGACATATGCTTCATTAGTTCATTTCCTAATTATGACTCGGGCATTAAGACTCGCAGAATCGCTACAAAAGGCTAAACATTCCCAGCGGTTTCACATGCCTCCTTCTCACTTCCACAATTGGCCCAAAGAGGGAATTCGACACCAGCCTGGCCTGATCTGACTCACTTGGCACTTCCGCTTTCTAAACGCGACGCTTTGTCCTACGCGGGCTTTCGGGGCCAGTGCAGATTATTTTCTGTTCCCATACCAGTCCAGATTTGCTTTGGATCAGCTTTGGATCAGCGGCGACTCCACCACGGTCAGAGACGGGCCGCGGCCCTCTGCACCTCTTCCGAGGCATGCAGCAAACAAAAAGCCAATTTGCATCCTTACGTGAATGAAAGAAATTCAGGTTTCTCTGCACAAACTCCTTGGTGAGGATGGATTCGGGACCGCACCCCTTAGTTTTGTGCACGTGCTTGTTTGCATAACCGCTTGGAAATTATTTGATGCCTTCAGGTCCTCCAGGTTAAATCTTGCAAAGATTTAAATTCCTGCTGGCTGGACCTATTCGGTTTAGAAGAATGATGCTCAATGGGGGACATGATAAGGGTTTAAAAATACTAAATGGTGAAGAGAAAGTCAATAGAGATTTATTATTTACCATCCCTTGCAATATAAGAACTAGGGGTTATAAAGCAGAACAAGCAGGTAGTCATTTAAAACCAATCAAAGGAAGTTCTTACTTTGCACCACACATAATTAAAATGCGGGACTCATTGCCACAAGATAGCTGATTGTTTAACCAGATTCACAAAGACACTGAGTAAATTCTTGTGAGGAAAGGGGCATCAGTCCCTATTGAGCATGGGATTGAGGGATCAGCCTCTGAATCACAACTTCCTAGACCTCAAATGCTGGAGGCTGCATGTGGGACAGGAACGGGGGGAAAAACCCTGGCCAGGCCGAGTTTAGCATGCACTTTCTTCCGCTATGTGATGCGTGAGACTGGCTAAGATGGACCTAGGATCTGCCCCAGTCCATGGCAGCTCCCATGTTCCTGCATTTGATGAGATGCAAGCCGGTGTCTCGTTCTTCACGCAGGGCCGTGCTCATTTAACTAAATAAAAACTTTATAAGCAGACCTTGACCATGCAAAACGCTTCAAAAAAGAGCACGCAGGTGGCAAGAGCGTAAACAAGCCAAAACCCACTGTGTCCCAAGTAAAACAGCACCAATAGCCCCTCTGATAAAAGGCAGGGTTGTAACATTTTCATCTGATTGTCCCCTGATATAAAATCCCTTTCAAAAGTCAATTCTTCCAAAGCAAGCCAGCTTGCAAAGGGAAAAAAATAAGATTCAGTCTGTTAAGACGATGCTACTTTTATGACCGAGGACACAACGTTCAGGCACGTGGACTGAATGATTTCTGCGACTGCGAGCCCTACCCCTCTCCTGATCACCAACTGGGAACAGGCTGCCCTTCCGCAGCCTCTCCTTGGCAGAGCGATGACACCTCTGGGCTGAAATAGGACGGCATAGTGAGCCTTTCAGCAAGCCGAGGAGGAAATGCAAGGTCCAGAGGGATTTATCATTAAGCAAAATGGCTATTTTCCAAAAGAACCCCCAAAAAATATATATAACATACATAAACCCTTATGTTAAATTGTTTTGTCCCCTCCAGCCTTGCAATGCAAATAAGGCTGACAGCCTGGTACTGTTTGTGATTAGAAATGATTTGTGTTTCCATAGAGATGCTGCACCAGAGTTCGTTAAAATGGATATATGTGCACGCACACAGGACCAATGGCCAATGGAAAAGGCTTTTTATTAGATGCAAAGGCCATGGCAGAGGGAGGAAAAATTTGGAGTTTGGTTTTTTTTGCTCTCTGACTCTTTCACCCTTATTGACAGCATGAAAAGGCCTGAGACATGCTGCACTGAGATGCAGCAAAATGGCCTTGGGCGATGGGGACTTGAAACCCAGGTGCCCCCAGGCCGAAGTGGGGACAAGGGGGCCGACACACACAAGCTGGGTTCACGGTACAGGGCGGTTTGAATACTCTTATGTTGCAAAGAGAGAGTCAAGACTCAATCCAAGGGTTTGCTATTCCTTCCAAATACACCACTAGGGCTAAGGCTGAAATTTGGCTTCATGGATATGGAAAACGATTCCTTACCTTGGCTATGGCTGTGTAGGTGGAGATGGTTAGCTGTTTTTTTAATGGTTTTTCCCTGTCTTGCCAAGACCCTGCTCCTGTGGTGAGAGCTGCCTCAGCAGAGCCCTGCGCCCACAAGAAGCCATGCAAACATTTAAATTCCTGCTGGCCAAAGATGATAAGTCCTGCTCTGTTTGAAGGCAGTTTTGCTTCAGAGCTGCTCTCTGCCGAGCCCCAATGCTCTGACACCTAGCCACCCACCTACCAAGGATCGCCATCAAATTGGTGTTGGAGAAGTTGGACAGCAATTCTTGCTGGAGAAGATGGACAGCAACCACCCGGCCAACTTACAGTCCCCAGCAGGGGATATCATCCCTCCCGCGGGTTGGAGCAGGGGACTTGATTCCTGATTGCGGTCTCCACAATAAGGATTTCTCAGCACTGCGAGGCAGGACGTCAGCCTCCAGAGTTTTACAGGTGACCTGCTGTAAGTATCCCATCCGTCTGCCCTGTCCCATTTTAGGCAACCGCTACACTGGTGTTATCTTTAAAGCTATGTCATTCGGTTTAAAGTTGATAGCGGTTTAGTTTCACTGTGCCAGTATGGGAGTGGGTGGGAAAAGCAGAAACCCCCACCCCGCAACACCACTTTTGAAATGGTTTAAAGTTACTCCTGTCCGCTGTCACCTGCAGGGTGAACTCCACCGAAGAGCAGTGCTTTCCTATAAACCAGACCCTTTCACCCCCTAGCAAAGGTGGGGTTTCTAAGAGCACCTGCAAATTAAGATGGCATATTCTCCTCTTGTCGGTTTTCAAGCACCCTTAGGGACCACAGGGAAGCAAAGAAATGGGTTGCAATCACCTAAGTGCAAATAACGCCGCGGATGAGCCAGCCAATATGGCTTCAGACATGTTCGCCTGCACCATACGGGTTCATTAGTGCCATTAAGCTAATTACCGAGAGACAGCCACTCTGTTTGTGCCCTGGGCCATGGAGTGGCTGTCTTGATGCGTCTCTTACCTTTGCTTGCAAGGGTGGCGGCTGCGGTGCCAGGACTGGATCGGTGATGTAGGTCTTCTTTGTGCCGGGCGGCTGGTACATCCCCGCGGGGGTCTGGGCCATGGTGTTGGCTGCGGGATACGCCGGCTCGGGCTTCCAGGTGTTTTGGGGAGCATAGGGCGGCTCGGAGCTGTTTCTTCCTCCGTAGGCAGGGCCCCCGGCGTAGTAAGGGTCTTGGTAACGCCCCTGGGGTGCCGCGTAGCCGTAGCCAGACTCTGACGGACGCGCGAGCTGGGGAGCGTATCCGTACTCCGGGCCCCGGGGCTGGGATGGAGCGTACTGGGCTGGCCCGGGGGGGCGAGTCGGCTGCGGTCCATAGGGCTGGTTTGGACCGAGGCTGGTGTACAGACCGGGCTGAGGGCCGGACGGCTGGAAGTGAGGGCTGGGCTGAGCCATTTTCACCTGCACGTTGAATGCCGGCCGGCTGGGAGTGGACGCGGTGGTATAAGAAGCTGGGACTGGTTGAGGCTTCAGCGTGCCCACTGGAGTGACTGGGATGGGGGACGGCTGAGCTGGGGCCTTGCTGGTGGATTTCTTGGTGGCGGTGAGAGGAGGCTGGTTTGGAATAATCATCCGCTTGTGCCCGGTGACAGGAGTGGAGCCTGGGCCGGCGGTCACGGAGGAACCGGGGGGCATCCCAGAGCCCTGTGGAGCAACCAGAGAGAGAGACCTCAGTGCCGGCAGGCAGGCATCGTCGCGACGCGAACACGAGGGTTAACTGGAAATGGGATTTTACAGCAGCATCTGCACAGAGACTGAAACTGCTTAGTGAGGCAGGAATGTACCTGAGACCACACATTAGAAAGCAGCAATAGCAACCTTCCCGGCTCTGACAGAACAGGGACAAAGCCGGTGCAATGCAACAGAACTGCCACGCAGCATAGTTCACCTTTTCTCTGCAATTTTTCCACTATAAAAAGCTGCCTGAAAGGGAACAAAAAAAGAAGGCATTTTTGGACAGCAATAAGGTGGAAGCCGATGAGCACTAAACATAAAGGATCCCCCTAAAATAAGAGGGAGAAAGCAGGATGAGAGTCAGTTGTGGCATGCAGATCCCTGAACGTGTCCACACATTACTGCCCACCGATAAGGACTCGTGTTTCAACACACAGAAGGCCGTACGGAGAGATGGTTTGAAAGCGGCTCCCAAGGCAATATAATGTTACCCGAGTTCAGGTGCCAAAGCAAAACATAAAGTGATGCCAATATACAAATATAGAGCCTGCTCTCAACTAGGCTGCTGCAAAGCCGGGGGGATTCTGGAGAGGTTGAAATGCGTGACGCTGGAGAGCAAGAGCGCAAACCCAGCCAGCGGACCTGAAAGCTTAAAATATCAGCTCCCCGAAACCTACTGTAATCCAACACAGAGGGAACAGGAAACACAGACTCAAATCCCAGCCTCTGCCATGGCCTTGGGCCTCAGCAGACAAATGGAGAATTAGTAAAATGATGACTGCGCCCGAGCTGAGCAATAGACAGGAAGGATTTTAGGTCTTAACAGGCTCACATGCTGCTTTTGTTAGGGCCTATTTACTTCCAGTGCCTAATGAACGCTGGGTAGGAAGGACCTCTGGGCAATAATCCAACCCAAAAGCGTGACCAAGTTTCTAAACGTACAGCAAAGAGCATCTGTGGGTCTTCCCACCAAACCGAAGGAGAACATGTTGCAATGTCTAGGGTTTAAAAACCAGTAGGATCCCCTTCCCCTTTCATTTTGCCCTCTAAAAAAGATCCGTCCACCCACCCACCCACCTGCCTACCTACACATACATGCATGCATGCATGCATGCATCCACCCACCCACACATCCATCCACCTGCCTACCTACCTACCTACACATACATACATGCATGCATGCATCCACCCACCCACACATCCATCCACCTGCCTACCTACCTACCTACACAGACATACATGCATGTATGCATCCACCCACCCACACATCCATCTGCCTACCTACCTGCCTACACATACATACATGCATGCATGCATGCATCCACCCACCCACCCACCCATCCTTCCATCCACCTGCCTACCTACCTACACATACATACATGCATGCATGTATGCATCCACCCACCCACACATCCATCTGCCTACCTACCTGCCTACACATACATACATGCATGCATCTACCCACCCACACATCCATCCACCTGCCTACCTACCTGCCTACACATACATACATGCATGCATGTATGCATCCACCCACCCACACATCCATCTGCCTACCTACCTGCCTACACATACATACATGCATGCATGCATCCACCCACCCACACATCCATCCACCTGCCTACCTACCTACCTACACATACATACATGCATGCATGTATGCATCCACCCACCCACACATCCATCTGCCTACCTACCTGCCTACACATACATACATGCATGCATGTATGCATCCACCCACCCACACATCCATCCACCTGCCTACCCACCTGCCTACACATACATACATACATGCATGCATGCATCCACCCACCCACCCACCCATCCTTCCATCCACCTGCCTACCTACCTACACATACATACATGCATGCATGTATGCATCCACCCACCCACCCACACATCCATCTGCCTACCTACCTGCCTACACATACATACATGCATGCATGCATCCACCCACCCACACATCCATCCACCTGCCTACCTACCCACCTACACATACATACATGCATGCATGCATGCATCCACCCACCCACCCATCCTTCCATCCATCCACCTGCCTACCTACCTACACATACATACGTGCATGCATCCATCCATCCACTCACCCACCCACCCACCCGCTTACCTACAAATACATACATGCATACATGTAAGCATCCACCCACCCACACATCCACCCACCTGCCTACCTACCCTGCCTACACATACATACATGCATGCATTCATTCATCCACTCACCCACCCATCCGCCTGCCTACCTACATGTACATCCATCCATCCATCCACCTGCCTACCTTCCTACACATACACACATGCATCCATCCATCCACCCATCTATCCATCCACCTGCCTACCTTCCTACACATACATACATGCATCCATCCATCCAAATACACAAAAGCAGCTTTTAAAACATTGTTCTTGCTGTTTCCCTTTAAGTTGGAGTGAAAGCATGTACACATCTTTTCTTTAAAGCCCTCGTACTGGAATGAGTATTGCCAAGACCCCTTCTTAACAACTGATGAAGTAAGCTGATGCTTATGAAAGCTAATGCATCTCTGACATTGTCAGTCCATAAGGTGCAAATCTACCCTGTGTTCAGCACTATAATCTCAATCTAAGTGTCGATATCCTTCTCTAACTATACCATCTATAGCATCTATACAGTTCTATAATCAAAGAGTTAATTTCTGCCTTTGGTGCAGACATGTGCAGCTCTCGCTGAAGATACAGGATACCAAACTGAGCTCTCTCAACCCCCAACCATAGGCATGTTTCTAGACATTACTAATCTTGCACGGGTTAGTGCTAGAACCAGGAAAGCAGTAGAGAGAGAGATTGAACTGCTCATAGACGTCTACTGATTCAGCTGCTCAACCTCGCATCTGCAACCCACTAATAAAAGTCAATCAGAAAGGAATAATTAAATCTCAAATTTAATCCTCGTCAAGCAGAGAAATAATGAATATTAACTAGCGCGGGCACTCACGTGAGGGAATGCCTAAGCTGTGCTACGGCATTTTTACACTTCACAGTGGTGGCAGCAGCTCTGGAGCAAACCCCCACTGGGGATAGAGAAAAAGGGAAGGAGAACAGGGCACAAGCCTGGATCAAAAGGTGCAAGAAAGACCCTTTAACTCTTAATGTTGCAAGGAGAGACGTGAGACGACATTCAAGGGTTTGCTATTGCTTCCAAATGCACCCGAAATTTGGCTGCGATCCTGCAAGAGACCCTCTAACACAGCCATGGGATGCCTGGGAACAGCAAGAAGGCAAAGGGACTGAGACGAGGCGTACGGACTTAGGGACTGAGGATGAGTGGTCCTCAACATTTCTAGTCTCAAAGCACCTCTCGTGGGAATCAAGACTCCCCTTGCTTGAATCATAATTGTTGTGTTGAGCAGCACCCCGGTTGAGAATCACTGGACTAGATGTATGGTGGAGGGACACACCGGGGACAGGGTATTGCCAGAAGCCTGCCCCCCTAACATGTGATGAGAAAGCTTGCTCGTTTATCTGAGCCAGCGCACCAAGCAAGCACAGAATATACGCCGCAAGCACTAGCAACCTTCCTATTTCCCTGCATATCCTGTCCCTGCAAATGACAGTAGTTTGTCTACTTACCGTAATGGGATGAAAGGCCCAAATGGTGGGAGTGTCTAATTACCACCGAGAAAGCACTTCTTTGCTGTGTGGGGCTGCGAGAAGATGGATAATGTTTTAATGGCAATGGGCTATTAGTGGGTGGGGAAGGAAAGGAAGCGGGGAAGGGGGTTGAAGTCACCAGTCCTGTACCCAGCTTGCGATTGAAAAGCAGGTTGCTAAAGAAGGCACCGAGGGCCTGCTGCTATAACCCACGCATCTGGAGTCGCTGCAAGACCTCGGCAGTTTTTACTGAGATTGAATCGAATTGGTCACAGGTGCCTGCAGGACGGAGAGCGGACCACCTGGAGGATTAGAGAGACCACCATGCCCCCCCAGAGAGGAAATGCAGCCTGCAGAGGGTGCAGAAGGGGTCCCGCGGGCGCAGGGCCAGCCAATGCCTCCTTGTACCCACTTGGCCTGGGTGTAATGAGAACGGCTGGAGACCCGAGGTCACCCGCCAACTCGCTGTGTGACCTTGGCATGTCACCGGAGGCTGCATCACGGCCACCAAACCACAGCCTGCCTTGAAGCAGAGGAAGTTTGCATCAGCAGGAGTCCCCAGAAGCATCACACATGGCTGGCTCTGGGCTCCCCCGGGAGCGCAGGGGAAGCACGCGATACACAAAGACAAGGTGGAGGACCCGAGGCTTGTCAACAGGGCCTGGCGGGGGCAGAAAGGGCAGCGCTCCTGCTTTTGGGAGTGCAATGATTAGGGTTGCATCCAGTCCCTGTGCATGCAGATGGGAAAGAGACGGTTCTCTGCGTTTTCCCACCTTGACTATGGTCTGTGCCACGGTTTGATGCTCAGCATCTCAGGCTGCAGATGTCCTCCCCTTCTACCCTAACAATTTGGAGAGGGAAAACCCAAGCAGATGCCTGCTCTAAGGGCCTCCAGGAGATTTCGAGGGAGTTAAAAGCTGAGAGAACAGTGCTCAGATGCCACCGGGCTGCGTGATAAGGACAATGTCTGTAGGCAGGTGGGAGAGGTAGGATGGATTAGGGTATAAATGAGCTAGGGAGCAAAGTGGCTTAGTGCACCGAAGGGAACCAACACCCGGGCACACTTAGGAAGGCAGGGAAGAACGAGTGCAAAATGGGGGCAGAAATGCAAAAGAGAAGAGCTGAGGGGAGGTCCTTTCTCCAGAAAGAAAGCACGTCATGGTTGCAAATGATTTATTCCAACACAGCACGTGCGGCAGCATCTCTTAGGGTTGTTTCCATACTAAGACAGGGTATTTGGTTGTTCACCATGCGTGTAGTGGGAGGAACCATGTCGCACACTTTGCAAGTCTAAATGAGGACCGTGCTGGTTACCACCAGCTCTTTTCTTGCAAATTCATATTTGCAAAGAGAGAATAAACTGGAAACCCCAGGTGCCGATAGTGCAGAACTTCATCTACCGTAAAAAAAATATTACGCAAAAAGGGTTTTACTTTTCTGGGGAAAGCACATGAGAGCTAGGTTTAAACACAGATGGAAGTGCCGAAAAGCATTTTCTCTTCATTAAATGAATTAATCTAGCAGTTCAAACAAAGGTGAAATAATAACAAAACCAAGCCTGCATCTAAGCATAGGGCGCGGGGGGGAAATGACTTGAAACACTGCATGCTCTCATTGGCTCCTGCTTGAAATAATTCTCCTGTCTCTTTAAACGGTGTGCAAGTCTGTCGATTGCTGCTTGCACAATCCTTCTGCCCGCGGTAACCCCGTATTCGGGTTTGACTCCTATGTCCGGGTGCAGCCCGGCTGTTTCAACGGGGCTTGTGACCTAACTTGACCGGTTGGGGTTGGGGCTGAATAGTTCACGAACCGCTGCACCACGAGTTTCCTTGCACGAGAGATGCTGGTTGTGGGAAGGCTCCTGAACCTCCTAAGAAGGCTGACGGTCACGGCGGCCCCACTGCACCATGAGCTGCCCTGGATGCATCCTCGAATATAGAAGAGCTGCACGAATCTTTGCTGTTGTGCTCGAGACCGAATTAGTGACAGGACTAACTTTAAAGTGTCATAGAAACTGCACGGGGGTGAAATCCAGCGGCTTCTACAGAAATTAATCTACGAACCCACACGGCTGAGCCGGGAGGGAGTGCCCTTCATGAAAGGGTTTGAACAACTCCATCAAATCCTACCGCGGGAATACGCTTCTGCAAGATCAGTCACCTCCATGGAGAAAGCAGCTCATTCTCCCTTCACTTCTATAGAGCTGCAGAGCACTTCTCCGTAGAAGCTCTTTAGTTATTCAATTTTACAGAGTGGCTCAACTCCCCCCCTACAAAGTTCTTAGCATCCTACAAGCTTCACATAAAAGACTATTCAATTGTGCCTTTCACTGGCAGGCTACCATCAATAAAGGTAAATTGATGTCTCTCTTTTCACTCCGCTCCCCTAACTTGTCCACGGGCATTAGAAACTGAGCAGTCACGCTTTGGAGTTAGATTCACACACTCGCCAAAACCAACCCCGAGTCTTGATTTCTGGGAAAATAAGAAAAAACCCTCCCAAAAAACCCATAGTGCACAGATGCCAAAGACAAGCAGGGCGAGGGAATAAATATGTCACCGCTTCTGTCCCCCAAACAGTGGCTTGATGAGTCTGAGATAGGCACAAGCTCTATAAAGCCCATTCAAGTCCTATTAGGACTTCATGAAAATGTCAAATTCTGCACATCCGTCATCAAAATAAGAAATCAAGTTGTTTTTTTCTTCTTCTGACCTTGAGGCTGAATAAAATCCCACTGCCCAACAGCTGGGATCATCTTTGGTCTCTCGTCACACAGCCCATCCAGGGAAAGAGCGCGGGGCTGGGAGCAACCCCGTTGCAAAAGAAAGGTAAGTATATATGTATGTATATATTCTGGTTCAGCAGCCCCATTGCAAAGGAAAGGTATGTGTGTGTGTGTGTGTGTGTGTGTGTGTGTGTACACACACACACACACCCCCCTTTCCTTTGCAATATATATATATAGCTATATATAGATCTCTCTCTCTCTCGCTCTCTCTCTCTATATATATATATCTTTTTCTCTCTCTCTCTCTATATATACACACATATAGAGAGATCTATATATAGATATAAAAAGATCTATCTATCTAAGATATATCTTATATATAGATATATATAGATGAAGCTGTGTAGATGGGATTTGGCCTGCAATTATGGGGTCTTCTGCCTCCCTCCCAGCTCTCTCTCTTTCAGCTTTGATTTCAGGTGAGCAGAGACTGAAATCCTTATTGTGCCTTGTTCCTGCCCACAGGTGAAGTGGGATCAAACACAGCCCCACTTTGAATTTGGGTTTCGTTCATCCATATTCATCCCCTCTGCTCTGCTAAAGCAAACGGAGGGTATGTCATTGAAGACTGCAGCAAAGCGTAGAGATGCCTGACTTGGCTTTAAAGTAACTACCTGGGGAGGCAGAAGCAATTCAATGCGCCCATGAGGGTGGACTGACCCAGCGAAGAAGGGTGCCCCTTGCTGCTTTTGGCACCCGAGCTAGCTAGATGCAAGCACGCTTGGGCGCTTGTGTCCCATGTTACAGGTTGCAGGGTAGCCCTGAGATCCCTACTCACACACAAGGATGCAACAAGGCGTTAAAACCAGCAATAAGAAGTTGCTACGAATGAATTGAGGGTTGCTGTTTGTAGTATTTCTATCAAGGCAACAACCAGAAGCTCCCAAGAGAATCAAAGTCCCAATGGTTACCCACCCCCCATGCACACACACACATACACCATGTACATGTATATCTATATGTATGGGGGAGTGGAAGGAGGAGCAGAGTTTTGAAGACAATTAGGCACCGGGATATACGGATGGACACTGGGCAGGAGTTTCAGAAGTGCAAAGAGAAGTTGCACATTTCCCTATAAAGATCCTAATTTCCCATCCATCCCAAATGCATGCACCACCCCCACTGGTACCTAGATGCCTAAATACTTTTAAAGATCTGGCTCCCATGCTCCTACCCAAGAGACCTTACACTCCAGCAAGACCTGCACCTAAATCCAACAGGCTGACTTATTCTCTTCACTCAAGATCCCACGCCGCTCCCCAAACAGGCAAGTATCTTTAAGGCACGTGTTGTGCAGATCAGTGGCTGCACTGGGCGAGGACAGCTGTGTTTAACTGGAATACAGCTTGCGGGCTGGCTACCCAAAGGGATCACACCCAGGCATTGCACTGAGAGACCATGACGGGGAAGCCTAGCAGGTAGCCTTGTCTCAGGCCAGGCCAAGGAGAAGAGCCTCAAGCTTTGCAAACACCATAAAGGAAGCACGGGAACACTTTCAAAATGCACAGTTGTGATGATTTTCATTAATTGCCTCTTTCATTCTTCGTGGCATATGTCTGATGCAAACGGGGAGGACGATGGCAAGAGGTGGGGGAGGAAGAGGACATCCTGGCCTCCAGAAGGGCCAGCTTCCAAAAGGTACCCTGGGGGAAAAAAAGGCATTGCATGTATACCTTAACTCTGCTCTCAGTGCACGGATCAGGTTGGGGGGGACTAGTCAGTCATCCATTGCCAGCCCGCATTTCGTCCAGACGCCCTGGGCACGGCTAGGAGGACTCTTGGCTTCCTACTGGGCTACTGCATGAGCTGCACCAATGCCGAGGACCTCTGGCATGCCTCCATTAGGGGCAGGAGCTTCATGCTGGTCAGATTTTGTATGGTTTTGCCTCCCCCAGCACTGACACAGGCCTGATAAGTTTTCACCTGTCACGAGACACTCCATAAGAGAGGGACCGGCGCCCAAAGCAAAGGCAAACTGACTTCCCAGCTAACAAGTGGTAAGATTTATATCCATCCCTCCACCTTGACGTGCCAAAGCCTTAGCCAGACTGACTCTCTAAAACCCGTTTGAATAGAAGAGCATAGAGAAGTTGTGCATTTCTCTATAAAAACCAAAGCAACGTATTAGGCACTGAGAGCAGCACAAGAAACTAAGATGCTATAACATTTTGCATGAAAGCAAGATGCACAAACAAGTGACCTCGATACTTTCAATGAATTCAGGTTGAATTCACTGAGAAAGCATGTTGTAATGAAAACTGAGCTGTCCAGCCAATCCACCTGCGTGGTTCAACTGAGTTTAGCCATTTCTCATAAGTTATCGGCAGGAACACGACATTGCCGCCCCATGTCATGCAACACCTGGTAGAGCCTCGCCAAAAAGCTATGAATGGATGTTGGCCAGAAACACCTAACTGTTTCGAAAATGCATCCCAAGATGTTTCAATAACTCCCGACACTCCTGGTGAAACAATACAGCGACGCCAGTGGTAAAAGGACAGAAATGGCTCTCAACATTTGTTGAATTTGTGGTTCGCAGGCTCGGCAATAAATTCTGTCCAAAGCTGCGTGCCATGCACCCTTGGTCAGAGCTGCTGAACACAAGGGAAGACCAGATCACCGCCGGGGTTGAAGTCACACCACGCGAATATTGAGCCAGTATGGGCAGTGGGATGGAGACACCAGTGCTCAAACACGACCTTTCTTTGCAAACTTAGTAACGCGAGCAATTTCAAAGCATCGCACTCCAGGCAAGCGGAAGCTGAAGGCTGGACTGCCTCACCTGGCTTAGCAAAAAGGTGCTTTGCCAGGGGAAAGCCGGGGAAAACCCCAGGCCTGATATACACAAAAGCTTTGGGTAAGCAGAGTATTTTTATGACTTCTGCTATTACTAAGCAGAGTGAAGCTCCAGGTAATATGATGACACAACGCCATCCTCAGACCTCAAATCTTTCCTCGGTTTTACGACCTGATATGTTTGGTGGAACGGAAACGGCATCCAAGACACCCAAAGTGGAGAGACGTGGAGTGAGGGAAGAAGCCGGGAGTGCTGCTATTTGTCATGTGCACTGAAGATACAGGAAACGCGTGTTCAACAGAGAGAGTCAGAGTATGCATGTGTGAGAGAGAGGTGTGTATACACACACACATACATACACATGCACATAAATATATACACACACATAAATATATAGAGAGAAACTCTCTCTATATATACATCTAGATAACTAGATACATCTATAGAGAATACCTCTCTCTATATATATCTAGATACATCTATAGAGAATACCTCTCTCTCTATATATATCTAGATACATCTATAGAGAATATCTCTTTCTATATCTCTAGATACATCCATAGAGAATATCTCTCTCTATATATATCTAGATACATTTATATCTATATAATACATATAAATATGCACACGTACAGATATATATATATAAAGAGATCGACTGATTGACTGATCTCTCTGTCTATCTATCTACCTATCTATCAAGCACATGCACAAGCTCTTCTGGAACAGGCCTACTGATTTTAATATAAAATGGTAACGTCCCTCTATCATCTTCTGAAAACACCCAGAAGACATTGCTAGGAGGGGCAGGATTTCCTATGAAACTTGACAGAGTTGTCCAAAGAGTCCTATGGAAGTCTATTATTTCAGCTACATTGTGTAGGGGTTTCACGCCTGCATCTGGTTGGGGGGGTTTGTTGCTGTTTTGTTTTTTAATAGAGTACTGCCTACAGGACGTCGTTAGGTTTCTCTCTCTCAAACTTCACAGGACGTTAAAGGGCCGTGTGAATAGACACGCAGAAATCATGAAATACATATGCAGTCACAAAGCTCTTGCTTCTGCATTGCTTAATTCCATATCTGGTTATTCTTCCATGCACTGAGTCCATTCCTCATGCTTAAAGCCCCAACAGGCCTATTAAACTGGGTTTAAAAATGACCCTACCAATTGCTCTACTACGGGATGCTAAAACTTTGAATACTGGTATTTGTCTCTTCACTTCCAGTGAAACCATATGTTTTTTTCCTTCTAACTCCCCCCACCCCTACCCTTTATTATACATTTTATTTTTTTGCAGTCTGAAAACAGGAGTGGAGGCCAGTACAAGCTACGCAGGGCAATCCCAAGCTCACGCAACATCTGCTTTCTTAAGGTTGATTTGAGAGACAGCACCTGCGAGCTGCCAATATTTTTAACAGGCTGCAGCATCATTTGAATTAGTAGCATGAATGGTTAGGCTGAGAGAGAACTTCAGAGCCAGAAATAAATCCAAGTACGGGATTGAGTTTATTTTACCATCAGCTCCAGCATTCGCCTTTCCAAACTGGTCAAGCATTTTAAGATCAAATTTGAGCAGTGTTTAGGTGGTTCCTCTTGGCTCCCTCACTTAGCCTTCCTGCCTGTCTTATCGCTGCTGGCTGAAGTGTTTTATTATCCAAAGAACCTCTCCCATCCCAAGGAAGATGTTTTTAGCAGTGTTTGACTGGAAAGATTTTGCTCAACTTGCTGGAATTTATTCTTACACACACACACACACACACACACACACACACACTAGGGCCATGCAAAGCTTTGGTTGCTGATTCTGCTGATTCAAATCAAAAGAGATTCGGCCCAATTCGGCGCCCGAATCTCCAAATCCGAATCGAATCAGGAGACCCTTTAATCTCTCTGAATCGAATCAGAACCCTCTGTTCGATTTGATGATTTGGCCGTAGACACGACTTTATATGTTTTTCCTACGTACCTCGAGGTGCATAGGAAAAAACCATATAAAGCTTCGTCTGTAGCTGAATTGCTGATTCTCCAAATCAGAATCGAATCTTCAGATTCGGCTAAATCGAATCGGGATAGTGATCCGAATCAGCGAATTGAATCACTGTCCCCCGAATCAGACTGAATCTGAATCCAAATCAAAAACTGCCCGCTTTGCATGCCCCTAATGCACACCCCCCCATATCTGTACGTTACATTCATACATACACACACACATTATATATATATATATATATATATATATACACACACACACACACACGCAACTATATATATGTGTACACAAATACACACACAAACACACACGGAGGATTTACCCATCACAATCTGTGCAGTCAAACATCCAGAATAGTGGTGAAACCCAAGAGAAACCTGACAGAGAGCTGAATTTATAACATCACAGAAGATCTTCAGAAAAGTGAAACTCAAGTTAGAAGCCTGTTAGATGGTTACAGAAAGCAGTTAGTTTATGAAACGTCTAAAGACATTTATGGTAATTTCCTAACCATTTCACAGAAACGGTCTATTTTATGCAATGTATTACTAAGCAGCTATTTCCTTAAAGAAACACGAGTGGATAGATATCTAGCATCTGGACTTGCATTTTCATATATAACAAGATAACAATCGCAGCCTAAAAAACACCTGTGTAAGAAACACTAGATTCACTGCTTCCAGAGGCTTGGCATTTTTGGAAACTGCATTATAAATTAATCCAGTTTTCCTAGTCATGGCTTAGTGAACCAAAAATAACGCTCGTCCCCAACTGCAATTGTCAATGGAAAAAACAGCTTCTTTCCATTTTTGCCTAGACTGTAGGCAAAATGCTGTTTCTAAAACACAGCTTATTGCAAAATGGGATGAACCCTAAAATTCAACTTTTCTTTTTCCAAGCAACTTAATAGCATGCATTACTTTAGGACCAAGTCTCTTCCTAGGCTGCACTTCTCCCAGCTCAGCAAATTAAAAATAAAATTAAAAAAAAAATGGGGCGAGAAGGAGTCAATTAAACTTCATCAATGACGACCTAATGAGCCCCATTCAGTAATGATTTATAATTTTCTTCACTTATACTGTTCTTAAATCAAAATTGCATCAAGAATTTTGCTGCATGACTACTAATTGCTAAGGCGACCAACGTGGAATTTAACTAAGAACTAGAATATTCTGTATTACCTACCTGTAGCCGGGGTATATCTTAAAAGTGAACATTTCATTGGGTCAGATTCTGTTAATTTAAATTGTCTGCATTTATTCTGGATCTACATCGGTGTACAAGATCACAGTCCAAACTTGTGCACCCCCAAAATCTGGGTGGTTAACACATTCAAGGGAGAGGAGGAACAGAGGGCTTTTTTTTCCTTATTTCCCCGACCAGAAAGATATTGGAGGTTTCTATGCAAACTGTAATGAATCTCGCCCATATCACCTCCTCTAGGTAATAATTATCTTGCTCTGCTTAAAAATGAACACGTAAGAAGATCTCTGCTATTCACACTGCTGTAACCTGAACCAAAGCAAATGGAATTTATAATCTACGCTAAATATAGGCTGGATCGGACTAACGCCGCAGCACCTTTGAGACGCTAATTGAATGCATAATAGCGACGGTATCTAACAATGAATCTCTCTGGGTCAGATGCTTATATGGACTCGGCTCCCGTTACACAAACACTTTTGCACGTGGAATTGAAAACCAGCTGCCTAATGCAAAGCAAACAGCTTCTGCCTCCACTTCTTTTCAGGAGGGAGCTGTATAAATACAACCTGATGGCCGCGGGGACCTGCAGCCTAAACGGTTTTGACGTTTGAAACTTCAGAATACGAAACAGTGACTTTCTAGCCCAGGGGCAGCAGCGCTAAATGCTAAAAACCTTGGAGGGTGTCGATGCCAGCCTGCCAAGCCGTTTGGCTTCCATCACGTGCAGAAGACAGGGCCCGGTCCTCGGTTTTGCCTGGGGGCGTCCAAAACCTGCCAAGCACCCGTGGGCCAGGGGAAAGCGTTCGCACCGTGGTCCAAAGCAAAACTCCAGAGAGCTAGTGGGGAAAGGGGCTTCAGCACTGAACCCTGAATTGGGCTGACGGCAGAAATTCGGTCTGGAGCACGGCCGCGGTTGTTTCGAGCTCTGGCTCGGACTTTCACCATGCGCATCTCCCTGGCTTTTCATCGTTGTTTGGAAGGGACCTTACAGCTCATCGGGTCCAGCACTTGGGCAGGAAAGACTGATCTTTTTGCATTGTTTCCTGCCAAAGAAAACCACCCCAAATAATGCACCAGTTAAAAAAAAAGTCCTGCTTCAGAAGCCATCAATGAATCGCAGCTACTTAGCAAGCCATAAAAATTCCCAGTGGGACCCAATCGTTAAAACCCCGAGCAATGCCATTTGGTGAGCTTTCAGCAATTTAATTCAAGCCCTTGTGGACTCTGAATTCTCTAAATGAGTCACTGGTATCTCTGCTGAACTGTAAAAGCTTAGGGGAAGACGGGTTCGTTTCCTCTTCCCTGCCCGCTTGCATGACCGAGGGCAGCCGGGGCGTGCAGCTGGCCGGAGAAAAGACCTCGTTGCCCAGCACGGTTCCACCTGCCCCGAAACAGGGGGCCCGGAGCTCACCTTTGCTTAAACCCTGGAGATAAGCCACATTAGAGAAAGCCATTTTCCCAACCTCACGGGGCAGGTGATGTAAAAATCAATAGACCACTTACAGGGCACAAAGCGGGTTTCCCCCAGAGGCTGAGGGGTTGCTGCTGAGCTGTTGTGATCGGGGAGGAGACGGGGTCAGGAGCAGAAGGTGCCACGCAGGAGGGAAGAAATGCATCTAGTCCAGGGGCAAGGGTGGGGAGATGACTGCAGGAAATAAGCCACGGGGGTCACACTGGAAGGGGTAGTGACCGTGGCGGAGCAGGTGGTTTGCAGGGTGTGGGTTGGGATTCCTGCCAGCGGCGATGCAACTCCCCACCCCCCACGCACCCTGCCGGGGCCAGGTATGCATAGGTAACTTCTGTCTATGGGCTGGGACAGCTACCGTGGCTACCTCCCTGTAGAGAGGGTTCAGGCTGCCTGTCTACACTGCAGCTTATGCAGCGATATGTGAGCCAGCTTTAAAGGAGCAGCGGAGCCACAGCTGCACGGTGCTGCATGCAGCCTGCGATGGGAAGCCCTCGCTGGATTATCTGAGCTCTGTGCTGCCACCGCTAGTGGTACCCAAGCACAGTAGCTCAGCTACGTCCGATCTGCGGTGGGGATGTACCCTTAGATCTGCCAGCAATGGCCCTGGGAGTCTACCAGAGGTCACCTATTCTGCCTGGGCAGCCCCATGCTGACAGCACCCCATTGCAGTGCTCCACGCAGGGAAGTTTCCCTGGTGCAGAGGCCTTGGATAAGTCCCTGGACACCAAATAAGGCCCAGTGAACTTGGAGTTCAAGTTCACTCAGCTTGATAGCTCGAAGTGAGCTCTCTGCATGGTTGCAAACTCCAGCCTGGAAGAAAAGTCCTGTGCAATTCAATAGGAAAAAATCATAATCAAGAAGATGTTTCTACAGGTTCTGTGCAGCACCCTACATCTCGATCTCCCTGCTGTGGCACTAAAATCACAGCCCTGGATGTCACCACTTGGGCCCCGAGTCCAGCCCCTGCCAGCGCAGGAAAGGGTGCCATATTAATCCTCTTCATAAATGGAGTTAGCTCCATCTTAATACTAATAGGGTTTCTTACCCTTTGGGGAGGCGATTCCAGAAAACTGCTCTTCCAATCATTAGAAACCTTATAATTTTCAGCCGAATTGTATTCATACTATATAGCTTCATAGCTGTTAGGGGCTGGAAGGGACCTTACAGATCATCGGGTCCAGCAGCCCTGCATTTGGGCAGAAAAGACCCCTGACCTCAGCAAGGTGGGCATCAAGGCCCAGTTTATTCAGGCCCAGTTTATACCCAAGATACTCCAGCACAGTTACAGACACATATACACGCAATGCTTTTGGATCAAATTTAAGTCGTACAGTCCACTGCTGGAAAGTGCAGACCCAGTGAAGACGGTAGAGCTGTGCTCATACAAACCAGGGGAAGAGATGGGTCCACAGGTATCAAAAAAAGTTTCTAATGTTGCCAGCTTTCAGGATTTTATTCTGGACCTTATTATATTTTAAGTTGCTCTGAAAACCCCAACTCCAGCAATAACGTGAGAGAATCTCACCCATCATCAAAAAAGCAGCTCTCACATTTGCAGAGAAAATCGGACGCAGGTGTACCCTGAAGTCTTCCAAGCCAGGGCCCACATGAATAAGACACTTGAATATCATTGAAAAAGTAATAAAAAGAATAATTTGATGATTTCCAGCTAATCTCATGATTTGTTTTAAATGGCGTGGGTTTGGCGCACCTTTCAATTGGCTTCATCCCTCTCAAATTGAATCGGACTTTTCCAAGTGGCGTGCAAGCCGATCTGCAGGAAGACTACAGACCGAGAGAGGTATCATTAGAAAAGGGCACTTTCTCTGATCTGTTCTTTCAGGTTGACTTAAAAAAAAAATCCTGAATTAATTATTTCTTTTAAGTAGAAACAGATTTTTCTTTCTTTAAAGACATTCTTAAACAGAAAACCTCCTGTGTCAGTTTAACAGCAGATTAATCACTTTTGCAACCCACAAAAAAAGTTTTCTGGAAAGCATAACTGTCTGCAAATGGAAATGACAATTGCTCTCTCTGATGCAAAGCCGCCTACAAGTTCTCTCACTTCCATGACTCAGCACCAGATAAAAGCAAGAGATCATCAGCCGTGAACGCTCCCTTTTGGGCATGGAGGGGAAAGAAAAAGAAAAGAAATAAGTGTAAAAAAACACAATTACTCCTCCAAAAAAAAAACCCCCCACCTCTAACACAAACCCACATTCTCTAGCAGTGGATGCTGCTCCCAGAGAAAATCAACTGAAAATATCCCCTGGACTTTAAAGCGAAGGACTGGGCACCGATAGCATCAAAATCAAAACACATGCAAAAGCCAGAGTGGCTTTTTTGAAATTTTTTTGTTCTTTCCCCAAATGAGCAAAAGCCCGGCTGTTTCAACAAAGAGGAATTTTATCTTCATTCATCTCCTGCCCGGCTCTCATTTGGTAGACAAATGAGTTCAAGTTTTGCTCACCTATAATGAAAATTTCCAGGCACTCTAAAGCCACACGCGGGCAAAAAAATAAATAAAAAAAAATAAAAAAAACAAATTAAGAAATCACACACGCTGGTGGCGAGAGGAAGGGAGTTTTATCGGGACTTTCCCTAGCGCACGGAGGCTGCCGTTTGATCTTGCCGCGTCATGAGTTGGATGGCATGGGGGTGGATTTTGTTTTCGGGGAGACCTTGCAGGCTAATATCAACGTCCTATTTAGGACCTGCGTGCAGAGGTGGGCTTCTCGCATGCCCACGGGACTCATCGATACTGGGATGATGAGTGCCATGGCATATCCTGTAGAGATGGGCAGTGTTAGACTCTTTCTTAGCTCCTCTGTTGTCCCACCCTAACTCCAGCACACAGGATGGATAGGGATGGGATTGCTAACGAAAAGGGCTGCATTAATTTATCTACAAAAGACACTAAGGAGCCATCAAGAGACAGGGAAGATGACTGCCACTCTCAGCCATGCCTCCCACCATCACTCTCAGCAATGCCTCGCACCATCTGCAGTGATGGTGGGGTCACCTGGCGCCTAAACCCCCCACGATGGAGAATGCACGCACACACCAGTGAGGCTGGTCGGGGGTGATCCTGCCTTGTGAGGTCCCTTGCAGCCTATGATCCAGGAAAGATTTGGCCTCTTTCCTAAGCAAACGGCCGAGGAACTTTGCTGCTGAGCGTTTTTCAGCCTCTCACGCTGTCGTCATTAACTTCTCCATCAGGCCGACAGGCTAGTTCAGCCCTGAAACGAGGGGAGCTGGATCCCTTGCGTAAAACTCCTCGGACGTAGTTTAGGCCAGTAAAGGCCAGCTGCTGGGCTACGTAGCAAGCCCAAAACCTTTAATGGCGACTTAAGGGATCTCAAAGATCCACCGTACACCTCCGCACAAAAGCCTCCCTGCTCGCTTACTTCCAAATGAACGGCTACAACAGCACTGGCCCAAAACAGCCGCGAGCTCCCATCCAAGGACCCATCGTGCATTTGGACCTTGGCTCGCCCTTGTCAGATCTGGGTCATTTCTATCATCCATCAGCAGATGAAGAAACACAGGGCCTGGAAAGTGAAGTGCCTTGTCCCCAGGGGAGAAACCCAGAGCCCTTGGACCCCCAGTCCTTTCGCTTGCAAGCACAATTACATGCTCGTGCGGTGGCGAGCGTTCCTCCTCCTGCGGCTGAAAAGGCGATGCCAGAAGCGACCAACCCACCCGGCTTGAACGCTAGCACCAAGAAACAGGCTCAGGGATGAAGATGCCGACAGAAATAAATCAGGACGCGTGATTCAGGTGATATCTTCTATTAAACCAACTAGATTTTTGCAAAAAAAAAATCATTAATTGCTAGCTTTCAGGCACAAGCACCCTTCCTCAGGCATCGGAGAAAAGGTTGTAAAAGTTTTCTTGGGTAGAAATGATAGTTCATATAACATAGGAGAGTGGAAAGTGTGGCAAAATCTCCTGTTTGGCTTGTAACTGCAAACAGGGAAGGAACAACTACGTTTGCAGGAAGCTTACAAGACGGAGGGTGGGTTTCCACCCCCCAAACCCTCACCCTGCGTCTTTATTTCTTTTTTTTTAGTGGTGCCTGGAAGTAAACCACCAGGCAGCGGAGCTGCCCCCTGCCTCGCGGTGGCAGATGGCATGCAAGGCTCAGGAGATGGGGTCTAATTCGGCAGGGCTGCGCGGGGGATTCGCGGCAGGGCGGACCAGGCACACGACGTGCCGGCTGCCGTCTGCGCTCATCGCGCTCGCTGTCTGCTGCTAGCAGCACAAGTTGTTCCGAAAACACGAGTCGATCATCTGGAGCCTTTATTTCTGTACATTTCCTGCAGGGGTCTCAGGAAATAAGCCGGGAGAGATGCAAGGGCGAGAGCCCCTATTAGGAGCAGCCTCGTCAGCATCACCCAGCCAAGCATTTACGTCATCGGCATGCTAATTTAATCAGACCTGAGCAGTGATACTATAAATGGATTACCATGCCAGCTAGCGTGGTTACCGAGGTAACTCAGCCCTTTGTGCCACGGATACAATTGGCTTAATGATAATAAAAACCTCAGCACAACCGAAACAGGAGGAAAAACCTGGCAGAGCTGCTGCGGACCCGACACTTCTTCCGCCCCGCAGCCGCTTGCTGCAATAAAATTAAGTGCCACTGTGATCTGTACACACTGCATTCCCAGGGGGAACCAGCACGTAAACAGAACCGGCGGAAATAATTAATATAGGCCGGCTACTAATGCCGTCAGCGTTATTCAGTCACTTCGCGGTGAAAGGGAGAGAGAGGAAGAGGCTGACTCCGCACAGCTGGCAGACAACTTCGCGGGAATAAGTCTCTGCTCAGTGCTAGCAATGCATGCAGGGCCCTTCGTCTTTAGATCGCAATGTGCTTTACCAGCCTCCCTAGCTCCATTGCACAGATGGGAAAAGCAAGGCACGGCCAGGCCAAAAGGCACACTGCTCTGTAAGACTTTGCTCCAGACAACCGCTCCCTGCTGCCTCCCCGGACAAGTGGCCGAAGCAGAGGCTCCTTTTCCCATTGGGGTCACCCTATATTCAAACCACGTGCTGAGCTGTACTGGCCTGAACTGTGCCACCCCACACCAAAGCACGTGCTGAGCTGATCCTCCGCTTTCTACGCGACATGCCCAAACGAGCTGGAAGCAATGCCGAGCTACCTGGTCTGGGTATCAGCATCCTGGCCAGGTCTGCGCCCTATTCTGGAGCGCCATGATTACCTGCTGACGGTGCCCAAGCTAGCTAGGGACGTTTGTGAGAGCTTGGGAGTGCAGGGCACACGCACTCCCAGGTGTGCTGCATCAGTTAGTTCCCCTTGTGCCCTTCCCCGCTCGCGCCGCGGTACATCAGCACTCGCTCGTGGTCCGTGGGAAGGAGCAAGGTCGCCTGAGAAGATGCAAGGAGAAAGCACAAGGGTGGGTCCTGAGCACAGAAGTGATGGGACTTCCATAGATTCATAGATGTTAGGGTTGGAAGGGACCTCAATAGATCATCAAGTCCAACCCCCAATAGATCATCGAGTCTGACTTTAGCAATGACTCGCCAAAGAGTTGGCCGGGACTCACCTCTGGACACTTCTCCCCTCCTATATGAAGCTCTCTGGACACTTCTGCCCTCCCTGTACCCCTCTGGGATACATACTATGTATTGATCGAGAAGCAAGCAAAATGTTCCCATAGGAGCCCCCTTCAGATGAGATTAGAATAGGCCACTTCTCTCCAGGGAGAGGCGAATCCAATACACGTGGCCATGAGACCTGGATCCCTTGGGTGGAAAAAGGGACGGGAGGAGAACACGGACCTGACCCATCACTGGCAGCAGGTCAAAGCCCACGTGCGAAACCATCCCAGAGCAGGGCCACGAGCAAACAGCAGCAAAGCCAGGCTTCCTGGCAGAGGACACGGTGCCACCGCTGACATGCAAAGGCCGCTGCCACCTTGGTTTACAAATAAAACTCAGCAGAGCAGCTTGAGGGATTGTCACACTTCAAGGAGACAGAGCAGCACTCTCGATCTGGGATGCCTTGTGAATCAAGTGCTGGGATACTGCTCTGCAAGCAAGAGAAAGTGCCTGGCAAGGGGAGATGCTGCACATCAGACAGCGCTCGCCTCCACGCTGGCAGACGTCTGGTGCCAGCCAGTGACACCGATGCCCCTATGGACCCGAGATGAGTCCCACCATGGTTGGGATGGTGCCTGCCTAGATCACATCCTCCCGGCGCAGAGGGCGAAGGGAAGGCATTTGCAAACGACGGGGGCAGGCTGAAAGGCACCTGGAACTTGTCTCGGAGCTGAACGCTTGTAGGATGACAGCCACGATGCTCGAGTGCCGGTCAGCTGAGCATCTCGGAGGAGCCAGGAGGGAGGGAAGGGTATGGACTCTGGCACAGACACCTGGCTTCCTCCCTGGTGGCGCAGCAGATCACTGGATCCCAAATATCCTTGATCAACTGGACTGTGCTTCCCTAGGCCAAAGCACAGGGGTTGGAGGGAGCTACTGAAGTGGAAAAGCAATAGGGGGACAAGGTAACTGGGCTCATTATTCTGTCCCCATGTTATAAAGGCCTGATTGAGCTGGAGACGTGCTGCAGGGACTCACTCATGCACTGCAGCAGCAGAGGTATTAGAGCTGCCACAAATGCAAAGGAGGAGCAACGAAGCAAGACGGAGACCACGGGCAAAGCACAGAGAGCGGGGTCTGAGAAGAGGGTTGTAGCTCTCCAGGAGGCCAGACACAGACCTAGTGACACCTCATCATTTATCTGGGTATATCTATTGAGCTCCGTGTTGAACCTCCTGTTTTAGGGCTTGGTTCAATACAGCGCTTAAATGCGTGCTGCAATGCAAGCGTCTGCTGCACCGAAATCAGTGGGGCTTTGTGTCTTGGGCACGTGCTCAATGTTTAACAACCTCACAGGGTTTGACGGGACCTCCCGGGTCTTCCAGTCCAAGCCCCGGCATGAAGTCAGGATGTGCCATTTCTACGTGAGCGCAGCACATGCATCTCTGGGAAAAAAAAGGGGGGAAGCAGGGATGAGATGTCAAGGCTACCAAGCCTCTCGGCGAACTGCATTGGAAGCTGCATCTCCGAACTGCAGGCCCGAAGCATCTACACTGCAGCAATCAAGCCACGGCTGCACCGATCATATTCCTCCTCTCCTTCAGTATTTCCCTTCCTGCCTGCCAGGTGGGCCGGCGGCTGCTTCAGCTACACGCTGCGCTGCAGAACGGCTCCATCCCGCTGCAGGTCTCCGAGCACATTAAAAATGGAATTAGGGGGTCATTAAAATGTACAGTACACGTCTAAGCTATTTATAGTTGTGGGCTTGTTCTCTCGGCCATGCGTTACATAACCTATGCCAGGTCTAATGGATCCCCCCCCACGCCGGCCAGTTTTCTTTTCTGCTTTTAACCCCTTCCTTTTAAAAGTCAGGGATGTCGGAGGAAAAGCTCTAAGGACCCAAGTCCTCGAACACCACAAGAGGTGCAGAACGACCAAGGACAGGGCTTGCTAACCTGCAGCGGCTTCATCACGATCCTCCGGTATGAGCTTTCCATCAGGAGAGAGTCCTATTCTAGGAGGCCAATGGGTAGAGACAGAGGGAGGGTTTTTGGGTGGGAAGAGGTAGATGGGACATGGACATGTGTCCTCCAAGGAAAACCACATTTCACATGGGCTACTGCCTGCAACAGATGACGAGGTTACTGAATCAACTGTACGCCCCACTTTGCAAGCTAGGAGCCCTAGGTCTGAAGACAGGAGAGGATGTCTGAGGGTATGTGGCTCTGTGATTTTACCCCTACCTGAGCTCCACAATTGCTCCTAATCTTTGGCATCCACAGTGCTTCGCGACCTGTCGCAGAAGAGCACAGAGACGCTATCTACAGCATCTCTCGGGCTTTGAGGGACAGGTGGGGGGGTTGAAGGACTCTTACGGAGATGGCAAGGCACCTGCAGCTAAAGATGTGCATCCAAGGCTCTGAGAATGACTGGAAGATTGACTGGCATCCACGCTGTAGCTGTCCTGGTCGAGAGGCAAAAGCAATCAGAACTCGTGGTAGAGGTAGAAATCTTACATTACACCAACTAGATTTTTGCAAAATCTAGTGGATTTTTGCAAAATCCAGTGGAAGACTGACTGGTATTTATGTAGCTGAGCAAGGAGACGGTTGAAGAACAGGGACTGCAAGGCGGACGCAGCAGACAGGGTATGCCGGTAGCCGCCGTGCCATTAAGCAGCAGCTCCTATGCTTCTGGAGAAGGGGATGCATTAAGGGAAATGGTTAGGACTCCTCCTTACTGGAGTCGTTGCATCTTCAGCATCGGTACCCGAAGACAACCAGATGGTGTGGATGGGTTCAAAGCCTGCCGGCAATGTCGTGCTCTCCTACCCTGCTCTGCCACCCCCAACACGAGCCTCCGCAGAGAAGCAAAGAGGACCCAGGCCTGAACAACAAGAGAAGAAAAAGTCACGTGGACAAGGATATTGGATTATATAATACAATATCTCCGCCTTTCCATACATGAGAATATCATAATCTTTTTCTCTTCTAATTAGGACACCCAGTTAGCACCGCTGAGCAATTGCTAAGTAGATTTAAAATCGGGACTTAAGTAGCTGTTTTATGGCTAATCAAATGGGTAAATATAATGATTTGCTCCAGTTCCCACTCTGATTACATAGTGCAGCTATTTCATTCCCTAAATAAGATCCTTGCACCCAAAAAGAATAGTTTAACGAGCTTAAGAGCAGAATGTTAGGCTCAATTTCCCTCGAGGGTAATAGAGTGGGAGTGTCTGTATAATTAGCTTTATGGGCTCCCTCCCCTACAACACAATGGCTTTTATAGAGGAGCTTTTGCACTCTCGGCGGGACCTCATGTTAAAGCCACAGAATAACACAAGAGCACATTAGGTTCAAACTGATTTGTGCAGACAGGTTCTGGATGAGAGGGGAAGAATAAGAGAAGTGCTCCTTATTTCAGCCTGAAGTGGTCCTACCCTTTACTTTTTCCTTTACCGATCAAAAGCAGCGGGTATGTGTTTGCATTTTGAACTGACTGGAGGTCTGGCTGCTCGGAGCCAGGACGGGACTGCTAGCACACATCAAATCAAAGGCAGTATAAATCATCAAGATGCAACACAGACTCTTCCCTTCTTCCCGGAGCACAAGTCATAATCCCGAACAATGGCACAAAATCCGAAGCGACGCGTTTCACGCGGCACGATTCTGACCCCGCTCGCGTGCACAAAACCGAGGCCAGTTCTCAAGGCTTAAAAAGTTTGTCATCGGACATTTTCCAGGCAGAGTTGGCTTTTTCCAGAGGTTTGCCTAAACGAATAATGTTACGTGCTTCCGTGATGTGTTTTGCTCTGGGATATTTTCTACCCATCACCTGAAAGTCCCTGAGAGACGATTAACTCACATCATTCCCATTTTGCAGATGGGAAACGTGTATTCCTGGAAAGAGGTTAAATACTTGGCCTGAGAGAGCACAGCATGGCTGTGACTTGAGTTAGGAACCGAACGGGAGAAAGCTCGCTCCCACGTCTTTGCTTCAACAGCTACATCATCGGCCCATCGGTGCCCATGCGATCGATGGGCATCTCCGTAGGGTCTAAAGGACGTCCACGGGCATCTCATGCTGGACAGCCACAACCACCCGAGGACATTACCTTGAAATCATATAACTCACCTTGTCACAATTAAGCGGTGATCTGCTATTTCATCAATGTTGCTAAACCAGTTAGGAGAATAAAGGCAGAATAAAAGCGGAAAGGCCGCTTGGATAGCAAAAACTGAAGCTCATGGACATCTCTTTGCTTCTGTGTAATCTACTATTTTACCTTACTATTAACAATAGCATAGAAATCAGAAGAGAAATAGGGCTGGAAGGGACCTAAGTCATATAAAACATTATTCTTTTTTTCAACAGCCGCTGTTCAGGAGGAATACGCTCCGAGACCAACCATGCTGGGCATAAAAAGGGTGAGCAAGAAAGTTTAATTGTGGGGTTTTCCATTTGATAAGGATGTCGTTGAAAACGCACTGATGAAGAATATGCTCAAAGGCCAGCCCTGCTGGGGAGAAAAAGGCCGAGCAAGAATCGTGGGGCTTTCCCTTCGATGAGGACATTGTTGAAAACGCAGGTGAAAAATGACACGTGTGACCAATTACAGTAGCGATGGAGTGTGCAAAGCACATATAATGCTAAACGTTTGTACTTCATGGAGATCCCCTGATGGGAGTGTCACAACTCACCGATGCCTTGGTGCGAACTGAGAGAGAAATGTTGCATCCCCTGAATAAGTATTTTGGGTGCAAAAAAACAAGAGAGAGAGAGAAATGAAGGCCAGTAAAGCCGCTTCAGGTGCCAGAGTCAAGACATCCAATTGTGGAAATCCCCGTATTTATAGCTCAGCTGCAAGAAACGACCCAAAAGGAAAGGGTATTGCACAGAAATCTCTTTGATTTCGGGATTAGATAGGGTGCAGTTTGCAGACAGATACCAAAAGCCAGAGTGTGAATTCTGACTCATGGTTTCACCAAGGGTATTTTCCTAGACCACAAACCACTGCCGCGGGTCCTGAAGGTGGGGGAAACAGGTGTTGCAGAAACAGGGGTTGGAGCAGACTTTACTCAATTCAGGCCACTTCAGGGTCAGATCCTTCCCAGCAGCCAGCTGCAGGCTGTGTGGGCATTTCCAAGACATTGGTATTCGAGTCCAGCCAGCAGAGCTCTGATGCTCCTATTTCTGTAGCCAGACAGGGTGAGGATATTGGTTTTTATGACATCCCGCGTGTTTTCCACAGCCAAAGCTGAAGGTGCTCGAAAAGACTGCATTAGCAATAATAAGAGGATGATGACTCTCAGTCTACAGCCCTGGGGCCCAACCCGGGACACGCTGCTTTGTGCGAGTAATCCCATTAACTCAGGCCGAGGAGATAACACGTGCGCACAGAGTTCCTCAGACACAAAGGTTTTCCAAGACCAGGGCTCAGTTTTCGGCGCAGAAGGAAGGTCTATAGTCCTGCGGCAATGCCGGGAGATGCCAGCTTGGAGAACATAACTTCGCATGACATGGCAGTGCCACCAGGCAGACTTTGTGTCAGCTTTTGGGACGCGCAGAAGGGCTCCAGGCGGGAATCACACAGGGCCCAGCAGACAAAGGCACCTAAAAGCCCCTAGAGAGCCCCGCTGCACTGGGGATCATGTAATGCAGCCCCTGCCCCGAAGAGCCTGCCCTCTGGACAAACACACAAAAGGCTGTTATCCCCTGTGCCAAGTTGCCAACAGGTTTTTTTTTCCCCCCAATTAACTTTTCTTTCCTTCTCTCCTTCAATAGCTCAATCAGCAATTTGAAGCCGCAGGGAGTGCAGCGCTGGAAGGGGGCTCCGGGTCATCGAGTCCAGTCCTTGTGCTCTCAGATGATGATTCGCCTAGACATGATCCCCTCCGAACCATCGCGTGCCACAAAACCAGCAACGCCCAGGACCCCCCGCACGGCGTCGGGGGAGTCGAGGGCACTGCCCGTGTTCGGCTGCTGCAATGGCAGAGGAGTTGGTGGATGAATCCAAGCTGGAAACAGGACCACATCCCAGGTTACAGAAGAAGCAAATCCCGCCTCCGCAGTTCCCGCAAGCCTGAGCGGGGTGGGGAAAGGTCCTTCCTGACTCCAGCATCCAGTGATCAGTTTGCCCCTGGGTTAGGAAGGCCAATACTATACCAAATGGATATGGACCGCACACAGGACTCGCGTCCCGGACGCGGACCGCACACAGGACTCGAGTCCCGGACGCCGACCGCGCACAGGACTCGAGTCCCGGACGCCGACCGCGCACAGGACTCGAGTCCCGGACGCCGACCGCGCACAGGACTCGAGTCCCGGACGCCGACCGCGCACAGGACTCGAGTCCCGGACGCCGACCGCGCACAGGACTCGAGTCCCGGACGCCGACCGCGCACAGGACTCGAGTCCCGGACGCCGACCGCGCACAGGACTCGAGTCCCGGACGCCGACCGCGCACAGGACTCGAGTCCCGGACGCCGACCGCGCACAGGACTCGAGTCCCGGACACCGACCGCACACAGGACTCGAGTCCCAAATGCCGACTGCATACAGGACTCGAGTCCCGGACACCGACTGCACACAGGACTCGAGTCCCAAATGCCGACTGCATACAGGACTCGAGTCCCGGACGCCAACCGCACACAGGACTCGAGTCCCGGACCGCACACAGGACTCGAGTCCCGGACCGCACACAGGACTCGAGTCCCGGACACCGACCGCACACAGGACTCGAGTCCCAGACGCCAACCGCACACAGGACTCGAGTCCCGGACCGCACACAGGACTCGAGTCCCGGACGCCGACCGCACACAGGACTCGAGTCCCGGACCGCACACAGGACTCGAGTCCCGGACACGGACTGCACACAGGACTCGAGTCCCAAATATGGACTGCATACAGGACTCGAGTCCCACGTTGCTGCTCCACTCCCTGCCATCGTAGTCTTGAGACTTATTCAGATTGAAGCCATTTCTTTTACAGCAGAGGTCTTTTCAAGGGATGGTTTTAACCCTTTGTCTCTTTCCCATTGCTAGAGTTTCAGATTAAAACCAGCATGGGCTAGGGCCCGAGGATTTTATTTTATCTGGCACATACCGCTGTCATTAAACACACTCGAAATGAGTGGGTTTAGTTCAAATAAAACTGCCTCCTCTTTCTCTCAGCTCAGCAAACATAAAATAGAAGCAACCCTCTGATACATTCAGAAGCAACACACGTCACATCGTGAGTAGAGGATCCATCTGGCAGGCTGACATAGTAATAAGTTTGCTTAATTGTCAGGTCAGGCATATTACAGATCCAGGCTGTCAGTCCCTTTATTACAGCTTTGTACTAGAGAATGTAAAACTCCTTGTACAGTGCGTGCGCGTGGATATTTTTATATGTGTGTGTGCGCGCGCGCACATAAGGAAATATAAGTAAGAAAAAGGGGATCCAATTAAGGAAAGAAATACCAACATCGAGCGTCAATAGCATCGACAAAGAGTGGTTCCCGTCACAACCTGGGAAGAACTGGGAGCAACTCCTACCTCCGAAGGATTGAAACCTAGGAGTGGAGGAAGCAGCAAGGGGGATTTTTATAGGGCATCATCTGCCACTGGCTTCTGGGAAAAGGCTCGGGAGTTAACTAAAGCCAAGGGGAGCCACTGTTTGCAGCAGCCAAATGCACACAAGGGAGTGATCACAAAATCACAGAAAATGAGGGCTGGAAGAGATGACCCCCTGCCCAAAGCTGGGAGCTGCTGATGCATGTCTGTCTCCCTTTCTCCCAGCCCGAAAGTCTAGATCCCCATTTACGGCTGGACTGGGTGGTTCAAGGCTCGGACCCTCGCCTCTGGATCCACAGCAAGAGCTATTACTCCCTCCATCGAGGGGCTGGGGGACCTCGCATGTAGTCTATTTGCACCGAGCGGCCACGTCTACATGAGACGCTTACTGTGCAGTAGCTCATTACCACTGCGCTCGTTACTACTGAGCCGTAGCGTTGCAGGGAACACACTGTCATGCGATGCTATGGTGCAGTAGTAATGAGCTACTGCACTGGAGTAACGAGATATTGCTCAGTGCCACAGGAAGGCGTGCGGGGATGCTACGGTGCAGTAATGCAATCATTTGGTACTTGCAAGTACTAAATGACCGTGTGGTAGCAACAGCATCTCATGTAGACGTGGCCTCTAAGCAGCAAACGCATTGTACGATTCGGGCTCCAACACTTTCCGCAGCTCCTGTCATCCAGATGGACTTCTGCAAACGTGACTCGACCGTCCCTTTTGTGTAGAAAGCTTTTCCCTGCTTTGTCTGAGCCTTTTTAGTCCTCTCTGCCCATTACCTCGGTCAACTCGGCAATTATAGCTGTTACCGTCGCTTGAAATATTGTTCGGAGGAAGACGCTAGCTCGAATTAAACCCTATTTTAGAGCTCTGCGGGCACGTGGGAATTTACACTCAGGGCGAAGTCCTTTCTCCAAAAGTTTTACTGTCCTTCGTTAGGCACGAGTGCGTTACCCAACAACGGCACAGCTCATTTCATGCGAGGCTTGCCAAGTACAGGCTGCTAAGATCTGCTTGAGACAAGCCCAAAGGTGGGATATTGTCCGAAGCGTTGTAAAAACTCGGGGTTATCCAGGAATACCGACCTGCTCTTCTCGTGTCACACAGACTCAACCCGAATGCTGCAGAAGGATTTCGGTTTGTGGGCACGCTGCTCTTTACAGCCCAGCCGCTTCTCACCCGGTTTCATGTGCGGAGAGTCGATTTAGGCAACAGCTGTTTCAACCTTGGGGACAGTGTTGGGACCCACCAAGCCATGTTGCATCAGGGCTAGAGTCCAGGCTTGTGCTAAGGAGATCAGCCTCCGACTGGGAATCCTGCTGAACGTGGACAACCCTTGGCCTGGATGGATACAACAACCTTAGCATCCCCTCAACACGGTCCGGATAGTGCTGCTGGAAAGGGACCCTGGCAGCTCGCGGTAGCCGTATCGATTGCCCACCATCTTTCAAAGCAACGAGAATGATCTGCAGCTTACAGACGTCCCTCTTGCAGCACAGCCTGGTGCTTACGTCGAGGTTTCGATCACCCCAAATGTTTTCCCATGTTGATAAAGGCACGATGGACAAGGCAGTGTGCATCTGCAGCGCTGCCTTGCCTCGTGCCAGGTGGAAACACAACTTTCCCCGCGCGTCTTGGGGGCGCGTGTTGCTAGCAGAGACTCTCCTCCCGGCTCCTGCGGTGCTGTTTTTGCCACAGAGGATCCAACTCTTCTTCCCAGCATCCCCACGAACGCCGAGTGGCGTGCCAGATTTGTGACACCCACAACATGCCTTCACGGCTCATTATTTCTAAGGACAGCAAAGCGCTGGCTTATCCACCTCTTACAAATCTCCCGGTGTCAGTCGCTCAGCCCAGAGATATGTGCTAGCTCGACCACAAATGATGGGCTAGATGCAAGGGTCACTGGTCTGTCTTATAGAGGAGGAAATGAACACAACGATCCCATCTGTCCTCAAAATATCTGAACATCCCTCAAATCACCCTGCCCCTTGCAATCGTCTGCCAACCCATCCAGAAGTATATCTGTGCAAGAGGGCTGCACACACACGCACGCTCGCGGCACTGCGCACGTCTACGTGCAACTTTACTAGCGTACTTTGGAAGCCAGGAATAAAATTAGGTTTCCATCGGCAAACAGTGAGGGAGGGATTTCAAACAAGGGCTTCAAAAAAATCTCATTGTTTAGCCAGGTTCATTTCTCCCACCGACTGAGGGGAAGAAAAAAAGACAGTTAGGACTCGCTGGACCAAAGCATTATTGATTTCACATTGAAACGACAGTAAGCTGGGGCACTCGCTCTTCGCTGCAAAGTAGCAGGGCTAGGTTTGTCTCCCTATAATCATCTTCCCTATCTGAGTTTCCTTACCTACGCACCGGAGCCTGTCTCCACCGCCATATGGTGTTTCAGCGGTGATGCAAGCTAGCATAGACACCCTGACACAGACTGCAAGCCTGTTACGGAGCAAATGACAGCAGCAGAGGACTGGGAAAATAAGAGCTACATCCCAACGACGTATGTCAGTGAGCTGCATTTTTCTGTGAGGCAAAGAGGTGTGAGTCAAGGAAGGAACTTCCTTTCTCGTCTCTAGCGGACCGGAATAATTTACAGCTATTAGAACAGCTGCAGTGAGGAGCCAGCAATTCATAACTTTTGTATAGCATTGGAGCTTTTTATTTTATTTTTAAAAATTATTTTAAGTCCACGCAAGCTTTAATATACAGAGAGAGATGATGAATCTCGGCACTGCCATCACATCTCAATAGCTTCCAGACAGGAAGGCAAAAGGCGATCAATAAGAGAAAATACAGACACATCCCCTTAAACTGTCCGCAGATGCATCCGCCTGGTCCTTTAACGGCTTTGGACTGGGAACATCTTGCAGCAATTCTGAGGCAAAGCCAGGCTATAAATGCATCATGTAGATTTATGCACTGGTAACGAGGCCGGGGGTTGGAACGACCTGGCTGACTCTTGTACTGCTGCAGGGCACGTGCTCCCACCATGCCCAAGCTGAAATGACCACTCCACCCTCTGTCTATGTAGTGGAGGAGCAGGGGGGAGCTCTGGTCAGTAGATGGGTGTTGTATCGAGGTGGCTTGAGAGACAGGATGATCCAGCAGTTGCATGCACCAACCTGGGGTGCAGACAGACCTCCCCACTCAATAGGAAGCAACTTGGACTCTCTGTGCCTCATTAAACCAAGTGTTACCATCTACACATGCACAGAAATTACTCTGCAGTAGATTAGTCTAATGTGCCATACAGGTACTAAAAATCAGGGCATTAAACTAATGCACTGAAGTGCACGTGTAGATGCTGACCAGGAGCAAATTGCTCCCGGTCAGCCTAGGCACCAGGGGGTGGGGGGAGATGTCCCAGCTTGGTGCATTAGGGTCCCAATCTCTATGCGGCTGGGAGGCAGCTGCCCAACAGCCACGACAGCTCTCCCCCATGCCTTGGAGGTTGGGACCAGGCCCCATGTTCCCTGCCAGTCCCATCTGTAAAATGGGGAGACCAATACTAGGGCATGGCTAGGATACATGCACTCAAGATGAGATGCCCTGTTATGGATGGATACCCATGGTCCACTGCAGTTATGGCCTTTTCTGGGAAAACATTTTCCTCCAATGCACTTAAATCCACTGAACTGGTGCAGCTGGGGCAGACCCCTGCTCCCCTCTAACTGCAGCACTGCACAGGAGTGCACTGCAAGACAGCCCTGGGATCTGCTGCTGGTCTTCAGGCAGAGTTGAAGGAGATGGGTCTGAGCTACGCACTGAACAACTCGGCGGTGCTCATGCAACTGAGTGGAAGTGCACAAGCTGGGGGCTTGCACGGAGCCCCTTGACACACCCCTAACACCCCAGAGCTTTGCTGGAGAGGAGGGGCATATTGCTGACATCAGCCACCCGTTTGCAAGCCGAAGGCACGGCCCCTGCATCAGCAATCTCCTGCCACGGAGGGCAAAACCCCAGTGTTAGCAGAACCAGGATTTCACGCTGCATCCAGGGCCCTTTATAGAAATCTTGCAAGGAATCAACTCCTCGGAGCCTGTTGCACCGAAAGAAAGGGGAGCTTTCAGTTTGCACGTGCAGGAGAGCAGGGATGGATGGGCTCGTGCTTGCACCCCTGGAAAAGACACGCTGGTCCGAGGGAGAGCAAGGAGGAGGAGGCATGGCCACAGCAGACATTGGTGCATTAGTCTGGGATCCGTTATCCCATCCAGTCTAGGAGGCAACCAGGCTCTAGAGCACCCAAACAACGCCCCAATCCATGGCCATCCTGGATGAAGGTGTTTGTGGGAGGGGGACACACGCTGGCATTTGCCTCCAAATCCACCAAACAGAGCAATGCTCCTGGCGACACATGTTAAGAGCAATCCCGGTGCTGAAAAGATCACTGCTGCGTGCCCTGGGTTTATATGCCATCATCCCTCCAACCCCCTTTGGGACGAGGCAGCTGATGGAAACAACTTGCTGGCTGTAGCTCTTGGGGCCTGGTGGAGATCAGAGCAAAAGGGACCATCGCTTGCATGCTCTGGGCCCAAAGGTAGCAATGCCTAGGGGGTTAAACACCAGCGGTACAAGCACAAGTGATGTGCTGCAGTCCTAGACCCTCCCTGGCCGTTCATGCCGTCCATCACCCTTTCACAGGGGCGGGCTGGCCCCGTGCCGAGCCAAACCCCACACTGGGTTATACATGACAGGAGAGCAACTAACCCGCTGCTATATGGGAGAGCCGGGCTCAGTCCCTGCCAGGACAGGATCGCAGTGAGCGCTCAGGCAAGCTGCTTCCTCTCTCTAGGTACATCCATGCCCCATCCCGGGCTTTCTTGGGTAGGAAATAGGGGCAGACACTCAAAACTTTGCCCCCATTGAGCGTAAGGATAGGGGGAATGCCTGCAACTGCTTCACCGCCGCATGTCTGAGCTTGGTGCGTGCAAGTGGGGTGGGACCCACCAGAGATGCCATGTGCCTCAGTTTCCCCATCTGCAAACTAGGAATAACACTTCTCTACCTCAAAGGGAGCGCTGCGATGGGAAAACCGCTGACTTCAGTAAGGCTGAAGCAATGCTGTAGCCACGCTGGTCCAGGAAATATATCACCTGCAAACACTCCTGCCTCGATGTCAATAAGGCATTCAAATATGGAAGCCCGCATAAGGAGGCTCTGCATGATCTGGCTGTGTTCCTCCACCCCAGAGGTGGCTGCATGCCCGGGGCTGACATGTATGTAGCTTGTGAAGCCCCCTGGGTGATTGTGGGAAAAGGGATTATTCATTACAATTTCTATGATGAATATTACCCGAGTGGCACATCATAAGTAGTCGTGTCAGAGCAACAAGTGGCTCGTTCCTTAAGGGGATGGTGAACAGGTGATGTTGGTCCCACTGAAAGATAAAAGCTAGGAAACCAAATCCGATAAGCTCTGGGATACCGTGACCTGCTCTATGAAGGTACGGGACATGCTGTTCCACCATCCGCAATGCAACATTAATGAATGCAGAAGGAAAAATACAACTTACAAGGCACTATTTGCTTTTGATCACCACTCCCAAAGTCAATATTTATGCTCATCCGCACACAACGTTTGGCAACGTGCAGTACATTCAACACGAGGTCTCATCGAAAGCTGTAACCGAGCATGCGAGCAAAAACAAACGGGGCACGGGACCTGGAAATGTCACCTGAGAAGCAAAAAACATTTTAGAAAGCCACCTGGGTTTTCTTCTACAGGAATAAAAAGAAGTAGCAGGTGGGGAGGGAGGACGCTTTCGTTTCAACCTGGTGAGAAAACAACAGGAAAGAATAATAATATGCAAAGGTCATTCTTATCCGGTTCATCTGTGACAAGCTGATAATCTGGGATCTTGGAAAACGTAGCAAAAAAATATCTTAGCGGACATGCTCTTATCTAAAGGATTAATGTTTAATACATGCCAACAGATGCAACAGATACAAACATCTGCTCATCACAACCACGTCAGCTCGCTGGCTGGCGCCCACGGGCGAAGGAGGAAATTCCTACCCTCTAGAGATAGGGCATCATGCAAGCACCTCCTGGACGTGCAAATCCCCACGTCCCCTAGGGTGCCACACCTGCCACACCAGGATCCCCTGCCGGCACTTGTGTGGGTGAGGATATGCAACTCAGACCCTGCAGCCGTGATCACAGGGGACGAACTCCAGGCCCCAGAGAACGAAACACTTGGAAGGCAACGAGGCAATTCAGACAAGGTTTCTGGGGTAAATTTGATATCTTTTATTAGACCAACCAGTCTCACCCCTGCTTGCCATGCAGACATAGCCTGGAGGTGAAGCAACGGGACCCAGCCTTCCTCTCCCAGCCCACACGGAGGGGATGCTAGCAGTTACCAGCAGGCCTGGATGGAGGAGGCACGTGCAGAAACGTGACCTGGCCTATGCCCGCTTTCACAAGCTTCCCCTCCCCGTCTCCTCCCTCCCCACCAAGATCAGGGCCTTTCCCCTCACCCCCCAATAAAAGCTTAACATTTTCCACTAGGAAAATGCAACAATGGAAAGATTCAGAGAAGCCCTGCAACATCCAAAACTGGCAAATCCCACTGATTTAGCACCTCTCAGGTCCATGCCCTCATTCACGAACCTTCAATGCTGCACCATCGACATATTCGGGGGGGGGGGGGGAACCAACCCAAATTGTTCAAAACCAACTGAATTCACTTGCACCTTCTCTTCACCCCCAAACCATTGCCCCAGGGGCGCTGCATCTTTAGAGGAAGATATAGCTGTTGCCTAACAGCTGAGCCAACACTCATTAGATCGGATCTGAAATATTTCTGCAAAACAAGTTATTTTTGCAGCCCAGGAAAATCACACGAGGCCAGCAAGGTGTGCATCTGGGCTAGTAAATCATAGAAACCATGGAAAATGAGGAGTGGAAGGGACATCAGGAGGCCATCTAGTCCAACCCCCTGCTCCAAGCAGGATGCATTTTTCAATGATACTTCAGGTCTTTATAGAGCGTCTCCGTTGCTCCCACAATCCAAGTCTGATCTACCACCACAGAAAAACCTGTTCAATGGGCTGGAAAGCTGTACCACTTGGCAAGCTTGAGTCATAGCTGGAGATACAGGCTGAAAGATAAATGCAAAACCTACAGCTGTGCCTATCTGACTCGGAAATAAAGGTGGGGAAAGAGGTGCAAATCAGAGCCACCCAAGAAAGGAATGCTCCAAGGAAGGCATGTCTGCACGTGCGCTTTAATGCATGTTAGCCTATTTTAATGCGCATTAAGGCATCACAAAAAAGTGTTCTTTAGCTAACGCGGATTAAAATAGGTTCATGCGCCTTCTTCTAGCACTTCACAATGGAGGTACTGCATTTAATGCGCATTACCCAAAGCACGTTAATGAGCATGTAGACGCGCCCAGAGTTTCAGATGCAGCGATGTCTGCTTGTTCCCTGGTGTCTAGCGCCGCGGTGCAAACGGTTCCATCCTGTTCCAACACTGAGAAAGCAAAATATGCCCCTCACCTTATCACCGCTTTTGTTGCTATCCCTGACTGGCTGTCACGAGAAGTGATGGAATAATAGCCCGCGCTGTCAAATATTTCAATCCGCCTTAAGTGCCAGCTATTAGAAGTTACTATTTTCCAATATCTTTGGATCTGAAGGAAAATGTCTCCCTGGATTTTTAAAAAATTATTATTATTATTATTACAGTTCTGCAACGCATTGTGAAACTTTACTTTTCTTGTCCTTTTCCTTCTGAACAAATGCACAGGCTTCCTCGCTCGGGCTGACTGACACATCGCTGCTACCGGGAAGGGAACGGCGCTGCGTGCTGGGAGCAGAAGATGGAGAGACAGGATTACTGGGGTCTATTTCTGGCTCTAAGCCCTCAGGTAACTCACTTAGCTCTGGGCTCTGTTTTTCCTCTCTATAAACCGAGGATAACACCCACTTTTACTCTTATTCTTTGTATTCCAGTCTCACCCAGAGGCTGCAGCCAAAAGCAAAGCCCCGTTTTACTATATATATTCACCAGCAGTTCTTCCTTAATGGGCTTAACAAGCTGACTAGACAAGGCAGACAGGGAGGAGGAGAGGGAGCGTGGGGGACATTAATTGTCTTGGTGGCTCTGCAGGTTGCTGGTGAGTCGGTCTCCTGGGTCCCCATCTGGTCCCACGCTGAAGCAAAAGCCTCCGAGGGATGTGGCAGGGCTGACCACCAAAGCCCTCTGCAAAGTGTTGAGCATGGCACAGCTTTGGCATGCCCCTCTGCATGCAGCAGCTAGAAGGTACAGAGCCAGGTAGACTCTGTCTACGAGGAAACCCACGGCTGGTATCGAGCCAGGCACCCTCGCGGACTTTCATCCAGCCGGGCAGAAGCTCGAAGAGGAAAACGAGAGAACGAGCTGGCACACCCCAGACAAAGCAATCGGCCTCCGATGCATCATTCACGGCAGGACGAGAGGACCCCAGCTTTCAGCCGCGGCTATTTCTATAGCACTTGGCTTTGGCAGCCCCCGTCGGAGGCTCGTGGTCTCTTAACGGCGACTGCACACGCCGTTGTGTGTTTGCCTGTTTTCTCCGAGCATGAACATCCCTCCTCCAGGTGGGAATTCAGCACGTGGGTAATTGCGGACCGTTGGCTGTGCCGCCTCCATCCAAGTGCATTAGGGAATTTTTGAAGCGCGACTACCCAAAAAAATGAAATCAATAAACCTTTAAAAACGACAGCTCTCAGGCATTCAGGCCCCTCCGTGGTGCCTGGGGTAAACACAGCGACTGCTAGGGACTCCTTTGCTTCAAAGGGGAATGGTGCTTTCACCATAAGACCCGCGGCCTTGCTGGAAAGCAAATAACACAAATCACCAGGGTAAATACAGCGGGTATTGAGGGGATTTTACAGCCCGTGCTATAAAGGACGTAAGAGTTGTTGGTCTAATGTTCCCTTCTCACCTTAAATATCCAGGAATCTTTGTACTGCAGCCTCCAAGCTCGCCCCTCATCCTACCCTTTGGATACCCCAACCTCACCCTTCCTAAGCCCAATGTGAGAAAACAAAAAAACCTGGACAATTTGATCTGGAGTAAGAAAGCTATTCCAGTGGGTGCATCTACATGAGACACTTTACTGCACATTAGACTGATCTGATGCATAGTAAAGCGTCACCAGCTACACATGTGCAGCTACTATGGTGCAGTAGATTAGTCTAATCTGTCATTTTCTAGTACCTGTAGATATAGGTCCTAAGAATCAGTACATTAAACTAATGCACTGATGTGCACATGTAGACGCTGACCGGGAGCAAATTGCTCCCAGTCAGCCTAGGCAGCATGGGGTGGGGAGAGCTGTCCCAGCTTGGCACATTAGGATCCCGAACTCCATGTGGCTGGGAGGCAGCTACCTGGCAGCCAAGACAACTCTCCCCTACCTTGCATGGATCAGAACCAGCCCCCGTGCCCCCTGCCAGCCAGGAGCTGGCACCCAGGGGAGCCTGGAGCTCCCCTTGGCTGCTGCAGGGGGGCAGAGCAGGCCAGGAGCAGCCCTAGGCTGAACTGCTCCCATCCAAAGCAAATTTGCTCCCGATGGGCGCACATTCAGATGCGTGTCGGGGTGCAATTCAGCATGCCTGAATTTTCTGTGTAGAAAATTCAGGCACATTAATTGCATATGTAGATGCACCCAGTGATACATTGTATATGGGGCCACTAATCTCCCCCCAGAGGTGGCTGCATTTAGGGAACACTGCCTTAGAAACAGTGGGTGGGTGTTGTTTGGAGAGAAAGTCCCAAATAGAGACCCAAAAGACAAGATGACTATGCACTACTCAAGCTGAATATGCGTCTTTTCAAATGTCAACATTTTAGCAAAATTTGCCCAGAGCAAGAATTTGTTATGGAATTTTCCTCTAAATTCCCCCTCCAATTTTTCAACCAACTTCAAGGTTGTTCAAGCAAGCAGATATTTTAAATCAAGAACATTTTTTTTTCCTCCGACAAAGGGTTTCCTGGTCATCATTTTTGGTTTTCGGAAAGCTTCTCATTCAGCCTAACTGACGTGATGCACAACTTTCTCCAAGCACGGAAGACTGAGATGGGCAGCTGCAATGTCAGGTTATCCAAAATATTGTGTCTCCTGCCATAGAGTTGCCCAGCTCTGTGGCTCTACAGAGTCTCCTTCACAGCCTTCCTCTCCTTCCCCATGGCTGCAGGAGTTCATATGCAGCCGGGGTCCCTAAACATGGACCTTTCACGGAGATCACACAACAGAAAGCAAGCCTGGTTTCTCATGTGCTGCAGCTAAAGATGAGGCTTACATCCTATACTTTCCTGCTGTCCTTTAAGTGTGCAATTTTGAAATGAAAACAACACTTTCATGACTTTTGGTGGCTCCTGTGACTCACACTAATAGCCAGGGTCTGGGTGGCCCTGTGGTTAGTTATGGAGCTTTTCCTTGGTAGGTCACAAGCTCTAACCAGAAGGTTCATGAGGACAGAAAGTCGCTCCTCATCTGCACTGACCTACATGAGACAGATTAATGATGTCTAGAAATCCTCCTCCTCCACAAGAGACTCTCTTGACTCAGGAGAGAAGACAAAACCTAACTAGGGAGAGGAGACTGAAGTGATCTTTCACTCTGCGGTCTCCCTGGGTCGCAGATGAGTCACACGAGGAGGCAGCGGCTTGCCCAGAGACATGGAAGAAACATTTAGGTAAAGCAGCCCCCGGGCTGAGACTGACAGTCATAAGGAGAGATGGTAAAGAGAGGTAAATGGCCTGGGCCCATTCTCCTGCTGAGCTAAGTGATGGGTGAAACCATCACCCACTGCACTTTACCCCTCTTGGGAGCAACAAAGATGCTGTCCCAAGGTTAAGGGATATTACTGAGTTCCCCTCTTCGGGCCAGAGTCACACTGATAGACTCGGAGAAAAATTGGGTGAAGCCAACCTTCACCAGAGCTACGAAACAAGGAGCAATGGTTTCAAGTTGCAGCAAGGGAAGTTGAGGTTGGATATTAGGAAAAATGTTTTCACTAGGAGGGTGAAGCACTGGCACAGGTCACCCAGAGAGGTGGTGCAGTCTCCATCCTTGGAGGTTTTGAAGACCCGGCTAGACAAAGCCTTGGCTGGGATGATGGAGTTGGGGCTGGTCCTGCTTGGAGCAAGGGGATGCACTAGATGTGACCTCCTGAGGTCCCTTCCAGCCTGACTTTTCCATCTTCTGCGCTTGATGTCATTAACCGGTCAGGAAGCCGGGGTGCTGCAGCGGATCCCACAAGCTTTCTCCATACTCAATACCACTGGCGTCACCGTGAGCTGCAACCGGGCATTTCGGTTGGGAGTCCAGCCCATCCGAAACCTTACCCAACTTCTAGGCTACACGCTTACCTGGATCCTCAAGAGTCAAACCAAAGCAACTCCATTCACTTTTAGGACCTACTGATTTATAGACAGGACGTTTCCATAAGGCACCACTTTTAAGATACCGTAGGCAACAATCAATCACCATCACAATACTTATTTAGGGCCAGATTCTACCCTCTTTACTCCCTGGGTCCCACTGACATCGCAAACATGGTCCAAAAGACCAAGGCCACATCGAATGGGAAGTTACATCCATAGGAGGTGAGATGAGTGAAGTAAACCTCTCTCACGACACCCTGCGACTTCCCTGCGGACACGCTTGCTTCGGCGTAAGAAAGCTGTTTCTCCATTTAGCTGGTGTCACTATGGAAGTGTTGAAAGAAAAGGGGACTCCCCCGGTTTCCCCCCATATGCACTTTTATTCCAAAATAGCAGCGTGCCATGGGGAAGTTATAGTGGTAGAAACAGTGTTTTAACTACACGGTGAAAATGGTCTGCTACACAGACCGCCCTGACTCTCTTCCCCTCACTCGACCCATCACCTGGCTCGGCTGGAGGTGGTTTGTGAAGGTTTGATGCAATAAATGTGCTGACTTCCCAGTTCAGTCTCACCTATTCCTACTACAAAGCTGTCAAGTGACTGATTCTTTTTTTTTTTTTCCTATATACTTATTGCAGATCAAATAAAGAACAAACTTCAAAGCCCTGCAGTTCGGTTCTACCCTTCAAGGACTTGCTCAAGTTCTTTTTAATTACAGCAGATGACACGTTCAACTCTGGCATTTTCTTTTTCTAGCAGCTATGGCTAATAGTTGGTGTAATTATATTTTTCACAGGACTTAATTATGTTAACCAATAAATACTGAAAAGTCTAATGAATGGAACAAGAGACAGTTCACTCCGTATCAAAGCCATGCCTCCACTTTTCTCCTGCCCTGTTGTGGCTGGCTGTTAGAGCAAATCCCCTTTAAAAGATCACCCTGCCATTGCTAGACATAGCGGGGCAATCTGCATGGCTGGCCTCTAATTACAGGCAGAAACATCTCACCTAACTGCATGTGCAAGCTGTGAATTTATGCACATGAATCAGGAGACAGGATCTCAGGGTCACCAACTTTATGAACTGGAATACGCGGCACGGCTCCATTGAAACTAGGCTGTGCCATCAGATCCCAGCCAAATTCGAATCAGGAGAGGTAGCCAAGTATGTGCTTTTCTGATTTTTACCTCGGGGTACAAAGCCACACAAGAACACTGTCCTTTCTGCTACTCCATACCTCGGATGAAAGAAACAACCCACGGCAAGCACATTTCCATCTTGTCGCATCAACCCTATGACATGCTTAGCGAGGTATCCAAAAGAGCCCGGAGAGGAGGAATGAGAGCAAATATAAAGGACTGAATGCCCTGATACTGATACCCAAACACAACCCCACTTATGGGTAGCACTATAGTAATGGTTGACCTGTTATCTTAATTATTTTTCTCCCCCAGTGGAAAAGGACCAAATTCATGTCTGCTTTACCTTGTCCACAGTTTTACACGGAGTAACTGATTCAGATTGCTTCTAAGAAGCAGAAGGATGATGCTGTAGTTTTGCATGAGAGCTGTTTCTCTGCAGCCATAAAGACAAAAAAAAAGGCCAATTTTTTTTTTGTTTTGAGGCTACTGCAGCGAGGTTGGTTATGCAAAAATCAAACAAAACAGAAGACCAAGACACCACTAACTGATTTGCAAATGGGGTGGGAGGGAAGGGATTTGAAAGCACTGACATTTAGACTAACTCTTTCCCCAGTGCATGAGTTTTAAAACTCTCATCGACCCTGGTAGAAGCAAATTAAGGCAACACTGGGTACTTTTACAAATTTCATCCACACTGTACACTTTTGCCATCACTGCAGGCATGTGAAGCATTCTAGATAATGGCTAAAAAGGTAAACCAGAAGACAGGGTAGATTAGCACTTTACAGATTAACCAAAGTATGTATGTACGGGCATGGGCAAGTGTGTATGCACACATCTATATGCATGCGCATGGGCATGTGCAAGTGTGTATGCACACACATATATGCATGCACATGGGCATGTGCAAGTGTGTATGCACACGTGTATGCACACATCCATAATGCATGCGTATATATGTGTGCATACACACATGCACATACCCGTACATACATAAACACATGTGTGTGTGTGCATGTTTGTGAGCTGAAGCTCACTTTAAACTTTTGGGCCTAAGGAGATCATAATTAAATACAGATAAACCCCACGCACAGGGCCCACAGGCTGCTTCACCTTTATCGTTGATTGACTTGGGAATTTTAATCCAATCCCAACATCATTTGAACATGCACACTGTAAAGACACGGCAACCTGCATGTGTAGAGAGGGAGAGGGGCATGCACACACATACACCCAGTTTTTTGTTTTACACACACAGAAGATAGCATTATTCTGAGAAGGGAAGAAAAAATATGCGTAATTACTTCAGCTGGTTTTGGACACCCTACCAAAATGCCATTAGACAGTCTCTTTTCCACGGGCTAAAAGAAAATCACAGCACATAACATTCACACATCTGCTTCCTAGGTGCTCTCTGCATTTGAGTGATAAAAATCTACCCGACTCCCGTCAGCCCTGCAGCCCAGATCTAGGCATGGAAGAGCAAGCGGGATCCCATCCTGCCTTGTTGCCTTATCAACCACAGTGACAGCTGAGCTATGATCCATGCATCTTCACTGGTAGCGATTAGGCCATGAAAGCAGAACGAGCACAGCTTGGTATTCAGATATCTGGATCAGGCTGCAATGGCGACAGATAACAGCGTAACGGCACTTGTAAAGGGAGCACGCTGTTCATCCAGCAGCTATCACGGAAGGAAAAGCCTGGAGGACGAGATGCTATTTTTACAGTCACATTTCTATCACCTCAAACACACGCCGAAAAACGTCTGCTCCAAAGCACCCTGGAGCAGGTCCCCTTCCAGAGTGCTGCCTTCCCTCTGGCGTGCATGCCGGGATGATCCCGAGATGCAAACGGGCAGGCTCCTTCCAGCAAGCACAAACCCATTTGCAGATGGCTCCAGGAATCGCCTCTAGCCAAATTTCTACTCGCTGCGTACAAAACACACCATGCAAGCACAGGGCTCGGCACGAACCTGTTGAACCCGAGGCTTGTACGGGGAGCTGCTCTCCAAGTCCGCCAGGATGCTGGTCAGAGAGTCGATCTCCGCATCTAAGCTGGATCGCCTTTCCTCCAGGGTCTTGCCGCCAGGATTCGCCTAGGAAAGGAAGGAGCAACATTTCAAGCCATGTAAACGACTCGGTCCAGCAGCTGGGTTTGGATTTTCGTTCCAGAGCATCGCCCCCATCCCCGGGTGGAAAGCCCCAAGCCCTACAATAGCAATCTGCCTTGAATACTTGGCTGTAGCTCCTAGGAGGAGACTCTCACTCCTTACAGGCATGGACAGAGCTCAGCAAAATGGGGCCCTTAGCCAGGTGGATCCCATCATGCAAGCTAACAGCAGCAGAGCGGTCCCCTGATTGCAGCGGTGAGGTCTCCATGAACTCGGCTCACCCCGTTCTGCTCCGACCACCTTCTCTTCACCCACAGCCGCTCCCCGAGCCAAATCCATCCTCTCCCTTTGGCTCCGCGTCTCTTCCAGGTAGATGGTATTTCAGAGCATCATTTGAGGAGCAAAGGGATGGCTGCGTGGTTTACAGCACTCCTCCATCATCCGTCCTCAGCAGAAAAGGCAACTTGGCCAAACGCAGAGACCGTGCAAAGCAGTCAGGCTCTGGTCAGCCAAGCTCATCCATGCCAAGGCATTCATTAGCTCTTAACGATTATTAAACCTTATTGCATAATGATGAATTTGAGCAGCCTAACAAGGAAATGGACTTTCCGATAGGCTTTATATGCACGAGCATGTCATTGAAAAGGTGCAGCCTCGGGTCAGAAACTATTCAGAAGGAATCTTTTTTTTTTTATTATTATTATTACAAAAGCTCATTTTTAAAAGTGTCCACCTAAACGAATGCTCTGAACCGCTTTCTCACAGGACTCGCCGAGATCCGTTTTTTCCTGGCTAGGATGAGATTTGGAAACCCGAAACGCTGCTAAAATTCCCATTTCATTTGCACAGTGGTGTCTTACGTTTCTTTTCCTCCCTCTCATCATTTCACTGCTCGAATGATGGTTAATACACGCAGCCCGCTGGCTGCAGCCCGTCCGCTAAGTGTTGCGCGGGCATCCGAGAGGAGACCACCTTACCCGGACCAGTTTGGAGCCGGGACAGAGAAGGCAGGCAATGGGTATGAGGAGACAAGGATCCCAAGATATCACCCAGTATCACCCAGTGGCTTCCCACTGCCATACTGGCCATAGCGGTGGCCCGTCAGATTCCAACAAATCTCCTAAATACCCCATCATTACAATAGCAGACGGTGAAAAAGCACCTAATTGATGGCAAGGGCACAAGAAGAACCACCCAGCTGGTTAGCGGCAAGGGCATGAATATAACCCAGGTGTCCTGAGGCCGAGTCCGGTGTCCTCACCACCAGGCCACGTTGCCTCTAGGGCAGTTTGGCTTGCTAGGTAGTTGCTAGACGGTTTCCTTGCCAAGCTCTCACCCTCCGGTGGTAAAACATCTAAGGTTATGTCCACACTATAGGAGATACTCCTGATTAAGTAGAGCAGCGAGGCTGGAGTGGTGCGAATGCAGCCCTGCAAGGAGGAAGGGGTTTACCTGTCACCAGGACTCCCCCAGACACGGGCACCTTCGCCAGCAGAAGCCACCAAACCTGCATCAACACGAGTACTTTGCTGGCAGAGCCCCATCGCCTATGGCAGTGGGGGGGGGGGAAGCTTTTTGGCAGGCATCCCACAAGCTAAACCCTATGTCCTCCTTGAGGGCCATCTTGATGCATTTCCCCTGCCTGCTCTGCTGCTCTGCTTTCTGCTCCCTTGCCTGTGCTCCTGGCCCAACCTGCTCCTCTTCTCTTTCTGTTCTCTCCTGATCTACTATTCTGCTTTCCTTTCCCTCCCCCATCTCTTGTGTCTAGTATCCGGAGTCCTGTGTCCAGCTGTGGGCCGCCCACTACAGAAAGGATGTGGGCACGTTGGAGAGAGTCCAGCGAAGGGCAACGAAAATGGTTGTGGGGCTGGGGGACAGGACTGGTGAGGAGAGGATGAGGGAAATGGGCTGATTTAGTCTACAGAAGGGAAGACAGAGGGGGATTGAATAGCAGCCTTCACCTCCCTGCAGGGGGGCTGCAAAGAGGATGGAGCTGGGCTGGCCTCAGTGGGGGCAGATGACAGAAGGAGCAATGGGCTCAAGCTGCAGCAAGGGACGTTGTGGTTGGATATTAGGAAAAACTCTCTCACTAGGAGGGTGGTGAAGCACTGGAAAGATGATCTGGAGAGGTGGTGGAACCGCTATTCTTGTTCGTTTTTAAGGCCCAGCTTGATATCCCTTGGCTGGGATGATGTAGTTGGGGCTGGTCCTGCTTGGAGCAGGGGTTGGACTAGATGTGACCTCCTGAGGTCCCTGCCAGCCCTTTTTTCCTACGATCCTACTGCATGCCACACACAGAGGCCGGTGGCAGGGTGGCCACCCCTCACCACAGGGTCCGAGTGTTTCATGGCTCCTCTGTGATACAGCTGGGCTGGCAGGACACTGTAATAGTCCTTTTATTGCGGCACCGCAGGGATAAAAGGACCTCCATGAAAGTCTGGGGTGGGCAGCAAGGGGGGAAATACCTGCAGGACTCTCTCGACTGCCTCAAAGCTTATTAAAGAACGCTGCATTTATTTAAAATAAAAAGACATAATTAAATGCAAGGCTAAATTCAACCTGTCTTCACCCCCCACCATCTCTACTCCTTTGTAGTAAATTAAGAGCACGACCCTGCAAATGCTCACAGAATGAGAGAAGCGGGGCAGGACGGGATCTCCAATGCTCGTCTAGTCCACCTCCCTGCCTGAGGCAGGATCAATCCCATCCAGACTATCCCATACACACCCAGTGTGCAACCTCTTAGCAACGACACATGCGCATTCCCACACGGCTGCTCGTGCAGGTGTCATGGCTCGAGCCCTACACGATGGGATGAGGTCCACACAAAAGCCATACAACAGCGGGTAGTTCCTCCTGCTGCTTTACCCACCCCTGGAGATGACACTCATCACTATTACCCAGTTTAGGAGGTGCAACAACGCTGCGACACAGAGCACAGGCATGTCCAGAAGACCAGCTGCAAACATTGCTTCCCCCGTGCCCGGAAACCAGGCAGCTTTGGAGCGAGATCGGCTGCCATCCACCAGCCCAGGACTGTCCCTATGTCATGGCTTTGCTTGATGCTCCCGGAGGCTCCCGAGGCACAGAGGCTGGGCTCAACGTCCCCAGGCAGACCAGCCAAGGTACTTAGGAACCATCTTCATTAGGAGCCGGAGCCAGGAGGGCCGCGTGCTGCATTTCCGGCTTGCGGCATGACCCTGGGCCCAGCCCTTGAGCTCCCTTCAACCTTAGACAGCCCAGCTGAAAGTGAGGTAAAGAAAAACTAAATCCCCAAGCTGCTGGGAAAGCAGACGTGGCCTCTGATCTCCCCGCGGCGAGCGAAGCTAATGCAAAACACAGGCCTGCCTGGCACAATCGACTCATTACTGACCCTCCGCAGAGCCCACGCCCCCGCCGGCTCAGCCGTCGCTCTCACCCCGGGGGAGAAGGTGGCCGTGAGGCTTGGCACGCTCGCCGGCCCCCCAAATCCCCGGCGTGCAGCTTGCAGCAGCTGCGACGGAAATCCAGCCCGAGCCTGGCCGTCCCACACCGCTCCGATGCACCCCGCTAATCCCAGCTCGCGCCGGAGATGCATCCGCCGGGAGAACAAAACTTTCCCCGTGGAGGAGGTTCGAGGGAATATCAGCTCAATGGGCCACGAGACATGAAAACAGCACCGACTCCCTGGGCCGGCCGCCCTGCCGCTCCATCCGGGGCCGGCACGGTAGGCTACGGGCGAGAAGCCAGCGCAATGCATCCCTCATGGGGGCAGGGGACCAAACTCAGTCTCTCTCTCTTCCAACAGGACACCTGGCTGTGGGTTCAAACAGCGCAGGGGGGGGGGTCCCAGCCTTCCTTGCAAACCCCCTCACCCCTGCCCCATAGTCCTGCATCCTACATAGGGGCAGCCCCACTCTCCTTCTCACTTGCCCTTTTTCTGCACCCCATCTTTTTCTCCTCCTCTGTTCTGCATCCCTTGCCCCCCTTCGTTTCCCTGCTGGCTGCCAGGCTGTGTTTACGCATACCGCGGGGGCACGAGCCACTGGCCCCAGCAGTCTGAGATGCAAGTACTTTCAACTGCCTGATGACAGGGGAGCTGGTGTTCAAAACCGTGCCCCCCTTTTCCCCTCCAAAATAGAGGGCTTTGGGAAGGAACGTCAATCAAGAACGGGTGTGAACAGTTGCACCGAGCCCCTGTACTGCCAGCCACCCGGGTGTAGATACATCCAGAGCATCACACCCAGGGCACAGCAGCCACCATTACCGCACCAAGGTAATTTGCTCCGAGTCCAGGGGAAATGCTGGATTTTAATGGCATCTGCTGGACAGAGAAAAGCATGAAAAAAGGCTGAACAACAAAAAAATACAGAAATAGGAAAGCAATTCAAGCCGGCATCTGTATTTAATCCTTGCTTTCCCTTGCATCTCCCCCAGTGGCACTGCCACTAGAGGAAGGAGCTTTTCCACCCGCTCCTTGCTACCCATCTCACCACCCGCAAACTTCTTCCTCCCTCGTCTCCACGGTCAAAAGCTATCTGAAGTTCAAAGAGGCGCTGCCGGGGCGGCAGGGGACCGGCAGAAAGATGCGTCCTCCAGGCTGAGCACGGAGAGAACAAAGCGCCCGGCGCGTACGCTGCCGAGTTTATTCTCCCCTGAACCCGGTGAAAAGAGCAAAACTTTTGCTTCAAATCCCCAAGCAGACATTAATGTAGTGCAGAGGAGACCGCCCCCCCTCCCGCCCAACACGCACGGAGACCGCCGAGGACTCTGGACTTCGGTGGGGGTCCAAAACGCTTGATTTGATGTGAAATTGCTGTTCCAGGCAGCGGGGAGGGGCCGGGAACGCCAGCGGCGCCCTTTGAAAGCAGAGAGATTGAGCCTTTTGAAAGAGATCTGAAATGATGGGAGACTGTGGCAGATGTGACCGCAGTGATTTCAGCGGACGTGATGGTATCGGGGATCTAATAGGACAGAACTTCCCTGCCGCTCCATCAGGCTGGAGCCAGGCCTGAAATATCCTTTTTTTAGCCTTTTGATGGCATCCAGGATAAAAGCAGAAAGGAACCTCAGCTCCAATTTATTTCTCTCTCTCTCTCTCCCTTTTGCAGAAGGGAAATAATGTGGCTGGTTTTATTTTGCCAGACCCTGCTCGGACTACAAAGAAACCACTTAACAGATCTGAGCAGGGCGTTCAAAAGCATTTGACGCTGGCCTAATTAATTTTGCTCTCGTTGAAGCTGATGGTAAAATGTGCGTTGGCATTTTGGAAGCAGAGCTATGCCAATGGCAGGCACTTTCTGAGGCTCTTCCCAAGGATTCGTCTGGATGAAGTCGCCTCCAAGTGAGCGACGACTCGGACGTTGCCTGGAGCCAGGATGCCTGGATGGGGGGTGAGCTTTATTGTTGAGCCCGTAAACCTCCAGTAAGTAACAGCAGTACCACCCGTGTGCCCAGGCCAGATGCCGCTCTTGGCAGGGGTCATGTCAGCATCTGTGCTCCGCTGGTCACCACGCTATATGCACGCATGCACGCACTCAGGATGCAGGGGAAACTAGATCTGGAGCTAGACCGGTGCGATGAGTCTGGTGCAGTTGGGGACCGTTGCTGCAGCTCAGTCTCCCCTCTAAATGCAGCAGAATAACAGCGGGCACTTCGTGCCGCATTGCAAGGATGAGCCGATGAACATCTCCACGGTGCACGTGGTGGCCCAGGCGCTACGCAAAATGACGGACGGGCACCAGGGTAGATGGGGAGGGTATGCTGTACTCAGTACAGCCTTAGCTGTGGCTTCATAGCTAGCCTCCAGCCTTGCCGTCGCTGTGGGAGGCATGGAGCCATGCCTTTCATAGGAGCGATCTCCTACCAAGGGCTGAGTTTGACATCCGTGGTGCAAACGTGCATTTGGAGAGCTCACAACGCCAATCGATTTAACGAGGACTGGGGAGTGGGATACAGCCTGGCAATCACCCTCCTTCCTTGTAGGCTGATGAGCGTCCGTAAAACCCAGCCAAGCAGCTAGCTTTGTGGAGCAGAGGCTGCAATGAGTACATCCTTCATCCTTGGAGAAACTTCTTTTGCTGGGAAGCCTCCCATGGATCCCCAGGCACCGGAGCAGCAGAGACTATTTATCGGTCGATTCAAGGAACAGGCATGCTGGAGTTCAAACCCAGCGGTCTGCCTTCAGGGGTGACCTCCCCGACCCACAATGCATGCATTCACAGCCGTCTCGTGGCCAAATGGGGCTGTAGGCAATGGAGATGCCCTGCACTCGGGGCCGAGAATAGAGGCTTTGAGGGCTCTGCTGCTGTTCTTGTCTTTATGACAAAAATGCCTCGATGTAAAGCGTTAATGTACAGGGAGATGCACAGGGAGACGCAGCCCCTGCTCTGAACAGCTCAGGGTCTGAGGCAGAAAACAAGATCCAAAGAGTGGAAAAGGAGCACAGAGCGTGGCCAACGTGCCCCGTCTCCGAGGCCAGCACCGTGTCCCCCATCAGCCAGGGCTGCACCTTCATGACGCTGATCCTGGTGCAAATATCAAGGACACCCACACTCCAGTGAATCATCAGACATGATTCACTGCCAACAGCATGGGGTCACGCTGGTGGCCCCGATGTGGGATCACTTACCACGATGGGGAAAGGGGTGTGGGCACAGGCACTTGCTGAGATGCTGTTCAATCTGCAGCCGTGGAAGGGCACGCAGACCTTGAAGCTGGCACAGACCCTCTTGGGGAAGGGCTTTGTGCCTCCCCAGCAGACGGGTAACGACAAGAGCCACCTCCCGCAGAGCCCAGGACTGCATCGCTCTCCAAAGAGCATCCGTGCCCACAGTGCAAGAAGGGATCCCTGTGCTACAAACAACAGTTCGCTTTGCTCCTGCTTTTGAGACGCAGGGCTGTGTATCGAGCTGGCGTGGAGACAGAAAGGCAGATCTCACCTGAAAAATGCATCCAACTGGAGCACGTGAGTCAAAAGAGCTCTTCTGGGCCTCCTGATTAAGGGCTAGCCTGGGTAGAAGGGCAGTCGCCGCCAGCGCAGCAGAGGGAAAGGGCTAGACAAGGAGGCTGTACTCGGAGGCAAACACTAAAAGGCAGCGGGGGCAATTAGAGAGTCAAAGGAGGGCCCAGATGTTCAGGCAGAACCAGACTTAAGGTTCGGGGCCACCCAGCTTTCGCCAGCTCAGAGTTTCGGGAACAGGTCTAGATCCAGAGGGTCACCCCCAGCATTGCAGCTCCTCCAGTCTCAACCCAGAGATTTCACATAGGCATCCACATCCAGATCTGCCATGGCCTTCCTGAGTGCAAAAGAAAAATTGCTCTAGTATCTAGGAGCAATGGTCTCAAGTTGCAGCAAGGGAAGTCGAGTTTGGATACTAGGAAAAACTCTCTCCCTAGGAGGGTGGCAAAGCACTGGGTTATCCAGAGAGGTGGTGGAGTCTCCATCCTTGGAGGTTTTGAAGACCCGGCTCGACTATCTATTGATGGTCTAGTTGGGGCTGGTCCTGCTTGGAGCAGGGGTGGACTAGATGTGACCCCTTGAGCTCCCTTCAACCCTCGTTTTCTAGGATGCTATGATTTTTCTGGAGTCAAAAAGAGTAAAAATGAAAAGCTGGCATTTTCCCGAGGGAGAGGTACCTCAACTCTACTCAAGTCTAAAAAGGTTGAGAAGCACGGCCCTACACCACACTGATCAAACACCCGAAGGATAAGAGAGCAGCCTGGGATGTGTGGGGGCCCCAGGGAGACGCCTGAGCGTGCAGCCATTTGGTTGGGGATGGGGCAGGGGGCTTACAGACTGCCCCGAGCTCAGCGTCCAATTTTCCAGTCTCCCTTTCTGCCGCTGGTTGCTCATTAGCCTGCCCCCCAAATCACCTTCACATCTGGCCCTGATGTTCATACCCCTAAAACCCTAGCAGGTAATGGCACCATAAAATCACAGATAATAAGGAATGGAAGGGAGCTCAGGGGGTCACGTCCTGCGTACTTAGCAAGTCAGATCAAAACCTCCTTGGTTTGGTAAGAGCCCCTGGATGCAAGCTTGGCAGCGAGCTGGGAGGCGTATTCATCAACAAAGGAGGTGCGTAAAGGTATCTGAAAGCTGAGTAGTGGGTGGGTGGGTTGGGGGAGGGAGGCGGGGGAATAAAACTGGTTTATTTTTCCATTAAGGCAATTTAATATTCTCGGGGTAGAAACGCAAATCGCTCATCCTTGGGAATTAAATTGAATTAGCGGAGCGTTTTTGTTCATCAGCAGAACATACAATGGGAAATGGGATGTGTCACTTTGTCTTTACATCTCTTGCAGGACACCGCCGCGCTATTCGCGGGGCAAGATGAAGCCGAGCCGAACCCGAAAGACTTTGATGGACTGAAACCAGCTTCCTGGGAGCAGCGAAGAGATCCTGTCTCTTATCATTAGTAAAACCACATTAGGGCCCATTATTGATAATTATGGCCACTGTTCATTTTTTTGGGGGGGTTCCCCCCAACTTGAAACATTCACTTGTGACAGTGTGATTAGCCATAAAGACAAGTTGATGTTCCCTATAGAGAAAAACCTGGCAACTAAACCAAGATCCGGGAGATCTTATCCCCCCACCTGCAATACCCAAGGAGTACCCAAATACCCAATACAGCCATAAAATAAAACCAAAATAGAAGTCATGGATGGTGCTCAATAGCTCAGCAAGATTTTTGTGTCTGCTCATATTGCATGGGAGGTAAACCCCCTGCACACTTCAGTCCCACGCCAGGCAGGGACGTGCCGCTCTGGTTCACGTGTGCTTTCTCAAGCTACCAGCAATGCAGCCACCTTTCGAGGGGCATTGCACCCCAGGGAGCAAGCTCTACAATTTTAATTGAATAGGGCAATTTTCTCCAGTCCCAAATGGAAGGGAAGCGTTTGCTACCCAAGAGTTGTCCCCTTCCACCCGAGACAGCTGCACGGCACGGGGGGGACGCGATTGCAGTCGGGCTTGCAGGGTGTCTGGGGAACAACCAGAACAAGTGGGTTGCAAAGGTCATGCAGACATTTGGCAGTCCTCTTTAAGGAGCCTGGTTCCTCATTCACATCGCGGGGAATGGGTTTCAAAACTCCTGTTCAAAACTCGGAAGCGAATTGTGCTGTCAAACCGCGACGGGCTGTAAATGCAACGGAGCAAGAAGTCTGCAAAGCGATGTCAGAAGAGACGGTGCATCTGACTTGTCTCAATGTTTATAGCCGCAGGCCCTGAAGTTGGATAGATAGGGATGGAGAAGACACATAGGCACAGACCACCGGAGACTGAAAAAGGACATGGGGGTTAGAGCAGAGAAGCAACTCAACGTGAGCTTCCAGCACAAAGGGAGCTAACACCATCCTTGGATGTCTAAAGAGGAGCGGATGGGAGGAGGAGGCAGGTGGCAGTGAGACTCATCCCAGGACACCATATCCCCATTTTAGAAGAGTGTTGAAACATCAGATAGGCCCCCAGAGCCAGGAGGACAATTCAAGGGCTGCACAAAACATCCCACAGGGAGAGGCCTGAAGAGCTCCATGCGTCTGGCTCACCAAAAGAGAAGTGCAGTGCAGAAATACCTCCGAGGGGAGAAAGCATTGGGTATTAAACGTCTCTCCAAACTACAGGGCAAGGCTGTCTAACTGGCAAAGGGTCGGGAGGTGGGGGGAGGCGCACTGCTCACACGGCGAGTTGCTCCTGGGACTATGGCCCATGGGACGTGTGGCCCCCAGCTACCTCGTCTAAGAGAGGGGGAGCAGTCCTCATTTCTTGACATCATCACATCAAGGCTAGCTGCCTTTCTGGAAGATATAGCTCAATCAAACACAAGTTAAGCAGCTAAGTGAAGGGATCACCGGGTGGAATCAAATGGCCCGTGATAGACAGGTGGTCACACCGGTGATCTTATAGATTCATATAAGTCAGGGGCCCGAAGAGACCTCAAGAGATCATCAGGTCCAGCCCCCCTGCTCTAGGCAGGGAAGTCACCTGGGGCCAGATGACCCCGGCAAGGTGGGCGTCCAGTCGTCTTGTCCAGCCTTCACCTCTCAGGAAGGTGTAGATTTATAGATTTATAGATAGATGGATTAGTAGTAGATTTATAGATTTATAGATAGTGTAGATGGAAGATGTGGCACCATAACTCCTACAGACTAGTCTATGTGTAGATGCTGTAGCACCCAAACTACTGTAGTGTAAAACAGAATGTAGATGCATAAAGCACAGCTATATAAACAGCTCTGTTTGGAGGTAGCTGAATTCACACGTGAAGGGCCGATCAATAGTATCACAAAATCAGAGACAATGAGGGTTGAAGGGAGCTCAGGAGGTCACGTCTAGTCCAACCCCTGCTCCAAGCAGGACCAGCCCCAACTACATCATCCCAGCCAAGGCTTTGTCTACCCAGGTCTCCAAAACCTGCAACAATGGAGATGCCACCACCTCTCTGGGTATCCTGTTTCAGTGCTTCACCACCCTCCTGGTGAGAAAGTTTTTCCTAATATCCAACTTAAACCTCCCTTGCTGCAACTTAAGTCCATTGCTCCTTGTCCTGTCATCTGCCCCTGCCATAAAAGAATATAACAACTCTAATTAATAGATCAACGGGTACCACCATACCTGCAAACCAAGTACGAGACTAAAAAGCATGAGAGTTACCTTTCACAGACAGTTCAGGCCAATTCAGAGGAGGTAACCGCGTATTTAACTCCAGTCAGGTCCCATCTCACTGACACTTCGGCACGTGCTCATGACCTAGTTGAACCGAAGCAGCGGCTCTGAGATCTGCCTCTTTCCCCTCCAAACTAACCGGCCTGTATTTCTATGCAGACTTGCTTCGCGTTTAGAAACCTCTCATTTGAAGCCGAATGTGCGAGTCAACTAAATGCAACACAGCCTGGCTGTTTAGGCATGCTGTTTATGGAAACACATAAACCCGTGCTTAATGTTAGTCGTACTTCCATCCTTCTGCCTCTTGTGTGCATAAGTGCTCTCGAATGCATGCACGTGTCCCTCTTTGAGGGTCATGGAAACCAGACTGGAAATCACAAGGGAAAAAAAGAAGCAAAAGATCAGTACAGATTCACTGCCCAAGTGGAGTGAAGTATTATAATTCAAGACATCACTTGTAGATCATTACAACTTTAACACTCTTTTCATAAAAAAAGAAAATAAAATAAAAAATCCCAGCCCTGTGGCTTTATCACTTTTATTTGAGCTTGAAACCACCTCCCCGGAAACCATCCGGCTCTGTGCTGATGTGACGCACGTGGTGCTCAACTGCAGCATGCCCCACGCACGGATGAGTGCGAACCCGTCGTGGTTCCCCACGGCTTTATCCGCCAGGCGCCTGCAAGGATCCGAGTGCGTCCTAGGGGATTTGGCAAACTGCAATCCAGGTTCACGCAAACCTAAGTCTAAACCACGTGAAAGGCAACGGCTGAGGTCAGTTTTGTTCTGACTGCTCTTTGAACGTACAGAGAAGTACGCTTGGAAAATAAATGTTGGCTCTCTCAAATCGGAGAGGGGAGGCCTGCTTGGATCTGACCTGGTAAACTGAGTCACAGGCTCAGTACTGGCACTCACAGACAGAGCCAGCTCCTCTCCGGTAGCTAAAAGGTTGGCATTCCTGTGTGAAGAGCCCGCTTCCCACCCGGCTACAGAGCAGGTTTCACAGTATCTACTACACCTGCTGCACGTCCCGTCAGCACAGGTGAACTATTTATTATATGCCACCATCTGGGGGTCCCAGGAAGCTCACTAAGAAGCCAGGCTGGCTCTAGACAGGCATCTTTTCCAGGAAAAAACACTGCTTTTGAAGAAAATGTGACATTTTAGTTCCTCTGCTACCTCTTGGAGGGATGTATTGGCAAGCGGGACATACCCAATGACCCTTCATGGGACTATGCTACCCCCACTCCCAGGCTCGCTGCTCAGGGAGCAGCCGTACCATGCTCCAGGGATGGCACAGACACACCTGAGGGGTCACAGGCCGAGCCGTGGGGCAGGATTTCAGGCCTGTGGTAGTGGGCAGGGAGGTGAAGGGCACAACTGAGGAGCCCTGGCATAAAGGCACAAGGGAAGTGAATACAGAACAGGCCTAATGCAGCACCCCTCGCTTTCCCGAGTGCTGCTGGGTCTCTAAGGGACCCCCTTTGCTTTAGCCTTGGCATATTTAAAAAAATAAAACCCTTTTCTCAGACACCCGCACCCCTATCCATTCCCCCGGGCATTAAAGATCCACACACTACATTTTTATCAGCAAAACAAAGCCTCCTCCCCCCCAAAATAAAACCCCTGCTACTATGAGCAACATCTCTCCCAATCTGGCAGGGAACAGCAGGAAGCCTACACAATAATGCATGTCCCTCTGTCCTGCAAATCCCAGGCTAATTTTCTCACGGGTCGTTTTACCGTCATTCACGACCTCTCAGTCATCGTGCGATGTGCTCTTTGCAGAGACATTTTCTGACCACAAAACTCCCCCCTCGTGGAGAGCAGGGCCTGGAGCTGGGATGGGGGGTTTTTTTGTCCCACTGATGAAATTAGAATAATGCAGAGGGAAACGTGTGCGTTTGGGCTGCTTTGACCCTAGGAGCTTTGATGGAGCGGAGGATTTTCTGTGCCAGCACCGTGGTCACAAATAAGAGCCAGGGAGGAAAAAGAAACCCCGTCGGACCGGTGGAAATCGGTGCACAAAAAGGATTACTGTACGCGACTTTGCACTGCCCTAGTTGTGGGAACGCTGAACTCAGCCGGTCTAGACTACAAAATCAATGCCTCTGCGTTTCCTTTCATCTTCTTCGACCGGCACTTCATTCATTGCCACCGAACACAAAGGGGTTTAAAGCACCCGACGCCGGCCCGGTGCCCCTGATCTCTGCAACGCTCCACCTCCCCTGGCTTTCCCGAAAGGTCGCCTCCCATTAAACCTCGTCTTCTGGCCTGCGATGGAGCCGACTTAGCAGTGCGGCAGGGCTCTGCCGTGTGCTTCAGCTGCCTTTTCACCCGTCGCCCGCAGTGATGTACTATGACGGACGGACGCTTCGACGGCGCTCCGTGCTGCACCACCGGCTATTTAGCCCAGGGCGCTGGATGTGGCTTCCCTGCCCTCCTGTACGCCCCCAGGCTAGCATTTGAGACGACACCAGGGGCTAAAACTTGTCAGCTTGCAGTGTGGCTTTCCACGACTTATTATCTGTCATCCACTTCTGCTCTCAGGGCACCCTGCCTTGTCCAGCACAGGGGGGAAGGCAAGGAGCTCGCAGCACCTACCAGGTTTTGGGCCTCGCTGCAACGTAACGTGGAAAACTAGTTTGCTGCTGCTATCCTGGTCTCCTTTGTCATACCTGCCCAGGGCTTTGATACTAAGGGCTCGGAAGACACACATTACAGCAAGATATTAATAGCCAAGCAGAGAGATTAACGCAAGACTTATGTCATACAATTAAAATTTTTTTCCGGTTTTATCCTTTCAGTAAAATTTGAGGTTTATAATTAGCATGGATGTCTGTTCTGAAGAGCGCAGGAGCTGGGGACTTACATAAACAGGAGTAGAGGTTTATGAACGATTCAAAATAGACGTGGTTTGGCTTTTTAAAGTGCACAGGCTCGTATTTCGGTCGCGTCTCAGTCTCAGCCACGTACCTCCCCACACTTATCTCCATGCACGCCGATGCTGCGCATGCTTTTTGTTCCTTTTCAACCAGAAACACAGCAGCATGCCACTTCTCAGATATTTTAGGGGCATCCAAACTTAGGTTCGGGGCAACAGCCTTCAGTGCGTGGGCGATTTATTTATGCGGGGAGACTTGGCTGCGATTTAGAGCAGTGGTCCTCAAACTTTTGGGGACCGCTTGCTATTCTGTAACCGTGTCGTATTTCTGCATCGGGACTCGTCAGTAGAGGCGATCTCTTTTATTAGACCCGCAAGATGTTTTGCAAAAAAAGGTCTTGAATTGCAAGCTTTCGGGCACCAACGCCCTTTATCAGGCATCGGAGAAGAAGACTGTAAAAGTTAACTTTCTGATTCCTCGTTACGGATAATAAAAGAGTAACGCTCGATGACATTACAGCCACCGCGTCGCCCCTCCAGATCCTAAAAGAGACAGTCGAGGTGCTCATTTTCCCCCTTCCTTTCCATATCTTCCCTCTGCCTACTTGTGCTTTCCCACGCCTTCTTTCTCTGTTCCCTCCGGCTGATGGCCACGTTCCCCTATCGGAGAAGAGCAATAAAAGGGACTTTCTTATCACGGAAACTCATAGAGGCCGGTCTCTATTTCCACACCAGGAATCAGACGCCCGGTTTCTGCGCCGGCCCAAGGAGACTGACGCTTCGCCCGAGGATCGCAGGGAGCTGCCGCTCCTTCCCAGCCCTTCGCGACGGCCCTGGGTTGTTTGAGCTTTTCCTTGTTAATCCCACACCTGAGCCCACGCCATCCCCCAGCCTGGCCATTAACAACATCTAGCGCTAGAGGGAGGCGAAACGCATGTTCTTTCCCTCTTTGGCTTCCTCTGCCTCCCGGAGCACGGGAAGGCATGCAATTTCTGAGAATAACTAAATAAATGACACGGAGAACAGAGTCTCGCTGCAAAACAGACCCCCGGAGTTAAAAGCAGCATCCCCTACGGGCAAAAATGCTATGGGTATTTTTTTTTATTCTCCCCCAGCAGTTTGTCTGTACAGGCACACGCACACACCAAACAAAAAAAACCCAACCCACTTCTCTGTCTTTTTGGATGCTTACTTAAATGAGTCACAGCCTTGTAGAGGCAACAGCAAGACGGCTGGCTAGGAAGAAGACAGCCCCGTGCAGACAGTGAAATGCCTAGCAAAATCCTTGTTTTAAAGGCACTTGCCACTTCATCTCCCGACACCAGTGAGCGTCTTTCTCTCTCTGGGAAACACAAAGCAAGGGAGAAGACAGATGGCTTGCAAAGGCAAGCTGTGGCAGAGCAGCAGGTGCCTGTAGGTTGTCTTGCGAGCTATAATGCTCCGTGGCAAGCCGGCAGGAAAGCGGAGACCCTCTCCCCCAGCCCATGTCCGCAGCAGGGTGGACGTGCGTCCCCTCCAGGCATCAGAAAGCAAGAGGTGCATGGTCTGGTCTGTAGCAAGAACAGGCTTGCATCAAAGTGCAACCTTATGCTTTGCAAGGCAAGTGCCTCTGCATTCGCTGGGCATCTACACGGGCACAGCGGAGCGCGCTGGCAACTGCTATCGTCAAGGGCTTGTCCGTGTTTTCATGCTAACCCTGCTTTTAAGGCAAGGACAGCCATCCTCTCTACCCACCCGAAACCGAGCCGGGAGTTTGCAGGTGAAGACGACAGGTGCAACCGTGCCAGGGAGAGAGCGCAGCCTGGCAAAGCAGCACCGGAGACTTGGGTTCGATTCCTGAAGGCCCCTGGAAGACATCCGGCAAATCGCTTCACCTCCCCAAGCCTCGCTTTGTCCATCTGTGAAAAAGGAGAGCGCGATGCTTCCTCTGTACAGTGATTTGAGACCTGGTGCTGCAAAGTGCTTTGGAAAGAGTGAGGGATTTCCAGGAACGTCAGGATGGAAGAGGGCTTCTGCATTATCCAAACCAGTCCCCTCCTATGTCTTAGGATGGCAGCACTTTGGGCTCCTATTCAGGCCAGGCCACTGCTAGAAGCTACACATACGAAACTAGAGATGGTCCTTGCCCTAAAGAACAAAACTTTTGGAGGACCTTCTGGGCTCTGTTGGTTTCTCCCCACCGCTATTTTTTTTTTGCTATATGTGTCAGGGTGTTTTTATGCCTCCCCAGAGGCGCTGGGTGTTGGCTACAGCTAGGACTGGGGACTCTGGGTTGTGCCAATGCTCCTGCTAGGAGCAAAAATGGAGGTTCCTGGCTAAAAAAATTTGCTCAGGGTCAAACCGATGCCACATTTGGGGTCCAGAAGGACTTTTACCCCATGATCAGATTGGTACAGACTGGGGAGAAGGGGAGGTTTGCTTTCCTGTGTAGTGGGGGGCATAGCGCCCTACCCAGGACCTCCTGAGCACACAGTGACACTGTATAAAAGCAAGACATTGGCCGCTGTGGCTCCCCTGGTTTACCTACAGCCGGTTTGGGCGACAGGTCTGTCGTGTCAGGGTTGATGGTAGTTTTACGAACAGTTTAGATGACGGATGCTTTGGATGGGGCTGACCCTGCCTCTGGCAGGGGGCTGCACTAGATGGCCCCTGCAGATCCCTTCCAGCCCTTTTCTATGACTCTACAAGGGTGAAGGAGAAGCCCTGAGCTTGTCTGCAAGGTTGCTCTGAACAGCCCAGGAAACACACGTCTCCACTAGACTCAGCAGCTGCATGAAGGCAATGCCTCCCACCCGGGCCCGCGTTGCCCGCGGCACTTCCTCGCATCGAAGCATCTTGCTCAGCTCTAACCAGTTTTACTTTGGCACGGTCAATCCAACCTCTCCCATGGGAAACCTAAGAAAGTTTAAACCCTAGCTTGGTTTATCCACACGTGCATGTGCTTTGCAGAGAGCCCAAGGCAGAAAGGGGACCAGCCACTTGCCCAGCTTTTTTCCAGCTGGATTTTGAAATGCCAGAGCCAGCTTTCCTCGTGGGAGAAATGTCATGGGATCTCTCACCTCCGTGTCAAACACACAGGACTCATAGATGTTGATGGTAGGGGCTGGAAAGGACCTTACAAGATCATCGGGTCCAGGCTCCAGACTCATTCAAAGCTCTCCAGAAACCCTCCAACACTAGACTAGCGTGTACCCAGCTGAGCAAAATGCAGAACCAACTCTGCGTCGCAGTTCAAAGAGGTCTACACCTTTCAAACCTGAGACGTGGCTTCTCCCAGCTGCCCCTTCCAGAGGACATCTCAACCAGCAGCAAGTGGGCAAGGAGCACAACAAGGAGCCAGCACGAGGCTGGAGCAGCCGGGAAGACCCCGATGTGAGCTCACGAGGCCTTGTCTTCCTCCACGACGCACGGGGATTGCACCCGTCTGCATCAAGGAAACACCTCCAGGCTGGAGAGAGGATCCAGAGGGTTGCAGCAGGGGAGGAAAAATACAGCAAGTTGCATACAATTCCGGATTCAAAACTCCCCAGCCAGTTAGTTCCCTCTCTGCCCAGAGCTGGCCATTTCCCTTTGGCAAACAGCAATTTCATTTTTCTTCCTGGCCGGGATATTTGGTTTCTTTCCTTAAGCCGAGTGCAAGCCAGCGTGGCAAGAGGCTCTTTGCTCACGGCTTGACGTGTCAAACATGCCACGGCCTCTCCCTCCTCACCGTCCGGGAACAGGGCTTGCGGGCTGCTCTCCAAGGAAGAGGAATTTCAAAACTGGACTTTTTCCCTTCTTTCTCCCTTATTTTTCCCCGCCAGCGAGTCTAAAAGCACAGCCAAGTGGATTGAAACTTCCCAGCTCCTACACGGCTCCAAACACAACTGCCCCGCACGTCGCAGCAGGAGAATCAGAAAGCAAAATGGTTTCCCTGCGCAAGGCGAGCACCCAACCTTTTCGATGTCCTCAGTTTCCCCGTTTCTAAAGTCAATGCACTTGCCTCTTGTGCACAGCGCCTCGAGACGCAGGGTTGAAACACATCACAGCGGTGCTAGGGTTGCATACTAAAACTGCTCCTCCATCGGCCGTATATTCGATTTGGAGTCTTTGATGCAGATGCAACCGTTCAGTTATCGGTAACTCAAGAGAGGGGATCGCTGAACGTGTCCGGGCTCCTGCCGTTTGTGTTATAATGTTCCATCTATAACCACGTTCAGCGGCTTTAAAATCTCCCTCGATTGAATGATCCTAATAGACCCACTAGGATCTCGTGATTGAGAGACAGAGAAAGTCACTGGAGTGTGCTGAACCCTTCATACCAGTGCATTTAAGAGCATTCACTGTATAGTGAGCACGCAGTTATCTCCGTCTACTTCCCTCGCTCCCAGGACTGTAGGATGTGAGCTGTTTCACGGGCATTGCTCTCCCCTACTCCATCTCAACAGGAAAGAACAATATCATTTGCATGTTCCCAATGGGGAAACTGAGGCACAGAGCTTCAGCGATGTGCCTAAGATGACACAGACACTATATAGCAGAATTAACAGGGATCACTGGCACCCCGGCCTGACGCCTTTCCTGCTAGAGCCTCCACTCCCACGGACGTGGGTCACACATCAGACCTATGCCAGGGGACGCGTTGCAGACAACGGGAACGTTTCCTTGGTATTAGCGTTTCTCGAGGGCCGAATGCACAAGGAGGAGCCAAACAGCAGCACAAACAGAGCTGCAGCCTTCCTCTACTCCACCCTGGAAACCTGTATCTGGATTTGCCCAAAATACTCAAGTGTCTTAACCTCCAATCTCTTTTCCATTGTTACTTGCCGTAGTCAGCCCTTATCTCCATCTTCGTGCCTTGCTTTTAACATGCTTTGTTTACTGCCGCAAGACAAGGAGGCGATTTAGCAACACAAGATCCTTCAGGCTTCTGAATGAGCGCAGGCTTTTGTCAGCGCCCGGGCTCCTTTAGGGAGGAGAGGAAGAACGAGTGGATTAAATGATGTCTAGGACCAGGTGCTGCCTGCAGTTGCATCAGCACAAACCCAGAGCAAAGGAGGTGGAATTATAGACGGGAGCTTTGGGATTTGGTGCCCAGGATTTGTCTCGGCAGACTGTACCACTGCACACCAGTTTCACTCCACCCTAAAAGCCGCTGCAAAACGATGCCTCGACTCCATCCCAGGCCTGCGGGGTAAAGCCTGGGAGAAAGGGCGCGACTGCTGGGATGTCGACACGCTGAGCAGGGAAGAGGCAGCATGGACGGGGCCTATGTGAACAGGCTTGTTTCAGCAACAACCCAAAGACCCAGCCAACTGCCTAGACTTGAGCGTGGGAAGAAAGCACGCAGGTAGGAAACAAGAGCAAACTGCTCCGTTCAAGTCAGCAGCATCATCTTCACCGGCATTTTGCAGAGCATCACTCCGCTCGTCCCCCGATACGACAGAGACAGATGGACTGCAGCCCACATCCTCTGCTCTGGCTCCACTCCTGACAAAGAGGGATTTTTTAACCTAAAAATCAGAGCTTATCATTGGTGACCTTGTGCAGCGTGAGTCTGGCTATGCTGGCTGGACGCCTGGTGCTAATTTCCCTTTTCTCTCCCTCCCTGAAGGTCCCCCCTTCTCAGAAAGATGAGAGAGAGAACAACAGTGGCTAACGAGGCACTTAATTCCTCAAAGCTAAGAGCAGCCGGGCTTTGTGCTTAGCCACGTTCCCTGGTGATCCCAGGGGCAGGTAAGGCACGGTGTTTGGTACCCTCTCCCCCCAAGACCCTGGTTAGAAGTCATGCAGCCCACTATTTTCTATGTGCAGCATCCAAGAGTCTGGCAATAATGAATTCACTGCACACGTGCAAGGCTAGTCTCTATGTGCAGCATCCAAGAGTTCGGCAATAATGAATTCATTGATTCTCGCATGATCCCTGCAAGAGGGGGAGTCGCTATAAGCTCACGCAGGGATGCAACCGCTGAAGTGACTTGCTCAAGGTGTCTGTAGTCTCATCTAATGCCGAGCCCACTGCAACCTCACTCCATCCTAGCGTCCTTGGCAATGCCAGGGGCACAGATGGACCTGCTGCCACTCTCGCAAGCAACCGCATCCCAGCATCGGTTCCTTAAGCTAATCTGTTTTAGAGCCACGTAGGGTTTTTTGCTCCCGTTCCTGCCACTGAAAGGCAGATCCAGAACCTCACCTCTCTCAAAATGTCCACATAACTTCCCTTGTGATTAGTTTATGCTCTTACATCCTGGTACCAACACTGGCCTTTAGCTTAAGCATCCCATTCTCCTCCTGGCAGTCCATTCCCCCGCTACACATACAGAGAGCAATCATATCTCCTCTGCCTTTGCTCTGCTAGATGACACAAACTAAGCTCTTCTCATGGGACAAGCTTCCCACTGCACAGATCATCCTACCACCCCTCCCTATAACTGGTCCAGCTGGAATTCATCTTTCTTGAACATGGGTAACCAAGTAAAAAGTACTGCAGATGAAGTCTCAGATAGGTGCTTTGTTGAATGGCATTAATCTCTACGAATTCACTGGGGGAAATGCATATCACCACTCTCTGCTATAACTGCAGGCTCCCAGAACAACACCCCACCTCCAGGGAAGTCAGTGGAAAAGGCCTTTTTGGTTTCATTCGGAGCTGGGGAAGTTCCTCAAAATCTTTCCGTCACTTTATACATTTGGAAAGAAAGTGTTTTCCCATTCACAAAGAAGCTGCACTGATTTTTAGGCGACCCTTAAGGAGAGCACTTTTGCCACCTGCGGCAGGTTCATGTACTTATTATGGCCATCACTATCAGATCAGTTCTTCAGGAGCAGGACAGTCTTGGGTCTCCTTACCTGCACGTTGAATGCGGTCTCATCCAGAGGCGGAGGAGGGGGGAAAGAGCCAGACGACGGAGGGAAGTTGCCAAGATCATCCATAGGAGGCGGCGGTGGCGGCAGGAAGTCCCCTGCAACAGAGAAATCAACAGATTATAAGGGCAAAATGAAATGGAGGTGTGACACTTCTCTGCTTCATTCGGCTCATCCTCATATAGTGTTTCTCCATGTCTTTATGCTCAGGACCCCTTTCAACACACTGCAAGCCCCCCCTTGGAAAATGTTTCCTCTTCATTTTGACTGCAAAAAAATACTAGAGCAATTCTTCTTCTGTTGCAAAGGGCTCGGAAAGCCCACAAAAGGTCAACGTATCTTCAACACTATGGATTCCCATTTGAAATCTCTGGGTTCGTTGTGTGTATCCTAAACAGTGCTAGCATTGCACAGCACCCCAGGTTGAGAGGATCACTAACAGCTCGAACAGCCCCACCACCCACGGGTGCAAGGATGCAACGTCCAGGCAGGAGGGACTGGGGCTCGTGGCCGGAGTCTGAACGCTTGCACTGTATTCCCAGTGCCACCGACTCAGTGCACAACCTTGGGTGAGTCACTGAACTGTTCTTCAGTCCTCTGCTAGGTTCATATTCACTCCCTTCAAAGCAGGAGGGGAGAGAGCTACAAGCACTGCTTCATTCCTGGAAGTCATTTGGAGTCCCTGGAAGAACAGGGCTATAGAAATGCAAGCTCTAGGCATCATTACCATCACACATAATGAAGGAGCATGAGGAAAGGAGCAAGCAATTTAAAATGCAGAGGCAGCTTTTACTTTAGACCTGCTTCAGAGAGTAAAAGCACTCATGGCAATGAGCAGTCTAGGTCCGGGGCTGCACAAGGCATCAGGAAAAGGGTACTGAATGATGTCTGAAGGCAGGACCGGCCGACTGGAAGCTCACGGTCCTTGGGCTGTGGATTTATATGGGCACAGTTTGTTTAAGCCCTTGTAGGTACCATGGACAACCCCAACCAGCGTCCCTAAATACAAGGCATGGCATGTCACTTTGCAGCACGCCGGGGATGGCAGACAGCTACCAGGACCCAAAAGGCACATCCACCCCCCTGACATAGTGCCTGCTGCCGGAGAGGGGCAACAGCCAGGCTCCCTATTCCTATTGCAGCAATGACTTGCTGGGAGCTGTCTTCACTCACGAGGAAAGAGGAGGCTGCTGCGAGACCTTTCTCTTTGACGATGAAGCTTGAAGGAGCCCTGTGCCACCTCCTCCACCTCCCTATTGCAGCAAGCTCATCCCTGAAAGGCCACTGCAATAGGAGAAGGCTGATATTGCTGCCCCTAAGCAAAACCCACTGAACAAACCACAATTCACAGTAAAAGCCGTCTTCAAATCTGCATGAAATAAGGAGCTTGGAGGATTGATCGATTTTCTTTAATTTTCTCTCCCATTTCCCACCCCCCATCCTCCCAGAGAGGTGGTTTGGAACAAGCTTCCTCGTGCTCTGTACAATTGGGCTTTCGAGGCATTGCAGAAAGCGAGGCCGCTCGCTTAGCTTGGAGAGAAACTCTCCCAGAGTCCCGTGGGCGACAGGCATAGGCAGAGCCAGGTAAAGCAGTCCACCCCCTAGCAAAAATGGAAAACCAGGTTTGCTGCTGGAGGCACGGTGCGGGGAAACATCAGCACCAAATCTGACTGCCTGCGGGGCAGCGGGAGTGGGGGGCAGTTTTCTGCACTTCTGGCTGATTTGGGATCTCCTCCTATTAAGCTATAGCGTAGCACCTATAGCCGGGTCTCCCGCGTGCCTTTCTTGTTTGTGAAGGTGTAAAGCTACAACGAGGTGGTGATATTTTAAACAAGACGGCCCGAGCTACTGTTCCCCTCCGCGCGGTGCTGTAACAGGCAACCGTCCGCGTTTCGACGTAGAGCCTGGCAGCTCGTTTGCCTCCTCTGCGCTCATCCACCTTGCCCAGGGGCTCAAGAGGCATTGGGGGGGAACCGGCTGGCACCAAAACCGGCCGGCTCACTTCGGAGCCTCGGCAATGATGCTTTCATAACCCAAAGGAACAAGCCAGGACCCCCTTTTCCATGGCAGACGGGATCACCCATGAGAGGCAGCACGGATGCACGGCCCCGTCGTGCAAGATGTCACACGATGCAAATGCTCAGAGCTTGCTTTATCATCAGCTGTGGCCAGATGCAGGGTCAGCCCGATTCAGCAGCTGGCCCCTTTGATCTGGTATCCTGAGTGCGCAGGGTTTCCCCCCAAAGCTGCAAGGCATCTCTATATGCAATAATGCAATATAGGCACAAATAACCACGTGCATGAATCAGCCCTTTCATAACGAAAGCTGTCTGTACAGAGGCATTTACAGCCGCACTTGGATCTGGACTTCTTATTCGAAACCACGCTGTTAGGGTGCATACGAAAGCAATGGAAACCGAGCACTGTTTCAGCGCAAAACCCTAAACCTTTGGGCTCTGCAAAAGCCAAAACGGACGGGACGTTTCAACAATGTAAGAACTTTTTTTTTTTTTTTTTCCTTCCCCCTCTCTCAAACGGCATTTTAATTGGAAAGAAAAATCCACCTGATTTCACACAGCACTTGAATTTCCACAGAACGCCCTGCTTGGGTGCACGATGGAAACGCTGAAGTTTCTCTGAAACTTCCAGTGAAATTGCAAAGAGTCAGATGCGACTGTGGGAACCCCGCGCGCCAATGCGTGGCATGACAGCTGGTGCACGGGAGCGATTCCTGCAGCCCCGGAGCAAAGGGGAGTTACGTGCTAAAGCAGAAGTGAGACAAGGCAGGATGGAGGCCTTCGGGCCGCTGCAGAAAACACAACCCTGCAGCTTTGCACATTCAGAACAGTATTCCTCCAGAGAGTTAATAAAAACAGATCCAATTTCTTAAAAAACCAGACGAGGCATGTTGGACGGCGCTTGGGGAAAGCGTGTTTCTTCGTATCTGGACACGGCTGGCTCGGCCGCCGCGTGACAAAGCTTGACACTGCTGGACTCTCCCTTCGCCGGGGCTCAGAATAGATTGCTTCCCCTCTTACTGGAAGGAAGATTTGCAGAATGGGAAGCGAACAGCAGATGCCAGATCCACTGCAGAGATCTTACAGATGTTTGGCCTGCTTTCCATAACCTCCCTGAACAGATGGGTCTTTCTCCTCTACAGCTGCAGCTCTTTATTCTACCCCGGTGTTTCCTTTTCTTTTCCCGCACACATGCACACGGGCCCCGATGCTGTTCCCACTCGAGGGACAGGCAGAAGCCCCCTTTATTTCCAAGCGAAGACGGCGTGTATTCAGTTCGAAGGGTGGAAAGGCCGAGAGGTCTAAAGACACAGATTGAAAGTAGCTCCCAGCTTGAGCTGCAGTGGAAAAACCAGGGCATTTCATTTGGCCTCGGGGAGAGGGATGGGGTGCAACGATAGTTAAACATTAAAAGAAAGCACATGCTGCATGGGAATGGCACCTGCAACTAAGCAGCAATGTCAGGGCATTAATTAATCACCCGGTGAGGTGGGCAAGTGGCAGTAGCCTGGTTTCGGTCAGAGAAAGGCAGGGTTAGCAACGAAGGGGGGAAGCTCGGACTCTCCAACCTCCCATCCATCACCCCATAACAGGCAGAAGACAGACCCTGCTCTGGCTGTCGACAGCCTCATCTGTCCTTGCAGACCCACAGCACCCACCACGCACTTCGGATGCAGGCCCCGGGACCCTCTTTGCCGGGTCCTTTGGGCACGAAGCCCAAGGCAGCCGAGTGCAGCTCTTCAAGGGGATGCTACTCCAGAACAAGGAGCAATGGGCTCGAGTTGCAGCAAGGCAGGTTTAGGTTGGATACGAGGGACATCATTCTCACCAGGAGGGTGGTGAAGCACTGGGACAGGTCACCCAGAGAGGTGGTGCAGTCTTCATCCTTGGAGGTTTTGAAGCCCCGGGTGGACCAAGCCTTGGCTGGGATGATGCAGTTGGGGCTGGTCCTGCTTGGAGCAGGGGGTTGGACTAGATGTGACCTCCTGAGCTCCCTCCCACCCTCATTTTTAACGATTCTATGGAATAATTACATCCAGGTGGAAACTGTCGCTCTTCCTGGGCGCTCCCGCCCCATGCTGGTCCATCGCGCTGAACCCGCATGGAGAAGAGATCAGCCAGGCCAAGGGCTTGCTGCTTGCAGACATTCGCAGCCTCCTCCCAAGTCCTAACCCAGATCGAGGAGAACGTATTAGCGCAATGAGCAGCGTCCGGGTCTGTCTGGATCTCTGTCCCGGAGCAGGACCTGCCCAAGGACCCAGCACCCAGGCTTCGAACCCACAAATACTGGCAGCACGGTCCTTCCGAGCCTGGGGGCACTCGGTCGCTCCAGGCACGCAGGGTACCGGGGGAGCTGTGACGAGTGACCCCAGCTAGGACCCGTCGCAGTGAATTGAAGGCTTGATGCATCCTCTCCAATCATCTACTACGACTCCTCGAGCCGCCTGGACCGAGAGTTTGGTCCAGGGACTTGTGACCATGTGCTCCAGCTGGAAGGGTTGGCATCCCCCCCTCTGATTCCTGAATCTTTAGAGGGTTTTTTTGGGGTTGTTGGGGGTTTTTTTGTACTTCCTCTTGTTGCAGAGGCTGGAGTACCAGAAGCTGCAGTCTCAGCCTTTCCACGGCCTCTCCGGTTGTAAACAAAATCACGCTTTTCTGGGCCTTCTGGTTTCCATCTCTGGCTAAGACTCTCTCAGTGCTCACACTGCCAGTCTGATCCCAGCGCAAGCCATCTCCACAGCTTTGGCACGACCTTCCTGGGCCCGGTCCTATGTGTTTGTAACCATTCTTCCCCGCAAACCTGGAAAGATGAAAGCAAATGAGCCCAGACAAGACTGGCTGGGGACCTCTGGAGAAGTGGATCGGACCAGGCGTCCCTTCTCTCCAGCGGAGGTAACTACCCTCACCAAGTCAGCTCGTCCCTTCTTCCAACTCTGATCGGAGGACGTCAGCCCAGAACCCGGCCGTCCTCTTGCATGGAGGCAAACGTGTCTTGAAATTGGGTCTTGTTCACCCCACATCTGTGTCGTACGTGGACACACACACCGCACAGGCTTTTGCAACCCTCAGCAAACCCAGGGCTCTCAAGCTCCAATTCCCGTGCTGGCCTGAGCCTGTGACATGGCTACACATTTGCTAGCAAAGAGGATCAGTAATGGGAGTTTGACTGTTCCCCTCACCCCAACTTTACAGGTGGGGTAAGCAGAGCAGAAAGGCATTAAATGACTTGACCAAGGTCACGCTGGAAAACAGTGGCGGTGCTACCAACATGCTTAGCTTCCAAACTCATAACCCAGCGCTTTCACTGTCCGAATCATTGCTGTCACGAGGTATCACTTGAGAAAGATGATGCACGGATCCGCTTGGTTCCCTGGCTCTGACAGCAATGCACACACCTTCGCTCCAGCAGCCCGGAGAATGATCTCTCAATAAAATAGGCTTCTCCTCCTTGCTCTTCTTGTTAGAAGTGGTATTACACTGTTCATTAACATACTCTCCAATCATTTAACAATGTTCCTGCAAAGCCTTAGCACGTTGTATTGGACTGTGCAGGGGAATGCTGCCGTGAAAACCAGTCGTACGCTCTCCATCCCTGGCTCTGACTGCCAGCAAGAGGCCGTGGGGGTGCCTTCTGGTACCACCTTAATGCATACGGCCAGGGCACAGAATAGCACTGGGCATGCCCCCAAAGCTGCAATGCAACCAGCACCAAGCAGACGGGGATATTTTCACAGCAATGCTCCCTAGCACGGCCCAGCACACTGCAAACATACCTGATGTGCCCATTAAACCGCATGGGGACTGCTTTGATGTTTGACAACACAATACAGGAACTGAAAGGGACCTCCTGGGACGTCAAATCCAGGCCTCTGCATTTGCAGGTGACCTTCTATCTAATGCTTCCTAAAAAGGATCCACTCCAGCCACTCAGTGCCCTATGAAAACTAAGTAGAAACACCCTACAACATGCCACAGGGGGGGAAAAAAACAGAAGAGAGAAGTGTTATTGCCCCGCTACTATAACAGCAGAGAACTTAGTAGGTTAATGCATGTTAAGCTCCTAGACCCGAAATTTCCCCCCACAAGCTGCCCCATCTCACCCTACAGTCCTTGCCAATCTGACTTGAAGAACGGCCAGGGCTGCAAAGCCAAGATACGCCAAGTGCTAACGCACCTGACATGCCCCTGCTTGGGGTTCGGTCCCGCAGGCACTCGCCCGCCTTTCGGGATGCTAGCGAATGGAGGCCCCGATACCCAGGCACAAGTATTTGCAAGATCAGGCCCGAAACCAACCTGCGCCCCTGGTTTTCAAGAGGAGTCTGTTTGTCAGCTGGAAGTTAAGTGGAATCGAAGCAAACACCCTCCCCCGTGAGTCATCCTTGTCACTGCAAAATGTTAACCGGGGAAAGGATTTGCAAACGTGTAGCTTCCAGACACACATAAGGCCCCGCTACCCGCTAGCCTGGTAGGAACAGCTTGTTTTTTCGTATGCGTGGGGTTTCCCCCACCCCCAAAACGATGCCGGGTCCCTGCAACAATAACTTCGTAATGAAACCAGCCAGCAAAACAGGACTCAGGCTAGCCTTCCCAGAGCACCAGATGACATCTCCAAGTTACAGGCCCAGCTGTTTTCTATTAGTTTCCTGACAACCAAAAATAACCCTTTCTACCATCGAGATCACTCCCCGTTCTGAAGCTGGCCTAGCGCTGTTGAGAAAGGAAAGAAAATGAGGCTTTCTACTGGTTTTAGAGAAGAGGTGGAGGACGAGCGAAGGCAGGACAAGATCCCTCCCTGCTGCTCTCCATCCACGTGGTGCAAGCCAAGCTGCATGGCTCACGACGAGCGAGCAGGTCAAGACATTAGGTCTCTGCTGCAGGTGGTCAAACAAGGCGAGGTGCAAATCTGGGACGATGCATTTTTTTTTCCCCATATCACAGTCACTTCTGTGACATCCCCCCCACTCATTTCCCACAGCCCAAAGAGCTTTAGGATCCTGAGAGCCTCCTTCCTTCCTTTTACACGCAAAATCAAACCTGCGCAGAGATGCTACAGCGCTCCCCTGCAGCGGCAGTACCGCAAGCCCACGTCATCCAGCCCGGGGGTCGCCCCACAAGAAATTTGGCAGCGAGGGAGCGGTGGCAGCGTCCCTATCAGCTGCCGGATGCCACGACCTTGAGCTTGGTGCACCGTGCAGCCGGCACATGGGGTTCCTCCAAGCCCACATCCGGCACGCATGGTCGAACAGGCATGCAAGATCAGTCTGCACATCACGTTGGGCAGGTGCACTGCATTGCACCCAAGGAGAGAGCCCGTGCACCGACCCCACGCTGGATCAGGCCTATAAACTGACCCCGAACACAGCAAAAGGTTGAGCACCGCTGGTCCAGAGCAACAGTCCTGAGCTGCTGCAACCCTGCACCGTGCTGCAGCATGATTCAAAGCTAGCAGCAAGCCCGCAGCTTTCAGCAGCAACAGGGCAGCCTGTTTATTCGAGTGTTTTGCTGCACGGGAACCAGGGATCTAGGGCTGGAGCTCCTCGTCTTCTCAATCAAGTTTCCTAATATAAACCTTTATCTATAGGGGCTTTATTTTTTTTATTTGTTTGCTGTTTTTGTTTTATTTAATGCATGTCACTTGACAGGGCAACCAAAATAGCTTCTTTTTTGCTTGAAGCATCCTTGGCGCGGGCTGAGGAGAGGGGGGGAATCACTTGATCCCACATTTATACACTCAAAATAGTCACACGGTTGCATGCCATTTACATAATCTACCTAAACATGCCAAATCAGCCCGTGATTGCTGTGCTAAAACCAACATCCCGAGCAGAATCACAGCCTGGACTCCCCACACTCTTCCCGACGGCTAATCCTACCCCGTTAACTATACTGGCTAATCAGTGACTATATTAATAAGCAGCAAAAACCACCAGCTAATTTCACTTTCCGCATTTAAATAAAAAAGGGAACGCTAGACCTGTCAGGTAGTTGCACTAGAAATTTACTTTGCCACCTGCCAGCTGAAATATTGCTTTTATGGATTTATATTGTATTAAAAGGTCACTGGCTGTTTAAGACTTAAACAGTTTTAATCATTCGAAAAGTCTCTTAACAGTAAGGAAAGGAAGCTCAGAACAAACAGCAGCAGGGATTCTAATTAAAAGGGCCAATTCATCTAATTTTATTTGGGGTTAATTATTCAGGATTCACTCTCCGATGTGTAAGGAATAGCAATTAGTAATTTTAGTGATTTGAGGAACATTGGAGGTGTAATCAGTTAAAATGAGTGAGTGTTTACAACACAAGATGGTGAATTAGTTTCTCCCAGCTGGAGAACGGGAACATTAGTCCCCTACAGTTCAAGACGATGAATCGCGAGGCCTGGTTAAAATATTCTATTCAAATAACAAACACACGCCAACAATCATCTGGTATTTGTGTTTACCGCATGGAAAATCAAAGTATAAAGGGAACATGTACCATAACAACGGATCCCTCCTCCTCCTCTCGGCTTCTACCACGCTGGTCTGGCTACCAGCTCGGCTGCTGGGGTCGAGAGCGCTCTTCTTATTCCCCCTCTGCCCCCACAGCCTTGCTCTTTCATCGCCGTCCCTCCGAGTCCGCTGGGAGATCTTGACCTCTCCCGTGCACAGCGCACCCTGAAGTCACTCTGGATTCACTCCAGCATAGCCAGGGTGAGCTCCAGTCCGAATTCGCATCAGCTCCGTGTTTCGGAAACTTCGCCTTTAATCTGAATGAGGTGGGGAGCAGGATCCCAGATTCTCTTACTCTAGAAATGTCCTGTCTGGGGCTGGAAGGCTTGCCAAACATCAGGGAAAGAGACTGATGGGAACATCTGGATACCCACCTTGCTGGGATCCTCTGACCACAGCTGACTTCCTGCCCCTGGGGCAGGGGGTTGGACTCGATGGTCTTACGAGGTCCTTTCCAGCCCTAATGTCTATGAAGTCTATGAAAGACGTGCCCTAATGTCTATGAAGTCTATGAAAGAGGTACCCTAATGTCTCTGAAGCCAATCATAGCCCTAATGTCTCTGAAGTCTATGAAAGAGGTGCCCTAATGCCAATGAAGTCAATCGTAGTCCTGATGTCTATGAAGTCTATGAAAGAGGTGCCCTAATGTCTATGAAGTCAATCATAGCCCTAATGTCTATGAAGTCAATCATAGCCCTAATGTCTATGAAGTCAATCATAGCCCTAATGTCTATGAAGTCAATCATAGCCCTAATGTCTATGAAGTCTATGAAAGAGGTGCCCTAATGTCTCTGAAGCCAATCATAGCCCTAATGTCTCTGAAGTCTATGAAAGAGGTGCCCTAATGCCAATGAAGTCAATCGTAGTCCTGATGTCTATGAAGTCTATGAAAGAGGTGCCCTAATGTCTATGAAGTCAATCGTAGCCCTGATGTCTATGAAGTCAATCGTAGCCCTAGTGTCTATGAAGTCTATGAAAGAGGTGCATGTGGAGGAATGGCTAATGTCTCGATCTAACACCTGATGGAAAGCCCAGCTGACCTTGGTGTGATCCGGTTTGAGCCCTGTGAGGGTCAGGAGCCATCATCGAGCCTGTTTAGCCTGGCATAACCACTCCTAGGAGCTGAGCCGGAGTTAATAGCTATGCCTCATTTCGAATGCATCAGCTGTTTTGAATATATTTTTTTTCCATTACAAATAGATGCTGCATGTAGTATCCAGCTGGCAACGCTTTCATTGCACCTGGAGGCACTGGAGGGGAAAATCCCATCCTCACTAGGTTTGTGTTAAAGCCAGGTGAACTCTTTCAATCACCCTGAAGGGTAAGTAGCTAGTGCTAGGCTAACAGGTCAAAATTCAAAGTTTTCATTCCCTAAGTCTGCTAGGCCTCCAGTACCCTGCCAGGTTGAAGTCCCATAGGAAAAAAACTCTTGCCTGAAAACAATGGTAATTAGCCCATGTTAAAAGTCAAAGCCAAGGCCTAGCGAGTCATTGAGGCAATGTGGCTAAGGCATGTCGGCGTCTGTAGCCAAAGATCATCACATCGAGCCATCTTCGATTCCCACACCAGGTCCCAATTTACAGCAGAGAAAAGCCTTTGGCATAAGCAAGGTTCAAACATATATTCCTGGAGCCATAACCTCCACCTGATGAACGAACTCGCTTGTGAAATGAACTGGTGTGTGGACAGCACTTTGAAGACGCCATGCTCCGATGAAGACAAGCCACCGTCATCTGCAGCTTATGCTTGGAGCAAATGTCATCATGCCCCAGCTCAAGGAGGCATTAGGCTGAGCTTGGACTATTAATAAAGCTGCTAGTAGGTCTCCAGAGTGACCTGGGACACCGCCCTTGGCCCACTGAGCTGGGACACCGCACTTGACCCATTGACCTGGGACACCGCACTTGGCCCACCTGTGCATCGCTCACACCCTCTATACAACAGAGAAGATAAAGTGTTTTGTGACCCACAGATGAAAAGCAGGGCTGGACCAATCCTACTCTCACATCAATTTGACACAGGAAAAACTCAGACCTGGTTTCAGATGAAACTCTGCTAATATAAACTGTCGCAACGACCAGGAGAACCAAAGAAGAGCATGGTCATCGTCATGGGTTGTCTACAAAGTGAGACAAAGCTAGTTTCCTGCCCTAACTTTTAACACAGCTGTTAATGCAGGAAACAGGCTACGATGTTTTAAAAAGTTAATTAAAACCTATGTTAAAATCCAGGGAGGAAAAATGGCCAAACAGTTAACTAAAAAGATCTGGGTCTTCCAATGACTGGCTCTCCAAACAATTTTGGCTACAACCTTGAGCAAGTCCATTCGCCTGGTTGTGCCTCAGTTCCCTCGATGGAAAATGGTGATATTAATCCTTCCTTTCTCCCACCTTTCGGCAAGCTCTTCAGAGCACGGATCGTCTCCCTCCGCGTCTGCAGAACGCGGCCATGCTCCCCGTCGAGGCCCCGAGGCACTAACATGGATAAAAATAAATTTCACATACTAAACAACCACCCCGCGCAGATGGCCAAGATGGAAAACTCTCGACGTCGACCACTGAAATGCTGGCAGAATAAAAGGGCATCCAGTCACAAGAGCAAATTATCTCCTTTGAGAAGACTATGTGCATTGCATTCCCACACATAATCCCCCTTTTCCTGCAAGCAGCCAACCGTCCCTCTACCAGCTCAACAAGGGAACAGGGCTTTGCTCAGACCCAACCGAACTAGGTTATCTATTTGTTCATCAGACGACGGCGCTAAGCTCGTTGCTCGCTGCCAAGTGCTCTTGACAAGCGTCGACGCACGTGTTAATCTGTTAGAAGACGCTGCCGTAAAGAGGTTGGGAAAACAAGTGATGCCACTGAATTAAACCCTCGTCCTCTTTGGGGATTGTTTAAAAGGTTGGGTTCGGCTCTTGCCTGGCATAATGAAGACCAAACATTGCAATCTGTTTCTTGGAACAAAAATGGACTGGGTCAGCTTCTTCCTTGGCAGGGACCGTTTGAAGGGAGGGGGAATTGCTATTGTCGAGAATCCATGGTGTTAACCATGGACCTGAAGCCAGACCAGCTATTTTCTGCTTGATGATAAAGCACAAAACGCTGCAGAGATTAGAGGAGCCTTCCAGCATTCCTCTACTGTCAGGAGACTTTCTGGAGAAGCTGCAGTCAGCCATTTGCAAAGACAGCTCGAACGTACCAACGCCTCACATTGCTTCTCTCCACGTCCGAATACAGCTGCAATCTGCCGTGTTTTGGTAAGCCAGTTGGCCGCTGCGGGCTCAGCTCGATCCGCACCAAGCGGCCGCCTGCGTCACGAAACATCTGGAACGCGTTGGACTCAATGCTGCGCGCCGAGCCTTCAAGAGAGTCGGTTGACTGAACAGATTAGCGTGGCAAGAACGTTCCTCGAGTGAAGGGTCAACTTTTTGCAAAAAATATTTCCTTCAGATAATCCTTTGCTGCTGGTTTGATACGTTCGACTGATGCACACGACGGGAAACGCAAGGACGGAGCAAGAGAGCTTACAGCTCAACTCAACACAGCGCTATAAAAAAGCCCGACTGTCAAACAGGACCTTTGAGTGCCCTCCCCTAAGCCCCCACACTCTCCAGGCAGGACTTATAAATGTCCAAGTTTGGAAAGATAAAAGCAGGACCTGCATCTTTATCAGAGGTGCCGACTTTCCTATTTTCAGCTATGCCAGGCGTGCCCACGTTCTCCTTTTTATTGCAAATCTTTCTTTCTCCGGCACCGCTGGGGGACAGAACAGCTAGCAAGTTTTCTGGTGGAATATAAAACCAATTGTGGTGGTGTTTTCTGTTTGTTTTTAATGACAGCCTAATAATAAATCTAATTGCCTGCTTAATCCCTGATGATGGACTGAGGCATAAAAAGCCACATGTTAGGTAAATAAAAGATGGGAATAAAACAGGATTTCTGTGTTGTTGTTTTACGGTTTCAGATGATGCTTACTGCATAGATAGACTCGGAGAATCGCAGAAAATTCAGGTTGGGAGGGAGCTCAGGAGGTCACTGAAAATTACTGCGCAGTAAGGGTGTGCATCTACATGTGCACATCCTTAATGCACAGTAAATATGGCAACTTAAGCTGACTTGGGCGTAAATTTGAGACCTGCATCACGCAGGTAGTAAATTTATGCCTGCTTAATTACTGCGCGGTAACGCACATGTAGATGCATTACTGCAGATGCATTACTGTGCAGTAACACTGTATGTGTGGACTGACTCGGGACTAACTTTAGTCCCAAATCAGCCCACACACAATGTTACTGTGCTTTAACGGCTGCACGTGTAGACGCCAGCCTAAAAACCTCTTAGTGCTCAGTAAATTACTGCACAGTAAATTATTGCGCAGTAAATGCACGTGCCGCCATGAACAGATTTTGCCGCTAGCTCCGGCAACACTGTCATGACGGTAACTCCAGCAAAAATAACCCCTGCTGGGAGCTTATTAAAGGTGCCAGTTATTTGGGCATGACAATTCAGAGGGGGGAGTTTAATAAAATACAAAAACTGGGGGGGAAAAAATACCATCGACTTTTCAATGAACACTCTTGGTTTGCTCCAAAAAAGAGGTTACTAAAACATTTTCAGATTCTGGGGGTTTCAAGGGAAAGTTTGAACGGATCTGAGAAATTTTGGCCAACAAAACAAACAAACAAAAAAGACTTTGGTTGAAAAGGCGCGTGATTCGAGGGCTTTGAGCAGCGAGGCTGCCAAAACCTTCAGTTGGGGGTTTGTTTTTCCCTCCAAATTTCCATTGTTAGCTAAAAACAGAATTATTTTGGGCAGCCGTGCCTTTTCTGCTGTTTTTCTTCCCCTCTTTCTATTTGGCCCAAGCTGCCAACCAGTGAAAAACCCATCAGTTTTGGAATAAATTATTGATCTTCATTTCCAAACCCCAGTCCACAGTTAAGTGTTTTCTGGAAATGGTTACTAAAATGTACTCAGGGTATATTGTCCCAGGGGCACTTCCAGATCATGTTCTCTCCTAACCCAGTTTCGTCTGCCTTTTCGAAGAGCACAAACCCTTTCCGGACAGGGTGCAGGTGGCTGATGGAGGTGGTAGGCAGCACAAGATGACCTCCTGAGGGCAATAAGGGCCAACCCTAATTTTCTATGATGCTAAGTACTCGGTGCAAGGCATCACCCAAAGCAGGGCGCTCCCACTACATACAAACACGTGCCGGTGTGTGCACAGCCATCAAGGTAAAGCGTGCCAAGCTAAAAGATACACTTGGGAAAGGAGGACTTTCTCCCTGCACAACTCAGCATCTTGGCTTCACTGAGTTAAATCTAGCAATGCTAGGTTTTGAAAACCTGAACCCCTAGCTTTGGACCCATCTCCAACGGCACAGCTGCTGGAGTAGGTCAGAAGGTTATCGCTGTGCGACTTCTCAGAAGGCAAAGCTGTTCCTCCAAACAATGCATTTCTCATTTCCCCTTAGCAGAGATAAGAGATCCTCAAGACAAGTACCACCTGAATCACTTGCCCACGCGTGCACCGAAGCATCAAGAACACACTTGAGGACTGGAACTTGAACTCATTTCCAACAGAAAACAAAGTTCTTTGAGTAAATCCAATACCTTTTATTAGACCGACCAAAAGATATCGGATTCATCCTGAGAACCTTGTCTGCTTATGTCCTTAGACCAACATGGCTACAACCTACACCCCTTTCCAAAGGAAAGGTATGCAGGTTGTAGCCGTATTGGTCTGAACTGGGGGTACATGTACCCCCACGTGAAGCCTCATCAGCGGATACATGAGATGTATTTCATACATCATCTAACACAGGTCGAAAAATGAATTTCTCGTTGAAAGGGGGTATGTGAAGTCTCACTTTGAGACCAAGGGGTACGTCGACCAAAAAAGGTCTAGAGGAAAAGGCAATCAGGACTTGCAGCAGAGGGGATCTCTTTTATTAGACAACAAGATTTTTGCAAAAAAAAATATTTTAATTGCAAGGTTTCGGGCACAAACACCCTTCCTCAAGCATTGGAGAAAAGAGTGTCAAAGTTTTGTGAAATCCTATGAAATATGAACTTTCATTTCTACCCCGAACTTTGACACTCTTTTCTCTGATGCCTGAGGAAGGGTGTTTGTGCCCAAAAGCTTGCAATTAAAGAATTTTTTTTTGCAAAAATTGTGTTGGTCTAATAAAAGATATCATCATCTCTACTACGAGTCCTGATTGCCTTTTCCAAAGGAAACGCATGCAGACAGGAAAGACAACATGAGGATGAATCCTGCATCTTGCGATCCACCAAGCCCAGAGGTATAGGCTCACTTCAGTTTTGGAAACCAGAAACTCTGCTTTTCAGTGGCACAAAGATGTGAGCCCTATCTCAGAGGGCCACAAGATATTGAAGCAAGTCTTTGAGAGGAGCATCCAAAGGAGGACTCCATTAGCACCTGGATGCCCAGATTTACACGACTACTTTGAGAGCTGCCCAGACTAGGCACCAAGGCTTTGCACCATCGTGATACGCGGAAGCCCAGTTCTCACAATATCATGAAACCATTCATCTCTGCCCTTCTTGGGGGGCTTGAGATACCTGCCAAAAAGTCAGTTGGGAAAGATGGATGCAAGGGTTGGTAGCGAGGGGACAAACAATGTCTTTTCAAGCAGCAGTCCAGGACCCAAGATGAGAAACACAATAAAAATGTATCATGACTCTCTGACTCCTGTATGCTTAACATTTCGCAAGAGAGAACAAGACAACTGTTTAAAAGTCTGGGATGAGGCACACCATCTTCCAGCTATTCTTGAGTGAAATGTTTAATGTTTCATGTGGTTTGGAAATGGCTTAAATTCCCTGCTGAATTTTTCATGCCCATACACAATTTAGCCTTTATAAAAAATTCCCCTTCAATTATCTACTCTGCAGCTTCGGAAGAATTGCGACCGAGGCAAAGTCGCTCGAATTGGTACCGCCTTTGATTGCTTTTATTTTTTTTTTTTTTGTTAAACTTGCCAAGTTTTGGAGGAAACATTGCCGCTGGGCTAGGCCCAGTGCAGCCACTCGTCCCCGGTCTGGCCTTTGGGCGATCGCAACTGCAATGCTTCGTACTCCGCTTGTCTTGTCGGCTTAAGCTCTGGGCTCCTTTTCCCCAGCTGGTACCGTCCAGGGGCACCCCTTGACAGCAGCTGGATTTTTCCATGGGATGCAGACAGCCCACCGATCCCTGTTTTCGAATTCTGGAAAAATCGAAACGAGCCACTGGAGACCGTGTTTTAATTCCTCCGCTTCCTCGGGTTTTGGAAGTCCCTTCTAACCCACCTGCCTTCAAACACTATGAACGTTGAAGCAGCCTCCGTGTTGGCTCTGTTCCCCCTTCCCCTCCAAACACAGCCCAGCTCCAGCAAAGCGCCTGGTATTTGTCTTTCAGCTTTGCAACCAAATCAAACTCCCTTTCACGCGGTCAGATATAAAAGCTCCAACAAAAAGCAGCTTTATGAAGGGGAAGCTCCTCTCTTGGTGGTAGTTATTTCCTTCCATATTCGCCCCCTCCATCCTTCTCTCCCCTCGGCATTTTTTATTTTTTTTTTTTAATAACGATTTGGGTCTACGCAATAATTTGCGAGAGAAATGTCAGCGTGCTCAGCAAAATAACCGTTCTGGGCTCCCGGTGCACATTTGCTCGGCTCTAGTGGTTTGCTGACATCCAAACGGAAACAAATGTGGGTCCCCACTCCATCTACAGCCATCCGCGGAGAGACGGACTTGCTAATAGGTTCACTTGCCAGCGCTCCCAAAAGAACTGCACTTGATGAATGGACGTTTCATCAGTAATCAAGAGGGAGCAGCTGGCAATAAGTCGTGATGGCAGAAGCAATGTCCTCCCGCCTACATATATTTTTGCAGGACTCGGTCATGCCGAGAAAGGAGAAAAGGTTGAATAATGACAGCAGATGCCTTCCCCGGCACAGAGGGCAGTGTCTTGCCCTCCGATCTGTCTGCAGCAGGAAATGAAGGGATGCTGCAGACGTGGAGTGTGTACGTCTGTACGGCACGGACCAAGCGAAGCGGGGCACTCGCATGGACGCAAGCATGCACTTCAATCGAGTCGGCAAGCCCCATATCAATAAAACTTCAGCATCAACTTAAGAGCTCTCTTGCAAAAAGGCCAAAATTGCTCCACAAGGTGCATCAGGAGTTTGATTTCTCTTTTTTAGCCCTGCTTCTTGTGATCTTCCCCTGGTTTCCTGCAGATTCTGCTCACGCATATGCTGTAAAGGAAAGTGGGTAGTGCATGCAGGTTAAAAACAGCCATAGACCTACTGCTGTATATATTATAACTAAGCACACCTAGCTAATCCTGAATAATGTGCCCTCCAGAAGAACATACCATACTCGCCAAACTGAGGAAAGATGGAGGGGTCAATAATCCTGAAAAATCCTCCCACAATTAGCAGGGGGTCTAAAGCTGAGCACCCAAAAACAAAGGCACCCCAACATCAGAGACGGCTTTAATAACGGAGTCCACAACACTCGTCCCGAAGAGCGGCTGGAAGTTTTCAGCCTACTCTCCCCCTCTCCGCAGCGATCGAGAGAATGAAATTTTACAGGATACCTAATTTTAAACTGAAAAGTTTAAATCTTGCATCTTAGCTTTTGAGCAAAGACCAGATGGCAAGTCTATCATTAGAAATGCCGAAGGGAGAATACACTCAAAGTTTACTCCATGATGGAAAGGTCGTTTCTAGTCATCCTTGTTTGAAATGTTCTCAGAAGCACTCGAGCTTTTGTAATGAGGTAGCTGCGTTTTTGGTTTACCGGTCTGATTTCTCCTCTAGAGGCAGAAGGAAGGAAAGAAAAGAGAAGGAAAAAGAGGGGGGCGGAAAAAGAGAGAGAGGAAAGAGGGACGAGAAAGAAAAGAAACGGGGAGCTGCCTTTTTTCCCCTCCCAGAACACAGGAGCAGTGCAACTCCTCAAAGTTTCCATGAATGATGGTCTGGATGATAAGAAATGCTAAAGGTGATCTGTCGATTCAACCCACGGCTGCTCACTTGCAGCCGCATGGAGAGATGGATGGCATGGTCTCCGCAACAGGCAACGTGCCCAAGAAGTCGGAGAAGCTGCACCAGGTTCAGAGCCTATAAATCACCAATGAAGAACAACGTCAAAGTCATAAGGAAGGGCTCTGGCACCAAGAACTGGGGTTGCCAAACGTGTTGGACAGGTCTTAAATAACATCCCTGCTCCCTAGCGTAGAAAAGGCTGCATGGATGTGCCAGCTGGCTCCGTTATACCCAGCCAAGCTATCCTACCCTTTCTATCCTTGGACAGATGAGACCAGAGGTGCATCTTTCCTAGAACTCAACTCAAGATAAGAGTGAGCTACATAACTGGAGGTAAAAGCCTAGTGAAGTCATCGGGGGTGTTGGCTGTAGCTGTGTTGGTCTATCGGCAGACCAGCTTCTTTGGGCAGATGCAATATTTTATATCCAACCAACTAAATAGTTGGGGAAATTGTTCTTTGCAAACTTTCGGGCACAAGTACCCGTCTGCAGGCAGACTCGTCAGCAGACTCTCACCTGAAGAAGGATATTTGTGCCCAAAAGTTTGCAAAGAACTTTTTTTCCAACTATTTAGTTGGCCAAATAAAAGATATCACATTCACGCAAAGAACCTTGTCTACCTAGCGAAGTCATGGCAGTTTATAGCACGCGCAGAAGTGACCTGGTTGAGCCAAAGACCACGGGAAGTTTCTGGGCAGTTCAACTCAACCTGCTCATTCCTGAGAAAACTATACCCCGGTCGTCCCTGGACATCTGAGTAAATCAAGCCAGCAACACACAGCTTTCCCTAGCCACAACAAGACCGTGGCTTATGCTTCTTCCAAAACCTAATGGGATACACAGAATCAAAGAAAAGATGGGTTTTCTCCGTTAAAAAAAAAAACAAACACCAAAAAACTTGGAAATATGACCCCCCCCAAAAATTGTGGCTGTATTTTTTTTCTCCAATTTGTTAGTTGGTCCAATAAAAGGTATCATCTCTGAACCAAGTGTTCAAGGGTTTTGCACCACAAAAAAAATGGCACCTTCACAGTCCTGCTGTGCCCCGTGACGCATGTTATTCATTCCAAGGAAAATCTGCCTTCAGTTGAAAAGCATTTTCTCTTCACGGCCTTTTGCTTCTCCTTCATCATGCAGGGCCAGGGCAGAGAGAAGCGATCTGAATTCTGCCCCCCCCTGCATTACCGAAGGGAAGTGTTTGCAGGTTCCAGTCCGTTGCACCCATGCAAATCTCGTCGCAGGCAGGGGTCATTGAGGGCCTCGTTTCAAGGCAGCGGCATTGCACAGGTGTCCCAGTGAGACCTGACTTATTACAATGTGCAATGGGGAAGGGTGAGTGGGAAATGACACAGCACCCCGGTGAATGTGCAGGGTGAGCATCCAGAAATTACTGTATTGTTTCTGACTTGCAAGCGCCCAACACCCCCGGGACAGCCGACCGCCAGAAATCCCACTGTTTGCTCTAGAGTTATGGTTCGGCACAGAGCCCTGCACCGCTCGCAGGGGAAACCCGGGAGAAATCCTACACACCTGGAGCCCTCTCCTGCCTCTCAGGAGGGTCCTGAAGTGCCTCCACTCCACTGCACCTGCTCCTCCGTGGAGAAAAGCTAATGCCTTCCAAAGAGACGAAGGATTTTTGGCAATTAAAAGCTTATGTATTATAAAAGGGGCACATCCAGTGGCATGGACATACCCCCCTTTCAGTTGAGGATGCTGTGAGAGCAGCCAAGGACTCCTTTTAAATCCCTGGATAGGGTTATTATATCCTCCTGACCCCCACGGTCAGCAGCACATCCCTCCCCCTTGGTCTGGCTGCCGTGGTGGTGGGGGAGACTCCACAGCGGCTCCTGCACGCTCCATGCAGGCTTGGCCGGGGACAGTGGTGGCAGCGGGACGGCTCCTCCCTGCCCAGTCCCCCATAACACCTTTCTGGTTCTCCAAGCCTATCCAACCGGTCACAGCATCACTACAACTAAGCCCACACTGCTATGGTTATGGCTGCTTTGTTCGCTGACCCAAATTCCCAGCACCACTGAAGAGGTGCAATAAAAGGTGGATTCCCGAGCCCACGGCTGAGCTGGCAACACGACCTTTGGGACATAAATGAAACACGTCTGGTCTGGAACTAGGAGGGAATAACCGTGGAGCCGCGCGATGCCATTTTGGCAGAGTCGCATTTGTGAGGACCGCTGCACTTTCAAAAGAAGAAATCTGATATTTAGGCTTTGCTTTTGCAAACGGCTTGACCTCTGCTTCTGGACCGGCGCAACTCAGAGCACCGGCGTGTTTCAATACGGGGCTGTGTCCACGCGACGTGAGAACGGCTCCTCCTAAAACAGCCTCCTCGCATGGGATCTTTCCTCCCAACCCTAAGAGACCTGTGCAGCACAGATGGTCCACTTACACAAAGAGATTAGCCACCCCTCATCTCTGCAGGGCGCCAGATGAACCTGCCAGATGTTGGCCTCTGGTAACCGTTGGGCTCAAAGGTTATCACTTGACCATATGGTATGTATTTGCCTAAAATACAGAAAGAAGCATTCCCCACTGAGGCAAGATGGATGGTTTCCAAAGGCATGGGTTGGAAGCGGGCAGCAGTACAGAAGGCTTGCATTAACCCCCAAGGAAACAAAAGGCTCATGGTCCACACCGGTGAGAAACTGCAGCTGTGCGCTGAGAGAAGTCCAAGGTGAATCTACTGCGCCCTGCCTTTGTGATACAGCAGCCTTGTACTACACCAGCAGGGTGGAAACACCATTCCCACAGCAATTGTTAAGAAAAGTTTTGGTCACGGTCAAAAGAGCAGAGTTGTGACCATGCATCATAACCCCTGCTTTGGAACAACGCTTTGGTTTAATATTTCCAGTCTGGCCCACAAGAATTGCTTACCTGCCCGGCGAAAGGCTTGAAATATAAAAGGTGTCAGGCTCAGTCGAGCCCGTCATTTCTCAGAATGTCTTTAAGGTTCATTTCCCGCTGAGGGACACAAACAGCTCCAATGAAGCCTGGAGAAATAAAGCACCAGCGGAGAATCCCTTGCTCAAAATCTTCAGCGCTGCCCTTTTTTTTTTAATGCAACTTATGGGATGAATTAACCCTGATGAAGATAATGGAGTGTGTGGGTTTAAGATTGGTGCAAGCTTGGACGGGCAAGCTTTAAAGCATGCTAGTGGGGAAGGACAGAGGGATCTGCCACGGTGGGAGCGTGCATCAGGGGATCCGGTGCAGCTGTTTCATCCGCCGGCTCCTATCCCGAATGAAGCAGGATCAAGTACCGTGGTGGACTGCAAAAGAGAGGGGGGCAGACTGGGCAGCTGCACTGGATTAGCTGGCATGTGGTATATCTACCCATGCCCCGATGGTCTTGCAGCTGTACAGATGTGGAGGGAGGACTTGCACACCGCAGCGTGGACTGCCACTGGGTTTGGCCCTTTGCTCACCCTGCACCACCGTGCTTTCTTTGCACACAAAAATGCCGCATCTCAGCTTTCAGTGCCATCACCCTCTCATTGCCTCCACAGCTAACACAGCCGAGAGCAAGGGAGTTAAATCTAGGCTTTTTACAGCAGACAAGCTTCTTTGGGCAGATCTGATATCTTTTATTAGACCAACTCAAATAGTTGGAAAAATTCTTCTTTGCAAGCTTTTGGGTGTAAATACCCTTCGTCGGGCTGAGGAAGCACTCTTCCTGGATGGAAACTTTTTCATGCTTTTCTCCTGGACAGAAACCTTTCCTGAATTCCTCTGCATTTCTACCTGTGCTAATGCCATAAGGAAAGCGGTTTTATGCAGGTGTCCCAGAGGGCAAAACTAAAAGGAGAAGAAGTTACAGCCACATCACTGTGGGGCTCAGCGGGAGATTACAGACGAACAGGAAAAGCTTTCCAAACCCGAGTTAAGATATCAGGGTTGGCAATCAGTTGGAAAAAAAACTCCCCAAATCTCATTTACTTGTAAACTGGGGGCAGCAGATGCAGAGTCCACGAGGGGAAACCATGGGACCCCACAATGCCATTTTACAGTCCTTTTTTCACACCCCAGCCACCGCTTCAGCTCTCTCCATCCCCAGCACATTCATCTCCAACGCAACAGGAAGGTACAACTTGAGCAACAAGAGCTGGGTTTTCGAGAAGAGGCTTCATTTTATTGCACTTTTTTTTTTCAAGCCAACATCGAACGAACCGTTTTTGCAGAAGTTGTACATTCCGCGTAGTTGCCTGCTTGGCAATATTGAGGAAGTTCATGGTGTTTGACTTCCCAAACTGAGTCACCACCGTAAGACCCCGGGGCAATATTTATAGCGCCAGGGGAAAATTTCCAGGAAACATTGCTTACTGGCACACTCAAAAATAGCAAAGGAAACTCTTCAATTACTGAACTTTAGGGAAGAAAAAAAAAGTCTTTCTTCTTCATGACCAGGCAACAAAGAAACCGCCCCGGTGCCTCGCTGAGAGGGGGGTTACAATTAGCATTGTTCCTTAATGCAGTTTACTCCCTGACCACAATAGACACCACTCCTAAGCTATTCATTCGGCGCAGCTGCAAGATGTTTCTCACTGATTATTTCCAGGATAAGGTGCTGAGGTCAGTCTGGTCTCAGAAAACTACCAGCTCTTTCCCAGTGGAGGTCTATAGTGTTAGCAAAGGTGAAAGTGCAGCTCATGGAGCCTGGGTGCACTGCTCAGCGCAGACTAGTCCCTTCACTATATATTCAGTGAATAAGTATACTGGTTCAGCCTCCACGGAGCCCCGCGATGCTGCAATTGTACCCTGCCTTTTGCACCCGTAGTCTAAAGCGATCGCAGGTACGCCTGCCGAGGCTGCGGTCATGGCATTGTGCACCGACTGCACATACGAACAGGTGGCTGAAGCTTTTTTGGCATTTTGCTGCCTCCACACAATATGGGATCTCATTTTAGGAGGCCGTTCCCGTTCACTCCACCAGCCAGGAGATGCTCCCCGAGAGCCACGGTCTGATCTCAGGCGCGGGGGGTACAAATCTGGAGCCATCCCAGACGTTGTTCTGGTATTCGACAAACAGAAAGTAGACTTCAGTTTGCACATATTCAAACCGAGCAGATTAACTCTCCTAGAAACCACCTCTTCTCTCGAAGTGCTGTCATCTCTCCATCAGACACAGAGGTCAGTCACATGCATTACTGATAAAAGTCCTCACACAGGCTTCAGAGTTTACTATCTTGCTGCGTGTGACACGGATCCTTTATTTTACAAGAATGACTGCTAGGGGTGATATCTCTTATAGGTTACTATTTCTACTAAACCTATATATTCAGAGCCCCTACTATATAGTTTTTCCAATAAAAGATATTAACCCCCCCCAAAAATCCTGACTGCTCATGTCTTTCCTGGACCACCGCAGCTCCAGCATCGCTCCAACATGCAAGAATGATTGCTAGGGGTGATATCTTCTACTGGGCCAGCCTTATAGGTTCCTATTTCTACTAAACCTATATATTCAGATTCCCTACTATACAGTTCTTTCAATAAAAGATATTAAACCCCCCAAAAATCCTGACTGCTCATGTCTTCCCTGGACCACCGCAGCTCCAGCATCGCTCCAACATGCAAGAATGATTGCTAGGGGTGATATCTTCTACTGGGCCAGCCTTATAGGTTACTATTTCTACTAAACCTATATATTCAGATTCCCTACTATACAGTTCTTTCAATAAAAGATATTAAACCCCCCAAAAATCCTGACTGCTCATGTCTTCCCTGGACCACCGCAGCTCCAGCATCGCTCCAACATGCAAGAATGATTGCTAGGGGTGATATCGTCTACTGGGCCAAACTTATAGGTTCCTATTTCTACTAAACCTATATATGCAGATTCCCTACTATACAGGTTTTCCAATAAAAGATATTAATGCCCCCCCAAAAAATCCTGTCTGCTCACGTCTTCCCTGGACCATCACAGCTCCAGCATGGAGCATCACAGCTCCAGGATGGCTCCAACACTACCATGCCTATGACTGTCATTTCAAAATGCCATTTCATAATCTAATTTTCTGCAGAATAAATGGAAAAAAAAAATACATGGGAGAAATGGGGCAGATTTCCCTTGGTGTTTTACAGTAGCAAAAATCCAAAGCAATTCCACTAGAGCCAGTTTCTTTTAGCATGGATTCAACACAAGTTGCAAAGTTACGCACAGGACCTACTCGTGGCGTTGTCTACCTGCAAGCATTTTGACCTCTGCTTTCTTCCCACAACACCCATTTCTGACCACCAAAAGTGTCTTCCATACCTGCGACACCACCCAAGCCTCAAAAGAGTAGCTCACCCAAGTCAACCCCAGAAATCTTACTTTGACACATTACTTTTACCTAATGTCATGCAGAAATCATCAGCAACATTGGGACAAAATCGCCAGCAAGCTCTAACCCAGAAAGCTTGACTCCAAATCTCCAACCAGCTCTAACCCAGAAAGCCCGACTCCAAATGCCCACAACCTGATTGTCAGAGGTGCCTAAAACCAAGAGGGTATTCAGAGCTGATGCACCAGACAGATGCAACTCTTCAGAAGAGGCAAAGAAAGGGCGATAGTGGGAGACATCTGCGTTCTCCAACTTGCCAATGGGCCTTCACACTTGACTGAGAATGACCAGCCCTCAAAAGTTGAATATTCAACCATTGACTCAACCTCCTGCTTCTCTCACCAGGGTGTCAATACACCTGGGTGACTGGCAAGGCTGCAGGGACCCGATGGACTGAGCTGAGACCGAACAACCTCATTTCACCCAGGCCCCCCAAAAGGGAGCCAGCTGATTTTGCAGCAGCTGACGGCTGGCTTAGGGCATGTTCAGACCAGCGCCTTGCAGCTTTTCAAAGGCTCTCCCCATCCTGCGCACTCCAGCTCCTGCCAGGCATCTTCAAACATAAACTTGTACTTTCCTTTGCTTTAAAGCCCTTTTTTTTTTTATTATTATTATTTCAGGGTCTTGCTGCTGCTTTTTCAGAGGCCAATTTTTTTTTGTTATTTTTTTTTTTAAAGTTTACCGGGAAGAAGGCACAAAGAAAAAGTGTCTGATATCATTGGATTCCGCCTATAAGGAACTAACGCATAAAAGAATGATGTCCCTGAGCACTTTCCAGCAGACTTTCAGAAAATTTCATCTTTCTACTTCCCCGGCTGGATAGTCTGTTTGAGTAATTTTCTCTTTCTCCTGGGGTTGGTTGCTAAGAGACGCACTATTACTTCTCTTTCTCTTATGACCCGATTACTGTGATCAGCAAAGACAGCGTGCAGACAACGCTCTGACACGGCTCCGACAAGTACGTCAGGCTCGTTACAAAATGATGGACTGCATTAGCGCGCCGCAGCCCCTGCGCTTGGAGGCGGTCTCCGCAGAGCCAGGCTGCACAATTGGGGGCTTTTTACTTCCCCGTCCTCTGAAGTGTGTGTTCAAACAGTCGAAATCACAGGACTGAGAAGGGGGAAAGAATGGACTTTTGCCTCCCGCGTTTCATCCTCTCTCAACCAGAGCAGTGTTAATAGGTCCTTATCCTTTTCTGATCCTATCAGGCGGCTGTTATGACCCCTTTTTTCCGCTCTCCTGCAAAAAAATGAAATAAAATAAAAATGTTTGCAAATATACGACAGACTCGAGGTCAATGTGCTTCCTCCAGCAATTGCACGGCCTACAATAAAGGTAGCACTTAGAGGATTGAGCAGAGCACTTGCTCCTGAAAGATGCTGGTCACCATGGCCCAGGCAGGGCAGCATCTAAACCAGCGAGTCTCAACCAGGGTGTCACGGCGCCTTGGGTCCTTGAGATCCCTTCAAGGGTGCCACCCGACACAATGCTGGCCCTGTCGTGTAAAAAACATGATTCACCAGATAAACCCTGAGGTTTCAAATAGAAATGCAGAGTGCTAAACACACTAGGACTCATTGTGGTCTTTCTGAGCTCTGAAAAAAATCCCCTATTATTTTCCTATGGTCAAAAAAGCAAGTGAAAACTAAGGTTGCATTTTCCAAGGGGGGTCTTGAGTCTATTCAGGGGCCCCTCAAGGCTATTCAGAGCCTGAAAATGTTGAGAGCCACTCATTGAGGAGCACCCTTAATATGAGTATGGGACTGAGCACACAACATTTAATGGCACTTCTCACTTTCTTGAAGTTGAGCCTAACACTTAAGCACTTTGTTTAAGACTTTGGGGGACCGAGTTATATCTGAATAAGGAAAGGAGGCTTAAACCATGAGACTTGAGTAATGATGCCCCTTGAAAAGCTGGAAGGGACTCAGATACCGTACCAAAAGTCCTTCCCTTTTCTCTCTCAAATGCATCTAAGATATGGCCCTGTGTTTGGTCAGCTGCATTACAACAGCATACGGGGCAGAAGGAAATCGGGAGGAGCTGATTTTGTAATATTATTGCAAAAAACTGCACCCATAGAATAAATCAGAATGGCTACACCAGTTTTAAAGACCCCGACTTTACACCAGCGGAGCATTTAACCCTATACTAAATCAAATACATCCCTGTCATTAAAGTATACGCACTTGACACCTGCAAGCTTTACTTATGCTTCATCTTGTTGGATGGAAAGATCGAGGCAGCCGCGGTGCCTGCCTCTGCACTGCCCCTCACCTCACTGCTGCTCAGGTGTCTGCAAAGTAAATTAGTTGCTTAACGAAGATGAGCCTTGCAATGGTGACTGCAACGTAAATTAGTTGCTTAACGAAGATGATCCTTGCAATGGTGACTGCAACGTAAATTAGTTGCTTAATGAAGATGATCCTTGCAATGGTGACTGCAACGTAAATTAGTTGCTTAACAAAGATGATCCTTGCAATGGTGGTGCGGAGATCTGGGCACATTTCTGGAGACCGGAGATCACCTTTAAAAGGATGGTCTCTTGCTCAGATCGCGTTATCATCACAGGGCGAGGCGGGGAGGAGCTCAGGATGAGTATTATTGTTTCAGCGGTACTTGTACTGCAAGATCCCACAAGCTGCCAGGCCATAAAAAGCACGGAGATTGCACTTAGCTCCTGACTTTTTCTCCTCCTTCAGCTGTGCCGCAGGGAGTCCAAACAGCAGGATCCCCAATGCTCTCCACCGTATCAAGCCAATTTACACCCCTGATATATAACCATATGCAATCACAGAAAAGCGGGGCTGGCTGGGCCCTCCGGAGGTCACCAACCCTGCAGGCAGGACCAGCCCTGCCCAAACCAACCCAGACAAGTGCTCATCTAACCTGCACTTAAAAGCTGCCGAGGATGACCCTTGCACAAGGTTTAGCCGGGTCTTCAAAACCTCCAAGGATGGAGAGTCCACCACCTCTCTTGTACATGCACAAGGCAGCAATCAGTATGATGCACCTGCCTGGAAAATTAAAACCTTAGCTTCCGCTAAAGGAAGAGCTTAGTTCACTACGTCCTAGTAGACCATCTGATAATAACACTCAAGTCCCCGCTAGTGCACAAGTGAACAGAGAAAATTCCAGTTTTGGACAGCAAGGAATTTGCTGTCCCTGATATCCATCATTTTAAGCCAATCCAGCACATTTGGTCCTCACCGAGCCTACTCCAGATGTAAACCCTGCCTTAGACAAAGCATCATTGAAGCCAGAGATGAAAAAGGCCAAGGCGGGTCCTACGGCTCTGCCCTCACCTTCCAGCCAGTTTAATGCTATTCCCTACGGTCCATTTGGGACTTTTTCATTGCAGATCAATTTGAATGAGCTGCTCGTAAATATATTTTTTGAGTTCCGCAAAAATGTTCCTTTTTTTCCCCGTCCCCCAGGAAAAAAGCGTTGCTTTTTTTTTGATGGGGAAGTATGCTCAAAAAAAATCATTATCATAAAATCAGAGTACACAGGAGCTGAATAATTTTGAAAGAGGAAAACCCTGAAAGTTCGGTGAAACACTCTGAAAAATATAAATGATGTTTCTTCAAATAAGGGCTTCAGCCATGCCCATTGGTGCATCAGGTGGTAGGAGACCCATCTTCTCTCTAACTAGTCCCACAGCTGGGGAGTTTTTCCTGCCATCAGGCTACACCTTTCTGTGCCGAATCAGACCTTGGGACTCTTAGTTATACCCCTTCCACTCACCTCTCCTCTCTCCAGGTGTTATCGCGCTCCCCAGATCCTTGCAGAGGGTTTTCCTACCATGCTCCACTCACTACTTACTATTCCAGATCCTGAACAGGGAACTGGGCAAACTGGTCCTCCACCCCGCTGGGACCAGGGTGAAGTCCTGGCCCCCAGAGACATCAGCTGCAAAACTCCCCTGTGGGGCTGGGGTTTTACCGCTGATGCTAGTCAGGAGATCCATACTCACATGGTCCTAATTTCAGATTAAGCCTGGAAAAGGGAACTGAGCCTTTATGAGAAGGTGACTTTTCTCAGGGCCCTTCCCAGTCTGGAAGAAAGCATGCACCTGACCGACCACCTCCCACTGGCTATCAAAAGGTCGACTCCTGCTTCCACCCAGACCATCGTTCCAGCCGCCCTTACGCCCCGTATCAATTTTTTAAGTATTTGCATGCTTTCTCCCAAGCTCTCCCCCCTGCCAAGTCCCCAAAGCCACACAGCATCACAGGGTCAAATGGGACCCAGAGGGTCCTGACTGGTCCTCCGGTCCGATCCCCTGCACGGATGCAGGACGGCTACTCCTAAATCAGCCCAGACCAATGCTTACCAAGCCTCTTCTCGAAAACCTCCAGCGAAGACGATTTCACGGCTCCTGTGCTCAGGCGATGCCACTGCCTCGCTGCTGTATGGTTGTGAGGTCTTTCCTGAGATCGCAGAGAAACCCGCTCTGCTTCCTTTCCCGTTCCTCCATCAACCTCTGTCTTGTGCCTCATTTTATTTCTTAAATGATTATTTATTCATACTGCCCAGTGGCACGTCATGGTTTCCTTGTGCTCCCCCCCACATCTACCTGTATCTGTTACCTGTTGCTTCATATGTAGGCTTTGAGTTCCTGGGGCAAGGACCATTTTTCTATTGTGTCTGTACAGCACCTTGCACCTGGGGGTCCCTGGACCGTGACTAGGGACCACGGCAATAGCAGACAGGTGAATCCCAGCTCTGAAACCATGCCGTGGCGGGACGGGGCTTACCCAAGTGCATCGCTACAGGTGAATCTGCACTGCCCGCTTAAAATCTGGAGCCTTTCCCAAGACCTTCCAGCCTGGATGCAAATGAACAGAAGAGGGAAGCATCTGACAGCAATCCCCATTGATAAGAAACCAAGCTGGACTCCCGATGCGGTCCACCCGAGTCGGTGACCGAACGCCGTGACAACCCACTCGTCCTTGGGATGAGCCATTTGCAAAAGCGCCCTGTACCCCGAGCCGTCTCCCCGGGGCACCTCCACCGACTGCGCTTCGAAGGAGAATATTTCATGTCTTGTAGATGGACTCCAAATTGCAATTGGGTATCCGGAGTAGCTGCTGCCAAAAAAGCCTGCTCTTTAGCCACAAGTACAGTTTTTGTGGCTTCGTGTGCTGCTCATTCATTCTTCTAACCTTTTATTAAACCAACCTATAATATAATCCAATAGACATTTATTGGTTGCTCTGACTTAGCAGCACTCTGTCTAGCACATAAAAAGCTTTAGGAAGGGAAGGGAAAAAAAAAATATATATATACACACATATATATAATCCTTTGTTATAGCAGTGAGGTTTGCAAAGAGCAGAAGAGCTGCATAGAGTGAGCAAGGACAAAAAAATAAAAGAGATTTTACTCGCGTGTTAATTGTCATATAACAATTATTATTTAACAGACCGGCATCTGGTGAAGGCTACATGTTTTAGATTAAAATAAAAGGGACAAGTGCTGCCTCCTTGAATTAAAGCTATTTCAGCATTAATGTTACTCTCTCACTTTGTTCAGGCGCAGCAGCCTTTATAAATACACGGAGAGCAAACATTATCTTTTAAAAGTAGGTTTAATATAGTCAATGACAGATGTTTGCAATTTGAGTTATAAAAAGATGGCTTCTTTCCATTCCAGTGTATGTCAGATTTTTTTTTTTCTTCCTTCTTTCTTTCTTCTACCCAAACTATTGTGGTTCACAGCACAGGCCACTGCATAGATGAATCACTATTCAAAGCTTGAAATAATGAAGTGGAAAAATTAAATACAGCGTCTTGAAAGAACAGACAGACAGACATGGGGGAAAAAGAGAAAGAGAGAGAGGGAGGGAAGGGAGGAGAGAAAAAGCAGCCTGGAAAAAAATTACCTGCCGAAGACTATAACACTGGCTTTATTAAACCAAACACAGAAAAGTGTGACTCCATTCACCAAAATGAAAAACAAGGCTAGGTATCAGTTCAAGTAAGCTCCCAAGCAGGTAGCGATATGTCCCGGGGTCTCAGAAAGTTCAATACGTGTAATTCTAGCAAAACATAGTTAAAATCATTAATAAAGACTGGCTGCTTGACTTGACATTTGGTGAACTACAGATAAGTATATTGGTTCAGCAATCGTTTTTATGCACCTGTTTTATGTCTCCTCTTCCCCGATACCATTATCAGGGTGATATTTCAAAGAACATGCTCACCCTGAAAGCAAAGCCAAAGGCTGGAGCCCTACCTTCCACATTTACGATCATCTTGAAAGCAAAGCCAAGAGCTGTAGACCTATGCATTCCTCTATAACGATGAACCAGATTTGGATATCGTTACTCACGCTAATTAATAACACCTGATTCTGGAATGACCACAATTAAATCAGTGGGACACAACTCCTAGAGTTACGTTGTTACCCCCGGGAGCTGCAGTCGTGACTTAAAACCCCGCTGCATTACGGAGGCGGGCTAGGAAGAGATAAAGAGAGACGACCGGTTAGCAGGCGAGAAAAGGGGTAAAGACCCCCCCCAAAAACGGGCTTCCAGGCTGCACGAAGCAGCTCCAGTTGCTAAGGGCCAGTTTCAACCCTTCGTTATGCAAGTACGAACGACCACTAATCTCCAACTGGTTTCATTTGGTTCCTAACCCACGGGGAAGAGGATGTCATTAGAGGGAAATCAATGGAGACTTCCGAACGACTGCTCAGAACTGGATCTGAACGGTCCCTTAATGAGGAACCCCCCTGCCTTCCTGATTATTTCTGGCTATTTTTTTTTATTATTATTATTTTAATACTCTAGTGCAGAAGGTGGCCAAAACCACCATAAAGGGAACTGGGGTCTCATTTTGTTGCTAATGTTGCGGGCTTTATTTGGCAATAGCTCATGGAAGGCGCAGCTCCGACGACCGGATAAATCGTTTCCGTTGCATCGGCTCGGTTGCTTTCATTAAGAGAATTACGTAGAATAACAGGAGGGAGGGGAAAGATTTTTTTTCCTCTTTTTTAATATATATTGGTTTCCCAATATAATTCCTTTTCGAATGGCTTGCTTCAGAAAGGAAAGAGCTAATTTTGGGGTTTGCTTCAGCACAGCAACAATGACATTCGTTAGCAGGATGATGATTAGCAACAGCAGGAGCGGCAATATCTCACCATTCAGTGGCATTTTTCCAACCCCGTGAGCCCGCAATGCTTGACAGATCATAAGCCCAATTCTGAGAGCTACGTGGACCATGCCTGGAAATGGAAGGGGACAAGGGGTTTTTTGCAGAAAATAGACCTGTCGCTTCCACCTCTAAAATGCTGGGAGACGCAACCCAGCGGCCGATGACACCGTGCTAACCATCTGGGACAAGAAGTGATCGAAGCTCCTGGGAATTATAGGTTGACAGCATGACTTTATGGTGTGGGATACAGGGCTCTTGGTCGACCTCCTATTTCTATAGGACCTATTTCCATAGGACCTCCTATTTCTCTCCTGCATGAAAGAACTCCTCCAGGAGCCAAGGCCCCCCTTGGCCACCCCGCGGTGCAGACCCACAGGAAGGAAGGGGATGTACAGGAGCACAAATACCACCCTGCAGGTCTCTGCCCCACATCAACAGCAGCCCCGAACGCCGCCTGGCCTCTGGGAGCTGAGAGATGCTCCCATTCCTAGAGCATATTCCAATAAATCCACCCCCCGGCTTCACAACCAAGACCCGGATCCCGACAGCTGCTCTTGTACATGAGTGTCACGAAGCATCTTTGGAGACAAGTAAAAATAATAATAATAATAAATCAGGCTGATGGTTCACGTGCTGGGATCCAAGGCAGTGTCTGCTCACTAGCAACCGCTATGCAGGAGACCGTGAGCAACAAGACTGGCAAGCATCGTCGCTCCAAGACCCGCATCAGCAGGGATGGAGGTGACCCAAGGTGGTACCCCACGTCCGCACCCCTGCTCGCTTGGTTCTCCTCCCGCGTCCCAAATCTACACTCCAGAATGAGGATTTAAAACCAGCACGCACACGCTCTTTCTTTGCTTGCCAAACCCGAGCCCCGCCCCACCAAAAAGGTAGCGAAAAGGAAGAAAAAAGCATCTGCTTCAGTTCTCATCTGCTCATTTAGTTGCTATTATTAAACCCCCATGTTAACTGCTCCTGCTTTTGCTGGCATTGTATTTGCCAAGGGTGCCAGGTACAAGGAAAAGACATCAGCAGTGGTAATTACGACATCTCCAGCGAAGCTGAGCCATGAGCTAAGGTGTCTCATTTTGCAAAGTGCCTCCGAGAGAGGAAGAAAAAAAAAAAGGCAATGGATCCTAAATCAGGGGAGTTTAAATGGGGAGCACATCTCTCAACCTCTGGATAGTACGAAACCTGGAGGGCAGGAAAGTGCTCTGCTCTTCCGTGCCCTTTTGTGGTCGCAGACGCGGCCTTTCATGTGCCTTCTGCCTTGGTTTCACCCGAGGGTCCACCTGGGTCTCCACCACTCAAACCGTATCCCCTGCAGAGGATCTCACTAGGCACCAAACAGCCCCATGGGAACACAAGAAAGGACTTTCCCAGGTCCCCCCCACAGCAGAAGGCATGCTCCCTTGGAGGCTATGTGCTCCACATCTGGACCCTCCACCCACAAGACCCTCTCTGCCAGCCAGATGTGGACCCTTCACAGCAGCCCAATGGAGGGAAGGGGCAGGGGGTCAGATAAGCTCGGTTGCATTTATCCGGTCCGAGGGGTCCACACCCACAGCTGCAGGCATCCCCACCTTTGCCACCCTCCTGCTAATGGTGGTCTCTTCTGCAGTCTATGCAGAGAGCCCGTGCCCAGCTGCTTTCCCTCTGTGGAGGACTCTCCTACTCCCCCTGCCCTCCGAGCTGGTAGCACTCCCATCAGCACCAGGTGCTCATTAGCAGCTTGAAAACCACATTACAATGCTTAATTATTTACAAGTGGACTGGGATGCATCAATCCCTTTACAGAAGGGGTAGACTGGGGGCAGATTAGCCTCCAAGCGACCAGCCAGCACGTGCCAGGGAGAGCAGCCCATTAGGTGGTTATGTGCCTTCCCTCCCGGACACCACGGAGGCACTGCGCAGACGCACAGCTGGAGCCCGAGGGCTCGGCCCAATTCACGTTCATGCAGCTCTGCCACAGTAAGGGTTGTATTGCCGTGTCTCACAATACTGGGCCTTTCTTCCTGAAAGCTGTAGAAGCTGGAGTCATGGTACTGAAGTTTGTTCTCCTCAATAAAAGTTTCTCGGTTTTGTTTGAACCCAAAAAGTTACGGGGTCAGGAACACATGCAGACACCAAACAACGTAATACTTAAATTTACATTCATTTTAAGCCCATTTTAGGGCTTGGGGAGATTTCTGAGGTTGGGAATACCTGAGGTCAGCACATTTGTAAAGGGCCTGACCTTTGCAATTATGGAGACGTATTTGCAAAGATGTTCCTGCTTACCCCCGTGAGATGCAGGAAGGTATCTATGCCTTCGGTCTCCTGAGAGCAGCATAACACCATGAGGGTTGCTTCTGCTCTCCACAGGGTATGCAAGGCAAGAATCAGGATTCAAATGACCAAAAGGGTGTCACATGTTCACTTGCACAGGTTGCAAGCCATGGGCATGTTACTAAAGTTAGTACATGTTAAATACAGGTAATAAAACATGAGTAGATATATGTTCCAGCAGTTTTACATGGGTTAGATGCCCTTGTTGCATTGCAAAATTATTTCCTTTCAGAAGAGGACCATCTCCTAACATCTTCTAATTTTAATACTTTACAACATCCCCATGGTTTGCAAACCCTGCAAGGGAACATGTGACACCACCCACCACAACCCATTTGTCCCAGGGACCACCCGCAGATTGAGATACACTAGTGCAAACACACTAGAAGCTGGCCAATACAGTGGGAAGGCAAGTAAGGTCCCTACATATGGCTTCTAGGAGGATTTTATTTTTTCTTTTAGGTACATGTCTCTGGTTCAGATATACCCAAGATCTGGTAGTGCAGGTGTGTGACAGATCTCTGCAATGCAGGTGACTTCAGCTATCGGATTTCCCCTCCAACCCTCATCACGCCGCCTAGTGCAAACCAATGGCCTTCTGCGCGGTCCTGTAACCTGCCAAGGAGACAAGGTGCTGCACAGCCAAAGGACAAAAGACACTCTAGGAAGGGAAAAGAAGTGGCAGCAAGGGAGCAGTAACCAGGAAATCATAGATCATAGAAAATACAGGTTGGGAGGGACGTCAGGAGGTCACATCTAGTCCAACTCCCTGCTCAAAGCAGGACCAGCCTCGACTACATCATCCCAGCTAAGGTTTTGACTTCAAACCCTCCAAGGATGGAGGCTGCACCACCTCTGGGTAACCTAAGGGGCACTCAGCTGGGCAGTGATGGAGCGAGGAGAAACGATCACTGAAGAAAACCTGAAGATCACAGAGCCTTGCTGTTAATTTCCAGCAATGAAAAGCATACTGAAGTTTTCATCGTCGCATGCTAAGCAGCCCAAAGAAAAAAGGGATGTGGGGATAACGCGCTACCAATGAGAACGTGACATGAAGGGGTGCTCTCTGTCCACGCTCCCAGCTTTTATAACAGGAATCCTCCACCGAGAAACCCCCCGAGCTAGGAGAAGACCAGTTCCCACACCTGCTCTGAGGAACGAAACCCAGCAGAACAACTGCCAGGTGTCTGTGCAGGGAGACGGCCGCCCAGAAGGCATTGAAATGAAGCGGTGCCATCTTCCAAAGGGTTTCTCTGTGCAAGGTGCTGGCTCCCTTTGGAAAACCGTGTTGCAATAAGGAGCTAAGCGCTGCGGAAAAGCAGACCCCGGTTGTGACTGCTGCAGCCCTTCGCCATCCCTCATCGAACCGGTCCCGCTGAACAAACTCGTTCGGTTGAAAACAACCCAGAAGAAGCCCACGTACCAAACAGCAGCCCGGGGTGGAGGGAAACGCTCGCGCGTACACAGCCTACAGACGCACACATCTTAATTGCTTCCAATCAAATTACAGTGATATTTCGAAAACCACTGGCAGCTTCTATTTTTTTTCCTTTTAAATCCTTCAAATATATATATTTTTTTTTTAATGCTTATTTCTGCTTGATATCTTGTAAGAGCTTTCCCGGCACACCCAGGGCTTTTGACTTGGGAAGGAAAGAAAGGTAGGTTGGAGAGGGGAGGACACATGTGCAAGTCACAGCAAAACCCGGGATGCCATGGGCCAGATCCTGGGCATGGAGCCGTGTCATCTGGCCGGCAGGGCTGGACATTTGGTGGCCGCAGTGTTGATTGCTGTGGTTCTTGAAACCGCAGGAGCCAAAGCTGCTCCTGCCACCAAACTGCGGGCTTCGCAAGCAACCCTACAGGCCAGATGACCCGGCTCCATCATCCAGATTTGGCCTGTGGACTGTCCCCATGCCCTGGATCTGGCCCACGGGGCCAGATGAGTTTGCCCCTGCACTTGAAAGCAGCACCCGTATGCAGGATGAGCAGGTCCGAGATGCAAATGGGAGGCAACCTGGGGTCACGCCGCCAGCAGGACTACCCCTCTTAGTCCCACACTAAGGCTGTGACCCCAAACAGGCTCACGGCACTTAATGAGCAGGACTACGCACCTCACAGAGAGTCAGTGCTAAGTGCTGGCACCCGGATGAGTGAGCCCAAAAACGGGGTGGCTGCAGAAGAGAGATCTGGGCCCTGCTGTTCGAACCTTGCACCTGAACTCTGCATTGTGCCATGGGGAAATGCAGCGTGAGCCTCCAAGGGAGACATGGTTTAGGCCCCTGACTTGGGAGGCCAAAATCCTGTGGATGCTGCTCCCCAAATGATACAGAAGGAATAGTCCGGAGCAAGCACGGAAAGCAGCATTTCCTGCCGTCCCAGAAAAAACTCCCTGATACCGTCTACTTCTAGTGCTCGACTGACTTCCACAGCATGGATCAGGCAGGAAAGGTTTGTGGGCCCCTGATACAGCCAGATTCGGGGCCCCCGATACAGCCAGAACTATTCTGGGTCCTCTTTCTGCCAGTCTGAGTACCTCCCCTTTTGCATCGAAGCAGTGATTTGCAACCAGAGCGCCCCAGGATCCTTACAAGGGTGCCACACTATACCGGCAGTAGGTGTGCAAACACCGTTCGCAAGATAAACCCAGAGATTTCAACCAGGAATCCACAGCTGTGGGTTTTTTGCAATAGGAAAAAAAAAATGCTCTATTATTTTTTCTGTAGGCAAACAAAGTGAAAACTAAACACTGACATTTTCCTTCAAGTCTATCCAGGGGTGCCTTGAGTCTAAGACTGAGAGCCATTGCCTTAGACAAATAACTGCTCAGTGAGCTCCTAGCAAAGCTTAAGAAAATAAAGTAAATTTGAGTTTGAGGATGGGGGACGGGGTGTTGAAATAATCAGAGGGCACACAGCAGCCGCGGCTCCCACGGTCCCCATTCCTCAGCTAGCACGAAGGGAGGCCCGCGGGAGACGGAAAGAAAAATCCAGGCAGGATGACTAGGCGGCTGGTTTGCACGGGGACCCATCCACACTTGCAATGGTCTCCCAGGCTCCATTGTTGAAACAAAAGAACAACAGCGGTCACCGAAGAAACAATTAGAAAGCATCAAGGAGAAGATGGAGCAATAAAAAGGGAATGAAGCGTGATGGGCTAAATATTGTCCCCCCGTCTCTCCTGGATCCCAGCAGTCTAATGTTCTTATGTTTATATATGATTGGGCTAATGGGTTTGGACTGGCTGCTGACATGAACTAGAAGCAGTACAGCGAGCCTCTGTGTCACCTTTTGAAAGTGGATTAGTTTAAGCTGCAGAGACGACCGTCAAATCGCTAAGCTGTTCCCTGAATAGGGGTCCCTGCCACCGCTCGCCATCGAGACTTGCAAAGTGACCACGTGACCCCCAAAGGCACAAAGTCGGGGAAGGCACGGGAGGAAAAAAATGGTCTCCTCCAATGTACTGGGCACCCTGAACTTTTAAGTGCCTTCAAGGATGTATTATTCCATAGCAAACAGTGATGGAAAAATATTTCCAATCTGAGGTTTCGCTTTCCTGCACTACAGCACCACGGTCCTCTTCCGGTCTGATTGAACAAGAGAGAACATTACGTCTTACGGACGCTATTTAAAGAAGATTATATAAAGTGCCGGCGTGTTACAGACACGGGCTGAATTTTTTTGGATACAAAACGCCCCATTTTCTCACACACAGCACACTTTTTTTTTTTCTTTTAAAAACAGCTCCTGGAAATTACAATGAAAATCACAAGCAAGGAATTACGGTAAAAGCAGTTCCCGCTGCTAAAGCGCCTCCTGCGTGAAAGCAAAAGTAACTCTGCATGGGATCCACAGACGGCTTCCTAGCTGCTTCTACTCAGTTATATTACTGCACGGAAAGTTTTCCTCCCCTGCTTTCAAAGAGAACGTGTGCATTTTATTGTGGGGGTGTATCGTATGCGAGACAATACGGTAATTACCGGATTAAAACACTGCATGTTCTGAAATGTGTGTCAGTAAGGGAATGGGGGTCTAGACACGCTGAATTAATCCAGCAGGTGTTTGCAGAGCAGTTTGGCAAACACCCACCCTAATCCGTCCGCGTCCCAGATCCTGCATCACCTGTGCTAAGTACTTACGCTGCATCCACACGAAAAACCCTAAATCCTCCCCGTCACTAATCTTTGGGCCCCTCCGAGCTGGCACACGCCTAGTGAACGAACATCACGGGAAGCGCCGGCCTTCGGGATGCGATGTCGGAAGAAAAGAAAAAGGGGCCCACGTTGATGCTATTTATTTGAAGTTGGCATGGCTGGAAGGAACGCCTGCAAGAGAGACCTGAAGTTTCTTTTCATCTGAATTGCTCTTAAAGCAGATAAATCAAGGGTCACCAATCAAGAGCAACTCAAGGTCGTGTTATATAAGGGTTGAGGTCAACAGTTTGGATGCAGACCATTCGCCCCCGTGCTGAGACGCGCCTATGGTGGCGCAGGGTTTTGCATCTCACCTCATCGAGCCTCGACACGGAGAACCCCCTGCCCTTCCCACTCTCTCCCAAGAGTCTCTTACCATCCCCTCCTGGCGGCTTGTAGGGATTGTACTTTGGTTTCGGAGCAACAACGGGGGCAAACTTCTTCGGCATCTGCTGGGAGGACACCGAGATGCTGGGGGTCCCAAAAGCATGCGTGGTCTCCATTCGTGCAGTCACGTGGCCAACGGGCTCGCCAGTGCTCTTCGGCGGGAGCCAGGATGGGTGAGACATGATTCAGATCTGAGCGGAGGGGAAAAACAAACAGGCAACATGCACCTTAGCCTTGAATGTGAAAACGCCAACCTTTGCTTTTGCTAACTTGTGTAATTAAAATAGACACACACCTTGAATGCATGCACCTTGCATTTTAAATGTATGGCTAGGAATGGGCAGCGGTTTATTCATCCCCTGGACAGGCTATCGGAGACGGTGGTTAGATCACTGGCATTCGCAGCAGAGAAAAAGGGGAAACGATTACAACCAGCTGTCAACCCTCCTCTCCAGATTGGAGTCAAGACCAGTAGACAGGACAACACGGAGGCATCTTCCCCCACTGAAATGTGAGTTCTTGGGTCAAAGGCTTCATTCGGTGTCCACAGCCCATTCACGTCTTATCTGCCTCAATAAAACTGCCAAAAAAGGTGATCAGGTGCAACCCCTGTGCCAAGTGTGTGGGCGCTCGCTGTCCCGGGAAGGAAGGCCATGGCCTTGTGCATCCAGTACTACACCAGGACTTGCAAACTGGGGGTTTACAATCCAGCTGTGGTCTCTTGTGCCCCTTGGAAAAGCCCCTGAAACCCTCAGTGCCTTTAACTTGGGGAAAATGCCCCTTCCTTCACCTGAGTCTTGAGGGGCTATTCATCACTACAGCACTAAGTGCAAAGGGATAAGGACAAGGTTTTCAGGGGTGATGAATGATTCCAGATGCCACCGATTTTGGATGGTCAATTCAAGACTTCCTAAAACGCACCGTTTTTCTGGAAGCGCAGGGCGCCCTCTCCGAAAAGCAGCCCCCCTCTGGTGTCTCAACGCACAAACCAAAGCCTTCAAGTGGAAAACGAGTCACGGGGACATTTGAAAAGCGGTACCCAGTTCATCGGGGGCTCCACTGCGATGAACAAATGCACTTTGCACTGGCTTTTGGACAGCCAGGAGATGGCAACTATTTCAGTCATTATGCCCCCTAAACTGGATCGGAGCTGCAGCGAGGCGGCGAAAGCCCTGTATCCCTTTACTAATTCCCTGTCATCCACTCCGGTGAAGAGGGAAGGCGTCACTAGTTGCACCCTGCGCCCCGTTGCTGGTGTTTCACACTCCCCCCATTTAGGTTAGAAGGATTCGAGCTGGCAGCAGGCTCCAGAGACTCTGCTCAGGGAGGCTCTTTTGAACCACAATGCACGGGGAAGGATCAGCGTGCAAAGGGGAGTGTGGGGCCAGGGATGGCATCCTCCGATCGCTGTTGTGTAAAAAGTGTTTCCAGCTGTGAGCAACAAGACACACCAGAGTCGCTGCCGGGTTTGCAAAGAAAGCTGCCTTCTAGCTGCAGCTGCAAGCACCTTCCGACGGAGCTGGCACGCACGGCCAGCCACGATCTCCCTGCAAATGAACGTATTAATCAGTGCAAAGGGGCGGCGGAGTGAGTGGGTGCAAAGGCTTCCAGGGGAGGGAAATCATTACCGAACCCTGCGGCGATATAGCTAACTACCCCGACCCAGGCAGAGGCCCCGTGGCCGTGCACGCGGGAAATCTGTTTGAACGTCTCCCGAGGAGGTCTTTTCTGGAGCCAGGAACAGCAGTTGCATATCGTCTGCTAAAGGGCAGCCCTTCCAAGCTGGAAGTGAGCGGGAAGCTGCTACCGCCACCTCTGCCATCTATCTACCCCTGGACTGGAAACCAAGCATGTCCTCACTGGTGCTGCTGGAGAACTCAGCTGCCGCACCAGATGCCTGCCAACTCGGCGTATTCTCGGGATTGCAAAGTTTACAGCTGCCGTTTGCAAGCTTCTCACGTTGCAAAAAAAAGAAAAGAAAAGGCAACTTCTGCAGACAGATCCAAGTGTGATAGGAAATGTTCGAACAGGAAGGCGACACATCTGGAAGCTGATTTAAGCCTGTCACCATCTGATGCTTCTAGACGTTGCATCTTCATCTATTTCCTCATAAATATCACCGGGTAAGTCAAGTTTTCAGACCCGAGCTATTCTGACTTACCCTGGCCACCGAGGAGAAGAAATGGCAGAGTTTAAATCACGGGTCACAGGGGGCAGAGAGAGGGACAGAGAGTGCAGGAGGGAGCCTCGGCCTGTCTCAACTCAGTGATTTGCCGTTTGGGAATAAAGTCACGCCAATGGGTAATGTGAGAATCCCAATTACCAGGCTGTCCGCAGCATCCCTACAGGTCACTGCTCAGCCCGTGTCATGGCTTGTGGCAGTAAAGGTCCCATTTTGGGTGCAAGCTTTCTGGATCTCCCCCTCGGCCCAGAGCCACTTCCACCGTAATGCTTCCAGCGGGGAAAGCACCACGTTAACACAAGGACCTCCGCGGATGGAGAAATAAAGCCTGGCAGGACAGCTGAACTGGGCCTAAAAAATGGACAGAGGGTTGAAAAGAAATGGGCATTACTTAATCTAGGGAAGAAAGGAAAAGAGGGAGGAATTTAGTAACACTTTTCAAACACTAAAAGGGCGGGTGAACAGAGATGGTGATCCACCGTTTTCTATTTCTACTGGGGAGAGGACAAGAAGCGATGGGAGAAACAGGTGAGGTAAGTCAGGTGAACTTCTGGATGGAGAGGGTATGAAATACAAAATGAAATAAGCTTTGCATGTTGAGACTTGCTAAGCCCTGGAACGGGGGATCTGGAAAGACGGTGAAATCTCTGCCATTGCAAGCTATTACAAGCAGGGGAGACAAACTTGTGTCTGGGATGGTTTAAGGCAGGGACAAGACTGCCTTGAGCAGCACGCTGCACTAGGTGAGAGTAGACAGATAGACAGACAGACAGATAGATAGACAGATAGACAGACAGACAGATAGATAGACAGACAGACAGACACTCTATCTATCCATCTAGCTAGCTAGGTACTGCATATCTATAGCTATCTAGCTAGATACTGCATATCTATCTAGCTAGATAGATACTCAGTATCTATCTAGCTAGATAGCTATAGATATGTATATCTATATATATATATATATGTATATATATATGTATATCTATATCTATCTAGATAGCTGGATATAGAGAGATACAGATATGCATATATAGATATAGGTAATGTATATCTATCTATATGTATATCTATATCTAGATGGAGACAAATAGATGTACATTATCTATATCTATCTATACCTATACATGTATAGATATAGATATGTATGTATGTATATCTGTATAGTTATATCTATCTATCTATCTATCTATCTAGATTCATAGTTTCTAGGGTCAGACGGGACCTCAACAGATTCATAGATTCATAGATGTTAGGGTCGGAAGGGACCTCAATAGATCATCGAGTCCGACCCCCTGCATAAGCAGGAAAGAGTGTTGGGTCTAAATGACCCCAGCTAGATACTCGTCTAACCTCCTCTTGAAGACCCCCAGGGTAGGGGAGAGCACCACCTCCCCTGGGAGCCCATTCCAGACCTTGGCCACTCGAACTGTGAAGAAGTTCTTCCTGATGTCCAGTCTAAATCTGCTCTCTGCTAGCTTGTGGCCATTGTTTCTTGTAACCCCCGGGGGCGCCTTGGTGAATAAATCCTCACCAATTCCCTTCTGTGCCCCCGTGATGAACTTATAGGCAGCCACAAGGTCGCCTCTCAACCTTCTCTTGCGGAGGCTGAAAAGGTCCAGTTTCTCTAGTCTCTCCTCGTAGGGCTTGGTCTGCAGGCCCTTGACCATACGAGTTGCCCTTCTCTGGACCCTCTCCAGGTTATCCGCATCCTTCTTGAAGTGCGGCGCCCAGAATTGCACGCAGTACTCCAACTGCGGTCTGACCAGCGCCCGATAGAGGGGAAGTATCACCTCCCTGGACCTATTTGTCATGCATCTGCTGATGCACGATAAAGTGCCATTGGCTTTTCCGATGGCTTCGTCACACTGCCGGCTCATGTTCATCTTGGAGTCCACTAGGACTCCAAGATCCCTTTCCACCTCCGTGCCACCCAGCAGGTCATTCCCTAGGCTGTAGGTGTGCTGGACATTTTTCCTCCCTAGGTGCAGCACTTTGCATTTCTCCTTGTTGAACTGCATCCTGTTGTTTTCTGCCCACTTGTCCAACCTATCCAGGTCTGCCTGCAGCTGTTCCCTGCCCTCCGGCGTGTCCACTTCTCCCCATAGCTTTGTGTCATCTGCAAACTTGGACAGAGTACATTTCACTCCCTCGTCCAAGTCGCTGATGAAGACATTAAAGAGTATCGGTCCAAGGACCGAACCCTGCGGGACCCCACTGCCCACACCCTTCCAGGTCGAGACCGACCCATCCACCACGACTCTCTGGGTGCGACCCTCTAGCCAATTCGCCACCCACCGGACTGTGCAGTCATCCACATCACAGCCTCTTAACTTGTTCACCAGTATGGGGTGGGATACTGTATCGAAGGCCTTCCTGAAGTCTAAGTATACAACATCCACCCCTCCTCCTGTGTCCAGGCGTTTCGTAACCTGGTCATAGAAGGATACTAGATTGGTCAGGCACGATCTGGCCGCCACAAACCCGTGCTGGTTTCCCCTCAGCATAATTTGCCCTGCCGGGCTCTCACAAATGTGAGCCTTGATAATTTTTTCAAAGACTTTACCAAGGATGGAGGTGAGACTGACTGGCCTATAGTTGCCCGGGTCCTCCTTCCTCCCCTTTTTGAAAATGGGGACCACGTTAGCCCTTTTCCAGTCCTCCGGGACTTGGCCCGTGCGCCACGTGCGTTCGAATATTCCCGCCAGTGGCTCTGCAATGACGTCGGCCAGTGCCTTCAGCACCCTGGGATGGAGCCCATCCGGGCCTGCCGACTTAAAGGCATCCAGTTCTTCCAAGTGACTCTGCACCATCTCAGGATCTACGCATGGCAGTCTGGTGCCTTGCTGCTGCCTCTCTACAACCCCAGTGAGAGACTTGTCGTGCCCCTCACTTAGGAACACGGAGGCAAAGAACTCGTTGAGGAGTTCAGCCTTGTCCCCCCTGTCTGTCACCAATTGTTTCTGCCCATTTAGCAGGGGTCCTATTCCTCCCTGGGCCTTCCTTTTACTCCCTATATATCTAAAAAACAATTTCTTGTTGTCTTTTACTTGGGTTGCCATCCTCAGCTCCATGGTAGCCTTGGCCCGCCTAACTGCCTCCCTACAAGCACGAGCAGAGGAGGTATATTCATCTTTAGTGATCTCACCCTTTTTCCACTTTTTATGTGCTCCCCTTTTGGCCCTTAGGCTGCCCTGGATTTCTCTGGTCAGCCAGGGAAGCCTCCTGGCCCCTTTCCCTCTTTTGCCTCGCTCGGGGATCATCTTGCTTTGTGCCCAAAGGATCGTTTCCTTTAGGCACAGCCACCCTTCTTGGGCACCCATCCCATCAAAACTCCTACTCTGTAGTGCTTCCTTGACTAATCGCCTGAGTGCATTGAGATCAGCTTTCCTAAAGTCTAGCACTTTCACCCTACTAGTTACCTTACCCACTCGCCGTCTTATGTTGAATCATAAGATCATCGAGTCCGACCCCCTGCCTAGGCAGGAAAGCGTGCTAGGGTCACATGACCCCAGACAGATATAGATATATAAATTATTGATATAGATAGATATGGCTATCTATCTATCTAGATATCTACCTATATAGATATAGATATATAAATTATAGATATAGATAGCTATGGATATCTATCTATTTATCTAGCTATAGATAGATAAATATCCATATCTATCTATCAATTGCATGACTGATAGAGAGATAGATATTATATATAGTTATATATAAAACACCCAGAGAGGGCTGGTAGCCCCTAGCACAGCTCATACCAGCAACAAGCCCCGGAGGCAGCCGGGCCAGTGAACCCAGTCACCTTCCCACACCCGCTCTGCTTCTCGGTCTCATCTGGCCAGCTCCCAGCATCATTCTGAAAGTAAGAAGTGAAAGGCAGGTCTTCTCACAGGGCCAGAAAGGAAACCAACTGCAAGGCGGGGGGAGCTGGGGGCATTAACCGCATCGTGCACCAGGCCTGGGACCTGCTGCTCCCAGCACCAAAATTTATGGAACCAGAAACAACATGTTCACCAAAAAACAAAGAGATCCAGCCTCCTCGGCATCCCACATCCCCCCAAAAGTGACAAATGAAACCGTAACGATGAGCGAACAATGGAGGTCCTTAAGGGGATAAAATCCCTGAGGACCAGACGGGACAAATCCGTGGCGCTGTTCCCAGGCCCCCTCGGCCCTTTTGCTAACGGGGCCTTGGACTTGCACCCGGCCCCCTCCGAGGGCTGCGTGTCCGCTCGGACAAGCCCCACACCGAGGGGTTAGCTCAAAGGTGGAAAACGCTGCCTTGCAAAACAGTCAACCTCGCTTCCTGCAGCTCCTGGGTGGTTCATGAGACGTCTCCCACTGAGCACGGGCAGGGCTGGATGCCCTACTCACAGCACAAGACACGTATGGACCAAGGGCCAGATGCATCGATAATGTTCATCTCGATACCAACGTTGCACAGGACGGGGGGGGGGGGGTGTCGAGAGAGAGGAGGTGAGGCATTACGAAACCTAGGGACCGGAGCACTAATGGTCAATCCGAGACCGCAGACCACACCGCTCTCCTCTGGCAACTGGGATGCAGGCCCTGCTGCTCAACACAGCATTTGTTTTGCTGCTTGTATTAGTCTAATTATTTCCCCTTTAGCCTTTTCTGTTCCTCCTTCCCCTCTCTCATTCTCTGTTGTGCACACTGTTCTCACTCTTTTCGGGTCCTTCTACCGTCCCGAAGGAGTTCCCTTTTTCCTTTCACGTCCCCGCTGTGATCAAAAATGAATCCAGGTCCCTTGCGGGCCAAGCATCACACCATTGATTTTCACTACTGGAGCTAAATGCATTGGGGAAAGAAGAGAGGGACTCTTTTCATCGGGTTTCTCATCTTTTTAAGTGCACATTAATTTGACGGCAGTGTCAGGGACAAGGGAAAGTGCAGTGTTGATGCTCTGCAGCAATATCCATGCTTCTCAGTCCCACCTTGTAGCCCTACGTGGACACGGCCAAGGAACTTCAATTTTGCAACACCTTTGCTGTTTTAGTCATAAGCATCTTTTGCTAACGGTGCCGAATGCATGACCATCGCACAATGCAGTAAGCAAAACAGGACTTGGTGCCGCTCGAGGGCCCGCGATCCTTCCTGGGGAGCATTCAACACGCGTTACTTCTGGTCGTGGGAAACTACACGGGCCAGGTCAACAGTGTGGTCCAACCCGGCCCTGCTTGAAGGACCAGCAACAAGTAACATGGACAGGAGCATACGGGGTGAGGCGCGTCCTGCAGACACGGACTAGAGACGTCTAATGGTACAGCAAGGGGCCGGAGACCCCCGAATCGCGGGACGAGACCGTGTTATCTAGGAAGGTCCGAGCGGCGCTATCAAAAAGGCAGAACATGAAGCAATCAGAAAGGCCCGACAAGTAGACCGCGTCTGTTCGCTTTTCATTACCGGGGCCACTCGCCTGGGGTAGAAATCAAAGGGCTGACAAAGAGGATCCAAACTCAATTTACCCGCCCATCAGATAAGGCCGGGGAAGGGTGAAGCACCGATTTGTCTCTGCTTGAAATTGGTAGTGCACTCATCTCCCGTGGAACGGAGACAGCTGACTCATTTGTACTGAGACTTTGCCCAAATAAATCTTAATTTCCTCCTCGCAGTCACATTCATGGACCGGCTGCTTCTGCAGAGTTAATGGGACCGCGCTGGGGTAATGGAGAGAAGAGCGTTTCCCTGCGCTAATAAAGACAAAACCCTCTGAGCAAGTTCAGGGGGGAAATGGCTTTTAATCCACGCACGGCAGCCTGCGCCTTCCTTCATCCCCTCTCCTCGTTCAAAATCCACCGGTGTATCACGTGGCTCGAGGCGTCGTGTGTGGTGTGTCACGTGGCTCGCGGGCAGCGATTGTCCAAATGCATGGGATGGTTTCTTTGGATTGCTTGTGCTTCACAGCTGCTGCAAGCTCCTTTGGGCAGAGACTACCTCCTTGCCTCGCGCCAGGAGCAGGCAGAAGTGCCTCCCCAACCCATCCCATGGTCCTTCTCCATCAGCATCTGAGAATGGAGTCCCCTGAGGATGCCCAGGCTCCAAGCCTGCATTCGAGACCCCCATGCCGTTGCACCCCTCTTCCACTAAACACCTGGAGCCACCCTCGGTTGGTCACCAACACCTCGCCATGTCCACCTGCCGTACCATGGGTGGACACCCACCACGGTACAGAAGCACCTTTTGTCCCTACACCCCTCCAGTCCTAGCACCGATCCCAATCCCAGGTGTGTGCACTTGCAGACCTGCATCCACGGGACAGTGCTCCCCTTTATCCCATCTGAGTTTGACTCCCAGCTGGCAAAATGCTTTCCAGAAACCTGCTCCCCAAACTGTCAAGAGCAGCAGTCAAGTCGGATTTGGGAAGATTCGGTCTTTGTACTCCTGAAACCGCTTGTTCCCCCTGACCCTGTTCCCCTCCGGGCACGAGATGCACCGATCCCTTCATTTACGGCCAGCAAGCAGTGGGGCAGCTTTCCGATTTCTCGTGGCCTCCAGACGAGAATACAATCTCACAACCCTGGTCTCCTTAGGAGGCTTTTCTCCAACTGAGGAAGTGTTGTGGGTACTTCAGATCGCAGCGTGAGCCCTCCTCGGATGGATTTCCCATATGGTACCATTTATCACATCAGTGACGGCCGTTTGGGAAATGATGCGATCCCCCTTTTGAAATCCCTCCATGCACTGAATAGCCCCCCTCCTCTTCTGTTAACGAGGACAAGACCCCCTGTTCAAAAGCACACCGCGCCGAACCCGCTTGCAGTTTCCAGTCCAAATCCCTGCGGAGCGGAGGAGCCAAGAGACATTTCCGCCCCAGAAATGCAAATGCACGCGGGTGCTTTCGTATCCCTGACCCACCGCCCCAGCAACAGAGGAGACTGTTAATGGGATGGAAAACAATGCATGAGACCAAACAGGATCTGTTTGCCCCTGGATCAAGTCTGTCGAGGTAACAAGCATGCCAAGAGCCATAAATGCAACCTGAGACAGGATTAGCAGGTGAGAGTGACTGTTTGGGCAGTCACTTTAATGGCTGTTAACATCAAACTCCTCACTTCTGACCCAAATACAGGTGCATTACGTGCGTCTGCCACCACGGTGCTGGTTCCAAGCACTGGCTGTTCTTTGCCTCGATCCCAACAGCACACGCTTCATTCAGTACAAACCCTTCTCTCCCCCAGCTGTAGCTTTCTCTGCCAGCGCAGTTAGGATTAGACGCTATACCCTTGAGAGGATCGATGCCCTCTTTCTGCCAAACAGCACTGCAAGCATTCACCAACTTCCAGCCGAACCCCCTGCTGTGGGATGTCATTTATATAATCACAGGAATTACAGGACGAGCACACCCATCAAGGTCACGGCATCCATCTCTCCTTCCAGCACTAGGCTCTTCCTTTTGCTCAGTCCAACCATCCTGCATCTTCCTGGTTGTGCTCTGGCTTTGCATGACTCGAGCTGTAGGACTCAGCTTTCTTCCTGGACCAATTACTACAAGGAAAAATGTACATCCCTACAGCCATCAATATTACCGATGCCGTATCAAAGCAATACCGACTCTCATCTCTAATCAATAATCACGATCAATGTCTTCATCAACGACCTGGAAGATGGGATGGATGCACCCTCAGCAAGTTTGCAGGTGACACCGAGCTGGGGGGAGTTGTAGATACACTGGAGGGTAGGGCTAGGATGCAGAGTGACTGAGACAAACTTGGAGGATGGGACCAAAAGAAATCTCCAGAGGTTCAACAAGGAGAAGCGCAAAGTCCTGCAGGCAGGGGCGACGGGCTGGGCAGCAGCTCTGCAGAAAGGACGTGGGGGGACAGGGGACAAGGAGCTGGACAGGAGCCAGCAGTGTGCCCTTGCTGCCAAAAAGACTAATGGTATCCTGGGCTGCATTGGTAGGAGCGTTGCCAGCAGATCGAGGGACATGATTCATCTCCTCTATTCAGCACTGGGGAGGCCACATCTGGAGTCCTGTGTCCAGCTGTGGGCCCCACTACAGAAAGGATGTGGACACATTGGAGAGAGTCCAGTGAAGGGCAATGAAAATGGTTGTGGGGTTGGAGGACAGAACTGGTAAGAAGAGGCTGAGGGAACTGGGCTGATTTAGTCTGCAGAAGAGAAGACCGAGGGGGATTGAATAGCAGCCGTCACCTCCCTGCAGGGGGGCTGCAAAGAGGATGGAGCTGGGCTGGTCTCAGTGGGGGCAGATGACAGAAGGAGCAATGGGCTCAAGCTGCAGCAAGGGAAGTTGAGGTTGGATATTAAGAAGAATTTTCTCCCTAGGAGAGTGGTGAAGCACTGGGACAGGTCACCCACAGAGGTGGTGCAGTCTCCATCCATGGAGGTGTTGAAGACCCAGGTAGACAAAGCCTTGGCTGGGATGATGGAGTTGGGGCTGGTCCTGCTTGGAGCAGGGGGGTGGACTGGACGTGACCTCCCGAGGTCCCGTCCAACCCTCACCGTCTATGATTCCAGCTGTGTCCTTTAGGAAACGGAAGACTCCTACCAGTTACACCACCAAAGACTGAGGAGTGCAGATTTACTGCTGTCGTGACACCAGTACGCCCACGAGGCATATGCACTGGTACACTAACAAGCGTTCTTTGGCCGAAGCTGCTGACACCAGTTCCTCAATCTATCCCAGAAGACGACCCTTTGGCCAACCACACTGCATTCGCACAAGCGCTCGCGCTAGCTCCGAGCAACTGTCATACCTACACTAGCAAAGCTTGCCCTCCTGTCCATTTGTCCTACGTTTTCACTTGAGGGCTCTCCCGACAGCAACGCTAGAACAGCTACAGCAGCAGAGGTTGCATAGCACGGACGAACCCCTTATTTCCGACTATTTCAAATGGATGAAGCTACATCCACAAACCCTTCAAGTGGAGGCCGAGCCTAAGAAAGGAAGAGGGGAAAGACCTGTCAAAAGTATCTGCACCAAGCAGTTTCTCAGCGCAGGTTGCAGCTCCCGAGGAACATGATACGATGCATCTGATCCCAACTCAATGCTAGGTTAAAACATAAACCCCAGTCCTCCTGGGCAAACTCGGACACCGAGTCACAATTCCCTCTCCTTCGTTTCCTTTCCACAATGTCTAACCTTAAAATCCTTTGCTCTTCCTCAAATTAATTTAATTAACCTTTAAGGCAATTTGAGCAAGGCTCCTTCGGTTCGACCGTCACCAAACGTGCACATACGCACACGCACACAAAAAAAAAACCTGAAGGCTGAAACTCTGCCTTTTAGAGGCATGTCACATCTCGGTGCCGGATGACAAACTAAGCTTTGGAAACCCAATAAATTGAGCTTGACTGGCCCATCTGCATCGAAACAAAAAGCAGTGCTGGCTCCCCAGAGATAGATAGATCTATCTAATCTAATCTGTCTCTAATGACCGCATCACAGCTTTGCCAGAGAGCAGGCTGATGCCTGGCTTCTGGCGTATAAGACGGTCCCCAGCATCCGTAAGACGCACAGGCACTGAATAAGACATTAATGCAAGGCCAGGACCATTTGGGGTCACTGAATAAATCCCGCGGCACTTGCCAGGAAGGGGACAGACCTGGAGCTGTGCTCGATATGCTAACTCAGAGGCAGCAAAGTTCCCCGTTGGATCTGGAGAAATGAGACAGGACGTGGCTCTGAGCCAGGAGATTTTCTTCCCATTCCTCTCGCTCGAAAATTTATCTCCCAGCTTGCAGGAAGAGGCTCTGCAACCACAGAGAGGAGCTCAAGGTGGAGGCCTCAGCATCTTATTTATGGGACGATAAGAATATGGATTAGTGGAGAGGACGAGAGGCCTACCTGCGAGCGTCGTCTCATAGTGACCCTGGTGCGGAGGCAGTTGGTTTTCACATTGAGTTTTCAAACTCAGCCCGTTCTCAAAAGGCACCTTCATATTCCTCTATGACCCTCGCCCAAACTCGGGACGTGGGCTAGCGCTGCAGGCTGCTAGCAAGACACAAAGGGCTGTCTGCTCACCGGAGAAAAAAGCAATAACTTTAGCAAATAAAACCAATGCGACTTGATTCCTGAACCAGCGGAAATCAGAGCTTTGTGGGACCCTGCATCAACCCTCCAGGAACGGCAAGGATAACAGCTCAGGCTAATGCAAAAGGAAGATGCAGGGGATCAAAAAAATGCCGCCGCTTTCGAGTAAGGCAGTGATGCCTGGTGGTGGTGACAGGCTGGAAGCAGAGTACCGAGACGGGCCGGACACTTCTGCCCATGGAAAATTCAGAGCTCGTTGTGACAACTTTACAGAGCATCACATGTCCCCAAAGGGGCCTAGGGAAAAGCTACAGGAACCACTGGGGTAACGGATGCAAACTCTTGTGGAAGCAAAAATTTGGGATATACCTCCTTGCTTCCCTCTGGACGTGTCTACATGTCCTTTTACACATGCCTAAACATAATGTGCATTAAGGCAATTTAGGCGCACGTCTACACGTGCATGCACTAAGGCACATTCATGCGGTGTGCGAACCGACTTGGGATTAAAGTCAGTCAAAACACCCTGACAAACAGCATTTGTGCACGAATGCTTGCTAAAAAAAATTTTCTAGCTATTTGAGTTGGTCTAATAAAAGATATCAGATTTAACCAAAGAACCTTCTTTCCAAAATCAGTCAGCATACATAGTGTTAATGTGTCTTACACGTGCATTAAAGTGCTTTAGCTATTCATGCCTAAATTTGATACCTGTTTTTGCCGGAATCAAATTTCGGCATGAGTAGCCTAAAATTGCCATTTTTAAGGTGCATTAAGGGCATGCACGTGTAGATCCACGCCCTTAAAATGTTTAATACGCCTTAAATCGGCACGTGTAGATGTGCCCTCCGTGGAGAAACTGCACACCTGGTTCAAACCCAGCCAACAGTGAATGCTATAATGGGACCAGTGTGATGCTGGGGGGGGGAAGGGGGCAGTCACGTCACTCAGGTGCAAGTAGTGACAAAAGGTGTGTGGCAAACAGAAAGCAAACCTAGGTGAGGCACCCACCAGAACCAACGTGAAGCCCTGGAGGATACCTGGTAAGCAGAGCGTGCCATGATAGGTCCTCTCTGTAATGCTTTATAGCTAAAATATATAGCCCTTCAAGGTCCAGGAGAAGGGAGAGGGACATGGGTCCCCCTGGAGAAGAGTGATGGATGGAGGCCTGGGACTGCCGCAGGGGGCTGGCCCCGGAGCAAGCCAAGAGGGGCTGAGAGGTCCAGCCAACCTTAGGAGCAATAGATCCAACAAAATCCCCCGGCAGAGCTTTTGCCCAGAGCCTTCCCCAGCCTGTCACTAATGCCTGGGTCCCGTGGCCTGCACAATCCTCTCCTCCACTCTTAGACATTGCGTGGAGCCACGTGTCAGCCCTGCAAATCCCCTGCATGCCTTCGCCTCCTCTTGCCCGCATAGGGAGCTCCCCCACCCCGCTCCTGCCTTGTCTACATAGGGACAACCGGAAAGCTGATCTGAATTTGTTTTTGAAGCAGATCACTTGAGCTGCATGGCAGTCCTGTGCAGATGCTCCCATGCAGATTTCAAGCGTCTTCACTGAACGTGGTCCGTTGCACAGCCAAAGGGAAGTAAGCTAAACTGAATTAAGGACTTTTAAATTCCAAGTAAGAGCATCTGCATGGGAGGTTCATGTAGTTTTATGCACCCTCTGCTGAACTTGGATGGACTTTTCCCGAGCGCACCAGGCCACCACGTGGCATTCACGCCAGAGGGGCTGGCTCAGCAAGCTCAAGCTACAGCTGATACTCTTGGCCCAGGAGAAAACAACCAGTCCCAGGTCCGCATTCGGGCCCCATTCGGTCAGCATCATACCCCGCATAGGTCTGATGAGACCCAGGGGCAGCACAGCTAGGCTCCCCACCTTCACAAGGGGTCAAGCTTGCTGCCTTATGCAAGGCATCCCCATCGTTGGCAAAGCGGAGACTGCAAAAGCCAAGGCAAATGACACTTCTGAGACAACACCTCGAGTCAAGATGGGATAAAGACAAATGCCTAATTCTCTAGGTTCAACCACCAGCGCATGGAGCAGCATCATCCAGCCTGCTGGGCTCCCTACAAGCCCCAAAAATGGGCAGCCGGAGGGAAAAAGTGGCCCTGAGCACTGTACGGGGCACACACAACCCAACCCTATACACCGACCCCACAAGGGATCTGGCCCACGGACTGGCCCCATACCACTCTTCAGGCCTGCAATGCAGCAAGTTGGAGCACCGTTGCTCTGCACAGACCTCCGAGGGAGAGCTCCCAGGAAGGTGCGGGCCGTGGGCTTTGTGCCACGAACTCGAGAAGCAGCCCCAGGAGTGTGAGTGGGGAGATGGGCTGTTGATTGACAGCTGTTTTGTTGCGGACGTATCAGAAGATGAATGCTCATCACTGAAAAAAGGGCCAGGATGCACTGGCAGACGGGCGAAAACCTCAGGCTAATTTGCTAACAGCAAACAGCACAGATTGCAGATTGTGAACATGCCGGTGTGACCAAAACCCGGGCCTGGGGTTCAATCCTTTCAGGCTTTCCTCCTGGCTTTCTCTCTTAACTCAAAGCAAGTGCTTTCTCCAGCCACATGGACTTCATCTGTCTGTACCATGCAGATAACCGCATTCGTGGGCTTTTGGGCTACTCAGCGCACGCGTGTCCAGACAGCAATGCGGGCAGCATTTGCTGAACTGCCTCTGGTCACTGTAACCCATAGTCTTCTCCTCTTTATTCAGTGTAGGTCTTGAAGGCTGAACTCTTCTGGGCACGGGTTTGTAAACCAGATCCTCAGCCATCACAGCTGCAACGCTTCACCCCAGCTGTGCCTCCGGCCCTGCAACGTCACTAGTTCAAGCCCTGTGTTAGACGGCTAATTCCCGCGCCTCCATCCCATCTCGAGTGCTTGCTCCATACTCACAAGAAAACCCTTTCTTCTCCCTCTTCAGAACCGGCGTGAAGTGCTGCGAGGCAGGTCCAGCTATGTTGGTCCCTAGATTTAGAAGGTCCTAGATCTGAAGGCCAGCAAGCCATACTGCAAAGCTCATCTTTCCGCCCTCTAATAAAAGAGATGGGATTTACCCAAAGAATCTGGTCTGCCTATGTCCTTAGACCAAAAGGGCTACAACCAACACCTCTTTCCACCCTGCCTTTTCATGGAGGGAGGCAGGCAAGAGAAGACATCCTAAGCCCAAGGAGAAGTGAACCTCTGAGCTCCCTCGCCGGCTCCCGGGGACAGGGAATTGCACTGCAGACTTCCAGCTGGGTCCGGCTGCTATTCAGTGTGCTCTATTTTTAGGTTATGCCAATGGCACCTTCTGCATATGGATAGTGTGCACGTATAAATCGAATGAATTAAGTGCCAACCACTAGAGGTAGCTGCAATATATCACTGGTGGGTCATGGCCTGTTCCCTGGTACCAGTAACTTTCCACGAGGCCCTGAGATGCCTTGGTGCTATATCACGTATGCAAAGAAGGAATTTAGTCTTTTAAAATAACACCACTATCAACTCACATTTACACAGGGACTTTCAGCCCTAAAGGATGCCCGAGCACTTCATCACCTCCTACTCAAGCATGCAGGAATCCTATTGCCAGGGAAATGAGCTTGCTGCTAAGCAGACACGAGTGCCAGTTCTTCAGTGCTGTCCACTACTTTTGTGCACCTCACTTAAGACCCCACAGGCTATCTGAGTATCTGCCCTTCTAACTGCAACCAAAACCTGTGCAAATCTGACCCTCAAACCTTTCCCAAGTCGCAGTCCAGGTCTTTAGCAACCATCCCAACCCTCTCTTTGTGGTTCAGGCTGCACTGGTTCTGGGGGCACAGCTCCCGTGCTCAAAAGCAGCGGCCAAAATTATGCCCATTGCACAGCAGGATAACTGGGGGTGGGACAAAAGAGTAAGAGGGACCTCTGGGACCCAGACATGAGTACAGAAAGTATAGTGCAATCCTCAGCATGAATGCAGAGTGAACAGAGCCTCCGCTTTTGCACCGAGGCAGGTGCTCTGGATGCCTCGAGACAGCGTCGCTCTGAGCACAGAAACGCATCTGCCCCGGGGAGGGTTCAGAGGCTGCAGCCAGGAATCAAACGTGGGACCCAGGAGGGTTGAGGAGCTTGCACGTAGCTACATCTCGTATCCAGGCCACTCAGCCATCTCCTCTGATTTATGAGCTGCAGAGGGATGCCTGGGTTAGTGGGAGAAGTGTTCCAAGTATGGAAAGAAACGACGAAGAAATTCAAAAGGGTTTTTGTTGTTGCTCTTGAATGTTTCAAGAGAGAACAATTTATTGTCTGAGCTTCTTAGCATCAAAAAAAAAAAAGATCCAAAATATTCCAGTTTTGGAAACTGCTCTTTTCTGATCCTCTCTCCTCTTCCCTTCTCGCCCCCTTTCCTGTATTCTATTTTGCCACCAACAAGAAGAGGAGACGCATTAACGGTGGGAAAAAAGGGGAAAACAATAAAAATGAATAATAGTAATAATAAAAAAAAAATCAGCCTACACTGCTGATTTTCACCCAAGATGGAAATTTTCCAGGAATTAGCACTCTGCAAAACATGCTGGTTGCAATGAAACATCTTTTTTCTGTCCACAAATAAAATACAATACAGTCGTTTTTCAGCCAGCTCCAGTTCGCAACCCGCGGCTTGGAAAAGCGGGTTGATCCAGAGCTGGTGATGCTCCTTTATCAGGAAAGCCTGCCTTTGCTATTCTCTGCCCCGTCATTTTTGGTGGGGAAACAATGGCCAAATGAGCCAGCAACCTGGTAATGACCAACCCAGCCTCAGCCTCCCCTTTCTCTTGTTGGCATTGAAACAAGAAAGCCTCAGCCTGGGTGTGCGCTGCATTCCCAAACGCGACGGCCAGCTCAGATACCGATAGCAGCATAACCCGGGGGGCACAGAGCTGACCGTGGACACGTGCGCCCTGCTGGGCTCCTAGCAGGACTCAGGAGCCTGGTCTTGAATAGCCAAATGTACCCAATTTTAACTGTAATGCAAGAAGTGGGCTCTGGCCCAAATCCCACAGGCCGCACAGTTAACATGCTTGGGTACCTGAGCTACCTTATGTATTTCTACGCTCCCCTCTGATTTCTTCCATGACCGCCTATCCATAGAGGTCCCCATGCTACATCCACTGGGGTCATCTCGGTGGCCCTGGAGAAGACTCTCCTGTGGGGACCCTTTGCAAAGACCCACGTCTTTTTTAAGGCTGGCAGTCTCGGTGCTGCAGCAATGCTACGTTAGCAAGGGTCAACCTGTAGACAGAGCCGTCAGCTGGGCATGGCTGTCTGGACTTGCCATCCCACCAGCATGGTTCATTGCTCGCTAGGCTTCCCATCACTGGGCCACGCTAGTGATTCGCAGTGATGCCGCGAATCTGCAAGATCATGCAGCAGACACGGCACAATCGCACGCACACATACCCAGCCCCGCCTCATTCCCACGGGGAGCTGATACAGAGAAAGGGAATAGCTGCAGAAACCCAACGGTTGCTCCCACGGATCAACACTCCCAGGCCCCTTCTCTTGCCGAGCATCTCACTCATACTTGTGGTTTCAACATGTGATTCATGTTAGGCTCCTCACTTGCTGTTGGATGGCTCCGCTAAGCAGATGTGAACATCTTTAGTCACAGATCCTGCTTGGTACGCTGTCTCTTTGGGGAACAGATGGGCTTTTTTCGCTCAGCGACGTTCAGATAATGATCAAACCCAACACACAGGTTTGCCTAAGGATTGGCCGTGCAAGGGAACACCACGCAAGCAGGCAGGGGCACGGTCACGTAGTAACTCTGATTCACAGGCAGAGCGTGCCACCTGCCATGCCAGGGGCCAGTGGAGACCCCCGGGCTGCAAAACCAGCCTTGCCAAGGGAACGGGACCCTAATGATTTGTCTATGTGAGGAAATGGGGTTCAACCCAACAAGACCCTAATGGTTCGTCTACTTGAGAAAATGGGGTTCAACCCAACAAGACCCTAATGGTTCGTCTACAAGAGGAAATGGGGTTCGACCCAACAAGACCCTAATGGTTCGTCTACAAGAGGAAATGGGGTTCAACCCAACAAGACCCTAATAGATTCATAGGTTCATAGATGTTAGGGTCGGAAGGGACCTCAATAGATCATCGAGTCCGACCCCCTGCATAGGCAGGAAAGAGTGCTGGGTCTAGATGACCCCAGCTAGATACTCATCTAACCTCCTCTTGAAGACCCCCAGGGTAGGGGAGAGCACCACCTCCCTTGGGAGCCCGTTCCAGACCTTGGCCACTCGAACTGTGAAGAAGTTCTTCCTAATGTCCAGTCTAAATCTGCTCTCTGCTAGCTTGTGGCCATTGTTTCTTGTAACCCCCGGGGGCGCCTTGGTGAATAAATCCTCACCTATTCCCTTCTGTGCCCCTGTGATGAACTTATAGGCAGCCACAAGGTCGCCTCTCAACCTTCTCTTGCGGAGGCTGAAGAGGTCCAGTTTCTCTAGTCTCTCCTCGTAGGGCTTGGTCTGCAGGCCCTTGACCATACGAGTGGCCCTTCTCTGGACCCTCTCCAGGTTATCCGCATCCCTCTTGAAGTGTGGCACCCAGAATTGCACGCAGTACTCCAACTGCGGTCTGACCAGCGCCCGATAGAGGGGAAGTATCACCTCCCTGGACCTATTTGTCATGCATCTGCTGATGCACGATAAAGTGCCATTAGCTTTTCTGATGGCTTCGTCACACTGCCGGCTCACGTTCATCTTGGAGTCCACTAGGACTCCAAGATCCCTTTCCACCTCTGTGCCACCCAGCAGGTCATTCCCTAGGCAGTAGGTGTGCTGGACATTTTTCCTCCCTAGGTGCAGCACTTTGCATTTCTCCTTGTTGAACTGCATCCTGTTGTTTTCTGCCCACTTGTCCAACCTGTCCAGGTCTTCTTGCAGCTGTTCCCTGCCCTCCGCCGTGTCCACTTCTCCCCATAGCTTTGTGTCATCTGCAAACTTGGACAGAGTACATTTGACTCCCTCGTCCAAGTCACTGATGAAGACATTGAAGAGTATCGGTCCAAGGACCGAGCCCTGCGGGACCCCACTGCCCACACCCTTCCAGGTCGAGACCAACCCATCCACCACGACTCTCTGGGTGCGACCCTCCAGCCAATTCGCCACCCACCGGACTGTGTAGTCATCCACGTCACAGCCTCTTAACTTGTTCACCAGTATGGGGTGGGATACCGTATCGAAGGCCTTCCTGAAGTCCAGGTATACGACATCCACCCCTCCTCCTGTGTCCAGGCGTTTCGTAACCTGGTCATAGAAGGATACTAGATTGGTCAGGCACGATCTGCCCGCCACAAACCCGTGCTGGTTTCCCCTCAGCATAATTTGTCCTGCCGGGCTCTCACAAATGTGAGCCTTGATAATTTTTTCAAAGACTAATGGTTTGTCTACATGAGAAAATGGGCCAGGACAGCTATTCTGTGCCAAGACTGCCCCGGTCACTTCAGAAAGGGATCGAGTAGAGTTGCAGAAAGGCATTTGGAGCACAACAAGAGTAGGCACATGGCAAACCTACACCCGAGGGCAACCCACAATAGTCCACCCATGTAAACAGGTACGAGGAACCCCATTCAGCTAGATGAGAAACTGAAGCACATTGGGCACATCTACACATGTGCTTTAATGTGCATTAGCCTACTTTAATGCACATTAAAGCAGCACAAAAATGTGCTCTTTAGCTAATGCACATTAAAATAAGCTAATGCCCCTTTTTTATCATCTTGTACCATCTATACTTTTCCCAGAGCCTGATGAAGAGACTTTGATCCCAAAAGTTTGCAGAAAAGGACAATTTTTTTGCAATTTCCCAGGTGGTTTAATAAAAAGGTATCATTCTGGAACCAAGAGTTCTAGTTTTTTGTATGCCCCTTTTTCTAGTACTTCATAATGGAGGCACTAGATTTAATGTGCATTAACTAAAGTGCATTAATGAACATGCAGACGTGCCCAGTGAGATTAAGCTCTCAAACTCACTGTCCTGCAGGGAGATAGGAAATAAATCCCAATCTCCCCAATCCCAGGGTGGTTCCTTAATGAATACCCCATCTCTCCCTTTGTGGCTCAGGTTGGACCTGTTCTGGGGGTGGGCATCTTCTAGGAGGGTCAGCCAGCACTCTGTAAATCCACAAAACATTTTTAAAAGTCTAAAAAAATCATAGAATCACAGAAAATGCAGGTGGGAAGGGACCTCAGGAGGTCACATCTAACCCCTTGCTCCAGGCAGGACCAAAGTAATAATAATTCAATTAGAAATTATTCTTGGCTTGAGAACAGGGGCCTGGGTTGCAGCAGAGAGGCAGCTCCACCTGCTAGATACTTAGGGATTCTCATTCCTGACTTTGCCAATGACCTTGGGGGTGACCTTGTGCAGGTCTCTCTCCTCTCTGGACCCGACTCTCCCCTCTTCTCCCATCAGCACTTTGTGATGTTCCCAGGTCAACAGTGCCACGCACAAGGCTGGGACTAATAGGGCTAATATGAGGGCACTTCTCTTTGATAGCTTCGCTGCTGGGACCCTGAGCATCTGAAGCAGGGGAAACATCACCCACTAAATCCATTCCTTTGCACGCTGCACGAGGGTTTAATTAAACAGCCAACAAAGACGCACACAAAAATGGAGCCTGGATGGGGAAAGTGTAGGGAAAGACTAGTTGGATCTCGAGCTTGGATTTAATTGGCAAGGTAGAGACGGCGGATTCGGGTTCAGTGCTCCACGCTCTTTCTCCAGGAACAGAAACAAGTCAGAAACGAAACCACAATGCAAGCAAAAACAGCCCAAAATCAAATGCAAGCAAGCACACTGGTTGCACTGTAAGCTAAGCAGTCCCTACGCTGAAGCACCGCGGTGCCGAGTATTGCGGTGTCACGTTGACTGCGGTTTTCCCAAGGGGTTAGATAATGGATTAGTATAGGGTGGTTTGGGGACTCGATGACCTCTGGAGGTCCCTTCCAGCCCCATTTCTCTATGATTTAATGTGCTTGGACAGTAGCTTATGCAAGAAAACTAGCCAAAAACTCCCTCTCCCTCTCCCCATCTGACATGTGTAGGTGTCCCATACCACCAGCCTTCTCTCATCTCCAGCCCGCATCCTCGAGCCCTTTCTCCCTATGGTTTCTTGGGATGCACATTCAAAGAGCCGCCAATACAAAACGGGCAGGCTGCAAGCAGGAGGGCAGCGCTGGCAGATGTCAAACAGGAAAACATTTTCAAACCCGAGACCCCGGAGTGACAGTCGAGCCTCGGCAAGGCTAAAAAAGCCTCGAGCTGCAAAGCTCATCAGGCTTCCCGAAAGCACGTGCCATTTTTCTCGCCGGCTGCTGGGCTGTTTTCATTCCTCTAAACGACTGTGCCAATATCGGTGACAACTTTGCAAAGCTTCGCTAACCCCCAAATACTGCAGCCCAGACATTGTGCGTGGGCCGCGCGGCAATACATCACCGCTTTAGGCAGCACTTACAAATACAATAAAGGGGAGATTTGCAACCGCACAAAGCACAGTTCAGTGCCCAGCTCCCGAGGGCTGGGTGCCTAACTCTGCTGCGCGCCTGTGAACAACCTTTCCGTAAAGTAATAAATTCTTTGCGTGCCACTGAAGCAAGGTAACGATTCTTTGCAAATCTCCTCCCTGCTTTGAGGCTATAAAGTCAGAAAGGGGAAGGGGGGGGGGGGGTGCTTCTGTCAGCAAGAAGAAGGGTCTTTTGGCTGAAGCACAGGACTGGAATTGGGGGACCTGGCTGCAAGGGCCAAATTTCTCTGAAATGTAAAGCAAGTTGCATCAAGAGGTTGCAATCAAGCGCTTGAGCTCAAGGTGGGGGGAGAAAGCATGCAAGGCCGAAATGCATCTCAAATGCAATCAACCTACATGCAAATTCCAGGTGAAACTGGAGAGGGAAAAAAATGGGACAAGAGAGAGCGAGCAAAAAAAGGCCATCTCAGCTGACCGAGACACGTGATCTTGGGAGACAATGACTCTCGAGAAAATTAAGCTAACATTAAAGCTACCTCCTAATAGGGAACGAACAGGTCAGACGCCCAGCCGGAGATATTTAGCATCTCTAAATGACAGCACTTTGGTTTTATGCCCTGTGGCTGCTTGGGGAACTCAAAGCCGTTTCTCGAAGGAATTCATATGCACAATCTGGAGGGCTTTGCTCCGCTCAATATTTCTGCAATGTTCATCTGGCCTGGTCGCACCGGTTGCTTTACTTCTCGGGGCCTGTCCGCCCAAAGATGCACGAGAGCATGCACACGCCAGGCCGAGATATGCAGACGGGCACATTGGAGTTGGTCAAGCAAAGCTAACCTTTCCCACCCGAGATGCCCACGCACCTCCAGCCCCGGGGTGTTAGTGGAAAAGGAGGAATCCTCTTGGCTTCTCACCTCTATAAAAAAGCCTGGACTGGCAATTCGAACACATTCCTCCCCTCTGCGGCAAGAAATGAAATAGTGCACGGAGGCGGCAATGAGAGATGCCATTTAAAAGCATTAATTAAGCCCCATTAGCACCAAGTCCTGACAGTAGCCTAAAGATTATCCCATTTTCCGGATGACGGGAGACAGAGATGTGGGAAGTGACATGACTCGTGCGAGTTCGCACGGTCAAGTCGGAGGCAGAGCCCAGCGTGGGACTCCTGTGCACTTACAATATGCACCCTGTGACCCCGTGAGCAGCACCCTCCAGAGGAAGGACCCCAATAATGTCAGCATCCTGACGCACCCCCTTGCCGGAGGCACCACGGTTTGGAGATCGGCTCAACAGCGCGAGTCACAACGGATCAGCATTTATCCCAAAAAGATAACTTTTTTATGCCGATTGCATCGTTGGAAAATAAGCCCCCCTTTTGCTGGATGCGAAACCGAATAGCCGACAAGCCCTGCTCCCAAAGACCAGGTCCCCGTCCGTGTACCGGTCGAGTCCTTGCTCTCCACCCCTCGGTCACAGACTCCGACAGGTTTTCCCGGGGCAGGAGTACACAGACTGATTACCCGCCGGGGGGAAATGAAGCCAGCCTGGAAGCAATTTTCGGTCTCAATTGTTCCCGGAGCACAGGATCAATCTGTTTTGTTTGGCATCTCCTATCTGCGCTCATCCTAAACCCTGCTGCTGCCGAAGGCCTCCGTCCTACAAGCCAGGGTCTAAGCTTTGCACCAGAGCTGTCTCAAAGACGCCGACTTCCATCGTGCCCTGCATTTGGCTTCTTTAAAAGACTAAAATGAACAAAGCCTGAAAAGTCTGCAGCTCAAAACATCTGGCCAGGAAAAGACCAACAGAGCCTAACTTCAACGGCACTTCGGAGGCAGGGAAAGAGGGGTTTTTTTAGGATTCATTTTCAGAAATTGGTGACCGGAGCAGACAACAGCAGCTCCCATGCAATGGAGTCAATGGCTAGGTGCTCAGGGAACAGATGGGTTTCTCCGGCTGATTTAATGGGGAGGAGGGGAGGATTTTTTTAAAGGAAAATTGGGGATTTTTCAGGGGAAAAAATGTCCCCAAAACATTTCTATTCCGAACTGCTTCGTGGAAGCACCTCGTGCGTGCTCCCATCTAGCTTCCACATCCCCACCCTTGCACCGTGATGTCTCAGCAAGAGAAATCCTTAGCCGTAGGGCATCGCGGGAGACGTCGTCCCAAGCAGGGGGCTCGAGGCAACGGAGGCACCGCGTCGCCAAATTGCAGTCACCGCAGCAGCGGTTCTAGATCAAGTAGGTTTTCTGGACAGGAAACAACATAGGGGAACAAAAATAATTGAGTCAACAAGCTAATTTTTTGGCACAGAGAATTAAAACATGGGAAATTCTCCTCCAGCCCTATCAAGGTGCTAGTCGAGCTGCCCTGATACGACAGAACCGAGACGCCGCAGGGCTCCCACGTATAAAAACCGACCTCCGAAGCAAAGGACCGACGCTCTTTACAAATCCAACAGTCAAAGGTTGTCCCCTTTCTTCCAAGACTCGGGCAGGAGGGGAAGGGGCAAAATCTTCATATTGCTTAATTCTCAAACAACCAATCTGGTAGTAAACAACCTTTTCCTCGCGCACAAACATTTTTAATTTCATGCCCTGCTAACCGTACATCTGTTAGAGCTCCTTTTCCATGCATTGCAATAACGATAATAAAAGAAAAATCAGCGTGCTAACAATTGAAACGTGGCTTGTCCAAAACGAAAATTGAATAATAATCAATTTTCCTCTGCGGAATGAGTAATGCGGCGAGCAGCAACGCCGGCTTAATGAAGTTGACAACAATATTTTTTTCAAGAGTGACTTATTAGAATTCAAGCCTGCCAGTTGCCACAAGCAAATTCTCCACCGGTGCCACAAGAAGTTGGTGTCTGCAGCCTGTTATCCGGTGCCAGGAACTGTTTATCAGCCAGCCAGCCATGCCTCTCCGAACAGCTCTGCAACACGGCTCGCTACACTGCTATCGGCTCCACCTTGGCTGCCGATATTCTCCTCCAGGCCTTCAACCCTTCTCTGCTGGCCAAAGCATTTCTCTTAGCCCCATGCATGCATGCCCAGCTTGTGCCCCATGCACGCACGCCCAGCTTGTGCCCCACACACGCACGCCCAGCTTGTGCCCCACACACGCACGCCCAGCTTGTGCCCCACACACGCATGCCCAGCTTGTGAGCCCATGCATGCATGCCCAGGTTGTGCCCCACACACGCATGCCCAGCTTGTGCCCCACGCACGCATGCCCAGCTTGTGAGCCCATGCATGCATGCCCAGGTTGTGCCCCACGCATGCACGCCCAGCTTGTGCCCCACACACGCATGCCCAGCTTGTGCCCCACGCACGCATGCCCAGCTTGTGAGCCCATGCATGCCTGCCCAGGTTGTGCCCCATGCCCACAGAATGCCACTGCTCACATGCCAAAGAGGACAATCTCCTCTTTCCTATCCGCTGCCACCTCATTCACTTCACTACACAGCTGCAAACTGCCCTCCACTTTTAAGCCCCTTCCTCTTGCCATCCTTACTGGCACCAGGCTCTGCTCTAGCATGCAAGCTCTCTGCTGAAGAAATAGCCCTGAGCTTCTCTCCTCTGACACTGACTTCTACCATCTAAAACGGCCTCCCCAGCCTCATCCCTCAGCTAAAAATGCAGCCTTCCCCATCGCCACGTGTCCTCTCCTCCTGTTATTTGTGCCTCTGCTGACAGCACTTGGGGATGCTCGTTCCACGCCAGATGCTGTAGCAAGAGCTGCACCTTCCTCACGTGGACAAGCCCCGACGCAGTCACTTCCTTCCTGGCCTTGCTGTGCTTCGAACACAGACTTGGGCCTCAATTCAGGAAAGCATTTTGGTATGTGGTTAAATGCCTTCCTGAGCAGAGGCCGGAGACTCCTCATACAGCAAGCCACTTACTGAAGCAGAAGAGACTTTCTGCTGCAGTAATGCACAGACCTAGCTGAGGAGCTGAAAGATGCACTCAGACATGGGTCCCGTTCACGTTCCCACACCATCCCCATGGGCTGCACATCTCTCTGGGGCCCTGCACGTAGGATTTACTCCATTTTGCGTTCCTTCTACCCTGAACAAACTTGGTGGGGCAGTTCAGAGCTAGAGCATGAAGTCAGTGCAAAACAGAGCCTGTGTTTAAATAAGCAGCAAGGCTGGTCTGGTGATATCTTTGACTGCACCAGTGCTAGAGTTGGAAGAAATATTAGATAAGCTTCTGGGCACAAAGTGCCCTTGCTCGGGGCTGGGAGAGAAGGAGTTACCACCTAAGCTAAACACCAGGGAGAACAATGACTTGTTTAACTCCATTATGCACATGAAAATAGTCACTGCAAGAAGGGGAAGACGGGGTGGAGTAAAATAAAACTTATTGTTTTATCCTATATTTAGCCTATGCTGCTCAAAAAAGGTGCATCATGTCTATGCCGCCACTACGCCCCTATTACAAATGAATAGTGGGAACTGGGAGGACATCCAAGAAGGTAGCACGTGCGCTGGGGGTAGGCAAGGTACGGGCCACACAAGCCTCCCTTCTAGCCTCAGCCCTGCATAGTACCCCCCCATTCCCATCCATCCCTGGGTCATATTATGAGCTTGATCTTTAACGCCCACTTCTGTACGGCTTCCTGGGGAAGATCAGACTCGCTGCAAACGCTGTGTACTAAAAGGCAGTCGCTCTTGCTGGCGTGGATATGATACTGGCTAACAACCTGGAATGGTCACAGGACTAGGAAGACAACTGCTAAACCCAAATTAGCATTTGCAAGACAGATCAGTCGAGTAGGATTAATTATTCCTATTTTACAGATAAGCAAACTGAGGCACGAGAGAGGTTCGACAGACTGGCCCAGAATCACAAGAAAGGCAGGCACCTAAATCCCTTTGGAGTCCGTCTTCAGAGGAAATGGGAGAAAAGCCTCACGTGCTGAATCCCCAGGCCCGCACCAATTCCCTCTCCTGGCAAGCTGTCTTTTTCATAGCTCGTTTTTGTTTTTAATTGCACTCATTTCATCCCAGTATAGACCACAGCTGACTTCAAAATACAGCCCTGAGGTTAAAGGTCCCCAAATCCCCTTGGCTGCTGATGGCACTGGGCTGTTGAGCTTTAATATACCGCAACAACCACTCACGTGAAGCAGCGTGAGCTGATTTTCCCGGCACACACCTTCCTGGGCAGTTTGCACCAGTACCAAGCGTGCAGAAGCACCCCGGGTCTGCACTCGCTTTGCACCACGTGCTATAGCAGCTGCAGCAGAGAGCAGGGCCTGCAATTGCAGTCTGCTTTCAATTAACGTGCCCAGCCTAAGCTCAGCCACAAATGCATCCAGTCCATGCATACATTGCAAGAACAAACGCACCCGCTGCTGGGATGTCCGCAGCCCTTAATCAGCGCGCCCGCCGTCAAACTGTACCGGGTATTTGGGATGAAAACGGGGAGGGAAGAATAATGAAAATAAAGCCCTGTCGAGCCAAAGTGCCGTGCAACACCTTTGATGTAATAGTCATATGATTAACAAACTGTCATATCAAAGTTTTCTGCAAAGTAGGAACGTTCTGACACGTCATATTTTTAAAGCTGACATTTTGATTCGTTACCGTAAATAGCACGTTGGATTCAATATTGTGACAAGGAGCGGAGCGGATCTTTTTGAGCTCTGTAACATTTCGGAATCGCCGGATTTCTCTCTTTTCCATGCGAGACAGCCGAAACAAGGCGCGAAGGAGGTTTCTCCAGAACAGGACCGTTATTTCTCAAAATAGCCCCTTTCTTTTCGAGCCCTGTTCAGAACAGCAGTGCAGACAGCTCTGAAGGCATCGCTCCCAAATAAAACAAGGAATGGTCTCAAGGACCTTTGCAACTATAAGGTGGCGGTTAAAGGGAACCATGCAAAAACAAATGTCTGACGAGTTGCCAGAAACCTGGAGGCCACGGAGAAGGATTTGGACTGGGAAAGCGAGGATCTAGGGCTAGGAAGAGTCACTTCAATTCCTGTCTCTGCCAGGAATGAGACTCCAATGAGTCCCTTAATCTCAGAGGACCTCAGTTCTTCCCTGTTTAACAGTGAGAGCAATAATACTGGCTTGCTCCCCTCTGCAGGGCAGGAGCCACCTCCGGCTCCGGGCGTGTACAGCACCGGGCGCACTGGGTTTCAGCTCCGGCAGCTGCTGCAATGCAGACACAGGCAGTGCCCAGGGGCCCGCTCATACAGCAGGGACCAGATCCTCTTGAGAAACGTGTGCAATCCCCTTTCAAGCCAACATGCAGAAGAGCCGAGGACGCAGGCTATGCTCCATGAGGATTTCCCACCATTCAGGGCATCGGCACCCTTGCGCCGCCACAGCAGAGCCAACACTCAAGTCCACTTAATACCCTCGAGTATATTTGTCCTTCACCCTCTGTCTATTCTGGTGCCCTGCTTTGCTCTTCGAGGAGGAGGGATGTAGAACCACGTCCAGCATCTGTACAAATGCATGACGTCTCCCCCAAACCAATGTATTGCGTCTCCCCCAAACCAATGCACTTTTTTGGCTAGTTTAGTTTGCCCGTCATGAGAAAGCAGCAGAGAATCAGTGGCTGAACATCTGCAAGACACTCAGATCCCATGGTGATGAATGCAGTACCTAGACCCAGAGAGAGAAGGTTACCGTGCAACTAAAGTCAGGGCGCGATGCATTCGCCGGACCGGCTCTCCCCCCAGTCTCCAGATGCCACCGGCCACGGTGCAGCCGAGCCGGGGTGGGGCGGTGGCAGTCATGCGCGCGCAGCGTGGATCACGATGTTAATTGAGCATGGGTTGGATCCAAGCGTCTGTGCTTCCCCACGAGCCGTTACACACCACTCATCATATGCTACCTCAGGAAATCTTGTAGAAGGATTTGTATGCCAGCAAGTGTAGTAGTAGTGGTCTAGCCAGACATCGAAAGCATATTGGCACCGCTATAATTTGTCCATTCTCCAATATGTTTTCCTAAAAACGCCCATATGCTTTTCCTGGAGCTCCCATATGCTTTTACAAAGGGAAACAAAAACATTTTGTTAGTTGTGAGCGATTGATCCTTACGTCTTTTGCAAGAGTCGGCTGGAAGGTAACAACAATAACCGCTCAGCTGTGGGATTTTGCTTGCTTTTCTTTTTTTTTGCACTGCTTTCCCTTCCCTTTCATGGAGGAAATCGTGGAGATTGGCAATCCCTAGGGGATGTTGCAGGACATGAAAGGATGCTGCGTGCACCGTGGGGTAGCCCAGGACGTACAGGCAGACTCTGCAATACTGGAATACAGGACAAAATAAGGGTCACTGGTTGGGAGGACAATGGCACCTCAAGCTCTGAGCGGCATTGGACACTTTGATATGGTGATTCTGGTCTTCCCTGAAAAGAGCCTGAATTGGTCTCCTTGATTTGCTCAGGCAGGTAGCGTGCGGGGCTCGCTGCTACGCGCCGAGCTGGGGGAAAGCGCACGTGCCTGCTCATACTTGAACCCACCTCCACCCGCTGTGGACCTGGGTTCGAGGTAATGACGGGAGCTGATCTCCGGATGAGGAGCACGAGGCGGGATTCCCAACACCCTCCCGTCCTCCCGCAGTTGTAAAGACCTTCTAGGAAACCGGTCTGTGGCCAATAGGTGCACGCGGGTGTGTGCGTGTGCATGTGCAGGCGCACGTGTGCGTAGGAAAAGCAAGACATAAGGACAAGCAGGATAGCATTTCAAGCAGGAGCATATTTCATAGATTTCATATTTCAAAGACAATGAATGAGCCCGGAAAAGGTCAGCGGAAAGAAAAAGGCAAAACCCATACCAACATGGAGCACAAATGCACACACCTGTTTCGCTCCTCGGAGATCACAAAACAGCAGACTCCCCCCCTGCCTAAAGAAGGGGGCTTGTGTCCAAAAGTTTGCAAAGAAGTTTTTTTGCAACTACTCAGTTGGTCCAACTAAAGATATCACATCTACCCCAAGAGGCTTGCCTGCCTATGTCCTTAGACCAACACGGCCACCACCAAAAACCTTGCATACCTGCTTGTGTACACCAGGAGTGGCCAATCGGAGGCACAAGTGTCACAGGTGGCAAACTCTGCATGCGGCATGCAGCAGATATGGGAGCGGGCAGGCAGCACAGTGGAAGGTAGGACCGGGAGCAGAAAGCAGAGCAGAAGATGGGGCAAGGGAAGGGGACCGGAGCAGCACTCGACAAGGGTCCACTTCTGCCCCCACTGCCATAAGAGATCCTGCAGGCATGGAGAGGAGGAGCACAAGACCACCTTCTTGCAGGTGATCGTAGTGCAGGAGCAGACAGAAGAGGCCACCTAAATCCTGATGTTGGGTGACATCTGAGAGCTTGAATTTGCAATTTTAATATTTCTGGCAGGGAGGAGGTGTCTACCTTGTCTGGCATCCACCGCTACTCCTAGCAGACACACACGCACGCACGCAGCACACAAGTCTCCCCTGACACGGCCCAGCGCCCCGTAGTCCTGAGCCGATCCGGCCGGGTTCGCTCTCAGCAAACTTAGATTCCCTTGCAATGATTTAATCGGATGTGAAGCCTCATTACGAGGTGGATGCAAGAGATCGGAGCCCGAATTTCCATAGAAACAAAGCTGAGTAAATGGCCGAGAGAGGGGAAACCGTTCTCTTGCTATCGGGCATGGAGTAATGGACAATTAGCTGTTCTCTGAACGACCGTCCTGGCCACCTGCGAGTCAGCCCCGAGGCCTCACAGCGCTACAGAGGAGGATCCCGAGGTTTTTTCATGGAAAGCCAAAGACTGCCCGCGTCCTCCCCGGCTCCTGAGAGCAACAGCATTGAAGAGAGGGCAGGGGACAGCCATGGGGCTCGGTCTGCGGGTCCCAATGGGAAAGAAGGGACAACTCCATTGCATTAAAAAAAACCTAAATGAGAGCAAATATCATTTGAAAAATGGCTGCAGTGTTAACAGCTGTTTAATTTGGAGCATTGATGGGCCCTGGCCGGGGAACCCTGGCATGGACAGAGCAAAGCGCACAAGAGCGGTGCCCATTAATCTTCAGTAACCCAGCAACTGGGAAGAACAAGCCTTGAACCAAATTCCTCTGCGTTGTTATTAATCTCCCATCCTCTGTTTATTAATCCCTTGTCTATCTTCCTATTTTGCCAATTATTAATGTTCCCAACTGTTTGCAGTAAACAGGAGGCTAAAAACCCATCTCCCGCTCGCTATAATTCACGAGCCAAAGGGAAAAGAAAGGCAAGGGTGCATGGCAGAGCAGGACGCACGTGCTCAGCACCCATGGTAGGGAGGTAGGAAGGAAGCCGCGTCCCCCGCTGCTCCCCCGACTCCCTGACACGGTCCCGTGTGCCACACCAGAGCCAGCCGCCTGCTACTGCTGCAGGGAGCAAAGCTTTGCAAAGCAAAGTCTCATATGCTCCAAGCTGGATACGTGGCCAAGCTGGATACGTGGCCTCCAGAGGTGCCTCATCCTTGCACCCCGTCTCCAGCAGCAGCCAGGCGTGCACCAATGCTCCAAAAAGAAAGGGAAAGCAAGCCCGTGTCACAGCCGGACCCAGAGATCACCACGTACAAGACTACCTGCATTCACACTTATACCTGTGTGTATGTCCCCCGCTCCGCCTTGGAGGAAAACCACTCTTGGATACTCCACATCCAAGGCCAGAGTCCTTATAGACAACTAAATCAGGGATGCACGAGCATTGGTGAGCCTGAGCTCACTTCATCAGACCGCTCCTCCGCTTCCTGGCTCTACAGCAGCTGGCTCTAGACCTATATCCCCTCACTCAGGATTTTTTCGTGGCTTCTCCCAGCTTTCATACAACAATTACTGCACCGCAGTGACCTCTCCAACCTGGACGCTGCCTCCTGGGATGCTGCCACGATCGGTCAAAGCTGGAGGATGGACCTTGCCCTGGTACCGCTGCCTTCTTTAGAGCTTCTCCCCTCAATGGCATGTATTTATTTTATTTCGGGGGGAGGAAAGTGAAGGGTAATCTAAGATCTGTCCTCAAGAAGAGGTCCATTTACTGACGGTGCCAACCTGCCCCTCCAGCTGAGCTATGGGTCATTGCTAAACACCTTCCATCAGCGTAATGCAACCAAAGAGCCTAAAGGTCAAACGACCCTGCACCTTTCTTGTACTGATGCCCACGTGCCCTTTTTACTGCTGCACACTCACGCGAGCTCAGTGACAACACCTTTGCAGACACGAGGTCAGGCAATGCACGCACAGTAAGGCGGGAAGTCGCCGTACAACCTGCTGAGATCAGCCGTCGATGACGGCAGGGAGACCCCATCCTCCTCTCACCTTCAAACAAGGCAGGTCTCTCCCGGCGCAGGCAGCTGGATGCACAGGAGCGTCTGCTGGGGGGCTGTGGGTGAAAAGACAGAGACCAGCATCACCATTTTGCATGCCAGAGCAGCGATCAGTAATTCAGGAAGGCTGCACTGCTCTCTCAGTGAGTGAATAGATGAGCAGGCTTTCTCTAACCATCCCAGAGACGCCATCCCCACTTCCTGCAAGCCAGGGTATCCGGCTACTCCCTTTCAGATCCTGCTGTGGTTTTTCCCCCTCCAAGACAGATTAAATCTGAACTGGTGCTGGAGCAAGCAGCTGTTTATCTCGGAGAGAAGCAGGTTGTTTTAAATCAGTGGAGAGAAGGAGAAAGCCGCTAGCTTAATAGCCCCAGGCAATGAAGCCCTTTCCAACTTCTGGAAGGATTTCTACCCATTGCACTTAACCTGCCTTCCCTTGCTGAGCTGGGCCCCATCTCCAGGCATGGGGGAAAATGCAGAATCGGACAAGAAAACGGTTTGCTCTCTGTTTAGCTCAGCAGTGCTCAACCTTTGGGTCCCGTGCAGCCTCAGCCAGCCCCTGCATCCCAGAAACAGGTCCCACGAGCCAGGATCAGACCCTGATGCCCTGCACTAGGTCACGCTACCTCCCCATGGGTCCAGCAATTTGGCAGCAGGCAACCAACCATCCACTTTTCAGATCCATAGGGCTCTACACAGGCCAGAGCTGGCCCGCGGGCCAGGAGTTGAGTGCTCCTGGTTCAGCCCATGGTCCCCTTCCGAGACAGTCCGGTTTTGCCATGTGAACGCCAACAAGAAGTAGAGCGGAGATGCAATTCTTCCCATGCAAGCTGCTAAACAGGCACCAAGGTTCAAGACTACTTAAACAAACTGGCTCTTCACCAGAGGGTTTAAATGCACCAGCTGAAGTACAACAGCGGCTTTACACGGCGTTTGCACATTTGCTTTAGGCTTTTTTCTTGGAGAAGGTATCAGCACCTGGCAATTTTGTTCTGGTGAAAGGTTAGGACCGTTCTGTCAATTCACCACCCCCAGCCCCAAGCCCTCCCATAGTGGGAACATTTCCCGATGTGTTTTGATGGGTGTATAGACGGAGTCCAACCAAAGACTTAATCCGTCTCTATTGGAACATTTTCAGGGGGGGTGGGGGTCAATGCAGGCTTCCTTGCAGCCTTTCATGTCTCCAGATGCAGTACAAAATCCCCCTGAAGCCAGCATCATACTGTTGGCATTTCATCTTGCAAATCTCTGAACACTTGATCTGCCAAAAAAATCGCTGTAACATTGGCCTGTGTGTGTGTCCAGAAGAGGATCCAGACTGGCACTGTAAAGAGTGCAGCTCGCAGCAGGCCGGGGCAGAGGGAGGAGTGTGGAGACCTCGAGAGTCGTGGGACTGCATCCTAACACGCAAAGAAAAACCTCACGCAGTACCTGCCTAACGCAGGCTGGATATCCCCAGCACCGCTGTCATGGGAGAAAAATGTGCATTAACACTGTTAATGCATTATACACCCGGCTCGAGTAACAGCAAAGCAACGGACAGGTGTCCCGGCTACAGAGGCGGCAACACATGCTTACTTTCCCCCCTTTGCTTTCTTTCTCTTTTTTCTTTTAATTTAAAGGGGAAACGAATCCAGGACTTTTCTGTGTCCGATACATTTTCTGCTTGCTGTTTGATGTAGCGTTCAGAGCGGAGACTTCAAATAGCTCGTGCTTACTTATGCATCACAACGGCTCTCAACTAATACCCCTTATGTGACCAGAAATGAATGCACGATGAATCATTCCTACCACACGCAGCGGGGCTGGCGAGCTGTGGGCCGTGTCTCCCGAGGGCTGGGCCGCTCACGGCCGTTTTTGGAGGAAGGGGACGCTCGTGGCCGTTTTTGGAGAAAGCGTCAGATCTGCAGTTTAACCCCGAGTAGTCAGGGGATCCGAGCAGAAAACCGCTGCCGCCTGATTGCAAAATAGAGGCGGTCGGACGGACTCAGCCCGTCGAAGAAAAGCCGCCTCTTAAGTATGAGTCTTCATTGACAGCACCTACTTTTTAGTGCAGCGATTCTCAACCGGGGTGACAAGAAAGCCCCCTGCAAACATGATCCAGAAGATAAACCCAGAGGTTTCAAATAGGAATCCACAGCATTAAATACATCCTGCCTTGCTGCGGGCTTCTCTGCAACAGAAGAATGGCTCTAGCATTTTTCTGTAGTCAAAAAAATATATCTAAAAGAGTGAAAACCAAAAGCTGGCATTTTTCGAGGGGGGTCTTGAGTCGAAAAAGGTGGAGAACCGCTGCTTTAGTGTTTTAACAGAGGGGGGTAGACAGAGAGGGACCTAAATGAAAGCTCCAGCCCCAGTTTAGCTTCGTACTCTTTTGTGCTGCCTTTTTCTCTGCAATGAATTAAATCGAATGCTTGAATTCCAGAGAAGTCAGGACCTGCGTGGACGCACCGCCTAAGCTTCGCTTACACCGAGCAGATGCTGAGTTGGATGAACTAACACCCCAAAATGTTGACATCTCAGCTCACCTTCTGTTCAAAACCGTCCATAAAAGGCTACGATCTCTGCCAAATTGGCTTGGGTAATTCATTGGCAAAAGTGCTCAAAGATCCATCGACATCTCTGGGTTTTGGTTTGGGACATTTTAAAAACAAATCTCAGTGGTTTTAGGCCCTTATTTAACATGTTAACACGCCACAAATAATCACGTGTGAATATGCAACTGGACGTTCAGCTTTCCGGCTGCAAACGGGAGGAAGGCAGAGATACCTGTAACCTGGCACAGGCTGAGCTGGGCGTGCATGCTGGAAACAGAAGATATTAGCTCTTCCTTTCAGCCTGGGAGGCCTAACCCCATGTATTATTCAGGAAGAAAAGTCTGCTGGATCCAAGTGAAAGTGCAAGGGCAAAGGAGACTCTCCCTCTGCCTGAAGAAGGGTATTTATGCCTGACAGCTTGCAAAGAACATTTTTTTCCAACTCTTCAGTTGGTCTACTAAAAGATACCCCATCTACCCAAAAAAAAGTGTCTGCCTAGGGTGAAGGAGATAGCTAGCCAGAGCAACACTGGCTGCCAGGGCACGGTGCTAAAATACATCCTCTTGCAAAAACACAGGGATCGTAGAAGAAAGGGAAGTAATGAGCTTTGTGATGTGAACAATTAACTGGAGCCATGAAACCATGCAAAAAAAAAAATCACTCTAAAATAGCCATCTCCCTAAGCTTGCAAATACAAAACAGACCCCCAGGAAGGAGAGCATAAGATCCTAGAAGCCCCAGCGGGAATCACGCTGCACACCCAGCCCTTTGGGACAGGTGTCTCAGTAGCCAAGGAGAGCAATGCAGTGGCAAAGTGACTTGCCCAAGTCCACCCAGCCAGCCAGTGGCGGAGCCGGGCCCAGAACGCAGGCCTGCCGACCCCAAATCCTGCCCCGCAACCGTTGCCCCATGGAAGACGGCCGGCTGCCTCCCAGCCCACAAAGGGATCCTATAGCAGACAAAACCAGATGGTCCCCTTTAGACTAAACCCAACCTCCCCCCGCCGCCAACAAGCCATGCACGGAGACGGGGAGGATTTTTGCCGCCCAGCCCAAACAGCGCCCGGCTCCGTAAACAACAGATTCAATTCTCCAGCTACAAAACTATGTTTTAGCAAAAGTGCAATTGAACTCCATGTACTTGTTACATTTCTAAATATACTCCGGTTGTCAAGACAACAAAGAGACTGATGGATCTCTAAAGCATACTGTATCTATTTAATTGTCAGCATTTCAAACTGACTCGGAAAAAAAGTGCTGCGTGATAAGTCTAATTGCCATGGTTACCGCTGGCTAAACCCATAATAAAAAAAAAAAAAATTAAAAAATATAAAAAAAAGAGACTCTCGCCGAACGCGCTTCGCCACGTGAGGAGCAGATGGGAGATGCTCTCGTTACCGCGCCAGTCCCCGGCGGAGAGCTCAACTCGAGGAAGAGCGCGAGAGACTTTTCGGAGCTCTCAGACACAACAGACGTCGTGGGCTGGAGCCGTCTTGACAGCGAGGAGCTGGGCTTTCCCTCCCACGCTGCTCGAGCTCCCGCGCGTGACAGCACAACCGGCTCAGCACCACGAGACGGACCTCAACCTGCGACGCGGCAGCCACGGGAGGACCTCACGGAGACACGCCACCGCCTAACGCCCGTCTCTTCCCTAGACGGGCAGGGATTTCGGTCAGGTGCAAAGGTGCTTAGGAGCATAGCATCCGTGGGGTGCCTGTTCCTTAATGGAAGGGCCTACGTCGGAGTTGGGTGACTAGATAGCCGCCGTGGATCTGGTCCCCGTTGTCAACCCGAGGGGACAGGAAAATGGTGCTTGGAGCACAGGACTGTCCCAAGCCCAGATGTGCAGAAGGGAGGCAGGAGGAGTCTTTCCAGATGGGTGCCTGCCCATGCAGCCCAGAATTGGGGACCCGGCGGGGCTTCTCCACACCCCAACACCAGACAGCTGACACAATGGTTCCCCTCCCAATTGCTCTGAAGACTTCTCTTTATAGCACCCATTTCTATACACCACAGACATCCCTCTGCCAGCTTCTGGTGCTCCTGGCTCTGTAATATAAATTTGGGGCTATTACTGGCTTGGAAGAGCCCAGGAAGAAGGGCGAAGGCAGGATGCTGCTTGCCAACCCCAGCGAAACGCAGTCAGCCCTGCCCGTGGCACGAGCTCCCTCTCTCCGCTCACCCGAAAACGTGGCCGAGGTGGGAGATGGGCTCCGCGGTGTGCTCAGCCCATGGGATTACGAGCCGCGATGCTGCAGTTTTAGAAGCACAGCTGCGGATAGGAATTGAAAGGGCTGCACTTTTGTGCAACGAGTCCTAAAATAACGACGCTCTCTGCAGTGCGATCCCAGCCAGGAAGTGCTGCTTTATGTCCATGCACAAAATGGATGGGATGATCTGAAAACGGGACTTTATTAGCAATAAGATTCAGGCCCTATCCCTCCAAAAGCTTATCACTCGAGGACCGGCTCTTGTTCAGCCTCCCTAGCTAAGTTGAAGCTTCAGACAGAAGTTTTACCTGGATGCAGAAAGCAACGGGAGACAGCCGATGCTCGTCTGATCCGTGTTGATGTTAATTAGTGATCCGGTTTCCAATTAGTCTGAAATGCCACTAGTGTCTTGGGGGGGAAAAAAACCCTGTCAAAGTGGCCTCTGCTTCGGCAGCATATACCAAGCAGCTCAACCATTTATGCACCCGCCATCAGATAGTTTTGTTATACATAGCTGAAGACATTATCTAAAACTATCCGCAGAGTAGAGCCACGGACGAATAAAACATTCATCTCCCCAGGAGGCCTGGCTGGAAAACACACGCCAAGAAACATCTCCAATTAAACCCAAATTTCAGGGTTTGCAAAATGTGCATCGACGTTTGGGAACCAATCCAACCAGCGCCTTTATCAGTACAAACAGGCCCTAATATCCAAGAGCTGGAGACGAGCTGTTAAGCAGCATGACGCCCACACTTACCGATACAGTCACCGTGTTGTCCACAACTAACTCCCGGCTAAATAAAGCGCGCCGGCGCAGGCAGGGATTGTTCAAGCTGGACTCGGACCAAAGCCATGTTTTCATGAGTTTCCACAAGCTGCAACTTCAAATATCACTAGGGCTGCAAGTTTAATGGTTGAAACACGCTTCGGTACGAAGACGCCCAGCTCCCAAACGAGATGTGAAGCCATCTCAGGGGCAGACTTGTCAAGGGATTTAGTCACAAGTACAAGTGGTGCCCACCTGTCGGTGCCGCATGACTTTTTTAAGGTCTTCCCCTTAAGACATTTTATAAGCGTCACCTCCTGAGGGCTAGAAGATTCAACCACCGAGGTGGAGACTTCAACCATAAGCGGCTTCAAACAAGGCTCCGAAATCCTGCTTGATCTGACCAGTGCTGAGCACCTCACCCCTCTCCTTGCCCTCCATGGGAGGTGTTGGGCGCGCCGTGCTTTTGAAACAACCAAACAGGTGCCGAAATATGGATTTGGGAATCTAAGATTAGGTTGAAAATGTTGGCCTGAGCCATCAAGGTTTCCACACGTGCCTTCGGGACAAGCGTCAGATCCGACTCTCCAAGGACAAGCCGTCTCGGGAGCGCTCACCTGCACAGCTCCCTTTGCCGGGACACAAAAGGATTCGCTTGCTTAAAATTTTCTTGGCTTAGTTTCTATGCAGAGCAACTGCTGATTTTGCTGAGAGCGCCCTGTTGCCATGACTTCACCGAAAGCCATCAAAGCACATTATTTAAAGCTTTGTTTTTCAGACGGATATTTGATAACTCTGATTTTTTTTTCCTGCCCCTCTCCTCAACCTCCGGATGTGAAGCATCTGCTGAGGGTACTTTCTGCTGGAGATCGCTATTGTCCATGTGTCTATCTCCACTCAATACACTGAGGATGCTTTCGTGGCATAAAGACGTCTGCCGATGCCTTCCTGTGCTCCATCACCAGCAGAAAGTAGTTTCAGCAGATGTGACCTTTCTGTGGCTTTGCTTGCAGCACATCGCTGTGCATTAGAGGTGCACCGATAGAGATTTTGGGGGCCGACGCCAATGGCTGATTTTTAAGGAGGCGTATCAGCCGGTACTGATCCGAATCCAATATGCAGCCGGTCAGCTTGGAGAGCAGCGCCGGGCTGGTAAGTCTATTGTGGGAAAGGGGTAGGGCCGGGGGTAGGCACTGCACAGCCGGGTTGGGAGGACGGAGCCATGAGTGACTGGTCTGGGAGCTGCAGGAAGGGGCTAAAACACTAAAGCTAAAGGAAGACCTCCAAAAATGCTCTGTGGGTGACCATTCAGACCGAGGTGACATCTCAAGGAAATGCTGCCCGTACCGGGCATAACCACTAGTCAAGCCAAATTTATCTGGAGGATGCTGGGACCTGTTATTTCCATTTGCACATCTCTGTTTCTAGCAAGCAGTGGGCATGGAGTTTGCACTGCTGGAGAATTCCTCTTTCTTCCTTGCCCTCGATGACCGGCGCGGTCCCAGGTCCACAGCCTCTATAAGCAAAAGGAGCTGAAGTATCCTCTCCACTCCGGCACCTTCTAACCCCCCACCCAGCCCATAATTATCATGTCAAAACAAAGCGGCCTCTCAACTTCCAGGTCTCCAAAGAAGCAAAGTATAAGGGAAGAGCAGAGGAAAGGCAGAACTCTAGTTGCTAATGGTGGAAGAAACCCCCAAGAGTATACATTTCACCTTAATGCCTCACCTCGCACACACTTAGCCTAACTCAGGGGTGCTGCGAAGATCCCAGAGTTAACATTCGTGAGGATTCAGAGTATTCAGCAAGGTATTTTTCCACGCTTGCACAGACTAGACAGACTAAGCAGAAACACCCCCTGGTAGCCCGCAGCCATCGTCCTAGCAAAAAGCTTATTACTGCATGCAGCCCACCAGATACCTTCATGCTGCCTTGTCTAAATGCACGTAGGTGGAAGCGCCATTCGCTGCAAAGCATCTTTACACTGACTGTGTCTGACAGGGGCACCTCGTTAGCCGGACTCACACAGCAGGCAGGAGGTTATAAATACCGCCATACGAGCCCAGGTCCCTATTTATGACTATCACAGGGCAATTAATTACTTCCTGTCTCAGGCTAATTTCTGTCTCCTCCTCAAGTGCTGACTGGGGGTGAGTTTTGTCTCAAAGCTTTCAATTTCCTGATGAGTCACAGCAGATCCACAAAGACGAACCTGGTACTTCAATCAGGCTGCTTTTTATCAAGGTATATTCAATGCATTACCGAGATGTTAAGTGGGCTATTTTAAGGGCTAATTTCAGACACCGCAAGCAACATGCTTTATCATCAGAACACGTGCTTTTCTGCTGCACTGGACAGATGTAGCTGGCATCTCGTAGCTCCTGGCCCAACAACAGCACCCTACAGACAAATAGATTAACACCACAAGGCTGGAAAGTGAAGCTCCATGTGATCCGTGCAGTCATTTTTCAGTACAAGAAGCTCTTCTGCAAGTAGCCCTCTCTCCGATTTTTGCTGCACTGCCCCGATTACTGGGGTGACAGTGGCCTGTAGCAAACAGAAAACACTCACAAGTTGCAACAGGTCTCCGGTATGCTGTTTGCTTCATTCTCGAGCTGAGAATGACACGCTTATCTTTCCACCCTGGGGAGCATCTTTGCATCCACGGACGCAACCTCGACTGCCCCCGGTTCCCACGATGCCCACACCCCACAACACAAGATTCCCAAGGTGTGCAAGGAAGGCAGGAGGCGCACAGGTGAACAACGAACAAGCCAGCAACTTGGTTGATAAGGACTGGCATTTTTGTGTGTGTGGTGTCCACATCAGCTCTCATCTTTAACGCTGATTTAAATATACCTGTATTAGCCCTCTTGTGCAAACTGATTCTGCTCCTGCAGACTTCTGGCCGCGGCTCAGCCAGAGTTTCTCCTTGTGGATAAAGTCTCAGGTAGCAGAAGGTGCACAACAGGCAACGCAGTCTCTGCTTCAAGGCTTTGCATTTCAGGGTCCAAGATCTACTCCTCTGGAAGCCAGGGAGATGTTTGCACAAGTAAGATCACTTCCTAAATTTGGAAGTGCCAGCTTTGTCCAAACCCACAGAGGAACTGCCGTCCGGTTGGCGGGTCACAATAAAAAAAGAGATGTTGCAGAACGACTGGCTTGAAAGGATAGCTGTGAATAAGGGGAAGGGCACACTACAGCACCCACGCCCAGCAGAAACTGCCCCAAGCACAAAGACAAGGATTTGCAAGGTGTTACCTTTAATTGGACCAACTGCACAGTTGGGATAAAGTTAGAAAACTTCAAGCTAACTCTATCCTAACATGGGAGGTATCAAAATCCTCCACCTACAAAGGAAAATCCACATCCTCCAGAAAAAAAAAGAAGCCAGACTACCAGCGCGAGAAACATAACACCATCCCAAGGAGACTTCTCACCTGCAATCCTCTAGCTAACCTGCACACATATGCTGCACGACTATGCAGGACAACTTCAAAAAAAACTGGGAAACCATCCTCTTTAGCTACACCTACACCAAAAGGAATCAACTTGAACAGGGCCTAATGGCTACAGCATCACTAACCCCACCAAGCAATAAGGAGTTTGGGCTGAGGGAGGAAGATGTGTGTGAAATCCATGACTGCAGTCTTTGGTGCTGCCATCCCATATGCCAACCTGATAGAGATATAAGCTAATTCCCCCAAAAAACCCTTTTAAATACCAGTTTCTAAGCCATCAATAGCAACTGGGATGCTGTACCAGAGCAGGAGCACAGCAGAGGTCAGGGCGCTCTGAGAGGTGGGGGCGGCCAATGTCCCAGTCCACTAGCTCGGCCAAAAGCTCATGGGGTGGCCACAGGGAAGACGTGTTCCTCCTCTGATCCTCATGAACACAATGGTGCTAACTGTACCCTCGTACCCAAGAAGCAATACCGGAGGAAATACATGCTTAGGTTCATGATTTCCCCGGGCACTGCAGCAACGGAGGTTAAGTGCCTTGGATGGAGATGGCGTCTAGAAACCTCATGGCTGGAAAGGGTCTCCCAGCCCACCAAGTCTAGCCCCCTACACTTAGAGGCACCCAGAATCCACAAAGCACTGCAAATTATCCACTCCAACCCCTCTCATGCACCCTAACCATGAAGTACATGCTGAAAACAAGGCCCAAAGTAGTCCACACTGCACCCCAGGTAAAAAGTAGGGGAGACAAATGCACGGGCCAATGTTGGGCTTCAGCAATGCTGGAAAAGTGATGTTGGTCGTATGTGCTCAGCTGCCTCAGAGGAAGGTGACAAGCCCCACAGTCTGTGCAGGGGGTGGGGGGGATAATTCCTTCCTGAACCCAAACCTGTGATTTGGCATTTCCCCGAGTGCACGAACAGCATGTGAGAGGTTGCAAGTGCCGCCAGGAACACCAGCACACCCTAGTCAAGACTCCCATCTTCATCTGTGACTGATGGCCAACCTCTCAGAAGAAGGCTGGCGGATGGGAGAGGAAAAGCAGAAGCCAAAAAAAACCATTCAAGAAGGGAAAACAGCTTTGGTGGAAGCAAGTGTGCCAAAATGGACCAAAAACTGCTCCTGCTGCAATGACCGGTGACACCGAGGATGGGTTGGTTCTGCAGACAAGCACACCCATCTCTCATTCACGTCCGATAGCAGGACACCACTCCTACTCCACCGGAGAGCCAACACCACCCCCCGGCATGGGCAATTCCCACCCCAGAGCTCTCCCAACCCTGAAAGTGCTGGAAAGCGAGCACCATCATTTACCCACCTCCGTGGCTCTCACATCTGCTGTTGGTGAGCAAGCCTACTCTTAGCTATTAAGTCTTCTCAAAGCCACTTCACTCTGCTCTTCTACTTAAATGATTCTAATTATACCATCAGCAAAGCAGAATTATTCAATCGCTGCAGGAGAAGAATGACTTGATATTAATAATACTGTGGTTGAAATTTCCAAAGCAACGCAGATGAATTGGCCGCACAGCTTCCATTAACATGAAGGCAGCGCAGCCAACTCAGCTTTGCGGCTTTGCAAACTTTAACCTCTCGGCTTGTACGAAGCACGCCCTTACGGCTAAAGATCTCCACACGCTTTCGAAAACTTTGGAGCGGTTTCACGAAAGTCCTGGGGAAGACGAGAAGATGGTAAGACGCTTCTCCCCTGACAGCCACACAACCCAGCTGAACTTGGAAAACCTACAGGAAAAAAAAAGAGGGGGTATGCTGAGAGTGGAAGATGAAATCCTGGCGCTGATTCCACTTGAATAGCCTTAATAATTGAGGTCACTCTGAGCCAGGGATAGCTGAGTCTTAGTCCTGTCTCTCAATCCAGAGCAATATTCAAGGTGCCAACTTTTCAAGCCAAGTTCACTCCAGTTTTATTGTTTTGTGCCAGAGATCCCATCAATACCGATTCCCATGTATTTACAGCAAGCGTAAGAGGCTCCGCTACCTGTGTCAGCATCTAATCTAGAACTCGGGTTACCCAGGGACGCAGCTCTAAAGGTTTTGTTCCTTCAGCAAAACCAGCGATGGCTGCAATGTGTAGGGCCCCTGACTTTGCAAACCCAGAGACGTCCTTCTCTTTCCAGTCTGGAGTCCCGGAGAAAAATTTTGAACAAGCACAGACAGGATCAGCCCCCAGAGCTCCTTACCGAGGGTGCAGAAATGCACACTGGGATGTCACCTTGAGGGCAACTATCCTAAAGAAAGTGGTGCGTGAGAAATCAGGACTCGGTGCCTAGGTCCACAACCAAGGTACCTTCCACACATTTCACACCCAGCCCGTGGAATTTGCTGCTGCAAGATGCAACACGAGACGTGGACTCCCAGCTGGGCTGGTGCAGACACCTACCCGGGAGGTCTTCAAGATAAGACTGGGATGCACACCTTGCTGGGGTGATTTGGCCCCCGCACTGGACCCGATGATCTCACACAGTCCCTTCCAGCCCTAAACTTTGGGGACTCTGTAACAGAGAGCAAGAGCTTGCAAGCGTTCACCAAAGAACACCTGGATAGATGAAGAGGAAACGCAGGATTTATAATAAGTGCTATAAATAATCATATTCTGAAGCAGAAGCTCCTTCTACCTTTCCCCGAAGCCTCTTGTTCTGCCTTCTCTCGCCAACCACCTGCCAGACCCCTTCTCCTATTCAGTTTTGCATTTCTAGAGTGAGTGAAGCTAGAGATCTCTCTGCCTCGCCGAAAAGCCCCTGGAAAGGGCCAGCCACACATGGAAGCGGAGCAGGACTCCTCCCGAGACTACACACACTGGGACGAGGCCGCTCCGGCACCATCCACCGTTTGAGTCTGAACAGGAACAGCTCTTCTGGCGAGCCAGCAGCACAGGGAGCGTGCAAAACGGGCTTGCAGCTGAGCTAGGAGGAAAACAGACATATCCTAAATGGAGGCAACAGAAACGCAGCATTGAGAAAGTGCCAGGTCAGATGAACAAACCGCGGCGCTTGACAAACTCACAGAGGCAGGACTCCCTCGCTCCGCTACTGAAGTGCGACCACCTCTGGCCTGGGCCACAGCTGCTGCCTAACCACACAACAAAGCTGAGGACGGGAGAGAGGGGAAGAACAGCATTAAATTGAAACCGCAGGGGAATGCAGGGAAGCATATTATTAATCTGGGATTTGGCCTGCTCTTTACTTTTGAAAATGGAAGTCGTGGTCCACTTTGGGTAATAGGATTCAGAATGTCATTTCGTACGCCAGGCGTGTAAACAGCACCAGAAAATACCTGCTCCGTGTGGTGCTTTCAACCACTAGCTACAGAAGACAGAAAATTAAACCTTGATATTTTGTTTGTCGACCGAAGGCGGATTCTGAAGGTTAGAGAAAGCGGTAGAGAGATGAAGGACAGAAAAGACTAGCGTTGCTGAGCTGGCCAGGGAATTGCACACGGGAGTCCAGAGGTCACAGCAGAGCGAGGAGTCAGGAGGCACGTCTGCATGTGCGCCAGACGATTTTAATGTGCAGTAAACCATCACCGTGTACACGTGCGCCACAATTAGCGCGCAGTAGATTCATTTACTCCAACGTAGGACAGTCCCGTCAGACACAGTTACCATCCGAAACCACAGTAAATGACTGCACTTAAACGCACGTGTAGACGATGACATCAGGATTAGTTTACTCCACCTCACTCTGAGCAGTTGTATTAATCGCATGTGTAGATGCACCCAAAAGACCCCAGTTCAGCTACTGTCCTTGGGAAAATCACTTAGGGTGAAGTTACATTACACTTAAACCATATTAAGGGCATTTAAAATGAGAGCATCTATGCATTAAAGCTCGTTAACTCATGCTAAGTGTCCTCTGAGCATCTCAAAATTCAGCCACTTCAGGAGAGGGTTAACCCTGGGCTGTGCTACCTAGTTCTTGTTAGGGTAACTTCAGTGCGCTCAACAAAGATTAAATGAGCAATTTAATTTGCAGTCCTCCAGCATCCCAAGATGCATTGCTCCCACCCCCACCCTCCACCGAGGAAGGACACAGCCCCGGTGTCCCGGCTCCTAGCCCTGCCCCTGCTCACCAGCCCCCTCGCAGCAAGTCCGAGCGGTGCAGGCAAGAAACGGTATTAACCCTTAAGGGGTGACGGATCACAGCACGTGCTAACTTTAACATTGCCGAACGTGCCACAGAATTAGCGTGGGCCAAGCAGAGCGTGGGACTTGATCCTAATTACTCTCGGTGTGGCTCCGCGTACCCCTGCACACTAGAAGCAGTCACATTTAGCCGCTCCATTGACCGCGCCAGGTGCTACGAGCTAACCCCGAGACTGAAAGGAAACAGCGGTGCCTAAATAAAACCTAAATAGCGGAGCAAGTGTCCGATCAACACAGAGCAGAGCTGAAACAAAAGTGCTTGGACTGCAAAACGCAGCTGCCCCGGAGAGCTGACTGCTGCCTTTGCCGCGATGCCACAGCGTCGTGCCAGCTGATGAAGAGGTCGGGATGAAGCTTGCTATGCAGCCAAGAACATACCCACGCGACTGCCTATTTATGCTCTTCACCCTCCCCTGGACCCTAGCCTTCTCCACGACCCAAGTTCTGGGTCCATCCTTGGCTTTACTCTGTTATGGTTCAATAGAGGCCCGGTTCGAGACTGGGTCCTCCCCAAGCCCTTGCAATTGCACGCAAACAGCCAGCAACTGGAAGCCGCCCCAATTCCTGGGACCGGCCAATTCCCCACCTGAACGACTGGCCTTCTCCGCCTACCAGAACTCAGAGCCTCCTTGAATGCTTCGCAGTTCATCTGAAATGGCAAATTAACCTTAGAATAGTTCCCCTTATTAAGCAAGATGGATTTATGAGTTCTGCAATAAGGGGAGAAGAGACAATGAAATCAAACCACTTTGCTTTCTTGGCAGCCTCCCGCTAACCCTCCCTGCAAAGAAAAACTTCTTTAATCTTTCCCATTTGTTGCCATTCTACAAAATCTTTGCACATAAATGCAAATGCATCGGGGCTGGCTTTGGCCAGCTCTGCCTTAGCGATATGCCAGCCCCCCCGCCACCACCTTTACTGGCTCAGCGATAGAGACACAAAGCCAATACGTTCTTAGCATTTCTGAGAAGCTGAGTTTTGGCTGGGCTGATTCAAGTTTATGCCTTTGGTGCCTTGGGACTGCATGACAATTCAAGGGAAAATTCCCTTAAAAGGAACACGCTCGGTGATGTATTGATTTGGACAACTGCTATCAAGCTGCTTCCCTGTAGAAGTGACCTCCCTCCAACCATACAGGCATCCTCGTGCCAGCTGGAGTCTCCCCTCGCCCGGCCTCAAAGAAAAGGAATTGAATCTTTTAAAATGGCTTCAACAAATCGATAAACAGGAAAGGCAAGTTACGATTAGCTGAACATGATTTACAGGTAAAGCGAAGTGCCAGGGGACTCGGGCAAAGATTCATCACTGGCCCATCAAAGAAATCACTGAGGTGTCATACGAACAAGCCGCTGTCTTATCAAGAGCAGCTTCCCTGCTATTACGAGTCGTTCCTGTTGGAAGTGACCTTTTCTGCAAATCTCTAGACCATCCGGACGGGCTGGAGGCACGAGGCAGCAAAGCTGGCTCTTACAGGAACTCAACAACCTCACAACCGTTTCGCTAAAGGTTGCCCCCATCCTTCCCTCTCCTGGGCCGTCTCTGTTCTGCGAGGACACGAACAACATTGTGCGCCGAGGACCCCGGAGCCCTTTGCAAAAGTTATTTCAGCTTCGCAGCCCCACATGCACCAGTGCTTCTCTTAGGCCTGCTGATTAGCTAAGGGACAAACACGCTCGCGCCCACGGCCACAGAGCAAAGTAGTGGCAGAGCCACGACGAGAACCTAGAAACACCGGCTCTGGGTCCACTGCCCCAAACACTACATCATGCAAGCCCACCTGTTAATATGTGGGGGGGAACGCTTCACTAGGGCACTGCAGGGGAGCACAAGGAGCTATGCCCACGAACTGTTGAAAGTCGATGCAAGGAAGAACTTCTTTACGGTCAGGGTGACCCGAATCTGGGCTAGACTTCCCAAGGACGTGGTTCGGTCCCCAGCCTTGGGAGTCTTCAAGAGGAGACTGGACAGACGCCTTGCAGGGATCATTTGATCTCAGCTGTATTCCTGCCCAGGGCAGGGGGGGTTGGACTCAATCTTTTTTGAGGTCCCTTGCATTTCCATGTTTCTGTGCAGCAATGGTAGAACGGGCTAGGGGCTTTCCACAAAAACAAGGTGGCAGAGATATCCCCCCGGAGCTCACAACTGCAAGAATAAGGCATTGGCTTGCTTGAAACAGTGAATTAAACTTTTGGTCCACGCAAGTCCACAGCTGAGGTCCACGAAGAACAGTCGATAGTACATGAATACTCACACATACAATTCACCGCACCTCTATTTGAATTTTGTTTTAGGGGTCTGCAAATGAAAAGAAGAGTCGAAAACCACCGGCTGAAAAGATGCATGAAGTAGTCATCCTGCAACAAGGCAGAGAGAAGAAGCCTAGATGCTTAAAGAAGACTTCCTTGGGTGTTAGGAAGGGCTTGTCCAACCACTCTCTCAACCTGACAATGGGTGCAACACCTCTTGTACACTTCCTGGACTATCACGGCGACAGCAACACTTCGATCTTACTAAAACTTCCGAAAGGGCTTCAAGATGAAACAGCTGGCTTGTTACCAAGCATGTGCCGTAGCTATTCATATCAGCCACTGGGCTGGAGGATGGGAGCACCTGGTCCCATTAGCTATACTGGTCCGAGCGAGTAGAGAATGCACCTTCCGACCCACTGCCAGGAGAGCAGCTGATGGGAGGTGGCAGCACTATGGGAGTACCATAGCTTTTCTGCCTGGCCCCAGGGCCTGCCAAGCCTGGATGGGGATGAGGGAGTGGGGAGAGAGCACAGGGAGCAGCTGGCACGCCAGCTAAACTGGCCAAAGCAATAAGCAAAGTCGAATTATAAAGCACAGAGGCGATGGATGGTAGGAGGGCAAAGCAGTGCAACATCAGCAAAGAAAAAAAATCACGTCTCCTCAATAGGCAGAGTCTCTGAATGCATCTGGCACCCACTGCAGCTAATCCAGCTGCAGGACCAGGGGCTTTGGGTTCGCTGAGGGGTGCTCGTGCATACTGGAGAAGTTGTGCAGACTCAAAGGAGGAGGCTGCTGGGAGCACCGGGCCCACAGCTACCAAAGGAAAGGAATTCCTTAAAAAAAAAAGGCAGAGGACCCTTATTGCTGCAGCGTCTTCAGGTGCTGAATGTGCATCACGTGGGTCACGCAGCACAGCACGCCTGAAATGCCGGATTCTCCGAGAACAGATGACCAGCATTTGCTGACAATCAGGATGCTTTAAAAGGCACCTCCAAAATCCCGAAGCACCAGAAGCGGCTGGTCACTTGACAACGCACGGCAGAGCCCTGCCGCAGCTGCTGCAAGAAGCCTTTGGATGGTACTCATCAAACCCTGAATACACTCAGTACTAGACGCACAATTAGGCCGGTAGCCCTTTAAACCATCATGCTCTCTGTCAGCACACACTGAGCCCTGACAACTACCAAGTATCTGCATGTGTTGGGATATTCAGAAGCATTTCAGATCTATTCTCATATCAAGAAAAGAACAATTATATCAATAATGAAACAGGAGTGCTTGCTTTTACTTTCTGTGGTTTGCAAAGAGGTTCATGTTTCTAGGCGGTCGCAGCTCTTGTTTTAGTGATGTGAAAGTGTGTGGTTTGTGCAATACCCAGTTTCTTCTAATATTCGAGTTTCTGTTGTTCGCGACCTACAATTTACAGTAAAGTTGTGTCTTTTTCTCGGACCCTTCAATCTCTTAATAAGACCAATAATCATCACAGCAGGAGAACCCCACCACCCAGACCTTTGATGCATCCCGCTAGTCCGCAGGGTCATTCATTCATACAGCGTGCGCTCCTCACCGATTCGAGTTATTAGTGATTGTGCTGCTAGATGAATATAACCCGGGTGTGTGCATACATACCGAAAAATCCTCACTGGGGTTACATACTAATGCATGGTGTAAAGTCTTTGGGAAAGGGACTGACTTTGCATCCAACGTTCACAGAGCATCTGGGCCGCAGGGTCAAGACAGTCACAGTGAGGCCCTGCTGCGGTACAAGGAAAAAATAATATCTATTTTTACACTTTCTTTATGCATCACTGTTGAGCTACCCAGTGTGATCTGATTCAGTCTCGTTAAAAAAAAACCTCGCTCACACAAGGGTTTGGGAAGAGAGCATTGTACCTGCCTTGGGAGATGGCAACCTCCAGCTTAGGGGGACTTTTGCTGGAAGCAACTTACCCCATCACCTGCCATGCCTCTTCTTCTGAAGCAGGGCAGATGATCAGATGAGCCACGTGTCTGATCTGACATGCCAAGTCCTACGGTCCTATCCACAAACCAAACAGCTACACCTACAGCTTTCTGCCATGCCGACCGCCCCTCCCTGCCATTTCTTTGAGGCACAGATGCTCTTGCAACACGTACGCCTGCGTGACCTGGTGTGCCCCAGAGTCCCTGGCTCACCTTTGCCTTTTGCAAATTTGGTTGAGGTTGTCGAGGGCAAGGAAGAAAGAGGAATTCTCCAGCAGTGCAAACTCCATGCCCACTGCTTGCTAGAAACAGAGACGTGCAAATGGAAATAACGGGGAGCATCTGTGTCTTGAAAAGAAGGAAGAAAATACATTGGTCGGTCGGCCCGCTCCTCCCCACTGAATTAATGGCTTAAGCAGTAAATTGGGGTTGCAACTACCCCTCCACACTCCCCTGAGGAATATTAAACCTATTCTCAGCCGGGGAAGAGGATTTGCTCAATCAGATCAAACGCATCTGATACTTCAGGGAGAAGCAGAGGGAAGAGGCGAACCCCCAAGGTCCCGAGCCTGCTGTGCCATGACTGGCGTGGGAAGAGAAAAGCAGTCTTTTCCACTCCCTGCACATGAGGACCTGCAAGTCCCAATGCCTTCTAGGTTCAGGGTCTCACCGGCCCAGGCCTATTTGGTTTGCACGCAAATATTCTTCGTTGTCATGAAATGACTGTGCCTGCGTCTACATTCATTGGGTGCCGATAGCATCGCAGGGCAGAGCCTAGTCATCCAGGCTGGTTAAGAGATGATATATTCAGGCAAGCCAGGACACAGATGCTGAAACACCTCGATGCATCTTGCACCGACACGAGGAAACCCTGGCTGCTCGCCCATCTGCACAAACTCTGCTGGGATGAGCCACCAGTCAAGAGGCTCCTTAAAGGATAGATATCTGGGACAAGCACTGCTCTAAACAGGATAGGGTGGGCATGTAACCAGAGGCATGCTCATCCCCATTTTATAGATGGGGAAACTGAGGCATGGGGGCCACTTGGCAAGGTAACACTCGGCAAAGCTTTTGATGCTTGTTTCTCTAACTTATTCTGTATAGTTGTGGTGGCTTTTACAATCTTTGGACCTGAAAACTTGCAAAGAAAGACCTTTTTTTTTTGCTATTTTTGGTGGGTCTAATAAAAGGTATCACCTCTGAACCAGGAGTTTTAGAGTTTTGTATTCCTCTGTATCTACAGAGACATTTGCTAGGCTTGCCTCCTCCGACCCCACCTGTGAGAAGCAAAGGTGTTTTAGCATCTAGGACTGCAAAGCAAAAGCCAGGAGGGCCATGTCTATGGAAACTAAAGTGGTAGGCACTCATTGTGAACCACCGTCCGAGAAGAGAAAGCCTCTGTAAACTCATCACGGGGCCACAGGACCTGCAATGCCCCACTCCAGCATTAAAACCAGGCTGTCAGCAGCTCAAAGTGACCTTGGTGGGAACAATAATTCTCCTCCCTTTCAGCAAGAATTTGGGAAACCAACTTTTATCAGACAGATCTGTCTGACTATGATTTGCGATCGGATGGAGTACGCGGGACGGGATGTGACCTGGAGAAATATTACCACCAATGAACGATGCACAATTTCTTTCCTCCCTGTCCTTCATTAGCCTCCGAAGTTGGCCTTGCCGACAGCAGTAACACAAGTGAGACAACAAAGCACATTAATGACGAGGCCCATGGTGGGCCATATTAATTATCGTATCCCGCAATAAACTGCCGGTTATAAATTGCATTTTGATAATCCCTGCCGCCCTGTCCTGACAAGCCAGCTCCAGTGTTTAATGTTGCATTTAATCCCTGGATAATGCCACATCAGTTCTCGATGTGCCCGGCAACAAATCAAAATGACCTTCAAAAGGTTGAGCTAGGCCCATTTGATATATTCCCCAACCTGAAGATATCCCACTGCTTTTAATGAGCAGGTCGGCCCCAGTGGTTGCGCTGGTAGACTAATGCAGACCCAGAAGTGTGATGGGTTTAGAAATGAGTTCAAGGACTTCCCTTTCCAAGGTGAATTGGAAAGAAAACAATGAGCAAGTGCTGGCTTTGGTCAAATCTACCCACAACCTTCGCTGCAGCCTTGGGATGGTCTTAATGTCAACTGCAGTCGCTTAGGAGCATGGGCAACCTGCAAAAACCCAACCTTATGTTGGGTGGCACAGTCTGCAAACTGCACCCAGCTAGGAAACCCTCGGGGTTAAATCCCACTCTGCCTCCTTTCTGTATGCACTGCTTGCAGAGAAAACGGGTTGGTCTGCATGGCTAAACCAGCTGTGCTCACACTTTGGGCTGGCTGAGTGGCGCTGAACCTGTCCATGGGCTGGATTCTGCAGGTGAGGCAGTCCCCGGCCCACATCCAGTACGGGGTCAGTGCGCGGGACTGGTGCACGGCCCCATCCTGCGTGTCAACATGACTTGGTGCGTGGAGCCCTGTCATCTGGCCCATTTCTACAGGTCTGGAAATTTGGGCACAGGGAACCAGTGATGCTATGAACTGCTGCGGGCCTGGGAGCAGTTAGACGACACAGGTGCACAAGCCAGAGCTTTAGCACCACTGGGCCAAAACTTTTCATCAGGCATGAGGGGAAAATAGAAAAGGGGCCTCAAGAGAGAACTAGCTGGGGATCCTTTACATGTCTATTTATGCTATGCAATGCCTCCAGGCCCAGCCAAGATCAAGGCCATTTCATGCTAAGTCTCAACAAGCCCATTGCAAGAGAGAGTCCCTGCACCAAAGAGCATGGACTAGATGGAGGTGCAAGAAGAAGGCTGGACTCGATGATCTTTCGAGGTCCCTTCCAGCCCTTCATTTCCATGATTTCTATGATATGATATGACCAAGGCCATAGAGCAACACAGTGACGGACCCAGGAGCACAGCCTGGGACTCCAGCGCTCCGGTGTCACCCTGAATCACCCAGCCTTTTCCCATGGTTTTACTGTTCTGCTTATATATGCAGATAGTCTCATATATATGCATATAAATATACAGATATTCTGCATTTATATGCAGATACTGTATATGCTATTCTGCATATTTTATATATATATATTTATATTTCATTTTATATATACAAAATATGCAGAATAGCATATACAGTATCTGCATATATATATATATATATATATATATATATAAAATATGCAGAATAGCATATACAGTATCTGCATATATATGCAGAATATCTGTATATTTCTATGCATATATATCTGCACCTATGTGCATGTGTCCGCACACACAAACACACACAGAGCTTTTCAATAACTGAACAGTGTTAATAATAGCTCGTTAAACTATTAACAATTATAATAACCCAAGTTCCTTATTCAGTCTGAAATTTCTTAGATCTTAGAAAATTACGGAATTGTTTCTCTCCCTCCCTCCCGCCCGCTCCCCAAACTGGCACCTAAAGGGTCAATTGAGATCTTCCACTAAAAACACAGTGTTTTCCTTTTCCCTCTCTCTTGTTATAATTTCTTTTCCTTTTAAAAAGTTTTTTCTTATTTTTTAATTCAATGGCATTTAGTTCGCAGAACAGCTGTTAACAAAGGTCTCGGAGAGGTGGAATTCAATTTTCTATATAAAGAAAAAATGTTTTGGAGAAAAACATAACTGGACAAAAATATATGCTCGCCAGAATATACTTTAAAAATACAGACAAGGTTACTGGCAGCACACAAAAAAACCCAAAACCAACCCATCCCCACTACAGCAAGGGCTCTCTACTCCCACGCAAGGGGAATCTGAAGCGAATCTCAGATTAGAGAACGACCCCGTTCGAGCACAGCCGAGACCTGGAAGTCGACAGCAGGGAGATGGTTTCGTTACGAGAGGGCTCCCGCTGCTCGAGGTGGCGCGAGCTCTGCCCACAGCACGGGGACCTCCAGGAAAAGAGGTTCGACGAGCAGCAGAAGCGACGCGCGGCCGTTCACGGAAGAAATCTTCCCCACAGTTGCACCGTGGTCACCCAACTGTATCCTCCACCCACAAAAGCATGCGATGAAGCTCATGGGCACAGCAGGCAGGAGTCTCTGGCACCCCCTCGCTCCTCCAGCAGTTGGGGGGAAAGGGCACACCTGTACAGCCCGCTGGGCTGCGGCTCACCCGGTGCAGCCCCCTTCAAAGTTGAACATCCCCAATCCATAATGTAGATGGGATTTCTTTTATTAGACCAACTGATTGCTAATATAAGATCTCACATCTGCTCAAAGAACCTGGCCTGCCTATGTCTTTAGACCAACACGGCTGCAACCAAAAACCTTGATCCATCACATCACCCTCACTGTCCATCAGGCCAAGCCGGTGGTGCTGGGAGCATAGATAGTGCTGCTGCGGTGCTCGGCACCCTCCGTCATTAGGAATAAAGTAAAATAAAATGCTGGAGAATCGCAGAGAGGAAGCAACCCCGCTCCAGCTGCCAGATGCATGGGCTGCACCTCTCATTCAGGCCCCGCCGCATTGCCGGTGATGGCACCTCTGACGCTGCAATGGACTTCAAGGGGAGCGCTGGTACCAGCTGCTTTTCACCTTTTCCTCCAAATTCATTAGGTACCAGGGCTTAAAAGTGAGATTTCCAGTGCTAAAAGCAGGAGCTCAGAGGGTAGGTGGTAGCGGCAGCAGACAGACTCGCTGCGTGGTCCCGCCAGGGAGACAAGGACACACGATGCCTTTGCGGAGGTGACATGGGAGAAAGGCTCCAGACGGCACATGGCATGGACGTGTTTGCACACCAGTGTTTTGCTACAGGGCGGGGGATTTATAGCACGATAAAGCCCCACCTTCTTTTTTAGGAAGAAGGGGACATTTGGGATAACTGACTTTCCCGTTTTGAGACCGAAAACTGCACGCTCTTCTCCTGCATGGAGAACAGGCAGACAGCGGCTTAAGGAAATCTAGCTGCAGGTCAGTGTGCATTCCCCCCAACCCACCTCCTCAAAACAGAGCGTGCTCCTGACCACCATCAAAACTGCTTTTAATTTTAGTTCCCTAGAAAGTCAGCTTCAAGAATCCCAGCCTGGTAACCACAAGTGCCACAGCTCGGAGGCCGGCGTTACGTTCAGCCGAACGCGGATTGCAGAACCTGATCTCTGAACTCCCAAATCTCCCCGTTACTGCTGAAGAACGATTTCCTCCCGCCCCACCGGGATGCTGCACGTAGCACTGACCGCGGGGCTGGACTTTCAAGCCCATTATCTGATCTGTTCAAGGCATAGTAATGTGCTTTTTTATATATTTCCATTTGGTTTGCAATAGCTCCTTCTAGCCAGCTGCAAACAGGACCACAAAAACGAGTGCTTTCCTCTTGCAAAGCTTGCATTTGTGTGTGCTGTTACCCAGGGAAGAGGGGCATGCATCTCCCAGCCCCCCGGGGCATGTTCAAGGGCAAGGGACAAGGTTAGCTTCCATCCCTCCTTACGTATCACTTCTGTGCGACTTGGGAAACAGGACGAACAAAACGAGGCCTGATTTTCAGGCATCTCATGGACCTCACCACACACATGCTCCAAGCTCACCGGTGACTTAGGAGGTTTCCACTGACATCTGCCATTTCAGCAACCGGAGGCTTGAGGTGCTCTGCAGCCTCACAGAGGAGCTCGGCCTTACAGGATGAATTGCAGACCGTTTCTCTCAAGCTGCACAAAGGAGACGAAGGCCTCCGGGATGGCTGCGAGGAAGACCACAGAAACACCGCTCTTGCTTCCTGGTCGCTCCCCGCGGGTGCAGGGCTGCGGTGTCCGGCTTTCCGCTCTGCATCGCTGAGATTGCATCGAGCCATTTCTGGTCCATGCACAACTTAAAAAAGAAGTTAAAAGTCCAGCTGGGGGGGTCAAGCACCCGCCCAGCATCCCTTCCACACCGCCCCGGCCCCTCAGCCTCGTGGCCAGCGTGATGGGTGAAGCTACATCCCAAGTTGCTTTTCATCACCGAGCGCTTCTATCCAGGAACGGGGTGACTAATGAATCCTGAAAGACTGATGTGTGCATGCGGCTAATTAAAATGATCTGCTTTTAGCAAATAACTCACCTGCAAACACACACACTGCACAAATGAAAGCAAAATGAGATGACAGGATGCTTAAGTATTCAAGGCAGGCTGTCCGAAAATACGTTCACCCATGCACAGGTGACAAAGCAATTTCAGCAAGGCACGGAGAAAGAGCCCGAGAAAACCACAGGCACACCCAGGCCGAGGGTTAGTGAGGACCTTGCCAGGGAACTTCTGGAGGGGCTGGATGTATTTAAATCCACAGGTCCTGATGGTCTCCACCCCAGGGAGCTGAAGGAACTAGCAGGGGTCATTGCAGGACCCCTGGCATGGCTTTACGAGCACTCACGGCGCTCGGGCGATGTGCCGGAGGACTGGAAAAGGGCCAATGTGGGCCCTATCTTCAAAAAAGGGAGGAAGGAGGACTCAGGAAACTATAGGCCCGTGAGTCTTACCTCGGTCCTGGGGAAGCTTTTCGAAAGAATTATCCTGGAGCATGTCCAGGAAGGGCCGGCAGGGGAGGTGATGCTTAGGGACAACCAGCACGGGTTCATTAGGGGCAGGTCTTGTCAAACCAACCTGGTGGCCTTCTACGACCAGGTCACCAAGTCCTTGGACGCAAGTGTCGCGGTGGACGTAGTCTTTCTGGACTTCAGGAAGGCCGTTGACACGGTCTCTCACCCCATTCTCAGTAAGAAGCTAGGGGACTGTGGCACCGACACCTACACAGTCAGATGGGTCACTAACTGGCTGGAGGGCCGCACCCAGAGAGTGGTGGTGGACAGGTCATTTTCGACCTGGAGGGCTGTGGGCAGTGGGGTCCCCCAGGGCTCGGTCCTCGGGCCTGCACTGTTCAACATCTTCATCAGCGACTTGGACGAGCGGGTGAAAAGCACCTTGTTCAAATTCACGGATGACACTAAGATGTGGGGGGAAGTGGGCATGCTGAAGGAGAGGGACAGGCTGCAATCGGACCTGGACAGGTTACAGGGGTGGGCGGATGAGAACAGGATGGGATTCAACACTGACAAGTGCAAGGTGCTGCACCTGGGGAGGAAGAGCCAGCAGCAGCCCTACAGGCTGGGAACTCCCTTCTTGTCAGTACAGAGGCAGAAAAGGATCTTGGAGTCATTATTGATGCCAAAATGAACATGGGCCGGCAGTGTGGGGACGTGGTCAGGAAGGGGAACCGCACCTTGTCGTGCATCCACAGATGCATCTCGAGCAGGTCCAAGGAGGTGATCCTCCCCCTCTACGTGACACTGGTCAGGCCACAGGTGGAGTACTGTGTCCAGGTCTGGGCGCCGCACTTCAGGAGGGATGTGGTCAGCACGGAGAGGGGCCAGAGGAGGCCACCCGCATGGTCAGGGGCAGCAGGGCAGGCCCTGCGAGGAGGCTGAGAGGGGACCTGGTGGCCGTCTGTAAACTGGCCAAGGGGGACCAGCAGGTATTGGGGGAGTCCCTGCTCCCCCGAGCACTCCCGGGAGCGACTAGAAACAACGGTCACAAGCTGGCAGAGGGTAGATTCAGACTAGACATCAGGAAGTGATACTTCACTGTCAGGGCGGCTAGGATCTGGAACCAACTTCCAAGAGAAGTGGTGCTGGCTCCTACCCTGGGGGTCTTTAAGAGGAGGCTGGACGAACATCTGGCCAGGGTTGTTTGACCCCAGTGCTCTTTCCTGCCACGGCAGGGGGTCAGACTAGATGATCTCCTCAAGTCCCTTCTGACCCGACCTACTATGAAACTATGAAAACTCGACTCCAAACTACTTGCACATGAGCACTCGTGCATGAAGCACAAATCGCCTTCCTCTGCCCCGCTGTGCAAAGCAAGAGAGATTTTTTTTGGCTGCATTTTGGCAGTGCCTGCACATTTCTAGCAAGGAGGAAAAGCGCAAAAAGAAAGGAAGGATCAGCACTGTGGCTAGCGTGCTGCTAATCTCGTGCTTTTTAAAAAAAAGAAGAAGAGGCGGCAAAATGAATGTAGGTGCCTCTCTCTCTCTCCAAAAAAAAAAAATACAAAAATGACCTTTTCCCAGAATCCAAGACCCGCTGCAAGGACAGTGCCTGGGCAGATGCTCGATCACAGCGACGAGGGTCGGGCAGGGCACACACAGACAGGTGGATGTGCCGTGTGGGAAGATGAACCCAGAAAAGGAGGAAAAGGCTGGTCCAGCAGGAGAACAGTCCAGGCACATAACTTCCCCAGAAAGGAGAAAGCCCCTTGCCAGCCAGCAGTTAGTAAATGAAGTTTGCACCAGAGGCTTCACTTGTCCGGTTACCGAAATGCTAATCTAACACCGGGGACTGCGACTAGGGGAGGACGCTCATGGGCCTTCAGTAGGAACACGACGTGCCCGTCTAAGACCTGCTTTGACTGCCACCGGCGCACAATGAAGTTGTTCTTCATCCTGGAGAGCAGGCCGCGTGTTGCATAAGTAACCTTAGGCAGCATTAGATAAGTCATGCCTTCTCACAGATCAACTGACCTGGAATAATGTCCCCAGTGTATTCAGAGCCAATAGGTTTGCCTTCTGCAGTGCAACACGCAGGTCTTCTCCTTTCAGCTATTTCCTCCAAAAAATGCACAGAAGGGGATGAAAGAGAAGCCTCGTGTCTATTTTTTCAGGGCAACCCCTCCATGACATCCCCTTGGGGCATGTCCCCGAGGCTCCACCGTCACAGAGACGGGCTCAGACACCCCGACAAGGGCTGCAATCTCACGAGCTCTCTCGAGACCGGGAGTGGCTGATGTGTGGAAAGGGCTCCTTCCAGGAAAACTCCAGGAAACATAGCTGGGGATTAAGCAAGCCGACGATCTGCCAGTGAGTCAACATCAAATCAACACCCAGCCACGCAGCTGAATTACTGGCCTTTGTATTCTGGATAAGACAGAGCACGTAGTAATGAAAGCTTGCCTAGCGTTTCCTGCAAGAGCCTGGCTGGCTGTCACAGCGTCGGGGCCAACTGCATCCCCCGGTGATTTCAGACGGCCTCCTTAACCACTAGATGACACGTCTTACCCCAAAATGTCGTTAAGACCATGCACCGTTTCCTCTAGCTCATGCCCCAAGGGGATGCACAGGACCTGCAACAGCCAGCTTTGCAGAGGGCGACAGCGTTGGCGCTCTCGCCAAAAGACAGCTCTCTTGTCCGAGCGGGGTCCTGCTCCTTCCTCCACGCGGGTTAGGACTTTCTGCAAGGAGAACAATACACACCGCATACGCTCGCCCTGGAGGGGTTGTGTTAGCCCCACATCCAGACAAGACAGATGGGGTACCCATTTGAAAACCCAGGCTTCAAGACTCGGTGCTTTAAGGATGCTTGACCTCTGCATCGAGTCAGAGAGCGGATTCGGTACTCAATAGTGTTGCGAGCTGAAGCAAGAGGAGGAAATGTCTCGGTGGAGAGAAGAATACAAAACCCTAAAACTCCTGGTTCAGAAGCGATACCTTTTATTAAACCAAACAGAAAATAGCAAAACAATTACCTTCCTTTGCAAGCTTTCGGGCGCACGTGCCCAAAGACTGTAAAAGCCACTGCAACTAAGTGTTTTGCCATGTGTTACCTTTCCAAGTGTTACCATGCCTCAGTTTCCCAGGTATAAAATGGGTATGAGCATGCCTATGCCACCTCGCTAGGGGTTGTTCAGTGCTTCAAGATACCCAGCTGCAAGGTCAGGCTTAAGAGAGACTCTGGCCACCAAACAGACCCAAGTTGCAGCCTGGGCTGAGGAGGACTGAGGCTAATAGCACCAAAGAGAGACACGCCGGCAGGGCAGGACTTGAGTGTTAACCCCGGATCAGCCAGGGCCCACCATCCCATTGCACACCCCCGCTTTCCAGCCCCTTGTTCGTCTCTGCAGAGCAACGAGCTCCACATCCAGCATGACTGGGTGCTTTCTAGTAACGCGAGCCCAGACACGCAATGAAGTGCTTGCAGAACTCCCTTACTGGAAGCCATCCTCCCACATTACTCAGCTAATACATATACACCCTCTTGCTTCATTAAAGTTTAATTGGCACACAAGCTGAAGAGGTTTTACTGGATACTTAATCAAGGAACAGAGTTTGAATAAGGAGTTCACACGCAAAGCTAGAAAGCAGGACTCCTTTCCAGCTTGCTTTCCTTTTCTTTCTTTCTCTCCTTTACTTCCTTCTTCTTGCAAGCATCCATCGGCAACTCCGTCAAATCTGCCGATACGATCAGACCGCAGCCGAGGCCCGGGAAAAGCCGCCGCAAAGTGCAAATAAAGCGGCTCGCAGGAAAGCCGGACACAGCTCATTAACCCTGCATTTCTCCATATTATCCAGACAAAAATTAAATGCAAAATCCCAAAGCAGCTTTCGCATCTGCGAGTTCACTGGTAGTGTTAACCCCCATGATTGCTTTGCCGTTGTGTCCTTGGCATGCTGGGGGTCAGCTGGGTTTTGTTTGTTTGCGCTAGTTATAAATACCTTGGTGGATTTAAAAAAGAAAAGGAATTAAAAGAGAATTTGTACGGTCTATTCTGGAATTTGCCCCCCAACCTCCCATCACCCACGTGTGCATCTGTGCTTGCCTCGAGTCAAGGCAATCACATCGCTCCAAGCCTCGGCAGTGCGAGACGCCTCCGCCATCTCTACCGCTCTTCACGGATCAACCGTGCATCCTCTTATCCCAACGGGATGGACCCGCAGCTGCTGTACATGAGCATAACCCCACTAATTTTGATGGCGCTCCAACTAAGGATCCATCCCCAACGTCAGCATTAGATGCAATCTTGCTACCTTGCCTAACTGATGCATTTTAGTCCAAGATGGAAAGACGGCTGTGTCAGCATGAGCAAATGGCAGCAACCCGTACCGTACGGCACGCGATAGCAAAGCGAATCAAAAGCAAAACCGCAGCAATTTGAAACCACAGCGAAGAGCCAGACTGGACTGCTCCAGCACACTCGTTCAAGACGGGTCTCTACGGACAAGGATACTGTTGGCAATCTGGAGATCTCACCAACATGATGTGATGCACCCCTAATATTAGAAAATGTTGGTCATATGTTAGAAACGTTACAGAAATAGCACAGGATCATAAGTTACCAGCTGAGTCACAACTATCTGCTGCCTGCCTTTTTTTATTCCTTTTTTTTTTTGAGTTCTTCCAATACATGGGACACCACACAACGTGGTTTTTCAATGGCTTGCAATTGCCCTTGGCTAGGCAGAGAGAATTACCCTCTGCAAGCGGGAAAACTACTCTGTGAAAGGCTGGTTGCTTGACATGCTGAAAATGGATTTGGAAAGGAAGGACGGATTTTTTGTTGTTGTTATTCCTTTTAACTATAACCATATGTTTCTCTCGTCCGGCTCTAACAGAGAGCCCTTGCAATGCAGGCTGTTTGGGGCAGGGACTTTTTGTTAGGCGCACATACAGGGTTCGCTGCAACAGACCCTCGATTCCTGGCTGGGTTTCGTCCTGATACTAAAGCAACACAAATACCAGTGATATTTCTCCTTCATTAGGAACTAAATTTCTTGGTCATGCTTTATCTGAAGGCTCCATTTCTAAACAATTTGTGGATCATATAAACATGCTATCGGCCCTTATGCAAGCTGCATGCTATCAGCCCTTCTGCATATAAGCATGCTATCGGCCCTTATGCACGCTGCACGCTATCGGCCCGTATGCATATAAGCATGCTATCGGCCCGTAAGCATATAAGCATGCTATCGGCCCTTCTGCATATAAGCATGCTATCGGCCCTTATGCATGCCGCACGCTATCGGCCCGTATGCATATAAGCATGCTATCGGCCCGTAAGCATATAAGCATGCTATCGGCCCTTCTGCATATAAGCATGCTATCGGCCCTTATGCATATATATAAGCATGCTATCGGCCCTTATATCGGATATGCGCATGTACGTGCATTATCAGTGCTTATAAGCACATCAATGGAAGGGTGCTACAAATGGTCATGTCAGAATAATAAGCATCCTGTCAGCCTGATGAATACACCCATTCATCATGTATTCACCCTTTACAAATGCAACCTTACTAAAAGACATGGCAGATCTCACTGATCCCTAAACCTGCAGTTATCTGCCTCTCATCAGGGAACGCACGGGTGATGCGACACTGCCAGCTCGCTGAGCAAACCTGCGGTCTCTGCGAGGCGCATGAAATGCAAGCTTCCCACCAGGCTATCACTTCCTGGGGAAAGCCCAAGAGATGTGCATGGGACAGAATGACTGATCCAGCTGACAGTGCAGGAGGGGAAGTAATACTGGGGCACCAGTCCCGCACCCCAGTGCAGCAGTGGAGTGGGAGAAGGGAAAAGTCACTACACCAGCCTTGGAGAAAGGGAGCCCAGTTTTCCCAAAGGAAATGGTGTTTTGCAAGGGTTCATGCCCCGCTCCCCAACTTCCCTTCCCCACACCCTGCTGCTTTCTGTGGCCCGAAGCAGCTTCTTTGATCAGGCGTCCATCATTCCTCCTCCTTTTTCCCAATCACATCTCCTTCCTTTAAAGGGCTAAAGGGGCTGTTTGGAAGATTTCAGGGTATGAAATGAAGCAGCAGGCAGAAGCAGGCTCTTAGGCAGGATGCCGAATACCAGGCTGCGAGGTGCACCAGAGCATGGGTCCGAGACCACGGGGATAAGCAAGCTATGAAAGCCTCCGGACACACGACGCATCCAGCAACCATCAGCTCTGCATGTGGATCCACTTCTGGAAATCTCCTGGCTGGCTCCAGCACGAAGCAAGCAATGGGACACCACAGATCTCCGGCATGATGGGACACCACAGATCTCCGGCACGACGGGGCACCAGATCTCCGGCATGAAGCAAGCAATGGGACACCACAGATAGTGCACTGAGAAAACCAGCTCTCTTGGGTTTGCTCTGAACAAGTCTTCTGGAAAACAGGCCAATAAGCCCACTGGCCAGACCCGATGCCAAGTCCTCATTTGGAAGGAAAAGCGTTTAAAAGCGTTCAAAATGTTTCAGCATATCTGATGAGACTGTAACGGGCAGTCCCAGATCCTTGAAATGTTTGAAAGCACAGCTCCCACCAGCTCAAAAGTCAGGGGGAATGCTTTGTTTCCTCTGGACTGGGACTGGAACATTTTTCTAGCACCTTATAAGACATTGTTTGGTGGAGAGTAACCATTAAAATATGTGCTCCATGTCGTGTAGCATTTGCTGTGAAATTTGCCTTTTTGCTCCATGAAAAAAAAAAAGCGAGGGGAGGGGAGGGCTTGAAAGGAATCCCGCCGCTATAATTTCACGAAGTATCATTGTAAAAGCCCCACAATACGATCAAAGCGCTGCGGGAAACAGATGTTGCAAGCTTCTCAGGAACTCCAGGGTCCGTATTTATACCATTGCTAAATCCTAGGAGCCAGATCTTTCCCTTGGAGAAGCGCTTGAAGTCTCCCGGAGGTGTGCCTAGGTGTGAGCCCGAGGGCAGTGTGAATGCGCGCGGCTTGTGCAATACCCGGTGCGGTTTGTGCAACCCCCTTAGAAAGCACAATTGCCAGCGCGGCTTCCAGAGGACATCCCACCCTTGGGTGTGCACAAGAGACAGGTCTTTTTTTTCCCCCCTCTTTAGGAATCAGTGGGATTCACCCAAACGCACAGAAAAGTCCCACGGAGCGCCTCCGTGACCTCATGGCTTGCATTGAAGGCCTGCCCAGAGATGAAGACAGCCCAAAGGATCAGCGCCCACCTGGACACCACTGGTTTGGAAGAGCAGCAGCACACGGGAGCAGGGCAGGTGGGCAGGGAGGTCGTGTGCCCGGCTAAGCTGGTCAGTAAGATGCATGGGTGTGTTCATGCCAAGCCCGATTACAGAAATGCCCAGCCTCTGGGAATAAAACTGCTCGTCTTAATACATAGCAAGCGACAGTCCAGACAGATCTGCAGAGGCCGCTCACAACGCATTGTCCCTATGCCCTGGAGATGGTGCTCCATCTCCACTTCAAAGCCCTCCAGGAGGGCATGGTGTGTCCCCCGAGGGACTGCTCTCCTCCCCTGGGAGATAGCAGGGGTAGAGCAGTCCCGCAGCAAAACTGCAGACTTGGCATGGCAACCGGCTTGCTGATCTGGGCCCCAATCCTATGAGCAGATACGGATACTATGAGCTGAGCCCCTTCGGAGCAACGTGCACCTGCTCCCCCAAGCCTCCTATCTCTGATGGCCCCACCAGGCACCACATCCAGCCCACATCCAAAAACAAGAGCAAAATCATTTGCCTCTGCAGCCTAAAGGCACTGGATTGGGACTTGGGCCTCTGCCACTGACCTGCTGTGTGGCCATGGGCAAGTCACCTGAACTCTCTATGGCTCTGCTTCCCCTGCTTTATAGCAAAATCCCTTGGGGAGTGGTGGGGAGGGCAAGGATAGACTTTCACTAAGCACCTGTGAAGAGCCCAGCCCAACTTGGTCCTGATCCCCGCTGGGAGCCCACAGGTGCAGCAGAGTGCATAGAGGTAAATCAAATAGTAGCAGGGTCATGGAGGAGAGAGGCACCCCATGAGACATGCACATGCACAGGCGGAAGAAATGCTCCGTGGTGCCTACAGGACAGACCCCTCTACGATTCACCCAGCAACTGCAACTCTCCATTTATAGCAAACACTTGGATAAGGTACCAGCTGCGATCGGCACCAGATTTCCAAGGCAAGCCACGTTCCCCGAAACATTCGTTCCCCCCTAGCACGGCGCTGGGTGTCCGAGTGCTTTCCCAGGAACGTTAACCAGCACCTCGGGAGCGACGTGAAAGTTTAAACGCTGCACAACACCCGGCGGTTTCATCCACGTGAGCCATAAACCAAAACAACATTCATACCAATCAAGCGCCCGAGAGATGCTGAACAATAAGGCACCCAAACAAGGAACCGAAACGAGGGGCTGCACATTCGCAGAGGACCATCTTTGCAAGCAGGGTCTTGCAAGTACTTCACTTCTCTAATATGTGTCCAGTTTCATTTCACCTGTTTCCATGGGCTTCCCTTCCAATTCCTAAACCTGCCTGAACATCCTCTTTCACTATGAAGAGCAGCTTCACCTTCACTTCTCCCTCGAGGAGAAGCGTTCACACGGGCCGGGGAGGTGGCAGGGAGGAAGTGGCTCAACTTCCTTTCCACCTCAAGTCCAGGAGACCCAGAGGAGATACCACTCACAAGCCACGAATACCTCTCTAATACGAGTCCCTCCACGTTTCCCCACCTAATGCTTTGAGTATCAGTGAAATAGTTAATCAATGACACCAAAAGATGCTTTTTAGTGGTACTCTGGAGCCACCAGCTCGTCGAAGGCAGAGCCAGTCTTGTTGGGCAGTGTCGGGAAGAGGAGGGCTTGTGTCCCGAAGAGCCGGCTATTGTGCTTTCTGCCTCCACCGTTCGCATCGGACGTGCACAGGCTCACGCCTCAGTGGGGTGAGTCTTGGAAATGGGCTGAATCTAAAATACAAGAAGAAAGCATTGCATTGGGGGTATAGATATACATTTGACAGTCCATACACTGCAGCCTATCCACTGCCCTTGGGAGACCTACGAGCAATTGTCCTTCCCCGTCGCTCCGACCGCCAGCCGAGATGAAGGACCGGTGCCAAATGCGCCGGTGCGTATGTGATGCAGACACCTGTCCTCTGGGAACTGGACTGAAACCAAGACACCAAGGTTACCTTGCGTGGCCTCTATCACAGCAATGACAGCACACGCCCTAAAGACGGCACCACCCATGCCCGGAGGAGGACTAGGACAGGGGTTTGGTTTGGTTCGCTGGCGCTGGAACGAGGGAGAAGTCTCTCGGGCACAGTGGAGGCAGAAAGCAGAATAGCCGGCTCTTCGGGAGACGAGCCCTCCTCTTCCCGACACCGGTTTTGCCTTCGATGAGCCGGTGACTCCGAGTGGCTCAGGATGCCAAGACTACACTGCATCTTTTGGCAGGCTTGTAAGCGCCCGAGGGTCACTGACAGTGGCCGGTGGAAGGCACGCTCTTCCAGGGCATTGAACAAGGGGTGGAATAAAAAGTTTCAGCCATCTGCTCTGTTCAGAGCATATCCCAGACCCATGACAGCTCTCCAAGCCCGTCCCCACCCCACGTGCAACCCGCTTGACTTCCAAGTGCCGGAAAGGAGCCCGAGCCCAAGCTCCAGGCTTTCTGCTTTAGCCACACAAAAAAGTTTTGTAAAAAATTCAAACAGTTTGTTTTTCCAAATAAAAATAATGTATAGCCCCAGCTTGATAAGAAACGCACTCCGAGGCCGTCCTTAAGTAAAAGCGCTTGATAACAAATTGCCTGTGTTAACTGCTATTTTACTGTTGAATTTTTTTTTATTGTTGCTTCAGCAGTGCAATTATGGTAATAAGCCTGAGAGGACGGTACGCTAAAGTATTGAATACGACGGAGAGAATACTCAATAAAATGTTAATCTTACCTGAAAATTGGAAACAAACAACCTTATTAGTATTTATAGATATGGCATCTACAACATATTTCTTAAGGGGAAGATATACGTGCAATAGCTGTTCTCTTTCCAATGGGCTGGGCTATTTTCATAGATTTCATAGACATTAGGGCTGGAAGGGACCTCGGAAGATCATCGAGTCCAGCCCCTGCCCGAAGGCCGGTGCCGTGTCACGGTTAAGTTCAAGGTGACTATTAACCCTTGCTGCTAAACTAGAGACTGAGCAGGAAAAAAAAGCAGTCGTACTTAGCACAGAAAAGACTTTCGTCCTACGAGTCTTTTCCTTGCAAGAAGCATGACACTAAGTCTGATAGCCACACTACCAAATAAGAAGAAGGAGGCAGAGAGGAGCTGAGTGACTCAACTTAGTATTAAGGGGCTGCTCCTGAATGCACGTGGCTCTTTAACCAGCCCTCGGTCTGCTACTTTGGTTGCAGCCAAAGCAGCCCAACTTGCCCAAAGCTTAAGATGCCCAGGTGACCGCTCAGTCACCGCTGCAGAGGATTTAGCCCTAGCTGATTAATGCCAGCAGTGTTTTAAGACTCCCGTTTTTAAGCCTCTCTCTTTCAAATCAAACGAGGAAGGGAGACTGGCTGGTTTCATTTCACAGATCTGTATTTTGAATAGAGGAACGACAGTCTTGGGGTGATGGTGCTAAATTTGGAGTCAGGAGGCCTAGGTGCTAACATGGGCTTTGTCACTGGCTCGCTCTTATTTAGTCTGCAGAAGAGAAGACCGAGGGGGATTGAATAGCAGCCTTCAAGTCTCTGCAGGGGGTCTGCAAAGAGGATGGAGCTGGGCTGGTCTCAGTGGGGGCAGGTGACAGAAGGAGCAATGGGCTCAAGCTGCAGCAAGGGAAGTTGAGGCTGGATATTAGGAAAAACTTTCTCACCATAAAGGTAGTAAAACACTGGAACCAGTTACCTAGGGAAGTGGTGCAATCTCCACCCTTGGAGGTGTTGAAGACCCAGGTAGACAAAGCCCTGGCTGGGATGATGCAGTTGGGGCTGGTCCTGCTTGGAGCAGGGGCTGGACTAGGTGTGACCTCCTGAGCTCCCTTCAACCCTCATTGTCTATGATTTTGTGAGTTTGAGCAAGCCTCTTCATTTCTTCCTACTGCTGTTCCACTTCTCACCCTTGGCTATCTTCTCTGGTTTGACTGTAAGCTTTTCTGTGCACATGCCTTCCAGGGAGGCCGATTTTGCTTCAGACCACTCCAATACAAGTCACCCCCCAGCTCTTTCACAGCCGTCCTGCACATAAATCATGTTGGTGTTTGGACCCTCACTTTTCCCAACTGTAAAATGAGCATAACACTTTCCCTGTCTCAGAAGGGTGTTGTGAGGATAACCATGATCATGATCTGGAGCTAGACAGTTCTGGCCCAAAGTTGCAACACGGAGTTTGCAAACGCTGAAAAATGAATCATTAAATCTGGGCCCAAAAAAACCCCAAAAATGGGTTTGCTGGAAAGTTAAGAAAGAAGCAAGAAGAAAATTCAAGGCCAAATTGGTGTACAAAAAATTACACAACATGTCCATTTTTCAATCTGAGCTCCCTGAATATTGTTTTTGCCCTTTAAAAAAAAAAAACTAGACTTCTGTAACCTTTAAGGATTTCATCCGCAGAAGCTGGCGGTATTGCTAGGACCATCGAAACCGGGAGCGTGTGCCATTAAGTTCTCTCATGGGTAACCAAAAATTGTCACTGAACCCCTGCGTGGAAATGGAGCCGTCTAGGAAATGTTTCTACGAATATTAAGAACAGGGGAAAACCCAAGCAACTGTCCGTCAAGGCTTGGGATTCCCAAAGTGCTCAGAGCAGACTCATACCAAGTGAGCCACAGCGTTTTAGTCAAAACACACCAGGATTTATTGGTGCTTTCTTGAGCAACCACTATAATTTATGGCCATTCGCAGTCAGAGCAAGACTTCTGTTCTTAAGGGCATGAAAGGAAGCGGGTTTGAAATGCATAGAGAGTCGAACAGTCACGAGGTACCTGCTATGTGCATGCAGAAGAAATACAAAATGCAAATGAAACCCACCCCCACACCCCCCCAAAAAAACTCCGAGTTGCAAAAAATCATTCACACTCTACTACTGAACTGACACGAAGTGGGTTCCCGCTGGAACAGGAAAGAAAGACATCTGAGCCCATTTCCCAGCTCTGTTTCCATTTGGCTGCATGAGCCTCCAGACTCCCCATACATAGACCTGTCTAAAGGAGAAGCTTCCTCCTATGCAATAGGTAATAGGGGGTTTTGGTTGCAGCCGTGTCGGTTGAAGGACATAGGCAGATGTATAATAAGCACTTTGAGATCCTTGGTCACCACGTGTGTGCAATGAACCGTAGGGAAGTCGGGCTGCAAGGCCCCATCGGAGGTCACATCCCGTCCAACCTCCTGCTGGAGGCAGGATGAGCCCTCCCCAAAGCATCCCGGACAAACCCACCGTCGAACTGCTTTGTAAGACAACCGGCAACCCTGACACAAGATATAACACCCCAACCTCCCACAGGGAAAGCAGGGGAACCGCAGCAGCCGACGTCCTGCTTCTATGAGGCTGTTAACATACTCTCAAGAAGTCCCACGTAGAGGCAGCACCTCCTGCTATTGAGAAAGGCAATGCATACCCATCTGACCATAGGGTAAAACTCCTTCCTGACCCCAAATCTGGTGTTGGTCTGCAAGACCCTCCAGCTTGAGTCCCAGCAGCAGCTCCATCACCATCCCCAACCATGGGCTGCAGCCTACACCCAAAGCTTTGAGGATGGCTTAAAAACACCCTGACATGGGGGTCAGGGGCAACCTGCAAAACCCCAAAGCCTGGGAAATACCCACAGGCATCGCTGCACCTAAATCACCCCTGACCAGTGGCTGTCCAGCCTCTCCTTGAACACCTCCAGTGATGGAGAGCCCAGTTTCCCAAGACATTTCTTCCCCTGTGGGTCTGCAGACTCTCTCTCAGGGGTCCACAAAAGATGCCTACGATCAATGAAAAATATGTGAATAGCCACCCTTATCATTCAAAGAGGTCCACACCTCCATTTGAAATTTTTTAGGGATCCGCAAATGAAAAAAAAGGTTGAAAAGCACCGCCCTGGAGAGATGCCAGGACTTGTGGATGTTGCAAACAGGGATTAGAGCATGCAACCTCTCTCCTCACCCCAACACATCAGGGAGTGTACTATTTAAGCTTTCCAAATCCAAAGAGTTGAGGCTTCTGCTATTCCAGGTACTCCACTCCATTACTACATCATGGAGGGACATGAAGCCTAACACAATCTCCATCCTCTCCCGTTATGACCTCTCAGAAGGGCCCGGGCTCCCCGCATCTCTCAAGCATCCCTCAAGGACACCATGCAACTCCCAAGAGAACAAGCAAATGGTAAAGGACCTGAGCGAGCAACAAACCCCCTTGGGATTTGACTCCCATCCATTTGCCATTGCTTTACATAGAGGAATGTGCAAGTGTACAAACAAGTCCAGCTTTGCCCCTGCTGTCAGCACACGATGGAGGAGAGCAAAGACGATGGGGAAAAAGGACCAGAAGTGAAAAACGAAACCCCAATCCATCTCCCCTGCCACTAGAGATGGATCGGGGAGTCAATAACCATGTCTCCATGTCAGGAGCTCAGATAATCCAGTGTTTGGTGCAGTTTGGGCCGCAGGTCTCCCACCCCAGCGAGACGGATGAGAGTCGCACACCGACAGGGACGTGAAACACTGCTTAGTGGATCACAGAAGGCAATCGAAACCCAAGACAGGTAGAAAGGAGTCAGTATAGGGATAAACCCCTGCTTTTATCCCAAATATATTACACTGCACACAAATGATTTGAGGTCTGAGTGTGTGATGGATGTGCTTACAATCCAGGGGAGCAAGATGCACTCCTTAGAGATAATAGAAGAGCTCTCGTTATGTCTCCCACCAGAGCAGGGAGACCCACAGGCAGGCAAGTATTACCCTATCCAGTGAGTAGGATCTTTCTAGCGGCCCTCCAACTCCTAATCCCCCAGGACAACCTCGCCAACCTGCTGCAGAAATTAAAGCAACCTCTGGTTTGAGGGTGTTAGCTGGTTGAGAGTCTTACCCCGGACAGGCAGGAGACAGACTACCGCAAGGCTGCTTCAGGACAAAGCCGCATCTGCTGGGCAGCACGTTCAATGTCCTCCAAACCGTGGGATTTCTACAGCAAGAAAAGGAAAAGAGAAGGGTCATTTTTATTGTATTCATGAAGTAGCACAGGGTGCCTGAAAAGGCTCCGACAGGCTGCAGGCTCCTCTACCCCATTACTGATGATTAACTTTAAAACAAAGCCCCTAAAACCAATACCAAAAAAACATAGATACACTATCTCCTTTCTCTGCCCGTCTGGGGTGTAACCTGGCATTCCTCAATAGCATCCATGAGAGGCCAGCTGATAAAGGGAGCTAAAACCTGCCCCTGAATCTGCAAAACGCCTCGTCAGAGCTATTCCCAATGCACTTCAGCAGAACAGGTTCTCACGGGGTATAAAGGAGCGGATACGGTTTCACTCTTCGTTGCGACACAATTCGTTTCACCAACTCCAAAGATGATGTCCTTGCACCCAAATATGCAAGATCACAGTAGAGACCCCTGGAAATCAGGACTGAGGGAAGCCCGAGCACCACCAGCTCGCTTCCCATCGTGACTTAAAGACATGAGCCCACTATGCCTGAGGACCGTTCACTCCATTGCCCACCCGCTTCCCTCCCGCGCTCTGTCCATCACCGAGGTCTCATTTGAGTTGTTTGTTCTTCTTTTGCAATTCTTCTCCCCTCCCTTCGGCCCTTCGCCTTGCCACTGATCACGGCTCTCCGGCTGATGCCAACAGTTCAGCAGACGGCCCAGCGGCTGTCAGCACAGAAAGGTGGAGTGCCCCTTTTTTAGCACAGATTGGGTAACAGAAGTGTTTTTCCAGGGCTGGTGGTTGAAGACGAATAGCTGCCGTAACAATGCCCCCCAGCAGTGCATAGTAGCTGCAGAAGGCGTCGAATAATATGCTTTTACACCGAGCCTTTCATCTTAACCGACCCCACGGCGTATGGCCCATTCAACAGGGTACTTAACCACACAACTTCCAAGCACGTGAGCTGCTCAATGTCTTAAATAACAAGACAGACAGGATCATACAATCACAGAGAAGTGGGGCTGGAAGAGGCCTCCCCAGGTCATCTAGTGTAACCCCCTCCCTGAGACAGCATCACCCCTGTGCAAACCACCCCGGAGCACCCCTGTGCAAACCACCCCGGAGCACCCCTGTGCAAACCATCCCGGAGCATCCCTATCCAAACCACCCCGGAGCATCCCTATGCAAACCACCCTGGAGCATCCCTATGCAAACCACCCTGGAGCATCCCTATGCAAACCACTCCGGAGCATCCCTATGCAAACCACTCCGGAGCATCCCTATGCAAACCACCCTGGAGCATCCCTATGCAAACCACCCTGGAGCATCCCTATGCAAACCACTCCGGAGCATCCCTATGCAAACCACCCTGGAGCATCCCTATGCAAACCACCCTGGAGCATCCCTATGCAAACCACCCTGGAGCATCCCTATGCAAACCACCCTGGAGCATCCCTATGCAAACCACCCTGGAGCATCCCTATGCAAACCACTCCGGAGCATCCCTATGCAAACCACTCCGGAGCATCCCTATGCAAACCACCCTGGAGCATCCCTATGCAAACCACTCCGGAGCATCCCTATGCAAACCACTCCGGAGCATCCCTATGCAAACCACCCTGGAGCATCCCTATGCAAACCACTCCGGAGCATCCCTATGCAAACCACTCCGGAGCATCCCTATGCAAACCACTCCGGAGCATCCCTATGCAAACCACCCTGGAGCATCCCTATGCAAACCACCCTGGAGCATCCCTATGCAAACCACCCTGGAGCATCCCTATGCAAACCACCCTGGAGCATCCCTATGCAAACCACTCCGGAGCATCCCTATGCAAACCACCCCGGAGCATCCTTATGCAAACCACCCCGGAGCATCCCTATGCAAACCACCCCGGAGCATCCCTATGCAAACCACCCTGGAGCATCCCTATCCAAACCAGCCCAGACAAATCCATTGTCTAACCCTGACACCAACACCTTGACATGTAGCAGGAAGGGGAGAAGGGGGCAATCAGCAAAGCCCAGAGGCATGAGACATACTCATGGTAGACCATAGACATAGTTATACCTAGATCATCTCCAACCAGGGGCCATCCAGCCTCTTCTTGAACACCTCCAGTGATGGAGAGTCCACAACTTAAGGAGGCCACATCCTGACAGGCCTGAGAGCCTCAACACCCACAGGCTTTCAAGGCCGTTAATGGTGGCCTGCGTATGAAATGGATGCTGCAATCCCTGCACCCCTCCATGGAAATGCATCCACTTCTATGGCAGGCTACGGCAGCTGCTTAATACCATAAAGCGGTATTGAATAACAGTCCAGGATCGCACGCCAAGAAGACTACTGCATGCAATTGAAACTGCCAAGGGATTAAGTCAGGTCAAATGTAATTACACAAACTGGAGCCAGGCCAGGACACTGGTTGATTTAGGAAAATTAAAAGAGGTGTTTAAAAGTTAGAGAGAGTTCTTCCTCCGTTAATTATTGGTGAGTCAATCACTGAAGCCACCGTGCTCTGCAAGACAGTCTGCGAGTGAAAAATGAGGCATAAACTTAAAAGGCATTAGAAGTGATTAGCTGTAGCCTTTGTTCTCCCCGGCACATCTCCACAGCCGAGCTCGCTCCTCTTGTACATTAAAGACTTTCATGTCTGTGCTGAAAAGTGGCCCCGGTTCCTTTGATACTTTGGGGAGGAAGTGTTTAAGTTTACAAATGTCACGCTGTAAGAAGCGACTACACATGAACAAAGGAGCCCGTGCGTGCCCCCGACACGCCAGAACCAGCTGTCAATCCATTTATGCTAGCGCCTGGGGTTCCCACCGCCAGCGCGGGAGCAGCGGCACGGCAAAGCGAACGCCGACGTGGAGCGCCGCTTGTCCCGTAATTGTGGGGTGCCCTTAAGGCACGTAAACGGATGCACAATTTCAGACGCAATCGGGAGCGGATGGGGAAGGAAGCCCTCGGTTATTGCCGGAAAGAGGAAACACTGCTGTAAAGGCAAGGAGAAAAGGGCAGTCTCAGGGTCAGGCCAGCTGGATGTCACCTTGAGGGGGCTGGAGTCTAGCAGAGTCCCCGCAACAAAGTCCCCACCGGACGCATGGCACTTCACAGGTGGTCACTAGTTGTGTATTCCCTACCTAGCTTGACACACCTGGGAAAAACCACCCCGGAGCATCCCTATGCAAACCATCCCGGAGCATCCCTATCCAAACCATCCCGGAGCATCCCTATCCAAACCACCCCGGAGCATCCCTATCCAAACCACCCCGGAGCATCCCTATCCAAACCATCCCGGAGCATCCCAACTGATGTGGCCTGGCGCTGTGCTTCAAATGCATCAGGTGGAAGTGCTAAGTCCTTTGCTAAATCAGGCGGAGTCTCAAACCGGGCACCTCAAACTAAAAGGTGCATCCATCCGTTCCACATCTCAAACACGGAGGTCACGCTCCCGAGCACGGTCAAGCAAAGCGGCATGAAAATAAATTGCATAGTGTTCCTGCAGGAAAAAGAAATTAACTTCTTTTACTCAAGAAAAGTATGAACTAAAGCACCAGTTTGCATGACGTGGGTAATGAGGAATAATAAATAACCCCCCATCCATTCTCCGCGTCCCATCTGGGCTGGATGCTGAGAGGGGGTCCTGCTGATAAGATAAAAATTGTTAGCAAATAATGATAATATCACGGGAGGCTGCATCGTAATGTAAGGACAACGGGATGAGGTTGCTTGCGTTTTATTTTAAAATGCTTGTGAAAAAAGTGACTTGGAAAAAAAAAATAAACCATCAGGAAGTCACTTGTGTGGATGCAAAGTCTATAGGGTATGAATCGGCAGCGTGAGTTAGGGGAGGCAATGATATCGGTGACGGTCTACTATCCTCTATATGAAATAGCCACTAGAGGGATGGTGAGATGCTTCAGGTTTCAGTTACGAGCTGACTCAGGACTTGTAAGGTTGCATCTCAGGTTTTGAAGGAGGGGAAGGGAGTCTAATCTGGTACTTCCAAACCTTTAGGCATCCCATCTCCCAGCAGTGTAGTCAGCCAACTACTTCCCTGGCCCCGCTGCCCGGAGTAAGCGCAGGAAGAGTCCTTCTCCACCCGATGCTGGAACATATCCAGCCTCGAGGGGAGATTCGGAGAATTTAGCTGCCAAGCTAACAAGTCTCTACTGATCTTGAGCAAACTGGCATTTTTTTGCTAGCTCTGAACTTGGCCAAATTGGAGCAACTATCCCCAGGAAAGCCAGAAACACATCCTTGACATCAGGCCGATTCTCCTATAAAATTTCAAGTTGCTGCTTCACAGCTCAGAAGTGATTGAGAGCTAGAAAGAAATTACCGGGGTAAGGGGACGTGCATCCACACACACCAACCTCTGATCTGGAGCCGGGGTAAAGGGAAGTGCATCCACACACACCGTCTGACCTGGAACTGGGGCAAGGGGACGTGCAGCCACACACACCAACCTTGATCTGGACCGGGGCAAGGGGACATGTGTCCACATACACTAACCTCTGACCTGATACTGGGATAAGGGGACATGTGGCCACACACACCACCCTCTGATCTGGAGCCGGGGTAAAGGGAAGTGCGTCCACACACACCAACCTCGGACCTGGTACTGGGGTAAGGGGACATGCGTCCACACGCACCAACCTTGATCTGCACTGGGGCAAGGGAGGTGGTGCTCTCCCCTACCCTGGGGGTCTTCAAGAGGAGGTTAGATGGGCATCTAGCTGGGGTCATCTAGACCCAGCACTCTTTCCTGCCTATCCAGGGGGTCGGACTCGATGATCTATTGAGGTCCCATCCGACCCGACCAACTATGAATCTATGAATCTACATGTGCATTTACACCAGCTTAAATTTACTGCGCAGAAAGCGGAAATAGGCAGGTGTCGATGCATGCAGGCATTAAAAGCGCATTAATTTGGGACTAAAATTAATCCCAAGCCAGTCCCCACACGCGGCGTTAATGCACAATAACGTGTTTACATGTGCATTACTGCGCAGTAATTAATCGGGCATAAATTTGATATCTGCATGATGTAGACATCTAATTTACGCTCGAGTAGGCATAAGTTGCCATATTTACTGCACAGTACGGGTGTGCACGTGTAGATACGTGCCCGTACTGTGCAGTAATTTTTGTTACGGGGCAGTAACTGCGCACGTGTAGACGCGCCCACTGAGTCGTAGGAAAGTCGGTGCTGAAGCCGTATCTGAAACAGCAACTTTCCACTTCTGTTACTTGTTATTAAGCAAGCTGCACTAGGCAGGGACATGCAGCTCGCTGTATCCAATTAAAGGGGTGATTCAAACGGGAACAGCTTTCAGCAAACAGGGGATAAAAATCAACTGCAGGTTGCCACAGACAACTCGCTCGTCTCCTGTATGACAAAATCGGGTGCAGCTCTACGGATCTGCCGACGCGCGCGCCCAGAAATCGATCCAAAATAGTAACAGCAGTCACAACACTACGGCTTTACGTCATGCCCCTCCCTTTTGTGCTGAACTCGACGGAGATGCTCAAACCTGCTAATTACTTTCTGCAAAAAAGTGAAGTTTTGGCTCGGTGATGAATTTCCAAAGGCAATTCCACCACCTAACGCTGGCCTCCAGGGACCAGACGTAAATGAGAGGCTGGCACTTGGTAAGATGAATCGGAAAGGAGTGGGCGCTCTCTCCCTGGGCCCGTCGACACACACCGGGTTCACACCTGTCCCAAAGGAGGCTGCTGCTAATCTGGACTGTAATGCCACTTTGCTCACAGGGGCCAAAAAAAGGTAAACTTTGCACCACGTTGTAACCCACGCTGAGTAGAGGAAGTATTTAGCTATCTGTGGCCCTAAGCTGTCTGGTTAGGGGCTGAATACTGGCGTTACAAATCTTACCTGGTATTCAGGGCACTCAAAGCCCTTTATCAACATTACCACGGCTAAGTCTCAAAAGCCCCGCTGCAAAAGGTTTCCTAACACGGCGACCACCCCTGAAGGACCAGGATGCCGTGCTGGCATCACATCAGAGGGATGCTCAGACTCCCCAGCCTCCAGCTGCTGGCTCAAGTCACCCAAGGTAAGACAGATCCCCGTGGGTCCAGCAGTTACGGCACTTCGACCCTGACCCATGCACCTGCTCAATCACGCCACTCTCCTGGGCTCCAGTTTCTCCACCGATAAATCGGGTACAACATGCTCCCACCCTCAGCAGGACGCTGGGATTTTTGGCCCAGCACTTTAAGCCCCTTCCGTGAAAACCAGCATTAAAATATAATAGCATATCAACCAAATCAACTGCCTAATCAAGGAGGTCCCTTTTGGCCCTGAAAAGCATCTATGAATCCTTACGAAAGCCAATGCAGAACGGCCTGCAATTATTCCCCATGGCCGGCTTGTAGGATTTTCCAGCACTAATAATGAGCCCTATTCCTATTCAGGGAGCAGCGGTGACGTTGCATTTCCCTACACAAATGCACTCTCTTGCACACCAATGCATTAGAGACTCTAGGAGGGTTGGCTGGAAAATCCCGAGAAGCAAAACCGTTCTTGATTAAAAAACAAATGCCGTTCCACCAAACGTTACCCCAGCTTCCCCTCCTTCTTTTGCTCACATTTTCCACCAGCTCTAGTATCTGTTGATATGAGAAAACCAGCCGTGGAAAAAAGCTAAGCCTCATTCCTGCTTGCGTCTCTGGTGTAACACAAGGGGAAAGATAACCCCTGGCCTTGCAAAAAGCCAGAGCCATTAACTGTGAGCAACAAGCACTGCACACCCCGGTCGCAACCACATGCCCAGACCCATGCGTGCTCTTTCAAAATCATTCCCTGATTATCTGGCCTCAAGTCACAGCAAGTCTGTGAATGAGTTTGGAAGGGACCCCAGAAGTCCTGGTACACCTTCCTCTGGGTCTAATCACCACCTGCCGAGGACTTAAAAGGCTGATCCAAAGCCCAGTGAAATCAATTAGTGCCTGCTCCTCGGCTTCCCTGTGCTTTGGATATGGCCCTCGGAGCATCATTAAGACCCAGGTTTGACAAAGCATTTAAGCGCATGCTGAACTGGATTAGGCCCAAGGAGAAAGGGCAGATTCTGCTCATCTCCGCTTTCTTCCAACAAAACTTTGCTCCTTCACCACCACCCCTGCTCCCGGGCCGAAGCGTTTAACCTCGGTGGAGGCAGAGGAGCATCCTGAAGCTGCACAGCCGGAAGGTCACGTTCGCTTTTCTCCACCCGGCTCTGCAGCGCCAGGCCGTGCACGCACGCATGCACAGCAAAGTGAAAAGCAAACGCATGGGACTATTCCTGAATGCGAATTTGCCAGCCTTTCTTCTATACGGGCACAAAAACCTCTGTTTTCCTCTGTGGCTGCTGCAAAAGGCAGCTTCTGGCGGCCAGACCGGGCCAGACTGGCGCGTGGTGAGACGAGTTCGCAGATCCGAGCGGTTCCCGACATGCGCGCCGCCGAACCACGTGCATTAAGGGCTTCGGTGCCATGCGATGCTGCGACCTGTCGCAATGAAACGCCCTCTTCCTTCTAGCACGGCCCAAAGGAATTGCTATTTCGGGTGCCGGCTGACGTGCCTGGTCTCAGAGGACAACGAGGAAATGCAGGGGGCTGGCGCTACGCAGAAAGGCAGAACCAGATGGGATCTCACCAGCGCTGCAGCTCCCTGAAGGACATCCCTGGTCCAATCTGGAAATGGGAAAGACAGCGGAGAGATGCGCTGAAAGGAAGGTGTGAAACGAGCCTGCGGCAGCATCTCCAACAGATGCCGGTCTACTCCCTTTGCTTCTGCTTTGAAGTGATGCTAAGAGCTGCTTTAAATGTTCATTTTACGACCAGCTCGTGTAAAACGTGCCTTTTTCTCTTTGGAAATTCTTACCGTTGCAAAAAAAAAAGCACCCGTGTGCTCAGTCAAAACTCCTCGTGCCCTGAAATGTTTGAGCAGAAGGGGTCCTCAAAGAGATCTCATTCTTTTTCTATGTTAAAACAAAACCATAGACAGCAATATTGCAGCACCCATTTGACAGGAGCAACGATGACCATTTCAAATCAAAAAGCACGTGTGCCATCCAGGAGCAAACCGGCTTACACATGGCAAATCATTTTGACTCCCCCTATTAAAAATATGTCCACCAGTTTTAATGGCAGCGAGCACCAGATTCAAAAAGCACTGGATCCAACTCAGGAGAATGACTGGTGTGCATTCAGGAAAGGAGCAGGGGTGCAAATCCCACTGTCAAGCACTCCCAGGGCAGGCTCAGGAGACGTCGCAGCCCCGGGAAGAAGCTGGTCTCAAGCAGACCGGGCCCTGATCGGTCCAGACAGGGTAGCAGTGAGGGAAAGAGGATGGAAATGCAAAGCAGATCCAATGTCTCTTGCACATCTGAACAGTGCCCGGACCACTGAGGGCCCCTCATTGAAGGGGGGCTGCAAAGAGGACGGAGCTGGGCTGGTCTCAGTGGGGGCAGATGACAGAAGGAGCAATGGGCTCAAGCTGCAGCAAGGGAAGTTGAGGTTGGATGTTAGGAAAAACTGTCTCTGAAGCACTGGAACAGGTTACCCAGAGAGGTGGTGGACTCTCCATCCTTGGAGGTCCTTAACCCTAGTTAGACAGCCTTGTCTGGGATGATGTAGTTGGGGCTGGTCCTGCTTTGAGCAAGGGGGTGGACTAGATGTGACCTCCTGGGATCTCTTCCAACCCTCATGGTCTATCTCGACAGAGGGCTCCTGGGTGCTGCCACCATCATATGAATAGATCATAAGCTATAACCTCATTATAATATCCCCCAGTGGGACCAGCAGAAGAGTTCATTAGAAGAGGGTATGCCAAAGTTAGTCAATTTGCTGCACTGTCACCATGAAAAAAAAATCAGCTTCTACTTCTGGGAGCATTAAAAGGGGAGATGTGCTATAGTGAGGTCAGGTGAAGGAAACCAGCCAACACCCGATCCGACCAAAAAGCTCCCACCGGTGCTACCAAGAAGGATGAATGCAGCCAAGCAGCTACTTTGCAGAAGCAAGAGCGCCACTGTCCGAGTCCAGCATGTACTTGGGTCCACGTGGTCTCACGTGCACCAGTTTTACCAAAGGACCACTTCACCGATGAAGTGATGCCCAGGCTGCGCGGAGCTAAGGAAGGTCTGAATCCAGCCCTGAGTCTACAATGCACTTTGGGTCCCTTCTGCATTAAAAGCTCTGACCTTCCAGTCCTCCGTGCATCTCTCAAGGCCTGTGGCTGCAAACCTTTGCTTTGTCATAACGTCTCATGGGTGAAAAGACACCTCACCAGAAACACGCTCGCCTGTCAAGACTAGAACGACGCTGCTGCGGTCTGTGTCATTCGCTGCACCAGGGAAAGTGTTGCACGGCCGTGTTGCAAGGTCACACGATGCGACGAGAAGCCACGGTTGGATTTCAGCTGCGCTTCTGGGTGTGGACTGGCTAATACACTTGAATCACTGCTTGGCTTTCTCAAGAATAGCTTCTTCCTCATCTAACCTTGCCTCTGGGCCAAAAACAAGCCTGCAATTGAAATAGAAACAGCTTATGCTGGCTAATTCCTCAGCTTCCCCACTGGGCTTCTTCCCAATACATAGAAGAGATCCAGCACAAGGCAGTGGCAACACTTCCAGTCCAAGCAGGACCAGCCCCAACTACATCATCCCAGCCAAGGCTTTGTCTACCTGGGTCTTCAAAACTTCCAAGGATAGAGACTCCAGCACCTCTCCGAGTAATTTGTTTCAGTGCTTCATCACCCTCCTAGTGAGAAAATTCTTCCTAACATCCAACCTCAACTTTCCTTGCTGCAACTTGAGCCCATTGCTCCTTCTGTCATCTGCACCACTGAGACCAGTCCAGCTCCATCCTCTTTGCAGCCCCCCTGCAGGGAGCTGAAGGCTGCTCTCAAATCCCACCTCGGTCTTCTCTTCTTCAAACTAAAGGGCTCAGATCCAACCTCTCCATGCTGCACCCAACCCCTGGGCCCATCAGCGAAGGGTCTGACGGCACAATGATTCACACACGGATGTGCCCAATTCCCCTCGCTGAATTCGACTAGACCATTTATAGGTTCAAGTTACTCAACCGGGGCCTAACAAAAGGGAAGATTTGAGTGAGATCACGAATGAAGTCATCTCCGGCTTGATTTTCCCTCCTCTGCCCTCCACCTACGGCCCCCGGAAAGATGCTGTTCAGGGAAAATAGGATATAAAGGGGAAGGATGGTAAATCGGATTGATTTCTAGGTCAAGCAAGGCAACAGAAAATCTCACCGCAGCATATACCTGCTTGCAGCTAGCCAGGAGGCCCTGCAAGCGTCAGGACAATCTGGCCCAAAGCGCTCACAGAGAAAGGAATTAACTTTCTTGCGATGACAGCCCGTGCTACAGATGCAGACCTCCCTCCGGACGCTGAACAGTACGAGGGCTGAATGGAGAGGGTCCACATTGTGGGGAAAGCCAGCTCCGAGCGTGCAGCTGCGAGGAATGCATTGTATGTCTGGTATTCGAGCTGCGCTCCCTTTTCCTGTTCCCTTGTTTTCGCCGTATATGGAGCGGAGCGAGGGAGGCTGGGTCACAGAGCACTGCTGCATGCGTCGAAAGCCTCTGGACTTCCAACTTTGTTTGTCTTTGCTGGAAATCCGGCAGATCCATCTAGGAAAATGCATGCTGAGCGAGCCATCGAGGAGGGAAGGAGAAGCCTAGGATCGACCTGGGTCAGCCGACCGAGGTTGCATGCAGAGAGGTGCACACAGGCATGCAGTAACCCCTTTATGGGGTGCAATCCTAAGCCACTGAAGCTTTAGGGCTGCGGGGCAGAGCCCATGTCGCATCTGCACATACAAAACAGCAGCCTTGCCTTTAATGCGTGGCCTGCAGACTCCTGGCAAACTTTTTGTATCGGGGTCCCCCTTCGCCAGAGATAACGATCATAATAATTTTTAAATGACCATTTTTGGGCCCTGTGTGTGTCCGGGCCCCGGTTCGCCCACTCGAATGAGGGGGGCTATCTGTCGTCAGCCCACAAAAGCCACCTGCCCACAGAGCTGGATATCTAGTCCGTGCATCTTGACCAGCAGGATACACACTCGAAAGTCGGGCCCCTGGGAAATCTAGCTCAGTATCAGTGAAGTCCTTGACGGCTGCTGACCATGGTTTCCGTGCGTAGGATTCAAAAGGCTACCAATGTGGTACATAGTCATGGTTTCCTACAGCTTCTGGGATGCCTCTAGGCTGCATCTTCATAACCCCTCCAAACTTCACGGGACCAAAAAGGAAAAAAAAGTAAGACAGCCCCTTTTCCCCGAACATCAGAAAATCCTTGCAACGAGGAAACCAAAGAGACTCTGCGTTTACCCCTTGTAATTTAAGTCCTTTTGATACACGGGTGGGAAGTTCTCACTCTGCAATCAAGGATGGTGGTAACGATAGCCTGGAGAATTGTACCCAGGCTTGATCCAAGACCAGCAGAGCTGTCACGGTGAAGCTCTAAACCTGGGAAGAGAAGTCATCGCAGAAACACTTCGGCCACTGACCCTATTCTTTCCCCATCACCTCTTACTTGGGGACCAAGGAGAGCCGTGCCAAAAAAGCCCCCCCGGTATTGCTGCTAATTCTTCGGCTACCAGGAAAGCACGCAGCCCCACAGCTTTCCTTGCAGCGCGGTGCAACCCCAAGCCAAGCCAGCTTGCAACTGGCCAGGAAATTTCCAAGCATGCAAAAACAGGCAGCAAAACCACAGCCCACCTAGACCAGTGCCCTGTCTCCGATGACCATAGCCAGTTTTAGGTGCTTCAATGGCAGATGCAACCCCCGCAGTAGGCAAGTAGCTGGCCACCTGCCCCTTTGCATTAGACCTTTCAATCAGACAGTAGCGTAAGGCCCACCGTTTCGGTCCTCATGCTTGCCTGCAAACATAGTGGATGCAAATGGTCCCTTTCTGTGAACTAGCCCTAAGACTGGGTCAGCTCTCATCCTCGAATCTTCCTGCAGGTCCCCCCTTGTCTTCTGACACAACTGAAGGTCCCCACCGACTTTGTGGAAAGCCATTCGGTACGAGCCAATCTACTCTTACTTGTCTCCGCTCCAAGTGGACAATATCCATCCTTGGATGGGAAATGCCGCATGCAGCAGGCAAGGACTGGGGGGGCAACGCGTAACGACTGAATCAGTCGCGGGGGCTTTGTCCCGAATCGACATCGCCTTGAAGTCTGGATGAGCCACCGCCTTTTGGATGAGATTAGTAGCCATCAAAAACCCGCGTGCGCTCTGCCAGGTGGCGGAGAGCGCCAACCATTCAGATGGGGGAAGTGTAATTACCTGTTACATTCCCCCCTCGAGTAATTAAATGCTAATAAACCGCAAGCTAGCTTGCATCAGCTGCATTGTGGCTTCTTAAGGGCGGCCTCGTTCAGTGGTTATCTCAATGCTGAGCTCTACCGCGGATGACAGCGCCTTGGAGGGAAGCAAGAAGCATCACCTGCCTACCCCTAATCTGCCTGGCAGGTGCCGGGCAGCATCCATTGCTCCCAACTTGCACACCTGGATGCCTACCCTTGTGCTCCTCAGCACAGACTCAAGCATTTGAATGAACGGGGTTGGGATTTTCTGGACAGGGGAGGGGAGGAAAAAAGTTTGATCCCCATAAATAAGAAGGCAGGGGGAGGGGAGGAAAAAAGTTTGATCCCCATAAATAAGAAGCCCAAATGAGAAACAGAGCCTGTAGCACAGCTGTAACTTCAGCTGCTCTGCTGTCTGTGTTAACACTGCGTGACTTTATTGGGGTCAGGGATTAAAAACAGCCGTGACAACTTAAAAAAAAAAAAAAAAATCAGCACAAACTCCCGAGGCCTGCAATGATTAGCGAGAAGGTTATTTGCCATCAAGAGCAACTTTGCATTCCCCCTTCCCCGCTCGGGCGGCAATGGCATTTCCTAGTTAGAGGAGAAGGGATCCAGCATCCGACGAGCGGCCGGAGAGACCCCACGCCTCTACACCCCCTTGCAGCAGGGAGCTCCAAGCGAGCGCGCCCCTGGAAAAGGCTTCTCCAAACCACCCGGCCCTAAAAACTTCTTGGAATAAATGAGTAACGCACCTGGAGCGTCTCCAGAGCCGTCAATGGTACGAGAAGACGGGTTCAAAGCAAAGGGAAAGGATTAGTAAGGCCCATGTGAGCTTGCTGCAAAAAACCAGTGGGAGGACTGAAGGGCAGCTCTTTCTAATCAAGAGCTCGGCGGGACGGGGAGGAAACGGTACGCCAAAAGCGGCCGTGCTTTTCTCCAAGGAGGCCGGTTGTCTATCCGCTCCTGGAAAGACAACGCCGTCTCGCAACTACCCCGCCGTTTGAGCAGAAGGCCGTGCATCAAAACGCTGGCTTTGCGACTTTTTCCACCCAAACGACTACGGAGATCGCAGAAGCACAGAAAAGGAAGGGACCGCGGGAGGTCCCATCTAGTCCACCCCCCTGCTCCAAGCAGGACCAGCCCCGATCATCCAAGATCGGCCTGAAGAGATGTGCGTGCCGAGCGCAGGGGATCGCTCGGACATCAAGAGATCAATGAACTACTTAGAAGAAAACAAAAGATTAGCCGGTGAGGACTTAGCTATGCCAACAAGGGAATTACCCTCCTTTAGGCTGATCGCTACAGCCCCGGGGGAAGGGGGGCGGGGAAATAATTCAAAAAAACTTTTACAATTAAAAAAATGGTTTTCTTCGTCATAAAAATGTCAAAATTCTCATGAAAAAAGTTCATTAACCTTTTTATCTTCTTTTTCCCTGCACTTCTGGGCCCCTCTCCTCGTCGCCCAGAGTTGATGGCAGTTCTGGGTGTTGTTTTACTCCCCGTGTTTTAAAAAGACGAGGCTGAATAGGGATGTCACCAGAAGTCCTCTGCGTTTTTCAGGACGATGAGCAATGGAGGAGACACCGGGTGCTACAGGTGGGCTCCTAAATCAGCAAGGCCCTTTGGGAACCACCTAGGCCCCTCCAAAACGGGGAGGAAAAGTCGTAGCCACGAACAGAGCAAGCCATTTGCTTTTAGGAAAAAGGCCGTAGGGTCTTTTACAAGACCTTGGGTTTGTAGGGTCTCTGCTTCATCCTCCGGGCATCCAGGGGTTTATCCAGGGCTCCTGGGATCCGCTTCCATTTTCTCCTTGTTCTGATCATTAAAAGCCCATTAGATTAACAAGGGGGAATGAAAGGCTGTATCGGTCTCTCTCCTCCCCTGGGAAAATGCCTCATTCGCCTTTTGTAAACTCCCATCAAGCTGCTGGTCTCTGACGCACGGAGCCCAGGAGAGATGAAACTAAATCTCAGCAGCCTACGTCCTCTCTAACTTCGGGCCCTATCGGCGTGGTAGCACCATGACCAAATGCCAACGTTCGCTGGCATCGCGCCATCCCAGGTTAAATGCTCAAGCAATGCCATACTGGCACGTGCCAACCGCTGTCCCTCCACCATCTCCGCATGTAACACTGGAAGGAAAGGAGACTGTTCTTCACTAAAATGCAGCATTAGAAAGGGGGAGTCTAGGGGGGCAAGTCACAGAGGGGATGCCCGATCGCCACTACCCAAAAGTCCCTTCCTACCAACCACAGCTGCACAAACTCTGCCGGAGGAAAAGAAAGGCTGAGGCAAACGGGCTGATTGAGTCTGCAGAAGAGAAAACCGAGGAGGGATTGAATAGCAGCCTTCACCTCCCTGCAGGGGGGCTGCAAAGAGGATGGAGCTGGGCTGGTCTCAGTGGGGGCAGATGACAGAAGGAGCAACGGGCTCAAGTTGCAGCAAGGAAAATTGAGGTTGGATATTAGGAAAAACTTCCTCACTAGCAGCGTAGTAAAGCACTGGAAAAGGTTACCTAGACAGGTTGTGGACTCTCCATCCTTTTGAAGACCCGGGTAGACAAAGCCTTGTCTGGGATGATGAAGTTGGGGCTGGTCCTGCTTGGAGCAGGGGGTTGGACTAGATGTGACCCCCTGAGGTCCCTCCCAACCCTCATTTTTTATGATCCTATGAGGACCCAGCCTTTAAAAATCAATGCAGCCTTTTAAAATCAGATGGTGACACCCTTTCCCTCCCTAACCCCTTTTAATCTGAAGAAGGGATACTCCCAGTGACCACTTGCTAGCGCTCGGACCAGTCACATAGACACGATACCACCATGATACAGGCAACTTCCTGACAGACCAACGACGGCAAAGATTCTCCCTGGCCCGAAAGACACTGGTACAAAAAGGCCAAAAATGTGAAATCAGTGACTGACTGTGTCGTCACAGCCTCCAAACAGGGCAGGAAGAGGTGCATGATGTCATTTGGTACGTACCTGTCCCAGGGCCAGGCTGTTCAGCAGGGACGAGCCCTCTCGCCAGCTGCCGGGGACGCGCCTTCCCCGGTCTCAGAGGGAGAAGACGTTCTGCAAACGGCTCGATAACGATACGTGCATCTAGACTGCTGTTCTCAGAAGCGTGCCAAGAACATTTTACACGGCTCGTTTTCATGTGCTCGGGAGCTCGGAGCTGAGCTGAGCGAACCCTTTGTGTTCCCAGCGTTGCAGAGCTCCAGCATGCGCTGATGGAAAGGATGTTTGAAACCCGGCATCTGCAAACCCACCGGGCAGCGCGAGTCACCCCGGACAGCACATCTGGCTAGATTTGCGGCGGGGGAAATAGCAGAAAGGGTCTATTCTTGTTTTACTGGGGCTGTAAAGGGGGTTTAACCCTTTGGACAATGAACAGTTCCCAATTAAAAAAAAAAAAAAAAAAATCAGAGAATCGTAGGAAAGTTGGGCTGGAAGCAACCTCTAGAGACCATCCAGTCCAACCTCTTCTTTGAGGCAAGATCAGCCTTACACAAACCCACTGTGGAAACCATCAGTCCTCTCCAACCCATCTATGCAAACCCACGGTCCAAACCATCAGTCCTCTCCAACCCATCTATGCAAACCCACTGTCCAAACCATCAGCCCTCTCCAACCCATCTATGCAAACCCACTGTCCAAACCATCAGCCCTCTCCAACCCATCTATGCAAACCCACGGTCCAAACCATCAGTCCTCTCCCACCCATCTATGCAAACCCACTGTCCAAACCATCAGCCCTCTCCAACCCATCTATGCAAACCCACGGTCCAAACCATCAGTCCTCTCCCACCCATCTATGCAAACCCACTGTCCAAACCATCAGCCCTCTCCCACCCATCTATGCAAACCCACTGTCCAAACCATCAGCCCTCTCCCACCCATCTATGCAAACCCACTGTCCAAACCATCAGCCCTCTCCAACCCATCTATGCAAACCCACTGTCCAAACCATCAGCCCTCTCCAACCCATCTATGCAAACCCACTGTCCAAACCATCAGCCCTCTCCCACCCATCTATGCAAACCCACTGTCCAAACCATCAGCCCTCTCCAACCCATCTATGCAAACCCACTGTCCAAACCATCAGCCCTCTCCCACCCATCTATGCAAACCCACTGTCCAAACCATCAGCCCTCTCCAACCCATCTATGCAAACCCACTGTCCAAACCATCAGCCCTCTCCCACCCATCTATGCAAACCCACTGTCCAAACCATCAGCCCTCTCCAACCCATCTATGCAAACCCACTGTCCAAACCATCAGCCCTCTCTCACCCATCTATGCAAACTCACTGTCGAACCTCTTAGCAAAACTCCAGTCAGCCCTAACACAACCACAAGACATAATGCATCGACATCCCTGTGCCTGTGCAGTGCCCTTAGGTTTCTGCAATACCTCCCTTCCTAAAACCCCACCAGGAATGACCCTTTCAGGGTGGGCTTTATCCCCAGTTCATTCAAGAGACAGACGGGGCAGCTGCCCACTGTCGAGAAGAAAAAGAGCAGAGCCGAGAAGCTCTGACCCCCCAGCCCCATCACACACCCTTGCAGGAAAAGAGCACTTGAAAAACCAATTGGTTCAAAGGACCAGACGACTGAGACCTATCTTGGAGACCCCAGGGCAGGGGGTGTGGGGGAACATGGCTGGTAGGGGCTGCAGCGAAGAGAAGGACTGGCTGCAAGAGTGATGGACAAGGAAGTAAGACCAAGAGACGGGGCATGGGGTGGGGTGGGAAGGCAGGACTCATGTGCAGAGAGCTGCACTCGTCTCCCAGTTCCCCGGGGGGTTACGGAGAAGATAGCAGGGAAATCTCAGCCCACAGCTGGATGACAATGATCTTGGCCAAAGGATGCACTGTAGAGGCACTGGACTGGGATGGAGGGGATCTGCATACAATACTCCAAGCTCAGCTGCAGACCCATTAAGACCTCCCATCAATTCCCCGTCAGAAACCTTCCTTCCTTCCTGCCCTGAGCTCCTGAGGAGAAGGAGCCACATCAGAGCCTGCTAGGACGCCCCCCAGACCCTCCCTGTCCATGCACACCTCGCGCCCCACATCAGCAGGCTTCTTCGTCTCGGAGGGCGGTGCAGACATGCCCAGTGTGTGTGTGCACGGTGCCCAGCACAGCTGCCTGGGCTACGCAGGAAGTCAGGCGCCGGCAGACATTACACTTAAGGTGCAATTAAAGTTAATCACGTCTTACATAGTAACCCAGCCGCACGTTCAAGCAATGCACGGTGTGATAAAGCAGGAAGTAGGTCACCAAATTATTCCACCAAATAAATGGCTGGTTTCCATCGCACCTTAAATTGAAAGCGTGGAAGGGCCCTTGCCATTCAGCCTGATGCATGGCCAAGCTCTGGGATCAGCCCTGGTGCGGTCCCAGCAGCTGACTGTCGGTCCCGGTACTAGGACCACGATTTCATAGAAATCCCAGAGAAGTGGGGCTGGAAGGGACCTCCAGAGGTCACAGGCAGGATGAGCCCTATCCAAACCATCCTATACAACCCATCATATAAAGTGTTCATAAGACTACTGTCAACCGGGACACAACGCAACACCCGAACCTGCCACGGGTGAAGCAGGAGGACCACGGCAGCCAGCATCCTGCCTCTATAAAAGGGGCACGGGGTGCTGCAGTCCCCTGCTTTACCTGTGGCAGGTTCGGGTGTTCGGTCCGTGTTGTGTCAGGGTTGTGCAGAGTTGAGATTGTGGTTGTATGGGATGGTTTGGATAGGGATGATCCCCCCTCGGGCGGGGAGTTGGACTAGATGGGACCACTGGAGGTCCCTTCCAGCTCCGCTTCTCGGTGAACATGTGCCAGGGGCCTCAGACGGTGCAGTGAAGACGGTCCAAACCCTACCAGATCCCTCCCCGAGAGGGAAGAAGACACCAGTACTTCGATCACATAACAGGGTTACAAGACAGCCCAATTCTGAGCAGTGCTGAGCCCCGGCTATTCACAGGAGCACGCCGGGAGCTGCACCGCACTTCCAGAGGTACAGATACAGGGTCTCAAGCGATTTCAAAGCGCCTCTCCCATGCCCTCCCCTGCCAGGTTGTCAGTCCCAGCCCGCAGGCTTCTCCCCGTTTCTCCTGCTGCAGCTGATGACGCTGTTCACACCTAAAGCAGAGGAGCCGCTTTCCTTGCAGAGCTTGAAGGTGTCAGCGCCGCCCCCAGCTACCGACAGGGTGAAAATACAGGCGCTGGAACCGCAGGTTGCTTAAATCATGTCAGCCCCTGCTCCCCCTTCAGCATGTTCTTATTGCGAACGCAGGCCGACACGTCAGCCCCGGCGATGATTTCCAGCTCGGCGTGCACGAGGCGGCCACTTGGTCCTCACGATCGACAGGCAGAGGGATACCTTAGCCCCATTTCATAGGTGGGGAACCAAGGCAGCAACTGACCCAAGGAGCCCTGGACACTCCTACGCCTCCCATACTCACACAACCATGCGTGTGCATGGGTGCACACACCTGGGCTCTTGTCCCCACTCAGCTGCCTGGGGATTGCAAAGTATTTTCCCACTAAAAACCTCCCTTTCTAGTGGACACTGCTCTGCTTCACGTCCGAGCACCCCAAAAAGTGTTTTCTGGCTTCCTCGGGCCACAACAGGCTGCATTGCAAGCGCACTGGGCGTACTCGGTCCTCCGGTGCAGGCACACGACTGAGAAGCCTCCTGCTCTGTGCAGGGAGATCTGCTCCTCAACAGGCTTCTTGACCAGAGACCCCAACACGGGATGTAAAGCTGCTTCGAGATCTTATTAGTCGAGGATTTTCTGCAGGAAAGTGGGTCTCTCTGGCATGGACAGAGGGACTGGACCTGTCAGGGTTACACATATCATCCCAGGGACCACAGTCACACCCAGGTTTCCCCTATTAAGGGCTAACACCTTAGCAAGAGCAGAGAAGAACTGAGCTTTCCCTGGGCCACAATCCAGAGCAGATTCAAGGTGCATAGGAGAGGGTCTCATCCTGCTGCTGTCCTTTCCAGGTCCAGACTTCAGACAACACTTCAGGTAATAATTCCCAGAGGCATACAGGAGCACCCCGCTAGGCTGGATCCAGCTGCCAGCTCCTTCCTTGTCTCCATGAACATTAAATGCACCCACCTTTTAGAAAAGTGTCACTTAAACTTTGTATTAAATGTAATTTCCTCTCCCACCCCTTTTCATTAGCGATACGCAAGCTTTCATAGAATTATGCTGTTATTTCCCAGCAAAGTATTAGTCTTATTATGACGACCCGATACACTCCTGCTGCCTATTGTTATACATGAGCAAAGTTTCACTGAAATCAATTAAGAGGCAAAGTGTCCCATTCAATTCAATGGGAGTTTTTCTTAAATAAAACTGGCACCCAAGGAAACTGATAAGTGCTCAGGGAACAATTCTCGCATTACTTAAGATGCACCGGCAAGCGCATTACCTATTTGCTTCTGTGTAGTAGCTTTCCTCTTCATATTATACAATGCACCTACTTATTATTCTTATTATACAATTTTCCATTCAAATCCACATTGCAAGGGCCCTATTCAATGCAAAAGGACTAGGGGAAAGGATGGGAAAATGACATTTAAGGAACGCAATCCATAGTAGCACATTACACCACTCGTATTTCTGGCACTCTCATACCACAGGCTGAACTACATTTTAACTCCAATGTGGCCATCTGTGAAATCTGCCTGGTTACTGCATTATTTTTTTGCTAGACCGAATCTGTATTGTACAGAACGGCACAGATTCCCACAGCCATTGCAAAAGCTTTTGAAGCTCACAGCATTATAACTTTCTGCTCTTTCCGATGCAAAGTACCGAGGCCCAGATCTGTAATCTTTGCAAACCTTTGCAAGCACCCGAGTCTCTAGAGAGGCGCCTGCATTAAAATCACACCGCGCCCTAGCTCGAGACGGCTCCTCCGTGCATTCTCAGATCCGAAAATGCACCGGTTCAAGCTTATGTATTTGGATTCAATGGGATTTAAACGTATGCTTAAGAGCTTTCCCAAAGCCGGGGTCCTGCTTTGGAGAGGCGCGAGGTGCCTGCAACCCACGCTGGGGCTGCTCAGCCTGATAATCAAGCAGCTTTTATGGAGGGGACTAATTTGGGATCAAGGAGCCTTGCCCGAGGCCCTAAAAGCCTGCCTGTGGGTCGGGGGGTGGAACGAATGAGCCGTCGCCCTTCGGTCCTGGAAATTGTGACGTGCTGGAAGCTATGATCCACCCAGTGCAAGCCGAAAACCTACCCAGGTCCCTGAAAACCTGCCCGGGTCCATCTCTACCTGCTGATAAGAGTGGCCGAGCATCACCACGCTCTGCCGAGGGCCAGGAAAGTCGCCGGCACGGAGCAGACTCGCAGGACCAGGGCTTTCGTTCCTCCCCCGGCCTGAGCGGGATGGCTCCGGACAGGGGAGCTGGAAATGAATCCTCCATTCGCCCTGGGGGCTATTTCACAGCCAACCTCTCTCCACTTCACCTGCGTGACACCCGCTGCACAGCACCGGCTCCTGGCTGTTCCTTCCTTTCGGATACTGGGAGCGCTGTCTTTGCTGCTATTCAGCCAAGCCTAGTACAGCTCCCAACTCTGGCAGTCTTATGGCTTTGCTAATGCAGAGAAAGAAAAATGTGCATGAATGAGGGGCAAAACAGGGAGGGAAGCACTCGATTTGGCATTAAACTCCCCCAGAGAGAAAGGCACAGGCCACACCTAAGGCAATCGCAGAGCACGATAACAGCAAAGGCTTCCAAAGTTTCCCAGTCCAGGCCTTTCCCTGGGCGCTGCGGCTGCTGCATTTGCAGGCGAGCACCGGCCTCCCCTCCCAGCCGGCTCGATGCTAGTGTAAGCCAGGCAAGGACTGACCTGACCGGCTTCCAAAGCAAGTCGCAGCAGATCTCGGGCTGGATCACAACCCTCCGGGTTCCCCCCGGGGTATTTACATGCATTGTTTTAAACCACCAGTTCCTCCCCCAACCCAGATGTCCCCGAGGCCTGCGATGGGACCCATAGTGGACGTGCTGCTGCCCATGGGGTGGGTGAGGGCAAAGGACCCATCCACCCGCGAGCGAGCAAATCCAACGCCCCTCCGGGGACCAGAAGGCACACAACTATGCCTGTTACAAATGCACCGAGGCCCCCCACAAAGTGCTGCGTACAACTGCACGTCTAACAGGTGTGGGGCTCAGTTTGCAAGGGAGAGAAAGGGGGAGAGTCCTGACCACTAGGCCTGAAGTCCACCTAGCACAGAAAGAGCCTCCGAGGTCTCGTCCCGGTTTCACAGAAGAGCTGACTTAACTCTGCTGGGGCTCGAATCAGGCTACCAAGGAGCTCTGCTATCCCAAATCGGAGGCAAAGCCAACAAACAGCACACACGCACCCCCTGAGCCCCCTCCAGCTGCTTTCCCCGCTATTACACTGCAATCAAGCGTGCTTGTTGCAAGCACGCTCTTGTGAGCAGTTCACCTGGCAGGCAGGCCGGCGAGGCTGTTCCTCTCACCTTGCCCCATTTGCTGCCTCCTGACCCAAAGCAATAAATTATTATTATATGCACTGGCTTCACGAGCAATTAAGGCATTGGCGATGATGGACTGCGCAGAGGCCCAGTGTCTCGCGGCGTGTGCTGAAATAGCCCAGATATTAAAAACCCTGCAAAGATCTCATGGAAAGACTGATAAGGCAGATGTTGCACCTAACGGTCCTTTTGCAAGCACAAAGTCCTCCGCCAGTTTTTCTCCAGCGTGTTGCAGTCTGGCTACTTCCGAGTCTCAGACCACTGTGTTTTGCACTAGCCGTAAAGAACTGTGCACACCGGGCTGTCCAAAACCACTGCCCCTCCGCACACTGCCTCTGCCAGCCCCTGGGAGGAAAGCACATCAGCTCTCTGCAGTGCTGCAGCTGGCAAGGTGGAAAGACAGTGCAGGACTGGTTGGAGAGAGGACCCAGATGTTCCCCAGATGTTCCAGGCCAGAGGGTCTTGCTCTTCTGCTCAGGGTCAGACACGTCACCAAATCCAGGGTCAAAAAACGAGTGGGAACTAAGAGCTGGCATATTCCTAGGGTTGCCTCAAGTCTATCAAGGGGGGCCTCAAGTCTGAGGACCATCCTAGGACCGTCTCAGCAGGTCCTATCCTGGCAGAGCAGCAGCAGTGCCCCGTCTCCCTGCTTCTACCCAGAGCATGTCACCGGGTGTCTCTCACTTAGCAGACTTTGCTCCTTGTCACTGTGGGGGAGGGATTTAAAGTGGTGATGGTGGGGGGATCCCCTTGGTGCACGACTGCCCCTGGGTTCCTCTCTCCGCTTCCCCAGCCTCGTGCAACTCCTCTCTCCTGTGGCTGCAGACCAGTGACGGCATGATACCAGGACCCCCACACAGCTCTCCTGCCCACTTGATGGAGGTGGGTACTCCTAAGTGAACCCCCAAAATCTCACTGGCTTCTGGATCAGACCCAGAGCTAGGCACCAGGAAGGTCAGAGGTCATCAGCAGCACACCAAAGTCCAGCGCTCCATTTTGGACAGGCTATAGGACCCTGCTCCTATAGCCCGGCACTGCAGAAGCCGACTTCCCTCCTGCACCAATTCACATGGAGACCCTAAGCCTGGCCACGGCATCAATAAAACACTACCCAGGTTCCTGTTTGATCGGCCTGAGCCCAAACCTTGCTAGCCACAACTCTATGCAAGTCAAGCAGGGAAGTCCATCGCCGTTCCCTGCCCCTCCCAAGGTCAGACTATCCCAAAGGGGTGAAACCTTTCAGGCTCTGCCAGGCTGGATGGCTATCCTTCCAAACCTGTTCTTGAGACTGAGCTCTTCCAGTGACTTGAGCAAAATCCTAACTAGGGCCCCCTCCATGTTGGCAACACGAAACACTTTACAAAGAGAAGGAGCTTATTGCCACTGCACCCAAAACACGTGTCGATCCCCAGACCCCATCAGCAGAAATGAGACGGAACAAAGGAGATCGATTTGCTGCCTTGAGTATTATTTAGGATTTGCATAATGCTAGCTCTTAAAGACCCCCAACTTTGGCTGAGATCTGGACTCCTGAACACTGCAAATCCCCCCAAGCATGAGAGTCCCTGCCGCAAAGTCCTTGCAAAGCGCACAGAGCAGGGAGGACCACAGGTGAAGCAGAGGCAAACGTCTTGCCCAAGGTGAGCAAGCAGAATCCCATTAGGGGCTGCTCGGTTTGTTCCCAAATTAGCCGAACTGATGAAGATCACCAGGGACCCAGGTGGCAAAACGGAGGGAAATGTAGGTTTTCCCTTCTAACAGAGAAAAAAAGCAGATTTTTCATTTCAACAGAGAAACACATGGATTTTCCACTTTTGCAAAGGAAGCTGCAAGAGCTTCTTGCAAAAAGGGGGGCAACCCCTAAGCCCTGACCCAAGAGGGAGGGAGGGAGAGGGGGACGGGGCAGGGCCTGAGACTCTTGAGTCAACCAGGGCTTGGCTCAGGCTCCCGTTCCCTCCTGGAGCCTTTGGGGTAAGTGGGGCTGGCAGGGAGCTGGGGGAGGACGGCTGCATGTCGGGGATGGGAAGCACCAGCTGGTGTGTGGGGGCAAGACAAGGCTCTCACTGGGGTTGTAGAGAAGCAGCAGCAAGGTGCCAGACTGCCATGCATAGACCCTGAGGTGGTGCAGAGTCACTTGGAAGAACTGGATGTGTCTAGGTCGGCAGGCCCGGACAAGCTCCATCCGAGGGTGCTGAAGGCACTGGCCGACACCATTGCACACCCACTGGCGGGAATATTTGAACGCTCGTGGCGCACGGGCCAAGTCCCGGAGGACTGGAAAAGGGCCAATGTGGTCCCCATTTTCAAGAAGGGGAGGAAGGAGGACCCGGGCAACTATAGGCCAGTCAGTCTCACCTCCATCCTCAGCAAAGTCTTTGAAAAAATTATCAAGGCTCACATATGCGAGAGTCCGGCAGGACAAATGATGCTGAGGGGAAACCAGCACGGGTTCATGGCAGGCAGATCGTGCCTGACTAATCTAGTCTCTTTTTATGACCAGGTTATGAAACGCCTGGACACAGGAGGAGGAGTGGATGTCGTATACTTAGACTTCAGTGTACCAGCGGGGTCCTGCAGGAGGGCCGTGAGCTCCTTAAGGCCCCCTCTCCGTGTCAAGTTGGCCCAAGGGCACCCTCTATTTCTCGCCTGCCACGACTTTGATGGTCTAAATTGGTTGGGAGGCTGCCTCACGTCTTCTTGGACACGGTCTGATGTACACTCTAGTCCCGTAGACTCCTGGACCCCTCGTGGGTCTTGCCCTGCCAACAGGTGCTTCGGAGCACCCTAGCCTTATGGGCTACGCGTGGCTCCAACCACCCCTAATACCACGCCCCAAGCCTCGCAGAAGGAATTGACGTTGGATTGTCCCTATCTTTCTACATACGCGGCCGCCCCCTCCTGGGGCTCTCCTCGACCTCTCGGGGCCTTCTCTGCGCTGTCGCCCCCTGTCTGGGGCCTTCTCAATAGTGCCCCCTCCTGGGGCTCGCCACGCCCGCACTGGGCTTCTCGATAACGCCCACTTTCTGGGGCTCTCTGCGCCCACACTGGGCTTCTCAATAAGGCACTCCCCTCTCCGGGGCTCGCCGTGCCCAACTTGGGCTTTCCAATAATGTTGCCCCCTTTCTGGGGCTCGCCACGCCCGTGCTAGGGCTTCTCCAAAGTGCCCCTCTCTGGGGCCGGGGTCTAAGCACCCCGTAAGCTGCGCCCTCACTGGCGCGGGGGTCCTCACACTCCGTTGTGAGTCCCTGATGAGGCCTCCTCCTACCCCTAATAGCCTCACCCAAACCACCGGTGTAATAAACAACACAAAACACAAGCCCCTAGGCGACAACATAACTATAAGCCGCCTGGCTATAACCACATTGCTCCGACATCTTAGAGCTGCCTTCTGTTATCTGGCTTAGGCACTACCTGCGATTCTCACTGCTTCTCGTATCATGGCAGAGGGAGCTCCTGCCTCTCTGGCTGCTGGCAGGGAACCACAGGCGTCTGCTTCTGGGCTTTATAGGAGCCAGGCCCTGCCTCCTACAGACAGCTGACTGCTGGCAGGTGTGGGTCATTTGCTCCCTCCAGTTGCCCTGGCAAGCCACAGGTGGACTCCTATTCCCTGCTAGGGCTCTTTTCCCCGGCAGTTTCCCCTCTCTAGGAGCAGGGCACCTCAGTGCTCTGCGACATTCAGGAAGGCCTTCAATACGGTATCCCACCCCATACTGGTGAACAAGTTAAGAGGCTGTGACTTGGATGACTACACAGTCCGGTGGGTGGCGAATTGGCTGGAGGGTCGCACCTAGAATGTCGTGGTGGATGGGTCGGTTTCAACCTGGGAGGGTGTGGGCAGTGGGGTCCCGCAGGGCTCGGTCCTGGGACCGGTACTCTTCAATGTCTTCATCAGCGACTTGGACGAGGGAGTGAAGTGCACTCTGCCCAAGTTTGCGGATGACACAAAACTGTGGGGAGAAGTGGACACGGCGGAGGGCAGGGAACAGCTGCAAGAAGACCTGGACAGGTTGGACAAGTGGGCAGAAAACAACAGAATGCAGTTCAACAAGGAGAAATGCAAAGTGCTGCACCTAGGGAGGAAAAATGTCCAGCACACCTACAGCCTAGGGAATGACCTGCTGGGTGGCACGGAAGTGAAAAGGAATGTTGGAGTATTAGTGGACTCCAAGATGAACATGAGTCGGCAGTGTGACGAAGTAATCAGGAAAGCTAATGACACTTTATCTTGCATCAGCAGATGCATGACGAATAGGTCCAAGGAGGTGATACTTCCCCTCTATCGGGCGCTGGTCAGACCGCAGTTGGAGTACTGCGTGCAATTCTGGGCGCCGCACTTCAAGAGGGATGCGGATAACCTGGAGAGGGTCCAGAGAAGGGCAACTCGTATGGTCAAGGGCCTACAGACCAAGCCCTACGAGGAGAGACTAGAGAAACTGGACCTTTTCAGCCTCCGCAAGAGAAGGTTGAGAGGCGACCTTGTGGCTGCCTATAAGTTCATCACGGGGGCACAGAAGGGAATTGGTGAGGATTTATTCACCAAGGCGCCCCCGGGGGTTACAAGAAATAATGGCCACAAGCTAGCAGAGAGCAGATTTAGACTGGACATTAGGAAGAACTTCTTCACAGTTCGAGTGGCCAAGGTCTGGAACGGGCTCCCAAGGGAGGTGGTGCTCTCCCCTACCCTGCAGGTCTTCAAGAGGAGGTTAGATAAGCATCTAGCTGGGGTCATCTAGACCCAGCACTCTTTCCTGCCTATGCAGGGGGTCGGACTCGATGATCTATTGAGGTCCCTTCCAACCCTAACATCTATGAACCCATGAACAACCCCCCACACCCACCCATAAACCCCACACAAATACCCACACCCCTCCAAAGCCTTTCACAACCCCTCACACAAACCCCACACCCACATATCAACCCCACGTACTCCCATACCCACAACCCCCCCACTACAAACCCCATACCCTTCCCACACCACGTCCTGGTGCATGGGGGGAGCTGCTGCCGGGAGGGAGCAAGTGAGGGGCTAAGCAGGGAGTAAGGGGCACTGGCAGGGCTGGGGGGGGCTGTGGCTTGGGAGTGAGGGGCACTGGCATATCAGGGCTACTCAGCACCACAAAGCGGAGGGGGCAAGAACCAACCACAGCTGGACCCGTGTCCTGGTAAGTGAGGGGGGGCAGCAGAAGCGCTGATTTTCCATGATGAAAAACCCAAAAATGAAATGCCAAAATATATAGGTATTTAGAATTTATTTTATTATAGTGATTCAGGCACTGGTAGGTTTCCAAATTGCTTTAAAACTGTAAATATATCAATAAAACATTGTGTTCAACTGGTGTGTGTGTGTGTGTGTGTGTGTGTGTAGTGGCCTTTCATTTTCATCACAAATTTTGGGGTTCTAGTAAGAGAATTTGCAATTTTTATCAGGGAATTATGATTTTTAAACGGAGAAAACCAGGATCCCCAAAGAGCACCAGTGTCACTAATCAGTACACACATCCCCTGCAACCGGGCTCCACGCGCCCCCTGAGCTCCACTCCACCCCCTCGCCTGGCATCACCGGTACCAAGGCCGGACAACAACACGTGTCGTCTCGTTCTGCTAATCGTTAGCGAGAAGTTAGGGTCACTCTAACAGGCGTCAGGGCAGTCCTAGGCCCAACCCAGATCCCCGAGTCCTCTTCTGGTATTTCTGATTTATAATCATAACAGGGAAAAAGCCATTTTCACTCGTTCCTCTCTCCCCACCTAATACAGGAAAAACCCACCACAACCCCCGGAGAAGCCAACAGCTTTGCAACAGGGAACACAACCGCTGCCCCAGCACGGACCCAGATGAAGCAAGGCTGAGAAACTCCCCTTTCCCCGAGTTACAGCGTCAGCCCTGTGCAAAACGCAGACAGGACAGCGTTTGGTTTGCTTTCCTTCGCTTTTCCTTTTCCAAGTCCGGCAGCATCCCCCTAAGCAACGCTGCACCAGGCTGAAGCCGGCGGCTGCGAATGCCGACGTGACAGAATTTCAGTCCTCCAAGACCTTTCTTTGCAGAGCTTAACTCATCAAGGCTGTGGGGTGGGGCGCTCTGCCGTGCGGCGGGGGGGTTGCGAGCGCACACACGGATAAGGACAAAGTGAGATTAGGACATCCTAAGCAGCATGTAGGCCAGTAGGTCATTTTGTTCCAAGACAGCACAGATTAAAGGATGACAGACCCCGGCTTTAGGAGAATTCACGTGACCCGGTGAGCACATTCCTCAGCTTAGATCGGTCGTTACCATCTCTCTCTCTCCTCGGGAAACGGAGAGGAAAGTACCGCCTAGGAAATATCTCAGTACATCACGCAGTGACCAGCCCTACTTATTCATCGCAGCCTGCCCTCCTCCAAGCCCAGCGTCTTGGAAGGAGCTCCAAACACTTTGCAAAAAGTCATATAATCCTTGCCCCCCTGCCAGCAAGGGATTAGTCCCATTGGATGGATTAAGTCATATTAACTCACACACATTAAGTCGCAGAGGACGGGAGCCCTGGCGGGAACACAGAGCATGCCGAGGGGGAGCAGCCCTTGCTTCATAGAGCAAAATGCAAGAGAGATGTCTAGGCCCAGTTGCACTATAGGGCTAAGGATGGGTCTGCCTTGGCTTCAGGGTGAGAAGTGCATGCTCCATGGGACATCCCATCATTCTCAGAGTTGGCTAAATCCACAGTGGGGTGAGAAGAAGAGACCAGACCTCCTGATTAGACTAGTGTCCCGGTACAAACTAGTCCAGCAGACAATGAAAATGGTTGTGGGGCTGGGGCACATGACTTGTAAGGAGACACTGCAGGAAATGGGCTGATTGAGCCTGCAGAAGAGAAGACCGAGGGGGATTGAATAACAGCTTCACCTCCCTGCAGGGGGGCTGCAAAGAGGATGGAGCTGGACTGGTCTCAGTGGGGGCAGATGACAGGACAAGGAGCAATGGGCTCCAGCTGCAGCAAGGGAAATTGAGGTTGGATATTAGGAAAACCTCTCCCTAGGAGGGTGGTGAAGCACTGGGACAGGTTCCCCAGAGAGGTGGAGGGGTCTACATCCTTGGAGGTGTTGAAGACCCAACTCGACAAAGCCTTGGCTGGGATGATGGAGTTGGGTTTGGTCCTACTTGGAGCAAGGGTTGGACTAGATGCGACCTCCTGAGCTCCCTTCAACCCTCATTTCCTATGATTCTCTCCCATGTGGTTCAGTAATTACACTTTACAGCATCTGATTGCTTCTGGTTACTCTTCTTTTTCTTCTTTGCATGGTGATGCTCTCCAGAAACCACCCTGGTTTTGCATTAGAGCACATGTCACTTCATTGAGCAAACTTAACTGCCAAGGTCGTTGCACGCGTACACCCTGCGAACTGATGCAACCACACGACTGGGCAATGCATGACCAGCCCCAGGTCAGGACAAGTCAGGGCCACGCTTCCCAAGCGTCCTTTCCCCAGGTGTGAGGCTCGGGGGAAATTCTGAACTCTGGCAATTCTCCAGAAAGACACCAAGGAAAGCACTAACAACCCAACGAGGATGAAATTCAGAAATCTCCTTTTTATTCTCCAATAGTCCAGGGAACAGCAACTGTTCTTCTCATCAAAAGGGTTAGGGTGAGGGTCAGCCCTTCTTGGATCTGCAGGGAGCCCAAACATGACGGATTTATCCTCCCAACAACTTCTGGGAGGCAGGTCACTATAACCCCCATTGAAAAGCAGCAGGGCTGAGGCTCTGCAAAGTTTAAATCAGCTGTTTCCACTCCAAACCCAGTCTTTGGAAAGGCTGAACCCCCCTTAGGTCCCACTCAACTCGCTGCCAACGACAGGAGTTTGGCGACTTCAAGCACGAGGCCCACCGTTTCTTCTGTTGGGGTTACGGGAACCTCTTTGCCTCTTCACACCCGTCATTAAACCGGCATCCGTTCTCGAGAATAAATGACTGGCCTCAGGTCACAGGGGAAGCCTGTGGCAGACCCGAGAGCACGACGCCGAGGAGCTCCTGTGCAATCCCCGTGCCGCAAAAGCACCCAACCTCCTCCACTTCCCCATTCTGACAGCTGCTCGATGGATGCCGTGATGAAGCAGACGCTGCAGCATCAAAACCAAGCACCGCTGAGACACCTAAATCAAGCCTGGGCAGAGAAATAGCATGCAAGCATGAAGGAAGAGTCTGAAACCCAACATGCTTCAAATGCCCAGAGCTTCCAGGACCATTTCAATCCGGGATGCTGCGTCTCTCCACTGAGCTGCTCCTCGATGAGCGTTGCTAACAGGCCGCAGCGATTCATCGCGACTCCCTTCCTCCCTGCTCCGTGGTCCGTCCCGCGCAGGATGAAAGCGGGCAGGAGCTCCCAAGCAGCTGAGTTGGTGGACGTTTCTCCCAAATTAAACAAACCAGAGCTTGCCTCCAGCCCAAAGTGCTTGCATGGCCTGTGACAGCCACTACAGAGCCACGCTCCTGACACCAAGGTGGCGACGGCCAGAGGGTTTTTGAAAGGGCATCTATGCAAAGACCCCAACGCAATCACCACTTGCATTCACGCAGTAAAACCCCAATGGAGGGTTTCACTCCCACCTCCCCATAATGCACGGACATGCCGTGGTTTGTACCCAACTACAGAGTTTCGATGCCCTGGCCTCTGCTGACCACATCAGTCATCATTGTACAACACATCCACTCAGAGATGTTTTGTGAAAGGACCTCAGTCCTCATTACAATTAATTGAGCCTCCCCACCCCTCTCCAGGAGGTATCGATATTCCCACTGGACAGAGCAAGTCACAAAAACTCAGAAGTGAACAGCCACGTAGGTCCAAAGTCGCACCGAGTGCCACATCCGAAGTCATACCGAGTGCCAGGAGTGCACCCTGCTCAAACCACAGGAGCACGATGCCTCTAATGGAAAAGAAACCGTTTCCAAGCCCAGAACACACGCCTAGGACCGATTTCCCTTTTAAATCAGATACACAGGTCAAATGCATCATCCGTGGATGTTAGCATGGAGCAGACTATCTCCCTAGCACAGCACTGCATTTTGTGACAACGGGGTCATCTGCGGTCGATGCAAACGCTGCATCCTTCCTGAGTACTCGCTGAAGGGGGAAGCTGGGGTGCTGCTTTTTGTTCAATAAACCAAGCATTTCAGTGGATGGTAGAGGCGCTTCTGAAAGCTGCAACGAAGCTAAACCACCCTGCCGCTCCACTTACCTACGGTTCTGCCGTCTCTGTTGCAAAGCAAAGGGAGCCACAAGCACTGAGCAATGAGAGTTCATGAGAACCTAAAACCAGCGTTACACAACCATCGGTAACTGCGGCTCCGAATCTTCTGAGGTTTATACGGGCCCCAAAACTTGACAGCATGGATCAAGTGAACCCAGGCACTGCATACTGGGGGTGACAATATTCCCCCTGTAATCCCAATATACAGGTTTGCTATTGCATGCCGCTTGCCTGGAACGCCTCCATACCTGGTATACCGAATGGGACTCTTTTCATTACTGACTATCCTGGAATAGCCAAAACTGCCCCCGCAAAGCACGGGCTTACCTAATAGCCAGGCACTGATAAACCAGCTCTTGGGCTGTATGCTCTATTAACGAGGTTTTGACCGCAGCCCAGGCTGGGGATGGAGACTGGGCTGTGCCAGTGCTCCTGTTGGGACCTCAAGCTAGAGGGTCCTGGGTAAGTGTCTTGCCCCTCCACTCGGGGTCAGACCGACACCATATTTCAGGTAAGGCAGGGATTTTACCCTCTGGCCAGACTGGCACGGACTGGGAGGAAAGGGGGTGCCTTCCCCGGTAGTAGGAGACGTGGCCCTCGATACCCAAGATCTCTTGAGTGTATATTAACAACCTGCTATAGAGGCATGACGTGGGCTATGGTGGTCCCCCTGTGTTACCTGTGGCATGTTCAAATATGTCTTGAGTTCAAGTTGATGGTCATTTTATTAAGAGGTTAGATTATAGACTGGCATCCAGGTTGCAACCATATTGGTCTAAAGGAAAAGGCCACAGAGGAAAAGGCAATCAGGACTGGTAGTAGAGATGATATCTTTTATTAAACCAAATTATACACACACATACACATAGACATATATATACATATACACACACACAAAGATTAGATTATAGATTTGCATGGGATCATTTAGGATAGGGCTGATCCTGCCTCAGGCAGGGGGTTGGACTAGATGGGACCTCTAGCAATCCCTTCCAGCCCCACTTCTCTAGGATTATCGCATTGCCTTTGCGAGTCTTTACTGACATCCATCACCCCCATATCTAATCAGCTTCCATGGGAATCGATCCCAGTCATGAAATCCTCTAGAAAAACAAAACACAGATGGCAGCAGAAGAGGTCCATGCCCAGCTGTTTGCACGATTCAGCCCAGGTGTTTCGCCAAGCCTGACACAGGCTTGGGGGTCGGACTTGATGATCTGTTGAGGTCCCTTCTGTCCCTAGCATCTATGAATCTATGAATTGCAAAGCTTCTTCTAAAAATGCTTCCAGGACACCTTCACTAAGGCCTTGCTCAGCATGCAGCCCGAAGGAAATCCATGGCACCACCTTCGCAGCAGAGGATCAAGATTTTGCAAAGGAAGTTGGGCCTTTGGATGCATTGGGTTTAGCAGCCCAGCCTGAGTAGGGTTAGGCATCAACATGCCCCACAAGCTAATTTTGGACAGTACAGCAATGATTTCTATCTGAAGAGCAACCCTCTCCCCAGGTTTCGGGTACAGAGCCGTTTCACCCTAGTCTGCGTAGCATTTGGCCCTGCCCTCGTGGCCATGGCAAAATTGCACTGTGCAACGCGGCTCACATCTGTCACGCCGGGTTCGTGAGCTGAAGGTCAGGAGGGATTATTAGACAGTCTGGTGTGACTTCCCAGACCTCGCAGATCATTACACTCCCCCCAGCTGCCCCTGCGCTGAGCCCAAAAAAACGTGTTAAGCGGAGGCACAACGTCCAGACAGGCATCCATCCATCCATCCAGTCTGCATTTTAGGACATTGCAATATGGAGAGTCCACCGTCTCCCTTAGTCATTTGTTCCAGCGGTTAATCGCACTTGCTGTTAAAAAATTAATGCCTAATTACTCATTTGAATTTGTCTGGCTTCAGCTTCCAGCCTTGAGTTCTTGTTGTGTTGCTTCTTAGTACCTGTAGTTCTTTGGCTGTGATGCTGCCTACCTGTAAAAGCATGACAGTCACCAAAACATTGATTCATAGGGCTGGAAGGGCCCTCTAGGGTCATCGTTTCCAGCCCCCACTGCTCCTAAACCACCCCAGGCAGAGGCACATCCTGCCTCTTCTTCAAAACCTCACCTCCCCTGGCCTTTTGCTGTCCTGTGGCTTTGACAGTGAGGAAGGTCCTCCAGAGATCAAGTCCTCCTTCAACTTTCCCTGCTTTCCACTAAACCGAACAAGCTCCTTTCAAGCTTCTCAAATAGGTTTCTTGGCTCTTTTCTGTATCCCTGCCTATTCTTCAACCATCCCTTTAAAACATGCACACCAGCACGAGGTAGCATCACGTCTGGACCCCAGCCTTTTATCCAGAATCCTAAAAACACATCCACTCCAGCCCCTTGCACGCTGCAGACACGAAGCAAAAAACAACCCTTCAACGAGCCACAGTTAAAAGGCAGGAGAGACCGCAACAGTGCCAATGGACTTCTGCTGCAATGGTGGGAATCGCCGATTAACATATCCTCAGAAGATCCTGGAAAGAGGACCATGACTAACTCTACAGAGGATGGCAACCATCCTCCAGTGAGCACACGCACGTATGCATGCATGCATGCATGCATGCGCGCACATGTACACATGCATGCATGCATGCGCACACATGTACACATGCATGCATGCATGGGCGCACACACTTCTTGTCCATCTGACCCAAGAGAAAACTCTTTCCTGACACTCAATGCAGTGATCGGTTTGACCCCAAGTAGATGAGCACGACCCTTCAGCCAGGTACCTTTTATGTACCAGCAGGCCCATCCAAACTCCCACCATCCAGCATTTCTGAAGAAAGTGGGGGAAAAAACCCTACAAAGCCTTTCTAAATGGAGCATGTTCCCTCCTTGGCCCCTAGACTGGACTAGCAAAAGCTCTGGACACAATGCCGAAGGACCTCCTGCATGGAGCATGACCCCACCATCCATCTCACCAATACAGTATTCAGACATAACCCCCTGCTCCTATTCCTCTCCATGTCTACACACACCCCCCGGCAGGTATTAGCCCTTTTGGTCTCAGCATCACCCCGGGATCTCCCACCGAGTTGCTTGTCCATCATGATCCCTGCAAACCTTTCCAAACTCAGTGCAGCCCCTTCCCTGATCGTGAGGTCAGCCTTTGCCTTTAGCTGCCTTAAAACACATCCGCTCATTCTTCTTGCCCCTGACCACAGGAGGAAGCTGCGTGTGCACGGGAGCACTTGGCTTGGGGATGGGTTGGCTTTGTCATTCTTCTTTATTTATTCAGCGGACCGGCAAAGGCAGGCCAGAGAAGCGCATTTGCATTCGGAGCACGGGGTGGGGACCTTTCGTGGGCTCAAATGACTCCCTGAGAAAGCTGTACCGCCCGCGCAGGCGAACTTTATCCATCCCCATGTCAGATTGATCCAGAACAACTAGCATCCCTTTCTTGCAACGAGAAGCCACTTCCTATGGCGAGCTACTGAGGTGTAACCAGATCGACAAGATTTGTAGGTCAGCTCCTCGTCTGAAATTTCCACTTCTCATTTGCCGCTCGTACATTATTTACCGTCACAAAGAGCCAAGGGGGGAAGACCAGAGATAGCAGAGCAAGGAGACCTGCTCCACAGCAAGGCCAGGACAAGCTCCCAAAACAGGGCACACGCACCATCAACCATGACCCCCGTGTTAGAGTTGCACCACGTTCATTATTTAGCCCCGGGTTTTATTTGGTGCCGTCCATGGGAGGAAGGTGCCCGGAGGAAGCCAGGGGAGGGAGGGAGCAGAGCAGCCACCTTGCATCGGCAGGTAAAGAGAAATGATGGAAAGCATTGGACATTATGAGGCCACGGACCATCAACTCAATTGAATGCGATGGTTACACGGCAAAGGGCAGGGGAAAAGGAAAAACCCGGTGGAGGAAAGCTGCTAGGCTCTCAAAATACACCGCGCGCGGGGAGCCGGCACAACTGACTGCGGGCATTAAGATCAAAATCATCTCCCAGCGAAACCCAGATTTTCAACAGCAGAAACCACCAGCACAAAACCCCCCACAAACCAAACCCAACTCTTCCCCCGCACAACCCAAGACAGCAACGATTCCCGGGGACGGAGGCTGGGGCACGGCTGATGAAAGCCGTCTGTGCGCGTTGCTCCCTTTCTTCATCAAAATCCATTTTCTGTCCTCAAAATGAGAACCGCCTCTTCCTCCCCCAGCACACAACCGAACCGCGCCGGCGGCGCCCGATTAAAGCACCCGTGGGAAAGCACCCTGTCAAAATTCCTGATTTTCCAACCAAAGCCACGCAGCAAACCAGGGAATTTAAGACATTTTGTGGCTTCTTCAAAAGAAACCAGAACATTTTGGTGAGTTGTTGAAAAATGGGAGGGGGGAGGGAAAGAAACAGGAAGCGAGATTTTATTTTCTTCTTCTTTACTTTCTAAATGTTTCATGGAAAATATTTACCCTTCTCCAACCCGCTCCGGTTTTGCCTTCTGCATAGCACCAGGAGTGCTGCCTGTGTTCGCTAATAGCTGGGGGGAGTATTTTGACAGTTTTATATCACACCAGCAATTGTAACACCCTCTTCCCAAGCTCAAAGTAATTCCCCTGATCATTTTAATTTTTTTTTTCCATGTGGCTACCCATTTCCCCCACTCCCCCATGCATTACTAATCAGTGGGTTGAGAGTAACACATCGTTCAGGGCTGGGAGGAGGAATTATTTATATTGTCTCGTTTTCACAAGGCAAAAACACCGGAGCATTTCTCCCTCCCCTTCCAGATCGGCTGCTAGCGTGCCCTCCCTCGGCTGTCAGCTCGGCGGCAAAGCCCACGAAACGTTGTTTTTGTGTAGGTCCTACATAATCCGCAGCTATTTCCTCCTCCCTCACCCACTTCTGCGCGCACGCACACATCATGGTAAAGGAGCGGCTGTTTTAACTTGGACTTTTCCGTGCATATTTGCAACCCAAGCGACTTTAAAAGGTTTGCCAGCAAGCAGGCAAAGTCTCAACCCTGCACAACACGACCCCTCTGCTGCTGCTCTGCAGGACCGGTCTTCATTTCTACACGGCGTGGCATGGTCCGATCCTGTGGGAACCGGCCCACCGAAATGGCTGGCACAAAATCACGCCCCGAGCATCTGTCACTTTTCAGCTCAGGGGTGCTGCTGCAGCCAAGGCTGGAGATTTGAGCTGGGCTGTGCCAATGCTCCTGCTGGGATTGAAAGCCGGAGGGGTCCTAGCTAGTGGGTCTCACCCCCCGGCTCAGGGTCAGATGGATGCCACGTTTGGGGTGGGATGTTACCCCATGGTCTGACTGGTACGGGGTAGAGGGGTTTGCCTATCCCTGCATTGGGGGGCACGACTGCTACCTGGGATCTCGTGAGTGTGTTTTACAGAGGCAGGACGCTGACTGCCGCGGTCCCCCTGCTTTCCTTGGGGCAGGTCTGGGACTCGTGTCTTGTGCTGACGGTAGTCGTACAAAAAAAGGGGATGATGGGTTTGTCTGGGATGGTTTGAACAGGGCCGATCCTGCCTCAGGCAGGGGTTGGACTAGATCTTAGACTCATAGAAAATGAGGGTTGGGAGGGACCTCAGGGAGTCGCATCTAGTTCAACCCCTGCTCCAAGCAGGACCAGCCCCAACTACATCATCCCAGCCAAGGTTTTGTCTACCCGGGTCTTCAAAACCTCCAAGGAAGGAGATTGCAACCCCTCTCTGGGTAACCTGTTGCAGTGTTTCATCACCCTCCTAGGAAGAAAGTTTTTCCTAATATCCAACCTCAACTTCCCTTGCCGCAGCTTGAGCCCATTGCTCCTCCTTCTGTCCTAAAAGGCCTCTGAAGCTCCCTTCCAGCCCCGCTTCACTATGATTTCTATGAACACAATCGTGCACAGCTATGGACTAAAGTGCAACTCTCCCCCCACTTCCAAAGGCACTTAGGCACCCATCTCCCATGGAAAATGAATAAAAAGCAGGCACCTAACTTCTTGTAGGGTGCCTCGAAGGCCCCACTAAGCTTTCCCCTCTGATCACATCTGGCTCAAAGCAACGCACAGGACCAAAACTCCCTTAATTAGAGTGTGCACAAGTTACTTGCAGGAAGATAAGCACCTGACCCCAAGAACCCCCCTTGCCAACACCAGGGCTGCGGCTTCTCTGCCACAATTACAGATGTTGGAGCTCTTAATGACGGTGCTTAGCACTGCTGCTTCCCAGCTTCAAAGAGAGAAACAGTGGTTAATTAACCTTGCCTGTAAGTGAATCTTCTCCAACATCACCCAGCCCCAACATCTTCATCCTAGGTCATACAGCACCAGCTCTTGGCCCCGGTCCCCAGGTTCTCTCCTTTTCCCTTTTGCAGGCAATGAGACTGCCTCCGTCAGCAGCAAAAACCTTGGAGCGTTTCCAAATTCTACCTTATCCTCGGTGGAGCAAGGAAACATTCCTGCTCCATTGTCTGCATTTCACAGCAGGGTGGGGAAGTTTCTCACCCGGACCCCTGCAATTAGTGATTACTGCCTTGAGGCCCCCTTTGCTGCAAGGCTGGAGGCCCAGGAGATGGATAAAATCCCCTACAATCATTTCCCTGCACCGAGGAGAGCGTCCCACCCCTCCATTGGGCACAACGGGCCCAGCACAGGATGCTCCCGGCATCCTCCTCCTGCACGGATTATACAAAATGGTCCCTCCAAGCAACCAGTTGTGCATTAGGGTCCTACGATGTTGGGCAGGGAATATAGGGTCCTACGATGTTGGGCAGGGAATATAGGGTCCTACGATGTTGAGGAGGGAAACAATCACAGGCAGAAACGTCGGACGTCCAGGTCTCCTGAGTCGCGGCCGAGGGCACCAGGAAGCTGGGAATCTCACTGCCATGGCACCACTACTACGGGTGCTTAATGAGGACTCAAGTTCCCAAGACAAGCCGCACACCTTGACACCAACCTTGCAATCAGACCTACACCAACCTTGCAATCAGACCTGTGCGGGTCCCCCCCCCCCACCAAACCTGTCTTTGCAATGCACTCTTCTGTTTGCATGCAGTTTGCCCTTCATGAAAGGTGCCATAATAACACACCTGGAGACCACAGGTATCCAATTTAGTGACTGGCAGAACAGGGACGTCACAAGCCCAACTCAAGACAACTCCAATGTGAGCTGGAGACTTCCTCTGGAAGGAGATGGACCAGTGTGATCTCTATAAGTTTGGTGTCTTATGGTGAAGACCTGGTCAGGGCCCACTGTAATGGGGACAGCGTGAACCCCAGATCCCAGAGCTGGACTAAGACCCCGATTTTAAAAGAGACATCCTCTCTCTCTGGCCGCCGTCTCCCTGTTCTCTTCCAATGCACTTGACCATTCACGTTAACCATACGTATAACTTGTGCTTGCTGGAGATCCACAACATCCCAGCTTCTTCCTCGTGGGTCCCCCCCTTCCGGGGGAAAAGACGCAAAGCAGAAACCACTGCTGACTCTGAATCCTGGCCAAAACCGAACTCGCCCTTTTCTGTAATTGTTTAACGAGCGTCCTCCCCACCAGGCCAAGGTTCAGAGCTTGAAGCAGGGCTGTGCATGTCATTCATGTCCTCATGAACGTTTTTAAAGGGGGCCTCTGAGCAAGGTTAGGGCCCCTCTGCTTTGCAGACGGGAGCGAGCAGCGTGGGCATGGGAAGCAGTAATGCACCGCTCTCAGAAGGGATGGCCCCCTCTAACCAAGAGCCAAAGGCCCCTTTCAATTTAAGGGTGAAGGAGCAGCAGAAAGAGCCTCGGGCAGGGAAAAAACTCTTCATTATGAGCTGCCAGGGAACAGGTACTTGGAGATTTACCTGATGCAAGCACTTATGGCAGAACGAGCTGTGCTGCAGTAGCACCATGGGCTCCAGCTTTGCACGGGAGGCAAGACGGGAGCACAGCGGAGACTCAGCACCCGGAGGCTGAGCCAGCAAGATGCGTCAGGAAACACCTGCGGCGGCTCTGGGAGACACCTGATGGGCAAGAGGCAGGACCAGGGGGTATATAAACACTGCCCCGAGCCAAGAGGGCTGTCTGGTCCTGGAGGCTGCAGAGGCAAGAGCTCCAGAGCAAGGGGAATGCGGGAGCAATCCTAGCTGGCACCGGGGCTGCCTTGAGCAAGGCAAACTGGGTGCTGGTGCCCCGCGAGGGGAAAGGGAAGCCTTGTTATGCAGGCAGACAGCTACTGCTTATGTCTGAACCCAAAGGGAGTTTAGATCGTATTTGCCAGGCTTTCAAGCAGTGGATTAGGAACGACTGAAAGGGGAGAGTGTGGATGAGTGTTTAAACCCATAGTGGGGTGCCAAGGGCACAACTATATTTAGAGTCCTGCTAGGGGCCTTGATTCGGGGCTTAGACCCAAAGGGGAGATCAAAGCCTGGAGAGAGAAGGAGGGAAAGGCTGCAGCCTAGCTTGGACGGGAGGCGGATAAGGGCCCGGGAGCCCAGAGCCCAGGGAAGGCAGAGCCGGGTCCTGTGCACGAGTGGGATAGAGACAGGGGCTGGGGGTCCAGAATGGGCTCATTGCCTGATACAGGGCAGAGACAGCCCTAGAGGGGCAGGATCCGGGCCAATGGCATGGAGCCCCAGAAGGATGCAACCCAAGAGGGCGAGACTCAGGCTGGGGCCCAGAAGCCAGGCGAGGCGCTGTGGGCCTAGGCTAAGGGAACCAGCGAGAGAAAAGGGGTGAACGCCAGGAAGGCTGAGTCCCCAAAAAGGGTGTAAAGGCCTAAGGTAGCCTAGTATTAGACTGGGGCCAAGTGCCCAATGAATTCATTAACTGGCAACACCTGGGAGGCATGGGCACAGCTGTAGGGGGGGGTTCCTCATCAGCCCTTGAGGCTAACAGGTGCCCTGGGAGAACTAGCTGTCATCTAGAGAAACTAGGGCTCATTCTAGGACCCATTAGGCAGCCTCCCTTCCAATGAAACCATCACATCAAGGCATGGCAGGCGAATGAGAAGAGGACAGCGCCCTAAACCTGGAGCAAGGTAAGGGTTGCATGGCCCCTGGGGGCATCCCAGCCACCCCTGGAGCCCAAACCTGGCTATACCACCTGCTCCAAAAGGGTGACCCAGGCATTCAGGTTGCCCCTAGGCCCCTGCCAGTGCACCCCCAACATCAGCTACAAGTCTGGACCCACACCCAGGTCATTGCCATGGGCACAGGGGATCTCACATCATATATATATGTGCTTTGTCTTGAGAGATAGGAGAATCCTACAAGCCCACTGCCCCAAAAGAAATGGCTGCCACTAGCAGGTCTGTGCAGCACTGCAGACCTCCATCCCCCAGGGCTAATTTCTGCCTCGAAAGGCAGCACCTCGGCAGGCCATTTTACAGGTCCAGAAGAGCTCTTAAGGCATAGCTGTAATGCTTTCCTAACACCCTTCATTCCAGTAACTGCCAGCCACAGCGGGATTTAACCTCACCGCAGAGCAGGAGCTGCCGCCTGTTTGCAGTGTCAGGCTAATGGCATTCGGGAAGGCGCGTTTGCCCATGAGCTCACTGCAATCCACCCCTGTTTTCCATGAGCTGAGCAGAACAGCTTGCACCGTTACCCAATACTGCGAGCCTGGGTGACAGATAAATGCTTTCAGGAGCAGGGAGACGTCTTCATTTAAATGGCATCTGTACGGCAGGTGAAGCATCGGCTTCAGCGGCCAGCACAGTCAGGTTATCATTTTTTGAGCAGCAGACTGCAAACATGCCCTGTCACTCATCCAGTCTAGTCATGTAAAAAGGCCCCGAGCCAACAGGAGCTATGAATGGCAGGCAGGCTGGCTGGCTGCCCTGTTAAGAGGCACAGAAAAATGCAAAGCCTCATTAGAGGCCTTTTTAGTGCAAAAAAACAAGTGTAACTATTAATCCTGTCCCAGGCCCAGGGCACAACTCACGACTTTCACACGTAGGTGGCATACAACTTGCAAGCACAGAAGCTATTGTGGAAGGCCTCCTGGGATCAGGGCACACACAGAAAAGATTAGTCCTCCGCAGTTTGGCCAGTCGCTTCCTCCCGCACAGACAAGCTCTTCTTATCTGTACCATCCCGAACAGAGGGACTGCATCACCTACAGACACCTCACAGCAGTGAGAGCTCCCACTCGCTCTCTTTAAATAGTTAAATAGTAGTTTAAATAGTAAATGATGAATGCCATTTACGCACCATAATGAGTGTGTGTATCACTCCTGTCCTACAAAGATCCAGAATGGTCCAATTTAAGCATTCAAAGACATGCACCCAGCCCCCAAAACATATGTTTGACTTCACACAATCGTAAAAAATGAGGTTGGGAAGGGACCTCGGGAGGTCACATCTAGTCCAACCCCTGCTCCGAGCAGGACCGGCCTCAACCACATCATCCCAGCCAAGGCTTTGTCCACCTGGGTCTTGAAAACCTCCAAGGATGGAAATTAAGGCTGTCATGTTAAGAGCAAAAACATTCCTAACACATTTGGAGTGCTTTCCACCAAAATCAGAGGCTCTCGAGCCAGCTGGCATTCCCAAGATTTTCTACCCCAGCTAGAACGATACTGGAGGTGGCAATCTCTTCAAATAAAGTCAAGGACATTGGGAGTTGGGGCTATACAGACGTGGCAGGACCAGCAGTAACAGCATGAGAGATGCCAGCCCTGAAAGCACCATGCCAATAGGAAAAGTCTCAGTTTAAGACTCTAATGAAAATCCAGTTTGCTCGTTACTATTTATGAACCAAAGGCCTCAGTTTAGGCAAAGTCTTAAAAAGTACGTGCAAAAGCCCCACCAGCTCCAACAGACCTTGAGCACTGCCTCACCAGCCCGTCTGCAAGAGAAAGGTTATCCTGACCGAGGGCCTTCCTTTCCTTTCTCCAAATTTGGCTTTGGTAGGGAAAAGGTGGGAAATGAAGTCAGCTCCTCTTCTGTTTATAGTCCGTTTCGGTTCTGGAGTCTCCCCACCGGCGCGCGGGCGCTGGCACGCGGCACGGGAACGCCGAGAAGCAGGCGAGTTTTCCCCAACATATTTTCCAGAATGACATTACAGAGATGATGCTGTTTCTTTTGGGTTTGACACTGTAGCTTGTTTTTTTGTTGTTTTTCCAAAAAAAGGTGTAAACTGGGGGCCCAGCTTCAGTGAAAGCTATTCTAAGCACAGAGCTGGCTAACATTTTCCTCCCGAGAGCATCAATTTGTTCACCCGAGCCAGCTCGTGGTACCTACAGAGAGATCCACGCGTGCAAACGCATACCGACGTGTGCATGCACCATCTCCCATGCATAGATAGCGAGATAGACATAACTAATACAACAGTCATACAAACCAGAGGAGGAGGACTAAAGTGCTATCTTTGCATGAAGTGGTTTAGGGTTACTGGGCTGGGAGGAAACAAAGAGACATCCTGTTTACAGGCTGTAGGACCGGAGTGGATAAACAAGGACAGGCACACAGCACCTCGTTTCAAAGGGTGGAAAAAGAGAGACTTAACGGGTCGCAGAATAATTAAATCTCTCTTACGGTATATGCCTGAAAGTGAAACATAAAACTGCCAATGCCATTTCCTTGCTCGACGCGTCCCCTCCCCTCCTACAACACCCGAGAGCCCGGGTTACATCATGTGCTTCGAGAGCCGGGGAATGTACAGTATGTACTGTAGTCCTAGCAGCTGCGCCCAGGCTCTCGCATGGAAAGGCTGAGGCTGGCGAGGAGAGAGATGACAACACCGCGGGTCTGTTATTGAAGTGTCCTCATTGTCCCCTTTCCCCACACCCACCCTTTTACTCATCTTTCACGCTGATGTTTTGGCTGCTTCCTGACAACCCATGACACTAAACCCGAGCTATTTTTCCATCCCGCTATTCTTCCACTGACGCCCACGGGCCTGAAGCTTTCTATGTATTTGGGTTTAATCCATTCGCGCTGTCATGCTGGGTCATGCTGCTGCTTCGGCGCTTGCGGGGTCAGGCTCCTTTAGCAGCGTCTGATAACACGAGAAAGAGGATGGGTCGCGGCGGGAGGTCTTTAGGTCAGTAAAACTCACCTCGCTTCGGAGAGCATCCCACCCACGTCTGGATGATCTTCCCTGCCTCTTGCTTTGCAAAAGGTTAACTGCTCCAGCAAGAAAAATAAGAGCAAATCAAGAGGCAAGGAGCTGCCCTCAGACAACGCAGGGCACCTTCTCTACAATGCAGGGCTCGGGAGGTGGTTTAGCATCCGCAGGGAGCACGGACCTGGAAGGATATTCCCGAGACTTCGAGGTCAGTCCCTTGCCCCAGCAGGCCACGAGGCCCATCAGAAATGCATCGTGCTGTGTCTCAAGCTGCTTGTAAGCCCGCTGCTCTGGTGCTCGGCTCTTCCAGGACTGGGCTATTTGGAGAGAAAGGATGGCAGTGAGCTGCAGGGCTTTTATTTTCTCCTGGGTCAGCATAACCACACTGCATTGCATGGGAAGCGTTGGGAAAAAGAGCCTCTCGGGGAAGACCGCGCTCGAACCAACAAATGCCGCCAGCACTCAATAGTCCAGGGTCGCTCAAGCATCCTCAGAGATGTCCAGACACCGGACCCAGGAGTCACCAGGCCCAGGCCAATCTGACATGCAGTCTGAATACAAGGGTGGACCGGAAGAAAGCACAGCACAGACCTCAATGTGGGAGATTTCCTACCAAGGAAAGTGGTAGAAACCCCATCCCGCAGAACCAGTGGGGTTAAACCGAAGACAACACGAAGATACGTTGGGCGGGGATGAGTCCAGAACGGGACCGTGCAAGTCTCCTCCATCACTAACATCCGCTATCCTGTGACACCTGACTGTGCTCCTGCTGCCCTGGAGAGAGGCCTGAAATGGCTAGAGCCAAGAGAGCTAAAAGTTCATCTAGCACCAATGCACCAGCCATGATAACATCCTGCCCCGGGTCTCTTGAGACGCATTTAAGAATAAAAAAAATCAATGCCCCACTGAAGCAGCAATGCATGCAGTCTCCTGGGTGCACCTTTTATTCATTTCCCCATGTTCTCCCATCAGCCCTTTCTTCCTACCCTCAATCCAGGACTCATAAAAGGCTCCTACAGGATGTCTGAATCAATGTACAAAGCCTTCTCTTCATGGGAGAGATCCCAGGCTCCCCTCCTTGCAAGACGATGCTGATGTCACTTCCCAGGTTCTTGCTCCTTCATGACACCCGGCAGCAACTTGAAACGGATGCGCTGGGGTCGGACGCACCTTCTGCCAGCTCTGCTTTTGCATTCGCTTCTCTCGGAGCCCCTTTCACGCGCTAGGACGCCGGCGTGCTACAAGCCATGACAGCAAAGAGCAAAATGTGGCCCCTACACCTCAAACTGCCTCCATGCTAAAAGAGCCCGTCCAGAGTTGGCCAAGTTGCAAGCTGTGAACCATCACCGCTGGCACATGCACAGCAGAGCTTGCTGGAGACGACGCCAAAAGATCTTAAAGCAGCCATGTATCTTTGCAAAGAGATCAGAAACAGGTCCTGCCTGTACATCTGCTAATGCAATGTCTCCCGAGGCCTATGAAAGGTGGCAGGGTTTGGACACGAAGCCGTGGGCTGAGAATCGGGAGACCAGGAGTCTAGTGCCCGCTTCAGCAAATTACATTCCTTTCACCACTTCCAGCCTACGTGAACCGTAAGCGCTTCGAGGTACAGGCTAACCCATACTCCGTACAGAGCCTGGCACAATGAGGCCGATGCATGGAAACTGGGCTGATTTAGTCTGCAGAAGAGAAGACCGAGGGGGATCGAATAGCAGCCTCCACCTCCCTGCAGGGGGGCTGCAAAGAGGATGGAGCTGGGCTGGTCTCAGTGGGGGCAGACGACAAAAGGAGAAATGGGCTCAAGCTGCAGCAAGGGAGGCTGAGGTTAGATACCAGCAAAAACTCCCTCACCAGAGGGGTAGTAAAACAGGTTACCCAGAAAGGTAGTGGGAAGTTCAGAAGTTTTGCATCTTTGGAAGTTCTCCATCCTTGGAGGTTTTGAAGCCGCGGCTAGACAAAGCCTTGGCTGGGATGATGTGGTTGGGGCTAGTCCTGCTTTGGACTAGATGTGACCTCCTGAGGTCCCTTCCAACCCTCATGGTCTATGCTGCTGTGCCTCGAAGGGCATGCCAGCACTGCCTCCTGCACGGGTCTGGGGGCAGCTCTGAGAAGCAAGCCTCGCCTCCTCCACGGACCCACTCGGCCCACTCCCAGACCCACGCAACCAGCAGAGAGGACACATCAGGAGCTGAGCGCACCCCTGGGTCCTGAGCTCTGCGGCCGACCGCAGCCACTCGGACCCACACCCCAGCTGCCTACTCTGTCTGATTTTAGGTTGAGACTTAGAGGGTCCTTTCCTCACTGATGGACCCAGGCTTGCCCACAGAAGACAGGGAGGACCCATGTTCAGCCCTGTCACACACAATATGGAGCAGGGGACGGCGGCGTGAAGGGGAGAAGCCACGATGGCAGGGATTCCTTGGGTTCACGGCTGTTTCCTAATGCAGCAGCCCGGCCTCCAGGCTCCTATTCATGTGGATGGGACAAGAAGCCTAGCTGAACCGGACCCCAACCTGAGCGGGTCTCTCTGCTACCGCCGCAGGAAGAAAACCCGTGCCATGACTCTCACACTCCCCTTCCAGCCCCGGTCTCCTGAAGGAAGTTCATTGAGACCGAAAGCAGGAGCTTGCAGGGAGGAATGACAGCTGCTGCCTGAGCGGATGTGTGAAAAATTCCTGACAGGCAGAAATAATGCACCTCGCACGTCTTCTGGTGGGATCGAAGCAATAAATAATCTAATGGAAGACTGACGCGGGGAGTAATAATACTGTGTTCCCTTTGCAGACGCCACTCCCCCTCCGGATGACATCTGTCACAGCGTGGATGTTCCTAGAACAGGGAGATATTTTTAAATCTCTCGAAGTGGCTAGAAACTGCGAGTGTATCAGCCAAAATACCAGCCACTGATGCGTTTATATATAGACCTGTCCAGATATAGATAGTGCAGACAGATAAGCAGCCTCGAGCTATGGTGTGTGTATGGAGCTGTTGTGCCGGCCGATCTCAAAACACTTGGCAAAGACCGCTTGGCCCAGGTCACCCTACTCCACGCGTCCCTCCACTTCTCCCTGTCCAAGCTCGCTTTCGGGGCTCTTCCTCTTCCACCTTATCCGCTCATCTTCTCTTCCTCTTTCGGCTGTGCCGCCCTTCCTGGCTTCAATGGCCTGCCCGTGCGTTTCTCCCACCTCCTGCATCCAGAAAACCCACTCCTGAATTTACCCGTCACTTCTCCCTGCTTGGGACTTATCCTCTTTGAAAAGGGCTGCAAGCACTGGTCAATGAACCCGTCTGGATTCACGCCATGTAGGAGTCCAGGCCCGCGGTGCATCGCTTGGTAAAAGTTAGGAGCAAGTGGAAGCATCGCCTAATAATAAAGAAAAGGGTGATTAGCAACCACAGTTGAGTTTTGGATGCCGGAACTGCTGCTGAGCCCTGCTTGCTGCAAAGCATTACATGAGAAAATACAATGATTTTTTTTGCAAGACTCTAACGTGTCTCAGCCTTTGCAACCCAGAGAGCTGCAGCCTTCAGACCCAAGTTGATGCTTAAGCCCTTGATAGAGTTATCTACCTAATAATAACCCTAAAGAGTGCTCTGCGCTTGGCAGCGGGCCAGACCACACGCTGCCTTGCTGCAGTTTATTTTGTATTTTTGTCAGACGTGGAAACGTTGACTCGAGGAAATTCAGAGTCTCCGTGAAAACTGTCAGCTCAGACTTTTTTTTTCTCTCTTTGTTTTTGAGGAAATGATTTGTGGGAGGGGGAAGAAGGAGGGGGAGGAGGGAAAAAGTCAGGTGGCTTCTTGTTCCCTTACTTGGTTTCTACTCTTCTCATCGCCAATCGCTGGGAAAGAGGCTGACCCTTGCGGTGGAAGCAAGGCTGCCCTCCCTCCGTCCAGCGTGGAGGAAGCAATTGCTTGCATTGACTCCACCGGCTTAACACGGGCTTTATTCAAGACTGTGCAGAAAGGGACGTGCACACAAATAAGCAGGGACTCGTGCATTTTTGTAGGATGAATTCAGGGCACTTGAGCAAAGCAGGGCGTCCACTGTCGAGGGCTGCTCTCAGGGGCGAGGGATCCAGCATCGGTGGGGGTCTGCTGGGGAAAGATGGCCCCCGTCGGAAAGGACGGGTTGCTCCAGCGCTCCGGAGGTTCGGCACGCTTCGAACCCGAGGACCGAGGGCGGCTCCGCAAGCTGCACGTTGGGAAGGAGCACGGCCTCGGTGCTGAGCTTTCAACAGGCCACGGGCCACGAGTGCAGAACGGCCGCCGTCCGCGGACAGGAAAGGGGCCTCGACCTTGAGAGCGGCTACGGCGTGGATCCACGCGGGACAGGAATGCCCATGGTCCGGCCCGGGGGGCCTGGATCGATAAGTACACACACACACACACACACACACACACACACACACCCCCAATCCACAACCACTGACACACACACCCAATCCACAACCACTGGTGCACGCACACACACCCCCAATCCACAATCATTGTCACACACACCCGATTCACAAACAGCCACACACACCCGACCCACAACCACTGCTGCGCACACACACACCCCCAATCCACAATCATTGTCACACACACCCGATTCACAACCAGCCACACACACCCAATCCACAACCACAGTCACACACACCCAATCCACAACCACAGTCACACACACCCTAATCCACAACCACTCACACACATGTGATTCACAACCATTGGCACACGCACATACACCCCCAATCCACAACCACTCACTCACACACACACACACACACACACCCCCGATCCACAACCATTGTCACACATCCGATCCACAACCAGCCACACACCCCTGATCTACAACCACAGTCACACATACCCAACCCACAAGCATTGGCACACACAATCCACAACCATTGTGTCGCACACACTTCCACACCCAATCCACAACCAGTCACAGATGCAAACACACACACACACACACACACACTCCACAACCATTGTCTCACACACACACTCAACCACTGCCACATACACACACACACTACCCACAACCATTGGCACACACCCCACCCCAAATCCACAACTATTGTCAAACACACACACACACACACACACACACACAAAATTCAAAACTATTGTCACACACATACACACACACACCCCACCCCCCAGATCCACAGCCGTTGCATGAGGCATAGCTTCACCCTCGAGACCACACGCACGTACTAGGACACAACTATCATCAGTAACGTATGCGCGTGCCTGTACCGTATCGTTTGTACACGCAGCCCCCCTGCATGCGGACATTTGCATTGCATCACATTTGCGCAGCCCGTGCACCGTAATGATTCGGAGCAATGCCACACCAGCAGCGGGCCGGGTCGGCCAGTCTTCCCGTGAACTGCCCTTGCCCCTGAGGATGCCCAAAGACCAGCACGACCACGGGGCATCGAGCCAGCGAGCGCCTGACCTGCAACCACGAAGGCCAGATGTTGCGTCTCTCTCCGAAAAGACCTCCCGGGACACCTCGCAGAATACACAGCCTACACCTTTCCCACAGGACCCAATTATTTAGCTATTTGCTACATTTTTGTTGGCAATTCATTAGCTGCCCTTAGGGTTGCTAAATTTTTACCGCTTTATAAAACCCCAAACCATTTGGGCTTTTATTTCTCTTTTTCAGTCCATGACTCTATTTGCTCGGTAAACAGCCCTGTGTGTGCTTTGGATCAAATCATATTCTGTTTCTGCTTCATCAGCCTAGAAACAGAGCAGTATTTGGCAACCCAGGGTAAACCATTTAGATCACTATCTTGTGTCTCTCCCTGCTATAATAGAATAATATATTGCAAAATACTATACAAGCTGCCTGCTCCTGGAGAGCTGCTGTAAGCCAGAGATTAAATGGGAGATTTTTTTTTGTTGTTGTCTGTACTCAAAGATAATGCTAGTCGGAGTGCGTGCTCGTGAACTCGCTGAGCTCAGAGGTTAAATTCCTCCTCCCAAAAGCGAGTTGTCAGCACTGATGGCTCTTCCTTAGCCCGTAGCGCAGGTTGTATAATCGTCTCTTTGCTCAAGGCCTTGTGCGCACCTCGTGAAAGGGACGCTAATCATTTTTCAAAAAAAAAATAAAAAAAGGAATACACATTTCAGAGTCGTCCGAACAGTCAGCCAAGGTCACAACGGGATAATTTGATTGCTCAAATATTCACGGAGGGTGCAATCTGCTGCGCCGGGGCAGACGGCTGGTTGCATCCCGGCGGTAGCAGCAGAAAGATGCTTCTAGGGAAGTCATTTTGCAAGGGAGGCATTCATTCCCCCCCTCCGTTTTCCCAGCAATTCGCCCCGAGGGCGTGTGGCTGGGCCGCGAGGAGCAAAGCCGAAGGAGCACTAGGAGGTTCTCCCATCTCCCTGTAAGTTTGTGCAGTTTTCTGCATTACCTAAAGGCTCAGGAGGTCGCCCGCAATGGTCTCCCTAAATTCGAGGTTAGGCAGCTACAGATCATGCGCACCTGCGAAAAAAAGAAAGCCATACAGATGGAAGAGCGGTGCCTCTCGTGAGCATTTAAAAATGGGAATGAAGGGGTTAGAGATCGTTCTAGGCAAGAGGCAGGGGCAAGGGCTTTCTCTGCCACAGTCCTCTTCTGTGGCCTTTGCCATGTCACTTAGTCCTTCTGCACCTCCAGTCCTCAAAGACATGAGCATAGTACTAACTGATCTCCCAGGAGCAAGGCCCAGATAAGCACAGCTCCTACGGGAAGGAAAGCCGTGGAAGTACCTACGGCTACATCTACACAGCCAAAGGCAAAGCTGTGCAAGGGCTCTTTGATTAGGCCGTGTAAAGCACAGCCACGTGTGCACATTAGCCCTCCACCCGGGCTAACTGGCCCAGCTGAGACGCAGTATATTAGTTGAGATACACCAGCACGTTCATACATGACCTGAGCTAGCTTAGGGGACTCTGCAGGCCCGCGCTGGGCTACGTAGACAGCCGAAAAACGGTCATCTCAGCACAATCAGCAGGGAAGGTGACACACCTGAACAAGGCAGGTGGCGTTCCCCACTGCCATCCTATGTTAGTTAACAGCAGCACATCTTATGCGGGTAGCTGAGCTGCCCAGGTGCTTTCTACCAGCTTCCCCCGTTGCATTTGGCCTCCTTCCCGAAAGAAGGGCCACAATCGGCATGTCGACTGGTTGCACGCCACACTCCGGGTGTAGACCCGAGCTAGCAACGTGCGGGCCGCTTCACCACGTCCTCTCTCTCCCGCCACCGCTCAGATGCCCCATAGCGCCAAAACCCGGAGCATCCTTTTGCTGGGCCAGCTCCACGTCCCAGGCCAGCCGAGCTTGCAGCAAAAGCGGAGGAAACAAAGAGAAAGAAACGGCCGTCTCCAGCTTCCGGCACGCTAACGGCGTAATGGATTGCATCGATCTATTTGCGGACCGGCTCGTTTTTAAATCAGCTTGGCCCCTCTTCTATTTGTGCCGCCCTCAATTACGGGCTGTAACAAAGGAGGTGAGATAACCGGCAATTTAATAGAATGGGAGCTCGAGTTTTCTTCTCCTCGAGTGGCATGCTGCATGGCGGCTGGAGTGAGGGCCACGAGAGGCAGACTTCATCCTTCAGCCCCTTTGCACTTGCTGGCGATAAGTCTCTGAATACGGAGGGTGAGCGAGGGCGAGGGGAGGGAGAGATGAACGGCTCGGTTCAGGAGTCCCAGCACCGACAAGAAGCAGACAGATGGGATGGGGCCTATTAAACATCTACCAAAAGGACTATAAGGGTATTGGGGAAGCGACTGCCAAGAGAAGAAGGAGGCCTTGCACAGTGCTGTTCATGGAGACCAGTGTCCCCATCCAAGATAAATATCTACAGGTCTTGGAAGGGCAAAGACGTGAAAGAAAAAAACGGAGGGGTCATTTAAAAAGGGGTGCGACTCTTCCATAAAAGCGGAGGGATTAAAAGAGGCCAAAAAGGTAGGTCAAGACCTTGATTGCTGGGACCTATCAGACCTGGGGCCTGGCAGAAGGCCTATGGTTTGATTAGGAGGCATTGCACACGGTGGGAACATGGCACGCAGCGCACAGTACGCAGGAGGAAGCAGATGGTTCGATGACTCTTCTCCAGCTCGGCCCCCACGACCCTCCACTTGCACGCGTTTGCAAACCTGACTTGTCTTCTGCTGTAGCGTGGATGTGCCGCAGCACGGCACCAACCCAGTATCACTGGGGGACACCCTGATATCTTCCTACCCCGACTCCTGTCCTACAAACTAGCCCTTTCAATGGCTCGGGGACGGACGGAGGCCAGCGGAGCAAAGAGGCCAGCTCCCCGGGCTGGCTGAGCTGCAGGAGTCAAATCCTCTGTCGAAACGCCCGAGGACAAAATGAGCATGAAGTGGAGGCAAGCAATGTATTTCTGCGTCTTTTAAACTCCTAGCAAGAGAAGCAAGCGAGGAGTGTCCCTCATCGTAAACACCTGACCAAAGTCAGCCAGGTCCAAGCCCCAACTCCAAAGTAACCTCTGGTCCCGGGTGAGGTTTCATCCCAGTGAACGAATTGCAACCAGTTGAACCCACAACCAAGAACAACCTACATCATCTACACCAGCAGTCTCTCCTGCCCAAGTGCAGGGGGCTGGACCCAATGATCGCAAGGTCCCTTCCAGCCCTTCGCATCTATGAATCTCAGCCTTCAATGCCCTGCATAATCCTACCCTGCATTATTTTTCTCCTTTCCTCCACCTCCCTTCTAGGTTTCCTCTCACTCTTCTTTCTCTCCAGCACCTCTCCTCTCCTTCCCGGCAATCCCCAATCCATCCGCTCCTATGCCTGGCGCTGCCCCCCTAAAAATCCCACCTCCAAAGCCTTTCTTCCAGGAATCTTGCCTTATCTTGCTTGCCTCTCCAGCAACCCCTCACCCCCCCGGGCTGCCTTACCTGGTCCTGACATGCATGCCCTGTCTAGCTCGGACTGCAAGCTATCCAGGACAGGGATCATCTTCCTCTGTTTGTCGAGGGCCATATACACTTACGGGGCTGTGTAAGTGATAAATTAGTAATAGCTGCATTCCAAGATAGCTCCGCATGCTCCGGCTCACTCGGTGTTTGCTTTCTCTCTACAGCGCTGCTAATCTACAGCCAGCTGCCCAAAGGACTTTTGCTCCTTATCTCTTATCTCCCTTTTTTGCAAGGCCATTACTTAAATTTATCAGTATTCTTCACAAAGGGCCGAGGCGGGGAGGTGGACAAACCTCAAGGGCTTTACCGATACAGCTCACCCCCAACCTCAGCTCTGAAGACAGACACAAGCTTGGGGGAACGGGGCTTGCGCCTCTGAATTTCAAACGGGGTCTGTTTCCACTTGCACAGCCTGAAGCAGCAAGTCCGTACAGCTACATCCTTGACTGCTGGAGGTAAGGGAGCTCCCTCCAACTCTATGCAGAGTTACACCCCGCATGGACCTTGCCTTCAGACTCGAATGCCACAAGCACACCCGCCCTGTGCATTTTGGCATGCGTTAAAATAAAAGGATTTCCCTGGGGCGAGAAGAGACAGGTTAAGGTAATGAACAACTGCGTTGCAAGCCATGAAGTTGAATGACCCCAGGAGAAAAACCACAGGCTTGAAATGTGAAGCTGTAAAAACACTGTGCCCAGGTCCGTGCAGAGCTGATTGAAGTACCAGGCTGGCCATGTTGGCACCGTCTCAGCATTATGAAAAAGCTATCCAGCAGGATTAGGGCTTCTTGACAGTCAGCAATGTGAGACACTCGGTCAATAGGCTAATAAGGGCAAGATCCTCACCAGACAGTCCACGCATAATCAGCTGCTGGATCCTTATCTGAACTGAACCTCGGGCCTTTGAGTTGCATTAACTCTTGCAGCGCCCAGATCTCTTGCCTTGTGCAGACCCATAGCTTGGTACACAGACAGCTGGCTCAGATCTATCCCCCCCAGCTATAGCTGGCTCATTCGCCCTCCCACTCCTTCCATTTGAAATAACCTTCTGCATCGGCTCCAAATCGCAGGCATCGTGTCTCAACCATATTGAGGCCTCTTCAGCTTTCGACATCTGAGAGAGAGCTTTCCCAAACGACTCCAGGAACAACGTGGCCTTCCAGTTACAGCGTGGATGGCAGGCGTTGCTCTCTTGCATGACAAGGGCCCTCATTTAAACCCTCAGCAAACACTTTGAAAAACAAGGGAATGCGGGTTCACAACTTCCAGGGACACCAAAGGCACTTATTGTCATCCTTGCTCCAAGGAGGGGACGCGGTGATTACAGACAAGCTGATTAGCCAGGAGCTAGAAGTGGTCAACAGAGCGGTCAACCAGGAAACAAAGGAATGCCTTGCAAGAAAAATACCCTCTGCTCTTTCTACAAGTGCCTTATCACTGTTACCTGTCACCAGCTAGCATCGCAGGACGGTTGGGCTAGCAAGGCCCTCAGGAGGTCACTGCTAGTCCAGCCCCCTGCTCAAAGCAGGCTCACCCATGTCCGAAGCACCCTAGACAAGCGTCTATCTAGCTTATGGCAAACGAAGTGGCACAAACAACCCCGCCGTGCAACTACCTGGTGCAATGACCCGAAACACCACGAACATCCTGACTTGGCAGAAGTAAAGCAGAGGGACGAGGGCACTGCTAACGTCCTGCATTGCATGCACAGGGGGTAGTCTGTTAAAATACATTTGAGCAATCCAACAAAGAGGGCTACAAGGCAAGGTGAGAAACCCCCAGAGTTCAAAAAAATCCTTTTCAGCCCCATGTAGCAACCAGCAAAGGCTGGGACGACGGAAAAACCAAACGCTCTCCGCTCTGCATTGCAAGGTAGGGACTGCAAACATAACTCCACCTATCACACACCCTGACGGGAGAGCCAGGACTCCCCTTTCTGGCACCCGATCCCCTCCACAACCTTGTCCTGGCCTCCCAACCCTGTTTTATAACCCCGATGGTCTGCTGTTCTGCACCCAACTTCTACCTGCTCTCTCTCATGATGTCCAAGCAATGCAGGTGCAGGGAGATTGAAGTGCCAGCGGTCAAAAAAAGGCTGGGGAGATCTGTCCAGAAGTTTTCACATCACACCGGTCCCCGTCCACAGGGAGGAGCTGGTGGCTGCGCTGCTGTGTAATGCGTCCGCCAGCCGGAGCTAGAGACGCAGCCGAGGCAGGATGGAGCGAGGCACCTTGCACAAAGGCACTCTGAGCATCCACTGAGGGTTCACACTAGCAAATGCCTGGTGAGCTGTGAATTCACATCCCCTCCCTTACTGAGCACGGCACCCATATACACACACCGAATGCCCCAGACACCCCGTGATGAAGTCTCCTTGCGGTGTACTTGCACAGCCCTGCAAAAGCAGCTGCTAGCTATTCACCTGTGGCTTTCGTGCAGCCGTATCGGGCACAGTCACAGAGCCGAGAGGTGGACAGCAATGTGCAGAGCACATGAAGGCAGGTCCTTCGAGTGGCAGGGCTCTGGGGTTACCATCCTCAAAAAATAAAAATAAAAAAATTAAAAGACTAGTGTTTTTATGTGCTTCATTTCCAGGCCACGTCACCAGGACAGTATTTGCAGTGCCTGGAAGTGGCCTGGGTTAGATGGAGAGGGAGCCTGCTTCTTGCTGTTGCTTTTAACAAAATGAATCTGCTGTCAAAAAAAACACTTCTAAAAGCCCTGAAAGGGCTGCAAAAGTGCCAAACCTTGGGATTAGGAGTCAAGAAACGTGGGTGGCATTCCCAGATGCATGCCCCTGGGTAAGCTGCTCGGCGAGTACGGACGAACACAGGACTGTGAATTAAAAAAGGGATTGGGGAATTATTGCACATGAGCTACACTTCAGTAACCATATGCGGGCACTTGCTCTTGCCCCATGGCAAGTAGAAACTAAATGGGGGCTAGTTTCGGTGAAACGGGGCTAAATTGGCCCCTTGTATATCTTCTACTTAACCTGGGGTAAGAGTGGACACATGGGCAGTCACCATGCAGTAAGTCCCCATCCCTTGTTCATTCACTGTAACGAGCTCATTAGTCCACAACGTGCAACTACCACGTGCACACTGGGGTTGATCACACTTCCCAATCTCTCAGGAGCGTGACAAGATTTTATTCTTTGGGATCCCAAGATGGACAGTATCACACCTGTACCTATTTCCTGACCGATGATGGAAAGAGTCAACCCCTACACCAAAGCAATCAGGACTCGTGGTAGAAGTGATCTCTTTTATTAAACCAACTAGATTTTTGCAACAAAAAAAATTTTTTGCAATTAAAGAATTTTTTTTGTTGTTGCAAAAATCTAGTTGGTTTAATAAAAGAGATCACCTCTACCATGAGTCCTGATTGCTTTTGCCTCTACAGCAGTATGGCTACAACCTGGATACCTAACCCCTAGACCAAGAGATTCCTCCTTGTCCGGCCAAAGCCTCCACAAATTCTCCACCAAACCACCTTTTGCTCAAGGATGGCCCAGCCAGTTGGCTACAAGCTCTTCCTTGCAGTAAGATTTTTTTTCTAGGCAAATAGAGGGGTACCAAAGACAACAGCCCACTGTGAAATGATTGAAGTTCCCATGCAAACAACCCATTAGCAGAGTTCAAATGCAGTTTAAATTACTAGTTGTTAAAGTGCTCTTCAATTTCATGGTAAGTTTCCAAGGAAAATTACATGCTATGTACTATTTAATTGATTGTTTTCTACTTCTTAACATCCATTTATTCCCTCTCCCCATCTTTTTTTTTTCCCCCAGTTTCAAAAGATTATAATGACTTTTTTTTTTAAAAAGAAAAAAAAAAAAAGGAAAAAATACTGTCTGCGCTGATGAAGAGAGATTTATCTGAAGAATGAAGCTGTATAAGAGGGAAGCAGCTGTCACAGCGGAGGGCTCAGCTGGAACAGGTCTTTGTCATAGCTGCATAATAGAGGCCTGAAAATGCCCAGCAAACAAAGCTCAAGAATCGGCTTCTTTCCTTAATACAGAAAACTAGCGTTTCCAAAAACCCCACTGATCTTTGGAAATACAATCACCTCTCAATAGTCCAGTATCAGAGTTTGGGGTCGAGCAGATTACTTTCCCACTACAGAGAAATCGGTGAGACTGAGTCTGGATAATATTCTGATGTTTTACTTTAAATTGTATTTATGCCGGTTGGACCAGTCCTTGAACGTGGCGGTCACAAACAGCATGCAGGCTGCTTCTCTTGCAAAAACGTCATCCCTGTTGCAAGTCCCTGGGTCCTAGGATGCAAATGTGACCTAAGAATTGACCCCCGGTACAGAGATGCAAAGAGGCAGGAAACTCCCCTGCTGTTGCTACCAGCTGCCACAGAAGACCATACAGCAACACGTTTCTTCCACGATGGCACGTGGCTCCCGTGTTACGGAAAAGAGCTCATCAAACAAAGTGAAGCTCCATCTGGTGCTTCTGTCCATAGCAAGTTGCCCGGGTCATGTCAAAGAGCATTAACAGGAATCAATGGTATTAAATACACATGGGGCATGTCTATACATGCACATTAGCCTATTTTAATGCACATTAAACCATCACTCAAAAAAAAAACAAACCCCATGCTTATTAGTTAATGCACCTTCAAATAGGCTAATATGCATTAAAGCAACACTAAAAAAAAGGGTGCTCTTTAGTTAATGTGCATCAAGAGATGCTAATGCACATTCTCCTAGTACCTCACAACGGAGATACTAGATTTAATGTGCATTAACTGAAGTGTGTTAATGCATGTGTAGATGTGCCCACGGGTTTCAGTTTAGCTCAGCGCAATTTCTGGTGCTCAAAGGGCACGATGTTACTCACAAGAAGAACAATCATTTATGCCTACCAGCTCTTTTCAGCCAGTTTAAGACAGTTACAGAACGGCAGGCAGCACATTGTGGTTTGACATTAGTAGAAGAAAGGCCTTGTGGGAGCTAGGAGACCTGCATTTTATTTTCAGACTTCCTATGCCATCTTGGCAAAGCAACTTAGCCAACCTGTGCCTCAGTTTCTACACCCATAGAAATGGGTGTAGAAACTGAGAATACCTTTCCAGGATGAGAAGACCTTTCCTGGCTCCCAGGTTCAGCCCTTCGTGAAGGGCTCTGAAATCCTTACAGAGTGCAAAATTACATTAGAAAGAGGCAATAATTAGCTGTGCAAGGCTACTGCCCCCCATTTGGTACCGTGCCACATCCATCATCACGGGGCCTGAGAAACTCATCTCAAAGTACCAAACCTGGCACAGCTTAGTGTATTTTCAGCAAATACATAGAGCCAAATGCTGGAGTTAGCAACCTACCCAGCTACTGGGGAAAGAGCCTGCAGTGGGAGAAATAAGCCAGTGGATCTCAAGTGGATCAGTGGGTAGATCAGCAAGTGGATCTCAACCCTTCTAGATGCAAGGCCTCCCTCAAAAAATGCCAGCCGTCAAGCTTTCACTCGTTTCTTGCCAACAGAAAAAAACAGAGCAATTCTTCTCTTGCAAAAAACCCGGAGAGATCACAAGACAGAACCGTTTGTGACGCTCTGGATTGCTATTTGAGGACTCTGGGTGCATCTTGTGAACCGCGCGGAGGTGTTTGCACACGTAACAGTGCTAATAATGTGTGGCACCCCAAGGTGCAACAGCACCGCGGTTAAGAATCACTGGACTAAGCAAATCCCTTGCAGTGAACACATGCTCAGGCTTTTATGCATTTAATGATATATAAAAAGCAAGCTGCTTTGCTAGGCCAGCACCATGCCTCACAGATTATGGGAGTCCTTAGCAAGGCATACGGTAGATGACCGCTGAACCCAGATAGGATCATCCTTTCCCCAGTCTCCCATCCCACAAGGCTTTCCCTTATGGCTGTATGCACAGAGCTCAAGATGATCCTCACTAGGGCATCTACCGTGAGACCCTGCTTAGCACCAGCGAGCGCAGGATCTGCTCACTTCTACCAGGCAGGCTGGACCGCCAGCTCTGGGATGCAGTCCTCTGCAGTCACCCATCCAGCAAGAACAACCAGGGCAGCACAAGCTTGCTCCCAAACCCTGCCCAGCTCCGCATGACCCAGCCTTGACTGGGACAGACTGGCTGGGAGACAGGAGAGGACTTTCACCTCCTGGGTCTATTGACTCTTTGGCTCCCAGCTGGGCTCTCTTGACGAGCATCCTCCGTGGCGGTGAGATGCAGGAAACATCCACGGTGAGGTGGGAGAGTGGATACCAATTTGCACACCACGGTGAATCAGAAGTGAAGTGCTTGGCCTTCCCAATGAAATGCCTTTCAACTAGTCTCTCTCAGGACCCGTCTTGGGAATCATTGGCAATTCAAGGAAACCATGCATGAAACAGAAAAGAGACGAGCAAGGATGGAAATGCCTTGAGACCCGGGGCTATAAAGCCTAATAGGCCCCAACATCTGATGAAATAAACCCTCTGATGGCAACATCTTATGCTATCCACCTCTGAGTTAGTTAGTGTACAAGGTGCAAAGCGACTCCGTCCTCTGCCTAGTATGCTGCAGAAACGAGGAGCAAAATATCACCATTTTTAACACGAAATTGTGCATGTTTCCCCCCCAAAAGCATCAGGGCTGTGTTTCAAACGAGGGGGGACTTCTGAAACCGTCCCTACGTGAGGTCGCCACGATATTTCCAACCAGGGTGCAAGGCAAGGGCGGGCAGGTGAGCTCCCTGCACCACTATGAGAACGTACGGCAGACGACAGGGCTCCTCCGAAATCCAGAAGGACCGGATGCCACCGGCATGAAAGGACGCCACACTTTGCACGGGGAGTCAGGGCAGCCAAGCCACCGGGCTCCAGTAAGACGGAGGACACGTGGTCTCGCTGGGGGATGGCGTGTTTCCAAGAAGCACAAGCAGCAGAGGAAGCCTGCCTTTAGACAGAGGCGCTGGGCTGCGACTCCAGAGCAAGGTAAATTCCCAGAACCGCCGCCGCGTCTCCTGGTGACCTCAGGCCAAGTCACGATTTCCCTGCGTGTTCCCGGTGCATGACTCATTTGTTTAGACTGCAAATGCACCGAGATGGGGGCTCTCTCTTGCTGCGTTGGGACAGCAACCAGCGCAGCACGGCCCCGATCGTATCAACGCTACCTTTTAAAAGCAGGAAAGGCCAATGAGACCAGGCTCGAATCTACCTGGCGATCTGCTCGTTGGAAAGAGGAGGTGGGCGATGGTGACGGGGACCGGTCATCGGAGCTACCCCGTATTCACAGCCCTTGTAAACTGGACGGATTAAGGATGCGTCTCTCTACACAAAGCACAGGACCCGAAGCCAGGATGACAAGAAATCCCCCAAAGAAAAAGCACGCTACAGACTGAGAATCATAAAAAAGGAGGGTGGAAGGGCATCTAGTCCTTCCCCTGCTCCAAGCAGGACCAGCCCCAACTCCATCATCCCAGCCACGGCTATGTCTACCCGGGTCTTCAAACCCTCCAAGGATGGAGACGCCACCACCTGTCCGGGTAACCCGTGCCAGTGCTTCACCACTGTCCTAGTCAGAAAGTTTTTCCTAATATCCAACCTCAACTTCCCTTGCTGCAGCTTGAACCCATTGCTCCTTGCTCTGTGACAAGTGACACCAGGATTGCAGAATGGCGGACTCCCCATCTCAAATCCTGGCCACGCTTTTAGCTGCCACGAATAAAGCAGGAAGGAAAATGCTTTTCTTTTTTTTTTTTTCAGTAAGTGCTGACTCTCTGGATGAACCATAGTTTCCTTTCAGGAAAGGGAGATGGAGGGGGAAAAAACCTCAGACAGCTGCAACATCAGGCAGACTGAAAACTCGTACCAAAGGGGAAATGCAGAACAACAGGAAAAGCCGTGCACGGGACAAATCCCAGCTAGCTCAGATCAGCTGAGCCCCTGCAGCCTTCCACTGCCACGGTTAAATATTAACTTGTGCAGTAAAAATACCTGAGGGTTTTACGGCCCCAGGAACACCCATGGCTCCTTATGCTCATGCGACGCGCTGCACCTCCGCTGCGTCTTACCGGGCGATTGCATGCACCTCTTTCGCCCCACGGTGCTTTATTACCCTACGGTATTAACCTGGGAAGCCAAAGGGAACAGGCTGCCTGCCTGACGCCTGCTTAAACGCTCTCCTCACCTCCAGCCTACCACTAGGCCTCCAGAAATGACAGGCGGAGACGTTTGCTTTCATGCACAGCTCAGCGGGGCTCATCCTCACCGCTGCAGGATGGTTTCCGGGGTCCCTTTCTGCTCGACTCGTGCGCGGGAGCCTGGGCCCCGGGACACGGCACGCTTCATCCCCTCCCTAGCAAAACTCACACGCCACGCTTTGATGCAATCCGGCTGAGCAAACAAAATCCCAAGCCACTTGCTCCAGCAGCAGTGATGTACTTACTGGAGTTCAGCCGCGCTCCTCTCGCCGACGCCTTGCCTTCGAGCAGATTGAATTTGGAACGAGATCCAGGGTCGGCAGGAGAGCGGAAAGCTGACCACAACAAGCTCCCAAAACAAGGGCAAAAAGGAAGGGAAGGGAAAAAAAAAAAAAAAGGGAAAAAAAAAAAAAAAAACTTACTACAGGAATTCAAATCCTGCTTCCACTCAACCCTGAGTCACCTCCCCTCCCCTTCCAATAGATCAGAGCAATGGGTAAACATTTCCAAATATGGAGATCGGGACTCAAAAGGATGTCAGAAAAATCACCCGTCTCTGCCTGGCTTTGGCACTTGGAGGGCTTGCCCCTCTGGGGACATGCAAGCCGCTCGCTGCGGGCGGCGCAGGGGGACGCTGCAGGTCGCGGGCTCCGGCTGCGCTGCCGGCCTCAGCTCAGACCTGGGGCCCCGGCGCCTGGCAGATGGGGGGCCCGTTTTGTGCAACCCCTCCGCTGCCTGCACTGTTTCCCTAGCACGCAACTGGGAAAGCCTGGCAGACCGGGGGCCCTGTCCGATGTCCAAATGCCCTCCAAGTGCAAACCCTCGCATGCAGCTGGGAAAGCAGACAACACTATGCCCTGGGGACGCACACTTGAGACTCCAGAAGCACCGCCTCCTCTCCCCCCAGTGCCACCAGAGCCCAGCCTGGCCTTGCCACTTGATTCCAGTTAGCAGGAGGTCACGGAGCACTTCAAGGTGACCAGGGAGCCCGAGCCTCGGTCTACTCAGGCATCCACATGTACTCATCTGCAGACTATAGCACGGGGGGAGTGACCAAAACCAGCGTGTGCTCACAGAGGAGGCATGGCCCTCAGACCTAGGCTCAAATGCCCACCAGTCAGCCCCTATGGGGGATGCCCACCCTGGGCCCAAAGGAGCCATCCTAGCTCTGGCTAATCTAATCCATCATTAGGAGCCAACCTAGCTCTGGCTCATCTAGTCCATGCAGTAGGAACCATCCCAGCCCTGGCTAATCCTAGCCATCCTAGCTCTGGCTCATCTAAGTCCATGCATTAGGAGCCATCCCAGCCTTGGCTCATCTAGTCCATCATTAGGAGCCACCCTAGCCCTGGCTCATCTAGTCCATGCATTAAGAGCCATCCCACCCTGGCTCATCTAGTCCATGCATTAGGAACCATCCCAGTCCTGGCTCATCTAGACCATGCATTAAGAGCCATCCCACCCTGGCTCATCTAGACCATGCAGTAGGAGCCATCCCAGCCTTGGCTCATCTAGTCCATGCAGTAGGAGCCATCCCAGCCCTGGCTAATCCTAGCCATCCTAGCTCTGGCTCATCTAAGTCCATGCATTAGGAGCCATCCCAGCCTTGGCTCATCTAGTCCATCATTAGGAGCCATCCCAGCCTTGGCTCATCTAGTCCATGCATTAGGAGCCATCCCACCCTGGCTCATCTAGTCCATGCATTAGGAACCATCCCAGTCCTGGCTCATCTAGACCATGCAGTAGGAGCCATCCCAGTCCTGGCTCATCTAGACCATGCAGTAGGAGCCATCCCAGCCTTGGCTCATCTAGTCCATGCATTAGGAGCCATCCCAGTCCTGGCTCATCTAGACCATGCAGTAGGAGCCATCCCAGTCCTGGCTCATCTAGTCCATGCATTAGGAGCCAACCTAGCTCTGGCTCATCTAGCCCATGCATTAGGAGCCATCCCAGTCCTGGCTCATCTAGACCATGCAGTAGGAGCTATCCTAGCTCTGGCTCATCTAGTCCATGCATTAATCGAGTCCTGTTGAATTTTGATGCCCCACAAGGAAATGAGCTCTGAAAAAACAGAGACTCTCAAGCTGTGGGGGACAAGGAGACGACCCCACAAAGTGCACTGCTGCAGTTTTCCATGCGTTTGATCAGCGATTCCCCACCCCGGGCGGGTCGCCGAGCCCTGTGCAGGGGAGTGTGACCCTGCAAGGGAAGCAGGGAAGTGAGGACTGGCTTAGTCAGCCCATGAGACTGGCTGTGTAGTAACTCCTATGAGGCTTGAACGATCCCAAAATCTCTCCATCCCAGACACAGCAGCCCCTATAAAGAGGGAGCACCCAGTGTGTTTTCTGCCACCATCACAAACACCCTTCTGTCTCTGCTGGCCCACGGATTTCAGGGGAGCAAACCCCATTTCCCCTGCTCAGGAGGGAAAACCAGACTCAAACCTTTCCAGCCCTGCTGCCAGGGAACGAAGATAACAGCTGCATCATCCACCAGCTTTACTGAACACCCAGAATTTGAGGAATGTGCAGTTCAGGGCATTTTCAAGCAGGAACAGACTGCAGAGCCAATGCTTCGAACGCCGCTCCAGCCCCGCTCTCCCCCTCCGAGACAAGATGCCATCACATTTACAGGCAACGAATTCCAAAGCTGGCTTTGTCCATGTATGGCCAAAATCAGGGATACAAAGGGACGTTTTGCAGAAAGCATCATTTGTCTTTGGAGAGTACAGAGATAAGAGCCCTGCCGTATCTTAGCTAGCTAGAGCTGAAGTCCCTATTGCCCCAGGACTTCAAGGTACGGCTGCTCCGAGATCTCAGGTGACGGAGATCCCCTTGCTTTCGAAAGAGCAGAGGTCACTGCTTTTAGTTACAAATCAGGTAACTTCATTACCAACAGTTCCTGCTGCCTCCGACGCTCTACAAGGCGGTATGTGCACGTATACATTTCCTTGTGAAATATAGGACTTCTATGAGCCATCGATAATCCCAGGATAGCACAGCATGCTGCTTTGACGGCTGAGCCCGGATCTGGGAGAGGCGGCCGTCTGGGTCTCTCTCAGGGGACTTTCCCTGTGCACTTGTCTATTTTTCTGAAAAATAATTACAGCTTCGGAGAAAGCAGCTGCACTGGGTTTTGACGTGACCCCAGACCATCCCTAGCACTGTCTGCAGCCGATGGTGCAGATATGCTATCCGGCCATCTAACAGAGCATCCATCACCCCGGTACCAGGGACTCTGATGTTACAGGGATGAGGATCATAGGAGACACCATGTATATCACAGCCCATTTTCAGTCCTTGTGCCCACGCAGCTCCCAGGAGAGGGTCACACGTGCCAGGAACAAGAGGCAACGTGCTGAGACGCAAGGAAGAAGTAGGATCGAGCAGACTAGACCCCAAAGCAAAGAGGAAGAAGCAAACCGAGGGCTAGCAAACCTATCGCAGCGACACGCCGACCCCTGTGGCCTGGGGCAGCTGGAGCACAGATGGACCGAAGTCCCCGGCAACATTTAACGACCTCGCGGTGCCATTAACACGCCTGTCTGTGCTGAGAAGGGAAAGATTAGCTGCATCAGCTTGGAAGGCAAATCGCTCGCCTGTCCTACCAACCACGAGAGGAATGCAGGCGGCAGCGAGCCACACACGACGGGGACGGGGGGACGAATCCCAGAGGCATGCCGGCTGTTAACGCTACCTCGTGTTTAGCCAGGGTCAGGCGGGACATGTTTTATGGCTGCTTGGTCTCCAATGTGGGATCGAGCAGTCATAAAACCTTAGGGGAAAGGGCTGGACTCTGCATGCCATGCAACGTCCCAACAGAAGAACGGGCATAAAGCAGGGGCCCTGGATTCAAGGCAGCCACCCGCCCGTCTGGGGAAGCACTGCTTTCCAGTAAGCGGCCAATGCAATAGGAAGCAAATGCTAATTCCCTCCCCCCCCGGAGAAGGCAATGGGTGATGGGGACTCATGCATGGGTTATTTGATACCTCAACAGCTGCATGCAACAGCTGGATTAATCAGCTGGTTGCAAAGCCTGGCATGAGGAGCACGTGCGTTGTCTGCTCTGACGTTATGCAGCGCAGGGTCTGTCCTCTAGCCTCACGTTCCCAGGGAGGCGCTGAGGATGCCCTTTCCTTCCTTCGAATTTGGCCATTCCCTTGCCATCGGCACGCCCACGATTCAGAGGGCATCTTTGCACAGGACAGCAATGGGTCTAGCATGCCAAAGAGAAAAGCACACCTACCCCGGCCATGAGACATCTGCCAGGAGACATCCCTCCTGCCCCGTAGCGCCTGCCGCCTCTGCCAGCTGGGGAATCATTGAATTGCAGGGGAAGCAGGGCTGGAAGGGACCTCCAGCCCGACCCTCTGCCGGAGCCAGGATCAGCCCTGTCCAAACCGCCCCAGACAAATCCATCATCTAACCTGCTCCTAAAACCACCGTCAGCCCTAACACGAGGCATCACACCCGAACGTGCCACAGGGAAATCAGGGGGACCACGGCAGGCAGTGTCCTGCTGCTGTACAAGATTATTAATACATGCTCAAGAGATCCCAGGCAGAAACCATGCCCCCTGCTACCGAGGAAGGCAAACACCCTCCAGTCCATACCAGCCTGACCAGGGGGTAAAATTCCTTCCTGACCCCAAACGGGACATCGGTCTGACCCTGAGCAGAGGGGCAAGACCCTCCAGCCAGAAACCTCCAGCTTCAAGGCCCAGCAGGAGAATGGCACACCAGGAAGAAAGAGCCCGGGGTCGAAAAACATCAAATAAAATCCACCGCAAGCCTCTTCCATGGCAGCACAGACCATGTCAGTAGGCCACTGGGTCAGGCTGTGACTAATTTCATGTATGCAACACTACATCACCAGGATCTCACGGTGCATTTGATTCACACAACATCCCAACAAGGCAGAGGTGCAGACCGCAGCTCGCACGGCCCGCCGCGGGCTTCCGGCTACTATATATGACAGCTTATAGACACAGTCAGACAGATGCCGGCATACACAATGCATGTAGAGTACAATACAGTATGCATATTATATACCTTTCTACACACATATACGCTGTGCAAGCGTGACGTGTATATACCCTCACACAGATAAGACACACACATGCCATCACACCAGCACGCCCACTTCAGAAAGCACAAAAGCAGCTATAAAACTTGAATCAAAGCTCACCAACATGAAAAACTTTTCACAGGTGCTGAGCAACACAGCTCTAACGTGTCAAAAAGTCACGGCCCAGGCTTCACACTTTTGCTGAGTCCCCTCTCTGTGAAACGACCGGGTGTGCTTTTTCACTGAGAGTCAGACGCCGCGCTCCACAATCAGAAAAGCCCCCCGACTCCCGTGAGAAATCGCCGAGGTGCCTATAGCCCCAGCTAAATGGCTGTACATACCAGTTCTCGAGCCGAACGGGAGATAGAGGAACAGACACGGCCACGCCGAAGACGTCCAGGGTTTCTTCCTTCCCAAGGCGCCTCCTGAGTCACGACTTTGGATTTCTTTCCCAGCCCTGTGAAGAGACAGAGTTATCCATGCGATGCACGCTGGAAGGGCCTCCTAGCAATTGTTTGCCAGCGCCTGCAGTCTAACCCGCGCAACTGGGAAATGCAGCGTTTCCTTCCAGTGCCGAAGCAGAGGGAGGCTTAAGTATTTGCAGATTCCCCTACGACACCCGCTGTCTGCGATTCGTGACCGCGATCCTCGGGCGGGACGGAGAGCAAAGCACGGTTTGGAGGCTCCGGGCAAGGGGTATGACGAAGCACGCTGACTTTGGAGGAGGACGTGGGCCGGGGGAGCATGCAACAATATAGGAAGGTGAATGGAAAGGACTTCCCAGCAATTTTGGCTAGTCCCCTGATCTATTAAAGTGGCTGGATCTAATCCTCAATCCCGATACTCCTCCGAATCAAGGGTCGTGTAGACAGGCGCAGACCCGTTTTACTCTCAGCCTGAGCAGAGCGAACAGCAGTGGGGAGGCTTCCCTGCCAGGTCAGTAAAACCAGAAGGGCTGAAGCCATCATGGTTACCTTTCCAGGTAAGTATGCACTAGGCAACGTTGCCTTTCCATGCACAGCTGCAGCTGCTTGCTCTTCCTGCCCTGCTCACATCACCCGTCCAGGCTCACTTCTCACACACTGCAATGCACCTTTTCTCCAGTTTTGAGAGATGCAGTCATACCCTGCTCCAGACCACTGCGGCAAGGGTCATTTCCAAGCCAGCTGCTAGGACCATGTCACCCTTGGCTTTTCCTCTCTCCAATGGCTTTCCCATCCTCTATCACTGCCGTCTGCACTGCACTGTGCAATCCCCACCTCACCCATTACCGTGTCCACTACTGAAACGCCGACTCCCACCTTGGTTCAGCTCATGGGGTCAGCCTCCGTCACCTGCTTTTCCAACATAGCCCTTTTCCCACCCAAGAAAAGCAGTCCACGTGCGTCCCCTGAAAGTCGTGTCATTCTCCTCCATCATAACACAACCCTTGCAGCAACCCTACACAAGCACCGTACAATGGTGTGGTCGCTAGTCCCACCACCTACCACGCTGCCCAGTATTACCAAGCCAAATATGATATCCCCTGCCACGTGACCCGCTCGGTATTGCTGCCCACAGCTTGGGGGTCACGGATCTGACGTCTACATCGTGCACGAGGAGCCTGACAAGACCTCTCACGACCCGGGCCCTTGTTTTGCATGTGGGGCAGCAGGACGGGACAGGGTACAGATGCGAGAGAAAGGGGAATTCCTCAACACGCTCCCTTCTGCACCTAAGCATCAAAGCAACACATTCGCTTTGAGTGCCCATCCCTTCTGCACCGGGGCGCATCGTGAACGGGATCCAGCCCACGGGCCGGAAACACCCCTGGGTCTCCATGCAGCCCCATTAACAGCTCTGCATGTGGCAGGTTACGGCCAAAGATGAATAACTGCCTGGTTTTATTGCAGGTGAGCTCAGCCAACAGGCAATCTCTCACCATCCATCACAGAAGAGACAAGTACAAGCAAATATTATGGTTGTGCCTGTTAACACTTTTCATTTGAAAGCAATGTAGTTACATGCAAAGTGGGTCCTGCCCGGCGGCTCCTGGCAAGATGCCCTTGGGTCTTATCTGCCATGGGGACATCAGGGAAACCTTCCACCCTCCTGCACCGCGGGGAGCCCAGGGCAGGCAATGCTCCCGTGACCAGACCTGGTATCAAGCCTTTTCGTCGGACGTGGCTTTTAGCTGGTGGCACTGAAATCATTTAAGACGGACACCGAGAGTTATAGCCTGGCCTGCTATCACTCTGCATGCACCAGCAAAAAATGCAACCGTTGGCTGCTGCTTCCTTCTGAGCCAGCTGGATCTAGGGAAAGTCACGTCGTTTTCCAGCTCCTGGACTCAGACATTTCCTAGGCTGCCACTCCTTGAGCACAGAGAGGTCGTTAGCCATGCTAGTCAGAAGTCATGGCAGAGATGCACCTTACAGACTCTGATGTAGTCAGTCTATAAGGTGCATCTCGACCTTGCCACCTACCATTCCATGAGACCTGGGGTGCCGCCACCCATCCACCCCCAACCCCAAATTGAGAGCGCAACTTTGGCTGAAACATGAAAGACAAGACCAGACCTCGGGGTCACAACGTCAAGCCCCGCGGCCGAAACCTGCCACAGCGGCATTTGACTGCGTAGCCAAAAAGCAGCGTGCATCGCCCTGCAGCATAGCAGATTTAATAAGAGGGAGGTCCCGTTACACGGTTCAAGTTACCTACCTACAGGCACACACGTGCAATGCATATAATGCACACCTGTAACGTGCCCTGGGATGGATGGAGAGCACGGGACACCTTCAGAGAACCGAGGGCCTGAATTGGCTTTCTAGGTGCCCAGCACTTCTGAACCCAAACCACTTCTATTTCAGGATCTAAAACCTGATTGCAGACCCTGAATGCAGGACCCAAGGTCTGATATTTCAGAATATACTAGAGACCAAAGACCCGCATCTACAGCCCCATTTAGCTGCTCGTGCGTATAAACACTTTCAGGCCCGGGCCCTTAATTCCTTCAAGCAAGGTGATTAGGGGGACCATGTGTATTAGCTTTGTCTTCTTTTATCTGGATCAGGATATAATTCATTTAAAAAAACTAAATAAATAAAAATCATGCCCAAATACAGACGCGGGTTTGTTTCTTCCTCATTCTTTGATTTTTAATCCTGCCAAATCAGCCCTTGCTGAGAAATGAGCTGATTCAAAGAACAACCACGAACGCACTTCTCAGTGAAAAGGCAAAAAAATATAAAAAAAATCCAAAAATAAAAAAATCAGAAGGCCAAATGCTCTGCCCTTGTACATCAGGAGTTTTAAGTCAAAGCCAATTTACACCAAGGGAGGAGCTGGCTCTGGGTTGCCATCAGGGAGGCAGCCAGCACACACTCCCCTAATTTACCATGCCCAGCAGCGAGCTGTTCTCAGAAACTTTCAGATCTGCCACAACTCAAATGTTTCTATTGGATATAATGGGATTTATTACTTCTGGGCTCTTTGGACATCCTTCAAACTCAAGGCGGATGTCAGGGCAGCACGGTCCAGTAGCATCCTCTCTGACGGCTGAACTAGCTGCAGGCAAAGGGGAGGCTCAGCAACACGGCCAGCTGTTCAGCTACATAGACATTACCAAGATGACATACCGAAGGATTCATCTTTAACTTTTCCTTTACGCGAGATAGGGTTTACTACTGTTGATGGTGAAAATGGGGCAAGAGGGACCTTACAGAGGGATCGCACCGTGCATTTCCAGCACAGATCAGAAGAGAACCGGCTGCCCTGGCCCTAGCAAGTCAGGCTTATAGCTGGTTGCTGACCATCAGGAATAATGCAGGGAAAACCATCCATGCCATGCAACAACTCTGCCCCCAGCTCCATGCAGCTGATACAGAGGACAAATGAGCAGAGCGGTGTTTCTCCCTGGAGGTATGGGCTGGGTCCACCCTCGCATACCCTTCTGCAGACAGCCCTACTCCAAGCTCATGGGGGTCGAAGGGACTCCAGCCCCATGGGGGTTCAAGTTGAAAACAGCACCAAACACAGCCTAAGGAAGCAAATTAGGAAAGAAGAGGAAATGGTGGTGATGGAGAGCAACCAATATGCACCAGAAAGGGTCCAGTTGTGCACTGGTTGCCCTCACCTGCAGCAGTCACTGCTGATCTGCACAGGTGGGTGAGCAAGGGCAGGACTGGGCCCAGCAGTTTTGCACAGATGCCTGAACCCGCATTATTAATGGTCACTCCGATTATGGAAAGTGAATGATTTTCCAAGCAGCCTAAGCAATTTTGCCCCTCATTCACTTTGGTCTCATTAAGCCAGGAGTAAGAGCCAAGCTGACCCAGTCTCTCATTCTCATGCCAACGCGCTGGGGTATTCCCCTGAGCAAAGCAGCTCCCGAGGTCCCTTCCAGCCCTAATGTCTACGAAATATGAAAGCTTGTCCCAAGCCCAAAGATGGTTTGCAAAAGCTCCTGGTATTATCATAGCATCCCAAGGGCCCAGGAAGGGCTGAGACTGCAGCATGCCACGCACTCCACGTGCATACAGAAAGAGCGATCTCACAGACGAGACAGCGGCCGTGGCAGGCGAACGAGGGCCAAGGGAGAGCAAAGGCTCTGCAAAAGGTCACGCAGCGGAGGACTCAGATCTCCTGACTCCCGGCCTAGTGTCTTATTCAGCCGGATGGCGTTAAGACTGCAGTCCCTGAGAGCATGAGACGCATGCAATGCCCAGCACAACAGGGATGCCATGAACTACTGCAATTCCAGCAAATAAGTAAGAAAGCAAAAAAACTGGGATTTTATTTATTGTATGTGCATGTATACACCCACACCCACCCAACACCCACCCCGGCAGATCGAGGATTTTGAAAAGGGGGGAGCAGGTGGTCTAGCACATCACCCCATGTAATACAATGCATTCTTCTCCAGTTAAAGAGCAACTAGAAGCATTACTAATATGCTGGGGGGGCAGCGCTATCTTATTCAGTTTAAGGTCAAAACAAAAACAAATATACCTATTACAGTGCACACTCATTTGCTGGGTTATATATTAAATTTTTAAAAAATCATAATAAAAAACGATCAAAAGATATTGTGGCATTAGTCCTGTAGTCATTATAGTTCAAGGCACATCTCATATTCAGATAGCCTGTCTTGACAGTGCATCCGCTACTTCGCTGTCAGTCATTTCTACACCTGAGTCAATATTACCACACCCGAGTTACGGTGTTTAGCTAGAGCTAAAACAGTCCTCAGGGCTGCAAAATAAGAAGAGAGACTTTACCAGGACTGGCTAACAGGCAGAAAGACTGCAGAAGACAAGGCAGTTGAATAGTGGAACATCACAACCCTTATAAAGAAGAGAGGGTCCTTAACACGTGTGGAGTGGAAAGAGATTAGCAGGAATCAGGTTGATGATAACAAGCCATGAACCGACTCAAATACTGCTGCCTCTCCCAGACCGTAGGTTTTAAAGCTCTGGTGGAGCAGGACTGAAAGGGGTGAGGGGTGCAACTGCACCCCCCCCGGATCCGCCCACATGTGCATATGCATGCATTAGTTCACTTATCTGTAAGCCTCTTGGAGTACAGACTGTCTCCTGCCATGGCAGAGCATCACAGGGTTGGAAGGGATCACAAGGCTCCTCCAGTCCAACCTGAAAATGGAGCTTGCCAGGACCAAAGCAACCCTGCTCAGCACATGGACGCACCTCGGTAGGGCCGTACTCAGAGCATTGGGTTAAGTCTGTCTATCGTACGCTGGGGTCCTTCAAGAGCTACTGCTCTCCAAACAAATGGCCGTGCCAGGACGGGGTGGGGGAGAGGAGTATATGAAATTTGTTCCATTTGTAAACACAGCTCTGAACCCGTGACCTGACCTCCCAGATAACCACAGTCATCGCTGCACCCTGACGGATGCAGTCATTTATTCTGCTCGCTGTAGTGGAAAGCCAGAGATCTGGAGACCAGATCGATCCTCACCATCACACACCCAGCCCAGCCAGGGGACCGTCTCATCCGTCTCAGCACTTGAGAAGAACGAGTCAAACAGCCCTGCCTAGTACCAGTAAATCTCTACATCTGGTTCAGAAATGTCTGTGCTCTCTCCTGAGTAATAGTGCAGGGCCCCGGGATGAGTGAACACGAGCTCTGCTCTTTCGTTTTTACACGCGCAGGCTAAATTGTCATCGTTTTGGGCTTAGGGAGAGCGAGAGGCTAAGAATGAGGTCACTGCCAGGCCTCGAAGACCTACATTCAAAAAGGAAGGACAAATTTATCACATCAGCTGCTGCATTTTGTCATCCAACCGTCTCCTCTGATAAGGCAGAGAGATCAGGAGGCCGAGATAAAATCCACAACCACGCTAATTTAAAACATACAACGCCACCGCATGTGCATGCACATCCAGCTGCAGCCTCCAGCTTGACCCCAAATTACCTTTTGGGACCTTTGAGTCAGAGTTTCGTGTCCTGCTTTCTGAAGGCTTGATGGAGCCCACCAGAAAGCAGTCTCTGCCCCCGCGGCCCCTATCACTATGAAGACACGTGGACAGCCCAGGGATACAGCACACTCACCTTACCCACAATTCTCACTCAGTGGCAACATTTTTCCAAAAAATGTTATGAATTCTCCTAAAAAGATTTTTAAAAAACTTTTTAAACAAACCCGAGGGGAGAGGCCTCACCCAGGACACGGGTCCTATCAGCCATGCCTTGGCCACTCACCACCTTCTCATGGGAAATTTCAGACCTGCTTTAATAATGGCTATTATCACAGGTCATGACTTGCAGGGACAAAGGTTTCTGGTTGGCCTTCTGTGCCATCAAGGGGTATTACCTCCATGCTGTGGTCAGGGAATGATGGCACACAGAGACAAAGGGACTTGACCAAGGTTGCCCTGAAGTCCGAGGAAGACCGTGGAATTGAACCGGTGATGCCGAGCTCCCTCCCTTGAGCCCAGAGCATCCTCCAGTGCCTGCAGCTCCCCTGCTCTCTGCTAGCACCAAGACTGCCCTCCTGGGGATGCCCACATCCACACGTGCACTTTAATGCGCATTAGCTTATTTTAATGCGGATTAAAGCATCACTAAAAAACCTATGCTGCTTACTTAATGTGCATTAAGACAGACCAATGCACATTTTCTTAGTACCTCACCATGGAGGGCATTTTTACACATGTAAGCGCCCAGCACTGAAACGCTTGCACTTGTATAAGTGGCAAAATGAATATCAGCACTGAGAAAACGGCGGCAGTGGGTGCGCTTTTGAGCTCACACCCATCGAAGGTGCTTTAATTTAAAAGCACGTTGCCACCATTTTCTACGCATTTTGCTGCTTATACCACTGTACACAGCGCGGCACAGTGCGCGTCTAAATGGGCAGACCCGATTAATGCATCTAAATGCCCCGAGGTACTAGATTTAACGTGCGTTAACGCTTGTGTAGACGCACCCTAAGTGCTGCAGAGACTACAGAGCAGCAGATATGCAACTCCCCAACAGGTAACCCCAGGGAGGGAAGTCCCACTGAGCCACCGGGTCGGCCTCTGCGCCTTGGCTCCACCAAAGCTGTGACGCTTCCTCACCTGTGGCACAAAACAGCAGGGGCAGGCACCCTGTGGCTTGGTCCCAAATCTGCTGGCGATATTGGGAAGCCTTCCCAACTGGCATCCATGAGTTTTGCAACTGGATTCCCAGCTAGGAAGAACTTAGTATTTCCTTGTGCACCTAGCACAAAGCCATCTCTGTCCCAAGGCTGCATTCAAGGGCGTAGCAGGGTTGGTGGTGGGTGGGGCAGGACTCAGACTTTACCCCAGGGAAACATGCCTCACATGCCTGATTACAGGTGCCTAAACACAGCCCCAGGACAGCAATGCAGCTTAGGATCACAGAGGGAGCCAGAGCCAGCGTCTCCAAAACGGGAACCCAGCCCCACCTGACCTGAGCTCCTCTGCTCCATCCTAGCTAATGCATCTCAACATTTCTCCCCAAGGGAAACCCACAGGCTGCTCCACTCCCTGTCCCTCTGTGTGCAACACCCCCACGGAGCTCAGATAAAAGGCACGGGTCAAGGTAGTCCTTGCCGCACACAAAAGCAGCCCTGGGAATGGGGGGGACATCCAGCCTTGCCTAGCAAAGGACATCAGACCCCGGTCCTAACCCAGTGTGCAGGGACCATCACCCTGCACAGCCGTCTCGCCACAACAGTGCAGCAGGCTTGCTCCTCTGCAGCAACACGTGGCCAGGTTTATTCCCCTGGTGTCAGTATATTGCTCCTCGCCTTCAGGAGATGGGGCTTTGAGGAGCAGAAGCAAAACCCTCTTTCTTTATGCACCAGGTAGATGCCCTTCCCTGTGCAATATGACCATGCAGGCCCACTCGGTTAGGGGTGGCGGAGGGAGGTCTTCCACTAAAGGAGGAAGCTTTAAAGCCCAAGTCCTCTGCTGCTTTCACCTTGGGTGGGGCGAATATATTCCCTCCAGTCCACAGGATGTGCTCTTTATTACCGGTACCACACCAACAGCATCCTATAAGCTGCACCTCTGGACGAGCACAATTTTCCCTGCACACTCGGCTCCCTAAAGTAGCAGCAACAATGAGCAAACTACGCATCTGTAGCCCGGCGGGGCTCCCTAGCTGTGTTGAAGAGGCTTCTCCCTGCAAAGTGGAGGTCTGGGGGGTCTTGGTTCATACCGATGTGTCTGCAAATACACCTGTTGCAAGAGTCTTCTTGGTTACCAGCTCTCCATCTTCTTCCAACTCTGGGCCAGGCTCAATCAGCTCACTCTGGGTGCGCAGAAATGGCCGGGCAGACACCAATTCACCTGCTATGTTGGTCACCATCGATGGGTCTTTTCCACCCCAAGAAAACCAAGGACCTCTCAGCTTCCAGGCTCACCTGTCTAATGCAACCTTGCAACAGCAGCCATCCTCACCCCCTCCGACTCGAGCCTCGCCTGCCTGTCAGCACGTTGCACCTAGCATCCAACCGGCTCGTACACAGGACCGAACGGCATCCGAAAATGGCTGGTGGCAGCGTGAGCGCGTGCAGAGGAAGGCATCAGGGACAGATAGCCACAGGAAAGAGGGAGGAGAAGGGAATGCAGGAGGCAGAGGAAAAATAGGAAATGAGAGGAGGAATAGGAAGTCGGATGATAGCATTTCATCCCAAGGGGCCTAGCTACTCAGCTGCCAGTGTCATACTATGAGACAGAGTACGAAGGAAAGTCCCGACCACACAAATCGGGTAACGGGGGGATGAAGCAATAAGCCATGGTCCTCATCCACCAAGAACCACCACCCCTCTCAGCCTCTGCAGCCATCCCTGGCACTGAGAGCAAGAGGCTCGTGGGAACGTGTGTGGGCACGGCTGGCGACTCTTTAAAGACTGCCACGTGCCTCAAGCATGCGTGCAAAGAGATGATCTACTTGCTGATGCACGCCGACCACAAGCAAACCCACTCCCCGCCCCCACAGACACACACACGCATCTGCTCAGAGCACCCGGGAGCCTCAAATCTTCTCTACCCAGGATCTTATCAGGAGTCCCGATTTGCAGAAAAGGTCAAAACAGCTGTCATCAAGGAAGAGAATAACCAGCTTGGCAGAAAGTCCACAAGACAAGAAAGCCCAAATTCACGGAGGAGCCCTCCCTGGATTTACTCGTAGGTCATTCATCATCTCAGGCTCCCTGGAGGGGCAACAAGGAGCTTTTCTTCTCTAGGTTGGTTGCAGCCATCCCACCTTCTTTGATTTTTTTTTTTGGAGGCAACTGAAACAAAACCTCTCACTCTGGATGAGAGACGTCTACAAAGCTTTGGACACCTAAATCCAAGCGTCCAGTGTCTCCACGGCACGACGCTGAAGGATGCACCCTTTAGACGGAAGAGCGCAGGGACTTTTCTATGGCATTGCTCAGAAATGCATGCATGAATCAAAGCTAATACACAAGCCTAAGAAAGTCTTTGAAACCAATTCAATTTTCATCAGAAACTACTTAGGAACCGCAGCTGCTTGGCACCGCGGTGCTAGTTCATTAGCAGAGAGGTAGTCAGGATTCTTGTATTTATGCCCTAATTAGACAAAAGCAACTTTCTTTTTTCTTTTTGCTTTTGCCATGATTTGGGGGGATTTCAGCTGAAAAACCAACAGTCCATTTGCACTCGCCTGTTTATACTGTTTTCCCAGAAAGCCCCATCTGGCCTGGAAAGGAAGCATCTACCAAGGACCTGTTTGACTGGAAACTTGCAGTCGGCCCTGCTGGGAAGCACCGGGAAACCTGGGTCCACCGGCACCACCCAAACCAGCCCTACAACTTCACGGGCCGTGGCAAACACATCCATCACCCAGACACAGCTTGTGCCACCATTTAGCACGGTCACAGAGACGCATGGGCAGCAGTCTGTGGAAAACTGAAGTCCCAGAAAGGTAGGCGTGTGGAAACTAATTGGAAGCGAGAGTAATTTTCTTCCATTTACTCAAGAGGATAATTACTTTGGATAGGGCCGCATACCCTTTTGGCTTGTAATTAGCCAGTAAACCAGGTCAGGGTTTGCTTCATATTAGCAAGACTCTACTAGGGGTTGTGCTTTTGCAGCCAAAGAAAACAAATCTGTGCCTACCTTTCACCACAGGAATAACTTCTCAGCATCCAGCGCAGTTGCCAGGGGAATGAATAGCTCCTGAAGCAAGCTCTTCAAGCAGATTAAGCAAGCACAGACGAAAAGGGAGGACAGCAGAGGCAGATGGCGGCACAAAGCACGTGCCTGGCACACGCGGCGACGTGATGGCACGCCAGCCAGAGGAAGGCTGGTCTCGCGGCGAGGCTGTGAGCCTGGGACTTTGGTGCAGTCTTCTGCTCTATTGCAAGCTCCCTACAAGACCCCAGGCAGGTGCCTTCCTGCAAACAGGGGAAAATAACTCTGCCCTAATGCATGGGGGTGTTGTGAAGACAAGCGGGGTAATGATGGCCGCCATCAAGTCCCTGCAGGGGGGCTGCAAAGAGGATGGAGCTGGGCTGGTCTCAGTGGTGGCAGACAACAGAAGGAGCAATGGGCTCAAGTTGCAGCAAGGGAAGTCGAGGTTGGATATTAGGGAAAACTCTCATTAGGAGGGTAATAAAACACTGGAACAGGTTACTCAGAGAGGTGGTGGGATCTCCATCCTCGGAGGTGTTGAAGACCCGGGTAGACAAAGCCTTGGCTGGGATGATGTAGTTGGGGCTGGCCCTGCTTGGAGCAGGGGTTGGACTAGATGGGACCTCCTGAGGTCCCTTCCCACCCTTGTTTTCTGTGATTTTATGATATGTGGGGACATGCAGATGCATGTACGCATGGATTTTCCTCATGCGTGCGTGTGCTTATGTCCACAAAACTCATTGACAATGACTGAGAAATGCTCACATAACTACCCTAAGAGACACAGGCCTCACCCCTCTGTCAAACTAGCGAGCTACTGGAGTTTTAATATACCGTCACCCTTGCAAAGCGCTAATGACTTAGTCCTGAGCACAACCATCAAAAATGACTCCCAGGGAGGAAGGATGCGGACATCTATCCCAGCCTCTGCAGCCGACTCACTGAGCACCTTGGGCAAGTTGCTTCACCCATCTGTGCTCAATCTTTTCAGGTGTAGAAGAGGGAATCCTACCTACCGCAGAAGGGTGCTACTGAGCTGATGGGCTGTGGTGGATGACAGAGCAAGGAGCAACGGGATCAAGTTGCAGCAAGGGAAGTTGAGGTTGGATAGTCGGAAAAACCTTCTCATGAGGAGGGTAGTAAAGCACTGGAACAGGTTACCCAGAGAGGTGGTGGAGTCTCCACCCTTGGAGGTGTTGAAGACCCGGGTAGACACAGCCTTGGCTGGGATGATGTAGTTGGGGCTGGTCCTGCTTGGAGCAGAGGGTTGGGACCTCCTGAGCTCCCTGCCCAACCTCACTGTCTATGAGTCTAGGCTTGCTTTATGAAGACAGACAAGGTCGCTGCATCCAAAAGCTTGCAACCCAAGGTCCAAAATGTGATGGAAGATCATAGGGAGTTAATGGAGTCTGATAAGGATCTGGGTGAGGAAAGGACTACCCAGGACCTCATTCAATGAGTAGCCGAGTCTTATCCTCCCATGCAAGTTGTGCTCCCACCACCTCTAAACTCACCTGCCTCATAATTACAACTCTCCCTAAAAACCAGGACAGCCATAAAAACAGAGCTCCCAGGCCAGGTGAGTAGAAACAGGTAAGCTCTTCTGTTCTATCTGAGCAATAAAACTGAATGACTCAAGCCTATGGACCTTCAAAGCCAATGAGAAAAATAATCAAGGTGCACCAGCTTCTCTGGTTGCTCGAGCAGTTGGCAGCAAAGCACATTAGAGGAAAGGACTCGGATGCTAGACGGTCCTGATAAACTGGAGAAATGATCTGACAACCGGAGGGGGACATTTAGTAAAAACTAGTGCAAAGCACACCACTTGGAAGACAAATGGCAGATTCAACGCTGCAACCTGGGGAGCGACTGGCAAGTTTGCAGCAAGACCCGAAAGGATCGGGGGGCAAAAGTGGATCAGATGCTGGATTATAAATCAACAGTGTAATCCAACTGCAAAAACAACTAATGGCATCCAGGGATGCTTTGAACAGGAGTGCCCTATGCAAGGCACAAAAGCCGACACTTACACCCTGCCCGTCACCGGCATCCAGGTCTGGGCACCTCACTTCAAACAAAAAAGATGCAGACGCTGGGGAAGATTCACGAGTATAAGAAACAAAAAGTATAAGAAATTTAGGGAACATGCTATACAAGGAAAGATGGGAAGAACTGGGATTACCTAGATCAGAGAACCACTGAAAACGCCGAAAAAAGGGTGCTTATGAAGATAATGGTGACTGTCTCAGGCCATAAGACCTCATAGATATAAATGGCAATGTGATGTTGGTTAAATATAAGAAAGATGCCAATTCTAAGCATGACTAAGCAATGGCACACGTTATCACAGAAATCAGCTACAGCCCTTTTACAGGAGGTTTTGAACGCAGGTTTGGCAAACATGTGTCTGGGATGGTTTAAACCAGGAGGGTTTTGCCTTCAGCAAGGATCTGGGCTAACTGAATCCAGGCAGTCCCTTCCAGGCCTATTTTCATTTTTTTAACCTTTCTGAATCTCCGTATGTCAACACCTCCTTTTCCTCCTCTGCATGTTGAACTTACTAAAAAGTGTATAAGCACAGGCCAGGAGGCATCGGTGGCATGAATGTCCACGCCTTTCCTGTCCCAAGCTGCTGCATTTTGATTACGTTTCCTACTTTTTTAAAGAGCTGATGCATTTCTTTTCTTCAAACCTGCAACAAAGGACATCTGACAACTTTGCAAAGAATGAAAAAGGAGGGGGTGCTAAAACGAGCAAGATCTTCCAGGAAAAACCTACTTTTTAACTATCTCTGCGTCTAACCTCAAAGGCACGGACTGTGGGCTTGACTTGGTCCACCAAGCCAGGATGCAGATACCTGAAGGGTGAAGATGGGGATGCTGCACAACCTGCAGCGGATCGAAGTTTTGCCAAGCAGCCAGGAGGCAGAGCAACGTCCCGCTTTCTACCGCATCAGGCATGGAGCTGCCTCCTGGTCCTACCCATGGTGCGGGCACACTTTGCCACGGATTTCGGGGGTCTCCAATGGGCTCATCACACGGGCTAGGAGGGCTGTGCCGGGCAGCCCGGCCAACGCGCACCCAGCTCGGATGTGCCCTTTGAGCTCTGGGCATTTCTCTAGCTGCAAACACGCTCAACTTCCTGGTGGGCTTGAGATCCTGCTGAACACCTGTTCGCGCCCGCTTGCAAACGCGCCATGCAAACGCTGAGGATGGCGTCAAGGGAGAGACCGGCCTATTTATAGCTGGGAATGCTGCACCAGGATGCAAACCCACGCAGCTTCTTCTGGGATTCCTTCCCTGCCTCCAAGGGGACGCTGCGGCTCCAAGCCAATGCATAACCTCCTCCAGCTTATAGCCGCTGCAGCAGGGCAGAAAAGCTCTGCAAGACGTTGCTCTCGTAGCTATTCAACCCTCTCCCAGCAGCAGTGACAGCTCTCCTTGCCTCAACACGGACAGATGCATGGGTTATCGGGTCCCGGGCTCCATCGTCATCCCGCTGCGACATCCTCCATCAACCCTCCTAGTCTCTCCTTCCCTAAATCAATCCTGCCGTATCCTGGAGTTGTTTGCATGGCTCACCTCAGACCACGCTCCGGTGCAATGACATCTTTCTGGGCTGGAGCTGCCCAGAACCGTAGGCAATATTAAAGGTCTTTCTCCAGGTGTTTTGCTTCGCCGCACAGCTCCAAAATCTCTTTGAGTGTCAATCTGGCACGTTCAAATCTGGAGCAACATATTATCATGGTATATTTGGAGTGTATTTGGGTATATCTGGAGGTGACCATGATGGCAACGACAAAGAGGATGAATGAGTACAGCTCCAAGAAGGACTTGTCCAACCCATCCAGAATTACACTGATGGACCGCATCCTGCTTTCATTCCCACCAGGTCTTGAACACCCTCTGCACATGGAGTTGCCAGCATCACATTTTGACTCCTCAACTGCGTATCCACCAAACGAGATGACACTAAAATCAGGTGCTCTGACAATACACAGCTACCTGCAAAAATCCAGTGACACAGGGAGACGTGCGGTGGCGAGACGGCGGCACGCTCCGTTAGGTACCAGCTAATTTATTTTGAGGAGTCTCTAGGAAAAGGCATCCACTTCCTCACTGCCATTTACCTGCAAAGGGAAATTCAGCAGCTCTTCTGGCCAGGTGCCGACACAGAGCACCGCTGAGCCGCTGAACCCAACCCGCCAAGCCAGGTTCATCAAGAACACTGATGCCAGACACTTGCAGCACGAGTGCACAAGCAGCCCAAGTGCTACTGCACGGTGTGCAAGGCCTTGCTCTTAGACTGGATGTGAAACTCTGCTCCAGAAGTCCCAGCCACCAGCCTGGGTTACACGCAATCGAGGGGGCGAATGGAGCAAATGCATCTGAAGCCAGGACTGTGTCTCATTCCAGCACTCAATACAAGTCAGCACTCAGTCCAAAAAAAGCAATAACAATATATAAGGAGCCAGCCAGCCTCATCTCTCACATCAGTGTAAATCAAACACATGGGTACAAACCCAGAGCCAAGCGAGAGGTGAATCTAACCCACCTGCCTCGCTTCCTCCAACGGATCGAAGGTGCAGGCGACGGAGAACGCGGTCATAAAGCACTAGATCCATGGGTACGTACAGAGGGAAAGGAAAATTAAGTGATGCCAACCCACAGCCGGCAGAAGGGCACCTGGATTTACAAAGCAGGGAAGCCTATGAAGCAAAAGTCCCTCTTGTCTTAAACATACAGATGCGTAAGAGTCTTTAGCGACATCTCCGGGGGCTTCCCAAAGTGAGTGTGCACACACACCCCATCACAGACCCTCCAACCCAACCACGTAGCACGGCGCGCCCTGAAAAATCGCAACACGAATGCTTCACAAGACACGATCCGTGTGCACCCAGCAAAAGCTCTGGGGGTCGAGGGAACGGTCTGAAGACCCCTGCCTATTGACACCAATTCACGCTCACCCGCAGCGCTGGCAGCGTTTCTGACTTTCTCCGAACCGAAGACGGCATCAGAACAAGCCTTCTGCCCCAAAACCATTGTGCTCGTTTCCATTGCAACTCATGGACGCTCCCTGGGGATTTTTCCTAACGTCTGAAACGCTTGGTCTCCCTATGAATTGTTGTTTCTAATAAGCCTTTTGAAGCTCGAAATGTAACTGCTTGCTTAGCCCAACAATTTCCTCCATTGTCTGACAATGCCTGTTCACTACTGGAACGTGTGTGCACTAAAGCATTGGTTTCGGGACAACCCAAATGGGTACTAGCCTCCAGCAGGATTGTACTTACCTCCGTCCCTTTTCTCTCTCTCCAGATAAAAGGCTAGTTAAGGACCCCAGGCCACAAGGCACAGCAATGCCTCCGAGTGCTGGTCCCCGGGTCCTGCTAGGTGGATCACCAGCGGTTTGACCTCTCTGTGGAGCAAAGCCTGGCTGAAAATCACTCAACGAGACCTTGCAAGGGTGGGCTGTTGTCTCAGCAAAGTGGTCTCAAGTGATGGAGAGCTGCTTCAGAGGAAAGCAGAGCAGGTCACCCCGAGAGGTGGTGCAATCTCCATCCTTGGAGGTTTTGAAGACTTGGCTAGACAAAGGCTTGGCTGGGATGATGCAGCTGGGTTTGGTCCTGCTTGGACTAGATGCAACCTCCTGAGGTCCCTTCAACCCTCATTTACTATGATCCTAAATTTGGCCTGGAAAAGAAGGGAGGGCTGCAGATGAGAAGAAGGGGGTAAGTCAGAAAGGACATCAGCTGATCGGATGCACGAGCCTCCCCTACCTATGCCTTCACTTAACATTTGCTCCTTGTAGATAAAAGGCTGCCCGGATGCTAACCATCTCTGCCCGTCATCTCCAGACCTTTACAAACTCGGTTAAGGAGCACCTACCAGGGCGATACAGGGAAACCGTTCAGATTATTTCTGCTGCTGCAGTTTCTAGAGACCCTAGAGATCAAAGCCCCCTTTGTGCTACACATAATACATGCAAGAAAAATCAAGACAGATCCTAGCCCCAGAGCTGAGGAGTAGGGTGAGGCAGTGGTGTGGGTCCACAGGCTGAATCAAGTCCCTGAATGCCAGCCCCACACACCCTGGACCGAGGCAGAGGGGTCCAGCCTTGCACACACTAAATCATGCCCCATTGCAACAAATCCCAGCCACGGTCCTGCATGCACCAAATCAGGCCCCAGCCCCAGCCCTGCAGATGTCAGATCGGGCCCCACCACCACAGCACAGCCCCAAATGCACTGGATTCAGGCCCGCCACCCCAGCCCCGTGCACGCTGGCAGGATCCCGTTTGCAGGGCCATGCTGTCTGGAAATGTAGTGGTGGGGCAGCAGTGGCAGCATCAATAGTCACCACCTGCCCCTCCATCCCCATCACCAAATTTCAGGACCCCTGAAGAGTCCCAGCGGCTGAATCTGACCTGGCCCGGAATAAATTGTGTGACTTGCATGGGGACATCCATACGGACAGGCTGCCCGAGGCCAACAGAAAATGAGAAGCACTGGCTGAGATTTAAGGGAGGCTTCGGAGTAGTTAGAAACTCAAATCCCACCCAATTGCAATGAGAAGTGGTGGAATTTGGGCCCGCGGTCCCTTCGGCAATCCCAGTCTAGGGCACGGATGCACTCGGTCCCCTGCACAATCCTCCTAGGACCAAACCCTGCCCGAAACCAAATCACCAGACACCGAATAGAAGAGCTCAAAAAATCCCAGAGCAGAGCGGTATCTCCACCCCGGTGACTGCTAACATTCGCCCGCGAACACGCACGTTGCAGGTATGGGAACAATCGTCTCACTGCAAGCGCGCCCCAAGTCCATATTTCAATGCCAACGCATAGAAAAGAGAGATGTCAAGTATCCACCTGACATCCCTGCTAAGGCAGATGCAGTACATCAAGTGTTTGCACAGAGACATCACTTCTCCATCAGGGTAAATATAGCACACGGGCCTCCGTCTAGCAGAGGGACTATCATAAAATGTTCAAGCCTTGCTCTCCTGTCTGCTTATCTTAGCCTAAGCGATGCTCCTCTGGCACTACACCCCGAGCACCGTCCTTCATCCTGTTCGCAGCGCCCGTGCAGACAAGACGGACACAAACCCGATACCATGGCCATCCCCATTTCAGACCCTATTTTCAGCTGCTCAGCCGAGCTCTAACCACTTCAGCTGAGGTTTTCCCTGCGGGGCGTCTGCCTTCGGCTGACTTCTCCTGCCCAAAAACTGCAAGACTTATTAACAGGAGCGTCTCGTGCAAATCAAGAGAAGGCATCCTCTGACTCTTGCTGGTGCTGGCAAGGCCTCGTATTGTGCCCACTTGGAGGCCCCGCACTTCCAAACAGTTGTGGATAGGTTGGAAAGAGTCCAGAAGAGAGCAATTATTCACGTCCTGGGGAACATGCCTTATAAACACAGGATTAAAAGAACTGGGGTTATTTAGACTGAAGAGAAGGAAGATAATGGGGATTCGGTAACCATCTTCAAATGCCTGAAGGGCAGCTATAAAAAGGATGAAGACAGACTATTTTCTGTGGCTGTAAGGGGCAGGACTAGGAGCAACGGGCCTCACGCTGCAGCAAGGGAAATTTAGGTTGGAGACAAGGAAAAGCTTTCCCATTTTGAAGGAGGCAGCAGCATCGGGGCAGGCACTAAATCGGGCCCCGCTGCCCAGAGAGGCTGCAGAGTCTCCATCCTCGGAGGCGGCGAAGACCAAGTTAGACACTTGCCTGGTTCAGTCAAAGACAACCCTGTCTTGAGCAGGGGATTGCATGAGATATGACCTCCTGAGGGCCCTGCCAGCCCAAATATGCTATGATTCAGCCAAAGTGCTTGAGTCATTTCTGAGAAGGAAGCTAGAGGAGGGGGAAGAACTGCCCTGGTTTTAATCAGGCTCGTTTCTTCAGCAACTCGGCTGCACCAGGCTTTGAAGCAGGAGCTTGAAATTTGGTGCAGAATCACAGAAAATGAGGGTTGGAAGAGGTAAAGTCTCATCCAACTTCCTGCTCCAAGCAGGACCAGCCTCAGCTACATCATCCCATAGAAAATGAGGGTGGGGAAGGGAGCTCAACCCCCTGCTCCAAGCCCAAATCCATCATCCCTGCAAGCGGCTTGTGTGTCAGGGGTGCACCGAATTTGGCCAAGTTACAATCCTTTAAAAAACCTCCTTTTGCACTTGTCTACCGGAGACTACAACAGCGTTAGCTGATAACTTCCCTCGACAACCCACCTGCACTGAGCATACCCCACAGCCCGCGGTGGTGCTTTCCCCTCCGCTACTGCTCTGGGGCTGCATAAAGCAGGCTGAGTCTAGGTCTGGATGCCCAAAATGAGTGCAAGGAGTCTCTCTCTCTGTCTCCTATGCTTTGGATGACTCCCCGTGGGGCCCAGGCAAACACGCAAATAGGTGGAAAAAGAGTGAACTGGGACCAGGAGCTGGGTAGGGGGAGGAAGACAAGGAAAGCTGGAAACTGGGAAGAGCGTGGGAGTCAAGAGGGAAAGTGGGACCTGAAACTGGGATAGAAAATTGGTCTGGATAAGCAAGGCCATGCACTAAGAAACTCAGGAGGAAAAGGCAAGCGAGGCGGGCTGGGAGACAGGAGGCTGGGGAGAGATCCAGAGTGAATTAAAGTCGATCAAAGGGGTTGAGACAAGCAACCAGGGCAGGTGCCGAGGCTGCATGTGGACCCTGGGATGGAGACGGGAGACTGACCTCCGCAAGCCCAGGGATTCGTGGTGCAGGAGTGCCGAGCAAAAGGCAAGGGCAAGCGCTCCGGGATGAACGGCAACAGCTTGCCCCGCAGGGAGCCCATCCAGGTGGGCCAGGTGTCACCAGGAGACCTGGAGCACCAAGGGGGTGCAGGGCTGCAAAAGGTGAGCGTGACTGCAGCATGCATCAGGACAGGAACATACAGCAGAGCTAAGGAAGCGTGCACGAGGCCTGGTGAGACCTCCTCTGGTCTGGTCATCCACGGTCAAGAAAGAGCCGGTGAAACAGGAACAGCTGCAGGAAAAGGCAACGATTCAGGCAGGGAGAATGGAAAGGTTATCAGCAGGTGACCAGAACATCTTGGCTTCTTATCCTAGCAAAAAAAAAACCCCAAAAAGGCTGAGAGGGAGTATGATGGATGTCAACAAATGCACCAGGGAAGCAAGCCTGGAGGAAGGAGAAGAGCTACTTAAGATGATGGACAATGCTGCCCCAAGAACAAATGGGTACGAAGTGTCCCCGATTAAATTTAAAGCTGCAAATTAGGAGGTTAATTCATGAGAGCAGCGAGGCTCTGAAACAGCAGCCGGAGCACGGCAGGCAAAAACACCCCTCCTGTTTTCAGGTGAAGCTTGATGCATTTATGAAAGGAGGTTAAGGAAAACCAGGCGACTGGACTCAGCGACCCAAGAGACTGCTTCGAGCCTGTGATCTTCTGCTCCTTAAGTATCCTCGTCCATCCTGCGCACTGCAGAAAAACAGCAGGTGATCCTGTATCGGCATGAGGGCAGAGGGGCTAAATTCAAAAGAAACCACCTTTCTGACAGTTTCTGACTTCCGAGCTGGACTTTGCAACCATGAGAAAGTTATCTGAGCAAGTTTATGCTTGCAGGTGTGAGCACAGTACCCAAGTGAACACCCAGCACACAACCCTGTAGCACACTCGCTCGCTCGCTCTCGGGGAGTGTAGAGCACAGGCTGCTCATCACCGCACTGCTAGGCTGAACTCGGGTTTTGCCCCTAACCCTAACTGCTGTCTACACACACAAACCTCAACAGCTCAAATCGGGGAGAGCGTTTGAAGTGAGAATAGCACCAACACACATAATTCGCAGGAGACGTGTCCGCTTGAGTTACAGCAGCTGTCGTGTTAATCCCGTCACCCTTTGTAGCTCCCGTGTCACGTGGCAGTGCGGTCTCTCCCAATCGCTCGGAGGAACTCAAAGGCATTACCTGGAGCTCAAACCGGTTGCAATGCACACAGCTCCTTCAGGCCCGCCACGGGATCGAAACACAAGCAAACCCTGAAGCGCTTGCACAGATACACCCTCACCGGCCGGGTGCTGACTGTAGCAGCACAGATGCTCAGCGCAGGCTGCAAAATTATTTTACCCCCCTGAGGCCTTGGCAAGCTGTGCTGCTGTAGCTAGGCTGTTAGCAAGGCCAAGCTGGCTCAGGTACAGCCAGGCAAGCTGCAGTCATCACACCTTTGACCTGCAGCGCAGACACTCCCTTAGTCTATTTACCTCCCAAGAAAACACACCTTGACTGCAGCAAACGTAGTGCGAGGCACTGCTGATTACCAAGAAGTCAACCCGGTGAGCCACCCTACAGAAACAAGGGGCCACAAGCCATACGGTCATCAAAAATGAAGGGACTTTGGGGGCTCATCCTCAAAACAGGACCGTCCCCGCTTAGATCAGTCCGGTCCCCGGCATGCACAGGCACGGGACTGTGCACCCCAGCACAACACAAGAAAACCACGCACCCTGCCCAAGTAAAGGGCAGGGGAAACAAGGGCATCTCTGCATTGGAAAAAGCACCTTCTCACCACCCTCTCCCATTGCCTTTCTCCCTTCCCTTTGCAGCACCCGGTCCCCTTTCACTCAAGGTCAGCATGAAGGGTCCAGAAGTGATGACAGGCCACCTGTTCCCCATCCCTGCCATGCTCTCCCCCTACCTACCCCGCTCCCTTCTCCGCAGATGTCAGGGCGAGGAGCTCCGCGAGATGCAGGACCGGGTGCTCATTTTATTTGGGTGGAGGGATGATTCCTCCTACAGCAGACCCGTCACCAGCATCCAGCAAGCTGGGGGAATGCAAACTATACGCCTGGGGGATGGGTAGGAATAGGAGCAACTAACTCCTAGATAGCAGTCTCCTCTGATATGCATAGGACCGAAGGGAATTGTTCCTTTGCTTTCCGAGATAAGGCAGGGTGAGGCACGACAGCACAGGCCAGAAGCTTGCACTTTTAGTGCACCTTTTAAAAGGTGCAAAAGAAAAGGCATGGAAGCACTAAGCAAAACAGAGTATCCTCCCAGGTAGAAATAAGGAGCATTGGGGTTTTGCCCCTGGGGCAGGTGTTCAGCTTGTGAACCAAAAGTCAGTATTTTCCCCACAGAAAAAACATCCAACTTCGAGGTTTGCAGCCACGGGATTTTCTTTTCGGTGCTGTATTTTTTGACAAAAAAGCTTTACCTTGCCTACAAAAACCAGGTGCTTCTCTCTGAAGTCCAACTCAAAATCTAGTTGCGTGCCGGGCAGAAAATCTTCCGTCCGTTTTAGTCGCAGCTTCTTCGGTCTTAACCGGCCTAAACGGCAGCAAATGCATAAGGCCGGGGCAGACTCAACACCCAGATTTTGTCGAGGATTGATCACTGTTTTCTTCCATTTCCGCCCATCTCACTGCGCAGTTCATGCCGGCACCGCGTGCCTGAGGTCCCCTCCCAAAGGGACTCTTTGTAGGGGTTCAGCTCCATCCTTTCTGCCTTTGCCAATGCACTGGGACCAGTCAACGCTTCGCGATAGCTTTGAAGGAACCCCGAGTCCTTGCCTCGTCCCCATGAGTGAAGGACCCGGGAAAACAGCCCAGAAACACAGATCCGAGAGCAAAAAAAAGCAAAACTCCAGGGCTTACAAATTGATGGGGATAAACAAGACCTGACTGCTCCTAATTCAGCGCTAACAAGGTAGTTTGCTGATAGTTTACTGAATGTTAATTGAATCCTCAGCAGCTGTTACCAACTGTGGTGATCAACTTAATTTTAAATTAAATAAGCAATGAATGCTCAACTGAACTTCTATTACATTTCACCCAGAAAGTGAAGTATGGGGGGCTTTTAATAGACATTAAACCAGGCAGTTATGGCAAGTTAGTTGATATTTTATTACCGTAAGATAATGGCCTTATTAAATCTAAAATAACTATTCCACTCGAGGAGGAATTACCCAAGGCTTGGCTGAAGTTGGTCTGGCTCAAATGCATTACCAGGCAGCTTTACTGGCTTGTGGGGGGCTTTTCCCCTTTTCTTTTTTAAGCAGTGAACCCCACTAGAGAAGAGATGCCGCTGAAGATGGAAATCCACTACCCAGAGAACAAGTCCAGCTACCTCTAAGGTTTTCCCTGAGTTTCTCTCCCCAAGCGTGAATGGATTTCATCCTCACCACACTGGGAAGAGGGAGGACATATTGCGACCATTTTACAGAGGAGAACTGAGGCACAAGGAAGATGAAGCAATTTTGCTCTATTCCCCAACAGAAAGTCCGCAGGACGTGAATCCATCTCAATCCCAGTTAAGTACCATCCCACTGGGCCAGACAGCATGCCCTGAACCAGTATGGGATAGACCTCACTGACCCTTCCCCACTCATCCGATGACTTTTTCTTCCGCGCCCCTTTGCATCCTCCAACATTTTGCGTTGGCGCCATCGAGGAGCACGCCGAGACCCAAACTCATTTCACAAGGGATACCCTAAACCCCATGAAAGAGAGACAGCATCTTTCAATGTCCGCGGATCCAGCCTACTTGCAAGACCCAACGTAGCAGTGAAAGGCTATTCACCACGCTGCCCAACCACCCACCTATTCCCCCTTTAAACACCTCGACCGTCATCGCAAAGAGTAACGCTTTGACCGTTCGTGAAAGCAGCACGAATCTGGAACGGGAAACCTCACATCCACGTGCACCGTCAGAAGCAAAAGCGGTGCAAAATGCATAAACGTTTTCTACAAAATCACGAAGATCGAGGAAGAGACAACGCACAGGCCAAATGGGGATAAATGAAGGTAGGCACCGCATTCGCTGTGCAAGGCCTCTCTTCACATCTAAAGCACGCCCTGTCTCTTTTTCAGGCTTTAAATGAGTGAGCGGTATTGCTCTACAGCAGCTAATCCACAGGGAAGATAAAAGACTTACTACTGCGGCCAGTTTAGGAAGGACCCTGTTAGGTCTCGAGTCTGGGCCACGTGTTGGAGAGCCTGAAGTGGCCGGGTTGTGATGGTGGCAGCACTTGTGTGTTGTGTATGCACACAAGTGTAGCAGAAGCAACGGGATTCTCCCCTACAGAACCCACCAAAAGCACCAAAAACAATTTAAAAGTCAATTAAATTCATTCAACTCGACTATAGGAAAATGGAAGAAAAGTACACACACACAAATAGGGCTGATGGGGGTCTCATTAATAACACAAGGGAGAAATTTGGTCCGGCCAGTGCGCAAGGGCCAGCTTGTGACCCCATCAAGCCACTAACGAGGAGGAACCGCTTCAAATGTTCCCGACCTGAAGATCTCCGAGCATCTGAAAAAGGAGGGCAGGGATGCTCACGAGCCTGCATCTCGTCTAAGAAAAGGTTAAGGGGAACCCACAACGCCACGGGTGTTTGTTTTCCTTTCTTGAATAGATTGTGATACTTTAGGGAGAGTTCACGAGTGACTCACGCGTGTGCGAGTGTCACCCACAGATCCCAACAGCGGATACCGATCACCTAACGTGACAAATACTTGCTGATGGAGACTTCAAAATGATCATTTTCTGGCGGCCTCTCAGAAAGCGATCGAAGCTAATTCTCCTTGGGATCAGGGGAGAATCTCTGCTCGAGTGTCTTTGCCATTCATCCGAATCACTATGATGAGGCAACATTTTTCATATCTGGATTAGCAACACAACCGCCTTTGCCCGTCTTCCCATGCCCGGAAGCACCGGGAGCAGCACCTGTTAAGCACCACGCCTGGCCTAAGCAAACATCTTCAATTGTCGAAAGCCTGTAGGCATCATGGGGGGTTTTTTTGGTCTGTGGTTTTCGGTTTGATTTATTTTCTTTTCACTGTTTGTTTCTATTTTACAAAACAAAAAGCACATCAAGCTTTCTGACATTCCCTTCTGCGAGTCTCGACCGGCAGGCGTGAGCTGACTGCAAAAAATTGTCTTTCTGATCCCTGCGTTGAGACCGCTGCTTTGAAAGAAGCCCTTCAAATAGTCGTGGGGCTCCTGCAAAGTCCTCCCGCATAAGAAGAGGGCTGAGATAATGGACCTTAAAAGCATGACAGTCCCTAAAGGAAGCGAGTGCTTCACTGGTGGCACTGAGTGATCCTGCTCTTAATGCACCCACCTCAAAGTTTATTTAGGCTTCCCTTTTCTGCACCCACTGAACACGGCTATTGGGGCGGCACGCCATCTCAGCCATCGTCCGCACCCCGCGTGGTCAGCGATGCCTACGAAGGCCAGATGCAGCAGAGATACTAGAGTGAAAACTGAAGTTCAATCCTGCCAAAACCCAGGGTCCACCTATTGCAGCACCTGTCTCCTGCCGGGACTACCGATGATGCCAGGTGCTCCTGAACAAAGCTCCCAATCCTTCTTGGTCAAAAAAGACCTTAAATGTGGCAAGTTTAGCATCTCTTCCACATCGCAATTTAATTAAACGTCCACCCCAGGCCTTGTGCTACAGGACACATTAAATAGACGCTCTCTATCCAATTTGCTTACTTGGTGTTTTTTATTTTACCAGCTCTCCCGCGCCGACTTGCAAACACTGGCAGTATCTCTTAATATCTCCTTTATCAGATTTTTTTTTTTCCCCCCAGCCCTTAATCATTTCCATCATCCTGCTCTGAAATGCTCTAGCTTCTCTTCGCTGGGCATAATGAAGGGAAAGCAACTTGTTTGAGGTTTCTGGAGGCTTTAACAGATCTGGCATCCAAATGTGAAAGAATTATTTTAACAAACACGACGATACCCATGCTTCGAAATCAAATGACAGGCGCCTACCCTGATGGGGGCCCTCTGGATACTATCATAAGTCATAATAATAATAATAGCAATAAGAATAACCACTGAGGAAGCCGTTCTGATCCCAGGGCAATACTAACAGCCATTATTTTGCACCTTTATTAGGTTCAGAGATCAAGCCCCCCCATGGGCATCCAGGCTCCTGTCCCCCTTGCACATCCCCCGTGCAAACCCTCTCTATGCGTTGTGTAGCCCTAACGCGAGCATCCTGCAACGTCTAGCAGGGGCGAATGCAACCATAAGGGAGATGCCTGAATGCTTATGTTCGAGCCCTGGCTCCTGCCAACTGCAAGAGCGAGGCCGAGGCAATGGTGCAGTCAAAGTGGGACCAAAGCTGGTACTCAGAATTAGATCATTTTGAGATCTGATCTGCCTCAGCGTGTCATAAGCAAATGGTGATCACTTTGGAAACTGGGATTTCCAAAGGTTGCTGCGCTGCCTCTCGGTCTCTCTCTTATGCAGCAGCAGCAGGGTACCGATACAGTTTTAAATTATTTTGTTTCTCTCGTTTGCTCTTTTCCGTCAGCTGCCCTAAGGTTGTTGCTGGGTCGGACAGTCCAGGGTGGTGCAGTCTCCATCCTTGGAGGTTATGAAGACCAAGTCATGGCTGGGATGATGTGGTTGGGGCTGGCCCTGCTTTGGACCAGATGTGACCCTCATTTTCTATGGGCTGATGGAGTTGGGGCTGCTCCTGCTTTGAACAGGGGCCCCTGCCGCCTCCTCCAGCCCTCGCCGTCTATGATCTATGACATGCATCTCATTACCAGCTAACTAATTAACCAAATCAATAAATAAAATATATATTTAACCCCATAGCAAACCGTGGCCGACAGGAGATGCAGCACGCCTTTCCACGCAATGTTCCCCCTGCCACCCACCCCCAACCACGTTTGGATGGGAAAATCCCCATCGGGGAGCATGCAATTCAATTCTCCACCGCCAATTCAATCTTAGGCCTCACCACCAAGACACCTAACGAGGCAGGGAGACAGCGCTAATTGTAATGGGTGATTAAGATGCATATGACAAAGGTAAAGATACTCCGCGAAAAAGGGGAAATCTGGGAAAGCCGCCGTGCTTGCAGAGTGCTAGAATAGGGAGCAAAGCAGGTAACGTGTCTGCCACGCGACCAGTTTGCTATAATTTGGAGTGGAGTATACGCAGCCCCGAAACAGGTGCACCGAAGCGCGCCGATAAACCGAACGGGGCTCAAAGAAACAAAAACGGACGATGGAGCGAGCGGGAACAGTTTGCAAGAGGTAGCTGGGCCAAGAGACCATCCAGCAGGCTGCCTGCAAATGCAGAAGGGAGTTCAGGCCCGGAGGCGAGGCGGAGGTCTGTAGGGTTGGAAGCTGCCACGCCGGTCTAAAAAGCCCATCTCAGCTGGTAACCAGCTGCCAGGAGCCGCCGGGGCCTATTGATTCAGAGGGAAGCACACGAGACCTTGCAGAAATACTTCCCGGTCATTGCTCTGGATGGCAGGATGGACGGGAAATCAGGGTGCACGCATTTTAACCGTGCGGCGTGAGAAGACACAGCGAGGGCAATGCCAGCGCCCGATGCAAACCCGAGCTGCCCCCAGTGGAGACGCACCTGGACAGACCACGCATCAAGACCAAGCGAGAGAGACAGGAAGCATGCATGTCAATGCAAGCAGCAAGGATAAGAAAGGGAAAAAAGCAGCCTGACCACAGCCCAAAAAAAATTTCTGACAAAGTTCCCATCACGCTGCGGAATAATTTTCCTTGCCTTTTGGGATCTGCGCGTGATGAAACCCTGGAACGGAAACGGGCTGAATACCCCCACAGGTCCTTTCCAAGATGCACTGACGCCGGACAACAGCTCCCAGGCAGCCAGCAACTTGGACCGCAGCTGAACCGGCGACCCGGGAGTGAAACGTCCTGGATCCCATGCTCGCTCTCTTCCCCCATGGTCCTATATTTAGGCACCCCTGGCTGGAGCAGCTGGGAAACCATCGTACACTGTGGCATCAAAGCCTCCAATCTCCCAGACTACTTTCTGCATCAAACGCTTTGCTCCCTGCTGCCACGTGCTAGGTCAGATCAGGTCCGTCTCGCCCGGTGTCCTGTGTCCCACGCGGCAGGCTGGAAGGGAGCGTGAATTGGGTCTCAGCGGGGTTTTCCCCCCTGTTCCTCTCTCCCTTGCAGCCTCCAGCGTTGCAGGTCCAGGAAGCTCTGCTTTGTGCCCCTTACTCCCGTGCTCAATAGCTCCTGATACCCCTTGTCCTCCAAGCACGTGTGCAACCCGCTGGTGAATCAGGCCGAGGCGTGAGCGTCCACCACCGGGCACTCAGCGAATGGCTCAACTCATCCTCCATCAGGGTGCAAAGACCCCGTCGACATTGCCCACGTGGACAGCGTTCCCCTTCGCCCCAGCAGCACCCTACCTCCGCTCCTAACGGCCCCGGGTGAACTTTTAGTACCGGGCCCTGCTTCATTAGAGATCACCATAATAATAATCATCATTATTTCCACCGTTTTCAGACCATTTCTCTCTGCTCCCTGGCACGCCGCAGCCTCGTCCGGGCAAGGAGCAACGCGGCCGCCGCGCCGAGACCCGCGGGCCTATAGACTCGAAACGCCGCCAGCCCCTCGCCCGTCGCGGCGGCGTGAGAAAGGCGATGCGCGTGCCAGCCCCGCTCGGGGGGACGACACGGCGCACGCTCGTTCCGTGCAAGACCAGCCCTTGCACCCGTACCCCCCCGATGCACACGCAAGGCCTCGGGGTGTGCACGGAGATTGCTCGGAGAAAGTCAGAGGGCAGCAAAGCCGTGACCACCCCCAAAAAGACCTGGGGGGTCCCGCTTGCCTGGAAGGGCTGCAGAGGCCAAGCCCTGCCGGGGGGAGCGCGGGGGGGGGGCACCCTGCGGGAGGTGTAACCCCCCTCCCTGCACGTGCAGCAGCCCCCATGCACCCTGCGTGCACCCCGGGGCGGGGCACGTGGGCCCGGCCATACGCACCCCCTCCCCCCCCGCGTGCTGCAGCGCCGAGCACCCCGCGCCGGGCAGGGGCAGGGGCAGGGGCAGGGGCAGGGGCAGGGGCAAGGCCGGGCCAGGCCGGGCCGGGGGCACTTGTTGTTTGCAACGATACCTCAGGGGGAGGCGCGGGACGCGGCGGCGGCGGCGGGAGGAGGCGGCGGGAGGCGGAGCCCGGCTGCAGCGACCGCCCCCGCCGCAGTGCCCGGATCCTGCCCCCTCCCCCCCTCCGCGTGCACACCCGCGCCCTTGCACGCACGCACGCGCGCGCGCACGCCGCCTCCTTGTACACGCACTCCCCCGAGAGCTTCCAGGCTCCTGCCCCGCCTTGCACACATATACACACCCCCCATGGGCTTTCCTTGCACACACCCCTAAAAGTGTCTTGGTTCCTGCCCCCCCACAGCCTTCCCTGATACTGCCCCTTGCACACTCCCCTGCAGGCGTCCAGGCTCCTGCCCCCTTGCACGCACTGCCCATGGGCATCCAGGCTCCTGCCCCCTTGCACACATATACACACCCCCCATGGGCTTCCCTTGCACACACCCCTGCAAGTGTCTTGGTTCCTGCCCCCCCACAGCCTTCCCTGCTACTGCCCCTTGCACACTCCCCTGCAGGCATCCAGGCTCCTGCCCCCTTGCACGCACTGCCCATGGGCATCCAGACCCCTGCCCCCTTGCACACACTGCCCATGGGCATCCAGGCTCCTGCCCCCTTGCACACGTTGCCCCCTGCTACTGCCCCTTGCACACTTCCCTGAGGGCTTCCAGGCTCCTGCCCCCTTGCACACGCTGCCCATGGGCATCCAGACCCCTGCCCCCTTGCACACGTTGCCCCCTGCTACTGCCCCTTGCACACTCCCCTGAGGGCTTCCAGGCTCCTGCCCCCTTGCACACACTGCCCATGGGCATCCAGGCTCCTGCCCCCTTGCACACACCCCCCAAGCATCCAGGTTCCTGCCCCCTTGCACACACCATCCCCGTGCTACTGCCCCTTGTACACTCTCCTGAGGGCTTCCAGGTTCCTGCTCCTTTATACACCTGCCCATGAGCATCCCAGCTCGTGCCCCCTTGCACACTCCCCTGCAGGCATCCAGGCTCGTGCCCCCTTGCACACACCCCCATGGGCATCCAGGCTTCTGCCCCTTTGCACACACTGCCCCCTGCTACTGCGCCCTTGCACACTCCTGAAGGCATCCAGGTTCCTGCCCCCTTGCACACACCACCCCCTGCTGCTGCCCCCTTGCACACCCCCATGAGCATCCATGCTTCTGCCCTCTTGCACAGATCTCCCCCCCCTCAGGCTTTCAGGCTTCTTGCCCCCTTGCACACACCACCTCCTACCCCCCTTGCACTGTCTCCCTTCTCTCCCCGTCCCCTTGCACACGCCTCCCCTCTTATTACCTTCCTCTGCCAGGGGCGCAGCCCCCAAACACAAAGCAAAAGTGGTGCCAGGCCAGGCGGGCAGGAGCCGGGGGCTGACGTCAGGGCCCCAAATTCCTGCCTTTGGCTGCAGGCAGATTTGTCCTTGTAAGGGCTGCAGGCAGGGGAGGGAGGGAGGGAGGGAGAGCGGAGCAGAGGGAAGGGGTGGCCTGCATTGCAAGGGGGAAAGGAGCAGGAGAGGGGTTGCATGCAGTGCCCGGGGCGGAGGAGACGTGGGGCAGGGAGGGGTTGCCCTGCATCCGCCAGGAAGGATGCTGGTACAGCCCAGGAGCCGGTGCGGTGTTTAACCGGGCGGCTCTAGGCCTGCATCCTGGACACCCAAAATCCCTGCGCTCATGGTGCATGGGCGTGTGGCATCACACACCACAGCCCTGCACGGTGGGGGGCTTAGTTTGCACCCCCGAGTCATGCACGTCACCTACTCCCTTTTAAGAAAGCCTCACCTGAGTGTCAGGTCTCCTGGCTGGGCAATCACATTTTCCTTTGCATTTCCCCACCCCCTTCCTGGAAGAAACCGAGTCCGCACACAGGACGGGCAAATGCACGGAGGCAAACTGGGGTGGGGGGAGGGAAATTCTTTCCTCGAATATCTCTTGGTTTGATCGTCCTGCAGTTACGTGCGAGAAAACCAGCCCGCGAGAAGCCGGAGGCGAGCGGTGGTTTTCAGTTGGATTGAGCGTGACCCCCGTCAGACCAAGCCTGGCGTGTTCACAGTCAGATGGGGCAGCATTTGCACCGGGGGGAGAAGGGTAGCGGTGCTGAAGGCAGCTCTGCCAAACCTCGCTCTTTTGAAAGGAGATTCTTGGACGGCTTCTCAAGCACTTTATAAGTGCCTCACCCTGGCGATGAAGGATTTTGCTCCGCACTTTCAGGAGACGTTTCAAATCTCATTCATCGCTTGTTGAAATCCCCCTCCTTCAAACAGCGGGGTTTGACAGCCCGCGGAGGAGAAGTATGCAAAGCCTGCATGGGTTAGGGGTGCAGAGACTCAGCGCAGCCTGCCCGCGTGGATCGTGTTGCCGGATCCGGGCCAGAGCCCGGGAACATTTGGTGGGTTTTGGAGCACGAAGATTTCGGATAGATGCAGGCCCTCCAATTGAGCAGGCAGAGCAAGAGCCAACTGCTGGGAGCTGAAGCTAGGGAAGTGCAAACTGGAAATACTGGGCGAGTTTCTAGCGGTAAAAGGGAAGTCACACTTAAAAGATGGCTTACTCGAGCCATATGATGGCAAATCTTCCAGTCCGGTCTTTGAGTCAAGGTTGCACCGCTGCCCAAAAGATGCACGCCCGCTCGACTGAATGACCCCGTGCAAGAAACAGGTGAAATCCTGTCACTCGTGTTGTGCCGGGCGAGCTCGACGATCCTTCACGCGGCACCACGCGCCTCTGAGCTGTACGGCTTCTAGATCAGAGCCCGCAGAGTTATTTACTGTCCATTTTTCTCCTCTGTTTGGTGTTTGTATGCAAATCTGCAGCAGACCTTTCATTATATCACACCGATAAAAATACCTGACGTAGTTTCTAGGGTCGGAAGGGACCTGAACAGATCATCAAGTCCAAGTTGCAATTTAAGGGAAACTGGTTTGTCCAAAATTAAACAGCAGCAAGAGTTTTCTGGTTAGCCTCCTAGAGAAAGCCAATGATCAGATACTCTCTTTACTACAGGTCCAGTGTCTGACGCTTCCTTCCCCATTGCAGTGATGGAGTCTACCCGGTCGTGTTAACAGGAGAAAGAACACTTTTTAAATCTTTTTCTGTTTTAAAAAGCAGCTATATAAATGTAAAGTGCTTTCCAAATATTAAGCCTCAGACCTCCAGGCTATTAGACTGATTTTGTCTCCATTTTGCAGATGGACACACTGAGGGTAAGACTCACTTTTTCAAATGAGATCCTGCAAGTCAAACACGACGTCTGCGGTGAATACAGAAATCAAAGCTAGGCTTTCTGGGCAGGGCCTAAACTTGCCAGCTATCTAGAAAGATCACTTTAGTGATGAACCATGAATGTTTCTATTCTTTACTTTGCAACCATGACCTGAATCTCAAATGGCAATAAAGAAACGTGACATCTTCAAGTACAGAGTCTGTGGCCGGGAAAATCCTTCGCACACAACTTTTGCAAACTTGCCAACTTTCCATAGTTCTCTTTTTAAAATTTGCAAACTTTCTCTAGCCATCGAGCCTAGTACGTAAGCACGGTGACTCCCAACCTTTTTAACCTCGAGGCATCCCTCCATAGATTTGAGGTGCCCCCTTGATAGACTTGAGGCAGCCCTCGGAAAATGCCAGCTCTTTGTTTTCACTCTTTTTTTTTTTCTTAAACACAGGAAAATAATAGAGCAATTCTTCTGTAGCCAAGAACTCAGAAAGACCACAACAAATCAGATCCTTTTAACGATGCGGATTCCTATTTGAAACCTCGGAGCACTGACCTAGAGGAGCTAAAAATGCTTTCCCTGTCATAAATCACGTGGCAACCAGTGGCACTATAAGTGACCTATGCCCTGTAGTAATCCAGCACGGGATGCATGGTACTTGGCAGCTGAAATGCAGGGGAGGAATTGGGAGACCAGCTTTCTGCTCCCGCCTTTGCTGTACGGCTTCGGGCAAGTCCCTGCACCTCGACTGGCACGAAAGCACGGGGCTGCTTTCCATGAGTTTCCCTACATCTCTCGGAAAGTAGGGGAAGACAGAACAGCCTGAAGGAAAGCCTCAGATGCAGATCTCAAGCGTGTTCAACGGGACGTCGGCCAGCCAACCCTTGGGATGCAGAATACCACGTTGGAAACCCAAACTTCCCAATGTTTGGTGGTGCTTCAAAAGTTTCAAGTTGCAGAGATCCGGCCGAGGGGCGCTGACACACTCCCTTTACCAGCCGATATCCCGCACACGAGGCGATTCACCGACTCAATGACTTCCCCTGCAGGTAAAACCTGGGAGATCGGGAATGACACCGAGCAGGCACCTTTCATTGCAAATGCGGCAGCCTGGTTTTCATCACAAGAGAGGACTTGGTTGGCCACCACCTCTGAACCAAACTTCTGGGTCTTTTTATGACCCATTGATCCACGGTTGGACGATGGAGATGATTATTTTCTCGCTGCCCTCTGCTGCAATGGGTTAACAACTGATACGAAAGACTGGACATTAGGAAGAACTTCTTCACAGTTCGAGTGGCCAAGGTCTGGACCGGGCTCCCAAGGGAGGTGGTGCTCTCCCCTACCCTGGGGGTCTTCAAGAGGAGGTTAGATGAGTATCTAGCTGGGGTCATCTGGACCCAGCACTCTTTCCTGCTTATGCAGGGGGTCGGACTTGATGATCTATTGAGGTCCCTTCCGACCCTAACATCTATGAATCTATGAATCTATGAAAGTGGAGATGGAGGGAGGAGGCATCCCTTGAAAGCCTCAGTGTCCAACATCAAAAGTATCAACAAAAGACAAAAGTGCTTTGCTCTGGGTCTCCCAACCGTGAAAAAATGGCTGTTTGGGAGCAAAGGGAACAGCAGCATGGACAGGCAAGGAGGGGCACCATCAAGGCCCTTTTTCTTGCTTCACTTCAGAGGACATGGGCATTTTGCTGGGGGGTTTTCCCCACGTGGCAGGTGAGAGCTAAGGGAAGCAATGGGCTGAACTTGAGTGTTTTAACAGCTTTGTTGTAGGCCTCTCTGCATGCGAGACATGCTTAACTGGTGGTAATCAATGATGAATGACCGACCAGCAGACCAGCCCCGGGTGGGATCCTTCCCTGATTAGATATGCAGTAATCTCCAAAGCAAACCCCCGTAACTTTACTTGCACGCCCAGCTACAAACAGGAAGGCAGCTCTGAACCTCCTCGTGAGATGCACAACTCGTTCCCAGCCTCCGTTTTACTTGCTTCCAACATTTGGTAGCATTTGATTTTCAAGCAGTTAGTTGTTCATACTTGCCATCCCAAGAGAGAAAAGTAAAGAGCATACATCAGCAAAGCCTGCAGTGTCACAAGCTTTGTCCAACTATTTCTTTTTGCCTACCTTCTTTTGGAAACGTTTGGGCTTCATTTTCAAATGAGGAAGCTCTGTCCTATTATATCTTAATGGCCAGGGCGGCAGTTCAGCAGTGCACCTATGCAGCGTGCTTCAGTCTCGTTGATGGTGAGAGAGTCCAGCCTATGTGTAAATGGCCCGCTGAATGGGGAACAGACTTAGGGATGTGTTTAAGTATTCTTGAGGGTCGAAACTTAGCTGACTATTGAGAAATGTGGGGTCCAGGACTTCGAGGTACTTGGCTTTACCACTGACTCAAGTCACAACTAGAGCTGATCAAAACTGTTGAAACGCAGCCCAATTTTCCCCAATAAAATTAAACAGAAATGATAAGTTTAACTAATTTTTCATCCAACTCAAGGCACCATCTCCATAGACCTGGAAAACTGGACTAATATCTCATCAGGGTGTTGCAGGTTGCAAGCACCCGTCATGCAAAGATTGTTACCTCTCTCTCTCTGTTCTCCCCTTTTCTATGAGCTTTCAGCAGGCGTCTTAATTAAGGCTGAGTATTTCCCTCCCCCCTTCCAGGTTTTTGGTGATGAAAAATGAAGTAGCATGCTTGGGAAAAATAGAATCAATCAAATACTTTGAGAAAGGCAACACAACTAAAATGGTACGATGATAGATTTGATATATGTTTAATGTTTCCATTGACACACATGGTTTGGCAGGCTCTTTCTTTTAAGCGCTGGGCCTCCCCGGTGAGAATGGAAACGAGAAAAGCACTAACCAGATGTCTTCTCCTGGTAGCAAAAATGGACAGGGGCACCTTGTTGGAAGAATGACTAGGAAAGCACTAAAAAAATGCCCATGCTGGCTCTGGAAAATATTGGGCTTGTTGTCAAGGAAGAGAGTGACCTATGTGAGAAGCCAAGGAACGGGCACACAACGTTGAATCGGGTGGCTTTTTAGTGAAAAGGCTAAAAAAATTAGCAGACAGAGAAACTGGATGGGGCTGTTTTACGTGGAATTTGCTTGTCTCTAGTCATCGACGCTTCTGCTGTGCGTGTTTAAGATTGCACCTGATACGGTCTCCCTTGCTGGGAGTTGAGTAGCTTGCTCGGTGGGGTGACTGGTTATGAAGTGGACTGATCCCAGGTGTGCACGCTAGGTGTTTACTCACTATTTCTACTTCCAGTGTGACCCTGAGGCTCACCCAGCCTCCTGTCCAACAGGTGCGTGGAGCTACCTGGGCGTAAAAGTGACCCCATCGCCTCCTCCTCGTGCCGAAAAAGCAGAGCCCTGTCAATGGGGCACCTTGACCGCGACAGCCTCCCTCGTCAAAACTATAGATTCGTCTTCTTTTATGTAAATAAAATCAGAGGGGAAAAAATGTGCAGTCGCAAAAATACGATCATTATGAGCAAAGGCTGGCAGCTAATGAATTTCACATCTGATATTTACAACTCCTTCAAACGTAACGCCACGGGAGACAGGAATAGTACGGAGACACATTGAGGGATTAGACGTATGTGGCGGGGGTGGAAAGGGTTGGCAAAAGACAAGCGAGTCAATCTGATAAGAGGAAAATCTGAAGCCAAGAGGAGAAAAATGAACAGGACAGACCTGGATGACACAGGCCTTGCAAACGACTTAGTATTTGCAAAGGTGTCTTGTCGTCCGTGCATCGGCTCCCCACCCAGAACTGAGGTTGGGATGGCTATAGGCACCGTAGTGAAAGAAATGCATTAGCATGGAGCTGCATCACATTGTTAATAGATCTCCTGCAAGTGATCCAGGGACTGTACATCCTGCATCTTATGGTTGCTTCTTGCCAAATTTAATGTTTCAAGCTCACACGTAAACACAGGCACATCAAGCTCATACCCAGCTTTTCTAGTGAGGTGCCGTATGGGCACCTAAAGATCTCAGTAGTAAGCAAAGAATGGGAAGTATCACATTTTCTGATGTCTTCCCGGCCTTAAATTGATTGCATGACAAATAACTGTTGAGGATGCATAAGCATCATTCTCTTTTTTTTATGTGAGAATGTCGCTGTTGAGTGAAATCATTGACTTTCGGATCCCAGGATTCAGATAAACAAAGGAAACCGATGTCCGTGGCATTACGGATGTCACTGCTGTAAACCAGCGGTCTGTACAGAACAGCAAGCAAGGATGAGCGGGCTTGCACATATTTTATCAGCACGATTTAGGAATGTGTCATTTAAAGCCCATCTGTAGAGATGGGGGCGAACCCTAACGCCAGGTCGGATTCCTCCAAGATGGGATGGATTTTGCAGTCAGACGCTGACTTTGCAAAGTTGGCGCAAACAGCAGGAAAAAAGCCATTATTTTAAGAGTAAAAAGATGCATATTACCATCAAAATGTCAGCAACGTGAGCCACTGGCCCTACCTGATGTCAAGGTACTGCTGCTTCAGGTGCCTTGTCTCTTGCCTTCATCTGGCCCAGGCTGGAGTCGGGTGGGTCTTTCCCAATTAGCAATTAGGGCTTGGGGACGTGCAGCCCCGTGTGCCGACTACCTGTCTCCTTGCAGACCCCACCGCACTGCTGCATTATTTCCTCCCCACCTGGGACCAGCCTCCTCTGAGAAGTATTTTGTACTCGTAGCCATTGAAACAAAGCATTAGCAAGAACCCACCCACCCACCAGCCTACACGGTCGCATCCAGCCTTGCTGCAAGTGTAGTCAGGTTAGCTGGTCTCTTCAGCTTCAGGAAGAGGACAGCACCAACCTTTCTTCCCCTAGCAGGCCCAGGTCCAGACTCAACCAGGTTCTGGCTCTCTCACCTGCCATATTTAAGCTGGTTTCATTGCTCCCCATGGAAAGCAGGCTTGCTTTGGCACTGTCTTATCATGACCCCCGGTAGCTGCAAAGAAGGGGCTTCCTCCTGCTAGCCCAAGGAGGGTCAGCTCTGCTGCTCCCATCCTGGTACATGGTACTAAGCGGGTACTTGGATCTATCCCACACCCCACGTTTGTCAGTCAGGCCAAGATCTCCCCCGTTCTCACTGTCCGCGGCTTTGCCTACATGCAGTACGTTCTGTCTCCGAAGTCTTACAAACCACAAATTGAGCCTTGCATGCCTCCCTCCCTCCCTGTGTCCAGGTATTTAGCAAAATTTGCAGATTCATTTGGAGTCTGGCATGGCTGCACCATGTCTGCTATGACCTCAAACTTGCGACCTTTGGGCTGTCAACGGTGCGCCCTAACACCCACATCACCCCAGCCCGTGTGCAACTCTCTGAGGTCAACAGTTGAGCCGGTAAGACAGGTCCTTGACCCCTTGACTGAGGGTTAGGTGATAGGAATAGGTCAATATTATCCCAGACAGAGAAACTGAGATAAAGGACTCACCTGATGTCTGAGGTGAAGTCTGAGATGGAGCTGGAAATTGCATCCCGATCTGCTCTCGCTCTCTCCATGCCGTGCTTTCAACCGCAAGACGCTCCTCGTGCTCCAGTGGCGGGCGCCCACCGAGAGCTCCTTAGCAAACAAACGAGATAAGTTGTGATCCTTCAATAGGGCAATTGTAGCTTAGGTTGGGTTTACAGCGGCTCTGAGCTCGCTTGTAAATACATGCAACGAATTTAGCAAAACCTAATGAAGGCTCAATACTGCACCCAGATCTCATTGCCACCCCTGGCCTACAGCGAAGCCAGGGAAAGCGGGTAGGTTATACTGGCAGACTACCAAAAATTGTGGCTTAGAAAGTTTCATTAGTGGGAGTCTAGCCCGGAAAGTATGACATTATCTTTCTATTCGAAAACCAGCAAACTGAACATACACCTCCATTTCTGGCTGAATCTCTCCTGTTGCAAGAGCCCAGCTCCTACCTGGACCTTTAGCCCATGCCTTGTCCACCCAGTTGAAAAGTGAAAACCCAACACAGAGGAGAGCATGGTCGGATTCAGTAATGCTGCTACATCACAGACCCACAGGCATGCGTCAAGAAATCAGGCCTTCGATAACCCTGAGAAGTTTGCCCCTTTTTATTTCCCTGGTTCCAAGAAAAATGGATCCTTAACATCATCGAGCTTTATTTTATGCAGACTGGCTAATGGCACGGGGTAGTCTGGGTGTCTTAAGACAAGCCACTTCAAAACCTCCCCATGCACGCTACCCCACTGAGCAGACGAAGGTTGATAACAGTCTTCCACTATGAAGGCAGCTGAACCGAAAGAAAATACAAATCAAAGGAATTCAGCGCCGATCGACTTGCACTAAAAGCGTTTGAAATGAACAGCCACGCGATTTCACTTTGGGTCGGATGAAAAGGTTTGCTCTGTGGGATGTTTTAGTTGTAGGGGCAAAGGCAATGGAGGAAGGGAGTCCCTGGATGGGGAGAGCGGGTCTGCTCACCTTTTATCCAGGAGCTTGGTACTAAAAAATCTCTCTCCTGGTTTCCAACAGAATAGAGAAGTTTTCTTATGCTTCAACTTCTTTGTGGCCTCCTGGCTTGGTTACCACCATCCCCTCGCATACTGCAATGCTAGCTGCTTCTGGAATAGAGGAGGGCTTTCTAGCTACGATGCCTTTGCCTGGAGGAAAGTAGTATCTTAAAACACCCATTGGAAAGCTGTGGGCTGTGCTGCTCCGTGCCGCTGTGCACTGGGTATCCAGGAACTTCTTCCCTACCCCAAAACACCTCCACTGGGTCTTCACAGTATTAGTCTCCCTGGATAAAAAATCAACAATTTTATAAAAAATTAAAAATTATTTTTTTTTATTTAAATCATATTTTTTCATTAAATCGTAATTTTTTTGCTAAGACGCTTTTGAAAAAAAAATCTATATAAAGATAGTTTTAATTTAAGATATTTTAAATCTTAAAGATATCATCATGGGATAGGGATGATGGCTTCTAATTATACATTGCTTGAGACAATATCTTCATGTGAGCTTTTTAGAAGTTTTATAAATAGGTCACAACAGGTCAGGGACGATATTAGGGGCCCAATCTTATGGCGCTCCCAGAGGCTCCTCTATTCTATATATATATAAGCCTTAGTTTGTCTGTCTGTCCATAATGCTTTATTTACACTCTGATTGGTTATCTCGGCAGCCAATCAGAGTGCTCCAAAAGCGTTTGGACAGGAGGCGGCGGCACGGCGCAGCACCGCCGTGATAGCGGGGATAGAGGGGACACATCGGGGGGCGAGGCCAGCGCTTCTGGCCTCCCCCAGCCCTGCTCCCTGGAGGCAGCGGTGGTGTGCACAGAGTCACACCCTTCCCTCTCTCCGAAAGTGCAAAGTGTCAAGAAGTTAAACGAACAGAGTAGATCAAACAACAAGAATGCACTTTTTGTAGAAAACAGTAATTAAATCGAGGCTTCCCGAACGGTGATTTAAATCATGATTTTTATCAAGTTGATTTAAATCAAACCCACCCTGCCGTGTAACCCACTATTCAACGCATTCGATTGAATAATGTAAGCCGCTATTCAATGCAAGTGCAATAGGTCCACTTTGACACCTGACACGCAGAGGATAAAAGTCTACTACCGGTGGTAGCTGTAGGGTTGTCGGGGCCCTGAGCAAGACAGTCATGTGGGACCCCTTTGAGGCTTAACTTTGATGACCTATAAGCAAGTAAGACATTTTTTTATTTCAATTTCACTTGGCCCTATCCACGAAACTTATTCATAAGTTGAAGAAAGAACAAAGTTTTTAATAACTTCACCCCCAAAAAATCTGTTGCAAAATTGTGGGGCTCCCTAAAGTTCGGGGCCCTGGGTGGCCGCCCGGTTTGCCCTCCTCTAAGGCTGCTACTGCTACTACAACCCCCGTTGGAAATCTTTAACCATTAGTTCAAGAGGAAGGTGTTCATGCCTCGAGCTCTGGAGGCCCCTCGTGTTAAAGCATAAGTCATTACTCTCTCTCCCCTGAAAATGCATCCTCTGCTATACCCAGAGGTGTGCTGGAAGACGTGGGATCCTTTCATATTCTCACTTCCCTCTCCTTGTGCACATGGGGTCGAGTATAATTTCACTCAACCCCTCTGTCCCTTTAATTAAAAATGGTCCCTTTTTCCTTTTTCTCTTTTGTTTGAGCCAGGGCACTTCCAGCGTCAACTGAACCCCTGAAAAAGTGTTAGGAAGGGAGTAGGAGGAGGACCAAAATGTGTCGTGCATGCACTTCAGGCTCATGTCTCAGCTTGCAAGTGAGAAGGGAAACTTAAAGACCACGAGCAAGCAACAGGTTCAGATCTCGGTGTTTTGATCCAGCTGCAGGGCAGGGGGGGCTCCCCATAATTTTGAGACCGGAGCCAGGCCGTAACCACCTGTACCGGCAAGAGGCCTTGGAGGAGCAAACCTTGCTAAGAGCTTGACACACGGGCGTTGCCATCCGGGGATTAGCAACTCCTCCTGACACTTGAATAAAAATTCTTCAGGCACAAAAAAATGTAGGTGTTTCAAAGCTGTAACCAACACCGCTGGGGTTTTCAAACACACAGGCTAAGCATTCCTTGATGCGCTCTCAGATGCTGCTCGGGCGTTTGTTTGCTTTATAATTGTGGTTATAAAACCTGGAGATGGTGTTACGTATGGAAAATCACATCTCTGAGTGGCAGGGGATTTACGTGAGGGGGTGGATTAAAAAAAAAAAAAAAAGCTCTTTTCTTTATTCATTGTTTTCTTCGGAGACCAGCCCCTGAAGTTTCCTTGTCAGTAATACAAGCTTTTGTAAATAGAACAAAGAGCCTCCTTACTCTTATATAAGCGCCAATATAATAATGTTGCATCTTGGCACCCAGCTCCCTTGGACTCGGTAACCCGCGGCCCCTGAGAACAGCCTCGCCAGCCAGGACGCCACTGGCACCCCCGGGGAAGGGGCATCCCATCGAGGGGCCACCGCACACCCTTTTTGCAGCCCAACACCTGCCTACTTTTTGAGTTTGGGATTATTCACTGGTTGCACACCCTTGCAGGGGTATTTCTCTTGACTGGCTAGCATCAAAGGGACACTGGCTGCACACCCATGCAGGGGTATTTCTCTTGACTGGCTAGCATCAAAGGGACACTGGTTGCACACCCTTACAGGGGTATTTCTCTTGACTGGCTATCATCAAAGGGACACTGGTTGCACACCCTTACAGGGGTATTTCTCTTGACTGGCTAGCATCAAAGGGACACTGGCTGCACACCCTTGCAGGGGTATTTCTCTTGACTGGCTAGCATCAAAGGGACACTGGTTGCACACCCTTACAGGGGTATTTCTCTTGACTGGCTATCATCAAAGGGACACTGGTTGCACACCCTTACAGGGGTATTTCTCTTGACTGGCTAGCATCAAAGGGACACTGGCTGCACACCCTTGCAGGGGTATTTCTCTTGACTGGCTAGCATCAAAGGGACACTGGTTGCACACCCTTACAGGGGTATTTCTCTTGACTGGCTATCATCAAAGGGACACTGGTTGCACACCCATGCAGGGGTATTTCTCTTGACTGGCTAGCACCAAAGGGACACTGGTTGCACACCCTTGCAACCAGTATTTCTTTTGACTGGCTAGCATCAAAGGGACACTGGTTGCACACCCTTGCAACCAGTATTTCTCTTGACTGGCTAGCATCAAAGGGACACTGGTTGCACACCCTTGCAGGGGTATTTCTCTTGACTGGCTAGCATCAAAGGGACACTGGTTGCACACCCTTACAGGGGTATTTCTCTTGACTGGCTATCATCAAAGGGACACTGGTTGCACACCCATGCAGGGGTATTTCTCTTGACTGGCTAGCACCAAAGGGACACTGGTTGCACACCCTTGCAACCAGTATTTCTTTTGACTGGCTAGCATCAAAGGGACACTGGTTGCACACCCTTGCAACCAGTATTTCTCTTGACTGGCTAGCATCAAAGGGACACTGGTTGCACACCCTTGCAGGGGTATTTCTCTTGACTGGCTAGCATCAAAGGGACACTGGTTGCACACCCTTGCAACCAGTATTTCTCCTGACTGGCTAGCAGAGCTGGGGAAAGCTCAGAGCCTGCCTGCTGGGAAAAATTCAGACCAGTTTTATTTTTATTTCATTTTAATTTCCTGCAGTCCTGAACTGAAACGAAACGCTGCAATCTGGAAATTTCCCCCCGCCCACTTTTTGAGAAATTCCTTCCTAGAAATGGTGAAAAGACACTATCAAGCGGTTTTATGTCAGCTATAGTGACTAGGTAGCTTGGGCCAGCGGTGTCCAACCTTTTGTATGCTGCGGACCGGCAAACTCACTCTAATTGACATCATTTATATATTTACATGTTTAAATTTACTATAAAGTGCTGCCCGGTGCCTGCTGCACAGGCGGGCGGCCCTGCACACTCCTCCGACCCCCGTGCCACGACCCAGCAGCCCGCCCGCCATGGCCCAGAGGTTGGGAACCCCTGCCTTGGGGGAAGACAGAAACCCTGACATGGGACCAGGACACACAGGGTCCTGAGTAAGGGGGGAACTGGGGTTCAAGGGCACTGGCACAGGGGGAGAATGGAGGACCATGATATGAGAGAAGGATGGGGGGGCTGCAGGGACACCCTGCAACGATGGCAGAGGAGGGACGGTAGCACTGCTAGGACCCCTGGGAAGGCAATGCATTCACCCTGCAGAGGCACCCCGGCGTACAACCCAGCAGCCAGAGCAATCAAGCCAGCTGCACTCCAATAATTTCTCATCGGACTGTTTGCAGGGAACAAACGCATCCTTGCAAATATCGATTGTGTCAAGTCAGCGCTTTCCAGGGAACGCTGCTCCAAAGTCCCACCAGCTCGGCTTGCACAAGGCACCCCAGAGACGGGCAGGTTCAGAGAGGCCTGAACTATTGTAGGCAATTGTCGGGGGCTAGGAAGGCACACCGAGAGGCGAGGAGCGGACTGTGCGGCTAGCACCTGTTGAAGTTGGCAGCTGCCTACGAAAGCTGGACGCTTAATCTCTATGGTGCCACCCTGCCCTGCCTGCAAACTAGCAGATTTACCCCCTCAGCACCGCTTGGGAAGGCTCCAGGTACAGAGATCTAACATCAAAGTCCACAGGACCAATGAATTTTAGGTCAAACCTGGGGGCAACAACACTGGAGTTGAGATCTCCAGATGTGGCCTCGCCAATGCTGAACAGAGGTCGCTCAGGTCACTTTGGGCCCTGTTACATGTTCAAATTGAAGCTGGCTAGAAACCAGCTATAGAGATGGTACACATTTTCAAGCACTAATTTTGTAGCTGGTTGGCCATTTATACCTGGATAATCATGTTTGTGATGTGATAATTACTTTGCACATGTGGCCAGTCTGAATTTCTTGTGCGACTAGTTCATTAGATCATATATGTAGCGTGTAGCAGGGACCTAAGGAAGACGTAGAAGCCAAATAGGAGCAAGCCCTAAATAAAAGCACCCAACACAGAAGTTTGTACTGGTTGAACTGAACTGTGATCCAAGATCAAAAGCAGACAAAACCTAAGCAGCAAATAGGCATGGAGAGGACTCCCAGACCTGAGACAGAGGTTGCAGGTGCAGCAGCTAAAAAGCCATCTTTGTAACAAAAAAACCACCTGAGCACAAGCGTCACCAACACCCCCCATACCGGCTAAATGGATGCAGTTCAGAGCACAACCTTTCTTTAAAAGCCACGATTCTCTCTTTGCTCTGCAGAGCCATTAAACAACATGCCGTGCATTTGGTAAAAAGGCCAACATAGTCCAGTACAAACAAATTCATTTTGGGATCTTGCACTGTCTTGAGATGCAGCTTTTCATCCACCGGCTCCTAGTTCCCCGCTCCCTTTCTGGTGTGAAGCCTAAATTTGAATGTAAGATCTGTGGGGAAGAGATCACCTGTCACACTGGTCTGGAAAGCACTCGGGGCTTCTGCAGTGATGTGGAAATGCACCCAAAAGAGGACAAACATCCCCATTATATAATGATCCTCCCGCGACCCCTGAGCTTACAGCTATTCACGCATGAGCTGCTCGAACTTTTGAGCGAGAAGTGAAGTGATTTATCTTGAGGAGCGAAGAGGGAAACATTATACAAGACTTCTAGCAATTTCAGGCAAATATATAACAGGAGCGGCAGGCTTGCTTTGCCTTTTACTGTGCCTCTGCCTGAGATTTCCAGTAAGCCTTTGCTGATATACGGTCAGAGTTAAAACTGTAATCTGTTTTAACTCTTTTTATCGCCCCTGCAGCAGTTTCTTTGAAGGATGGCCTCATCCCCGAGGAACTCCACATCAGCCCATGTAGGGAAGCTGTTCAAATAAATAGGTGACGTAAAAACGTTGCATAAAAGCTGCTCTTGGAGAGCTCGGGAGCGGAGCGGATGTATAAAACAGCACAGCCATGGCAGGCGCAGGGCTGAGGAAGGGGGCACCAGACAGAGCCGGGCTCCTGCCGGCAAACAGAGGAACTACTACCCATTGCACCTAAAAGTGACCAAATCTTGCCCCTTTCCTTCTCCATGTAGCGGTGGCTTTTGCTGTGCCTGTTCCCAACTTAGCCTCTCCCTGCCCATGGGGCCTTTCTTGAGCTGTGCACCCATCTCCTCCCTCCCCTGCACTGAACTCCTCCTTGAAGACTTATTTCTGCAAAACATCTCATTTCTAATCAGATCAGTCAGCTGATTGGCAATGATTAGGCCACAGCACAGCAAAGCACCACCTTGCACCTCCTTACCTATACAGCATCCTCCTACACCACCCTCCGTGCAACAGATTGGAGTCGGTTTGCCTGCTCTTCAAAGCAGAGATCGGGGTTTATCTCTGCTAGAGGAGCCTCTGATAGGGTTTTGGAGTAATGCTTTGCATTTCTACCTGCCTTCCTTTCAAGGAAATGAAAGTTGATGAGATACCAATCATGGGAATTCAAGTGAGCAGTAATGCAAGATGGGAACACAATTCAGTAATTTAGAGAAAGCCAGTGGGATGCTACGCTGCTTCAAAGGCTGAACCTCAAACAAGATAACAAAAGATATAACAATATACAAGCTGATGAAGAGGCTGCACTTGGAGACCGTCTCTTTCTTGCAGAAGACTAGATCGCGCCCTTATAGCATCACCACATCTTAGCACATCGACACAAGACCACAACACAGCCACTCCCTTTTCATCCCGGTGCCGACTGAATGCTGTTCAAGATAATGCAACATGCTGCACCGAATGCAAACGTCGGGATATTTTGAGGGGGTCCAGATGTGATTTCAGAAGCCAGAGAGACCTCACAAGGGCTCCGGGCAGGATTTCTGGGTTGCAAAATAAGAAAAGTCAAGAACAGTCAGAAAGCACAGGTGGGCAATGAGAGGTCCCAGAGACATATGGCTGAGGGGCTCTTGCAGAAGAGACCCTGAACAGCTAACACTGGAGAAAAGGGGAGATGGGCAGCAAGGAAGGAGAAACACCCCTGTTATCTTCCCTGCAGCTGAAGGAAAGAAAAGCTATTTTCCTTGCAACCGAAGGGCAAAGCTGCTTCTACCCTTCTCACTCGACTGGAGTTTCTGAGGTCTTGATTTGAAACTCGATTTTTAATGCTTCGTGTCTGGCCTTGAGTAAAAAAAGAAGCAAAAGCTGCTTTCTATTTTGGGCAAAACAACAAAGAGAAAGAGTCTAAAATATTCATAGCCCGGTCCATTTGCAGCCGGTGCTCAAAAGGGCAGCGTTGTGTCGGGAGCACCACAGTCACATTGGGATCTGAAGGCTGGTCTGGCTAGTCCTGAACCTCACCCTGGACAACTGCCAATACCTAGGGGATTTAGAAACGTAGCCCCCCTCCTCCTGGTGTGGTTCGGTAGCAAGGGACCGGGTGGGAAAGCCCCTCCTGAAAGCAGCAGGTGCTCACAACACAGCCAGAAGCATGGCCGGTCTTCTCCAAACAGCATCCAATTTTGCATAGCTCTGTTAGCAGCGCGTGGCAAATGATCTAGCCCGGCGGCACCCAACCGTTCGGCTACGTGGGCCGGAGAAATGGTGCAGGGTTGGTCCACGAGCCTGATCCGGCCTGTCCCCCAAATGCAGCGCGTGGGGTCGGCCCAGCACGTGATCGGGCCCCAGGCCAGATCACACCTGCAGCCTTGGTCTCATGTGCACGGCCACCTCATCCGGCTTGGAAATTGGGTGGTGGAGGGGCCGTGGCTGTTAATTGTCACCGCGGCTGCCAAATTTGGGCCAGAAGAAATAGCTCTACGGACTGGAGGATGAGCACCATTGATCTAGCCCCTTTCATTCAGGGGCTTGGGTCCGACCAAGACGGCAGCAAAGCACCAGGGCTTTGCGTGGGCTGCTGACACGCCGTGCTAAGCCTTCGCAGACCTGCCTCCTAGCGAGGCGCTGCCTTTGTTTCCCCTTTTCACAACCTCGTCCCCTGCCAGCCGGGTTGCAATATCTTCCCCCAACCTCCCTGCACCGCCGGGCCCTTAGTGTCAGTCAGCGACACAGCACCATGCGCTTGCTGAACAAGGCAGAGCATCTGCAGGCTTTTGCCCCTTGGTTTTTCTCTCCTTGGAGACCCAGGTCCTTGGGGGCGATCAGCGACAGACCCTGCGTCTCCAGCCTTGTTCTCCATCACGGTGCCAGCTATCCAGATGCCTCGGCCCCACGCCTGTCCACGTCCAGCTGCCAAACATCTGGAAGGCACTGGAGGAGGTTAAAAAACCCCCAGTAATGACCAGGGCTCTTGACTGCTCACAGTGGCAGAGCTTTCCACCTCCGAATGGCCGGTCAGATTGTGACGTGGCTCGGTAGTGGCCAGAAGGATTTGCCATGTGGATGCCTTTGGATGGCCTACATAAAATGACCTAGTAGGTTCAACCCCTTCTACGGGCTGGGGGATTGGGGTGAGGGAAGGATGGAGGGAGACATGCCTCACACGGCGAGACCCCGGCAGGAAACACTGCTGGCAGCCTCTGCAGGGAAGAGGATGCCTTAATCAGCACACAGATAATAGATAATATCACAACACTGCAGCATTCCCGACCCCCCAAAAAATATTTTAGAAGAAGGCATTAAAGTAAAGAAATTTTCACTTGAAAAGGGGCTGAATTTCTATTACAAATAATTGAATTATATATAATATACATAGGCAAGATGAACCCCCCCCCCAAAAAAAAATCTTTTAGAAGGCATTAAAGACATTTTTGCTTGAAAATGGGCTGAATTTCTATTACAAATAATTTAATTATATATAATATACATAGGCAAGGTGAACCTCCCCTCCCCCCAAAAATCTTTTAGAAGGCATTAAAGACATTTTTGCTTGCAAATGAGCTGAATTTCTATTAAAAATAATTTAATTATATATAATATACATAGGCAAGATGAACATCCCCTCCCCCCCAAAAAAAATCTTTTAGAAGAAGGCATTAAAGTAATTTTCACTTGAAAATGAGCTGACTTTCTATTACAAATAATTTAATTATATATATAATATACATAGGCAAGATGAATCTCTCCCCCACCCCGAAAAAAAATCTTTTAGAAGAAGACATTAAAGACATTTTCACTTGAAAATGGGCCAAATTTCTATTCCAAATAATTTAATGATATATAATACACATCATCAGGGTGGACCTCCCCCACCAAAAAATCTTTAAAGGTATCCAGGCTGTAGCTGTATTGGTCTAGAGGAAAAGGCAATCAGGACTTGTCGTAGAGATGATATCTTTTATTAGACCAACAAGATTTTTTTGCTGTTAGTCTAATAAAAGATATCATCTCTACGATGAGTCCCGATTGCATTAAAGACATTTTTGCTTGAAAATGGGCTGAATTTCTATTACAAATAATTGAATTATATATAATATACATAGGCAAGTGGACCAAAGGGATTAAATAACTTGAAAATCCAACCGAGGGTTTTGTTTCAGGTGAACAAAATGTTTCTGGTTGACCTCCAAAAGAATGTGTTTGGTTTTGGTGTTTAGCAAAAAAACCCCTCTGCATTTGTTTTCAGTCTATTTGAAAGTGTGTGTGTGTGTGTGTGTGTGTGTGTGTGTGTGCGTGCGTGCGTGCATACACACTTGTGTGTGCACACGCATGTGCGCACATGCCGGTTTTTCAGTCCAGTTATGAAATGAAAGCTCCTTTTTTTTGCTCATTGTTAGCTGGGACTTGACGGGGCATGTTCTCCCGCTGCTGCTTTCAGGCTGGGGTGAAACCCTCAGGGGAGCTGTTCAAACAGGTGGTAGAAGCAGTCGGTCCCATGTTATTATATACTCGATGCTAACGAGCACTGCCAACAGGGCCATAGAAATGAGAGCGCTAGGAGACCCACAAGATCGTCTCCCTCATTCTGTAAGCAGACCGTCCCGTTGCTGGTCCGACAGGCTGTGCTGAGCACGCCTCAGCTCCGTCCCGGACCCTCACAGTCGTTTTAGCATCAGCTGCTTTTCTACCCAGCTTCTGATGAAGCATAAGCATAAAAATGGCAAACTTTTGCAAAATGTGGGTGGTGTTGGGGTGGGGTGTTGTTGCTGTGATGGTCCCAGAAACGTGCAAGAGGTAAGAAATCTCATGGGTGGTATCTTTACTGGACCAGTTGCATGGATGGAAGAGCCACAGACAAGCTTTCAGGTATCCACAGCGAGGGAGGACACCGTGATTCCCAACAGCTTGTCTGTGTCCATCCCAAGCGTGCAGTTGGTGCAATAAAAGATGTCACCCACAAAAGTCCTTGCCCCTCTCAAACCTTTACATACCGTGGAGTGGATGCAAGAAGATAACCTATGGACACCAGGATGGAAAGAGGCACGGGTCCTTTTGATCTGTCCCGCAACCCTCAGCAAGGCTGATGGTGGATATGTCTGCTATAACACAAGCCCTTAACCATTCAGCAACCACAGCCTCACACCCATCCCCTTGCAACTGGGTCGTCTCAGACCCAAAAGCGTAAGCAAGCCTGGTCAAAGGGTATTCAGCATAAAACCAAGTGGCTAGTGGCAGCAACAGGAGAAGTCCTAGCTGCTTTGGGTTGCACCGGCAATGCCTCAAAAAAGCACAGGGGTCCTGCTCAGGGTGTCTTTGCTGAGCACTACACTCCCTCCCTCCGGCCCACTCCACAACAGCTTCATCTGACACCGAATTCAAATACCGCCACGATGGCCAATAAATACGTTACGTAAAAACGTTGCATAAAAGCTGCTCTTGGAGAGCTCGGGAGCTGAGTGGATATATAAAACAGCACAGCCATAGCAGGAGGAACAGAGACGGTTCGCACTCGGAAGTCTGTTTTCCAATCACAAAAACTCATGATGAAGCAGATGAAAAAGTCATCTTTTATAGTGTTAAAACAAGGAGCTTTCCTGACCCTGCCTTCTGGAGGAGGATGCAACCTGCAACCTCATCCTGGCAGTGGGATTGCACTTCCAGAAGGGATTTTTTTGTAGTTTGGGACATGCCAGTCCTCCGCTCACTCATCTCAGGTATAGGGCTGCGGGCTCCCCTCCTTCTTGATCGTGATGCAAACTTGCCACTCCTTCCATGAATGAAGGCCCAATTCTCCTATATCTATATAGATATAGATATCTATATTGATATCATATTGATCTATATAGATATCTCTCTCTATATATATATATCTCTATATCTATTATAGAGATATATATAGATATTTCTCTCTCTCTCTCTCTCTCTCTATATATATATATATCTCACTTGTATGTGCACATGCACGTGTGCACATGCCAGTGCTGTCTCTCTATATATACATATCACATCTCTCTCTCTCTATATATATGTATAGGGGAGGGGAGGGAGGGGAAAAGGGAGTAACACTTGCCTCGTTCAAAGAAGGAGATGCCAGCAAAGCTAGAGCTGCTGTGAAGTCCAGGTGCAAGGAAATGCATGTGTCTGCTCCACCTGGGGCACTGGGATGCAGTGCTACATCGCCTTGCTGGGCTACTATGATGAGATGCCCATCATTGCATGGGGTTTGTCCCACTGAGCGAATACCGGTCAGCAGCGGGCAACTATAAAATGGCCATGCATCAGCACCGTCCCTGGACTCCTAGGCAAACTTTTAGTATGTCAGAGATAATGATCATCGGACAAAAAACTCTCCGGAGCCTGGGCGGCTGCCCTTTCCGCCTGTGCCCAGCCCTGCCATGCATGGAAATAAATGAACAACACTTCCAGGACATTTCTTCCCTGGGAGACTCTCATTACCTACAATTAAACCTTGCTCACCCCCAACTAAGCAGTCAGCGTTTGGGCAAAGCGGAGTCACGGGTCACGGGAAAGCAGAAAACCCCAACAGGGAGTTCTTTACTTCAGCTACTTGCTCCCCGGTCCGGCCTGTGCGAGAGACGGCAGCAAGTAGCTGTTGCTGCTGACTATAACATCATGTTTACGTGCCAGTGAGCCAAAAGAAGTCACTGTTGTCCCCAACACGACAAGAAGCAGCATCAATAAAGATGGCCTTTTGTTCCCATCAGCCTGGCAGAAGGTGCCTGTCTTTGATGACTCAGCTGAAGTTGACAAGGTGCCCAGTCATTTTATTATCAGGTTGTCAGCCCAAGCTCGCTAGTGCCCTCTTATTTATCGTTTCGCATTTCAAAATCACGGGCTTGACTCACTGCAAGGCCTGAGGTTATAATGAAGTAACCTGCTCTTCTTTGAGCTCATGCCTTGCTGGAGACAAAGCAGATTGCAGAAGAGCGCTGCAGAGGGAAGAGGATTGCAAAACAGCCTGAGACTCTTCTTTTATCTAACGCGTGTGTGGGTAGTGAAACTGCAACACCAGAAACTGCTGGGTACAAAAGTGGGCATGGAAGTACAGATGTCATAGGGTTGAAATGCAGACAGGCCGGTGTCTGCAATTGCAAACAAAGCACCCAAGCCCCATCTTAATACTACATTGACTTGAAAATTGGGTAAACACCTTAGAGCTGGGCCGTCCTCAGTGGGGGCAGATGACAGAAGGAGCAATGGGCTCAAGCTGCAGCAAGGGAAGTTGAGGTTGGATATTAGGAGGGTTGTAAACACTGGAGTAAGTTACCCAGAGAGGTGGTGGACTCTCCATCCTTGGAGATTTTAAAGACCTGGGTAGACAAAGCCTTGTCTGGGATGATGGAGTTGGAGCTGGTCCTGCTTGGGGCAGGGGGTTGTGTTAGATGTGACCTCCTGAGGTCCCTTCCAGCTCTCATTCTCTATGATTTTATGAAAAAGGGAAACCGCAGTAGACCAAGACATCTTGCAAAATGTCATGTAATACTTTGTTTTCAGTGGAACAACAGATGATGCGTCCTAAGACCTACGGCCAGTTTTCAACTGGAAACACTTATTAGCCATGTCTTAAGTCTTTTTTAAACAGGAGTTGAAGCCCTGGCCAGTGTACGAAGCTACTTTAGCTGTTGGAGGCTGAGCTACTCTTTATTCTGCCAAATAGTGGCAACTTTGTGCTAAGACGGAAGATATTATATTATATTATATTATATTATATTATATTATATTATATTATAATCTGTTGTAAACAGCAAATGATGGGTTTTCCCCCCCCATGTAAAGTATCTGCACACACTTGGGTTTTTCTTCTTCTAGGAACTATTGACCCATTGGAAGCAGGTGAGAAGCATCACAGAGCAATAGTTTTGGTGCCAACCCCGCTGGCGGGTTGTAGGGATACCGTGGGATTTGGCTTTGGGAATAGAGAAGGATGACATTAAACTCCCTTTTGGTGGTGCAAATGCTGGGAGCAGAAATGTAAGCCCCTACGTGGGGAATACGGAGCCGGACTGGACGACGTAAGGAGCTGTCTACTTGGGGAAAAATGGATTAGATGCAGCGGTGCTCAGTGAGCCAGGGCCCGTCCACAGGCCGGACACAGCGCAGAGTCGGTCAACAGATGTGATCCAGCTGTGAAGTGACCCAGCCCCATGTAGCACACAGGGCCATGCCGAAATTTGGAGTCAGGAGAGCAGCAATCAATGCTGCCACTGCTCCCCCGCTGCCAAACGTCCAGACCCATGGGCTAGACGACATGGTCTCACAGGCTGGATCTTGCCCGTGGGCTGGAGGTTGAGCACCACTGAACTAGGAGAACTCCTGTTATTGCCAAAGAAAGAGGTTTTCCATTCCAGGATAGGAATATCCCCATGGCGAACTATTCTGAAAGAGGTATTTCACTCAGTCTCTCCCAGGAGACCTGTCCCTCGGCAAGCAGAGATTGTGGTCTCAAACAAGAGTCAAGGAGAGAAGTGCACAAGTGCAGGGAAAGCGGACGGCTGAGAAATGAGTCACACGTGCAACAGAAAAGGTAAGCTGATAAACATGCCATGGGGGAGAAGCAAGTCTTTCACTCCCTCCCCAGGACATGAGCCACATCCTGGCAAGCCACAACCTCCCCCACATCAATTTAAAGCTGCCAGGGTTGTGGTGCATGGGGTGAGGAGATGGAGGGAGGGACGCTTTGTTTGTGCAAGTCTCCACGAGGGACTGCGATGGGCCGTGCAAACCCAAGGCAGAGAGGCTTGCGGGCCCCTGGCTGCTGAAGGATCAGGGAAAACCATAGCAAAGTCATTTGTGCCACTCTAACACTGGCACTTCTGCAACACCAACATGTGACGAGCCGGGGCATGCTCTGCTAACTCCAGCGGAGTTACATTGCATAGCATCCCTCCAGGTTTGCAGGGAATTATCTTCCATTTTACTAATGAAGTTACTAAAATGCAGGCCCAAAACTCCCAGCTTGCCAGTAAGCACCATACTTAGAGAATTAAGTGGCTTGATTGTTACAAGGCCGTATGAAACCATGGGTCACAATTTTGGCCCCACAGGCTCGTTTGCACACATGAGCTGGTAGCTAAGCCCGGAATAGAAACCTGGCCTTTGCAATCTGTCTCACACCGTAACCACAAACACATGCTCGCTGCTAATAGCCATTAGCTTACCAAGGTCCTCTCGGCCCCCATTCAACTCACAGCACCTCCACACGGCCTCCGTGCAACCCACAACCGGGGATTTGACATCCTCTTAACCTGATGGAGCCGCTCCGGGGGTCTGGCAGACCTCTTCATTTCACATGCAGGTGTGGGAGGATGAGCAGGACTCGAACATGCAGCTCCCGGCCGAGCTCTGCTTAGGAGACTCCGGTCGCGAGGAATTGCACCCAACCCAGAGCTTGTGATGCCCCCCAGTTGAAGAGTACAAAAGCCACCAGGGGAGAATAAACCTAAAGGGATCCAGCATCTCTTATACAGTCATTTCTGGGCTAAAACTGCAATTTAAAGAGCCCTGCAGTTTACCAGAATCAATGAAAAAGAGAAAATTTAAAAACACATGCATTTAAACACACACACGCTGCCCCAAAGCCCAGGAGGCAGAGCGCTAGCTGACTAAAAATGAGCCTTTCGAGTGTCCCTGCTAAAAATGTCGCTGCTAGGGGCAAATGTGCCGCCTGTCTCGGCTCGTTAGAGAAACTTCCCGTCTTGAGACACGCATTGGAGAAAAAGGCTGGTTGTTGGTTGCTACCTGAGGGGAGAAGGGCTGGAGACTAGGAACGTCGCCGAGGAGCTGGTCTGGTCAGGTCGTTTCGCATCCGACCCGCGAACTTCAAGCACGTGCGGCACGTGCGCTCTTGGCGGCCCCTCGTCTTGCCCGCCGCGGTGTCCCAGCCCCGTGCTACTTCCCCTAAGGTTCGACTGGCATCTGTAACCTCTGCGTGGGGCTCCAGCTGCGCTGTGCCGATGGCTTTCGTCCCCCTCCCATAGCAAGCACGGGGCCAAAGGAGGTGACCCCCTTCGGGAGAAGCGAACGCTTCACCAGCGGGACCGTCATCTCAATCAGGTCAGCCGCATCGGCCAGCTGCTCCTGAAGGTCCTCTTATCTGCGGCTACAGCCCTGCAAAGGATACCTGGCTCTCAGGGGTCACCCTACGGATGAGGAACAGGGTGACCACAAGTGCCCTGCCTACCGGGCAGCATGGCATCTTCTCCATCCCACCCTTAGCGCACGTTGTGCAGCACCGTCCTCGAGGCATCGGACCTCCAAACCCAACGCTTTCAAACACCAAGGGAAGGAGGCTGAATTATTCCACTCCAGCCCAGCACTTTATTTGACCCCTTTATTTATAAAGACACTCCTTTATTTGGCCCACTGTGCCAAGGGTCCGGCCAAAAAGACAGAGCTCTTCCTCCAGCTGGAGGCCGATGCACGGACATTGGGACATCGGGAGTCAAGTCCCAATTCAGCTTCCCACTGTCTGTCTGTACAGCCCATCTTCCCCCCTGGAAGACCGATGCCATCCTCCTTTGGGGCGACCGGCGGATTATCCCCCCGTGCAAACAAGCCCCGTTCTTTCTGCCAGATAAACCCACTTGATCCTGCAACAAGAAGCATTTCTGAGCATTCAACAGCAGCCAAACTCACGGTGGGAAAAATAACAGGTGTTTGTCAGGCCCTCCTTGTTTATTCACAGTACTTAAAATAATTGCTTTAAAAAAAAAAAATCCTACAGAGCTTTAATTTTCCATGCTAAGGCATTAAAAAAGAAAGAAAGAAAGAAAAACAAACCCCGGGCCGGGCTTGCTTTAGTTTAATGCGATTCATTACGAAAGAGGTGTTCCTTCTGTTGTGGTAGCAAAGAAAGCTGCACCCGAAAGCGTCGAAGGAAAGAACAGCGCTGCCAAATCCACCTCCCTCTTCGCTGGGCTTTCAAGGGGGAGCTTCCGTTATCCAAACATGCAATTTTATTGTCAAGGCAGGAGGAACAGCGATTAAATTTCTCCACTTGGTTTACTTCATTGGCCGCCTTCATTCTGGCTTTTTAAAGAGAAATGATAGCCCCAGGGTAGCGATCCCTTTGCTCGCCCTGAGCACAGGGAAGAGACCGCACATCCCAAACACGCTCCTTTCTCTGCCCACTAATTGCTCCCGTGGGAGGTCGTGCCGCACAGATCGATGGCAGTGTCAACGTCCTTATGGGAAGGGTGACAAAGTGGACCTAGGTGGGTTTTCCTCCAGGACAGCCTGCTCAACTCAGTGCACCTTTCTTTTCTAGCAAACCCGGTGTCCGGCGACTGAGCTGGCCCGAAGGTGCTGCCGTCTTGGCTAAGCTGAGCTTCTGGGAACCCGTGTCACACCTGAGGCTGTTTGGGACTCGCCAAGGTGCCAAAGTCCCCTGATGGGCCCAGACTGGCAGGGGTGGTTTGGAGCATGGGGCTCAGTACTTACAGCCATTTGCATTCAAAAGGCACCTGGTGCTTTTGGCATAGTAGACCAGTGGTTAGAGCACATACTCAGGAAGCAGGAGACCTCAGAGGGCTCAAACCTGTACCTTCCCTCTTCCTGAACAAGGGTCTTAGCTACCAGGCTACATCTGAGCTGCACTTAGGGTCCTCTACTCCGCTCCTGTTGATGCACGGCCCCTGCAGAGACCAGACAGGGAAGGCAAAAGTCCCTGTCTGAAGCCTGCTGCTAAGGGCGCACCCCTGGGTGGGAGAAGCCAGCTCTTTGCATTGTATCAGATGATTTAATGCAAACTGCATCGGCAGACCCTGGAGCAAGGGCCAGAAGCCAAGCTTTCTCCTATGGCCGTGCATAGATGATTCATAGAAGTTCGAGTCGGAAGGGACCTCAGCGCACCATCGAGTCCGACCCCTGCCCTGGGCAGGAAAGAGCGCTGGGGTCAGGCGACCCAGCCAGGTGCGTGTCCAGCCTCCTCTTTCAGTGAGCACTGAAAAAGTACCCAGGGTGGCAATTCCCCACCCCCTTGCAAGCAAAGCCCATGTCGGAGGCAGTCTGAGCATTTTGCTGCTCCCCCAAGGGCTTTTGGTTCGAGGAGCAGATGCGCTCGCCTGGCTCCCCTTTGCAGCACGGGCACTGATGGCTCTGCGGACGACACTTCATCTCAGCTGGAAGGTGGCTGGTGATTCAGCACCGTCTCCGCACCGGCGTTGTAATAGCCCTGCTCCCGCACGGAGGATTATAGCGCTAACAGAAGGATGATAACTGTGCAGCAGAGCATCAGGGATTTACGAGCCGGTGAAGGAAACGAGAATTATAGGTGTCCAGTCCCTATGACAGAACCGTCATATATTTCTCTAACGAAGTGTGTGACAACAGCTCCATAAATTCACATAGTAACAGAAGCAAGTGCCAGCTCGTCATCGCAGCTATTTAAGGAGCCAAGTGGCACTTGGTTATTGCAGAAGTTCACAGTTAGTTAAAAATAAGCATGCAGAAGAAGTCACTTTTAGACCAAGGCTCTTTTCAGATTTTCCCCAAAGATACCCCCCCACCGGGTACACCCCACCCTCTTCTCCTCCTCGCCCCAAACTTCAATTAGTTAGCTATTAGGCTATAAGCCAACATCCCAGCTCAGGAGCTTCATCAGTATAAAACCAGGTATAAAAAAAAAAATCGGGTCATATTCTGTTAACATCAGCACAAATGCACTTTCCAAAATTCAAGATGCGAAATAACTGAAGCAATTTTCTTGGCGATTGTGCTGGAGTGCAAATAACCCCAGCGCTCTTCACAAGACGTCGGATTTGGCTTTTCAGTGCTGTCTCATGATAAGATTATTTCCAGCACCTGACTGTCAGCGCAATGTTTTCGGTGCTAATTTAACACTTCTTGTAAAACTAAAATAAAATCAAAATTAAAAAAAAAAAAAAGCCAAGAAGTGGGGGCGGAAAAAGCTTTTAAAGGTAAAACTCCGAGGCAAAAAAATAAACGCACGTCTCTCTATCACTTTTGCTGCTCTCATTCATGACGTCGAGAGACAGACTCGCTTTTTTAACTCGAGACATTCCTGTGATTGCTATATCTTTGCAGGGCTTTGGAGGGCCTGGAAAGGGATGTCACAGCTAGAGGAAGAAGCCTAAATTCTCCTTTATCCACAGATGACTGAAAAGGCCCTTTCTCCCAGGGAAAATATTAGCTTTCCTTTCTGGAGGAATATTTCCCAGGTTTGGGATACTCAGGGTTTTTGCAGCTGTTGGTTTGATAAAAGCTTTGAAGTTGTCCACAGGAAGCAGGGGACTTTCTGCAAAACATTGAGTTTGCTCAAAAGGCCCGGACTCCCCCTCCACAAACAGGTTGGGTGGAAAGCCAGCCCTGCTAACAATCCCTTCCTTATTTTGAGGGCTGGAAGAACAGCGGCTCTGATTTCAGCCGGCAGTGACAATCCGTGTCCGATTGCACAGCTCCTCCACGGATAGTGGAGAGTTGCTCTGCCAGACTGCTTGCACAAGGCTGGCAGTGGTGCTTTGCACACACGCTTCATTGCTAACCAACTCAGGAAGGAAGCTTACAGCTCTGAATTGCAAGCAAAGTCGGAGTTGCAAGACGTCAGCAGTCCAGCGCTAAACTTCAGTGAGTCGCCAAGCACAGGAAACCCTGCACCGAGCCCCGACGGGCCATCCCTCTGCCGTTCAGTTCAGGGCTTAAAAACAGACTTTGTGTTTTTAACTTCCCATGGATGCTCTTTGCTACTCTCCCGCAAGGGAGGTTATTTACCCCTCGGCGACAAAAAAGCATGAATCAGGCAACCCATGAGCCAGTGCAAAACGACTCACTACAAGGGAATCCCTAGGTCTGGGTGGGGGCTGCAGCTGATCTAGTTCTCATCGCCAGCACTGGAGGACAGGTAACCTAAAACCAAATCCAGCAACTCTCCATCTCCACTCTGCTAGGAGAGGCTGAGGGAGCTGGGCTGATTTAGTCTACAGAAGGGAAGACCGAGGGGGATCGAATAGCAGCTTCACCTCCCTGCAGGGGGGCTGCAAAGAGGATGGAGCTGGGCTGGTCTCAGTGGGGGCAGACGACAGAAGGAGCAATGGGCTCAAGCTGCAGCAAGGGACGTTGAGGCTGGATATTAGGAAAAACCTTCTTGCTAGGAGGGTGGTAAAGCACTGGGACAGGTTACCCATAGAGGTGGTAGACTCTCCATCCTTGGAGGTTTTTAAGGCCCAGGTCAACTATTCTGAGTGTGGGATGATGCAGTTGGGGCTGGTCCTGCTCGGAGCAGGGGGCTAGACTAGACATGACTTCCTGAGGTCCCTTCAACCCTCATTTCTATGGGATGATGTAGCTGGGGCTGGTCCTGCTTGGAGCAGGGGTTGGACTAGATGTGACCCCCTGAGGTCCCTTCAACCCTCATTTTCTATGAGTCTGTGACTCTGAATGGCGCATGTCTACAAGACGGGCTACAAGGGAGGTCCAAGGCGCAGGCTAGAGGGGGCTACAGGTCAGGAGCCAGGTGTATTTGCAGACCAACAGAGAAGACTATAGTCTGGCATAAAAGGGGCAGCACAGAGGTGCTGTGGTTGTTCAGCGGAGAAAGCTCAAACAAGGGCTCGACCACACAATCACCATTTCTACCTGCGAGCGACTGTTCGCATTCATCACGTTCTTCCCCACCTCACCATCCCTACAACTGGCATAGAAAGAAAGCAATTAAAAACCTGCTAAAATAAATAAAGAAAGGCACTGTGGAGGATATTACTATTCATAGTACTGCAGCTTGTACTGGCATATTTTAGCCTCTTCTTTAATCTGTTTATTAAAAGGTTTTGATTAGCTACGTATTCATAGCCTTTAAAGTTAATAGCTTAGAAACCTCTACGGCATTTCATTTAAACCAAAGCTAACACTGAATTCCCTTTAAACTGAGGCAAATATGTAAATACGAACAGATCAGTTTGTGCAAAGCAAGTTCTAAATTTAAAACAGCAACGAAGAGCTGTTTCCCAAGCGGTGGATATCATCTGAACTTCAAAATGCTCACCTCCTATACAATTACACAATCCAAGGTGGGGTTTAATTGATGTACCGATATTTAATGCATTGCTACACACCTATATAATTATTATAGCACAGGAATAATGTGCTTTATTACCCTCCTAGCTATTATAGCACAGCCCTTCCAAAATGTTTTCACCTGGAAATCTCCAACCGCATCTCCATATATTTCATCTTTTTACCCTACTCCCAGGCTCATTAGTGCTATCCTCATTTTTCCTCCAGTTGTTAGAGCCGCTTGCTGGATCTTGTCATACATGCAACCCCCACCCCGGCACACGCTTGCCGTGGGTTTGCTTGACTTGACACATGCCTTCGGTGGGATGGATCACATGCAGAAAGCTAAGTGTGCGCAGAAGTGCTGGCCTGACGGGGGCCTCAACCTCCACTTGGGTTTTAATTAGGCTCGTGCAGAAGTTAGCACAGTGCCTTGAGTAAGACCTTGGACAAGTCCTACCAGCACTGTCACGCGGAGATAAGGATGAAGGCGCCCTTATGGGGAAAGAGCAGAGATTAGGTTAGCAGCCCATCGGCAGGCTTTGCAAATGAAACGTGCCTGTGTCCAACAGCTAACGTCGGTGCCGATTTCAATCCTTGGGTGCTCAAAGGAGGGAAGACGCGCATTTGGCATTTAATAAGGGGACAGCATGATGACAGCAGGCGCCGTGTTTGAGAAGAACAGCCTTTAACACTGGGTTTTAAACCTTCTCCGCAGCGTTACGGTAGGGTTTGCTCAACTCCCACATAGCTGCTTGTAGCTTTAGCTTCACCATGAGGGCTGCTTGTGGTTTTTTAAGCAAAGGTCTAATTCGATATCATGAGGCTACCCCACCAAGGAAGCAGAACAGTTGATCAGCAGTTCATAAGTGAAAGAACCAGAGCTGACAACTGCTAATATTTTATGCACTGATGACCACTACCTTGTAACCCATAGACAAGTCACCTTCCTGTAACAGTATTTGGGTTTAATCTTGAGGTTTGTTGCAGTCACTAGAGGACAAGCTGAGAGTCTAACCCAAGAGCAGCTGCAAATGCATACGCCGAGCGCTAACCTATTTAACCTGCAGATGAATGCAGGTCCCGCAAGGTAACAAGACCGGCTGATGCGAATAGGCAGGAGAGGTACCCTACAATATTCATGCCGTAACATCAACAGAAGCAACCCCAAACCCACTAAGTGATATCAATCCTGCACTAATCCCACTGGAAGTTGGAGCTATACCAGGCTCACTTTAGGGTCCAGGAGCAGCGCACAGCCTCTCATAGCTTTGGGCTTTATTACTACTACTACTACCATTATAACTGCAACTATTACTACGAATACTATTGCTATTATTAATACCTTTGCTACTACTGATATTATTATTACCACCTCTACTACTACTGCTATTATTACCACTAATACTGCTATTACTATTACTACTGCTTTTATTATTATTATTCCTCCTTTTTCTGTACCATGAATTTGCCTTTCGACTAATCCGGATGCAATAAAAACTCCATTTAAAACAATGCTTATATCCTCAGGTTATGGCTCTGTATCACATCTGACTGACAAAGAGAGAAAGAGGAGCGCTGTTAGACCTACAGCAAACCCAGAAGCAAGCAAAATGGCAGCTAGTTATCCTTCATGGTCAGAAACTTAAAGTACATAAGAGGGGACATAGATTACTTGCTGCCCTTTGCATTTACTTTGGCACTAATATCAAATTTAAAAAGGGGAACGTTATTAAGTAAAGGTAATTGTCTGTTTTGTGGAAGGAGTCTTTCTGAGGCGCTGCCTGCGGCACTTAACTTGAAGAAGGTTAATTATCTCGTGGTGGAAGTCAGGTCATTATGGTTATTATGGACAGTTAGGAAGGATTCAGTCTGACGTCCAAAGCCCAATAATGGAGCTGGAAAATGGATATGACTGGCTGATAGCCACAGGTTTTTAATTAGAAAAATGGGCATTAGAAAAATAGAAGTGGGAAGAGCTACGTCCTGACTGTACAGTCATCTTGAGGCAGGAACTGTGCCGCTAGGACGGTGACCTCTAGAAAATGGTCTTAGCTTTCAAACTGGGCATCTCTAGGATGGAGGCTTGTTAGTGCAGGAGATACGAGTGTCACCGGAGCTGGCCTCGGGCCATGAATTCACTCCCAGAAATGGCAGTCAGCCCCGATCTCAAGAGCCAGAGGCAGAACGATGAGACCGGTGATTGCAGTGGGTTGGAAAATGTCATCTTTCCTTGGGGGGAAAAAAAATGACTTGGAAATGAAAGCCAAGGTTTTCAACCATTCCAGTTGGACCCACCAGTATGAGCTGGACTGCTTTGGGGCATGCAGCAGCCCCCGGGGTGCAAGGGGGTGCAAAGTGTCTCTCCTTGGGGAAGAGGTTCCCCCTGGCCGTGACGCGTCTGACATGACGGGGCCCGGAGCAGCCCAGCACCTGCCCCGCTCCAGTCGAGCAGTTCACGTGTCCTATATTCAGAACTAAATGCAAAACTGCATTTGACTGAGCTTTACCTCAAACAGCTCCTCATGCTCGCAGGCAAACCACAAGCCAGCAGGCCGGGGCACGCCGCGAGAAAGAGAGCCTTTGCATTGGCAACCACTGCTTGCTACAGCAGCCTTCCTCAGTGACCTCAGCCTCGCCAGTCGCCTCTGATCAAATCTCGAGGCCTGCATTTCCTCCCCCTCTCCCCGGAGCCTCATACGGACAGCCGCGTGCAACATGTGCTGCAACCCATTTCTGTGGGACCTGTCCCGATGCTCCATCAGACCAGGGACAGCGGTGCATCGCTCTTTAGGGTCAGAAGGGATGCTAAGGTCGTCGCTCTTTAAGTGCATATGCTAGGCGCCGGCAGCATGACTTCAATGCACCCCTAAGTGCAAATGGGCGAGATAACGCACTGCGCATCCCCCTTGCACAATCCCCCCAGTCCAGCAAAGGCAATTCCCCTCCATTTTCTTATGCTTTCTTATGATTTTGGAGCACGAGCAGTGAAAATGCACCTTCTGGACAGCCGTGATGATGCTACAGGTTTCTGTATCTCTCACCGGAGGCCCCCTGAGCTTCCCCTCCTAAGAGGAAGAGACTCATTTCAGCTTTTAAGTTATTTCTGGAGGGTTTCTCCCATGATCCTAGAAGAGCCCCTACCTTGTTTAGGACCGTTAGTTGCACTCCTCGAAAGACCGTCTTTTCTTTCTTCTCAGTTTCCTGTGCTTACTTGGGCATTAAATGAAATATCTGCTCCGTCGTAGCTACTCACACTCCTCAGTTTTAGGGCAGAAGAGCTGCAACTGTGATCCGGCTAGGGTTTGTAAGCAGCTCCAGGATGCTCTGCGGGTGTCGAAAGCAAGAGGGCTTATTCCAGTAGAGCATGGGGACTCTAGCAGGGCAAAACCACCTCCTCCAGCAGGAATACTTAAATGCCTCATTTCACCCTACCATGTAGCTTGGAGCTAACAATCGAGGCCTCGCTGAAAGGCCCAAACACAAAAATCAGAGTAATGTTTCTGCACAGAGCTTGGTTTCCTCCTCCAGATCGAAAGGACATAGGCATGTATCCCCACACCGATTTCTCTCGCAAGACTTGCTACTGCCCAGCACTGGGGGATAGTCTACATTCCCAGCAATGCTGCCTATCTCACGGCGGTGTGATGCTCTGGGGTAGGAAGAGGCACTTCGCTGTGCAGCTACCCCATAGCCCGAAGGAAGCATACGGAGCAGGGGACCGGGAGCGCTGTTCTGCCAATCGATGCACAGCCCTGCTGTGGGGTAGAAACGATACAGCTGGCACCGTTATTGCCATCGTGCTGGTAAGGAAACAGGAGCACGGGCATGGGTGGATCTAGAAGTTGGAAGAGGAGGGTGCACGTGGCGAGGTGCACCTTCCCATACAAAAACAACGCCTATTTTTCTCCAGTGAAAAAGAAACTAGAAGCTTTACCAACATACCACGGGTTGTATTATTCAGTTTAAGACTGAAGCAAAAACAAATCCAACGAGTGTTGGAGTGACGACAGCCTTGCTGAACTGTTCATGTTTTAGCTCGTCCATAGGGGTTTTACTCTGTAGAAATCGAAGCACTTGACACAAAGGGCGGTGAGCATTGTTCGGTGGGGAAACCGAGGCACAAAGCGCTGCAGGGACCTGCAGTGCAAGCGGGAAGAAATGTACCACCAAGGAAGCAAAGCGTCACAAGCGGATGTCAACGGTGCTCGAGCTTCATTCAGGGAAGGATGTGCTACATGATTCTGGCCTGCGAGTCTGTGAATAATGGAAATTAGGTCTTCCGACTCCCATCCCAGTGCCATATCCACTAGGCCATGCTGCTCTTTCTAAGGCTGCCATCTCCCTACCCCTATCTATCACTCCACCGTCCAAGCCGTCTGGGTGACTTCCCATTTACCGCTCCCCTGTTACTATGGACTTCTTCTGCAGTGTGTTGAGATACGACCCAGGTGGACAAAGCCTTTGCTGGGATGCTGTAGTTGGAGCTGGTCCTGCTTGGAGTAGGGGTTGGACTGGATGTGACCTCCTGAGCTCCCTTCACTTTGTATGATTCTGTGATTGCTACCGGGGGGTGGCAAAATAAGGACAGGACCCCAACCCGGCAGAAGACAGCGGAGAGGTGAAATGGCTGTCATCAGCCCCAACATGCAAAGGGATACAGCCACTGAGCAGTCGTATTCTTCCCATCTGGTTCTGCTGCCAAGGAGCGATAAGACGTCTCCATAAACCATGTCACTTGGTGGGTCCTTGAGTGGTTCTTGGCCTGGGGTCAGTCCTGAGTACATGCAGGTTGAATAACCCACAGGAAGAACTCGAAGCAGACATGAGAGAGATTTCAGGAAAACTGGATCAGCTCTGTCCTCTCATTTTCACTGGGCATCTCTGCAACATCTGCCTCCAAATAACGCAAGGAGTCATCCTCTTGCTATGTTACAAGGTTTGCTACCTTCGCGGCCCCCAGCAAAGGGCGCACGCATGTATTACCAGCATGACTGGAAGGCAGAAATACCAGGCCACCTTGCAAAAGACCCAGTTCCTATAGACTAAAGGACCATGATTGCCATCGCCCCTTTCCTGCCCACTTCAGGTTAGCCTCAGCCTCTTTAGGGGATCAGGGCAGAGGAATCACTTTGCTTCCCAGGTTCACCGAACTGCTCCTCTGTATTGCAATAGTAGAAGCAGCTCAAAACATGAGCAAGGGCCCGTTGTGCTTAGACACACAGAAAAGGACAGTCGCTGCTCCCCAGGGCAGGAGGGAAAACAACGGGGAGACCTGAAGCCATCATTTCTGCAGGTCAATGGCAGAGCCAGGGCGAGCACCTAGCTTACCCCCAGTATCCTGCGCATCGAACAACTCTTACCGTTGCTCATCTCAACATTAAACTTCAAAGTGATCATCTTAATACAAGACTCAGCCACAGCAAGAGGATCCCATCCTCCCCCAGCCAGTACCCCTGTATCACTTGGAGCTGGACAAAGCCAAGTTAGTTGCAGGCATCAATTCGACCACTGAGGATAAGCAGCTTTGCCCTCACTAATGCAGGCCAACGTGCATCCGTCACAGATCACTTTCTCTATCTCCTTTAGCCTCCTTCTCCTTTAGCCTCTTAATAAAACAACAGGCTGGGACATTTGGGTGCAGAATTGCAGTACCTGGTTTGTTTTACTAATGCTTGAAAACCTACGTGCTTATCTGCAATCACACACAAGTAGCCCTGAGTAGTCTGGGTGGCCTCATGGAGAGGACACTGGTGTGGGTGTCAAAACCAGCAAATTCTGTATTTCTCACGGACACCCAACAACCTGCTGGACTCTTGTGATCCTACTTCCCCACTCTGTGGCTTGGTTTCCCTGCCTGCAAGATGCGGCTAAGGAAACCTCTTTATAAAATGGTCTGAGAGCCTCAGATCAAAAGGGCTGAGCATGACTATTAGATGCGCCATTTAAGTAGCAGCTGCATTTTTAATGCAATGTTAATCTTTTGCTCCACACTCTGACCACCAATTCATATTTCTCAGGACTGCTTCTGACACGCCAGGTATTTCAACAGCCTTTAAAAAAGAAAAAAAAATCCCCCAAAACAGCCAAGTGCAAAAACAGATTCTCCCTATGCCTAAAGAAGGGTGAAAGCTTGCAAAGAACAAATTTCCCAATTATTTAGTTGGTCTAATAAATGTTATCACAACTACCCCAAGAAACTTAACTGCCAAAATATGCATTTCTGCAACTGTGAGATTTCTGCAGAAAAAAAATGTCTCTGGTTTGAGGTTCAGGGTGGGTAATATTATTTTGTCCTGGACCAGCAACAGGTTTAAGGTCCATGAACCAGCACAGGAACTTCAATCCTTTGGGAAGTGTGATAATGTATGTTTGCAATACATAAGGCCAAAGGTTTTCTCATATCCCATAGGACTACCAGGGTTTCTGTAGCCAACGCTATGCAAGGGAGCAATGTGGTTGGCATCACATCTAGCCATCTTTGATGCCCTGGTCCAAAGGGCCAGGTGCCTATTTACAGCCAGGTCAACTAGGGTTAGCTTCTGCAGATGTCCAGGGCTCACATTCAGCTCTCTGGAGCCACAGCAGGACACCCTAACTACTCTGCTACCATACCCTGCATAGAGGTTTGGTACATGGTAAATATGAGACATAACACTGGAAATCAAGCTGCGTGGGAGCTCGTGTCTTTAGTTGGTAACCTTATTGAATGTCTCTGATTTGAGTCAAAATATTTCTGTGCATCACAGCAAGGGGCCTGGGAATCCCCTTTCCAAAGTGGGTCAGGTTTTGCTTCTAACCCAGCCAAGCCACAGACTAATTTTAAAGAACTATTTTAAAACACATTCTTGATATCTCTGTCTCCAGCTGGTCAGAACATCTCTCTCCATCTGGAGTCCGAACCACTGACCTCAAGGTAACTAAAGGAACTTGAATTTATGGGTGGCAAGATATTAAAAACAGCTTCAAGTGAAACACTGATTTTTTTTTTCACCCCCGGAGGTGATATGGAGAAGGGTCCAGGCTCCAGATGTTACTGATGCTCAGTTGGGATGATCTCACGATGAATGCAAATCCCCCAGTCGTGCCAAAAAAGCATTTGCACCTCAAGAGCATCCAGTTTGGTCTGTCTGCAAGAAGGGAGCTACGGCATCCCATCTTAACTGAGAAGTGGACTGGCATTGAGAGACTGTAGATGAGACGCACTCCTGCCCTGCAGCCCGCCGGGAGTTTTGACCCTCTGGGACTGTATGAGATGGGGGACAGAGCAGCACGTGTGCAGTTTACTAATAAACCTCCATTTCGCTCCATCCTGGGATAACCTCCTTTTTAAGCACCCCCAAATAGCACTCTCCTCTGGACTCCAGGCTCCAAAAAGACTAAGCCTCCCTGAAACCACCCCTGTACTCCCAGCCTGCCAGATCACCCCGAGGTGGGGAGGGCAAAGGCTCGGCTCCACGCCTCGTGCTGCTGTCTCATTTTCCCACTCCGATGGGAAACGGGGCACACCCCTGAGCCAGGAGCCCTTCCAAAACACGGAAGAGGCCCCAGCCCTGGGACTGCCGCCGTGGGACTGGGCGGACAGGTAAAAGGCTGCACCCATACAACTACCCCCGGGGTCTGAGGATGGGAAAATACGGGGTGGGCGCAAATGTCGTGGGACAAGAATAACACAATTAAAGCAAGGGGCGTTTTCTTCCATGAGGACAGGATGGAGACAGATAGCACTAACCTCAATGCTTCTCTTTCCCTGCTTCGCTGTGCAGGTTCCCACCTATGATCTCCCCAACTACCCCCAGGTATGTAGAAACAGGATGGGCATCCTGGCACCAATTGCTCTCTCGAGACAGTGCTACGGCCCAGCACGGGGAGGGGGGATATTCTCCATTCCCAGTCACCCAGGCTGCCTACATCCCTGCAGGTGGCACTTTGCTATCCATCTACCCTGTAGCCAGAGAGAAGCATATTAAGCAGGGGACCAGGAGAGCTGGTCTTGCCTCTGCTGACTCCTGTGCACTTCACAGCTCTATTACTATGCCAGTGTTATTACCTCTTACCCGAAAAACAGCTGAGTACCAGCCCCTCCAGCAGCACAAATCAATTCACAAAGGGACTGAATAATAGGATTTGAGGTACAACAGAGCCCAGGACTCCTGCAGCTAACCCAACCCGTATCGATAATAAATGTGTTAGGCTAGCTGTTCAGGGCTGGACTTGCTCTTAATGTTGTAATAGGGCTGGAGTGTTGTAGCTGTGATGGTCCAGGAAGCGGTCAGGATTTTTTTGCATCCTGAGACAGAGCACTTAAGGCCCCACAGCTTGCCCAACAGCTCTGCCAACCGAGCAGTTGGTCCAATAAAAGGTAAAACCTCACCTCTTACTTTTAATGGGCACACAGGCAAGATTGACATGCAACACAGCCCCAACACCAGTTGGGGTTTTCACCTCTGCCATAAACCCCACGACGTACCTCAAACCCAGCCAGAAGCTCTTGCAGCTACACACATTTCCGCCATATCCCCATAGCCCCACACCGCTAATCAAACCGCAGACCCGGCTACGCTATGACGGCAGGGCAGAGACATCCGGAGACTGGTTGGCACCACTAAACCCCCTCTGGACTCTGACCCGGGTCAGACCTGCGATTCAATCACTGGAGGCAAATGGATCGCCTACCCACCAGAGGCCCCGCCGTCACATTTAAACGCCACCACAAGCCACTTAGTTTCAAAACACAGGGCATACTTTTCATGGAAAGAAGAAAATTTTGCAACGGAGCCTCGGCTGTTCCTTTATTGAGGAACTCGAGATGCTCTTAGCACCTCTGAGACTTTGCCTAAGTAGCAATTGGGATGTACCTGAAACACTCTTAACTGCTGGATGCATTTATTCCCTTCCTTTGCTGGATGCCTTTATTTCTTTCTAGAGAATAATAGCCTCTCATCTGGGCCACTTTCTCTCATCTGTCTCTCTCGCACTTTCACAAAGAAGCTAAAAAGGACAAAAGAAAGAGAGCCAACAAAAGAGCAGCACAACTGAGATAGCAATCCCCTGCCTTGAGGTATCAAGGAGGTTTGCAAAAAGATGAATTTCTCAATGGGAACTGGTCATGCACCTCAAGCAGAGCCCTCTGACTTGAATCTATGCCCCTGGCCTCATGTTTCGCTCTTCTCCTTTTCCTCAGGTCGGAGGTTGGACGAGATGGCCTCTGGAGGTCCCTTCCAGCCCAACTTTTCTATAACTCTGACATCACTGGTGCTTTGATACCACCCAAATTAGTTTATAAGCATGAGAAAAGGAGAAATAACATCCTAGTACCTTTGAGAGGTGGAGGCAGCACTCCTGGGTCCCATGCCAAACTCTGCCAGTAAGCTACTTTATGACCTTGGGCAAGTCGCTTCCAAGATGGGCTGGAGCTCCATGAAGTCCGACTGCATTGCTGTGATTGGCACCTGAGCTAGTTCGGTAGAAGCCCCCTCAGGCCTGACTATACGGGTGCAGTAACCTGAGCTAGTTAGCTTGAGTGCCAGTAACAGCAGGCCAGAAGAATCGCAGCCCTTAGTGTAGGCTGCAAAAGACACCCAGAAACCTCCGAGTGACTACTTGGGGACCTGTCCTGAGTTTTGTACTGCGCTGGCTACCTGGAGATAGCTGGGTTATAGCTAGGCCTAGCCAGGCTGCAGTCACACTTTGGCTATGTACAGACATTCATTTTCTCTCGGGAGAGTCGCTGCTCTCCCATGAGAAACCACGAGTATACAGATGTTCAGCATTTGTCTCCCAGAGCAAAAATGGCTGCTCCAGGAGAAAAACAACCTGGGACCAGCCAGGGTTAAATCACTCCCAGGAGAGTTTCTCCTGGGAGAGTGAATGTCTGTACGCGTTCTCTGACTGCAGGGTGGACGTGTCCACAATGCGTGGAGCCTGCCCCGAAGCTGTTATTTGTACGATGGTAGCACATCAGAAACACAGCCCAAGTCGGGGAAGCCTCCTCTCGCTGCCTCGTTCTTACCTTATAGTCCACAACACAGGTGTCCACATTGCGCTCATGGTTGCTGGTGTGCAGCCCTTCTAGGAATGACTCTGTAGGCAACTTGTTTCTCTTTTCTTTCTATGCTTGGCCCTAATTAGGACAGTAGAGATGGGAAGGGGGGGAGGGGGAAGGCAGAAGGGCTAGGGACAGAGAATTGTGGGATTGATGCTAATAGACTTCCAAACACCAAATGGAACAAGATCCTGTCTAAACAATGAAGACAAACTATCTCCATATCAGTACGTCTCTACCATCCCTACAATCAGCACACCCCATAGCAAGCCCAGCAGAATTTGGGGATCACGTATTTTTGATAGGCGAGCATGTAGGCTCTCCAGCACGCCAGCTGGCCTTAGGAAAATTATATGGGGGAGGCTAAATGACCACCATGCTCCAGAACGAACTTTCCCAGAAAAACTGTTGTGGAAAGAAACACCTGATCACCGGTGGGAGAACACTTTTTACAAACAATTTCTCCACCTCTGACTTCACAGTCTTTGTCCTCAAGGGAAAGCTACCCTCTGCCTTCGGAAGAGAGGCCAGGGGACAGAAATGCATAACCTCACTGGACACCAGAAACCATGGTCTTAATAGATAATGGTTTCATGGCACATAATAACTTACCTCCTCCCTCTGCTAACCTCTCTGGTCTCCACAAGTGAGAATGCCTCTCTTGCCTTTTGAATGGTGTTAATCTTTTACATAATTAGGTTTATCTATTTGAACTGTTCTTTACTTGGTTTGTAGCTAACTGATAACTTCTTGCTTCACAGATTCACTGCCCACTTCCTTTTTTTTCTTGTAAAGTGATTGCTTTCATTTACATAATGGGGTTAAGCAAAAGTAATTGTTCTCGATTTGGGCTGTATTTGCTTTTTCCCCCCCAGGAAGGGGCATTTTGGATGCAAATGCTTGAATACTAATCTCCCCCAACCACAGAGTTGGTCCAATAAAAGACATTACAAAACAGACCTATCAGTATAGACACCGCCTAATTGACTTGACCAAGGTCACATGAGGAAGTCTGGGGCCGAGGCAGGAAATGAAAACAGATCATTTGAGTCATAACCTGACCTCTTCATTGCCATGGCCCTTTTCCTCCCCGCTCCATCTGGGCTTCCTCTCTTCTAACCTCTCTTCCTATGTAAAATGGGCAGCGGGGCCTGAAAGGAGCAATGAAGATCTGGGGGGCCTGGGGGTGAAAGTCCCTAATTCTCATAAAGCAATCCAAGACCCTTGAAGAAGAGGTTGTATCAACGCATCAATTCACAACCTACAAAAAGAACAAACGGGCAAAATTAAAATATTGAAGGAGGAAAAGAAAGTGAGACAAGATGTGATTTTGTGTCAAAATTCCTGTTTCCCTCCAGCAGCGACTTACTCCCCCCCCCGTTATGCTATTGTATAATAGCAGAGATAAAAGGTAATAGCTTTGTTGGGGTTTTCTTTTTTTTCCCCTGAGATCTCTTTATCAAGCAAAGCCGCAGACTTCCAGCCCCGCTCTCCACTATTTTCACGAAAACCTGACGTAGCGTTACCACTTGATAAGGCCATTTCTGGTGTTATTCTATCCCCTTATCTTCCTTGTTCTTGGGGAAGTGATTAGGCGATGTCAGACACAGAGCATCTGGACTCTGGCTTGCAATAGGGCACCTTAAGGCAGCTCTCCACAGGAACTGCTGTAACGATAGATGCCCACTGACAGATCACTCTGCGCCACTCAAGATAGACTCAAACTGACATGCCTTTTTCCTAGCGCATCTCCAGGCCCCACTTATTTCAGACCTGCTTTATTGTGTTTCTCCCTGTCGACGTTCCCAAGGTTGTCCTCGATTCACCGATGGGTTCATGTTTGGCGCGCTGAAGGACTGATAAGCCCGCAGCACAAGACAGATAACTTGGCATTAAAGCCGGACACAATATCGTTGATCACTTGTACCAAGTGGCAACAGCAGGAACAGAACTCACACTCGAGCCGTCCTGCTCCAAAATGCCAGGTGTATGCAGAGGAGACGATCCATTTAATGAGCTAACAGGTATCAAATCCTGATTGCATCCGGTAGAGGCCAGGTAAGCACATACCGAACAGTCAGTTTATTTTATTAGCTTAGTATAGTAACTCTCTTTCTTACAAATGCACAAAGGGCTTTGCATATGAGCATCGCTGTACCCCAGCCTTGGAGAGGAAGTAAAACTGCAGCAGACAGAAACATCATTTCAGAAAAGGGATTCTGAGATTTTTAAATCCGGCATCCTTCCAAATCAGACCACCACCACCTCCTCCTGTCCCCCAAGCATAGGGATTCTCCTCGAAGGAAAACTCTGCTAACATTTGCTTTGGGATTGAACCATTTCAATGCTGCCTTTTTAATCTGTTAAAAAATACATAGTGTAATCCAAAAATTTTAAAAATGGAATTATGTCACAACAGCGATAAGAAATGTGTCATTACAACAATAATACTCAGTAATAACAACATCGCAATATCAACAGTAACAATTTTGGCAACAGGAATGATGATAATAACAACATTACTGTTCCTCTGTGGATTATTAACAGCTCTGTGTATTATTGACAGCCTGCCACCCTCGTATGGCACAAAGGGGCTAGGGACAGACATTACACATAAACCGGTTTAAGTGATCAGAAACTGGCTGAAACCTGTAACAGAACAGATGTTCAGGGCACCTAAACCCATCTGAAAATGGCTGAAACTGGTTTGAGATAAACTGGGTTGAATGTAGTATCAGACTTATCAGATTTGGGGCAAACCAGTTTATGCAATGTCTGTCCCGGACTCCTTGCTGGTTTAAGTTAAACCAGACTCCCCCAGCATCCCAGCATGCTCTCCAGGCTGGGCGGGGCTCTCTGCTCCACAGCAGGGCTGGCCCCTCCCCTTTTCTCTTGGCTGCAGCTCCAGCAGAGCCTGCAGGTGTCTGCCTGGCTTCCTCCTGCTCCCCCCGCTCCACCCCACTCCCTGCTAAGCAGGGATTTCCCCCGTCCCCTCTGCCTTCCACAGACACACAGCAATAGCTAGCAGATCACACGCTGGCTGCGGTCTGTGCTGCGGCAAATGGGACAAAGGCAGAATCAACAGGTAGCTGGTAATGTCCCCCTTTTCTTAATGGGCTGATGAACTCTGGAGTTAGGGGCAATAAACACCGTGTTATCAACTGCCTGCTAGGCTGGTCAGGAGGGGGGAAACCCTGCCAGGGCCTGGCCATGTCCCCCTCAGCTCAGCACTGCGAAAGGGAAGGGAGGGCTGCTCTAGAGCCTTGCCACCAGCTTCTAGCCTGAGCCACTGCAGGCATGTGCCTGCATTTCTGGGATGTCTGTGCAGTTACAAACTGATTCAGACTAGCCAGGTTAAACTAACCTGCAAAGATTGAATCAATTCAGGCTCAGGCTTTTTGAATGTCTGTCCCTAGCCAGGGACACCAAGTCCATGCTAACTCTCAAGGAAGCCTGATGCATATGGATCACCCATGCTGCAACGCGAAACATTTGGAGTTTCCAAGTCCCAGTGAATTGACTCTACCAAGCCTATGATTTCATCAGATCTCAACCTGAGAAAGAACAGCTTCACAGCAATCTGAATTGCTTTGTTTTGTTATTAGCTAGATTTGCTGGAGTACAGGCCTGGGTTCTCAGCTGGTGTTAACAAAGGGGAGCTGAGGCTTTAACAGCAGGCACTGTAAGCAATGAGTAATCAGAGACTGCTTGCCACTGAGAGCCCCAGAGGGAAAGGATTTCCTCGCTGCTGCATGATGTTGTAGCCATTATGAATCCCTTGATCACTGCTGCCAGTGCAGTCAAAGCCTTGTAATGCCGAGACATTGAGTATCTCTGGAGAAATCAACCTCCATGTTTAGAGATTGCAAAGACGGCTGGAGAAAGAAGCTTCTTGGAGTGCAGGTACCTGCAGCATCCCCTTTCTGAGCATACTCCAAGAGGCTGAATGGGCTGAACAGGTGGAAAACCCTCTGTACTGGGAGAAAAACCCTCTAGATTCAGAGGGTAACTATCCAGGGGGAGGGTATGGGAGAGAGGGCTGCACTGCTGAAGCCAAGGATGCCCGCTGCTGAGAATAATTAGAGGAATCCAGTCGTCAAGAGCCATCTAATCTATCCCAGAGAAAGAGGAGAGCTGGAGCTACTCAGCAGTATCTAGAGAGAAAGCTTCGGGCAGGTATGACTCATTCATTTTTGAGGAATAGAAACACAGTCCTGGAAGTGGACCCTGGGGACAACGTGTCCAGTCCCCTGCCACATCATCAAAACTTGCTAAATTCAATCTTTGAGCAGATCCAGCTGCTCAAAAATCAGGAGTCGGAAACCCTTAAGTCCTGATAAGGAAAGAAATTGGGGGGGGGGGGGTCTTTTTCTTTGCACTGATGTTGTACTTTCATGACTTTCTTCGCACCTGGATGGGCTAGACAAATACGTTTGAAAAAACCATCAAGGCTGAAATGCCGGCATCTTCACATGCCTCCCAGGACTGAGCTTTGAGGTGCACCATGTCACCCTGGTTAAACGGCACGACGGGGCCACAGCAGGCATCACCCTGCTTTACTTGTTCTAGCAACTAAGTTATGGGGAACTAAAATGGTACCTGATTTAGTTGCCAACCAGCGTGAAGGTTGGCAACTAAATCAGGAGTGTGCACGGCGCTTGCTTGACCCTTTCTGCTTTAGGAATCTATTCCTTGTAAAAAAGCTAAGGCTTTTATTTTTAAAAGCCCGACTTTTATTTTGATAGTGCCCAGTCATGGGCATGCAAAAGTTTCCACCTCATCTCTGATGCTTTCCGGGAATCAGCAAATCGAGCCAGTCTCTCCCCCAGGTGCCAGCCCCAGTCCCAGAGCAGGCATTTGTTTCCATTCACTCTGTGTGGTCTGAACATATGCAAAGGAGTGGGAAGTGGCCTCCTGCCTCTTCTGTAGCTAGGCCCGGCGACATAAAATCTCATTTTCTCTCCTTTGATATGTCTCATAAAGCCCCAAATGTTGCTCTTCCACGGAGCCTCCTCCATGTGTGAGATTTCTCATCCACCTGCACGATGATATCATGGCGCCAAATGTTCCCCGTCTCCCGTATTCGAGCGCTCCTCTGCTCTGACCGGTCTCATCTGCTGCCCGGTATACCATTTCCAGCCAGAAGACAAGGTAGATTTGCACCTGATAGACTAAGTCAAATATGCATATGCTTTTGTGAGCAGGAGCTTGCTTCATTGGAGCTTCGAAATAGAAAGCGGGTAATAGCATACAGAGGGGAGGGAAACGGGAGGAGAAAAGGACGGGGCACTGCTGGGACAGGCGAAGGCCCTGCCTTCTGTCTAACATGGGCTCACCACCTCCCTCTACCATTTCCACAGGTAGACCAAGGAGAGAGATACCAAGAGAAGGGCCAACCCACGAAGACAATGACACTCCTGAGCTAGCCCAAATCCAGGAGACCCAAAATGATTTTAAAGCAAGCACTGGGTATACAGCAAGGCAGACCTCAGTCTCACATTGCTGGTGGGCCTACCTTCACTCTACAAATCCCAGTTCCCTCCCTCTTTTCAGCGCCTCCCCACCACCACGGCTTAGTAGCATAATCTTAGCCTTTCATGCAAGCATATATGAGACGCAGAGCTGGTTCCTGATATTCCTGAAGGATTATTTAGTCTGGAGAAGAAAAGACCTGGGGAGACAGGAGTGGGATTTGACAATAGTCTTCAAATACCTGAAGGACCTTTAGAGAGAGGATAGAGATGGGCTTTTCTCTGTGGCCATAGGGGACAGGCCAAGGAGCAATGGTCTCAAGCTGCAACAGAGGACATGTAGGTTGGAGATTGGGAGAAGCTTTCTAACTCTGAGGGTGGTCAAGCACTAGAGCAGGATGCCTAGAGAAGCTCTGGCATCTCCCTCGCTGGACATTTTTAAGAATAGGTTGGATAGACACTAGCTAGGATGGTTTAATCAGGGACAATCCTGCCTTGAGCAAAGGGCTGGACTAGATGAGCCTGTGACGTCCCTACTCCCCTGTGATCCTGTGTTTCTATAACATTGCAAGCTCAAGGATCTTGCAGCACAGGCTATTTCTGCCTGGCTTTGTTTCAATGGTGCACCAATTAACTGTCCAGCTCCTTCTCATCACCCACCTTCACCATCCTGCGTTTTAGCCCTGGCCTTCAAGACACTTTGCATCAAGGAGGGAAAGTAAAATCATTCCCATTTTACAGCTGGAGAAGTTGAGGCACAGAGGTCACAGGCTCATGGCACAATCAGCAGCAGATCTTAATTTTCCTGGCACCCTACCCAGGGCTCTGCCTGGCACTGGATGTGCTGCAGGCTATTTGGTAAAAGGAATAAAATGCTAGGAATGGGACAACACTACAAAACAGTGCAAAAAATAAAATGCTAGCAACAGGATAATGCTACGAAACAGTGCAAAGACGTCTTGAAGCAGCAGGGAAATCCCACCATTTCTAAGGCTGTGCACGTGAGCAAGACTCTCAGGTGCGTTGTTTGGGCCTGTGATTACATGATCAGTCAAACTCAAATGCCTCCGACACCAGAGTGGTAGGTTGTGTTGAAAAAAAGCTTTTCACTGGAACTGTAATAAGGGCTTGGATCCAACCTCTGCCCCTGATGCCTGGTATTAAATCATCTCCATGCAGGCAGCAAGCAAATGCAGAGCATAACTCAAGCAGGGAAGATGCTTCCCACAAAGTATTCTGCTGTCTCCCAGACAGCCAGCTCAGGCCAAAATCAAAGCAATCTCATCAAGTTGCAGTAAGGGAGATTTAAGTTGGATATTAGGAAAAACTCTCTCACTGGGAGGGTGGGGAAGCACTGGAACAAGTTACCTAAAGGGGTGGTGGCATCTCCATCCTTGGAGGTTTTTAACAAATCCCTGGCTGGGATGATGCAGTTGGGGTTGGTCCTGCTTGGAGCAGCGGTTGGACTAGATGTGACCTGAGCTCCCTTCCACCCTCATTTTCTATGATTTGATGATCCACGACAGAACTTAAAACCTGCCTGCGGCGACTCACACTTGGTCCTGCTGACGTCCGGCTGTTCCCCATCCAGAGCATTGTGACGTTTGGGGAGGCCTGGAGATCAAGGCAAAGAGCCCTTTTTTCACCTGCAGGAAAGATGCAGCCCGAGATTGCCGATAGCCTGTTACGCGGCAGGTCAAACACGCCGGGAGCTGCCGCCTACCAGCGCCCTCATCACTTCCCAGTAGCCAAAGCGCAGCACTTAATACTGTTACCACCCCAGGGGGTAGCAGGCCTTCCTGGCCATTCTCCCTTGCAACTATTTTTCAATGGAAAACTGGCTTTCTGGAAACCAACAAGAAAAAAAACATTTTTTTTGCCTAAAATGTTTGTTTTCCACTGAAACGGTTGATTATTTCTGGTCAAAAACAAAACCCTAATTTTTTCTTTTTTTTTTTTGCATTGGTTAATGTAGCTTAGGCATTGCAGTCGGGTTGCTTCGTGTCCCCTTCTCTTCCAAAAGCCAGGCTCTTGGGATGCATTAAATTTCCCTTGACACACCGCAGCCGTGAAGCCAGCCCAGGAGCACGGCCTGTTCTCTCCATCACGGTGATTCAGACAACACAATTTAGCCAAGGAGCCGGGTCTATGGAGACCGCGCACACCATAACGCTACCCCCCATGATGCACTGCAGCCTTTCTGGTTCAAGTCAAGCCCAGTCCTGCCAAACTGATGTTGAACTGGGATTGGATGTATATGGAAAAGAAAATACCTTCCACGAGCAGCAGCATTTCCAATATTGACATTTTTTCTGTTTTGTCTATTTTTTTTTTCTTCCAGCTTTTTCCTTTCTACCAAAAATGGACATTTTGCATTGGGAGGGGGAGAGGGAAAGGAGGGAGGGGAGAGAGAGAAAAACCACATTTTTTTTTAACCATCTCTGTGGGTGCTTTTATAAGGATGACCCCTCACATGTAGCTCATGCACTCAGAGCACGCCGCGCCCATTTCTCAGATCAACAACGAGCGGCATGTCATAGATTTCATAGACGTTAGGGCTGGAAAGGACCTCGGAAGATCATCATCATTTATTTTAATAGTCTTCACGGCTAGTTTGAATAGCTCTCCCAGGTAATAGCGGATCTCCTGCTGCCTCGTCTACGAGACTGCTTGACATGCAAAATACAGTCAGGAACATGCTGATCTTCACCCATTTTTTGCATGGCCGAACCTAAACTAAAAACGGCTCAACCCTGACTTTCAGAAAGGAAAGCTGAGAAGAGAAGGAGCCCGGCCTCTTTGTAATACTAGCGGTCTGCTTGTCTGCCTGATGTTTTCAGACAGGGAAGGGTTTAGCCCAGCACTTAAGTTGTATAAAAAACTTCCAGCAAGCGCAGGGGGGTGCGAGCAGACAGCTGGCTACAAGTGCATGCCTCGTGCAGACCTCCCTCTACCCATTGACCAGAGGGAACAATCATTTCCATTAGAAACGGAGGAGACCCAAGGAGCCGTCCAGCCCTTTCTTCCCGTTAATACTAACTTGCTCATTCTCTGCTACCATGGTAGTTGATGACAGATATGGGAGAAGAGAAACCTAAACCTTCCCATATCTGACATGACAACTTTCTGCCTAGTGCAGCAACCTCTTCTGATGACAGCCGATAGCTGATGCTTCAAAGACAGGGGGGTAAAACCCCCTAACTTGGCTGATTCCACTTGGAAGGCATTTCTTTCCAATCTCTTTTACTGCACGGGGCTTTGCACATTTTTAGCTTGGCCAACAGAACATTTTATTCCATTCAAGTCTTTAGCAGGTTTTAATTGCAAGTCCTTGACTGATCATCTTGCAGCAGTGAGTTCTTCGGGTTAACAGCAAGCTTCCTGAAAACTAGCATTCATGATTATTATTTTTAAAGGGGCTTCTAACTCTTTCTTTTAGGAGAAAAATCTACTCCACGGTCTAAATGTCCTCCTTGCACACCCAGGCACTTAAAAAATAAAAAAAAGGATTGACCTGAAACCTCTTTTTTGGGTACAAATAGGAACACAGCTGAGGACTATCCCATGCATGAAGTCATTCCTAACCCATCCCAGCCTGATTTGTAAGATTTGAATGTGAAATACTGGCAATGCTTGTTCAGACTGGACGTTTGATTGGCACAGCACCTGTACCCAGTTTGGAAACTACAAGTTGGCAGGGGCTGTAAGGGGAAGGCTCTTGTACCAAAACAGACCAAAAGGTAGGGAAGAAGGGTTAGGAGGCCGGTGACAGGGAAGCAGCAGAACCAGGAGGGGCAGAGTAAAGGATAAGAAGTTGCACTTGCAAAAGAAGCACCAAAAAAAGAGAAGAAGAGATGATTTTGCTGCCGCACGCACCCCACCCAACCCCTGACATTTCACCCACTGGATGTTGCAAGGGTAGCGAATGTCTCGGGGAACGTAGCAAAGGGAAGGAAGAGCAGCCAGGCTGTGTCCGGTCCACAGCGGAGGAGCCACGTCTGGGCGACTGCACCCAGAACGTGAGCACCGAGAGACCCAAAGCACAAGGGGCCATTGCCTCTCTTTCTCGGCTACGGGCCTGGCCACGAAAGGAACCGGCGACCAGGGTTCGGCTCCCGGCAGATGCCCGTGGGAAGGGGAGAAGCGGAGGAAAGCAACAGCCGTGGGCGAGGGCAGCCAGGACTTGGCAGGAGGAGCGCTCTCCTTATAAGGCCAGGCTGCGTGCAGCCGGCAAAGGCTGGCAGGAGCCCTGCGGAGCAGGCAGCGCTGCCTGCCCAGTCCCCTGATCCTGCTTTATATGGAGCTTGCATGCACGCAAACATTGTTTTCAGGCTCAGTGCATTTCCCTATAAACAAAGCTGGTGGGGGGAGGTGGGGAATATTACCCGTAAATCAGGGTCTTTCAGCTTTTGCATCAGAAAGATGTCAGCAAGCAATAATATTTTGCTTTCTCCCTGCAGAGCTTTGTGCAGGCAAACGGTGCTTGCACTTGCGTGATCAATTGTGCACACAGTTATTGCCGCGGTGTGTGCAGAGCCCTGCTCACAGTGAGGCCAGGTGCCCCGCGTGTGCATGCAGTCGCGGTGGCAATGTGCACAAGGGGGGCACACCTGATATGCCCGTGTCCCTATAAGTGTCAACCCTGTTTAACCAGGCCTGCGGTGAGGCATATTCGTTGTCACAGTATTCTGGTTACCCCCGTCGCTGATCTTATCTTGAGGCGAAGTGGGGGTGTGTGAAATGATTTGTGGGAAGTTGCATTAGCTGGCACTTCAAAGAGCTCCCTCCCAAACCTCTTTCTTAAATGTTGGGGGGGTTTGATGACCTTTTTCTCTTTATTTCAAGACATGCCCCTGCCTGCAGCTCCTCTTCTGGCCTTCGCAGAATCAGGCCTTGGCCCCTGTTCTTGCTGCATCTCTGCTGTTGCTATCACAAGTGGGCAGCCGGTTCCCTGCCCAGAGCGGGAGACATAAGAAAGTTTGGTGCTTTCTCTGCTTCTCTCAATGAAATGGGTTGAAGTGACAGGCCAGCAGGCAGGGACCCCTGGAAATGAGAGGGGACCCAAAGACACTCACCAAACCCTGGAGCCTGGCTTATAACCAAATCCATCTACTCCAGTCCTTGCAACCCACCTTCATGCCCTCCTTGTAGTCCCCTCGTGGCCCTGGCACTCGTATGCCAGTTCCTTTCACCTAGCCCCAGCCCTATATTTCTTCTTCTGGAGCGCAGCAAGACTCTCCTCTTCCTTTCGTGGACCCACGGGTGCCTGGGAACCGACATCCCACGCGCCCTGCCTTCATCCCTCCTTGCAAAGAGCCTTCGCTGGCATTGAAGCCGCCGGGAGGGATTGCCGCGTGATGCTGTCACCACAGGGGCAGCTCCACCTGCCTCAGGGGCTTATCTTGGAGGCAACTTCGAGCACCCTGCCCAGCCGGCAGCCAGAGCACGCAGGTTTTTATTTTCCTTTCAAACAATCCCTTATCAGTCGCAGGCCAGTTCTCAGTGAACTGTAGTCTCTATTCATTAAGCAACCTAATCTCCAAGCCATTTTGGCAGAGCATTACCAAAACAACACCCGGGGCTGAATACGCGCAAGGGACAAGATATCATCTCAGATCCCTGAATATGACCTTTGTTGGAGGGAGGAGGGGGATGTTGTCCACTTCTTACATGCATGCTCCCATCTGGGGGGAGCGGTAGATATGCTGGAGAGTAGGGCTGGGATTCAGAGAGACCTGGAGGCATTGGAGGACTGGGCCAAAAGAAATCTCAGGAGGTTCAACAAGGACAAGTGCAAAGTCCTGCACTTAGGAGGGAGCAATCCCCTGCACCAGTGCAGGCTGGGGGTGACGGGCTGGGCAGCAGCTCTGCAGAAAAGGACCTGGGGGGACAGGGGACAAGAAGCTGAATAGCAGGCCTGTGTGAAGCGGTTAGTATTCGCTTTGGATTCGGCCGATTCGGGGGACAGCAATTCGATTCGGTGATTCGAATCACCATCCCGATTCGATTTGGCTGAATCCAGTTTGGAGATTGGGCTGCCACTGAATCTCCGAATCAGCCAGGCCAGGCCCATCCCCTGCCTGCTCTCCCAGCCCAGCAGTGGCTGCCCTGCCCGCCCCAGCTCCCGGCACTTTGGGGGGGAAAAGTTCCGACTTGGCAGGTGCTGCTGGGAAGGGGCGATCCCTGCTGCCCCCCACTGCCCCATGCTGCATGGGGGCTCTGCACAAGCCCCCAACGCCCCTCTTGCTCCCCCAGCCCCCCCATGGGTTCCCCACCTGGGCCAGCTCCAGACTTTTAAGGAAAAAAAACCACCCAGACTCACTGCTCCTGCCAGTGGGGGGGCAATCCCCACTGCCCCATGTCACGTGGGGGGTCTGCACAAGCCCCCTGAAGCCACGGCAGGACCAGCGAGTCCCAGGGCTTTTCTCCAGTTTTGTTTTTTCTTAAAAGGGTCAGAGCTGGCCCAGGCGGGGCACCTGTGGAGGGGCCAGGGGGCTCATGAAGAGCCCCCTATGCAGCATGGGGCAGTGGGGGGCAGCAGGGATTGCCCCCCACCCAGCAGCACCCAGCAGGCTGGGGGGGGGGTTGTTTGTTTGTTTTTTAAGGTACCAAGCTGGGGCAGGCAGGGGCAGCCATGGGGGGCAGGGGGGCTGGGAGAGTAGGGGAGGTCAGGGGGGTTGGCAGGGGTCCCCCCTGTGGTCCCCTCCCCCAGCCCCCACCCCCACCCCTAGTACTTACCAGCTCTGAGTCTGGGTCCAGCTCCATGCTGCAGCCACCGGGGACTGCCCAAATCATCAGAGCTCTCCGAATCTTCGTAAAGGTTTGAATCAATTTAGACCTTTAAATTGTTCCCCCGATTCGATTTGGATTCGGAGATTCGACCACCGTACTGAATCACCACCTGAAGCCAGCAGTGTTCCCTTGTTGCCAAGAAGGCTAATGGCATCCTGGGCAAGGGCTGCCAGAAGGGCAAGGGAAGTGATTGTTCCCCTCTGTTCAGCCCTGGGGAGGCCACATCTGGAGTCCTGGGTCCAGTTTTGAGCCCCCCACTGCAGAATGGATGTGGACACATTGGAGAGAGTCCAGCGGAGGGCAACAAAAATGTTTCCGGGGCTGGGGGACAGGACTGGTGAGGAGAGGCTGAGGGAAATGGGCTGATTGAGTCTGCAGAAGAGAAGACCGAGGCGGATTGAATAGCAGCTTCACCTCCCTGCAGGGGGGCTGCAAAGAGGATGGAGCTGGGCTGGTCTCAGAGGGGGCAGATGACAGAAGGAGCAATGGGCTCAAGCTGCAGCAAGGAAAGTTGAGGTTGGATATTAGGAGAAACTTCTTCATGAGGAAGGTGGAGAAGCACTGGAACAGGTTACCCAAAGAGGTTGTGCAATCTCCATCCTTGGAGGTCTTGAAGACCCAGGTAGACAAAGCCTTGTCTGGGATGATCTGCTTGGGGATGGCCCTGCTTTGAGCAGGGGGGTGGACTAGATGTGAGCTCCTGAGGTCCCTTCAGCCCTCATTTCCTAGGATTTCATCTCCATTCAGGGAGCAGAGAACAACACCCTCCTTTACTTTAGTTAAAAGAAAAAACACCACTCTTTTTTTAGACACAAGCCACCCCTCAGACTCAAAACACCCTCTCAGCAAATAACACCTCTTTGTTTTCGCTTGTTTTTGGACTAAAGAAAAAAAAATAGAGCAACTGCCCTGTTGCAAAGCACTCGGAAAGCTCAGGGCCAGTCCGGATGTTTCTGACACACTGGATTCTGATCTGAAGTCTCTGGGTTTCTCTCACGATTCCTAGGTAGCTGATTAAAGGCTTCTCACAGCTCCCTGGTTGAGAATCAATGCTTTACCACCTCCCTCATGCCAGTCACAGTAGCTACCTACCCCGTAAAGGTATCCTCATACATTTGCCTGGGGTTTGGCCCAGTTTGCAGCGATGGGAAAACTTCTCATGTCAGGGTAAAGCTCTTCTCTCTTGTTACTTTAGGCTCCTTCATCTACTTCATTTGCTGCCCTTTGTCTTACCCTTGCATGGTAAACCCTTTGGGGTCATGGCTATCTGTTACCCGTGTAGTATCTGACATAAAGGAACTGATGCCTGCAGGTACAAGAACAATTAAAATGATTAATGACTACCATCACAGTGTACTGTGATCTCCGACTGTCGTCACCCAGGGAAACTGCTTGGTTATTTGCTATCTTACAGTAGTGTTGGGACAGAGGACCTGGTATGTTAACCCCCGTGTCCGACTGGGTAGGAAAGCCTGGCTTCTATCTTCAGCTGTAGGTTTGACTGTCAGTCTTTATAGCTTGATTAACAGCTCCATAGTTCACATGTCCCATCAACAAAAAATTAACTCGCTCAGTGTAACAGGGGGCTTTCCTGGGGCCAGTGTGCCATTGGCCTGCCCACCCGTTTCTGGGCCAACCGCCTGCCTCCTTGCCTGCCACGCCTTGTTGTCTCTTAATTGGTTCTAACAAGGCAGGAGGCTGCCCATTCTTGCCCCCATGGCAGGGGGCGCTACCTGCAGCTCCATTCCTCCCCTACACTTCAGCCCAAGCCTCGCAGATGGCATCCAGGTGACAATGCTCCCAGCCTACAGCTGGACCAAGCTCAGCCCTTGTTGTCAGGCCTCAGACACACATTCAGACTACCCTCCTCTCACACTCCACCCCCTCTCACAGGGTCTCTTTCACACATTGACAACCTGTACCGCCTTGCTCTCAGAGTCAGCCCCTTCAACCACAGGGTTTATCTAGCACATACCTTGGGTGGTAGACATACTGTTTTTTGGGGCTCTTCTGCAACCCTCACTGGGGTAGTGGCCAGCCAGTTACCCAGCCAGGGCCAAGCTTGCCCTGGCCCCTCTATACAAACTCACAACAGGTTCCCAGCCCTCTGGTTCCCCTCTCACTGGGGCCACAAGGCTTCCCTCCCCAGTAGGGGCTCAGATGGCCATAGCCATACCTGGCCCCACTTGGGTCTTACACCTTCTTTGGGCTCAAGTGGCCACAACCATGCCTGGCCCCCTTGTAGCCACAGTGTTGGGGACTAGGGGTTAAGGTGCCCCAACCCACCTTTCACTGGGGTGGTAACTGGGCTGGTATTTCCTGGGGGCTCCCAAACCACTGGGAGCCCCACCCACTCCCACCAGGGTGCAGTTTTAGGTCATGCCCAGGACCAGGAGCCTCCAAACCATCCCCATAAGCTCCTGCCCTTACCTCCAAGATCTCCCATACAGCCTTTCAGCCAGGTGATGTAAGTCTGCCTGCCCTACCAGCAGCAAACTGCTCTGTTTATATATGTGGCCAGAGACCTAAAATGGCCACCGTAATCAAGCACCTGCTGGCTGCTTGGCTCAGCCCTTAAAGTGTAGGCACCAACAGTGCCCTGCCACACTCGGTAAGGCACACAATTTGACAAGCAGACGAATCTGCCCGTTGCTTATCATTGAAGCAAGTCGTGGAACTTTTGGTTCACTGAGAGTTCAGAAAAACAATGTTCTTGTTGCTTTGTGTTGAGAGGCAAAGCCATTTTTTAAATAATCTCCAAAAAAACCCCCCAAAACCCTCTGATCATTTAGAAGTCTGAACATTTTTTATTTTTTTTTCCAAATATCTTGTTGGTCTAATAAAAGATATCAAGCTCTACTACGAGTGCTGATTGCCTTTCTCATTATTAAAAACATTAAAGTCAAAATGAAGCATTCTGCTCCTGGGTTGATTGACATATTTTGTTCAACCCCAAATAAAATATTTTGCTTCCCCCCCTCCCCCAGGTCTTGAAAAATTCAATTCAGAGACATTTTGAAATTAAAACCACTTTAAAGAAAAAAAATCCAAACATTGACTGGAAGCTGTTGAAATTAAACCATTTGACTTCTAGATTTATTTTTTTGGTGCTCCTTTTACTCAAAGGAACAGTTCAGTACAACAAACCCTAATTTGTGAAATGTTTTTGATGTTGACAACTCTGCATTTTTCACCAAAAAGGGCTTTTGCTGAATCATTTTCCTGGCTCATATCCTGAGTATGCATATGAACACCTATGAGAGCAAGGAAGCAGCCCCTAACTGGAAAGGACCCTTACTTGAATTTGTATTCAGTACCTGCTCATGTAAAATACCTTTTCAATGCAATATGCCATGCAATGAGGCTCTTAATTCATTTTCTACTCAGGCAAATTTTGCATGGGTGTAATTCCTTCCTGCCCTGACCTGGAGCAGTTCTCTACACTAGAACTGGTCAACACTTTTATCCAAAACTTTTCGTGACAGTTATCTCTTGGAAATGTCCAATTGAAATGATATGTTTCAGGTTTCTCTGCAACTTAAACCCCAAAATGTGGACTGATTTATTGCTGAGTGAACAACAAGATGTTTCACATGGGAAAAAATTCAATAAAAGCAAAAATATTGTCTGCGTTTCCCCACAGGAAGTTTTGCTTTTTTTTTTTTTCTCAGCAAAAATATTCTGCCTGGACGCTAAATGATTTAGTTTGTTGAGTAGATAGGCTGCAGGGATGGCTCAGATGCCTCCTGTCTCTGGGGCTGGGCTTCTTGGTGGGTCCGTATGTCCTGCGGTGCACGACTCCGACCCGGTGAAGACGGAGCATCGCAGGAGCCTCCAGCTCGAGGGAGGTGCAGTTTGTCTCGGGACCCCAACTCATATCTCAGGAGCGGAGCTTGAGGAAAGCAAAATAATGCTCCTGTGAGGCTCCAGGGCCTTTTCAAACTCAAGCGTTTTGGTCTTCAGGAGCCTGGCTTTTTTCCCCTGACAACTGTGGCAGGCATGCAGGTAGCAGCCCAGTTTGCCGGCTCAAAAGGGCTTCGAGCCATTGGTGGGACTTTCCCACCAATCAGGCGGCGATGGAGGAGGGGGCAAAGAGCTCTGGACCTGATTGAGAACTGCACCTTGCAGGTCCAGCCAACTTTGGGGGCGGAGCCTCCAGAGAAAATAAAAGGCATTGACGATGGTAGGGGGTGCACACGGGTGCACGTGCATCCCCAAGATTGGCCGTGCACCCCTCCTCTGTGCCTGGGGGGCCTAGGGGACTCCCCGTGCTTGTTGCTTATAGGGTTCCCCTTTCAGGTGTTGGTGCTGGGTGCAACACCCCAGCGGAGGGTCAGTTCCCAGACCATCAGCTATTTGGGAGTATTGTGTATTGTCTATCCTTTGTAAATATTTATTCTCGTACGCCGGGTGTATTGCTAGATTTCGATTATGCATCAATAAACTGTACGTAGTTAAGTAACATTGCACGGCCTCGCTCCATAGAGGATAGAGGGATGTCAACCCAAGCGACAGCCTCCCTCTCACAGCTCTATTGCCAGCCCACCTATCCAATCCAATTGAGGACGGGGCACACCCTTGGGTTTTATACCCGGGCTACACAACTGAAAACTTTCTGCAGGCAACGGACAGTTGGAGCAACCCCTTCATCAACAGCTTTGGTTAGCTGAGAAGCCAGGTTTTCCATTCAAAACCAGATTTGACACAGTTTTGAGCAGCCCTGTTGAGGGCATTTCCTACTTATAAAACCCGTTGCCCACAAAAGGTCCTTTTTGGGAGGCCAGCTTTGCAAGGAAGGCAACGGATAAAACAATTAAATGCAGAAGGCCAAGAACTAGTTCTCTCAAAGGGATGGGCAGGAATACAGAAGTGTGAAGCGGAGCCGTGTGAAACACCTCCGCACAGGTGAGAATCTGAAAGAGGCCTCATTTCTGAAGGCTGAATCTGGGAGACGTGCGATCTGGTCGTTGGCTCAATTCATGCAGCGTACACTAACCTGCAAAGACAAAATCGATTCAGCCTTGGGCTTTCTGACTTTTGGGTCCGAAGTTACGCTCAAACCGGTTGGAGTGATCAGAAACAGGTTGAAACCTGCAACCGAACAGGAGTTCAGTGCACAGAAACCAGTTTCAAAACAGCTGAAACTGGTTTAAGATCAACCTGGCTGAATGTCGTATCAGACTTAACTGATTTAGGTCAATCCGGTTTACGAACTTCTGTCCCAGACCTGACTGTTTGCACTTAGCCCCGGTAGTGAGCGCATCTACATATAGCTGCTATGGGTAGCTGCCTGTCTAACTTCAGACCAACATGTTAACATATAGTTAACATACATATACATGTACATATATATATATATATATACATATACACACATATATATATATACATATACACACACACATATACACACACACATATACACATCTATATACATACATATATATGCAACCAACTATATGTTAATATGTTAACTACCCCTCAAGGATCAAATGCACCGTGGGGAGGGAATGCTCCTTGCCCTTTCTTTCCCCCTCCTCTTGACCGAACGGCCTGGGGAGAGAGGAGCGCTACACCTGCCTGCAAAACCTGGCTCTACCCCTGCCTTTAACTGCTCTGGGAAGAGATGACTTTATTGTCCAGGACCATCAACCTGCATCAAACAGGCACAAACACAGTAGGGCCATGGGCTGACACTGCAGGTGCTCCTCCTGCCGTTCAGCCTTGGCTCAGGACTGCAAGTGTTAGCGACTTTTTAATTTCCTGCACCCCTAGGCATCCTGGAAAATATCCCACAGATAACCCTGATTCAGCTCCTGACCTGGCAGACAGTCCTGGCTCTTCCACCATGCTCCATTGAGTGCAGTAAGTGCCACACACCCCCGATAAACCACCGTGCTAGCGCGGTGAGTCATTTTAATAACACCGAACATGCTTTCCCCCTGCAACTTCCCAGCAAGAGGAGGAAATGCCTGCTAGCGGATGAAAGACCTACAACAAATTTCCAATACAAAAGGGAGTTTTTGGAGTCAGATTAAAGCTCTCACCTGTTTAGATCGGGACTTCAAGCCAGTTGAAAAGAGGTGAGGGACCAGGAAACCAGTTGGTTTGGGGGATTGGGAAGAGGTCACGGGAGCCTTTGGACACTACATTTCCAGGTTCACAATTTAGTCCAGGTTAGGAGTAAATGGAAGTTAATACCATGGGGCCCATAAAATGTGACTACGGTCTTAGTTCAGTCTCCTGCTGTCACATGCCAGTCCATCATATAATTGTATTCACGACCTTATGAAGCTTCATAAATGGTCTCTTAAAACTATTAGTCCAATCCTTAGGCGCTTCCAAACCCTCAGTCCTCCTGCTGTTAGAAACCTTCTTTTATTTTGCAACCTAAATTTATTCATGGCTGGGTGATGCCACTGTTGTCTTCCAACTTAAATAACTCTTCTCTTCCTCCAGGACTGGAAACAACCAGCATCATCAACGGCAACTGAAAGAGAGAGGCCGAAGACCGACTGAGCCACGGAGACAGAGCCACCATCACACACTCAGAGCAGGGATAGGAGGATTTTACCACTGTCTCCAAAGACTGAAGAGACTTTGCAGATCTCCTGAGTTTTCTGACCCAAAAAGCCAGCCAAGCCAAACTAGTGCAGATGTTCCTCCCTTCTTGGCCTGCGTTTCCTTCCATCTAGCTCTAGTTTCCCAGCTATGTACCATGGCGATGTGACAATTAGGCTAAGGTTTCCAAAGTTGTCTGAAGGAGCTGGGTTGAATTGGGCAACTAGCATTTAAGGCTGCAGCCTTTTCAAAACCTCAGCTACAGAGTTATATACTGAAGTTTGCCACCTAAATGAAAAGCCAGGATAACATCCACAAAAGGGTCTGACTCAGTACTGGGGTTCCTGGATACCGCCGCAAACAGACCTGAACCAATAATGCCTAGGTTGGTTTGGTGGCTCCAAAAATATCAGGACAACACATTAGTTGTGTCCAATTGAATCCAAAATGTGTGTGTGTGTGGTAGGGGGAGGGTGGCAATAACATGGAAAACACTGAAAAATGTTATCTTAGGGTCTCCAGGAAGATTTCATTCCCCCTGAAATAAAATTTTATATACGTACCTATACATATATACACCTATACATATATATATACACATATATATCTATACATACATACATACATACAGATAGATAGATAGATAGATATACCTATACATACACACACACACACACACACATATATATACAAGCATATATACACACATGCATATATATGTATGTGTATATATGTATATATATACACATGTACACATATATGTATATATATGTGTGTGAGAATATCTATATCTATATATCTATATATATCTATCAATTTTTAACCCATTTTTAAAATTTCAGGTTGCCAGCACCAATTAAAATGCCCTTTGAAAATGAAAAGTCAGAAAGTTGACCTTGCAAAATGACAAACCGTGGCTAGGAGCACTAACACATGCCTCTTTTTTGGACTAAAACTATTCCCCAACCTTGCCCAGATTGACCAGATCTCCATTTTTGGCCACATTTGCTTTGCCAAGGGGGATTTTTTTTTTTTTCTTTTTTAAAGAAAGCCCTTCACTTGGCTCTTTCTGCAATACAGATAAGCAGTGATGACTTCTGGTTGTTACTGACCTTGGCCTGATGTTTAACTGCAAAGTGGAGACTAATGCTTCCAGATCCCATTGCTAATCCCCTGCACACCCAATACCTCACTTTGTTTGCTCGCTATTAAAAAACATGCTTTTTTTTCCTGCCCCCCTTTCAAACAAACCCGTTCTGCCTGTGGCCAAGTTGACATTGTTCATGTCCTTGAGCGTGTTAAAGAGCAATGGGGAATGCTCCTTTCTTGTTACAGGACTTGCCTTATCAGCCCAGAAAAGGTTTGGGTTGCAGGCGTGGCTCGGTGCCAGAGGTGACATGCCTGTCACCACAGACAGTACGTGGTGGTCACAGTATGGCATATATAGAGGCGGCAGACTTCTCGTTATCAGTGACTCCAGGAAATTGCTCTCTCACCTACTATTCCTCGCAGACAAGCAAACAACACTTAGCCATGGAAGACGGATCGTGAGAAATGTAATTACTTTTAAACAGAGCGATCAAGGACTACTATGCAATTTGCCCACTGAAAGGCCAGGCCAGATCCTCAGCTGGCATGCTTTAACTTCAGTGGCACGGTGACTTTAGGGTGCAGACAGGACGGAGATCTCAACTGGAAAAAGTTCTCCAATCCCAAGGGATATGAAGGTGCTTTGCAAGGGATGGACGGGTCAGGATGACGGTTCCTCAGGGGCTGGCGTATAGACACAGCTGTGTGCGTCGATGTGGCGTACAGATGACCAGACTGGCAAGGCTCCCTATGCAAGACTCAATAAGACATCGCCAGTCTGGGTCCATAAGACAGAAGAGCCCCACCTCTACATCTACATCTTCTCCTGGACAATTTAGAAGTGGCGAATGGAAGAGAGAGGAGAAAATGACGGAAAATGACCAAAAATACCTGTCATCATTCACATTTAGGTCTTGCTTTGAGGCTGAATTTTTGCTTAAATAGGGTGCCTGAATATTTTTTCCGGTCATGGCAACATAAAGATGTTCTCAGCCCTCCCACCCTGAATCTTGATTTCCTTTCATTTATCTCAGAACTCAAAGAAGTCATTTGCATTAGCACCCGAACTGTTCCAGCTATGTAGTTCAATATTTGCTACAAATGCCACCGCTCTCCCCTTTGTTGGTGAATCATTTGAAAAACATGCCTGGTTTTCCTTATATGTATGTGTTACTTCTAAGTACTTTCAAGTAGCAGCAGATATTTTTCAGGCAATGGATTAGTCACCGTTTGCCTTGACTAGCTATTTGCACTGTGCAATTCATCACCAGAGTCATGTAACGTGGCATTCTCCCTGCTGCCTTTTGATGAATGCAACTCTTAAAACAGGACAGCGGCAGCGGTAACGTCAAACTCCCGATGTGACTGTTCGAGTGAACCATCCTGCCAGAGACTGTGACAAGTTCAGGATTTGCAAATGTTTCTCAAGTACCCGCATTCAGATTTGCCTCTCTCCGCCTGCTTGCCTACATCTGTCGCTGATGTAGCCCTTGTTACGTGGCAGAGAAGTGTCTTGTCTTGCAGTCTGTGAAGGATCTAGCCTCAACACCCCAGCAGATAAGATACCATGCACCATGATCCCTGTTGCACGGGGAGGATGCAACAGTACCATGATCCCTGTTGCACGGGGAGGATGCAACAGTACCATGATCCCTGTTGCACGGGGAGGATGCAACAGTACCATGATCCCTGTTGCACGGGGAGGATGCAACAGTACCATGATCCCTGTTGCACGGGGAGGATGCAACAGTACCATGATCCCTGTTGCACGGGGAGGATGCAACAGTACCATGATCCCTGTTGCACGGGGAGGAAGGACATCACAGGCACAGAGCATTTGCCCAGTGCCATACACAGAAAGTTTGTATGAGGACACTGGCCAGGACCCCAAACATCAGCTTCCTCTTCCATCACAGTAAACCACATTTGAAATGATAAGCAAAGGAGATTGGGGATCTTCATGGGAGGCCTTGGGCATCCGTCTATGACAATCCCAGCCACGATGCACCTGGCTGCATTATCACGGTCCATTTTCTTTATGCAGAGCCTTCAAATGAGAACGTAATCCCAGATAGGCTGGGGAACCTCAGGACTGCATGGGACTTTCTAGCACAAGAGAAACAACAGAGGATCTGAGTCAAAGGCCATGGAAGCTGATAGGAGTCATTGCCCTTGGTGTGCTTTGCACTGCGGTGTTTGGGGACCCTGCAGAGCTAGCGGTCTTTGCAAGAGACCTGCTTTGTCCTGTGTGGGTCCAGCTGGCCAGGCAGAACAACCACGTCTTCTCAGCACCAAGCCCAGACGCTCAGCCCTGAAAAGCCCCATCCCCAATCCAAGCTCCATCTCTCCTTCCAAGCCAAAACATAAGAGCAGCACTATAAAGACATCATAACAGTCTTATAATCAACCCGAATTTCCCCGCAAGCTCCCTAAACTAACCAATAATGTTCTCTAGGGGCTACGTGCTGTCACTTGGGCATGCAGGACTCCCCTGAAACATGAGTATGACCCCCAGGAGGTGGTCTGGCCAACTTCTCTGCTCGATCCACATGGTGAGGCTCCATTTTCTCAACCCACCCGGACCATCTCTCTCACGGGCCAAACGGGACCACCCTGGATGTGATCCATGGAAGCCGCTGGCAGTCAGTTCCCGTGCTGTGTTTTGGCTCCGGTCCCGAAGGCAGAGCACTCCCAGTATATTACTGGGCTAGGCCGGGACGGCTTTTTCTCTGTTTTAAAGATAAAATCCCAGGCCAGAGTTTGCACAGCTGGAAGGTAAATGAAGTTGCTACACAGAAATCGCCCCCTGCCCCAATGAGCACTGGCAGCAGAGAGACAAAAGTTGCTAGAATTTGATCGCGCTCATTATTAAAACTTATCTTTAACCATCTCTCTCTCTATTGATTTCTAGCCAACTATTAACTAGCAATGACCTTAGTGACTTGAAAATAACTGGGAAGGCAGGTAAACAAAGGGGAACCCAGCAGCATATGAAGAACCAAGGTATTTACAGAGGCCCCCCCTTGCTCTTGCTTTTTGCCATAAAGTTGAGCTGAGTATTTTTCCATTCGACCGCCTAAGCCAACGGGCCAAGAAGTCAAGGGAATGCATCAGGTCCCAGCTTAGAGGAAGAAACAAGACGTTATACGCCACCACATCTAGGTCTGAGGCTGAAACAAGGCAGAGTCAAGTGACACATTTTGGGAGCTTAGCTGCACTGTCTATGAACCCGAGTCTCCTTTCAGTGGACGCACCCCATTATACCCAGACCGACTTTTTTCCAGCACCATAAACCAACATATTGCGTCTGGTGTCGCACAAGGTAGCTTTTCAAATGCAGTTTTGCAGCTGGAGGAGACGGATGCTAAAATCGGAAGCTAAGCATTCACTCATCTGAGGGTTGCCTTTCTCAAATGTAATGCAGGTGGAATAATAAGCCCATTTTACAGACTGGGAATGGAGGTATAGGGCTGGGCTGGGGCTTGCCACACAGGACGTGCATAGCACAGCAAAGGAGTTGGACCCAAAGGTCTTGACTAGCAGGCCCAGGTCCTTAAGAAGTGGCCCCTGCATAAATCCTGGGCTTCCAGCGACTGCGGGAAGATCTCTGGAGGAGGATCCCATGCAACTGCAGCACTCTTGTCTGCAAGCCAGGCCTGCAAAGGCAACAGAAAACACGAAACGACTGGGGAGAGAGGTGGAAGTTCCCCTAACACCTCTGAACCTTAAAGGCTTGGCTTCGAGATGAGATGAAAGACAATTCATCCCTCCACAGGTGATATTTTGCCCTATCCCAGAAGGACACAGACGTACCTTGGCACTGGAGGATGCCATTGTTATTTTATTTTTTTTCCCCAGGAAAAAAAAGATGAATTCATCCATTTACACTGGACAAATTACAAATGCTAGAAGCACCCGAGGAACACAAAGAGAGCAACTCTACTGCAAATAAATATATGGCGAGGGAAAAACGTATTGATTAGCCTTGTAAACGTGGTTGCCGAATCAATAGCAATTTCTGGAAATGCTTGATATTTATTTGGTTCAGCTTGTACAACTAGGATAATAATAAAAGTACTTAAGGAGCGTGTCTCCTGACACGGTCGCTCTGAGCCCCTTACAACCATTGAACAGAATCAGGTACAGAGGCTACACCAGCTGTGACTAATTCGCTACATGTTTGGAAAAACCCAAGTGGAAATCTCTGCCACGGCAACGCCACCAAAAAAATAAAATAAAATAACTGGCTCCCAAAGGCTTTTACTCAAGTGAGCTCCTGTTGACTTTGCTGGAGAATTTTGCTCGAGCCACCATGCAGGAACTGGTCTGATCAGCTGTAGGATTATCTTTTTTAAGGACACTATTCCTTACAGGAAAAGGACAAAGTTGTATTGGAGGGCTGGAGTCAATGCTGGAGCAATTATAACAGGGAGGATGTAACAGGGGTTGGATTCAGTGTGCTTGGGGGGCGTACAGCCGAGTCCAGGTCTGCTCACGTAGACCGACATCAACCATCTCCATCCTGTCTGGTGCAAAATCCTAATGAAAGGAGGATTCATGTTCCCACGATGGGCCCACTGAACCACAGCACAGCAAACAGGCCTATCGGGCACAACGGTGCCAATGCACCATAACCCTTGCCCTGAGCGTCTTCTGAGCTGCTGCATCACAAAGATCTTCTATTTCTCTCCATGTTTTTATTCTGCACCCATCCTCAGAGGGGCTGAACATAGGAGGCGATACCAGCTCCGCAGCCCGAGACCCGGTCAGTGCTCGGGTGGGGTTGCCAGTGCTGGCTGAAGCTATTCTGGGAGATGTTTTTTCCCTCCAACATGATGTCATGTCATTAATTGTGCTGTTCAACCCATTTGCAACATCAATCTCCTGGATTGCTTTCGATAGTCACCAGGAGATGGATGCCGATTCTGGTAGACTCCCAGCCAATACAGGGGGGTTGGCAACCTTATGCTTGGGAGAAGAGGAAGGTATCAGGACACAGATGAGATACAGGTGAAAATCCTCCACCTAGCCACAGCATGGCCACTTCCATCTCTCACCCTTCCCCGCTAATACGTGGACCCCAGCTCTTCGGAGCATCACCAGGGGGAGCAGAAGCCTATTCAAGCCCTATAGCCCAAGTTTCTCTCCTTCTCTTTCTCTACAGCAAGACAGCTTCCTTATGTGCTAACATGAGATCTTAGCACAGAGGAGGTTAAAAACCACCCACTGGTGCCCACTCAGAGCCAAAGATGCCCCGCTGAGGCTGTCCAGGGTGGCAATGTGCTCCATTAGTCTTGGGGCTCATGTAGGCTACACACATACATCTCTAATTTCTCTTAAAGGAGGTGGCCTGCGCTGCTGTGATTGCAATGAAGCCAGCAGCCTTTGCTCCCTTTCTTTGCTGCATCTGTGCGATTCCTTTAACCAGTCTGATTTAGGGGGCCTGGAACTGGACCAGCCAACCAGTTCCCCACCGACCCTTCGAGCAAGCCCTGCCTCCTTCCAAATCACCTAAAGCTGGGGGGCAGGAAAACCCCTCCTAACAAACCCTCACGCAGTAGGGCAGGATGTGCTGTGCACTGCTGCAATTGCTGCTAGCTTGACTTGCAGGGGCAATGAATGTGTAGAAATGCCTGCTGATGGGGGAAAGCAGCTTGGAAGGAACCACTACATGAATTCAGTCCAGTGGGTATTGCACTTGCATCCTCTCCGAGGTCTCAAGCAGGGCTGGATGCAGGCATGGGTGAACTGGGCGGCCGTTCGGGACCCAGACAGAGAGGGGCCCAAAAGTGGTAATTTTTACTATTATTGTTATTATCGTTATCATTGGCGAAGGGGACCCCGATACTAAAAGTTTGCCCAGGCCACCAGGAGTCTAGCGGTGCTGGTCTCAAGACACTGATGGTAAAGACAAGCACAGCAGGCCAGCAAAAGGGTGGCACCCACTTTCCCCCACTCTTTTATGGGGACTGACAGGAGATGGGGTTATTCTGGCTTGTCAGTCAAGATGGAGAGGGGAAATTGCTAAAGTTTGGGGGAACCCGTGTCCCTGGAGGGAGGAGGTTGCTAATACTCATCCCCACACGCTGTGCCTGTTCTGTGTGGCATTGAAGGGCTCAGTGTGCATTTATTAGCACCTCATGTGTTTACTCATGCAGCAGCACATCCCTCTGGTAGAGACCCCTTGCTACCTGTGCTACCAGCCCAGTGCCACCCCCCAATGCTGCTAGGAAGGAAGCACTGGCATGAGGCTGCTCACAGCTGCATTGGATCAAACGTGGTCACTTGACATGGAAAAACCTTCTGGTCTCAGCATCACCCAGCACCTTGTGCGTGGAGTTTACCTGTGACCTGAAGCAGCTTCCGCTTCTAACGTGGGCTGAAAGTGCCCCACTTTCATCCTACCCCGTGCAGCTGGAAGTGGGTCAATGCAAGCCCTGTGTCTGATGACCCAGCTGTAGCTCTGCCACAAGACTGATGGACCCCCCCCCCCCCATTATCAGTATATAAGAGATGTGCAGCAGGAACTGGGAGAACATCTATTCACCAGGGCACGCCAAAGGAAGACAAGGTCTAATGGTCACAAGCTGCTGCAAGACCATTTTAGACTGGACATAAGGAAAAACTTATTCATCGTCTGAGTCTCCAGAGTCTGGAATAGGCTCCAACCAAGAGTGGTGCAAGCACCTACTCTGGATACCTTTAACAAATGCTTGGATGCTGATCTTGCTGGGGTGATCTGACCCCCACTGACTCCCTGCCCCTTGGGGAGCCACTGATCTTGCGAGGCCCCGTCCAGCCCTAATGTCTATGAAGTATGAAGACCTCTGCAATCCTCCTTGATTTCTCACTGTTATCCCACTAGACCAGCCATAGATTCATAGATGTCAGGGGCAGAAAGGGCCTCAGTAGACCATCGAGTCCGACCCCTGCCCTGGGCAGGAAGAAGCGCAGGGGTCAGACGACCCCAACTAGGTGCTTGCCCAGTCGTTTTCCACCCCTGGTCCACAGACTATCTAAGAGGTCGGCGAAAGATGACTAGGATCCATCAAGTGTGCAAATACTCACACTTACAATTCAAAGCAGTCTGTACCTCCTTTACAAATTTTTCAGCGGTCTGCAAATGAAAAAAAGTTCAAAAACCAGTGCACTAAGTGCAGCCATTATGCTTCTGGTGGGCGTGCGATGTAAGCTAAGGGCACGCGTGGCTGGGACACAGAGATTTCCCTATTGCACTGAATCACTTCTACTCTTCTGTGCCTCGGTTTCCCCTGCAGCCTGCTGGAGACAGTGCTTCCCTCCCGGGGGTCTGCGTGCCTAGCGAATGTTTGCTGGACACTTTGAAGTCCAAGATGAAGAGCTGCTGTATACATTTGCATGCTACCAAAGTCATCGAAATAATTTGGGGATGGGAAGAGGAAGGGATTCAAGCTAAGGAATAGCCTCGCGGTATTTAGTCCCAGGTTTGCCTCCCTCCCATGGAAACCTGGCATTGCTCCACTCCTTTCTTGTTGTAAATAATTGACATGAGAAACGCTGACTCATAAGTCTGGGGTTACAGGAAAGGAAACTTTGTTTCTTGGTTAAGAAACAAATCCCACAGCACCAGCAGCTTCCTCTCTGCTTGCAGACAAATCTTTTGCCACGTTGTGAGCCTCGCTGGTACTCGGGCCTTTGCAGGCGACGGGCTCGCGGGCAGGTGGAGGACACGTTTTCTTCGGTGGTTTCATTTTGTCTGTCACTCCGCACCGGGGGAACCCAAATGCTACATCTATGACAGCTTAGCAATCACACCTATTTGAATAAAGCGGAGCTGAGCGCAGCTATCCTGCCGGCAACCCCAGGTGCGTCTCTGCAAAACCGGCAGCTGCTAGCCCGCAGCGCATCCCCGTCAGCCGAATCGCCTTTTCCGTGCGGCCCAGCTTGCAAGGGAGCATGGCATGCGGAGATGTGACGTGTCCACAAGCCACAACTCATTGGGTATTAAAGGCAAGGAGAACAAGAGTTTGCAGCGTCTTTGCAGAGCAATAGTTTAGCCAGCATCATGTGCGGGCCTCATAGAGAAGAGGAAGGCTGGAAAGGACCTCAAAAGACCCGCGAGTCCAAGCAAGGAGCAAACCTGCAACTTTAGCATTATTAACCTTATGCTTTATCCAACTGACCTAAAAACTGTTTTTACATTACTATACTACCAGGGGCCCTGCTTGAAATCAGGACTTCCTTATGCTTCGTGCTGAACAGATGCAAGCCGAAAGTGCCTTATGCTGTGAAGAGACAGCACAGACGCACAAAAAGATACCCCCATTTCACAGGTTGGGAATTGAAGCCCAGCTCCTCAAAGATACTGAGGCCCCCAGCTCCTACCAGCTGCCATGGACACCTGGGACTTTTGTGGGCCAAACTTTGAGGATTTGGGTTTGCAGGAATTGCCCCAAATCAGACAGGAAGCAGGTGGCTCAGTGAGGTGTAGAGCCAGGTGTTTTGAAGTCCAGGCCAACGTCACGGACAAGGAACCACGCACGTCTTTGCTGGCATTTCACCTGTGGTTTGGTGAAATTATTGCATAAACCTGGTGTCATGGCGGGGTCCTACAGGAGGGCCGTGATCTCCTTAAGGCCCCCTTCCTCCGTGCCAAGTCGGCCCAAGGGCACCCTCGGATTCTCGCCCGCCACGTCTTTGATGGTCACATAAGGTTGGGAGGCTGCCTTACGTCTCCTTGGACACGGTTATTTCTGGCCCCGTGAATTCCAGGACCCCTTATGGGTTCTGCTCTACCATGGGTGCTTCCTGGGCACCCTAGCCTTATGGGCTATGCGTGGCTCCAGCCACCCCTTATACCACTCCAAGCCTCGCAGTTGGACTAGACGTTGGTCTGTCAAAATACCGTCGCCCCCTCTCAGGGCCTTCTCTGTGAAGCCGCCTTTCTCTGGGGCCTTCCCCATGAAGCTGCCCCTCTCCTGGGGACTTCTGTGCCCGCTCTGGGACTTCTCGGTTGAGCCACCTGTCTCTCGGGCCCACCGCACTGCTACCCCCTTTCTCCAGGGCTCACCGCACTGCTACCCCCTCTCCCCGGGGTTTACCACAGTACTTCGCCCTTCTTCAGGGGCTCACCATGCCCGCACTAGGGCTTCTCAGTAGTACCCCTTCTCTGGGGCTCGCCATGCCTGCACTGGGGCCTCTCAGTAAGGCGCTCCCCTCTCTGGGGCTCGCCGTGCCCAACTAGGGCTTTCCAATAATGTTCCCCCCTTTCTGGGGCTCTCTGTGCCCACACTTGGGCTTCTCAAACGCCCCTCTTCGGGGCTGGGGTCTATGTACCCCGGGTGCTGCACGTGCTGGGATGCACCACGCTGGGGCCCCCACACCACTGTGGGGCCCTATGAGTATGCTGCTCCCTCACTGGCGCTGGGGTCCCCATGCCACTGTGGGTTCCCCATAAGGCATCCTCCAACCCCTAATAGCCTCACCCTAGCCACCAGTGTAATACATAACAAAACGCAAGCCCCTAGGCTGTAATACAAATTGAAGCCACCTGGCTATAACTTAACATCTTTGCTCAAGCCTCCAGAGCTGCCATAAGCTGTACTTGCCATCACCCTTCTTCCTGCATCCCGGCCGAGGGAGCTCCCACCTCGCCGGCTGCTGGCAGAGAACTGCCAGCCTGGCCTCAGCCCTGGGCTTTATAAGGGCCAGGCCCTGCCCCTTCCGGTCAGCTGACCTCCTGGTTGCCCTGGGCAACCCACAGCTGTGCTCCTTATTCCCTGCCGGGGCTCTCTCCCTGGCAGGTTCCCCTCTCTAGGAGCAGAGCACCGAGGTGCCCTGCGACACATGGATTGGGCTGAATTCTCCTAGTTTCATGTCTGACCACGACAGAATTGCACATCACCTCTTTACTCCTCCCACTTTGCCAAGAAACCTTTATCTCCAACCAGGTGTCATTCATCACGCCACGGTTTCTGAATAAATTCAGGCCTGTCCCAGTTGGAAGCTCCCTCCCTCCTGTGTTTATTAGGGTAGTTTCTAGGGACTCATCAAAACTGGATCCAACTTATGCAGGGCAGTATATGGAGAGAGTGGGAGTTATTTCCCTGCCCCAGGTAGCTTACAATCCAAACAATGAGCCGTAAGTATGTCAGTCATTAGCTACCTGACTCATATGAAAGCAAGAACTAAAGGTTTCTCCATCATTGAGGGGAGGGTTGTGTCAGGGAAGGAGTTTTGTTCAGGTGTATCCAGGGTTTGACCATGCCCAGGCCGTTTCCCTCCACGGCTGTGTCTACACATGCACATCTGCTGCGCAGTAACCGTAATTACTGTGCATTAAGGGCATGTGTCTACATGTGCACGCCCTTGCTGCATAGTAAATATGGTGACTTAAGCGACTTGAGTGTAAATTTGATACGTGCAGGATACACCCGATTAGTTACTGCGCAGTAAGGCACATGTAGACGCCTTACTGCACATTAACACTGTGTGTGTGGATTGATTTGGGACTAACTTTAGTCCCAAGTCAGTCCACATAGCGTTAATGCACTTTAATGCCTGCACATGTGGATGCCGGACTATTTCCACTGACTGTAAGTTACTGTGCAGTAAATTTAAGCCGGTGTATATACACATGTAGACACACTCCATAGCCAGCAGGAAGTGGGAAGGAAAGGAGAGAAGATAAATGCTCGATAGATATATAGGCCATGAGAAACCTCCTCTGTTGAGGAATGGAGAAGAGCAGGAAACTCCAAAGTTCACCATGTAAATCTGATCAATCCAGGCAGTGCTTAACTACCGTGATGATGGATGCAATTGGAAACCATAGGAGAGATGACAGACAGGGAGATTAGAAAGTGGAGAACCTGCTAAGACTCACTTCCTGAGTGAACACGAATATCTGCAAGCAGGAGAGAAAGCAAAATATGAACAGAAGGAACGGGAAGAAAATCTTACCCTTTTTTTTCGGGAGGCAAGAGCTCCTCACTGTAACGGGAGTGAGCAGAAGGGGTCTTTTCTTGCAGCGGAAGCGTGCACCTGCTCGTTAAAGAAGAACCAGCCTCGGGGTGAGGGGAGATGCTCCCAATGCAGGGCCGGAGAAGCTACACAAGGGGAAGTGGCTTTTGCAAACACAAGTCTGGAGTAGAGAAGGTGCTCATGGGGTTTCCTTCGAGTGCACATCCTGTGCTCTCCTGGTCAGGGCACATTGCAAACACATGAGCGGCCTTCTTCTCTCACAACCATACATCCGCTTAAAGAGTTTGCAGGGACTGCCCTGCAGCTCTCAGGAACAAGACCGGCAATGCCACGTCCTGGCCGGGCTCAGTTTGTCACCGTGCTTGCGTGCAATCTTGGTGCGGTTCTCCACAGTTGCATCCGCCTGAAAAAAGAGGCATCTTCTCTGCAGCGGGAGGGCAACTTCTAGCTCTGACAGACCTGCTTTTAAGATGATTTGCCCAGAAATAGGGCGCTGCCTGGTTCCCCAAGCTCCATCCACCCGCCAGCATGACCCCAAGCCCCGGTGCAGCCGACATGGCCATCACCCTCCAACCTCACCCTCCTGGACTTATGAAGGGAAAGGGTTCATTCTTTAGTGAGCCTGTCACAGACTATAGAGGGACAGGTCCAAGCCATGACACTAGTTGTGAATCCCGCTTCCACAAATCCACGGTCTACAGAGACTCCTACAGAGCTGGCACCGTTATGTTGGATTGCAACATCCCCAGACCTTTCCTGGGGCTACAACCCAGATCCCAGTATTGCCAACGCTCACGATTTTTGATGTTGTTCTTAAAGCCTATGCTTCAGGAATATGAAATGTAACTTTTTCATATATATATATGAAATGTACATATATATATATAGAATAGAATATATATATACACATCTATATATATAGAATAGAATAGAATAGATATAGACTAGAATAGAATAGAATAGAATATATATAGAATAGAATAGAATAGAATATAAACGTAAGCATATATAAAAGAAAGAGCGAAGTAGACTTTAAGACCCATGCCAAAAATCATGAGAGCTGGCAATGCAGTGGATCCCCACAACCACTTGGGCTTTCGGAGACAAGTGTTTGCCGGTGGGGCCTATGACACACAGTTGAACATTTCTCATGGCCTCCAGGAGAGGGCAGTGGCTGAATTTTTCATGCTAGCATTTTGATTTCACTTAGTTACACCCCCACACATTCATTCAGACACTCCCCTCCACCCCCCCCACCCCATTCATTATAGTACAGAGCGCACTTTGCTTTTTCAGATCGCTTAAAACAAATGAGCTCAGAGTCACTGAATGGGACGATCTTTGCAGGGTAATGCATCCAGGAATCCGTACCGCTGCATCATGATTTATCCTCTTCCATTGTTCATTTTTACAGCGAGTGAGAACATCGTGTATGCTTGAGCAGGCTGGGTATGGTAACTTCATTAAACTGATGCTCCCGAAACACAAAGCGACTCCAATGGTAAAAGATTGCCATGACAAATGCACTTCAGTCAAAGGCATGCCAATACCCCTCTCCACAACAGCTTCTCCACCCCAAAGCACCATATTACGTAATGCCCGAATCAGTCGTCTGCTCCAACTGTTGCTGGAGTGACTGAGGAGTAGTGCTAGCTAGGCATGTGAGCTTTCCTTAAAATGAGAATATTTCAAAAGCTTGGGGGGGTGCATGTGTGTGTGAAGATTTTTTTCTTGCAAACCTTGTAGCTGGCAGCCTTGTGCAGTGTATTTCCTGCCTCCTGCTTTTTTTTTCTTCTTTTTCTACTGTTGCTGTGTAATGAGATTGAATGTGAGATAGAGGAATTCAAAGCAAAATTGGCAACTGGCATGTTCCCAATAATGAGTTACCCCTCTCCCCCCTCCCTGAGCACTGACACGTCTTGGGCAACGGGGTCATTGAAACCCATGCAGAGAGAGGACCGTCCTTCCAAGGGCTGTGCGGCATTCGGCACGATCTGGGCTTGCGACGCTGCTTTAAAAAAGAGACAGTTCTGATGAGCTGCAGGACACACTGTTTCTTGGGAGGGTATAAATCATTACTTATCACAGAAGAAAAATGCTGTGGTTCCCAAGAGCAAGGACTGAGCTGGGAATCCCTGCGCTCACGTCCTGGAGCAGGCGGATCACTTTGCTTTTCTCTAAGTCTCTCGTGGTCCAGCTATAAATTGGGGTGGGGGTGGTGCCACTTAACTGATGCAGCATGGATGTCACGATCTGCGAAGTGCTCTGAGATCTTCTAATTACCACCGTCCTGCAAGCACTGCTGCTCCTACTGCTACCTTGCAACACTTCTGACGGATCGGAAAGGACTAACGCCGTCCACCTCCTCCTGAGACTGCTAAAAGACTCTCCCGCATAGCTGTTCCACGCAGGCGGAGGGTTCACAGTGAGCAGGACCTAGGGAGAACTCAACTATTCCTCTTTGTTACTCTATAATTAATTACTCCAGGCACACCTGGTTTTTAAATGTACTGAGCATATTGAGACAGAACCCAGGTACCGCTCTGCTGAATTAATTCATTGCAGATACACCCTGGAAGAATGCAACAGCCACGCTGCAGGGGAATCCAGCAACGCCCTGGCACAATGCACCTGCTGATGGCAGGTTCCTCACGTGACGTGCAACTTCAGTCTTTCCAGCCTTATCCTGGCAGAAGACACCTCGTGAGCTAGCATATAACTATCTGTAAGGCCTCCACACCTATGGTGCCCCTGGTATACTCAGGGATATCACAGAGTCATAGAAAATGAGGCTGGGAAGGGAGCTCAGGAAGTCACATCTAGTCCATCCCCCTGCTCCAAGCAGGACCAGCCCCAACTACATCATCCCATCCACAGCTTTGTCTGCAAAACCTCCAAGGATGGAGACTCCACCACCTCTCTAGGTAGCCTGTTCCAGTGCTTCACCACCCTCCTAGGGAGAATTTTTTTCCTAATATCCAACCTCAACTTCCCTTGCTGCAACTTGAGCCCATTGCTCCTTCTGTCATCTGCCCCCACTGAGACCAGCCCAGCTCCATCCTCTTTGCAGCCCCCCTGCAGGGAGGTGAAGGCTGCTATTCAATCCCCTCTCCACCTGTCAAAGAGACCATGTTCTCAGCACTCCAGCTGTCTGACTGGTGTCCAGGAAAAGAAGGACTTCATGGAGGCATATGGGGGAGGATAATGAGGCAGCATCCAGGATGTTAATAGGGAGCTCCTCCCAAGCAGGACTGGTGACATTCTGGGCAAATCCAGGGAGAATGCACCCGCTGTGTGCACCCAGCATATCCAGGGAGACTGCACCTATTGCATTTACAAGTATCCAGGTACAAGAAGCGTATTAAGTTACTAAATGGTTCTCCTGAGCTCATCAGCTCTGCAATGGTTCAGCAGGGGAGCAGCTGTGAAAGGGGTTTATTATAACTGGGTGGCGTGCATGCAAACCAGAAGGGAATGCCTCCCTTTTAAGCAATTATTGCATGAGCCCCACAAAGACGCCAGCCCTGACCCTGCAAACCAGCCCCAACCAACTTCCCCGTCGCAGCGCCGACTCTTAATAAGCACTCAAAAAATGCCCCCGTCCCTAGAAAGCAGTTGTGTGTTGTGCACGAATGGCTAGATGAGCACATGCGGCTTTCAAGTCCTCTAGGAAAATGCCCCTCTAGAAAATGGCAAAAACCATGTACCATGGCTAAGCAACAGAAAAAAGGAGAGGAACTTGCAACAATTTTCTCGTCCTGAAAAATGGTTGTTTCTCTCCCCTCCGAGTTAGGCCCCAAAAAGTCAAAATCTTGAAAGGTTTTGTGAAACGAAACAGCTGGGAAGAAGGCTGCCTGGGCCAATGAACACATTTCAATTCAATAATTGTGAAAGCTTTCTTTTCTTGATTTGGACCATGTATTTGTACACGGCAGAGCCGCTCTCGGGGTGTGGATTGGCTTCAGTTGTGAAGTGCAAAGTCATTCTGCACCGGAGCTCAAGACGTTTCATTGTGAAACCTGCACGACCCCGATTCCAAAGCTTTTTTCGGGGTGGAGGGGACGCAAGTTGAGAAATCGGCCAGACTCCAACCTTCACCAGCAAAATGTTTCTGTTCAGATAGAGAAGTGTCCTCAGCCCAAACCGCGTTTCATCGGGAGGTTCCTGATCAGCCCCCGCATCGTGCGCGCCTGGGTCTGTAAAGCCCCATATTGCACGGTGCTCAGACCAATGACTGCGTCTTGCTTAATTGCAGATGACTAATACCACTTCATCTGCATTTCCGCGCATTCGGGATTCATCGTTGCCACACACCAGCATTAGGAAATTGCTTTCGCGGACGTCTATGAGACACACGCAGGAAGACGAGGGCTTTCTACAGCACTTCTAGGGGAGAAGCTGAGGATGCTCTCCCTGGAGAAACAGAGCTGAAGAGGATGATATCTGAGGGGTAATGCATCCAGGAATCTGGCCCACTGCATAACAGTTTATCATTTATCCTCTTCCATTGTTCATTTTTGCGGCGAGTGAGAACATCGTGTGTGCTCGAGCAGGCTGGGTTCGGTAACTTCATTAAACTGATGCTTCCGAAACACAAAGTGGCTCCAATGGTAAAAAGCTGGCCGTGACAAATGCACTTCAGTCACATGCATGCCAATACTCATTACTCCCCCATAACAGCTTCTCCACCCCAAAGCACCGTGTAGCAGCATGGATCCAGGAGGAGGAAACAGGGCTGCTGTGCTTATACTTTTGGAGCGTGGGATCTCCTCCGTCTTCAGAGATGCACAGGGCAGCGCTTCAGGAACATCAGAGGAGCCCCGTGCATTCAAACTTGACCTCACCGGTCATTCAGAGCTCGGTTACCTGCCCGGCCTTCCTAGATGGAGGATGAAAACCATCACCCTCTCCAGCCTCGTGCCCCATTTATTCACAACGAGTTCAGCCCTGCCCCACGTCCTGGATACCAGAGCCTGTGAAAACATTTGGCTGTGCAATATTGCTCGGTATGGAAGGAAGGGCAGCTCAGTGGGTTGAGACACAGATCATGGATGATTCCCCTCTTCCCTGCTGCAGGTTCCCTGGGCAAAGATGGACTTTGGCTTTGCAATGCTGAGCCTTGCAAGTGGAGAAGCAAGGACCCCAGGCAGCTATTTTCTTAGGGGCTGTCGGATATCACCCCCGCGGTGAGGGAGCCACCGTGGGATGTTGCCCCAGATCCTTGAAAATGTACCTGTGTCCCTGCTTTGAAACACACACCTTGAAGGGGGTCCTGGCTCCTGGAGGGGGACCCTGGACTCTGGGTGAGGTGCGTGCCTCCTGCGTAGAGGTAGGCACCTCATAGTGAGACCCAAGCAGCTGGCATACGAGATGCTAAGAGCAGGCAATGGGGAAACTGAGGGCAAGGTGCATGCTGCCAGCTCTGCCTTTCTCTCTGGGGCTTAGGGGCTTCAAGCTGGGCTGCAGGGATGCTTCTCCGTCTTTGCAGGGTCCAGAGCCCAAAACACTTCCTTGCTGCTGGCCTACTTAGGCAATAGCCTAGTGGTCACAGCACCCACCCAGGGTGTGGGAAAACCCATGCTCAATTCCTCCACCTGCCTGATAGAGCTCAAGTATTCAGGTTGTAGTTGCATCGGTCTAGAGAAAAAGGCAATCAGGACTCAGAGCAGAGATATGATATCTTTTATGAGACCAACAAGATTTTTGCAAAAAACATTCTTTAATTGCAAGCTTTCGGGCACGAACCCCCTTCTTCAGGCATCGGAGAAAAGATTGTAAAAGTTCTCCCGGGTAGAAATGACAGTTCGTGTTTCCTAGGATTTCACAGAAGAGTCAGTAGGTGGACAACTCCTCTGGGCAGGCAGTTCATAGCTGGTCTGGAGCCTCTCACCTCTTGCAAGGATCTGTGCTGATGCAAACTACCTTGAAACAACGGCAGGAGCAGGACCCCAGGTTTCAGGTGGTCACAGTTGCTTCCTTCTTGGGAAAATAGGAAGATTTCATTTTAAAAAATCGGCTAAAATGATAGACCTCAAGCCACTTTTCCATGCCTTGTGGCACCAGATGACAGGCCGTTCCTGGGGGAGACGGACTGCTTTGCCCACGAGGCACCCCAGCTTCCCTGGGCCAGAAAGAGGAGTAGGGGCCTGATTCAGCTCCAGGCAGGAGTCACCTGGGCTTCCAGTTTCTGCAAGCACGGATGGGCGAGGGAGGGCATCAGTAGAGGTGGAACAAGGATGTGCTGAGGCTATCTCATCATCTCCTTACACGCTGTGCCCATCTCTGGTCCCTGGGGTTGCATCGCTGAGATCAGGGGAGACCTGGCCCCCGGTGACAGCTCCGGGGCCTTTCATGTAAGGCAGACTACCAGCGCCGTGCGCCGGAGGAGAGGCATGTGAACCAACGGCAAGGGGCTCCCTGCCCCCAGTGAGAACCACAATCGAACCCATGTCATTTGCAAACCCCTTGCCACTCATCAACCTTGATCATCAAAGTGTTTCCCATGCCCTTCATCTGGTTTTTGTGTCTGCTCACTGATCAGCTGCCTGCCTCCCTCGCACCTCGTGCAGCTCCGAGCACCGACAGATCCCGAACCCAACCCAGCCTTTTGGTCCTTGCTGCCGCAGGAATGACCCCGTGCCGGCCAATTCATTTGCTACATGGCCTGAATCCACCCGGAGATATCTTTATCCGGTGAGGCAGGGAAAGGGAGTTCTCATCGAGGGGAAGGCCACCCTGTTTTGGCTTGAATACAGCGCTCCAAAAAGGAAGATGACTCACAGAGCCGATTCATTAGGGTGTGAGATGATGTTATCTAATGAGGAAACATTTGATGATGCTTTTAAGAGTCTATGGAGAGCAAGGAACTGGCCACAGAGGAAATAAAAATGTGAAAGCGTTCAACATAAACAGCGTTCAAGAAACGAGATCTGAAGTGCGGAGAGGAGAGCTTTTTAACACCTGGTTGTTTCCACCGGGGACCCTCATCACTGGTGTTTGCCTTGTGTGGATGTGTTTAAACAACCCTCTCCGTCACGAGGCAAGACCAAAGAGCCCTCCCCTGCAGAGCAGATGCACCTTTTTCTTCTTTTGAGGTTTTGCCTTATGTTTTCTTAAAGACAAGCCGCAGGTGAGGTTTATTTAAAGAAAAACTGTCAGGTAGTTGTAGGCCCAAAATGTAGGTTTGCTGCAGAGAAGGGTTTTGGGGGTTTTTTTGGCAGGATGGAGGGCCAACAGCAACATTCCCACTATTGTTCCCTCTTTCTTTCTTTGTTTTTTCTTAATCCGGTTCGGAGAGTTGGCTTCCCCTGCAGCACGTGCAGTTCAAACCCTCTGGGTTTATGCAGGTTCATGGGAACCAGAGTAAAAGTGGCTAAAAACGCCACGAGCAAATCCCCGTCCCCTTCCTCTAAGTTGAGCAAAATGTTCAAGTTAACAGCCTGATTGGTATTCATGACCGACAGCCTGGCATGATTAGTAACATTGGCAGAGATTTATTTTGTCTTACGGGCTTCATCCAGGAAGGTGCTGAGTGTGCTCAGCCCCTGGTGAAGTGAGGAGATAAAAGGCCTCAGCTTACTAGGACTCACCAGCTGGGGAAAGTCCATCTGGTTTTTGACCTACATTGTGATAGCTGAATGGATTGTGCATAAAAAGTTGACCTGTCTTTCTTCTTTGTCTTCAAGCCACTTGCACCGCTTTGCATAGTTAATACCCAAAGAAATAAAGACAACAGAAACAACAGCAATAATACATGCTGATGATTTGAAATAGCAAAGCTTATAATAATTACAAATATTAGCTCCCCTCTCTATCCCATCCCCTCAAAAAAAAAACAAACCCAAAAAATCACTTTGTGCCCAAATAGGCCTTGTCTACACATGGACTTGCACTCTTTTCAAACCAGTTGGGTTCAAATGGTGCAAACCCCCCTGAGAACGGTCGTGTTTGGTTTGCAAGTGGTTCATTTTGAACGGGTTGAAATCTGGTTTTCATGGATTCAAGCTGAACTGAAACAGGAGACCTTGGAGCAGCCTTTTGCAGCTGTTTAACTAAATGGGTTTCTCTGGCACCTGGAGCTGACCCGGGGCGATGTTCTCATGTAGCCGAGCCTGAAGTCAAACCATTGCAGCTCAGCCTGTAGAGAAACCCTTAGCTTTAGACCCACTTTCAATTAGGAAAATTGCAAAGAGAATAAGCCTACGATCCTCTGAAGACTAAGAGTTGCTCTCTGAGCGCGAGGCAGCTGTATCTCTGATGCAAATGTCTGCAGAAGTGCCAGGAAGCTCATGTGCAGGTGGTTGGGAATCCAGACGTCAGTACAACAACAGAGCTTGCCTCTCAGCAAACACATCAGCGGGCTTCAAAGCTGCGTGTGTGCTGAGCCCAGGCAGACTTAACAAGTGTGCATGTGTGTGTGTGTGTGTGTGTGCTTGCACCTTCCTCCGTGCCCTCCTCAAACTTCACTGCAGCCAAAGTGAGAGAAAGGGCAGGTGGCATGGCTGAGAAAGGAAGCTGCAGTTTGGACCTGGCAGGACATTCAGAGGCAGCACCTGCTTGGCCTTACCTCGGTCGAAGTCAAGAAGGGCACGCAGGCAAATGAGACCCAAATCCAGCCCCTACTGCCATGTCACACCAGTGACACACAGAGGGGTTTGACAAGCCTCGGGGCAGGGCTTTTGTCGTTTCATTTACCAATTCTTCCCCCCAAACTCAGACCTGGGATGCTCACAGTCATAAAGAAAATGGTACGGGCAGCAGAGATGAATTGAAGCATAACATCCAGAGCACCAGCACAGGGCTCGTGGGACCCCTGAGACACAGCTCTGCCATCCTTGTTCTCTACACATAGCCCACTGAAGGCTTGGCTTGCCTGCAAAGTGCATCTGAACTATAATTCAAGTGCAGGCACTGGCTCACATCTTATCCACGCCCTACCTCGAGTGTGGCTGTGCTTCTCACTTGAGCTGGCAGGGTTAAAACTGTCGTGAGCGCAGCTGGTCAGGCACTAACACGAGCACTCGGCAGTGTGGACACAACTGAGCTGTACCCAGGGCCCCACGAGTCCTCCCGTGCCTTCCCACCATCCCGTCCCGCGTCACAGAAGGACGGACAAGTTCTCCCACATTTCCCCGGAGAAGAAACCTTAAAGCAGCTTGGCTTGCGGCGGTATTGAGGACCACGCAGCGTGATTGCAGATATCTTGGCGCTGAGTCCAGCACCAAGATGGGCATAGATACTGCAGGGCCATATGGCTGTTCTTCCTTGAGACAACTAACCTGAGTACAGAGAGCTCAACTTAGCTCGGCGGTGAGGCTGGGTGTTGACATCCAGTTCCTTTTCCCCCTGGTCTTCTTCTGGGTGCCTTAAATTCAATTTATGGCACCCCCCGCCCCCCCCATAACTCACATATGGGAATATTATCGCTGTGGAGCCATGACCCCCTATTTCCCACCTACCTGCCTTAGAAAGAGATGTCACGGAGAGACAACACCCACTTGGCCCTGCTCGCTGAAGCCCAGGGAGGGAGCTCCCCATTCAGAGATGCCCCCAGGCAGGACTGTCATCGAAATCAGAGTCCATCCCATAAAAAAATAACAACCTAGTAGGTTGGATAAATTAAGCCACATTTCCATGTGATGGTCTCTGTTTGTGCCCACCCAACTGGCATCCCAGCACCTACCAACACCTGCAGGCCCAGGTGATAGCCATATCCAGAAAACATGGGCAAATAGCCTAACATCATCATCATCATAGAGGGAAAAGGCTAGAAGGGACCTCAAGAGATCATCTAGTGGGGACGATCTAGTGGGGAGATCATCTCGTGGGGATCGACAGACCTGTACCGGAGTGATGAGCTATCTAAAACAACAGGTATAGGATCAGTCTTTCCACACCTAAGCAAGAGCAGTGGGTTAGCTTCAATGGTAAATTTTGGGCTTTCCTCAGCACTTTGCCACCTGAGAACGTGAGTCATTGCTTTATGGAAAATAGGTCTTGTCAAACCAACCTGATTTCATTCTGAAATTAGGGTAGAGATTCGGGTGATAAAGGTAGCTGTCTTGATGTTGCATACTTAGACTTGTGCAAAGCATTTGAGCACAGGGCACCCTGAGGAAACAGCTTGACACACCATGGGATCAGGAGAGCATATGGTAAATGGGTGAAGAACAGGTTAACTGGCAGATTTTAAGACTTAGATATATCTATGGGGAAGCCTCTTTGCCCGGGGTGTCTGCTGGACCGATACTAGGCCCGAGCTTATGCAACCTTTCTATCAGTGATCTAGAAGAAAACAGTACATCGCGGCTGGTCCGATTTGCAGATGACGCGGAGATTGGCAGGTCCAGAAGGACGAAGCCAGGGCAGTCGTGCAGAGCTGCCTGGATCAGCTAGTAAGCCCGGCCCTTTCAGACACAGCATGTGTTCATGCCACCAAATGCACCGCTAGAAATGTAGGAACAAGGACTGCAGGCCATTGCTCCAGGAAGGTGGGCCATATCCTGGCAGGCAGTGCCTCTGAATGGCATCGAGGCATCAGGGCGGGGCCAGGCACTGAGCGCAAGCTCTCAGTCGGATGCAATGGCTGAAATGGCAAATGCTGGCAGGGATTACCTAGACAGGGAGCGAAGGGAGGAAGAGTAGGAGGGTAATTTATAGCATGGGGGCAGCCAGGAGTGCTCAATCCTGGCGTCCACATTTCAATGTTAAGAAGAAGGCTGAAAAATTGGAGCGCGGGGAGCTGCAAAACTGGCCCGAGAGCTGGAGAGACTGCGGGAGCTTGGGCTGCTCCGCTCACCCAAAAAAAAAAAAAAAAAGGTGATTGAGAGGTGATTTGATTACAGCACGTTAGTACTTTCACTGGGGGGAAATACCGAACTCGAAAGGGCTCTTTAGTCTAGTGGTGAAGAGAATAAATAGCACGACCCAATGGCAGGAAGCAGAAGCCAGACAAATTCAAATGATCTGGCAGGCGCACGTTCTCGGGTGTGCTCGTGGGGAGGGCGGAGGGAAGAGCAGAACGTCCCGGCGACAATCAAGCGCTACATCAATATGACTGCCGTGCCTAAGTCACTTAAGCTTTTTGGAAAAACCCATCCGGAATTACGACGAGCGATGTCCCACGCACGCTGCTCTCTGTGCTTTTCTGCCAGCACCGTCGGGTTGCAGATATGCACTGACCGTGCTGGAGTTCAGCTAGATTGCGAGAGAAAGAGAGAGAGAACGAGCAGTCAGCAACTCCGGGGCATATCCCTGTCCTGAAGCCAAGGCACGGGGCGGGGAGGACATCATGGCAATGACCCTAGACTGAGTTGCACAAGCAGAAAGGTTGCTCGTGCTTGCTGGACTATGGTCCTTAGAGGAACCTGTGCCAATAAGGGATCTGTGCAGTGCTGCCCAGTTCCTCCACATGCCCTGCCTTAGGCTGGGGTGGGCAGCTGGCCTAGGAGGTGTTATGGAAACTCTCAGTGGACGAGTCCAAATCCAGTCCCTTGGCCTCACCTGTGCCGTACAAAGGGACCGGAGCACGGTACAGAACTAACCCAGGGCATGGATCTGGGACATCACCCCCTGGCGTCTCCTGATCCTACACAAGACCCTCATTTCTCCAAGAAACGCTGCCCTTGGGCTTGCAAGACCCTTTCCTGGAGTGACAGGGAGGTGTGGGGGTGGCGGGGAATGAAGAGGCATGGCCCTTATTGCAGCAAACACACGTGCCACTACAACTTTATACTCACCGGGGGTAACTTGACAGCCCCGAAAAGGGTGAGGCAGGTGGTTTACCATCCAAGGACATTATGCAAAATCTGGCTGCTTTGGGACTGGGTGAATGGAGCCACCTTAGACAGGGAAGAGGGAGCAGAGGAGTGGGGCAGAAAGCTTTCTAGGGCGGAGGGGTTTCCACGCCGCCTGCTCAGCTGTGGCATGCTAGCAGCTGAGCAGATCTGGTGTCTGGCACACAAGTGTTTGGCCTGGTATGCACCGGCCAGTGAGCAGACCAAGTCAGGGAGCTGTGTGCGTGTGTCGGGGGGAGGTCCCATGAAAGGGGGTGGGAAAGCCAGGTGGCAAAGGACTCCAGGAGGTGATGAGAGTGTCCGGTGCCCGTGGGTGCTCGTTAGGATTGCAGCAATAGCGAGGGTAACTCATCAGGAGCTCTTATGCTTCAGCCTCTCACTCCCAGCCCCTGCCCGCTCCCCACGTCTGACTCACTGGATCTGAGTCACACACCGGTGCTATTCCTGTCCCCTTCCCTTCAGCCTGGGGAAGAGAGATGTGTTTTGGCTGGGACGATCTGGGCACCGGAGGGACCATCTGCTGTTAGTTCTTGCTTGCGGCACAAGGAAGAGCCTCTCGCTTTTGTTTCAGAGAGCCTGGGGGGAAAGGAGGAGAGGGAGGTGAGCACCATCGTACATCCAGACAAGGTGCCTTCTGGACTGTAGGACTATGAGAAACAACTGGTTAGCTACCTCCAAAGATACCTCCATCAGTTCTTCCCACGTGGTTTACCAGGACGCTCTGCCCAAAACACGTACCTACCTCGGAGGTCCATGGGTGGCTTGTCTTTGACCAAAGTCTCTTACCCCGACGCTGGCAGAACGCAGACAGCGCACGCTCATCTGTGCTTGTGCAACAGCAGGAAAAGACCCCAAAAAGGAGCCTCTGTGACCCACTTCTGTTGCTTGATAGGAGCAAGGTGGGGAGGCTGCGGTGGTGAAGAAGGGATCAAAATGCCTCTCCATGAGCGTGCGTGCAGGGGTGGTGGCGAGCTCCTGCTGGAGATGGGTGCAAGGTCCCATGAGCCTGCATCCTGCTGTGGCTACCTTGTGCTTTCCCTGCCAACAGGCCTGCCCCTCCACTGCTTGCTGGGTCCTGGGGCACAGGTCTGTGCATCTGTGCAATATGCCACAACCTGGGGAAGGGTACCCCTAGCACCCATCTCCAATCCAGCAGGGAAGAAGAGCTGGCCTGTTATCCTGCCTTGATTTGCAGTGCTATGGACTCCAATGGCAAGGAGTCGAATTGGGCAAGCTCTGCTCACTTTAATGCCCAATTGTAGACACACCAGGGCTTTCTCACCTGGTGTAGGTTAGCACAGCCTGGTGGGGCCACAGCCCCTGTAGCAATGAGATGAGCCCAGCAGGGTGGATCTGGGTATGAGTCGTCTGGCTAGTGAAAGGCTGTTAATTGGTGACGTGGTGTAGCCATGTGTTATTACGTGTATTGTAGTAGTGCCTGGAGATGCCCTGGCAGCACACCAAAAGGACAGTCCCTTCTCCAGGGACCTTACAAGCTGCAAAGATATCAGTGGGGCTGATATCAAGAGACAGCCATGCAAAGCCAAGAGAAACCCTTGTTGGGAGGGGTGGGCTCTTCCAGGACTCTCCTTCAGTCCCAAGTTTTGCAAAAGGTCGAATCTCAGGCTGCAGCACCAGTGATCCCAGAGCAGCAGGTCCACCCCAGCCTCCAGCCAGCTAACTTCTGGAGAGTAGCCTTGACCCAGTGGGAGCTCTACACCCGGGCTGCACCCGACTGCCCCGGCCCAGCCAGTCTCTCTCGGCTCTGGGACTCGATGCAAAAGAGCCTCCACTTCAATCTGGACTTTCTCCTAAGGATATCTCACGGGAGGATAAAGCAGAGTTGCACAGGTTATCGAGGCATGCCATCAGAGGGGGGAGATGAGCAGAGATGGCCGATCCCCACTTATCATTCATGCCATTTTTGACCCCAGATGTGTCTAACAAGGACTTTCTTGGTACGTCTTCTGCCAGCGCTCCCAAGTGCCCTGGCCTTTCCGCGCCGCACCGTAATGGTCTCTGCGACTTACCGCTCGGCCAAGTTTAGCCCTGAAGGCTTTGAATAACGTTCATAAACCTTGCTAAAACGGGTGGCATTTAGCGAGGGGCAGACGTATGCTACCTTACGCAGCTGTATTTGCAGCTCTCCCCACTTCCCCACCTCAACCATAATAACCCAGGCATACAGTACGACTCTAACCGCATGTCATACCCCACCGCTGCCCCTTAACTGTAAACCTCCCATCTGCCGCTCTGCAAAGCGCTATTTTTTCTGGCTCGGGGCACGCAGACAGCCCGTTTGACACGACAGTAGTGCGACCCTCTTCCTTTGTGAATGGTCTAGTTCTTTTACGCGATCGGGTTTATCTATTTCAGCCGCTTCGCTTCGGTCCGATGACTTCTCTGCTCCTCTGGGCGACTGCCCACTTCCCCTTTTTAGGTGGCCATTTTCATTTACATAATGGGGTTAAGCAAAAGTGATTATTCGCCCTTGTCTGCCACTCAGGCTGTACCCGCTTCTTTCCCAGACATGATGGTGGCCCCAAAAGCTTTGTCTAATATCCCCCTGACTAATTATTGAGCTGGTTCAATAAAAGGTACCGTGAACAAATCCTGCTCCCTGCATCTTCCCGACACCCTCGCGGCTACGGAGACACCACAGCATAACTCATGCTTTGGATCACAGCCCCAACGCAGCGGAGCCACTTAGCAGCAGCCTGTTAACAGTGTGTTTGCTTCAGACCTCGCCAGATAAGACACATGTGTTGACTAGGAAATGATTATTGTTACCTCTGGCCCTAACTGATCGAGTGTAAAGTACACAGCCTGCTTTCCCCTTCAGTGAGCTCTGAAATCCTCACTGGAGAAGGCTCATCCTGCCAGGCAGCAGCGTGCGGTGCTGTCCTTGCATCTCTCTCAGCATCGCTGGGCACGCTACGCCTGTCCCTTGGGGCATGAAGTTCAGGGGATGTTTTCCAGTGGGAAACCCCAGGTTTGCTGATGAATGCTTGCTCCATCCCAGCTGGGGTCAGGACCCTCTAGATGAGATGAATCCAGAGTCGTTGCCCCTTTCTGGAATACCGCCCACCCCGCCCTTCCTGCCAAAGGTCACCCCTGTGCGCAAAGCATCAACCAGACCCCTGGGTCCCAGCAGGCAAACGCCAATCCCCAACCCCAAAGGAAATGCAACAATCTAGAGCTCTTGGCTCCAATATGATACCTTTTTAATTAAACCAACTGAGAAATTGCAACAACAACAAAAAAATCTTTTTCTGCAAGCTTTTGGGCTCACGTGCCCTTCATCAGGCTCACGGGAAGTTCAAGATGGTAAAGCTCCCTGAGCCTGACGAAGGGCGCATGAGCCTGAAAGCTTGCAAAAAAAGACTTTTTTTTTTGTTGCAATTTCTCAGTTGGTCTAATAAAAAGGTATCATTTTGCAACCAAGAACTCTAGATTTTTGCATTTCTTTTTGCCTCAGACCAACACGGCTACCACATACATCCCCTTGACCCCAAAGGGAACTTTTCGAAGTCACTGAGGAAGAAGAATCAGAGCACCAGGCAGATCGGAAGTGGTCCTTCAGATCTGACTCTCTTACTGGATGATGTTTAGATGACAGGATGATGGAGGAGGCAACAAAAAGCTAGGTCAGTGCCTTGTCCCACCCCAGCTTCGCACACAAAGCATCTGCCCTTCCCCCTTTCCATCTGATGATGTTCAGTGGGGAAATCCCTGTCCCACTCAACCCAAAAGCAAACTCCCCATTGGATTAGGGCTCAGATTTGGCCCCCTGGTCTCAGCTTTGTATCTGGAGTTGAATCTGTCCCTAGGAGCAACCTGAGAAGTGGGCTCAATGTCCTAGAAAACCTGAACTTTGGTAATGATCCTTCAGAGCCCCCAGGTAAGGCTGGGCCATGTAAAAACCTGTATCAAGAGCTCCTACCCGGGGGACCCCGATCCGGGAGATTAGGAGTGAGTCCCCCCAGAGTCAAGGGAGCAACTCTGGTGATTCAGATCAGACTCAGAAATATCACCAGGAAATAACAGGAGTATAAAACTGGTGCAAGCAAGAGATTGGCATCCAGCCCCTTTGTTTTTAAATGAATTGGAGGCTCTAATGATTGAAATACCTTGAGATATTTCCCCACCAACTATGACACGCAATGATTAAAACAGGGAGCATGAGCAAGCTAAAGCAATAATTACTCCTTTTCTTCCTCCCCCCTCCTCCCCCGGGTCTATCTGAATGCATTATGAACCACCTCAATGAACTCGTCGAGAGTAAGCCAAATCCACTAAAGGAAAAAAAACCAAACACTGGGAGGTGTGTACACCGGAAAAGACACAATCTAGGCTACCAGTGTCGAGGGCGAGTTGTATAACGAGAGCCGACTGTACCTCAAAAGCCATGTTAGCTTGAATGAACTTATGCAATAAACATTTATCACAGAACATATGTCATTGAGCACCTGCCAGACTTGAGGAGAAGAGCCAACGCAGCTTGAATTGTATATGTATTACAAAAAAAAAAGGGAACTTGGCTGAGGGAGGCTGGCAGACGCTTTTTACTAGAAAAATCAGAAGTGATTTTGAGAAGAGCAGAAATTTCCTGAAACTTCCTTCCCTCTGGGTGGGAACATAGCACCGGCGAGAAGCTGACGTGGCCCCGGGCCATCGGGACTGCGAAGGAGCACCCTCCAGAGGGCTCTGCTATCTCTTCTCACCTGTGACCCTCTCCTACTACTCCACTTAGGGGCTCCCCGCACTCCTGATCTTCTTTTACGACCCATCTAGACAAAGCCGTGGCTGGGACGATGCAGTTGGGGCTGGTCCTGCTTGGAGCAGGGGTTGGACTGGATGTGACCTCCTGAGGGCCCTTCCCACCCTCATGGTCTATGATTCTTCTCCCCTTGCTATTGTAATCTTATTCTCCCCACACATAGCTGTGCCCATTATTGATGTCATGCATTATAGTTTCTACTATAGCCCCTAGGACCCCAAAAAGCCCAAGACCCACTGTGCCAAGTGCTGCCCAGAAAAGACATTCCCTGCCTGGAACATCTCATTGCCTAAGGACAAATACAACTGAGAGATGCAGACAGGAGCAAGAGCACAAGGAAATAATTAATCAGATAGCTTTCCCCAGCATGATGGGCAGGGCACCAGCAGCCTAACCTTTGTCCAGGTGTCCCGGCCAAGGACAGTTTTAAGAGGGGAACAAGGAGGTGGTGCTGTGGGTGTCATGGTGAGCTCTTCCCAGGTGGGGAGGGAAGCGTGGAAGGGGCTTGTCTGAGTATTTGAACAAGCTGGTGATAGAGGTTGGCATCTCTGTGGGAGTCATCATCTCCAGGGCAAATAAAAGAGGTCAGGAAGCCCACTTCTGGGCCTGAAGTGCAATAGTGCCAAAGGAGCCCAAGAATGAATGGGGATCATATAATCATAGGAAAGGAGGGCTGGAAGGCCCTCCAGAAGTCATCTTGTCCAACCGCTGGCCTGAGGCAGGATCAGCCCTATCCAAACCACCCTATACAAACCCTTGTGTAACCTGTTGACAAAACTAGTCAACCCTGTCACATGCCGACAAGGTATAACTACCCTAACTCCTACAGGTAGCGCATGGGGAAGACGGTGGCCAACATCCTGCTGCTGCCGGGGTTGTTTAAATATACTACAGAGATCCAAGCACGAGGCCCATGCCGCCTGCTACAGAGGAAGGTAACCCTCCACCCAGTCCACACCAGTCAAACCAGGGGGTAAAATTTCTTCCTGATCCCAAATGTAGCAACTGGTCTGATCCTGAAAGGAGAGGCAAGACCCTCTGGGTTGAAACCCCAGCGGGAGCATTGGCACAACCCAGTCAACATCCCCAGCCTGGGCTGCAGTGCTTCTGGGGAAGGTGAAAAGAAAACCCTGACACCTGTAGCAACAGGTCCATCCTTATCTACAGCACTCCCTTCATCCACCCAGCTAATTATGTGATCAACGAAGGAGGTCAAGTTTGTTTGGAACAATTTGTTCTTTGTACATCCACGCTGGCTGCTCCTGATCAGGTGCTTGCAAATGGACTTCCTTATGATCGGTGCCAGTAACTCCTTGACTATCAAGGTGAGGCTAACTGGGGTATGCAGCGGCTCTGAATTAATGTAGGCTGGACATTAGCAGATCATTTCTATCCATGACAGCAGGGACGCTCTGGTACAGCCCGCCAGTACGGGCTACGGGGGCAGGAAACCTATGTTGTTCAAAGGAGAACTTGGTAAAGTCTTGAATGGGATTATATGAGATGGCTGTGTGCAAGAGCGGAGGGGTTGGACATGTCTGAGAGGTCCCGTTGAGGTTTACATCCCACCTACGTCCCATCTATGCTGGTTGCTGGTTATGAGAACCCGGCGGGCGGTGTAAATTCAAATGGCTGTGGGCCTGAGCGGCAGGCAGAAAAGCAGCATTGCAGAGAGAGACGTGGGACAGGCAGCTATGGGCACAGTAAGCCAGACCTGCTCATGCCACCCCATGCCGACCTTCCCTCCAGTGCCCCTCCATCATGCCCTGCAGCTGCCCCCACGTCTGCCTTGACTCCATGCTTGTGGCCTCCCCCAGCCTTGTCCAGGAGCCCAGAGCTGACCAAATCTAGGAACTGACCTACTGCGGTGAATTAGCCACTTAACTTCCCCCCTCCCTCCCCACGCACCCCTCTCTTTCTCCAGTTTTGCAAACCAAGGGTTATATCCTGTAGTCCCTGCACTGCCTGAGCAAGGACTGCACGGCTCGCTCCGAAGTTTTTCTTACCTGATGCACTCAGCGGTAGATAGTCTTTCCCTTTCCAGTGCTTTATCTATGACTAGGTGCCAGAAGTGAGGCTTCAGGCCTCAAAAATCCAGTAAATGAAGAGCTCTGCAGTGCTGGGGACGGCAAAGGTGGGCACGAGGGAAGGTTGAGCCATGAGCAAAGAGAGATCCGGTGGTAGGGATGCTGGTCCCAGTGTCAGGACCTGCAGAGGGGAGGCTCTCGCACCAATATATGAAACCCCAAGTGACTGCAGAGGCAGGCAGAGCTAGAGAGGCAGGGACAGACCTCATCTACGAGGTAGGCTGGAGTGAGGATTATGCCTCCCCAAACCAAGCACTGCACTCTGCTTCTCTGTAGGGAGTGGCATGAGATGACCTTTCCAATGCTTTGGTTCCCTATCAGTGCATCTGAAGCGTTTATACATGCCCCGTGACAACCACATCTGAGCATCTCACAGCCTCCCTTGCATTTAGCTCCACAGCTGTCCTGGGCACCAGGGGAGTGTGATTATCCTCCTGTTACAAATGAGGACTCGAGTAGGTAACTTGCTTACGGTCACAGTAGGTCACACGATAGGGAACCTCCTGATGAATCCCTTCACTCACAGACCATCCCAGCCCCGGCAAAGCTCCGGGGAGTTCAAGAGCACCGTGCTGATGGACTAGATCAGCTCAAGATCTGGTCCAGAAAGCGGAAGCAGAGAACATGGAGAAGAAAAAGGGAAGAAAACAGACAAGCAAGGATAGGGGAGAAGGGCAAGGTGGGATGAGGGATCTACTAGGAAGAGCTATGAAGATGGCTTGGCCGTTCTGCATCTCTGCAGTGGAAAGAGGGGGAAGCCCGGGCTAGCTCTGAACACTGCTGGCCGCCCGGTGCAGATTGACTCAGAGCCTCGATGCATGTACACTGCGAATCTGTCTCTCAAAGTGACAGATCCCAGCTGCACACGGGGAAGTCATGATGCTATGTGAAAAAGCCTCACCAGGCACCTGATTGTGCAGCATTAATGATGAATGATTCATCAGTATTGAACTCTCCTGTACTGTGGTGATGTCCATCCAAGCCCTCGCTTTGCCGTGCCACAGGTGCAGGATACACGGCCGTGGCACAGGGCTCTTCTGAGCAGCAGCAGCCGGCAATGGGTTTATGCCCTGGAGTCAGAGCACCTGTCATCTCTGCCCTGCTGCCTCTGTGTGAATGCAAATGCCCTCCTCCTTCCCATGCCTGTCTTCTGTGGATTGCCTCAAAAAAACCCCATGCCAGAGCATGCCCAGGGTTTTCCTAGGCTGTAATGTGTGCTTCCTTCTATGCCTGTTCATCTCAAATGAAGATGTTTGGACACCAGAGCTATGCCGAACTGGGGGGAGGACAACCTGCAGAGACAGGGAAACACCAATACCATTATGCAATGTGCTGGGGGACCCCCATTTGGGTTGAAACTGCAGCAGAGAGGGGCTGATGGAGAGACCGGAGAAAGCATCTTACAAGAGGAAACAGAAGGAGCTTGGCTTGTTCAGCCCTTGGGGTCTGATCCCGCTCTGTAACTACAGAGGAGGGAGACAGCAGAGTGGTTTGAGCTAAAGGATGATGTTGGCATGAAGATGCATGGGGTTAAACTGGGCAGGGGGGAAATATAGGTTGGGAATTAGGAGGCATTGAGGCATCAGGGCAGTGAGGTTCTTGCAGAGGGGCAGCTAGCTAAGCTTGCTTTCAGATAGGGCAGGGAAAGGTTATGAACGGGCTAAGGGATGACGAGGTCCCTGCAAGGGAAGGCAGCTGCACTCAGTGAGCGAGAAGGTCCATGCTTCATGCTGCCCTGCAAAGACCCTTGCAGAGACCCGTCCACAGAGATCCTCCACGCTCCTGCCTGCCTCTGCTCATGTGCTTGTCTAGCCCTCACCCTCATGCCGTCCGGTCCTGTTTGTACCGCCCGGATTTGAGCGCAGGGGGAATCTGTCTATGCTCTGGCAGGAGCTAGCAATGCTCCTTCTCTCTCCATCCAGTGCAGGAGTCCTCACGGTGGCTAGGACCCCCAGGTGGGAAGGGACCATGCCTAGAGGAGGAGGAGGAAGAGGAAGGACAGCAAAGGAGGATGGCTAGAAAATGCTACCACTCAGCTGGGAGAAGGTGCATTCGCCTGGGGGAGGATTGTTTTGGAGAGAATTATTATTTGCTCTTATTAGGGCAAAGCAACTCCATCAAACAAATACATGAAATAGAGAAATGTGTTCTAACAGTAAATTGTGTCTGGGAGGAAATGGGGAAAAAATGGCAGACAGCACCTGATCCCTTTGAAAAATATTTGTCAGCAAAAAAATTATAAAACAAAAAGAAATCCCCCCAAACTGATCCTTTCGATCGTTTTCCAGCCAACCTGACTGCACATGTTTTGGTCAGTCTGCAGATGAACATTTGCAGTTGTCCACTGTCCAAAATGGTTTCGTTGAGTGTGTCTTCCACCTCCCTCCCCCCTTTTTTTGCTTGAAATGAAGAGTCAAAATGTTCCCCCAGCCCCTCATTTTTGGACCCTCTCTGATGAGATTCAGGTTTCTGGATGGTGACAGTGCTCCGGGGGCTTCCACACATCACGGGAGAAGCATGGTTTAAGGGGCAAACCCTTTACTTGACCCTTGTCTATGTATTTAGTGGCCATTGCTGCATCAACAGTACTTTCTTCCCAGTGCCTGGCACCGCGGGGCTAGTGGCAGCTGAAAGTGGGAGAGCAGATCAGGCACCCAATTGCACTTTCTACCGCTGAGAATCGGCACCCAAAAACCTCAGGGCAGGCGCTTTTCCCCCGCCGCCTCTGAGGAGTCTCCGCTGTGGGTGGCGGGGCTGCGTAAAGTGGGGGTAGCAGATCCGCTGCATCAGCTTCAACAAAACCATCCCCCCCAATCAGCCCAGAGGGGAAAGCAAAAGGCATGAAAGTGAGAGGAAGTGGAAAGGAGTGAGCCGAGAGTTTCAGGCGACAAGCTCACCACCGGAAAACAATAAAAATAAATATGCTCAGAAATAGTATAACTGACATGCAAAGGAGATCAAAACAGGGCCTGAAAATATCCCATGCACGGGTGAGGGGGGAGGAGGCGCTGGAGGGGGGCCCGGTGGACAAGGCGCTGCAGTTTTCTCCTCTCTGACTCAGCGTGGACGCGGGGGACGGAGGGAGGGGGGCCGCGAGCGCTTGTCGCGCGTGTGTAGGGAGGGTTGAGCAGGCAGCCATTCATTCGGGTGCTTGTGCAAACCACGTGCAATCTCCCAGCCCCTCTGACGGGCAGACCCAGGCCCGGGCTCCCCAGAGGCTAAGAGGCCAGGAGAGCTGAGCAGAGGATAGAGGGAACCCAATTTTGGGGAGCCGCAGAGGAGGGCTGGGAGAAGGGCTCTGATCCGATACTGCCACACAGAAATGCCTGGTCCCTCTTATGCTTCCACCATGAGAAATTAGGAGCGACTCCAATTAAATCAGTGGTGCGATGCAGGTGTGGAGCTGGTGGCCGTTAGAGGACCCTCTGACTTCTGCCTGGTCAGGAAGGACCGTGGCTCTTCATCTGCCTTTCAAATGGGCAGCAAGGCTGAGGGTCCCCCTAGTCCAGCCTGGCATTTTGGGCTAATTTGAAGCCATTTTGCAATGGGATGGCTCCTGTGCTTCACAGTAAGCATGTGTGTAAGTGCTTTGCAGCGCTAGGACGTAGGAACAGAAGGCAAGGCAATTCTGCAGTGACGGGGGACAGGGATCTGGCTTCTCAGCCCAGCCCTGCCACTGCCTGGCTGTGTGACACCGAGCAGGTGACCAGATGAGCCATCTCCTGGGCACCTAAGTAGTTGTGGGTCCCAAGAGCTGGTTGTCAGCAGCGCTGAGTACGTGCTCAGACTGGGTGCCCGATAACCGAGGCTGTGTCAATGTGTCCGACAAAAATGATCTAAAGAAACTTTAACTCCCCGCAGCGGGGTTGCAACGAGGATGGAGCTGGACTGGTCTCAGTGGGGGCAGGTGACAGAAGGAGCAATGGGCTCAAGCTGCAGCAAGGGAAGTTGAGGTTGGATACTGGGAAAAACTCTCTCATGGGGACAGTAATAAAGCACCGGGACAGGTTACCCAGAGAGGTGGTGCAATCTCCATCCTTGGAGGTTTTGAAGATCTGGGCAGACAAAGCCTTGGCTGGGATGATGTAGTTGGGGCTGGTCCTGCTTGCAGCAGTGGGTTGCACTAGATGTGACCCCCTGAGCTCCCTTCCACCCTCATCGTCTATGATTATATGAAACTACTTAGGTGCAAACGGGTCCCAAACAGCTCTGTGTATGGACCGGCCCAAACAGGCAAGGCCTAGTGAATACCTACAGCTGAGGGCCTGGTCCCAAGTGGCTCCTGTACCCCAGACCCCAGTGAGCACCACCAAGGTCATACAGCTATTTAAAGAGACACCACTCGATTCCTATGCACTACAGGCTGGGTGCTAATGGACACTGTTAGAAATGCTGCCTTCAGTTTTCCAGCCTCTCTCGTTCCTGTCTGCAGAGTGGAGTTAATGAAGCAGACCGGTCTCCCAAGGGTGGTTGTGCAGTATTAGGCTACTTCTTTTGAGTGTTTTGAAGATGCAGTGCATTCAAGTGGGTAAGTTGAAGGGGTTAATAAGTGCTGCATCTTAATGACTGTTACTATTTTTATTACTGATTAGTACTTACGGGTTTTACCCCAGCCTCCCAGCACCTGTCAGGGCTTGGGCTCTGTTTTGCTGCCAGGGAGCTGCACGCACACAGTGGAAGGCACAGCCTCTGTGCAATGAGCTTGTATTTCAGAGTCAGGATTGCACCAGGTGTGGGGTCAGTGCTGGGGGGGTGATGGCTAGATGCAAAATTGCGGGGCCGGCATCTCCTCCTGGAATATGCTGAGCCCAAACCCAGGAATGGGATCTTGGGGCCTGCTTGGATCCGAATCCTACCTCCCAATGCCAAGTCCAGTGCCGGCAAAACCCACTTGCTCTTCATCCAGACTTCGCCGGGTTCCCACAAAGACTTCATAACTATGTACTGAACTTTACCCACCGAGCAATGCCATTGATAGAGCTGAGCTTAAACCTCTGCAGAATCAGCACCGACATTAGCTCAGTCGGAGGCAGATTCTCTCTGGTCCTATTCCTTTGTCATCTGCCCCTTTAACCCTAGGGAAAATCGGGTGTGAAATACAGCTAGATGGGATGGGCATAGCTTACTGGTGTCAATGGCTTTGCAAGGGTCATGGCAAGGGAGAGTTTGGCCCCTGCATTCGTAGTCTGGCACCCAGTTAAGTAGGCTGGTTTCCAGAGACACTGCTCTCTTCTAAATGAGTGCTGAAGTCCTTGGGACATTCAGCACCTGTGCAAGGCAGGCGGCTTTCCATGCAGCACCTCAGTTTCGGGCAAAGTCTCTGGCACTGTTCCTACCTATGGCTGGTGAGCGGCCCATACACCCACAAGAAAAAACCGCTGACGTCCTCTTGAAAAATAAATGGAATTAAACCCTTTGCTAAGATACAGAGTGGCAATGAGATTGGGAGATAAGAACACCGCCTTCTTCCAGCTCTCACACAGCTTTTCAGCAGTAAACCTCAGAGCACTTAGCAATGGAGGGGAGCACTCTTACCCATTGAAATACCTTGAGATATTTCCCCACTCTTACCCACCTGCAGTGACGGGATAACTGAAACACAAGGAAGGGGACGGGATGAATCTACTCGGTGACATATCAGGACTACAACCCTCATCACCTGTGGTCCAGTCTAGGGTCCGGGTCACCTGATACTCTCACTTCTGCAAAAGGGGCTTTGCACCGGGGTAGGAGTTTGTGTGTGTGATTGTGCACACATGCACAACTCATGTGTGTGCACCTTCACAGTGGAGGGAGAAGAGCAAGACCCCAGACTCGGTTACGTTACTGTGCTGAAACTCCTGGTCAGATCTGCATAGCCCCCATGCAAGCTATACAGGGATGGGTGAGCTGCCAACAGCGCTAAACAGCAGGGCAGTGAGCGGCACCAACCAATCTATGCAGTGCTCTCTGCTGGGAGCAGCGGTTCTCAACCTCATTAGACTCAGGGCTCTGCTTGGAAAATGCCAGCTCTTCACTTTTATTCATTTTTTGACTATGAAAAAATACCAGAGAAATTCTTCTGTTGCAAAGAACTCAGCAAGCCAGAGCCAGGCTTTTGACACGCCGGAGTCCTATTAGAGTTCTCCGGCGTTTTGTGTGTGTTTGTTTGTGTGACTCGTGTGCACACCTAACAGGGCTACTATTGTGTAGCATCCTTAAAAAGAGCTCACAGCACCCAATATGAGCCCTCAGGTGGAGAATCACCAGCTTAGAGGGAACCAGGAGCCCGAGGACTCTTCAGGTCATTAATCAAGTGCATTGCACCTATTTCCCTGTTAACAGCCTGACTATTTTAGAGCTGTGTTAAGGGACGGCCACTGCACTAATAAGGGTTAAGGCCAGAGATAAACCCGGGGCTGGCACGGGTGCTCCCAGCGGGGTCCGGGCTGGCAATGCCCATGTGCTGAACGTGCTCCCACCGGGCTCAAAGTTCAACCCATCCACAGCCCCTCTCTGCTTCTTGGCAGCGCAGCTGTGAGGAGCTGCCTGATTTCAAACAGGAACATCCCGCCAGTGAAAGCAGTGTGTGTCTGGTGCTTGGTTTCTAAAGAGATTGCCCCAGAGCAGCAGAGGATACGTGGCTCTCCCGGCAGAGTCAGAACCGAGGGCCAGGGGGGTGGTGAGATTGCTGCGGGGGCCTTGCGGTCTCAGCTACCGGGGTCTGCGCCCGGGGAGCCTCTCTCCAGCTATTGCTAACCAAGACTCGCAGAATGACTGGGCTGGTGCCGGGGGCAGCAGAGGAGGCTGCACAGCTCTGCTTCGCCGATCACCCTCTGGGCTGCCTTCAGAGAGCTGCCCTTCTCCCGGGACCCCGGGCATTCGGCAGATGGGAATGAAGTGGGTCTCCCAGCTTACGCTGCAGTGGTTGTGGAGGGAGAAACCGAGGCATAGGGAGGGGAAAGGCATTTACTTGGGGTTTCTCAGCCAGGTCTCGGGATAAGAGCCAGGAATCCCAAATGCCAGCTCTCAAGACACAGCTATGAGCACGACAGCCAGGTTTTTTACTGCCCTGGGGAGGATATTCCTTCCTTCTGAACCCTCGTCCACCTTCTCCAGCCCAGAAATCATCCCAGATACTAAGGCTGAGGTTGCCCAGAGACTCCACAAAGAGCCCAGAGGCCCATAGTCAAGGTTCAGCCTCTGAGGACCAGCCGGGAGGTTGGGTCTGGCTTGGGACATAGACTGCCAGAAGGCAATGCATGGTTATGGTTAAATAGCCCTCAGTGGTAGCCCTTTGGACAGACCTATGTCGGGATTCAGCCCTTGCAAGCTCCTGCTTGCTTGGACAGCCCTGGAGCTCAAGGCCACAGGGAGCCTCTGTGGTCAGCCTGTGTCCCAAGCAAGGCTGCAGGATCCCCCTGCTCCCAGGCCAGTGCCCGTGCTTGAACTTGGCCAGGTTTCTTGGAAAAACCCCTGAATCTGCCAGGGATACTAAATCTACCCCAGCTGTGGGCAAGCGGCATAGTGCCCTCCCTGCTTAAGCCTCTCATTTTGCATCCGAATTTGCCCAGCGCCAAGCTGGCTCTCATTGCACCACTCATCTGCAGATGAAAGAGGCCTCACCCCTAACATTTCTGTCCCTCCTTTGGGGACAGCTCAAGTCAGCCCTGAATCTTCTTCCTGGCACAGCAGCCAAGGATGTCTTGTAGTGACCTCTTTTATTGGACCAGCTGTGTAGTTGGGATAGCATTCGCCACGCTTTCAAATGCAAGGTGCTTGCATGGGGTCTGACCAGAAGACGACAAGTACAGGAAGCCGGGGGGGGGCTCCTGAAGCATCTTACTGCAAGGTCTGTTTTCCAGCCTTCAGTCTTCTTGCAGGACCCCGCTCCAATTTCTCAGCATCCTCTTTGCAACAGGCAGGGCTGGATAGGGCATCCCAGTAGCGGTGGGGCCCGTGTTAGATACCCTGGGCACATCAGCTGTCTGCTCTGACATGATATGTTCATGGGCCAGTTTCTATGAGCCCCCTGCTCCTGGATAGATCCTGCCTGCTACCCTCCCTCCCAATGTCCTACCAGGGCCTCGGCCCCATCTCAGACTCGGCTACAGCCAAGCCCCTGCTGCCTCCCTCGGGGGCCTGAAACCCTGGAGCAGCACGCACGGCGGTGGCTTGCTGGATTCGACTTTCTTTGCTGTGGTTCATCAAGACGGCTGAAGGCAAGTTTCCTAGAAAGCCACTTTCCCACTGGGGGCTGCTAGCCCGAAGCGGGCTGGGGGGGGACGCACGTGCGCATGCGGTGGAGAGGACGGGTTTCTGATACAGGCCAGCACGTGAAAGCACCGTGGCTGCAAATTGCTCCCTCCTGTTGGGGTAGCCAGATGGAGCAGAGCATTCGTGGCATGCAAAGGGAACATGTGGGAATGGACATCTGATCCTCCCCCCACGTGGACCAGGCCTAAAAATAATCCCCCGCGGCCCCACCCTCCCTAATGCTGTCTGAGGGTGGACAGGAGCTGGGTGTTTCTCTCCTGCCCCGGCCCCGGGCTGTCGAACTGGCTCATTGCAAGCTGGCCGGAGGCAGGTGGCCTGACGTTACTCCTGGAGTCTGGTTTGCCCTTTGCAGAGGAGGTGACAAAAGTGCACGGGGTTTGCTGCGAGAAGTAGCTGTGCTGCTCCGGCAAGGTGACCGGGAAGTATGTCCTGGTAAATACAGATGGAGGCCGCGTGCTGAGAAAGGGATTAACATTATCCCCAGCCGGGAGCAGGACAGAGCCCGATGGTAGCAGGTTTTCCAGATCCCGGTGGTGCTGCGGGCTGCCTCGACAAGGCCTGTTTGCACTGCGTTCAATCCCCGGCGTTAGCCGCGTGGCTGTCTCCACCGAGCGGCACCGGCTGGCCGCGGGCATCCGAGAGAAGGAGGAGTTGCCTTTGGCAACACTTTTGTTTTCGACTTGCCCACGTTCAAGGGCTCCCCCCTTCCTTGCTCAACTAAAAATAGCTTTGCCCAGAGACTCCTTGCTGCCCATAAACAGCATTGCAGACCCTGAGACAACAGGGAGCAGGCAGCTTCATTAATAAGCAAGCAGCAGGGTAGATGATGAGCCATAGCCAAGGTAGCTTGGGAGTAGGGAGCCAATGTGGCCGGCTGCTGCCCTGCCAAATTCTGCTCTAGTCCCTCATCCGCATCAGAAGAGCCGCGGGGAGAGTGAAACCCCTTCTGGGCCTCAGTTTCCCCGCTTAGGAAATCAGGAGAGGGGTGTGGGGAAGGGATGGGTTGTGAGTCCTGCCCTGGATATGTGGGGTTCGTAGCCCAACAAGTACAGGTCCCTGTGCCACAAGCGGTTGCAAATCATAGGATCCCCAGAATTGCAGGGATTTACTTCTGGTTTGTCCAAGGCCTGGCTGAGCAGCTGGAGGGAACACCATTCTCCTCAGGCCTCTCTCCCTCTCATTGCGGGCCCTCAAAGGCCCCTGCGAGACTGCAGTGCAGCAGGGAAGGTGGTGAGGAAAGCAGGGGTGGAGGAAAATGCTGATGGGTGTTAATACCAACGGGGAGTTTGGAGCAGTCACACCTTCCGTCTGCAAACCTCCTCCAACTGCCCCCCTGCACAGCTGTGACTTGCCACGGGAGGCCTGGGGAGCAGGGGCAGGACTAGGAGCTCTACGGGGGGCGGCATGAGAGATCCTGGGATAGTGGAGGACTTCAGTGGGGACAGCACACCCACGGCGAGTGGCCACACCTGATTGGAACAGGAGCTGGGTTGTGCAGATCAGAGATAACCCTGCCCCAGAGTGGCTTAACTTTAAGCCGCTTAACTAGTGCTTCAAACTAGAGCTTCAAACCAGTGTAGGTGTTCGTGTGTGGACAATCCAGGGGGTTAAGAGCTCCAGGAGCTGCCCCAAAATTACTGCAGGACAAAGCCCTGAGACACGGACCCCCCAGCATCCTCCAGGTACCCTCAGCCCAGCTGAGTCCTGGGGATGGGGGGCTTTTCCTGGAAACATCCTTCACCGAAGGAGGGCCAAGAGCAGCACTCCTGGATGAGATGGGGTGGGCTTTGTGTCACAGCCACAACCAGAAGGTACCAACCTCATTCCTGAAGGAGACCATGGCTTCTGCAAAGCCTGCCCAGGCACCACGGCCCCTGTTACCTCCCTGCGATTGTGCAAACCCCAGGCAGCTAATGAGCGGTGGTGGGGCACTTCTGAGTCATACTTGGGCAAGGTTTCCCTAGGTGCCCATACACTACTCACCCAGCTACTTTTCCAACCTGGCTGGGTCAAAACTGGATCACCAAGCCCTGCATCCCAAATTGAGGCAGGCCCAGATGCCTCGGTGAGTAAGAGGCAGCTGGCAGCGAGGTGCTGAGTACTATGGAGGGGTGCCAGCGAACTGCCCTGCTTGGCAGGGAGATCAAGGGCTAGGGAGTGGGTGGAAGAAGAAGAAGAGGGGCTGGGAACAAGAACCTGGCCGGGGGTGCAGGAGGCTGGGATGAGACGAACCAGCATGGGAGAGAGACTTGTATACTCCAAAAGCCAACAGATTCGGCTCTACCCTGATCCACCCGTTCCCCAGGAGGCCATAAACGGCTCTCCCAGTATCTCTCCCTAATGGCTTACGTCATCCTCCCTCGCTGGCACACACCGAGGAGATGCTGGTGCCTTGCAGGAGCCGTTTGGATGTGTCAGGCTTCCTGCAGCGGGGAAGTACTTGTGCAACCCGATGGAAAAAAGCACTCTGCCCTCCCCGCGGCATCTGGCATTGCCCTTATCAGGCTGCGTCTCTCCCCGCCCAAAGCACGAGGCCTAACTACCTGGCGAGCTTGGGAAGACCGGCACTCCCCATCCAAAGCCCGTAGGATGGGCCCACCTGGGCCAAGGCAGCAGCTAGGCTGGGCAGGGTGGGAGCAATGGCACGGGGCTGGGTTGCTCGCTAACATACCTTGTATTTCATGGGTCAGCACAGCTGTAACGAAACACAGGCATGTCCCAGGAGCGTGCACGGGGGGAAGGTGATCTGCACACTTCTAACTGCGCCGGGGAAGAGACGGTCTTCCCACCCTGCTCACCAAAAACATCAACTTTCTAGTGAAAAACCGAAACAAAAAACACCCCCCAAGGCATTTCGATATGGAAATGCTGCTGCACCCCCCTGGTAGACTCCGGGTGCCTCGTGTCCACACTGTTTTCTGCACCCCAATGATGCATTAACAGGGCTGTGCGGTAGCACAAGGACCGCTCTGGGGGAGGACTACGACAGCATTTCCAAATGCAAACACGGGAGCAGCAGTGTGACCAGCAAGGCTGGTACCCAGCAGCAATCAGACCGCTGAGAGTGGCGGTGGCATCCAGGCCGGCAGTGGAGATGGATGCCATTATTGCACCCCCTTTCAGTCAGAGCCTGGGGGCCCGTGCCCCACTCACCCACCCTTAGTTAGGCTAATCCCTGGAGGCCGAGTTGGGAGCCTGGCTCGTTAGCTCAAGCAGAAGAGGCCTGATTCCAGCTCACAAGGCCTGGGGCCGACCGTGAGCGTAGCCATCACACCCTCGAGAAGGGGAAGGCAGGTGATCTGCAAGTCTGCCTGGCACTACCACGATCAGACAAGGAACTTTCTGCTCCACGGGGTAAATGCACAGACCGAACCTCCCTCGCCTTGGGGTCAATGCAGATTAGCGACGTGGAAGACAGGGGAGTTGTGCCAGGGTGAGACACGAATCATGGCCAATAGCCATTAATTCTGCAGCTGCACAGCGATGTTATTCCCGAGGTGTTATTATGCCCCAAGTTGGTGGCATGTGCTAGTGCATGCATGCTGTGCTTGTAATTATTACTGACAGCGACATGTGTATTTTGGATACAACTCTTGCTTTAATTCAGGTGCTTGCTTTGCTGTCTAAATATTTCAGGAATTTTTATAGGAGCCCCCAGATGCCTTAGGTCATCCGGACGGACGTCTCCTTTCAGTGTAGGCCAGGCCAGTACATGCCGGGGCACCCACCAGTGGAAATCCTATGCTTGAGGATTGCTGCAGCGGGGAATCTGTATTTCCTTGGAGTGTTAAGGTCAGGAAATCACAGCCCTTCTTGCCGATCAATGGAAAATTACCTTGGAAGCGACACCTGAACCCCACGGGGTCTGAACGAGGTCCAAGCCAAGAGCTCACCACAATAGACGCCTGAATTGCACCCTGAGTGATCTGTTTTCCCTTTTTGGGGTGGGAAGAGCTGAGGTTGCAGTGTCAGTGTGTGGCAGGCACGTTCCCTGTATGCCGCCGTTCCCCACCCACCCATCAGCGAAGGCAGGAGACGCGCAGGGCTGTGCTTTTTGCTGACAGGTGTCGGAAACAATCAGGAAAAGTTATGTCATTGGGAATAAAAAAACAAGGAAGCAATTAAAGGGCGCCTGTCAATGCGAAGCTCAGATATCCAAGGGATGTGTCCTTAGCTCAGTCACTAATGACACCCGTAGGTCGTTAAAAGCGGATGAATCGTAAGCATCAAATTCACTTGCCATTAGAGATGATCTCGAATGAAACCCCCAGACCCAACAGCCTCCCGACGGGCATGGGTCGGCTCCCATGTTCATCAGGGACTTGCTCACACTTTGCATTTCATTCAGCTTGGATAAGGAAATCAGACCAGTCCGTTTCATGGTTTCTCCCTTTTTCTGCCCATCTTGGTGTCCATCCACCCACCCCACTCGCCCACCCAGCTGCATTTCTAAACACCTCTCAGGAGAGTACCTGTGTACCAGAGGGAGATGAGAGTCCATTTGGAGGTCCCCAATCCCTTCCCTCCCAGCCTCCCTGATGTCCACTGCTGTGAATTTGTGCATTTTTGCTGTCAGTCTCTCCCTCACCCTTTCCCACTCTTCTCAGCTCCTTCTCCTCATCTGCCCCTGAGAAACACCACTTTGTTGGCCTTTTTCTCATGTTATGCTGCCCTGGGGTGCTGTGTTCCTTGATGCATACTCAAGGCGGCACGAAAATGGCTTGATTCCCAGATTTTGGTGCATGGGAATAGCAGCGAGCAGGTGGGAGTGCTTTTGGGGGCTACTCCCGTGTCTCCCCCACCTCCCAGGCCCTTGCTGTCTATGAAATGGGGACAGCAACATCCCTTTTATTAGGCTGGCAATCCTCAATGAGGGTGTTGGGGCACCCTGGGGCACTGCCAGATCTTTTGAAGGGTGCCCTGAAGTGTGAGGAGACAGGGATGGATGTGGTAGCCGTGTTGGTCTGAGACGAAAAGAAAAGCAAACAGCTAGAACTCATGGTTCGGAAATGATCCCTTTTATTAGACCAATGGAGAAATTGCAAAAAAAAATTGCGCCTGAAGCCAGGCCCCTCTGCAAGGAGGTTAGTACTGTGGTCTGGACAGGAATACAAAACTCTAAAACTTTGGTTCAAAGATGATACCTTTTATTATTAGACCACCTAGAAAATAGATATATATATCTATTAGAGTTTTGTATATATATATTGCTCTAAGTATATATTTCTTTGCAAGTTTTCAGGCACACGCGCCCTTCTTCAGGCCAAGGGGAAGTTAAGGATAGCATAAGTCCTTGGAGGTAGAAAATAAAACCTCATTTTGTAATCTATACATGCGTTTTTTAAATGGGTGGCCATTCACTTTACAAACGTTATGGAGGGGTGTCCTGAGTCCAGCGAGGGTGGCTTCAAGTCCAGAACCACTCATGTAGGCAAACCCATCCGATGCTGGCCAGCCAGCTTTTGGGGTACGGGCTCTGTCCTGTGCCTTGCAGAGCCATGCTTAGCACGGCAAGTCCTGGGTCTTAGTGGGAGCGCGTGTCCTACAAATGAATAAGGATGATGATAATAATGAGGAGACTTCAGGACTTGGCAGGGTGCACCTGGCAAAGATGCCTCCCTGTCCTTCCAGCTTAATTTAAGCCTCAGACCTGGTTGACCGTGTCCTCGTAAGGGTTTGATGTTCCACCTCGGGTCTGTCTGTGAGGGCGACGCTGCCAAGAACAAGCTAGAGAACATTTTAATTGGGGCAGCAGCAGGAATACAAGATCCTCGGTGGAGAACTTCCATGTGGATCAAGCTAATGAGCCGTCTAGATGCAGCTATCAAGCAGCTCTTCTTCCAGGGCACGATCCAGATCTGAATCCAAATCACCATCCGGCCCTTCTCCTGGGCCAGTTTTTAAACAGGATGGCTTTGACCCTCTGGATTCCTATTTGCAATCTCTCGGCTTATTGTGCAAAATCCTGTTTGCACACCTACGAGTGCTCAAGTTCGTTAGCACCCTGTGGCACCCTTGAAAGGATCTCCGGGGGCTATGGCACCATGGGAAGCAACCCCAGCGCTGTTAAGGACTTGGCTTGGGGTTTTGCCCGTGATCAGAATCTCTCTCGGGGTCTGTTCCTGGGGTTTGTTCCAGGCAGTGCCCTCCCAAACCATTTCTCATTGACTCAGTTGACCGTCAGTCTCGCTGGCTTCTCAGGGCTCTCCCAGCTCCACGCGTTCGAAAGCAGCGTGTCGGGCTGGCGGCAGGGCTCGGCGGGTTATCCGTGGCGGAGTCAGCCCACCCGAGAGGCTGCATTAAGTTTCTCTGTGAAATCCTCCCCTCTGAAATGTATCCTGGTCAGATTCCAGCCTGGCCGGGCCTGCTTTAAATTCCCTCCGGCACGGCAAACTGGACGGTGCGGAAACGAGAGCTCGGCAAGACCGCGCTCCCTCTGGGTTGGAGAGAGGGAGATGCTCAAGAAAACCACTTGGGTGCCAGCGCTTCTCTAAGCTGCTTTTAAGCCATTTGAGCAATGGGACTATTCTCCCACCAAGCAAATGTCCTGGTTGGGAGTTCCTCGCCCCACATCCCTTCCCACCCAGAACCCCGTTTTGTGGCATTGCTGTGCCCCGTGAAACAGGGGCAGCCGTCCTCACCAGAAGTGGCCGCATTCGTGCAGGCATTAATCCATTCTCCCTCTCATCAGCACCCCAGGTGCTTTGAAATCACCCGGAGAGGCAGCGCTGTGTGAGTGCCAGTCTTTTATTACTGCTCCAATAAAATGAATGGGGCAGCTTTTGCTAGGAAAGCAGCTTGGCCTTGGCAGGGGCTGCAGCCTGTGCCTTCCCGTTGCTTAAAGACAATTTTTGTTTCCTTCTTAGAGATCACAGATCAAGCCTATCATGGAGGGGACATGCCAATGGTCCAAGGAGGTTAGTGAGGGGTGCCCACGAGGGAGCTGGTGAAGGGGATGGTGCCCTGAAGCGAGCTGGATGGCTGTTGCTTGTTGGGATGCAGAGAGGGGCTTGGGATCTGCGGGAGTTTTGCTTCTCGGGTGGCTTTTGCATGACCGGATGCAACATCCCTACGTGGTGGAGATGTCCAGGGCTGAGGCACGGGGGAGCTGCTGGGTCTTGAGATTTCCCCGTCCCCAGGGGAGGAGAAAACATTATTTCTGAGCATGAAAAGCAGGTTCAAAACATCCGCTTTCAGGTTGACCTCCATAACCTGCTCCCATGGGGCATCAACATGAAAGGGTCCCTGTCCTCGACCCCTAGGGCTTTGTGCCTAGTCAGAAGTCACTGCTCTACCTGTGTTTGCTTGCGAGATGGCTTGTGGGACCTTAGCGAGACGGGAAGGCGGGGGCAGGGGGTGGCGGTGTCATCACAGCGATGGCTGAAAGCAAGGAGAGGGCCAGGAGAGCCTGGACCCGGTCCCAGCGCTGCCTTGGAGGGGAAGGAGGGTGGGGGCAGCTCGGCTGGGACCTCGCTTTCACTTCCTGCCACATGTGGGGAGAGATCATTATAAATATCTGACTAAAGCAGACTTCTTTTTTCTTGGTATTAGTACAACTCCCCCCCTGCAACAACAGAGCGGTGGCCAGACCTATTTCACTTTCCCCGGGTTCACAGGGTGTCAGAGCTGAGCTGGCCAGGTGTATGGGTGCACCGAGCCGTGCCGGCTTTGGCTTCCTGCCTTGCAATCCGAGGGCCCAATTCATCCACCCGTATCCATAGCAAGCAGGCATCTCATGCCCCAGCCGGCTCCTTCGAAATCAGGGGCATCTGTGTCCATAGCTCATCAGTGCGTCTGTGTGTCCGCCGAAGAGCCGATGCTCAGTGTGAGTGCGGGGCACTCAGGCCCCAGGACTCACTTGTGCATTATTCACCTATGGACTGCTGGATCCCTCTGGGATCAAAATAGTTGCTGCAGGAGACAAGATCGTTTCAATGCAATAATGGTGGCAGGGTGCTTGGTCCTGGACAAAGCACTTGGCCGTGCCTCCTGCCTGGAGGAGCTTGCAGTCTGTGTCCAACCCAGCCAGACATACAGCCAGAGGAACCAGGTTTTTTTAGACTGCAGAATTGAAGACCGAGGGGGATTTGATAGCAGCCTTCACCTCCCTGCAAGGGGGTTGCAAGGATGGAGCTGGGCTGTCCTCAGTGGGGGCAGATGACAGAAGGAGCAATGGGCTCAAGTTGCAGCAAGGGAAGTTGAGGTTGGATGTTAAGAAGAAATTCCTCACTAAGATGGTAGTAAAACGCTGGAACAGGTTGCCCAGAGAGGTGGTGGGATCCCCATCCTTGGAGGAGACCTGGCTAGACAAAGCCCTGGCTGGGATGATGCAGTTGGGGCTGGTCCTACTTGGAGCAGGGGCTTGCACTAGATGTGACTCCTGAGCTCCCTTCCCACCCTCATTTTCTATGATGCTGTGACCCTGTTATCTAAAGGACCCCGTTCAGAGGCACCCGGCCCTGTGCTGCAATTAGAGGTTCTCTGGGAATTTGTGCTTCTCGGCAGTGTGGATGCACGGTCAGGGCAGGGGGCAAAAAGGGAACCGAGGGCAAGTACCGCTGCATTGCATGACTGTCCCGCTGTGATGGGCCGCTCATGCTCCGAACCAGCAGCAAGCTGGGGAATATCCCGGCAGGCATGCTGAAAAAACCATTCTGTTCATGCTTGCCTTACTAAACCTTTACTGATTTCCCTGCAGAAAACAAAGTAACCCCCAGCACCCCCGAATGCTGCCGGGCTTCCAGACGCACGAGCTCGGCTGCAGGCCCCAGGCTGCTTTCCAGCGTCTGGAGCTATTTTAGCATCATTTTTAAAAACAGCAGATTTTTTTTTTGTTTGCTTGATATTTCCTAGATTTCAGTTCCTCTGGTTCCAGCTCCCAAAGGTTGTCCTGAAAGAACCATCCCATGCTGGGTCACATTCACCCCTGGTGCAATGCACCTCTGGCCAGGGTATCTCTGCACCATTTGAAGCCCCCTTCCAACCGGATCCAAGTACAGCACAGGTCTTGCCATTCTGGAGTGAAAGTAGGCGATAGCTTTGATGCTCAGGTTATTTGGAAACTGTCCTGGAGAACCCACTCTGTGACCCGAGGGACTCAGCTCCTGGGAGCTTAGGAGAGGTGGTGGTACCCCACGAGGCTGGCTCAGAGCTGCTCAGCTGTAATGGCATTAACACAGCCAAGTGCCCTACACAGCAAAGGGCTCCGCGGCGCCTAGCGTGGAGCAACGTACCATGCATGACACTTCTGCAGGCCCCGGCGAAGGTGCAGTCCTGTCCTGGAGCATACAGGGCAGGACCGCTGCATGGGCCATGGGGCAAACAGAGAGAGCCCTGTATATTCCAGCAATCAGGACTTGTGCTAGGGGTGATATCCGTTATTAGACCAGCTAGATGTTTGCAAAAACAGGTCTTGAATTGCAAGGTCTAATAACAGATCTCACCTCTGCCATGAGTCCCGATGGCTTTTTCCTTTAGACCAACACGGCTACAACCTGGATCATCCAGGTTTGTCCAATGTCTCCTGGCCGCGAGAATTGCAAGAGCGTGGAAATGCCTCCTGTGGTTTGCAGCGGCTGCTGCTTCTCTACATTTATCATTATAGGCTGTGAGAAGCACCCTATGCTGACCGGACCGTGAGACCCAGGGCACCTCTTCCATCGTGCCCTCAATGCGAGGTGGAAAGCTGTGGGGAGGGAGGGGTGGGTGTCTGTGAGCGGGAGGCCTCCAGCCGAGGCCGTTGGTGGGGGAGGCATGTGAGGCCAGGCCTTTCCCTCGGCAGCCACGGCACACGGTGGGAAAGAAACTGTTGAATAAGCGTGGAGGCGTTGGAGGGATGAAGAGGAGGTGTTTGTAGGTCAGATGAACCTGTGAATGTTGCCTCTCTTTGTCTCACGTGTATGACATAACCAGGGCCAGCAATGGGGTTTGGCCCATCGTCCTGTCCACGGGGACCCGGGCTGAACGAAGCCAACGTGCCTCAGCACTTCATAGGACACCCACGGAGGATACACCTGCTTCTCTGCCACTACATGGAGCAGCACGGAGGTGTCCAGCAATGCCCCAGGTCCTGTCGGCTGCACCGTACCATTGCGCTGGGTCCGGGAGGGCTGGTCTGGGGTGGCTTGATATCCAGGGGTTGCAGTGGTTTGGGATCTCCAAAAATGCAATAAAGAAAAAAGGGAAAATCCACAGCCTGTCACTCCGTGGTGTTTCTGGAGGCTCTTCTTCACCCTCTTGGCTTGCAAGCAATCATTACGGCAACTACCAGCCCTCCCAAAAGTGGGAGGAAATGGGTGCTGTTGCTTTAAATCTACAAGAGGAAGCCAGGATGTTGCAACTGGGAGGAGTGTTTAGGAAGCTTTAGGGTGATGCAGAGAGAGAGAGGGGTGGGGGGGAGCTTCAGTGTTTTCCTGCTGCTATTAAAGATCCTTGTTCAGTGCTGGAAGAAAGCAGTTCTTTCTACCATCGTCACCTAGCAGAAGGGACTTGGGTTCAGTTAAAGAAGCGGCACCTCCCTGATGCAGGCATGGGTGCATTTCCCACACAGATAAGGGCAAACATCCTAATCAAACCCTGCTCCTGTTTGCAGCCTGCCCAGCGCAGCACACCCCATCGGGGCCAAGTGCACCCACCCCGTGCTGCTCTGGCCCTCCCCAAGCATGGCCCCAGGCCATCAGACTGGGGTGAGCATCCCAGGGCTGCTGGGGAAACCAGAGACCACAGCCTCCTGGGCTCGAGCGCAGAGCACCACTTCCGGAGCCACGCTGACTCCGGTCACAACACCCCAGTGGTAGACAGGGACCACGCTTGCAACAGGAAACCCCGGGCTGGGCAGGTGACAGGTGCCCCCGGGACGCAGCCTCCGCCGCTCTTGGTGTCAGCAGGAGGCGGGTGCCCCTAGGATGTGGTATAGCCAGGCCCCTGCGGCGGGCGCCAGGGTCATAACGGAGCGGGCAGAGAAGAGCTCAGCGTTGTGCACTGCCACCCCCAGAGTTTCCATGGCAGTGGGGGTACAAAAAGTGTATGTGTGTGTGAGTGAGTGAGTGTGTGTGTGTATGTGTGTGTTAAGAGGAATGGGAAAGTCTGTGTGTGTGTGAGTGTGTGTGTGTTAGAGGAACAGGAAAATCTGTGTGTGTGTGTGAGAGAGAGAGAGAGAAATGGAAAAAAGTGTGTGTGTGTTAGAGGAATGGGAAAATTGTGTGTGTGTGTTAAGAGGAATGGGAAAGTCTGTGTGTGTGTGTGTGTGTGAGTGTGTGTGTGTTAGAGGAATGGGAAAATCTGTGTGTGTGTGTGTGTGTGTATGTGTGTGTTAAGAGGAATGGGAAAGTCTGTGTGTGTGTGAGTGTGTGTGTGTTAGAGGAACAGGAAAATCTGTGTGTGTGTGTGAGAGAGAGAGAGAGAAATGGAAAAAAGTGTGTGTGTGTTAGAGGAATGGGAAAATTGTGTGTGTGTGTTAAGAGGAATGGGAAAGTCTGTGTGTGTGTGAGTGTGTGTGTGTTAGAGGAATGGGAAAATTGTGTGTGTGTGTGTGTGTATGTGTGTGTTAAGAGGAATGGGAAAGTCTGTGTGTGTGTGTGAGTGTGTGTGTGTGTTAGAGGAATGGGAAAATCTCTGTGTGTGTGTGTGAGAGAGAGAGGGAGAAACGGAAAAAAGTGTGTGTGTGTTAGAGGAATGGGAAAATTGTGTGTGTGTGTTAAGAGGAATGGGAAAGTCTGTGTGTGTGTGAGTGTGTGTGTGTTAGAGGAATGGGAAAATTGTGTGTGTGTCAGACAGAGAGAGAGAAAGAAACAGGGAAAAGAGGTGTGTGTGTGTTTGTTAGAGGAATGGGAAAATTGTGTGTGTGTGTGTGTGTGTTAAGAGGAATGGGAAAGTCTGTGTGAGAGAGAAAGAGAGAAACAGGGAAAAAAGGTGTGTGTGTGTTTGTTAGGGGAATGGGAAAATGTGTGTGTGTGTGTGTGTGTGTTAGGAACAGAAAAAAGCTCTGTGTGTGTATGCGTGTGTGTATATGTGTTAGGATGGGGAAACCTGTGAGAGAAAGAGAAACAGGGAAAAGAGGTGTGTACGTGTGTGTGTGTTGCAGGAATGGGAAAATCTGTGTGTGTGTTAGGAATAGGAAAAGCTCTGTGTGTGTATGCATGTGTGTATATGTGTTAAGATGGGAAAAACTCTGTGTGTGTGTGTTAGAGGAACAGGGAAAAGGTGTGTATGTGTGAGAGAGACAGAGAGAGAGGGAAGGAGGGAGAGAGAAAACCAGGGAAAAGAGAGGTGTGCATGTGTGCATCTGTGTGTGTGTGAGAGAGAGAGAGAGAGAGGACCAGGGAAAAGTGTGTGTTTGTGTATTAGAGGAACAGGAAAAGAAGTGTGTGTCTGTGCATCTGTGTGTGTGTTAGAGGAATGGGAAAAGGTGTGTGTGTGTTTGCATTTGTGTGTGTGTGTGTGTGAGAGAGGAACAGGACAAGGAGTGCGTGTGCGTGTTAGAGCAACAGGGAAAAGGGGGTGTGCAAGAGAGAGAGGCCAGTGTGAGAGGCTAGGAAACGAATGATTGAAGCCCAGATAAAACTCTTCTAGTTCTTTTTTCTCATAAAGCTTCTGAGGCTGTTTCTGCTAAAACATGCTGCTTTTCACAGCAGCCACATTATGAAATGACTTTTTTAACAAATCCATCTGCCTGCTTTTTAATAAGCAGGGCTTTACGCTACTGTATATGTGCAAGGTCTGACCTTTTCATAGGAAAAAACATTCATAACCAAAAACTATATATAGCAGCCTTCAGACTGGAGCAGATAAAGATGTAGGTTATATGACTTTTTTTTTTAAAGCATAATGTGGGAGGCTGCTTTAAAAAGTCATAAAGTTCTGTTATTGCCTTGAGCTTTCTTAGTATTTACTGAAACACTTAAGGAAAGGCTTAAAAACTAGGGCTTTGACATACTCGTACATCTAGGCAGGTGCTTTTCCCATGGAAGGGCACCCCCCACCGCCCCTATGAAATGGAAAGCTTTTATTCCTAAGAGAACTACAACTATAGCTCGAACCCCCGCCGGCCCTGCAAGCATTTACATACACGAGTAACTTCGGCCCTATGAATAGCGCTCCAACAAAGCTACACGTGTGAGTAAAGCTAATCATGCAGCGTTTCTACTTCACACCATATTAGGTCTTGTGCTTTAAGTCCCAGCTGCTGGAGTCTGGTGATGACGTGCACATTTTGGCTATCATTTACAAACAAACCAAAAAAAGGGACAGTTCTAGCCTTTGTGGCTGCAGAGACAAAGCTTGAAAACATGACCCCCCAAGAGACCTTCACCTCCCCTCAAAGGCAAATAATGCAAAAAAGCCTTCCGGAAGGGCATGATTTTAAAAATGTCATGTTGCTTAAGCCAATCTCAGAAGCTGTGTCATGATCTTGGCACATCGATTAGCATTCGCAATGCTCGGTATGCGCGTGAGTCCGGGTCAGACCCGACTATTCATTGTAATTTGGTTATAGCAGAGGAGGGAACTAAAGGAAGAGGAGTTTGATGCTTTTGTGACTTATCTGAGCCTCAAATCATTGTGCCGCGTGTCACGAATCTCTCAAGCCTGCGTCTTATGCTTCGGCCCCGTCGCTGTTAATGTGCTGAAGTTAAGCACGCTCATCAGTCCTCTGCAGAATTTCTTGCCTTCGTTGCCATGATGTGGACACTTCATCCGGGGCTTCAGCCAACACACGTGCACATGGACGCACAAACACATGCACACCCACCAATGCTCGTGCAAATACAGATCAGCCCTTAACTCCAGCAACATCAGAATGACACACTACTGTAACAGAGCAGCCCCATCACACGTGGGTGTATTTTGGCACAGCACAAAACAATCGCTCCCATCCATGTTGCAGAATAAGCATCTTTTCCAGCAGCCATGAAGGTTCGCAGGGGCTGGGTTAAGAGATAGCAGGACACCTTTCTGCTCCAACTATTAAAACAAACTCCTTTCTGCCTGAGAGCTGGCTCCCCAGCTCCTCTCTCCAGTGGAAAGGAAGTCAAGCGGCAGGGTGCAACCCATTTCTTCCAAGTCTGTTTAATGCACTCTGGGATTTAAGCAACTTCTGTTTTGACCCCAGGCTGCAGGGCCTGCAGAGCCTAGGAGGCACAGGCTATATGGGTCTCTCTGGGTCCTATATTCACAATAAAGTATTCCCTGCTTCTGTAGAGGGAGCAACAGTGGGCTGAGGCTGTTTTAAATCCTCTTGTAGGCACATCTGTATGTGTCCTAGCCTATTTTAATTCTCATTAAAGCATTTTTTTAAATGTGCTCTTTTGCTAATGCACATTAAAATGGGCTAATGTGTATTTTCCTAGTTCTTCACAATCGAGGTACTAGATTTAATGTGCATTACCTAAAGTGCATTAATGAATGACTGTGTAGACATGCCCTGTATTACCTACAGAGGTTTCCCTCATCTCCAGCAGAAAGCACAGTGCTAAGAGATAAGTAAGAGTGGGACTACATTGCTATGCACATGTACACATGCAGATACAAATGCTGGCAGATTCAGCACAACCTAGCCTTGGTTTCTGAGCACAGCCTCTCCCAGATGTTGGCCTGCTTACCAAAAGCTTGCTAAGGAGGCATGTTTGAAATGATTTTCAGAAACTGAAATTGCTGTAAAGATATTAGACTTGAAAGTCATGGGTGTGAAACACAAAGAAATGGGGCGGGTTGTAGAGATAACTTTAATTCCATGTGGGTGGCTTGGGGAGAGGGGAACCCCACCTTCCTCGCGTGGATACACGTGACATTTCCCATGTGCAGGGGCTCGTGGAGGACCTCTGTTCCCCGGCTCATGGGTGGAGAAGAGGGAATGGTGGGTGAAAAAAGGCCAGAGGCTGGAACAAGCACAGAGCAAGGTGCCTGTGTGGAGGGAAGGGTTTTTGTGTCTGACAACACCATTGCTGGACAAAAAGCTGGACACCGTTGCTGGACAAAAAGCAATCAGAACTCATGGCAGACGTGATATCTTGTATTAGACCAACTAGATTTTTGCAAAAAACTAATTCTTTAATTTAATTTAATTTTTTTTGCAAAAATCTAGTTGGTCTAATACAAGATATTACCTCTGCCATGAGTTCTGATTGCTTTTGCCTCTAGACCAATGCAACCACAACCTGGATAGTGGACAAAAAGCATGCATTTTAATCAGCCCAGACCTGACGATGAATTCCTTGCATTGGAAAGCGTTTCTAATTCTATCTGAACAATGCCATTGGTCCAATGCAAAATATCACCCACCAAAAGCCTTGCCTCATGTATTGCATTAACTAATATATACCTATTGACTTAGGTTTATTTTTAATATATTGGCTGTCTTATAGAGTGAAATCCCAGCCTCAGCAAAGTGGCAAAACTACTGCTGACTTCAGTGGCTCTAGGATTTCACCTCCAGGATATGAATGGGGTATCAGTGCTGCATAGATCTGGCACTGGCTTTCTGCCATGCAGTGAATGTGGATCTGGGTACAATTTAAATCTAACAAATAAAATAAATAAATTAAATGATACCAAGGTGGTGGAGTTGTGATTTTCATCAGCATTTCCTTTTCACTGAGCTTGAAGGCTATTTTGAATGCAGCCTACTATTTCAGTCTGCAGCAAGGGTACAGAGAAAATGAGTTTTGAATCAGATACTTTACATAAACCATCGATTTTACTAAAAACTGAGCTATTGGCCGCTTTTTTACTTCTGCAGGGGCAACTCTGCAGGAAGTTTCAGTACTTTCATCACATCTCAGGACATTTTAAGGTGGGCAAAGCCAGCTATAATAATAATAATAATGATGATGATGATGATGATGATGATGGTGATGATGCCACCTCAACGCCAGTTGTTTATTGGCGTAATTGTAGTTTGATATGACATCCAGAAACAGGTTGAGGCTGTCTTATGTGTATACAGAAATCAAAATGATTTGCTGATTAATTTATGGAAATCATCAAATCATAGAGAAGTGGGGCTGGCAGGGACCTCCAGAGGTCATCCAGTCCAACTCCCTCCAAGCATCTCTGCCCATCCCACCCTGTACACATCCATAGCCTAACCTATTAGCAAAACTTCACGGTCAACCTTGACACAACCATAAGGCATAAAAAGAAATCATTCTTTTTCACACTAAGTATACGGTTGTCTGAGTTTGAACCGCTTCGCTTGGATAGCCACTTGGGGAATTTGCAACTTCCTGATTGGGAATTTTAGCACTGAAGCATATACGAGTTTAAGAAGTGCCATCCTGGTCTTGCCCGATGTCTTGTCTCTGACGTGTAGTAGATGATTTAGGGGGGAAGTATACATCCAGGGCACGGCAAATGTAATCTACCCCGTCAGATCCTCTCTGGCCTCCACTATCATGGGTATTTAGCTTTATCCAGCACAGTTTTGTGCCCCTTTCTTTATCCACACACTCAGAGGCTGTTGACCAGGGGTCTTAGGCACATGCTTAACTTAAGAGACCTCCTAGGGCAGTCAATATTGTCAGGGGAAGGTCTGCATGAGGCTATGGGGCTGGACCCTCAAGCAGCAATTAGCTCCTGTCATATGATGAGAAACCAGGCCTTGGTTGGTTGAACCCTAAGGAATCAGAGCAACATTTTTACATGTCTCCCTCTTCCCCAGGGATTCAAGGAGATCAACATGGTGGGAGGTTGGGGGAAAAGGGGAGCCATCCCATACCAGCCATGTAGGGGGGACCTGTGCTGGGCATGGGTAGATGCCACTTGAGGACAGGAGGCATCTGCTATTAGCAACTGGGGGGGCCAAAACCGTGCTGTCCTGGGCCCCCTCTTCCCATGGATCAATGAATCCCTCAGCCCTGGGCCACATTGGGATACAAGGACAAGGCCAGTCTCTCTAGCATGATATATTTGTCCCATGCCTAACCATGTGCAGAGCTATTCAACCAAAAGAGGAGATGCGATTCCATGCCCCACGGGGTTTGCAATTCATATCAGACAGGGGGAAAAAAAACCAAAAAAAACCCCAGAGCTTGCACATCTCTTACATGGTGAGCTGGTTTGAGTAGGAGGTGGCATAAAGATCTAGCAGTAGTCATTTTTGTGAGGGCTTGGCAGAAGGCGTGTGCGTTAACAGGCGATGCTCTCGGTCTGGCTGGCATATGGCAGTGAGCGCGTCTCCAGGTTTGTGCCTTGATGCTCACTTGCCAGCCTTGTGCGTGATGTACGGAGGAGGGGAACCACTGGCATGAAAAAGCCAAGTCAGCCCATAGGCAGACAAGGTTCTTTGGGTGAATATGATATCCCTTATTAGACCAACTTAAATAGTTGGATAGGTGCCTGCTGATGGCAGTGGACTTCAGAGCAGGGTCTCTAGCAAGATTGTCAGAGAAGGAGACTGGAAAAGAGGAAACGTTAGACAGGACTTGGCTGGGGGTCGTCAAAATGAGCTGATCCTTGGACTCTGCCCTGTAATATGGGAACAAGGGGGCATCATTAGTATTTAGAGTATGCATATGAAGGCCTTATCCACAAACCACAGTTGTATTTCTGTGCCTGTATCAGGACTGGACCAGCTTCTGTAGTTATATTGATATCCAGATGTTTGCACCTCTGTGGGAAGGGGAATAGACTACACCAGCATATGTATCTTTTCAGTCCACAGGAGGGGTGAAACTGGAGTAACTGCAGTGTTTAGAAAATCATACCCTTAACTAGGCTCCTTAGACAGATACAAAACAACCCATGAGAAATAAGCTGGTCTATTATATGTGATTGTAGCTGTATAAAGTGGTCTTCAAATGGACATCGGCTCCATTCCCACTTGCCCTGAAGTCACAGCTGCGGACAGTAGCATTAGTGCAACATAGCCATAGGATTTGGCCCAGTAAATTCAGAAGACCACACTTCTTTATGCAGGAAAGGAGAATAAAGACAACTGCCAGGTGGCACTGCATGCCCATTCCTGCCCCTTCCTTCTGCATTCACCGGATCCCAAACCCGCTGGGCTTTGACTCTTCCCCAAGGAGCACAGCATACAATAAACCAAGGTCCTGTGACTATTGCTTTTGGAAAGTCAGTAAAAAATTCCCTCCGTATTTAGCATGGCACCGCTGTCTAAGATGCCTCTGTGTTTAGCATGGCACCGCTGTCTACGACGCCTCTGTGTTTAGCATGGCATCGCTGTCTAAGATGGCACCGTGGTCTTCCTTCCTCCCAGCTGGTTTCCAAAACGAGCCATACTGAAAGGCACCATCCAGGCTGCAGTGATGGGCAGTGATGTGGCTGTATCAGAGGATCCCTCTCCTGGACCGTTGTGCCCCCAATGGAAAAGATTTGGCTGTTTCTAGCCAAGTTATTGGCCTGAGGAAAGCACCGTTCCCATGCACCCTTCCATCTTTACCCCCAAAGAGATTATTGAAGGATTAGTGCCTCTTCAGCAAGAAAGGAAGGAGAAGCAGGGCGCAATAACCCTTTCGGGAAATTTCTCACTTGAGTTGCTGAATAAACACCTCTCTCATGTGGCCGAACAGGTGCCTCGATTCCACAGGCACCCGGCTACACGGCGGAGAGGCCAAGTGACTCAACAGGTGAAAACACGGCGGCTTATCTCCGGGCGCTATTGCTGATCTGAGTCTCCAGTGAGATCTCAAGTGAAATGAATTGATGGTTTCGGTTCCAGATCGGGTGGGCACGTTGAAAAAAAAAAGAAAAAAGAAAAAAAAAAATCAGCCTTGGTAATTCGACGCTTGCTTTCAGGAAGCCACACACAACTGAAGCCGAGCATGGAAAGTGAGTCATCTCTCTCGCTCTTCGAGATTAACTCGCTACCCCCAGACGGCAGAAGGTGGCAGGAGGGGGGTGGCGAGGGGGGCGGGTGGCAAGATGGGAAAGCTTGCATTGCAGCTGGATGGGCCATACCTGGAGAGCAGAGCGAGCGCGGTGTCTTCTGGGGTTTCCTCGCTCACGCGCATCCCCTGGTCCAGCAAGAACAGTGTGGACGCCGGGTGAAAAGTTTAGCAGGGGGGAAAAAACCCCCAAAAGTTCATTCGTAGTGATCAGAGTCTGAGTATTACTATTTGGGATCATCCAAGGACATCATCCCAGCCTACATTCATTCCCCCCTCCCCCTTCCCCCAGCGTAGGACCATATTGTAACCTCGCTGCATGTCTGGGTAAGTCGAGGCACCACATCATAAATAATAGCAAGCGTGACATACTTTCATCCTGTACACCAAGAACAATGCTATTCAATACTCCTCTGTTACAACCCGAGGTGCGCTAATCTCTTTGCAAACAGTGAGTGAGTCATCGCCGCCCCTCCCCGCGAGAGGGAAGGATTATGTTCCTTTTACTGACAGAGAAAAGGATGCGCTGAAAGAAGAAGTGAGCCAAGAGTGACTCAGGGTTCGCCCCACAGAAGCAGATCCAGGAATTCTCTCTATGTTTATTCCTGCAAACCGACTCTGCAGCAAAGTTGGCTCTGGAGGGTTGGTACTTGTGGCATTTATCACCCAGGTCCTCTGAAGAACAAAAAAACCCCAGCGCTGTGTTGCAAAGTAGCAACCATGCTCGGTGTTTGAGGCACCCCACCCCAACCCCAAGTGGGCGTCCCGCCACGGGGTGTCACATATAATCGTGCTAGTCTCTGGTGTTCACGAGGGTGTTCTTTCACGGGGCCCTGTTCCTGCAGCGGGTGCACAACGGGTCCTTGCACTAGCATGGTGCTCCATAGGCTTGTCTGGGAGGAGGCGTCTGCTCACAAAGATCCAAAGATGGAGCCCGCTTTTCTTCCTGAAGGCCAAGACCCAGGTGTGGATCTGGGGGTGTGCATTGGTGCACTTTCACCCTCCTTTGTTTCTGGCTCCACCCAAAGGTTAACACCAGCTGCCCAGCAGCGGCTGCTGCATTTCTATTCAGGAAGCGCCGAGGGAGTCAATTGGCTTCATGACTCATTGTAAAGCTGCCTGATTCCTGCTAAACTCTTCAATCCACAGGTGTTAGCAACTCTCTTTGTAATGGTCTTCATGGTCCTCCGATCAAGCCCACCTTTGTTCTGCAACCCTGCTGTCTACTCGCTGCTCCTGGTGGCGAAGCTCCTATTTCACAGCACGTCGGACTGTGTTTCACCCGTCCCAACCAAGTTATATTTTTTTTTGCTTCGTCCTGGGCCCCTCACATGTTAGTAAAGCTCCTAGTTTACTTTTACCTGGAAAACAAGAGGTGTTATTTCAGATGTGACGATGCACCTTGCAGTCTGCACCCCCTTTTAGATCCGCCCGTGCCAGGACCACCGGGGAGAGTATTGAAGCGGTCACGCATGTGCCTGCGGAAACACTTCTCCCAAGCAATGGCCGTTGAGTGTCCACCGTGTTTTTGGAATTGCCAAATTCACTCCTGCATGAAAAATGATAAAATATCTGCCAGGGCTTTCAATTCAGAGCCTTTGTCCGTTCCCTGCAGCGACAACCTCTGCAATGGGGAATCTCAAAGTGTGTCTGTCCTCTCTGCTCACTGGGCATTTCATCGTTTTGGAGTCACCACAGTCTACTTTCGAGTCCAGACGCATTTAAGGCAGGTACTGGGAACAACTAACTTGTTGGCCGAGCCGCAGGGCTGATCTCTCTGTTGTTGAACAAGGGAACAGCTCATGTTCAATCAGCCTCCATTTCTCCAGTATAAAATGATCCTGATTATACAGGAGGACGAGGGCATCTTTTTCTTGGGGCCCAAACCTGCCTTCATCGCATTCAGCATCAAAGCTCCCACTGCCTTTAATGAGAGGAGGCTCAGAGCTTGCTTTTGCCTACAGCTTTTATCCAAGCAGCATTGCATTAATTTTTGAGGGAGCACTTGAAAGACATCTCTTCCACCCAGCTCGTCATATGGCAACGTGCATTTAAATGGCACCGAGCTTTAGAGAAATACACTGGGCCTACAGATGTTGGAAAATACGCTGGGCTTTAGAGAAATACCCTGGGCCTACAGATGTTGTTGGGAGCAGGACGTGATAGCTTCTCTAAGTTTTACCGACTATACACAGTGGGATAAGAGAAGGGGGTGTCTTTAAAAGATCATTAGACACATTTTGAATAGGAAATACCAGGATGTGGCCTGGGGTGGACTCAAGTGGGATGCATTCAGTGCATGGCGGGGGTCTGGTCTACGAACACAATTGGAAAAAAGAAGGGTGAGCTGTGAAGATCGCTGGATGTTTTCCTTGAACATTTTCCACGGCTTCTGCAGCTCCTTACTTCTGGCATCGGCAAGATATAAGAAAAAAAAGCAGCGAAGGGACCAGCTCCCATAGTGCAAACACAGCTTGAACCCTAAATGAGCTGAAAACACACTGATCGCAGTATTAATGGGTCCACCACTAACGATACGTATGCACCAGAGCTGCAGCCACTGTAAAACATGGTGCGTGGCTCCGCATCTCTCTTTCTCTCGGGTATCTAAAACCACACTGGGAGCAATCTGTCCTTTTGCCTTGGAAGAGCCACTGCAGGAGGAATAAACAGCACTTTTCCCCTAATGACCCCTTTCCTCTTCCTCCCCGAGCAGAGCCCATTACCGTGACCTTTGCTTGGTTTCCAGTCACCCGTTCCTAGACCCGTCCCAGGTGGGTTAAACGGTGACAGAAGCGAGGCCGGAGGAGTTCAGGGAGCCTGACAGCGAATGACAGCGAGCAGCACTTGAACCTGGAAATTTACAGGAATGCATAGCGGCCGCGTTGCTCAGCCGGCTGCAAACCTGCTTCGCTCGAGGCTCTTCCCTCGGCAGGTATGATGGAATGAGGCACGCACTGCCAAGTAGGACATCAGTGCTGCAAACAAATGGAAAGTCATTATCCCACCAGCAATCTAGACATAGCAAAGGGCAGGCGGCGAGTGTAACAAAACCCCCCAAGTTACCGTACGTAACGGAGAGGGAGGGCGCAGGTTGCCATTAGACATGGTCCTGACCCGAAATATTCCCCCCATGGAAGATAAGAAGAGTGCAGAAGGTAATTCTTGGCATAAGCATTGCAAATGGTCACGGGTTCACCCTGGCCTAACATCCTGGCTCAAAATCCTCCCAAGTTTTCATGTTTCCAGCTCAGCTGGAGTCTCGAGTCTCGTCACCCATGTGAAAATCTGGATGTGGAGGGGCACAAGAATATGGATGGGGATGCGCCGAATAGTTAAGAGATTTGAGACGAAGCTACTGATGGTTATGTGCCAAATAGTTAAGAGATCTGAGAGGAGAGTATGCTGGGTATTATTGTGTTTAATGTGTGCGCCGGTGGTGAGCTTTCACCTCTCAGTATGAAGCATGGGGCAAGGACCGTGTCTCGCCCAGGGTCACAGTGAGTCAGATCACAGCCACAGCGAGATTGCACCAGCCCCCAGCTCTTAGCTCCATCTTCACCCCATTAGGCCAGGCTGCTGGTCCTGCTTCAAGTTGCACCAAGGCATATTTGGGTTGGATATTAGGAAGAACTTTTTCACCAGGAAGGTAGTAAAGCACTGGAACAGGTTACCCAGAGCGGTGGTGCAATCTCCATCCTTGGAGGTTTTGAAGACCTGGGCAGACAAAGCCTTGGCTGGGATGATGCAGTTGGGGCTGGTCCTGCTTTGAGCAGGGGTTGGACTAGATGTGACCTCCTGAGGTCCCTCCCAACTCTCATTTTCTATGAAACTATGGTTATCACTATGAAAGCCTCAAGTCCCCCCTGAAGAGAGATGACTCAGTGAGCCTTTGTGAATGCTTTCCCAGGCTACCGCTGTCCTTCGGCGATGATCCTGGCTGCATACAATGCCAGGGAAAGCCGGGGACTGTATCAGCAGGAAAGGACCCTGTTTGAGGCATCCCTTGACAATCTCCTAAGGAAAGCTAGTCAGTTGGGAGCGCAGCAGAGCACGGGGGTTAGGGCAGCACGGTCACCCCTCACATGCTATCTGTTCATAGGAGAAGGGGTGAAAATTTCTGTGGAGGAGGAGGGTTGAGGAAAAGCCTCAAAGAACAGAGCAGACCTTTACTGCCGTACCTCTTCATGCAACTCTGTGAGCTGGTTTGGAGGGTGGCGTGAAGCCAGCGCCTGCCTTGCATTGCCTCTGTCTCATACCCCTTTCAGATCCCCCCTGCCCATGGGGGCACAGTGCGTCTGCTCAGCATTGTAGCTAGTCTTTGCAGAGGGACACAGCTGGGGAACATCTGGCACTCCTGTACGGGTACTGAGCTCTAACACCCTTGCAGGCTGGATGTACAATGATGCCTCTTTTAACCAAATCTTATGAGGGACCAGGAAAACACCAGCCACTTGACCACTTGGTGATTTTTGGCTGGCTGCTGGTGACCGAACAGGTCGCATGCCCGTTCCTGAAATTCATCCACTTCCAAGGTGGAGCATGATGGCTATGCCGTGCCGGTGAAAGCACGTCACTGTTTTGGGGAGGGAAGGAAAAGTTCACTTTTCCAGCTGATGTTGCAGCAGGGGCTTTTATACCTGGTGAGCAGAATATAATTAAGCAGGTCATGAATTGTCCTGGGGAGGAGGAAGCATCTGCACTTGTGACTGTCTGAGACAATGCTCAGAGAAAAAAAACGAAAGCTAACCTTGCTTTTCCTGGAATCATCAGCTTTTTTTGGGCAGTGCCTTTTGCTGACAGTCATTAATCACACCTCCTTTATTAGCAGAGGCAGGACAGCCGTGACCTCAGTCAACCGCGGGTAACAACCAGCATTGCATTCATTTTTGAGAGATGACTTTAAAAACACCTTTTCCACCCGGCTCGCAATACGCAGGTGTCTATTCGAACAGCCCGGAGCCTTAGAGACACGGGTTGGGTGACCAATGGTGCTGGGAACCGGACCCACACGAGCCAGTAGCCTACGCTTTACTAGCTATGCAGTGGGGTAAGAGAGAGGGATGTTTTGAAAAGATCATTAGACATATTTCAAATAGCAAATACCAGAATGTGGTCTGGGCAGTTTGAATGCAAGCTGTTTGCTCCTGAAGCCTAGAAATTCATAGATGAGTGGCTTTTAGGCCTGAAGGGACTATTATAGTTGCCCTCCGTAACGCAGGCCAAAAGACCTCCCAAAGGTTCCTGTTCTTTTGGTTGAACTAGACCTACAGTTTTAGACGTTCCTCCGGTCTTGACGTGGATGCCGAAAAATGAATCCACGCTGCCTCTAGGAAGGTATTCCCATGGTTCATCATAGCTACCGTTAAAAATACATAGGTAAGTCAGGCCCACCTTGCAATGACCTTGAGAGAGTGATGGGATGGTGATTTATACCTAACGGCCCTAATCAGGGAGCAGGGCACTATGCAACCTAGTAAGACAAAGACAATGGCTGATGCCGAGAGTTCACAATATAGGAGCCAGATAATGTCATGTGCGGACCTACTCAGCAGAGCCCGAGTGACTTAGGAGCCAAGTCTCTGCCACAAAGGAGCAGGCTGGACGTTGCGAACGGTCAGTGAACTGGGCCCAGGGTTGGAGTATCGGGAGAGGCTGCAAGTCAGGATGGAGGGGTCCCAGCAGACCGAACGGCAGAAAGGCAAGTTGGAATAAACTTGCTCAGGGCGATCCTTCTCCATCGCTTAGCTCAAGTCACGGCTGTTCATGCCCCACTCCCTGCACCCCTGACCCCATGCAGCCTTTGAAGTAAGAGCCTATGCCTATGCCTTTTCTCCTGGAGCTCCCCAGCCTGCAAAGCCCTCTCGGAAAGGCTTCACTGAAGGGAAAGCCAGCAGCCTCACGGAAAGATGCCCTGACATGTCGCTACCCAGTGCTGCCAAGATCCTCCTAGTAGACAGACTCAGAGCACAAACCCTGGAAGGCAGTCGCCACTGATTAGGACACCTGCGTCCACTGACATAACACGGATGAAGGCTGTTGCAAGGTCAATGAGACAATCAGTCACTAATGGCAACTGCTGGTAAGAAACTCTCTCAAATACTACTAGCTAATTGCTGCGGAGAAATAGATACAGGGCCAGGTAAAGAGGTGTGGCTCCACTGGCATGGGGGAAAGCACATGCATTTACACCAGGGCTTGCAGTGCACCCTCCTGATCAGCGCTCCATGGGTAGGTGTGCTAGGGGGGAAGTTGTAAACGGACCTCGTGCAAGGGCTTTGGTGTCGTCCTGTTGTGCAACCTCTAGGAAGAACAACCTGGTGTCGGTGCTGTGCATAGGTGTGGATGGGAGAGGACCGACTAGAAGGATGCAGGAGAATATAGGCCAGATCCTCTGCTGGGATCTGCTGTCCTGCCTGTGCTCTGCCGGCTGCAAGGATGTTATATCTCTACCAACATCTGCAGGAGAAGAATGGCATCCCCTAGCCATAAGATGCAAGGAGCATCCTGGACCATGGGAACCCCAAGGGATCTGTTAGGATCTCAGAGGCCGCCTTTTAAAAGGCTTCTTGATAAAAGTTGGGGCTGAGATGAAACCTGCCGTGGAGGCTGGATGTGATTGTGAAACAGGGAAGGGAGCCAGCTGGATCCTCTTGCTGTCACTTTGTCTTCATGCTCTTGCACTTCCCATCCAGTTAAAGCTGCTTATTGAAATGAAGGAGGTATGGCTGGCTGCTGTGGATGGCAATGCCCGAGTTCCAGTCCTGGAGATCAGAGTCGACATGCCGCTGGGCGGAGAGATGCGTCACCAGGCAAGGAAAACTGGAACAAGGGTTGGGCAAGATACAGGATACAGGCCGTCTAGACAGCAGCCCGGGAGATGCAAATAGCACACGTCGCTCACGCTCACGTGCAGTTACATCATGTGCGCCCTGGCAGTGACTGTCTCTGATCTTTGGGCTCGTCTCTCAAGTCACATGTGCAAACTTTGGTTTTACCGGGGTCAGCAGCTCCTGCAGAAGGTGTTGGCTCTTCTACTGCTTTCGACCTATACGGGGATGTGAAGAGGAAGAAAAAAAATTCACGAAACATCTAAACACAGAGCCCTGAAGGTTTCTACCTGACCCGAATGCACAGCCCAGCTTGCTGTGGAGAACCTGGGCCTTGCAACAACAGCTTTTGAGTGGTCTGGAAAATCAGCTAGCATCAAATCTAGCAGCATCCAAATAAATGCTAGAGATTTCCAACTTTTTTTGTGCTCACATCAGAGAAGGATAGCCCATTGCTCAGGTCATTAACCTTTTCCCTATCCAACCCACCAAGTCAGGGTGCTTCTGGTTTGACAGGTTTTGCTGTTTCATAACTAACGGAGGTTTTTCAGAAAGATTTTTTTTCCGGACACGTCTGCTCCTTACATTCAGAAATGCCTCCGGTACTTTCCTAGCCATATCACCTCTCTGACCACTGTCATCCAAGAATCAGTCATTGTCCATCTTTTGCAATGCTGTCCCAAGAAGTTGGGGCTTTTTTGCACCTCCTGGCAGCTGGTTCAGGCTTGATTCAGGCTGGGGGAAAATGCTGGCGTCTCGCTCTTAACACACTGCAGCTCGGAGAAGGGTAAAGCTGCGACTCCTGCATGCAGAGCCCGCGATGGGAGTAAGCAGATCGAGTTCTTACGACACCTGCCAGGGTAGATGGCTATCTCCACCCTCCAACCCCCCACCCCAGGGAGTTACTTGGTTGCTTGATTGCACATGGAGCTCTTCTCGAGCCCGGGGCACTCGATACTATCTTCAACAAATATTTGCTTCTCGCAAATTTGAGAAAAAGCAGAAACGAGCTCCCAGCAACAACCTTCAGTGCCAGGGCAGTTGGATCTGGATGGGGATGAAAGGACGGAGCTGGTTTCTGTGGCTTGGATCTGTTTTCAGAAGTTACAGGTGGTGTCATGTATGAGAGGGAAGGGACAGGGGCCGTGCTGCAGGGCACATGGGTGAGTTATTGCTCCGGCGGCAGGGCACAGACAAGACCTGTAGTTTTAAAGGCCCGGCTGGCTCAACCCTTTCACCGTGCCAAAGCTCCAGAAATCCTCATCTGACCTACGGGGTGCAGCCCTGCGAGGGTCTTTGGGCTGCGCTGCAAGGACCAAAACCCAGAGCCGTTTGTCTCTGACTCCTAGAAACTGGAATCTGGATTCAAGCCCCTCAGGTTTCAAAGATATTCATGTCCCCTCTCCAAGGCGAGACAGGCTGATGAACCCACTTGCAGGAGCTTGCTAAGGACCGCTCGGTAGCAGCGTCATGGCTTGTGAGCCCCTTTCCCGCTCACCAGCCCTCCCTGGTGCAACCCCACTGACTTCCCCCACTGGCAGGATGGATGCAAGACCAGAGCGAGGGCCGTGGCATTTCTTGGTGGCTCCTCACCTGTGGTCTGTCCAGGGTGCAAACCTGGTGAGACTCCAGCCTGGGGACAATAATCGATTCCTCTTGAACGGTGGATCACCTGGGAATACACGCAGCAATAATGGGCTATACCCCCAGAGTGCCTTCTGACTGCAACGGTGCTATGGCAATGGGATGGGCTTGATCCAGGTGACACCAAGAAACTAAGGCACCATGCAGAAGTCAGACCTCACGACTGCCCTAGAAGTGGCCATCTCAACTGAGACCAGGTCGATTTGGAGACTGGACTACTGGCTTATCACCTCTGCTCTTGCCAGGACATATTTAAGGCACCCTTGGGGAAGCCTGCATTACCCCTGCTCTGCTTGCACCTACATAAAGAGATTATAGGCTTTTGCCCTCCATCTGCTCCTTCGGCTTGGCAAAACATTTGGGACCAAACCCTGTGTGCTCTCACCAAGAAGATGAAGCTTCCTGGCCTGTTTCAGATGAAGACCCTGAAGGAAAAAGGCAGCATAGTAGAGACGGCCAGGAAGTTTTGGGTGAAACTCATTTTCTCAACAACAGCAAAAAATCTATTGATAGATCCATAGCTTGTAAGGGATGTTATATCGGGTCCAGCCCCCCGCCCCTGGGCAGGAAAGACCCCTGGGGTCAGATGACCCCAGCAAGGTGGGCGTCCAGTCGCTTTTTGAAGATCATTAAAATGTTAATTTTTCATGGGAAAGGGGCAGTTTCAGTACATTCAACTCCAAAAAAAACCCAACAAAAAACCCCCAGAAAAAACAGTGCGCTATTGATTAAATGTCCCATTTTGACATTTTTTTGAGGTGAAAAATGGTACTTCTCTGCTTCAAGTGACCTTTTCATTTCAAAATCTAAGCTCATGCTGGTTCAGAAGAATAAAAAAAAAATGTGGCGAAAATCACAAAGGAAGCTTTTTGAAATAATCCAAGCAAAACCCTTTGACAGATGCAAATGGAAGAAATCTCGGCCCTCTCAGAAGTTGTTGTGGGGTGGGAGAAACATCTCCCAGCCGGCTCGTGTTATAAGTGACCCGTCCAAGGTGATAGTCAGGGTGGGATCCCAGCTCTCCTGGGGCCTCGTGCCACCCTGCAAAGCCCATCCTTTGCCTTCACCCCGGAGGTACGCCACCGTCATTAGATGGCAACTCAGCTGCTTATAAGCACAAGAATAAAGACTTTCCCTGCAAGAGCTCGCTCCTTCCCACATGCCCCAGGTGCAGCCAGAAAGGTAAGGAAAGACTGGGGGAACTGGGTTGATTGAGTCTGCAGAAGAGAAGACGGAGGGGGATTGAATAGCAGCCTTCACCTCCCTGCAGGGGGTTGCAAAGAGGATGGAGCTGGGCTGGTCTCAGTGGGGGCAGATGACAGAAGGAGCAATGGGCTCAAGCTGCAGCAAGGGACTACCTGCTGTAGGTCAAGGTGGAACAACTGGAAAGAGTCCAGCGGAGACTGACAACAATTATTAGATGTCTAAAAACCAAGATTTATAAGAAAAAGGTTGGGAGACTTGGGACGACTTAACCTGGAGAAGAGACGACCGCGGAGGGTTTGACAACAGTCTTCCCTTGTAAAGGGTTATTCAAAAGAGACTGGTGATAAACTATACCCTGCGGTTGCCCAGAAGAGGACATGAAGCTATAAGTTTAAATGGTAGCAAAGGAAATTTAGGATGGATATAATAAAGAGCTTTCTAAGGATGATGGTGGTTAAGATCTGGAACAGATCAGCGAGGGAGGATGTGGAAGGGTTTAAGTACAAGTTAGCAAAGACTTGGTCCGAATGGTTTAGACAGGGATGACCCTGCTCTGAGCAAGGATTTGGACTAGACCTGGTTTCCTATGATTTGACTCTAAGAATTGAAGGATTGGGAGTATAATTCATTCCCATCCACATGGTTCTGGAAAGCACGTCGTCTCAAAATGACAATACAGGTGTGATGGATAAAGGTAGTTGTGATGATGAAGGTGTGTGACTTTGACCCAGAGCATTTTCTAATTAAAAATGAGCAGAATCTGGTATTGCTCGAACACATGTTAAATGAATGAAGTCCTGGCTAACAGGCCCATGTCAATGGGGAATTGTCTTTGAATAAGAGTTTTTCTAGTGGCAATCCACCATGGGCTGGCACCAGGTCCAATACTATTCCACATTTTCATCAATGATCTGGAATTAAACATGTCATCACTGCCAGTAGCGTTTGTGGGTGACACGAGACCGGTGCAAAGGTGAAGAGGAACGAGGCTATGGCAGCCACAGAAAACGATCTGCATTTCTTGGGCCCTTTCAGACAAAATGTGCATTCAAGTCATCAAATATAAAGTTAGTCTTCTAGGAGCCAGGACTGCAGGCCAGGACGGGGGACCGTAACGTGGAAGACAGCGCCTCTGGGATGAATATGGGGAGCACAGTGGACAAGCCTCTGAACAGGAGCTTGGCAGACAAGGATCTTTTGGTCAATCTGATATCTTTTATTAGACCATCGCAAATAGTTGGAAACATTCATCTTTGCAAGCTTTCAGGTGCAAATACCCTTTGTCAGGCTGAGGAAGTGTGTGCAGGAGCGTCACACCTACATTGGAGCAAAAAAGGGGACAGTGCAATTCTTAGGTGCCAGGAGAGTATACTGAAAATGGCACTAATGTGACCAACCGGGAAATAAATGCAGGGTCTATATTTTTTCTTAAAGGAGGCTGAATAAGGGTGGAGAAAGGAGACTTCCAGCAAGACATTTCGAGGCCCTGCAGGGAGAGGTTTAAAGAGCTCGGTCTATTTAGCTTATCAAAAAAAGGAAGATTGAAAGGTAACTTGATTATAGTGCGTAAGTACTTTCGCAGGGAGAAAATGCATGATACCAGAGGGCACTTTAATCTCGCGGAGAAACGCAAACCAAGAACCAAAGGCCGGCTGCTGCAGCCAGGCGCATTCAAATGAGCTCTGAAGGCACGCATGTCGAGCGGGGAGGTGATTAACCACCGGATCCCGCTACCCAGGGGGGTGGCGGGATCTCCATTTCTTGATGTCTTCAGATCCAGACGGGCTGTCTGTCCGGAGCGTATCCCCTAGCCAAACACCAGTCATTGGACTCGCTGCGGAGGTAACTGGGTGAAAGTTAATGCGGTGTGCTATACCGGACACCAGATTAGATAATCGACTTGTCCCGGCCGGCCTGAAACCCTGTGAATCTATGAATGAGAACTAGTAACCGAGGAAGAAGGACCTAGTTCCTATCATGGTGAGAAAGTGCAGAGAAAAAGGCACGTTGGGAGGCAAGGGGAGACGCTGCGCAAAGGGGGCCTGGGGCATCCTGCTGGTGCCTTCACGGCACTCAAGATGAAGTGCGTGTGTGTGTGCATGGATGTGCATGTGTGTGTGTGCTCATGTGAGTGAAGCCGCCCCCCCGACCCTCCAGGGCTGGTGTGGAAGGGAGAGTGAAACCATCCCGACAGAGGCTCAGATGTCCATCTGCCTATCTCTCTGCTTGTCTGCCTCCCTTTGCTCTCTCTTTCTCTTCTTTTCCAGACTGCATGAGAAATAGCTTGATTAGTTTGTAGGGCTGGGTTTATTGGCCTCTGGACAGGCGGTTTAAACGGTGGGGGCAGCGAGCAAGCGTGTTTGGTGTGTGCATGCATGGGACTTGTTGAGGATGAGCTAAGTAGAACAAGTGCATCTTGGATGGAGTTTGCAAAGCAGCTAATTCTGTGGTTGTCCATCGCTCTGGCGGGAACAAGACCCCCAAATCCTGAGATCGTTGCATCTGCTGCTCTACACACACCCTTGGCTTGCTTGCTGAGGAGTAAATGCTTGGTCCTGGAAGTCAGTGGCAACTGCAAATAGCACATTGCAACTGCAAAATACTGCAAATATTCAGGCCATTTATGTATGTGCCAACAGACACCTACGTGGCCTTTATATACGTGCCAATAGACACCTACTTGCCTCAGTGGGCTGTCTAAGATCCCATACCAAGTCCATACAGTGCAGGGGAGCAGTACCTCGGTCTGATGAGTGGCTTTCATCTCCAAACAGCAATGCAAAGAGCACTTTGTGAGATGCAAGGTCCCCATCAGAAGCTCGCAGGAGGCGCTCCAGAGCAGCGGAAAAGAAAACTCCAGAAATTAGTGAAAAAGTGAGTTGCTGAAGGAACAACGAGGTGCATGCAATGGGCAGGCGTTTTAAATCAGATGCATCAGGGCTAGTTCCCTTTCGATAAGCTTGTAAACATTCAAAACAGCATTTCCTTTTGTCTCCTCCTATTGAACAGAGAAACATTTTCAGGGCCAGCTGTCCATATCGGGGCACTCTGCAGCGGAGGACCATTTGCATTTGCTTGCGGTTTTCGTGACCGCGCCAAAATGAATCCCGGATGGAATTCCCTCGACTTCAGTCGAGTTACATTTGAGATCACTTTGACTTTGAGGCCTTCAATCGCATTGCCAATGGGTTTGCTAAAGGGATATTTCCTACTTTGAATGCAGAGATTCTGGGCAGAAGTTCTAGTTTTGCAACCTGGATGCGGTCCTGCATATCTTAAGGGAGTTTTAGTAGTTTTGATGCTGAAGAAACTGTCCCTGGCAGTAGATGACACGTCTTATTTCCCTCCAGTGTCTCAAGTGGGTACATGCAATTGCTTGCTTGATGTACCTGTTCTGTAAATACCAAATACAAAAGGGGCTTCTTTTTTGAGGGCTGTCACTCAGGCAGCAGGATTATGATGTTCATGTGAAGAGTGACAGGCATGCAAGGAAAAAGGGAAAAAAAGGAACTCTTTTTCCTCTAGGAAGATGCTGATCAGGGTTCAAAATGCCTCTTGAAAAGCAGATGCTAACTTAATAAATATTATTCCCAGTGATCTTTGATCCATGGGGTAGCAGTGTCTTGCTTTTACCAAAATCTCTGTGTAGCAAACTCGATGTAACATGAAGGAAGAAAGCAGCATGGATCAGTTGATTCAGGATTCGAGGGAATATAATTTCCCAATATCCCACCTACCCTATTCAATAAGTAAAGCGGTATACCAGCAGCAATGTCAGGCCCATACATTTTCAATTTTCTAAGTGTTTTCCAAAGAGTCCTTACTCTGAGTCATGACCCCTTTTTATTGGGAGCAGTCTACTGCCAAGTGTGCCGTGTCCTTCCCCAGAAACAGCTGCATTCCTGAACAAAACGAGACCCACGACGCTGGCCCAGGGCTGCTGCTGGAGGCAGCGGATGTCTCTTTTGTTCCTTTTCTTAACAGGCTTTGACATTTCCTTTTCTTACTCGAAAGAGTTCGGCCTCACAAACGTCATATCGGAGTGACAAACCCTAATTGACAGACTGTGCCATTACCAAAAAGCTTCTTGTTGCTCCCCTGGCATCAGACCCAACTGCAGACTTGCCTCTATGGTGAGAAATCATAATGCAGCTGCTTAAATCTCCCTGACCAAAAAAACATATATAGGCTTCGGTTTCAAGCCAAGGTTTCCGAAGAATGGGAGAGATCAAAGAAGCTTAGGAGGCACTAATCTTCGCTGTTGCACACCGAGTTTTCGGCAGAGCCGGGTCTCCCGATGGATCACGTAGGCGCGGGTTCAGCCTGGGATGTTACTTGCATCGGTGGTTCATCTTTTACTCCGGTCCAGACAGTAAAAGCACATCGGCTCGCTTGGATTTCAGCTTAGCCCTTGCATGCAATTTTGTGACATGATTAACTCTTCAGCTACAGCCACCCACCCTATGGGATCAGCCTTTCTTTTTGTCCCCGGTCTTGCACCAGATAAAGCAGCCGTCCTCCCGGCAGCAGCACCCTCAGCCTTTTAGTTGCACCCAGATTTTGCTCATCCCCGAACATGCTGCAGAGGCTGAGCAGGGCTCAGTGTACCCTGCGATCTGTCCAGTGGAGGGAGCGGGAAGGACCGCGTGCTGCGGAAAGACCCCAAATGTGGCAAGACTTTTCTCCGGGGCCGTCTGCCTTTGTTTTGCAGCTCCAGCAATGGTAATGATTAGTTTACCTAGGTTTTACCATCCAACCTGTTTGACCACCCATGCTGGTCATCTCTGCAGCAAGCAGAGCCCCTCTGGGTACGGAGGGCCCGTCAGGCTGACGGCGGCTCACCTCCCCGCCCCAGCTCTGCCCCGTGCCCTGTTTGTTTAGACGTCTTTCAACTTTTAAGACTTCCCTTCTGCCTGGTTCCTGCCAAGCAACAGATCACGGAACAATAATGCCCTGTACACTGAGGTATATGGATTAAATGTTCCCAAACAATTGAGTCATTAATGGCTCTGGAAGGTCGGGGAGTTTTTGGCTTCCACTGTCAGCTGTCTAAAAATCACAAATGCAAAGGGCAGGGCAGGGGATGGCAGTGTTCAGCGTCTGCCCATCTTGCTCAGGTCCTTGAACATTCAAGGGTCACTTAACTGGCCTGGCAGGGCTAATCTGACAGCTGTGGAGAGGGGAAGTCCATTCAGGGACTCCTTTGTCTCCACATCTTTTTCACTGGAGCCTCTGCCTCTTCTCCCTTGATGATAAAGGCTACTCAGAGCTCCCAAAGAAGGAGAAACAGCCAAGGAGCCAGCCGAAATCAGAGAAGGGGAGTCTTCACTGAAAATAATTGCACCAGAAACCATGAAGGATCTTTGCAGAGTTGGGCCTAAGAAGCCAAGTGCAGACAACGATTGCAAAGCTCTCAGCCCCTTCAGGGAGGGCTTCTAATATGGGCGCTCGGTTGCAGCTGAAACCACTTTGGACTTGACCTTTCTCGGGGTGCAGGTGAGTCCCTGACCCAGGCTCATTTCTGCTTTCATGGGTTTGCTTGGAGACCACAATTGTCAACCGGCTTTGCAAGTCCTACTTGCATCAGTGCTCGTGATGAAGACTTCTTTTCATCCCCACCCCAGTGCCTCTTTTGTGTGGCATTGCTCTGCAATTAGGACATTATCCCCCATGTAGCACGCTGCCGCCCGAGCCCATGAAGACTCCCCGGGCAGGCCAAGCTCCAGGAAGACCAGGTGCCAGAGAGGCAGCCCATACCTCTATGACTTCATTTACTCATTGGGAATCTGCTCCTTACTTTACTCGAGTCTCAGTGAAGGACTTCACAGAGGAGGAGTTTGATGGACTGGCTCGAATGAAGAGAAGGTGGCAGCTTGGGGAAGTGGAAAGGGACGTTCAGCTGTAAAGGGGGCCTGAAACAACTGATGAGGACAAGGGGAGATAAAGAAGCCAAGGAGAATATCCCAGCATGTTTTGTGTGTGGAAGAGGATAGCACGAGAGAGGAATCATCAATGAAGAGTTTGAAGTCTGGACTGGATATAGACAGTGATCTTGGCTCAAACCCAACTGCTTTTTAAAGCATCAAACACAAGAGGATTATGAAAACACACCCAGCAAGATGAAAGGATCTCTGTGCAAGTTGGAGAGGGAGGGTTATCCAGTGGTAAAAGAAAGAAAGAAAGAAAACAGCTGGGAGCTGGCACTATGAGCTGTGTCCGTGATTGCTGAAAGCCCTTGGAGAGCCCACGCTCTCCAAAACATTGCCATGGCCATTCACTTCTGACACCTAAGAGCTAATGCTCAGAGATGCTGAAGACCCATTAAGGAAGCATGGAGGTCTGAGTGCTGAAATCTGGGCCTGGCTTGGCTCGAGAGCACCCCTTGGACATTTTGAAAACTTGCTGCTGCGGAGATGACCAGCCAGGGTGGTGAAACGAGCTGGATGGTAAAAGTAATAACTTCTACTCACCATACAATGAGTAACATCTCCCATCGTCCCAGGTGCCACGAGGCTTATCCATAGTAGTTAATGCATGAAAAGAAGGTCTACAAATGGAAATCTGCCAGGCGGTGCAAAATGCACTTTACAACCCTCGCTTCCTTCCCCCCAAAGGTACTTCTGTTCCTTGCATTGCATTTTCAATCCATCAACAGCACGTTAGCAAATCTCCATGCCAGGAACTCCTCCTCATCAGAAAGGCTGGGGTATGTTGATACAGAATCTGGCAGGCTCCTCCGGCCAGACTGATGCAACCTGGTTCCTGAGAACTGCTCCCAGCTGCTTGTGCTGTTGCCATTTACCGTAGCGGAAAGTTTGCTAACTCTCATCCCGACCTTGCCAAAGCCTCCACCCTTCCCCCCCGCGCGGTCTTCCTCTTGCCTCTGTTTGGTCTTGCTGTTTGCAGCGACGCCAGGCTGAGCCGTAGGGTGTTTTGATCTGCCTCTGCTTTATTTCACTCTGTTTAAACTCTGGCCTTGATGCTAGGAGAACCCCAGTCACGCCAATGCTCACTCATTTCAGGGATGTTACATGTGGGCTCGTCCGTGGGAAGCCCCGGCTCACGATCTGGCCTGTGCCTTGATTAATCAATGCAAATGACTCTGAATCACCGTGGAAGAACCACTGGCGATGATCCCCGAGTCTCTGGGCAGATGTGGCTTTGTGCAGTGATGTCCAGGAGCAGGAGCTGCACCAAAGATGCTCCATTGACCTATCAGTCAACACATCCTGGTAGACCACCGTAGGCTAAAGCACCGCGTTGACGAGATCCATCAGATGGGTCAAACGCTGCTAGACAATGATTGATTCATGTGACTCCGTGACAGCTTGGGCCAGGTCTGGATAGGACCTTGGCGTGTACTTCAGGGAACAGACAATGCCATTTTCAGCCTAAGCCCTTGCTCTTGGCTGCCATTTCTTCCTGCAGGCTTCATTTGACATCTTCCCATTCTTCAAAGAGCCATTGTTCTCCTATTTGCACAGAGGCGTGGTGATGGTGAGACCCGGGCCGAGCGCCAGCAGGTGCTGTGCAAAGTGCCCCAGAGCAGCTGCTAAAAATGCATGTCAATGCTGGCGACTTGCCCTGCCACTCTGGGCCAGCTCACGGTGAACACTACTGCGACTGTCCTATCTTCTCCCGAAGCCCAGATGTTCAGATCCCCTTGCAATCTACACCAGGCTTTGCTCCCACTGCTCCCAAGTGCTAACCAGCTGACATCTGTTGTTCCACCCTTTCCATGAGATTGCTTTTCATGCAAGTTCTGGCCAGAAGGAAAAGTCACTCGCATTGGACAGGATAGGCTGGTCTGCTGGCTCAGTCAGGATTGGGATCCTCTGCTGAAGCTGCCAGATGTGACATGGACCCTAGCAATAGAGCTAAAATGGAAAATTCACTTTGCATAAGCCACCAGGCACTAACAATGCTTATCACCTCTGATTGCAGCTGGATTTTAATTGCCTGCCTAGGAAGAAGAGCATCCTGCTAAAAAAATCTCACCCATATAACATTCGGACATAGAAAGTTGCCCTCTTGCCTTTCCTCGCGGTGGACCTTGCATTCTGGCTGTTGTGACTGGAGATGAAACCAGACTTCCTTCCCTGAGTCTAGCCGTGTCCTTGAAAAGAAAGGGGATCTTTTGGTTGTGGCCCAAACCTGGGTTTCTGAAGACCTAGGCCATCCAAAATCTCATTCCCAGCCTTGAGCTTGTCAAGGACTTTCTCCACCTGTTCATCCCCACTTCTGTAAAATGTGGACCATGGTGCTTCTCTCTCGCTTGCCTATTTACATTGTAAGTACGTCTGAGGATTTTACAGCACGTAGCAAAGGTGAAGTACCGCGGTTTCCATTCAGAGGCAAAGGAGCTAATGCCCCGAGAGACCTACCGCAAGTCTTCTTGACCTTTCTATACCTGTTCTTGTACTTTAACTACAAAGGAGGTTACCATACTATCTCACATACAACACGCCCCGACTACAATATGCACCTTGTTTTTGAAACTCAGAATGAAGACTTTTTTTTCCCCAAAAAGTTACGACTGCACAGAGCAGGGACAGAGCCTGTTATTAAACTCACTCACCCTCCCTGTCCTCCTTAACTAAATCTGAAACCCCAGCTGCTGCTGAAGATTGATTCCTGTGGATGGATCTAGGATTTGAATCGTAGCTAAATAGTATCCCAGGCTGTGATTTAGGAGGGGAGAAACCAGGAGCACCTACCAGACAGCGAAATTGCCCTAAGACAGATTAACTTGATTAGTGGAGTATCCAAAGCATTAAAAATGAGAGACAATCATTAACATCAGTGGAGTGAAGAACAATGAGCCAATAAATCACCTGACTCCCTCAACTGCCTGAATAATAATGCCACAGCTGCTTCACATATCAAAGCAGGATGCTTCTATCATGGGCAGGAAATCAGCTTCCCAGCTCGATACAACACCCCCACCCCAATTTTGGGGGTGTGATTTTTGGGGGAAAGGGCACGTGTGGTATGTAAGAAATTACAGTGTTATGGAAGGGACCTGGTGTTTAAAGCCCCTTCTTCAGCAGTACTTAAAATGCATCTCCATACACTTGGAGCAATTTAAATGTTTTGAAACAAGTCTCTAAGTGTGGCCAAGGGCGCTCAAAGGGAAGGGAAGGCTGGCAGGTTAATTGATAAAGGCTACAGCAAAGGATGGAGCTAGACTTCCGCAATGTGGAGTCCAAACACCACCCCAAGACCTGTAACTGTGGATGGAAACAGGGGTGGCCTGTTCGTGGAGCGCACTGTACCAGGCAGAGAGGGGAGCAGATCGGCAGAGGAGGGATCCAATATGAGGGATAAGGAGGCTGTGATGGACAATTTGGGGGCAGAAGGGTGGTAATGAGGGTTATGGCTGGTAGGGGAATCTTGCACAGATTGGGCACATCCATTGGGAATGCCTCAGAGAGAAGGAGGAGGAGGAAGATATGGAGGGGTGTGATTAATGTTTAGCATTTATACTGTAATGGCACCAAGGATTGGCAACCAACCCCCTGCCATAGGTGATGAACAGATGCACAGAAAGGGCAGAGAACTGTGCAACCTCCAGGCATGAGTGTTCAAAGAGGCAGTGACTAGATCTGTGCACAGCTGCTGTGATTGTAAGAGATAACGGTCTGGTCTCCATATAGGCCAATGTGCACCCAATTCCCCTGCTCCATATAATCATAGACCATGAGGGCTGGAAAGGACCTCAGGAGGTCACATCTAGTCCAGCCCCCTGCTCAAAGCAGGACCAGCCCCAACCACATCATCCCAGCCAAGGCTTTGTTTAGCCGGGTCTTAAACACCCCCAAGGATGGAGACTGCACCACCTCTCTGGGGAGCTTGCTCCAGTGCTTCACCACCCTCCTCGTGAGAAAGTTTTTCCTAATATCCAACCTCGATTTCTCTTGCTGCAACTTGAGCCCATTGCTCCTTCTGTCATCTGCCCCCACTGAGACCAGCCCAGCTCCATCCTCTTTGCAGCCCCCTGCAGGGAGGTGAAGGCTGCTATTCAATCCCCCTCGGTCTTCTCTTCTCCAGACTCAGTAAGCCCAGTTCCCTCAGCTTCTCATCACCAGTCCTGTCCCCCAGGCCCCCAACCATTTTCATTGCCCTCCATTGGACTATCTCCAATGTGTCCACAGCCTTTCGGCAGCGGGGGGCCCACAGCTGGACACCGGACTCCAGATGTGGCCTCACTGGTGCAGAATAGAGGGGAAAAATCACTGCTCTCGATTTCCTGGCAATGCTCCTACAATGCAGCCCAGGATGATGTTAGCCTTCTGGGCAACAAGGCCACACTTCTGGCTCACAGCAGTTGCCTAGATAAATCAGGCATGCAACAACGTGTGTGCAATCACACGCCTAATCCACTTATAAAAAGCAGGCCCCAAATACCCCTTTGCCAATGAAACTACACAGTACAAATCCAGCCAGGACCCAAAGAGGTGAGCTGCCAGGGGCTTTGAACAATGCACCAGCCCATCTGTCATAAATAGAGGCCACAAAAGGCCCACTGGCTGCTCACCCTGGTCTTTGCCTTGTGTGTCTAAATCATTAAAAAAAAAATCTGGTCCCCTCTCTCTCTCTCTCAAACTGGCCCCCATCCATTTTTCTGATACTTTCTCTGATCAATGCTGGTGACAAGGCATGGATAGTAAAGTGGTCACCTATAAATAGCTGTCTGACTCTTTGGGGTCTTTTCCATTTTCAACCAAAATTGGAAGGGGCGAAGGAAGGGGTTGCTTAAAAAAAGAACAAACAAACTCCAAAATCTTCTTGTTTTTGGTGACAAGTTGTCACGGACAATGACAATAAATGTCCCAATCCCCTCCACTTATTATCCCCAGGCCTCCTCATGTATTGCAGGTGAGCCTGAGGCACTTTGTGCTCCGTGCTCAGGGTCTGCAAACAACACGCCCGATGCAGACTATCCGATACACAACACGCCGTTTTAAACCCCCTTGCAAAGCAGGTTGGGTCGAGGCGGGATGGCTTTCGAGGGTGCAGATGCCTCCCCATCCAAGTAGGTACAGAGGCATTGACATCCTCTGCCAAGTGTTGTGCAACTATGAAGTCCTCCTGCTGGCTTCCCAGGCTGCTTTGCGAGTCAGTCTCCTCCCAGAAACAATGGCATTGCCTGGCTCCACGAGGCAGAGGCGGGTGTCAGGGAAGTCACATTCACAGCCAGTGTTGTCCTTAAAGCATCACATGCCTGCCGTATAGGCTGCACCTGGGACCTGTGCTATTGTGATGTCTGTATACCGTGCAGCCCAGGCCATTTGTGGTTTCCTCTCTGAATCTCGCCTCTGCCCACAGCGACGTACAGAAATAAGAGTGTGGAGAGGAGATGTGACTGCAGCCTTCTTACCAACCCAGCCAGCGGCACTTTTGTGCCTGCTCCAGCTCGGCCTGCCGTGCCTGCTCCAGACAGCCATAGCAGCTCGGGAGTCCTACCACCCACCGCCCTGCTCCACGGGGAAGCCACGGAGATGCCCCTCCTCTCCCTCCGTGCTGCGGGGCTTCAGCCTTCGATCCGCTCACTTGGGATGAAACCACCTCACTTCCCCCTCCCGGAAATAACATGAGCAAAAAGGAGAATGACTCATGCCGATGTGTGTGCTCACGCATGCACACCCATGCACACACACACCCCCACCCCCGTACCTCCCCCCACGCACACACACAATGTGGGCCTGGATTAAAGCACTCTTTCAACCAGCCTTTCACCTCTGGTTCACAGGACCCAGCCGGGTGAAGGAGCAAAACAAATCAGAATGGGTCTGAGAGACCCAAGAAGCAGCACAAGTGCAAATTGAGTGTTGTCACCGTGCAACGAGAGCTTTCTCCTCGTGGCATTCATTTCGTCCATCGGGCTCATCACTGGGGGATTATGTTGAATCAGCAGGGGAAGAGAGTCAGCTCCTAGTTATGTGGAGTGCTTCATATGCAAGTAGCTGTTTCCCATCCAGATGTTGTCAGCAAAACCAGATGTGGAGGTCGGCTTTGGGAGAGGTGGGGTGGTCTCAGCATTTGGCATTGTTACAACTGCAAAGAGTGGTCTCCTTCCCCATCCTTGCTTTCAGTCAGGAGTGAGAGCAGAGCATCTAAATTTGTCACAGATGCTTATGTGCCCGCTTGGCCTTTCGAGCTGGCTGGTGTTGGTGGCCGGTGATGTCCCTGGCCTGCCGGGGGCCCAGACTCTGGCCCTGTCACTCCATCTTCCCACCAACTCCATCGCTGACAACAGTTTGAAAGCAGCGTTCGAGCGAATGCAACTGTGGATCATTTGCAAAGTCTTGCCAACGTGTCAAGTATAACTCAGCCCTGATCTAGGCCACGGCTCCTGGTTAAACCCAGTGAAAACCAGGTGTCCCTCTGGTGTGGTCTCTCATGTCTAGCAGTCACCAGAAACTAGGGCCCAGCCTTCATCCACCATGATGCCAGTTTGTGGAGCTGTGGGATGGGGTCTTTCCCTGCACGATGCCAGGATCTTGCTGGCATCTGCGGCAGGAAAAGCAATCAACTACCCCCTACCACGTGCTTGAAACCGCCGTGATCAACCCCACCATGGCAATGGTGTTGGATGAAGCCCTCTGCTTGTGTTTCCCAGAAGCACAGCCACTCCCATCCTCTTTGCTCAAGGATTTTCCCATCTCATCCAACCCTTACATCCAGTGCTGAGGGAGCTGATACACTCTGTTATTCATTAGGCATTAGCCTCTCAAGGGTTGGCTGCCTTCTCCATGCCCCTCAGCTAGGCTAAGTTTCCTTGGCACAAGGCATGGGGATAGATCAGATGCCTGCTGGGCGGATGCTGGCACCCTCCTGCAATTCACTTTGACCACTGCTGTCTTTTCCATATTGCCCCCTGCCCCTTCAGTCCCGTCCCCTTGAGCAATTATATTATTATTTCCTTCAGGTTGGGCATGATTAGGATGAGGATGGTGAAATCCTCCAGGAAGGAAGTGGTATTGCCAATTCAGTCAATAACTTTTTCGTCCTGAGTTGGGACAGAAGGAGGGTCTTGATGCTGGTATGAGGAGTGGGGAGATTAGGACTTTAGATTAAGCTTTTCTATGAATCCAACCCACTGCTTATATAGAAACATTGCACGATTAGCCAAAACAATGTTACGGTCAAATTAAAATCCTTGGATTCAGCATGGAAGAGACCTGCCTACATAGTCCACGTATGGTATATAGTATACGTATGGCACGTATAATAGAGAGTCGCCCAGGCATGCCGGCTCCTGGAAAGCAAAAGGGATCAAAATGCACTGTCTTAAATGTCAGGTTCAAGAGGTGATTTGGTCAAATCCCCTGAGATAAGAGAAAGCTGGCTTGCGGTCAGCGAGGGGTGCTAGCAGGTGGCATGTCAGAAGGACACCCATGTCATGAAAATAAATAATACGAGATGCTGGTGGCTTGCCAGAACCGGGGAATCCATCGGAGGGTCATGCAGTCTGCTGAAACCCAGGGCATAAGGAGACTAAAGGAGGAAAAGGAGGGTGTTGCAAAAGAGAGCAAATGATCAAATTGCTTCTTTCGTCACCGGCGGTGGTTCTGGGTGGCACCCATCTTTTACAGGCAAAAAGAAGCCAATGCTCTGTCCAAGTGCAGGTCAGAAGAAGAAATGCTGGAACACAGTGATGAGCTTCAAAGCAAAAAGGCACGAGGACCAGATGCCCAGCCCAAGGGTTCAAAGGGAACTTCTGGCTGCCGTAGCCGAGCGGCTTAGAAGATTTTCAACGCCTCCACTAAGCTCAGTGTTTATCTCAGAAGCCAGAAGGGGTAGCAAGGCTGTGACCGTGTCTCTTGGTTCAAAGCTGTGTTATAAACATGAAACAGCCTCCAACTTCAAAGTTTCGCACGCCTTTCTAGAGAACACAGGCCCCGCTTGGAGAAAGCCTGGCTCAGCTCTTTTGCCACGGTACTTTCTGTTGAATATTTGGGTGATGTTTGAACCCTTCAACTGAAAGCAAAACTCAGCGGGCGTGAAGGTAAGTCAATGGAAAGTGATCACACGAGCTGTGATGAACTGAAACCGCCCTGGTGTGCACAGCTCAGGCATCACAATGCCATTGGGTTTGCATCGCTGCACCTCGCTGCAGCCCCGGACGCCGGCCTCGACCTTCTGGCACACAACTGCAGGATGGATTCACTCCATCAGACACCTCCAACCCCACTTTCTCCCATCTCTATGACAGAGCCCCCATCCCAAAGGTGTTTTTTTTAGCAAAGTTGGCCCAGCAGAGCTCCTTCTTGGGAGCCTCCAACTTCGCAAGGCCCAGCCAGGAGGGAGATTTTCTTGGAGACACGTGGCCTGGTGAGCAGGGACCCTGGAGACCCGGGTCCTAGTCTGGGCCCTACTGGTGATATGAAACAAGTCACTTCACCCTTTGTAAGAGAGGCATTCACTTTCCTCTTGTTTCTTCCACCACCACCGTGTTTGAACCCCTGCCAGTACAGCATCAAGCACTACAGCAAGTGCAATCTTCCAAGGAGGAGGATCAAGGATATTTGTTTGGTAGGGTCTTACGGTTGGCCCTTTGCTTGTCTTCCCATGTATATATTGTTCTCCACTTATGCCTGCAATGGCAGATCTGAGAAAAGCAGGTCATTCCTCAGTCCTGGAGCAGCCCTCCAGGAGAGCTCTCTCTGCACATACCAGCTTGACCCTTACTATGCAAATCTCCATTGTGCCAGAGGAGAGGAACTGTTGACCTTGAGCCTCACCTTTGCACCTGAGGAAGCTCAGGTGACATCTCTGATGCTGCTTTGGGTTGACCTCAGCTGGCCCTAAATTGGTACCTGCTGACCCTCTACCCTGTGACCCCCACAGACCTGACCAACCCTGGAAAACTTGGCTGAGCTCTTAGATATGACCCCAACACCGCTGCAAGCTGCCCCTTTTTTTAGCCCACCCTTGCCTGCAGTGGGTTTGTTTGGATCTGAATCCAGATGTGCAGGCCTCAACCCCAGCTGTTATCCCACCATCCCCTTCTTCTGACTCGCAGCCTTTCTGCACCGCGCTTCCTCTCCCTGCTGCCTGGAAGTGGAGACGAGCCTAGAAAGGGAGCAAAGCAGTCCACAGGCAGATTAATAAAAGGGCTCCAGAACAGGGACCATATAGATAGTGCCACGCTCAAGCAATGCAAAACAAATGGATGGCTTTGATTCAAGCGATGATGGAAACAGCAAAGGGCATCTCACATAAGTCTGGTTCACTGGGGGTGACCTCAAGATCCATCCTAAATACCAGGGTAGACATCCACTGTGTATCTTGAAGATAAGGACTGAGACTTGGGCTTTGATTTGATAGCTTACCCTCCTTTTCCAAAAATGCCCTGAGCTCTAGGCCTGAAAAGTCCCGTGGAAGAAGTCACCTGCTCTTCTTCTAGACTGTCTGCAAATACCCAGTAGCAGATTCAGCACTGCCATTCCCAAAGCTGTCTTAAAACTAAGAGAGAGGGTCCTAGACACATGCTGTGATCCACATGCACTTACATTTCCCTGCTCCAAGTTTATCTCCTATTAAACCCCCCCTCCACCCTGTTTCTGCTCCTTCAATGAGCTCTCAACCCAAAGCAGACTCTTTTTGCACCCTCCAATAGCTGGTTTTCTGCATTGCATGTATTTTGGCCTTTTCAAATAAAACCGAGGCGACTGTCTTTGTTTGTGTCAGCCCCTGCCACCTCCCACCCTCGGTCTGCGAGTCTGGAACGCCAAAAGAGTCATAGTGAAAGAGGAGAAAGCGCACCAGAGACAGCTGACCACGGCTGCCACTCTGCATCTGACACCCACTGGCTCTGCAGGCCCCGGGACATCGGCCTAACACTTTGCAAATGCCATCCACAAAAATAAGCTGTTAAAAGGCTCCTGGCTGCTCTTCTGGTACCCACAAGCATGCACATTTTCCCCCCACAAAGCCAAGTAGGTCGTTGTCCCACAGGCTAGCAAAATGCATCCAAACCAAGCGCCCCACGTCTACCCGCTTCCCCGCTTGTGAATGCCGACACGACAGCTTTCCGCTCAGATCAGAGAGCCAGAAAGTGCCTTTGAGAAAAGTGAAACTGCCTAGGCCTGGCTTCTTGACCAAGCTGAGTGAAAAGTCAATGAGATGGTTCGAAGTCTTTCTGTTTTTTAATCATCGACGGTCTTAGTATGAGCACCAGGAAGGGGGATCTCTATTTCGTAGCTGGTTTTCTTTCCTTAACAGCATCCTCTTCAGCACGGCCCAGCGCCGAACAGTAAAAACAATCTCCTTCGCTTTGCAAGTCATCATCACCCGTCACTAGACTCGTTTGCTGACTGCCCGTGATTGCTCAAGGCCGGGGCTCCCCGGGGTCATGCCTGGGAGGGAGAGTTTCCATGCTCGCACTCATCCCCTTAGCACAGGTGCTGATTGCAGAGGGGCTATGGGAACACAGGTTTCAGCTCAGGTTAAACCAACCCTCCTGGGACTCTGGGTACTTAGGAGTTGACGCCGGTGCTTGCTTGGTAGCTCTTAGATTAAATCTGGCTTGAGTTTGTCAACCCACGTTTCAATCACACCTCTGATTTGCAAAGCAGGCAGATGCAAAATGCTGGGCAGTTGTCAGCTGGTGGCCTGTGGTTAGCAGCTGAAATGGTCTGTACCAGGAAATTTGCAGAGGCAGGGGAATGGTTTTCAACTTTTTTTGAATCAAGGCGCCACTCATTAGACTCGAGGCCCCCTAGGAAAATGCCAGCTGTTGCTTTTCACTTGTTTTTTTGACGACGGAAAAATCCTAGAGCAACTTTTCCATTGCAAGGACCTCAGAAAGGCCACAGCAGAGCAGAACGGTTTTAACGCTCCGGGTTCCTATTTGACATCTTGGGGTTTATCTTGTGTTAATCCTGCATGGCGTTAATACTGCATGGTGCCTCGCGGCACCCTCGAAAGGGTCTCGGGGCTTGAAAGGATCTCACTGGGATGCTTTTAATGACGTTTCATCTCTCGAGTGCGTATTAACAACTTTTTAGAGAAGCAACAGGACGTTGGCTGCTGCAGTTCCCCTGCTTTCTCTGTGGCAGGTTCAGGTGTGATGTCTTGTGTTGTGTCAGGTAGTTTTAGGAAGAGTTTAGAGGATGGATGTGTCTGGGATGGTTTTTGCACAGGGCAGATCCTGCCACAGGGGGTTGGACTAGATGCTGCTCCCTGCCAGCCCCACTTCTCGGTGATTTCTGTGACTGCCGGACTCTCTTCTATCTGAGACGCAGCAGAGCTCACTGCCTTCACAATCAAATGTGAGGGGCATGGCTTGACACTAACTTCACCCCAAAAACCCTCCAGGAAGAAAGTGGGGGGAGGAGAGCAAGGGGCCAGGAAGAAACAGAGAGAAAAAGGACAGCTCATGGTGCAATAGTCATTAGCAAAGCAACGCTAGATGGAGAATACAGAGTGTTTTAAATAGATCAGTCACTTTTAGTGATGCACAGGTACCCCGGTGCTGGGCACTAGGCAGATGCAAGCCCCTTTTGGCCCTTGACAGGAGGGGGAATAGGATCGGTGAAGGATGGAGCTCTGTCCCAGGCTCAGCTACCAGCAGCAGCTGGTGCTGATAGCTTCCTGGCTCCTGCTATATATCCAGAGGCAACGAGGAACTGTCCAGCAAAAGAACAGCTCCTCCGAGCAGCACAGCCAGGCTGCCGGGCAAGGCAAGGGATCCAGGCATGCTCCCGGCCAGGCTCAGGCAGCTCTCATCCACAAACCTGCCTTCGTCCCCTGCTGGAGGGTCTTGTCTCGAGGGGACGGAGGGAGCTCAGAGCATGCCGTGCCAACACTCCTGGCCATCTCACTTTGCTCAGCGAGTTGCCCTGATCCTGCAGGCCCCGGGCTCAAGCGACCCTCCTGCAAGCCGTGGGACTGGTGGGTGCTAAAGGAAGGGGAGGACAAGGTTGCTGAAAGGTGGGGAGGCTGCTAGGGAGGGAGATACGGAGAGGGCAGAGCTTCCCTCACCCCTGCAAGGTAAAGAGAAACTATCAGAGAAATAGGAGGAACCCAAACCCCGCAATGCCAGCCCCACCTCGGCAGTCTGTAAGAGGGTGGTCCTGGCCTGGGAAGGTGGATGAGCCCAGGAGCAGGCTAGCTCGTGAGGCAGAGGTGCAGACAGGGGCGACTGGGATGATCGGGGCAATGGCGAGTCTGGAGAGGAGACTGAAAGGGCTTGGTCCGTCCAGCTGGGCAGGTTGGGCTGGGAGGGGATGTGATCGCTGCCTAGAAATACCCCTGGGGGTAAATGCTGGGTGCTGGAGGAAAGGGAGCTAAAGGGCCGAATTAGGGCTGGGCTTAGTGACCCAGAAAGCACCTGCTAGTCCTGTGCTCCTACACACATGCACGCTCGCACCAAATTTGAGCAGGTTTGGGTGGAAAAGAAAGGAAGGCTAAAGGAAGAGGAGGAAATAGAGAGCACTGAGCTCTGCAAAAGGCAAGGCAGCATACACACACACCTGTGCACGCACATGCATGCCTGCACCCCGAGAGGGACATGCAGAGGAAGAAAGGCTTCTGGCCATGTAGTGCAAGGGGCGTGGGGGGCACCTTTTTGGTGGGTGTGCCACAAATGAGCCCTGCACCTTCTCTGAGTGCCACTGCGATCCCCTTCCCCTGCCTGAGCTGCTGCTCTGCTTTCTGCTCCCTGCCCTATCTGCCACCGTGCTGCTTGTCCCCTTCCTGATCTGCCATGCACCGCACACGGAGGCTGCCCATGCTTGTGGCACATATGCCGCAGGTTGGCCACCCCTGACGTAGCAGATAAGCCACACACATGGGGCTATCCACTACCAGAGGGATGGAGGGTGAGATCCAGCGCTTAGGGCCTCACAATACGAGGGGCCTCTAAATAAGAAAAAAACCCAACCCAATATCAAGTTTTATAACAAAGGAGATAAAGGGGATATGGGAAAATGACTCTCTAAATATGGACATTTTCATTCTAATATGACAAAAATGTACGTATATATGGCTCCACGGTTATTATTAATATTGAGTGCATCAATTTGTGCAGAAACAACAATAATTCATCTTAAAAGTTCATGAAAATCCATTTTTGTGGATTCTGTGGGTTAGTTTCATTGTATGGGGCCTCTGAAACTGGACCCAGTTTAGGACCCCAGCATGTCATAACACGGCCCTGGTGCGAACTTCCACTTTGCTGTGACAAATGTGCTCAAAGTTTTGACTCTGTGGTGAGCCCACACAGCACGTGCACATGCAAGAGCCCCCAAACGGAGGCACGGTCACTGGCTGGCACTCGGAGGGCGAGGGGCACATGGCTGAACATCTGGAACATCCCCGCTCTTTGCATTGCTGCTAAAGAGCATCCCTTGGGCTTTTCCTCCCACCAGGAGACCACCAGGCTGTGAAGCCCTGGGGCTGGGAGATGCATTTGACTGCAGGGCTGTTTCCTGCAGCCTCTGCACTTGCTGGAGGTGGAAAACCAGCTCTACCTCCGGGGGGGTTTCTTTGCCCATGCCCTGGCAAGGATGAGAGGCTGCTTCCCCACTGCTGAGAGTGGCACAAGCCCCATGGGAGCCTGGGGTGCGCAGCAGGGGTAAGCGGTGGGTCTTCTGGGGCAGAATGAGTGCAGCAGCAGGTGGGATTGTGAAAACAAGCAGCAAACCCACTTCCCCATCCCCTATTCTGGTAGCTGCTGCTCTCTGTAAACACTGAAAGACAGTGCTTCTGCAGGGCACCGCTACAAGGAGAGTCAGCCCCAGCAGGCAAGAGCAGGGTCAGTGCCTTTGGCATGACGGTGCCCTCCCCGGAGAGAGCGCACGGGTCTCGTTTGACCAGGACGGCTCTGCAGCGAGGTGGGCAGGGGAATGGACACCCCCAGGAGCTCAGGGCATTGCAACCCTGCTCCTGCCACCATGGTTTTCGACCTGCTTTTTCACTGTCATTTAAAGCTATGCAGAGACAGAGACCATTCAAAAAAATATATCAGCCCCCAAACACTCCAGTGCACACAGCTCCGTCCCCGGGGAGAGGAGGAGAGAACAAACAACACGTGTCAGCTGCGAGCCGCGCCGCTGGGTGGGAAGCCCTCTGAAGCGATGGCGATGGGCACAAAAGAGAAGAGAAGGGACAGTCGGTGCTTCATCACCTTCATCTTCTGCCCTCGCTCACCTCTCCTCTCCTCTCCAGGCCATGTTGGGGTGGAGAAGACACCGCCAAGGGCGTTTGGAGGTGTCACGGGGGGGAGCGGACCTCGAGGAGGAAGGCAGGAGAGAGGATGCAGGAGCTGTGTCGAAGACTCAGCCCGTGATCAGGGGAAGAGTGGTCCTCCTTCATAGTCGACAGGAGAGCTGCCCGGATGCTAAATCCATGGCTGGGTACCCGTGACCCAGAGCCAGGGCACGGGCCTGATGCTGATTGCGGAGAGAGTCAAAAGTGGGGGTGGAAAAAAGCAAGAGAAAAAGAGGGGATGGCTTTTATAGCAGAATTAAAATATCAGCAGGGCTAATTCCCAGCGAAGGGCAGTCTCCTCTGTCGATGCCAGGGCAGCACACAAGGCCTCGGAGGAAACAAGAATGGGAGCCTGTGTCTCTCCCCCTTACGCGCCACTGTTGTTTTTTTCTTTGCTCGGCCATCGCAGGGCCGTGGCGATGAATGCTGATAAGGCCAGACTTGGACGAGCCTCCGGCAGACATTTGGCGTAATTTGACTTTAAATGATACTTAACGATTTGTTTGGAGTGTTTAGTTTCTTCCTCTCCCCCTCCAACCAATTAGGTTAAATTTATTTTGGCAGGAGACCTGATTATTGGGGCTGGGCTCCAGATGGTCGGGAGCACAGCCGGGTACCGTAAATAATATGGGATGGAGGGAGCAGGAGGCTCCGTGTCCTGCAGATAACACCCAGCTGCGCGGCCTGGGCCCTGCCCGGGGCACGGCAGGGGGTGGGTGAGCAAGACCCGGGCTCGCGTCCCACAGTCGGTGACATGAGCTGTCCCCGATGCACTTCCTCCCAGGAGCTGGTGATGGGTGTCAAGCTGCTCCCTAGATCCCTGCCCTTGCATTCAGGATGGAGGATCTTAAAACAAATCTCCCTTTTTCTGTGCTTCCTCAGGGCCCTTTTCCTAACAATATTGATGTTAAACTCTCTGATGAACCTTGGCAAGGAGGTAGTTTGCATTTTTTTTTCCCCAGGGCCAAAGGATCCGTGTATTTACAAAAGGAATAAACTTAACAGAAGGTGTAAATCACTAGACAGAGCCCACACAAACCCTCTGTTTCACTTGTTCTCGATGTGAGGAGATTCCCTCGAGAAATGCCACATGTTGCACGCCCTTGTTGAACACTGCGTGAAAGCAGATGACAGCGGCGCAGAAAAACCGGTTTCATAAAGTTTCTGGAAAGGCCACTGGGTCTCCCATGCAGCAGTGGATAAACAGGAGGGATCTCCCATGCAGGAGTAGATCAAAAGGAGGGATCTCCTGTGCAGCAGTAGATAAAAAAGGGGGGAATCTCCCGTGTAGCAGTAGATAAAAAGGAGGGATCTCCCGTGCAGCAGTGAATAAAAAGGGGGGATCTCCCATGCAGGAGTAGATCAAAAGGAGGGATCTCCCATGCAGCAGTAGATAAAAGGGGGGGAGGGATCTCCTGTGCAGCAGTGGATAAACAGGAGGGATCTCCCATGCAGCAGTGAATAAAAAGGGGGGATCTCCCATGCAGCAATAGATAAAAAGATGGGATCTCCCATGCAGCAGTGAATAAAAGGGGGGGATCTCCCATGAAGCAGTAGATAAAAAGGAGGGATCTCCTGTGCAGCAGTAGATAAACAGGATGGATCTCCCATGCAGCAGTGGATAGAAAGGAGGGATCTCCCAGGCAGCGGTAAATAAAAAGGAGGGATCTCCCATGCAGGAGTAGATCAAAAGGAGGGATCTCCCATGCAGCAGTAGATAAAAAGGGGGGGGGGATCTCCCATGCAGCAGTGGATAAACAGGATGGATCTCCCATGCAGCAGTGGATAGAAAGGAGAGATCTCCCAGGCAGCGGTAAATAAAAAGGAGGGATCTCCCATGCAGGAGTAGATCAAAAGGAGGGATCTCCCATGCAGCAGTAGATAAAAGGGGGGGGGGGATCTCCCATGCAGCAGTGGATAAACAGGAGGGATCTCTCATGCAGCAGTAGATAAAAAAAGGGGGGGGGGATCTCCCATGCAGCAGTGGATAAACAGGAGGGATCTCTCATGCAGCAGGGAATAAAAAGGGGGGATCTCCCGTGCAGCACTGGATAAACTATCACCATTGCTACATGTCTGAGGCAGTCTGTTTGGACCCGGTCAGGCATTTCCAAAATTAGATTTTTCATCTGCTGCTTTTTGGATGACTTTTTATGTTGCAAAAAAGCTTCTTTTTCCTTTGCGTGTCTTGGCCAGCTCTAACTGTGATGAGCACGAGGGGTATTTTAGTGACAGGTCAACTTCACGACTGAAAATCAGAGAAGAAAGCACAGCTGGGACGACCGTTCTTCTCAGCCTTTTAAGTGCCACGAAGTCCGTTTCTCTCTATTTAGGCCTGATTCAAAACCCTTTCTTCCTATCTTGATTCAAATCCTTTCCATTGCCTTTGCATGGGCTTTGGAGAAGGATCTCCTCTTCTTCATTGCTTGACACAAAGCAGCTGGAAGGACCTGCGGGGTGGAGCTCGCAGCACTTGTGCAGCGAAGCTACCTCCTGGACCTCCCCGTCAGAAATGATGGACGGACAATTGATTAGCGTGTCCTTTGGTTGCATTTCAGCCAACGGTGCGCCTCTTGCCTCTGCTCTCCTTGCTGTTTCCAAAAAAGCATGGAGTCACCGCGGTCCGGACCTCTGCTTGTAGGTGTCAGCCTTCACAAGAAGGCTGTGCTGCCGAACCACGAGAGCAGCTGTCAGAGTTGGGACCGGTGCATTTTATTGCCAGGTCTTCCACTCGATCGCTGCATGCCCGTTGCTAAATTATTCAACTTCTCAGCGTCCTTTGCTTCGCTCATCTGTGAAAGGAGGCTGACAGCTCTTGTCCCCCCTCCAGGACCGGTTGTGAGCAAGGCCAGATGGGAGCAGTTTGTCGGAGTTATGAAACTTCTGGAGATTTTCCAAATTTCCTTCATCTGCACTAGGATGAAACCAGTATCTTTCCATATGCCGTAACTCCCTACCCTGCCTGAATCAGAGCAGCAACTTGAACTTCAGGTTCTCACGTCTCCAAGGAGTGCCCTGCCCCAGGGTTTTGACGGCTTTGTGGTGGATCCACCTCTGCTTTGAGCAGAAATGTCACCCCATGCTTGCCCGGTGGCGCTCCCATCACAGCTCGTACAATGGGGTTCGCTTCCAACCGATCAGCATCTTCCAACAAAAGTGGGTTCGTCAAAACCCCCTGACCTGCTTTCAGCGGTGAAGCCTAATTAATTAGCTTTTATACAACAGCTAGATAAGAGGAGCAATGCAAGTGCAAAGTTTATTATTATTATTAGTTAACAATACAAGAACACTTAGCAAATTACATGCCAAAACGCTTATCTCAACTCATTATCCTAATTTATGTTGGTGCCTCCTGGAGATTTATCAGGCATCGAGGACAAATTATAATAAGTACTAAAATTTTTAGTGCTGATCCAACCTTTATAACACGAATCAGTCAACATGAACTTATTATTCCATCTTATATGTTTATTATGCATCACCTAAGCTAATTGCAATATTAAGGGCTGAATGCTATCCTGGGTTGGGAAAGCTATGGCTGCTGGGGTACAACTGTTGGGACTTGTTCTCCATGCTTTGTGTCTTTAATGGACATCTCCTGTTACAAAGGGAGCTTCTGCGTTGCATTCAGACACCACCTACCATGGGGTGATAGGAGACCTTCATACCTTCTGACTTCACATCTCCTGACCATGCTCCTACCACGCACTTCCGCTACTGCCTGGTGGTGTTTTGGCTGGGATCTGCCAGGGGCAACGGCTGAGTCGACCCGGTACTGCACACCTTGTACGTGAAGTGGTTTTTACGGCGTTCTGCATCGTATCTTTATTGTAGACCATTTATTGCAGACCTATTTTCGTGCAGGTGTGGAATGTTTATTACATTGCACCGAGCCAAATCCGGCTGTGTTTACAGGCCTACGATGTCCTTGGTGCAAAGTCAGGGCTGGGGTGAGCAAGTACGAGCTCTGGTGAAGTTAATAGAGTCTGCATGTGAGACAGTGTGTGTGGGGGGGTGCATGGGTGCAGATTTTTAGCCACTTCTATGAGCAGAGAAAACACAGTTTCATCCTATTTGACCGCGTGGCATCCCCTGCAGAGGGTATTCGAGACGTGGAAGGAGCTCCAGCACAAATCTTTCGAAAAATGGCCTGGATGTTGTTTCCAGCAGTAGGACACCAGTAGGCAAAGAAAGGCACTGAGCTGCTTGAAGTCACAGGCCTGAGCTGAAGTCACAGGCAGAACTGGGAGCAGCTGAACTGGAACCAGTACAGCTAGACAGCTCCTGATCTCAACATCCAGTTGCAAAGAAGCGAGCATTTGTCACGTTCTGCAAAGCTGCTGAGGCAATCCTTCCAGCCCTAAAGAAGTTCAAGGTGGAAATGATCTATTAGATCCTTTTGCAACCACTTGGGAGCAAGGCAAGAATGGTCCCCTGGGGTATTCTTAGTGTTTTGCTCAGTCTTGCTCTTAATAACTCAGACAATAGCCAGGTGAAATTATGTCATTTGTGCAGCACAGGAGGTGATAGGCCGATGTGTATTTTAGGTTACATTCGGGTCCCATTGCTCTCCTCTGTGTACTTGGGTGTGTTTGATGTGGTTAAACAAATCCCATAGAGAAACACATTTAATTTCTGAAAGTACTCGTCTTCCAAGAATTTTTAAGAGCTTGCAATAAACCCAGCCAAGGCGATCACTCAACAAATTGAAATCATAGCTGTATTAATGGGGTTACTATATTCAGATGAAATCTAACCCTAATGACTTTATCTTGTAATCTGGCAAAGTGAATGGGTCGCTAGAAGTTACTTGCAGGCAGCTGAGCGGGCATTTCTCCGGTGACGTCACCCTTGCTGCTCTCCTGATTCAACTCGCCTCCTTCATCCAAACAGCCACAGGCTAACACCTTGCTATGCCTTTCACAGACCAACCTGGAGATGTTATTATTATTATTACTATTACTATTATTATTATGATGCATGTCATAGCCCAACCTGGGGTTTACCGAGCTCACTACATTCAAGATCATTTTCTAGGGTTTGCTTCTACCTTCCCTTGTGGCAGGGGCCACTTCCATCAGGTTAAATATTCCTCCCCGTGCAAACCAAGGGCTGCTGAAACTACACTCAAGTACCAGTCAACCCTTTCTGCTATGCTGGGCAGCTCTGGTTCAGAGTAGGAAGCCAAAATGTGGCATCCTGTGTTAGACAAGTGATTGCAACGTTGCCCCTTGATGGCTGGGCATGTGGACCATGTGCAAGCCTATAACCACTGCAAGAGGCTTCTGGGTTTGAAGCCGGAGGATGAGCTCCTCAGCCACATGGCATTTGGTTTAACTAGCCATTAGCTGGGTTGTGTACAAGCATGTGGCTTTCCTTGTGCAGCCCCCTGCATGCTGCCAGGGTACTGCGGCCAAGCGGAGCCAACCAACCAAGCAAAATATATGGTAAAGAGCCTTAGGGAGGTTCCCAAAGGCATAGCAGGCCATTAGCTCCTCAGCTCCCAGTGCAAACCATGCACAATGCTCAAAATATCCCTCCAGAGGATGCGAAAGAGCAGCCAACGAGTTGCAGGAAGCCACCTGGCCTAGTTAGATAAGCAACACCTTGTTAATAAGCATCCGTGCATCCCCGGTCCTCCACACCTTGATCGCTAACTGCTGTCCCAGGCCTCAGCCCCAAGATGAATATTGTGTGTCCTTGCTTGGGATTGCACAGAACGGCGAAAGGCTGGAGGGCATCTAGCTCACGTGCGACTCCAGCGATGGGCTGGGCCCCTGGAAACCACAGAAGGACGACTGGATGACTCAAAGCAGGTCAGAAGAGTTCCCACTGGCAGGGATACTTCCCTGATTTATAGGAGTCTCTTGGAAATCTCAGGAAAACACGTCCCCAAACAGACCCGCTGCACCCCACTATTTGTGTTTGGGCAGGGAAAAAAACCCCTTTGGTCAAAAGCTTCTCTAGTAAGTTTGGGGTGGGCTCCCTTGTTGTCCCGACCACCCGAGCAAAAGCAGAGGCATCAGAGACTCTGGCCTGGAAAAAGATTATGTGGTGGTTCTCGCTCAGCTGGAGGGGTGGGCAGAGGTCTGGATCGGCCGTAGGCTTTGCCTAAACTAAGATCTCACCTCCCGGAGCAGGAAGAAGCAGCGCAAGCCTGCCCTTTCCAGGTCCGGCTGCAGCAGGGTGGCAGGCCAAGGACTGAAACGATGCCAGCTGTGTGTGCAAGTCCAGGAACCATCCGGCCGGCCCTGGGAAAACCGGCTCGGCACGGCTGACTTGAGACGCCTGTGCCAGGAGCATTTTCGTCGCTCTTTTGCAACCAACCTGTGACCACTCTCACCCCTGCCTGGTACATAGCAAGGGCAGGGAACGGGCTAGAGGTCAGCCCACAACTCCTAGGGACCCTGGTGTGCTTGCGAGCATGGGATCTCTCCCTCCCACTTTGCACACTGAGGCTTTGGCTATGCTCACTCGCTTGCTCTGCCAGCCAGCAGCCATCACTGCCAAGCTACAGAGCACATGCCCTCCCATGTGCTTCGGGTGGCTTTGCAAGATTACAGGGCTGCAGCTGTAATGCCAGTGTGAAGTGCACCCCGGAAAAGCACCCGCTGCTGGACAGGCCGTGAGAGCCAGCTACGGGCATGGGAAGATGTGTGGGCCAGCGGCTGCGGGGGGCAAACAAAGCCATGCACCTCTGGACAGAGGTGCAATAGCTCGGTGTAGACTAGGCCTGGCAGTCAGGGAGCCAGCACAAAGCCCAGGTGAAGGTGATGGGCAGGATGGACCTGGTCTGGCCTCCTGGGCTGCTGTGGGATGTCAGGGGTGCTTGGCCCTGGGTCACGCTCGCGGTGCAGGAAAACGCTTCTCTTGAGCACAAAGGCAGGAGCTTGCGTGGGGAAGAGAGAGGCAACGAGAAGTGAGCTGGGCCCATCTCCCTCCTGCTTGCACCCAGACAACACAAGGCCCAATGCAGCTCCCTACGTGCTACTGAATCGCACGTCGCCTTCTGCAAGAAGGGAGGAAAAAGAAAAGAAACCCATTCCAAGAAGCAGCACTGAGGACGGGCTGCTCTTCCTTCTCCCTGCCAAGCAAATGGTGCTTCCACAGCGCCGGTGCCGGGGTGGGCTCGACCCCCGCTCGGCCGCCCCGCTCTGAAAGCAGATCGGCCTTTTCAACCCGGGGCTGGGAGCTGGGTGGGAAACTCTCCCTGGCTTCACGTTGTCTCGCCTGTGCCGTGCTGGCTTCACAAACACAAGGTGCGCTGTCAGGACAGCCCGGGGCAAAGTTTGTACTTTGCTTGAATTCTAACTGTTGTTTACCCAAGTCATAAACCGGTCTCCTCTTCCAGGTGTAAACGCTATTATGAAAAGGCATATTTGTATTTCGCCTCGCCTCAGCTGTACAGTATGTTCTCTCGTCCCACACGGGGAGCACGGGGCCTCCACTGCACCCGAGCTCGCAGTGGGGAGCGCAGCACGGAGGGGAAGACTCGAGCCCTGCCGCCTCCTGCGCACGTGTGGGGGAATGCAGCTCGGTCCGGGGGGGGTGACCGGATTGAGCCCCCGGCACTGGTCATCTCACTCCTGCCTTCACAGCCAGGTTGTATAAAGCCCAGCCCTGCCCGCCTCTGCGGTACGTGCTACCTTTGCCAACAGTTGGGCTGTGTCAGTCCTGGAGCAGGATCATGTGGAGATGATCCTCCTAGCCAGCTTGATAACTCTGTCTCGGCAAGTTAAGCTTCGGATGCTAATTGTCTTGTGTTGGCCACCCAACCTCTTATGTACCCGCTTTGTCTTAGCAAAGGCCTTAGCCCCAGTGTGCCGCATGCATCGGAGAACAGGAGGCTTTCGCTTCATCTTGCTAATGCTGCTTCAGGAGCCCAGCCTGGCATTTCCCTATGCCATGCCCTGATTGCATGGGGACCCAGGTCTTGGGATAGCAGGTGCATTTAGCACCAAGCAGCCAGTATCCTAAATGTCTCCCTGTCCTTCAGAGCTTGTCCGATAGCCCTGAGCTTCCCACTCACTGCTCGAGGGGCCTAGATGCTGGCATTGATAGGGATGTTATGGCACATGCCAATTTATGGCACATGCCACCAGATTTAGGGTGCATGCCACCAGATTTAGGGTGCATGCCACCAGATTTTCAATGAGAGCAAACAGCCAGCCCTGATTGCTCATCTGAAGGACGGCTAGTGTTGCCGCTCCACCACGCACCAGGCTGGGGGTGATGGGCTCCATCCTGCCTCTCGAATGAGCAACTCTCCCAGCCCCTAGGTTTTCCTCTGCTCACTCCCACTGCCCTCCCCGGCCCGAGCTGAGCTGAAGCAACCTTGAAATGCTGAGCTCTCCTAAAGCTTCCTACAAACACACCAGCTGCAGGTCACTGAAATCTCCTCGGTTATACTGCATCCTTTTGGGGGCACGTAGAAGAGAGCTGTTACAATGCAAACATTTTTTCATGCATGGACTCTATAAAAAACTGCCTGTCATTCCCATGTGGAAGAGCATGGGTGCAGGGAAGGATAATAGATTGAGAAGAAATGGAATAAGGATTCAGGCTACCTCCTGGCAATGGAGAGAGTCATGGACAAGCCAAAGATATGGCTTGCGAAGGCATTCACGGTGTCAGGCAAGGATGTTTTTGGGGAAGAAATCAGAAGCCATAAATGAGATCTCACTCTAATGTTTAAATGTATGAAGTATTGGCAAAAGTTGTTAGGCTTTTGGGGGGGGGTTCTTTTTGCATCCTACTAATTATTTCTCCAATGTCCCCCCACCTTGCTCACACCACCCTTCCTGTCCTCTTTGGGCTTTCTTGACTTCCATTTGAGGAGGGAATGCCCACACCAAGCTAATTCTCCTCACATGTCAATAGAGGCATCCATCAGACAATAATTCTGGCCCATGGGCACTCCAAAGGCAAGCTCTTCAGAAGCAGCTCACCAGAAGAATAAAAATCTCATGAGGTTCAACAAGGACCATTGCAAAGTCCTGCACTGAGGAGGGAGCAATCCCCTGCACTGGTGCAGGCTGGGGGTGGGGGGCTGGGCAGCAGCTCTGCAGAAAAGGACCTGGGGGTGACAGGACAAAAAGTTGGATGAGCCAGCAGTGTGCCCTTGTGCCAAGAAGGCTACCGGCATCCTGGCTGCATTGGTAGGAGCGAAGCCAGCAGATCAAGGGCAGTGATTCTTCCCCTCTATTCAGCACTGGGGAGGCCACATCTGGAGTTCTGTGTCCAGCTGTGGGCCCCCACTGCAGAAAGGATGTGGACACATTGGAGAGAGTCCAGTGGAGGGCAATGAAAATGGTTGTGGGGCTGGGGGACAGGACTGGTGAGGAGAGGCTGAGGAAATGGGCTGATTTAGTCTGCAGAAGGGAAGACAGAGGGGGATTGAATAGCAGCTTCACCTCCCTGCAGGGGGGTTGCAAAGAGGATGGAGCTGGGCTGGTCTCAGTGGGGGCAGATGATAGAAGGAGCAATGGGCTCAAGCTGCAGCAAGGGAAGTTGAGGTTGGATATTAGGAAAAACTCTCTCCCTAGGAGGGTGGTGAAGCACTGGGACAGGCTACCCAGAGAGGTGGTGGGATCTCCATCCCTGAAGGTTTATAAGACCTAAGTAGACAAAGCCCTGGCTGGGATGATAGAGTTGGGGCTGGTCCTGCTTGGAGCAGGGGTTGGATTAGATGTGACCCCCTGAGGTCCCTGCAACTCTCATTGTCTATAATGCGAACAATGAAGAGAGACCGTTTCCAGCAGCAAAGGTTGACGGCAGGGCCACTGGAGGGAGAGGACCAGGGCCCACATGTAAGAAAGAGCCTCATTCCCTGGAAGCATCAGGCTCTCCTCTCCCTGCACCGGGACAGCAGAAGTTCACGCCTCCCTGTGTCCACTTCAGGCCGCAGTGCAATGGCCAGCGTGCAGCTCCTTGGGCACACACCCAGGGACTGAACCAGAAGGACACACTTTCTGTAAGAGATGGTGAGGCAGAGCAGCAGGTCTCCCTGCAGGTAAGAGCCTAAAGGACCAGGCCCTGTCTGGGAAGACACCTCTGAGGTCTGGATGCTTGAGCTGAAAGAGGCAGCGACTCCTGACCCTTACTGTCGTCTCCTAAGACCCCCGTTTTGGAACGAGCGTGTTCCCCGATCAAGGTCAGAAGAGCATTGGCAGCTGCTCCATGTGGGTTATGCCATGCTGCTTCACACACACACACACACCCTGCATCCTTTTAAATGTGCCAGTGAATCTGTGTCTCAACAGGCTTTCTAATCGTGTTCTTGTAACACATTAATTCAGTTCTCCCGGAACAGGGAAGACACAGCATCATGCCAGGGCTACGTAAGAGGCCAAGTGGATTTCACACATTGTTTGGTTGGTTGCAAAGGTCTAAAATAGATTTTACTGGTGTTAATTTGGGCTAGGTGAAAGTAATAAAAAAAAAACCCTATAAAGATCTGGGCGTATTCTAAAAGAATCTGCTCCAACCCAGCTTTTATGTTGAATCCTTTTTTCTGCTATAAGGTTTTGCAGTCACAAAGCGGTCCCCAACGGGTGAAGTTTGTCCTCGGCAGAAGGAATCAATTGACTGGAATCATCTCCTGGGCTTGAATGGGATTTTGGTTTTGGTGAAAAGCACCCCCATGCACAGTCCCGTGGCAAGTTTTCATGGAAGTATAACTGAAATGGGCTATACCCGCATGGGAACCACTCATGGACCCTCTGCCCATCACAGAATGGGGCGTTCTTGGCATGTAGGGGGGGAAATGTGCCTTGCAGTTGTGCAATAGGGTGGATTGTGCAGTTTTAAAGTCAGGCAAGCATATGGCTGGGAGGGTTCAGCAATGGTTCTGCCTCAAGCAGGGGGTTGGACTGGATGTGACCTCCTGCCCCCACCCCGGGGGTCCTTTCCACCCCTATGTTCCCGTGGTTGCATGATCCCAAATAAACCTCAACCAAGAAGCATGCTTTGGCAGGTATCCGCAGTCCCCTCGACAGGGTTCAAAGTAGCTGAGCCATGCTGCTCATCTATAAGAGACCTGAAGGAAATGTGAGCTATTTGTGGATAATTTCACAAACAGGAACACTACCATTTGCTTCAAACTCCTGCACCTGGGTGCCGAAGGCTAAGGATCTATCAGAAAGGTCCTGGGTTGGGGTAATAGCTCGCCTCCCTCACTTCAGGGAGCTGAGTGATTTATATTTGTGTGATTATCATCTGCTCTGCTCTGCTCTGGCTCCGACGCTGCAGGGACTTCTGCCCGAGTTTCTCTTTCAGCATCTGGGCTGTCCCAAAGGTCTTAGCAGGGCTGCCGAGCCCACGGCGCTAAGCAGATGCAGAAGTCTTTGCAGGCACAAGGCCCGTGCGAGGAGCTAATTTGTTCTGGGGTTCTCTAACAAGTACATCGTGTACATCTGAGCAATGGCAGGGTGCCCAGTGCACTTGGATGGGTGCCGCTTCTTTATCACCCTTACCAATCTACGGAAATTAAATGAGCAAAGAGATAATAACCAAAGAAATCCCTGCTGGGAGAGGGGACAGGCAGGATCTTATAAAGCAAGGATCTCTCTCTCTCTCTGCCGAGCCGTCACCTGCTGCACAAACCGGACTTGAAATGAATTCAGGTTTACGTTGCTGCAATCTTCAAGTCAATAGTGGTTCCTCTCCTTGTTTCTGGCCAAGAGCTGGAATTGGTGAAAGGTGGCAAGGGACAGTCCCCTGATGGCATTTCTGCCTCTTCCCAAAAGGCAGTCATTGAAGAAGGGGAAATGGGAGGAATGGGCTCTGCAGGGTAGAGCAACACCCAGACACCCCCAGATGTTTCGACATAGCTGGGATAAAGACCCTGGGTGGGCAGGGAGGATGGCTGGTGAGTCCCCTAAAGCAGAAGTCTGCAGAAGTGTTGCCAGGACCTCCAGGAAGGCCCAGCTGTCGAGGGTCTCTTGGAGAAGGGATTTGTGGTCTTTTGGGGAAGGGATTTGTCAGAAATGGGAGAAGATCCCAAGCTCTGCTGTGCAACAGGATCACCTCTTTGGCGAAAGGTAACTGCAAATGCTTTGGGGAATTTAGATACGCTCCTAGGAGAGGCCCTCAGCCAGTATCGAGCACGGCAGCGCTGTCAGCTTCCCCTTGCAATGGCTTTCACGTCCCCCGCGCTCTGCCCTTTGTGAGGTTTGCCCATCTCCAGCTGGGCGACCAGGCACAACCTGACCCCTAGCATGCTGTGGAGGATCCTTGGCACCCACAAGGAGCTCGGTGAAGATTCGATACGCTGGCCTGTGCCCTCATTCACCTTCTGCTGGGGGTTAGACCGGAGGGAAGTGCATGGGGTGGGTCTTGAGGAAGGGAAGAAGAGCACTGTGCCATGCCTTGCTCATCAGCAGATGCTCTCCATGGGACACTGGCCTTGCCAGGGCCTTATCCAGTGCATGGGACTTGCCATGTCTGATGTCCTTCCCTGCCCACGCTCCATGTCATCAGACACTACTGCCATCACTGTGCTGACAAGGTTAAGGAGGGGCTGAAGGAGGGCAGGGATGCACTGGCTGAGCCTTTTCCAGGGGTTGCAGTCCTGCCTGCCATTGTGCAGCCTGTGTGTTAAGTCCAGAGGTCCATCCGGGGCAGGGATGGGGTACTTGTCTAACTCACCCATCCCCAGACGTTGGGCTTTGGTTCCCCATGTCAATGGCTCTTCTCACCCTTTCTAGGTAGCTTTTAAGTGAGGCTGGCTTGATTCAGCCCACAAGAGCGGCATCAGCTATCACCTGGAGGACTGGATGTCTACAGGTCCAGGCTGAGAGAAGACTGAATGGACCAGAGACTGGGCCTGCCTTGCCCATGTTTTTCTATCACCCAGACCCATGGGCCTGGCATGGGTTTCATGTGGCAGCAAACACGGATTTAGCAAGCTGTCCTGCAAGATGAATGCTTACAATTGTCAGACCTGAAGCTTTTCTCTCTCGCTCGGCATCGCAAATGCACATCTCGATGATGCGACTAATGGTTTATTTTCAACACCGGGAGCAGCAAAGGCGAGTGTGGAGTTGAGCTGTCATCTGGGCCGCTTTATCTTCAGTAAGTGCCAACTCTGCTACCATGGCAGGCGATGCCACTGCTTCCTCCTGCCGAAATCAAAACCCTTCCATTGCCCGACAACGTTACTCAGCAGGGACATCTCCGGGCATTGTTTTCCGTTTCGATTGCTTTTCATAACTTCATCAGCCACGTTCAAAGGCGAGGGGGGAGGAAGAGAGAGGAACAAACAGAGCTAATATAGATATTTCTTTTTAAAAAACCCACATCTTTTAAATTATGAAAGATCCGACTGATCCTTTAAAAACTACCTGACTTTGGAGTGTCAAACCCTTCGTTGATGCCATAAAGTATTCATGGAGGTTGGGATTCAGACTGGCATTTTATTATTATTATTTTTTTTTTGAAACAATGAAAACTGAGAACCTATTGATTGAAGCTGGGCTTTCACAATTCCTCTGATGCTAGCGAGGAAAGTCAGTTTGTGCCACGGGAGTCCTGCGACTTGACAGCGTCTATGTATCTCACACGCCCAAAAAGAGGGCTGGAGGGAGGCAAAGGCAGTCTACATAGCAGGCTCATCGATGCCTTCCCCCATCGCCGTGCCCTTTAGAAATCACTCAGACTTTCCAAACTCAGAGCGTGATCTAAAAGGTCTTTATAGGTCATGGAGGTAGATCTGCTCCACGTCGTGTTGTGGGCTGGATTCAAGAGCCGTGGTGAAATTCAGGGGCTTGACTTAGGCAGAAGATCACCCTGGAGGATCATAGTGGTCCCCCGTAGGCTTAACATCGATGAACAAAGAGGGAACGTGAGAGCCAGGGAGGGAATCTGGCTAGGGAAGGAGGAGACCTGGGGAAAGCAGACCCCAACCGGTATTAGGGGTTGTTGGACGACCTTCTCTAAGAAGGCTATTCCACCGGTGGTGACATAAGCCGTGAAACACCCCAAACCCATGCTTACCCCCCAGCATCCCCGCACAGTTCTTCACCAAGAAGAGTTTTGACCCCTTGCGACTCCACAAAGTCCACAAAGGATGCTACTATTGCAGCTGCTTGTATGTGGGTGCTCCTTAGCCACAAAGGTGGTGGGTGGCATTACAGTCCCCTATGACAGCAGACAGACAGGTGTGAGGCTGAGCTCTCAGGCCCATGCTTCACCATGATTTGCAGCCTGCTTGACAGCAGGTGTCTTTTTATAACCAGTGCCATCAACCCCAGACCAATATGACCATTGGTTTCCCAGGGAGTCTGCCCCTATGAAGGGCGAAGAAGAGAAGTAGGATACAGGTAACTGTTGCTGCAGATGTTGAGACCAATTGAGATAGTGACCATTTAAATGGCCATTTGGTTAACTACTTCGCTACCAAGAGCTTTTTAGCAGAAACATCCAATGGAGGGGACAAGTGGGTTTTTTCCTTCCTGTGGCAGGGAGCTTAGGGGCAGCTGGAGAGCTTAGGAGCAGGCTTATGCCAGCTAGGCCCTGGCACCTGATCGAGCTGAAGAGAGGAGCAATTTCTTCTTCAGAGGGCTGGAAAGTTTGCAGGGAGGGGCGTTGTTTGCCTTTGCTCTGGCTGAGCCCCATTGCACTCACTCCAACCCGTGGTAGAAGAAGGCTCTTCTGTACAGATTCAAACCCAGGCCCCTGCGATTAGGCTTCGGAGCAATCCCCGTCCTCATCCTTGAGTCATCTAAGGGGTGCTCCAATGCAAGCAGGGAAGAGGAGACTTCACGTTCCTCTCTACGGTAGGAAAACTCGGCTTTTTATTTTCCTTCCTTTCATGGCTTCTCTTCCCCAGTGCATTCCCCCGAGGGGAACACGGGTCTTATCTGCACCACAGCATTCAAGTAAGACCCTCGCTCTTAGGACAGAGTCCTCATTGAGCCGATAAGGAGGGATCAGTTGTGTCGACACGCAGGAGGCGGCGTGATTCGAACCCTACTCCGGCAGCCGTGGTGGTATAGCGATAGTGCCCCGTGCTTGCCTCGCAGGGCTCTGATAACTGGAATTTCTGGGCCATCGGTACACCCATCTTAATCCCTCTCTTTCTCTTCCACAGGCTGCTCCTTGGGCAGGAGTCAGCACACCCTGCCCACGCTGCTCCCGTTCACCCGCGGAAGGCCCGAACAGGGCAGGTTCCCAGGCACGGCAAACATTTCATAAATCTCTCGCTCTTGTCTCCCTTTCAAACAGTGCCAACACTGCAAGTGGGTGCAGCCGGCATGCGCACCCAGCTACGCCTTGTGCTGGGTGCCAGCTTTCTGGGCATGAACACGCCTTCTGGAATGAGCTCGCTTGTCTCTTTGCAGAAGGGCACAGGGACCGTGAGGCCTGGGCCCGGGCTCTGGCTAGCAAGCGAAGCCCTCAGTGAACCAATCTCTGTCCCACTCTTGGATTCGTGACCGTACAGCACTTTCTACCCATGGTCTCAAAAGGGCATTGCAAGAAACAAAGCATAGTCAGGCCCATTTTGCAAGCGGGAACACACACGGTGCAGCCTGCGGAAGTGACTTGACCGATGACATGCGGGGAGTCAGTGGCGGAGTCAGGGTTAGAGTGCAGCAGCCTGGTGAGCCGGAGCGGGCGACCGTGCCCATGGTCTCTGCCCTGAGGGGCTTGCACACTGGGCGTTAGACCTCACGCATAAAGGTATAATCGGCAAGCAGTCTTGTGGATGCAAGAAACCCCAATCGAAACCAGGTCCTAATGATTAGTTATCTAGAGGGAGATGAGGCTGGAAGGGTAGGGAGGAGCAGCAAGAGAAAGAAATAAACAGCTAGGAGGCGAAGAGACCCAAGGAACAGCACGGCGATAAGATCATGCGTTTACTCTGTGTAGGCACCATCCTCACTTCTTCCAGGTACTGTAGTGAGAGGGTGAGAGTTGGCAAAGGAAGCCAGGAAACGGGACTTTTCACCAGGAAGAAATGTAATGATTTCATGTTCTTGTCTTTTGGGGGTTTTTGAAGGGCTGGTTGCAAACCCAAATGGTTGGAAAATGTCTCTCTTGCAAAATGGTATCCAGCAAGGTGGATGAGGGGCTCCTGCAGTTAGGCGACTTGGCACCAAAAGCTCGTCTCCCTCCCAGTGAAAGATGAACGACACCCACAAGGATCCCTGCCTCTCGCCTGCAGGGAGGTGACCGTTTTCAGGGACACTGTTTTCAGCCCCAAAAAAGAGCTGACGTTCTTCAATTTGCCATTGCTGGAAACTGCTGGTGTGTCAGCATTGGGGGTTCAATGGAAACCTCCCCCCCCAAAAAAACCCATGCATTTCCCACAGAAATGTCAGCATGGAAACACTTTTTTCCTGTTTTTTGGTTTGCTCAAAAGCCAAGGTTATAACATAAATTTTTCCCAGCGCTATTGGTAGGATGGATCTGCATGCGGAGGAAGAGGTGACTTAGAAAACAGGAATCTGGGGGCAGCTCCCAATGGACAGGGGCAGGGAGCTTGGGGAAAACCATGCAGGCATTGAAGGGCGTTTCAGAAAGCCCATCCGTTCCTGCGTGGTAGATCTAGCACTCACCAGCAATGGTGCCCAGCAAATATGTGACGGTAACAACTCTGAGGTTAGAAATAAGGGAAAGGGTGGGGGACAAAGACGAAGCTTTTTTAGGAAGAGCACAGGCGGCTTCAGCAACTTGGCACCTACAGCATAAGGAGCCACTTCAGGTGTGATGTCTCTGGGCTGGTTTTGCTTTATTTGCTGCTCACGCGGGCATAAAGACGCACTCCTGCATGCAGCAGCTCACACGTGTCGAGGCCCTGACACGTTCCCTGCATGCTGCTGCTAGCTGTTGCAATCGCAGCCTCTCCGCATCACTGCGCGAGAGTTTGGGACAGAAAGTGAGGGCTGTGATGTCAAAGGAGCGAGGCAATCATGGCACGAACATCCCATGTCGAGAACGGGTCCAGCACAGCTCACCCAGGTACCGACTACATCGTGATGTTTTGGTGGTAGCCCAATGTCCAGGGTGCAACTGGAGGCCAAGGCTGGGAGTCTGATTTTTTGCTTAATTAATTCAAAGGAAGTGACTCTTCCTTAACAGCAACCTGGCAGCCCATTGCACAACTGCTTGTTTTAACCCTTCAGGGAGTGGGAAGATCTTAGAGGACTTTCCTGGTGTCTATCAGCCCTAAAAGCATGAGTCCCCGGTGAGACGGGAGCAGCATCACCCCCTGAAGACAGCACAGATTGCCACCACTAAAGGAAATGTTTGGGAAGTCTGAACTTCTTGCTTTTTTTTTTCAAGCATTATAAAAAGAAATATGAAGAGAAAAACTCCTTCTGTAAATCTGCAAGCTCAGCTTTTTTTTTTTGGCTCTAAGCTTTATCAGGAGCCCCAACAATGCCAGGCCCTGAGAACTATTCATTAACGCTTATAAGGTGCAGAGATCAACCAGCGAGGAGTGCCCCAAGAAGGATCATGAATAAATAAAATAATGTACCCAGCCCGTGGGATAATACACGCTCCTGCAGCTGGGCAGGTGCACAAGTCTTTACAGGTTCAGGGCCCTGAATGCGCTGCAAAAATGTTTGCAAAGCAGCTCATTTACTGTCAGGCCAGATGTTCTTCTTTGCTCTCAAGTGCAGCAACGGTGGAAGATGCTGGCTGCAGCACAACCAGGAATTAGCACAGGTGATCTCCAGGCTGCTGCCTGACCCCATGGAAAGCCAGGAAGGCAAATGCTACAGTGATGAATACTAGCCTGTACCCTAAGTAAAGAGCTAGAGGGAGACAAAAAACACGCGGCACTGAGTTCAAATTCAATTAGAAAAGGTAAGTGTTTGCTGCCACCCAAGCGGTCCCCGTGCTCTTGCAATGGAGGCTGTGGCGGTTTCTTTTACAATCAATATGTTCTCCCCCTAAGAGTGGGGGAGTGATCCCCAATCCCATGAAAACGACTGGCAGGAGAATTTGTGCACCTGCAGGCTGAGCTCGTCTCTGCGGCAAACCTCTCCGAAAGAGCGGCACGCTGCCTTTGACCTGGCTGATTTGGCTGGAGAAATGGGATGCATCCTCTTCAAGGCAGCAGGACAAATCCCTCCCTGAAAAGTGGACAGCATGGTCTATATGATACGCTATAAAATGTATATCCTTGTACTCAGCTAACATCATACATCACCCCAAAGTTTGGGCAACTTTGCAGTCATTTACACTGTGCATAATATCATTCTGCAATGAATATCTTTCCCCTTCCAGAGGGTGCAGGTGCTGTCTTCCCAGCTTGGGCCCAATCTGGGATATCCTCACACAGTCTCTGAAGAGCTCAGTGCATGCTTTCTTCATTGTTTTGCCCAACTGCAGCACTGAAGGAACGCCAAGGGCATTGTACCGGCTGGAAACAGCACATGCACAGTTCCACCCTCCTGCAAAAAAAAAAATCCTTTGAATGAAGCTAAACGTTTGGTGAACTCGCATTAAAAATACTCCTGGGGAAATAGGGGGAAATTGATTTTCCTTTTTTATTTTGCAAAACTGCAAGGTTTCATCTTGGCGAGATGGAAATCTGGAAATCTTGGAAATCTGGTCTTCATTTGTATTTGGGCTGGCTTTTCCTTTCCTTCCCAAAAATGTTTAGTGGTATTTCACAGCATACTCCATGCTCCTGCTGCAGCCGCAGCCCGGCCCGGCATGAGATGCTAGTGGAAGCAGCCTATGATTTGTACAACTATTTTATTTTGAAAGGCACTAGGGGCATCTGCTCCGTAGTGCCAACTGGAATATCTCCCCTCTTCCATGCATCTCCAGCTGGTGTTGGCATGAGATCATTTGCCGTTTTGAACCCCTGACTTTCAAATGGCTCTAATAGCTCAGGCAAGAAACTGTATCTCTCTGTCCCTGTTTCATTTAGGCACTGGTTGACCTGATTAGGATTTAAGCATGTGCTCACAAATCAGCACCTGTTTAAGCACTTTGCTGCATAAGGATGGAATTAAGCAGGCACTTAAGTGCTTTGTTGGCTCGGGGTGTCAGGTTGGGAAAGACATAGCTGTCTGGGGGCTTGCTGGGCTCCCAGGTGTTGCCTTGCCCCAACTTCTGCCTGATTTCAGACCACCACAGATAGCCACCTCCCTGTATTGAGGAGTAACAGGCTCACCGGTGCTCTTTTCTGTGCATTGCACCCAAAAAGAGCCAGCAGGCATTTCAATTCCCCGGCTCCAGAGACACCTGAGAGGCAGAGGCCCCGGGAGGGCAACCCACCGAGGTGCTCTGCAGCCGTGACACTGCGCGTTCTGCCGTCGTCGGTGAGCTTCACTCCCAGAGTGGGTCGTCTCCCCGAGTTGCAGAAGGGCAAAACCTCCCATAGTCTGTACCAATCTGACCCAGGATAAAACTCCTCCCTGGCCCCAATAATGGCATTGGTCTGACCCTGAGCAGAGCCCTTTAGCCAGGAACCTCTGGGTTGAAGTCCCAGCAGGAGCATTGGGCACAGCCCGGTCGCCATCCCCAGCCTTGGCTACACCCGGCACCGATGCCTCTAGGGGAAGGGGACCCCCACCCCGTCTGACACATGGAGCAACAGAAGGGGGAAAAGTCCTTCCCGGCTCCATGTAGTAACCAGCAAAGCCCAAAAGCAGTAGAGCAAAGGCACAGCTCTTCCTACATCATCCCTGACTGCCGGTGCTTGGCCAACCTTTTCTTGAGCACCTCCAGTGATGGAGAGCCCACCCCTTCCCTAGGCAGGTATGGACCACAGCTCCTCACAGAGAACATTTCCACCAGGTCCTCCTCTCTGCTCTTCAGGCAATCTGTCTAATAAAAGCAACAGTACCTAGCAATCACAGTCAAGGAACGCCTGCTATAACAGCAACCCTTTGCACTCGGAGAGCTCCCTTCATCAACAGAGATCTGGGGCCTTTGGGGCATCTCATCCCCCTGTCAGGCAAGCATTTAGGTGGCCCCTTCCCCATATTTTGCTGACAGGCAAACTCAGGTGGAAGGGGGATTTAAAACCCATCTCCCAATTAGCAGCACCTCAGCCTTGGGTGCCAAAGGCCCAAGCACCCATAGCTCCAGCTGAAGTAGGGGGGGCAGAACAAGCACTGAGCACCCCTGAGGCTTTAGCATTAGCCAGATGAGACCAGCAACCAAATCAGAGGCAGCTTGTGAGTGCTCACCTTGAAATGACTTGCCTAAGGACGCTTGGGGAGTGAGTGGCAGAGTCGGGTCTGGAACGCAGCGCCCTGATGCTCTGTCCCCTTGCTCAGGGCACCGGGGACAGCGGCAGGATTTAGGTGGCCTCAAAGGTAAGTCTTGCATTAGTGATCATGGAGGTTGTAGAGCAAGGGTGGAGGCACTGCTGGGCTCAGGGTTGTTCATACACAAGGCAAGGCTCAAAGGCTAAGCCCTGGGGTCTGCACGCGCTAATGGACACAAGTCCCTTCCAGCATGTGGGCAACCACAGAGAGAAGTCAACCATGTGCCCAGGCTGTTGCAATCTAACCACTGGTACCCTCTGACCCTCCAGCCTTGGCTTCAAAGGGACTGCACATCACCTTCGAGATAGGCTGCCGGGCCTGGCTGGACCCAGGCACCTCACATCACATTGGTACCTGAAGAAAGTCATATGTGTAGAAGGAGGCTTTTCTGGAGCAGGCTTCTCAGTGCCCACCTGGCATTTCCTCTTTGGTCCTGGTCACTCTGGCCATGCTGGCACTGAGCAGCTACACCATCCAGGTGAGTGGCTCTGCCAGGACCTCTTCCTTCCCCTGCTACACTTGTTCCTTTAATTTGCATGTCCCCTGACACCAGCCCGGATTGCACTAGGAGATGCACTATTCCCTGCTCAAGTCACTAGCCATGGAGTTCGCCAGGACTTCTGCCAGGGAGCCTAAAAAAAGATTTGATTTTTATTATAAATAGAAAAAAAAAACGCTCCACACCAGCAAAAGGCACTCGATCAACAGTGCTTGGTGGATGCCCACATACACCAAAGGCAACGTCCCACCCTGGCAGCCCACTGCTACAGTGTGGCAGTCTTCATTTGCATCGTTAATCAGGAGAGGCTGCTTTCATCCCCAGGCCTGGTGCCTCTCCGCTGCCAACACAGACACCACGAAATGCCATGCATGCCGGGCATCGGACTATATCACACAGTGCCCATTTTCCAGGCCTTCGCAGTGCCCCCACATTTCAAGGGATGACGTGCCTTTCTTGGTGCAAGGTTCCCCATGTTGCAAGCCAGCTTTGCCTATCGACACTGGAAACATAGCAATCTCTGACACTGCCCACACCTTAGGAGTTTCCTGTCCCCTTGTCTTGCACTAGGTATGTGGCAGGAGGAGCGCGATGCACCTACCCACCTGCGAGAAGCTCTGACCTGCCAGGCTCACCTCGCAAGGACAACCTGACAGCCGCTGGCTAATTTAAAGCCTGCTGCTTGCTCCACACCTGAGCTAGATGTGAACTGGTGATCTCAGAGCAGAGCAGGACATCTATGGACCCAAAGACAGCGCTGAGTCACCCGGCCTAGCACTCTGCCAGCGCGTCTACACCTTCATTAATACACAGTAGTTACTGTGTATTTAATGTAGGACTTGTTTAATGAAGTCCTAACTAAATGTGCAGTAACTCATGGTACTGGCAGTAGCACTGGCACATAGGTTTTTAGTGACGGTTACTGCATAGTAGCCTAATGATACTGTGCAGTGGTGTATTAGCACGGGTTTTGCCCAGCACGCTACTGTGCAGTGTTATTAGGCTACTGTGCATTCAGTGTCTCATGTAGACGCGCTCAGTGTCCATGAAATGAAACCGACCACAGTCCCTGGTAAACCCCACTTCATCCTCCAGGCTTGCAGAGGGCCCCCACGTTCCCAGCTGCAGTGACATCCTCATGCTGCGGAGAGAAGTAGGCCCATCTCCTCCCTCTATAGACAGGGCTGGATGCAGCTGCAGTAACATCTGTGAAGTGGGGTGCCAGATGCCAAACCACTGCCCCCGCTCCCCCGCAGGGATGCCCCGCTACCAGGGCTGTGTGTGCCCAGGAAGACCGGCGTCTGTGCTCTTTCACTGCTGAATTCTCCCTGCCAGAGAGAAGGCTAATTAATCAACTCGGCTCTTCTGGCATCACTCAACATGCAAATAGTTTCTGGCAGCGAGGCAGGCACAAAATTAGCTGCTGTATTAAACTGCCATATCCCCTTTCCTCCTTTATTGGCTGCACTTGGTGCAGAGGAATAAAGCATTAACTGGTTCCCAGCGGACCTGAGAAACTATTAGGCCTCTCTCTCCACTGCGTGGAGGAGGAAAATATAATTTATGGCTGCGATTCCCTTGAAGATGCTCGTTTGACTTTGTGGCACCGGGGATAGAAACAGAATCAAGCATGGAGATCCTTGGCACAACAGGGGAGACCGCTGGCAACTAATAAACCAAGGATTAGCAGGTCAATTGTGCTCCTGAAATACAATGAAGTGACTGAATCCTTGTATTGGGTCAAGGCTTGGATGAGAGACTGCCAGCATCCCAGCCAGGCTATCAATAGTGACGTCAGGTGCCTACATCTGGACGTGCCCCAGGCTCTGACGTACGCTCCTGAATCTCCTTGTTATGACAGAATGGCAAATCTTTTTATAAAGGAAATCATTCATGGCCACATTGATCCTCCTCATGGTTTCTGATCCTCAGCCAATGGGACGGGTGGCCCATGGAGGTCCACAAAGCCAACAAGATGTGCTAGCTACGGGAGCTGGTCCTTTTGCAAAAAAACCCAAATTCATCTAGGTTGCATGCTGATGTAAGCCCATCAGATGTCCCCTGCACCTGGAAGCTGCTGAACTTTCTCACCAGCCAGGAAGAAGCCCCATTGCAGCAGGGTCTGTTTCTGTGCCCTTGCTTCAGGGGAAAGCCGATGGATGGATGGATGGATGGATGGATGGATGGATGGATGGATGGATGGATGGATGGATGGATGGATGGATGGATTCTGCCCTGGGTTCCTCTGCTGTAGCAATGCTGTTGCATTTCATTCACATTGGATGGATGTGGGAGAAGCAATCCAGAAAAAACTGGCCCTTGCTGGAACCACTTAGACCTCATTTACTTGTTGGAGGTGGCTGTGAATGAAGCCTGCCCTCGAGGAACCTGGGGGACAGGCCTTGCTAGGGGAAAGTCACTGCCACACAACCCACACCTTTCCCGAGTGCCTCAAGCTCCTTGCACTGTTGTTCATCCACCTCTAAAACGTGGACAGCCTATCTTCTCTCAGAGGTCCCACAAGGAGCAATTTGGGAACTGCAGCAGATGCTTTGAGAGGTGCTGGCTTGGAAGGAGTTACAGGCGCTCAGTGAGTACAGATAACTGGACCCGGAGCACTCCTGGCCTCATTTACCTAGCATGAGTCCCATGTAGCCTCCTGAACGTGGTATCTGCAGCCCCTATGAGATGAAAGGGTAGATCCCAGGCAGAAACTGGGCCTTGCATGGCTCAACATCCTGGGCTGGATGGGACAACCCTGCCTTGTCCTTCTATAGGCAGCACTCAGTGTATGGGAACCACCTCAGAAAGCCACTCCAGCCCTGGATGGACTTATACCTCATAGGCCCCAGCATTGGGAAACTACAGCTGTGGGACCCAGGTCAGCATCAGTGGGAAAGTCCCATGGACTTCCATGGGCACTGAAGCCAACAGGCCTTATTTACCTGTCTTCTCTAAGGATGACCAAGAGGCAACACCGCTCTGGCCTCTCCAAGCCCTCACCCAGACACAGGGAGCGACCGCGAAGAGCCACAGGATGGGAGCTCTCATCAGGCCCCTGGTTGTGCAAACCACACGGTACCAGAGCCCCACTTCCACCACGACACACCACGGCATCACGCAACAAATGTGCAATGCAGGACGAGTCCACCCAAGTGACACCCTTTGGCCTTCTCTCTCTTCTTCTGGGAGAGGTGTTGCCCAGTGATTGAAACACGGGATGGGGATCCGGGAGACCTGGATTCTTTCATTTCTGCCTGGGTCCCACCTCCAGGTTTCTTCACCCCCTGTATCTCCATCTCCTCATCTGCGAGATGGAGATAAGGATAATTACACACCCCATAGCAGAGCCACATGGACCCACTTATTCATCCTTCTGAAGTCCTTGGAGATGAAAGGCACTTTGCTGAGCACAGGATTATCATTACAGTACTAATAATTACAGTAATTAATACGCTGTTTGGTCACCAGCATCGGCCCTTGACCCCATTTTTTACATCAAATGCATGTACCCCATGTCTGCAAAAACAAAAGTAGCCAGAATAATCCCCAAAGTATAACAGCAAGGCTTGCTTCTCAAAAGTAAAAAGGAATTGAGCCATTCCTTGAATGGACACAAAAATTGCATGGGCTTCTTGTGGTTCAAGATGATTACCAACCAGTAGCCAACCCTGAACTGGGCCAAGTCAATGCTTCCCTCAAAGCTGCAGAGACTGTCCTGGGATCTGGGAGCTTTCTCCCCGGCTGTTATTGGCTCCTGGTCTCTGCCTCTCCATCTAGCTGTGGTTTTGCAAAGCACCGGCAGTGCAATTTCTGAGCCCCTGCCAAAACAGCCAAGCGTGCAGGTGCAGAACTCTCTCTTCCCTCCCGTCAGCAGGGACTGGGTCTCCTTATGTTGTAGGCAGGTTGCTTTTTTAATCTGATGCCTGCATTTATAACAAGTTCCCTCAATACCTAAGAAAACCCAGGAAATGAACCTGCTCCCTTCCCCTACCACCACCAGTGCCAGCTAGGAAACAAAAGCCGCCCTGATGATGCAGGCCGATGTTAGTGAGAGATTTCAACAGATGGGACCAGAACCTAAAATAAACTTCCCTCCCATGGGATTCTGATTCCTTCTCTTAGGGTGCATCGAAACACATCTGGAGTCCTGTGTCCAGCTGTGGGCCCCCACTACAGAAAGGATGTGGACAGGTTGGAGAGAGTCCAGCGGAGGGCAATGAAAATGGTTGTGGGGCTGGGGGACAGGACTGGTGAGGAGAGGCTGAGGGACCTGGGCTGATTTAATCTGCAAAGAGAAGACCGAGGGGGATTGAATAGCAGCCTTCACCTCCCTGTAGAGGGGTTGTGATGAGGATGGAGCTGGACTGGTCTCAGTGGGGGCAGATGACAGAAGGAGCAATGGGCTCAAGCTGCAGCAAGGGAAGTTAATGTTAGATATTAGGAAAAACTCTCTCAATAGGAGGGTAGTAAAGCACTGGAAAGATTATCTGGAGAGGTGGTGGAACCACTATTCTTGGAGGTTTTTAAGGCCCAGCTTGATATCCCTTGGCAGGGATGATGTTGCTGGAGCTGGTCCTGCTTTGAGCAGAGGGTTGCACTGGATGCAACCTCCTGATGTCCCTTCCAGTCTTCATTTTTGATGACTGCATGATTCTTTGAAGCATGTGAAGGGTATCAACATCTAAGGTACAGGAGGAATTATTTAGGGTGTTACAACTTGGAAATTTCCTAATGGGAAGACACCCTCAGGTATGGAGCAGAGCCTACGGTGGTAGGTTGCATCTGCCTCAGGTATGTCGGCAATCTTAATTACCAAGTTATCAGAACATCTCACATCCTTTAATGGCTTTTTCTTCCCAACACCCCTGGGACATAGGATGGTGCAATGACACACCATCGGGGATTGGAGAACAAACAGGCCAAGCTCAGATCTTCAATCTTATTTGGGTGCTGACAATCCACTGATGGAAGTCAGGCCTGTAAGGAGCTTTGAAGTCTGGAGCCATATGACTTGGCCAATGATATGCAGAGAGCCTGGGATAGAAAAAGGATCTGAATCAGCATCTCATGAGTCCTTGGTATCATAATAAGAGGATGGGCCAACCCTCTGGAGCTCCCCCTACACCTACTGTTTTCTTGTAACCTGAATATCTTTGGTATGAATGGAGTCCCCTGAAATATTTAACAGTAGGCTCCAAAAAAGACCAGCAAATCCTGTAGAAAGAATAATCCTGTAGCAGCAGCAGGGCTGGCTAACCTGACCCCTATCTCTCATTCTCTCCTGCCTTTATCTCTGCTCCCTGAAGCCAGCAAAAAGCAAACCCCAGTGCAGAGACTGGACACATCGGGCAAGAAGGAGAGATCTCAGAGATGGAGCTGCCCCTGGGCATCCACGGACAAAGCTGGTGCTACATGCACCCCTGGGACCCCTCTAGAGATTGCTGCAGTGAGAGATGCCCACTCAGCACCCAGGGAAACTTTTCCATAGGGAAGGTGAGAGCAGGCCTGCAACGTGGTCCTGCACAAATCCAAGGAGACACGGCAAGGGCTGGACGAGGAATTCCTCCTCCCTGGGGCTGCTTATCAAACGCGCTATAAAAAGGCAGCACCGTCCGATACGCAGGACAGGACTCAAAGAGCAAAGGGTGAAAGCCAGAGGCCTCGTTCTGCCTCGTGTTGTTATCAATCGGGAATGACCCACGTGAGGTCTGCGGGGCAAGGCTGCTGGGGATCGGCCCCTTCGCTCCAGCCTGGCCAGGATAAAATGAATCCCAGGCACATTCCAACATATCCTGCAAGCCCGGGGAGGGCGTTTTGTTGTCTGGTTCTTTCTTTTCCCAGCACACATTGTTCTGATCCCACAAGCATGACTTGTATCGGCCACTCCTGACCCAGGGCAGCAGGCGACGGGGCCAGCAGGCCTGCCGGGTGCGAGACACAGCTCCAGGATCGGCCGTGGTGACGGCTGACTCCTCTGCTGCTTTGGGACGAGATGCTTTCCCTTCTGGAGCGGGTGCCGCTTCGAAAGAGGGAAACACATGGAAGGCAGGCCAAGAGAAGTCTCAGAGGAATGTCGCTTTAACTGAAACCCTCTGCGCTCATCGACTTCAGCACGCGTTTAATGATTCATTTCCCAGCCAGCCAGCTTGTACCTTTGTAATCTTTGCGAAGGTTAACTTGTTGATCCCAATAGCCAGCGTCGTTGCAAAGGGGGTGGCGGGGGGTGGGAAAGGGCTCGATTTTTGGTAAAAGTCAGGTTGTTGTTTTTTTCCTTGAGGCTGAAGGAGCAAATGGGAAACAGGGCAAAGAACAGAACGAGAGAGATTTGCAAAAGAAAGGGAAATGAGAAGCACTTGGGGACTGCTTCCAACTTGTTTAAAGGCAGATTGGTAGAGGAATTCAAACATATTGGTCATTAAGAAATAGCCCCACACTGAATTGTCCCCTTAAGACGTAAAGCTTAACGTTGGTAGTAATCAAAATTATTTCCTGGAGCTGTTGGCAATGCTGTTCTGTATCCAGCTCCCCGATGTGCTCTGAACTCGATGCGAATAAACCCCTCATTGAATAACCAGCATATACAATGAACTTTTCCAAACAGGAGATTTTACCACCTTCAACTCTCCTATGGAGTATGAACTGTCATTTCTACCCAGGAGAACTTTTACAATCTTTTCTCCAATGCCTGAAGAAGGGTGTTTGTGCCCAAAAGCTTGCAAGTAAAGAATTTTTTTTTTTTTTTTTTGCAAAAATCTAGTTGATCTAATAACAGATATCACCTCGACCATGAGTCCTGATAATTGGTCCCTTCCTCTTGAAATCTAACTGATTACTGCTGGCTGCAGCTTTGATCATTATTATTTTAGATGACTTAAGACCTGAGAAGTCCCTTTGGACTTGTTCATCTCAGTAAAGAGTTAAAATTGTCCTAGCCATTTTAGGTGGGGTCGTGCAAGAGAAAAGCAAAGAGGAAATCCAATTCTTCAAACTAAGAGTGAAAACAAACTGAAGGGAAATTAAAACCCCAAAACCCCTCCAAAAGGTGGATAAAGAAACAAAAGCCCCTCCTCACAAATTGGTAGTCACTACATGATGCTGCTATTGATAGATTGGATTTAAATAATCGATAACTCCATCAATGCATACATTAACACTGGAATGATTAGTATAACATTAAAAAAAAACCAGTTTCTGGTTGGGCAGATACAAAAAAGAAACTCTCAAATATAGTTTGCTGTAACTCTCTCTGTTTTTAAAAGAGAATGCAGAGATCCGAAAAATTTCCAGAGACAAACAAGGCAACAAATGCTTTCCCCTGCAGTTACTCATATATTCCAATCAACTAACTCAATTCTTTAATAATTAGTGAATCCGGACTGTTCTGACGATTCAAAAGAACATAAAAAACTAAGCATCGATATTTTATTTGGAGGAAGGAAATGAAAGGCAGATAATGCTAACTCGGCACAGATGTCCAACAAGTTATATAAAAAATAACTGAAAAATAATATGAGTTTAAAAAAAGAAATCCGGGCCCCATCCAAGCCCCTGGAATTTAATGGGAGTCTCCCTTTTTATCGCCACAAGCTCAGAATCAGGCCCTTTGTTTCTGCAGGAAACAGGCTTCAACTTTTAACTCCCAAAGTTTTCCTTCTGGGATCAAAAAGTTTTCCACTTCTGACATTTAGTAGCATGGACCTGTGAGGTTTCGGGCAGAGCTGGAATAGAGAAAAAGAAGGCTAATAAGTAATCTGAATTAAGGACTGCCTTTGATTTATTCACTTTTTCTGGCAAGGCCACCATTTGTTATTAGAGACTTGAACCATCTCAGCATTTTTCTTATCAGGAATATATCTTCTGGGGTTACTGAGGTTTTTGACATTTTCTTTTAACCTCATCAGGTGGAAGTTGAGATACATGCTTAAAAAAAAACCAAAACAGCCAATTTTAGCACCACTTACTTGAATACGTGGAGCTTTGCACTCTCACCAGCCACATATTTCATATTTTCAAATGTAACAAATGGACAAGTTCAAAAATACATTTATGTACGTGTAAGCATGCATGCATTCATGTAGGTGTATATAGACGTATCTAGGTCTGTCTTTTAAGTATTTATGCATTTCTTATGTCTTTTAGGATACCTCTACACATTTTATAGATAGGAGAGCAGGCACAAAATAGGGAGGATGAAATCTGGGTTTGCATTTGAAGGTGTTGGAGTTTGTATTTCTCAAGCAGGGGTACATAATGCTCCCAGGGCTATGTGTTCATCTTCTAGAGCGTACGTGAGAGGAAGGCATAGGAAAGCAAAAGAAAGAAAAGGGATAAGCTAAAGGCAGAATAAAGAAAATCTTGAAGAGCAACTCTTCAATATTTCTTAGGTGGTTGGAAAGGTAACAGTGTGGCTGAAGGGACATGAAATGTTAGTTCTTTATTATCCGTCACATGAAAAATCTGAAGGGCACAGACAAATTAATTTAACTAGCCTCAAAAGAGATACCCCGCACCCAAAAAAAAGGTTAAGAACCGCTGTTACATATCAATAGCATATGGCCATTGCAAACGTCTCTCGCTGCATGTGAGCCACTACGTTTTTCTACAAGCTTGTCTCACACACATACACACACACATAATCACAGACTTTGGTCTGTAATTGGTTAAAAATTGATTGGGGGTGAAAAGGGAGGAGGATAATTATCTGCGACTGGCTGGATGCCTACTAGAATCTAGGTCTGAAGTTTATCCCCGTTTTTTTCATACCAAAGATCGTGTACATAGGGCACAACATTGTGATGTTCAGTGTCACAGAGTGGGGAGCAATCAGAAGCCTTGCATATTAGTTTGTATATACAGATAATATTTATTATGCCAGATAGTAAGTGTTTGCAGATCAGACAGGCAGATAGACAGACAGGGAAAAAAAAGTGGCAACAATCCTCCTCCCACACTTATGCTGAGAAAATCATTTCTGACACACAAGTTCTCACCGTCACTCTCCCGGCAAGGGTGGGAAGGTGGATTTGTCAATAATGACAATTGCACAAGAATATGTCTATAATATCTCTGTTTCACTCAGCGTGATGATCCCGTCGCCAGATGTGAGCCAGCCCTGTTATGTGACCCAGTTCTGGGTACCTGGAGTCCTTAAGCAATGGCATTGAAAATATCCTGTGTGTGTTTCAATGGCACTGAGACTATCCTTTGGATTGAAAATAGCAATCCCAAACCTGCATGATCCCATTTTAAGTGCCCCCCACCTTGACATGTGAAAATATAGGGGCGCCTGTGTGTGTCTGGGTGTATTACACATGTGAAACCGGTAACACCGCTCCAGAGTTGCTTGTATTTGGGTGCCTGAGTGAATATCACCTCCAGTGTGGAAGTCAAGGGAGATTCTTAGCCACTGATCTATCTGTCCGTCCACCTTTCCCTCTGTCTCGCCATCCATCCCTTCTTCCAGCTGGAAGGGCAGCCTCTCCAGTGTGCACCCAGCAGCTGCGTCCCAGGGAACAGGGGGATGCTGGTTGGCATCTCACACTGTTGACAGGTTTCTGCAGGAAGGAGAACTTAAACCAGAAGCACTCTCCACCGTGAGCCCACGAATGGAAAAGTACCCGTGCTGTCCCAATGCACATTCTTGGGCTCTGAGTGAGACGAAGCAGGCTGCCTTCAGAGCTGGTTCAGTGCGGTCAGGTGTACCGAGGGCGGTATAAGAGCCAGGCCCCGGCATGCCAATCAAGTTTTTCCACTTCCAGCCCTTTCACCAGAGGTAAGGACCCAGCCAGATCACAAACATTCCAATTAAAGTTCAAAATAATAATGATAATGAACATAACAATACCCCCCGCCTTCCTCACTGGAGCTAACAAGCATTTGGGTCTTCCTCCCTTGTTCTTCTCTAAGCCCAGCTGCCTCTTCTCCTGGCACCAAAGGGAAAATATTGTTCTGTATGCAAGGACCTGAAAGGAAAAAGCAGCAGCAATGGGGGGGCCATTTATTTAGCTCCTGGAAGCTGGTTGCAAGGCAAAGCTTCTGGGAGCAGGAAGGCTGCTTTGTGGCCTGCCCTTTGCAATAAAAAAAATACAGAGATTTCAAATATTTAAGAGACTCAAGTAAAACTAGCGTGGGATGAAAGCAGGGTGTTGAGGCTGCTTGCTCGGTGAAGTTCAATCATGACACGTCTGTTCGCTAAGGATCTCAGCTCCGGGCCACCACCTTTAGCCCTTTAAGAGTGCTAGCTTATCATCTACCTCCAACTTCTAGCCTCGGTGCAAAAAGAGAGACGAACTAGGAGGAACAGGCACGCATGCACAGACAGCAGGCAAATGCAGAGTGGTAAACTCGACTACTTTGTTATGATGATGCAAAAAAAAAAAAATGAAGTCGCGATCATGTGATTTTATGCAAATCGAGTGAATGGACGGTTAAAAACTAAATGTCAGGTAGATAAGATCACATACACCTAGAGCAGCGTCATGATATTCTCTGCACGTTACATTCATACTGGAAACCAAACCGTGTTACAGAAATCAGACACCCACAAAAGGGCTCAGAGATTGCACTGAAAACAGGTTTCTGCAAAGCACCAGCCTCTGACAAAAAAAAGTAGGTTAGATGAGAAAACAAGATAACACGAGCGAGCCAGGGAATACACTGTCCCTGAGCAGTGTGCAATCCCACCTTATTATATAAGTTTACATGCACAAAACTGCCTTGAAATAACATTTATGATCCAGCCCAAAGCTCTTAAAAAGGCAGGTGCTCCAGGGCTTGGCTGATAATCCATCTTTAACTGCTGTGAGCAAGGAGTTGTATAGGAAACGGCTTTTCTTAAAGGTGAATTTTCTGCCCTTGCCACTTAAAAAAAAAAAAAAAGATCCTGGGGGCTGTTTATTTCTGTATGTCTGTATTTATTATACATAAAGCCATTATTATGCACTAGCTGGCTATCTAGGGAATGAGCAGCATTGACTTCCTGAAGGAGCTAATTACAACAACATAACAAATAGTCATTTTTAAACAGAGGTTTATTTAAAACCAGTATTGCTCAGAAGATACGCACAGTTCTTTGGCTACCTAGACTTCGTCTGAGACCCGACCTGTAAGATTTTAAACCCCAGATGACGTAGCCCAAAGGACTGAACAAGTCCGTAGAAAGCAAGGTTCGTTCTTGTCCTCGAACAGTATAGGACCAAGCCCCGTGGAGAACTGCAGAGGGCTAAAGAATGACATATAAGATGATGCTGTTAATCAGTCATGCTAAGAGCTCAGATGAGTACCCCCCACTTCTTACGTATGCTGGCAGAAATGCACGGCACATTTGGGGGGTTTGGGGTTTTTTTTAGAAGAATCACTGAAATAACCAAATAACTTTTGTTTTTCAAAGAATAACTGAAAAATAACATTTTCTAACCTGCAGGAACATTTATTTCAGGGGGGAGAACAGAATTCCCTGTGCTGATGGGGCTATTAGACTTAATGATCTCAATCTACGTTCAGGACCACGGGACATGCAAAGGTCCCGATCTGCTGTCCTCTACACTTGCTTCAAACCTCACTCTTATTGATCCAAGACATTGTGAAAGGAGCTGTGCCGGCCTGTCACATACACTGAATACTAGGATATGTCGATGCAGAATTTGGGCTTCTATGTCACACACAGATATGGAGAAGGATATAGCGAGGGCAGCTCTCCATGGAGAGCAAAGGGAGGCAAGGTCTGACAGCCAGGGCCCAGACTGGGGAGCAGATGCACGTGCAAAGCAGGTCCACATTCACTGCCTAGTTGCTTGCATTTTTCTACCCTGTCAACCCTCCCATTGCAAGGAGCAGTTTCCTTTTAAAAATGAAGCCAGTTTCTGAGCTAAAAGGAGCAACGCAACCTATTCTACCGCAGCACAACTTTCTCGCCTTCTCGCAGGCTGCGACTAGAAACCCGGCCTGGGATTTTCATATTGCTTGCAGAGCCAGGGCAAGGAAGGCCTTGTTTTACTCTGCAGTGCCTCCCCGGCCAACGTAGGCGTTGCAAGAATGGGCTCTGAAGGGAATTTCATGTTGCCCTTCCTATGCTGGATATTATAGTCCCTGTATATCCTCATGAGTCCCAGTTCAGTATATGGAGAGGAAGCTCCAGTGGTGATGAACAGAGGTTTAGGTGCATAAGAACCACGTGTTCAAGGCACAGCAGCTGGGTGAGAGTGAAGTGAAAGCATGGAAAAGCACAGGATCGAATAGAGAGGAGGAAGATCATACAGGCACCCCAAAGGGGGAAAAAAATAATGGATATAATCTACCCAGTGCTTCCAGGCTTGGCACCTGAACACCAGTTCTCAGCCCAAAGTGAACGCTCAGGGCTGATTTATAAGTCCCTGTAAACAGGGGGTTTATAATGGAAACTCTGATGCAACCCTAACATTTGGCAGTGTAAAGGCATACCAAGATCTCTGCTCAGTGAGGTGCCAATTTTAACAGCCGTCCTGATAAATCATCAATCGGACAAAAAAATCTTCTCCGCTTCCCAACTTTCTGCAAACATTGCCTTCAGCCGCTCAATTGATGCAGCCACCGTAGAAGACTCAGGCTGTCCAAAGGGGGGAGCAGGAAGGGGATCTTTAAAAAAATGAATTAATAAAGGCACGCTAAAAAAATAAAAGCTAGCTTGGCATTATACTTCTTGTATTATTTGTTACTGAGTCCACTTATATGACACCAATAATTTTGCTAAAGTGGATAAACAAGCTTTCTATGTCCCCGAGAGCTTAGAGTCTAATAAGTAAAAGCTATGCTCACTCTGAATTATATATATTACTTTCCAACTACAAAGGGAAACGTCTTTAAAGCTCGTCTGCATCATCTCAAGTATCATCTTAGCCTGATTCCTACTCCTTACTGGGCTATTTTTAATGACAGATGCGGGCTATCGGTTACAAGGCTTTCCTCCTATTTTGTTTTAAGACAGTGCTGAGTATTTCAGTCCGGGCACTTTGCTGAGAAATTAAAAAAAAAAAAACAACCCTCAGGAAATGTTCAATAACTTTGCATTTAGGCTGCAGATTTCTTGGAATTCTTGGTAATTTAATCAGTTGCTCTAAGCAATTTGATTAGCCGGAGCTAGGGCACGGTGACCCTGCGGTGGTGATTCTTGTAAACTAATTTCTATTAATTGGAATAAACCTGAAATGCTATCGGAGGCACAAGCCTTCCCCCCACCCCTATCCTCTCTGTCATGCAGAAGAGGAATTTGAAATCCTTTTACCCCCCGGACATTCAGGCGGGGGGAAAAATAATAATAATACATGCAAATTGAAACAGAAATCTGCTGAGATCTTTTAAAACACACCCACCCGAGCCAGGCCTGAGTGAATACGCGGCACAAGTAAATATGCAATTCATTTGCTTTTTTAACACAGATATTTACATAAAGGGTCATTAGAATAACACTTTGTCACTCTCCCTCCCTCCTCCCCCTGCCACACACCCGCAGATCTATTTGTAAGACCGTCTTTACATTTTCCCTGCTGCCTGAAGCTTCCTCCAATGGCCAAAGCAGGCCTTTGCAGCTCCCTCCCAAGAGCTCTGAACTAAACATGGGCTCCAGCGACTCAAAATCAGAAGTCTCCTACTTACAAGGAAAATCAAACATCTATTTTGCATACAATCATAGATAAGACATACTGTACATCGCAGCTATGGCACGACAGACGCTTTACCATGTCCTTTGCAACCAGACAGCAGCTACAAAGAATTAACCCACCACTTAAAAAGAGTCCTGGAAAGGGAGAAAGAGCAACAAAAAAAAAAGAAAAAGAAAATATAATCCTCCGAGTGCGGGGGGTTTTTTCCAAGTATATTCCTCCCATTAAAAAGCAACACCCAAAAAAGGGGGGGAAAAATAAACCATATCTATCAAGAACAAAAAACAAAACAGCTTCTTTTCTCCTCAACAACAAATCCCTTTAAGCACGAGAGCCAACAAGAGATAGAAATACATACATTTAAAAAAAAAAAAAGATGATTGTGCAAAAAAACCCAAACAACCCGACAACACACACAAAAAAGAGACTCCGATGTCGCAGGATCCTGGGCTTTTTTGGTTGTTTTGTTTTAAGCAAGAAACTTGCACGCAAAAAATCAAAATCAAAATCAAATCAAACCAGGAATATGAGTCGAGTCTAATTCTGAACGGTTCTTTCCTCCCTTCTGCCTGCCTGCGATTTTATCTGCCTCTCTTCCTTCTGCATTTTTATTGGTATGTTGGCTGGTTGTTTTTGGTTTGTTGTTGGGTTTTTCCCCCCCTTTCCTGTCTTTTTCTGCCTTAGGGGGGGAACAAAAAACGCAAAAAAGCCCAGCCCAAGCCGCCCCGCTTTGCACGTCCTAAGCCTCGCTCCCTCGGTTATTTTAACGCGTGTTTGTGCCCTGCTCTGGTGTGTGGCGGTGTTTATGGGGCTTTCATGGAGACGCAACGCGCCCGGACCCCGATTTCTCTTATGTCACCGACTAGCAAATGAGTTCTCAGAATTCCAGGGGCAGAACCCTGCAACATTGTAGCGCGCCGACGTCACAGAAGGCAGGCGCCACGTGACGCCCGGGCACGGACCCGTCCATTGCGGCCGGGGGGGTGGCGGCGCCCCCGGGCCGGGGCAGCGCCGCGGGGAGACCCCCGGCGGGGCGCAGCCGCGGGCAGCAGGCGGGGGGCGGCGTCGGGCGCTGGGCCGCAGCCGGCGGGGGCGCTCCGGGGGCCCGGGGCCGGGGTGCGCGGGGGCCGGGAGGCTTGTCCCCCCCCGCGCCGGGCGCAGTGGAAGAGTCGGCAGCTCAAATTCCGAGAATTGAGCCGTGTTGATTCTTAGAACTGGGGTTCTTAGAAGTGGTGATGCAAGGAGTTTCTAGGAAAGCCCGGAGACCAGGTGATTGCCTTGCCGCTTCTATTGCCGCTGCCGCTGCTCCCGATTTTACCCTTTAATTCTTGCTTTTGCTCCGAGGGTGCCAATGGCCTTGGCTCCGAGACGCCGCTCCCCTCCCCGACTCTATATATATCGCTCCCCCTCTCCCGGGGCAGGTGCTCCCGGCTCCCCGTGCCTCCTCCCGCTTCCCAGGCAGGGGCGCGATGGAGCCGCCGCGTCCCCACGGGCTGGAGCGGCTCTGGGGCAGGGCAGGGCAGGGCAGGGGGGGCTTTTGGGCCACGGCTTTTGCTCCCGTCGCTGCCGGCTGCGCTGTCCTCCAGGACTGGGGGGTTCTGTACGGGGAGCTGGTGGCATGGCTTTTGCACCCCGGGGGGCTTTGAGCGGGGAGCTTTTTGGACCCGTGTCTGGCTCCTTTTCGATTATTATTGTTTGGCACGGCGCTTGCACTATCCCTGCCTGCTGCGCTGTCTTCCTCCGGGGGGTTTAGGGCGCATCTTTTTGGACCCATGTCTGGCTCCTCTCTTTTATTTGGCATGGCTTTTGCACCCGTCTCCGCCTGCTGCCCTGTCCTCCTCCGGGGGGTTTTAGCGGGGATCTTTTTGGACCCGCTTCTACCTGCTGGGTTGTCCTCCTCCTGGGGGATGTTTTTTAGGGGGGGCTTTTGGACCTATTTTTGGTTCCCCCTCTTTTATTTTTCTTTTTTGGGGGGGGTTGGCGTGGCTTTTGCACCCATCTCTGCTTGCTGCGCTGTCCTTCTCCTGGGGCTTGATGGGGGGGATCTTTTTGGAGCCATTTCTGGCTGCTGCGCTGTCCTTCTCCTGGGGTTTTATGGGGGGGATCTTTGGGCATGGCTCTTGTGCCCATTTCTGGTTCCTTTTAATTTAGGGTTTTGGGGGGGTTTTTGGCATGGCTTTTGCACCGCTGTCTTGTGCCTCCTGCTGCCCTTGCTCCTCTCCTCTGTGTCCCTCCCTTCCCGGAGCTGCCTGCCCCTTGGCTCAGCTGTGCGCTTCCCAGGGCTGGCGCTGCTCCGCCGCCCCCCGCTTAGACGAAGTGACAACGGGCAGGAACCGAGATTTGCCAGCGGCGACGTTTCCCCCGAGCCCACCCGAGAGCTTTGCAGCGGGTCCCGGCGGCAGGGGTGGAGGGCGGCTGGCGGGGGTGTTTGTGTGCGTGTCAAAGATGATTCTTTTTCTCCCCGTTGCCCTTGCCTTTTGGAAACGTCTGTGCCCTGCTGGGGCTGGGGAGAGGGGGGGGAAGGCAGGGGCTTTGCACCTGCCTGGATGTCAGGGAATGGGGCTGGAGCCCGGTGTTTGGGGTGTCGAGGCGTGCGGTAGCGTCCTTCATCTGCGTGACTCGGGCTCGTCTCCCAATGGCTGGATTGTGTCTGTGTTGGGTTTTTTCTTTCTTTTTTTTTTTTTTTCTTTAAAAAAAAAAAAAAATCATCTCTGAGATTTGCTGCGGAGCTGACACCCGCACACAGGCGCACGCCCGGCAGCGTTCGCGTGCTGCGGCCGGGGCAGAGCGAGTGCTCCGGGGCTGAGTTCTGCACCGATGCAAACATTCCCGGGGTTGGGGGGTTGTTTCTTTTTTTTCCCCCTCCTTTCTGTGCAAGTCGGGGGCTGCAAAATTGGCCAGTGGAGCCTTGCAACCTGTAGCTGTCTGGTCCTGCCCGGGCGAGGTGGGGGGGATAGGGATGGGTGCATGGAGGGGGGAATTGGGGATGGGTCCATGGGGCATAGATCCACACAGAGGGGGGCAATTAGGGATGGGTGCATGGAGGGGGTGGGGGGGGAATTGGGGATGGGTACACATGGCTTTTTATTTGGGGAGTGGGAGGGATTCGAAAGTCTTGTCTGGACTTTGGGGGGCAGGTAGGGGTTGTTTGTCCTGCCTGCGAGTTAGGGGCTGTTGGGCAAACTGGATCTGGCTGGGGATGCACAAATCCAGCCACTTTGGTGCGGGAGGGGGGTCACTGAGGCACACAGAGCAGCTTGGAAAATGGGGGGGGGGGGGGAAGGAGCTAATTGGGGCTCACCTGGGATGGGGGTCCCCAGCTCCATGGCAGTGAATTGCAAAGTGTGGGGGGGGCGCCCGAAAAGGAAACAATCAGTGCAATGAGTTCACGGGGCCTCTGCAGATGGGATGCAGGCAGTGCCCAGCACCCCCCCCCCCCAATGTCCCCTGCTCTCAGGCCCAGGGACAGCCCCCCGGGTTATGCCTGGTGTATGCACTGTTTACTACCGCCGAGCCCTTGGCAGAGAGACAGGCCTCGTAAATCTGCAGCTCAAGTGAAGTTCAGCTTGGCCCCTTTCCACACGCTATTCCTGGAGGTAGCCGCGCGGCTCCGGAGCAAAGAGAGCCGCGAGCGCGTTTGTTTTCCCCGGGGGGGGGACCAGTGCTGCTGTGCCAAGCCCAGCCCGTGTTAGCGGGGAGGCACTGGGGCGAGCGTGGGGTCCCTGCCCCGCGTGTCTGGAACGGGTGTCGTGGGGTGGGAGCGGGGTACGCTGCCTGAGCCTAGCTCAAGTCCATGGTGGGAGACGGGCTGGGGAGGGCAGCAAGCTGTGATTGTGTGCGCGTGTGATTTGTGTGTGCATGTCTGGGGGGGGGGTGATTTGTGTGTATTTTATTCATTTATTTTTTTTAATTGAAGAGTTCCAGTTTGCTGTGTCAATGCCAGCTGGGACTTGATGTCAACCCCCACTCTTCTCTTCCCCCCCCCCCCAGTCCCAAAATGAGGGGGGGCACCCTGTTGTGAAAAGTGAGCGTTGTGTTGCTGTGTGGGGCAGCAGTGCCACCTGCTGGCTGCCCGGGGGAGTTGCTGGGGGGGGGCGGTTGTTTTGGAGCCGTTTTGGGTTTTTGGTTTGTTTTTTTTTGTGTGTGTTTTTTGTGCAGTCACAATATTTCGAAACATGCTGAAATAACCTTGACGGGCTGAGAAGTGGGGCAGGGAACTCCGCGGCAAGTGAGATCTTGTAAAGAGCGGTGGCTTCTCCCTCCTCCCATCCTTCGAAGTCTGGCTTGGGAAGGGAGGTGTGAGCTGGGGTTAGAAAAGGAGCCGAGCTCCGTGTGAGCGCGCGCGCACACGGCAGATCCGAGCCAGAAAGCGTGGGCCGAGGCAGGGGAGGGGGCTAGGTCTCATCAAGGGTTGTCTGGATGGATTTGGGGACCCGTGCCCATGGACCATCTACTTGCCCATGGATAATGGACTGGAGCAAAACTCCCCTGGACTTTGAGCAGAAACTCTAATCTGAGTCCAGGAGTCCTTGGTGTCATCGTCCCGTCCCCCCCCCCCCCCCCCCCCCATTCTCCTCTCAAGGACCAAAGCTTTGTAATAATTATTCCCAATATTGCATTAAAGGCCTAAAGGATCAGGACTTGGGGAGCAAACCTGGGCTGCGTTCTAGCAGCCTGGAGGGGGCTTCTTTTAACAGCTCAAATTGCTCAGGGAATCTATTTAAGACCAATCCACCCTACAGGGGTGGGGGGGAAAAAAAGGGAGGGGGGCTGGTTATATAGGTGTGTTGTGTGTTTTCCAGTTTTAAATGCTAGGATTGCTGGCTTCAAATAGCACTGCACAGTAAGACTACAGCTCTTGCCTCACACAAGAACCCCCCCCCCCCCCCCCCGACCTAAAATATTCAGAGGCCGCCTAATAATGATTTTTCAGAAGAGCGGATTGCTGCTTTGTTCCAGGAAGAAAAGATCTTGTCTCTAAGCGAGCGTTTGTTGTTTGTTTTTTTTTGGATTTTTTTTTTTTTATTGTTGACTGGCAAAACAGATCAAAGCTCTCTTGGGAGAATTTCACTTCCAATCCCTCCCCCCTGGTGGGGTCAGGCTGAGTCAATAAGCAGCTATTGCCCAAATAGTTATTAGGAAGCAAAAAAGGGAAAAAAGCCAAAAAATCACGATGCCTCTAAAAGCTCCTGGCCGGAGCGTCCTGGCTGTCCAGCTGGGGAAGAGAGACCGAAAGCCTCCCGTCTGCTGAGCCTGAAAGAAGGCGAGCAGAAACGCCAGGCTGTGGAAAACAAGGATGGGAAGTCGCGTCAAGAAAAATAATCATCATCCTATTGCTCAGGAGCGTTTTAAGAGCGCCCGAGTGAGATGTTTGCCAGCCTCCTCTGTGGTGGGTTATTTTCCAAGGGGAAAAATTAGACTCTAACAACAAAGCTAAACGGTGCCACCTAACGGCTTGTGTCGAGATCCCTTTGGCTGACGGGCGATCGCTGTTCTTACAAGCTTGGGAAAGCAACCACGCTGCAGCGGACATAAGCCAGGCCAAAAGTCGGATGGGAGAGGAACTTGGAGAGCTTGGGGATTGAACTGAATGGCTTCAACAAGGAAACACACAGTCCTTTTTTAATGAGGAGATCTGTGTTAAGAGCTAAACTGGTCTCTGTGGGGGCAGATGACAGAAGGAGCAATGGGCTCAAGCTGCAGCAAGGGAAGTTGAGGTTGGATATTAGGAAAAGCTCTCTCGCTAGGAGGGTGATGGAGCATCAGAACAGGTTACTCAGAGAAATTGGGGACTCTCTACCTTTAGGAGGTGTTGAAGACCCAGGTACACAGCCCTGGCTGGGATAATGGAGTTGGGGCTGGTCCTGCTTTGAGCAGGGGGTTGGGCTGGATGTGACCATCCCTTCCAGCCCTCATTTCCATGATTTCTATGATTTTTCCCCCCCCCCTCATCCCACCTTAAATCTTTCCTACAGGTGAGGTTAGACTATGAATTTCCACCCAGTGTAGGAAGCATCTTTATAAGCATCCTTCTGCAATAGATGTGGGGGGGAAGAAATACTTCAAGCACTGTGGCAGAAACCTAAAAATAGTCTTTAAAGAATATCTCTGGAAAATGCTGACAATGCGACCTGTTTCCCCAACACCAACACAACTACAGGTGGCTGCATTTTGGGGGGCTTTGTTTTTTATTAAACACCCCATTTCAAATACTTTCTTGATTTCTTGTGACGAGCTCTGGACGAACACCAGGGCTGCTTGCAAGATCCCAGTTTGCTTGTCACTGTTGTGGCAGTCTGTTTACTTTTTTTGTTGCATTTCTCCCATCCGAGACAAAGAGGCATTGAAGTCTGCTTCAATTCCTGTCCTGTTTGGGGCTAAAAGCTGCCCGGGGAGTGTTTGCTGCTTCCATTTAAAAAGGAGAGTTGTTGTTGTTATTATTTTATTTTTACGTTTTGTAAAATCTAAATTTGGAGCCGCTTCTGCCTGCCTCTCCTGGACCTGTCATGCTCTTTTATGGCTCGGCATGGGAGCTCTGGGAACAAGAACCTCTTGTGTGAAGAGCTCCTGTATTTTTTTTGTTCTAGACTTAGCTTTTAAAGGGTTCTTCTGGCTTTAGAAATGCAGCCAAAAAAGTGTAATTTAATCCTTGTGTTTACAGCAGAGAGGGCTGGACCTGGGAGGGTTTGCAGCTGGGTTGGTTGGAGGAACATCCAGAAGTCGGTCAACTTCTTGGGACTGCACCCTTGAAGCTGCAAATCTAGCCACTCTTTAGCCCCCTTTTCTCATGCCCCACTATCTTCTCCATTTCCAGTCCCAGCAGCAAGTCAAAAGCCTGGGGCATTGCTGGGGGGAGGTGGCTGTATTTTGGACTTCAGACCTCAAGCCCCTTCTGAGAAGGGTGTGAGACCAGAGGGAAGAGAGGGTGGCCCGATGCTTTCTCCAGCCCTGGTTGCATGGTCTCCTTCCCCTCTAACAACAGGCACTGCATGCCACAAATGCCTGGAAGTTACTTCCCACCGCCACGGGGCAGATCAGTGGGAACAGAGGGGGAAACATTCCCAAATGCAGCACCAGACAGCTCAGTGCGTAGGAGAACTTCAAACGGCATCTCGGTGCAGCTGAACCCCGTGTAGTGGTGGCCACGGGGTACCAGGGCAGGCGTGGTCACTGCAGCCTGGAGCACGGCCACAGCCCAGCCCGCTACAATGGGGATGCTGGTGCAAATGCCCCCAGCACCCCTCCGGGCTCTGCAGGCCTCACAAGGCTTTAAACATGAATACCTACACCTGTCTCCCCTGCAAGAGAGTTGGACTCATCGCTTTCCAAGGACACGCACTGGCTTTGCACCCAGATCTGGCCTGGGCGCAGACACCAAGTGTGGTGTGTACGTAGTGTGTGTTGTATATACCTCAGTGTATGCATACGTGTGTGTGTGTATACACACATTAACACGTATATTATTATTTATATATGATCACACACATACGTGTGTATATGTGTGTAGGTGACTTTCCTCCTCTCCAGCTTCCCCCCCCTGGCTGCAGCCCCTTCCCCAGGGTGGGGGGCCTGGCTGGCCCTAGGAGCTGATCCCAGGTGCGGAGGGGGGCAGTGCCCCTTCCAAAGAAAAGGGGGGGAACCCCCGGCTCTTTTGCACGGTTGGAGATGCAAGCTCAGCTCCTCGCCGGGTTTTTTTTGTTTTTTTTTACGGGGGGGAGTGGGGGAGGAGAAAAGCCTCTGAAACAACAGCAAAAGCAAGTTCCCTTTGCTTCCCGGCTGGGGCCGGTGCAGGCGCCCGGCGCGGCTCCGGCACGTCTGTTTGCTCGGCCCCCGCGGGCGCAAACAGAGCGCTTGGAGCAGCCGCAGGTATCGATCCGGCCGCGCTGCGGGGCGCAGCACCCCCTAGCGGCCCCACCACCTCCCCCCGGCCCCCCTACAATGGGAAGCATCTCCCCATTGCAGCCCGGCGGTCTGCTTTCTTTTTTCCCCCTCCTTTCTTTCCGTTTCTGATGCCGGGGGGGTGCCCGCGGTGCCCCCCGCCGTGCTGGGGCAGGAGCAGGCTTTGCAGGCTCTCGCTTCCCCAGGGGGGGCAGGGAGCCCCCGGGCTTCCAGGAAGAGCCCTTCCCGGGGTAGCGGCCGGGAGCCGGCCCCGTTCCGTGAACCGCGGCTGGGCTGCAGCGCCGGGCTTCCCGGAACGCGCCGTATCCGCCCCCCGCGCCAACGGGATGCTCCGCCGCGCTCCCCGCCGGGCTGCACGGGCCGCTGCTCCGCGCAGGTACGGTGGGCACAGCGGGGCTGCGGAGGGGGGTTCTTCCCCCACCCACCCCCTGATCCTCATCCTGATCCTGGAGCGGGGGAGGTTTGCAAAGGGTCCCTCCCTCCCTTGGCTGGGGAGAGGCTGGATCTCGCATCCCCTCCACCCGGCCAGGGGGGCGATGGGTCAGTTCTTCCTAGGTGCTGAGGACCGGGGCTGGGGCAGACATCCTCCCGCAGTCCCCAGATGGTTGAACTCTCTGCTGCTGCTGGAGCTGAGCGGGCAGCACCTTTGGCATCTGCCTTGGGTAGTAAGGGGTGGTGATTGAAGGGCAGTAGGATATGCAAAGGGGTCGCAGAGGGCAGCTTCCTTTGGCGGCATGTGGGCATGCCCCACCCCAGCCCTGTCTGGGAGTTGTTTCCTGCAGGAGTTTCTCTCGTGGTGTCGAAAGACTCCCAAGTTACTCCCCCATCCCGCTCCACACCCAGGCCCGGCAGGGATCCTGCTCGGTGAGACAGGTGTGCCAGCCCTGGCCTTGGTGGGACTGGGTGCTGTCAGTGTAGCTGCCCCCCTTTTTGTGCATCCCCAACCCATTGCTCCGGGGCTGGAAACTCTGCAGCGGGGCCCAGGGCTGACAAAATCCTGCCAATCATTTGGCTTCAGTGTGAGCTCGGAGAGTGGCTGGCACGGGGCGCTGCGCAGAAAGGTCAGAGTCTGCAGTGCTTGGGAAATGAGTCACTTTTTTTCAAGCGGCGCTGCTTTGCAGGTTGGCACCATGTGCGCGTGGGCACGGGGATTTCAGGGGCGGCCGTCCTGGCAGCATCCTCAACTCTCCCTGTGAGCTGGGGGACGATAAAAGAAGGATGATTTTCTTTTTTCTTTTTTTTTTTTTTTTTCAAGTGTGCAAGCCAGCTTGGCTAAGCTGGGAGGACTTGTTTCAGTAGGAACCAGGATCAGCCTCCTGTCCTTCGGGTGCTCAGTCCCTTTGGGTTGCTCTCAGCCCCAGCAGCGTGATCTGACTCAGATGGATCACTTGAAAAACTTATTTTAAAGCATTCAAGACAAAGAAATGGAGAGCTCAATTTTTAAAATGAGTTTGGTTTTCTGCCTGCATGACTGGTACTGGGAAGTGAATGCAGAACTCTGCTCCTCTGCTGGTTTGAAGCCTTCTTGCTTTTAACCTAAATGCATTAATCATTGATGCAAATTAGGGGGACAGAAAAATGTCCTTTTTTTTGGCATTCAAAATCCTCTCTGGCCCTTGCTGCTTCCATCCATTGGGGCCAGGGATGAGTTCCGGGTTGGGTTTTCACTGACTCACCGCGTGCCTTTGTTCCATTACTTAATCTCTCAGTGCCTCAGTTTCCCAAACTCCGGCGTGGGAGTGCCACTTCTGAGCATGTAATTGGTGTTTGTAAAGTGCTTCGAGAATGGCGGGGACTCAAGGAGAGGATGCTCTAGGCCTTTTCAGGTTGCTGAGCCGAGGAGAAGCTGCATTGGGGGTGCAGTTTAGTAGCCCCAGAACTGGGACGGGATTAGGAGGATGGGGTACATGGCGAGACTCATCTTGGATGTGAGGCATGACCAAGTTCTTGCTTGACTTGACTTCTCCTCGGCCTTCCCCACTGCTCGTAAGATCCTGAGTCATGGAAATGAAAGGCACCGTGGCACACAGCCAGGGCTTGGGATGGAGGGTGTGGAAGACTCTGACTGGATTCCCAAAGCCCTCTGGTTGTGATACCAGTGTGCTCTCCAGGAAGAATGGGAGCCTTACTGGAAAGTGGAGGGTGTGTTATCTCCCACGCTGGTCCTGCGTCAAAACAGCAAGGCTTATCTTCATCCCCCACCCCGTCCCCCCACCACAGCCAGTTTACAATCGCAAACTAATCCGGTGTTTGTTTTCTTGTGTTTTATTCATAGGTTTGAAAGAAGCTTTTGGACTGTGAATTAAGGCACTGGGTATGTGAATTTAATTGCATGGCTTTCTAAATGGGTGAATGCAATGCTTCATTAGCCCCACCCCGCATCTGTGTTCCCATGTGCGGCTGCACCTCCAAAATAGCGTGTGTTATGTCCTACTGCCAGGTGCGGGGGGGAGGTGTAGCTTGCTTTTCATTGAAAAATTTGGCATTTAAGATGCAAATTCCCATGCAGAATTTCAGGCCAAGGGAAGCTCAGGCTGTCCCAGGGATGGATGGGGAATGCCTGGAAAAGAGTGGACCAAAGGAAGCATGTTTGGAAGGTGTCAAACCAAAGCGTGGAGAGCGAAAAGGAGAATAACTGGTCCTTAGGACAGCCGGTGCCATCCTCCACTAGAGGAGCTGGACCTCAAATCTGGCCGGGGTCAAGTGCATTAGGCACGGGGGAGCCAGGCTTCTGTCTGGATCCTGGCACCAGTCCACTGGGGAACGATGGACCAGTCTGCTTCCAAGTGGCACCCAAAAATCAGCAGCTCGGTTCAGTGCTCAGCTCAAGGCATGGCAGGGATGGTCAAGAAGAGCTTTTATTTTCCAATTTGGGCTATGCAGTCTCCAGCGGGGATATGCAGAGCAGCGCTTATACTGTTTGGGCCGGGGCAGGTGTGTGTGGAGAGGTCACGGCGGCAGGGTGGGAAGAAGGTACTGCTGGCTAGCTGCTGGTAAGGTCTCATTGCATTCATCCCCAAGCTAGGGAGAGAGATGGAGCAGAGCAAGCCAGTGAATGGGGTGGGTGGAAGCCTTCAGGTGGTCGTAGCCAAAGGTCTGCTGCTGTCTGCATCAACTCTTGCTGTTCAGTAAGAGAGCGGCAGGTCTTAGTCCTGCTTGCAATGCCTTCCCAGAGGCCTCCCGGCTTCAACTTTTTCCCCTCTTGTCTCGTGCAGGCTCAAGATGGCCTCTCCGGCAGACAGCTGCATCCAGTTCACCCGCCACGCGAGCGACGTCCTCCTCAACCTCAACCGGCTTCGGAGCCGGGATATCCTGACCGATGTTGTCATCGTCGTCAACCGGGAACAGTTCAGAGCCCACAAGACGGTCCTCATGGCCTGCAGGTGAGCCAGAGGCCAGCGATGGGCAGCGTTCCCACATACATGTGCTGCTCCCCATCCAAAATCACGGGGTTCAGAGCTGCGTGGTCACGTCCGGCAGCTCCGTAGGGACTGGAGTTGCGGTTGGGAGCCAGCGTGCTGCTGTCCGAATAGGTCTGAGATGCTGCATTGCCCGACATCATTAAACAGATGGGACGGGCTTGTTCCTGGGTCCACGGGTGGTTGTCTGCCCGTCTCTAGCATCCCTCAGGCCTGGTAGTACATCCCCTGCAATCAAGCTTTACTTCCCAGTCAGTTTTAAACATGTGGTATTAATATCCCATTGATTTTTTTTCCCCCTCCCTTGCCTGGTTTCTCATTCTGTTTACTGGGTATCTATTCATTATCTTCCCTTGTAAATAAAACATGACCCACTTCTATTGTTCTCATATGATCAGGCAGAGGAAATGAAAGGATTTGGGTTTGAAAGCAGCATAAAACATCTACAAGGTTTTGTTTTGGAGTGGGGTTTTTTTTCCTAAATAGTTTATCACGGTGTCTTCCACAAGACTCCAGAGATATGCAAGTGATGGAGGGAGAGAAGGGGCAAAACACCAACAAATGGGGCTATGATAGGTGAAGGGGATGGAGTGAACAAGTAGCCAAAAAAAATGGAAGGCTGCTACCTACTCAGTTATGTGATGATTTTTTTTTTGTGGACCAGCAAAGGAGCTCAGGGCAGGAGGAAGAAGTGGACAAGAAAGAAGTTTCGTTGGGCCCATTTATGAAGGGGGTGGGCTTGTATGTACCAAGATAGGAGCCCTCAGCCTCTCCCAGAGCAGGACGTCCATCCACTTGGGAGCCCCCCTGCTAATTTCCAGAGCCCCTACACTGTGCCATACTCCAGTCAAACCCCCCTCTTCTTCCACCATCTCCCAACGTTTCACTCTCCTTCTCCTCCCGCTCCTTCTCCTCTTTGCAGCGGCCTCTTCTACAGCATCTTCACCGACCAGCTAAAGTGCAACCTGAGCGTCATCAATCTGGATCCAGAGATCAACCCCGAGGGGTTCTGCATCCTGTTGGACTTCATGTACACTTCCCGCCTCAACCTGAGAGAGAGTAATATCCTCGCCGTTATGGCCACAGCCCTTTACCTGCAGATGGAGCACGTGGTTGATACCTGCCGGAAGTTTGTCAAGTCTAGGTGAGAGGCGCGGGCCCCATTCAAGACTGGGGTGTGTTGTGTTTTTTGGGGGGGGGGGAGTGAAAGAATGGACGGCGCGTCAGCCAACGTCGTTTAAATGCTAGGGATGATAGTAACCCTTCCCTGTGGTCTCGCTTGTTTGTACAGTGAAGCGGAGATGGCCATGAAGACGCCACGGGAAGATTTCTTGGCCGGCCGGATGCTGAGCCATACAGAGATGATGGGATACAGGGCCCGGGAAGTCTCTGAGAGCAACATGCCTCTCCGGAATGGATCTCTATGCGACAGCAGAGCATTCGCCCCCGGCTTGTACAGTGGCCTGTCTGGGTCCTCCCTTTCCTACACGGGATACAGCCCTATCCCCCTGAACGGCTTCCTCCTTGACGATGACCTGCGGGAGGTGAGGATGCCGCTGTCGGACCTGTCGAGAGCCAACCCCTTCCCAAAGGAAAGGGTGCTGCCATGCGATACCTCCCGGACCATCCCTACCGAGTACACACGGGCCGTCACAGACGTCTCCGCCAACATGTGCCATACCACAGTTTATTCCCCAAAGGATGTAGCTGCTGAGGAGCCTAGGAGCGACATGCACTACAGCGTTGCTGCTGGCCCCAAACCCATTGCGCCGTCAGTCCGAAATAACCCCTACTTCACCTGCGACAAGGTGGGCAAAGAGGAAGAAAGGACGTCTTCGGAAGATGAGATCAGCCAGCACTTTGAGCCCACCAACACGCCCATGAACCGCAAGGGGCTCATCAGCCCGCAGAGCCCCCAGAAGTCGGACTGCCAACCCAACTCGCCCACTGAGTCCAGCAGCAGCAAGAACGCCCGCATTGGGCAGGGCTCCGGCTTGCTGGCCACCAAGAGCCCCACTGACCCCAAAGCTTGCAATTGGAAGAAGTACAAGTTCATCGTCCTCAACTCCCTCAACCAGAGCACCAAGCAAGAGGGGGCCGAGCAGAACGACATGGGGACCCTCTCGCCTCGCTCCTACATGCCTCTCTCGAACTGCCAGCAGTCGATAGAGCCTGAGACTCTGGACGTCCAGTCCCCGACCAAGATGAGCGTGAGCGGGGAGGACTCCACCATCCCACAAGCCAGCAGGCTCAACAACATTGTTAACAGGTGAGGACAAAACCTTGCAGCTTTGCTGGTTTCTATTAGTGCGTGGGAGAGCTACGCTTCCTCAGTCAGTAGGGTCAGATCCTCAAAGAGCTCATTGGCAAACCCAGTGGAGCTGTTTAAGGCAACACCAATGGAGGATTTAGTCAGTAATGTACATTTAGGTTGTGGACTTTCCACCCTTGGAGGTTTTGAAGGTCTGGCTAGACAAAGCTTTAGCTGGGATGATGTAATCGGGGCTGGTCCTGCTTGGAGCAGGGGTTTGGACTAGATGTGACCTCCCAAGGTCCCTTCAACCCTCATTGTCTTTGATTCTGATTTCCCTAATGTAGCAACACCAGGGTGGTCTGATGGCTAACTCAGGTGGTCGGCTTGGCCGCTGTGAATCCCCTGTTTAACCTGCGGCAGATTAGGGTGTGACGTCTTGTGCTTGCATCAGTGTAGTTTTGCTAAGAGGTTAGGTAATGGGTTTGCACAGAATGGTTTGCACAGAGCTGATCCTGCCTCGGGCAGGGGTTAGACCAAGTATGACCTCTCTGGAGGTCCCTCCCAGCCCCACTTCACTCTGATTCTGTGTAGCCCTGGGCAAATCATCTCAAACGTAGTCCTCAGCTGCCCACTGCACCAGGGTATTTATAGAAGGCTTTGCGATCCCCAGGTGGTGAGTCCCCATAGGGTAAAGCATTGCTGCTCAATGCACAGCAGAGCAGCAGTCCTTGCTTGTATTCACCTTGCACCTGGGCTGGCGATGGCAGCTGCCGCCCTGGTCTTGCACGTTCTGTCCTCACGGGTTACATTGCTCTTCTTCTTCCCCAGGACGCTGGATGGGTCCTCTCCAAGCAGTGAAGGCCAGTCCCCGCTGTACATGCACTCGTCCAAATGCAGCTCCTGCGGCTCCCAGTCCCCCCAGCATTCTGAGATGTGCCTTCACACCCCCGGCTCAACCTTCGGCGAGGAGATGGGGGAAACCCAGTCCGAATACTCAGACTCGAGTTGCGGTAAGGCCACAACCCAGGTCTTCCTCCCTTGCCGTGCCAGCTAGTGGAGGCAAGCCAGAAAAACGGTGGGGCCATGGCACAGCCCTGTAGCACCCTTCCTCCAAGTGGGTCTGGTCCCCTTTGAGAACCCAGGAGCATGGTTGCTTCTGTGTCCAGATCTGCAAGGGCCTGAACCTCAAACTTTCTGAACCTTTGGATATGATCATTGGGAGTGTGTTTGCTTACCCATCCACCCACAAAGATTAGGCACGGTGTGAGATAAGATCATTACCCCTAGCTCGCCCAGCAGTTCAGGACAGGAAGTGAAGAAAGCCGCACCCAGCTGGGATCATGGGGAGGGGAGCAGACCCGGTTGCCCAAGCTGGAAACATGTTTCCTCGTGCAGCAATCCTACTCGCAGCCTCTGCGCTGGGAAGGGGTCTGCTTTTGCATGCAGGGTGATGAGGAGCTAGTGAAGCTGGCAACATTTGACAAGCCCCCTGGTGTAAATCTGGAGATTTGGGGGGTTTATCTGCTGCTCAGAGTCGAGTTGCTCCAGGCGAGGAGAAATTCTGATTTTAGATGCAGGAAAAGCACTCTTGAGTAGGGAAGCTCTTGTCTTCTGCTTCCTGTTTCTGAAGAGGCTACTTCTCCTCTCTGTTGTTGGGCCCACGGGTGGTTTTGTGTGTAGGAGTTGACTGAGGCAATCGGGACATCTTAGTCACAATGCCAGCTGCATCACAGCGTTGTCTTGGGTTGGGAAACTGGTGTGCCTCAATCATGCTCGACTTTTTGGGCCACCTTGCCTTGATCTTAGACTTCTTATCTCTGGCAAGGGCATCATGAAGGTGCTGCTGATTTTTGCCGAGTCCCAGACAGGATCCAGCTAAATTGGCTTCCTGCCCTCCCCTGCTCCCTGAGCCCACGGCACATCCCGGGCATGACTACTCACTTGCTGATCTTCTACATTTTCCTCTTTCCCAGCAGAAAACGGCGCCTTCTTCTGCAACGAGTGTGACTGCAGGTTTTCGGAAGAGGCTTCTCTCAAGAGACACTCCCTGCAGGTGCACAGCGACAAGCCGTATAAGTGCGACCGGTGCCAGGCCTCCTTCCGCTACAAAGGGAATCTCGCCAGCCACAAAACCGTTCACACAGGTATGGCCCATTGTCCCCATCCAGTCTTTGGGAGTGCATTGAAGTGGGGCCTCGAATGCCCGAGCATTACAGAAGGGTGGTTTTGGGGCACAGATCCATATAGTGTATGCATTGCTGGGGGGGCACCTGGCTTGTGCCTGGGTGCAAGGGCATCTCTGATGGGGGAAAAGCAAAGTTGGCCTCACACCTTGGGGTCAACACAGAGGGCAGCAATGCAACTTTTTAAAATTGCACTAAATGGAGTGCAATTTAAAAAAGACAAAAAACACAAATCTTGTGTTTGCAGTTGAGGAATCCAGGTCCTGCCCATCCTGGGGAAATCTTACTGGTAATGGGAGAATAGCTGGGAAGCAAAGGGAATTGAGGGTTAGTCTCCACTCAGAAATCTTGGGGGGTGGGAGGATGTTACCTGGTTCTTATTAACACTTAAACAACCAATTCACATTTTGGAGAAAGGAAGTTCGGGGTAAAGATTAGGCCTGAATGGCACAGGCTTTAACTGTACATGGGCATCAGCAGACACTTAGGCACGTGCTGTCACGTGTGTGGGATCAGGCCACGGGGACTCTGTATCCAACAGGGAAGGAGATACACATGGGAGAGCTCTTGCATTGCAGATGCCTGCATGGCCTGGGCCTGCCTCAAGCTGTGCTTGAAGGGCCTTTGGGGGAGTGGAAGCCAGGTGGAGCGCAGGGCCTCGCTCCCCTGCGCTGCGTGGACACAGTGGCCCTGGGTACCGGGGACTAAACAGACCTCTTTCTTTCTGTGTGGACAACAGGGGAGAAACCGTATCGGTGCAATATCTGTGGCGCACAGTTCAACCGGCCAGCCAACTTGAAAACCCACACGCGCATCCATTCAGGGGAGAAGCCCTACAAGTGCGAGACCTGCGGAGCCAGATTTGTCCAGGTCAGGACTGGCGCTAACTCCCCAGAGCAGTGGTCTGGGGATAGGGTGCGGGTTTCTTCTTGTCAGGGCCTGGGCTTCTTTGATGCATGGCCTGGGGACACGAGGAAAAGACTTGGAGAAAGTGTCTGGGCTGCCTCTGGGTGGAGGATGCTCCTTGCTATAGCAGAGAAAAACACGGGACTGCAGACTTTGCTCTCAGCAGTTAGCTTAGCTAAGACGCAGCCTTTAATCTGACGCTGGCTTTTGCCTCTTGCATTTCTGCATGAGCTGCAGGGGCTCAGGTTAGGTTTATGTTACAAACATCAGAAGCTGATGCTTAGGGGGCTGCGATATCTAGGACCCCAGGAAACTCCCTGCTGGGTACCACTGGGAAAGGGTCTGCCAGGCTGGGCTGAGATGCTGGCTCTTCACACTCCAGCTGGGACGTCTGAGGAGTTGTAAGAGCAACTGGATAGTCCCTTCAGACCAAAGCTTCATGGCATGACTATGATTGGCACAAGGTCCACCTAGTCCAGGAGCAATTCTCATGGTGCTGCGGGGGGCATCCACTCCTGGGTGATCCAGGCTTGTGCAGTCCAGACCCCTGGGGCAGTGGGAGGGAGGGATGCATCTTCCTGCCCCCTGCCCTTGGCCACCAGCTCATGCTTTGAAGTTGGGGGGGTGTTAGACACAGCTTGCAGGACAGCCTCAATGCCCCTGCAGCAGGTACCCGTCCGTGACGCTGTGTCCTCTGTGACAGGTTGCTCATCTCCGCGCGCACGTGCTCATCCACACGGGCGAGAAACCATACCCCTGCGAAATCTGCGGCACGCGCTTCCGGCACCTACAGACCCTCAAGAGCCACCTTCGAATCCACACGGGAGAGAAACCATACCATGTAAGTGACCCTCGGGGACTGAGCTGAAGCCCCTTAGGAGGCAGAAGGCTGATGGCCTCAAGACTGACCCCCAGCTCTGGGTGCCCCTGGACAGCCTTGGGCATCCTCAGAAAACCTTTCCCCAAGGTTGCTTTTCCTCTCCCTGTGCAAAGCCAGCTGCTGAGGTAGCATTTAACCCAGACCAGCTGCATGTGGAAGTGCGTGGTGTGCTGACCAGTGTTCCCGGCTCAGAGCACGCCTTGGCTGTATTTTTTGTTTCATTCCCCTTCCTTACCTAGAGAAGGTCACTGTTCCTTGAGGAGCCTGCAGGTTCCCAAGGGATCTTTCCCCTTTTGCTATATGCAGACTAAAGTGCTGGTGAGGAGAGAGAACCAGGGTGCAATGCACCTGGGTGGATCTAGACCTCGCTGGCTTCTCTAACCCTGTAGTCTGTGGTGTCCCACTGGGCAGAGCTTGTCCCGGTGGGCTGCTTTTACCCCTGACCCAGCTAGATCAAAATCCGGAGCAATGCAGCTTAACCTTGAACTGAATAAAGATGGGTACTCATCTGGAGCCAGCCAGGAAAGGCTGCCACCAGAACCCAGAGTAGCTGGGACATGGGGAAGCATCCAGCCTTACCAGTACCACCCCCCCAGACTGCTCTCCAGCCCATGGAGAGTGTGAGAAAACCCCCACCCAGCTGTAGGGAGGTTACACAATCCCTCTGGCTGGTGGGTCGAGTTCAGATAGACATGGACATCCTCCCAGAAATAGGGACTGTTTAGAGATTTAAAGAAGACAAGTGTTCAACACATCCCAGTTTGCTCCTGGCTAGCTGTTTGGTCTTGAACAAGCTGCTTGACTGCTCCGAGTTTCCCTCTCTGTGACCGGGTGGGGGGCTATAGACCGGGGGGCTGCTCCCAGCTGCTTAGTCGTGTGAGCTTGAAATGCGCTGGAGGGAAGGTGCTACAGACCGGCTTGCAAAAGTCCCATTGGGACTTGAACCAGCCAGCTGCGAGGCTGTGGCAGAGCCGTCGGCTTCTCCGTGACATTATCTTGACATGAAAGGAGGACTCGTGGGTTCCTGGAACTCATGAGACCGAGGCTCAACTTCAAGCTCTGCCACAGACCCCCTGGGATGACCAGTGGCAAGTCCCTTAGCCCCTCTGCACCCCCGTTGTCCCATCTGTAGAAGAGACGTCATGCTCTCAGGGTGCAAGAACTACCCGGAGGTAGCTTTCAACCACGGGGCCCAGGGAGCCGTAAGGGCGGCTCGAACACAAAACCTCCTATGCAAGTGCCCTCCGTCTCACCCGCTTTTGTTTCCCTCTCCTCCACAGTGTGAGAAGTGTAACCTGCATTTCCGCCACAAAAGCCAGCTGCGGCTCCATCTCCGGCAGAAACACGGCGCCATCACCAACACCAAGGTGCAGTATCGCGTCTCCACGACAGAGGTGCCGCCAGAGCTGCCCAAGGCGTGCTGAAAGCGGACGGGTGGCATCGACGATGTCCAAAGGCTACTTGTAACACTTTACAATGTTCATCACGTGATGGAGTGCCTCTAAGCCCATCGTGCAGATAGGTGAAAAACAAATATTCACACACACACACACACACACACACAAAAGACAAAAATACACGGGTTTTATTTTTCCCAGTTATGTGAAAGTAAAATAATAATAATAATAATAAAATTATTCAGATCTTCTTTGTGTATAAGAGAGGAAAAATAACAATAGTCCTTTTACATGTCTGTGCAGTGGAGTGTTGATAATCTCTGGAGTTTGACCTTCACAGCCTTCACAGCCTGAAGATGAGGAATGTAATTTTTTTTTGGGGGGGTGGGGAGGGAACAATTTTGGTTTCTTTTTTTGTATGCAAAACGTGTGCGTTTTTCTTTTAAAAGAGAGATGAATTGTGTATGCTATGAAAGACAGGGCTTTAATGTTTTTAACCAAAGGTGAAGGAATCTATGACAGAGTTGTAAATATATAGATATATATATATAAAATAAATATATATATATATATATATAAAATAAATATATATAGACCTTTAAAAAAACAAAAAAGATATATTAAAAATATATATAAAATGCATTAAAGGCTCAGTTGGTATCTGCAGGCAGATGCCAGCCTGAGAATCTTTATTGTGATAGAGCACTTAACGAGATATTTTAAAGTATTGCATCTTACAAGTAAGAAAATATTTTGTCTAAATGCATCCGTGTATTTGTATTTTTTTGCAAGTGAAGGTTTACAATTTCCAAAAAAAAAAAAAAAAGGTGTGTATTAAACCGACAAAGCTGCAGAAGGAATTTAAAATAATAAGAAGAAAGTGTAATTTTTTTTTTTTGTTCTAGTTTTCAGTCTGTATATATGTAAAATGTGGTTCGCACGGTGCCTTTCTTTTCAATGGAAGTTTTCAATGTATGGACTACATGAGCCCCGTGTCCTTTTCAAGGTACAGCTTAGACGTTTGCAGAAAGGAGTCTGGATGGAACTCTTCATTGGGGAATGTTTTTTGGGGGGGTGTTGTCTTATTTTACGTGCTTGTGTTTTAAACAATCTCGGGCGGACAGGGTTTGGGCTGTGTCTAAACTGCATTAATGCGTTCTGTAAAATATAGCTGTACAAATACAAGAATAAAATGAAGAAAAGTAAAGTACATGCGAGTGAGGAGGATTTTCTTGGGGTTGGGTTTGGGGTTTCTTTGAGTCTGCCCAGAAACATCTCGGTCTTGCATGCTCACCCTTGAAAGGCACCACGCAGGGGCTGATCCCAAGTGGTGGAGGCTTGTAGAAAGGCTTCACGGGTCTGTCTGCAATCATTGACGGAGGCATGTTAGGATGGACCTGATCCAGAATAAGCAGCCTGCGTAGGCTCTGAGCCATGAGGGCTCAGCACCGCTGAAATGCCTGCTGTCTTACAGAGGGGTCCATCCTGGAAAACAATATCTTCCATCCTCATACCCAGCGCCGCATGTCTGGATTACTGAGGGTCTCCAGATTGGCATGGCCTCTTATCGGGGCTTCCTGGGCAATAAGAGGTCTGTGTCCCCGATGGCTTGACTATGAATTCCCTCTCCATTTGTGACCCTCTCCTAACCTTGTGCCAACCCCGTTGGTAGACACATTGGGTTGGGAAAGTACTTTGGGAGCTGGAAAGAGGAGCCAATTCATTGTGCGGTACCAGTCTGAAAAGGGTGGAGAGCATCTGAGGTGGTAAATGAAACAGCGACTTGGTCCCACGTGTGTTTGTTTGCTACCCCTTTCTGTTGGGCTGTCCCACAGGCAACTGCTGGAGATGGAGAGGGCACACGCGTTGGTTAACAAAGGGCAGGCAATGCATTTTAACCCCTGAAAAGACACATTAAGCTTCAGCTGGAAGCCATAGCACTCAGGGATCCTGCCAGCTTTTCCATCACATAGACCCCCTGGCAGCCCATTGCATCAGGGTGGGTGAGACCCACCTGTTTCCCTAGCCCATTGCAATCCCAGGATGGACACGTGTCACCCTGCCAGGATGGACACGTTTCCCACCCCGAGCCGAAATGACCAGCTACTTGTTTTAATTAGATGTTCTTTCATCCGAGTCGGGAGCAAGGCTGAGTGACTCTGCCCTGCCCTTCTCCAGGAGAAACCGAAAGCTTTCTGAAATAGCGGTAAAAGGAACAAGCTGCACGTGGCTGGGGGACTTTGGTGCGGAGGGACAGGAGTACCCCCCCGGCATTTTCTGAAATAAGCAGGTCTGTTACAGGCTAGCAGGGCCCTTTGCTTTCTGATCTCTAGTGCAGGGTCATCCCCCACCCCATGCTCCGGCCTGCGCGGGTGGATCTGCTCCCTGGCAGCGCCGCATTTGAAACCTCTCTAAGAAACGCCAGGTCGATACTATCCTGGTAGTTGAGTCTATTGCACTGCTTGGCTGCTAGCCCGAGGTGGGAAAGTCCAGCCTGTCTGGGCCCTAGTGTGACATGATGAAAGATGCCATTGTCCTCTGCTGATAAAGCAGGGTGAGGTGGGGGAGCTGTTTTTCTGTATTCAGGGTAAAGTTTTCTAGCCTGGGAACCTACATGAGAGGTGCTGAGTACTTGCCTATTCTACTGCAGCCAGTGGGTCCTGTGCAGTATTGAATAGCAAGCTATTTTCCTTAGGTGCCTTCTGTGACACCCAGTATTGAGACTTTGGGCTGTTTAATTTAAGTTTAAAAAAAAACAACCCAAAAAACAAATGCAACTTGGTTGCTAAAAGTACTATAAACCTGCCCAGAGTGGGCATCATGCTGTGGCAGGGAACTTGGAAACCTGGGGAAACAATAATATCATCTCATGCATTTAATCCAAGGACCGTTACATGCACATTCAAGAAGGAAGGGTGACAGCCGCCATCAGGGGCCTGTGTCTGGCCCCTGGGAAGCAAGGTCTGAGATGAAGCCAGGGATAGACGTTTGTAAATGTGCTACAGGCAGAGAATAAAGTATTTCAATAGGATGCCGAGCTTCCAGAGAAGGTCCGGAGACGGGCGACAAGGATGATTAATGGTACGGAGGGGCTTTCATGGGAAGCGAGACTAAAGAGGCCAGGCCTATTCCATTTAGAAAAGAGACATTTGAAAAAGGACATGATAAGGCTTTACAAAATGGTGAACAGAAAGTAGATAGGGATTTATTATTTACTGCCGCTCACGATACAAGAACTAGGGGTCATAAAAAAGAAATGAGCTGGCAGCAAGCTGAAAACTAACAAAAGGAAGTGTTGGGTTGGGTTTTTTTACACAGTGTGTTATTGGAGTGTGAAGCGTGTTGCCTCCAGACATGGGGAAGCGAAGAGTTTAGCCAGACTCAAAAAGGGATTGGGCACATTTTTGGAGGAAAGGGGCATCGGTCACTATTGAGCAGGGGAGCGAGGGGCACAAAGCAGAACTTCCTGAGCCTTCAATGCTGGAAGCTGTAAGGGAGAGAGGAACAGGGGGAAAAACCCTGCTCGGACCCAGTTCAATCTTCCTTCTACCGCTGTGCGACACAGGAGCCTGGGCAAGAGGGGCCTGGTCTGACCCCATCAATGGCATCTCTTATGCTCCTAAGCACTGGGGAGAGAGGACAGCCAGTGACTCAGTTCAGGCCAAGGTGAGGGAGACGATTTTGGGAAGTGCAGGACGTGGGTATCCATGTTGGTGGTAAGTGCGACAAGAAGCTCTGACTCCGGACAGGGACCAAGGGGGTCTGATAAGTCCAGACCAGGCCTGCGGAGGTTGCTAGAGCTGCAATGGGCTCCTATCGGCAAGTTCAGCCTTCATTGGCAGCAAGCTCTCGGCACTGGGGGGTCCTTTGAAGCCTACAGCTCCTCCATGCTGCCCGCTAAGGGAGCGATAGGTCAGGCTTGGATAAAGACCGGGCGCTACATCAGATGACACTGCCGTCCCACCGAGGAGGGGCTGGGACGGAGAGAAGGCAGAAGCACTCTGATCTGTATCCAGATTCCCCTATAATGCAAGAGGCTCAGTTTGGGTCCATTTCCGATGAACGAGCAGCAGAAAAGAGGGCCTGGGTTACCTCTCCTTCCTAACAGACAGCGAGCACTTCTCCCCAAGCACCCTTCAATGATTCGAATGAGCCCAGCATCGCGTGGTCGATGAACCGTGAGTTGGAAGTCGCACAGATTTGTCCCTGATGCGTGAAGCTTGCCCAGAAGCTAGTTCTTGCACGGTGGGACCAACGTTCCCCTGCTAGCATCCCAGCTGGACAGTAACCCCCGTCACCAACGGCCCAGCAAGACAGACCGGCGGGACGCAACTCCAAACCCCGAGGCCAAATTTTGTGTCTCCAGCTGGACGGACTCCTGCCCTCCATTCAACCCAAACCCCACTGAGCTTGAACCAGCCTATTCTGAAGCTGTTACAGGCAGCAAAGCAATCCATGGAGGGCCTGATAGTCTACGTGTGCATGCTCGATCGCCTTCACAGAGACCACGTTTCCAGGGGCTAGTGGCCAGTAAAGATATCCGGTTCCCGTGTGCAATTGGTTTCCATGACACACAACTGCAAGGCCTGGACCGCACGCCCTGTTTTGCCCATGCAGAGATGCATTCAGGACACCAGGCTCTGAGTCTGCTGAATAAAGCTGGTTGAAGAACGGAGGCTTTTTCTAATGAAAAATGACTGACCGGATAGGCATTTCCCCTCCCTCACCACGCTCTGAGCTGTGTTGGGTTTTCAGACGTTCAGTACAAATTTCCATATGAAAATGTTGATAAAAATCACTTTTTTTTTTTTCATTCTTGAGGCAGAAAATCCCACCCAATTTTCCTGTTCCTTGGGACGAGCAGCGCACGAGCTGTAGACAGCATCCCCTGGATGCAGGCAGCCTGAACGGAGATGGCAGCTCAAGTGACCTGGTGTGAGACAGCAAAGCTGGGGACACCTAACAGGGGTCCAGCAAGACTCCTGATCCTGCCAACCCCTACCCTTCCTCTGCAGGCTTTACAAGTTGTCTAAGGCTGGTGGGAAACACAATAATCTCACTTCCCCCGAAATATCAATGTTTCAGCAGTCCTCCTCTTCATTTTTGTCATCTTTGCATCTTTCTGGGGGTCAAGGAAAACATCCAACCAACCCCAACTCTCACACCAGCTGCTGGTGTCCGGTTTGGATCAGAAATCCCATCTTGGGTTCGGGAAACTTCCCTGGCCCATGGTTCTGGCAGCAGTTCCAGTTCTTACCCAGCCTCATTTTCCAAGGAAAGCGTGCTTCAACGAAAAACAATCCCCAGCAGCTCTGGAGAACTGCGTTTTTGCTGCCTATAGCTACCCCACCCGGGGCAGCCAGCCAGTCCAGCCTCCTCCTGCCTGCCTGCCTGATCCAGATGTCATGGATATGATCCAGCAGAAGACAGGGCCAGCAACGGAGCCTGGGATTTCTGCATAAAGCCCGTGAGATCTTCATGCCCGGTTCCTCGTGTGCTGCTGTACTATTTGCATGCCCATCTCCTTCGACTCCTTTGAAAACATGGCTGGCGCCAAGTTCCTAGCAAGTCATCATCAAAGATTTAGAGGCATTTTTTTTAATTGAAGCACAGCTGTGTTCCTGGCCAGACAACAGCAATGGAATTTGGGCACCCTACAACCAACTGGCTCAGGCTAATCATCTCGACTGCCTGGCCCTGAACATCTAAGGTCGGATGTTGTGTGCGGTTCGATAGCTGCTACCGTCCACCCCAGCAATGGCTGCATTGTGGATGTGGGTGCATGCTGTGCAGATCTGGGGAGCAGAGGCTCTATCATACAATCTTCCCACCCCCTATATCATCATCATTATCATTACCGTCATCATTATTATTTAAATTAAGGTACTACATTAGACACAAATACTTGAAAGGAGAACATTGCTTCCTTTGAGCAGTGTACAAGACTGAAAAGTACTACTAATAATGGTTAAAAATATTCTGGCCATTTGCAAATTCCAAATTTGCTCTCAATTACTCCCATCTGGTAGGTCTGTGATGGCCAAATGTCACGTTGGATACCTAAAGAATGAGATGCTGCCTGTTGTGAGTCACTGTAGCAGAAACTGGCCCATCATTTGGTGCTGAAACACAGAAGCAAAACCATCTTCTTGCTTATAAAGACAGGTTTATATATGGGAAAATAGAAAATTAGGGTTGGAAAGGACCTCAGCAGGCCATCTAGGCCAACTTCCAAGGTCGGAAGGGATCATCCTTGCAATTTTCCAAACACACCCAGCTTGACTTAATACAAAGCTGGGCTCACGAATGCCAATGTTTGTATTTTATTCACTTATCAGTCAAAACCGGGTATCTGTCTTGGTATATTTAGAAGCATAGACTCATAGAAAATGAGGGTTGAAGGGAGCTCAGGAGGTCACATCTAGTCCAACCCTTGCTCCAAGCAGGACCAGCCCCAACTGCATCATCCCAGCCCATGTGTGTTTTTGAATGCTCAGTCTAAGTTTGGACTTCTTAACAAATACAATTTAAAAAATAGAAAGGTTTTCAGGTGTCAGGTTTGTCTTTATTCAAGTTTTGTCTGGTTCCATTCCTATCATCTTCGCTGGGCATTACAGTAACCGAGAAGAGCTGGAAAGGGACCCCATCTAGTCCAACCCCCTGCCTAAGGCAGGACCAGCCCTATCTAAACCATCCCATATAAACCATAATTCTTTTGGTTATAACAGATATAACTATATATCAGTTATAGCTGATATCAATGGAAAGATTTAAAATGGCCTAGTCTCTAGTGACTGGAGGCAAGAGAAAGTAAGTGCTGTGATATGCATATGCCTATTAATGTTGGGTTGGATCTAAGAAAGCAGATACAGAAATGAATGGATGGCACATGGAGAATTTTTATATCGATACCATTCATTGATCATAACTGGGCAAATATATTTTGGGAGTTACCTGTGCTTCACCTATTTAACATGCTAGCCATGCTTATTACTACTCTGATAACCTGAAGTAAAATTTGGGGGAAAGCTACTGTAATCTGTCACAACGCCACGAGGTGGCAGGCTGTGCCAAAGTTTAGGGAGGTGATTGCTGTACCTGGAGTCCAATGGGCATGGCTTTGGCAGCATTGGAGAAGTATTTTCCAGTTTAATATGTTTAAATTAGAAGAAAAATGTTACACAGTAAAGGGAAAAAAAATGTTGCCATGTAAAGGTGTATGTGATTGAGGGGGTTTGGTCCTAGTTAAAAATAATGCTAGTTCAAATAAAAAATAAGCACACTTGGAATAAATATCATGACTTCAATTATGACGTAGCGTTGGAGCTATTTGTAGCTGTGATAGTCCAGGAATTATCTGAGAGGCGAGGATTTCTTAGGGCGATGTCTATTTATTGGATCAGCTGCATAGTTGGGATAGAGATAGACGGGCTTTTTGAGATAGACGGGCTTTTAAAAGCCAGGCATTCTTGTTCAGGTCTGAGGAGTGAACGCCGGCAGAGCACAGTAAAAAAAGCAGAGGAGGGGGAGAGCAATTCCCAGGGCGAGCAGACAGAGGCGGCTCCAGGGGGTGCATCCGAGTACCCCTTGTGATCCCTGCTCCATCTAAACTTTAACACTATAAAGCCTGCAGGGAGTGGGAGGCATCAGCCTTTCTATTCGGGCAGTAGTGAGGGAGTCAATGGACTTCATGGCTCATTGTCATCTCCCTGATTCCTGCTACTCTCTCTCCACTCCACGGGTGTTAACGACCCTCTCTTTTTTTAATGATCTTGATGTTCCACTATTCAAATACTCCTTCCACCTGCAATGTTGCTGTCTGTTAGCTATTCCTGGTAATAGCTCTCCTCGATTGTACAGCCCTGCAGACTGTTTTGAGCTCTAGCTGGAGCCGTTACTCAGGCGTGGGACTAGGAACTCAGGTGTAAAAGGGGTGACAGCAAAGTACTGGAGACACCATGAAGACATTCAGGAAGTCTAGATTTTGTTTTTTGAATCTGAATAAGAGGAATACATTTAACTGTAACGATGACAAGATTAATGATACAAACTCCTTTGACTATTTTTGCCTAGCTTGTTGTCATTTTGTATACATATACACCCCCCCATACACACACACACACACACACACACACATACATACACATACTTATACATATACACACACACACACATACACATATACACACACACACACATATACACATATACATACATATATACACACACACACACACATATATACATATACACACGCACAGACACACACACAGACACACACAGATTTCATACACATTAGGGGCTGGAAGAGACCTCGCAAGATCATCGAGTCCAGCCCCCTGCCAGAGGCGGGAAGTCTGCAGGGATCAAATGATCCCAGCAAGATAAACATCCAAACACCTGTTGAATGAGTCCAGAGTAGGTGCTTGCACCACCTCTGAGGGAGCCCGTTCCAGGCCCTGGACATTTGGACTGTGAAGAAGTTTTTCCTTACGTTCAGTCTAAATCGGCCTTCCAGGAGTTTGCGGCCGTTAGCCCTTGTTAGCCCTTGGGGAGCCCTGGTGAACAGATGCACCCCCTGATGTACTTTTTGGCAGCCACCAAGTCCCCTCTAAGCCTTCGCTTCTCCAGGCTGAAGAGTCTCATGTCCCTCAGCCTCTCCTCGTAAGGCTTGCTGTCTTAGCCTTTGATCATGCGGGTGGCTCTCCTCTGGACTCTCCTGAGCTTATCCATGTCCCTCCTGAACTGGGGAGCCCAAAACTGGATGCAGTACTCCTGTTGCAGCCTCACCAAGGCCAAATAAAGTGTCAGGATGACATCCCTGGTTTTGCTTGAGATGCATTGGTGGATGCACACCAGAGTTTGGTTTGCTCTGCCAGCCATGGCATTGCATTGGTGGCTCATGTCCATCTTGTGGTCAATCAAGACCCCCAAGTCTCTTTTGGTTGCAGTGCCTATAACTATGATGCTGGTTGTTCCTCCCAAGGTGGAGCACCCTGCACTTCTCTGTGTTGAATGCCATCAGATTTTGGCCCCCCCATCTTGTGAGCAAGTCCGAGTCGGCCTGTATCCCCAGTCTGTCCTCTAGTGTGACCGCCTTCCCCCATAGTTTAGTGCCGTCCACGAACTTTGCCAGTCCACATCTGACACCCAAATCCAGATCATTAATGAAGATGTTGAAGAGTACTGGCCCAAGCATTGAGTCCTGGGGGACTCCACTGGTCACCTTGCGCCACGTTGAGATGCTCCCATCAACTAGTACCCTTTGGGTCCGATCCCAAAGCCAGTTCTCCAGCCATCAGACTGTGAGAGGGTCGAGGCCGCAGCTCCCCATCTTAACCATGAGGACAGCATGGGAGACCAAGTCAAAGGCTTTCTTGAAACCCAGGTGTATGACATCAACCTCGTCTCCCCTATCGAGGCAATGCGGCACCTGGTCATAGAAGGAGACGAGGTTGGTCAGGCAAGACCTGCCAGTCACAAAGCCATGTTGGCTGGCGTTCAAAAGGTTGCCTTCCATTAGCTTGTTGCAGATGGATCCCTTGATCATTTTCTCCAGGATCTTTCCAGGGATGGACATCAGGCTGATTGGCCTGTAGTTCCCTGGATCTTCCTTCTTTCCTTCCTTTTTTGAAGATTGGGACCACGTTGGCTCTTTTCCAGTCTTCTGGTACCTCACCCAAGCACCACAAGTTCTCAGATATCTTTGCCATAGGGTGCACTACCATGTCCACCAGCTCCTTCAAGACTGTGGACTTATGGATGTCTAGCCTCTCGAGCTGTTCCCTCGCCTGATCCATTATGGACCCATCTCCCACCCCCTGGAAGTTTTGCATCCTGTCCGACCCCCTTGGGCGGGTGGAAAATTGATGCAAAGTATTCATTTAGGAGATTAGCCTTTCTGGGGGCATCAGACATCAGCTGCCCCGTTTTATCTCACAGGGGGTCAATGTTGCCTTTGTTCTTTTTCCGACTTTCCATATATCTGAAGGACTTTGTGTGTGCGCGCGTGTGCATGTGTGCATGTGCGCATAGCTTGCTGCATATAAATCTAGCAAACTAGTGCACCTTCCAATAGTTATATTTGTTTCTTGCTTTGCTTTTAAAATGAATAATATATAATGCTAGCTTCCTAGCATATTAGTAAAGCCTCTCGTTTCTCCTTAATTGGAGCAAACACGTGTTGTGTTCTATGCGATGCAACATCTGCACCCCACCCCGCTTTCCAAAATCCTCGTTCCCTTCATGGCAGCAGACAAACGATCGGCAGAAGAAAAGAGCTTCTGCAAGGAAGGACCAGCAGTTTCACAATCCCTCCAAAAGCCCAAAGCTCGGTTTTGTGGAAGGCTGCGGCTGTTTGCACTCAGAGGCTCTGCCCTTGGGATAACATGGTGTGACGGGAAGGTACTGCAAAGAAACCACAGCTGCAACTCAGAGCAGCTCAGGGCTCCCTGCTGCATGGAGACTGCCTCCAGTTTTAAAATGTAATTAAGAAACCAGGAGATCGCAGTCCCTCCTGTTAGAGAAGTTTCGATCTGCGCCCAGCTAGCTACAACTTCCACGCTCTTTCCCTCCCCACGACACGCAGGAACAAGCCGGTTCTCCGAGCTGGAAATCTCTCTCATTACGAGCTCCATCCGCGAGGGCTGAGGAAGGTGCACGTTCCCTCCTGGTGCAGGATTCATGTCTCACGCTTCATTTCCAGCCAGTTGCAACCTATTTTTCATTCGTTAAACCCCACTCTGCCCTCCTGCATCCCTTGCATTGTCTGCATGGAGGCCGTCGCCCTGGCTAGCAGATCAGCAGCCTGGAGTCTCACTGGCCGGGGAGCCTCAAAGCAATTTCTTCATGGGGCTGGATGGGGAAGGTTATGGGACTTGGTGGGGGGAGACAGGGATTTCAGGAGAGGGGGTCCCTCAGATACAAGGAAGGAGATGAGATAATGAAACCCCATGTTGTTTCCTTGTCCCCCCTGCTCTGTCTGCCCCATGCACCCATCCAGTTCTGTGTCTGCTCAAAACCCAGCACAGTGATCCCCGAGCCCACGGCAGGGGCTCCTAAAACCCTCCACGCTTCAAAACAACAGCAACATCCCATGCTCCCCCTTTTCTCAGAGAAACCACTGGTCGCATGTGCTCTGCAAGGCTCTTCAGGTCAGTGGCAGCGTTTTAAATGTCGAAGACCTCATGTCACCCCTCCCCACCCTCCCTAATGAGACCGGCTCTCAGCCACCAAGATAGATTTTTAATAGAATAAATGAGGTATTCTGGTTCATGGCTCTCTGGTCTGGAGCCACGAGGGGTAAAAGTGCTTTGGTTTCCCCAACCCTCCCTGAAGGCCAGACATGGATTTGCTAAAAGAAAAGTGAGAGTGAGATGCCTGCTCACAGGACTCCAGGAGCAGGGGCTTCGAGGGGGAAATATCATGACCAGCATCTCAAGCGCCGGCAATCCTGAAAACAGCTTGGGTTTCTCCCCTCCCTGGGTTCAGAGGCTGGCACGCGGCTCTGCTGCAGCGCTGAGCAGCACGGAGATAACTCCACCGCCGACGCGGCCAAAGGACCCGTCATGTCGAGGCAGGCTTGCGTGCTCCCCGCTGGGAGCGTCTGACTCATGTTATTCATCCTACAGGTGGGAGCAATGACTGGAAAACTCAGGACAGGGACCAGCAAGCCTGTATGTCTGAGCTCTCACAGGCTGCCCCTCATGCCGGGGAAAACTCCCTGTCCTAGGCTCTGGGATGCCTACACAAATCTGGACAAGGGTGAGGTGTCTGTCAGGCTAAGCTAAGCTGCCTTCTTGTGCACTTGCCCTCTCTGGTCTCCGCTTGCAAGCTTTTGGACCAGTCTTGCCCTGGTTTGATGCAGGACCTGGTGCAAACGAGTTTTGAGCTGTGCTGGGGACTCCTAAACCCCGCGGCCACATGCATCAATCCAGAGAGAAATTTACTCTCTCATCAGCTCAGTTCTCCCAGCTTTTCCCACCCCTTTTTGTCCCCTGGTAGTAATTTCTCCAGGAGACAGCATTTGAATTAGATTTGCAGCTCAGAGGACTTGTTCCTGCCAAGTTTTGCAGCTCAGAGGAATTGTTCCTGCCAAGCTGTGTTGAAAGAGAGAGCACTGAAGTTGTAGCTGGCTGGGGGCAAAATATTCCCCGTGGCTGGCTCCACAAGGATCAAAACTTCTCTCACAGTAGAGAGTCCCTGGGAAGATGATCGCCCCATTTCTTAACGACATTTTAAACCTGCAAGCAGCATCAATGCAGAGTGGGCCCTGTGCTGGTCTGAGTGCTGTGGCTGGCTCCGCCACATACCTGCTGTGTGACCCAAGTCAAATCATTTCACCTGCCCATGCCTCAGTTTCCCCATCCATAAAATTGGGACAGCGGTGCTTTATGTCAGAGTGAGATGAGCTCAATAAAATCATTATGAAAACGATCAGACGTTACTTGTGCCATGACAGCATCTCCTGGGCCCTGTCGGGGGTCCAGGCTTCAATGTGCAAGGTGCTGCATATTCATAATCGACAAAGACATAATCCTTGCCCCAACACATTTACAGTGTGGGTGTTATACTGGAGCACGGGGGAATTTTGTCATGACACCCTCCTTTTAAGATGCTCCTCTTCCCAGGGAAGGCTCCCCTTGGTTTCTCTGTGAGAAGGGTATAATACATTGAGTCAGGGATGTACTTGGTAGCTGTGTTGGTTTGAGACCAAAAGAAATGCAAAAATCTAGAATTCTGGGTTCATAAATGACGCCTTTTATTAGACCAACTAGGAAATCCGCTTTGAGCCCAAAAGTTTGCAGAAACAATTTTATTTATTTATTTATTTATTGCAATTTTCTAGGTGCTCCAATAAAAGGTATCAGATTTTTGCATTTCTTTCATGCTTTGAGAGACGCTTTGGGAATTAAAGTGAAATGGCATGAAGGTGGCGTGAGCCCAGGAAGCACAATCCAAGCACACAGGTTTTGCAGTCGGAGTCCCTGCCCATCGCGTGGTAATTACGTGCAGTGTCACGCTGCTCGGGTGCGTGCCAAGCCTGTTCTCCTAATGGCATCTCCCAGGGATGCCCAAAATACCAGCCAGGGGGGGTTTCCAGCTCTTTTTTTAGCACTGGTTGCTCATTATCTTTCAGGCGGAACCGGCTGCTCTTCTAATGGCAGCGCGCGTCTCCTGGGGAGAGATCACCCTGCCGCTCAGCTAGGAAGCCTGCCGGGTGGTATTTTAAAGGCAAGTAGCAAGGGACGTTTCTCTCTGGTGTTTCTCTCCTCCCCAGAACTGGCTGCCTCTCAAAGGGTCCCTCAAGCCCTGGAGCTGACCTGTGGCCTCTCGAGAATTCATGACTGCCAGTTTGCTGCGAGGCGAGGCCACTTGGCAGCTCCTGGCAGGACTATTTTGTTATTCATCATTCACTTGGCACCATGCCGCCTGGCCCCACGGCCCTGGCTAGGAGTGGCTGTCACAATACAAATACCGGAGGATAACTAACAGCTTTTACATAGGCAGTGACTTCTGTTTGGCGTTTTCCAAGCTCTTCATGGATTATTGTAATGACCTGCATTGCTGCTGGCTAAACGGCGATATTCAGGTGCATGCCCTAGGCCCTGTACTGTTAGCAGGGAATGAAGATCGCCCTTTAGCTCAACTCTTCGCAGCCTCTGCAGCTCTGCCTCAACCCACCAGCCCATCCTGGGACCAGAGGGAGGTTGCAGAGAGAGGTCTTTCTTGCAAGGGGAGGCATTGAAATGGGCTGGCTCTTAAGGTGAAGCATGACAGTGGGTTGGCAGAAAAACTTTCTCGCCAGGGGGGTAGTAAGGCACTGGAGCAGGCTCTTCAGGGAGGTGGTAGCATCTCCATCCTCAGAGGTTTTTAAACCATGGGTAGACAAAGTTCTGGCTGGGATGGTGTAGTTGGAGCTGGTCCTGCTTGGAGCAGGGATTGGATGAGATGTGACCTCCTGAGCTCCCTTCAACCTCATTTTCTATGATACTGTGAGTCCAAGGTTATGGCACTTCAGGCTGAACCGAGGTATCAAGCCATAGCGCTGAAAGAGGCTGTTCACATGCCTTCTGTGACAGCAGGTGGCAAACTTCTCCAGCTCAGCCTGTGCCAGAGACTTGCTCCGTGGCTGACGGGGACGAGCCCTAAACTGAGTCGTAAAGGGGCTGCCATGGGGCACAGGCAAAGACCCAGCCTTTCCACTGCCTGCAGAGCAGTATGCCCACCCAGAAAGAAAAGAAGAGAAAAAGGAAGAAAGAAAAGAAAAAGGAAGAAAGAAAAGAAGAGGAAGATTGTCAGGAGAGGTGGAATGGTCAGGGGAGCATTTGCTGGAGGGGCCAAACAAAGCAGCAACAAAGAAGTGGGGGTGAGACCGAAAGGACTTCTCAAGGTTCGCAGCAAAACAGAACAAAACCAGGATGTCTCCTCCACGGCCAAGCCCCAAAAGCTTTGCTCAGCCAGAGACCAAAAGGGCTTTGCGTCCTATGCTGAGTTATTAACCCTGTGGTGGAAGTGGCTCTCTTTCCTATCCGTGCAGGAACAAAGACTAATGAAAAACTCCCTCTTGAAATGCAAAGCTGAAAGGGGGCTTTGGAAACAAAGCACTGGGATCCTTCTTTTTTTCCCTCTTTGGGCTGATCTATTTGCTGGATTTGACTCCAATCTGCAAGTTCTTTCTATTGCCTCAAAATTCAGGCGGGTGTCTAGGGACGGGTGTTGAGGGGTTATTTTGCTGAGGGTGTAGCAAAATGTACCTCTCAGCAAAAGAAAACATCTCCCAGCTCAAATAGTAAATCCAATGGGAAGGGGAAGGGCTGCCACTGCCCTATATTTAGCGCCCTTTAGGGCTAGCTGCTCTAGGACACTGTTTATCCCAGGAGATAAACCGCATCCCTCCACCCCAGGGTCATTTTCAGGGGTCTGAAGGGAGTGAGAAGTGGGTGCAATGTGCCAACTAGAGCTGTGGGAGAGAAGACAGGCATAAATGATGGCATGGCATACCAGGCACTGACTGGGCACAGGAGAGCAGCTGAAGGGATCGCCTTGTAGCTTCCTTGGGCCCTGAAACCAGGGATCTTGCCAGCTGGATAACTTTTCTTCCACCTCCCCACTACTGTATGACCTCTACAATCTCTGACTTAGAGGCACATCCTGGGGAATGGGAAGACGGGTGGGATACTTCAGCACCCCGGGCACTCCCAGCTCCTCACATGGCCCTTGGAGGCTGAGGACATCAGATAGAAATTAGAGCCACCCCAAGGATGCTCAACCTTATCGCAGACACTTCATCCGATCCTGCCTGGGCCCAACGTTGAGGAGGGGCAAGCCTGGTATAAAACCTCCTCTACCCCCTCACCTGTTTGAGCCCTGTACCAAGCATATCTCCCCAGAGGGCACTTCTGGCCATAAATGGTTCCTGGAGACCCACTGAGCCAGGCATGGGGTCTCGTGGGTCTCTTTATGCACCACTGAGGGGTCACTGGGTTTCCTGCATGGCCCACTCCCTTCGGGAACCTGTGAGGTGGGCGGAGGTTACAGGATCCTAGAAAGTGCTGAAGACCAACTTGCCCTGGACTTGGCAAGCCCCCTGCTCGGGGCAGCCTGGGCGAGGAGTTCTGAAGCAACGAGGCCCCTGAGACGACACGCACCGGGCTGGGAATCCATGCCTGCCTTCAATGGGCCCTTCCCTGAGGCGCTGGCTGTATCCGGAGCCAGTGACTAAGGCCTGATGCACGTCAGCGCGTGACACACAAGCCACCTGCCCGCTCCCCATCTGCAGGATGGCAGGTGACACAGGGCCCCCCCCCCCAGCCAGGAGAGGACCGTGCAATGCCAGCACCCGCCGTGCCGCTCTGGCAGGGACTCGAGCGTCATCGCTCCCGACACAAAGGCTCATCGCAGGCTATTGTTCCACATGGATCAGAGCCTGGCCCTCCCCTGCTGGCAACCCCTGCCAGGTCCTGGCTGGGTGGCACAGCGTTTTGCTGCCACTAAATGCAACGATACCTGATCGGGTGTCCAAAGCCAGGTGCCCGGTGCCAGCCGGAGGCCCCAAACTAGGGCTGGCGCAGGGGTCAGAGCAGCACAGGCCCTGCAGGAGGGGATTTTACCAGGAAAGAGCTCAGCTAGCCCCCCCTGCACCAATCACATCACCCTGGGGGCTCAGGGCTCATCGATCCTTGGAAATCACTATGATACAGTTTGCTGTGCTATAGAAGATCCCTGGGGATCACTATGCCATAGCTGATCCCCAGAGGTTGCTCAGCTCTGGAAGATCCCTAGAGATTACTGTGCTACACCAGATCCCTAGATATTGCTGCACTGTAGTGGATCTCTAGAGGTTGCTGTGCTGTAGTTGATCCCCCAGGGATCACTGTGCTGGAGTGGATCCCTCCCATTCACTGTGCTATAGCTGATCTCTAGGGATCACTGAGCTACAGGAGATTCCCTAGATATCACTATGCAGTAGCAGACACCCTGAAATCACTGAGCTATAGAAGATCCCTAGAGATCGCTGTGGTATAGCAGATTCCTAGAGATTACAGCACTATAGCAGTGCCCTAGAGATCAGGGTGCTATGGTGGATCCCAAGCAATCACCACACTATAAAAAAAGCCCTTGGAGACCACTGTGCTATAGTGGCTCCCAAGAGATCACTGTGCTACAGGAGTTCCCTAGAGAGCACTGTGCCACAGCTGATCACTGCATGACAGTGGATCCCTGGAGATTGCTGCGCTAGGGCAGATCCCTAGAGATTACTGAACTATAGAAGACCCCCTAGACCGCAGGGGCGAGCAATTCTTTCAGGCGGGGGGCCGCTTACTGAGTTTTGGCAAGCCGGCAAGGGCTGCAGGACAGGCAGCCCGGGGCACACCAATATCATTTTCCAAATTTTTCCAGCCACATCTTGCCCCCCTCTGCCCTAGAGACTACTGCACTATAGCAGATCCCTAGAGACCACTGCATTATAGCAGATCCCAAGAGATCACCGAGCTATAGAAGCCCCCCTATAGGGCTGCAGCATAGCACATCCCTAGTGATGACCCCTGCACTGTAGTGGATCCCTGAGCTATAACAGACCCCCAGAGATCGCTGCACTAGAGCAGATCCCTCCAGAGCACTGGACTCTGGGGGTCCCTGGAGATCGTAACCGGTCCCCGGGGATGGCTGTGCGGAGGGGGGATCCATCCCTGTCCCTCTGCGCACCCTGCAGAAGAGCCCCCCAAGCAGGGAGCCCCCCAAAGCCCGGCGGGGCGAGGGAGCCAGGCGTCCTCCAGGCACCGAAGTTGCTCGGAGAGGCCGGTCCCCGCTGCGGCTCCGCAAGCCCCGGAGAGGGGCGGGGAGAGGAGCAAGCAGCAGCTCCCCCTCCCCTCCTCTCCTCCCCCCGGCACGGGCGGCAGAGGGGGGCTCCTGGGCCCTGACGTCAGGGCGGGGAAGAAGGGTTTAAAAGGGGCCGGGGCGGGCAGGAGCCCCCAGAAGCCGCGGCGGAGACCCCAGCTGAGCGTGCCAAGCCTCCTCCCGGACCAGGCTCCCCCAGCAGCGCCCACCATGCTGTCCTGCCGGCTGCAGTGCGCCCTCGCCCTGCTCTCCATCGCGCTGGCGCTGAGCGGCGTCTCGGGGGCGCCCTCGGACCCGCGGCTCCGGCAGTTCCTGCAGAAGTCACTGGCTGCGGCAGCGGGGAAACAGGTGAGAGCCCCGGGCTGGGCGTGGGGGGCCGGGGGGAGCCTGCCCAGCTCCCTCCCGGGGTACAGGTGTGCTCCCCCGGAGCAGCCAGCCCCCGGCGCCCCGTTCCCGTTGCAAGGGGGAAGGAGCTTCCCTTAGCATCTCCTGGAGCATCCATCCCCCCGGCATCCCATTCCCTTTGCAAGGAGGAAGGCACTTCCCTTAGCATCCCCGGAGCATCCATCCCCCCGGCATCCCGTTCCCTTGGCAAGGAGGAAGGAGCTTCCCTTAGCATCCCCGGAGCATCCATCCCCCCGGCATCCCATTCCCTTGGCAAGGAGGAAGGAGCTTCCCTTAGCATCACCTGGAGCATCCATCCCCCCGGCATCCCATTCCCTTTGCAAGGAGGAAGGCACTTCCCTTAGCATCCCCGGAGCATCCATCCCCCCGGCATCCCGTTCCTTTGGCAAGGAGGAAGGAGCTTCCCTTAGCATCACCTGGAGCATCCATCCCTCCGGCATCCCGTTCCCGTTGCAAGGGGGAAGGCACTTCCCTTACCATCCCCGGAGCATCCAACCCCTCGGTATCTCATTCCCCTTGCAAGGGGGACGGGGTTTCCCCTAGCATCACCTGCAGCATCCATCCCCTCGGCATCCCGTTCCCGTTGCAAGGGGGAAGGAGCTTCCCCTAGAGCATCCCTTGGGGCATGCATCCCCACTTTGCAAGGGGAAGGCAGGGCTGGGGGCACTGGGCAGACTGGGCACACGGGGCTGGACCAGCCGAGGATGCTAACTGGGAGGATGGGGAGGTGTCCAGGGTGCTGGCGCTGTCCCGGGTGCTGAAGCGAAGCCCCCCTCTCCGAGAGGAGTCCGCCTCGGTGAGGAGAGCCCAGCCCAGAGCTGGGCATGGGGCAGTCCTAAGGGGAAGCAAAGCTTTTTCCTTGAAAAGGAAAAGGGGGCAACAATGCGGTAGTTGTGGGTCCTGGCATCCATGCATGCACTTTGCAGAGTCTCTCTCCAGACTGTCCCGTGCTGGCGAGGTTAAATACAGCCGAGCTGTGAGTCGGTACCCCTGCAAGAACCAAGCAGATCCAGCCTGTGCCCCCCTCACTGTATTGCCCAGGCAGATTAAAAGGGAAAGGGTGGGTTTGGTGAGATTTCTTATATGCCTAGCAGATGTCTGTCCTTGTTGGGTCTGGATGTCGCTGGGCAGGTATCATTATTGGACAGCTCTGGGTTCCCTTTCTTGTTTGCGGTGAGGTTTGGTTTGTAGGCATCTCTTTTGGGGAGAGAGGAGCTGGGCAGGGGGCTGCGCTTTGGAGAGATGCGACAACTACTTTTTGATCCAGTAGCCATGGGTGTTTGCGAGGGCCGGGTCGGGAGAAAACTGGTTCGAGGTAACAGCCATTTACGAGCTCCTTTCTCTCCCCCTCTCTCTTTTCCAAAGGAACTGGCTAAGTACTTCTTGGCAGAATTGCTCTCAGAGCCAAGCCAGACAGAAAATGAAGCCCTGGAGCCTGAGGACTTGTCCCGAGGAGCTGAACAGGATGAAGTGAGGCTGGAGCTGGAGCGATCTGCTAACTCCAACCCAGCCTTGGCACCCAGAGAACGCAAAGCAGGGTGCAAGAATTTCTTCTGGAAAACATTCACATCCTGTTAGCTGTAGATCTGAGCCGTTCCGCCCATCCATCCCGTCCCCAAGCCCTCAGACCCTGAGGGGAACCCTCATGACAGGACCAGAAGACTGTAAATACCCAACATGCGGTGATGGTGAAATTAAAAACAAAAAAAAACAAAACAAAAAAAATGGGAGTTTGATTTGGAGCTGTTTTAATAAAATTTTCTGTTTAGATTGTACATGATTTGCTTGAGTTGTGATTTCTGACTAGTTCTTTATGACATTCACTCTGCAGCTCTCTCAGATGTACTATTTTTAATTCTTTGTCGCAATAAAATTTATGTTTCAAACGGTAACGCTTGGAGTTTTTTGGTCACTGAGACAAAAAAGAAATCACCTCTTTGAGACTGGCTTTGTCTTTGAGGGTATGAATAAAGCACTAGGAGGCAGGAAAAAGAAACCCACCAGCAACATATCAAAATCCGCCAGGTTACTGTCTATGAATGGTTGAGCTGAATGATTGCCGAGTCCACTGTCTACACGGGTTGAGTACCATTTTATAGTTAGGTCCAAAAAAGGTCAACATTTCAGTCAATCTTTCAGTCTAGGGGATGGAGCTGAACATCAGGGATGTGTCTAAATTCTTCCACTGCTTTGAAAAGCACAACTTTGCCATAGAAAAGCAAGGCGCTGCACTGAAGTGCTGACACGCCATGAATGAGTCATACCCCTTTCCCCAAAGAAACCCTAAGAAAACCTTCTTACCAAACTAGGAGACATTTTATTTATTCGATATAATTAAACGACACTTCTGAAGTGTATTAGGAGAGAGTCAAATTGCTTCTATGGTGCTAGTTTTCACGTCCCTACAAAGCTAAGTGTTCGAACACGACAGCGTCTGCTTCAGAACGAAGAGAAAAATACCCGAGTAGCAACTGGCAGAATTCATTAAATCATTAGTTGCAATCCCTTTTCTCAGCGCCCTAACACCACTGAACACAAAGCCAGGACTTTGTGATATACCAGCAGTAGGAAGGGGGGCCTTATTTGAACAGAAAGAAGACGGGGAATTCCCAGTGAGTCAGCTGTTCTAGCTTTATTGGTTTGTGAGACACTGAGCCAGAAGCCAGTGAGGAGTTCAGCACTTATTATTGAGTTTTCTGCACTTGAGAAGTGTATAATTTGGAGGCAAAGCTCCATAGAGGCATTTTGGAAGCCCTTGCTTCTTTAAATAGACTGTTCGGATGGGTTGAATAGTAGCTGAGCTATGCCACATCCAAAACCCAGCCTTCCCCATGGCTTTCCTCTTGGCATAATGCACAGAGGGGGTATCTCTCTAGCTCTTTTCCTCTATACCTGCAGGTGATAGCCCCAAAAGCCATATTCCACCCTGCCCGGCTCAAGAAGACCGATGGGATGTCATCAGTGAGGTGGAAAGGCAAATACAATCCCTTCCACCGGCAAGGCTGCTACATGAAATGACTCCATACAGATTATATGGAAAGTTTGGAAGCTACGCTTGACTTGACCGTTATAATCATCTTCCACAATTTCATTTTAAAGGCAAAGCAGAATGCCGCCTTAGAGACTAACTCCTTCACAGAGGCATAGCTTTTCATCCATTCCTAGCCGCTGATGAAGTTGGTTGTTGCTTTTGAAAGGTCCAACCTCTCTCTGCACCAATTAGTCTCCCAGGTGCCATCCTGCCCTGCCCTCTGCCTGACTTCAGACCAACATAGCATTAGCTAGCCACTTCTCCTATTAATCCAAACCTTGCTAAACCCCCCTGCAGGAATGCCCTCGGAGCTTCTCTAACCATTCTGGATCTCATCGATAAAAGGATGGCATCAAAATAACCAGGACACAAATATGTCTTGTTTCCTCCAGCAATGGGTGGAAAAGGTGCATGTGTGACTACCGAGCAAATATATATATATATATTTGAAAAACTGGGAAATTTGTCTTAGCATCTGACAAGGTCCTTTGGGTGAATCTGATATCTTTTATTAGACCAACTTAAATAGTTGGAAAACAATTATTAAGCAAGCTTTCGGGTTGAAAGCTTAGCATCTGATGCAGCTGGGCAAGCTACAATTCCGATGCTCTTGTCTTAAGCATGGAAATTGCAAACCCTGCAGCCTATTTCACCTGCTAACCCACTTCAGCGTGCTTTCTTTTGGATTAAAGCATCACTTACTAGGAGCTGGGCAATTTATACCAGTCACACTGCTTTTCTGAAGGGTACCCAGCATCTTGATATACAGCAGGGCCACACTTACAGACCCAGATTCAGCTCAGCACATACTTTACTTGAGCAGGGAGCTAGCGTGGGAGCAAGCACAAGGCTTCAGCATGAGTGACTCTGTGGCTGCTAGCAAGTTCCCGGTGACAAGGGGAGGCAGGTCCCATTCCCTCTTCTTCCAAGGGCCCTCTTTGTGAACTTGGTCAGTTGATTTCATCTCTCTGGGACTCTACTTACGCAGCACTAGCAGCCTGGCCCTGTCCTGCCCTGCCTTACAATGGTACTGGGAGGAAGCTGCATTCAAGATCACCGGGTACTGAGATAAGACAGTAACGGGTTTCTGCTAAGTACCTAAAATGTTGCATGGGCCCTGGCTGCCGGCTGCAGGAGATACTTCTGCAAGGACACTGCCTTGTCTGCCCTACTGGAGGGCCCCTGATCCCCATGGTTGATCCCTCATTTCCTGATCGTTCCTTGTGTCTTGAGAGAAAATCTAAGCAATTACTGCCAGCAAGCGCATTATTCAGCAATGAAACCCCAGTAAGTCCGAATGACTAGAACTTGCAGAAGGGGCCAGAGGCTTGACTATCCTTATAATCTGAGCTTCTATTTCCTGGCATAGAAAGACAGTCCTACTTGTCCATAGTATTCCCTTGGTCACCTCTCCACCCAGCATCTTCCAAGGCAGCTTAACACTGCTGACCGTCCATGAAGCCAATTGCAAATCATAGGAGGTTCCCAAGGGAATCACCTGTACATGCACGCTTAATGAAAGCTGCTAGCTTCAGATCCTCCTGGCATCTGCCTAGCTAAAGGCTGTATTTCCAGTGGAGGCATAGGTAGGTTTGATGGTATCACAGAGTGTGCAGTACAGTCACTTCAGTCACACCCCAGGCTGCATGGCGCTAATGCTGTAGACGCTTGGGCTATGCATTGCTCTGTAGTTGCTGTTGATTTTTGTAGACAGTACAATTCACCTCTCTGTAGACAGTACAATTGCACCAGCAATGTCATGGTGCCAGACACTACACAAACTCATTGCAATAGGCAGGACTCATCCTGAAGAGCTTCAACAGACAAGACAGGCCCAGCAGGACTTATTAACCCTATTTGACAGACAAGGCCTAAGAGATGAATTAACCTATTCTCTAGGGGGGCTGATTCATTTGACCATTGCCCACTGCCCACACTGTATCTGAAGCACCCATAACATTGCAGACTTACAGTCTGTTGTGCTATGTGCTTGGGGGGGTCAAGTCTGGGATCAGCCTGACTAGCTCGCGTGGGAATATTCCCTGCTCGCACAAGTCAGTCCTGCTGCGTGTGAGCCAAGCCTGCAGAATCCAGCCCTGGATCCTGCCACTATAAGGCACGGGGGGAGAAGCCGATGATGCTGTTTTGCTGAATTACAAGCATTCCCAATAAGGAGGTGAAGATGGGCCGTAAGTAGGGTTGGGGGTCAATACACAACTGATTGATTGCAAACATCTAGAACGCTTGGTTCACACATGATACCTTTTATTAGACCAACTAAGACATTGCAAAAAAAAAAAAAGATCTTTTTCTTCTTGATTGCTTGATTTGCATTGTTTTCTATTGCTGCTAGCACTGCTTCCAGCACCTGGACCAACCCTCCTGGGTGCCTTTGCAGCAGAGATTTGTACTAGATAACATGAGGAAAAACATCTGACGAACCACACAAAGGTCTTAGAGCTATGGGCTGAAGAATTAGGCTTGGTGAAAACCACCCGAGGATTTCCGAGGGATGCATTTTCCCAGCCCCTCTCTGGGAAGGTACAGGTGGTCTCACGAAGGACTGCAGATTGTGAGCCCTTGCTGTGAATGTCGGCGATCCCCAGGAGCACGGATGTGGGGGTGCACAGAGCCAAACTGGGTGAAAGGGGCATTTTCCCTGGCTCAGGATGGCAGCCCGTGACAGGCAGCTGAGATTCACTCCAGTCTGCTAGTGTCAATGTAAAGTGTGGTCCCACGATGCAAAGTGACCATGGACGACTGGCTCGAACTTACTCCCCCTTGCTGTGCATTCAGACTCGGATCTGCTGCCTTCCCTGAACACGCTCTGCATGCCATTCAGCCTCAAAACAGCAGGAAGAAGCCAAGAGGAATGAATTTGTTCTCATACATCCCAAACACAGCTGCCAGCTGATTTCCAAGGCTCAGGCCAATGCACCATGCCAGTGTCCAGCCAGTATCATTAACCCCTCCCTTATGTCTGGGTGCTAAGCTCCCTCACCATGTCCCCGAGTGAAGTTGCATTTCTTCTGGCATTTCCCTACCCCACATGTCCAAATAAGCTCTAAGCCATGTTGAATTTTCCTTGGCTCTTTCCACAACCATAAGAAGGATGAACCCCGCTGGACCCTCCCCTGCCTCGTCCAAACCCTAGAAACATCAGTGCTGTACCAGTACACGGCTGAATCGTTCCAGTCCAAATGTGGCAGAGCCGAGCCGTGTGCATCCAAGCTGCACAGCAAGGCAGAGAGGTGAATCAGGATCTCATGCATGCAGGAGATGAATATTCAGTGCTGAACAGCAGCCTGGACCTAAGCTGGATTTGCACCAGATAAGAGGGTGATGATTATTTCCCTTGCACTGGCTTCATCCAAGAGAAGTCCTAGCAAAGTTCATAGGATCCTCAGGGCTGCCCTAACTTACAGGCACTAGGAATATCCCCAGCTTCGTGCTTTAATAGCAAATCCTTCTTTCCCAAATGCCTGAGATTTAGGAGATAGATCTTATAGGATCTTCAAACCTCTCCAAGAGAAACAGAGCTCTCAACAGCCACTAAATAGCGCTGGATCACATAAGATACTGCAGATGTCTGGGGAAGTGGGGCGAGCACCCTCCAAACAGAGGCAGTGGGGGCCCACAACCGAGCCCTCATTCACCTGGAACGAGGCAGGAGGACGTTTCATTGACGAGCGAGGGTGAAAAAAGCAATAAACAAACCGTTAGCGTCTCCTGCGAAGGGAACAGTTTGTACTCGCCTCTCGCAGCCCGAGACACTTTCTGATTCTTTGAGAGCTTTTCACTCAGCCAGAATAATGCAGCGCACACTAGCCTCTATCATGCCTATAAGCACACGGATGAATCATTCGTTACCCCATAACAAGAGCTAAATGCCATTTCCTGGAACGAGTGATCTGGGCAGATGCAGGGGCTAGCTTGGAAGGACTTTCGGAGCCAACACTTTACTCTCCGTGCGAGGCATTTGTCCTAGCAAACTCTTCCACGAAAGGAAAAGGTGGAGGTGAGGGATAGCAGAGAGGTCTATAAAATTATGAAGGGTGTGGACCGAGTGAACAGGGAGCTGTTGTTCAGGTCTCGGGGGCTACCTGCTGAAATGACCAGGGGACAGGTTGAGACCTAACAAGAAAAAGACCTTTTTTTTAAAGCAAAGCAGAGTTAACTTGTGGAAGTTATTGCCACAGGAGGGGGTGAAGGCAGAGAGCAGAGCCAGGTTACAAAAGGGACTGGATAAATTCATGGATGATAGATCTATTCATGACTATTGAACAGGATGGTTGGAGATGTTTCCCCTGCCATCTCTAACCCAATACATGGTGGATGCAAGGGTGAGTATTGAATAGGGGACAGATCGCTCTAGAGGGATCTGGTTCGATGCTCTCCACGTATAGCATCCGCCCCTGCTACGGTCAGAGACAGAACAGCATCCGCCCCTGCTACGGTCAGACAAAATACTGCACTAGATAGACCGGGGCAGGGCGCTGCTTGTATTCTCAGGTTGCATGTACAGACCACGTGCACCTGGGTGAGCGGAGAAAGGCTCACGGCTGCTGCTGAATCCCTGGGCAAAAGGCACTTTCCTGGGATCATTTATGGAGATGCAGCAGAACCAAGCCAGGAGCATGGGTATGGATTAGGCAGAGAACTGGCAACTGGGGACAAACTCGATACCTGCTCTGAGCTGCAGCAGTCGCCCGGGTGTTTAGTGCTGGTGGAAAGGGGTGGATGCAGGCTTTGGAACGGGAATCTGCCCTAATTAATCCTGGAAGGAGTGGGGGCAGCAAGGGCAGCAGCAGGGCGAGCTTGCGTGAGTGGATTGATAGAGATGCCAGTCTTCACCCTCCAGAAGGGGAGGTGCAGCCACGCTGCGGCCTGCCAGGAGCCACCTCTACCCGCACGGCACTTCGATCAGGGCCCACGCTCTTGCCTTGCTCCAAACAGCCAGTATTGAATAGGGGGCAGATCACTCTAGAGAGATCTGGTTTGATGCAAATCTATGGTTCATATTCAGGTTAACCCCTGGGGACCTTCTGGCCTTGCTCAGACTTGAATAGACACCCTCTCCTGCACACTGAGCAGGGGGAAGCTCTCTCTGTCCCCGCCACAACCACAGCCTAAAGCTGTCAAAGCCACTCGGTGGGGCAGCCCATCAGCAGCGTTCCCCTTCCTGCTGCTTCAGCCGTGGTCAGTCACCTACCGGGCAGGAGCGAGGGTGGAGATGAATCCAGCTGGTAGATGACCCTGCCTGCGAGTGCCCCGCTGCACCCAAACCCTAAACTGCATTGTGCTTTTGGGACCTGCTCCAATGTCAGGATAAAAACCTGTGTACATGGTGCTTTGGCTCTGCTGCAATCTGATCATAGCTGCCTGCTCAAAAAGGTTTTGCATTTAAAAACAAAAACATATTGAGGCTTTTCAGCACAGCTGGTTAGAAAGAGCCTACAGCACCTGCAAGGGAGCTTTGCTGCTCGGAGGTTTCTTGGCGCTTCCTGGCACCCAACTCCCTGCTAGAAGCAAAGACTCACTCATCCAGTGCTCCTTCCTCAGACCTCTCTTTCCTCTAGGGAGCTTAAAATTAACACGGCTCCTTTCGTCTCTGTCCTGGCTGGTGTATTAGCGACACTGTGGATAGCACGAGGTACATTGCTTTTGCAGGCCCCACGCAACTAGCAGAGGGGACCAAGAAACATAACATTTATGCTGCTTTTACTCCGTTTTCGGTAGCTCAATAGCATCCAGCTGCAAAAAATATATACTGTGCTCGGTGCTGCATGGCACATATTAAAATAAAGCCCTGACCTCACAGCAGTCATCTGACCTTCTTTCTTTCAAACGAATACAGGGTTCACCTACCTGCGGCTTGGCAGGGAATCAAAACTATTTGCAAATCAAATTCCTGTTCAGCAAATACTTGCAGACACGAATAAAAGGGGCGGCTGGAGGAAGCCCTGAAAATGCTGCTGTCTTTCATTCTGCTGCCTTCAAAAACAAAAGGGTTGGGCTTTTCATCTTGCAAACAGCTCCTTTCCTTGCTGATTTGATTTCAATGGGCAAAAAAGGAACAGGGTTTCCCAAGGGGTGAGTAAGCTGGAAGGGAAGGGAAAAGCTTCATGTGGGGTTAAGCAAAATGAGGCCCGGTTGAACCAAAACAAAATTCTCCAATATTTGATTCCATGTGAACTTTTTCTCCACTTATTTGGCACGAGAACCAAACCGTGCTGTATTCAATGATGGATACACTGAGGACTGCAACACCCAGGGCTGGAGCTGGTGCGATGAGACACGTAGACATTAGGTTCACTGAACAACTCAGTGACGAGGCACAGATGCCCTGTCCATCTCTGGTTAGCAGATCACAAAGCCATGCTCGTTCAAGGGCTGCCTCCTTTGGAAGTCAGTGGGCGTCCACTTGGTGAAAGCTAAAACCGATGGTTCCCGTGGATATCTCCTCCTGCCTTCAAAAGACACTCTTCTGGGCTTCACCGTGTTTCCGTAATGACCCTGAGCTGATGCAGTCCCATCAGCACGAATTTGGCATAGGGCAAAGGCAGGACCAGGACCTTCCTCCCGTACCTTGTCCTGTCCCATACTTCGTCCTGTCCCGCACATCATCCAGAAGATGGGGGGAGTCACAGGAGGCCATCCTCAAGGAAATGCATGCCATCCTGAAGAGGCCGTGCTTGGTCTACCCAGCCAGCAAGATCACCAGCTTTATCCTGGAAGGACCAAGAAAATGCCATGCTTTAGAAACCAAGAGCTCACTGAAGAATAAGTGCGGGTGATTAAAATTGATCCTGAACAAGATGAATGAACTTTTTGGGGGGACAGAGGAGCTTGACGCCTCATGTCAAAGGGGGTTATTCCATCTCAGACTCAGCCCAACAGGCATTTTCCCAAAGACAAACTTATAACACAGGACCCTTCAGATGAGTGCAGCTGGGTAAATGTGAAGCACGATTCCTATAGACGCTGGACTTGACTCAGTCCCTCAAGGGTTAATCATTCTGCCTTCAGCTGGGCGCTCCATGCTGACACGTGGATGACATCACAATGACATGCCCCATGACCCGCGCACTCCAGGAAGTGAGCTCATCACACCGCACAGCTGAGCAGAAAGCGCCCAGAGCTGCTGCGGGAACATCGCCGGCTCCTCCATGGGCCGTGGGGGGCAAGGACATCTCGACGCCTCTCCTGCCGCTTCTCTGTGACCCCCTGAAAGAAAGCTCCCGCCACCCAGCCAGGCTGTGCCCATCAGGCCTGATGCCTCAAAAGAAGCCCCAGGCAGGCCAAGGCTAGATCCCAACACCATGTTTGAGCTCGAGCTCTCGGCAGAAGCATGCGAGGAGAAGGCAGCGGCTGTGCTCCCAGCCACCTGCCTCCAACATCTGGACAGCAGCCTCTGGAAGGAGAGGTTGTCCAGCCTGGAAGCCTTTGAGAAGGCTGTGGAAGAGATGGAGAGAAGCACTGTGCCCTGCCAAGCCCTGGTGAGGCTGCTGGTGAAGGACCCCGGGTGGAAGGAAACCAAGCTGCAAGTGGTGAGGAAGAAGCTTCACCTCGTCACCCTCATCGCCCAGAGGGGGAACTTCTCCAGGGCTTCTGCCCACATCGTCCTGGACGGCCTCGTGGACCAGCTGGGAGATGTGATATGCAGCCACGAGGCAAAGAGCGCCCTGACGGCGGTGGCCGAGGCGTGCTCCCTGCCCTGGACGGCGGGGAAGGTCGTGGATTTGGCCTTCTTGCAGGAGAAGCCCCGGACGCAGGCTGAAGCCCTGAGCTGGCTGGCGAATGCGATTCTGGAGTTTGGTTTTGCGGAGATGGAAGTCAAAACCCTGGCTGATACCATCAAAGCGGCCCTCGCTGCCGTCCACCCGGATGTACGGACGTCCGCCCTCACCTTGCTGGGGGTCGTCTCCCTCTATGTGGGGGCCCCCGTGCGGGCCCTGTTCGAGGGGGAGAAGCCGCCCCTGCTCTCGCTGATAGACGCAGAGTTGCAGAAGGTGCAAGGGCAGAGCCCGCCGGCTCCAACCCGCGGCAGCTCCCAGCCCGGCAGGGAGGAGGGGATGGGAGGGGACGCGGGGGACTGCGGCAAGGTCGAGGCGGTAGACGTCCACACTAGGATCCCCTCCGAGCTGGTGCAGAAAATGTGGGATGGGAAGATGCGGAAGGAAGGGCTGGATGAGGTAGCAGGCCTCCTTCTCAAGGCTGGGACCATCCACTCCAGCCTCGGCGAGCTCCCGGCCGCCCTCAGGGCCTGTCTGCATGACGCTGACCCCGCCGTGGTGGAGAAGACCCTGCAAATCCTCCGGCAGCTGGCCACGGCCGCAGGCCCAGGCCTCAAGCAGCACGTGAAAGACCTGGGCGTCCCCCTCTTTGCCACGCTCTGGCACAGCCAGGGCCCCGTGAGAGCTGCCGCCTTGGAGGCTGTGAATGCCTGGGCCGAGCAGACCAGCCTGCAGGAGTGGCTGGATGGGGAGGACTTTTTGGAGGGGATGCGAAAGGAAACCCCCCTTGCAAAGCAGGAGCCATGGGAGAAGCCACCTGGGCTCTGCTCTGCCCCCTCAGAGCTGTTGCTGGCGTGCGTCCCTCACCTCTACGCCTGCCTGGAGGATTGCAATGCCGGCATGAGAGCAGCCGCCCAGGGAGCCCTGCCTTTCTTTGTCATGCACCTGGGGACAGAGAAAATGGCCGAGGCCACCAGCACGCTGAAGCCGAGGGAGAAGTACCTCGTGCCGACTGAGCCGGAGAGAGCCAAAACCAAACCTTGCGCGCCTTCTCAATCCCTCTCCAACCTGCCAAGGGCTGCAGCTGGGTCTGCCTCAGACTCAAGCCGCGCCACGCCTCCCTCAATGCCAGCCTGCCCGGCTCAAGACCAAGCATCCAGCAGCCCCGTGGACCAGAAACCTGGCCCTGAAGAAGCCAAAACAGCAGGGTCGATGACCCAAGGCACGGCAAAGGTGAAGCCGGACCTGAAGGAGGGTGGCAGCCAGTTGGGGCCCATCTTCATCCTTGTCCCCAAGGGGAAGGAGCAGAGGGTGAAGGACGAGCAGGGCCACAAAGTGCTGAGGTGGGATTTCAAGGCACCCAGCAGCAAGTACGTGGAGCAGCTGAAGGCCCAGATGGGCAGCTGCGTGTCCAGCTGCCTGCAGGAGGAGATGTTCCACTCCAGCTTCCAGCACCACATCAAGGCCTTGGCCATCATGGTCAAGCACCTGGAGAGGGAGAAGGACGCGGTGATTAGCTGCCTGGACCTGATCCTGAAGTGGCTCACCCTGCGGTTCTTCGACTCCAACACGTGGGTCCTGACCAAGAGCCTGGAGTACCTCCGGCGGCTCTTCGCCTTGCTGAGCCGGGAGAAGTACCAGCTGACAGAGAACGAGGCACGTGCCTTCCTCCCGTACCTCATCCTGAAGATGGGGGAGTTGCAGGAGGCCATCTTCAAGGAAATGCATGCCGTCCTGAAGAGGCTATGCTTGGTCTACCCAGCCAGCAAGGTCGCCAGCTTCATCCTGGAAGGGGCCAAGTCCAAGAGTGCCCAGCAGCAGGCGAGATGCCTGGAAGAGCTTGGCTATTTAGTGGGGGTTTATGGCATCCACGTGTGCCAGCCCCACCCAGGCAAAGCCTTAAGGATGATCGCTGCCCTCCTCAGAGCCCAAAATCACACCGTCCGCCAGGCCGCTTGCAACGTCATCGTGACCGCGAGCAACGTCTATGGGAAAGAGGTGTTCAAGCTGATCGGGACTCTTTCGGAGAAACAGATGAAGATGTTGCAGGGGAGCCTGACCCCGAGAGCTAATGGGGCAGCTCAGCTGGCCAGAGGGAACCGTTTGCCAGGTCCGAGATCGAGTCCCCATGTCTGCACGGGGGCAGAAGAGACCCTGCCCCCCAATCTCAGTCACACTCTCGGCATGGGCATGGGCTTGGAGGGGGAGCCTCCAGCTCCTCAGGCTTTCCAGCTGGATGCAGATGGGTCAGAGGATGTGCCTGGCATGGTGCAGGGTGAGATCCCCAAGCTGGATGGCATCCCCAGCTCACAAGCCCAAGCGGTGCCCACTGAGAGCGTGCAGCATGACATGGCCAACCCCATCGACCTCGTCATCTACCACGTCGCCAGCAGCGATGTCAACACCAGCCTCCAGGCTCTGATGCAGATGGATGGGATCCTGGGGCAGCCAGACAAGGTGGGAACCATGCAGGGCCATGTCAACCAGTTCCTCGAAGCCACCCTCTGGCAGCTCCAGTTCATCCATAGCCTCCAGGGACCCAAGAAGGAGCTGGGCCCGGGCAGGTACCCCATCATCCGGCTGTACCGCAGCATCCTCAGCAACCTGCTGTCGCTCTTCCAGAGGGAGAGCCTGGCTCGCGAGGCCTCGGCGGCGGTGCTGACAGACCTGCTGCGCAGCCTCATCGCCTTCCTGCTGGGTTCCCAAATGCAGGCCCCGGAGGAGGAGCAGGAGGTCACGCAGTCCCTCAACCTCCTCCTGAAGAAGGTGCTGGAGACGTCAGACCAGACCCGAGCCTTCACGGCCGTGCTCACCCTGCTCCGGGAGAGCCTGGAGGCTGCGGGCGGCACCCCACAGCTCCCCGACCTGGTGGCGAAGTGTTTGTGGAGGATCACCCGGCTCCTGCCACGCACCCTCAGCAGCCTCCACCTGGACCACGTGCTGCTGGACCTGCACACCTTCCTGCGGGCCTTCCCTACCGAGGCGCTGAAGCAGTGCGCCAGCAAGCTGCCCCTGCAGGCCCTGAAGACGCTGCTGCACACCCTGTGCGAGCTGAAGGGAGCCGAGACCCTGGACCACCTCACGCTGATCGGGAACAAGGCTGAATCGGAGCTGGAGGCCCACCTGAGGACGGCGGCCGAGCCCCTTGCCAAGCAGGCACCCAGCGAACCGGATCCAGGGGTGGGGAACGGGGATGCCCATGTGGCTGCCAAGGGCAAAATCGAGGATGTCTTGGAGGGGATCTTCCAGAAGATTGGCTCCAAGGAGAGCACCAGGGAGGGCCTGGAGGAGCTGTACGAGTACAAGCGGCAGTGCCCCGAGGCCGACTTGGAGCCCTTCCTGCAGAGCCTTTCCCTCTTCTCCCGCAGCTACATCAAGCAAGGCTTAGCAATGATCCAGGTGGAGAAGGAAGGCAGACCACACACGCTGCCCCGTCAGACAACAGGCACCAGAACAACGCCCATCCCGAGATGGGAGGTGGGGCTGTCTCCTCCCTTGGACACGCTGAAACCCCCCCGCCAGGGACGGGGCCCCAGCAGCATGAAGCCCCCCAGCCGGCTACCCACAAAGCCCCCGGGAAAGCAGTGCAGCAGGCTCCCCAGGTACACCAAGATCCCGGGGCAGAAAGAGCCGCCTGGTTCCAGGCCGAGGTGCATGCTTCATCACTAGCCTCCGCTCCCTCCTCGGCCTCAGCAAATCCAGCTGGAGCAAGAAACAAAGCAATAAAAACAGCTACCTAGAACCCATAACGCACGCCGGTGAGATGGTTGCACCAGAGGCAGCAGAGGGGAAGGGGCAGATGAAGCTTGGGTGGCAACCAGCTGGAGCCCATCTTAATCCTCGTCCCCAAGGGGAAGGGAAAGGAGCTCCAGCTGGCTCAATCAGGAGTCTCCCGGGGTCAAGTGGCCTGGTTGAAAGCCTAGAGTTGAGCCCCAAGTTAGCATTGAGGCGGGCAAGCAGGGGAAGCACTGGGGAGGCCGTAGCAGCGAGGCTCCCGGCTTCCCCTGCATGCGAATACTGCCTTCATTCCCACTTGGTGGCTCTTACAGGTCTATTATTTGGCTCCGTGCTGGGACAAGAGCAGAGGACACCAATACAAGGGGCAATGGAGGGTGACCCAAACAGTGAGGAAGGCCAGGTAGTAACCTCTGCAGCGGGTTGGAAGCAGCTTCCCCAGCAGCCAAACTATCCCCTAGCGGAGGCCAAGGAGGTTGCATTCACGTGTGCGAGAGCATCCAGTCCCAGTGCTCTGCCCCCGTTTTCATGGGAAGTCAGCAAACACCAGGGAAGCTGGCCCCCACACTGAGGTTTTGCTTCTGCCTATTCAAATGCTTGCAAGCCCCATGAGACCATCATCATACAGCTGGCAGGTGCCAGGATGACCCTTCTGCAGGCCGAGGTCTGGCTCTCCCGGCCACAGAGCAGGCAGCAAAACCTTCCCCATGCAGCTGGTTTCCAAAGCCCTGCCCGGGACCTGTTGCACAGCTCAGTCTCTCGCCCTTCCCAGGCTTTGGCTCCGTGCTCAGGTCACCAGCACAGATCCTGCCACGTAACATCCCCTCTCTACCAGCACCTCTCATTCGCATGTATATTAACAGCAGCGCCCTGCCTAGAGCAGGGTCCTGTTGCACTATGTCCTGTCCACGCTCATTCAGGGGTCGTTCCACTCTCCCCAAAATTCACAGTCTCCTCAGACCCGTGATTCTCAACCATGCACGGGTGTCTTGATATCCTTGCAGGGGTGCAGCGGGGCACCACGCAGTGGGTGTGCAAGCACGATTCACAAGATCGACCCTGAGATTTCAAAGAAGTCACAGTGTTAAAAGCTGTCTGACCCACTGGGGTCTTTCTGAGTTCTGTACAACTGAAGAATGGCTTCGTTATATTTTTATGTGGTCAAAAAAAAGAGCCAAAGCTAAAAGCTGACATTGCCCCAGGTGGGGTCCTGAGCCTATTGAGGGGGACGGGCCTCAAATCTATGGAGGTTTGCCTCAAGTCTAAAAAGGTTGAGAAGTACTGCTTTAGACAAAGGCAAGAGAAGCATTCCTGCTTCTGAGGATAAGTGGCACAGCGCGGGATGATGGTCTGTGACAAAAGCAGGGACCTGGACCTCCAGATTCCCCACCCGGTGCCTTAAGTCACAAGGTCATGCACGCTCACGTGAGCCTCGTCTCGGCGAGGCTACAGACAGACACATATGGCGACATCCACTTGCACAACCTGGACCAAAATGTCATGGGAAGAAGCCGGGCAGTTCTGCAAGGTAGGACAGGAGCTTTCCTTGCTCTGCCAGTCACCAGAAGAAAGTTGCTTCCAGCTGTTCCTTTGGACCGTTTACACTGCTAGTTTCTTCCTTTCTCTCAGTTTTTTCCTACTCTGCACCCACACCTATCACAACCAAGATGCTACTCTATTCTTTCCCCTGGTTTCACACCACAACCCAGCGCTGTGTTGTGTAATGCTCAGATTTTTGCACGCTTAGCAAAGGATCCATCCTTCACAAGACTCAGCGTTCCCATCCCGATCTTCCAAAGCACAAACCTGAAGGCCGCTGGCTTGAATGGCGCTAAGCATGTGCGTAAAAGTTAAGCAAACTGTTTGAGAACAGAAATCACTGCAAACAGATCATCAGCCCGACCGAGGCTTGGTTTCTGCCTGTAGATTGAGACTTGCAGAAAGATCGTGCCTTCGACGCCCAGTCAGAAAATTTCTGATAAACAGATTTTTTTTAGCTGTAATACCCAAGGCAAGGATTGGAAGAGGGAAGCAGTTTGTACCAGGCTATTTGTTGTCTCTTAGGTGGAATCAATAAGACGCGGGATTTCAAGCCCACTTACACTTATCAACCTAAAAGAGTCTCAATGCAGCCGGGTTACTATGGACAACCATAGGATGCCGATATATTATGGAGAATATAGCTGTATAACCTTAATATTGCAGAAGGTCTTAGAGAAAAACTTGCGTTAAAACACTTGCAATATTCTCCCAGGAAACCTCATCTATTTAGTCTTTATGATACCCTCTTTCTCCTGAGCTTCCCCGGGCAGGAACTATGTTTGTGCCTCCTATAGCACTGAGTGCTACCGAGACGGTGAATAATACTGTTAGTCATAGGCAATTCTCAACAAGTGTGAAATCTCTTTAAAATTCTGGATGCATCCAAAGCAATGCTGCCAGCTATTAGAGATGTCACCTGGCCTCTCAGCTCTGTTTGTTTTACAAAAGCCTGTGCTGCGCTCTACAAAAGCAACCCAAAGCTCTCAAAAGTGTAACTACACTTCTCGAGCGATGAGTGTTTCTTAGTGGTTGATTTATAATGCCACGTAGCCGTGCTACGATCCCCCCGCAATGCAGAACATCCTATCAATGTTAACATATCCCTTTTCTGCAAATGCTGTCAGTGCCCAGTAATTGCTCCATCACAGAGATCCCAGTTCGCCAGTCTCGGTCCGTGGTTAAGGCTTGGTTTCCTATAGTTTGCACAGGGCGAATATAGCAGCATTGCTGAATGGCTCTTCCTGTCCTGCTGGATCTCTTAGACTCCCCCCAGCTGACACCAAAACTATTGAAAAGCTACTTACATAGTAGTTACTTCAAGCCCTCTTACTATTTTTGCCTTGCACGCCAGTGACTATCTCCCTATTTCAGAATAATACCACCTCCCCCCTCTATTTACTGCACTGCTTGTGTGCTGGCTAAATGAAAACCCACCCGAAGTAAGGAATTATTTTTATATCCCCACTGCCACAAAGTGACTCAAATATGTTAGGATGGCCTAACAGCGTACTGATTTCTTTAAGCAGTTAGAGACACCCTGTTGTTACATTACCCCTGCAGAAACCATGCAAAAGCATGTCCCCCTTTTAAGGCCCTTCCACCCATGTTCATCCATCATAGCATGTCTCAACCCATGCTGCAGTCACTCATCAGTGCAGTGCCTGCGTCCCACGGCTGAAGGACCGGGTCCTTTTAACTAGTAGACACGAGTCTAATCTGTGGGCTGCAACCACACATCCATGCTGTAGCCAATGCGCACAAACCGAGGTCTCAAAAGACTGGAGACAATTGATTCCTCATACAATTTTGGGCTCATGTACACGCCACAATTTTTGCCCTTTCATGCGCTGCAACTACATGTCTGTTTGCACAAGCAAGATTTCCTGACGCTTTAAAAGTCTTTCTTGCGTGTTAAAGTAAAACTCAGACATAGTTTAGTTTGGCTCACCAGGAATTCAAGTGTCGTGTCCATGGATTCATTGTGTGCAAACACAAAGGCACTCAAAGACGTGTAATTACCCTCTTCTTGCACCAGACTTGAGACTGGAGACACAGGAGGATGTGTTTCCCGTTTCCAAAAGCTTGGTGGCAGTTGGCAGCTAGCAAAGCTATTAATTATTAACCATGATTATGTGTCGTTTATATTACCAGAGCGCCCAGGAGACCCAGCCATGGATGGGGACCCCATGGTGCTGTGTTCATGGCACCAACACAGAACAAAAACACAGTCCCTGCCCCACGGACACTCCAACTTTGGCAAGCAACCCAAGGTAGCTAACCCTAACTGCCTGGAGCCCCCTGGGAGCCAAGTGCTTTCCCAGAGCACCTCACCTAGCGATCTCTTCTATTCAGCTTCTCATCCCATGCTCATCTGAGCAACCCCCAGCCGTGCATTCAGCAACATGACTAAGATCTGTCACGTGTTGTTTGTTCTGTCAGGCTGTCCTCGGGGGGAAGCGTGTGCAGTGGCGTGCATTGTTTTTGCAGTGTTATAGCCTTGTGGCTTTTTTTTTTTTAAATATACACGTTGCAATAAGGTTTTGCAGGGGAGGGTGGGAAGGGAGGGAACAGTCAAAAAAGCAGAGGGAGGTGAGGACCAGAAGGGAGCCTGGCTCCTGCAGAAGTTCACTCCTGAGTCCTTCTTGGAAAGTTCTGCCTCTTGTGCAGGGGAACCGTACCCTTCACAGGGACAGGGAAGAGACTGCCTAAAGGTCGTCCTCCCAGAGTTAACATATCCTAGGTTCAGAGACTTCCTTGCAGACAACCTTTGAGCAAGGAAAGCTATATAACTTGGCTGCATGGAATCCGTCCAGGACAGGTCCTACCGCTTGCGAGCGTTGAGTGGTAATGATGATGCATTCTCCTATTGGATTCCCGCTCTACTGCCTTACCAGGAATGCTTCCCACTTACTGCCAACAACCAAAGGATCTCCTATGCAATGGCGTGCTGGAAGGAAGGAGAGGGTCACTGCCGTGTAGCAGAATGGGAAGCCCTCGCCTAGGCGGATCTCCCAAATTTGAGCTGGTTCCAGAGAGTCTGGGTGAAGGCACAGAGCGTCCTCCCCACACACGAGGGGACACTCAGGAAAACCTTGGCAGTGTACTCATTTGCTCCTCATATTAGAATTAGGGTGGAAGGGACGTCAGGAGGTCACATCTAGTCCAACCTCCTGCTCCAAGCAGGGCCAGCCCCAACTACATCATCCCAGCCAGGGATTTGTCTAGCCGGGTCTTCAAAACCTCCAAGGATGGAGACTCCAGCACCTCTCCAGGGAGCCTGTGTCAGTGCTTCACCACCTTCCTGGTGAGAAAGTTTTTCCTAATATCCAACCTCAACTTCCCTTGCTGCAACTTGAGCCCATTGCTCCTTGTCCTGTCATCTGCCCCCACTGAGACCAGCCCAGCTCTGTCCTCTTTGCAGCCCCCCTGCAGGGAGGTGAAGGCTGCTATTCAATCCCCCTCGGTCTTCTCTTCTGCAGACTCAATCAGCCCATTTCCCTCAGCCTCTCCCCACCAGTCCTGTCCCCCAGCCCCACAACCATTTTCCTTGCCCTCCACTGGACTCTCTCCAATGTGTCCACATCCTTTCTGTAGTGGGGGCGCACAGCTGGACACAGGACTCCAGATGTGGCCTCCCCAGTGCTGAATAGAGGAGATGAATCACTTCCCTTGACCTACCAGCAACACACCTGCCAATGCAGCCCAGGATGCTGGTAGCCTTCTTGGCACCAAGGGCACACTGCTGGCTCATCCAACTTCTTGTCCTGTCCCCGTTCAGGTCCTTTTCTGCAGAGCTGCTGCCCAGCCCGTCGCCCCCAGCCTGCACCGGTGCAGGGGATCGCTCCCTCCTAAGTGCAGGACTTTGCACTTGTTCTTGTTGAACCGCATGAGATTCCTTTTGGTCCAATCCTCCAAGTTTTCAAGGTCTCTCTGAATCCTACCCTACCCTCCAGTGTATTTACTACTCCTCTATACAGGCATGGGGTATCATGGTGGTTGCAGCACATTCCTCCAGACCTCCCCAGTCCACAGCCCTGAACTATCAGGTGCCTCACGTAGCGCTACCTAAGACTGCTGGGAGAATGGAGAACAAACCCCTGTTTGTAGAAGCAAAGGGGTTGGGTCCCTTGCAGAAATCTCCAGGAAGAAATCCAGCTCAACAGCTGCTCCTGCTTCTGGCTCAGGCCAAACCCTTGTTTAATTTACTGGAAGGAGGACTAAATAGAGACTTCAAGAGATAGCAGGGTCAGGGAGATCAATGCCTTATAAATAAATACAGCATAAACAAATCAATCAAGGCGATAAAAATATTAGACAGAGCCACACTAATTAAAAATATAATAATCCCGATAGCCAAGATTTATTTAAAATAGTGCAATTACAGCTTTTAATCATCTGGGTTTAAATGAACAGCAGCACCACAGCGGCTGTGCAAACGTGTTCTTCATAATGAACTGATATTGCTACGCCGGCCCCGCGCGCTTGCGTTCCAGCTAATTCTCTCCTCTCATCGTGGAATAACCTTTTGGTATCGTTTTCTTTCAGAGCCTCGAAGATGAAAACACAATATTGAAGCTAAATTAAATCCCCATCAAACATTTCTCTCCTTCCGAGCTGTAAAAAATTGCTGGGATTGTTCATTCAGTTGCCAGCGCTGACGCAACCCGGTCCCCGAGCAAACATCTGGGAGCCCGTGGAGTCATTAAAGGGGAAATAAAATCCAATATTACAACGAGATGGCAATTAAAAGGCAGCACGGGGGAGGGCTCAGTCCTGTTTGGTGCTGAACACTGCCTACACTCACTGCAATCAGGACACTGGAGGGTGCACGGTCAGAGTCTGGATAGGAACTTGCTTGTGAAGTCTTCAATTCATGCTGGTTGCCCCTGCTCCCTTTTTTCCTACCTGTCTCGGGGAGTTTTTAAGCCTTCCTCAGAGGCCCTGGGTGCTGGCTGCAGCCCAGGCTGGGGATGGGGACTGGGCTGTGCCAATGCTCCTGCAGGGACCAAAGCCGGAGGGTCCTGGCCAGAGGGTCTTGCCCAATTGCTCAGGGTCAGACTGATGCCACGGGTGGCTCCTGTTTTACATCTAGAGGATGCGGGGTTCAGGTCCTACATGTGACCCAGCCCCTTGGCTAGATCATCATCCTCAGATGTGCATTGGCCCACCTGGATTGCACCGCGAATTCGAGTGAGAATCAAAAAGGGCTCCAGTTTGCTCAAAACTAAGCTCTAACACAACGTCTCTCAACTCTTCAGGTCCTTGAGACACCAGAGCCCCCTAGAAAAATGCCGCCTCTTCATTTTCACTTTTTTTTTTTTCTGAGTACGGAAAAATAGTAGAGCAATTCTTCTGTTGCAAAGAACTCAGCCTGTCAGCCTGCAGCAGGTCAGCATGACTTTGCCGCTCTGGATTGCTATTTGCAAGCTCTGGGTTTATCTTGTGAATCATATCTGCACACCCAGCAGTGCTTTCAAAGAGTCTGGAAGTTGTGTACAGAAGGAAATAGGCCTGAAACTCTTCACATCAGCAAACTCTTTGAAAGAGTGCTCTTGTTGAGAATCAGCCCTACCCAGCAGACCAGGTGGGCTTTCGATCGGGGAGGAGCTGCTGTGATCCAGGTCTCGCTCTCACCTCCTTCACTGAAGTTTCTAAAGAAAACAGAAGACCACAGCAACTTTTATGGATCTCACTTTGGCTTATGACACAGTATGGATAAGTGAGCTAATGACTAAATTGATAAAGACTATCGAGTGCAACACGATTATTTCAGTGCTCTTTAATGTCTTGTCCAGCCACAAGCTCAGAGTTTGCCTTGATGATGAGATAAGCAGACCTAAATTCATTAACAGCACTTGACCATGGGCTCTGTTCTGGCACTCATCCTCGTCTCATGTCTCTACACCACCTTTGACCATTTTACTGCACGTGCTTGTGCTCATTTATTGCACGTTGCAAGATCTTTCATTGCACGTGTGCCTTCAAGCAGCAGGCATCGCAGCAGGTGCTGCATAGCATAGTTCGAGGCTCTGTGCCATGGTCACGGGTGGTTGAACCAATGCTATAGCCCCACTTCTTCATTAGTTCCTTGGAGCATCCAACTGCGGCATGCAGGTGGTTGAGAGATCACCCCCTTTGCCACGGTTCGTCAGCCCGCGGCGGTGAGGCCTTGGCAGCTGGAATGTGCATTTTTTCCCTGTCGGGTATTTCCTTCAGCCTCTCGTTCCACATCCATAGTCGTATCTCCTTGGTTGTGGCATCAAAAGGTTGGGTGCTAGTAAGGAAGCTCCTGTGTGACTTCAGACATCTTTACACTGAGGGCTGGTCGTACAATGGGCATCTCAATTGGTACACATGTGATATTGCCCGTACAAAATCACAAAACTTTATTTACACTGAGGATATTGCCATCCTAGCACAGGACTCTGATTACACTCAGTAATGATTTGGCAAGGTTAGAAGATTATTTTAATGAATGGTATTACAAGCCCAATCCTGACCAAACAATTTGTTTCTTTTTTCATCCCACAAATGCCCAGGCGAATGCCCAGCTAAGAATCAGCTTTTGTCGACTATGAACCCAACCCCAAATATTCAGGAGTCCTCCTTGACCGTAGTCTCACCTATAGGCATCATCTACAAATAACTAAGAACAAACTTGTCACACATAATATCATCATCTCCAAATGGGCTGGTACAAGTTGGGAAATGATGCTGAAGCTCTCGGACACGGGTGCTGGCCCTCATCTACTCGGCAGCTCAGTATTGTGCCCCAGCCTTATTGACTCTCAGATGAATGAAATGATGAGACTCATAACAGGTATTTGCAGATCCAGACTCCTATTCCTTGGTTGTCTGTTCTATCGCATATCCCTCCTCCTGATCTCCAATGTAAACCGGGCTACCCTGGTTGAGATTTCCTGCTCCAAACCTTGGCTTTTAATAAGGTGAAACATAGGTGAAGGTCTCATGTGGATAATCCCCGAGTCTTTAATCCTCATGATGAGATGAGGTGCATCCCAGGCACTCGTGGACATGTGGACTCCCCCCATGCCCACCCGTGGAGCAGCAGTGGTGGGTGAGGGAAGATCAGGCTGCATTGCTCTCCCATACAGCGCCTATCAACCAGGATGCTATTAGCATTCACTGTGGGGGTGAGGACATGGCTACAACCCTGCACTCATTTCAAACAAGCCATTACATGGAACAGGATTGTTCTGAGCTAGATTTGAACCACGGAGGGAAAAGCTCCCTCAGCCCAGAACAAACCTCTACAGGTCTGAAGGGTCAGATTCAAGCAAGCAGGAGACTCATGACACCACGGAGGGTTTGCACAACTGAGGGCACGACGAGTCAAGGATGGCCTTGGCACTCGACCCATACAATCATCGAGTCCGGACCCCTGCCATAGGCAGGAGGTTATTGGGCCTCTCCTTATTTTGGGCACTCCCAGTCCCAGCGGGGCTTGCTTTGGCACAGGAAGCTGAAAAGACGACAACGAAGCAAAACGTTTTGGGCCCCCGAGATGATTTCAGGACGGGAATTCGGCAAAGCACAGGGCATGCATGCATAAGTGTGTACATTGCCTTTCCTTCCATCTCTGTCACCCACTCATCTCCCAGCCATTGTCTAACTACAATTAGCTGCCTCCTGACCCTCTAAATTGGAGATGAAAATCAGAAACCCATTTGGAAGGGTTTCTAATTAGCGCTGAACTCTCCTCTCCTTCCTGTTTACTCAGGAGGCGCGCAAACATCCCGAGCGCGCTGGCGAGGGTTACGGCTGCAACCAGCGGTGTAATTATTTGGCTTGTGCATTAAGATTAATAAATATTAACTTTGCTTGGGTTTTCGCTGTCCACCTAAAACGGAAACAATGAGCTTGGCAAGTTAATCAAATTACGGCTATAAAATTATTTCCCTTTTAGAAGGCTTGTTTCTGTTTTGCTGGCAATTAATGCTGATGACTCCGGCTCCCGTCTCTAGAACGTTGCAAACTACAGAAAATGGCAGAAGTGCCACAGTGCGTTAATGGATCCATAATACATATTAGCTAATCAAGCGTGAAGAGCCTGTTTACTCGGAGAGTTCTAATTATTTAAGAGCTTTTTTTAAAAAAAACAAAGAAAAAAAACACAAATGTCAAACTTTTATTTTATTTGGATCATTTGAAAATAAAAGAAGAAGAACGAGAACACACTTAGCGTTGCTTGGGAAACTTCCATGCAAAGACGAATCGGGTTTAAGGGAGATGTGCAAATGCCGTGTTCTTCCTTTTCATGCTCTCATCCTTTCACCATCCCAGCGTCTCATCATTTTATAGATCTGAAGGACAGAAGGGCCCCTTGTCTGACTTCCTGTAGGCTTGGGCCATAGAACCGCGCTCAGCAACTCTTCCAGCCTCTAAATGAAGTGTTGTATTTCTTTTAGACAGACATCCACTTTGGAGACTAAGGGACTGAGTGATGGAGAACACGGGGCATCCCTTGGTAAGTCATATCAACCATAGGATCATAGGAAAGTAGGGCTGGAGGAGACCTCAGTCTTCTCTTCTTCAGATGAAACCTAGTACCTTCAGCCTGTCCTATGTCATATGTCGTTGCTCTTTGCTGGACTCTTTCCAGTCTGTTCACATCTTTCTTGAAGTGAGGGCCTCAAACTGGACACAATACTCCAGGTGAGGCCTCGCCAATGCTGAAGACAGTGGCAGAAGCATTACCCTTGATTTGCAGGCGATGCTCCTGCTCATGCTGTTGGCTGCTTTTGCAAGAAGAGCACGCCGCTGTCTCATGTCCTGCTTACAGTCCACCGTAACCCCCGGGTCCTGCTTTGTGGTACCGCAGTCTAGCCAGGCATTCCCCAGCCTGCATTTGTGCATGCATTTATTACTCCATGCTCAGGGCAGGACTTTGCATTTGCCCTTGCTGAATTTCTTCCGATTGATTTCGGACCATTTCTCCAGTCTATCCAGGTCGTTCTGGATCCTAGCCCTGTCCTCTAAGCATCTGCAGCTCCATCCAGCTTGGTGTCATCTGCAAATTTGCTAAGCACGCACTCAAATCCCATCCTCTAAATCATTATGACTTACCCTCACCACATCATTTTGCATTTCCAACTGGAATGCATCCAGGTTTCTGGTTCCAGTGATTGAGCTTTCTCAGTGCATTTTTTTCTGGTGCTGTCAAGTAGGCAAAACCCTCCCTTAGGACACTACATTTTATGGCAGGCTCAACATTTCCCTGCTCCCCTTGCTAGTGATTATAAAACTATTTACTGATGCCTCAGGCGCGCATGCACAATGGATGAGGACAGGGGCTATGGACCAGGGGCCGCAGAAATGGCCACAGCCTGGCTCCAGTTGCCAGGGGATTGGCTTCCACTGCCCCGATGTACTTGGGGAGCCACTACCCATAGCAGTTGTTCCCAGGTTGTAGATCTGTCCCAGCAGGAGCAAACCAATTTCTCCATTTCGTCTACACATGGCCCATCCAGGAGCCCAGCCAAAAAAAAAACCCCTGCAAGGGAAAACTGCCCTCACAGCAGCATTCCCTACCAAAACACCACTAGACATGTGCTTCTTATAGACTGGACTATGAGCTGCAGCCCTAACTGCCAGGCCACTGAGAAATGTCTATTTTTCATGGTCTCGCTGACAAGGAAGAGCTTGCAGCTGCAGCTTAGCTGCATCCAAGAGTGCTAACATGCAAGTCGGACTCTACCTTTTCCTGGCAATGCTCGCACAGGGCAAACAGCAGCAATATTTCTCTTTGTCAGTAAACTAAGGTTATGTGCATTTAGTGGAAGGTGGTCGAGTGTAAGAAACTCCGGTGGAACAGACAGACGGCTAAAGCTGGTTGACTTGCTCCCTTCATAGCCTCAGCAGCATCCCTGTGAGTTTGACCTAAGTTCCCCAGGCTTTGGGCATGTTTCAAAGTCACGTGTGTGACCCCAACCATCAGGAAAGCTAGCTGCATATCTGGGGCTTGCTGCGTGTGTTCTCATTCACACCTGTGCAACCTGGGTGTGAAATGCGACTGTCTGGAGGTGGTGGCATTGCACAGCTCCTTTGCAATAGTTTGGGTGAGAAGCAAATGGCTTGCTGTGCGGCCTCTTGTTTTAAGCAGCGTGGCTTTTTCCAAAGCAGGGCAAGGCTGGCTTTCCCAGAGCATCTGTAGCATGACAGAAGCCAAGAGAAAATCTGCCCCCAAAAAGTCATAAGAAACTTTCCATTTACCTTCATTACTCCTTGCTTCACACAAAAGCAGCCCGGCCACTCTGGAGGGAGACGGGGAGTACAATATTTCTCTCCAGGGTGCCCATTTATTATTTTAACGATCATTTAACTTTCTGTCTGAATCAGGGAGGAACGTGTTGGTCCTAAGCAGCTCCAGGGTTTTGTTCAATACCAAACCGCGCCGTACATCATGTTGGCTACACGTGGTAATTAACCCCAGAGAAACTTCGATATGGAGACCAGAGTGCATTTGAGAATCAGGTCGTGGATACACATTGCCAGGAGAAAGCCCGGAAAAAGGACAAACGTGGAGAGAGGAAAAGATGTCACTAAGCCAAAGCAGCATAGATTCAGTGCTGTTATGTACTGAGCGCTTTGGGGCCGGTGCCAGGAGCACAAGGAAGAGCTGGCTCTGTAGTAGCAGCATCAGCAGAAATGCTAGGATGCCGTACCAGCCATGCGCGCATGGATGGACTTCCCGGTGCCTCCTGCAAATATCTTCCCTTTTGCAACGTCTGTCCTCTCCCGCCCAGTCCCACAAGTCACTACCTAAGAGATGATTGTGTGGCATGTACTTGTGTTCAGTCATTGCCTTGCATACCGGGTTCCTGGCAAGGCTGTTTCCAAAGAGCCCTGAGCGCACCTGCGATGAAGGGTCAGTCACAACCAGACCTCATCGGTGCTTCCCCCATGCATGGAGCTGTCTTGCCTGGGGCTGGTCCTTCAGGGCACATCAATCCTTTCAGTAGCTCAAGACTGGCGTGAGCTTGCAGAGAGTACCCTGCATTATCATAGCTGCAAGGAAGCCATAAGGAAGCTTATCATAGCTGCAAGCAAGCTGCTGAATCTCCTAGCTCGGCGTGGTGGCATGCATGATGCTCTTGGACAGAGACGTGCCCCTTACCTGTAGCCTGTGCACAGTGCTATCCGGCCCCATTTGACCAGGGTAGCCTAGCTAGCAGCTACCAGCAGCTGCCGATGAAGTGATAGGGCCATTAGCAGAACGTTTCTGCCCACCCCTTTGAAATAAATACGAGTGGAGGATGCGTGCGCTGAGTCTCTCGCTCAGGTCATGCAGCACAGGATGAAAGAAGCAGCTTTGGTTGCACAACTGCACTGCAGCTGGCTCCAAAAAAAAAATCAGGACTCCCCATACTTTCGGAGAAAGCTTTCTCCATGAGAGATTTGTGCTGAGAGACCGCTCTGTTTGAATTTGCGCTATATGGCAAACAGCGCTGGCTTGTCAAAGGGCTAAAATCGAGCACTGATACATGGTTAGGGTGCATGTCCACATTTGGCACCTGGGAGATTTCCCAGGTGTGCAAATGATGTCTAGAGACCATACTGGTGTCTACAATGGATGCTCCTTCAATGCATATTAACACATCCACACAACCAGCCAGCCAGATATCTTCTTAGAAGGGGAGGGCTTCTAGGTTCTCCATACCCAAGCCCCAAGCTACCTTTTAGGGTTTCATATTGCAGTCATTGCTCTAGCATCAATAAGTGCCTTTTTCCATGCAAAATCCATTAGCAATAGTAAAGACCAAGCCAGATTTCCTGGAAGATCTGAGTCAACATGTTACTGAGCAGGAGAGAACAAGATGTGCGGTCTCACTCATCCCAGATGGGCTTTGTTCAGGATAGGGTAGCAGTGGAAGAGCACGCACCTGTGCAACACTAGCCAGACGCAAGATTTCCAATCCATATCCAGGCTGCTAGACAAGGTCAGACCCTGCAGTTCCTCTCGCATGTCATTCCCATGTTAACTTAATACCATCTGTGCTGACCGGGGCTTGGTTAGCTCTGGCCAGGGACTGGCAGTGACAGAAGGCATTGCTACAGATCCGGGAAACTGCATGTTGCAATAAGAACCCAGCAAATCCCAGGATGGAGAAACCAGGACAAGCCACACTCGCTGGATGAGAAGGCACCAAGATCCTCACCTATATGGGTGACTTCATCTCAGCGCTGTTGCACTCTCTCTGCTGCCTAAGGAAGGCGCAGCCCTGAGCTGGGTGCCCAGATTTCCCTGGACCACATACAGGGAGCATTAGACACTAGAGCCCTTTTGTCCATCCACCCCTGAACAATCAGAGCCAGGGATGCGAAGTTTCCCCGGTTGCCTCACCCACTTATAAGCCACTGATGTGAGTGAGGAGGTCAGGGGTTCTTTCGAGACCCCATCATTACATATTTATTATAGCAGAAGCTTTTGAAGGGCCACAATACTGCAAGTGGATGCATGCAGTTGCTGGGCTTTCCTTAGCTCCCACCAACTCTGATCGGGGGTCAGACGCTGCTGCAGAATCAGGAATGGAGCGAGCAGGGAACGCTGATCCCCGGTCACTGTGGCTGGGCACGCAATGCAGCCATTTCCACCAGTGCAATGCCACCATTATGATCCAGTTATGATTTCACAGCTGTGCAAATGGTGACTCAAGTCACAGGGTCAGGAGAGATTGGGCTCCCTTATTTGCTCATGACTGCTGTAGTTATTGGAGCAGGCCCTGCGGCACCCTGCAAAATGTAAGATTAGCAGTGCCATGCTGGGTCAGACCAACGGTCTGTAGAGCCCAGAGTCGTCTCCAACAGCGGCAGGGGTAGATGATATGGAGGGAGAGCATTGAAACAGATGCGTCTAGTCCCTATTCAATACCCTCCCAGACATCCACCATTTATTGGGTTAGAGATGGCAGAGGAAACATCTCCAAGCATTGTGTTCAGTACCCAGTAATAGATCTATTATCCATGAATTTATCCAGTCCCTTCTGGAACCTGGCTCTGCTTTCTGTCTCCACCCCTCCTGTGGCAATAAACTCCACAAGTTAACTGCACCTTGCATAAAAAGTCCTTTTCCTTGTTAGTTTTAAACTGTCACTTACTCATTTCAGTGGGTGCCCCGTATTTCTGGTATTGAACAACAGCTCCCTGTTCACTTGGTCCACACCCTTGATGGTTTTATAGACCTCTATCCTATCCCCCTCAGCTTCTTCTTTCCAAATTAAAGAGTCCTAAGGGGAACATGGGGAAAGGGGGCTGCCCCAGCCTCAAGGCTGGCGTGGGCACTGGATGCTGCAGCATGTTGCTTTCCCACTCTTCGTGGACAGGATGGGTGTGAGAAATGAGTTCGGTAGATGGGAATGGTAAGCACACTGCAAAAGGACCTGGGGGGACAGGGGACAAGAAGCCAGCAGTGTGCCCTTGGTGCCAAGAAGGCTACCAGCATCCTGGGCTGCATTGGTAGGAGCACTGCCAGTAGATCGAGGGGAGTAATTCTTCCCCTCTATTCAGCACTGGGGAGGTCACATCTGGAGTACTGTGTCCAGCTGTGGGCCCCCCACGACAGAAAGGATGTGGGCAAATTGGAGAGTCCAGTGGAGGACAAGGAAAATGGTTCGCAGATTCACAGAAGTTTAGGGCTAAAAGGGACCTCATGAGATCATCAGGTCCAGCTCCCTGCTCTGGGCAGGGAAGACTGTGAGGGTCAAATAACCCCAGCAAGGTGTGCGGCCAGTCTCCTTTTGAAGAGCTCCAGGGTAGGTGCCTGCACCACCAGTGCTAGGGCTGGGGGACAGGACTGGTGAGGGAAATGGGCTGATTGAGTCTGGAGAAGAGAAGAACAAGGGGGATTGAATAGCAGCCTTCACCTCCCTGCAGGGGGGCTGCAAAGAGGATGGAGCTGGACTGGTCTCAGCGGGGGCAGATGACAGAAGGAGCAATGGGCTCAAGTTGCAGCAAGAGAAGCTGAGGTTGGATATTAGGAAAAATCTTTCTCACTAGGAGGGTGGTGAAGCACTGGGATATGTTACCCAGAGAGGTGGTGGAGTCTCCATCCTTGGAGGTGTTTAAGACCCGGCTAGACCAAGCATTGGCTGGGATGATGTAGGTGGGGCTGGTCCTGCTTGGAGCAGGGGGTGGGACTAGATGTGACCTACTGAGGTCCCTCCCAACCCTCGTTTTCTAGGATCCTGGGAAATGACAACCTCAGAGCCTGGCTAATCACACAAATCATGTCAGACGCATGCAAAGGCAAAGGCCTAGACCTGAGGAACAGTTGCTCAGAGAACCACTAGCAACGTCGCAGAAGAGAAAACACAAATGGAGTGGGGATGTGTTGGCAGTGTTATTTTGTGTCCTGTTCAGTTGCTAAATAGACTATTTCTTTCCAATGCTACAGAGTCACCCCAAGCTGACAAGCATCTGGTTATTGCCTCATTTCACAAGCACCCAAGGGTGCTGTACAGAATAGAGAGCACTCAAGCTCCATTTTAGAGAAGAGCCTGATAGACTGCAGGTCAGACTGTTATCACCTCCCTCCTCTTGTGTCACCAGTGTCACACCTGCCTGCCGGCCATGCATTTTGCATGCTGGCAGTGCACCATCCATGTAACCATGCTGGACCCAGTCCTCAGTTCTGATGATTTTGCATTGCCTTCGACTGCCCTCAAAGGAGGTTACATCTGCTGCCGGCTGAGCCTTGTATTCCAGGAGCTTGGGTTATGATTTTGCATCGTGGGAGCAGCATGAAATAGGCCAGAACCAGGGCATCGAGCCCAAGCACCACCCAAGCTCCGGGGAAGTTAGGCTAAGGAATATCCACCTCCATGTCTATCTACCCAGCTTCTCTGTGCATGTGTATCGCCCTTCACATTCCTATGGTCTGCATTCCCAAGCTGATCCTTTACAAGTGAGGCCTTACTTAACTGCTCTGAACCAGAACAGATCACCCCAAAAACCTCGCACCTTTGAGGCAGTTTAAACCTAGATCTGAGCTCCATGTGCAAGCATGTCTGCTACGCTCTGTATAAGCACACAGGCCCCTGCAAAGGGACACCCTTCCACCCGCCCCTGCCTTTGCCTCCTTTGTACAAATAAAGCACTTAATGGTAATAACCCAGCACCTCAAATCCCAAAGGGAGGGACTCTCTGAAGCTGATTTTACCAGAGATCTGGGATAGATGCTCCTTCAGGAGGACAAAAGGCTCCATAACCAATGTAGGCCATCATCAAAACCTGTTGTTACCTCCTGTGTTACAGGCCAAGGCACCATTACACTAGGTGCTGTACAAACATAAAGACAAGACATATAAATGTTATAGTGATGATGTGCTATAAATGATATAGTTGGGAATGGTCCTGCTTTGAACAGGGGGTTGGACCAGATGTGACCTCCTGAGGTCCCTTCAACCCTCCTTTTCACTGATTCTGTGGCTCTAAGATGCATCTTTTCCCAGGCCAGACCTGCAGTGTAAGACAGCAGACAACAGACGGGGAAGAACCACGAAACAGCATCGTTTAAGTCTCCGAGTTCCCTCTGCTGTCCATTAGACTTTCACTATAAAACATCTGCTTTTGTACAAGAGAGGGCCCCGTGTAATAAAGGAACAAAGCAGCGAATTAGCCTCTATGATTAGTGTAATTGGACGTCTCTGCAACTCCTTTGTGGATCGGAGTTGGGCTTTTTATTCCCCCAATAACTGATCACTGGATTTAATTACACTGCCCCTGCCCTGTCTAGCTGTGTACAAGTCAAACGGAGCAGTTGCTGCTAATGATATGTAATTTGCAGACTATAACGTAATAAAGCGGTGATTAAGGCTGCTTTGGAAGTGAGAGACAAGGCAACAGCTCAGCTTTGGAAGGCATTTAACATCCCCCCAGGGACTCCAGCCAGCCAGAGCATCCCGAAGGAACAAGGCTCAGCAAGCGACCGTGGAAAAATAAGCACGGTCCTGCCCTAACCAGCTCCGTGCTGCCATCGTGGCCTCTCTCGGCTTCTCGTGCGACGGGTGAGGCTCCAAAGCAAGCTGTTATCTGAGGGGGTGCGTGTGCAGGGACGGGGAGGTGGGAACAGACCGACCGAGGGACAGCGGCTGATGGTCTTTGCAAGTGTGGGAATGCAGAATGGGTCAGGAAAGGGCTTGTGTTGTGTTGCATTTGCCACAACAGAGCTCTGGACTCAATGGTCCAGGAAATACTTCACTGCCAGCCTGACCTGATCTGCAGCAGGAGAGGTCCACAACACTCAGCATCTCCGTAGGTGATATCACTGTATTGCTGTATATACGTGCCTTTACATCATATCGCCTGTGGTTCAGAGGAGGGCATTGGACTAGGGGATCAAACGTTTGGGCTCCACTCCCCAGGCTGGTCTACCACAGCCTCCTTGTGTCACCTGGAACGAATAACCGGCACCTCCAGCTTGTAAAATACTATTTCCCCACCCCGTCCTCATCCTCTGTGCTGATAGTCAAGGGTAGGAGGTCTCTTGTTCTGGTCAAGGGGGCTTTCTTGTTATGGGCAAAGGCTATAGGATTGTACAGCACCTAGCACAAAACCAGCCAACACATTTTCCATTGCAACAACTCTGCTGCTTGGCACCATCCCTTGCACGGCATTTGGCCTCTCTGAAGTCAGTCATACCTTAAATATCTATGAGAAGGCTCCTTCGGTGGCCTTTGCTTCCTCTCTCTCCCCCCCCCCCCCCCAGGTGAATACGCCGGTGCCAAAACTCAACAATGATCCTGAGGGTTTTTTTGAGAGAATCAGATGCAATTTCAGAGCTGAAACTGGAAGAAGGTGCATTTATTTGCATCATGTAAGAGTGCAACACTTTTATCCTCTAAAAAGATAATGGAAGATGCGGTGCTGATAGACCGAACCCCTCCCATACACCTAATTTAGCACTTATATAGGACTTTCCAGACACGAGTCCCAGACTAATTGCACCTATCTGCTGGCAGCAATCATTTGAAGTTGCTCAGAGTTTGCAGAGGTGGTAGGAGGGCAATCAAACAAGTTAACACACTTTGTTATGTATTTACATGATTTAAAGCGTGCGTCTTTCCTCAGAAAGCCTCTAAGGGAGGATCAAGGGATTTGCAATAAATTAAATCTGGATTATTTGCTGGCTGGTGGCATGAGACAGAAGTGCTCTGTTCTGCGGTGGAAATCTCCCCAGAAAGGTTTCCTGATAAAGGGATAATTGTTTGGGATGATAAATGGGCTTGTTGATAGACACACTGCTTTGATAATGCCACATCAGTCAACACTTCCAGAAATCCCTGGTGCTGCACAGAGCTAGGGCAAGGCTGGCACTCAGCAGATAGCCCTGGCAGGGAATTTCTCTGCCTGCGAATCTGGCTCATTAGCACTTGGAAGATGTAAGCAGCACGGAAAGAAAGAGCATTTAGAGCAAGCAATGTGTATGTGTGTGGCGGGGGGGGTCTTACTACCACCTAATAAAGCTAAGCAAAAGCAAAACCAAATGAAATACCAAGCAACACTTCCTTTAAGGAGCTCTATCCAGTTGTTCCCCTGCCCAAAGGGAAGGGAAGGGAGCTTGCTTCTTATCTCATTGCATTGCTCCTCATCTCAATCTGGACAGCCCCAAGTAGCATAAATGTCCTAAAAGCCTGCATCAGCCAGATATCATTTAAGGAGATTTTCCTGTTCCTAACCTCCGTGATGCTGCCAAGTCACAGAAATACCAGGCAAGAGCAGGGAACTAGCATCAGCCCTAGAGTTTTTCTTTAAAAGATTTCCTTGCTGAGCCCCTCAGAAGCTCCCAGTCCCTTCCCCTCCACTTTCAGACTGGGGATGTGGTCCCTGAAGCTGTATTTAAAAGTTTCCATCCCTCCTACCCTCCCAGGTGCCTGCCCTTAGGGTGTATCCCTGCCTTCCATAATGAGCCAGGTGGAGAATTAAAGCAAGTCTGCTCTCCTTTCCCTATGTGCTTAACCCTTCCTGTGCCTGGTTAAAGGGAAGCAGGAGAGAGAGAGGAGGGTGCCCCAGCTACACTTTCCACCCCCAAAAAGCTGGTCCATTTTCCCTGATGCTTTATGCAGCCCAGAGGGGAATTGAGCAGGGAAGGGGGAGAGGACGTGTATGCTCACCCCACTGATGGGGCTGGATCAAGAGAGAGTCTTCTCTTGCTTTGTTGGAGGGATGGAGAGGATCCAGAGTCCCTGGCAGGTGGCACATGGCTCTGGCAAGGAAAGCAGGCAGTCAGGGTTTCCACCGACAGTGCACACTGGAAAGGAAGGGCTGGTTCGGTGCCTGGCCTCAGGGAGCGTGATATGGGAGGCAGCAAAGGAGGTATATGGAAGAGGCCTGGAAGCTTTTCTCCTGCCTGGACTAGTGGCTTGAGTGTAACCCTAGGGTGTGCAAGACCTGGGTTTGAGCCCTTTTGCCGCAACTGTGCTCCAGTATAAGCTTGAGACTGGTTGCTTTCCTTTCTTATCATGTGAATAAGAAAGGAAACATCCCAATCCTACCCCTGTGGGCTACCCCTCCTCTAACAAAAGTACCCAGCAATTAGCATCCTCTAATGAGGCTACCTGCAGGCTCAGGGCAAGGAAGCCGCTTAGGCTCTGCAGGGCTTCACGGTCCCAGAGGGGTGTCTGGCAGGGAGCACCCTACCCACCCCCAGAGTACAGGGGCTCCGTGCCTATGAACCTGGAGAGAAATCAATAGGATCACTCTTCCAGAGACATCAGGCAGGTCTGGTTTTAAAGAGCAGTCCAGACCGTGGTTGTGCAAGTCAAGCCTTGGGCTCGTGCAAGCTGCAGGCGAGGACATGGCACTGGTGCAAGGGGTCAGCCTTGAAGGAAGGGGTCTGCTCTTCATCAGGCCAGGGCTGCAAAGGCACCGCCACTCCTCCTATGGCTCTACCCTTGCCAAGGAGCCTTGAGACAGCCCCACAGGGGTCTGCAAAGCATCCTGGTAATCTCCCCCCAGGAGCAAACAGTGCATGGGGTGTAGGTGTCTCCCATGCATGCTCATAAACTGGATCCTGGGTTCAAGCCCTGAGGGACTGATCTCAGTGGGTGCCAGGGACAGGCAGGAACCAGATTTCCCATTTCAAGGAAAATTGGAGGTTGTCCAATTCCCCCTGCTCTGAAATACTCTAAAATTGTTCATGTTGCCCAGGAAATTTTTTTTTTGGGGGGGGGGGGTAAGAGGTGGAGAGGAGGGGAAGCGTTGTTTTGGGTTGTTTTGTTTCATTTAAAAATGACCTTCTTAAAGCTCTTCAGACATCAGACACGGCAGCAATGGCTTTCAGTTTGGAAACCTCCTTTCCAGAAGAGAACTCCTAATACGCCATCAGAAAAGATGAAGGCAGAGCGCTCTGAGACTATCAAAGCTCTTCCTCTGGGTGCCTGCCTCCATGAAACCTCATTGGAGACTATCACGTGTTTGGAAATGCTGCGGTTTGGCTGAAAACGGCATTTTCACCCCCCAAAAAAACTGTATTTTGAAAAATATTTTGACTGTCTGCAATTGTCAGACAGCGTGGCCCGTCCTCCCTTCCCTGACCCAGCTGTGACTGCGCTGGATATAATGGAGCTGCTTTTTTTCTGTAGCGTGAACAGCCTCCTGGATCTGGTCTGAATGGTCTTGAATTCAGTCCTGTAACGAGCTTTGCTGCCGGAGAAGCTGCACATTATTAAAGCTAAGACAGTGGAGGTTGAGGGGAAGCATGCAGAGGGTAAGAAGAAAACATTTCTCTCTGCCTTTTGCTATAAAGTGAAGGATCCCGGTCTCTCAAAGAGAGCTCAGATCTCAACTGAGGATGATGATGATGCTCGCTGCTTCTATGATCCTGGGTAACCAGCTCTCCCTCGTGGGTAGGACCTGCACCATGCAAATCCAAGCTTGGTCTGAGATCCGTGCAGAGTCTGGGCCAGAGAAGTTGAATCAGGATGCTGGATCCCATTCCAGGGTTTAATTATCTTTAGTAAGTCATTTTACTTGTGCCTTTGCATCCCCATGCGGATGAGGATCCCCGCCCAGGAGAAGGGATGCCCTAAACTCCTTGTATCACATCCTTCACCTTGAAGCCAAGGGTCTGATCCTCAGGTGAAGGGTACAAAGGGCTGCATGTGTTCCTGCCAGCTGCCAGCATCATGGGGCTGCACCATCAGGTCTGAAAACAGCTGGTTTCTGGCACAGCGGTGAGAAGAAGGAGCTGCCCTTCCAGCAAAGGGACATGCCTGGAGACCTGGCTGAGCTGGAGACATCACAGACGCTCAGCCAGCACTTGCACAACAGGCACATGGCTGTTACAACCCAGCTGTTTCTCAAGGCTGTTCATTATGGAGGGCAAAAGTTGTATGGAAACACATCTCCTCGCTCTAGGAAAGTCCATTTCCTTCGGCTGGGGGCCTGGGAGGGAACCCTGTTTGCTTTGCTTTTTGGGGATAGCGAGCTACGACAAGCAGAAGAGCAGGCGTAGGGGGTAGAGACAAGGGTCAGAGCCGATGGGGATGGACTCATAGTGTCAAGCAGTGTTTAAAATACCCTTTGCATCACACCAGCTCTTAATTGTCACCAACCACGGAGGGACTGATTGAGCACAGCAAGGGTCCGGCAAAATAGATAATTTCTTCCAGCCATCTAAAATTCATGAACGCAGCAGTGAGCCCATCACGCCATTGCTATGTTGTTCTCCAGCCCCGAGTTTCCCTCAAAGGACCGGATATCAGGAGGTCATTCCCACCCCCCTGCAAATGCAGAATATAGTCGAGGCATTAACGTGCATCTCTCACGTCGGGCGAAACGGCCCCTCGAAGAGCCGAGAGCTCGTCCCCAACCCCGTGTTGTAAATTAACTCTTAATGGCATGAATGTATTATAGGACGGATAGGCCTGAAAGCCGTGCACAGAAATCCTCATGGCTGATTAAGGGCTTGATTCATAAAAGCTTTACGCACCAGTTGTGCAGATTCCTCCCCTGGAAGATTTACTTGGAAGGAGAAAGAAAAGAGGCCTTATGTGGAGCACCGCGTCCTCAGCCATGGCTGCCCCTTGCTCCCCTGATAGACATCCATGTGTGGGCTTGCTCTCACCAAGGTGCATGCACAGGTGTGTTCAACCTGCACACACGGCCACGGGAATGCATGTCAACGCTTGCACGGGCAGATATGTACGTACATGGGCTCACATGCATGTAACCCACTGCCATTGCAGGCATGTGTAAGTCATGTTGGCAAATCCATACAAAAATCCAATGCTCCAAGCAGACCATGGTGTTGTCCCATAACCCAAGCACTTCAGGCTCAGGTTTGGAAACTCATAATCCAGGTCACACACTGCAGATGGCCTTTCTCCCAGAGGGTGGATGGGGCTGTCCTCCTAATATTTGCATCTGTTGTTGCTTTCCCCCCTCCTATTGCTATGGCTATTAGGGGTTTTTTGTTGGGTGTTGGCTGCAGCCACGGTAGGGATTTTGATTTGGACGTACCAATACTCCTGCTGGGACTAAAAATCCAGAGGTTAAAGGATCTTGCTCCTCTGCTTGGACTCAGCCTGTCACTGCATTTGGGATCAGGAGGGAACGTTATGCCCTGGTCAGATTAGCATGGACTGTGGGAGGCTTTGCCTTCCTCTGCAGTGGGAGGCACGGTCCTTCTTGGCTCTTTCAAATGCGTTTTAGCAATCACTTCCTATACGTGCAATGGCAGGACATTGGCAGTGCCCTTGTATCACGGCTTTACCTGTCAGGTCAGGGTGTTCTTGGTGTTGTGTGCTGGGGTTGTTTTGTGTGGTTTTAGAATAGGTTACACAAGCACGTGTCAGGGATGCTTTAGTGAGAGATGATCCTGCCTTGAGCAGGGGGTTGGACTAGAGGTGACCTCCGGAGGGTCTGATTGCTCTATGCCTCACCAGGGACCGGTCTCTTGGGGCCTGGGTGAAAGATGGGAGGAAAGACTCATAGACAGGGAATAGGTCCACAGTGGGCAAAAACCAGCAGGGAAAGCAGGATGGTACACAGCTTTGTATGTCTGACATCTATGATTTAGGAGCCTTGCCTTCATCTAGGCTGCAAAGAGCTACAAGTTTTGATGGGCTTTCATGGTGTAGAAGCTCTGGGAGCAATTTCCAGCATCTATGCTACTCCTTTTTACCACAAGCCAGTTGTGCTGAGCATACAGAGGCTGCCAGCCACGTTTAGAGGCCATGGTGATCTCAGTCCTGCAGACTTGCACACCTTCAAGCAGGGGCTCTCTGCATCTTGGTCTGAGCCAAATTGGTGGTTTTATAGGCATCTGCATGTGGGAAGTATGATCCTGGGAGAGGCAAACTTTTTAATTGTTGTATGGCTTGAGAGGGTTCGATGCAAGTCAGTGCACTGAGAGATTAGGTGTTGTCTCTGTGCTGCGTCTGGGAAGAGGAGCAGTCAGAGGCTTGCTAGAGGAGAAGAAAATCATGTTCTATATCCCGTTGCAAGAGGATCCTGATGAATCAGGCCCTTAGCGACACCCCATGTGGCTCATCGTGACAAATGCTGTGCTTACAAAGGAGCTCCAGGAGCTCCTAGCTCTGCTCGACCCTTTCATGTGAACCCACCGGGGCCTGGAGAGGTCTATGCAGAGGGTTCGTTCTGTGCAGCTTTGTGGTCCCCGTGCAAAAGGTGAGGCAATGCTACAGCGCCGATGCATTGGGTACAAACAGCACCCTCTGCCCAAAGTACTCAAGGCCTCTGCAAATTGTTCTCTGGGATTAACAGGAGCATTGCTGCTGCCTTTGCACACATGGGCAAACTGTGGCATGGAAGGGTTAATGACTCACCAGGGCAAGAGCAGAGCCCAGGAATCCTGACTCCATCTTCTGCTGTGACCACTTGACCACATTGCCTCCCGCAGCCAGGACTCTCATGCAGATATTCCAGCTCCCACTATCCTGCTCCAAACTGATGCAAGGATGGAGTTTGGGGCTTCCCAACTGATGCAAGGATGGAGTTTGGGGCTTCCCAACTGATGCAAGGATGGAGACAAGGACTCCTTTCTACCTTCTTGCTTCCACTCTGACCAGTAAGAGACTCCTCAAGTTATGGGAGGAGGAGCAACTGGTTTCATAGCATTGCAAGGACTGCATGCATTGCATTGCACTGTTCTCCATGGTGGCAGATGACAGGACAAGGAGCAATGGGCTCAAGTTGCGGCAAGGGAAGTTGAGGTTGGATATTAGGAGAAACTTTCTCATGAGGAGGGTGGTGAAGCACTGGGACAGGTTACCCAGAGAGTTGCTGGACTCTCCATCCTTGGAGGTGTTGAAGACCCAGGTAGACAAAGCCTTGGCTGGGATGATGGAGTTGGGGCTGGTCCTGCTTGGAGCAGGGGGTTGCACTAGATGTGACCTCCTGACGTCCCTCCCAACCCTCATTGCCTATGATTGTATGAAGGAGGCTAGAGATAGCAGGCCCAATTTATGCCAATGTGACTTCCTCCTTGGAATCACCCAGCACTTGGCATCCTCAGTCACACCAATGCAGAGTGATGGTAAATGCAGCCAAGCCAGCAAGGAGGCACTCATACTCCCCGCCAAATGATATAAGAGACTGGGCATGTGAACAGGCCTGGGTGGCAATCCACGTGTTTCACCCACCATGTCTGGAAGATCACGAAATCAGAAGCTGCTTCTCCTGAAAATAAACAGTGGCCTTCCTTCTCATTTTAATTATAGCTGTACCCCTGTGAAGCTGTGATTATTGGATAGAATAATAGCACTTTCAATCCTTGATGCAGGAAACAGCTAAGAGTGACTGAAATAGTCACATGAGTTATAGGGCCACTGTTGATTAGTACAATCAAAAACAATGCATTAGTCTGCCTGGGATGTTCTGGGTCTGAGTCTATACTCAGACTATGCTGTGCCTAATGTCAAGTGTGCTGGGAGAACTATCGACTCCTACAGGACTTGTCCTAGGGCTTATAACTAGGGAAATGCTTAAGAACTGGCTGAACTGCAGTTACTATATTATTCCATAGTTATGGCCTGATGTATTGCAGTGCTGAACCTATATCCATGTTAGATGAGAGACAGTGATCGCTGGAGCTACATTCATATGAAAAAAATCAGGAAATATCAGATTCATTAAATATGGGAACTCTCTTTGGTGCTGTTCATGATCCTTTGGTGTTTGATTTCCACAACTGTTCCTGCAGTAGCCTGTCTTGGGCACGATGATTCATGGAGATGACAAGGACAAGAGGAATATTGGAGACTAGCAAATTCTGATTTCCAAGCCTGACTATTCAGATAGGGACCCCGAGCATCCTCGTCCAATCAGGAAACACGAGTAATGCCGTGTAACACATCTCTCCAATCAAATCTAACTAACGAGGCTCACGTTTCTGACCCCGAATACATGAAACAGCCTGCAGACCAAAAGGCAGTGGCAAAAATTTGAGTTTCTGTGCATAAATAAAGTAGAGAATCTGCAGGCTATTTGTTTCTGAAGGGGTTTTTAAAGCTAAATTTGTCCCAAAAAAGTATTTGCTGGGAATGATTCACTCCAGTCCTCTCTCCTTAGTGCTGCTCTGAGCTAGGAGCAGAAGTCTCTGTGTCTCATTCCCGGGGGCCCTGCACCATGCAATCCCAAACGCTAACGAGATCGCGGTTTTGACCCAGAGATCTTCGTGCTACTGTTGTGTTGCCAACTCTTTCTTTAAACCCCTTGCCCTTGGAGCCAGGCAAGCACATCTGAACAACAGCTTTGAAGATCAAGTTTCCAGTCTTTCTGGTTAGTAATAAAACATAAAAAAAAAGCTAGAAAGTGTGAGGGGCAAAGTCCCGAAAGCAAATAAAAAACCTCCCTGTGTATTGCTGCTTAAATCTCATGGCTTCTAAATCAGGCCTGTGATTCAGGGAGCTGGGTTTCTGAAGGTGCAGGGTGGGCAATGCTGCTCTTGGCGTGCAGCTTAGGCACTGCTTAAAGGGCTTTCCTTGGCTGGGAGGGTAAATCTGCTGGTGCCAGCTCGAAAGCTCTTGTCTGTTTTGGGAGCTTTTGCTGGATTTTCTTAGGAAAAGCCATAGGAAGCTGCCATCCCCAGAGTGAGACTCCAAGACAGTCCATTTCTGAGCTGCCAGTCAAGGACAGTGCATGAAGTTATTAGCTCTCGGGACGTCAGGGCTTGCCCCTGGATATTAATTGATTTCCCTGGGAATCCCCACTGAAAACAGAGCCGCCGGTAGCACGACCAAGCTTTGATCTCCAGCAGGTCTTCTGCTGTGGGTGACGTGGTAGCCACAGCTTAGCAGCCTGATTAATTGCTTTGATTAATTGAATTAGTAATGATCATGTAGGAATTGCAATAACCCCATGGCAAAGGACACTCGGCCAGAACTCAAAAACATTTTAAAGAAGCACAAGAACAGTGATGGAAAGTAAATCAACCATTTTTCTCACCTACTTTTTTAGCCGCAGGGACCCCAACATGAAGGAGAGCTGACAGCATACCCCGCAGTCTTCCCCACCCCCAAAATAACCCAGCCCCAGCTCCTGAGGCCTGCCCTTTCCATCCTACCTAGGGAGGCAACAAGTCCAGGGTCTCTTGGATCGAGGGGTGGTGGGGGGAGCATTACGAAGTGATGCCTACCCTCTTTGCAAAGAGAGTCATGCACATGCAGTAAGAGCCACGAAGACATTTGCATGTCATACGTGTGCCAAAGTCAAGCACTTACATGGCACTGGAGTTGACCACAGTGCATGGGAAAGCAATGCAACCAAATACCTGCCCCTTCAGAAGTGCAAAGGGCTGCACTAACGCTAACACACCTGTGTGGGAAGACATTTCATCCTCACCACCTGGGGTGGAGGAAACAGAGGCACAGACTAGGAGTCCGCATGGAAATCACCTTCCCTAGGTGACAAGGGGAAAAGGACTCTTTAGTATCTGCAAGTGGCATCTTTGTGGAAGATCTTGCCTGCGTAGCAATCTTGGAGTGGGCAAGTCTGGTCTTAGACATGACTGAGCTGTCTGAGAGAGGCAAGGACTGCACCCACCACCTGATGCACCCAGGCACTGCCTTGGGACTGGGAAGAGAGAAAGGTGGTGTCTCGAATGGCTAGTTGCAAAGACAGGGGAGGATGGGGACCTGCAAGAGGTGTACTCCTTTTGGTGGCTTATGATGCAGAAGCAAGACGCTGCATGCTTTATAAAGGAACCACAAAAGAAGCCACGAGTCTAATTCTGCTCTTGCTAGGGACAAGCTGGGGTAGAGACTATATGGACGACCCGTCCCTTTGTGCGTGTTTGCATCAACATCACCGGATGAAATAAAAGCGCCAGCCAAGAGCAGCTTCCATGCAACCCCCTATCTGCTGTCGCACAAGAGGCGCTTTGCTCAAGGAGCTGTTTAATGACATTTCTATTGGAGTCTCGGCCCTTGTTTTCTATCTCAACTCATCGGAGGATCCCTGCCTCTCCCTCCCCCGTATATCACAGCATAGCGCTCATACTGGGCTCGCAGCAGTAGTGGCTCCTCCACACTCAGCCTAACAGTAGTAGCACAGAGCTGTCATTTTATAATTTGTCTGTGGGTAATGGAGTAAACCCAGCACTGCAGTCGTCTTGCAGTTAACACAGCAAAGGCTTCTTTAAATCATGAACCACTACACAGAGCTGAAGGTGCCCACACGCCTGCTTAATGGAGGAGCGGGGGAAGCCGTGCATGAACCGCGTGGGAGAAGTCAAGTGGGACTTTAAGAGAAGTTTGTAGCTGGGCTGGGTCAAAAAATTGAGAACCCCTTGTATTAGCTGGAGTGGGCAGCATCTGGAGCAATGCAGAGGTTTGGTGCATAGACAAAAAAAAGCCCAATCTGATTTCCATACATGCCCCACTGCATCACCAAGGGTTTTTAAGAGGCCTTGGAGTGAATGGAAATCAGAGTTATGGATATGAACTCGAATCAGCTTCCATTCATCTTCCCAACACCTCTGGGCATGGGGAATTTAGGATTTCCAAAGCAGGGGTGGGGTGCGGAAAATGAGGTGCATCATCCCCAATAAAACAACACCTATTTTGCTCCAGTGAAAAAGAAACTAGAAGCTTTACTAAGGTGCAAGAGACCTAGGACTGGATGATATGGTTTAAGATCAAAGCACAAACAAATGGCATTTCATTGGAATGAGTTATAAACAGTCCGCAAGGCTGTGAAATAGGAGCTTCGTGACCAGGAGCAGCTCCCAGCAGCATGGCAAAATAAAGGCGAGCTTGACTGGTGGAACATCAAGCCCATTAAAAAGAAGAGAGGGTCGTTAGCAGCTGTGGAATGAAGAATTTAGCAGGGGTCAGGTGGATGACAACGAGCCATGAAGTCATTTGACTCCCTCAGCGCTGCCTGAATAGAAATGCTGCTGCAGCCAGGCAGCTGCTTTGAAATGTTGAGCAGAGCAAGAATCAAAACAGGGTGCACGTGCAGAGAGCACAGGAAGGCTTCATGTAGTCTGCCGAACCATTACAAGAAGTTTCCATCCAATTTATCTCCCCTAATCAGTCCCTTTATAGGGCCTGTTAGTCTAGGACTCTTGGAAATGAAGAGAGCGCTGGCAGAAAGCTTTTGAATTGACAGCAGTTTGTTTGGCTGGTTAAGAATATGATCACCCTAAATTGGCGGAAGCTCAACACTCAGTGCCGACAGCCCTAATGGCCCTGCTATATCACGCAGAAGTAGGGACTTTCACTGCCTGCAGTTTATCAGGACCAAGACCTTTGTGCTAAGGGGGAAGGTGGTATACGAGAGCACTAGTTCAGGCCACTGATGCTTTATAAGCTGTTTTAAGGGGGAAATGTTTGCACCCACGGGCTAGGGGTCTGCAAAGAGCCAAGAGTATGTCTCCAGAGAACTCAGCCATCCCAACCAGACCAGCATTGCCAGGTCTTCAATAGGAAATTATCATATTTCAAGCTCAAAATTATCGTATTTGCTGTCAAAAGACGGTATGCTGAAAGATATGCAAATAAGTATGCAAATAAGTCTTGTTCTTATTTACTTTCTATTGCTCATTGTAAGATGCCAGTGAGTGAGTGAGAACTGGGTCATCCACACTGAAGCATTTCTTTATTTTGAGGCAAGCAGTATTAAGAAAGTGCTGACAGCCAGCTCCAAAGTCAGTTAAGACTCCTGTAGAGTGACTGGAGTGCATACTGCATCAATTAGCTGCCTTGGAAATTATGGTAAAGTTTGAACAGTTCTCCAGGACCTGTTCAAGCCCAGGCTTTTAGGCTTGCTAACCAAGAGGCTGAGTTTGAGGATGCTTTTTGTGACTTCCAAAATTGACAGCATCTTATCCGATCGTTTCATACAGGCCACTGAGCAGCCCTGAGAGGTGAGCCACTTTGAGTTATCAGCTGGGTTTCAAACTGAGCAGGCACCGCTGTGAACGGTAGCAAATGGTGACTGTGCCTATACAGGAACGGTTGCCCTGCATCAAACCCAGCCTGGCAGCGCTATAAGAAAGAGGCTGGAACAAAAGTTTGGACTTCTCTCCTGAAATCATATTTGCAGCTAGAGAAGAGAGCAAAGCATTTGGCTCTGCAGAGCAGCACCTCCGGGCAGTTCTCCCCAGTCAACGCTCGCTGGTCAATATGGCACTGTGGAGGGAGACAGGTGCTAGAAAGACGTCACACAAGGGAAGAGCAAAACCTTTGGACCCCTTTCCCCTTCCATGGCAAATATTGCAGGTGTGTGCAAAGTACACTGGGAAATGCTTCTGGTGACAATGCTAGGAATCACTGCAGCAGCTTGCAAAAATATTGGCATCCCAAGGCTTGTACATACGTCGCTCCTAATCCTGTTGGGTGATGAGGCATGATAAAGCAGGGGCTCCAGCGGGACTTCCACGGAGCACGCTGCTGAGTCTGTGGAGCTAAGCCAAGTGAGCATGTGTACTCCCCTTGGCATGGAGACGGCGAGAAGCGTCCACTGGTGAATAATTCATCCCTCAAATGCATGCCTCTGGAGCAGTCTGGAGCTGCCTGAGCAGCTCTGTGACTCTGCCCAAGGTACCCAATAAAGAAGTGGTGTGATGGCCAACGTGCAAGCTGTCATGGCTCTTGCATGGAAAGGACAGCCTGGGAGAGTCAGGTCCTAGGAAAGGGCAGACACTCAGCAACTCTCGGGATCAGGTCCTAAGCAGGTAGGTCCCTCTGGGTCTGTAATGAGGGGGCCAATCCTGAAAGAGGCTGGCAGGCAACATCAATGACTATTAACTGTGTATAGGTCCATCACATCTGGCTCCGGTGTGCTAAGGGTCTACACGGGCATCACCGGAGATGAGCTGACCCCCCGACGAGAGCAGGTGGGAGATGAGAAGCTTAGCCAAGATCAAACATGAAGTTAGTAGCGGCGTTGAAATGGTCGTTCCAGTCTCCTGACTTTCAGCCCAGTGCCCTATACGCTAACCCAAACTGCTCTCTGCATGAGTGGCTAAATGAGATGGGAGGGTGCCCAGCACCCATGGGAGGGTGCTCATTATTAAGCAGGATAGCTCCTGCCATCTCTATGGACCACACTAGAGTCCTTCAGCTCAGTGCTGTTCATTAACGCTCAATCCTCCCATGCCCAGGGGAATTATGTGACATGCCCTCCTCGCTCATAGACAGCAGCAGTGGCATCTCTGCGAATGGCTCCTAGGAGTCCTGGCTCTGACGTGTAAATGCTAGCTTACCAACTAACAACTGGAGTTCTCTGTTCCCACCTGCCAACTTATTGACATGCAAGCAAGTGTCTGTTTTTCCTGTATTTCTTCCAGCTCGTCAATTAGGGGCATCGCTGCTAATAAATGAGAAACGATGAGCCAAGATAGTGTTGTTGTCCAGTTCCTGGCACTGGAAATAGCTCTGGAGACAGACACGTGGACCCCCAGCCCTTATAGCTGTATCCACGCAAATCAGGAGTTAATCATGTGCGCGCCATCAACAGAGCCAAGTCTATACATATGCTGAACACAAGTCCTTTCACGGCTCAGATTTGCATAGCATTATGCAGCCCCATTCATTCCCCGAGGTGGGTGATGTCTGCATTTCTGCTGTCAAAGCAAAGCTTTCCAGATAACAAGATCACATCTTGGAGAAGGAGGCAAATCAGCCTCCATGTTCGGGGCTTCTGCTGAATTCTTATCCGGAGTTTCCACTCAACCCTAAATCCCTTCAAGCCCATTGACTTAAATCCAGCATGAGAACAGCTACAGCTTAGCCATGCCCTAGGCAATCCTCTCTCAGCCGTTCGGTTTAAGAGTCTTATTGGAAATTGAATAATTGAAAGCACATTTTTGTTGTAGGAAAGATTATACGAAGCTGGAGAGAGCAAGGAGTTATCTTTCAAGAGGTCCCAGGTGGCTGCACTTCAAGCCAGACAGAAGATTATGTGGTAGCAGAGCAATAATAGACTCTTCAGTGACCTCCTTCTGGGGACCGGAGACACAGGGGAGCACCTCAGGGAGCCTCTTGCACTGTGCCAGCTTTGGCATTTGCCTTTCCACAATTAATCACACTAATCAAATTAGCAAAGGATGAATTTCCAGCAGTTCCAGAGCTCCAGAGGAAGAAGCAAAACTTAAGGTGCCCCCCCAGTTATCTAACAAAAGAGTAGGCCGGACATTTCTGGTCTACTCTGTTCTCCAGGCTACATGTTCTGCCCTTTCATCAACCTAGCAGGGATGCAACCCTTTGTTTTGGGTGTCTCCAATGAGCAGGTCAGTCCAACACAAGTTCAGCCTCCTTCACATCCATGCAGGGCTCTGTTATGGGGCCTCATCCATGTGCTCGGGTACAGAGCATTGTGTTCTGCAGAAGTGGGTGGTTGCCTGTGAAAGCTCATGTCTTTCTAAGAAAGTTAGTCTCTAGGAGTTCCTGTACACACCATGGGGTTAAATCCTCATTAAATTAAATAGGTTTATAAAATTTAAACTTGTTTATTTTGGAGTGTTGCATCAACGCTTGCACGCACTAGGTTTTCAAACAAATTAAGCCTGGTCCCCAGCCGGTGCCACAGGAGAGCAGGATGTTTCAGTACTGCCCCATTGGCCCAGGGCCCCCCACCCCATGGCCTGCTGCACAGCTGTGGAATTAGGGAGCCAGCAAATGGCACAAGAAAAAAAAACCACACAGGAGCAATTTGAAAGCAAAAGCAATGTGAAGGGGTGAATTACATGAAAGTCGCTGCTGTCTGGTGGACAAAGAAGGTCATTACATGTCTTTGAGTGCCTTTGTGTTTGCACACAATGAATCCATGGACACGACTCTTTAATTCACAGCAAACCAAACTAAACTACCTCTAAGGAGTTTTACTTGAATGCACCAGAAAGACTTTTAAAGCATCTGGAAAACCCACTCTGCCTTGCCTTCTGCTCAACTTCATACTTACCTGGCTAACTACCTCTGCTGTCTTCCACAGGGAAGGAAGGATTAAAAATGGGTGTGCACAGCCAGAAGATGGGTCCTGCATGACTATTTTAAGGATGGGTCTGAGGAAGGGATTCTTGGCACACAAATCACCTGGGAAGCCTCCAGGACCCAGCCCTGAAGGCCTCTGCCCACTGATGTCAAGGGGAGCTCCCCACAATGGGCCTGCTCCCCTCCTGTGTTCCTGTCCCATAAAGGTAGCCCTTGCTCCTTTATCTTTAACTATTAAATAAGGGAATCTGTGAGCAGTGAATTGGGCCCAGATTGCTTCCAGGCTGTGGGCCCCCCACACGCTATGCAGGCTGCACCATAGCCTGGTCCATTCTCCACCTGCCTCCAGGCTCCTGCTGTCTCCCTGGGGGCCTTCTCCTCCTCTATGCTGGAGGCATTTTCTCTCTCCCTTCAGGGAACAGCATCTTTCCAGAATATGCTGACAGCTGTCGGGAAGATTTGGAGCAGTGTGGGTAGGAGCTCAACTGTTCCTTCCACGTGGTCCTGCCAAGAGCTGTGGGGGAAAGCAGGGGGTAGGGCTGCTCAACACCAACGCCTTCAGACCTTCCACCAGGAGATGGTTGAGAACATCTCTTCTCCATGCATGACCATGTCTAGGTCTTGTAAAGAGCCCATGCAGTCAGACCAGAGGCCAGGCAAGCTTCCTCCTTCATGCATTAGACTAGGAGGAGCAAAAGTTTCCTTTTATCCAACCGTTTATCCCAAGAGTCCTAAATTCATTCACTTTGGAGGCCTCAGCTTGCCCTCTTTAGAGACGACAGGCTCCAGGCTTGGAGACCTCTCCAGCCCTTGGACTTTTGGACTCTGCCAGGCCGTGTGGCAGTGAACTCCCACACCCACCGGCTGCTTTCCACCAGCTTTCCACCAGGGCATTTGTACACACCACGTGTTACATTTGTACACACCACGTGTTACATTTGTACACACCACGTGTTACCAGCTGCTTTCCATCACGTGTTACCGGCTGCTTTCCATCTCTTGTTGAAAGCTGCCGTATGTTCCACCGACCCCTAGTATTTCCAGGTGTATCACCACATACAGAAGAAATGGAGGCAGAAAGAGATTCACTTCTGATAACACTGCAAGAGGCTTCTCAAATCTGACGTCCGGTACCACGCAAGCCATTCAGCTCCCCCCAGTCCCTCCCAAAGGACTATGGTAGAGGCAGGAGGTAAATTCAAGCATCGTGATTCACAGCCTGGGGCCTTCCCTTTATGGCCACCCTTTCCCTGAGATAAAACAGGCACCGTCTCACCTTCTCAGCCCCCAGCCAACACAAATCAGTCATCCTCAACCTCCAGCACCCAGTCTAAATGAGGAGCTTTGGGACAACAGCGGAGGCAACTTCACACAGGTCTGGGCTCTCAGTGAATTGTCCTATTAAGCAGCTCGTGCACGTGGACCAGACTAGCGGGATGAAGTCACACAACATCCAGCCCTGTGTGTTGCTGCAAGGAATTGATGCATTATGTTATTTTTGCTGCTGTCGTAATGAAGAGGAAGCAAGAGCGTCCCATTAGCCACAAAGGAGGGGTCAGCACAGTGGTAATTGAGTACAAGAGCTATCCGGTGGGGGGTAATAAAGCAACCAGCAATTGCTGACAATAAGAGGCGAATAAATTAAGGCGAGTGTGTCTGCTTCCATCCAGGCACAATTAATGTCATTAATCCTGAGAGACGATTTGGCTTTCTGGCGATAACCGGATGAGACAGGTAGAGCTGTCCATGTCAGGCAAGATGCCTTCGGCCTAGGGTGCAGCCATGCGGAGCGAGTTTGGCCTCACCGGGCTTGCTTGCGTCAGCGGGCACAGCGAGCTGGGGGGCCGGGATGTGGCGCTCCGGGCAGTTTTAGCTCGTATGGTGCTGGAGAATCAGGATCGATTCATGCACGCAACAGAGCTAGCAGTGGGACAGGAGGGATTTTGAAGCAGCCTTGTGCCTCCTGTGTTTTGGGGTAGTTCTGGTGCCCGGCATAGGTTGCAGTGGTTTAAAAATTCACCTGAACAGTCAGGGGGCAGACTTAATGCATGGCTGGGCTTGCACGGTGGTGGGATAGCCTGTCCCATACAGCTGGCATCCCCATCTCTGATTCCCAGAGGTCCACACACCACATTGGAAGCAGAGACAACCCCAGAGCATCTCAAGGGCTTGCAGGGAGCAACAACAGACTGCTCATATCCCCTGCCCCTGGCCTAGAAGATGACTCCTAGCCTGGCCTCCCATCTGATACTTGCCTTGGCCCCCTGAATCAAGTCCAAATCTTACCTTTTGTCAGATACTTGTTCTTGACAAGCCGACTCAGGCCTGTGCTAACTGTGCTCCATGTCCCAGGGTCTCCACGGTCCTGAGAAGCAGAGAAGTCTGTGAAACTGTGAGGCCTCAAAAAAAAAACAACATATCGAGACAGAGACACTTGCATTGGCATGTTCAAGGCGTGTTCGAAAAAACAGTCAATCACACACTGGGTTGTAATAACATGAGCGTCACTTGGAAAGAAAAGTGTATTTGGCACTGGTGAGGCCTCACCTGGAGCATGGTCCAGCGTTGAGTCCCACACTTCAAGAAGGAGGTGGACAGATTGGAAAGAGCCCAGCCCAAAGCCACCGAAATGCCTAGGAGCCTGGGAAGCAAGGCTTGGGAGGAAGGCTGAAAGACCGAGGGTTATTTAGCCCAGAGAAGAGAAGACAGTCTTCAAATACATGAAGGGCGATGACGGAGAGGACACCTTGTCCCTGTGGCCTTAGGGGACAGAGCTAGGAGCAACAGCCTCAAGCCGTAGCAATGGAAACTGAGGTTGGAGATGAGGAGGAACTCTGACTCTGAGGGTGGTCAGCAGACTTCCTGGAGAAACTCTTGCATCTCCATCCTGCGAAGTTTTCAAGATCAGGGTGGACAGACACGTGGCTGGGCTGCTTTAATCAGGGATGATCCTGCCTTGAGCAGGGGTTGGACTAGACATGACCACCTGAGGTCCCTTCCAACCCTGCCTTCCTATGAACCTAAGGCTTTCTGAATGCCAGGCCATCAACCAACCTAATTGATGCTGGCTTCATTTCAACCCAATAACTAGCCAGTGTTTTACCCAGTTGGATGGAAAAGAAAGATTCCTGCAGAGAAAAGGTAAGCACCATTCTCCCCTAGGAAACAGAGTGAGACAATTGAATCCACGCCTACAAGTGGGCATCAGTTGGTTAAAACCTATCAACCAAACCGAGGGAGCTAATACTGCAAAGGCCTGTATCTTCCTAGCAGGATCCCCTGAGACATTCAGCGCTTTCATCCTTCCCCGTAGCTCAAAGGACGCACGAGAGACAGAGTTACTATTTTCCAGTGGGCAAAGCAAAGAAAAACCCCTTTGTTTGTTTGTCGACTGCAACCTGTCACCGTTCCTCAGCTTTCCGCCAACCAGCTAAGTAAGCCCGTTCCTGCCTGGCGGTGATATTTAGCACTTTATGAATTAATCACTTGCAATGCGCTCCTCGGTTAAAGCCGGGAAGGTTTCCGTGACTGAGGGACAGCGAGAGCTAGATTTAGTAACTCTGAAGGAGTCTGTCCAGCCCGTTGCTTCAGCCCTGGGTTTGGATTTTTTTTCCCCTCTTAATATAATAAATAATATAATATACTATATACTATAATAAATATAATAAATACCAATCCCAACCCAGCTGTATGATGCTCTTCCCATGTTTTGCCTGAAGAGCAGACCCTCAAAGTGATTTCACGGTCTAGCTCACTCCTGAAAAGACATTCATCAGCAAACCGAGGAGTGAGCTGGGAGCTGGCCGCGTGGCTGGGGGTGGCTCTGGTTACGGCACGGCGGTTTCCCTCATTTTTCCATGTTAGTGGGGTCTGGCTGGAACTCCCCAAAGCAAATTCCCAGTGGTGCAAGGGTCCTGCATGGCCTGTTATCCCCAGAGCAGAAATGCCACTGTGGAGCAGGCATTGCACCCACGTTATCAACCTCTCTGCAGCCAGACACAGAAGTCACCCCCGTGCCCACCTTTCTTTCCCCCACCCCGAGGCAATGCACTTGGTGGGCACCTGGTAGAGAGGGCAAGGAGCCTTTTGGCCAGGCAAGGAGTTTGTTGTGGCAGTGAGAGGCACTCAGAGCTTGCCCGTTGGCTTGCTAAGAGAAGATCACCCCCTGAAGCCAGCCTAGCTCTGCAGGCTGGTGCAAATACATCCCTGCTAGCTAAAGCCCTAGTGTAGACACCCAGCTGGAGGAGGCATCTGGCCAGCAGGAGGAATCCACCCCAGAGGACCGGGTCCTTGCAATGTCGTGTCGATCCAGCACGATAGGGTCAGCGGCTGAGATTCGCTTTGCCCAGCCTGCTGGCTCTCTCCTAAGTGTCCAAGGCAAGGCCAGCAGCAGCAATGCTCCCCTCTCAGATCACCCCAGAGCCCCCAGCTCAGTGTGCCATCTCTCCCTCTCCTCTCCCACAGTCAACTGGGACCAGGAAAGGCTGCAAAGGACCCAAGATTGCCAGCAAGATGCTGGCATGATGAAGCAGCCAGAAAGAGGGCAGTGGCAGCCAGTTGCTAAGAAAAGTGCAAGGGGGAAGGAAGCTTGCACGCTGGCCCTATAACACGGACATGGCAGTAACTAGTGAACATCTCCAAGGGGGACCGGATGGCTCAGGACATGGGGTGACCATGCAGTCCATTTCTGGGTACTGACTGGGAGCCATTCCCACACCGCGCTCTGTACTGGGTGAACTGGGTGGCATCAAATCCAGGGCCAGAAGAGCTGAGGGATGAATACATGACAGACTGTATGATTTAAGAGGCTCAGTGCAGCCTGGCTTCTCTAGGACTGTGATTTAAAGGGTGCATAGGACTCGCACCGGCTCTTTGCACAGGGGCAAATTCCCCAGGGAGGGAACACATCTCCCTGCTGCACTTCAGGCTTGTACACTGTAGAATAAGGGACCTTCAAAGCAAAATGGACCCCACACAGATGTGAAACACATCTGGCACCTTTAGAAAACCCCAAAAGAAACAGCTTATGAACTGATGTGAGGAAAGCAGATTGCTAAATCCTCTAATACTCTAAGATGCTATTAGCAACCAAGGTAAGGAAACCTCTGTGTTTGGAAAGGGAAGAGCGTCCTCTGAGCACGCAGGGTGTTTCGGCCGTGATTAGGAAGAGGAAGACTGTTTACCAACAGGACATGGCTGATTCAGAAACACGCTGCGGTCTGCACCTTCAAGCTAATCCCATCCATCCTGGGAAGAGGTGGGGGGGTGAAAAGTGGGGGACCAGAGATTTCTCTTTGATGTCAACTAGAGCTACCACTGACTAAAGGAAATCTCCATGATAACAGCTTAGTGAATGCGAGAGAAAGAGCAGGGCCAAGACAGAAGCCACGCTGATTAGGATATTGTGAGCGCTGAGGCCTCCCACGCAGGCACCGCTGTCTCGGTTGCCTTCATTTCCATCCTTAAGCAGGCGGCATGATTAGCATGCTTCTGTGCTGGGTGCCCTCCTTTGCTCACCAAACCTGCTGTGCTTGTTTATTCTGGTTTAACCCCCGTGCAACTAAACCCACCGCACTGCCAGGTGCTTCTTCACTCTGATGGGGACGTGCCCTGCCCTGCCCTACCAGGTGAGGTCTCATTCAGCCACAGGCACAAGACGTCCTGCTTTGGAGAAGAGCAGCTGCTGGGACAGGTCTGACCACCCATCCTCTTCTTTGCACTCCCCTGACTGTCTGCATATGGCAGGAGACTTCTCCATCTGGCTCACCCAAGTCCTGGCACTGGGGCTTTTTCATTTGAGCGATGAGTTTCCATCTCACACTCAATAAACAAGGCTGTCTCACCACAATTTCATCTCCTGGAAGTGCATGGCTTCGCTGCAGCAGGGAAAGAACAAGAACTGCCGAAGCAGGGATGGCCCAAACGGGCAGCAGCATGCCCTGGGCTGCTCTGATCAGGTCCCAAATGTGCTAGGTGCTGCACAAATGCATGGTAATAAACAGCTCCAGTGCCTACTTCCCATCTAAATGGACAAAGGGTGAGGGGAAAGGACAGGTTGCTATTCAAATTTTACCCATAAGACAGAGAGAGAGGAGGGACTGGGCTCTCAAACGGTATTTAGGAACCTGAGCCAAAGCTGAGCCAATGCTTAGCTCCACTTCTGACTTACTGCGTAACTGTGCGCAAATCACTTTGGCCCTGATCCTCGGAGGAATTTAGGCACCTGAGTCCTAAGCAAGTGGCTTAGCCACTATGTGATCTTTCCTCTCCACCTGGGTACCCAAACCAGACTAGGGTTAACACCTCGCAGCTCTTATGAGTCGGGCTGAGGACTTTAATAATGGCAAGTGGTCAGGGCCTTTGGTTTGTAGGACAGCCCCTGTAATAGCATTATCCCAGGCTCCTTCTGTTCAGAGGCAGAAGCGGTACTGGCTAAATCCCATGTGCTTGGGACGCACAGTCAGCTCAGGCAGTGTCTATTGGTCCAGGTCGCTGTGTGTAGCACACGCGGTCAAGGACAGCCGTGGAGAGGGAAGCTCTCCAGCCTGATGGCCTGTTGAACGCCGAAGTCCTTCCAACCCAAACCAGGGTCTGCAGGTTCCTAAAAGAGAGCTCACTCGAGAGAAAAACAATCCATGTACTTCCAAGCAGCGTGAAATTCAGCCCATCAGCCTGGGATTATCCCCAAGAAAAGCCTCTTGACTGAGTCCAGCGCTGCCTGAAGGGCTGAACTGGGAAATTGTTCATGTTCCCAAAGGCGCTTGAAGTCCAGAGCTGTATTTCACACCCCAGCCAGGCTGGCTTCAGGCAATGCTGGTGGTACCGGGAGAAAAGCAAATATAGTAATGGTAGTGCCAGAGTCATGCTGTAGCCATGATGGTCCAGGAATTATGCCAGGATTTCTTTGGGTAATACCTTTTATTAGGAGGTAGTTAGCCATATTAGGCTGAAGGCAGGGTAGAGATGAACCTTTATAGACGAACTAAGGAGTGGGGGTGCGCGTAGCACAAGCTTTCATGAACCCCAGTCCCCTTCATCGGATGGGGTTATTGGACCAACGGCATGGTTGGCATAGAGTTAGGCAAACTTTCACCTGCGAGACATTCTTCTTCTGGCAAATAGTAATAGCTTTCAGTCCTTCCCCTACTCCTCCAGCTTCATCTTTGTAACCCAGAATAACTCAGGGAAACCAAGCACATCCCTGGCTCAGCGAGGGTATATCCCCACCCTCTTTGGAGACCTGGCTTAGACTGGCTCCTCATCCCCAGGGCCTACGAGCTGCTCCAACCTGAGCGAGAGATCTCGTTCCCAAACAATGCAGCTGTCTCTTCTTTCTCCGAGCAATGCTGTAGCTTCCTTCACTTCTGCTTCAATGTGAACCCAGCATCTCCAAGAAACTTTCACATTGTCTCAAGAGAGGCAGGGCCAGACCCTGAGCTGGTGCAAAGTGATGCACTAATGATTTCAAAGCAGATAGGCTGATTTACATCAAATCCTTCATCATCCTTTCTCCCACCCAGGGCCTGGAAATAGGCCCGTGGGGAGGAAGTCACACCCATGGAGGTCTTGGCTGTCTGCAAGGGTCCTGGCTGACTCGAGCGGCTGAGCAGGACTCTCCATCCTTGAGGAAAGCAGCACTGCTCTGAGATACAGCCCTTGTGGGGAGTGCAGGTGTCCTGCCCTGCATCTCTGGTCTCTCATGGAGATGCACAAGAGCAACTGCGTGCAGGCAGGGAAGCTGGGGGAGGTTTGCTGTGCGCTGGTTGCTTTGGGGCATTTGCCTGTGTGCACACTTTTCCTCTGCAATAGATGGAAACTAGCCGATGATGACTTATCCCTCGGTTCAACCTCTTCTTGAAAACCTCCAGGGACTTCAGTGCCACCGCTCCCCTCCATCATCCCACTGCTCGGATAGTTCAGCTTTTCCAGACATTTGATCCAAACCTGCTTCCTACAGCTTAACCCGACTGCCACGTGCCCTGCCTTCTTGGGGGGGAAGAACAAATGTCCCTTCTGCTTTATTTATGCATTGATTCCACCAACTGGCCACCCTTCCCAAAGGCAGTGTGGGGGGAAAGCAGCTTGCAAGGACCAGAATAACTTATAAGACAGGAGAGCAAACAGGGGAACAAAATGCCTGTAAAAGCAAACACAGCAGCGACAGAAAACCGAACCCCCTGAACGATATCCTCTGGGAGCGACAGCTGAGAACAACCCACTGCCTGCAGACCCGGCGCGTCGATGGTCCCTGCAGGAGGCTGCTTTTGGCTGACTTTCGGGTTGTCTTTTATGGCAGCCTTTCCAATATTTAAACACGGCTGCTCCATTCACCTCCTTTTCTCTCAACTCAAAAGGCCCGCACTCTCACCCCTTTTATCATCTCTGAATCTTGCCTTTATAACCTGGTGCCCAAAGTTGGACCCTACCCTGCAGCTGAGCCTTGCCAGCATGGAGAAGAACGATGCTCTTCTCTCCTCCTTTGGAAGAGGCAAGGACCCAAGGGGAGGATGGTGGAGGTGGCAGGTAGCAGGGATGTGTTTTGGGAGGACAGTGCCTCCAGCAATGCTGGCTGGGCCCAACGAAGCAGCAAGCGGCTTAATTTCTTTGCAACAACACGCCTTTATTTAATGGACGCCAGGACTGCGGAAGAAGCACGGTGCACCGGGCAAGATGAACCAGGGGCTCTTCTGACCGTGACACGGGAGCAAGGAAGCTATCCTTTTAAATCAAACAGTGTGCCTGCGTGCGTGCCTCACTATATAAAGCTGCCATAGCCCGCACAGGGCAAAATAAATAGAGAGATGGAGGGAGATTCATGTAGCAAAAGCTTATTAGATGCCAGCCCATTAGCAGAGCTTGGAGAGGAACACGACTAATGACATTGGGATAATAAGATCATTAAAGCAAACTGCCAAGTCCATGCTCACACCTGCAAACACTGCTGAGTGCCTGAGTAGATTAAGCTCTTTTTAGTGACCAGAGATGCCTGGGTCTTGGAAAGCAACTATTGACAGATCCAAGAGTTGTTTGCTTTGCATTTAGCCATCAATTAGAAGGCAAACGCTGTTGCCTTTCGAGCCAGGCCTGCTGGAGAAATGGGATGTTTCCGGCACTAATTATTTAAATGCTTAGGTGGCAGGACGGCACATCTGGGGAATTTTGTTTTATTTAAAGCCTGGCTGTGCCCTGTCACGTGGAAACAATCTCGCTCTCTTTGGGAAATTTCCATCCCAGCAAGCCGGTGTGCAGCCGCAGGGGGTGGCGGGGAGGGATCTGCGGATGCGCCATGAAGATCGTGCATTAAGGACTGACCGAGACTATCCCGGTGTCCCTTCAGGAGGGCATGCTGGTGAGAGCAGGGTCACCTGGAGAAGAAGCTGCTCCTAGATCCTTTTGGTGCAAACCTGTAACAAAATGAAGGGGGGTGAGAAACCTTCCTTGGGTGCAAAGAGAGGATTGGAAACCAATGGGGCTGTTTGCTGTAGGGCTAATTGCAGAAGGCAGGACAAGCCAACCTTGAAAGATGCTGTAGTATAACTCTGCCTCCCTTGCAGGCCCAAGGCCGCGTGCAGATCCACCCGGAGCTCCCTGACAGTCCAGCAAGGCGGCACAGCCACCCCGGCCAAGGGCTGCTGCCAGTCAGACGCTCCCCAGTGCTGACCAGGGGAGAAACGAGCACCACTCGCCCCTCATCCCCCACCATGGGACCAGCCTTGGAGACAGCAGGCAAACACCCAGACCCAGTCCCAGTCCCTCTCCGATTCTTTGCAATCTCAGCTTTAAAACCAAGCATTGGTCTCTAGTTTGCGGGGTGGCAGAGGAAACCTCAGAAACACAGCCCCAAATGCAACCAGTCAGGAGATGAATGGTATGATAGAAAATGAGGGTTGAAGGGACCTCAGGAGGTCACATCTAGTCCAACCCCCTGCTCCAAGCAGGACCACCCCAACTAGACCATCCCAGCAAGGCTTTGTCTACCTAGGTCTTCAACACCTCCAAGGATGGAGACTTCCAGTGCTTCACCACCCTCCTAGTGAGAAAGTTTTTCCTAATATCCAACTTCAACTTCCCTTGCTGCAGCTTGAGCCCAGTGCTCCTTGTCCTGCCGTCTCCCAGCATGGAGAACAGTGGTACCAGCTCCTGCAGAAGTACCAGCTGCCCTGGCCATTGCACAAGGCATTCAGGCAGATGTCCCAGGACTATTTCAGTGACAAGGTAGGGCTGCTGTTGAACCCATCAGGTAAGACAGGAGCAGGAGGGACACAGATGTGCACTCTCTATGCCACGTGCTACAGGTCTGGATGGTGTTAGTGGCAGGTGGCACGGGGGCAATCCCACCAGTTAAGTCTTTGTCCCAATCCAAATGGGGCTAGGGTTCGCTCCTTGACCTTTACCGACCCGCCAGCAGAACCCAGGAGGGTTCCCGGTGACCCAGACTGAGCCCAGCGTCCCCACAACCCTATTTCAATCGGCTGCAAAAGCAACCACGAGCCGTGTCCCATTATGGATGGAGCTTATATTGCAAAGACACCATCCTCTTTCCTCCGAGGTCCTCCCTGCAGCATTGCCTGGCTTCACTCGGCGAGGTCCAACACGTGGCCAGCGCCTCTCGCTTCAGAGGTTACCGCTGTGCTTATTCGGATGCTTGCAAGGGAGAGGGGCCCAATTTCAGGGAAAGGAGGGACAGACGACACCAGGCTACACTACCCTGGCTGGGTCAGAGCCTGCCAGCACAGCGAGACGGCTCCCCTGAGGGTTACAACATTTCCAGGGACACGGGGATGTGTCCTTTCCCCTTTGGGAATAGCTGTCTTACCTACGAGACAATGAGCACAGCATCGTCTAGCAATGAACACCGTCAAATGCCCATCAATGAACATAGCCGCCTTTCTTTCTTCCCTCATCAGTAATCACATCAAGGGAACAGAGAGGACCCAGACCTCGCTGCTTGTGTCGCGTCCCTCTGGTAGGTACCTAATAACCCGACCTGTCTACTTACCAGCACTTTAATTACGTGATTCAGACAATAATTACCTCCGAAATGCCACCGTCATTCCCTCCCAGGTTTTTTTGTTCCTGAATCCTCAATGTACAAAGAGCACTTGCTGTACGGTACCTGGGGCCAGCTCCTTCAGCCCTTTCCAGTGGTTTCTCTTTGAGGAATAAATCATGCTCTGACACCTTATTGGAGGCAATAATGAGCTATTGATTTCCCTTTTGCCATCAGAAAAATTACATTGCTTTCCAGATAGCTGCTGTGGCCTTTTACAACGGTGTCCTGGCAGGCCTCCTGTCTGCAGAGACCCGGCATGGGGGTGCTCTGGGTTACTTGTATTAGCTGGTGACGGCACTTGCCGCCCTGCGAGGAGGTGTTACGTGTAGCAGACCAAGGGTCTTAGGAGCTGTACCAGCTACCGGGGAAGTTATTCACCAGAAAGAGCAGTAGACCGGGAATTCGGAGACCTGGGGTTGTTAACAACGTCCTGAGGGATAGCCAGAGGTTTGTCATGGGTAGGTCTTGCCTGACCAATCTCATCTCCTTCTACAACCAGGTGACCTATCACCTGGACAAGGGAGAAGAGATTGACGTCAGATATCTGGACTTTAAAAAAGCCTTTGATCTGGTGTCCCACGATCTCCTCATGGAAAAATTGGCCAACTGCAGCCTCAACTACTTCACAGTCTGATTGCTGGGAACTGGCTCCGAGATCAGACCCAGAGAGTGGTGGTCGATGGCAGCGAGCCATTGTGGTGCTCTGTGACCAGTGATGTCCCCCAAGGGTCCGTCCTTGGACCGGTTCGCTCCAACATCTTTATCAACGATGTGGACATTGGTGTCAGAAGCTCACTGGACAAGTTCACCGATGACGCTAAACTTTGGGGCAGAGCGTCCACACCTGAGGACAGGCTAGTGATGCAGACTGACTTGGATAAACTTCGTACATGGGTGGATACAAACCTGATGATGTTCAATACTGATAAATGCAAGGTACTCCACCTCGGGGGGGAAAAAACCTGCATCACAATTACAGGCTTGGCAGTGCTATGCTCACTAGCACCGCGGTTGAAAGGGACTTGGGGGTTGTGATTGAGCACAAGATGAACATGAGCCACCAATGTGATGTCGCAGCTGGTAAAGCTAACCAAACTCTGGCTCGCATCCACAGATGCTTCTCAAGCAAAACCCAGGATGTCATCCTCCTGCTGTACTCGGCCTTGGTGAGGCCGCAGCTGGAGTACTGCATCCAATTCTGGGCTCCACAATTCAAGAAGGATGTTGAGACGCTTGAGAGAGCGCAGAGGAGAGCCACGTGCATGATCAGAGGACAGGAGAACAGGTCTTATGAAGAGAAGCTGAGAGCCATGGGACTCTTCAGCCTGAAAAAGCACTGGTTCAGGGGTGACCTGGTGGCTGCTTATAAGTACATAAGGGATGTGCATCAGGATCTGGGGGAACATCTGTTCACCAGGGCACCCCAAGGAAAAACAAGGACCAACAGTAATAAACTCCTCCAAGACCATTTTAGGCTGGACATAAGAAAAAAAAAATCTTTACTGTCCGAGCCCCCAAGACCTGGAATAGACTCCCTCCAGAAGGGGTGTAGGCACCTACTCTGGACTCAGTCAAGAAATGCTTGGATGCTTATCTTGCTGGGATCCTTTGACCCCAGCTGACTTCCTGCCCCTGGGGCAGGGGGCTGGACTCGATGATCTTCGAGGTTTCTTCCAGATCTAATGTCTGTGAAATCTATGAAATCCCTGCCTTTGCCACTGGCTGGCTGTGGGACCTTGGTCATGTCACTTTGCCACTTCGTGCCTAACTGCACATACACTATATGAGCTCCTGCTTTCCCATCACTCCCAGTGTTCCTGCTATGCAAATTTGCAAGGGTCAGTCCCAGGAGACAGTAGTTTGCTCTTCATGCCCTTTCAATTCCCCTCTATTCAGCACTGGGGAGGCCACATCTGGAGCCCTGTGTCCAGCTGTGGGCCCCCACTACAGAAGGGATGTGGACACGTTGGAGAGAGTCCAGTGGAGGGTAATGAAAATGGTTGTGGGGCTGGGGGACAGGACTGGGGAGGAGAGGTTGAGGGAAATGGGTTGATTGAGTCTGCAGAAGAGAAGATGGAGGGGGATTGAATAGCAGCCTTCACCTCCCTGCAGGGGGGCTGCAAAGAGGATGGAGCTGGGCTGGTCTCAGTGGGGGCAGATGACAGGACAAGGAGCAATGGGCTCAAGCTGCAGCAAGGAAAGTTGAGGTTGGATATTAGGGAAAACTTTCTCACCAGGAGGGTGGTGAAGCACTGGGACAGGTCACCCAGAGAGGTGGTGCAGTCTCCACCCTTGGAGGTGTTTAAGACCTGGGTAGACACAGCCTTGGTTGGGATGATGTAGTTGGGGCTGGTGCAGCTTGGAGCAGCGGTTGGACTGGATGTGACCTCCTGAGCTCCCTTCAACCCTCATTTCTATGATTCTGTGATTCAGTGACTTGCTAAGACAGCAAGGATGCCAAATGCAGTGCAGGCCCCAGACTGTGGACTCCTGTCAACTAACCCCTGGCTAGACGGCACCAACATTCATTTCCCGTGCTGCTGTCAGACAGTCCGAAATCTCCATCACTGGCAATCAAAGGCTGGATTAAGATCACAGGCACCTCAAAGTGAAAACCTCCATTTTCCATTATGTACCCCTCTCCACGAAGCTTCCCGAGGCGGCATTCTCAGAAAAGCAAAACACCATTGATTTTAGAGCCAGCTTTACAGTCTTGCTATTTATTTTGCATTAAGACACTAGTTTACAGGCTGCTGCCTTCTCCAGTTATCAATCAAGGGATGTTTATGCTGCAAAAAGCATCTGTTAAGACAGCAGCATCTTTCTCCATAGCAATTTATTGCCCTTAAAAAACTTGGGCCATTAAATATGTTGTTAACAAGCTTGTCAAGTCGCCTGTGAGGCTGGGTGGGGGGGGAAAAAAATAAAACCTGGAGCTGATATCAAAATCAATTAGACTTAACTACTTTATAAAACAGCTTTTACTTTTTTTTCCACTGGGTGTCAATTAAGCTGTCAGACTCAATAGGTCCGTCCTGTAGAGGAATATCTCTTTGGTAAATAATGGCCTTGATAAATACATTAGTGTACGGTATGTACTGGAGTCTCCTCTGCTGATACCTTTTATCTTTCTCTCCTCTCTCAGGTTTCCATAACTGCCTGAGAGCTAAAAAGCATTTAATTCTCTCCTAACGTGTGGTTATTAAGAGGGATTTACTGTATAAAGTGCTGCCTGACATCTGGCTAATAAACTCCACATACCTAGTGATCTCGGCTGGTTCACTGGCTTCCCCCACTCCATTGCACAAGGCTTGCTTTGAAGCTGCTTGAAAAGCGAACCCCACAAAAGTCCCTCTCCTTCCTCTGTCCATGTACTATTTCCAGACCTATATAATACATTTGTAAAGCTTTTCAAGCCCTCACTTCCCTTCCAGATCATCCGCTATTAACACCCACCTGTCTCCGGCTAGGGTTAGGAGGCATCATTGATATTCAAGGCCGGGGTTAGGCACGGGTAAGACGGATGCACCGAATAGCCGACAAAAAGCAGGGAGAAGGTCAGACTGGGCAGCTCGAGTCATCTCGCAGAGTTTCTGCTGATTGCTCGTGTTATTTTGCCGATTCCTTCTGGATCCAAACTGTACCTTATTGCCTGTTGATGGGAGCCTTCTTTGCAAGCAAAGGAGCTGCGTTTGCGAGACACAATATAAAGCAAGGAGGGGAGCAGGAACGGAGAAGGGAAATAGCCAGGAATCAGAGAGTTGCAATGCTCACTTTTACAGTGATGCGGCAGCTGCTGTCTCAGAGGGCTGGGAGTGCCGAAAAGCTGGGGTCTATGGGGGTGAGGGATTCATAGCAGATTGGGCAGTGCGGGGACAGGCAACCCAGTGGCAGATAGGGCAGGGAGAAGACAGCAGAGCAGCAGACCGGGCAGGCAATAGGAAACAGAGTGGTAGAGCAGGGAAGGGGAAGGCATCCGCGTGGCACTTGGGTGCATGGGTGGCATCCTTCTGGCTTCCAAGAGCCCCTAAGCCTAGGTGGACCAGATGAGTGGAGAGAGACCTTGATGAAAGGGGAAATGAGTGAGCTCAGTGCTGAAACCACAGCTGACAAGGGTTTAGAGTTAGGTATCATAATGCTGATTGTGAACATGGTAAGACACAGGCTATCGACGGAGTTTTGTGCAAGCTTTGTGGGCTCCTTTTCCCCCACGCAAGCACTTAGCAAATCCAAGCCCTCCTCAAGCCATGATTAGCCTTTTCAGTCTCCATTGGTCTGGCAACTGCCCCAGGCCCTGGATCACGTTGGTTGTCCTTCTCTGGATCTTTTCCAACAGTAGTGCATCCTTTCTGAGGTGTGAGGACCGGACCGGCACGCAGCGTTCAAGATGTGGAGGTGCCACGGATTTGACGAAGCCACTTCTCAATGCCCCACGCTCCCCCTCCCGATCTCTGTCTCATCTATTTGGACGGTGGCTCCTCCAGGGCAGGGACTTGTCTCTTACTAGCACGGTGCAGCCTCGAGCCCAGCATGGTCCTGCCCAGCTCTGCTGTAACAGCAATCATGAACAATGCTGATAATACCCCAAAAGTGCCATGATGAGTGCAAAGGCTGGCTTGCCTAGGGCTAGCTACACAGGGAGCAATGCAGAGCAGGGCTTACTTCCAGCCTGGTATGAGTGCCCTGGCTAATTGCACAGTTAAGACCTGCTTTCCTTGCACACAGTATCAGTCATTTCAAAGCCGTCTCCTACTGCTGCATCTTTTTTGTGCTGGAAAATGAAATTGCCAGGTCAGTGCTAAGTAAACACAGGGCCAGGATCACCGCTGTACACTGCGATGCAATACAAACACGATCCATTTTGCACTGCCAGCAGGTCTCCGGGATGAATGATCAGTGCCTCTCGGGGAGCTGGGGGCAGATTTCCATTTCCACACTGCCAGTGCCGCTCTTGCTGTTTACACCTCGGCCTGCGGAGACCTTTGCCGTGAGATAATTGACTCTGGTGTGACTTACTCGGTCCCCATCTGGGCCGTACAGCCACACAGTAGCAGCGAGGATCGGTTATATCCAGGGCCCCCAGCAAAACACAGTGTGGAGGTCTCTCTTCAACCCTCCTAGCTCCCCATTCCTGATGGTGGGAAGTTTTGTAGGCAGTGCATAGGGAATATAGTGCATGGGACATAGAGGCAGGTGAGAAGGCAGGAGAGATGAGGACCGTCTGTGAAATGGAGCCATCAGAAGCCACCGGCGGGACTTTGCTGGGATCTCTCGTGCCCTGCTGCTGCGGCAGCTCAGTGGGGTTGCAACAAACTCCTCCTGTCTCCGATCAAGGCATGGAGGGGAAAGGCTGAATCTGTCTGGAAGGGGACGCTGGACAAGGAGCCTCCAGTGGAGGGATCCTGGGCTCCCACTGACGGGACCTCTCTGTATCACTAAGGGGGTGTTGGAGGTCACCTTGAAACCTTTCTAAAGGCCCTTGAAACAGGAGTGTCCATGCATCAAAGGGCATGAAACAGTGCTAAACACCCCCAAAGCATCTTAAAGTGACACCAGTTTGGGCAAGGCTTATCCTTGAGCCATTCTACCTTGCTCGAGCTAGGGTAATGTTAGTCGGCTGCAGACATCCTGCATCCCAAGATGCATGGCTCCCAGCCCCTCTACCCCTGACACTTTACACCCTCCCAAGCTCTGGCCCCAGCTACCCCCATGGGGGGTGGCACTGGCCCCAGCTACCCCGTGGGGTATGATTTCAGCTCACATGGTACCACGCTACTGAGTCCAAGGATCCCAAGAGACCTGATCCGGGTACCTTGGCTGGGGGCCAGATATGTGGTCCGTCTCTAGCCAGGAGAATTTGAGGAGAGATGGGGAGTGACTTCCTTCCCCAGCCTCCTGCATTTCTGGGAGGGAAGGGGAGCAAAGCTCTGCCTAGTAGGAGCCCAGGGAGCATGGAGGCCCAGGGGCCATGCTGTTGCACTTAACTCCCGGGGCTCCACTTGCAGAGGAGAGAGTCCCAGCCTTCCTCTGCAAGCATCCTAGTCCCTAAATAAAGCACCGATGCCAACATTTCACTGTGCAGCTGAGCTGTGCCATACAAAATCTCACCCAGGGAGACCCTCATCTCATGCCAGCCCCATGCTGGCACCAAGAGAAGCCTTTGGAGCGAGGCGTGGGTAGTGGATCTCCAACAGCCTTATCGGGGCTGTGAAATTCCCTGCCGAGAAGTGAGGGGGCAGAGGCAGCCTTGATAATAAGAGCAGCGGGGACTCCCGCCCCCGAAGGCAAAGATCCCATCAGCTTTCCAAGGGGGGGAACAAGCATTCACCCACGGGGAAGCAGACCTCTTGCACAAGGAGGCACCATTGTAACTCCTGACATGATTTAATGCTAAAGAAATGGAGCCCAGAGGTTCAGAGCCGCACGTTGCCTCTGGCATGTGATCTCCCAGGCTTGGTTGCACACAAGAGGCAAGGCTTTCTTTGGAGGGCTATGTTGTATCAGACCAACAGCATAGCTGGGATAGAGTTAGACGCGTTTTCGAATGCAAGACATTCTTCATCGGGTCACAACCTGTTTTGTTGTATTCACCCGTACACGACTCATGCCAGTGCTCTCCTCCCTGCCCTTAAATTGCGAGCAAGCAGCTCAAATATGTATTTCCTGGAGATGCGGGAAAGAGTGGAAAGGCCAAATGCTCCAAATGGCAGTCTCCCCTCTCTGGTGTCTACCTTGATTGCAAAAGGGCTATAATCACATCGCATTAACATCTTTCTGCATATTTTCTGCATTTAAAGATGTGTTATATTTCCTAATGCCATGGAAACAGAGAAGCCAAAGAAAATTAAGTCCTAAGGCACGTAAGGACAGAAAGTTTGTGTGGAACGCGCCTCAATGGAAATCAATATTTGTGCAACATTAAAAGGCCTGAATTTTCGCTTGGCTTCTCCCAGTCTTGAAGTCAAATGACTACAGAGTAGGGACCTAGTTGCCCTCTTCGCTGGAAATGCTGTGAAATGTTATGCTGCTCTAATCATTTGCAAGCTTATTATTATTAATGGCATTGATTGCTGCACTAATGGGCCCAAAGGTACTGGTGTTGTGTAAAACTAAAAGAGACTTTTGCCCAGAGCCCGCAGATAGATGCCTCTTCGGGCAAAGATTTGTCATGGTTTCATAGTTGTCAGGGGCTGGAAGGGACCTTACAGATCATCAGATCCAGCCCCCTGCACTCGGGCAGGAAAGACTGCTTTTTTAAACATTTTGCAAGTTTTCAAAAGGAACTTTTCTCTCTTTTTTGGGGGGCTGTTTCACAACCAGGCTCTACTGAAAGTTTCCATTCAGATTTCTTATAGGGGTACGGAGGGAGGGTTGAGACTTCCTGCCTCTCTGCCTCTTCCCGTCCTCTCACGTTCTTTCTATCTTCCTTGTTTCCCCTCCTATTTTAGCAGATGGAAGAAGGGGGCAGGGAGTGGGAACTGAAGGCAAGAAAGGAAAAAGCAAAACGCTGACAAATTAAAATGCTGCAGTTTGGGGTTTTGTTATAAAAAAAAATAAAAAATCAAGACCACCAAGTAAAGTTTTTGGGGGATTTCCACCTCCAACCCAAGGAAGTTTTTTTGGAGGGGAAAACTTTGTGTGAAAAACTCCTCCCAGCTGATACCAACAGCGGCCCTGACTCCACAGGGAGCTGCCGGTACCCGAGCCCTGTGGGACAGGCTGGCGCGCATACCCCCTGGCAAGTGATTCATCGCCAGGCGCTGCTCAGCTCTGCCTCGGGGTACGATGCTTCGCTGCTCTGAAGGCGTTTCTATTTTTGCCCTGCATTACAGTCATCGGGGTTTAATTGGAACGGCGCTGTGTGAACCCGCTCCCCCAGCACCGCGGCCTGGCTCCTCGTCTCCCACAGCAGGGCAGGGAGATGCAAGAGCGCAGCGCTCCACGCGGCCTTGGACCACGAGGCCATGAGACCACCCCTCTCATACCATACACCCCCCCAAACAGGCAGGGGAGGCACAGGAGAGCAGACAAGCACCACGGTCACAGAGCAGGTCGCAAGCAGAGCCAGGGCTCAGGTCCTCCACGGGTGCAAATCATTGCAGGAGTCTGTAACTTGTGCTGCTGCTGAGCTTGTAGGGATCACGGGATCATAGGGAAGTCAGGCTGGAAGGGCGCTCAGGAGGCCACATCTAGCCCAGGCCCCTGCTCGAGGCAGGATCGGGACTAAACCAGCCCAGCCATGTGTCTGTCCAACCTGCTCTTACAAACCTCCAAGGATGGAGACTCTGGGCAGCCTCTTCCAATGCTTCCCCACCCTCCGCACCAGAAAGTCCCTCCTCATCTCCAGCCTGCATTGCCCGTGCTGTAGCTTGCAGCCGTTGCTCCTGGTCCTGTCCTTTACGGCTACAGAATAAAGCCCATCTTCATCCTCTTTCTAATTGCTCTTCAGGTACCTGCAGACTGTTATCAAATCCCCCCACCCTCGGTCTTCTCTTCTCTAGACTAAACAGTCCAATTCATTTATCCCTTTCTATTAAGTCATGATCAAGTTGGGGCTGGTCCTGCTTGGAGCATGGGGTTGGACTGGGTGAACTCCTGAGGTCCTTCCAACCTTCATTTTCTGATGTTTTTTTTCTATGATTCCCAAGCTTTGAAGCATTTGTAGCATGCTCTGCTGGACTCTTTCCAATCAATGCACACCCTTCTTGAAGCACGGGGCCCAAAACTGGACGCACTGCTCCAGGTGAGGGCCAAATAATATGAGAGAGAGAGAGAGAATAGACCTGGTATCACACAGATCAACCATGTCAACATGCTTGTGATCTTCCACTGATAGGATAAGAGCAGACAGATGGAGAGTGACCCTGCTCCAGCTCTTCTGGGATAAGTCCCCTTCCTCTTTTATATCCTTCATTGTAACCTTGATTCCACGGCTTTAGCAGCCTCAGTCCTGAGCGCTCTCACCCTGACAACAGCTTCTTCCTTCTCTCTTTTCCCGGTCTGTGATGATATGCATTGTGTCCCCACCTGTGAGGCTAAAGTCAGGGATGGGAAGATCCCAGAGAGACTTTCAAAGGCACAAGTGCCTTGGCAAGGCCAGCGGAGATCCTTGAGGGAAGGCCGAGCCTATTATAATTTCATTCATCTTGCAAAGATCTGCTGCAGCCGGTTTCTCCGCTCCCCTCCCTCTGCACGTCTACCCCTCCAAGGTAACGCAACAAATGTTTAACGAACGATAGCTGGGGAATTATTGGGCTGGATGATAAGGGACTCCGGAGTTCAGGAGCTCAGCTGGACCTCGCTGGTGGGCATGAGGAGGAAGTCTTCCGATTAGGCTAATGAGATCTGAGAGCCCTCCAAAGGATTTTGCAATTGAGAGTGTTGTTCAAAGGCGGTTTAATTGGCTTAATCAGCTGGAATGGCTGCTCAGAAATGGAGCACGTCCAGCTCTTGCCCTCAGATTCACGGACCCGCACTGCAGTTTTTCATGCTGATCAGGACTGTGTGTTTCTGGTTCCCAATGCATGGATGCCCTCTGCAAGGCCAGGAGCATCGACTGCCCAGAGCTTTCCTTCCAAGTGTGCAAACCAGAGCAATTGTGCTCAGTGGCCAGTACTGCAAGGGCTGTAACAGTCCCGGGGACTTGAGAAGGAAGTGGAGGAGATAGGAAATGCTGATACAGGCCTGGTTCGGAGGGGCCTGGGGCACCCAGGCTTGCAGGCAGGGCAGGGGGTGTTGTGGGTGCTCAGAAATCCCTGGTTTCCTGGGCCTGCACCCTGCCACCCCTGCACCTGGGGCACATTATTTACCTCCCTGCAAAGCAGGAGTAAGCTGCTGCCAGGTCAGGATGCTCAGCTCACATAAGCCCATTGCAATCAATGAGAAGCTCCACTGACCTCCATGGGCTTTGGGTCAAGCCATCACACCAAGGAGACTTTGTACACCCGGTTCAGAGATCCTGTATGCATATGAGATGGAAAGCTGAATGTCTTCCAGGTTAGCCCGGCCTGTTGATAGAGGCCACAAGGATTGTCCATAACTGAGAGCTTGTCAGAAGCATCAGCCAGAAATAACAGAGTCCTCATCTCAAAAGCAAAACACAGATTTTGGTAGGTGACAGGGAATATGACATCTGGAGTCCAGTTTTGGGTGCCCCACTACAGAAAGGATGTGAACAAATGGGAACGAGTCCAGCAAAGGGCAATGAAAATGGTTGGGGGACATGACTGGTGAGGAAAGACTGAGCTGATTGAGTCTGCAGAAGAGAAGACCGAGGGGGATTGGAGAGCAGCTTCACCTCCCTGCAGGGGGGCTGCAAAGAGGACAGAGCTGGGCTGATCTCAGTGGGGGCAGATGACAGGACAAGGAGCAATGGGCTCAAGCTGCAGCAAGGGAAGTTGAGGTTGGATAGTAGGAAGAATTTTCTCACTAGGAGGGTGGTGAAATGCTGGAACAAGTTACCAGAGAGGTTGGGGAATCTCCATCCTTGGAAGTATTGAAGACTTTGGTAGACAAAGCCTTGGCTGGGATGATGTAGTAGGGGATGGTCCTGCTTGGAGCAGGGGTTGGACTAGATGTGACCTCCTGAGGTCCCTTCAACCCTCATTCTCTATGATCCTGTGACTTCCAGAGGTCCCTTCCAGCCCAACCTGTTTATGATTCTGCTTGTGAGCAAAAGCCATTTACAGCTGCAGAAGCTAAGGCTTGTAAAAGAGAGACATCCAGAGACCAGGAGCCTCTGAAATACCATCTTCTGCAAAGATATCGAGCATTGCATGGGCAGCAAAAAGAATGGTTGGCGTCTGGAGAAGATGAGCCCGTCAAGAGACATGACAGCAGTCAGAAAAAAGCTAAAAGCCTTTGGCTGTGTGGCTAGAGGAGACTGAGACTACTTAGAGAAGACAGTACAGCAAGGATCTGCACGGAAAGAAGGAGAAAGAGAGGACCAAGAAGAGCGTGGATGAAAGACATGGAGGAGTGCATGGAACTGAGGATCAACCGGGAAACACCATCAGCCAAGAAGAGATGATAATGCAGAGATCTAGTTCATGGTGCCACAATCCCACAGATCAAGGAGAGTTGATAATAATAATACTAAGAGCTAGGGGCAGCATAATGCAGATGCCATCAGGCCGGGGATGTGGCAGAATGCCATCACAGTATCTCCCAAACTCTGCTATCAGGCTAAACGCCTGTCTGCCAGTTGGGATGCCATGGTCACTGCGGTGGGCAGGCAACCCTTCCTCCATCTGTTTCATGTAACCCTGAGTTGTAACCTGAGCTAGAAACAGCAAAACCACAGGTGAGAAACTATAGGTCGTCAAGGGGGAAACTCTACCTCTCAATGGTTTGGGCACTTACCCCATGGCCAGGTGACCAGTATTGCTTTTTAAACTGATTGCTTGGCATCAAAAACACTTGCCTGATTGGACCCGGAAGGTGAGGACACTTGAAAGCACCAGGCATCAGCCAACCGGGCTGCTTCTGGTGGAAACTTAGTGATGAGGTCATGACAGGGATATATAGGGTCCCTTCTTTCTGGAAGGGGAAGAGCCATCCTAGAGAGCTGTTTTTGGCAGAGCCATGCTGGAGTCCTAAGGCTCCCGGGGAGAAGGGAGGAGCAGCTGAACGCTGCAGCCCTCTCCTGCTCTCGCTTGAAACAACACACAAGAGAAACGGCCAGCCTCCAGAGGAAAGCAACCAGCCTCTGGGTGATCCTTGTGAATAAGCTACTTGAGATCTAGCCAGATATAAAGCTTGCAGTACGGCAGTTGTGTCATCAGCGGCTACCAGGCCACACTGTTTGCTCTATGGTTATTCTTTGATATTGCTGTATCCCGTGTCCTACCCCAAGCCTTGCTTCTGTACCCATAAAGTTCTCCTCTGAGCATAGCGTGGGAGACTTATTGGGAGAAGGACTGGGTTATGCCTTGGTGCCCCTTTGGTCTGTCTGACTAAAGGAGGCTGCTTTTTGTGCTTGAAGCTAAAAGAAGCACCCCAAGTCCTAGCAGTGGGTTGAGCACTTTCAAGGTCTACAAGGCCTGTGTATACCAGGGGGCACAGGGCCAAAGACAGACCGAGACCCCTGGGTGGTGGCAGCGGTGACCCCAGGCTCGCGGGTGTGCTCCAGGAGGGGGGTCGGCTGGGCGTGAGGCACCCCAGGGAGACGCTCGGAGCCTGGTAGGTGGTTGGGCGCATTGAGGTGGGTGGGTCAGTGCCCTCTGCTACCCCGCCACGTGGGGCTCAGCCAATTTAGCCAGGGGTGAGTAGCACTATGTTGCCTAGAAACTATGAGACGATGGAGATCTGGTAACTCTTCTGTATAGTAAGGAAATGAAAAGTTCAGGGGACCCCATGCTGTTGGCTGGGATTTCTCCTGAAGTTTGCAATGCTGCTACCTGCCAGAGGCAGGATGCATCTCTCTTTCAGGTTTTGTCTGAGGCATGAGGGCAAGCCCGTATGCAGAGAGCCAGTGGCTTGGTGCCGGGGTTCGGCGGCTGCATAAATGCCAAAGCACCCAGCCAAAGCATTCATGAAACAGATGTGAGCTGTTTGGCACGTTGCCTCTGCACATGTCTTCTGCTGAGGTTCCCTGGAAAGCCTTGCATGGCTTTTAGCAGGGAGTATAAGGGGCCAAGGCGTAGGCAGTCTTGCATAATGGTTAGACCACAAAGGGGCTGGATCAGAGGTCAGGAGCCATGCTACCAAATGGAGAGGGAAATCCAGGGGCAAACTTTACAACACAGTCCAGGGTCAGGATCTGGGGATCAGATGCTGGGCTCCAATTCAAGGGAGAATCCGGAGAGCAAAGAGAAGAGCCTAGCTGGGATCGGGAGCCAAGAAATAGATCCATTGGGACATGCAAAGCCAAAGCCCCAAAATAAGCCAAAACCAGGGTCAGGAACCAGAAAAACCACAATGCAGGAGCCAGGAGGCTTGCCATGAACTATCGACTGGCCTGCAAAGCCCGAGCCCCAGCTGGATGGGTAGGAAACCCTAGAGCACTGAACGCAAGGGTGCCCATCTGTTGCCCTGGCATCATTTGAGAACCAGTGGCCCCATCAGGTTGCTAGCAGGCAGGCACAGCATCACCCTTGCCCTGAGACAGAAAGGCAAGGTCCTGGCCATGGTGGTCCTTAAAGATCTTGCAAGGTCCTTTTTGCAGGGGGCACATCCAGATATGCTCAGATTCCCGGTCTGCCATGGTCTTCTGCTTTGCAGCTTCAGGAGGTTGCAGCAGCTCTTTCATCTCCCTGCCCCAGCCCCTGTGTGGGAGGAACCTTGTGGTTAAGCAGCCCCCACATTGCAGTATGGCCCCGTCCCTGCACTGCTGGCCCCAAAAGTCTGCTCCCATGTGTGCTCCCCTGACGTGCACTCGCGCTGCCTGCTTCTGTCCTATATGCCATGGGCTTTCCCTTCTCCTAGCCAGCATCTCACCACCCTCCCTTCAAAACAGACATGTGGGGGCTATCTTCATTGGGGGAGCAGTGAGGGGTTTTCACACATGGGCAGCTGAATGGACTGAGCTGGCCCCGCAGGCTCCTCCTCGCAATTAGTGATTTCATTGAAGCTGCAGCAGTTTATATCAGCTGAGGATATAACACCTGCGCCCCCTCTACCAAGGATAACACCAAATGGAACTAAAGCAGATCTATCCCAGCCAACACTAGGGACCATCATGGCATTGCCTTCCCACCCCCCCACCCCCCAAGTCATGTGTCAGGCCCCAAAACCAGGAGACTGTCTTAAAACCACGGGGATTTATTACAAAATACATGAGCGACTCTTTTCCCTTCCCTGGCTCTTTTGCCTTGTGGTTCATGAAGCTTGAGGATGCAGCCAAGCTCCAGAATCACAAACTGAGATGCTCATGGCCTCCCCGGACTCCAGGAGCTGCATCTTTGTGACCCCCACGAGCATCGCATGCCTCCCAATGCTCCTGGACACAGGGGTGCATTCTTCAATGGATGGGCAATGTGGGAAGAGGGAAGGGCAGAGATGGGTCTCGTTGAGGGGGCAGAGATGGGCTGCAAAGTTAGTTTTGGGTCTGTTGCCAAGCCAGGAAAAAACCCACCTCCTCTGCTCATCCTGTGTCACCCACACATCCCCTGATGGAAGAGCAGCCCAGCACCCTGCAGATGCCTCAGCTGGGACAACTGCAAGCTCTTTCCTAGGCAGGGAGCCTCTCTAGCACATAGTAGTCCAGCCCTTAGCACAACAGAGCCCTGACTGGATTTTATGTGTGTCCCTCTGAGACATGCATTAAAAATAATAAGCACTAACAAATGCACTGGTATCCCAGCACATAATTCATCTGTGGATGTGTTAATGGGGGGGAAATCTACTGAAAATAAGCCTTTACCCAGCTGCGATGGAAGACAGTACAAAATGAGCACTTCCTTTCTTTGCAAATGAGACCTCACCTTCAGTGATCTCCGCTGTGACACAACTAAAGGAAAATCTTTGCGGAGTCAGCACCAGTTCGGAGCTTTCCAGGTGCTTTTTGATGTGCTCGTAAGGTGAAGTGAGTGCTTAAGAGACCGATTTCCATATGTCCCTGAGTCATTTGTTTAATTGCTCCGTGCAGTTCACTGCAGATGACAGCGAGCGTAGTTGAGTCTGGCGTGTGTGTGTATGTGAGTGTGTGTGTGCGCGCGCGCGCGTGTCATTTTCTGGCTCCGTATGCTTTCCGCTATAATGTACTGAAATATTCAATCAGCTTCAATTATGCATACGTGGAAAATCAAGTCACCCAGCTGTCAGGTGCGATCCCGCGAATCCGAGTTGAGAAGGCTCTGAGTGGACAGGCGTGACATCTAGAAACGGCGGATGCCGCCCCGAGGATGGAGACGGCAAACTCAGCCGCGCACCTGAGTTAGAGGGCTTGACCCAGCGGAGGTTGTTCATCGTGGGCCATGGAGGGGGGTCTTCACTGGAAGTTGCAGTCCCATGGGAGCCAACCTTTCTGGCAGCTGTACCATAAATTAGCCCTGAGTGCCACGCCAATCCCCTTCCCTTGCCTGATCTGCTTTCTGCTCCCATCCCATGCTCCCTGCCCAAGCTGCTGCTTTTCTTTCTGCTCCCCAGCTTGTGCCCCATGCCCAATACGCTGCTCTGATTTCTGCTCCCTACCCTGTGCTCCCAACCCAACCTGCTCTGCTTTCTGCCCCGTGCTCCCAGCCCAATCTGCTGCTCTGCTTTCTGCTCCCTGCCCTCTCTGTCTGTCCCCTCTCCAATCTGCCACGTGCTACACACCTATGCCACAGGTTGGCTACCTCTGTTTTAGTTGACCGAATATAAGAAGGGATGAACCATTTTAACCAGGCTGTCTCAGACAAGTGCCAATAACATCTTAGTGCCAGACCCTGGTGCATCCTTTAGATGTCACGGATTACACCTATATATATATATCTATATATCTATATATATATATATAGATATATAGATATATATATATATCTGAGAAGTGTTTAATTGCCTCTGAATCAAGCAACCTGTACAGCTGGGCACCTTCATTACTAGCAGTCCAATCTACTAGGCCTCAGCGGGAGAGCAAAATGCAGGTGTGAGAAATGCAGCCCAACTTTGAGACTACCTAGAACAAGCTTGCCCCTTCAAATCGGATATCTGCAGACCTCGCAGCCTGGAAGCAAGTGCTGCGCCTCTCATAGGGAGGGTAGCAATCTCTCCAGGGCCACAGCTCTCCCATCTATAGCTTTGTCCTTAAAGCAATTTTGGTTTGGCACTTGATATTATCCCTCCAGGACCTCAGAACAGGGTATTTGGGGAGGGATGTTGCTAACTCGGGGAAGAAAAATGCGATTTTCAAAGTAAAACGGAGTCTGTGGAGGGAGTTTTGCATGTGAAAAGGGGGCCAGATCAGCCAGTAGACTGGAGATGAGGCCATCAGAAGTCCATGAGAAATGTAATTTATATCCCATTATCTGCAGCTGCCAACCTGCCGGTGCTCCCAGTTACACGGCACCTCCTGTCCAGCCGCTCACCTCCCCAGGCAGGTCTTGAGACCACCCCTCGGGTTGCTCCAAACCAGAGTTTCAAATAGCTCTGTGGGAGGCTCGTGTAGGGCAGTGACATCAACTGCTTAATTACCATGTATCTTAATGTGCTCATCCAGCTCCAGAGAATGGAAAATCCCAGGGCATTTGTTTTATTCACAGCGTGATATTCATCCCATGCTGCGGAGCTCTGATAGACTATTGAGCAGCGGCCTGATATAATCCAAGGTAATGCTTTTGTGTTTGCTTTATCGGTGCTGTGACCTTGGGAGGAGCGGGGGAGACTTCCTAGTATAAGAGGTGTCTTTTCTTGGCAATTGCCGCAAGATCTTGTTTGCATGAACTTGCAGCAGATGCTGCCCTGGAATCTGGGGCTGAGATATTCCCACTTCACTTACCCCATGGAAAGGGGCTAGGCTAAGTGAGGCTTATGCCCTACAGCCTGATTCACTGGGTCAGCCGAAGCCCAGTGCCGGCTGGGCCCTAGTCCCTTCCCTCGGACTGGTTGTGGGTCTGCTCCTCCAGCACCTGAGCCTTGCTGCATGACTTACTGGTCCTTGTGTGGCTCCTGTCCCAGTAACTCCTCTGGCTCAGTGTTGGGACTTTGGTTTGCCCTTGGTTGCTCCCAATACACCAGTCCTGATTCCCAGCTGCACCCACTAGTCCTGAGCCTCAGGACAAATAAGCTCCCCATGACAAAGGGGACCTTCTAGGACCAAGGTGAAACTAGGCTGGGGAATGATGGAGGGTCCTTAAAGGTGGGGTTTCATGCAGTTCACACCTGAATAAGGAGTAACCTCTTCTGAATCCAAATCCCATTGAGAAATCTTAACCCTGCATGGAAATCTTCTCCTGGGTAACAGGGGCCAAAGCACTATGTGGAGAAGAGGGTACCGAGGGACTAACCCCAGCAGAAAGAAGTCATGATGAGAAAGCACCAAGGATCCAGCGTGCCGGCTCACCCCCACCCTCAGCATGATGTAACCAGGCTAGGCCATGCCCCGTCCTCAGGATCAGCCTTAAACGGGGTTCAACAAGTGTCTGCTCAATGTGCCTCTCTAAATCTGGATGAGGTCCCCACTTCTGAACCATGGGGAAACAGGGACCAGACTTTACACCTGTCATGGGTCACCATTGATTAAGCTAAGCTCTATGCCTTTTGGAGACTCTGGGATATAGTAATAATAATAATAATATACCAGGAATCTTAATCCACAACCTATGATTTGCACATGGAGCATTGCTGACAAACACAGATCTGAGGCTTTCCATGGGTGCATTTGCTTTAGGCTGATAAGTAGACAGCTATGTTTTAGGCTGTTTTAGTGTGCTGTTTGCTCATTAGGGTCCCTCTGAGCCAGCCAAGGCTGGGGATCGTGTCTGTGTGCATGCACACTGTACTGGATTATTTTGTCTCCTCGTAGTGTGCATGCACACGTGTGTACATTACTGTGTGTTTCTGACTTCCCATGCCTAGACACATGGGTGGAAAATACCTATAAACACCTGAGAAGACACCAAACTGGGGGGAGTAGTAGATACACTGGAGGACAGGGCTAGGATTCAGAGAGATCTATACTAATTATAGGCCTGGCAGTGCTACGCTGGTTAGCTCTACGGATGAAAAGGGCTTGGGGTTCACGATTGACCTCAAGATGAACATGAGCCTTCAATGTGATGCTGCGGCTAGTAAAGTGAGCAAAACGCTGGCTTGCATCCATAGATGCTTGTCAAGCAAATCCCGGGACTTCATTCTTCCTTGTATTCGGCCTTGGTGAGGCCGCAGCTGGAGTACTGCGTCCAGTTTTGGGCTACACAATTCAAAAAGGATGTGGAGAAGCTTGGGAGAGTGCAGAGGAGAGCCACGCGCATGATCAGAGGTCGGGAAAACAGACCTTACGACGACAAGCTGAGAGCCTGGGGCTCTTCAGCCTGGAAAAGCGCAGGCTCAGGGGTGATCTGGAGGCCACCTATAAGTTTATCAGGGGTGCTCACCAGGATCTGGGGGAACGTTTGTTCAACAGAGCGCCCCAAGGGATGACAAGGTTGAACAGTTATAAACTACTGCAAGACCATCTCAGGCTGGACATAAGGAAGAATTTCTTTACTGTCCGAGCCCCCAAGGCCTGGAATAGACTGCCACCAGAGGTGGTTCATGCACCTAATCTGAACACCTTCAAGAGAAATTTGGATGTTTATCTTGCTGGGATCCTGGGATCCCTGCTGACTTCCTGCCCATGGGGCAGGGGGCTGGACTCTATGATCCTCCAGAGTCTCTTCCAGCCTGAATGTCTATGAAATCTATGAAACTGGAGGATTGGACCAAAAGAAATGGTGCAGTCTCCATCCTTGGAGGTGTTCAAGACCCAGGTAGACAAAGCCTTGTCGGGATGATGTAGTTGGGGCTGGTCCTGCTTGGAGCAGGGAGTTGCACTAGATGTGACCTCCTGACATCCCTTCCAACCGTCTTAGATTTCCTAGACATTAGGGCTGCAAGGGACTTTGCAAGATCATCAGGTCCAGCCCCCTGGCCAAGGGGCAGGAAGTCAGCTGGGGTCAAAGGATCCCAGCAAGATAAGCGTCCAAACGCTTCTTAAAGGACTCCAGAGTAGGTGCTTGCACCACGTCTGTGGGGAGTCTATTCCAGGCCTTGGGGACTCGGACAGTAAAGAAGTTTTACGGTGTTCCCCGTCATTTTCTATGATTCTGTGATTCTAAGATGCAGTCAGCTACTAGAGAGACCAATCTAGGATGTGGGAAATGTAAGAAATGCCAAAACACAGAGGTGGGATATTCAAACACGAGTAGGTACTGCTCTAGCTTAGCTTCCCTTGAAGGCAATGGGAGTCTGACCGCTGACTTGGACTGGCTCAGAGTCATGGCATTGCTGAGAGCTTGTGAGATTCCCATTCCCAGTGCCAGAGGGTCAAACAAAGGGTCTGGGCTGATCCTTCAAGCTTGTAAACACAAAGTTTGTCCATCAGGTAACTTTGGGGCATGACAATAATGGGAGCTTTAGAGGAGACTGTCTCAGCTTTGCATTCATTTTTTTTAATCCTTTCTGTTTGCACCAAAAGAAAATAAATCCTTCATTTTTCAATCTTTTTTGTGTGCATTTTTCAATCTTTTTTGTGTGCAACTATTTTCCTATTTTCTTCTTTCTTTTCTTTTACAGTGTGTTAGGAGCAGATCTGCTTTTGCTTCCCCCTGCTGGGAAAATTATTAGGAAAGCTCAAGGTTTTTGTTCCCCTTATCTTTGTATTAGGTGCAGAGATACCGAGTCACGTGTTGAGCGAAGTCCCATAATCACTTGCCATATCTGCAAGGATAATCAGTCTCCTGCCGGAGAACCGTAGGCCGGAGCAGGGAAGCGGAGCAGTATTTTGTTCGGATTGTAAACTTTTCACACTTCCAGTATGGTCGGGATTTATTTCTACCCAAGGAGACGCAAGGAGCTAAAGCAAGGTTCGCCTGGCAATTCATTTGCTTTGCACATTTTAAAGGAAAGCCTTCAGCTTTGTTTTATTGCTTTTGCTTTGGGTTTAAAAAAAATAGCAACTTGTTAAATTGAGGGGGAAAAAACCCCCTAGAGATAGGACAGAGCCTAAAGCTGCCATGTCAAGATGCTCCACATCCAGATCTGATTCTCGGTTTCTAATTGCTTCAAATGATTCGCAACTCCAGAGATGTCATGGCTGAAAGGGACTGTGAGATCTCCCGAAGAGCGCTCGGTGGCTATCAGGAGTCCCCCAGTTTCTCCTGTCCTGAGCCTATTGACTTGGGTTTGACTACAGCATCCCTTCCAGGAAGGCAGGCAGTCTTGATCTGAAGACATCAAGAGGCAGGGAAGCCACCAGTGGATAATCAACCTCAGAGGGAAAAACAATCTGTTTTATTTCTAGTTGGCCCTCAGCTCTTCTTATCTCTCTCCTGTGAGTTTAAACAGGCTGTTAGGTCCCCGGAAAGGTACTTAGACCTGCAACCAACTCACCTCCTAGCTTCACGTTAGATGAGTTTAAAACATCCAAGTCTTCGAGTCTCTCTACGGAGGCAATCTCTCCGGCCTCCTACCATCTTAGAGGATCCTCCCAGCGCAGGTTTTCAATATCCTTTTAAAAACATATTACCAACCATCCCTTGCTTGGCTTTTCCACTCCATGGGACTGTGATCACAAGAGACACACAGACTGGGTAAGTTAGGCCTTGTAAATACACCACTTAACGCCAAGTCCATTCAAGTCAGTCGAAAGGCTCCCATCGAGGTCAACAATCCTCATCACTGAAGCATAAAAAACCCATTTCTGCCCACAAGTCATTAAAAACAACTCGCGTCTAAGTCCAGGCCTTCGTCTTTCTGTCTGTCTGAAAAGCGACGCTGGCTTTCTAGCAGTTTCTGTCGCACGCGAGGGTGCACCACATGGATTACCCACGGCGGCATTCCTGAACCTCCGCCACGTTCGCCGCCAGTTAATCGTGATGCATCGCCTGCATCAGCTGATACCGTTTGCTCTTCACCGATCACGGCTTCTGACTGGGTGATGGAGACGCCTTCCAGTGGAGAACGGCGGACAGCAAAGAAGTGAGTGTACAAACCAACCAGCGTTTGCCCTGAGATTCACGGCACTTTCGGGGCTCATGAAGGTTGCATTGCTGTCCGAGTCCGGATCCTTTGCAGGGTTAGGTGCCTGGCCAGAGGGCTCCAGCTCCTCGCTGTGGCTTTTATTGCAAAGCTGTGCTTGGGCTGCTGATGGCTGGAGCAGGTGGTGCCTTTGGTGCAAAAGCCGCAATGGCTGTGAACCGCCCGGGTGCAAATGATCCCGATTCTCCCACACACGCCCTGTTCTCCACGTCGCCCCAGGGATGCTCTGTGCTACCGAGGAGTAGCTTGATTCTTGCTTTTTAGGCACCCAGCAGCGCAGACCAGGGTTTGTTTCCAGCTAAAGCAGGCAGTGACCTGTGCTGCTCAGCGTTCAGAGCCTTGCACCTTCATGCCAAGCACAACCCTTTAAACCGGTCCACCGTGCCTCTCCCCTTGGCCTGACCAGGACAGCGGATCCACTCACTCATGGCTGGAGAGTTACACAGCCGACAAGCAGCAGTCTATCTGACTTGCTGCTCCTCTTTCCCAAAAGGCACGTGGCCTGCTCTGCGTGGCATTCCTCCTCCCCCCGGTAGTGAAACAGCACCGTAGGGACTTAGGAGCGTAGAGCTGCAAGGGACCTCGTGAGGCCACATCTAGTCCAGCCCCCTGCTCCAGGCAGGATCATCCCTGCCCAGCCATGTGTCTATCCGAGCGGCTCTTGAAAACTTCCAGGGATGGAGACTCCCAGCTTTTCAGGGCAGCCTGTCCCAATGCCTGACCAACCTCACTGCCAGAAAATCCCTCCTTATCTCCAATGTTCATCCCTGTGCTGCAGCTGGAGGCTGGTGCTCCTGGTCCTGTCCCCTACAGCTGCAGAGACAAGCCCAACTCCATCCTCTCTGCAATCACCCTTCAGGGATTTAAAGACAGGTAGCAAATTTCCCCTCGGCCTTCTCTTCTCCCGACTAAATAACACAAGCTCTTCCAGCCTTTCCTGTTCCCCAGGCTCGGAGCATTTTTGTTGCTCGGGGCCAGATTCCTCTGAATCTGTCCGCATCCTTTCTGTCGTGCGGGGCTCACAGCTGGACACAGGACTCCAGATGTGGCCTCCCCAGGGCTGAATAGAGGAGATGAATCACTGCCCTGGATTTGCAAGGCAGCACAGCTCATCACCAAGTTTCTGGGGACCATAGCTTCCTTTTTCCTTCTGCCTCTCTAACTACCTCCAGGCTCCCCCTTGTCTCCCCCCACTCCACACCCCCTTGCTCCAAGCACGTCGAGGCCCCATGTCATGCCGAGCGGGCACGAAGTGCTACAGCCGAAGGGACTAGTGCTTTAGCTCTAGTAGGAGAAGCCCCTAAAGGTCCTGTCACCTCTTTGAGGAGACCACCTTCTCCAAGGACCATTGAAAGTGCCACCCTGCATCACAGCAGTGGCCCATCGTACTCTTCCAGGCCATGGCCAGCAGCAGAAGTTTCTCTGGGTAACTCAGCATGGACAGAGGCAGGAGAATTGCCCAGCAAAGCTGTCTTCTGCTAATTTTGTAAATGAATTAGGGAAGCACATCCCTCGCATAGCCCCATCTCCTCCACAACCCCCATCATGGGATCTCTGGAGTGTATATTAACACTATCTTCATAGATTTCATAGACATTAGGGCTGGAAGGGACCTCGGAAGATCATTGAGTCCAGCCCCCTGCCCAAAGGGCAGGAAGTCAGCTGGGGTCATAGGATCCCAGCAAGATAAGCTATCTTACAGAGGTAGGACGGTGGGTGCCATGGTCCCCTGCTTTTCCCGTGGCAAGTTTGGGCTCGTGTCATGTCAGGGTTGACAGTAGTTTTAGTAAGGGGTTAGATGATGGATTTATCTGGGCTGGTTTGCACAGGGCTGATCCTGCCGCAGGCAAGGGTTGGACTAGATGTGACCTCTGCAGGTCCGGTCCAGCCAGACTCCTCTGTGATTTCATCTGGAGCATCCTCCATGCATCGCTCCAGCTAAACAATTCCCACTTTCTCAAGCCTGCAAATCCCAGCTGAAAACATGGGTGTTTTCCCCCTTGAGTGATGCAGAGCCAATGTGGGTAGGGAAAAGCGGGCTGGACTCCATCGTGCCTTGTGCAAGAACAGCGGAAATGGGTGACTGCCGTCTTTATCCTCAGCGACAACGTGGCCGAGGCACAAAGGACACAGCTGGATTTCCAGAGCCCACGACGCGCTTTGAAGAACCGATAATTAGAAGGAATCATCTTTTGACTCGTAAGCTGAGCAACTCTGAACGGGAATCAGCGAGGGGGAAGAAATACAAAAACCAATGATGTCATTGTAACCCGCTCGCTTTCCCGACTGTAATCAGCTCACTATACTGGCAGGCTTCAGGTTGGAAAAATGCCACCTCGCTTCTTATGTGTCACATTGGATTGTCCAGTGAATCAGGGTGGCCAGGATGAGCTTGACAATCCTGTTTCGAGAAACTCCAGCTCATGCAGGGGTCCAGGCAGTCTTATATCCAGCAGAGAGAGGAATAGTGGGAGCATTACATCGTGGTTTTGCAATACTGCTTTTGGCAGGGGCGATCAATGGGGATTGTGGAGCAATATGTCATGGCAGGAATTGGGGTTGCTGGCAGGAGGCAGAAGTAACAAGTGCTAAGGCCTGGGACCAGTCTACCAGGTGACATTTCTCAAGGAGGTTTTGCTATCAGAAAATCTAATGAAGCTTAAACAACTACAGATCAGCCATTAGCCTTCTCCACGGTCTCTTTGATTACCTCCGCTTGGCAGCACAGCGCGTACCAGGTGGACAGGGACTGGCTGAGAAATGTGGTGACAAGGCGAGCGGCTGCCCGCATTAAACACTAACAGCTTTAATCCTCTCCTGGATGCTCCTTGACCTGAACAGCAGCCAGTAATTACGGTGGCAGCTCCCGTGTTGATAGCAGAGGCTCATGTCAAAGGAGCCCCAACCCCTGGATCCCAGCAGCTCCTGGGACGTGCTGACGAGGCTTCGCTCCCTCTTGCTTGAGATCTGAGTTCTGCACCATATAAATCAAGAGGACCCCCAAGCACAGAGTCGAATTGCTTTGCTCTACCACTGGTGTAGGAAGAAAGGCCAATCCTATCTCTTTTCCCATCTACCCAGATGTGCTTGAGTATACCGGCAACCAGCTTGGATTGGCAAGGATTTCTCCTTCACTGTGGCAGTGTCTTTTATTGGACCAGCAGCATGGTTGGGATGGACTGAGACAGGCATTCGGAAGCAGGGCAGCGGACTGACATGAATGTGCTGCATGGACTGAATGCCAAGTGCCACCAAGATCTTCAATCTATGACATAAAATGGAGACCAGAATAAAGTCCTCCCTAGGTAAAACAGCCCATTAGGTTAGCATGGATGTGACATGCCACCAGAGGGAGAAGTGTCTGGCATCTCATCCGTCTACCCTCCAGCGTATCTACTACTCCCCCTGGCTTGGTGTCATCTGCAAACTTGATGAAGGTGCACTTCATCCCATCTTCCAGGTCACTGATGAAGATGTTGAACAAAATCAACCCCAGGACTGACCCCTGGGGAACTCCACTTGATACCGGCTGCCAACTAGACCTCAAGCCATTGATATCCATTGAACCCGATGATCCAGCCAGCTTTCTATCCACCTTCTCGACCATTCACCCAACATGTACTTCCTTAGCTTGCCTGCAAGAATGCTGTGGGAGACAAAACCAACCATTACTTCTGGTTAAAAAAAAGAAGAAAAAAACCCCAAACCACAGCGATTAAATCTCCTTGGCTTACACTGTCTATCCAGATCCCAGGCCTAATTATATTTTATCCAAACTTGTTGCAATTTTGTCTTATCCCTTTATGGGGATTAGGATGATTATTTGAGGCTTTTGTTCTTAGAAATCCCAGTGTTTGAAGACAATTTAGAGCTTTAGATGAAATCTGCATGCGGGGCGTCTCAACTGGTGGATGCAAACACAACCTTTCTTTTTGAATAGAAGGATTTTATGGAGTTAGTTCTCGAAAATTGATGCCAAATTGCTTTCAAGACCTCTGATGTTCCAGCCTTGCTGATTGCCACTTTCCTTTTATTGAATGTTGATGGCAGAGATCCTGACTTTTAGTGCTGAAAGCATAAAGGCTTGTAAAAGTTCACATGAAAGGGAACACAGGATAAATTCGCCTTCTAATTCCTTGTGAACTGCGGCTCACCTCGGTCAGAGCAGAGGACCGCACGATCCTAACCTGGCTTTGTTGATTGGGAATTGGGTCTGTTGAGCTCAAACACTTGCAAATCCTTGTCTTAGTATTTGATAAGGTTTTTTGCTGGACCCCAATACCATATTTTCTGATATACCACACCCCTAAATAAGACCCAGGTCTTGTTTTGGAAAGGCAAGGGGAAGGAATAAAGATCTTCCTTTGAAAATATGGTAAGTAGCAGTAAGGAACCGAGCAGCAGCAGCGAGGGTGCCCCGTGGGCTTGTGCTCCTCCAAGAGAATCATTGCTTTCGCTCTTCCTCACCTCCCTGCACAATGCAGAAAATGCTATTATCATATTTTCTCGCTGATTCTGCACGCACAGTTTCCAGCAGCTGATTTCTGGGCAGGTGGGGGGAGATGTATGTGGTATGCAAGAAAAATATGATATTTGCAGTTTCCTCTGCATCTCAGAGCCCTGAAGCAAATGTGCGTGGAGTGTCTAGACTACCACTTCCAAACGTGGCACTTGAGTTACCAGCCAACTGAATAACTTGATTAAAGCAGAGGCAAAGCTCCAGTCTGCACGTAGCCTAACCAGCACAGCACGACAGTGTGATGCCTCCATCCCAATGCACTATTACTGCAGCACTATCCTTTTAAGTGACCTAGGTTGTTTAGTTCTGCGGGCTACTGGCTGGAGCAGAGGTTTTAACGGCACTACGGCCATCTGGGCTTTGCGATGGAAGCAGAATCATAGAGAATGAGGGTGGAAGGGAGCTCAGGGGGTCACATCTAGTCCAACCCCTGCTCCAAGCAGGACCAGCCCCAACTACATCATCCCAGCCAGGGCTTTGTCTAGCTGGGTCTTCAAAACCTCCAAGGATGGAGACTGCACCACCTCTCTGGGGAGCCTGTTCAAGTGCCTTACCACCCTTCTAGTGAGAAAGTTTGTCTTAATAACCAACCTCAACTTCCCTTGCTGCAACTGGAGCCCATTGCTCCTTCTGTCATCTGCCCCCACTGAGACCAGCCCAGCTCCGTCCTCTTTGCAGCCCCCTGCAGGGAGGTGAAGGCTGCTATTCAATCCCCCTCAGTCTTCTCTTCTGCAGACTCAATCAGCCCAATTCCCTCAGCCTCTCCAGTCCTGTCCCCCAGCCCCTGAACCAATTTCATTGCCTTCTGCTGGACTCTCTCCAATGTGTCCACATCCTTTCTGCAGTGGGGTCACACAGCTGGACACAGCACTCCAGATGTGGCCTCCCCAGAGCTGAATAGAGGGGAACAATTACGTCCCTCAAATGCTGGCACCGCTCCTCCCAATGCAGCCCAGGATGCTGGTAGCCTTCTTGGCACCAAGGGCACACTGCTGGCTCCTGTCCAGCTTCTTGTCCCCTGTCCCCCCAGGTCCTTTTCTGCATCCTCTCACCCGCGTGGCAGTGGCACAGGCCTTCACCTAGTGGGATAACTGGGTCTGGGTGGCTGAATCAACCCCCTAGAGCACCAAATTGGGGATGGAGTTGGGGGGGGGATAAAAAAAATCACGAACACACTGGCAGGAACCAGTAGGTGCCATTGCCCCCATGCCCCCCGCACCCAGGCGCATTGCTCCACTGCTGTCATCATCGCCGGGTCTTTGTGTTTGTCAGCTGCAGTGACTTTGCTGTCGTCTTTTGGAAAGTTGGTGGGGGGGCGCCGGGAGGGGAACACGCCGGCGCCAATTAGCAGGAGGAACACGCGTGCTGCAGATGGCGAATCTTGCTTCTTTCAGGCAAACAAAAGCCGCCTCCCTGGAATGAAAGCGAGCGGGGAAGTTTAATGCAAGCTCCAGGAAATGCAAATTACCTCCACAAAGAAGGAAGCTTTTCTTCTCAGCATCGCAGAGCCCGCTCTCAAATTCAGGCCTTAATATGTGCGATAATCTCTCTTCTAGCTTAGGAAAAGGGCCCTAAGAGGAGGGTGCCATTGTCCCCGTAGACAGCAATGAGTGCAGGCTGCGCCAGGAGTCTGCTAGTTCTTCCTTTTTGTTTTCCCGGCAAGTCTAAGCTGGTGTAAGGTCCTGGCCTGGGTGGTGTTGGGTCTTGGGGGTCTGCTTTGAATCAACAGAGACAGAAAGCAATCCGAACAGCAGAGATGTGGCGCTCAGTGCAACGGTACGGTGTTGAGCCCAATGCCCTGTGCTACCACTGGGCAAGGGGTTGGACTGTCACCTTCCACCTCTATGAGCCTCTGCACCATGGCAGTGGAGGCAACCCTCAGTGTCGTGGACAAGGGAAATGCAAGCCAGCAGCCACAGGTGCGGATCCCCACAGCAGCGCCTGGGTGGACCTGGTCCCCCCGCCCCAAACTCCATGCAAGGCAACAGAGGCTGCCTCAAGCTGTAGCACAATCCAAGCTGGCTGCTGGTGCAATACAAGCGCAGCTGGAACAAAAAAGACAGAGCCCCCATACTGAGCCTGAGCTGAGGGGGATGTTCAGAAGGAGAAAGAGCCACCCACCAGATGGAGAGGCTGCTTAGATGCCGAAACACGGAGGGTGAGTCACCGCCGCTCCCCCTGCTACGGGCCTGCACCTCCCAGGGACTCTGTTCTCCTGGAGGCAGAGACAACATGCCCTATTCGAAGGAAGCAGGATGGGAAACAAGTTGCCCCGATGCAGCCAAGCACAGGTCCAGTGTGCAGAGGGGACGAGGGGCGCCAGCTGATGGCCTCTGAGCTGGTCAGGGTGTTGTCAGGGGGAATTCACTTCATAGTTTCATAGTTTCTAGGGTCGGAAGGGACCTGAACAGATCATCAAGTCCAACCCCCTGCCCTGGGCAGGAATGAGTGCTGGGATCATAATACCCCAGCCAGATCTCTATCCAACCTCCCCTTGAAGACCCCCAAGGTAGGGGAGAGCACCACCTCCCATGGGAGCCCATTGCAGAGCCTGGCAGCCCTAACCGTAAAGTAATCCTGGCTGTAGCTACAAAAGAAAGGTACAGAAAGCACTATGAAACCAGTGCCAGTGGCTTTCTGCAGGCAGACCCCTTCCTGACATCAGGGATGGTGTTGGGATTGGACCCACAGAAGAGATCCAGATGGTTTGAGCCACAGGGACATAGGAGCATCCTGCTCCGAGCTGGACCAGCCCCAACTACATCATCCCAGCCAAGGCTTTGTCTACCCGGGTCTTCAACACCTCCAAGGATGGAGATCCCACCACCTCTCTGGGTTCTGACACGACCACGGAGCCATCTGAGCTGGATTTGACTCCAGCCATCAGGGAAATGTCCAGCCACTGCAAGGATGTAGAAAAGTGTCGGCATGGGAAGCTGTTTAGCACTATCCACCGAACAGGAGCCGAGCTGCATGAGCAGGGACACCTCTATCTTCCCCCTCCATAACCCTGGCTGCTGGGACAGTTGTTCAGCTGGTGCAAATTGGTGTCACTGCACCCATACTAGTGGTGCCGCATCCATTGATGCCAGCTGAGGGTCTGGCATTGTGTGTGTAGGAAATGGTACGAGCTGTGACTTCCATCTTGCAGTCATTCCCTGGGGTTTGGGACCGGGAACCCCAATTCCAGCCAGGTCTGGAAAGAGACGGGCAAAACCCAACAGGGTTTCAGGCTCCCACATCAGAGGAACGGAGGAAAGCAAGCATACGCGAGGGAGGAAGGCTGGGCGTATGCAGAAGAATACAGCTGTGATTTCCGTGGGTGTCTGCTCCTTCAGGACTGTTGGTAGCAAGCGGCTGGATCTCTCTGTGCTGGTGATCGGGTTGCAAAAAATGAAAGGTCTTTGTCTTGGGAGACCGTGGGGACTGGACAGACTAGGCCCATCATACAGACCACTGGTTCTCAACTTCACTAGACTCCAGACGCCCCTCATTAGACTCCAGGCCCCCTTGGAAAATGCCAAGTTTTAGCTTTCACTCAGGTTTTGGCTACAGAACAATACCAGCGCGATGCTTCTGTTGCACAGATCTCAGCAAGAGCAGGGCAGGACGTTTGTGACCCTCTGGACTCCAGTGTGAAGTCTCTGGGGTTTTCTTGTGACTCCCATGGAGGTGTTTGCACACCCAGCAGGGCTAATAGAGCTCGGCACCCTGGAAAGGACCTCGTGCTAACTCATTTGAGGATCACCGATGCAATGCATGTACGAATGCCACCGAGGAAGGGGGGTGGAGAAGGAGATGGGGACGAGTCCAAGCACGCAATGACACCTCATGGAGTCGGGGGGGTGACAGATTTCACATGGCGTCTTCATATCCTCCGGTGTTGACACGTCCTTCCCCGCTCACGTCCAAGCCAATCAGGCAGTTGTCCTGGTCTAGCGCACAGCGCTGCCTGGAAGAGTTGACATCTGTGGACATTATACATGATTACCCTCGGCTCAGAGCGGAGCCCCCACCGCCTACCTGCGAACCAGGCTGGGTGGATGAGAAAGGGGTGTTAATGAAGCCGCTAAGGACTGTTTAGATCAGTGGCTCTCAACCTTTTCAGACTTGAGCTCCCTCCCCCCCCCCCACACCCCCCCCCAAAAAAAATCCATGCCAGCTCTTTGCTTTCACTCTATTCATTTTGATTATGGAAAAAGAATAGAGCAATTCTTCTGTTGCAAAGAACTCAGCAGGTAGGACTGGTTTAATTTGAAATCTCTGGGTTTCTCTTATGAATCACGATGGCACAACCTACAGGGCTAACATGGCCAATATACCCACAGCATCCTGGTTGAGAATCGGTCCTTTAGTTGCTTTCATCTTGGCTGTCCCGGGGGCATGGAGGTCCCGTCTTTTCCAGCCCCCTCTCCGTGCAGACAGCCCTTCCCGAGCCAGCCCAGACTCGTGTTTGTGATTTTATATCTGCTTCAGCTCATCTGTTTGGGTGCTGGACCGTATGTGGGCAGGTTTTGGGGCATCTGCCCAAGGGCAGTCAGAAGACAGAGGGCAGTGAGAGGGTGGGGAAGGGGTCACTCCTATATTCCCCAAGCTGGTGGCTTCTCTCCCTAGAAAATGGGTAGCGTGGACAGGAGCAGTGCCCGCTCCGTTCTCGGGGGCCCTGGATGTGCTGCCTCCTCACCAGGTCCCTGAGGATGTGCTGGGCAGTCACATTGGGATGCATTCAGCCCTCCCCTGCCTGCCAAGAAAGTCACTAGGACTGGTGGGTTTTCTAGTGTCATGGGGAGACCTGGGCTGAGACCTAGCGGCACATCACAGGCATCAGGCGTGGCTTTTATCAGGCCAGTGCAGAAGGAGAGCAGAGCTTGCCCCCGGGTCTCAGTGCAATGAGCAGAGGTAGGCACGGGGGTCTAGTCCTGCCTCTGCTACTGATCAACCCCTTGACCTGTTTCACCTCCCTTGTTTGTTTGCTTCTAACATAGTCCCTTTGGGACAGGGGCTGTCTCCCCCAATGGATCTCCAAAGTATCCAGGGCCCAGGATTTCACCTGGAGGATTCTGGAAACCAAATGAAACAGCAGGGCAGCTAGGTCTGGAAAGAGATGAGTGAGCTACATACAAGAGACACGGGCTGCAAAAATACCCCCAAGGTAGAAATCAGGGTGACAGATGCAGGGATCCATCATGCAGGGACCATGGCCCGTCCCTTGACCCAGGGGGACCAAGTGGAAGGAGAGGATCTAAGCAAGCTGATCCCTGGCCTGGGTGGTGAGAAGCAATGGTCACAGCTCATCAGACGCTGCCTGCGGAGGGAAGCCAAGAAGCCGAGACCTCCGGGGACGAGGAGGAGCTGACTGCAGAGGCTATGGTGACGATTCCTGCCAGCCACTACAACCTGTCGGAGAGCACTTGCAGGGACTGAGATGGAAAAGTGTTAGGAGATGGTGTGTGTTCAGCTACCCTATGGTCAGGGCACTCTTCTGGGAAGCAGGTTTGAGTCCCTTCAGCCTGAAGAGGATGCAGCCCCCAGGTATTCAACTCCTGGGGGAGCACTTTAAGTGTAAGACCAGTGTTTTTTTCCAGGCCTTCACTAATAGAGAGTCTATGGGTTAATGCAACATCGTCACACTGGAGCTGCACAGCTGCAACAGAGGGGACCAGCTAGCATGCCTCTCATGGCCACCTTCCTTCTAGATGCCTAGAAACATCTCTCTGTACTGGCTCAGGGTAGACTTCCCTCTCCAAACAGCATTGGATTATCCCAGCCCCAACATTAAAATGTTACATTTCACAAGTGCAGAATAGGATCTGTCCCGGCCCCGTGTTCATGCTTTCCTCGGCTCCTCTTTAAGGACTTCAGTGACTTCTTAATTGTTTCCTCGCTCTTTCCAATTATGTGGAGCTGCCCGTTATGCAAAGCCTGCAGCCCTCTGTCTCCGAGATGCCGTTCTGTCTTGCTCTCTCAGTCCCAAAGCATGAACGGGAAAATGGGCACTTCACGGATATGTTCCTGCCTCCTGGATGTTGAGAGCCCTGGTGGGGATGGTCTGGGCAGTGGGCCTGGCTGCGTGGGCTGTGATCTGATTGCTGCTATTGCCGCGTTGAAGGCTGGCCGGGCCACGCGTGTCTGATCAGGTGAACGGCTGCTGGCAGAGCAGTGCGCCGGGGTGCTGGGTCCCAGCGCAGGAAGATGCCTAATGGGTAGCTCGAGTCAGGGGCATCTGCCCCGGAGAGGGACAGGAGTGCAGAAACACCGCAGCACGTCTTCCCGGCTAGCTCCGCACTGCATCTGGGCTCCCTGCAGCCTCCTGCGGGTGCACCCCGTGCCCCTCTCCTCTGGGACCCTAAATCTCTCCCTCCTGCAGGCAGGCACCTTATGAAAGCCCAGGTGCAAAGCATTTATGAGACCATCCTGAGTCTTTCCTGCAACTCCTGACTAGCCCATCCTGGGCCTTTTCACTCAAGTCGAGCATTGATGAGCCAACCAAGATCGATGAACTGCCTGCATTTCAGCCAGTAGAGAAACAAGTCAAGCCCTGGCAGCGGGCCGCAGGAAGTCACAGCAACACGGTTAACACGGGCTCCCGAAGTATTACCACTAATAACCACCCCAATCAAATTAATTCAAATTACAGTCAATCGACCATTAAGCCATTGTGGGAGGCTTCGCTTTCCCATCCACTTGCCGTTTCACGAGGTAATTAAGCCCATTAAAATGTAAACCAGCTTTTTTTTCTTTTTTTTTTTTTTTTTTTGCTTTGGAAATGAAAAAAAGGAGGAAGGAGTAGAAGAGTTGAATAACATTTTAGCTAACGGAGCTGGGGTACCTATTATTTGCATACACTCATTAGTGCTCATTCTCCACCGGTTTCCATCCTGATGTGTGGGGGCCAGATCCCCCAGCCGGCGTAAATCAGTGAAAACCTGCTGGCATCCTACACAGCTCCATGGAGTCGCAGCAGCTGAGGATGTGGCCCGAGAAGCGCAGAGTGAGCAATCAGATCGGTTTGCAGCGCGCCCATAAGTCATCCCCTAGTGTTTGCTGGATTTTAAGGCATCTCTTTCCCCAAAACGTGGGAGGGAACAAGTGAGCAGAACTAGTACTTAACATTAAAGGAAAAAAAGCAGCAGCAACAACAGAAGCGAGAGACTCAATTTAACCATGCGGACTGGAAGAGAAGCTGCCCCCCCAAGATGCTCAGCCGTGACAAGCGTCCTTTGAGTGATGTACTTACTGGATGATGCCACGGAGCCTTAATTTATTGGGTGACCGAATGGAAAAGGAGTTTGTGCTGACCGCCCAACTAGTTATTCAGGGTTTAATTCTCCACCTGTCATCGCCACGTACGCAGGAGGTCAGCTGGCACTCGGAGACGTCTTCCCACCTCTCCGCGGGACCGCGCTGATAAACTTAATGGCTTTCATGACAGGCCGGGGCTCAGACTGGGAATGGATTAGAAATCGTCAAGTCTCGGCAGAGAAAGAAACACACAACAGGGTTCGGAGCGTGGCTGGACCAAGATAAAGATTGCTTTGTAATTACAGGTCCTGATAAGTCCACGACATTCCCCGGGCCGCCCATTACCATTCCCCCGTCCCTTTGTCTTAAAGGATATTTGTAACCCCAATCAGGCTTCTTATCCCATATATCTCCCTGGCTCAGTTCCCCCCTTGACGTAGCAACTGTTGTGCCCTTTCCGTGCTGACGCCAAAGGAAGGGTGAATATCCTGCTCCTCTATTGGGACAGGCCTTGGACTGGGGTTAACCCTGCTGCCAAGTTGCACAGCTCTCTTCGGTGGGCACAACTACACGAGACACATAGCCCAATTACACTGCGCAGTAACGTGTCACGGCAAAAACCGTGCTAATAGCCCGCGGCGCAGTGTCTGTAAGCACCACGAAAAAACCATGCACTGACACTACTGTAGTTAGTGAGCATTTTGTTAGTACTTTATTAAGCAAGTACTAAACTAAACGCGCAGTATCTAAGGTGCATTAATGAACGTGTGCATGCGTGCAGAGAAGCTTTGTATCTTGACATATAGGCGTTGGCTGAATCAGGGACGAACGCAGCGTACTTGTCTTGGTTGGCCTTTCTCATAAGTACCGGGAGGCAGCATTCAGCCCTGGGGTCCGGAGATCACTGCCGCCCTGCAGATTGGCTTTTAGGATTTGCGGTCGATCCACTAAACAGTCAGACCGAGACCCCAGAACTGCCCCTGTGATAAACTCTGGGGCTGCGTGATACAGTCCACTGGACACCGGAGAGTGCCTGCGAGTTGAGGAATGGCAGGAGAGGGAGGAAACCAGCATCCTACCTGTCTATCTTTGTATTCAGCACCTTCTTTGAAATACTTAAGACTGCATCTGTAGTAGCAGCACCTGGGGGATAGGGATACTGGAACTGTCTACCTGCAAAGCCCCACCGGATCGATACACAGCGATACTGCCCCAGCTCTGCCTTGCGCTGCATTAGTAGACCCATCCCCACGAGCATGACATCCTCAACCAGTGAAAGCAGAACAGCCGTAGCATTCGGGGGTTGCACCCCTTTAGGCTCCTGGGGGGTGGCTGTGCTGTGCTCTTCACCCGCACCGCCATGCCTCTGCGTCCCTATGATTCAGGTTTCCTTGCAGCAGTCTCACCCCCTACCAGTGGAGGGGACCTCCTAAAAAGACCCTGAGTTCAGATCCTCAGCTGGAGCAGCAATGCACCCCATGCTCCTCGCCTTCAGCTGTATCTACCGTCATTGAAGCATGCCACTGGCAGCCAGGAAACCTTTGCTGGCATGGCCGGCAGTGCCTTACGTCCTCACAGAGACAGCAGCCAAGGCAAAAAGCCACCAGAATCCACCTGATGAATCGCTGCCCTTCTACTTCCCCCAGGAGAGCTGCCGGTTTTCAATGGGACTCACTGATCTCAGTTCCCAATGCCGACCCCGCACTTGGAGCGAGCCCAGAGCAATAGCATTAAGCCTGCTATTCATGCCGGCATCAGTGCTCACGGACCTGTGGCTGAGGCACTGTCGGCTAGACCTGCTGCACGGACGGGGGCTGCCAAGATCAGTGCGAGGGTTTTGTTGAATCAGCAGAGAACGCCCGGTCCCGTGGGGCTATCGCAGCCTCACGTGGGCTTTTGCCGAGAGCTTATTCCACAGCAAAATAAGCTACCCTATCAGGTTTGCCAGGGCGACCTACCAAGCACAGCTCCGATGGGCAGAGATCATGGCTCAGCTCATCCCTGACCCACACAGCTCTGCCAGTGAAGGTCTACCTACAGGCTTGGCCTAATGTGGTTGCATATGCATCATAGCAGAACAGCAAGCTCGTTATGGGGATCTGGTATGGGGCTGATAAGCTTTCTGCATGACTCTCCGAGGCTTTTACAGGCCGCCATTCTTAAGCCACGTGCAAATGAATTAGCACTTCCCTGGATAGGGCTGTGCTTCCTCTGAGAGAGCTTCGTTAGGACTGCCAAAGCCGCGCAGAGGTGGCTCAGCATCCAGACTGCACGACCCTCAGAGCAGGTCCTATCTGCTGGGACAGGACACATCCCCTTTCTGTCCCTCAGTCTTTCCATCTGGAAAATGGGGGTAAAGTGGTATTTGACCAAGTTTGGAAGATCTGTGGGTGACCTGTGGGGTCATAACATGAAACTAGTAGGTAGTAAGTTGAAAACTAACCCAAGGACGTTCTCATTTACACACGTGTGGAGCTGGCGGCGACCAGATGTGATGGAAGCTGATGGTGCAGCCAGATTCAAAAAGGGGTCGGACACGTTTTTGAAGGAAAAGGGCATCAGTAGCTGCTGAGCATGGGAGTGAGGGGCACGGCCCCTGAATCAGAACTACCTGGGCTTTAAAGGGTGGAGGCTGCAAGGGAGAGAGCAACAGGGTCTGCTCTGTGCCGATGTCTCGCACAGGAGACTGGTAAGGATACGGACCCAGGAAATGACAATTCTTATCTTCTGATGTTCCAGCCGCCCCAGGACAGTGCTCAGACAGGGAGGTGGAGATGGTCTGCAATGGAAACCAACTGAATGCTCTTTCCCTGAGTCTCTGCTCTCGCCCCAGTGCTGTGAAGTTCTTTAATCAGAGAATCACAGACAATGAGGGTGGAAGGGACCTTAGGGGTCACATCTAGTCCAACCCCTGCTCCAAGCAGGACCAGCCCCAACTACATCATCCCAGACAAGGATTTGTCTACCTAGGTTTTCAAAATCTCCAAGAATGGAGATTGCACCACCTCTCTGGGTAACCTGTTCCAGTGCTTCACCACCCTCCTCGTGAGAAAGTTTATCCTAATATCCAACCTCGACTTCCCTTGCTGCAGCTTGAGCCCATTGCTCCTTCTGCCATCTGCCCCCACTGAGACCAGCCCAGCTCCGTCCTCTTTGCAGCTCCCCTGCAGGGAGGTGAAGGCTGCTATTCAATCCCCTCGGTCTTCTCTCCTCTACACCAGCATTTCTCAACCCGTGGGTCATGCCCCAAAAGTGGGTTGCAAGAATATATGAAAGGGTTGTGAATAAACTAAAAATGGATTCTCTTTTAATGGAGAAAAACATGGGAAACTGGCTTTTCCCTTGCAGGCTGCAAGGGAGAGACTAGAGAAACTGGACCTTTTCAGCCTCCGCAAGAGAAGGTTGAGAGGCGACCTTGTGGCTGCCTATAAGTTCATCACGGGGGCACAGAAGGGAATTGGTGAGTATTTATTCACCAAGGCGCCCCCGGGGGTTACAAGAAACAATGGCCACGAGCTAGCAGAGAGCAGATTTAGACTGGACATTAGGAAGAACTTCTTCACAGTTCGAGTGGCCAAGTTCTGGAACGGGCTCCCAAGGGAGGTGGTGCTCTCCCCTACCCTGGGGGTCTTCAAGAGGAGGTTAGACGAGTATCTAGCTGGGGTCATCTAGACCCAGCACTCTTTCCTGCCTGTGCAGGGGGTCGGACTCGATGATCTATTGAGGTCCCTTGCGACCCTAACATCTATGAATCATCTATGAATCTATAAGGGGCTGCTTGGGGCCCCCCTGCCCCACACACCGGAGGGCTGGGGGCAGTGGGTCAGGAGTGAAGGGCGCTGGGTCAGAACTGGCCATCGATGTTTACAAATGGTCCTGGTATAAGAAAGGTTGAAAACCACTGCTCCAGGTGAAATCAGCCCAGTTCCTTCAGCCTCTCCTCACCAGTCCTGCCCCCAGCCCCACAACCATTTCATTGCCTCTGCTGGACTCTTTGCAAGTTGTCCACATCCTTTCTATAGTGTCCAAAAGTGGCTTCCCGATGTGGCCTCCCCAGTGCTGAATAGAGGGGAAGAATCACTGCCCTCGATCTGCTGGCAGCGCTCCTACCAGTGCAGCCAGGATTTTACAGATTTCATAGACATTCAGGCTGGAAAGGACCTCGGAAGCTCAGCGAGTCCAGCCCCTGCCCCAGGGGCAGAAAGTCAGCTGGGGTCATAGGATCCCAGCAAGAAAAACATCCAGATTTCTCTTGAAGGCATTCAAAGCTGGCACCAAGGGCACACTGCTGGCTTGTGTCCATCTTCTTGTCCCCTGTCACCCCCAAGGTAGAGCCCATCCCGTGCGAGAGGATGAACAGCAGAGCATTCAAGATGTGTCACCCCCAGAAGCAGGGAGGGAGCAGCTGTTCCTTCTAACCCCCATTGGAGGTGCAGGAAATACTCACCTGAGGGATGATCCTTGGAAACTGTGGGCCAAATTTACACTTGGTGCATAGCGGATGGAGTCCTACCCACTTGCACCGGCTCTGAACCGGTGCAGAAGACAGCTTGGCTGCTGCTTTCCAAGGGAACAGGAACTTCCCTGAGGTCCCACCTGGAAACACGTCTCTGCCTCCGCCCCAGCCAAGAGATCTTGGAGAATAAACTAGGCTCCAGGCAAGGAGGAGGAAGATGGAGCTGCAATTAGCTGGCGGCGCTCTAATGCGACTGCATTCAGCGCTTCCCAAGCCCCCAGCGCTGCCTAACTGCTGCTCTCACAAAGCGCTCCACTGAGAGCCTCAAAGCAAGGCACAATAGATCAATCACCCCCCGGCATTCAGTCCCACCTGGGCTGCTCGTCTCTGCAGAGCAGAGAATGGGAACAGCTCTTTCAATCAGGCAAAATTCAAACTGAAAGGAGATTTCTTTTCCTTCGGTATCAGCGGAAACCGATGCCGGAGCGCAGAGGCCTGCCCAGCATCTTGCACTTGGCTTTCCATGGCTTTCCAAACCATGGGAGCACATGGAAATCTGTCTCTTTTCTGTCTCCTCTTTATCAATCATTCCTGGAAGCACAAGGGCTTGTGCTGGGGCTGGCATTATGGGCATTGTTGGCAATACCACGTGGCCCAGAGGTCGGCCTAGCATTAGCATGCATTTGCCACCATCCGGGATAATACGTCTGCCGGTTTGTCAGGTGCCGAAGGGGCTGAATGAGTTTTTGATTGCTATAATTGCCACAAATTGGCTGCTTGAGAGGCTCTGGCTCACAAGGAGGCTCTGGGCGGATTAGACTTGCCGATCATTTCCCTTTGTGCCACATGTATGAGATCGTTGGCGGGCGATTACGGCTTTGAATAAGGTGCTGATTTGCATTCCCTGCCTGGGAGAAAAGCCTTTTCCTTTGAGGGAACAGGCCCAGGAGGTAAGTTGTTGGCCCAGTTCAGAGAGCAGGGTTGGTCTCCGCCATGCTTTGGGAGCTGAGATCCGGGGCCTTGTCCGGCCTCTGAAATTGGCTGCAGAGTGGTCACTCCATCGCTTTCAGCCTCAGTTTCCCCACTCTGTAAAATGGGAGGTGAGGACTCTTCTCCGCCTGATGGTGCGGGTGAGTTGATGACCATTCCCACAGCATTGGAGATCCTCAGAGAGAAGATACCATGGAGGGGCAAATTGTTATTGCATCTCGCTATTTAAATATCCAGAAAGCCACTTCTGGGATACAAAAGATCAGCTTCTCTTTCAATATAACTTCTCCCGCCGTGCTTCCAAAGCCCACGGGGCCCAGCCTGTCCTCTTCAGACCACATGAGCCGTTCCTCGCACACATGGGATAAGGGTTTTTGAACCCAAAAGCCTGCTTAATAATTGTTTTCCAACTATTTAAGTTGGTCTAATAAAAGATATCAGATTCACCCAACGAACCTTGTCTGCCATGGGATAAGCGGCGCTTACTCTTTTGCTTAGCAGTGGACCCGTTTCCCGTGCGAAGGGCTGAGGCTGGCTGCTGCAGATGTGCAACAAGGACTCCAAGCCGGCTTCTTGTGTACATCTGGTCTTTCCTTTGGACCACCTCCTTCTGCTGGATTTAGAGCAAGGATCTTGGCTGTCCTGCCCCTGTGACTTTAGAGAGCTCTAACAGGTCATTAATTTAGCTTAAGCGATGCCTGGACCACAGTGCTCAGTCTGCCCGGAAAGGCTGCAGAAACGGCTGCACCCCGAATGGCTGCAGAAATGCTCCTGGTGCCGGCTGTTTCCTCCATTGGTGTTTTCTGCCTTGATCATCATAGGACATTGGACTGGAAAAAACCATTTCAGTTAACTCTCCCTTCCTGCAATTGAAGCCTGTTGCTTCTCGCCCGGTCCCCAGGGCAAGCAAGTTCTCCCCCCCTCCATGTACCACCTTGTACATATTTGAAGACTCTTCTCAGCTTTCTCTTCTCTCAGCTAAACGCGCTCAGTTCTCTCCAGTCTTTTCACATGTTTTCCAGGCCTCTTAGATCATTTCTGTTTTTCTCCTCCAAATGGCTCACCCCTTTCTTGAAGCACGGTGTCCAAATCTGCAGCCTCATTAGTGCTGTATAATATGGCTTCTAAAAGGCAAAAATCAAAACCCTTTTCTCTCAAGGGTTCATGAAATTCGCACCTAATTTTAAATTAATAAGCCCAGCAAAGATCTGAGCTTGTAGGCTCAAGAGACCCGACTCCCCAAGAGGGATGAACTAGCCCCCAACACGGGGGGATTTTCTACCAGTAAATCCAAAGGAGAAGAGAGAAAACATGGGTTTTGTTTCATCACACATGGATTTCAGTCAAGCAATATGAAGCTTAAAAAGGATTAGTTTGCAGGCAAATATGTTTTCTACCAATTAGGAGCCTGGAAGCACTGAACCCAGGATGTCAAAATGGAGAGGGTGTTTCCCACACGTTTCCAGCTCAAATGAACCCACCGCTAACTTCTGGAGGAAAAGTAAGTCGTTGGATCCATCCCCACTGTAACCAGGAGAAATTCCTTCAGGGCCAAGCTTAGACCAGAGTTTGGATGTATTTTAACTTGACTGTCTGGAAAGGGAGACTAAGCATGAAATATTCAACAGCCTGAGAAAGAGGGTTGTGAAAGATGAGATGGGCTTGATGTCTGTCTGCTTGCAAGCACCGTTCTCTGCAGAGACCTGAATTAAATCAGTCCAAACGATGGAGCATTTCGGTGGCTCATGCTCTTGCATCTGCTGTGTTGGGTGGCTGGCTTCCTAACGTGGGGTCTGAACCAGTGACACAATAGGCATGGGTCAAGGGGGAATACACTGGTGCACGCGTACCCCCTTTTGATTCCTGCTCCACCCGGAGCTTAAAACCAACTGCCTGGCAGTGACAGCAGCATTTCTAGTTAGGCAGCCCTAAGGGACTTGCTTGACTTTATGACTCGGTATCATCTGCCTGATCTTTTCAAACTCTTCATTCCCCAGGTGTTAATTAACGGCCTTCCTGTTCCACCAATCAAGCTCATCTTTGCTCTGCAATTCGTTGTCTGGTCACTGCTCCTGCAAATGAAGCTCCTCTTTCACAGCCCTGCAAATTGTTTTTAACTCATTCCAATGCCGTTCTACTCGGTTTTGCAACAGAATAATGCAGCCCTAGGCTCCTCTCATGTTAATAAATCTTCTAGTTTATGTATAACTGGAGGAAACAAAATGTGTTGGGCTATATAGGATGATGTACCTCACCATCTGCACCCCGCTTTTCAAAGTTTTGGATCCACCCATGGGACACAAAACTTCCTTTCCTGAATCCTGGAGAATTAGGACCCTTCTGAGACTGCCCAGAGTGCCCTCGTGTCTTGCAGTCAAGCTCGGCAAGTTTTGTCCGATCGCGTGCACCCTCATCCACAGCCCTTTAAGGAGAGCTGCCCTACCATAGGCATAGCTGCAAGAGGCTCTGGGACTTGGTGGAAATTCCTCCTTGCAGCCCTATATCCTCTGCAACTAGACTCAAGCCTAGTCTGACTCAGTGATTAGTTCCAGGGAGTGAAGACCTGGGCAAGACTCTCCATCTCACCTGTTTCATGGTGGGATGTATCAGCACAACAGCCCAATTTATTCCTTTATGCATGGGTCTAAGGTCCAGATCCTAACAAAAGTAAGCAGACTTCTCGGTCCCATGCCCCAGCAATGAGTCCACAGCACAATTTATCGCTGAGCAGAGAAACAAGCACTTGCCCCCACTTTCTAGACCCGTTCCCATAGGACTTTTTAAGCCTGGTTCAACATCCAAAGTCTGGGGAAGATTTGATCCAGGGATTTGGTCTGTGGCTCTTGCAGACTGCAAATGAAGCCAAGATGACCCAGAACGCTCACGGCCTTCCCGAATAACCGGAGCTCCCTTCAGTTTGCGACCAGGCTAAAAAGACAGGTGAATGCGATATGTTTGGGGGGGTTTGCTTCGAACAGCTTGCAGAATTGCCAAGAGAGGAACAGTGCCCAAAAAATAACTTTCCAGCTTTTTAATATCACCTGGAACATTAAACCCAAACTCCTACTACACCTGAGTTTCCCATTATCCAGCCCTCAGCAAACTTTCCCTCTCTTTAGAAACCGAGTTAAGTTTTCATAGGTCAAATGCATCTCTGGGGAGTGGGAAAATGCGATCTCTTTTCGTTTTATGTTGGACGGGTGTTGTAGAAAATCTGTGGTAATCTCTTTGTGTACGTTGTGTAATGTCTGGATTTCTCCGGAGAGTGGGGAATTTTGCCACGGATACAGAAAAACGACGGAGTTACTTAAAAGGATGAGCCAACGTCAAATCCAGCTGCGGAGCCATCAGGGCAGGAGCAAAAAAGTGGCTTGGAAGGAGTGATGTTGACCTTGGTGAAATGCTGGCAGGATTTGCCCTTATTTCTATGAGAAAAATGTATCTGCGGCGCTGGGAGGAAGGCAGGTTGTCATAGATCTGGAACCAGCCAGGAAATGACAATCGTTGCGTATACAGCCAGAGATGCCACATTAGCATATTGGCATTTGGATGATACCGTTATCTCGCTCAGAATTATTAATTAACAGTAATTTCAGGTTCTCTTCCTCCTCTTCTGTCTCAGCGTCCTTGTTCCTTTCCTGCCATCATCATTTGTTTTGTTCCTGCCCGTCCTCTCCCTCTGCCCGCCCCAAGACGCGGTGGTCTTTGGTGAGTGGGGGGTGGCAGGGGAGATGCGTAGGGGCGGAAGGGATGGACGTGCACGTCCTGCCCTTGTCTCCTAAAAGCACCCGTGGGAAAGGCGGCTCATGCCAGGCAGATAAGGGACGGGCGAGGCGGGAGCAGAAGAAAGGCAAGATTACAGAGCCGTCCCACACAATTCACCGCTATCCGGGCTAGCAGCCTGGCAGGCATTCGCAAGTGCGTGGCTCTGATAACGAGACCCGCTTCTGTGCCAATGTCACAACGGCCGCAAAGTTATTCAGGCAACAAAACCCAACCGAACAAAGCAGGCCACATTGTCTCTCGGGGCCGGAAAATATGTCTCCGGCTCCTGCCCAAGCCTGGAACTACTGCAAGAGCCAGTTAACTCTTTAACGGGGAAGTGCAGCCAAACACCTGCTGCGGTTGGGCACACGGAGGAGATGCATACGTGAGCGAGCACACGCGGGTACATGGGATGCCAGGCTGTGCGCACGCCCCTGTGCGAGCGATGAGTAAGAGGCTAATGCGTAGAAGAGAGGAGGCCAGGTCCAAACGGCCCCCAAAGCTCAGGGGTGCTCAGGTTGGAGTCGGGCTCTGCTTTTTGGGCAGAAGAGGGAAAAAGATGTGCTTTGAACTCAAGTTTCCTTGAGTGGAAGTGACAGCGGTGTGAGAGGCAGTGAGGTCCAGTGGCCACAGCAATGGCCTGGCATTAGGGACATGGGAGTTTTGCTCCTGCTCTCACGTGTCACCGCAGAAAGTCACATCTCCTCTATGTCCTCTACAGCCCCCAATCTGTTGGCTGTTTCCTACTGATGTCCGTGTTACTGTGACACTACCATGCTATTGTGCTATTGTGACACTATGGTGCTATTGTGACCAAAGTACTAATCGTGAGCAACTGGGGGCATCTGGCCTCCGAGGACAGACCCCGTCCTCCCCGACAGACGTCACATCCTTAGCTTCATCATCCGCTCCAGCTGTGGATCCGGTTTCCAGTATGGACTGTTGCTCCCTTGGTTGTAATGGAAGAGGGGGGTGACAGCAAATTGCAGCCTCTGCATCGATTAAGGAAATGTGATTTCTTCCTAGGTTATTTTAACAATCCCTAAAGAAACATTCCAGAAATGATGAAACTTCACTCAAAGAAAAAAAAAAGCAATCTTAGAAATATATCCGAGCCAGGGCATGCAGCATTCTCATTTAACTGAAATGAATTACGGACCTGAATGGAGCTATAAAATGGGATGAGACTTATTTGAGTATTCCTCTCCTAGCATTAAAGGCTGTTATGATTTAAGATATAAATGAATGAGGAGATTTTCCTTGTAATGAGATTAGTCCCTCTGAATGGCTCGTTATGGATAACTTGGGAGATTAGAGAAGGAAAAGTTTCTGTGAAGCACTTTTGGAAAATACCATGTCAGAAATCGATACGCTCCTGTCTGCACCATTGGCTCTTTTAAAGGAAAATCCAGCCTGCCTCCCAAGTCCAAATCATTCCTTTAAAGCGGCACTGTCGTCTGAAAAGGCTGCCTTTGAATTTAAGAGTTTGTAACGACAAGGATGACAACAACAAAAGCAAGGGGTTTAGAAAACCTGATGCATCCTCTCTAAGAAATGCCTCCCCTGCTGAAATCAGTGAAGATATATTTCTGCTTCTTGGGTGGAAGGAATCTGAGCAGACGGGCCACTGATTTATACTCAAGAGATTGCAGCTATCTTGGAAATGGAAATGGAAAACAGCCTGCTTTCCAGCTTGAGAAGCAAACAAGAGCCAGACCATCAGGGGAGTCTGGACCTGGGAATTCAAGCCCAAATCCCCCCATGTTTGTAGGGGGCCGGCTTTGAGACTTCAGTATTTCCCTTCTTATCTTGCTAAAGACACATTTAACACGGCTGTTTTCTCCCCTCTTCAGTCTGAGCAAGACTTGACCTGGACTTATATACAACTCCCAGCTCTGCTGGTGCTGGGGAAATACTATTCAATGCAAGATTGTAAAAAGAAATAAATAAGTAGAAATCAGCCTGGTTGCATTTTTCCCGTTGGTGGGAACGCAGAACGTGAGTCAGCTGCATTGGTTGGCGGTCAATTAGATGATGTGGGCTCTTTGTTCGTGAGCCCAGGTGTTTAACAGCACGCAGAGGGATGCTTTGTCTATGTATGGCTTGCCCTCATTAATTCAGTATTTTTCTATTTGCTGGGATTTATAAAATGCACAAATCCTAATGTCCTCAAGTCAAACCCAAACCCACGGACATCAGCAGCTTTGTGATGGGAATCTGACAGGGAGGCTGGAGCGAGCTGCCCTTTCAGGCTCTGGACAGGCCATGGAGACAGGGTCTGTCGTGGACTCCCGTGGCCCACGGCAGGTCTAGACAGTGAAGTGGTTAAAATGCTGAGCACCAGCCTCCAGTCTGCTGGACTACTTGACATGTCTTCATCTCAAATGCTTGTTTGAGATGGAAAACAGCCTTTTTCTGTATAAGACATGGATATGTTTTGTTTCAAAGTTTTCCCTTTTCCTAAGAGAAACTTGACTTTGTTAGCAGGCTTTCTTCACTAAACAGGACAAGTGCCCCAATATTTTCTTTTTCTTTTTTTTTAATCCAAGGTTGAGGGGTTGGGGGGTGTTCTCCCTTTCCTAATGCATCCTGGAAAACACTGGCCATTGCAACACAGATAAGGTTCTTTGGGTGAATCTGATATCTTTTATTAGACCAACTTAAATAGCATGTCTAATATAAACTTAAATAGTTGATCTAATAAAAGTTATCAGATTCACGAAGAACCATGTCTGCCTGTATCTTTAGACCAACCCAGCTACAACCTACACCCCTGGCCATTTCAAAGCTCTCTGTGCTGCCCACCGTCACGCGGTGAGGGGACAGTGAGACTGATGCAACAATGGGAAATGTTAAGGGTTGCTAGTATGGACACATGCACTTCCACCCTCTTCACCACCTTCCTGGGGTGGTATCCGCTTTGCAGCTATGGTAATTAATACACAGCTTTGTGCTAGGGCTAACAAGATCTTACCAATGCTGCTGCAGGCACTGAATGCCTATAAGCAGACATGAATAGTTATGCTTGCATGCAACGTCTAGGAGAATGGAAAGGACTGAAGCATCTTCCTATGCTTTCGATCATTGGGAGTCTCCAGGTATAGAGAGTGTGGAGCTGGGTAGACAGAGGCATTCTCCAGGCACAGAGGGGATGCAGTTGAGTAGACAGCAGGCCTGTGCGAGTAGGCAGATATTTGATCCAGCTTCGGATCTGGCTGCTTCGGATGCCACGGATCCAATTCAGACCTCCGGATCAGTTTCCCACTTCGATCTGGCCAAAGCAGCTCCAAAGCTTCGGAGCCACCTCGGAGATCCAGCACAGGGGATCGGTGCAGGGGTTTGAGGGAAACTGCACCCCAAATTCTTGAAAGCAAAACTCATGTCACGTGTATGTGTGAAACTTGGCATGCTTTGTGGCCTCTCCAGGGGCCACCACCCCTGCAGTTTTCACTCCTCTGTGGTGTAACACATAGACATGACATGAGTTTTGCTTTCAAGAATTTGGGGTGTAGTTCCCCCCGAACCCCTGCACCGATCTTCTTGACACTTGTCAGGCTTCATGCTCTAAGCAGAGGCTACAACCCCTGAACATTTCATCTAAATCAGACAAAAAGCAACAAAGTTATAGATATTTCATTGATTCCCCATTATACCCTATGGCCAGATCTCTGAAGTGGCTCTGAAGCTTTTCCAAAGTGGTTCAGAAGCTCTGAACCACTCCAGAAAACCTAACGAAGCCAGTGCTTCAATCCAGACATGCTGCTTTGGACGCCAAAGCATCCAAAGCTTCTCCAGATCAAAATCATGGTCCAAAGCCTCGCACAGCCCTAGTAGACAGAGTCTTTCTCCAGCTATAGAGGGTATGGAGTTGGGTAGACGGGGTCATTCTCCAGGCATATAGGGTGGAGTTGGGTAGACAGAGTCTTTCTCCAGGTATCGAGGGTGTAGAGTTGGGTAGAAGGAGTCGTTCCCAGCTAAAGAGAGTGTAGAGTTCAGTAGACAAAGTCATTAGGAGCTGATGAAACTCAATCAGCTATATTTCCAATTTGGATTGCAAATTGGCTGAAGGGTCATACTCAGAGGGTGGTGGTGGATGGGTCATATTCATAGATTCATAGATTCATATCTATGAATCTATGAATCTATGACCTGGGGGGAAGTGGGCAGCGGAGTGCCCCAGGGCTCGGTCCTTGGGCCCGCACTGTTCAATTTCTTTATCAGCGATTTGGACGACAGGGTGAAAAGCAACCTGTTCAAATTTGCTGATGATACCAAAATTTGGGGTGAGGTGGGCACACTAGTAGGGAGGGAAAGACTGCAGCAAGACCTGGATAGGTTGCAAGGGTGGGCTAACAAAAACAGGATGTGTTTCAATATGGACAAGTGCAGGGTGCTGCACTTGGGCAGTAGTAACCGGCAACACACTTATAAGATGGAAAACTCCCTTCTTGAGAGCACGGAGGTAGAAAGGGATCTGGGAGTCATCACTGACTCCAAGATGAACATGGGCCGACAATGCGAGGTCACGGTCGGCAGGGCTAACTGGACCCTATCGTGCATCCACAGGTGCATCTCAAGCAGGTCCAAGGAGGTGATCCTCCCCCTCTACGCGACACTGGTCAGGCCGCAGCTGGGGTACTGTGTCCAGTTCTGGGCGCCCCGCTTCAAGAGGGACGTGGACAACATGAAGAGGGTCCAGAGGAGGCCACCCACATGATCCGGGGACAGCAGGGCAGACCCTACAATGAGAGGCTACAGGACCTGAACCTGTTCAGCCTCCACAAGAGAAGGCTGAGGGGGGACCTTGTGACCGTCTATAAACTCACTAGGGGGGACCAGAAGGGTTTGGGAGAGACCTTGTTTCCCCTAGCGCCCCCCGGGATAACAAGGAATAACAGCCACAAGTTGTTGGAGAGTAGGTTTAGATTAGACATCCGTAAGAACTACTTCACAGGGCGGCTAGGATCTGGAACCGACTTCCAAAGTTGGGAAGTGGTGCTGGCTTCTACCCTGGGGGTCTTTAAGAAGTGGCTCGATGCCTGCCTGGCTGGGGTCACTTGAGCCCAGTTTTCCTCCTGCCCAGGCAGGGGGTCGCACCTGAAGATCTGCAAGGTCCCTTCCGACCCCACTTCTGTGATTCTATGATTCTATGAATCCTTAGCCTCAGACCCCTCCACAAATAGTCCCCACAAGGCCAACTCAGGGAGGAAGTGTCTCTGCTCATGCTATACCCACAGGTTGGCTAAACTGAGGCCGTCCTCCGTCACGGCTGTCACTTTGCCATTTACCAAAGCTAACCTCGCTTGGAAATTAAAATAATAAACAAAGCAGCACCCCAGCTGTACAGCAGCTCGTGGATCATTATGGCTCCGAACGCAGGCTGTTATCACTTCACGCCGAGCAGAAAAGACACGCTTGAAAAATGGATCTGGCTTTGACGGCAATTATTTCAACATTAGCTTTCTATTTTGCTTCAAATAACCCACTTGCTTTCCCTCAGCTCATCATCTCCCTCCGGAAAAGGGGGGCAGGGGGAGGGGAAGAAAGCAACAGGACAATTATATGCATCTTAAAAATGCAGACAAGGATGTTGGTATTTAAATCCCGGTAAAACAAACACATTTTAGCCGCCTCACTGCAAGCGCATTTGTATCGAGTGCGTGTTTACAGCAATCATCGATAACAACAAGGAAAGATGAGATATTGTCAGGAGCCTGAGCATTAGCAGAGAGCAAAAAGTGTCTCTAACAAGCTGCTTGATGGCATTGAATGATTGGAGAAAGGCCGTGCGGGTGAGTGAGCAAATGTGTGATTAGGGCTGTGTCTGTGATTGTATATGTTGGCATGCATCTCGGTGTGGGTGGGTGTGAGTATGTGCATGTGCATGTGCATGCATGTGTGTGTGTGCAGAAGCATGTGTGTGGAGAAGAGAAGACTGAGGTGGGACTTAAAAACAGCCTTGAACTCCCCTGCAAAGAGGATGGAGCTGGACTGGTCGCAGTGGGGGCAGATGACAGGACAAGGAGCAATGGGCTCAAGCTGCAGCAAGGGAAGTTGAGGTTGGGTATTAGGAAAAACTTTCTCCCTAGGAGGGTAGTGAAGCACTGGAACAGGTTACCCAGAGAGGTGGTGGAGTCTCCATCCTTGGAGGTTTTGAAGTCCCAGGTAGACAAAGCCTTGGCTGGGATGATGTAGTTGGGGTTGGTCATGCTTTGAGCAGGGGGTTGGACTAGATGTGACCTCCTGAGGTCCCTTTGCACCTTCATTTTCTAGGATTGTATGATCTGAAGACAGAAGAAGAGCTTGTGCAAGTATCTGAGGTGTTGATCTGTGTGTGGTTGGAAGCCTTGCTCCTGAGAGGGAGAGGGGACAAATGACGAGGCAAAGACATTTGAAAGCTTGCTTGCTGCAGAACCCAGGAGCAGGCAGAAGTGTGGGGACATTCAGATGCTCACAATCTGATATTTTGTGCCACCTTGTGTGTTGTGGAAAACGAGGCTTCCTTTCTGCAGTGCCCCTTCTAGGGACGGTGCTTGACCTGACTTGCAAGTGCAGCAGATGTCAGGTACAGGACTGTGAAGCTTGCATAACACACAGAGTTTCCCTGCCCTGAGCAAAGCCATCTCCAGGACGCTTGTGATGGAGCAAAGTGCAGAGCAATAGGTTTTCCATTAAAAACAGCATCCCCATCTGGGAAAGAAGGAAGTCATTTGGGTCCAGCCAGTAAAACACGATCAATTGGTTCACTAATTAACACACAGAAGATTCAACCTGCAGTGGGTGGGAGTAGAAATCACTGCCCTTGGATTGCTCTTCGGGGTGCAACATGAACTGAAGCTGTGGGGCGTATGTACATGCCACGGTTTTTGCCCTTTCCTGTGCTGCAACTGCGTGTCTGTTTGCACAGCGGGATTTCCCAACTCTTTTAAAATCTTCCTTGTGCATTAAAGTAAAATTCCTCGGATGTAGTTTTGCCAGCTAGTTCCTAAATGACTCGTCTCCCAGCTGGAAGGGTCTTGTGCTCCTAAAGCTGGGCAGTATCAGGAAAGAAGCCAAAGCCTGGAAGGTCCCTGGAGATTGAACCTCTTGCTCTGAGACATGGTCCTGCCAAAAGAGCCCTGGTGCTCTCTGGAACAGAGGTGTGAGGAAGTTGGCATTGCAGCTGGCTGTGGCAGGGTCAGGGGATCTACCCTTGGCATCTCAAGCCCTTTAGCAGTCAGATTTGCCCGCTGTCACTCCCCAGCCTCTCTTACCTCCTATCTTTTTCCTTCCATGCCTTGAATGTATGATATTTAACTGGGGAAACTGCCTCCAGAGGCTGTGGTAGCCTCTTCCTTGGTTTCTTTCCCCTTGGCTAGCCCTCAGAGCTCCTCTGCCTCCAAAATCTGCATATAATTCCTCTTTAAGATGACCCTAGTTGTGCTGTAGAGCTAAATCATGGTCTCCATCCTCCCCTACAGCCATGCCAATACTGTGCAGGTGGTATTTGGTATCACTTTGGAGGGGCCATCTGGCCCCAACACAACACTTGGCCTCCTCAGGCCTCAAACCTTTGTTGGAGCATTAGCCTTCGCAGCTCCAGCCCCTTTGCTCTGGCTGTGCCCCCATAGCCTAGGACCTCAGCTTCTGGACCCCAGCCCCATTTTGGCCCTTCTCTGGCTCTAGGTCTCTGTCCTGTCTTGCTTGGTCTCCATTCCAGTCCCTTGGGGTCCCTGGCCCAGGCAAGGCTCTGAACTGGATGCCTCTGAGGTGGCCCCATGGCTTTCCTACCTCCCCTATAGCCACAACCTTATTCTCCTCCAGTTTTAAACTTAAGCAAAACAGAAACATAAGCAAACCACTTTCAACTAAAGTTTTTCCCCCAATCTGGGTAAGTCCCGCACCACCAACTATACTCCCCTTAGCTGTCTCAGTCTAGCCCTCTCAGGTAGGTCGAGTAGCTATGGGCCTGTTTCCTGCAGCTGTCTTCCCCAGGAGCTCCTCTCCCTACAGCATGCAGGGCCAGACTGTCCCTTCTGCCTCTAGCCCTGGGTTTATATGCCTTAAAACCCCGCCCCTTCCTGTCATGTGTCCTCCCCATCTTACACAAAGGTTTCCTCTGGACTTGAAGGCAGGCCTGTGCTCATCTGCTGCAGCCCCCAGACTGCCAGCTTAGCCTGCTTAAAGTACCAGGAGCCTCTGGCTCTGGGTTACAGGCACGAATAAGTGCCATTACACTCCCAACCCTATCGAGTAGCCACGGGTCAGGGCTTGCTTTCGACTGTCTAACAACAAATCCCTGACTTTGCATTTGGAAAGGCCTTTCCAAACCTGACCCCAAAGAACAAGGTTCAAGCCAAGGCAAAAAGAGACAAAAGCCTTTCTTTTATGCCCCACGAGTTGCCCCAACACGTCTCATTTCATTGAAGGAAAAAAGCAGAAAACGCCCATTTCGGTTTGATCCAAACTGGTTTGTATTTTAGCCGTAGAACCGAAATGTCCAGTGATGGAGACTCTGCACCCTCCCTAGTTAATCTGCTCCCGTGTTCAACCACCCTCATCATTACAAAGTTCCTCCTAATACCCAACCTTGTTAATTCCTCTCGTTTCAATTTAAGCCCATTACTTCGTGTCCTGTTCAGATGGCCAGTTCCAATGTTTGACCACCCGAATTCTGTATGGGTCAGCTCACCCATAAAGCGACTCTGTTTTGGAGAAAAAAAACAGCTTTGGAATATGCAGCCAGCTCCAGTAAATAAAGGATTAAATGTGCTTCTGAGTATACATTTGCCAAATGAAACCACGCACACAAATGAAGCCAAGTGCTGTCATGCAGAACGGCAAAAAAAGGGGATAAAGTTCTAGTGCATGGAGCGGTGCAACGTGGTAGAAAATTGCCTTGTAAGAAGAACAACAGGTCACTGCACTTCCAGGGCAGGTAGGTAATTAAAAGCAGCCGTTTTAGCCAACCGGTTTTCAAAAAAACAAAGAAAAAAAGCGTGGAGTGTGTAAAACTGAAATACCTCAGACTTCGGAGACCTATTGATGTGCGTGCTTGTTTGGAACGAAAGCATTATCGCTTCTCTGCTGACAGATAACAGAGCAGCTCTCTGGAGGCTTTTCCAGATTTCCATCCCACCTTCTCCCTGGCTGAGAAAGCAGTGATGCAGGGTCAAGGTACTGCCCAAGGGAATATGACTCCTGGATGAATGAGAGCAGATTCTGCCCAGGACCTGGAAGAAACCCGCGTCTGCCCACAACCTGAGTCCACGGGGCTGCTTGCCGCCAGACTGAGCTCGCCCTGGCACCTTGCACAGCCTTCCTTCTTGCACCACATCAGTGCCTCAGGCTTTACCCCAATCCAGTCTCCCTCCATGCTAGAATTTGGTCCTTCCTGTCCATTGGCTTCCGGTTGCACTTTCATGCAAAGACGGCAGAAGCCCGGTCCCCTGGAAGGGCATCGGGAGTGACTGCAAACAAAATGGCAAAGAAATCATTCTAATAATAAATACATGCTAAAAGATTAATACCAAACTTGAATTGCAATGAGGATGGTGATGCATTATTCAGAAGCAGCCCCTGGGGTTTGTTTAGCAGCCGGCACTCCAGGGGCACCGACGCTGGTGCACGAATCTTTCCTGGCCCCGTTTCACGCGAAGACACAAGGGACTTGTCGACGTGTCAGGGGCCCTAACAGCCTGGGCTAATTGGCTAGTGGGTCACACCTGCCTGGGGCTTTGTCCGGCAGCCGTAACCCAGCCACACCTGATCGACGTGGGCACCTGACTTCCACTCTTGGACGCTGCCCCTGGATCCCTCTAGTCGTAGATCTGGTAACCGAGCCTCAGTCTCCCGGCCCCGTCTGTGTTTTGGGCTCTGCCCGGGGTCTCCCCCTCCAGCCTGGTAACCCAAGCCCTGACTCAGCCCATGTTTTAGACTATGCCTGTGGCCTCAGCCACCTCACCACTAAGCCAGACTGCCTGCGACCCAGTCCGTCACACTAAACTAGTGTTTTTTATTGCAATAATATATCGTGCCTCTGCTGCCACCCACTCAGCTCCAGCTCTCTTCACTAACAAAGAGAGCCCCTGGGGAGGAGAGGTGATGGCAATGACCCGTAGGCCTGTGCGAGTCGGCAGCGATCCAATCCGGCCGTTTCAGATGCCAGGGATCTGATCCGGATCTCCGGACCGGGTTTCCGCCTCGATCCGGCCGAAGCTTCGGAGCCACCTCAGAGATCCGGCCATAAGGTATAATGGGGAATCAGTGAAATATCTATAACTTTGGGTTTTTGTCCGACTTGGATGAAACGTGCAGGGATGCTCTGCTGAGAGCATGAAACCTGCCAAGTTTTAAGCAGGGATTTGGGAGGAACTGTACCCCAAATTCTTGAAAGCCAAACTCATGTCATGGCTGTGTGTTACAACACAGGGGGGTCAAAACTGCAGGACTGGTAGCTCCTACTGAGGCCACAAAGCATGCCATGTTTCAAGAGGATCGGTGCAGGGGTTTGGGGGGAACTGCCCCTCAAGCTGCAGACAAGCAAAACTGGTGCCATGGGTACTGTGGGACTGACTGTGTCTGTCTTGGGGCAGGGAGGGGGGACACTGCTGCAGGCCTGGCTGCTAAGCTGCTGTGTTACCAGTTACTTGGCAGGCTTCATGCTCTCTGCAGAGTCTACCACCCCTGAAAAATTCATCCAAATCGGACAAAAAACAACAAAGTTATAGATATTTTATTGTTTCCCCATTATACCCTATGGCCGGATCTCCGAGGCGGCTCCAAAGCGCTTCGGGAAGCCAAACGAGGCCAGCACTTCGACCCGGATGAGCTGCTTTGGACCCCAAGCTCTGTCCAAAGCCTCACACAGCCCTACTGAGCTGTGCAGTTGCTTTGCATCACTTACAGCTGCTCCAGGTGGGGTTAGGCAACACCCAGCTGTTGCAGGAGCCCTGCCTACACTAGGCCTCCAAGCGTTGCTACTACTAAGGAACCAGCAATAAGGCCCAAATACTCAACCTAAGCTCCTGAAGGCAGGTGCCTTCAAATACATAGATGCCCATCATACTTCGTGAAGCGAATGAATGTCAATGAACTGCCTGACATACCCAAAAGACTTGCCCAGCAAAGCAAACCCAGGATTCCTGACAGTGGGTCCCCTGCTCTAGCCTGGGGTACATTATGGTCGGCATTCAGGGCAGACAGGATGTATGAATACACATGGTTTGAAAAGCCAGGCAAAAATAACGATAAAAAATCAAAGGCAATAAGGAAAGCAACATCCCTTTATGCCCCCACTGTCCCTCCAGCCAGCTTCCTGCAGCAGAAGTCTCCAAAGCCATAGGCGGATGCCACCCTGCCTGTCGCTGAGTGAGCAGTGAGATCCCAAAAGCACCGGGCACGTGTGTGCTGATGAGAAAACGATGGTGATTGTGCACTGGGTTGCGTGACAAGCAATTTCTCCGCACCCCGTTAAAGCCCGGCGTGGCTGCGTGGTGGGAGGAATGTGTCAGTCGGATCCAGTGACTTAATGAAATCAGTGAAGGAGAGATGAAGAGCCCACACAAGCTGATGGGAACAAATCAGCACGTCTGCTGATTTCGTGGCCAATTTAGAGACTTTAGTGGCTACCGCTGTGTGGGCCCCAAGCACGATGTTTTTCCAACCCTCCCTTGCCTTCAAGCATTAGATATAATGATTTATATCCTGGTATCCCTAGGAAGCCTCAGTCGCCAGCCAGGGCTTCATTGTACCAGGCCCTGGACACACACAGAGCAGAGAAACCCCCTGTAGCAAACAGCTACAGCCAAAAGAGACATCCAAGCAGCGTGATCATCAATCAGGCCAGCTCTGCTTTCTGATGAAGAGGGTTGGTGGGTGAGCACAAATAGCTTCTTTAAGGATCATACATACATACAGCCAGCGCAAATCCCTTGGCCAACGGCACAGCATCTGCCTAAAACAACCCTCAAAGCCCCTCCAGCATGGTATTCTCCAGAGAGGATATTTTGCAGCCAGACATGGATCCCAAGGGCTTTCTCCTTAAAAATGAGTGACCTCAGGAGGTGATGAACTGGGGTGCACAGGGCACCAGCTGACCAGACCCATCACTCAGACCTCAAACTGGATTGCTTTGCAAGTGCATCATTGGGGCTTGGGTGAGGGCAGAGCAAGAAGCGCAGTAATGCTGTAGAAAGAAACCCTAGTTTTACAAAAGACTTCTAAGGAGCAGGGAGCATGAGACATGCCTCCCCCAGAAAAGGATTGAATTTCTTTCCCTCTCCCTCAAGATTCGTACAGTGCTCCTAAACATGACATGGGAGCCGCTGAGACTTCAAAGCTAATTTCACGGGAGTCTTTCCCAATTTTCCAGAGCCAAGGGATGCTCTCGGCACAATGCAATGCAGCATCTCGGACACTGGCTGTGTTGCACGAATACAGGAGTCAAGCACAACTCCCATGCGATGGTGGACAAGTTGCTTCCTTTGCCCGTGCCTCAGCTTTCCCATCCAGGACAGCACACCTCGCTGTGCCTATGCTCACCTCGTGGGGACAGGAGCCAGCTCTTTGCTCTGTGTTTGTACCTCACACAATGGGCTCCGTGATCGGGGCTCCTAAGACGATGCAAATAAATAAGAATAATTATTATACCCAAAGGTGTGGCTGGGTTTGGTGACTCCACCCATGGAAAATGCTGAAAGAACCTTAATTCAGCAAAAAGCACAAATCATGGTTGCCCTGATGTTATCCCAGGGGCAGATCAACATGGACTGTGGGGTTTCTGCAGGGGGGTCTGGCTCTCTTGAGCGTATTTAGCAAACCACCTCCTATCCTTGCCTTGGAAAGACATTGGCAGGGCCCTCGTCTCCTTGCTTTACCTGTGGCAAATTAAAAGCTGCTCTGATGTTTCAGGCACGGTGCCTGGGAGTTGTGTGGGAGGGTGACTCCCGAAGATTTTAAAAACAGGTTAGACCAAGACTTATCTAGGACGGTTTAGTTCGGGATGACCTGGCCTTGAGCTGGCATCAAGTGACCCCTGGGGTCCCTCCTCGCTCTACTCTTCTACGATCCTATGATTATTCCCTGCACTGAGCAGCACATCCAACATCAGGGATAGTCATCGGTCGTGAATGCAACGCCTCCTTAAAACACACGTGCCAGCCACTGGTGGGAAGCGGGATGATTTCACCGTGCCAGGGAAGTGCCAGTCAGTTGGCACAATACAGCCTGAGATCTTGTCCTATTAGAGCAATAGAAAATAAATACCATTTGTTAACATGCCAACAGTTCTTTACACTGGCTGATTAAAAAATAATTACCCTCAGCCATTATTAAGCACTCTTGCAAATGAGCTGTGGGAAGCTGTTACCGTGCGCTTAGCACAGAGTGTGTCTTGGTTGTTTCAATATTATTTTAATTAAGTATCTTGGTAAAAAGTCTTCTTAATGGAGCGTTGTTTTTAGAAACAGGCAGATGGATCCTGAGCTCCGTGAGCGGTGAAAAGTGGGACTCGCTTTGCCGCTGTCCGGAGAGTTGCTCCAGATTTACACCTGGGTGAAACCAGAATTTGGCCTATGTCTTCTTTTCATTTGGGATGTGAATGGCATTAGTCCTCAAAGCCATGTGATGCTCCTCAATTGGGAGAAGAGCTTTGTTAATGCCTGAGACTAGAAGCCAGGTTTTAGCTGACCCAGGTTATGTCACATGCTGTGGAAATTTGGGGCACCACAGCAGCCCCCACACACTTCTGCAGAGGTCTGGCCCCCAAGATGGCTCTGACTCCGGGGCCAACAAGCAGGTGAGGGAAAGCCCTCTGGAAGGAGAGCCCTTGTGCACAGGTGAGAGCGCACCATGACAGGTATTCAACGAGCAGCCAGCGTAGAGAGAAGAAAGGGCCGAAGGGCCAGTGCTGACTGCAGCGAGGGCTTGCTTCTGGGGCATCCCCTTGGCCACACTTGTTGGCCCAGCTCATGGGAGCAGACTGCTTATTCCCATGGCTTTCAGTGAGAGGGAGGACTTGCCCAAGCAAACACCTCAATAATCCCAGCACAAGCCCAAAGCAGATGCATGTTTGCCTCCTCCTCTCTAATGTGCACCCAAGGCCATGGGAAGGTATCTGGGCCACTTGCAGAAAGCTGCAGTCAGGAGGTCCCTGACCACCTGTCATCTCGCCAGCAGCACCTTCCATGGGCCCTTTGATCTCCACTTCTGACAGCCCCCGGAGAGCCCCTTGATCCACTTTCCTGTCTGCCCCAAGGGCTGGCACTGGGCAATTCCTTAGCCCATTTGCAGTTCTTATATTTGCAAGCCCCAGCCAGGCTCGGTAACGAGCAGCAGCCATGCAGGAAGTTCCTGTTGGATCTGCCTTCGCCCCTCGACACACATCTGGAATACCTCTCACCTTTTTTAACTGAGGCTTTTGCTGAGCTCTCCCCTGGCCCATTTCAATTATCTCTTGCCTGCCAGAAAATTAACTCAGCCAGTAAACGGTAGTGCCCTTCTCTCTACAGGAATCCCAGTGGCTCCTCGGAAATCAGTGCAGCTCCACCACTTTACACCAGCTGAAGACCTGGCCTCACCATTGCCCTTGACTTCTTGATTCTTGCTTAGCAAAGGGGAATTCTTTTTTTCAGTCTTTCTTCCCACCTGGATAAAAAGCCAACACATGCAATGGAGCGGCCCGATGCTGGCCTGCTAAATCAGAGCTAACTGCTTGCTCACGGCAGAGATTTCTGGCCAGAGCTGAATGCTGGGCCAGCCACGAGACTAACATTTCACGGGCTGGAAAGCCACAAAACCCAGAATTTTGTCTCTTTTTTTTCTCCCTGGTTCCTTTCCAACAGACCTCCACATTCAGTGTGGGGCACAAGCCACTATCAGAATGGTCTCTATTAACAAGGAGCTCACTAGTTTTTCCCCAATACACCCTCTGTCAATCATTAGTAGTAGTAGAGCTTACATACTATCTGTTTATCTACCATACTGCTATTATGCCCATTTTACAGATAGGGAACTGAGGCCAAGGCAGACTAAATGACCTGGCCAGAGTGACATGGGACATCTGTAGTGGCATTTATCCCACTGCCAGTTTCCTTGGCAAGTATTCACAATGTGGGGATGGTAGCAAAGGAGCTTTTTCCTTGTTACTACAAGGGCATGATGGAAGTCGAATGGACTTCTTGCTGGGTTTTGTTTGGGGGTTTTTTGTTGTGTTTTGTTTTGTTTTTTGATCAAATAGAAAAGTTTCTAAGGAAAAAAATCCCTTTGTAATCCAAAAAAAAGTTGATTCCCATACAAACTCTCGAAGCCTCAAAGCAAACAAGATAAAAAACAACAGGACATTGAAAACCGGAAAGATAGAGAGATGCCCCGATCATGGAGATGATGGAGATGGAGATATATTTCCAGTTTTCAACATCCTGTTGTTTTTTGGCTTGTTTGGATAGATAGATAGATAGATAGATAGATAGATAGATAGATAGATAGATAGATAGATAGATAGATGTGTGTATCTATATCTGTATATGTATATATGTATGTATGTATATGTATAAACATGTATACGTATATGTGTGCGTAGCTCTCAGATTTGGGGGAAGCTTCAGCTTTTTTTTTAAAAAACTTAAAAAAAACTTGTGAAAACTCCTTTGCTTCCAGGAAATAACAATTAACAAAATATACCGTTTAGACTTATAAAATACTACAGCTTCTGAAGAGCCCTACTGTGCACAATTAATTCAATATCACAGCATTAGGTGCTCAGTTACCGTCCTAGAGACAGCAGTGTGACGACCTAGAAAAATCGATTCGATTCATCTAGCTAGAAAGCTGGCTGAAAGGGTAGTTGCTGCCTGTAGCCCCTAGAAGTCAGGAGCACTTTGGGGCCATTCGCAGACCCGGCCCGCTTGTCAGCAGAGGCAGTGCTGGTGGAGCCACTTTCCTGGGGGCTCTCCCAGCCCCCCAGGAGAGGACATATCCCAGCGTAGCTGTTTCCATTCAGTCTCCCTCTTGCAGCTCCAGTTTTTTACAGGTGATTTGCCCCCTTGGTGCCAAGTGGGTTATTTATATGACGGTTGTGCCTGCCCCGTGGTGGCCGCGTTTCAGGGAGCGGGCCCCTAACCGCTGTCCAAACAGCCTGGCACAAGGTGCTGGGATCCCTCGGGATGAAGCCCGCTGGTTCAATGTGTGGCCCTATGAAGACGACTATTCTCTTCTCTCCAGAAAGCCAAGCGGGTCATTTCCAAAGCAGTTTCTTTAATGCAGCGGCTCTTCCGGCCCATTTCATCCAGAGCAAGACCGCTTCATTTGCAGCCTGGCCTGAGGCAACCAGGGTTACCTGGAGAAGGCAAGAGCCAGGACTTCCCCATCTCCAGAAAACCATGTGCATCTCATCTCCTCTGCCCTTAGCCTCCCTGGGACCTTCACAGCGTCACTGACACTATGAAGCCTCTCATTTTCTTTTGCTTGCCTGGATAATTTCACAGTCCATTAGTTCCCGGCAGCTGCCTTTTCCTTTGGTGTGTGCTGCTCTGTTTAAGTGTCATTACAGCTGGTGACCAGATCCCCTCTGGAGGCATTGCCCATCCTCCCTTCAGTCCATATGCAACCAGACAGCATGGTCCTGGTCCTCAGGGGTGCTGTTGAACCAGACCACCCCTCCAGTGCAGCCCATGTTCAAGTGAGGAGAGCTGGGGTTAACTCCTATGCCCTGGCCCTGCTCCCAAGTGGGAAATGGCAGTGTGTCCTGACTTGCTAGATTTCCCCTGGCTTTTGGTCTTGAAGATCCTGCATGGACACTGAGGACTGCAAGAGGCTGGGACAGGTTATAAGAGCAGTACAGTCGTTTGGGGGAATCCTTCCACATGGGTCCTGTCTAAAGCAGAACAGGAAACAGCATCTTTTCCTTTATTTTTTAACCACTCTGGGATATATATATCAGAGATTGACATCATATATCTGGACTTCAGAAAAGCCTCTGATCTGGTGTCCCATGATCTCCTCTTGGAAAAGTTGGCCAACTGTGGTCTCAGCTACATCACAGTCCGATGGCTGGGGAACTGGCTCCGAGGTCGGACACAGAGAGTGGTGGTCGATGGAAATGAATCACCGTGGTGCGCTGTGACCTGTGATGTCCCCCAAGGGTCCGTCCTTGGACCGGTTCTCTTTAACGTCTTTATCAGCGATATGCATACTGGTGTCAGAAGCGGACTGGCCAAGTTTGCTGATGACACCAAACTTTGGGGCATAGCGTCCACACCGGAGGATAGGCTGGTGATCCAGGCTGACGTGGGTAGGCTGAATAAGTGGGCAGATACGAACCTGCTGACTTTCAGTACCAACAAATGCAAGGGACTCCACCTTGGGGGGGCGGAAATCTGCATCATGCTTACAGGCTTGGCAGTGCTACACTCACTAGCACCGCAGCCGAAAGGGACTTGGGGTGCACGACTGACCACAAGATGAACATGAGCCACCAATGTGATGTCGCAGCTGGTAAAGCGACCAAAACACTGGCTTGCATCCACAGATGCTTCTCAAGCAAATCCCAGGATGTCATCCTCCCCGTGTACTTGGCCTTGGTGAGGCCGCAGCTGGGGTATCGCATCCAATTCTGGGCTCCACAATTCAAGAAGGATGTGGAGAAGCTTGAGAGAGTGCAGAGAGCCACGTGCATGGTCAGAGGTCAGGAAAACAGGTCTTATGATGAGAGACTGAGAGCCATGGGGCTCTTCAGTCTGGAGAAGCACAGGCTCAGGGGTGATCTGGTGGCTACTTATACATACATCAGGGGTGTTCACCAGGGTCTGGGGGAGTGTCTGTTCACCAGAGCGCCCCAAGGGATGACAAGGTCCAACGGTCACAAACTCCTCCATGACCGATTCAGGCTGGACATAAGGAAAAACTTCTTTACTGTCCAAGCCCCCAGGCCTGCAACAGACTTCCTCCAGAGGTGGTGCAAACAGCTACTGTGGACTTCTTTAAGAAGCGTTTGGACATCTATCTTGCTGGGATCCTTTGACCCCAGCTGACTCCTGCCCATGGGGCAGGGGGCTGGACTCGATGATCTCCCGAGGTCCCTTCCAGCCCTGATGTCTATGAAATCTATGAAAAGCACCCCGCAATAGGTAACGCTGGCTAACACTAATACTGATGCACAAGTGCATGTGAGCAGAGCAGAGATGCATTTTCTAACCATCAAATCAGTGTCTGCAAGAGGCAGTCCTGAAAATACTCGTGAAGATCAACCTTCCCCAGCTGGAAAAGGCTGGGAACCCAGGCTCTGGGCACCCTTATTACAGTGTCTCTTCCTTCCAGGGGCTCGGGGAAAGCTGGACATTGACGTGATAAATGCTTCACTTAGCAGGGGTCTCAAACTCTGGCATTTGCTTGGAATTCGCTTTCTGTCTCAGACAATCACACCTTGAACAATCGCATTAAGCCACTGATATGCCTGCCTGGGGAAGACAAAAGAAGGGAAGATTTGGTGGCTCGAAAGTACAAAGCCGTGCTATTCACGGGCGTTATTGATTAAGTTTTGTTCGCCGCCGCGTACGTAAATACTTATCTCTCGAATGAATAGTAGGCCCGCGCACCGGGGGGAAGAAGGGAAAAGAAAACGCGAGGGTCAGAGAAGCATCCAATGGCAGCAGATGCATTGAACCGATAAACGAAGATGTTTTCGTCAACAGATCTGTCTGCCAAAGACCGAGAAAGATAGGAGGCAGAGATTTCCAGGCACTGAAAGCAATGCTTGGGCTTTGATAACACTGACAATGCGGATCCTGGGATAGATCCTCCACGGCCTTAAATCAGCAGAGCTGCATTGTCTGGGGAGGAGCGCCACGGATTTACTCCATCCAAGGACCTGGTTCTTGGTAGATGATACAGTCCTTTAAGAGAAAGAAGCATAAAGCCTCCTCAGCGGGCAAAAAGTAAAGGGAAGTGGGAATGCATATGCCCCATGCAGCTTTTCCTCCCTTGAACAAACCACAGAGCAGCCAACGGCAAATCAGTCTCACGTGCATGAATGTGGCATGACGCAAAGCAGAGTGAACCCCTGGAGCATGGGATATATCCACCAGAAACGGGCCTGCACGGGACTGAGCGTTTGCAGATGCAGACCGAGACATTTCAATTTCCTCCACGTGTCAGGGGATTTTTAAGCCTTCCTTGGTGGTGTTGGGTGCTGCTGCATCCCAGGCTGGACCCTTGCTAGAGGGTCCTGTTCCTCCACTCAGGGTCAGACCAACACCAAATTTGGGGTCAGGAAGGAATTTTACCCCATGGTCAGATTGGTATGGACTGGGGGGGATTTTGCCTGCCTTTGTAGTAAGGGACGCGGCCTCTGCATGGGATCTCTTGAGTGTAGATTCACAACCTTTCACAGAAGCGGGATGTTGGCTGGCATGGTCCCCTTGCTGAACCTGCGGCAGGTTTGGGTGTGATGTCTGGTGTTGTGTCAGGATTGATGGTAGTTTTACTAAGTTTAAATTAAGGATTTGTTTGGGATGGTTTGGATAGGGCTGGTCCTGCCTCTGGCAGGGGTTGCATTAGATGTGACCTCTGCAGGTCCCTTCCAGCCCCACTCCTCAATGATTCTCCATCCACAGACCTAGTCAGGGCCGCTCCAGTCATAGAGCAAAGGGTCCGACAAGTGCTTCCTGCACCGTACCCTCAGCATGCATCACATCTTGGTGGAGACCATCTCGTGGATGTATCTCCTCCTCTTCTTGGTTGCTTTGCTTCTGCCACCACTCCCATTCCCAAGGGTGCAACATCCCCGAGGTACCTACAACCGTGGGGTATGAAGGTTAAGTACTAAATGCATTTGACAGCCTTTCAAAGTAGCTGGAGACAGAGGAGAAGCCAATGCAAACCTTGCATGAGTGAAGATGCCCCGAGACAGGGACGGTCAAGGTATGGGCCTGGAGGTGTCTACACACAACCAAGCAGCTGTCTTTGGGACACATGATCTTACTTCCAAAAGAAATGACCCTGGACTGGACCTGGGGTAATACTTCCTGGGTTAGGACTGAGCTAATTTGGTTCAAGGGGTTGTGTCATGTGATGGGACCTCTTATTCCCCTATCCCGGGATATCTCATCCATGGGTCCAGGGCCTTAGAGATATAAGCAACCCACGCCATCCCTCTGCTCCTCAGTTTTCCCACCTGGGAATAGGATCAGCGTGTCTTCCCTAGATCACAGGCGTGGCATACGGCTCAGTTAAGTAAGTCGCAGACAGATGTGGGAGCACAGCAGGACTAGCTTGCACAAGCTGTGCTTTGCCAATGGAGCTGGTACCAGAAAAGGGTTGTTTTCTAAGCCATGCTGTTACGCTCTTGCTTTATTCTCTTCGCTTTTAAGTCTGGACAATCCTGAGTTTTCAGTTCATTAGGTCTAAATGCTGTCTCAGCGCCAACTCGAATGGCCATAAGCCAGGGAGGGTCTTTCCCTGAGTAGTCTGTCTTCAAGAGATGCTCTCCTTTGGCCATGCGTATGCCAGCCCTATCACTGCACATAAATAGTGAGTGTTTGGATTGGCCTTGCCTGGCTTGCCTCTTCACTCCTGCACTGTCTGGATGGGACAGCAGCCTCGGGAAATGGAGTTGGCTCTGTTCACTCCCATGGCAGCTCCCAGCCCCATCTTCCCCCACGTGAGCGATGGGGACGACATCAATCCACGCCCTGCCATTCAATACCGAGCGGCACAACACATCCGGAGGCCTCGTTAGCAGCGCTGAAAATAGCTCCATACTCAGCCCAGAGTCGGCTGATGGTGGATTGTTATTAACCCATCGGATTTGCTATTCACGGGCTCTAATTGCTCACCCTGGCTATTGACAGGCAATTCTGTAAAGATCCTTAATCCCTGCATGGAAGATCGTTGCTCTTCCTGGTGAGAAGAGAGAAGGAAACTGGGCCCTTCCCCCAAAGTGGAGATGGGGGGAAAGGCTCCCCAGGCTTGGGGTGGGGAGGGGAGATGCTAGCAGATAGCAGACCTGAATCGCTACCCTGGGACCTCTGCTCCATCCTGGACAGACGCAGAACTGCTCGTCACTGCATCCTAGACCCCACCGTGCCAATGGAGAGTCTCCCTTTCCCAAGTGCAATTCCAGGCAATCCTACTGCTGCAGGGGCTGAGCCGGCACCAAGTTTGTGTGCAGCACACGGTGAATGGCTTTTGCATTACAGTGCGTTTGCATTTCTGCCCACTCACCCCTTCCCTCGGCTTTTCCCAAGGCGAGAGGGTTTATAACAAACAAGACACGCTGGAACGCAACGGCAAATATATCGCCCAGCCCTGAGAGCGTGGCCTGAGCTGCGTGTGCCGCTCCCCTGCTCTGTGTCAGCGTATCGATTAGCTCCGAGCCTGAGCGTAAGGCTCATCGATCCCCCGGCTGCAAGAGCTGTGTGAAGAGGAGGTGGGAACTCCTGTGGAAACCAAAGGACAAACTGTGACAGAGCTCCCGATGAGCCCAGAAACTTGAGATGAACAGCTTGTGCCAAGAGGTGATTCCCACGGGGCGGGTGTCCATCGAGCTAGGGGACGGAGGTGGCTATTTCCTGGGAGAACATGTCAGAGGCCTGGGCCCTGGGTGTGCACTTGGGTCTCGGAGCAGTTGGGTACAGCTGAGCAAAGGGGCATGAGGGTGGCACACCTGGGCTGTGAGAGGTCTCCTACAGACCAGCAAGGAAGAGACAGCAAAGCTTCAGCTAAAGTTCAGTCCAAAGCCCATTGCTCAGGTCAAACTCTCAATAAAAGCAATGCAAAGCCAAACCCCCTACCCAAGGGACCCGCCAGCTGGGAGGGAAGAGCGCCTGCCCCTCTCCTCCGGGAGCTTTCCTTGCAGCACGGTCTCCTTTCCCTTGCAGCCCCTTTGCAGCTCAGCAGGATTCAGCAAAGCCCTTCCACCTCCTCCCATGCCCATAATAGCCTGGCATCTACCTTGGACGACACTAGATTTGTGCAGAGTGAGGCATCATCAGGTTGAACATCTGCAGGTGTGGCTGGAGAGCCCAATTCTCGAGTGACAGTCCCTTCCGCACCGATCCCACGTGAAGTTCGTATCATGATGCAGGTTATTCTCGTGGTTTCTTCTTTCTTCAGAAGCCTTCATTGCACACTTCATAGGCTGTCCCCAAGTGCTTCGATGCTCATCCATCTTAGCTATTGAGTGAGGGGCACGGCCTCTAAATCAGACCTTCCTCGACCTTAAATGTTGGAGGCTGCAAGTGAGAGAGGAATGGGGGGAAGACCCAGGTCACTCTCCCTTCCAGCCCCCGTGTGACATAGGAGGCTGGGCAAGATGGACCTCTTGGGCTGACCCAGTCAATGGCAGGTCTTAATCTTCTCCTAGCTGGTTGTCTCAGTGCTCATTGGCTTCATCTCTCTCTTGCAAGCATCTTTGAAATGGAGATAAGAGGAGAGCTGGAAATGCTTTCATGGGAGGAAGCGCAGGGCATGGGGATAAACCTGTGATAGCCAGTGGGGAGCCAACGGGCACATCTGTACACGGAGGGGAACACCACATCTGTGCCGCACCCCAGGGACAGATGAACGTGCCACTGGAGGGTGGTCCTAGACCCGTGCCCAAACCCTGTCCTGGATGTGCTCGTCAGTGGGTGCCAAGGTTACATCCTCCGAGGAAGTAGCATGGGTGGAAGGGGCACGCCAGGTTTTGCTATAGTGCCGGCTAGGCCATGCAGACCTGCCCAGGAGGCCTTTCTGCCCTCAATGTTTTCTTTGAATCCCATCCTATGACTTCAGCTTCACTCAAAACACGTGTGTGTGACAGTTAGGTGGTTGTCTTGTTTGCGGGGAAGGCTGCTGAAAGGCTTTCTTTGGATGCATTTTGCTCTGGCAGGGAAAAGCTTAATGGCTGGATTGCGGAGGGGTTGGGGGTGGCTAATTGCACTTCGCTGTCCAGATGGCACCGAAAGGATCCCTGTCCCAAGAACTTGGGCTCTTTCTAGAAGCTGGAGGGGAGGAGATATAAGCCAGGGAGCTGGAGTGTGCACGTGCCCGCTTGTGCCCGGATGAATGGCTGCCAGCCTGTGGCAGTCCATGGAGCCTGCTGGTAGGAAGCCCGAAGAGTGGAGATGGAGGGGTCCAAAGAGGAGTTTGCTGCAGAGATAGTATTGATTCCTGCCTACTGCTGCACTGAAAATAAAGTCCTGGTCAGAGGTGAGAGTGAAAACTATTAGGGGATAGTGTTGCGAACCTTTATGGTCTGTTCTGTCATCCCCAGTTCCATGGCTGTGTTTGCCCTAATTATTAAAATTATGTTTTTATCCCTAAATTTAGCTATCCTGTAACTAAGTAGCTCACTTTGTGGGGAGTTTGTATCCTCATGGCCTTGGTCGACTCAGGATCCCATCACAACTTGTGTGTGTGCGCGCACGCGTGTACATGCATATATGTGTGCATGAGTGTGCATGTGTGCAGGTGCATGTGCACCAAGCAGGGCTGGTAGAGCAGAAAAATCAAAGGGAAAATAAAATCCTACCCTTCACCTCAAAGAATAGGCTCAGCCTCCTGCTTCCCCTGAGCTATATGGCAAGGATGCACAACTCTGGAGTGAAGAAATGAGCCAAATCTTTAGAGGAGGAAGGAAAAAAAAGTCATCACAATGAGGTGGGTGCCAAGGTCTTACAGGAAAAGGCACACTTGAGATGCACAGATCAAATCAAAGGCTGGTGAATGAGTGCCAGGTGGGGCATCAAGCCCAGACAGAGAGACAGTAGAAACTTGTTGGACTTGAGAGTGAAATGGTCTGATATGAGACTCCGGGAAGAAGAATCTATTTTCCCCCAGAACAAGGAACAATAACCCGGGTACGGTATTGACAGAGCTGACTCGCTGGGGCCTCGCGGCCACCTCATCAATTATGCCAGGTAATTTAAACAACATGGCAAATGTCAATAATGCAACCCGGCAACTTTATTTCAGAGCATCATAAAAAAAAAATAACACAGAGAGGCTTTCTTAATAGGGAAGCCTAATGATTCATACCTGTGTGAGCGAGCAAGGTGCCTGGGGCGATGAGAGCCCACATACCTACTGCTCCTTAATTGGGATTGGCAGCAAAATCCAAGTACGCTGAGAGCCAACCCCACTGGCATCTGCCTGACTTGTGGCATGAGGGTAGGGTGAGTCTTTTAATGTCCAGCCAGAATTTAAAAGCAACTATTGTCCTGGTGGCTGAGTTTTATACAGTTTTAAGTTGGATATTAGGAGAAACTTTCTCACAAGGAGGGTGGTGAAGCACTGCAGCAGGCTCCTCAGAGAGGGGGTGCAGTCTCCATCCTTGGAGGTTTTGAAGACCCAGTAGACAAAGCCTTGGCTGGGATGATGTAGTCGGGGCTAGTCCTGCTTTGAACAGGGGGTTGGATTAGATGTGACCTCCTGATGTCCCTCCCAACCCTCCTTTTCTATGATCCAAAGATCTCGGTACTTTGTAAGGGAACTCAGCAGACAGCATCCCATTGAGACCACTGAATATCTGATGCTGATCCTGAGATGCTGCCTTTGGCGGTCCACCTTGGGATATAATCCCAGCACTAGCCGGCTAAGTAAGACCAGGCCTTGTGATCCCAGGAAGTTTGCTAGTGGCTTTGCATGTAGGAGCTCATGGCCCGTGACGATGGGCACCGATCCAGCCCCGGGGAGCTGGTACGTAGGAGATTACGGAGCAGTTTGATCAAGGCCGACAATTACCTCCAGACAAGGAAGTTTTCTGATCCCAGACAGGGGTTTAATCAAACAGATGGAGATAGGACAAGGTTCAGCCTGGGGGATTTAGAGAACTCCAGCAAGCAAATAAGGTGCAATTGGTTTCAAGGGGCGACAATTAACTAGGAAACCACTGATTGATGGAGGGGGAGGATGTTGTTTCCAAACGGTGTTCTTCCCAAGATGCTGAAGCCCAGCCTGTCGCACACACAACTTCCTCTGCGTCTATCAGACGGATACTGCCTGGAGCCAGCTATCTTGGGACGCCCTGCCCTTGCACTGTCGCAGTCGGGTCTGCTTGATTTAGCACCTGGACCCATTGGACAAATTGGGCCCTGGGGACTTTATCATCCTTCCTTCCCCAGGAGAGCTGGGGACGTGCATTGGCAGACGCTGGAGAGGAGCCAGTTTTCATTAAGCAGGTCCCTGTATGTTCCTCCGTTCTCTGGGCGATCCCTGTTTTGTTCTGTGGCTTTGCTGCTGGATGAAGAGCTCTTGTCCCCCGTGGGTGTATGGGGAAAGACCGGCTGGATTAGAGACGGTGAGATCGTCTCTCCACCTTCACCCCAGATTTTTAACTGAGGTTCATAATGTCCTGGTGGCTTGGGGATTGTGAGGGATTATTCTTCTGAGCCTCCAGCTCTGCCAGGACTGTATTCTGCTCCCCTGGGATACAAATCACGCCCACTGAGGTCAACGGGCACTGCTGCAAGGGGGAAATTGGACCTGCTATGTTCTGCACAGATGCAGAGGTGCCAGCTTGTCCCCTTTTTGATGCCCAAATGGAGGTGGGGGGGACCAAAAGCTCCCAAGAGCTGAGTGAGACTTTTGCATCTCAAGAGTTCAAAGGCTGCTCCTGGTCCCACCGGCGCCCACATCTCCTGGTCGATGGTTCTCAAGATCTGAAACCCCCGTCTCCCTGAAGTTTCCTTGTCTGATTGTAGGCTGAGAACCTCCCATTTCCCCTGAATCCAGAAGCTGAGGCTTGTGCAGTGTCTTGTGGTGCAAGATGGATGATAAAATGTGTGCGTTGGTGCCCCATTCGCTTTCTTTCCTTTCCCAAGTGATCGCACCCTGCTTTTGTCTCTGTTGGACCAGGAAAAGGAGTCGGTGCCATGTTCATCTGCTGGCTATTTCGCATCCTGCTCTGCCTGCATTAGGGTGGTTACTATCAGGGCTGGAGACTGTTTGTCCCTAAATTTTTCTTTGGGGCTGGAAAGAAAAGAAGTTCATAGTCTCCCCCACCAGCTCAGGAAAGACCTGAGGTCCAACTTGAGGTATATATCTCAACTGCAAAGGGTAGTCGGAGGCTTTAAGTTACACACCCCATCACACACTTCCCCACCTCTGCACCCAGCTTTGTAAAAGAACAGTGACCTTCAAGAAGGCTGCCATGTACCATATCTTCTCACATACAACATGCACCTTCTCCCCCCAAATCACCCTCCAAAACTGGGGTGTTTGAAGCTGGGAAGCTGTTTTCTTCACCCAAAAAGAGGCACTCCCGGAGGCACTGTGCAAGCACGTTCCAGATCCCGGCACACGAGAGTCCACACCACAAAGTCACCCACGCAGGGGGCTCATCCACTGTGGGCAGTTGCCATGGATACAGCTGGGGCTGAACTAGCCATGCAAACTACACCCCCTTCCACGTCAGGATGGATGAGTATGACCTGAGGGACCCAGAGTTTTCCCTGCTGCATCCTTCAACATCCTTGTCCTGTGAGCAATCATATTTTTGCCTTTACCAATGTCAACCCAGGTCCTTTCTCCGGTGATAAATTCCACAACATACACACAGACATATATGTATATGTGTGTATACATACATATATAGACATATACATATACACATACATGCATACACACACACATATCCATCCATACACACACATAGTTTCATAGTTTCTAGGGTCAGAAGGGACCTGAACAGATCATTAAGTCCGACCTCCTGCCCTGGGCAGGAATGAGTGCTGGGATCATAATACCCCAGACAGATCTCTATCCAATCTATCCATCTATACATATACATACATTTACCATGGTACATATATATGGTATGTAGATATATACATACACACATACACACACACACACACATATATACACACACATGCACATGCATACATACATGCACATATATATGTATATATACATACACACATACATACACATGTATACATGCATATATATACACACACACATACATACATACATATGTATATATACATATATATACACACAGTCATATATATGCATACACACACACACACACACATATATATATATATTTGTTGCATTTTTATATATATATATATATATATATATATATATATATATATATATATATAAATGCATCAATTAGCATGCTAAGTTTTCAACCCAGAGATAAAATCCCACATGGGACAGCCACCTCAGATGCAAATTGGATGCATCAGGCTCTATTCCCGGCTCACCACTGAGAGAGAGACACGGAGAGATGCACAGGCCCTGAGGCATCCTGTGATGCAGGGGTCAAGGTCAAGTGTGCCTTCAGTACATACAATACTCATCTGCTTGTGCATAATATGCCAGCAGGGACACCTGTTTCTTTGTGCCAGACCTGTACTATGTGAGTCCCCCAGGTAGCTAAAGCAGGTAAAAGATCTCTGCAATATGGCACGCTTAGAGAGGAAAAAGAGTCCAAAGTTCGTTTCGTAGCCCTGCCACAGACTTTCCATGTGCCCCTGGGCAAATCTCTCTGTACCACTATTCCCTGGCCAGATAATATACATCAAAGGCACTCAGAAGTTAAATGCCCTGATCACAAGGAAGTCCTCGGCTACAATAGCAACACAGACCATATCCTCGGGGGCTCTACACCAGCCCAGTTCTCCTGACCTCACCAGCGTAGGACCGATTCATTCGGACGGAGGGTACGGTGTGGGAATGAAGAGACCATCTCAACCAGGTAGTGATAGAAGTTATAATTTAAAGATGCCCCCTAACAGGACACTGAGGAGTTGAGGAATTGGGAGATGGTCCTGGAGTTAGGGGGCAGCTAGTTAGTTAGTAAGAGAGAGCTACAAAGGGTCTGCAGAGGTTGCTGACTGCTCTACAATAAAGTTTAGTTCTTCTCATCCATGTTTATTGAACCTGGTGATCACTACAAATCTAAATATATTTATTGAACCTGGTGAACCCTTCCTCTTCAGGCCCGACAGTCCATATTTCGTACCTAGCAGCCAGCTGGCATGACAGCCCTCTCCCATAAGGTGTTCTCCAGGCTCAGGAGGAGATTATGGCCAATTGAATAGTTTAATGAATGCACACACATAAATGTTATGATTCAAACGCCTTCATTAAAAGTAGGCGCCGGCTCCCAGTACAAAGTGATGGTGCCACCGATTCTTCCTCAGCCTGGGTGACTAATTGTGACATGGCAGCAATTAGGCTCTGTTAAATGATCCATGCCCCTTTAAAATAATGGTCTGTCAAGTGGCACTCGCCCAAAATAATCCAGGATCGACGTGACAATCAAATTACCAGCTTCTTCAAATTAATAAACCCAAACTGGCTCCTTCTCTGGAGCATGGCCAATGAAATGGAGGAGCTGCCTCGTTAATTATTAGAGAGCAGGGGGCTCCGAAGGTGCTCGAAGGAAGCGATGCATCACATAGGAGGTGGTTCAAAGCTGGAGGTGAGCTAGGGGAGCCACTGAGGAGTTTGTTCAGAGCCAAATGGAGGGGAAGGAGCTGGTGTACCAATTTTCCTCCAAAATATGGACCTCAGGAAACTGAGAGGGGATAGGCTATAGTCTGGGGACCAGCGAGCCAGGACATAGGAACGGAGGGGGTGCCCAAGTCCCTGAATCCAGCAATTGTGAATAGAGACACCCATGTCCCATGCAGACAGCCATCTAAACAACCCGTCTGAACCGTGTGTCTTCCAGACCAGCTCTGTAACGGGCACCCGTTCCCCGGGGGCAGTTCAGCAAAGGCTTAGGAGGATTAGAGCATCTCTGGCCCCCGATCTGGAAACCCCACGACAGCAGGATCTCTCCGAGGGAGAACCGGTGCTTCCCGATGCTGTGTGCTGGGGTGTGGAGTGGAGGAGACCCTGTTTGCATGAGCCGGGGAGTTTGTGCCCATGCCTCACTGGTCCTTTTCCAGATGGAGGAATTCCTTTGAGCCTCATAAAGACAACCCAGCAGCTGCAAGTGCTGGCAGTCACATCGGCTTCCCGCCTGTGTTGCACAGCGGTACCCTTATGCTCTCGTTGGAGTACACGGCAAGGAAGGTTTGACATAAAGAAAGGGCAAAGGGGTCTTTTATGCCTGCGGCTGGTCTCCTGCGGTGCTTACATCTCCGCTAAAACACCACCTGACCGTTCAGACTTGGGTATGGGCTTTGATCTGGGGCCGCGGTTCTCTAACAGGGCAAGTACAGCCCTGCATGGCACATAGCAAAGGTCTCGAGGAGACGGGAGGGGGAGAAGTGGGATGCAGAAGGGGTAGGGGAGGAAAAGGAAGAAAGAGAAGTGTGAAGGAGCAGATACAGTGGCTTCAGAGATGTGAATTGGTGCCTTTCTCCAGAAGGGAATACAGCATGCCAGTACCATGCCAGTACCATGCCAGTACCAATTGCCCCCAGGTTTTACATGCCCATCTACACTGCAAAAGACCCCGGCACACACCAAACTCAGGCGGGCTAAGTCAAGTTACCTAACTCGGGTTAAAATAGCAGTGAAGACAGGGATATGGTGGGCAGGTAAGCAGCTCAAATTCAAATCCGCGAGCCTGGAGTCAAGATTACGGCTTTGGCAGTATCAATTACCCCGCAGGGAACAAGATCCCGGCCCCGGGAGCAGAGCAAGAGGCCAGCCGGCTTGTCATTCAGCAGCCTCACAGCGCAGGAAAAGCACTTTCTTACTTCAGGTCATTGGCTAGACATGCCTGTGACTCGCCAAGACTATGAAAAGTGCCATCAGGCAAGCACTTCTGCCTCCGTCCCGTATTTGTTTGGGGTGTAATGGAGCAGAGAACAAACACCGCCCCTGCGTCTTCCTCCCCAAAAAGGTCATTTAGCACCCAGTCACTCGAGACCAATCCTTTCTGCTTTGTTTCTTCGAACAAAACGGCCCCGACTATGATCTGCCCCGAGGAAAAGCCTCCAAGTGATTTTTTGGTGGGGTTGGAAAGAAGGAGACAACGGCGGTTTCCAAAAACTCCCCCGGATGCACAAACTAGATAAAATAATAATAATAATAGAGGTGCTCTGATGTGATAAACAGTGATATCAGACTCTGGAAAACAAGGCAGAGAGAAGCAAGCGCCGTTTGAGGAAGGGACTCAAGCACGGCCTTCATCTGCGCTTGCAAAATGCCCTCTACCGTCCTTTCCCAGCAGCGCACGAGGGTGAACTGAATGGTCGAGTTTCTCTCATCGATTCTGGCAGCGTTGTTTCTCCAGTCGTTTTGGCTTCAATCTCTCTCTCCAGGCAGGGACCCAGTTTGGGGGTTTCTTTTTGGGTGGAGGATCAAATCACAGTCCTAGAATCACAGACAAGGAGGGTTGCAGGGACCTCAGGAGGTCGCATCTAGTCCGACCCCCTGCTGCAAGCAGGACCAGCCCCAACTACATCATCCCAGCCAAGGCTTTGTCTAGACGGGTCTTAAACACTTCCAAGGATGGAGGCTGGATTGCAAGACACCTTATACTTATACTTGGGCACAGAAGCCAACTCTGAAGCTTGCTCTTCCTGCCGTGGGCATAGGAAAGGGCTCCGCGTTTGTGCCGGGAGGGATTGACATAGTGCCGTGTTTTGGCTGGGAGTGTAGGGAGACTCCTCATAAAGACACGCACTCCCCAGTGCTGTCTGCACTTAGGAGACTCCCCAGTAGCTACGGGGGTCGCGTGTCAGAAGGGGACAGCTTGCCCCACCTTGAGCCCTTTGAATGCAAAACGTTGCTCATGAACCTCCATCGAACAGTGCAAGCCTTCACACAAACCCACAAGCCAAGAAGAGACCAGGCTGCAAAGCCCTCAAAAGCAGCATGCCCATTTAATGAGTGAGCCAGGATCTCACCACTGTCTGAAAAGAGCAGCCATCAGGCAGGGGCTCACTTGCTAGAGCCATTTATTAGACTATCAGGGAAGGATATCATTCACCCAAGCTGGCTGGCATGAAACTCATTCGGGTACCTACCTGCACCGTAGATGTACCCCCAGGGTGAACCCCAGAAGACGTGAAGAATGGGCCAGGGGGGCTTAGCAGCACCAGCGTGTTCAGCTGCCTTTGGGGCTAGCTGTATTCCTCTGCAGCCAGCACCTGCATCTGGCTTGTGAAGAAGGAGCAAAGGGAAAAGCTGGCACAGCCCAGGCCTCCCCTGCACCCCCTGCCTCCCTTCACTTCAGAGCAGGAGAGTCAAAAGTGTCAGGCTCCCCATCTCCTACCACCCCCGCTCCCGCCTGTCATGCTAATCCGTGCGCTTTAATTACCCGGGGATCAGATTGCTCCCTGGTGGATGATGGTAATGAGACCTGACTCGGGGACCGGGCACGACAGCCTGGCCACGCTGCAGCGGGCTCAGGAGTCGCTGCTGGGATGTCAGGACCTGCGTGGCGCTGGGATGGGGCTTGGGACAGCTTTGGCCACCAGAGAGGAGAAGGTGACCAGGGCAAGGGCCCACGGATGACAGCATCTCCCTCCAAACCCTGGTGGGTACCACGATAACAGCACTACGAGACCAATAGATTGGCCAAGCGGTTTTGCCCTCAGTCACGTCACTTAACTGCCCTCTGCTTCTCCCGTGGCTGCTGTCTGTGGGGGATCCTTGGGGCAGGGACAATCTCTCACTAGCCCTCTGCTTAAATACTTCAGGGAGGAGAAGAGTGGCGTGAATAATTTCCAGCTGGACATTCAAAAGCAGAGGAGTGAGGGTCTGGGGAAGCCTCTCAGTAGCAACCGTGACACCAAATTGGTTTGAAGATTGAATTCAGCCCATTCATGCAGAGATGACGTGGCCTGTGATAACAGGGTCTGGGCTTGGTGACCACAGAGGCCCCTTCTTTTCCAATCCGGCAGAGCCTGATCTCGTTCTCTGGGGGCTGCTGGACGCATCCCAAGAGATGGGAAAGTTTGTGGGGGCTGCAGGGGCGGACGGGCAATGAAGGAGTCAGCTCATGAGAGCCACGGGCAGGCCACTCAGTGCTTCATTTTTCATTTAGACTCTCACCTCCCTGCTGGTTTTTTAATTTTGCAGCAAGATCTGGGTCCCGTTGCCCAGCACCAGGGACATTTTTAGCAATCCCATCTCCCCCACATGCAGACAGCAGCACAAGCAGGACAATAGTGCTTAAGTCAAGTTGGACAATGGGAACATACCACCCTGTGCGACAGGGGATTGATTCTTATCCCTCGTGCAAAACGATACCCGTATGTTTTACAAGGTGAACATGATGCGCCTGTGGCTCTGCTCGGATTTAACCAAACATGGCAATTAGGACAGAAAGACTAAATGAACTTTCCAACGAAGTCACGCCACAGAAGCCCTGCCAAAGCACATTGCAGCGAAGAGGTGACAGAGATGCCCACCTGGTGCTCTGTGACTTCCACGCGATCCTGTCTGATGGCTCAGGGACGGGGAAAGGAAGGAGACAGGCCCTGAGACCTCGCTTAAACCCAGTAATAGGTCTCAGTTCTGCCATGAACGTGCCAGCAATGATGGATTGGTTGCTGATATGAAGCCCTCCAGAGGAATCGACAATCCCAAGGCTTAGGTTTAAAGCATCAGAGCGTGTCACTCTCTAGCGGCTAGTGGCTATAGCAGCCCACTGCCCACTGCCACTATAGCAGCCCACTGCCCACAACCACTATAGCAACCCACAGCCACTATAGCAGCCCACTGCTCACAGTGGAAGAAAGTCTCAGACTGCAGGGACGGAGCTATTCCAAGCTGAAGGCTGTAAATGCTACCCCAGGAACATGAGTGGTGTCTGGAAGTAGGCAGCTGCATGTCTGCTAGACCCAGTCCTGAGTATAAGGACTGCCACTGACCGGTGAGACCTCAATAGAAATGACCAGCGCCAGCGATCGGTCGGTTCTGAACATTTCCAGGCAATTGCAGCTCATTGGGAAGAACGAGCAATGTCCATGGAGTGAGAGCATCCCTGCCTCCCAGATCCAGCCCCCCGTCCTATGGCTCATCCAACAGCCATAAGAACGTGGCTAGTTCGTGTCTGATCCCCTCTGAAGCACCGTGTAGCACGGCATCGTCACACCTCCCTACAAGCACCGGCATGTGACAGCATGGCACAACAGCAGCCCTGACAAGTCCCGAGCCCCTGTCACAGCGCTCCCAAACGGGGGTGGGAGTAGGAGGACTGGGGACTTGCACATCACCGAGGGGGTGAGAAGTCTGTTTGGTTTTTACAACGCTGGAAGCTTCTTAATTGCACTCGATTGTTTACCAGAGAGAGCTATAATTAAAAGCGAACGGCTGTAATTTCTTTATCATCATGAATATTAATTAAAGATAAACACAGCGTCAATATTAATTTAAGCAGGAATGGGAAAATGAAAGGCAGGACTCCATCCAAGCTGATGCTTAAAGGGCTCATAAATGAAATGGTATCAGGAGGAGGGGGTGGAAGCAGGCGGGAGGAGAGGTGCGCAACGAGGCACTGTCTCCGGGGCTCAGGGGGACCTGCGAGCAGCCACCTGCAAAACACAGCCAAGCCCTGCTTTGTAGTCCGACACCTCCTTCCTTGCTGCTGCACGCTCGGCAGCGATAGCAAACCACCTGCCTCACCTGGCTGCTGCTCTGGGGTCTTTGCTCCTAGCATCGTGTATTTTGGAGCCTGCTAGGCTCCATGGATACCCCAAATGCCCCATCCAGTTTGCAAATCTGAACCCTTTTAAGTCCAAATGCATCAGGATTGAGGCCCACTGAACGCACCCTTTCTACCAGGCACAATATGATGCAGCCTTTAATTATAGGACTAGATGCTATTGCCCCCAGGTGGCAGGGCTCTGAGCCAGGATTCCCCAAGTCCCAACCCAGCGCTTGACCCCCCACCCAGGGTCCCTTTCACCCCCACAGGCACCCTGACAATAAAGAGGATGCTTAAAGGGATGCCTAGCTCCCATGCAAGGGGGATGAGCAAATCGTTTCCCACTGCTTGCTTGTCCCTCGTGTCTCAGCCCAGCAACAAGCCCTGCTCATGGGAAGAGCCCCACTTGGTCTCTTAAGTATAAAAGGCAGGAATTAAATCCACCCAGGTTTTTTTGTTTTTTTGGTTTTTTTTTAAAGGCAGCAGAAAGAAGCACATAACACTTGCTGCTTCCTACACCAACTATCCACACATCACCCAACCCTCCTCTTCCTCCCAGCAGCCCTTTAAAGAGCTTCCTGGGCTCTTTCCTTAATTAGATCACCTTCATCTCCTGCACCTGTAGGGAGTTAGCCCTGCAATGGCTGCAGCCCAGCAGAGACCCAGAGCCTTGCTTCACCATTGCTCTGTTTTGCTGGGGAGAATTGGCTCTGCAAATGCAACCGGCTGGGGGAATTTCAGCCTCCAGAGAAATGCCCACACCCTGAAGGAGCCTTGCACAGACTGACCCAGTGCTCGGACACAGCAGAGGTCTTGGCCTGTACCTGGGAGCAGCCTGACTTCACTCCAAGTTGGGCATAGCCTTCCTAAACCTCCCCCTCCACACCTGGACAGCCTTCCCTGGTGCTTTAAAACGTGCTCTGTGGTGCTGCTGTGGGCCCCAGAGCTGGCTGCAGAGTCCTGGTGGGTGAAGCAGCATGGGTATAACTGATTTAAGTGGGACACAGACAGGGAGTGCAGAGCTTCGTGATGAAATGTGCTCTGAAGATTGACCAGCAAACCTGGATCCAGCCCCGGGGCTGCATTCCTTCCTATCAGTGCCTATATTGCCCTCAAGATGACTGTTTTTCTCTCCCCCCTCTCTAAAGCACTGCTGGTCTTTAAGCTTGCAATTAAAGACTTTTTTTGCAAAAATCTAGTTAGTTTAATAAAAGATACAGCATCACTTCTACCATGAGTTCTGATTCCTGTCAGTCTTTGGCTTCATTTGGATGTCTCGGAGGTCGGTTTGGTTTTGGAGCAGCAAGAAGAAACCGGGCTGGAGTGAGACAGCAAATCCTGCTCCCTGTCAAAGCACGGACCACATCAGGGGCTGCGGGCTAATTAATCACCTACCATTACGGCCAATCAATGCAGGTAGGGCCTTCACATCAGCCCAATGTTCCTACCTCCGCTGCATAGTCTGTCATGTACCATTCCCAGCTCTCTGCCGTGGAACATGTTGTGCACAGGCGACAGTCAATAGTGTTTCACCACGGGTCCTCGTGACAGGCTGCTGGCAACGAGCAGGTCATTAAGAGGCAACGGGCTGATGTGTTGTCAATAATGTTCTCTGCCGAGCCGGGAAGCATCCCACGTGCTGCACGCGAGGGACGGACACGCGCTGGAATGAGATGTACGAATGCTGCAGATGGATTGCAACGCATGACCTCCGGCGCCCTCTTTGTGAATGCCTTTGCTACCCAGGCAAACTCCCTGCCGGGGTGTTTCCTGGCTCAGCTGGGCAGTTGCAAAGAGTTTAAGAAGTTCAGTGCAATTAAAACAACTCTTGCTGGCTGCTCCCAGGGACATCAGACCCGGTCTGGGCTGCGCTACTCTCCTGCAGCTTCCTCAGCCCCACACATCGATGAGCGACTGTGCTGGGGACCGCACTCCTCCGGCTGCAGGGCAGAGGTATTTCTGATTCAGTATCTACAAGGTCTGTCTGTGCAGCTCCTCTCTCCCCCCAACAGCTTCATCCTCATGAGGGGAGGCCAGAGGGAGTTGTTTTCCCCATTCTTTCCAAGGGGAAACTGAGGCAGGCAATGTTCAATGATTTGTCTAAGGCCCCACGATGGAGCAGGGGCCTGAATCTTCACTGGTACCGGAGCCCACAGCCCCCAAGCCCTTCGCAGGGAGGTGAGAGCCTTTCCATTCTAGAGATGGGGAAACTGAGGCAGATAGAGGAAATGGTTTCCCCAAGCAATGACTGGCAGAGCTGGGGCTTCCTCCCCGTCACCCGGGTCTGAAAGAGCCATTTCTAAGCATAGCTTGGTCTATCGCCATAAGGCGCTTTCACAGGCCACCAGCCCCGCTGCACCTCAGCGCACAGCTCCTCGTGCTCGCTCCATTTGCACAAACCAGCGTGTGGCTACAACCCCTCAGCTAGCGTCCGCAGCGCCTGGGCTCCCCAGATGGTCTCCCAGCCAAGCCCAGGTCAGCTCAGGAGAGAGCAGGTGCATGCCCTTCAGCTTGACTAACTTCAGTGCTATCTCAGAAGTGCAGATCAAGGGTCTTTGAGCATTTGGGAGCATTTTCGATGACCTGAATGGCTGGATGGGCGCCTCCCAGCCTATTCAGAGGAGATAGGTGGCGATGGGACGGGTGATTTCCCTCACTGGTCCATCAGGCTTCCCAGTTGGAGGTGCCCTGCGGTGAATCAGCCTCCCAAACAAACAGGCAAATAAGGCACCGATGGACTCTTTGTTTTCTGACTTTACTGGAATTTGGTTTAATGGACTAGGTGGAAATTAACAGCACCCATATATTTTTTTTAGCTGCAATTTATATTATTCCATGACCCCATGAGCTCCTTGGAGGGACTGCCAGAAGAAGGGGATACATGCAGCTGTCTGTCTTCAATCTCTCCATCAGGGATGCAGGCAGCCAGCAGAGCCAGGAAGGGCCCAGCGGCTTTGATTTCCCCACGTGGAAAGTGGTGTGACACATTTTGGCTTTGCAGTGAATTCTCCAGCTCAATGCAGCAAAGCAACAGGCCAAGACTCATAGCAAAGTGGGGCTGGAAGGGAGCTGCAGAGGTCCCATGTAGTCCAACGCCCTGCCTGGGGCAGGACGATCCAAACCATCCCAGACAAATCCACTGTCCAACCTCTTTGCAAAACTATACCGCCGACGCTGTAACAACCACAGGCATAACATGCAAACCTGCCACAGGTAAAACGGGGACCGCAGCAGCAAGTGTTTGGCTGCTGCAAAAGTTGCTAAAATACACTTGAGAGATCCAGTCCAAGGAAAGCTGGGCTCGGGGTCTCTCTATTCTCTTAATCCACATGCATTGACTAGACCAGCCCTGGAGACATTCCCGCTGCAGTCATTGCCCGAATGCCCTTGCTAATGGAGCCGGAGGGATACTTCCTCGGATGCCAGGCTGTGATGCTCAGATCTACCCTGCCACATTGCTGGGAGGTGGCACACATAGTCATCACCACCCTCAGACACGCTTCCTGCAGAGCCACCCACTGGGGCTGGAGCCAAAGCCCATCAGTGCAAGAAGGGTATCTCCGTGCAATCACGTCCCAACTCCCGCGCTGGAGCCAGCCCAGCCCAGGGAGACCCTCGTGGTACCAGGGGGATAAGTCTGTCCCCGGCCATTCCTCAACTCTGAGTATTTCAAGGCCTGACTCTGACCGGGAGATTTACCCCGTCCCCAAGGAACCCAGAAGCAGCATAGGTCTGCTTTCCAGCCCCTGTCCCGGAGAGCAAGGCCCAGCTAGACCACAGCCTGGCCCAACCTCTTGATAGCCCTGTGGTACTCTCGGCATCTGGACACACAGGGCTTCTCCCGTCCTCTGGGAAAGGCCATCGACACCCTAGTGCAGTGGTTCTGCACCTCCTTAGCCTCGAGTGCCCCTTCGTTAGGCTCGAGGCAGCCCTCCGGCAATGCCAGCTCTTCCTTTTCATGCATTTCTTGATTCAGAAAAAAATAATGCAGCAATATTTCTATTGCAAAGAGCTCAGCAAGTGCACAGCAGGGCTGGATTATTTTTAACTCTCTGGGTTCTTACTTACAGTTAATGACCACGGGTCTTTGTGCCCCTCTGACAACTGCAGGAGAGGATAAAAGCCTACTACTGCCACCACTTCCAGGATGTCCCGCTCCTCCCAGCCCTGTGCTTTCAGCACTACAGGTGTGGGGCTCAGGTCTCTGTGTAGGGTTGGCTGTATGCTCCCTCGTGGCAGACCCTGGGGAAGGGGGAGGAAGAGGAAACGGTGCCGTAGAGGCTCCCCGTCCAAATAAAGCCAGGCTTTATCCTGCTCCCAGTCCTGACACCTGTGTAATCAAATCGGTCATCCTGGTTCTGCCCCTGCTGCGATTTCACAGCTCCACAGCCAGCAATCGGCATGGCCAGGCCTTGTCGCAAAGCATTAGGGTGGGTCACACTTCCTTCCAAGGGGACACAGGCGAGGGGGGCAGACGGCAGGTTGCGCTGGGCGAGGGAGGCTTGTTCTGCACCCCCAGACTCCGGTGCATCCAACCCCAATGAGGCACCATCCATCCAAGCACAAGGCAGAGAAGAGCAAGGGGTGGCCTTAGAGGTGAGAAAGGGATGTGCCATATCCGGGGCAAGGAGGCTGGGCTTCATAATAGCCCTAGGCACCTCTTAGGGACAGGCTGCCAGCCCATGACATAGGTAAAAACCCCTCAGAAAGCAATAGGAGTTTGCAGGGCTGCTGGTTGTGGCTGTGTTGGTCTAAGGATATTTGGGGTAAATGCAATATCTTTTATTAGGCCAGCTAAATCATTGGAAAAATTGTTCTTTGCAAGCTTTTGGACACAAACACCCTTCTTCAGCATGCACTGCAGGGATCTGAATCTAGAGAGAAAGGGACCCACAGGCAGGATCCAGCCAAGCCCTCCATCAGCGCAAGGCAGGGCTGTTCTCCTCCAAGAGAGCCAATACCTGGCTTAAACGCAGCGGCAAACCTCCAGGTCTCTTAGCTGCAAGCATCAGGCGGATGGAGCAGCTGCTAGGGGGAGATGTGCTGAGCGTGTTACATGGGCTGAAAGGGGTTACATGGGATAAATGTTGTATGTGCCAAATGTGTTAGGTGTGATAAATGTGCCATGTTGAATGTGTTTCATGGGCTGAATGGGTTGCATGTGATAAGTGTGTCAGATGCTGAACATGTTACCCAGGCTCCTCTGGTTTCTATGACAGCTTTCCTTTTTTTTTTTAAAGCGTTAACAAATAACTTGTTTCCAACTACTCAGTTGGTCGGTATAAAAGAGATCACATCTACCCAAAGAACCTTGCCAGCTTTAAAATATTGCACACGACTGCTCCGAAGCTCTCTGGAGGCTGCCCCATCCCTAGCCCCATCTTCAGCCAACCAGTTATGAAAGTTATGAAAAACTAACAGGCCTGGCTGTTCCTCAGTCATTAAGCAGGGACCTCCTAATCACTGCTGCTGGTCACCTGCCATCACTCAGGCTCTGATGGTGTCTGAGCAGATGCCTCATCACAGAGCTACGTCCAAGGGGGAAGAAGAGAGGGGCTATTTCAGAGTGGCACAGCGTTGTTTTTGGGGTTGGGGTGGGGAGTACATGTGGTGGGTGCCTAAAAATCCTCTCCAATGAGTCTACCTGGTGGAAATATCCACGGGTGCCCCAGGGAAAAGGCTGTGCTTTTGCAGTGAAACAGCCACCGGTATTCTGGGGCACCTAAAAGAAGGCCAGAAGCATTTAATTCCTGTGTTGGTGATGCCAGTCTGAGCTCAGCGGTCCAACAGCAAGGACCTCAGCCACAGTCCAGTGTGTTGGGGCAGTAACACAGGCTACCCCATGCGCCCCTGAATCCCCAGTGCATTTTGCAAGCCACATGCATAGGACTCATTTCACCCATCGCAAAGAGCCTCCCAGCACCAGCTGGGGACACTGGGCCAGAGTGAGAGCAGCGCTGTCAGTGCCAACCCCGCTGGCTTTCCTGCAGGTCTCCCTTCCAAACACCGACCAGCGCAATCGCTGCTGAGCCAGGGGAATCAGACCAGCTTGGGGAGCAGGGGTGCATTTGAGTTTTGTCAGGCTACTGGGGGGTGACAGTGGAGGATAAGCTGGGCAGGAGCCAGCAGTGTGCCCTTGGTGCCAAGAAGGCTGATGGCATCCTGGGCTGCATTGGTAGGAGCGTTGCCGGCAGATGGAGGGAAATGCTAGCTCTATTCCCCTCTATTCAGCACTGGGGAGGCCACATCTGGAGTCCTGTGTCCAGCTGTGGGCCCCCACTACAGAAAGGATGTGAGCACATTGGAGAGAGTCCAGCGGAGGGCAACAAAAATGGTTGGAGGCTGGGGGACAGGACTGGTGAGGAGAGGCTGAGGGAAATGGGCTGATTTAGTCTACAGAAGAGAAGACGGAGGGGGATTGAACAGCAGCCTTCACCTCCCTGCAGGGGGGCTGCAAAGAGGCTGGAGCTGGGCTGGTCTCAGTGGGGGCAGATGACAGGACAAGGAGCAATGGGCTCAAGCTGCAGCAAGGGAAGTCAAAGTTGGATATTAGGAGAAACTTTCTCACAAGGAGGGTGGTGAAGCACTGAGACAGGTTACCCAGAGAGGGTGTGCAATCTCCATCCTTGGAGGTGTTCAAGACTCAGGTAGACAAATCTGTGGCTGGGCTGATGGAGTTGGGGCTGGTCCTGCTTGGAGCAGGGGGTTGTGTTAGATGTGACCTGCTGAGCTCCCTCCCCACCCTCATTTTCTATGATTCGATGATTAAACAGGGGGAAACATCACAGGTCACAGCAGCCTTCAGGCTTTCCCGGTGCTAGGGGTAGGGAGAAGGAACTGACCCCACATCTGCACTAACGAGGAGCGAAAGTGCCATCTCGTGGGCAAAACCAGCCACTGCCACCACTATACACGCCAGGTGCGTCGGCGCCGGGGGCAGGATGGGTCTGTTCCAAAGTAGCAGGGACTTGCCTTTCAGGGCAGGACCCAGCAAGGAAAGCAAACTCAAAAGGAGGGGAAAGCGAGGCACAGCCCCCCACCCCCCACCCCTCAACCTGCCTGCAACCCCCGGAGGAGCTGACAAACATGAAGGGGGGTTTCCCGGGTGGCAAATGTCCCCTCCCCTGCCATGATGAGGGGTGGCTAGTCTGGGCCTAAATGCTGGGAGAAGGAGGGAGCTCTCTCTAAAGCATGGAGAGCCCTGTGCACAGAGATGGGCTGGGGCACCACCATGCTCCTGTCTCATTACAGCAGCATCTGCGGCCCAGCAGCCTGCCCTGTGTTTGGTGAGCGCTCCTCAAGGTAGGTGCTGCCCCCATTTTACAGACAGGGAAAACTGAGGCGCGGAGTACTTCAAGCCTGGCATGAGCTGCTCAAACAGTGCCTGTTTTCCCTTGAGGGTGACGAGCTCAGGGGCAAACCTGCTCAGCGTGGGACTGGACCCACTGGCCACCTGCTTCAAGACCCATTAGGGAAAGCACGCTCCTGTGATGCACCAGAGGCCCGGCCCAGATGGCCCGTGCCCTCCTGGGGTCCCAGCCCCTGGCAGCATCCCAGTGGCACAACAGCCCCTGCCGTGGGTGGAAGCAGAGGCTGGAGCAGCGGTGGGGACACAGAGGGATCCAGCTGGGATCTCCTGGCCTTTTTCTTTGCCGCTTCGATGGCACAAAGTCCTTCCCAGGTTCATTGGAAATCATCTCCAAATTAAATGTGAGACTTGTAGCCACCAGACGGGCGGGAGCTGACAGTTCAGCCAGATTCACCAAGGGTTGGACACATCCTTAGAGGAAAGGGGCATCCGTGGCTATTAATCATGGGTGCGAAGGGCATGGCCTCTGAGGCAAAACTTCCTCAAGACCCGAAACGCTGCCGGCAGGATCTCTGCTATCCCGCTGGCCTGTGCATTTTCCCGTGCGTCGGCAGAGGGCACCACAACCAAGCCAGTCTGTAGCAGAGGCTCCCTGGCTGCCGGGATGGAAAATTCATCCAAAACTTCATCCCAGGGCCTGTGTCCCTGGGGGCAGGAGGCTCGTCCACCTGGGCCCATGCAGGGCAGGGCGTTGGCTCTGTACCAAGAGGTGTCAGCTAGTTTTGGGTGACTTTCTGTGCTGTCGGATCTGGATGCTGTCACCACCTTCCTATACATCTACCACGTCCCACAGCTGAGGTCCCTTCTGGCACCTTGCTGAGTTCCTGGCATCGGTGCCTTCTACCTTCTCCAGTTATTACACTGGGGTAACCCCTGTAGAGGGACTCTGGGAATCATCAGGAGTGAAATTGTAAGTGTTGTGTGTCTGCTTCCACCCTACCGCAGCTGTGGGCTAGAGGCAAAGAAGCTATTATCGCCTTCCCCTCCCCTCCAACCTAGTCTGTAATACCCCCACTGCATGCCGTGCATTGCAATAGCCACTCGTCCGCCCGTGCTCGACCCCGTGACATGCACATCGGTGCGCACACTGCACTGATAGAAATGACCCCGCTATAAATGTGCTGTGTGTCCACAGCCAGGGGCTTCCAGGATTCATCTGCTCCTACATGCTGACGAGCTGAAGGTCACTGGCCAAGTGACTGCTGCCACGTCCGATAATGGCCTGTACTGATTTTGTCTGTGCGCGAGGGTCAGCTTTGGGGGCAGAGCAGCCAGGATCCCACCAGCATGCCGAGGCTGCCTGGAGTAAGCCAGGCCCGGAGGAGAAGGGACTGGCTGGTGATGGGTAGGTGTCCCAGCACTATAGACCCACTATGGACCGCAGGCCATCCAAAAAAGCCCTCTGCAAGCACTTTGCGGTTTCAGGATGCTCGTGTGCATGTCGTGGCATACGTACAGTCTGGAGGAATGGGGGTCGGAGCATAGGGCTGGGAGGCCGGACTCCTCCGGGGAAGGGGAGGAGAGGATGGTGGTTATAGCAATGGAGAGGGAGGCAGGACTGCAGCAATCTGTTCCCAGCCGGGAGAGAGGTCTGATGTAGCCCGTGTCCTGGAGAGGTGAGGGCTGTCGCCAGCTCCCTCCATCCTCCTTTGATGAGTACCCTACCTCCCCACCAAGCATCTGGGGAGGGGGATCTGCAAAGACTTGCCACTATTCCCTCTTGGTGCTACGAAGCCCCCAACCCACCTCAAGGCATCCCAAGGTCAGCAGAAGTCAGAGGAGTCCCCTGGTGAGCCCAGCAGATCCCCAGAGATCCACAGATCTCATGGACCAACAAAGCCGTGGCGTGTCCTCCCCTGGCTTCTTCCCCTGGCAGGGTCTGGCCTCCTGGTAGGTCCTTCTAGAAGACCAGAGCCTCCGAGAGGAAGAAGTCAGGGGAGGAAATTTAGTCTGGGAGGTCCCTGCCCCTCCGGCACTGGGATACCCCCTGGCAGCTCGTGGCGATACCTGGTTCTCTAGAAATATTACTCCTCTTACTCCAAGGTGAATCAATGATGCCACGGTGGTATACAATGGAAGCCAGTGGCGCTTCATTGCTTCATGCTAGCTGAGGCATTGCACCCGTGCTCCGGGGTCCCCGGTGAAAGGTCCCATGTCTGGGACAGCTTGGATGTGCCCATCGTGGGGAGCTGGGGGTGTCCCAGCCCTGAGAGGGGACGGAAAAGCCCCCCAGACTTCTCAGCCCATCCCGTCCAGGACGAGGTAGCAGTCGCTTCGGCGTGAAAGCAGCTCTCAGCGAGAGGAGCAGCTCCAGGACGCTGTTGTTATGGGAATAAAAGCGACGGAGCAAGCAAAATAGGTTGTAATTTATGCAGGACTTGGAGCGAGCTGCCCGCTGGCACAGACACACCGTCCCATCGGGCGCCCTGTCTGGAATATTAATTAGGCTCCGAAACCTGCCTGGGGCCTGCGGGGCCGCGGGCGGGTGGATTTGCCTAAATAAAGGTACTTTTCAACAGGATTAGTAGCAGGGAGGCAGCCCCCTGGCCCCTGCACCGTGCACCCCTGTGCAGGGACTTTGCTGTGTGGCTTCTACAATCCCATTCCCAGATTTTATTGTAATGCCACGTTGTTCAGGGTCAGACCGATGCCACATTTGGGGTCAGGAAGGACTTTTACCCCTTGGTCAGACTGGTATGGACTGGGAGGGGGGTTGCCTTTCTCTGTAGCAGGGGCACGGCCTCTACCTGGGATCCCTCGAGTGTATATTAGCAACCTTTTACAGAAGACGGTGGCTGCCGCGGCTCCCCTGCTTCACCTGTCCCAGGTTCAGGTGTGACAGCAGGGTTGACGGCGGTTTTACGAAGAGGCGAGATGATGGGTTTGTCTGGGGTGGTTGGCACAGGGCTGATGCTGCCTCAAGCAGGGGTTGGACTAGATGTGACTTCTGCCGGTCCCCTCCAGCCCTGTGAATCAGGACTAGCACTGACCCCGGTGCCTTCACGGGGGAAACGTGAGTCTAAAATCAAGAGTAGCCCTTTAATCACAGTGCCCTGAGCTCCTATCCTGCTTCCCTTGGAATAAGTGATGCCAAAGCACTGTGCTTGCACTGCCCCCCTCACATCTCTTGTCTGCCTGGTCTTTCAGGGGCTGCATCGGTAGCCCTGGCTGCTTGGGGGTCACAAATTCACAGGAGCTGGGGGCTGGAAGGGACCTCGTGAGATCATCGAGTCCAGCCCCCTGATGGATTACCTGAACCAGGTACTCAAGTTTCCCCTAAACTCCAGAGGTATCTTGTCTAGAAGAGGGAGTGAGGACCACCCGGCGAAGCTCGTACTCACAGCCCAGAGAGGTGCCATCTCCTGGCTTGGGGGCAGCGGGGAGGCAGGAGGGAGGGACGAAGGGAACGGGGGAAACATTTCAAGGGTTTCCCTCGTTCTTCTTGAGATGGGTCAGAATCGACCAGATGTTAAATCCAGAACTGGGGAGAGGGGAGGGTAAAGAGAGGACCGGAGCCCAAAACAGCGTGGTCAGCATCTCCCTTTGCCCCCAGACTCGAGCCCCAAAACTGTGCGGTGGCGAGGCTGAAACCTGGTCCCCGCCCCAGGTCTGAATCCCCGAGGCCAGGCCCGAGTTATTTTGCACAGCTTCATTTCACACCTCCCAGCCTGGTGTTTTGCTGGTGTTTCTGCAGCGTGCCCTGCCGAGAAGCACATGTTAGCCATCTGGCACCGCAGCCTGAAAAGAGAAAAAAAATGAGGACACAACACACACACACACACAGAGCTTGGGAGGTTTAGAGAGACAAAAACCTCGCCGGCTGTGGCTTTTGTTGGAAGTGTCTGAGACAGCCCTGCAGAGCGAGAGGAGAGATTGCTGGAAGAGGCTGGCAGAGGGGAGGATAGTTTCACTAGGCAGGTTTGTGTGTGTGTGTGTGTGTGTGTGTGTGTGTGTGTGTGTGTGTGTGTGTGTGTGAGTGAGATTTGGTGGGGGGGGGAGACTGTTGCAGGCAGGGGAAGGCGTGACCTGCATGGAGAATGCCAGACAACTCCAGAGACACACACGCACGCTCACAAATCTCCGAACAAAGATAAGGCACGGAGCGCGGAGCACTGGGAACCAGACAGCCCTCCTCCCCAAACCCCCCCTTCCCCACCCCTCTCCTTTCACACACATCGGGAGATACCCACGGGAGCGAGATGAGGTGAGTACCCAGCTGGGAAATGGGCAGGGGGATCCGGGGTGGGCACTGTGTCTCTGGACGACACTTCACTTGGGAGCCTGCTGTTTGCATTGCATGACTTGACTCCTTGCCGGAGCGGGGAATATGTGCCAGAGACCCGTGAGACCCCTCGCCAGGTTAGCTGCCTGGCAAGGGAAGAGAGGAAGACTGCTGCCATTCATGATTTATTAGCTCAGCGTTCACTATGCAGGACAGGAGGAGCATAAAGGGAGGCTTTACATATCGCGCGTTGCTGAAGTCGCTGGTCACTCGTGCCTTTGGGTAAGACTTTCCTGGCATGGCAGAGAAGTTCAGTCTGCTTTTCCTCCTCCGTAACACAGAAAGCAAAGCAAAGGCATGAATGGGCCAGGTCATCAGGAGCTCCATCCAAGCCAATAAAGCAACATCCCTTTACCCCACTGAGCATACGGTCCCCCTCTGCACCCCCGTGCGTGTCCTCTGACCAGAAGAGAGACAGACTTTCCCTTTGCACATTTCTGTGGTTTCAGAGAAGCCGTCAGAAAATTGCATGTTAAGCCTCGCTTGAGCCGAGAGCAAATCGATCCAAATTCCGTTGCTCTCATTAACTTTCTCTGCTTGTAGCCGAAAGCTGAGGGAAGCGTGTCTGGTCCGGGGATCAGCCTCCTGGAAACCTAGTGCCCGGCTGCAAACACAACACAGACAGGTTGCAAATAATCCCGAGAGAGAGTCTCAATTTCCTCACCGCGCGGCCGTGACGCGGAGCCCCTATTTTGCAAACATTTATGCATGCACGTGGAGGTCACTCCATGGCCTTCAATGGCAAGTGCATGGACCTGTACAGGGAAAAGGCCTCCAGAACAGGGTTCAGGAAACAGAGCCAGGGCTTTTCCTGGGTCTGACTTTCTGCATCCATCAGGCACTTCATCAGCTTGGAGAATGGAATAAAACAGCCTCGGCCTTATTCTTTTTGCCTTCCTGGTTCCCATCCACTAGCAGCAGGATCCGGGGTCAGGAGCGGACTGTGCCAGGCCATGCACGTTTCCTGATTGCATTGATTTATGGGTTAGAAAGACTTTGATCCCATTTGAGGTTGTGTCCCATGAGGCTGGGAACCAGGGCACTGGGGTTGTTATTCCCATCAGAGACACTAACTGCCTTCTAATTCAGGGCAACTCCAGTGCGCGTTAGGCACCTGAGTGCCATTCAGGGTCTGAGCCCCCAACTCCTTTATGTGCCTCAGTTTGCCCATCCATAAAATGGGTATGATGGGAAGAAAGAAAAAAAAACCCACACAAATGGAGAAAGGCAAATGAATAGTAATGAACCACAGACTCCTGCTGCACGGCAAATACAATATATCCCTTGTAGTGCCGCTATGCAGAGAGAAATCTGACTCATCGGTCCAGGTTGGGTGAGATGAGGGTCAGCAGCAGCAATAAATAACGATGCATGGCTGGGAGAGCTGTAGGATGCTTCCAGGAAGCTTAGTCAGGAAGTCTCTTTATTGTACTGGATCGCCTTCTGTTTATTCTGCTATTAAATGAAGATGTTTCCATCAAAGCGGCATGGATGAGGAGGAGGTGCTGCCCGCGGCTAGAGGTTCCTCGGGGCATAGAGCAAAAATGTTGTGTTTCGATATGAAATATTTGTCTGTGCTGCAATGTGCATGGTACCTATTCTGTAAGAGACTGGACTCCTCGCTGCTCCCGGAGCAGCCCTGGGCCCGAGCCGCCAGCCCGATGCTGGATGGTGCTGTGTTGGGGAAGGCTCCATCATCTGGAGGAAATCAAAACCTAACGACCTGCAGGCATTAATGAGCGGGCCACGAGCTTCGGGATCTGCCTGTATCCCATGATGGAGTCATTGCCACCTGCCTGAGAAGAAACCCCCTCTGAGTGAGCCAATCCTTTTTTCTCAGTCAAAACCACCCTAGGCTGGTAGCATGCCCTTTGCAAAGTTGGCCCCCCTTTAAAATGGGGCAAAGCCAGCTCTGGACCCGATCCTTCCAAACCTTGGGGTATCTGAGACCTACTTCAGACCCAAATTTTGCACCTAGGCCTTCCCTTCATAACATAGGACTGCCTTTGATCTCACGAGGAAAGTAGATGATGTCTTTGATGGGTTCAGTATGGAGGTTTGATCTCCGTGTCTCTTTTGCAGGTACCTTCTGGCCTGGTCCCTCTGTGCCTTCCTGCTCTGTAGCGCAGATGCCGTCGAGCTGACGGATATGTTTGGGGAGATCCAATCCCCTAACTTCCCAGACTCCTACCCCAGTGACTCTGAAATGACTTGGAATATTTCAGTGCCGGACGGATTTAGGATCAAACTGTACTTCATGCATTTTGACCTGGAATCATCCTATCTCTGCGAATATGACTATGTGAAGGTAAGCCGCTTAACCTAAATGTAAACCCCGGCTATCGTGGGTTAAACTAAAAGGCTGAAAGGAGGCAGAGGAGAGAGCTTTGTGTAGCTATGACACAATGCAGGCAATTTTTCTTTTCATGCATTGAAATTGCGCCGGCATCGTAGCAGCTTGGAGCGGCAGCGCAGTCAGGATGTCACGCGAGATGCAAGGACCACGGGCAAATACCTCCTTCACTGGGGAAGGGGCTTTCCCTGTGCCTGCTAACTGAAGCTGGCCGGCTCCGCCTCACCATTTGGGAAGCCTCCCAGTTTGGAGAGGATCTCTTCCTACAAAATGAAGTGACAAGCCCTGGGCTTGACCTACCAAGTCTGGATCAGCATATGGGTTTTTCCAAAGTTTGGTGGCTTTCAGACCCAAAGATGTTCTTCAATTTAGTCGGCAGATTAGTCTTTGGGTAAATCTGATACCTTTTATATCCGCTTCCTCAGCCTGACAATGGGTATTTATACCCAAAAGCTTGCAAAGAAGAATTTTTCCAACTATTTGAGTAGGTTTAATAAAAAATATCAGATTTATCCAAAGACCCTTGTCTGCCTATGTCCTTTGACCAATCGGCTACAACCCACACCCCTGCAATTCAGTATAGAGACAGGGATCCGCTATTGAAGTTTGTACCTGAGATTCAAGGCCATCGCCTGACATTACTGAAACAGGAGAGCAGGGCATTATGATTAATTCTCTCCCTCCTCAAGCTGAAAGTTTTCTGGGAGCTATAACAGCCACAAGCAGAGCAAAGTTTCAGTCCTACTTCTCCTTTGATAGATCACATCTCCAGCAGCATCAGGGTTTCCTACCCCCAGACTAAGACAAATGGAGAGCTGGTGCTTCAAAGCACCCGTAGCAAGACGGCAAGTGTCTCTTCACCGAGGTCTCTCCTTCATCAACGCATCAAGTCCTGGCCTGCTTAGTTTCTAGGTAGGGAACGGTAATCTTTCCCATTCTCCGTCCCCCCTGGGAGACAGGCACGTTTGACCCCGGGGTACATCGTCGGTAGAAATGAATTTGTCATAAGCCGCCAGTCAAACAGCAGCTCTAAAGCTGAGTTTCAGAGCCTGGCCCTGTCTCTCATTTAGATTTTTGCTTTGAAAACAATAATACAAATACAAAACATTTGTATTCTCGGTTCCTGTTTTTGTGGCGGCTGCTTTAATTCCCTCATTATGCTGCCACGCTTTCTTCTGCTAACAGATCTCGCTGCTATTTGATTAGTTTGTTCTGCTGTTTTCTGGATCTTCTCCAAGTACAAAGATCATGGACATATATACATATATATATCTATATATAGATACACATACACGCACACAGAGACATATATATACACACACACCCTTCCAAAACTTGAGAAAAAGTTATAAGCTTTAAGGGAGAATTTCTTGGAAGCCCCCTCAACTCCAGGCATTATTCCCTCCCCCAGCCCCTGATATCCACAGCCCCCGTACTTTGTGTCACAAACATGCCTTTTTATTCACACTTGATGGTTTTTGGCATCACAGCCCTTTATGCGGCTGGGTTTTCATGAGAAGCCTGGATTTTTCACAGGGATTCAACCTCAGCTGTATAAATTTGCTTGCAGCGTCTTTGCCAGGGAATGACATCCTTGCTGCAAAATGCCCAGAAGCATCCATCTGGCCATTTGGACAATGACATGTAAACTATTTGGATTCACTTAGTTGGAATAATTACGAAGGTCCAAGCTGGATGACCTGGATGGAAAAAACAAGGAGAGCATCCAAGTGGACATGTGAAGCTATGAGAGCTTCTTTCGTTGTTTCGTGTCTCCAGCTTTTGCTGATAGCAGAGGACTTTTGGAAAGAAATGCAGACTTTAAGGTGTAGCGTCAAACCCACTGAACCCAGCAGTAAGCTCTCTATTGACTTTGCAGATTTTTGGATTGCAGTCTAAGACTGTCTGTACAACATCATCTCTGCCCCAGGATCTGGGCTAAAGACATCTGTGCTCCTCCTGTGTGACCCTCACTGTCATGCAGAAGAAAGCCCTGTGTCGGGGTAGATAGGAACCAGTGATGTGATGGGAGCTGGTCATTTCCCTCTCTTCATCTTCATCGTCACCACTGAGATCTAGAGCAATGTTAGCCAGTTAGTCTGTACACGTGTAAAGTGCTGTCGCTGAATTCAGAGCAAACGCCTAATCCTTTCTGAGCCGGTGAGGAACATATATGCAAATCTCACCTGCAGACATACTCCTCTGAAGTGAAGAATAGCTTCTCCAGGAGCGCTAAGTGCATTTCTCATTGCAAATGGCATGTATAAAAAGGAGTATTAAGAAGAACTTGTCTCTCCTAAGGAAGTGATAATGAGCAAGGAACCAAGAGAGATGGAAAGCACCTCCTGTAGAAAGAGGGCGAATAGGACCAAAGTGAAACTCAGGAGGATGTAATGCCAAAAGATCTACATGGCTGCTTATGACCGCTCGAAAGCCAGGTTTAACACAGCTCAGGTGAATAAGTCTTGAGTTTATATTCCCCATGGTGAGAGACAAGGGCACTTATTATCTGTAATAAATACAGTGCTTAATACACCAACCAAGAAGAAACTGTTCTCACCCCAAGGAAAAGGAAAGGCTGGACTGAGTATCGACACACGACGCCCCTTCATTTCACTGCAGAGTGTACAGCCAGCTCCCGGATCTGGGTTTGAAAATCACAACGTCAGGTCTAACAGTCATAGAAAATTCAGGTTGGAAGAGGTCACATGTAGTGCAACCCCCTGTTCAAAGTAGGACCAGCCCCAGCTACATCATCCAAGCCAAGGTTTCATCTACCTGGGACTTAAAAACCCCCAAGGATGGAGACTCCACCAGCTCTCTGGGTCTTGACCCTGCAATTCATTATGAAAGCCAGGGGTCTCTGGCATGGGAGCCAGCCCCTGACCGTTCAATGGTTGGGCTGGGGCCTGGAGTGGATGCACTGTCCAAGTCCAGTCCTGAGCCCAGGCAGCTCGTCAGCCTAGGTGGTTAAGGCACCTTAGGGACTGTGGGTGCAACCCCCGTGGGAGTGAGGTATCCAGCATCACGGCGCATCCCCTCTGGGTCCCAGTCTAACATCCAGATGCCCATGCACAGCTGAGCCACCTGGGAGCAGCGTGCAAGAAGAACCTAGAGCAAAGCTAAAACTCACACCTCTGAATGTGGATCTGGCCATTTTCCCATCTGTCCCTGTGCCCTGTGGACGTGGCTGACACGGAGCTTAGTCCGGTATGATATTTAAGCATCCTCTTTTGCCAAGCTGGCTGCCTCACACTGCACCAAGTGAGGCAGTGTCACCACTTGTCCCTGGTGATGTCGGATCCTCCCTATTCTTAGCACTTGGCCCAGATTCAGGAAAGCACTTGAGGTCGTGCTTAAGACCAGTGGACTTCAAGGAGATCTCAGCAAGGGCTTAGAAGCATCTTTCATTTGCTTTTGCTGCGCCAAGTCTTAGTAAAATGTGGATCAGGGAAGGGAGAGTCTTTTAGTCCTTGTCTACATTGGGAGCAGCTCTTCTGGAACGAGTGCCCAGAGCTTTCCATGTAGACGCAGCTCTGGGCTAACTCTGCCTTATTCCAGAAGGGTCTGTGCGCTCTGCAACAGCAGCTGAGTCCCTTTTCCCAGGTAGGCAGCCTTTCCTTGAATGTGCTTGCACAACCTGGCACAGTGAGCCTCAGGCTTGGTCAGACCCCCGCGCCCTTCTTCCATAGCAATGCTAGCAGGTGGAAGAAAGGAGGCATGACCACCAGCAAAGCAGCAGCTCTTTAGTAAAGGACCTGGGGGTGACAGGGGACAAGAAGCTGAATAGGAGCCAGCAGTGTGCCCTTGTGCCAAGAAGGCTAACAGCATCCTGGCCTGCACTGGTAGGAGCGTTGCCAGCAGGGCAAGGGAAGTGATTTTTCCCTCTATTCAGCACTGAGGAGGCCACATCTGGAGTCCTGTGTCCAGTTTTGGGCCCCCCACTACAGAAAGGATGTGCAAAAATTGGAGAGAGTCCAGTGGAGGGCAACGAAAATGGTTGGGGGCTGGGGGACAGGACTGGTGAGGAGAGGCTGAGGGAACTGGGCTGATTGAGTCTGGAGAAGAGAAGACCGAGGGGGATGGAATAGCAGCCTTCACCTCCCTGCAGGGGGGCTGCAAAGAGGATGGAGCTGGGCTGGTCTCAGTGGGGGCAGACGACAGAACAAGGAGCAATGGGCTCAAGCTGCAGCAAAGGACATTTAAGTTGGATATTAGGAAAAACTCTCTCATGAGGAGGGTAGTAAAGTACTGGAGCAAGCCACCCAGAGAGGTGCTGGAGTCTCCATCCTTGGAGGTGTTGAAGACCCGGGTAGACAAATCCATGGCTGGGATGATGTAGTTGGGGCTGGTCCTGCTTTGAGCAGGGCTCGGACTAGATGTTACCTCCTGAGGTCCTTTCCAGCCCTCTATGAAAGCCAGGAGACTTCCCTTTCAAGACTAGGACCCATCCAGTGGCTGTGGGGTTTGCACTCACAAATGCAGGCATGGACCTGGATGCAGGAGATGCAGGGGAACCAAAAAAGGAGCCAAGCAATAGATGAGAGCTTTCCGGATAGTGAATGCCAGAAATGATGTAAGGTCAGGAGAGCTGCTGTCTCAGGGTTATTGTGAAAAGAGATTTGTGGCATAGTAACTGGGAGGTGATGGCAATGGTGTTGCATCTTCCTGAAAGCCAATGGGATGGAGGGCTCCACATCATGTGCCATGTTGGGTGTTGATGCTGTAGGCTCCATGTTTGGCATCTCTGCCCAATGGGACCTAGGAGGACCAAGGGCCAGGACCCTACTCTTGTGTTCCCAGAGAGATGGACTGAAATGCCTGGAGATAGGCAGGACTGCAGAGGAGCTTCTGGGTTCCTCCCGTGCATGGGTTCAGGAGCTGCAGATAAGATGCACCTTATGCCAGGCTGCTTCGGTGAGCAGCACATTGCCCTCTGCAGAGCATCAGTGCTCATCCCCAGCCTGTGGCATGTTTCCACAGAGTTGTAAAATGTGGCCATAAAAAGGCAGCTGGTGGCTGCGACGAGGCCACCACCCTCCCCAGTGTAATCTGCACATCAGATGCCGGCTTGAGAGTCACTGCTCTAGGGACTTCATCGGCAACTGGCCTTGCAGGGCACAGCTATAATGCATGTGTCCCCTGTGGATGAAGCACGCAAGAAGAAGTGTTGTGTGCACGAGCCAGTGGTTTGCAATAGCACCAGATCTCACCCCTCTGCAAGTCTGGCCTGGGCGAGCACCTCTGATGGCCCAAAAACAAGGCTGCCGGCTCGCTAGGTCGGCAACCCCGAGCTTTCCCACCAGGATCCCCACTTCCATTTGCAAATTCCACTTCCCCATCGGACTTTCCGTCAAGCTCCCGACCACACTTGGGGTCACAACCCCGATGTGGGGACCCTTCCTTCGGGGTCTATCCTGAGCAGATCAGCTCAGCTGACCCGGAGCCAGGATGCTATCTGGAGGGGCTGTCATCTGGAGTCGATGCGACACCCGCTTCCAGAACCAATTTGGCTGCTGCAGCCGTCCTGGTAGGAGCAGGATGTGAATCCCGGCGCGCTGGCCGATTTCTATATCGGGTAAATTGGTGCTGTCTCCGTGCATCTCCCCTGAGGCGTGCAGTGGATGCAGTGCCGTTTCCATGAAACAGCACAGCCAGGTCATGTTGTGGGTGCCCTGTACACACACACACGGAGACACAAGCAGAGACAGCCAGAAGTGGCATCTGCTCGCAAGACCCAAGAGGCATAAAACCTGCAGGCTGAGGCTAGGGGAAAGCCGTGTCCTCCTCCAGGAAGGGATCTGGGGCTCTTTATCTGGGCGGTCTCCACTCTCTGAAACGCATGGAGCAGTGACAGGCCTCTGGCAGTAAAATAAACAGAGGGGTCATCCCCCCCTGGTTAATATGTGCCGGTTCTGCTGAGGACTGTATACTCTTTCATAGATCATTTACATCCAGCGAGCAGGCTAGTCATTAAATCCTGGCTGTTTGTTTGGAGTTTCTCCCTCTGGGGTCACAATGTCGACATTTTCACTAGAGAAGATGTGTCCCTAAGGGAAACATCAATCGCGGAGGAGAAGTTTACTGTAAAAATAACCCCAACTCAAGCCTCGTTTAAAAAATAGCAACATCCTCTCTCCCCCTCCCCGCCGTGCATTAAACCCGCCCGGAGATTCGACGATTAAATGACGTTTGCTTCCACTCTGCTGGTCCTGTGCAATCACCCCCCGCCACCGCCTCGGCTCCATAGTCCACTGCTATTTATACCGACATCCATCAGAAATAAAAGGAGTGTCCCTGGTGGGGTGACGCCAGGTCGCAATGGGCAAGCAGCGAAGCAAAGCGGGCAGCATGCCATATTCAAGGCCAAATGCCCCAGTGGTGGCATCTTGGACCGGAGAGGCTCCCGTTCAACGCTGCAAAGGGGATCGGCAAGTTTGCAAGATTTCGCCAGCTCCGCGTGAACTCTGGTCTCCCGGTTCAACCCCGAAAGCGGGAAATCGCATGAGGCAGGCCATAAAGAAATGCAGCCGTCACCCCCTCGCTCACCCTTCCAGGAATGCACTAATTGGACTGATGAGGGAGAAACATACCCCTCATCATATATATCTAAACGGCTCATTAGGCAGAGAAATCCCAGCGCTGGACTGAGGACCCTCTGGGAACTTGCCATGGGAAGAAGAGATACGGCTAGCCCGGAGGGTGACATGAAATGCCTCTGCGGACCTGCTGTGGCTTTCGAGGACGCTGCCGCCTGGTATCGGCCAACACTGAGATGATGCTGGAGCTCCGTGAAGTGACGCGGTAGTAGAAATGCAGGCCAAAATGGGACATGATCCCCAAGGCTCCTCGCTTTCAGGGAAAGAGCAGAATAAATGTGTCAAGTCACCTCCTGTGTCAGTACCAGGGCCGCCGAGCTAGGCTGCTTGGAAGTTAGGAGGGCCCTTGGGATCAAAGCCAATAGCTGAGGCTTATCTTCACTCTGAGTTTAAATCTGGGATGTGGCATACACCCCAGACCCTATTGAAACATCCTTATTGGAGCAGTTTCCACTGGGAAATGCTGTCTCAACTAAACTGGAATTTTATCTCAGTGTGGGATGGAGTGGGGGGCGGTTTTGTTCCGGAAAAACATCAGCCAGAACACACTGAGATGGACAAAACGGCCCCGTCTCCATGGCATCCAAGTGGGAAGTTTCCATTTTCATTGTAAAAAGGCTTTTTTCATTTCAACACCGGCTTGATTTCATGGGAATGTGTTAAAACCACAAAAGGTTCAAATCCAGCTGAAGTGTTTCAAATTTATGGAAACAAAACCTTTTGGTAGATCTGAAACTGGCTTCCCGGCCCCCCCCCCCCCACCACCACCACCCAATTTTGTTTCATGAAACATTTCAAACATTTGGCATTTTTGTCCAGATGTGGGGAGAAAAAAAAACCTTGTTTTGTCAAAAACTTCGTATTTCTCCTGAGAAAGAAAGTCTGTTTTCCAGTGAGCATTGATGTGCACAAGTTCAACAAGGACAAGTGCAAAGTCCTGCACTGAGGAGGGAGCGATCCCCTGCACCGGTGCAGGCTGGGGGGGACGGGCTGGGCAGCAGCTCTGCAGAAAAGGACCTGGGGGGACAGGGGACAAGAAGCTGGGCAGGAGCCAGCAGTGTGCCCTTGTCACCAAGAAGGCTAATGGCATCCTGGGCTGCATTGGTAGGAGCGTTGCCAGCAGATCGAGGGCAGTGATTCTTCCCCTCTATTCGGCACTGGGGAGGCCACATCTGGAGTCCTGTGTCCAGCTGTGGGCCCCCACTGCAGAAAGGATGTGGACACGTTGGAGAGAGTCCAGTGGAGAGCAATGAAAATAGTTGTGGGGCTGGGGGACAGGACTGGTGAGGAGAGGCTGAGGGAAATGGGCTGATTGAGTCTGCAGAAGAGAAGACCGAGGGGGATTGAAGAGCAGCCTTCACCTCCCTGCAGGGGGGCTGCAAAGAGGACAGAGCTGGGCTGGTCTCAGTGAGGGCAGACAACAGGACAAGGAGCAACGGGCTCCAGTTGCAGCAAGGGACATTGAGGTTGGATATTAGGAAAAACTTTCTCACTAGCAGGGTAGTAAAACAGTGGAACAGGTCACCCAGAGAGGCTGTTGAATCTTCATCCTTGGCAGTTTTTTAAGGTCCAGCTTGACAAAGGCTGGGATGATGTAGTCAGGGCTGGTCCTGCTTGGAGCAGGGGGCTGAACTAGATATGACCTCCTGAGGTCCCTTCAACCCTCATTGTCTACGATTCAATGATATGTGGGATGAGTGTAGATGCACGCGTGCATGGGTTTTCTTCACGCATGTGTGTGTGTGCACATGCCCAGAAGACTCATTGAGTGGTGTTGACATTTCATTTCATGAATGCAGTGAGGTCTGTGCTGTCTTCTCCTTGCAGGAGGCAGTGCCCAGGTCTACATCCAGTCTGCCAGATAGTTTTGGGCAGCAGGAGCAGGGTTTGAAGATCAGGGCAGAGCGCTGGAGATGCACTGCAACAGGTCACTGCCTTGAGAGTCCCTGGCATGGTTAAGCTGTAGCCCGCTGTAGCAGAGGGAGCTTTTCCTGGGTGTCTTCAACCCCAGAGATGCTGTTTTCAGCCTGAACGGTGTGGTTGTGTGCAGTGACAGCTCTTCGTGTGCCGTTTGCATGTGGCTGAGGCAGACAGCTCCGCAGGCGTGGATCCAGGTACAATAATGTGCCAAGACATGTGAATGGATGCTGTGCTGGTGCATCTGTGCCCTGGGCCTGTTTGAAGCCCCTGGGATTACAGCTTCGCCCCACCTTTGTACACTCATTTGTCACAGTGGAAATCTAGAGTGACTCGGGTCCAAAGGCAGTCTCCTTTCTCCTTGAGCTCAGCGAGCCCTAGCTCATCAGACCTTTCCCTTAGGGGGTAGTCACTCCACTTACACCAACACACACATCTGTCACATCCACAATCCCCGCACACCTAGCAGACTCCACGCATACACTTGTGTGCATGAGGGGATCACACTCACCATCCCCTCGCACACCTCAAACCCCTGCAGACACCTGGGCACTATTCATGCCTGTACACCCCCTTGTCACACTCCCAGAGCCCTCACACACCTGAGCACACTCACACAGGTGTCAGGGCCTCTCACCCCATCATTTGGTTGGAGTGGACCCTCCCTGCCACACACTCAACAACCTCCTGACACAAATAGGTGTCAAGTGGACACGCATCTTTTTCCAGGCCAAATCAGTTCCTAATTCACCTGGGCAAAACCCAAGGGTTAAGTTGCAAAATTCAATTAAGCAGCTCTCAGTCATTTAGCCTGTGTGGCTCTACACTGGGCAAGTGTCCTCCCTCCCAGACCCACCAGTCTGGGGCTTTGGATGCTCCCCAAATCCACGCGGGCATCCGACAGGCAGGACCCAGGCCTGGAGACCTCAGAGTTCAGCTCCCCTCTGTCTCCCTTGATCTTAGCCTAAAGCAGAGACACTTTTTAAAAAACAACAATAATATATTTCATGTTCCCAGGCAAATTAGCCAAATCAATTCCAAATCATACTGACTGAGCAGGACTCAATCCTTCCAAAAACCATAGGGATTGAGCAGGCAGAACTCAGTCATTTTAAACATCAGGTATAGTGCTACATCCTCCTTCGCAGGCTCTCACCCTGGGACTTCAGACGCTCCCAAATCCATCGGCAGGCATCCTACGTGCAGAGGTCTTGGGATTAGGGTGCCCTCACTTGATCTGAGCCAAAAGGCCCTGGTATTCCCCCTGCCAGGTATAGTTTGCTTTGGGATTTTTTAAGGAAATTTTGTGTGTCCCAAGTCAAATCAGCCAAATCAATTCCAAATCCAGCAGTCATGCAAGAACCATATGTGGCCCTGCTACCGGCAAGCAGCCTCCGCCCCCATCTGGGGCTTCAGATGCTTCCAAATCCTTTGGCGAGCATCCTGCGTGCAGGCCCAAATCCGGAGGCTTGGTGTTCAGATGCCCCCGAGTTTTGCTTGCCTTCAGTCTCAGGAGCAAGCTAGGGAGGGGTCTCCCATTTCCATAAAGTTGGTGTATAGCACAGATCTGCCCACTAGAAGTGAAAGTACTCCATGGGGTAAGGGGGCTGCTCCCTTCCTCGTGCCACTTGGCACAACAAGAAGCGGCGTGAGCAAACAGCATTCCTCAGCACCCCCTCCCGCCTGGGGGAAAGCGGAGGGTTATTCATATTCAAATCCCCTTGCAGAAATGCCAACGAGGGACCGTGGGCTGCAGCCGGGAGAGGTTGCAATGCACGGGCCAGTGTGAAAATTGCAGCTGAGAGAGAAGATAAGCTGGGGACAGGAAACAGTAGCAATGGGCCTCAGTGGATTTACCCCCAAATTTCACGTGTGAGGTCCCAGTCTGGTCTGGGCTACAGGAAATCATGCACCCCCCGCCCCCCTTTCACTCACACACATGCACACACGCACATGCACGTACACAGCTTCTCATCCTACTGTCCTTGAGAGGGTAAATCAAATCATTACTTCAAGGAAGCAGAAAAATGGGAGAGAGAGGCCAGTGGACATGAAATCCCCGTTCTCCCAGGACCAAGGGCCAGGTTCGCGCAGGACTGTCGGTAGTAAAAGATGCAGCCAGGCGCTTGGGGGAGGATTTTCAAGTGTGCAGAGGTGATTATGAGCCTCTGAAATATCTCAGACGCCTTTAAAAACCCAGCATGATTTATTGGTCAACCCAAGGAATGTCTCAAAAGACTTCACCCAAGCCGTTGTCTAAAGTGAATTAAATAGCAATGCCCTGCTGAAACCCTAGGCTGCAAATTATTTACCCACCTGCCAACAGAGGATTGCAATGAGTAACTGCTTCCAAAAGCACCAAAGTCCCACGTCCGGACGTGACTCAGGAGCACTCCGTATTTTCAGTAGAAAAGCCCTGCTCCTAAAGGACTTTAAATTTCTATGGAAAGATTTCTGAAAGCCCAAGTGAGTTTTGAAAACAGGGATTTAGACTTCTCAAGCATTCAGAAGGTGCTTTACAAAAAGGCATCCGAAGGCTTTAACAAGCATTAAGTCTCCAAGTCCCACTGTGAATAAGAGATTATCTGTTTTACAAAAGGGGAAAGCGGTACGGAGGGATGAAGGGATTTGCCCTGGCAGATGTAGTAGGTCGGTAGCAGAGGTAGAAGAGAGCCCAAGAGACACCTCTGCTTTGCTGCGAGGCTTTCACGGATCTGCCATTGCAGCTAGGCAGGGGGTCAACTGAGATCACTGCCTACGAGTGCTGTCTTAGGTGAAGGACAGAAATTACACCTAAACTGGTTTAAGTGATCACAAACTGGTTGAAAGCTGTAACAGAACGAAAGCTCAGTGCACAGAAACCAGTTTCAAAATGGCCCAAACTGGAGGGGCTTTAGTCCCCCACCTCACCCCAGCTCGGTGTGCTGCCCACACCCCCTGCTCTTTGCTGGAGCGGGGTGTGGGGCACAGGGCAGGGGTGGGCAACAGCATGAGAGGGTCTGCCCCCCTCCAGGCAAACCCAGGCTGGGATCTGGGGCCTGAGAAGGGCTTTAATGCCCCTTCCCCAGCTCAGTGTGCACGCATCAAGCCCTGCAGGACCAGCCTGAGAGGTGGGAGGTGTTGGCAAAGACCTGGCACGATCATGACATGTATGTGCTGGAGGTGGAGGAACAGGAGAGGGTTGCAGACAGCTTGAGCTGGTGTGAGCAAAGGAATCAGAGAACTACATTGACTTTATAAAGCCGAACCTGTAAAAGGTGGGGGACAGGAATACCTACGCAAGGACTTTCCAAAGGGATTACACAAGATGTATGCAAGGCTTTCTCTTATCTTTTTGGTTTCTTCCATTTCATTTCCAGTTAGACTACACGGCGTGCGCTCTCACTGTGTTTTACTGGGCTGTATCTTAGCTTCGGCAAAGGTTTGTGGTTGTTCAGTCCTGTGCTTGAGGTTGCAAATTGCTGTGTTCAATACACGCTCGCTTCAGAGAAAGGATTATTCTTGTTCAAGCTTTTATGAATTCAATGCCACTACATTGTTCCCCAACCCCCCACCTTAGTCTGGCAGTGGCTGCCCTCCTCCCCACCCCCTCTTTCTGGCTTGAGCCACTGCAAGCATGTGGCTGCATTCCCTGAATCAAAAGTGAAGGTCTGTTCATTTGCTAATCGGTTCAATCTCTGCAGTTTAGACTAACCTGCAAAGATTGAATTGATTCAGCCTTGGGCTTTTTGACTGTCTGTACTTAGCCTGACTGACTCTGTACTGTCCTCTCAGAGCACCTGGAGGGGTGAACTCAACTTCACAAAAGTTTGTGCTCTGCATATATCTTATTCAGTCACCTAGTACGTGCGGGTCTACCCTGCCTTCATTTTACCGCTGTCCCTCAGTCTGCGTGCATCCAAGGACAGTCTCTTATTTTCAGTTTGGGCTGGGGCAAGGAGGGACTGTCTATTTGCCGTGTTTGTACAGCACCTTGCACAATAGGGTTCCAGTGCCTGAAGGGCCCTCTAGCTTCTACAGAAACACAAGTAATAAATAGCAGCAAAACTCACTACGGGGTGAAATATAGTGGGGCAGAACATTGCCAAATAAAATAAATTCTCTCCAAATGTGCATTTTGTCAGAGCTGAAGCATTTTGCAGTGAGCGTATCGACGTTGACCCAGATTTTGTTAAGATGGTGGTTGAGGTCCTCTGCTCTCCGGTCACTACTGATAATAAGAGAGAGAGAGAGAGAGAGAGAGAGAGAGAAAGGCCCGAATTGAAAATCCAAGCTGTTCTGATCCAAGAAAGCCCAGGCGGCCTGACGCCGCTCCATCTTGTGAAACCATTCCTAAAGCTTGCTTTCATTTTAAGGCAGGATGAGAGCACATTTCAAACCCTTGTCACAAGATAAACCCAGATTTTTCAAGTAGGAATCCACAGTTGGGGCCTTTCTGAGCTCTTTGCAACAGAAAATCTGCTGTATTATTTTTCTGTACTTAATAAAAGAGGAAAAAATTAAGAGTTGGCATTTTCCACAGGGGGGGGAGCTTGAATCTATCCAGGTGTGCCTTGAGTCTAAAAACATTGGGTCCACTGGCCTTGTAGCTAATCTCATTTCCAGTATTCAACCTTGTTTGCCATGCCATTTATTTGCTAATTGGACCGTGCCCAGCTGAGGCTGTAAAATCTGGCAGGTCATTTTGCTTCGGTATCGCTTTCTGGTTCTCATGTGTTTGGGTCTCCAAGGGCCCTGCCACATGTTCAAAGTAAAGCTGGACAGAAACCACCTATAAAGTTATTACACATTTTCAAGCACTAACTGGGCATGTCTACATGTGTGCATTTACTGCACAGTAACCAAAATTACTGTGCAGTACGGGCACGCATCTACACATGCACACCCTTACTGTGCAGTAAATATGGCGATTTACACTGATTTGAGTGTAAATTTGAGACCTGCATCATGCAGGTCTCAAATTTACGCCCGATTAGTTACTGCACAGTAATGCACATATAGATGCCTTACTGTACAGTAACAATGTATATGTGGGCTGACTTGGGACTAACTTTAGTCCCAAGTCAGTCCGCGCACAGCATTAATGCACACATGTAGACGCTGGCCTATTTCTGCTTACTGCACAGTAACTTACTGTGCAGTAAATTTAAGCTGACATTAATGCACATGTAGACACTCCCAATCTGTAGCTGGTTGGCTCTTTTTATAGCTGGATGGAGATTTTCATGGCATGATCATTACGTTGCCCATGCAGCCGGATTTAATTTATTGTGCAATTAATTGGTTAATTGTGTGATAACTACTTTGCATGTGTGGCCGGTCTCACTTTGCACATGTGGCCAGTCTGCATGTCTTGCACAATTAACCAGTAAGTTGCATGATGTATGTAACGCGTTGCAGGGGCCCAACACTGCAGGGAACATAACGCCAAAAACAAACTCCCAAAGTTCCTCAATGAAATGGGAAAAATAAAAGAGAGCGAGCAAAGAGAAATGCTTTTGTTTAACCAAGTCTGAGTTCTGGTGGTTGGAGCTCCCTTGGCGTCGTGCTGCAGAAATCTCAGAGCTGAAAGTCCCCCAGTTCTGAATCCACTCCCGGCACAAAGAGCAGAGATTCAGCAGGTGCCCGCACTATGGCAGGAGACAGCGAGGGAACATTTCAGGGGCAAACTGGTCTGGTATCAACTGGCTCTGACCTTCACAGTCTCTCCTCCACAGGAGAGCCAAAGCAGCTCGCTTCTTCCTCTATGGGCACATCTACACACGTTCATTAATACACCTTAGATACTGCGTGTTTTGTTACTACTTCCTTAATGAAGGACTAACTAAATGCGTGGTACCTAAAGTTACCGAATGGTTTTTTCATGATGCTTACTGTGCATTAGCCTAATAGCACTGTGCAGTAGGCTATTAGCACAGTTTTTGCCATGATATGCTACTGTGCAGTATAATTAAGCTAATGCGCAGTAAGCGTCTTGTGTAGATGTGCCTTATAGGTTCCATGTAAGTGATGTCCCTACACCCTTCCCCTAAGGGTCGCACTGCTCTCTGCTGCAAGGCTTGCTTTTGCCTGAAGAAAGTAAGATAAAAACAAGGGAGGAAGAGAAGAAATTCCTGCTGCGCAGGCCTCCTATGTGCCCAGGGACCATCCTGCTACTCAGTCATGTGCAACCACAGCCTGAGAGGTCCAGAAATACCACCTCCACCCAATGCATACAAATACACACACACCAATTTCCACCTGGGTGTGCGAACATACAGCAAGCAAAGCCCGTCCCCAACGTTGCATCCCAAAGTTGGAGGAATGGATCGGTCTATATAGCAATGAGGGTGAGACAACCCAATGCCCATGGCTCCAGGTGAAGATGCAGATGCCTACAAGCGGCGGTGACGGTACAACTGCCCATAAAGCCACGGTGACACCAGGAAAGAAGATGCAAAGTCTTCAGCTCCAGAGTGGGGCTGGCTAGGGGAGCAGCTTGAGGGACCACTTCTTTTTATCTTGCTGGGATCCTATGACCGCAGCTGACTTCCTGCCCCTCGGACAGGGAGCTGGACTTGATGGTCTCCCAAGGTCCCTTCCAGCCCTAACGTCTATGAAATCTATGAACCCTGAAGAGCAGCCTTCACTCTATTTCTCAGCAGATGAGCAGACATTGATGGCAGAGATAACTAAAGCATGTTCATGTCCAGTCCTGATCACCAGACCTCCCTCCACTAAAATACCAGGGGGAGGTTTAAGGCAAAAAAATGAAAATAACCCACTGGAAACTATTTTTCATCCTGCTGAGAGACACAGAGTCTGTCCTAAATGGTTCCTAAGCACCAATAATTAAGACAACCTGTTGGAACAATTCAAGTAGCCACATGATGGATGGGGCTTGTCTCTCTGCCCAAGTTGCAGCCCCAGGATCACGCTGGGCAATGGGGCACACTACCAGTTGCAGAGCTGCCAGCTTGGGAAGCCTTCAAAGCTAGTTTGATCGTTATCCCTCAGAGGCAGCTTCTTAAGTGTCCACTTCCAGGCTGGGGGCTCAGCTGCATTCACTTATACAAGAGAGCAGAAGGGTTCCCTCCAGCACCCAAATTACTAGGCAAAGGGCTGTGGCTTGCATTAGATTAGCGCTTCGTGGTGGTCCCTCCTAAACTTAAAAGCAGTCAAAGGAATGGTGGTTTTGGAAAGGGTAGGCTCTACCTTGCCACGATGCAGAAGGCTGGACCAAATGACCTCACCGGGAAAGCTCCTCCAAACCACATGAACTGACTTGTCCGTGGTTCTGGTGGCCTGAGCCCTTAATTCGGTGCGATGGAGGAATGCTTTGCCCCGTGCGAGCTGACTCAGCTGCTTTGCAGCCATTCCTCCGCGGTCCTTCAGACCTCTTGCTGTGGTTGACGTTAAAGGCTTCTCTCTATGGTTTCAACAGATCGAGGCTGAAGACCAAGTCCTGGCAACTTTCTGCGGCCGGGAGACAACCGACACGGAGCAGGCCCCCGGGCAGCAAGCCATTCTGTCCCCTGGCTCCTACATGGGGCTCACGTTCAGATCCGACTTCTCCAACGAGGAACGCTTCACGGGCTTCGAGGCCCATTACACAGCGGTGGGTAAGTACCGTATCGCAGCAAATGTGCAGACCTCACAGCCCAAGCTGGGCCGTGGCCACTCAGCCCCCCAGAGCACAGGGGAGACCAAAGGAAAAGACTCTAAAAAAAGCAGGCTTCTTTTCCCTGAGCTAAAAGAGGAGCTCTCTCAGAGGTAAGCAGTCCAGGGTCTACAGCAGACTGGTTGCCCAGGCCAGTTGCATCTTATAGAGGTCAGTGGTGCAAATACTCAATACAGCAATCATCACTGGAGACACTGAGCATTACCAGAGGCAGGGTATGCTGGATAACTGCAAATGCAGGCTTGTTACCTGGGGCCATTTTCAGAGCGAGCAGCGGGATGCTCCATTCCCAGTGCCGCAGGGTTTGGGCGTATAGCAGCAGGCTCTGATTTCTGCTCCCCTTCCTGGTGTCCTGCAGAGACCTGGCAGGTCACACATGGCACCTCCCTGCCCCAGTTGCATGGCAGACGATTGCAAACATGCTCACGTTCTTTCCTAACCAGTGACTTTCCCTGGTAGGGTTTTCCCAAGGGACTGTGAGTGGAAGGGGCCTGCTGCTACAGCACATGCACCACGTCTGCTGGATGGCAGGGAATCCAAGGGTCTCCAGTCCTGCAACCTGCCTCCCCTCGGGAGAGCACTGATTCCCCTAGCAGGCCGGCCTCCCCATGCCCCTCACAAATCAGACGGCATCGCCATGCTAGCCCGTGATGAGATGGCCAGGTGTGGCATTTCTGCTTTGGCATGTGATAACCTAGGCATGAGATCAGGCTGCAAATGCTCTGACCCCGGTTCCTCCTCGCAGACGTGGACGAGTGCCTGGAGAAGAGCGATGAGGAGCTGGCCTGTGACCACTACTGCCACAATTACATCGGGGGGTACTACTGCTCCTGCCGCTTCGGCTACATCCTGCACTCAGACAACCGCACCTGCAAAGGTACAGGCTGGAGGGCAATGTGGGTCTGCTCCCTCTCCGAGCCCGCCTGCCTGGGACCTGAGAGCCCGGGGACCATTGCACGCACAGGCCCTACACTAAAACGGTGCCCCAAAGAATGCATCGTCTTGGCCCTGATCCTGCAACAGGATCCTGCAGCCCCTTGAGGGCTGGGATAATGGATCCTCGCACGTCTAGTTATATCAGCCCTACCTCCACCTTTGCGTGTGAGATGGCTGGAGCAGACCTGGGGGCTGCTACAGCCCTGGGCATGTCACAAAACTGTGAAGAGCCACTCAGGGGGGCAGAGGGCTTCTTCCCACCTCCGTCATTTACAGTGCTTGTGCTCAGGCCATGCAGAGGTTGCAATGGTTTCAGGTGGCTCCCAAGGGTATGACATCAGCATGATGTCATCAGCGCCATTCCTGATGCATGCTACCACGGGGGCACATCAGAACTGCCTGGGCATGCTTTGCTGGTGGCAGAGTCTAGGATGCTCTGGGGTGAGATGGCAAAGGGCTGGGAACAGGAGGCTCCTTCTCAGGGCAAGTGCCAGCCAAGGAGGGCTTTAAACCATGTGTGAGGTCCGGCTGGACCCTGACCGCGCCGGCCGTGTTGCAGTGGAGTGCAGCGACAACCTCTTCACCCAGAGGAGCGGGGTGATCACCAGCGCCGACTTTCCCAACCCGTACCCCAAGAGCTCCGACTGCCTGTACCGTGTCGAGCTGGAGGATGGCTTCTTCATCACCCTGCAGTTCGAGGACAGCATCGACATCGAGGACCATCCCGAGGTCTCCTGCCCTTATGACTACATCAAGGTGAGCCGGCTGGGTTGGCGGAGGCAGGGTACGGACCCCCGCTCTGGGCTTTCTCACTCTGTCTCGTTGGACCAGCCATAGTCCCATGAGCCGTGGGCTGCTGTCCTCCAAGGATACAACAAAGCCAGCATGAGAGGAGCCTGCTTATAGCAGCTCCATCCCTTCTGATTTCCATGCTAGGACCATGTGCTTCATGAAATCTTTAGTTCTCCAAACTTTCCAGGGCTTCACATGCGAGCAGCGCTTTCCTGCTGCATTGCTCTCTGGTCTGCACCTTGGCCACAGAGACTTGGAAGGGGCTCCTAAGGCCATCAAGCCCTGTCCTCCGCCTTTGCAGGCAGTCTTTTAGCCAGAGGCCTAAAAAATTGCTCACTTCAATCCCTCACCTATCACAGCCACATGCATCTTACAAACCCAAACCACCCTGCAGCACGCCGCAGCTCGAAAGCAGGGGGAAAGGGCCCTGCCACCAGGAAAGCAGATGCCCAGAAGATCCTAGGAAGAGGAACATGGTCCTCATTACCGAGGGAGGCAGAGCCAGTCTGGCTGCGGGGTGCATGCCTTCCCAACCCCAATCTGGTGTCCGCATCTCCAATGCCCAGGTCCTCCAAGCAGGAGATACCCTTCAGTGCCCTCTTTGCAAGCAAAAAGGCCAAGTTTTGTAAAGTTTGGAGGTGGATAAAGAACCAGTAGGAGACAAGGGAGAGAAAGACCCCTTTCCCCTCTTACAAAGGGCCCAAGACATGTTTTATATCCATGAAGTCTAGGGTAGGGCCAGCCTGTCAACCAGCCACGGGGTGTGGAAAGCCCTCATTGCTTCCTAAAGCTATCTCTCTGCTTCCTTGTGGCAGATTAAAGCCGGCCCTCTGGAGTTCGGGCCTTTCTGTGGGGAAAAATCCCCGGGACGTATCGAAACGCAGACCAACAGCGTCCAGATCCTGTTCCACAGCGACAACTCGGGCAAGAACCGAGGGTGGAAGCTATCGTACGCGGCCACCGGTAATGCGCTCTGCTCCTTTCCCTTCCCTGCACCCACAGGGGTTGGCAAACCGGGTAGATGGGGATTGATGGTGCATCTGGTCCTGAGACTCCAGGCAAAAGAGGGTGTGGGATGCACATAGTGAACCTAACGGTGCAATTTCATTCTGCGGGGGAGAAAGCTACCTGGATGGACCTGGCGGATAGCAGCCGTACCGAGCCCTGCCTGCCACCGTGCCAGGCTCTGGGCCACTGGGAGAATCAGGCTTCTCATATTAAGTCCCAAGGAGTGAGTCCTGAGTCCTAGCTTCATCCAAAGCAGGTTGGGAATGAAGCAGTCCCAGCAAGGAGGCAAAGCCTCCCCAGAGACAGCTCAGGGTGGGAAGGAGACCCCCCAGTTCAAGGTTCATGACATCCCTGAGGTCCCCTTTAGTAGCACCGATAGCCATGGCCCCTGTGCCGTTTTGCACAGAGTCGTAGCTCAAGGAGAAGCAGCAGATAGCATTACCCCAATAAAGAGCCTTGGGAACAGGCCTGCCGTGGCTGGCTCCATCCAGGCCTCTGTCCCGTTAGCTGGCTGCCATTTGAATTTGCATTTTTTTTCTCCCCCCTTGCCAAGGGAACCCGTGCCCTCTCGTGCAGCCTCCCATCAATGGGAAGATCGACCCCTCGCAGGCACGCTACACCTTTAAGGACCAGGTGGTCATCAGCTGCAACCCGGGATACAAAGTGCTAAAGGTACAAGGACTGCTCGCCTCCATCTCTGGGGCTGGGGCAGACTCTCTTAAATCCACTGGAGTGGGCTCACGTGAAGGCCTCTCGTGTCCGTGCTCTCATGCCATAGGCACGTGCTGAATTAGGGAGGAGCACGATGGTTTGTGGTGATGGGAAGCTCTCCGTGGTACCCAGTGAAGCTGGCCAGGCACGGCCAGGGGCATAAACTCATGGATAAGGAGGGTTGGAAGGGACATCTAGTCCAACCCCCTGCTCCAAGCAGGACCAGCCCAACTACATCATCCCAGTCCTTGCCATCAGGTGCTACCCCCATGCTTTGCAAGGCTCACAAAGGAGCTGCCCAGTCATTCATTGCTGGGACCGCTCCACTGAAGCCCATTGCCAGGCCAGCAGAGAACACAGCCCTGCTTCACCCACTTCGTGCAGACCTAAGGAGACCCTTCCCTCCTCCCACTGCCTTCCCTAGGACAGCAGGTACCTCTGTGCTCGAGAGGGGCAAAGTAACCCAAAGGAGAGCCCTGCCTGCCCTGCTAGAGACCACGCATGGGAACAGCCTACGCTTGACGCCATAGACCTTCCCCTGCAAAGACAGCGGAGGTGGAGTGGAATGACTCTTCCCCAAACCACCTGCCTAGTGTCTCACACCAGCCAGCGAGCAAACAAAGGCAAGGCTTGGCTTTGCACAAGACTAAGAGGAGCAGAGGGGCTTTTTGGAAAGCCTCCGCTCAGCTCCTCTGTGGTCTTGAACCCCAGGGAAATCTCCCTAGCCAGCTGTATGCCACCTGTCCAACTCAGTGACCATGCTGTGGCTTCCAACTCGAGAGCCTATAAAGGAAACTATTAACTTTGCAAGTGGAGCAAGGCTAGTATTTTGAGTGGTGACCTCCAGGAAGTACCCAGCAGGTAGGGATCATCCACGAAGTGGCCCTAGACTCAGCACTCAACCTCCCCTTGGGCCTATCTACTGCCATCCCAGACAGGCTGTCTCTGCTGTAAGACGTAGGGTGGTCCCGAGGCTGGGGTGACGATGTCTTTCCCTCTTCCCTTCTGCGCAGGATGATGTGGAGAGCGACACCTTCCAAATCGAGTGCCTGAAGGACGGGACGTGGAGCAACAAGGTCCCCATCTGCAAAAGTAAGAAGCCCCTCTCTCCCTTCCCAGTACCCTTTATCTGGGGGTAACAGCCCCAGTGCCGAGCTCCGGGCGGGGTTGTACAGATGTCCCTGCAAAATGATGTTGGCCGTTTCTCCTAGAGCACAACAGGGTTTGTGCCAAAGATGACAGGTCGGGTATTTGTTCTTCCTGATGCAACTGGATAAGTGCAACCTGCTTTCCCTGTCTCCCTCTCCAAACAAGCACTGCCCTGGCTCTGGGACAGTGTCTCCAAGCAGACGGATAAATGGCATCATCCTCTGCATTAGCTTGCACCCCGTCATGAAGGGCCTGGTCCCCTAGTGCAAGAACGCACGTCACAGAAGTATCACGACAAAACAAAAGTCAGCTTATGGGCTTCTTCTTGGGGCTGGTGGGGCCCAGCTACCAAATGCTGATATGGATTTGAACCCACCTATGCCAAGGGTATGCTTGGAGCTGATGGTGGGGCTTCAAACTACTATAGTAACAAGGCCCATGTGGGATATCTGGACCTGGAACTGAACTGCTCTTCGGTTTTAGGGTTGCTCAGACCCAGAGGTCTGGGTTGGTCACAAGTGCAGCCAAAACCAAGGAATACGGACAGCAGCAAAAGGAGTGAGCAAAGTTGGCCTGATGTTTAAAAAAACCACGTTGATTCGTTGCTGCTGAAGGTTGATTCTGGGATGTTGCACAGCTCCAATGGGCGTTAGGCAGAGCTACTTCTAATGCAGGAATGACATCTCTCGAGTGCGGGCACCCCTTTCATGTCCCTAGGGCATCCAGCCTGTGTGCTCCAATGTTTGCCCTGGGCAGGAGGGGTGGAGAAGCAGAGATAGGCATGGATGGCCAAGAAAGCCGGTGGAGCAACAGGTCAGAATTGAATGCAGGCCACCAGAGAAAATGAACAACCCAAGCGAAGGTTGCTCGCCTGGGGATTGCAGAACAGGATGGGGTGCCAGCTTGCACAGGGAGCTAAGGGCATCCCTTCACCTCCCCTCTGCCTCCTGTTTGGGAGAGGGACCCTAAATCACATGAGCATGGACAGGGTTGAGACAGCCATCAGATCTCAACCCCCTGAACGTGGGCAGAGTTCAGACCCAGGTCCTGATGCCAACTTCCCAGCTGGGATCTATCCCCTGAACCGATCCAACCTGGGACAATGGACCCAACCCCCGTGTCCTGGACGCTGCTCCCTCTGCTCACACACGCACACAACAGCAGGTACCTCTAGGCAAAAGTGCCCTGAGTCTGCTTTCCTGCCAGCTTCAGCTGCTTAAGGCCAGAGCTGTGCACGTTGTCACCTCTCTTACACCTGGGCATGGAGGATGGCTGGGAGGAATTGGAGCTTTTCTGGCTGGAGATTCCCTGCTCTGCAACCTCCTCCATTGCAGGTGGATCCTTGTTTTATAACAATAATACTGCTCTGCTGAACCTGCTGTAGGCAGGTGGTAGCAAGGGGTAACTTGTACTTGCAAAGCTCCCTGGACATAGCAATTGCAATGATGTCAGAAATGCCACATACTCTCCCATCCTCTACTTGTGCCTTTGAAGCACGTGGGACATGCACTGCTACAAATCCCCCGCAGATCTTGAGTTTCTAACTTATCTATTACTAAAGAAATCTCTTCCTCCAGAGCTTGAACAAAGACCGAATAAGAATGGATGCCGGTCGGACATTTTTCTTAGTAAACATTTTGCACCAAAAAATGGGGGTTTGGACTGAAAAAAAAACCCAAAACAAGCCACTTTGGGGCAGTGATATCCAGGAGCACAGACAAGATGATCACGTAGGTCCCCTGAGACGTTATCATCTATTCACTGAAATTTTCAGGGTTTGTCAAAAAAACGGAGCCCCTCCAAATGACCAATCAAAAAACGTGTCTTAAGGGGAAAAAAGCTGCAAAAAAAAAGTACAAAAATGAAACATTTTTGGTTTTTCCAATTTTTTTGGCAGACAAAACCATTTTCAACCCAGCTGTAATAAGAAAAAAAACAGGCTGATATTGGGCCAATGCAAAGAGTTTCTTTATAGTAGAAGGTGTGGGTGGCTATGTGCCACTGCAGGATGGATGTTGGCCCAGTGGAGCCAGGTAGAAGAAAAGGGGTCTTCACCAGGACTGGGATAAGGGGGCATGGTGTTGGCTCCACTGGAAGGTGTTGTACTGTTAATACGGTGTTTAACACGATCAGACCCCTCTGCGCTGTCTCCGGAGCCCAGCCTGCTCTCCGCGTATAACCCTTGGATGCTTTGCTGAATTGATCCCTGTTCCTGGTGTTATGGGGGCATGTTTCCTGCATGGATCCTCTCTGCTCAGCTGTTAATCCTGCTCTCTCTTTCTCTCTCTCTGCTTTCCTCCCTTCCCTTTCCCCTTCTGCCTTCGGCGCAGCTGCAGAAAGAGCCGACAACAAGACAGAGGGAAGAGCTGAGTCGGACCAAGTGACGGCATGACCACCTCTTAGAAGGGGCAGACTGTCTCTTAGACATATCAGGGACTCTCTAGGCTGCAAGGCATATTCCCCGTGCTCTCCCCCCAGCCCTTTCCAATCTTGGAGCGGGGGGGATCTCCTTTGGGGAGATACATCACTGCTGTAGATTCAATGCTGGACCCCCGTTAACCCCAGCCTACCTGGCACACTCCGACTGAAAGGATCCCACCCCCATATCCCAGGAAAAGCACAACCCACTTGCACCCCAGGCTGCTGCCCCGGGGACAGGGCACTCTGGCAGGTGTCTGCACTGCGCCTCGGAGACCCAGCAATGAAAACCGTGATGCAAGGAGCAGCTGCTTTGTCTGTGCTTTGTGGTTTGAAAATAACCCTTCGTGGCCTTGCTTTCCCCCTCCTCCTCTGGGCCAGGCTGGTCAGTCTAAGAATGAGAACTCTTCTTTGCTCCCTTTCAGTCTCTCAGTGCAAAATATCCAGCCTCGTTCCCTGCGTCCTGGTGCATGTGAACCCCCCGTCTCTTTGGGACTGACAAGTGCTTGCAAGACAGACCCGCAAGGGAATCTGTCCATCTGGGCTCGCCCCTTCAGCATGCCTCCCCAGCTCTGCTGCTGCCTCTGCCAAGCTGCTCCCTTCAACCAGACCTGCTGTTCATGAGCCTTTCCCATATAACACACCGTCCTTTTAGCCTGAAGAGTAAGTCACAGAAAGCAGCTAGAGAGGAGGAGCCACCACCTTTAACATCAATGGCTTGTCAGGGATTTGAGCAGGGTGGAGGAGGATTGCACTTAGGCACTGATTGCCAAGGGTGCTTGTACACGTGACAATGTCACGATGCACACATGATGAAAGTTTCCCTTTATGTGACTTAATGGCACCAAGCATTACATGTACTTGAGTTTGGGGGGGTTTAAATGAGTTGGCATCATTGCAAACTAAACGATATCCCTATGTGGTTTAGCTTGCAATGCTGCAATTTGGAACATTGCAGCCATTCCCCAATGGCTGCAATCCCTCCCTGCCCCACCGCCCGGCCACAGGACAGGAGGGCAGGCTCCACGGGGGAAAAGGATTGGGCCCCTCGTGGCTTCTGCCTTTAACAGGGGCCTGGACAATCCCATGTGTACAGTGACAGGGTAGGTTTCAATTTAAAACTCACTGTTTCAATTTGGGGGGCATAGAATACAAGCTGAAAGACTAAAGCGTCGTCACATGTACAAGCGCCCTTAGATGCCTAATAGGTAGAATAGGTTGCGGCTCCTTGTAGCATTATTTTCCAGGGCCAGAGATTAGTCGCTGAACTTAAAAATGGAAAGAGCAAGGCTGATAGCATGTTACTGGGGACTTGGCTGGAGGAACAGATGATGGAGCAAGCTAGGGAAGGGGTGGAGGGTCGCAGAAGGGAAGGCATGGAGGAAGGAAGGCTAGAAGGAAGTGACGGAGCATTGCAGTGGGGAGAGAGGGGATGAAGAAAGGATCTTGGAGAAGAGAGCCAGGCCATTGGGGAAGTACACACACATACACATATGCATACAATTACACATCCACATCCACATCCACATACAGTGAACCAAAGGCCAGTGATGTTATTAGAAACCTCTCTCTTGACTTCACCTGGCTTTGGATAGGGCCCATGGAGAAGGGAGCTAAGGGGAAAGGGTTGCCAAGCTTTGGCCAGTGATGGCCTGAGACAGATCTTCAAAAGTTAGCGTTGACAGCCAGGGCGGTGAGGATGGATGTTGGAGGAGACAGTGAGGGTCCACAGCAGTTTTGCAGCACAAGACAGGAGCTTATAGCCCAGAGAAAAAGATGCCTGGGGAGAAAAGTCCTGAGAAACAGAGCAGTTGGCAGCAGAAGGAAGAGCAAGGAGGTCACGTCTGGGCCTGAAAGCAAGGGAGCCCTAAGAGCAAGCGCCAAAATGGAGCATGGGTCCTGGGACCAGAGATAGGGAAGAGTCAGGGGCAGGGAGATGGGCCTGATGGTGGAGGGGGGTCAGAACAAGGAGCCCAGACTGAGGCAGCCCACCCATAATATAACACATGTTCAAGCCTGCAGGTACGGGGCCTTGGCCAGAGAGAACAGCGTGGCCTGACAAGACAGCCTGGATCCCCAGAAAGAGAGGCAGAGAGATGGGACATGGTGAACCCAGTGCTTCCCCACTGGGAGTTGACAGAGGGGTGGGAAGCTGGGGGACAGGGGCAGAAGAAGGGACCTAACAAGAGACCCCCGTTCCCAGAGGCCCCTTCTAGTGCAGCCCATCCAGCTTGGGAAAGAGCTAAGAACGGGGTCCATTCAGCACTGGGGAGGCCTCCCCGGGAGTACCGTGTCCAGCTTTGGGCATCACAGATCCAGAAAGATGTGGACGCTCCCATGGAGAGCACCCGGGAGGGTCAGCAGTCTGGGAAACACAGCATAGAAGCAAAGTTTACAAGAACGGGGAGCTTTTAATGTAGAAAAAAAAAGAAAACCAGGGTGGGATTTAATGATAGCCTTCAGATACTTGAAGGGTGGTGACCAAGAGGATGCGATGGATTCGTCTTGATTGTTTTATCCCCTCCAGAAGCCAGGAGCTTAAATGGCAGTGAGGGAAATGTGGGTTGGGTAGTAGAAAGAACTTGCTCTGTGTGGGGGTGACAAGCTGGCGGCCTGTGCAATCGCCATCCTTGGAAGGGTATAAGAGCAGCTGGGATGGACACTGGGCTGGGATGGTTTAGATGGCCATGATCCTGCCTTGAGCAAAAAGTGGGGCGAGATGACTTTGTGAGGGTCCTGCGAGCCGTCCTTTCCTACGAGCCCCCCAAAGAGTACATCTAGTGGCGGCATGAGAGCAAAAGGGTTTGGGTTTTGTTCTTTAAGTCATGCCATCTGAACCCATCCCCACAGCCCTGGCACACCCAGGGGCACTCACTGAAGGTTTCCAAGGCTTCCTGAGCACAGTCTCTTCCAAGCGCTCCTTCCCCTGCTCTTTAGTGGACAGACGGAGCAAGAGGCAGAGGTCACTTGCAGGTGGGTCTTTCTCCAAGTACCATAATGATGCTCGGTGACCACTCAGCATCCCCCAGCAACACGTATCCCCTGCCTGTCGGTGCCAAGAGGAATCCCTGATTTCAGTGACTGGGACAGAACTGGTGGGGACAGGGAGAGGCGAAACGAGCTGTGTATCGGATGCCCGTAAACTGAAGAAGCCCAAGGAGCCCCCTGAGAGTGAAGGCCTGCCTGCAGGGAGACGTCTGGATGACAGAAACCGCTCCCTCTTGCTCCCCGAGACATCGTTCCTCACCGACACTGCAAACAGACCGCTGCATGGAAACCCAAGTGCATTCCCATCAGCCTTTTGGCCCCTGTGAACACCAGGCAGGGGCTGCGACCTCCCAGGTTGCAGCCCTGATCCCAAAGATCTCACGCCCCCTTCTCTGATCCCAAAGATCCCAAAGATCCCAGCCCCCTTCTCTGAGCCACTTCAGCATTGAACGGCTGAGAAAATGGTGGGGCCTGGGGGAACGGCCTGAGCAAGTCTCTATCTGCCTTAGCAGCTACCCCAGCAGGAGCTGCTCCACAATGCCCTGGAGATCCAGTTCATCGCCATCTCATCATAACAGGGTGTCTCTTTTAAGTGGGCTCAGCCTAAAATCGCCATTTTCAAGGTGCATTAAGGGCATGTGTCTACATGTGCATGCCCTTAGTGCACCTTAACAATGGCAGTTTAAGGTTATGTGAGCCTAAATTTGATACATGCCTAAAACAGGTATCCAATTTTGGCGGAAATAACTAAATCGCATTAGCACACATGTAGACGCGCTAATGCGCATTAACACGTGCGTCAATGGATACACAGAGTGTTAATGCGATTAGCATGTCTGCATGTGTACTAAGGCGACTTAGCTTTTTGCGCCTAAATTTAATGTGCCTTAATGCGCATTAGCGTGTCTACATGTGTGCTAAATCACTTTAACGTGCCTTAAGCAAAGGCTTATGATGTTTAGGTGCGCATAAATACACGTGTAGACACGCCCACGGGTATGCACTAATTAGCTCAAGCAGCAGCGATGCATCCACTTGGCTGGTTGCAATCTATGCAGGGCTAACAACGCGCTGAGAGAAACAGGCGGCCACACCGCGCCTGCCCTGCAAGCCGAGGTACAATGTGAGTGATGCCCCTGCCGCAACTCCCAAATTCTCTGTTTCAAGGGACGTTTTAAATTCCAGCGACCTGGCCGATCTGCTAGGGAGGGAGAAGGGCTACAGCTGGGGCTCCAGCTACTCGTGTCAGTGAGATTCAGATGTGGGCTATAGCTGTAGCTAGTGCCCCTCTCTCTCAAGGGGGACTCTGCAGCTCAGCTGCTCTCCCTGGGGCTGGGCTGGCTCCAGCGCCAGCATTTGAGCTCACTTTGCGATGGGAATACCTTACTGCCTGGCCTGGTGCTTGCTCCGGCAGTACTGCTGTTTCCTCCATGCCCGGCAGGAGCTCCTTAATTCACACCTGACTAGTCTGGACATTTCTTCCCCTAACAACCCAGCTACCAGGCAGAAAATGACCGTTGTGGGTCATGCCCTGTTGTTAAATCAGTGTCTACCTCGTCCCAAGGGCAACAGGAATTTCAACTCACTTGCAGGCAATGCAAAATCAGCATCAATTAGTCTGAGGCCCTGAAAATGGGGACTCCTGAGACCCAAATCACAACCAAGATCCTTCATCTGTTGTGCTTGGCCCAGGTAGATAAAACCTTGGCTGGGATGATGTAGGTGGGGCTGGTCCTGCTTGGAGCAGGGGGTTGCACTAGATCCACCCCCATTTTCTATGATACTATGACTTGACAGAGCCCTCTTCTCCAGCTGGCCCATCTTCCCTTTCTCCCAGATCCCAGAGAGGGAGGAGAAGGGAGGATCACAGCCCCATTGAAAGCAGCAGCAAAACTCGCCTGGATTTCAACAGAGGGAAAAGCTGCCAAGAGGCTGATCTGGGACCCGAGACAGGCACACATGTACAGCCCCTGCTCGCACGCACGCCCTCGCCTCCTGCCAGCCCAGCCCCAGGTTCAGCTAGCTTCTGGTTTCAACTCCAAGTCAGCTTCATGGCTTGCAGTTGCAGGAAAGCAGGTTTAGGTTGGATCTCAGGAAACATTTCTTCACTGTCAGAGCAGGGAGGCTGTGGAGGAGACGCCCAGGGAAGGGGTGGCCTCTCCATGCATGGAGGGGTTCAAGGAGAGCCATGGGTGGGGGTGATTGAGGCCTAGCAATGCCTGCTATGGGCATTTCCCAGGCTTCTGGGCTTTGCTAGTTGCTCCCTCTCTGCTACACGTGTCGGGGGGTTTAAGTGTTCATCACTGGCTGCACCCCAGGCTGGGGATGGTGACTGGGCTGTGCCGATGCTCCTGCTGGGAGGGTCTTGCCCCTCCACTCAGGGTCAGACCGATGCCACATTTGGGGTCAAGAAGGAAATTTACCCCCTGGTCAGACTTGTACAGACTGCGTGGATTTTGCCTTCCTCTGTATCCAGAGCGTGGCCTCTATCGGGGATCCATCCTTGGAGGTTTTCAAGACCCAGCTAGACCAAGCCTTGGCTGGGATGATGTAGTTGGGGCTGGTCCTGCTTGGAGCAAGGGTTGGACTAGATGTGACCTCCTGAGGTCCCTTCCAGCCCTCATTGTCTGTGATCCTATGATACTATCTCTTGAGTGTATATTAACAACCTTTTATAGCAGCAGGATGCTGGCTGCCGTGGTCCCCTGCTTTCCCGGTGGCAGGTTCAGGTGTGAGGTCTGTGGTATGCCAGGGTTGATGGTAGTTTTGCTAAGAGTTTAGATAATTCCCAGATTCACAGAAGTTTAGGGCTGGAAGGGACCTCATGAGATCATCAGGTCCAGCCCCATGATGGGTTTGTACCGGGCTGGTTTGCAGAGGGCTGATCCTGCCTCAGGCAGGGGTTGCACTAGATGGGACCTCTGGAGCTCCTGTCCCACCCCACTCTCTTTATAAAGTCATAAAGCTGAGGCTAACGTCATGTAGCTGCGGTGCCAGGGAGCCGTGCCAAGAATGGATGCGAGCACAGGTGACCCCACTCTCCTTTCTCCCTAGTGGCCGACTGCCGAGCCCCGGCGGAGCTGGAGCACGGGTTCATCACGTTCGCCTCGAGGAGCAACCTCACCACCTACCGCTCCGCGATCCGGTACTCCTGCCAGCGCCCCTACTACCGCTTGGCCCCCAACGTCACTGGTGAGGGCACCGGGCGAGGGGGGTTGGAGGGACTGTCTATACAAGCATAGGGTTGCAATGGTCCGTGTGCAACACACTTACATGTGCTGGCACCCTGGCCACATCACGCAGCCACCTCTGGGAGGAAGGAGCTAGCTGGAAACAGGTTTCATCTGGGGTGTCTGTGCTGCTAACGGCAGAGCCGGCTGCAGGCGGTCTCTGCAAAGGCGACTGCGTTACCCAGCAGGTCTACGTCTCGGCAGAGAAGATGCTGCCATCTCAATGCTGTTTGGCCCTCGGGCAGCGGCAGCAGCTGTTAACGAGCATCACTAGCCATGTCTACCTACTAAATCCTGCCCGCATACAGCGCAGTCCTGTCCTCACAGGAAAGTGCCACAGCCTGAAGACAACAGGCCTCACTGATAGCAACACCCGGGCCACGTAATCCTTATCACTGCTTGTCTGTGTGCAAAGTTTCCCCCGTTGAGCCCATTGCAAAACCCTCCTGCGGGCGATTGGGAATGGAGAACGCCTGGTCTGTGCTTCTCTTGCAGCGGTGAGGCTGTAGCGCTTGGCTTCCCAGGTCTCCCCGGCACCAGCTGGGCTGAATTAGCTCTGTGCCTTTAACCTGGCTTGGAGCAGTCTCCCCAGAGCCAGCTTCGTGCCATACAGCCCCCACGTGCTGCTTCTTCAAGCCAGCTGGTGCCTCCATCCCTTCACCCTCTGCAGACCAGTATGTCAGGGTGTGTGATCTGCTCATCTCCCCACCCCAGCACGCAGACCCTGCTGTGCCCTGAGCAGCCCAGTGGCCCATGGAGATGGAGAAGAGGCAGGGACCTCCGGTAACTGCTTTGGATGGTCCATGATGGCTGCAGACTGCAGTGAGAGGCTTCCCAAACTGCTTCTGCCCATGGGCCGGGGCAGCTCACAAGGGCACAAGCCACGTCTCCGAAGGCAGGACTTCTCCTTTGCGCTTGCCCCCATCCTTACGGTGTGGTGACCTTGGAAGATGCTTCCTGCTGGAGCTCATCCATGCAGAAGTGAGAGCCACGGAGAGGGCTGGGGAAAGCAGAGGGCAGCGGAGGCTGCCACCTGGGCATCACGAGGTGCTGACCACAACAGCCACATGCCCCCTGCCTTCAGGAAGAGCTGCAGGTGCCCGCTAGAGCATGGGACCCCACATCACAGATCCAACCACGGAGGTATCAAGCGGTGCCAGCTGTGAGACCTGCTAGTGGAGGCTAGGGCTGGAGAGGCAACCTTTCCATGCAGCCCTTCTGCCCTCGGACAAACACTCTGGTTCTGCCTTTGTGGACGTCTATGCCAGTCCAGCTACTCAAGTGCGACCCAGGGCCCTAGGATTTATCATGACGCATGATAGACCTGTGTTTAGGAAGGGCTGACCCCTGTATGGGCACAGCGCAGGCCCTCCAGCCATGCACACGCAAACCCTGGTGCGTCCAGGCCATGGGGCTAACATCTTGCTGTCTTCCAGGCATATACACCTGCGATGAGAACGGGATCTGGAGGAGCGAGGAGCTGGGAACCAAGCTGCCATCCTGTCGACCAGGTACCTGGAAAGCTCTGGAGATGCCCTCTCACAGCCACTTGTGCTGCATGCTGAGGGGATGTAGGGGCATGGGGCGAGGGTGGGAAGCGTTAGCCCAGTTCTGCTGGCTGCGCTCCAGGCCTGGAGCGACGTGGTGCCTCCCCAATAGACCGATGCCCACCTCAAAGACTATGCTGCAGAGACACAAACCTCATCCCCAGGGAAAAAGCCACCTCTTTGCCCTGTAGGACTCAGCAGTGAGTGCTGTAGAGATGGGGGGAAGTCACAAAAGTGGGGCCCCCAAAGTGCATAGGCATTGAGATCACGGGTATCAGCTAAGACCTGTTGCTAAGGCACGGGGCTCAAATCCAGCCCCTGAAGTCACTGGATGTGTCAGGAACATTGCACTGGTGCAATTTGGCCCCTACAGCACTATGAATCCACCCCCAAGCCCAGCCAAAACCAGGTAGCCGGCAGAGGCAGGTCTTTCAATACAGGCCCAGCCCCATGGTGCTGGAGAAACTTTTATAGAGCAGGCATCAAGGTGCTTTTCCAACATCCACTCACTTGTATGGGCCTTGCCCCCATTTCACAGCTGGAGACACTGAGGCTGAGAGATTCAGGGGTGGGCCCAAGAACCCAGGAGAAGGCAGTGTCAAAGGAGGGATTGTTGTTAAGGGCTCACTTGTTCCTACCCTAGTGTGTTGGCTTGCAAGACCTCAGGGCCAAGCTGCTGCACGAGGGCATCTTTGTGCTAGAGCCTGGCAAACAGCCCTGTCTTGCCCCTCTCTGAGCAGCAGGCCCGTTCTGGCCAAGAGGAAGCCAGTTTGAGTTACAAACCAGCTGAGCCGGCTGCTCCTGCTCTACACACATGCATATGCACCCTGTGGTGTGTGCAGCTTTTTTGTCGCCAACAAAAACACCTCTCAGCAAATGCCAAAGGGCAAGAGGCGTACCCTGTTCCCATCCCGTGCCAGTGCCAGGGAGAGTGGTCCGGCCCTTTGGAAAGAAGCCAGGCTGGAAAGAGAAAGTTCCCTGCACGTTTCTGCACAGTCACACTCACACACACTTCCCATTGCACATGCAGGTCCCCTGCCTAGGAGACACATCCTGCATGGAGAGGCCAGGCTCTTTCCAGGGATACCTCTGCCTGTTTGTCTTCCTGGCCCCCAGGCCAAGAGGCTTGGGGGTAGCAGATATTGGAAGCAAATGCCCAAAAAGCATGACCTCCCTGCCGGCCTCCCCCTCTCCCTGCTTCCCAGTCAACCCAGCAGTCCGATGGCATTCCCTGTGGTGGACCCCCAGGCTTAGGCTTGCATGTAGGATGCCCGCCAAAGGATCTAGAAGTATCTGAAGCCCCAGGCTGGGGTGGAGAATGCTTGCTGGTAGCAGGGTTCTTGAATGATTCAAATGAATTTGGACCTGATCTGGCTCATTTGACCTGGGACATGAAAATTTTTCCTTCAAAATAATTTTTTAAAAAAAAATTCTCTGTGGACTCCCATGCAAAGGGAGCCTGGGAGCATTTCCCAAATGCAGGTTTCGGCCATACACCACTGAATTCCCAAGCCCCAACCATGCCATAGCCCATCTGGCAGAGGCAATCCTGCTCCACCGGGGTGGAGGTGAGGCAGGAGGAAGGGCTGCATGGAGGGAGGCTTGTCCTCCATCACCCACTGCTGGGTCTCCTTTATGCTCAGACAAGAAGGCCGGGTACCTGGGGCCTGCAGCTGGCAGAAATTAATGGCTATGAACCCTTGCTCAACTCCCTGTTGCACCAGAGCAGAGTCACCCCCATGCAAGATTCCTGCTGCTGGCATGGGAGGGGTGATCTAAAATACATAGCTGGGAGAGCTTCCTCACCCCATCTCTGCCAGGCTTTGGCACAGCCTGACAGCTGGATGAGGCAGAGATGCAGGAATTTTTGGGCTAAGCATCTTTGTGTTCCTTACAATACTAAATGCATCCCTGCGTGCCCACCTTCGCACGCCCCCGAGCCCCATCCGAGAGGTGTCACCCTTGCCTAGGCAAATGTTCCCTCCCAGGGCCGGGTCTCGGACATAGCAATGCGGTGCAAAAGTAACTCGGCCACCAGCTTGCAGCCGTGCGGCTGGTGTCTCTGCTCTGCAGGACAGAGCTCTTCGTGTTGTGTGGGCACGTGGCTGAGAGCCACGACGATCCATGTCTGTTGCCCCCGTGCATTTGTCTGCCAGGCCTGTCCCTGGCTTGCTCGGCAGCTACAAGCAATCATCGTCACCCCTCTGTGCCTCAGTTTCCCTGCCTGGAAGCTGGACTTGCTGCTTCTCCCTGTGCCTGGGGTAATGTGAGGCTTATGAAAGGGGATCATATCAAGCGCTGTGCTGGTGGTCACCCCCTGCCTCACTGTCCACATCCCCAGGTGGCCCCGTTTGACTGCAGGTGCCAGGGGGAGTGACTTACTCCCAGCTCAGCCTCCCGGGGACCAGGCAAGACTAAGCACATCGTGTGGGGCCTCAGAGACTGTTTATCCCATTGCTTTCTTCCATCCTCTCCACCCAGTGAAGCACCACTGCAGCCTCTCTCCATGCGCCCCTTCTCTAATGGGCACCTTTCCTTCTCCAGCTGGGCTAAAGGAGCTGCATGAATAGCCTGGGGGATACTTTAGTGGGACAGGGATGCAAATTAGGGCTCCTGAGAGAGCAATTCAGGATCTACTAACTAGGGCAGGTCAAGGACTAGTCTAGATTGCAGCAGTGGGTGACCAAAGGGGCTTGCTTGTGTGAGCCTGGACAGCTGGGAGGTTGTTTCCTAGCCCCCATCTGGGTCTTTCAGTGGCCTCCACGTGCTCCCATTTCACTGCCAGCCTCTGAGCATCATGGCAGCATTGCCATTTGGCTTGCAACCCCCTCGGTTACTGCAGCGCCAGGGCCAGCTCCGCAGAGGAGGTGTGACGCGGGCCAGGCTTTCGGTGAGGGGGTCAAATGAGCCTGACCCCATTCTTACTGAGCAACAGGGGGAATCCAGAGCAGGCCTGACTCTGGGCAGGGCGTAAAGCAACCTGCACGAGACATAAGCCAGGTCAAAGTCCAAGGTGTGAGTTGCCTCTATGCCGAGGTGTTGCCAGCGAGCTTGGAATCGAGCCGTGTGTTTTTGGGATGCTCCAGCACCTTCCCGGGGATGGACCCAATAGGCAATTAAATGCATTTCCTTAGGGACCTAGAGGGACCTCGGGCAGCTGTGGTGGGGGTGGAGGAGACAAGGGGCTGCTGGCGGAAAGACCCGGCCTAGAGGCGAGCAGAGCGTCTCTATCTGAGCACCGAATTCCAGCTGGACTCGAACCCGTCGCTGGAAAGCCCGAGGGGGCATCTAGCCCTGAAGATGCCTCCCTCCCAGCTCCTGACTTGCTGGTGTCCTGTGCGGTCGGGCCCAGCCTCGAAGACCTTCCAGTGCAGGTCACTGGCGGTGCGATCTTCGTGGCCTCGTTTGAGCGCTCGTGTGCCGGAGGGGCGTGGAGGGACCCCCAATGCTTCCTCCCCGCCTGCCCCCACGAAGGTACTTGGGGCTTCCTTTGGTGCAATGATGGATGGCGCTGAGCTGCGGGCATGCATCATTGCGGGTGGATTATGCCGCCAGGCTGCCCCTTCTCCGTGGGGCTCCATCTGGTGCGAGCAGGGGCACGGGGGTGCAAAGGCAGTCCGTGTCATGGAGCAAAGTACATCAATAACAGCAAAGGAAGGATGTCCCAAAGGAGAAGGAGGAGGATCTAGAGGCAAGAGGCACAGTGGCTGGAAGGGGAGGGGATGGAGGCAGCCCGTCACTGCTGGCTCTGCCACTAATTCACTGTGTAACCTTGGGCAAGTCACTTCCCATCTCTATGCCTCACTGTCCCCAGCCTTTGGGACACAGCACTGGCCTCCCTAAAGGGCTGAGGAGAAGGATGCATAAGGATGAGGATCCCAAGCTGGCATCAGGGCTAGTTCAACCCAGCTATGGATGGTGCAAGTGACTCTCTAGGGCACGTGATGAACGTAGGATGAGAGTAGACTCTCTAGGATGAAGGCAGAACTAGCAACCTCCCTCCCGGACGTGTCTGCAAGGGCCCAAGCGATCAGGAAGGAGGGAATGGACCTGTGGGGGGTCAAAATCAGCCCAAGACAAGCAGCAGAGAAGAGAGAGTGAGTGAGGGGGGTTGTCCACAGAAGCCGGTAACAAAGAGCATTTGGGACTGGAGGGGATGCTTGACGCTGGCATAATCTACCAGGGAGCCCTTTCCCCCGCTCTTTGCTGCTGCGGCATTGGCGTAACGGCCCTGTCTCTTCTCTCCCCAGTGTGCGGACGGCCCGTTCGCTCCTTGCCCGGGATCATCAAGCGCATCATCGGCGGGCGCAACGCGGAGCCCGGCTCCTTCCCCTGGCAGGCCCTGATCGTGGTGGAGGACACGTCCCGGGTGCCCAACGACAAGTGGTTCGGCAGCGGGGCCCTGCTCTCCGACTCGTGGGTGCTAACGGCGGCCCACGTCCTCCGCTCCCAGCGCCGGGACAACACGGTCATCCCGGTGTCCAAAGAGCACGTCACCGTCTACCTGGGCCTCCACGACGTGCGGCGCAAGATGGCCGCGGTCAACCGGACGGTGGAGAAGATCGTCCTCCACGCGGGGTTCGACATCCAGAACTACAACCACGACATCGCCCTGGTCAAGCTGAAAGAGAGGGTGGTCATGGGGCCCTACGTCATGCCCGTCTGCCTGCCTCAGTTCGAGCACGAGCTGGAGGGGCCGCACCCCAACACCTTGGGTCTCGTGGCCGGCTGGGGCATCTCCAACCCCAACATCACCGTGGACGAGATCATCAGCTCGGGCATGCGGACCCTGTCCGACATCCTGCAGTACGTCAAGCTGCCGGTCGTCCCGCACGCCGAGTGCAAGGCGAGCTACGAGTCCCGCTCGGGGAACTACAGCGTGACCGAGAACATGTTCTGCGCCGGCTACTACGAAGGGGGGAAAGACACGTGCCTGGGCGACAGCGGGGGAGCCTTCGTCATCCAGGACCCCGGCACCCAGCGGTGGGTGGCCCAGGGGCTGGTCTCGTGGGGCGGGCCGGAAGAGTGCGGGAGCAAGCAAGTGTACGGGGTGTACACCAAAGTGTCGAACTACGTGGACTGGGTGGAGGAGAACGTGGGCGCCTCTGGGAGGTGGACATTGCCGGACCCCCAGCTGGAGAGATGAGCTTGGCGGAGCTCAGCCAGCAGGCAGGACTCTGGCTGGACTCGGTCACGCTCCAGGCCTCAACCGGTCCCTCCTTCCACGTATCGCGTCGTCCCCATGTGTCCATGCTCCCCCAGTTGGAGCCCGCTCCAGCCCCAGCCCTGATGGCAGCAGAGAGGCCACGAGCTAGGGGAGCGATGGAGACAGAACAACCCCTTTCATCTGGACATGTGGCGTCCCTTTGTGCCAGATCCCTCTGCTCTCTCTCCATGCCCGCTTTGGTGGGGAAGCCCACAAGATGCTCATCGTGCCACCTTTGCCAGAGCGGAGTCGCGGGAGATGCAGGCACAGCGTGTTTTCTCTGCAGCATCCACAGCCATTTTTAGACCCAGCCCTCCCTTCCTGCCCTGCCTCCCCGATGCGCCGCGCAAGAAGCTCCGGGCGGGTGTTGAAAACCATTGACAGGCCTGTCTCTGTCCCATTCCTCCTGTCATTTTTCGGCTAGGTTTCGTGGCTGGCTCAGAGCTAGCTGGCCTGATTCTGATCTCCTTTGCAGTAGTGTCAACCCAAAGCCACTCCACTTCTCCAGTCACTCCAGGATCTGCCCCAGCGCAGCTACCAAACCACAGAATTGAATGGCAGGGTTGGAAGGACCCTCAGGAGATCACATCTGGTCCATCCCCCTGCTCAGGGCAGGATCATCCCTGGCTAACCCAGGCCAGCCAAGGGTCTGGCCAAGCTGCTCTTGAAAACTTCCAGGGCTGGAGACCTCCCGCTCAGTCAGAAAGTTTCTCCTCATCTCCACCCTGCATTTCCTCCGCTGCAACTTGAGACCGTTGCTCCTAGTCCTGTCCTAGTTGAAGGCGCCTATCAAATCCCCCCTCGGTTGTCTCTTCTGCAGGCTAAAAATCCCAGTTCCCCCTCCTCTCCTGACAACTCGTGTTTCCCAGGCCTCTTCTGTGCAAAGCCTGTTTTACCAGATGCAGTGAAAGCTTTCCCCGTGCACGGCATTCAGTCTTCTTGCCCCTCTTACCCCAACATGGGTCTTTCCTGAGCTGGGGCAGAGCAAATGCCAAATGCCATTCGGCATTTGAGACCCAGCTTCTGCAGTCAGAGACAACAAAGTCAAAGGGAGAAGGCAGGCCCCAGAGACGGCAAGTGACTTGACCAACGCCCCACGGTGAATCTGTGGCAGAGATGGGCACCAAGCCCAGCTCTTCAGCCCTGTGGTTCTTTTTCTCCCCGCTGTTTGATCCTGCCTTTCTGCTCTCCTAGGGGCCCAGGGAGCTTAGCAAGCAGGCTTCCCCTTTCTTCCCTCTCAGCCCAAGACCCGGGCTGCAAAGCGATGCGCTGAGATTCATCTTGATGGATGCACCTGCAGTTCAGTGGGCCACATTGTCCCCACTCAGCCTGTCATGTCTGGAGGTAGCGCCTGTCACCCTCAGTGCCTTGTGAGGAGAAAACCCCGGTATTAGCAAACTGCACCAGCGAGATGGAGCAGAGCCAGCCCTGCAAGGAGAGAGGGGGAAGGTGGCATACTCACGCAGGCATGCACTGAGGTGCCTTCCCTCTCCTGGCTCACTGCGCTGGTGCAGGCCTTTTTCATGGGCATTTGCAAGCCTGCCCTGGGCCTCTGGGTGTTACGCCCCGTGGCATCTGCTTTGAGCCTGGAGCTTTCTCTGGGAAGCAACCAGCATCCATCCGGCAGCCGGTGGGCCTGGAGTGGGGCTGCTGCCAGCCTGACGGCCCCTTCTGCCTTCATCATCTCGGACCCCAGGAGCCAGATCTATCCCTGGCTTTCCCCTTTGAAGAGCTCTGCTCCACCAGCCCCTACCCCGGGGTGAAGTGAGGGGGCGCTTGCCGAGAGCCCGGCTTGCCCAGAGCCCAGTCCCCTTAGTGACCCGGCTCACGGAGTCCTAACATTTTGGTGGGGGGTTTGGAGAGGTCAATTCTTCCCCTTCCTTTCTTCTCATTTCCTCCCTATCACCGTCCCTCCCCTCTCTCGTCCTCCCCCTCCCTGGTCAGAGAGCAAAGACAAGGGGTCTGCATTTGCCCCGTGGGGTTGTATTCACTTACAGGACCAGAAAAGTCTCCTTCTGAGTCCAGGAGAAGTCTAGGTGCCTCCCCACTACACCTGACACTCCTCACCTCTGGTGTATCGCACCCTGGGCATCTCTCCAAGTCAGAAAAGATGCCCCGTGTCATCTTTGCACACTTGCCAAGCCCCTGACACACTTCCATATCGAGAGGGCACTTGCTCCATTGGACGCCTGCAGCTCCCACTGGGCCGAGCCTCAGTCTTACTGGGTTTTACCCCCTCCATGGGAGTCTCCCCGGAGTCAGGAGCAAGACCCCCTGCCCCTTGAGGCTGCCAGCACCGAAGCCAGGACCATGCTGCGCAAGCCATACCTTTATGTTACCCGCGTGCCACGAACTGTACTCCGTTTGCCTTCGCGTAGCTAGACGATATGATATTGTTGATATATTTTTGTACGGCCTCCTGTCAAGCGCCTCGTGTTACGTATGTACGGTCTGTATTATCCTTCCTGAGAACCAAATAAAGCCCCTTGTGTGGATAAAGCCAGCGTCCAAGGATGCCATGGCGGGGAGCACTTCGAATGGGCAAACTGCAGCACAGCAGACGGGGGGTGGATGCTTGCTGGTGGCAGACCCCCACCCCAACACCTCGTCCCATCCTACAACCACGTTATCCTGCCTTCTGCACAGCCCACCCCCCAAGGCATAGCTCTGCCATGATATGAGCTCAGCTCAGAGCACCACAGCCGCCCTCCTTCTACATCACATCCGTCTCCCCCAAACCCCAAAGTAGAAATAATCCCTAAAAGCACAAAGGATGATGAGAAGAGGGGATCCACCAATATCCAGCCCTTGCAAGCGCAGGGAATGGGTCGTACCAGGGTGCATCTCTCTGACGCCAATGACCATGCCTGCCAGAGAGCTCACATCAGAGTAACACCGTGTCTGGGGGGAGTATTGGTGAGTTTTGGGGGTGAGTATTGGTGTGCTCATGGACTGGCTGACGCTGGCTGACGACAGCCTTTCAGGGGCTCAACTGACAGTATCGGAGCCATTCCTGGGGGAGCAAGGGGCAGAGGAACGCATGCAAACCTAATGTGAACAGGCCACCGTGGTACTGCAGGGGGGAAGAGAGAGATAAAAGGTGGATAAAATGGGGTGCCTTCTGGCTTCTGCGGGGAGCTTCGAAGCTCCTTTTCCAGCCTCCAAAGCAAAATGAGGTCGGTTAGGGTTTGGAGCAGCCCCGCAGAGGGAAGGGTTGCTCTGTCCCCAGCACAGCTCCCTGGCCCCCTCCTTGCAGTTAATAGGGCTGGCTGTTCCTTCTTAATGGGACAAATTGCTGGGCATTTCTGAGTGTCTCCACACCTTCTCCTCCCTATGCCGAGCCAGATCTAAGAATGCATGTGTAGGTGCCTAAGTTCCCACTGGGAACTATTTCGATTGCTGTCCGCTACCCTGTGTGCCCGAGTAACACCCAAGCCACGGCTCTCAGGGGTTGTCCCAACAAATCTAAGGATCATGGGCTGCAGAGGGTGTGACTCCAGGGACCCTTTATCACTGGCTTCCCGGTTGGGTGAGGCTCATAAATAGGCTCTATGTTGCTCCATGATGCTGGCAGGTAGCTCCATTGCACTTAGTATGAACATGCACAGAGATGTGTAGAGAGCTCACATCAGCCAGCGGGATGCAGAGCCGTGAAGGCAGATGTGAAAGGTCTTTGGGGAACGACTGCAGCTCAGCTGGAGGTGAGATTTGTCCTGCGATGCTTTGCACTCGAGTCCAGTTTCTCAGGCCCTAGCTTGCTCTTCACTCTAGTTGCTTTGGAAATCTCCCAGCTTCACCCAAGCAAACAACCAGTCTCAGGATCTGCCTCCGCTTGCAAGCTCCGTGTCTCAGAGTAGCTCAGCAAGTGCCTCTGATGCCTGACCTTGTGCCCTGTGGTTTCAGTGTGTGGGAAGCCAAAGTTCTCCAGAAGTTTGCTGGCCCGGATTACCAATGGACGCTACGCCCAGAAAGGGGTATCTCCATGGATTGCCATGCTCTATAGGAATGGGATGCCCTTCTGTGGAGGCTCGCTGCTAGGTAAGAAAGTCCTTGCGCAGGCAAAGCTGGATGCAGCGGGGAGCTGAAGACAGGAGGTGTTATGATTCAGTGCAGAGGAGGATGAAGAGGAAAAGGACAAAGCCCCGTTGACTCTGCATGCTGCAGGACAGAGTAGACTCATAAAATCATAGATAATGGGGGTGGAAGGGACCTCAGGAGGTCACATCCAGTCCAACCCCCTGCTCCAAGCAGGACCAGCCCCAACTACATCATCCCAGACAAGGCTTTGTCTAGCCAGGTCTTCAAATCCTCCAAGGATAGAGACTCTATAACCTCTCTGGGTAGCCTGATCCAATGCTTTACTACCCTTCTCATGAGAAAGTTTTTCCTAACTTTGCTGGAGAAGAAGCTGGAGTAGAAACTCACTGTTTTTCTCCGAGACTGAGTTCGATCCTGTGAGTGAATTGGGAGGGATAATGCAGTTGTGTTGTGCTATAGGTAATATCTCCCTGCAGCTTCGCAAAGCAGGACTTACTTGAACGGGACAAGAAAAGTTGGATCCAACACTGAGGTTCTCTCCAGCTACTTCAAACGCAGCCTTTAACACCCAGCCCGGCTGCCCGCAGAGAGGAAGGAAAGAAATGTTGATTCAAAGTTTTAATCCAAGAAAAGCATCTCTAACAGCAGATCTCCCCATCACGTGGCCCAGCAGGGTCAGAAATAGGAGCAATGGGCAGTCCAAAGGCAGGGTGAAACCCAGCAGCGTCTGCACTGGTAGAGAGGAGTGAACTGCCCCCAGATACTGCATTAGCTACGCTGCTAGCACTGGGCTGTGCTCTTCTACAAGCCTGTGCTCTAGGGTTGTTTGGATGGCTGTCTGGGCTGGTTTGCACAGGGCTGATCCTGCCTCAGGCAGTGGTTGCACTAGATGTCATCTCCGGAGCTCCCTTCCAGCCCCAGGGCTCTGTGACTATGCATAGGCTTCAATGCCACTTGCCCAACACAGCTGCTACTACCTGATAGCAGGGAGGAGGCCCAGGACTGAGATGCATGGCTAAAGGCCTCGGCATTGGCAGGTTGAGGATGAGGCTTCACCCCAGGTCTCCTCAGATGCACCCGATCTCTGCTCAGACCTTGTTCCCAGGCCTGGATCCACAGGGGCTGGGACCCTTTGCACTGCCCTCTGCTCTGCCCTGCAAAGACTCACCAGAGCGATGACTAGGAGGAAGGACACCCTAACAGTGGTGCAGGGTGGGACATGGGCAGCATCTCTAGCCACCCAGTACCAGCTCCTAGGGGGTGCTGTCAGATCAACTGCACATTAGTAACCACCTCTTAGGCCTCTGATGGGGTTTTTTTCCCCCATAACTGGGATAAGATGGAACCGATGTGTGACCTTGGTCCTTAGGGGAAAGGGGCTGTATGAGATGAGGGGTGCTGCGAGCTACCCCATGCGCTGGGACTAGGCTGGGCTAGGCTGGCTGGACAAGCCTGCTGACCACTGCTTTTCCAGGGAACAAGTGGATTGTGACAGCTGCCCACTGCCTCCACCATATGCTGGACCCGGAGAACCCAGCTCTCCGCAGCTTGGATGTCATCAGCCCTTCTTCCTTCAAGGTCATCCTGGGTGAGTGCATGGGGATTGGGACCCCGGATTGAGATATGGGCTGAGGCAGCTGGGTGGGAGCAGAGCCCGCCGGGCCAGCAGTAGTGTGGTTTTCTCCCCCAACCCTATCACCATGCAGTCTGGCATCTCCTGGAGCACCTGCCAGCCACCAAGCATGCCCTAGCTCACACACCCCACACCAGCTTTCTCCCAAACCTCTCTGGGGGGCTGGATATGAGGTCCTCTATGCCCTGGCTCATGTAGCCATAACCCAGCTAGGACCTGCCAACTTCTTATGCATCTACCAAGCCAGGTCCCCTTTGGAGCCACTTGTTCTCCATGACCCAGGATGACCTTGAAGGGCTCAGGAAAGCAGGTGCCCCTTTGGAAATGTCACAGGGTGGCCCTGCCCCATGGGATCATCTCCCTGCTCCTTGCCTCCCTTCCAGGCAAGCACAAGACGCTCAAGAAAGATGACACCGAGCAGCAGCTGGAACCCAAAAACCTCATCCTCCACCCCGCCTACCACCCCACCACCTTCCAGTACGACCTGGGCCTGGTGGAGCTGTCTAGCCAGGTGGTGTTGAATGACTACGTCATGCCGGTTTGCTTCCCCGATGGGTCACCCAGCGAAGGCAAGAGTGGGCTCTTTGTTCTCGTTGCGAGCATGGGACAGAGGCTCTGAAAGGCTGGAGGATGGGGAGGGCGTCCCTGGATAAAGACATCAGTGGTGGGCTTCAAAGGTACCAAGCAGGACCAGGCCATAAACATCCATTCCCTGGTTGGTATCCTGGTTGTAGCTGTGTTGGTCTAGAGGAAAAAGCAATCTACCGTGAGCCCGGATTGCATTCCGGTTGGACACAGATGCAGGAGGGAGAAGGTCTTGTCTGCCACAGAGAAAGCAGGGAACCGCAGCAGTGAACATCCTGCTTGTGTAAAGGGTGGTTAATATATGCTCAAGAGACCCCAAGCAGAGGCCGTCGCCCTGCTGCAGGGGAAGACCAGCTTCTCCCACCCCGCACCAGTCCATACCAGTCTGACCACAAGAGAAAATTCCTTCCTGACCCCAAATCTGCTGTCGGGCCAACCCTGCATGGAGGGACAAGACCTTCTAGCTGGGAACGGCTAGCTTTGGTCCCAACAGGAGCACTGGCACAGCCCAGTCCCCATCCCCAGACTGGGATGCAGCCAACATCCAACACCTATGAGGAAGGCTTAAAAACACCCTGACACATATAGCAGAAAGGGAGGGCTGGGACAACCAGCAATGCCCAAAAACCCAGGAAATACCTATAGTAGAAAATAGGCATCGCTGCACCAAATCACCCTCAACCAGTGGCTGTCCAACCTCTTCTTGAACACCTCCAGTGATGGTGAAGCCACACCTTCCCTGGCATCTGTTCCACTGCTTTGCTGCTCTAACAGTGAAGAAGATTTTTCCTGATGAAGGTCAGGACTGAGAAAGGGAGGGAGTAGCCCCATTTGCAGTGAAAAAGGCTGACCAGCTGCTCTTCCCATGCATGAACTGGGCCAACCTGCCACCCCCCAGCTGCCCCATCAGTGCTGGGGCTCCTGGAGAACTGGCCTCCAGGTACCTCAGAGGGTGTAAGGCCCACATCTCTCAGCCCAGCATCGCACGTCCCTCTCTTCCCAGTCCTGTACGTGTTCCTGGGTGTTTGCCCCACTCGGGATGCTCAGAGCAGCCAAACTGGGAAGAAGGAGCTATGAGCTGGCAGCAGAGAGTGGATAAGGCAAAGATGTCTGTGTTGGTCCTTGCTCCTCTCCCGTAAGACAGGAGCCAGCTGGGTATGAAAGGAGCTGGGCTCAGTGCAGCTGCTGGTAGCACAGGGTTGGGTTAGAGTCATAAAATCACAGACAATGAGGGTTGAAAGGACCTCAGGGGGTCCCATCTAGTCCAACCCCTGCTCCAAGCAGGACCAGCCCCAACTTCATCATCCCAGCCACGGATTTGTCTAGCCAGGTCTTAAACACCTCCAAGGATGGAAAGTCCACCACCTCTCTGGGTAGCCTGTTCCAGTGCTTTACTACCCTCCTTGTGAGAGTTTTTCCTAATATCCAACTTAAACATCCCTTGCTGCAACTTGAGCCCACTGCTCCTTCTGTCGTCTGGCCTGACTGAGACCAGCCCAGCTCCATCCTCTTTGCAGCCCCCCTGCAGGGAGCTGAAGCTGCTATTCAATCCCCCTCAGTCTTCCCTTCTGCAGTCGAAATAAGCCCATTTCCCTCAGCCTCTCCTCACCAGTCCTGTCCCCCAGCCCCACAATCATTTTATTTGCCCTCCACTGGACTCTCTCCAGTGTGTCCACATCCTTTCTGCAGTGGGGGCCCACAGCTGGACACACGACTCCAGATGTGGCCTCCCCAGTGCTGAATAGAGGGGGAGAATCACTTAGAAAGGCTTTGCCGCACAGATGGATTGACACAGACCTTTAGGAGGGTCCAGGGACCAGCACGGCCTTTTGCAGCCTTGCATAGAAAGGCGCAAGGGACCCACGGTCGAACAAACTCCTCTCTTTCCTTCTTGCTTCCAGGCACCGTCGTCATGGTCAGCGGATGGGGGAAGCAGTTCCTGCAGCGCCTGCCTGATGCCTTGATGGAGGTGATACGGGCTTTTACTATTCCTCTCAGGACACTTTAATCTAGAGGCCCCAACCCAGGTGTGGCATTTTGGACATAGAGGCAGGTCTCCCCAGGTCTCCCTGTGTGCCCTTTGGTGTGTCACTTCCCTGCTCTAGGCCTGTTGCCCCACGTGTACGATGGGGAGAAGGACCTTTTCCTAGCAGCGATGGGAGAATGACTGTCTGTGCGTGGCTGCGGGTTGAGAAGCGCTGTGTGCTGTGTGTGTGGGGTATGTGACAGGCACCATGGCTAGAGCTAGCCTCTGTGCAAGGTCAGGATCAATGGCATCTTGCTGAGTGCCACGCGTTAGGTTTGCCCAGGGCATCCCCAAATAAATGACTTTAGTGACAAGGGTGGGAATGCGCTCTATCAGATGGGCGGGCAAAGGATATATAGATTGTCAAATAAAGTAAAACTATATGTGCATTGGCATCGGTAGATTCAGCAGAAAGCAACTGAAAATTCACACTTGCAGATTCAACACTTGCACATCTCTCACGCCATGCTGAGACCAACGCCTCCCTAAAGAGACGGCAGATCTGTTCAGCTGCTTGTTTGTGCTGCCAGATGCAAACAGCCCCAAGGACTTTGGCCAGGAACAAACACACCTCTTAGGCAAACAGTCAGGAGTCGCTTCCCAAAAAAAGGTCTGCGTGGTGCCGGCAACCGGTGAGAGCCCACCTGAAAATCAATGAGCCTGTTGGCAGTGATCGATCCATGGGCAAACACGGGCACTTTGCTCAATTGACTGACCCAGCTAGGAGGCCTTTGGGGCTTCAAGTGCATCAGGTCGTCACATGTACAGGCGCCCAGAGAGATAATAATGGTGTCAGAAAGGTCCAAAAGGTTAAAGAGGTCAAATGTCCAGCACAAAGTGTACAGCTCCTACCCCGAGACCACCAGCCAGAAGCAAGACTGAAAGCACCATTCACCGACAAAGACTTTTAATGCTTTGACTTTTCCCTTCCCCTGCAATTGCGCATCCAGTGCTAAAACCATTGCTCTAGTATATCTGGCCATATTACAGCTCTGTGTTGGAGTCTCGCCTCTCACCTTATCACAGCACAGCATTGAAACTTCTCACCCCCGCTGCAGTCCAGGCTACTGTCAGCTGTGTGACTAACCGCGTGGCCTAGGCTGCGCTGACGTATCATATGTGAGCTATATAACCATGTGTGGGGTCCTACGTCCTCTTCACTCTCTACAAAGCCGCATAAATAATGCATGATTTTTAACATCCGCTATGCTGTTGAAATCTAGATGGGGTTGCATTGCTTTGCTTTGCTTTGCTTTGCTTTGCTTTGCTTGATCACAAGACATATGTGAGCACATCACGCCACCAAGGAAATGGAAACAGGCTCCATTAACCCCACAAGCACTCCCCAGGGGTTGCTTCCATGTGGATGGTTTCTTTGCCTTAGAGTCAGGCTGGACTAGACCCCTGGAGGGAGATGCCTCCCCTCCTCTTGCAAACCTTAGCATGAAGTGTGAGGTCTCACGGGCCCAGGGCAACAAGCATAAATAGTATTTTTTTTGAGTTATGGCCCCAGGGAGCATGGGACGCTGTCCATACTCATCCAGGAGCAGTCCCAGCCCCAAAGATCCTGCTTATCTGTGTGTTTATGTATGGGGGTAGGTAGGGGTAGGTATGTATGTGCACTTATGTGTGTGCATCCCTGTGTCTTGATAGGTATATATGGGGATGTGTGTATGAGGCATATATCTATAGATATATATGGGGATGTGTGTGATTGCATATCTATAGGTATATGTGTGTGTGTGAGCACACATGTATGTATGTGCATATATGTGAACGTGTGAGTTTTATATCAATTGGACTTGGGAGTAGGACTGAAAAATAAGCATGCATCTACTGCCCCTCCCAGCCTGACCCGTGTCTGATGGCCAGCCTCTTGTAGGCATCACAGTAGATTGGACTTTAAAGGAGCCCCAGAGATTGCCCTGGGGAATTAATGGAAGAAGGGGCAAAGCGGCCTGTGAGGGCAGTGGACACATGGGTGGCAGAAGGTGGTGGGCATTCAAAGACAGGGAGATGCCATGAAAAGCTGACCTTTCCATGGCCATTGCCTCTGCCAAGGCATCCTCAGGTCCCATCCCAGTCCTGCTGGGATGGACTCAGCCTGGCAGTGACCTTCCCAGGTGATCTACATCCCACCTCCCTTTGATCCATCAAGCATGTGCCTGGGAGCTGCAGCACACCTCCAAGGACACTGCTGCAACTCCCAATCCCATCCCCATCCAGTTGGAGATGATGAAAGAGCCTTCAATACATGCAAAGAGATGGGGAAACACTCCATCAGGCCTCCTGCATACAGGCAAACTGACCCATTTACCATAATAAGCCCCATGCCAGCTCAACGTGGTGTTGTATCACCCTCCAGTGGCAGCAAGGGCACACGAGGGGGATGCCATGCTGGTTGGGACAGCGGGGTTTTAGTCCCAGCAATGCAGACTCATGCATTAACATGGCAAGGTCCCATCTAAAACCTGTCCCTGGTATTCCCCAGTCCAGCGTGCAGCCTGATAGACTGCAGCCCATGCAGTGGGGGCCGGAGCGAGCCCCCTGAGCCAGGCTGATTTGCAAACCAGAAGCCTGTTGTGTTGCAGGTAGAGATCCCGCTAACGGACCAGCAGCTGTGCAAAGAAACCTATGCCAAGCTGAACAGGAAGGTGACGGATGATATGATCTGCGCTGGAGAGAAAGAAGGTAAAATCTTCCTTCCCAGCAAACTTGGCTGCAAGCATCTTCTCTTGTGCTCCCCAGCAGTCTCAGCTAAAGCCATTTGCAAGAAATCCAGGCCCCAGGGGAAACGCTAAGTCTTGCCTTTCCTTCCCAGATCCTCATACTAATAGGACAGGGAATTTCCTCAGTGAAATGCAATCCTGTGCCTGACCTCTGAGCTGGTAGCAATCTAGCACCCTGGAAGGGAGCAGGGATCATATTAAAAATTGAGAAGTGGGGCTGGAAGGGAGCTCCAGAGGTCACATCTAGTCCAAACCCCGGACTGAGGCAGAATCAGCCTTGGCCAAACCATCCCAGACAAATCCATCATCTAACCACTTAGTAAAATTACCATCAACCCTGACATAACTCAGATGTCACACCTGAACCTGCCACAGGTAAAGCCGGGGGACCACAGCAGCCAAGGTCCTACTTCTCTACCAGGTTGTTAATATATGCTCAAGAGAGCCCAGGTAGAGGCCATGCCCCTGCTACAGGGGAAGGAAACACCGCCTCGTACCAATCTGACCATAGGGTGAAATTCCTTCCTGACCCCAAATGTAGCACCAGTCTGACCCTGAGCAGAGGGGCCAAACCCTCTAGCCAGGACACTCCGGTTTGGGGTCCCAGCAGGAGCATTGGCACAACCCAGTCCCCATCCCAGCCTGGGCTGCAGCCAACGCCCAGTGCCTTTGGGGGAAGCTTAAAACGCCCCTGACAAGAAGTGCAAAGGGCAACCAGGAAAGCCCAGACCCTGGAAAACGGGGCTCTGTGACCCCTTCCAGCCCTGCACTCCCCACTGAAGCAGGGAGGACCCATCCCTGCAGCAGCCACGGTGTAAATGCCTTGCAGGTTCTCCAAGGGGTTCAAGGCTTGTGGCAGGCACGATGGCCCAGACAATATGGAAGAAACAAGGATTTGTTGGTGGTCTCTTTGACCGGACCCGCTGGAGGTTCTTGGAAGGAATGACAGCCCGAGGGAAAGCTGAGAAATCAAGTCAGAAATGGAAAAGACTAAGGAAATGGTCAGATAGGCACAGACTGGGGTGGCAGGGAGTTGCCTTCCTCTGTAGCACACGGTCTGATGCTCTTCCTAGGATCCTCCGAGCATTTAGTCAACAGTTACTCCCCTGCCAATGCCCTCATCCCCCCTGGCTTGGACCTGTGGCCTGTTATCATGCATTCTTGGTAGCTCAGGCACTTCTTGTGCTGTGGGAGAAGGTGTGAAGCAGTGATTTGGTGGGGGGTCCTTGGCCTCTCGACTCCCTGAGCATACAGGCAACAGGACCTCCGGTCCTATGAAAGGGATTTGGAGCCAGCAAGACTGGGGGTGTTGATACAGCCAGGAGAGCATCCAGGAGGGAAAGAGGGAGCTGGGAGGAGATGGGATTTATCGGCTGGGAGGTGGGGAATACCAGTGGACCTTTCAGGGGGACTGGTGGCATCTTGGAGGCCAACATAGGAGGGAAGGGAGCAGATCCTCGGACAGCACAGGGGAGGCCCCATGCATAATCTGGAGAAGCTGCCGCGGTCTCTTTTGCATGCAGGAGGAAAAGACGCTTGCAGCGGGGACTCCGGGGGACCCATGGTCACCTTCAGCAACCAGCACCACCACTGGCAGCTGCTCGGCACCGTGTCCTGGGGCGAAGGCTGCGGGCAGAACGATCGCTACGGCGTCTACTCCAGCGTGCTGCGAAGCTTGGCCTGGATTAAGGAGGTCACGGGAGTGGAGTACTGAATCCTCCCTGCTCCCCATGGCCCCTGGGGAGGTGGGGACCACCTGGGGTGCTGCCAACAAAGCAGGAATGAGCCCTGCCAACTGCCTCTGCTAAAACCCCAGCCTTCCTCTCTCAGACCCCGAAAGACCTCACCTCCCTGGGTCTGAGAGCTCATTCATGGCATGGAGGGGAGGAAAGCTGGGGCTGGATCCCTGCATAGATCTCAGTTAGACTCTGCCCAGCCCAAAGCCATGTCCCTCAGGGAGAATGCAGGCTGGGCTGGGCTGACAGCTTGGCCTGGAGCTGGGTACAGCCCAGGAAACCTCAGGGTAAAATACCAATGCAATCACCATGATGACAGGGGGTGGGAGGGTAGGGTTTTGCAGACCCTCTGGGGTGATGAAGTGTTGCCGATAACACCTGCCGTTGAAGCCACGCCAGGATTGCAAAGGAAAGGGGATTCATTTATCATTGATTCATGAATTAATATATTTGTAATTGTTTTTTCTAATTAAATGCCAATCTGTGCTATGCAAAAGGGGGTCCCAACATGACAGTCTTTCCTCCTGGGAGGCCACTGGTTGTTGCCTTTTATGGGACACTTCGAATCATAGAATCGCAGAAAACGAGGGTTGGGAGGGAGCTCAGGAGGTCACATCCGGCGTTTGTACACGCCACGGCATTTGATCCTCATTAATTTAGTTAATCTAGTCCAACCCCCTGCTCCAAGCAGAGCCATCCCTAGCTACACCGTCCCAGCCAAGGCTTTGTCTAGGCACATCTTATAAGCCTCCAAGGATAGAGACTCCACCACCTGCCTGGGTAACTGGGTGTTTTACTACCCTCCCAATGAGAAAGTTTTTCCTAATATCTAACCTCAGCTTCCTCTGTTGCAAATTGAGACCATGGCTCTCTGGCTGGTGCTTGGATCTTGGTAGGAGAAACTCCCTGCTGGGCACAAAGCTGGTGGGAGGCAATCTATAAACTCGAGCTCGCATGGGACATGGGCAGCACATGGTCTCTGTGCTAGGGTGGGAATTGCGTCTTCCCTACGGACATGCAATATGTCACTGGAGACCTTCAACCTTCAGCTGACTCCAAGGAAGGGTGAAGAGGGCCACACAGTGCTGGGACTGCCATCTGCTCAGGTGAATTGCCCCACATCCAGAGTTTGACACTGTCACCATTGCCATGGCCCGACTTCACCCGACTTCAGAGTTTGACACTGTCACCATTGCCATGGCTGCCCGACTTCACCCTCTGCCAGCTGGAGAACCCGCTTTTCCTGGTGTGATGGGCTTGGTGTGAAAGGTTATTGAGGCAGCCAGCTTAATTTGGGTTTGGAGTACAAGCCAAGCACAGTAGGTAACACACAGGGGGGAAAACACACACACAGAACATGCAGGAAACGTGGCACACGTGGAATACGTGTGTGCTGCCTGCACCATCCTCCCAGGCCTACAATCCCTGCACTGAAGCCGCAGTAGCAATGACCTTCTCTCTCCATGCCAATGACATATCGGACATGGGAGCTGCCTGTCAAAGCAGGTTGTTGGATGTGGGTCTGGATTAAGTCTTGCAGCTCCATTGCTTTTCCTGTCGTGCTGCCTTTAAAGGAAGGCTCAGCAGAAGAAGAACCTGAGCATGCAGCCTCAGGGAAGCCCTCAGATAAAGGGATTTCCAATTAATACCACTAACAGGCACTCAGCTTTCCAGTTAAAGTGGGGCAGGAGGGGCTGGCTCCTCCTGGGACTGCTGCTATGCCAGGCAGAGCTGGTAGTTTCTTTGCTCCAGGGATACTCACTTGAGGCACTGCAGAGACAAGTCTCCCAGGTGCTCTGTCCTAAAGAAGTTCCCATGGGGGAAAAGGGGCCTGAGAAGACCAGGGGAGCGGGATGGGGATTGCTGTGAGCAAGAGATCCCCACCCAGCATGGCCAAGGCGAGCAGCTTTCTGGGGAAGTCGTTTTGTACAGCTCTGCCTTGACCCTGGGGTGTCGGGCTGAGGTTTGGGGGCCCAGGTCTGAGCTGTGTCACAAGCTGGACCCTGATCTCTCTGGGCCTGGCTTCTCCCTGGAAAACCCATCGACCCCATTGACCCCCAGGCCTCTTCTATGTCCAGCAAGACTCTCCAGCCCCTGAAGCATCATGCCTGGAGCCTAAGGGGTGTTTGAAGGTAGATGAGCCTCCAAAACCCATGGACCCATGCCCAGGTGGGCACCAGGAACTGGATCTGGGGGTGGATCCAGTGGCCAGAGAAACCTGAATATCCCTCAGCATTACACTGGCATCAGGTGGAAACAACCTCATGGATCCGAACTGAGATACTCCAGACTGATGCCGGGGGTCATTGCCCAGGTGGTTTATAGGTAGGCATAGGAGCAACTGCACCAGCTGGGTTTCCCTATATGTTTTACTGGGTGAGCTTTTACAGCCAAAGTGAGCGCAGCACCTCAGCTCCCAAAAGCATGTGCAGCAAGATGCAGATCTACTTTGGCTAGTCCATCATGTGCAAATCTACCCTCATTCCTCATGAAAAGGCAGCCTCCAGGTTGGGTCCCTACACAACCATAAAATGTCAGTGCCCACACCAGCGAGGGGTTGCATAGCCTACCCGGTTAAAGCTGAGTGAGCAGCTACAAATGTTGTCGATGCCTCAACATGGTCAATGAGGATGAGGATAAGAATGGAGATGAGGATAAGGATGGGGAGAGAGAGGATGTGTGATAAGAAAGGCATGTGATATAAAGGTATCACAGGTGTGGGTGTCAATGGTCTGGGTGTCTTTATGCACAGAAACTTTCAGGAAAGCCCAAGAGTAAGAAATTGATTGTATAAGTAGGCTGTAAGCAGCCTGCGGTAGCATGAGGAGTAGTAAAAATAATGAATATGCAGAAAAGAAAAGATGTAAAAAGTTTGGGAACGAAAGATCATTGGACTACTGCATTGCTCCATCACTAAAGTACTGATCTGCTGGAAGATGCCCCTGAAGGTCCAAGCAAGACCCTGAACTCCCAGAGCAGCAAGACAGGGAGCAAGGGTGCTTGTACACCCCCCCCCCCCCCGTGTTTGTATCATGGAGCAGGAGCAACGATGAGCTAGTGCTGCGGGTAGCATCTCCCTCCCAGCTCTGCAGGGAAACTGTGGATGCCAGGCATGGAGCCGACCTGCCCTCGCCTCCCTCTGCTCGTGACAAGAGGCCATCCTGGGTGCGGGCCCTGCTGTATTCAGTGCCCCAGAGGACAGGGCTGGAGAGCTTGTTGGCAATGAGAAAGGGAGAAGCAATAACAAGCCATGCCGTTGCTGGCGTCTCCCGACCTGCCGGCAACACGAGCCCAGTTCCCCTGGGAGACGGGCGCCGAGGCGGTCATTTATCAGTGTCCAGCTGCAGCAGAGGACGAGGGGAAGGTCACCGGGATGGAGTGTGTTCTGGCACAGACTGAGACGAAGCACGGCACGAGGGGGCACGCAGGCCAGGCTGCAATGCAGCCCCACTGGGCTCAGCCACTGCAGACAGGGGCATAGAGAGGAGGAAGAGAGATGCCCCCCAACAGGGCACACCCCCTCACAACAGGGGGTACACCCCCACACCAGGACAGGGCACTCTCAGGAGTTGAGAGCTGCCTCAAGATTTTGCCCCTCTCTGCAAACATCTCTATGCCCTATGGGCGCCTTTCCTATTCCACCCTTGTGCTGGCAGCGGGGGGATGATGGCTCGGTCCCTCTGACTGATCTCTGCCGGCTGTCACAGGCCCAAGGGGGCTTTATGTTGGAGGCTGGGAGGTCCAGGACTGGCAGAGTGCAAAGGCCACCTGCATATGCATGCACGCACATACCTGAGCTGTGCTTTCTGGTCTGCAAGCATAGCAGAGGCTCTTGATCTCACTACAGGTCAGCTGCAAAGCTCCAGGCCACAAAGACCTGAGTACAAGCCTATCCCCATGCCTGGGAGCAGCTGTGCACACCTCACACAGGCTATACATGCCTCAGTTTCCCCCTTCTGGAAGGGAATACCTTTCCAGAAGCCTGCTGGGAGGTGCAGAGAGCAGCCCAAGTGCTACACAGGGTTAACTTTCCAGCCATGATCTCCCTGTTGCTCCTGAGACCCGATCCTCAACAAACAGAAGTAATGAGTCCCTGCAGCCATGCTGTCACTGAGGAGTTATCTTGCAACCCCAGATGAAAGAAGAGCCAAGAGAAGAATGAGAGGAAGAGCCAGAGCTGGAAGGAAACCAAATCCCTTCCCTGGGAGGCTGGAAGTGGGAGCACTGGGAGCTGTTAGGGCCAGACACAGGGCTGTGTTATGACCCTGGAGTCACTCCACTGGTGTCATGGAGGCAGATACGGTCCGATCAGTGGCTGCAGACAGGTTGGATAGGGCAGAAACTCCTTGAGGGTAGATTACATTGAGGCAATAGGGGATTCCTGTATTCGTGCCGGCTGCTGCATGGACACAGCACAAGGGACAGCCTAAATCCTGAAATGTTCAGAGTCCAAATCAGCAGGAAGGAAAGATCATCGTCCTGACTGCACAGAGGGGGAAACTGAGGCACGGGGAGAGTAAGCGTGTATCTGCCCCAGAGGTGAGCTCAAGTTGGCCAAGCCAAGGCTGAGAGCTAGATGTGCATTAAAAGCCCTGTGTCCTCACTGGTGGTGCAGATGCACTTCGGACACTGGCTTTGCCAGTGGTCTTTGGCTGAAGCAATGGGAGTCGCTCTAGGAACTGCTTTGTGGTGGACTGTGGGGGACTTCGTCTGCCCCTGCCGGTCTGGGTGGGATTTTAGCCTAGAGTCGCATTTAGCTTAATGTGATTGGTCTTTATGGGAGAGTCCAAAAGGAAGCAGACAAGGACACTGGAAATCACAGGAGCCTTCAGTTAAGGTGTGCAATGAGAGTAAGACCATAACAAATGCTAATGAGAGATAGCGACTCTGGTCTGATGTGACCAAGCGAGCTCCCCTCTGCCAGCACTGGGTTCCTCCTGATTGCTAGACCTCTGTTCTTTGCCACATGCAATCACAGGAGGGCACTGGAGCCAAGGGACTTCCACCAGGGATCAGCTTGGACCAAGCCTTGGCTGGGATGATGGAGCTGGGGCTGGTCCTGCTTGGAGCAGGAGGTTGGACTAGATGTGACCTCCTGAGGTCCCTTCCAACCCTCTCTTTTGGTTGCCCAGATGAGAGTTTAGTAGCCTCTGAACTGGGTTACTAACTGTATTTTATTAAACGTGTCTTACTGGGATGGCTTTTACTGATGAAGTGAGCACAGCATCTGATAACCCTCATTTTCTATGAGCCTATGAAGTCAGCTTCAGCTCTCAAAAGCTTGTGCTATATCTGTGTATCTACTTTGGTTAGTTTATAGTGTGCAAATCTACCCTGCCTTCTACCAGCTGTTAGTGCTCAGCCCTAATAAACAATGCTTTGCATTGGACAGCTGGTCTAACTCTATCTCAGCTCTGCAGTTGGTCCAATAAAAGATATCACCCTTATAAATCCTTGCCTCTTGCATAATTCCTGGACCACCATGGCTCCAACATCACCCTGATACAGCTACTACTAAATCCAGTCTGATTTGCTGGATGCTGCATTCAGCAAAAGGCCTGAGAACTGGCTTGGGGGGCAGGATACCTGTCCCTCCACCTTTCTATCCATCCACATTGTGGGGGGGTTTATTCCTGCCTGTCCCTATAGCAGCAATCACAAAGTCCCTGGTGCAGTTCACAGAGGCTCTGATGCAGGCTGTTGCTGGGGGAAAGGGCCTGCGAGCTTTTCTGGGTTTATTAACCTCTTATTTGGGTCTTCTGGGGAGAATTGATGGGACTGAGGTGGGAGAAGGAGCTCTCCTTGCCTTGTCTAGCAGCTTTGTCTAGACCAGATCACTGCAGCCAAGCCCAGCTGCCAAGAGTTAAGCCCATTCCCCAATCTCTTTGCGGGGTTTGGTTTCAGTCCCAGGGCAGAAATACAAATTCCCATGTAAGGGTGCACAGCACCATCTTCAGGCCCAAAACAGCACGTCGGGAAGCCAACCCTTTCCTCCTGGCTCCTGCCATGCAGACTGCCCACTTCCCATCTAGAAAGGGAGCAGAGATGGGCGAGTGCATAGGGAGTTGAGGTAAAACACTAAAGGAAAGCGGGTGTGAGACACAGCCAGGCCGCTTCACCCCCATCTGTTACAACCAAGGATGGTCCATGCCAATCGGATGGGAGTAACTCACCCACCCCATCAACGCCCCCGGTAGCATCTAGCCCCAGGTACAGAAAAGAGAGACAAGGCTCAGGTTAAAAATATCCTAAGCATCTGCTTCACTTTTAACTACCACTGCAAGAAAGGCTTGCTGAACTTCCTTGCCTCTAAAAAGAGACAGCATCTGGCACTCCCATCACCCTGGCTGCCTTATCGAGTGTTTATTAAAGACCCGTGGGCCAAGTAATTCCTTATACAAGCAAAGCTAAAGACTGAGGCAATACGGAAGTCATAAAACACACAGCAATAAAGCAATATACATTATGAGTTGCACTGGGTATAGATAGGGCTTTGCAAAAGTCCCAATGATATTGCATCTTCCCTTGTATAGTGCAGGGACTAAATCCTGCCTCTTTCCCAGTGTTCACTTTTAACATCCAAAAACTTAAAAACCACAAAGGTGACATACTGAGAGAGCCGAACTAGTCGTTAAAAGCAATTTTCATTTCAATTCCTGGGTTCGGGAATCGATCGCGTTGGCTCTGTGCATTCGACAGGCAAGCCGAAGACACGGTGTCTGCCTCTTGGGATGTTCACACACTATTTGCAGCAGCACCTATTGATGGGGTGCCCTCGGTTATCCCACCATTTCTGTCCTCTGACTATCCAAGTGAAGCCTTCTTTTGTGTGAACAGGACAGCAGGGTGCAATTCTGGCTGGGATCTTCAGAGGCAGAACTGTTCCTGGAGGTTTTTGGGGAGGGACGCATCTCCCACAGTTGCCCGAACATGCCGCTATAACCAGTAACCCCACCTCGCCCATCCTGAGCAAACCACCACACTGGCTGCACGTGGAAAAATCTCCATGACTCTGTATCTCCCCCACACCCACGGTCTGAGCAGCTTTCAACTGGGAAGGATGTAGAGAACAAGAAGACAAAGAAAAATAGCAGCAAAAAAGCAGGAATCCACTGTCAAGCAGCAAATGAGGCATTTGGATTCAAAATCTTTGCCTGAATTCTGATCCAGCACCCTTGTCTGGCGGGCTACGCTGGGTCTGGAGGGCTGGATGAGGCGTTGTGATTCATAATCTTTGTAAAAACTCTGATTCAGAAGCTTTGTCCGGTGGGGCGCACTGGGTCTGGAGGGCTGAATGGATGGCACTGGCATTTGGGGTACACTGGGTCTGAATGGGTGAATGGATGGCACTGGCGTTTGGGGTACACTGGGTCTGAATGGGTGAATGGATGGCACTGGTATTTGGGGTACACTGGGTCTGGAGGGCTGAATGGATGGCACTGGTATTTGGGGTACACTGGGTCTGAATGGGTGAATGGATGGCACTGGCGTTTGGGGTACCCAGGGAACCACTGGGTGCTTGTGCCCCCCATGTTGCACTGGTCCTTGAGTCTTCCTGTGTATTCCTAGGTGACAAGCCTCACAGTCGTCACTCCTATGTGGCCCGCCGTGCCCACCAGTCACCACTTCCAACAGCTGGCTAGGGTCCACCGACTCGCCATAGCATTTCTCCCGAATGCTCATCACCAGCTTCTCCAAGACCCTGTCGACACCCTCCACCTTGAATACTGGCTCGCTGAAGTCACACCGAGAGCACTGGTTGCATTTCTGTCCAAAGACCCTCATCTTCACTGAGCCTTGTCTCCTGGACCCGTCCAGGCACATGTGGAACAGGATGATCACTTGCACCGACGACCAGGTGTGCCCACACCCCGAGCACTGGAACCTAAAAGGAGGAAGGAAGCAGAGTGTGAAAGCACAGACCTCCTAGAGACGTGGGGACCTCCAGAAGTCACATCAAGTCCTTCCCCTAGTCCTGCCTAAGGCAGGATCAGACCTGCGCAAAGCATCCTGTATAAATCTACCCCTCAAACTCTTCATAAGTCTAGGAAGAGTTTCGAGGATACATGTATAATCTATACAGACCACGTTCCCCCAGGACCTTTCCAAACAGGCATACCCTTGGGATAGGCACTGCCCTGAGCACTGGCTGGCCACGTGTTCAAAGTGCATCTCTTCTCAGCTGCTCTGATCCCACCTCTTACTCAACACCGCAGTCTTCACCACTCGGGAGGATTCTCCCTTAGGCAGGACGACTCCTCCTCCTGTACCTCTGTGTGCCCCTAGACCGGCCGTGCACCTTTTTCAACTCAAGGCCCCTCGCTAAACTCCAGGCCCCCTTGGAAAATGCCATCTCTTCATTCAGACTCAGAAAAATGGAGCGGTTTTCCCATTGCAAAGAACTCAGAAAACCTATTTGAGCTCCCTGCTTGAGATGGCTGGGTTTATCTTGTGAATGGTGTTCGCACACTTCACAGGGATGACATTATGCAACACCCTTGAAAGGATCTCAAGGCACCCCTGGGTGCTGTGGCACCCTGGTACTGGACTCGCCACTCCTTGCCTCCCATCGACCCCCCCAGCCAAAGCCGACGAGCCAGGACCTGGATTACAAGGAGCTGGCTAATACGCAGCTCTGAATGAGGGGGTCTGACTCCAGAGAGCGGGCAGGAGCTCAGAGCCCGCATTTCCTGGTGAGGCTGAAGTTGGTTTCTTATTCCTGGTTCCCTAGTCCTTATCCCCAGTTCTTTACTCCTTACTCCCAGCTCCCGGTTCCTTTTTCAAAGCTAATCTAGACCCAATAAAAACTTGTTATTAATGAATTACACATCCTAAAAAGAGAGATTTTCATTAGCTACGCATATGGACTAATTAATACATAAAATAATATTCCATATCAAGTACAGAGCCCTAAACATAGGTCAGATTAGGATGGGATTATGGGGCAAAATACTTCTTAAGACACCCCAAATTTCATGGCGATGCCACTGGTGGACTGTCCTAAAGACCCCTGACTACAGTCCTGCCCTGTCCAAAGCATGGTTTGGCCCTACCAGGCTGCCAACTAACAGCCCCCATGGCCACTATACTTAGTATAATGGCTTGAATAAGCAACTGGCTTTCGGGCTGGGATTGTGGCTAGAAATTCTGCATGGGCCACCCGTCAGAATAGCTCTGTGCCACCGGGGGACTGTCCTGGACAGCTGTGACCAGAGGCTTGCCCGGCCCAAGTACAGTTTGGCCGTGCCCAGGTGCCAACAGACAGCATCCCCGCCACTTTGCTAAGTGTATGCACCCGAATAAGGAACTGGATGTCAGGCTGGGATTATAGCTAGAAACCCTTCTTGGGCCACCCCAGACCGCACCTCTGTGGCCCCGGGGGACTGTCCTGGACATCTCTGATGAGAGATTTGCCCAGCCCAAAACGCGGTTTGGCCGTGCCAGGTTGCCAACCGACACCACCCCCCAGACACTGTGCTAAGTCTATGGACCTGAATACTTAACCGTAATTTGGGTTGGGATTATACCCAGGAATCCTTCTTGGGCCACCCCAGACCACATCTCTGTGCCACTGGGGAACTCTCCTCGACATCTCTGACCAGAGACTTGCCCAGCCCAAAACGTGGTTTAGGATCTGGACCCGAATAAGGAACTGTGCTAAGTATCTGGACACGAATAAGGAACTGGAATTTGGAATGGGATTATGGCTAGAAATCCTTCTTGGGCCACCCCAGGACTTGGGATCCATCAGTGCCATAGACGCATGGTGTGGGGTGGCCAAGAAGGATTTCCATTTCTAATCCCATCCCAAAAGCCAATTCCTTATTCAAGCCAAGACAAGGTTCCTTGGGTGAATCTGATATCTTTTATTAGACCAACCCAAATAGTTGGAGAATAGTTATTAAGCAAGCTTATTCAAGCCAATGTATTTCATACAGTGGGAATGGGGGGCTGTCAGTTGGCAGCCGGGCACGGCCAAACTGGTCAGAGATGTCCAGGACCTCAGAGTCATGTTTTGGGGTGGCCCAAGAAGGATTTCTAGCTGTCATCCCATTCCAAATTCCAGTTCCTTATTCGGGTCCATATACTTAGCACAGTGGCAAGAGTGGAGTCAGCTGGCAGCCTGGCATGGCCAAACCACGTTTTGGGCCGGGGAAGTCTCTGGTCAGAGATGTCAAGGAGAGTCCTGCGGGGCCACGGAGGTGCAATCTGAGGTGGCCCAAGAAGGATTTCTGGGTATAATCCCTCACCCTGCTTCTCTCTGACTCTCCCAGCCCCGCAGCTGGAGCCCCAACCCCTGGGCTGTGCCAAGGCACACCACACTACAAGGCCAGGGCAGGAGAGGGTTGGGCATGGCACTGCTTAAGTGACCAGAAATAATTCAAAGGGCAAGAGAGCCAGGGAAACACAAATTAACAAGCCTAAGAGCAGTGGCACTCAAACTTTTTGGACTCAAGATGCCTCTCCCTGGACTCGAGGCACCCCCTGTAACTTCTGTGAATTGAGGAGCACCCCATTTCCCAGGGGCTGGGCAGTGGGGGTGGAGGGATCATCTGCTTAGCTTAGCTGCTGATTTCCTCACCTTGCAGCACCCTTGAAAGGATCTGGCAGCACCCTGGGATGCCCTGACACCCTGGTCCAGAGCAAAAGCAGCAGCATTTGAGGGTGTGGGGTTGGTGTGGGGCTGCGGTGGCTGCAAGCAAGGAAGTGTCTTTGCAAGTGGGGGCTTCAGAGGCACCCTCCCATCCAGGCACAGTGCCCTGCACACTCACACCCACACGCACAACACCTTCCCCTGCCAATGCCAAGGAGATCGGCAGCCTGTCTTCCCACCTGGCACGTGCGTGCTCCTCCACGGACTGCACCCAACCAGGAGCCGAGCAGTCGTAACCAAGGTCCTGGTGCATCTTCAGGTCCCACTGGTCTCTTAGGTGGGCCTTGTCGATCTTCTCCCAAAATAGCTTTCTCCAAGAATCCATGCTCAGCTCCCTCATCTTCTCCTCGGTTTGGCCTCTCACCCTCCAAGCAGGTGAAATCACAGACTGAGCTTGGGACCGCTCACTTGCAGCACCCTGGGAGACAGGCAGGACCCCCTCGCTCCCGTTTCCCTCTCTCCTGCCCCCAGAAACCAGTCCCAGGGAGCTCTGGCCCCTCCTCTGTGCCTCTGAGAAATGAAACCAAAGGAAACCGTTTTTTGTCTGGAAGCCAAACAGGATGCAGGATTTTAACTCCTACACTGACAGCAACAGGGTGGGACCAGACAGCTGGCGTTTGCACAGGGCAGCAGTGCTCAGCCGGGGTGCCACCGTGCCCTTGGGGTGCCGTGAGATCCTTTCAAGGGTGCTGCAGGATGCCACATTAAGTCAGCCTCGTCACATTGCACGACATAAACCCAAAAAAGGAGTGAAAGCAAAGATCCGGTGTTTTCAGAGTCTAAAAAAGTTTGGGAACCACTAGAGGAGGGGGTGCAGTGAGGTGGCTCGAGGAGGGTGGGCTTTGGCACTGGGCGTATTTCACCTCCCCCAGTTTGGTGGACTGGTCCTGGGGGTTTGGCCCACAGCTCAGCTATGCCGGCAGCCAGAGCTCCTCCAGCGGCTTCTCCTCCCCGACCTCCCAGGAGCTGCCTGCTTGCAGCTGCAGCATTTTCTACACCCCATGGCTGCTAACGGTGCCAAGGGGTCCTACTCTGTTGAGCCAAGAGACTCATGAAGCATCCTGATCTTGCCCATCGCATCCTTGGTGCCTATTCCAAGACCTTGCTTAATAGGAAGTTAACCCCTCAGGACCATGCTGTCCTGGACCTGTGCTGGTCGGGGCATAACCACATGCTTGGGGGGGGCTGGGGGATGTAATACCCCCTGCAGGGATCCTTCTTCAGTAGGGCGCAATAGTTATCAGCAAGCCCCTGGGCCAGTAGCTCTGGCTGCAGGCTCCTGCTTTTAGGGTGCACTGTAATATGGATCACCAGCACAGAACAGAGGTCTTAGGTCCTTAGCAGCACTGGGGTGCCAGCAATATCCCATCCAAGGGATGCATCCTGAAAAGCTGGCATCTCCATTTCCTTCCAGGCTGTCAGGGATGACAGTGCACCCCACACGGCTGCAATGACACCAGCATCTTTCTGTGTTGATAAAGGCCTGGGCATCTGTGCATTGGAGCAAGCAAACACCTGCCTCCACAAAAGCTGTTGTAGTCCTTGCTAGAACATGGATTAACACAACCCCCTACCCTGGGGGTCTTCAAGAGGAGGTTAGATGAGTATCTAGCTGGGGCCATCTGAACCCAGCACTCTTTCCTGCCTATGCAGGGGGTCGGACTCGATGATCTATTAAGGTCCCTTCCGACCCTAACTTCTATGAACCTATGAACCACTGATTAGCGCATCTAGAAACCATCCAGAGGCCTATTAATGGTATGAACTGAAGTGGGCCTCTGCAACGGCACGAGCAATCAACCTTGATGACCAGAAAGCAGACCATATGTAGCCTAAGCAGAAAGGTAGGAGTATTAGCTGGGTAAGGTAGGAGTATTAGCTTCTGGACCCCCGCAGAAGGCCAATGGATGGACAACGCTGGATAAGACGGGCGCAAGACACTGAAACAGAGCTCTGTTACATGAGTCCCCCTGTCTCGTGGGAAGGCCTCAAGGTGTGGGGAGAACGGGACATGAACAACGGCACCTGCAAATGTCTTAGTAGCTGGTGAGAACGCAGATGTCAAAAACGTGAAGTTATCCTGATCGGTGTATAAAATGAGACCTGGGAACCCTGGATACTTCGCACTGAGGTAAGGGCTGTCTTTTATGGGGAGGTCTTGTGTGCAGATAACCTGGCACCGTGCCCGAATGGGGCACAGATGTTCGGGAGTGCTTGGGGTCTGTGAGCAATAAGCCTGGCAGAGTCCTTTGTTACCAAGAAGTGGAGCCCACCGTCTCTTTCTCATAAGCAACAAGGTGGTTAGGAGTGGCGGTGTTGTATCACCCCCAGGATCCTGACCACGCACACACAGACCATCCAAACTGGGGGAGCCTGATGTGGCTGGTACTGCTTTGCCACCTCGGAGGGAGTCTCACCGCTACCAGTGCTCGGGAGCCCCCGTAGCCACTCACCGTGGATGTACCACTTGCTTTCTCTTCACATAAGTTATGCAATGACTGGCACACTAGATGAAACGAGCCCACGCAGGGACCATTTTGAGTGAACTGCGATGAACAGTCTCCGGGGACCACACCAGAGCAGACCAACAACCCCAGGTACAGCCCACGGTCACACGGTATGACTCAGTGTTTCACTGTTTCCTGCTGACTAGTCCAAGAGAAAGTTACTCAAGAGATGGGTGGAAACAAAGAAAAACCTGAATCTGCAGCATATAAAATCTGGGCTTGCAGAAGCAGGCATGCAAAGGCTGGGATGAGCCTTGACAAGGAGCACAGACACAGGGGTGCCTGAGGCCACACACCCTGGCAGTGGGCCTGACTCTATTCTCTGCTGTATGACTGCAATTGGGAATTTTGCCTGGTTTTTAATACCCCAATAACCCGGAGGGAAGTTCGGAAGCGTTCGCATCAGCTTGTCCTGTGCCAAATTAGCAAAAGACCCTCGGAGTAACCCTGGGTAAAACCTCCGAGATTGGAACGACCCTGTGGAGATGGAGCTTGCATTTTCAACAGGGATGCTTTATTGAAGGGATAGAAAAAAAAACAGGAGGAAAATATCACTCGGTTAACATGCAAAATCCAGGACAGAGGGAAAAGAGGCCATCTAACACAGAGGCTTCTGCTGAGAGCTGCAGCACGTGGAAGAGGGGCAGATTTTTTGCAGGGATATAGTCAGAGTTTCCCTTGGAAAGTACAAAGGAAGGAAATGGCTCTCATCCACACGCTGCTCTGCCCAGAGCTCCTTCAGCTGGAGAGAAAAGCACTACTCAAGACGGTGCGACTGATGGCCAAACCCTTGTTTTCTAACCTGCAAAGACATGTGTATAGGGCACTGCATGGGGGTGCAGCGAATGAACTGTACCGCGCTGTCCTCAGCAATGTCCATCACAGCTGCAGCAGGGGACAAGCTGCTGAGAGCAGGAGCAGCTCCATCACCAGCAAAGGACTTGACCCCAAGGAGGTCCCGAGGGTCAAGAGGGGCAGTGGTGCAGACCCCGGAGCGATGTGCGGCCGTATCTCTCAGCGGCTGTGCCCCCTCCCTTGACAGCTCACAGCAGGTGTCTCCCTCCACTCCCAGGGCTGAAGGGCAAGAAGATGGACCAGGAGACCTGGGCAGGGGCCCAGGGCTTGGACACATGCAGAAGGGAGAGAAAAGGTGAGGCTGCTTGGGCTAGAAGGAAGCCTGGCACAGGGTGAATGGGCATGTGTCTGCATTTCTGCCACTTTTCATGCCATCCAACCTTTGCTGCTTTGCTTGAAGCAAGACAGCAACACCTTAGAGACCCATCTGCATAGGACCCACTTTGAAGAAGGGCTGTCCTAATTCCTAAAATACAGTGCCGCCAGCATGAGCAAGACAATCACAATGACCACCGCATAATTCATGGCCTCCGTGCCATCTCTCGTGTCTGCTACCCACTGCGCCTGCGGGCCAGACGGAGAGGTGACGGCCCGGGAAGCGGTGGCAACAAAGTGGTAGGGGGGTGCAGAGGGCTGGCTCTGGGGGGCCAGATCCCTCAGGTAACAGATCCCCAGCGCGCACGCCTCGCAGCGAGCGGTGTCGTGAGGCCCTTCCACGTAATCTTCCACCAGCGGCTCCAAGAGATGCCTGTTGGCAACGGGCTGCCGGTACAGTTTCTCCTGGATCGTCAGCACCACGTTGTCCAGGATCCTCTCGACGTTCTTCTCGCTGAACTTCGGCTTCTCAAACTTCCTGCCCCAGCACCGCTTACACTTCTGCCCAAAGGGCCGCATCTTCACCCGGCCCCGTCTCTCCCTCGCGTCCAGGTGCATGTGGAAGGTAACGAGTACTTGAGCGGAGGGCCAGCAGTTGGGACAGCTCGAGCACTGGAACCTGCCGGGATGGAGAAGAAGCCACTGAACCCAAAACCAGCACCAGCCACCACGTGGGTGGGAGAGACTCCCCTGCCCCCATTGACTGGGTCCCCTGAGCACCAACAGCCCACATTTCCAGGCTCTGTTCCTAAGGAAAGCAATGGGGAATCCAGGCTTGCCAATTCAAAGGGATACCTTAATAGAAAACTTTCACACAGAGTTTCCTCCTCTGTTTTGGGACAGACACAAATGTCACTTGAGGGCCAGTGGGTGCATCGACACAGCAATGAATGCGCCGTAGTTACGGCGCCTTAAGTTTAGTGCTGGCATAACCAAGTGTTAAACCAGCGCGCAGTAACTGGCACTCCTGTGCAGTGTAGTACAAGCTCGCAGGTTTTTACAGACGCCAACTGTGTAGCAGCCTAATGCTACCGCACAGTAGTGTATTCATATGGATTTTGCACAGCACGCTACTGCGCGGTGTTATTAGGCTCCTGCGCAGTCAGCATTGCACATAGATGTACCCAGATGAGCATCAGCCCAGCCTCGCCGCCTCTTGTGAGAGAAACATTTCCTTCAGGTGCACGGGCTCAGGATTCCCCTGGGTAGCTCCTATTCCCTTGCAGCGCAGCCTTGGCAGCTGTCGCATGCTGCATCTCTCCGAGCCACGTGCAGCTTCCCCCTTCGGCACCTTCCAGCCAGGGCAGGAGAGGGTGGCCCAGCAGCCTCTCCTCAAACCATCACGCCCATCACTACACCAGAAAGAATAATTGGTACGAAAGCATTTATTGCAGCACCTTCACCCCAGTTCCTGTTACCAAACAACCCGGAGGTGGTTTGCAACTGGCTTGAGAGGCAGATTAATTCAAGTTATTGGAGGGATCATTTTTAGCCCTCTGTCCTCTAAGAACTGGGGTCAGGGTTGTCTGGGTGCTCAGGTCACACAGCACGGCTCCATTCCCTGACAAGAGGAGCATAACTGCTCCACATGCAAATTAAACTGGGATAGACAGCAGCAATAAAGTCGTTACTCATTTTCAAGCACTAACTTTGTAGCTAGTTGGCCGTTTTTATAGCTGGATGGCTATTTTTATGGTGTGATCACTGCTTTGCATGTGTGGCTGGTCTAAACGTACTGTGCCACTATTCAGTTCATTGTGTGATCATTACTTTGCAAACGTGGCTGGTTTCAATTTATTGAAACCGTGAACACGAATCTCTTAGTTCACGCTGAAGCCACGGAGCGCCCGAAAGGGACTGAAGGAAAGGGACTGAAGGAAGGGGGCTTAGTCCTATCAGTATTGAGGCCAGCCCATTGAACTGTACTGCTGAGGCCAACCCATTAAATTGTACTACTGAGGAATGAAAGCATATCTAGGTGTTTGGCTTCTCAGAATTCTAGGCCTGTAAGTATATCATGAAAATAATAGTATTGATTCAAATTTAACTTTTAGTTGTAATTGTAATTGTTTTAAGGAAGTGCATTTGGAGCATTGTTTCTTAATGTTTGTGGTATTTCTTAAAGGAAATAAAATTGTGTTGTATGCATTAAGTGCGCAATCATTGTGAAATCGTGCAATAGCTAAAAATTTCCCCAGCCAGTGCATCAAACGAATCAGTAAGTTGTGTGGGATTTTCTCTATTCCACAACCCACTAGAGACAATCTCCAGGGATACAGGGTGCAATATCTCTAGGGGCACAGGATGCAATTATCTCCAGGGGTACGGGGTGCAATATCTCCAGGGGTATGGGATGCAGTTATCTCCAGGGGTATGGGATACAATATCTCCAGGGGTTCAGGATGCAACATCTCCAGGGGCATGGGTTGCAATATCCCCAGGGGTACGGGGTGCAATATCGCCGGGAGTATGGGATGCAATATCTCCAGAGTTATGGGATGCAATTATTTCCAGGGGTACAGGGTACAATATCTCCGGGGTATGGGATTTAATTATCTCCAGGGGTCCGGGGTGCAATATCTCCAGGGGCACGGGATGCAATTATCTCCAGGGGTACAGGGTGCAATATCTCCAGGGGTACGGTTTGTTGGAGTGCCAGGGAACATGAACAGGAGGAAAATGGTTGCAACGCATGGGAATGTTAGCACAGAGACACGTCCATGTTTGTGGACGGAAACCAAGCCACCGACCCCACCTGGCAGCACAATGAAAATAGAGATTGGCACAGAGATTGCTCAGTCAAAGCCTCCCCCACACCCTCCCTACTTCATCTCCCCCCAAGGACATGGTCACCCTGGGGCCTTGTTCACTGCCCAGTTTGTCTCACCTGGCGAAGCACTTTTTTTGCTGAAATTGGTGCCATCCATACGGCAAGCTCCAGGGATTGAGGTTGTCCTCCTGGGTCAGGGACCAGCTGTGCCCTGGTACCCGGAGGGCCATCTTTAAAGTGAACTTTCTCTCCCAGAGCTCCATGTTCACTCTCTTTGGAGCCTCTCTGGGACGCTGATTGCGCTGCTGAGCTGGGAAAGGCAGTGTTTGCTTGACAATGACCTCCGCTTGCACCCCCGGGCACAGCCCTTGGCTGGCTGGGCAAGGTTGCTTGCCTGTCCTCACAGGTCTTTGCGGTTGCAACTGCAAGAGCCAGGAAGTGGAAGGGAGGTCAGGGCTGGTGAAAAATGAAAGTAAAAGGGAAATGCATGGCTGCCCCTGCCCGCTCCCCACCCTCTCCCCAGGGACCAGGGCGCTGAGTTCGCTCCGAGAATAGAAACAGCCAGACCCGGCCAGGGTGCACCCCACAGCTTCAGTATCGCCAGGCCCAGCAGGTCGAAAATCATGAGACAAACTCTTGAAAATCAAGAGATTTGAAATGCAAATCATGAGATGCTATTTTTGAAATGTGTGTACGGGTGGGGGGACGTTGTCTGTGAAGGTGCGAGGGGCTGTGGGTATGTGTGGGAGGGTTGGAGCCCAGCGGAGGGGGGGTCTCTGCACACCCTGGCAGGATACTGGGTACTGTGGAGTGAGGGGCAGCTGGGGGGCTGGGAGTGAGGGGAAGACACACACACATGCACACACACACATGCACACATGCATGCACAGACAGCCTCCCACAGCTCTGTTGCATGCTCGCCCCAGCCCCAGCACCCCTTTCACCCCAGCCCCTGCCCCGCTCCCTCCCTCACCGTGGGGACCTCGATATGCACCCATCCACCCCTTCCCTCGCCCTCTGCCCCTTCCCCTCCACAGACTTACCAGCTAGGCACTGTCTACATGCACCAAAAGAAAAAACCCCAAGATCTGATGTCTCTATCAGGCGATCGTGGGTCAGAGTTCGTTTGACTTGGACATCGGGAGTCTTGTGATTTTTTTATGAGTTGGCATTACTGCAGCTTGCTCCCCCGTGCCCTGAGAACCTGCCTTGTTCCTCTCTCTCTCTTGCACATGTACACACACACACACGCATGCATGCACAGATGTCCAACAGCTCACGGTCCGATGGCTGGGGGTCGGACCCAAAGGGTACTAGTTGATGGGAACTGCCAACCCCCTGCTGTGCTCCCAACTCCGGGTGACGAGCTGCGCAACACACCAGGTGATTCACCAAGTTAACCGAGTTTTATTGGCTTGACCCATCTCCAAATGAAGCTCCGATGTGCAAATGTCACCTCCTGGACCCTTACCCAAGCCTCAGCACTTATGCCTCTATATCCGCACATGGAGCCTTTAGGGCCTGTCTCTACCATCTCCTTTCAAAGCCAGCACCACCACGGGGGAGATAAGCCCCCCATTCTCTCCTGCGCGGTGCAGGACCAGTCAAAACTACTTCTGGAGCGGGTCCTTGGAAAGCAGCACTTATACAAGATGTCACGGTCTAGGACAGTGCAGGTGCCCAGAGGTCTTATCTCCTCTCCGGGCACACTGATGAATGCTGGCACATGCATCCCTTCTTTCTGTTATCTAATACACACTCACATGTTTTACACTAGCTACATCTTTAGCACATTGGTTATTTAGTGCCAGCCTCAGATGATTTGGGGATGCTCGGTGAGGAGAGCCATAAGACAGCCCTACATGAGCTATGTCAGGCGACATGATTCAAGCAACAGGTTTCAAGCACACGCGGTGCCTGCAGCTGTGAGCATCTGTAACGTATGCGTTCGATGATGCATTCAACCCTGCACATGTATGTATGGAAATGACCTATAATTATTCTGGCAGCTGTGGCTCAAGGGACCAGCGTGAGAGCCGGCTTTCTACTTCTTGGGGGTGAAATACAGCAGAAGCAAAAAGAGCACGGCCGAAATAGCCAGCACGCAACAGCTGTAGCAACAACATTGCCGCCAGCTGAAGCCGCTGCTTACCCCTGTTGCCACCCCAGTCTGTTCCCACTGGTCGGGGCGGGTGCAAGTGGATCCAACAATCACGTCGGGCAGCATTTGTGTTTCATGTTTCATGCTGCAAACACCCAGTCCACAGCAGGTGCTGTCGTGCGACCCCTTTGTGGGGTCTCCCGCAACGATGGTGGGCACACTGTTGGGATGGGCAGCTTCCCCATAGCACTTCTGGCGTATCTTCCGCCCTAGGCTATCCAGCACCCTCTTGACATGCCGGGGGCTGAATTGTGGCTCTTCCAGCACGACCAGGAGGCATTTCTTGCACTCTTGCCTGAAGATTTTCATCTTCACCTGGCCCTCTCTCTGCCTCCGGTCCAGGTGGATGTGGAAGAGCACGTGCACCTGGGCGGACTGCCAGGCATGATGGCACTGGGAACACTGGAACCTAATGGGAGAAAGGAGCAGATCGAACTTAGCCCCGACCCGCATCCCTGATCCCACCAGCCGTTCTCATGCGGGGGCCGTTGCAGCTGCAGGAGGAGCGGCGGCTGGAAGTTGCTTTTCACGCCGCACGTCATTGCAATGTGGGACTCGTGGCCACCAGACACCGAGAGTTTAGCCAGACTCAAAAAGGGATTGGACCCCTTCTTGGAGGAAAGGGGCATCGGTCACTATTGAGCATGGGCAAGAGGGGCACAGCCTCTGCATCAGGACGTCCTGAACCTTAAATGCTGGAGGCTGCAAGGGAGAGAGGGACGGGGGGAAAAGCCCTCTTCAGATCCAATCACTCTCCCTTCCAGCCTCCGCTGCTGCTGCGTGACACAGGAGATGGGACAAAATGGACCTACGGTCTGACCCAGTCAATGGCAGCTCTTATGCAGATGCACTGTATTTTTCAGTATAAGAGATGTGTTACAGGAGTGCTGGCTACAGGAAGAACTGGATCTGCCTTCCCCCCCCCCCAACACACACAAAAATGATCTAAAATGATCACAAAATTTGATGGCCGGAAAGGAGATCATCCTGTGCACCAAAGCTATGGAACAAAACATCACTGAAGTTGTCATAATGGGAATGGACCAAAATGCAACTGAATTGAGGTTAAAAGCCTTTTTTCCACTGCAATTTTATCCTGTTCTTTTTATTATTTTTAAGGGGTGCCTCTGGCACACCAGCCAATACAGACAATATGCACCTTGTAGCTATTACTATGCAGGCTACCACCTCCTGGCACGCAGCAGAATCAATAATGCCGCAATGGTTACTGGTTACTGCCAGTGGTTTCCCAAGCCAGGAATGGGGGTACTAGTGAGCAACAACATCTGTCCATTTTGAGTGTGATAGCTTTGCCCCTACCCAGACGTGAGCTGGGCTCGGTGCTGTTCAGCAGGCAGAGCCGTAGGAGCACCAAGCCTGAACCTGGGGAAATAGGAGGAAGAAGAAAACGAAAAGGAAAGTGTGGGTGGAGGGCTCTGGCCCAGCCTGGGGACAACCGGACGTAACTCCCAGCTCTGTCAATGGGCCGCTCCCAGCAATGAAGGGTGCCTGACATCAGCCATGTGGCCTGGCCCCGCTCTCACACCTCAACCCTCTCTCTCAGCCATCTCATCACAGCCCCTAAAGTTCAGCCTCCCTCTTCCTCTGCCCCTTTCTTGCCTTTCCCCACCTGTTTCCACCACCTCCCTTCCACCTGCTGCTCCCGCTGCTGTCTGGTGGGTCCAGTGCATTTGGGGGACGCCGGAGCTAGGAGCTGGAAGGACGGGCACGTGGCAAATGCTTCCATAATCCAGTCAAACTATTCCTTAGCATTTCCTATGGTTTAGCCCCACTTTGGGGGTTAGCAAATCAGCCATGATCTGATCTTAATTTCTTTTTCCACGTGTATTTGGCTGTTGGTAAAAATTCACCCAACCCTTCTGACTCCAAAACAACACAGCGCAAATCGCTGGAGAGTTGTCTCTAACTATTCAATATTCACTCTTTGTGCCCTGAGATTAGCCACCTGAGCCTCATGCTCTTGCTTCTACTCCCTGATCAGTATAGCCAAGAATAATAAACCAGGGAATTGTATTCCTCTGGCGTAACTTTTCCAATGATCGATCAATCAAGCTGTCACTACTCCTAAGTTCTTGTGAAACCCTTGGCATGTGAGACCCTTTCAACACACGTCCAGCATCCGTATAAATATGAGACGGCAGGTCCCCATGCATTGCAAGAAATGGCAAGTCGAGTCCTTATTCGCACAAACACAGAACGCATACAAAAAGCTCGACATGTCGACAGGCAAGGGGAGAAATTCAGCAACCGCTCACATGCAGTGACTGAAGGGGACGGAAAGGGTTCCTTACCTGCAGGAAAAATTGGAAGGATCGTGGCAAACCCAAGGGGAAACCTGTCAGTTTTGCAACAAGACCCTGAACATTTTGGGATGAAAACAGCAATTCCCCCCCCCCCCCACGCCCCAAAAATGTCTGTGTTATCAAAAAAGACTTTTCCCATGAAGTAAAGATTTAGGAGGAAAACACTGCAGCCAGCCTTACTCCTCGTGAATCAAGCCCCCTGTACTGTCCAGCCCACCTCTTCCTTAGCACTGAAGGGGGAAACCACCGCAGCTCCAAGGCCTCCGAGGCTGCTTTGCTGTATCCTCCTCACCTGCCGAATGCACGCTGCTGCAGGAATTGCATCCATCCTGGCCCCAAGACATTGGGCTGCAGGTTGTCATCTAGCTTAAGGGCCCACTTGTCCCCTGGGTGCACCTGCTGCATCTTCTGTGAAAATATCTGCTTCCACATCTCCATGGTCCCAAACTATTGGCGTGTGGAGCTGGGTTCGTTTCCGGACTAGGACCTGCGTCTGCTGATGGGATCTGGACTGAAGTCCCGTCTTCTTGTGCTTTCCACATCTGCAGCTGGGCCCGCCCATGACACGGACCTTCTTGGGAGACTTTCATTTTCCTAGCATCGGCAGCTGGGCACTCACCCACGTTTTGGGCTCGTTGGGGGAGAACCAATGCACCCAAGACAAAAGGGGAACCAGCTGCCGTGATTCACAGTCACAGGGACTCTTGATACCACTGGGCTTATGAGATACGAGCCAGAGTGGGATGTGACCACAGCAGAACAGGAGGAAGGGAGCTATTTTAAATGGGCCTGCTGATTTTGCAGTTTTTAATCGTGGGCATTAAGAGCCAGCTGGAAGGGGCGCTGCCTTGCACAGAGCCTTGTGCTACACTAGGCTGAGCTCACACCAAAGCATGCAAGCTCCTTGGCTCTGAGTGATCACTGAACAACACCTGGCCTCGGGAGTAAACTCAGCCAAGGTGATGGCAAGAGAGGCAAAAAGCCCCCGGCATAGCAGAGACTGGAAATTTAGATTACGACGTGGAGCGGGTTTAAACAGCACTTCGCGGTGCATCTGCAAGAAACAGAAGGGCAATTTTGTGCCTAGCATCTCTTCCAGCGGGTAAACTGGGACAATAAACGATATCGCCATTAAAAGCCTTGCCTCTAGTGGAAGAGAAGACAGAAGCCTTCGTTGTGACAATGGCAGGGTTGGAGTAGTTGGGGTTTTCAAGGGTTTTCAAAAGCAAAGTCATCCCGGGCAGACTGAAGCTTCTCCGGGGGGTGGAAAATGCTCGGACGCTGGGGGTATAAAAGAGTCCAGTAGACTACATTAAAAAGGAGCTGTTTGTGGAGCTCAAAATCAGAGGCTGTACAAATAACACGTAGAGCGGCGATGTGGAAAACAACCACAGGTCGGCAAGCAAGTACGAGCTGCAGGACATCTTCCAGGGGTAGGGAAGCTCAGCGATGAACAGGGTGGAGTATCTGCCAAAAAAAAGAAATCAAACAAAGCCCCGAGCAACACACAGTGCATCTCAGTTCAATTCAAACATGTGAGTCTCATCTCGGACTGTGAGCGCCAGAGCTTCTGCCAAGGATGAGATCCCAGAGGAAGCAATTAAGCCTATTAGCACAGGATGGGCAGGACATCATCTCTGAAGCCACTATTACCACTCAAAGGTGACATGCTCAGGACTGGAGAGGTTTTTGTTTAAAACCAAGATGGTGATTCCTATGCTTCTAGAGAGGAGCATGTTTCAAATGACATACAAGGGCTATTTAGAGATTGAACTACCTATAGAAGGGCCAGAGATGCTTTTAACTGGCTTCAAATGAACACTGAGATAAAGGAAACTGTGAAGGGTCGCAACATATGTCAAAAAATACAGGCCAAGTCAAGCATGTTGATGGCAAAGATAAAAATGGCTTTTCAAGAAATGATTTATTAAATGGTGGCTGAAAAAGAAACACCACAATCTTGACCTCCATTACCATCCCTTCCCTGAGAGAGCATTGCTAGAAGATACTACAGCCAAACACGTGATCATGCATAGGGAATCCATTGGATTTAGTTGGGTGTTGAGTTTTCTGGAGCAGGGATACTTTTCATTCAGTACAGTAATGTTCAGCCCTGGGTCGCAGCTGAATGGGCGTGAGTTTTAACCAGTGTGCCGTGAAGTGTATTTTTAGCAATGAAAATGTTGCTGTCCTTTACCCCAGTCGAATGGGCTTGTGGGAAACAGCATCAAAATAATACACCACTAATAAAAAGGCTGCAGAGGCAGACTCTGATCCATATTTAGCATGGTTAAGTAACAGTACAGCACCAATGCAATGAAGCATGGCTTCCTGCCGGCTGACATCTTCAACAGCACATTGAAAATAAAACTGCCTGCATGTCGGGGCTCCCAGCCAGAGTCAGCGGGGACTTACAGACGCAGAAAAGGACCTGGGGGTGACAGTGGACAAGAAGCCAAACAGGAGCCAGCAGCATGCTCTTGTTGCCAAGAAGGCATTTTCTGAAGCAGGCCTTATGTCTAACAAGCTTGGGTGTACAGCATCAGGGCATGACCATCATATAAATAGGAATACGTGGTAATGCTGTGTGTGTTGTGGTCTGTCCAGCTGGAAAATGTGACAGCCTTCAAGTTCCCTGTAGATTGAAGCCAAGTTGTAGGGGGATGATTTGGAGGCCGACACCAAGAAGCTCCACGTGCTTAGAGAGTTTTGCAATAGCTCCAAGCGCACGCTGCACCACATGGCTGCAAGCAGCAGCTCCGAGCACATGATAGTCCCAGCACCACATGGCTGCAAGCGCATGATAGTCCCAGCTGCAGTCCAAATGGAGCCCTTTTATTCTTGCACAGAGCACCGTGCATGAAACAGTAATGACCTGCTTCCTCTTCTATACCTGACTCTCCACAAACAACCCAACTGCCACAACTGCAATGGTCACGTCCTGGACCAACTTCCTAAGCAGCGAGTTCAATATTCGTCACCAGTGGGGAGGAAGAGACAGCAGATAGCTTCTCCCAGCAGGTCTCAAGCGTTTTCCTTGAGGGTACGCTGTGGTGACAGAGGGGTTGGTTGACTGCCCCATGCTTTGGGCAGGAACCGGGTTTCTGATCGGTGTTTGTACAGCGCCTAGCACAATGGGGTGCCGGCTGTGCAGTGAAATGAATAGTAAGGAGAGCATGTAGCAGGCCCATCTAAAACTGCGCTGATCACTTCCCTTCTGCTTGGCCGCATGACACATCCCTGTAATAGCAATAGAAAAATAACCAAAGAGATGGGTTTCAAATAAGCCAGCCAGAGCTCAGTGATTTACGAGCCAACAGCAATCCCCAGACCAGGCTATGAGCAGCACTGGAATAGGCAATAAATAATAAAGTGTCTCCAGTGGACATGTGCAGTCCCTAGGTATTGGTTCATGCACTGATAGAAAAGATGAGTGCAATAAACTAACCCCAAGCTAAGCCGAATGCCCAGCCTCTGCCTGCACCCAGCCGGCGAGGCTGCCATGCAAGTGAATTGCTCTCCTTCCAGAGCCCTATATCAATACTTCTCCTGTTGGCAGATGCCCTGGCTCTGGGGGGGAAGGAAAAGGAAGCAGGAGATGTTTATTAGACATGGAGGTCAAGGCTGGGGCTGGCAGCGTGGGAAACAGCGGTGGCATTTCCTCTGGCACTCTCTCCGCGGCATGAGCTGAGCTGGAGGAAGTGGTACGAGACTCCTGGCTTCAGGGGAGACCTCAACCACAATGGGTGTCCCGGGGCTTCCGCTCTGCTGGGCTATGCCACAGTGGTCCACGAAGGGCCTCTCACACTTTCCGCTGGGGCGGCTGGTGCTGGGGAGCGTCTGAGGCTGGAGGCCCCAGTCTGATCTGGTCTGGCAAGTCCCGTGTGGGGAGGCTGGATGCATGCAGTGATACGGGGGCTGCAGGGACTGGGGGCTGGCTCATTGCATGCATGTGCACAGAGTCAGTCCTCGCAGTGATACTCCCAAGATAAGTCACCTTCCCCAGTGCCTTAATTCCTTCTGCCCTGTATGGTGCTCGCCAAGGGCCTTGTTGCACATTAATTTTAGGTGACTCCTGGAACTCTTCACCCTCGGGTGGTCCGCACATTAACACTTTTAAGTGGCTCAAAGCACTCGTTATGCAGCTCAGTTATGTCGCTCCAGGGCAGGACTCTCTCTGATCCATGCAACCAAATGATCCTCAGTAATTTAATAACCTGGGCCAGATTCTCAGCTGGTAAAAATTGACTTCAAGGAAGCTAAGCCAATGAATACTCAATGAACTTATCCCAGCAGTAATACTCTGGCTCTTTGCTAGAACAGATCCATCCCCCCATCAGCAGCATTTACTTTTGAGAAGAACCAGTATCTTCTTGTCCCAGATACTCCCCTTCCTGCCCCCCAAATAATCAACAAGTTCTATCCCAGTGCATGGACCTGCTGTGCTAGGTGCTGGGCAAACCCAGAACAAAGAGATGGTCCCTGCCCAAAAGCATTTTGCCAGTGCAAGGAGGCAGCAGGCAGATGGGAAGGCACGAGGCAGCAGCGGTGGCTGTTTCAGGTGCATGGGAAGAAGGGGGCTGTTTGCGCAGTGCTGGCTGGCATTACCACCCCTCCATCAGCCTGGACATGAGCATTCAGAACAGCGGGCCCTTCCAGCATGAGCCCTCATAGCCGGGATGTCCTAGCTCTTGCTCAGGTGGGGATCTGCTTCCTGCCTACTGCATGCGCAAGGGTGCTTGTTTCCAACTGGGATCGGCCGGATGGGAGATCCAGCACTGCTGGGGAGATGCAGCTCACAACTGTGGCCCTGCAATAGCTGGGGTGCACTAGCCAGGGGCCAGCTAGGCTGCAGGTCTGGCTCCCAGGAGGAGAAAAATAGGTGCTGAGAGCCAGCAAGGGAGACTCAATAGAAACAAGGACTCTGCAAAGCCAGTTAGGCAAGACCTAACACAAGGATCCCCCCCCTCGCCAGCAGCAGCCCCTCTCCCCTCCAAGCAAAGCCCACATCCCTTCCTTTCCATCAGCTGCCCTACAAGGGCCGAGCCCCTTCTCTGCGCTCCCTTTATAGGCTGCCTGGCTCAGCAATCGGCTCCCCCAGCCCCACCTGCGTGGCAGTGGCGCTCAGTGGGCGCAGCTGCCCTGTTCTCTCTGCTAAAGGGAAGCGACTTAACCCTCTGCCTGCCTGGCTGCTCCCACTCCTGCGCTCGCAGAGCCCTTTCATGTGGTCGCGGCGGGCCCCTGCGCCGGGTCTCGAGGCAGCGTCACTCAGTTTCCACATCTGCCGCGGGGGCAGAGACGGTTGTGGCCTGCTTTCTCTGCCCTGCCTTCTCCCCGGGGAAAAACAGGTTGCTTCAGATGTTCCTTGAAGACGCAGCGAGATGCGGTCGGAGTCCAGGCTGGTGGGACTGCACCGGTGACATCAGCAGCATTACTGGGATGACCTCATCACTGAGGTCAGCAAAGAGGGGGGTGACAGCCCCAAGCACAAGGCACAAATCCTTTCCATGCACCCGTTGGGGCTCACGCACAGGGGCTGGACTGAGCTGGGTGGGATGTGGCAGTCATCGGTGGATGGGCTCGTGGGTCTCTGAGCATCCCCGAAGCTCCAGGCTCTTCGGAGCCGGTTGTCCTGGGATCGCAGCGCTGAGATGAGCAGCAAATTGCAAGGCGTGAGCTGGCAGGTTTGCCATGGGACCTGTGGAAGAGCCCTGTGCACAGCCCCTCCCCAGAGAAGCCTGCTGTGAACAGGCCTGGGTTGTGTGCCTTGCGATAGCCGAGGTACTAACCAAGCAGCTAGCTATGCTGGGGAGAAGGGCCAAGCCTGGGACATGGATTTCCACGGCCAAAAGCCATAGGAGAACCAGGGGAACCGCAGAACAAGCCCGATGGGCAGAAAAGATCTCTGGGCCACGATGACAGAGAGTGGATAATACAAGGACCCTTCCAGCCCTAATGTCTATGAAAGCTATGAAATAATAGCAGGGCTCCCACCTGCTGTGTATGCCTCGCTGCCTGATCAGCCACGGGGAGGGCTTTACGCTGCCATAGATTAGCACCAGCATTCATCGTATCGAATCTTATGTTACAAGAAATAATGGCCACAAGCTAGCAGAAAGCAGATTTAGACTGGACATTAGGAAGAACTTCTTCACAGTTTGAGTGGCCAAGGTGTGGAACGGGCTCCCAAGGGAGGTGGTGCTCTCCCCTACCCTGGGGGTCTTCAAGAGGAGGTTGGATAGGCATCTAGCTGGGGTCATCTGAACCCAGCACTCTTTCCTGCCTATGCAGTGGGTCGGACTCGATGATCTATTGAGGTCCTTTCCGACCCTAACATCTATGAATCTATGAAAGAAAGAGAGACCACGCACAACAGCATGGTGCAGAATGAAAGCAAAGATGTGGGATGCATCTCACCATGCACGCAGGGGACCTTTGGGTGTGACATAAGTACTGTTGTTGTCACCGCAGCTATAGCTAGGGGGTGGGGTGTTGTTTGCCTTGTGCTTAGTACAGCAGCATCACCGGCAAGATGGGGATTCGATGACACGAACAAAAACCAGAGGGTTCAGATTGTGCAATCACTCAGTAATGGCCCCTGAATGTCTCCTGCAGTGACAAGATTGCAGCCTGGGAGATTTAGGCACCTCCCCTTCCATCCACTTCCCTGGCAGGTGGGTGTCTACATCCTCTTGGCTCCGTGGAGAATCTCAATCTGTTTTGAACTGTGTGAGATGGACCCTTCCTTCTGCCCCAACCCACCGGTCCTATGGCTAGGAGAGACGTGGTCACAAAACAGCTCTTCCTCCCCAAACCCACGGCAGGTCCAGCCAGTAGCACCTGGTCTGTGTGTCTCCTCTCCAGAGGACAGCTGTTCCCAAATGCTGCTGAGGCTCATACAGCTGTTGGGAAAATCCCCCGGGTCCCAGAACAGCCCGACCTCCCCTCTCCTGGCTCTGCACTCGCCCCCCCAGCCCGAGAAAGCTTGCAGTCATGGAAAGCCATGCGTCACGGTAGCAACAGTCAAAACACGACTCCCCGAGCACCGGAGTCATCTCTGAGAACGGGCCGGCCCCCACTCCCTCTATTAAAGCCTTTGGGCCGATATTACTAATAGGGACTTCCCCGTCCCCCACCCACGAAGGTGAAATAGCGTTGGCATCTCGTTCCATTTCACGCGCCCCTCTCCCAGCACCGCCCGGGAGCCAGGCTCTTCCCGGCAGCCGCCGTGAACCGGGTGCGTTCCCATGGGCACCGGGGCTGGCCTCACAGCCATGACTTCACATTGCTTTCAAGGACACAGCTGCTAAATGCAGCCGCTCCGTGGGTGTTTCCCTGCTGCTTTCACTTCCCTGGGGCTGGGTGATGCATCAGCTCAGCTCCCCTGTTGCCTGAGTCACTTTTCTGTACACCGAGGCAGGCACCCTGACTACTTGCAAGGATTTCTTCATCCTCTGCCTCCTCTTTTCCCCTCTTGTACCCATCCCCAATCCTAGGGTTTCCTTATATGTAACCTGGGTGAACCAGGGTAAGTGCTCCCTCCCCCAGTGGAAGGGCTAGGCAGGAGTATTGTGAGAGGAAACTGCAATTGAAGCCCAGTCTCCCTCTATTCCCTACAGAGACAATCCGGGACAATATGGACGTAACTATATACAGATTTATTAATAAAAATAGACGGAGAGAGAGATATTAATAGACATATTTGCAAACGTACAACTTTGGCATAAATCTATGGGGCAAATAGTAAACCAGTACAGGTGAGCACAAATCAAGAACGGATAAGCAACAGGTGGGTGGCCGAGAGGGATGCCAGCAAGGATTTTGGTGGGGTCACATATCGACGAATCAACAATTATCATGACACAGGAATAACAAAATATAAGGCGTTATCTTACAAAATATGAGGCATATAGCATCAGAAATAAAACTTAACTCTTTAAGGGTCCCCAAGACCCTGATGGGTCCTGAGGCCTTGCCAGTGCTCCAGGGACTGGTGGGGGAAGACCCTAATGCCCCTTGGGGCTTTCACAATCCCGAGGTAGCCCCTAAACCCAAGGGCCCTCTCCCTTCGCTTTCCTTCTAGGAGCCCCGTATTAGCTGGGAGGAATTCCCCTCCCCTGTGGGAATCCTTTTCCCCAGCAACTCATGACTCCGGGGCCTGGATAGATGGTCCTAGTCCCCCTTGGCTGAGTTGCTCCTCACATGCAAGGCCTCCAAGGCCACTGGCTCCTGTTGGGCCGCTGGCCACTGGTGGCCCTGTGCACTGTCATGTGCACCGATGGCTCTGCCTTCTGCTAGGGGTTGGAGGCCAGACCCGTCTTGTGCAGCACTGGGGCTCAGTCCACTCCCAGAACCTCTGTACAGCACTGTCTGCACCGAGCTGCTGACCCCGTGCCAGTGGATGTAGACCCGTGTCACCCCAAGCGGCTCTCACGGGTCCCGATTCCTCCCAGATCGCTCCATGCCATGCTGTTGGCATTGCATCCTGGCCACTTGCCAGAGGTTGGGGACCCGAGCTGCCTCATGCATCTCCCAGGGTCTCGGCCCTGTGCACCAATCCGTACACTGACACCGCGCTTCTCAGCAATGGGGCTGTGGGTTGCAGCTGCTTGTTGCTCCCGTCCGGCGAGGAAGGTCTTCGGGCACTTCGGGGCAACAACTCCACCCCTGCTAGCCAGCTCGTGCCAGCTCTTCTTTTGCCTGGTCCTCTTCTTCATCCCTCAATGCAGCCGCTTGTGTGCTGGGCACGCTGCTCTTTTATTCCCTCCGGAGACTCCACCCCCAGATTGCAAACAGACCAATCAGGTTGAAGCAATGTGCAGGCTTCAACCAGGTCCGCCGGGGCAAGCCCCTCCCCAGCAATCGCCTGATTGATGGAAGTGTCCCACCAATCGCAACGAGGATTGTCCAAGCCCGGATGCGCATGCTGCTACGGATAAGCCCGCCACATATAGATGGCAAGTCTCCCTCACCCCCCCTCCGGCAGGGCCTTCCACCCAGCTCGCTGGGTCCTTCCACATGATGTTGACTCCCTCAATGTTTCCCCAGCTGAGAGGATCCCAGGAAGCCTGAATTAAGCCTCAAATTAAAGTTTTCCAAGTAGCCCAGGCTAGATCTCTGGGGTGCAAATTAAGCCCAGTGCTTCTTTTCTTACGGTGGTGTAGAACAACAGATAATAATCCTCTTTATAGCAGCCTTTTTCAGCCCTAGGTAGGTTTGTCGAGGGGCTCTTCTTTCCTACAATAAATAATCCTGATTCTTGTAACCCCTCCTTGCAAGTCAGGTGCTAAGCTTCTTATCCTCCTGGTTTCTGTCCTCCTGGCCACATATTTTTCCAGGACTCCATGGAGGCCTCTCCCATGCCAGAATAATTACATCCTGGGTCTCACTTACAGCTCTCCCATGAATGCATTTGAGAATAATATTGGCCTTATTTTTTTTTTTTTTTTTGCAACAACACCCCCTGGTTGGGTCTCATTCAGTCTGTGATCCGTGATAACTCCCGGGTCTTTCCTGCCATAGGGCTGCTTATCCCGCTTTTGTTTTATAGTTGTGCCTCTGATTTCTCCTTCCTGAGTAGATTTCCTTGCACCTCCTTGTCCGGAGCTCTGTCTTGCTGATTTTCCTGAGTATCAGACCCTGTCCTCCAAAGTGCTTCCAACCCTTCCATTGTGCGTGCCATCATCCCAGCAATCAATGGGACTATTGGATAGTGCCACTGGTAGGACAGGCCTCAGTCAGACCCCGCTTGAAATGTCCTCCCAACTGTATAGCAAACCGTTGACAAGTACTCTCCGAGGACAGCTTTTCAGCCAAATGCACCCCCCCATCGCAATAATTTCATCTGGATCATATCTCAATTTACACACGAGAATCTCACATAGGACTGTGCCAAAAGCCTTATTAAAATCAGCGTATACCACATCTATTCTTTCCCACATCATCCAGGCCAGTTCACCATCTAGGCCAGTTCACCACATCATCTAGACCAGTACCGGTGGGAAATCACATTGGTTGGATGCAATTTGTTCAAAGCCATGTTGGCTGTGTTGATTGCCATTTTGTAGGTGATTATAGGTGGATGATTTAAGCGTCTGTTCTGGACCCTTTCCAGGGCTGGGAGTGAGGCTGACCAGTCTTGAATACCCCAGGTCCTCCTTTTTCAAGAAAAGTTGTGTTTTTCCCCTTCTCCGCTCCTCTGAGCAGTCTCCAACTCCCCAAGAGATCTCAGAGATAATTGCTAATGGATCAGAGATGGCTTTAGTGCAGTGTTGAAGCAATGGAGAGTGAAGTTCATTGGGCCAGGCCAAGCTGAATACTTCTGCCTTTTCTAAACAAGCTTTAACCTTCTCTTACCCTATTCTGCGGTCCTCTTTCTCTGTTAAAATTAATTGAGTATCTCATCCCAATTAACCTCATTTTATGCAGGGCAGAGAACAGCTATTGAGTCAAGCTATATCCATGTGGGTGACCTTGATGGAAAGCTCGTTCAGCGCTGTGCTCCCTGCAACCATCGGAGATTTTGATTGTAAGGGCAGCAGGAGAGAGGCACTTGGAAAGAAGCATTATACTCCAAGTTGTAGCTGCACGGAGATCATTTCGGCCTGTCAGACCAAGGGTTATGGCATCCCCTCAAACAATAGCCGGCCACCCTGCTGGCTTTCAAGCCACGGGAGCCGGTGCCTTTCCAGGAGGGCACGTTCAATGCAGCCATTCACGCGGCTGACGGCTCAGCAGCTAGGGAGGGAGGAAGGAAAAGGGAAAACGGTGAGATGCCAGAGCAAACTCAAAGCAAAACTAGAGAAAGCAAAAGGAGGCAACGGGGAGGAAATGAAAACTGTCTGTCACCCTAACATTGAGTGCAAGCCAGCCCGAGGCTCAGCGCTGGGGAAAGGAAGGATGCCAGCCTCTAGCAAGGAGCAGAAATGGGTGAGAGATGTCAGCCGGCAGCGCATGGGTGGGAACCTGGGCAAGACCTTGGCGGTCGCCCTGTCTAAATACAGTCGACAAAGCTATGCCTCACCATCACGGGGTGCCCAGTGAGCCCAGGCTGGAGATCCTGCCCATGCCCTGGCCATTTGCTGCGTGGACCCAAGCACCTGAGAGCAGCGCTTCGTCCTTCCCGGCACTTTCCCTCCATGGATCCTAACACCCCTTTGAAACAGTCGGTAAGCTGCACAACACCCACTTGCGGTAGGTATAATTATCACCGTGGAAACAGCAAGAGTTGCCGGGTGATGCTGTGACACATCAACCCTGCAAGTACTTAGCAGGTGAGCGATACACTGCTTCGGAGTGGAAAACGTGGTGTAATGTTACTCTGTTTGGCGGGATGCTGTTGCAAACAGCCCGAGGAGTTTTAACATCTCTCACCTGAGTCACTTCTTGCTCCCTTGGGCACGAGGAGCCTTATTCCAGGTCGGGAAAGGGGACGGGATGGATCTTGAGTCTGGACTTAGCTGCCGGGGATCGCAGGGGCCTGAACCACTTAGCTCTGCCGCGCCCCGGGTGTATCCCCGGTAAGGGCCCGGGGTGGGGCTGACGAAGCAATTCAGCACCAATAGGGAATGAGACAAGGCCCCTCTCCCCTCGTCAGCGCTGGGTATCTGTGGTCGGAAGTGGTTACCGTCTCTGGCAGACCAAAGTACACAGGAAACGGGGAGCTGCTGCGGAGACCACAGCCACCGCCTTAGGACAAACCGGCACCAGCACTGCTGAAAGAGCAGCACTTTGCAGCCCGTGCAGCGGCGAGGAAGAGTGAACCCAGCCTGCCCTGCTGTGGGCGCAGCGCAGAGGGAAGCAGGACTTCAGACACCATCAGCTGGCGGGTCCCAGTATAGGCGAGGACAGGAGCAGGCTTCAGGCAACATTAAGAAGTCCCTGGGAGCCTTAGAGAAGGCTGTGTGTATACACATGCGTGTGCATGTCCTTGGAGATATCCATGTGTGCGTGTTGATATCCAGGGGTGAGCATGCCAGGAAAGCTCTCCCAGCTAGGCACCCTCCTGCTTTGGCTGAGCAGGTTCGCCCCGCCACAGTAATTTTATACCAGTCTGGAGAACGCATCGCTGAGACCAAGGTGCCTTGTCCATGAGCAAGGGCTGTGCGGGACCAAACAAGCCTGGTCCCCTGAGATCTGCCCCTTTTGGAAGTCATTTCCCACCATGCACGTAGGCTGTGCTGGACCTACTGACCCCAGTCCTCTTTTGGAGGTCATTTCCCACCGTGCGCACAGCCACGTGATCAAACAGGATGCCAGGACCACGGAGAATCAGATCCGTGATGTCACGTCTAGCTGCAGGGTATTTGCTCCGGACCAAATTCTGCTCTCCCTTGTGCTGGTGAAAAGCAGGAGCAAATCTACAGATGCCGATGGAGGGACGCCGCTGCAAAGCTAAGGAGGGGTCAGACCCAGGCCCACCCACTGGTTTTCTGCTTAATTCGGTGAGGTCAAATCCAGAGCACGGTGCAGCCACAAATCGTGGTGTCTCCCCAGCCAAAAGCTCAGGCCACCACAGCCACACAGCTCCCTCCTGCCTCAGTCCTAGTCTTAGACCAGCCACGGGTGTCTGAGAAGCCCATACAGCATGGCGAACGCATCCCCTGGAGCCCAGCGTCATTGTGGCATCTCTTCACCGCCCTTATGCAACTTCTGCATGCTGGAAAAGCAAAGATAGGAGCTGAACGGCTTTCAGTGCTAGGACCGAGGCTTTGCACCTCTAGCCCTTCCCCTCTGGAGCATCAGTTGCCAATTCTAGCGCAAGATCGCAAGTAGCAATGAGTTGTCTGGGGCTCAGCTTCCTCCAGGGACAGCAAGTCATTAGGACCCCTCCAGTCACTACAGCTGGCAGTGCCAGACAGAGGGGATTGTGGTGCAGGACCGAGGGTCATCGGCAGGGCTGTGTGCAGGGGGACGCAGGACTGGGTTTCAGGCCAGGATTGATGCTCTGTGGGAGAGCTGAGCACTGGACCAACCCGAGCAGCACATGGGGAGTGAGGAGCGGAGTCAGTGGAGGCAGAGCTCCCCAGTGCCTTGTCCCTAGGACACCTGCCCATCTAGGAGGCCTGCCCCAGCCCCCCAAACAGGCTGCAGTGGGGGGCTCTCCGATGAGAGGGTTTGGGTGGATCCTGCTGCTGACGGAGCCATTCGCGACCGGGGTGTTGGCAGGCAAACAGCAACCTGCCCGAGAGAGGCCAGCGTGGAAAATGTCGAGATGACTGAGCCAGGCAGGACTGCCTACCTCACGGGCTCTCGGTTTCAGGTGAGGTGAAACCGGAACTGCCTAAAATAGCACGCTGGAGCACGCAGTCCTAGCGCACAAACAGCGGGCCTGACCTGCCCCTGAGCAAATAACACCCCGGCCCCGCAGTCCTCGGCACAGCCCGGACGTCCCGGACGTCTCCTCTTCTTTCTCCCTCCACAGTCACAGGAGCCCAACTCTGGCTATAGCGCATGGCCAGAAAGACACACGTGCACCTACAAGCATGCACACATATGCATACAAACGTGTGCATACAAGTACACACCCCTGTACACACCTAAGCATACGAGTATATGGACACCGCATGTGCGTACTTGCACACATCCCCATACCCACATATGCCTACAAACATATGTATGCCGCCCATGCACATACAAGTACACACCCTGTACACACGTATGCACACAAACATATGTACACCACACTTGTACATAGAATTATGTACCCCTGTACACACCTAAGCACGCAAATATATGTACGCCACATGTACATACAAGTACACACCCGCCCTACACACCTAAGCATACAAACATATGATTGTACACCACATGTGCGAACAAGCACACACCCCATACACACATATGTATACAAACATATGTATGCCACCCATGCGTGTAAGAGTACTCACCCCTGTGCACACATATGCACACAAACATATGTACACCACATGTGTGCATACAATACACACCCCCATACACATCTAAGCATACAAACATATGTACAACACATGCGTGTACAAGCACACACCCATACACACACATTCCTACAAACATATGTATGCCACCCATGCGTGTATGAGTACTCACCCCTATGCACACAAACATATGTACACCGCATGTGTGCATACAAGTACACACCCCATACACATCTAAGCATACAAACATATGTACAACACATGCGTGTACAAGCACACACCCCATACACACACATTCCTACAAACATATGGATGCCACATGTGCGCTTACAAGCACACACCCCCATACACACATATGCCTACAAACATGTATGCCACCCATGCGTATACAAGCACTCACCCCTGTGCACACATATGCACACAAACATATGTACACCGCATGTGTGCATACAAGTACACACACCCATACACATCTAAGCATACAAACATATATACAACACATGCGTGTACAAGCACACACACCCATACACACACATTCCTACAAACATATGGATGCCACACATGCGCATACAAGCACACACCCCCATACACACATATGCATACAAATATATGTACCCCTGCATGCAAATACAAGCGCACACACCCATATACACATATACATACAAACATATGTACACCACACATGCATGTACAAGCACACACCCCATACACACACATTCCTACAAACATATGGATGCTACACTTGCTCAGGCAAGCACACACCCCCATACACACACATGCATACAATTATATGTACACCTGCATACAAATACAAGCACACATATACACATATACACACACACAGGGGCTGAGCAGAGCTCTGCAGCTCACAGCACTGCCATGCCAGGCTCAAGTTTTGGCAGAGCCAGGTGAGGGCAGGGTCAGGATGTGGCCTGTGCTGAGTACAGAGCCGTGCTAGCCCGAGGGAGCTGATGGGATGAGCCCTCCTCTGCCACTCCCTGCAGAGGTCCTGGGAGTGCCCTCCTGAATGGCACCTCTCTGGACTGGGCACCAATGGGTCTTTCTCAGCGGTACCCCTGAAGTACGCATCATCTGCTCACACCTTCCTCCCAAAGGCATGAAGATGACAAGTGAGGACACACATCACGAATACTCTGGAGTAATTTAGCCTGGCTTTCACACTGTAGTACTTCCAGTCTGTAGCAAGGAGCCATGATGAGGCCAGCTCTGCCGGGATGAATGTCTGCAGTAGGCGCTATCATAGCACCCGGCTGCTCGGTGTCAGGGGACCTGGGTTGCACTGACATGGGTGCTACCCTGCGATGAAACGGATTTAGGGCCACAGGAGCACAACTACTACACTGGTATAACTTACCCTGGTGTGTGGCTAGTCCTCACTTTCCAAGAGGGAACTTTACCCCAGAGGGGAGTGCCTTCAAATGACGTAGGGCTGTGTGCACTGCTCTACTTACTATGGAATAAAGTCAGTTTGCTCCGGATCAAATGTGCTGTGTGGCTGCACGCACTGCTCTGCCTTTCCAGCAGTTCTGGCTCTGGCCCTCTGCTTTGAGTCCCTGGATGTGTGAGTCCTTTCACTCGGAGAACACGGTGCACCGAGAAGGGCCATGTCCTGAGCAGCATCTGGCTGGTGTGATTCATAGATTCATAGACACATAGATGCTAGGGTCGGAAGGGACCTCAATAGATCATCGAGTCCGACCCCCTGCATAAGCAGGAAAGAGCGCTGGGTCTAGATGACCCCAGCTAGATACTCGTCTAACCTCCTCTTGAAGACCCCCAGGGTAGGGGAGAGCACCACCTCCCTTGGGAGCCCGTTCCAGACCTTGGCCACTCGAACTGTGAAGAAGTTCTTCCTGATGTCCAGTCTAAATCTGCTCTCTGCTAGCTTGTGGCCATTGTTTCTTGTAACCCCCGGGGGCGCCTTGGTGAATAAAACCTCACCAATTCCCTTCTGTGCCCCCGTGATGAACTTATAGGCAGCCACAAGGTCGCCTCTCAACCTTCTCTTGCGGAGGCTGAAAAGGTCCAGGTGCCCTAGTCTTTCCTCATAGGGCTTGGTCTACAAGCCCTTAACCATACGGGTGGCTCTGGTGTGATGGGTGGAAGGTTTTGCAGGTGGGAGTAGTGAAGAGACTGTCATCTCCCTACAGCACCATACCTAGACTCCTGATGGCCCCAGGCCAACTTTTAATATCAGGCCCACCTTCACCGGAGATAACGATGATAATACAAATGACCGTTTTGGGGCTCCCTTGCTGCCCAGGCCATGGGCGGCTGTCTGGTTTGCCCATGCCTGCATCCAGCCCTGTCCCCCCAACATTTCCAATGCCACAGGAGACACTGGAAGGGAGGGAAAGCTGCTCCATACAGTACAAAGTGCTGCCAGACTCAGTCTCCCCAATGCTTTTACACCATCCTAACTGTGCAAGCAGTCCCCTTCTCCATGTGCCCTGTCCCACGTTAGCACCTTGCCTGGCAAGGGGATAAAAGCCTGCTACTGCTGTCCTACATGGGGTTTCTTCAGGCGGGCGGCGAGCATGACCCTGTGCCCAGAATCAGGCTCAGACCTCAGATGCTTGGTCCCGGCACCACCCCGCACCCTGCAGCCAAGCAGGGCTGCCGCTCAGGCTGTTTTTTCCTCCGCGGGTCGAGGCGTAAACAAGCCGCCTGCACGGTCCGTGCGCCGAGCCGAGTACGCGCTCAGCTAACCGCAGCACACGACCTGCGACCAGGCAGCCAGCAACACCTAATAGCTCCGATACCTTTCTTTCAGTTCTGCCACTGAGGCAGGGTGGAAAAAGTGAGCCAGAGGCAGGGCTGCCGGTATCTTACGGGAAAGCGAGAAACAAAACTGCTGACTGAGTTCCCACTTCGCCCCAGCACTATCTCCCCACCGCTGCCTCCTGAGCTCGCCGTTTCTGATGCAGTAGGCAAATATCGGCTGGGCCGGCTACTAGAAGCAAGTGGCAGATGCTTATCTGGGCTCTTTCATTCTGATTCCTCGTACGCAGCCTGCCCCTTACAAAGTTTTTGGCTCCGAGCCTCTGACATTTGCTTCGTGCTACGAGCCCTACTGACCTGATTCTGTAGAAGCTGTTCCCACCACGGAAAGGCTCTTCACATGAGTAAAGCAATGCTGAGGTTGCAGGCCCCGTGCAGGAATTATTTTATGAAAGTGTTTGATGTTTCGCTAGGTAAAGTAGAGGCAAGCAAAAAACAAACAAAAAAAAAAACCCACCCCCGTGGAGGGTATTACCTCGGCAGGGGATATTAGTCACAACCACACTTTTCCTACTGAGCAGGTATCTCGCTATATGTTTCCAAGCCCTTCGGTGCCGCTCCAAGCTCAGAGTGGTCTCGAGCTCTCTGGCGTTCCTGTCTCCTTTCGGTTTTGGTTTCTGTGCAACGCGGGCAGAGTTTAATTCAGTTTAAGTCGCTTCTGAAAGGAAAAGTTAGCTTGAAAAGTAAGGCCCGAGGCATGGGGTTTGGACCTGGGCAGAGCCCTCCCAACAGGCCTGGGCTGTGGCATGGGATCAGGGTCAGATCTGGGCTGTGACATAGGATCCAGAGTCAGATCAGGGTCAGGTCTGGGCTGTGACATTGGATCCAGGGTCAGATTGGATCTGGCGTATTGGCTCAGGGCCAGATCTGGGCTGTGACATTGGATCTAGGGTCAGATTGGATCTGGTGTATTGGCTTAGGGTCAGATCTGGGCTGTGACATTGGATCCAGAGTCAGATCAGGGTCAGATCTGGGCTGTGACATTGGATCCAGGGTCAGATCAGGGTCAGATCTGGGCTATGACATTGGATCAGGGTCAGATTGGATCTGGCGTATTGGCTCAGGGTCAGATCTGGACTGTGGCATTGCATCCAGGGTCAGATTGGATCTGGCTTGCAACATCCAGCCTTTAAAATAAGCAGGGGAATAAACACAACAAAAGTGCCCAGAACTTCGGCAGGGTTAAAATATCACCAGTCCTGGGACAAGCACCCATGATTCATGCTTGAAATGCAAGACGTGGTCTAAAGATGGCAAAGCACGCTGTCTCTGAAGTCCTGTGTGAATGAATTGTCCTTGATACCATGAGCGATCAGGGCACAATGGACCCTGATAATTGTGGGGCACTATGGACCACAGTAACTTCCAAGTTGCAGGCTGGCGTGAACTAGCAAAGCGGCATTCAATGTCTCTCTTTCCACACCAATGCCTGCATGCACTTGAAAATCACATTAAAGCCTCTTGGGATTCACAAGGACCCAGAGAGCATCTGTGCATAAGGGCTGAAACTTTCTACCCCCTGAAACTTTCTACCACCTGAAACCAATCCCACTCAGCAGGCCCAAGCCCTTAAACTGCATGCACATTTCCAAGGGAATCGATGGGGTAGCTAGGTGCTACTCAGGGTAAATAAGAGTTTTGCAGTCTTGGTGCCTCCAAGAAGAGCAAGATATTTGTTCTCTGCTCTGCCAGTGCCTGGCTTGATTGGGACAGGCTCCTACCAGACATTTCAATCATGCTAGAGAGGTTAAAACCTCAAATGCAAGTAGGAATTTACAGAGGGGAAGGGGGGAAAAAAGCCATCATCACAGCATGTTTCCTATTTGTCTATTTAAATAAACATTTATATAGAAGAGAGCTTTTCACACAGTGCTCAGAAAAGCCCCCGGCATGATACAGTACACAGAAAGTACTGTCTTCTCCTGCCTGCTGCATCCCGCTAACTGGACTGATTTCAGCTGGGTGGATTTGCTGTGGGGAACAGGAGAGCATCTCAGTGCTGCAGTTGGTTTTGTACTGCACCCATCAGCATACATTTGCAGGTTTCTCCCAAAATTGTGATTTCTTAGTAGGTTCAAACCCAAAGGGGAGTTTGAAAGGGGGAAGTGTGTGCGCAGTTTGGCCTGACGAGCAGGAACCAGGGCATGGCATATGGTGGCAGGGGGGACCGGAGGCTAGGATGGATGGAAGGGCATTGTCAGAGCCATGGGTGGGGACAAACGGAGGCACATCAGAGGTGTATGGGGAGCTGGGACTGTCTGGAATAGCCAAAGGGGTTCAGCTGCTTTATCTGCTCTCCTCCAAGCCCATGGACCTGCAAGATGGTGAATGAGGCAGGGGTTGGCTCATGTCTGCACCCTCCGCTGCATTACCTTCCCCCATCCTTTAGATCCAGCTTGGCCATCACCAAGCTAATGCATGAGGAGAGGGGACCACGGCTCTTTATGGAGCCCAACACCACTGCCCGAATGAGGTCACTTCCGATATATGACTCTACTTTCCCTCCCCACCTCCTCGGATGATCCCGTCAAGCAGCCAGGCAGTGCAAGGAACCAAGGATGGGGAATCCATGGCTCTAACCTCCTTCCTCCCAGGCCATTCATCCAGGTCCAATTGCATGTTTTCATTAGCAGCAAACAACTGTCTGTGATCTGCCGAAGGGGTTTAGGAACTGGATGATACCTTGATACCCCAGTCACTACCCTCAGTGGAAGAAGGTATGCCAAGAACTGGCACACTTCTAGCACACCACGTGTACAAATAGTGCGGCCAGGACCACCAGGTCTTGCTGTCCAAAAGCCTCTGAAAAGGATGTAGAGATATGGTGCAATGGAAGTAAAAATCTGGACTGACTCCCGAGCACTCAGCAGGGCTGTAGGTGGGTCTGGCAGTTCCTCTGGTGCTGGTTTCTCTTCCCCCTCTCCGGGGTTATGGGCTTCTCCTCGGGGAAGACGATGGTGGCATATTCTGTCTGGTCGTGCGGGGCCGTCTCCCCGGGGGCCGGCGGCTTCTCGTCCCTCTGAAACTCTAACACCCCGTAATCCACGGTGGACTCAGTCACCACCACGGTCTTGTCTCCCTGCAGCAAAACAGGAGGAGGAAACACTTTAACTAAGTCATGTCTGTGCGTGATTCGATCTTGCAAGTGTCCCCACACCACACCCACACACACTCACATACACACTCAGAAATGTATCAGCGCTCGGACCAGAAGGGACCACTGTAATCCTCCAGTCTCACCTCTCACTTAACAGCCCCAAAAACCACAGCCAGGAATTCCTGTATCGAGCCCCGACTGTCTTTTCACAAAGCATCTTATTGATACTTCGAGCCAGCAAGAGATGGACAACCCATCGCAACCCTCGGACAACTGGGGACAACCCATCGCAAGCCTCTCATTGCCTTCACTTTAAAAAATGCGCACCCTATTTCGAGTTTGTCTGGTTTCACCTTCCAGCCAAAGGATCTTGTTAGGCCTTTTGCTGGTAGTCTGAAGAGCCAACTACTATCAGAAATCTCTTCCCCAATGGCTGGGACTGCCAGATTGAGATCAGGGTCACTTCTTACCCTTCGCTTTGATGAACTGACCGAGCATCTTTAGTCTCCTCCCGAAAAAGCATCCTTCAAAACCAACCCAGCTCTACCAACTCAGGAAGGCTGCAGCCAAAGGATCTTGTGCTCTGCTCCCAGGTGCTCTCAGAGCAGCAGATCTGGCCAGTAACTGGAGGGGAGACCTCCAGAGGATAACTGGGAGCTGTTAGGGATGTTGCAGGGAGCCCTGTTCCCTCCAAGTGGGTGTTTGCCCCAGCATGGCGCTAGGACATAGCATGACATTAGGATGTTCTCATACAATATGCAACCACGGCACATGGTCCCATGATGCATCTGTCCTAAGCTGGGACATTGATCCAGCTGTCCTGGCCAAATTCCTTCTCAGATAATTATATTCATGCACTGTTAGACTGTGCACACATTTCCCTCCCTCCTATCTCTACCCACTGCCTTCCTAACCTCCACTCATTTGCATTTTCACAGATCTGTTTGTTGTAAACTAGCTTCTTTTTTAGAGAACACATAACACCAGCCTGGCAAAGGGTGCTTGGGCCTGAAAGCTTGCAAAGACATTTTTTCTAGCTCTTTAGTTGGTGTAATAAAAGATTACACATCTGCCCAAAGAACCTTGCCTGCCTATGTCCTTAGACCAACACAGCTAACACCAACAACCTGGTTAGACTGACGATTTTCCATCTCAGAGAAGTGTTTGCTTCAAGGCTTATAGAGAAAGGGATACTTTGCCTCATGAGATGCCATATAAATATGCAATATGAAAATATTCGATTAACGGCAGCAACAGTCACAATGTCACGGCAGCAACCCAAGGTGTTTTTTCTGCATCTTAGCATCTTTCAGTTTGTCTGGGTCTAGCTTTCCGGTACATTTGGCCCAGGTCCTGGTCTTTTTACCAGTTATGGGTGAGAAGCCATGAGTTTGCACAGCTCTGCTGACTGCCATGACTGTGGTGTAGGTGCTTTTTCCCCTGGTGACATCCCAGGGGTGTGTGGCCCAGGGCGACTGACGGGAAGCTTACCTTCAGTGCATTTCCACTCTGTGGTTTTGGCTCTTCTGCAAAGCAACACATTTGGTTAGTACACATGCACATGGCAAGATAGAGCAAACAGCACAGCAGCTAGCAGGGTCACCCGCCTTAGCCCGACAGCTCCCTGCAAACCTGAGAATGGCGCTGGGACCACTCAGCACCCCACACCTGCCCCCCAGAGCATTTCCTGACATCATGCTGTGGGCTGTGCCAATATATGCAGAGCCATAAAGACTCCTCACTTTGGGCAAAGAAATTTTACTTGAGGAAGCATGGGATGCAGGGTCAGCCCTGCCATAGGAGGAGACCTGAGCGAATTCAGCCCTTCAACCCAGAATGAAGGCCCACGATGGGGAGAAATTTCCTGTGTTTTTCAACCCTCAAGGTCCTCTCACGGCAAGAGACCCAGACCCTATTCTCCTCTATTCAGATCCTAATAGCACAAGCATCTCTGGGGTATTGGAGAGCCTGGATGATCCCAGGACATGGTGGAAGCGCCCACTTCCAAGAGGTCTGCTGGAAATGGCAGACTGAAATCCACTTGGCACTTGCAGCCCCTTTCTTGGGCTACTTGCACCTCGGTGCAGCAGCTAATATTCTCCCCGTCTAAAGGAGAGACTGCTTGGTAAACCCACAAAAAGGTCAAGCAAATATGACCCAGGCCAGATAGCTTGGCTTGTCAGCCACAGGGGAACGGGTCCACACTGAGTAGGGACTGGGCAAGATAGGCAGGAGGAGCCCGGCAGCCTTGGCCTCGGGCAGGCCTGGGACCTATTCTGAGACAACACGGCAATAAATGCACATGTCTGCCCTCGTGGCCATCTCTGACCCCTACTTCAAACCATCTCCCCAGGCCAAAGGCCGAGCTGGCTGTAGCTGCAAGGAGGGAGAAGGCAGCAGGTACCCACTGCCCTATCCGCCCTGCCTCAACGTACTTCCTCGCCTGTGCATGATGAGGAAGAGCAGGTAGCTGAAGAGAAGCAGCAGGGCCAAGGCGGTGACAGTCAGGCCGACAATGAGCAGGACTTTATACAGATCCCCGGGGTAGAGGTTGCTCGGGGTCTCATCAGGAGTGTCTGTGGTATTCCTGTCCATCACAGCTTCTGAAATCAGTCAATACAGGAAAGGATCAGACTATAAGAGATGCTGTCAAGTCTCTGTATAAATATAAAGGCATTCAGGTCACCTCCCCAGGTGCTAGGCAGAGAGCAAGACCTTGACATCGCTTCAGTCTCTCGTGAGCCCTTTGGCTGCAAATTTTAAAGGCATGGAGGGGAACCCAAATCCCAATGAACTCCAGCCCATGGCAGGAGGTGTTTCTGACTCGGGCCAGCCATTTGGGTGGAGGTGGACTTCACCCACAGCTTGCAAGAGCTGGAACGGGGGCTGACGCAACAAAGCTCTTGATTAAATCTTCCGATTTCTATCTCCACCGTGCCACCCACTCAGTCCAACCCTCTCCGATTGTTCAGTCTCCTGTTTCATTTGAATAAAAGAAAGGCAAGGGAATGGAAAAAAAACCACCCCTTTTTACCTAAAATAATCTAATTCCCTCCGTTCTATTTGAAGCGGTGGCAGTGCAAAAACTAGTGGCCACTTACGTATAAAAACCAACAGTCCTATTCAGGTAGGAAAAACACCTAAAGCCTTTGAATCAAACATACTCCCTTGAGATACAGGCTACCTCCATCACCTGATTCTAAATAGCAGGCTGTCAGGGCCATGTCTCATTGCCAATCATCAGCCATTTATTGCTAGTAGACATTTTTTTTTTTTTTTAAGGATTCAGCCGAAAATAGAAATGTTGAAAATGTTTCTATTTCTCAGGGCGCCCAATGAACCTTTTTGAAAACAAAAAAAATCTGGAATTTTTCACAATTGAAACAGTGAATCCCCCGCTCCCACCCTTATTTTCTGAACACCGTATTTTCAGAGCACTGAAAAACTCCCCCGTGTATGGCAAACAAAAAATGTCAAGAAACACATCAGTAACAGTTTCTATAACATCTTTGATACAAACCTTCACTGGAAAGCATGAAAAAGCCAACAGATATTCACATGTTGGGGTTGTAGCAAAAAACACCCCCAAAAAGGAAAGTTATTTTGTGTGAAAAATTTATTCTGTTGTAAAAGAAATGCATTGCACACTCCACTATCGGTCCATCTGGCCCATAGCATCTGAGCTCTACAGGCATTTTCCTCTGGGGCTGAGCTGTTTTTTTCATAATGTCAATTTCACAATGTCAATTGCACAATGTCAATTTCATAATGTCAATTTCACAGCTGCTTTAGCGCAGGTTGGGATCCGGGATTGAACACAAGCCCAATGTAACACAAAGGAGAAAATCAAGGGGTAGATCGGACAGTGCTGTGCGTTAGAAGGCACACGCCCGTGATCAAGGGTTCATTCCAGCTGCTGCAGATAGTTAGCTGTGGTGGGAAAATAACATAAGAAAACACCCATGGTGGGCTGCTGGATTACCATGATCTACTTATATACATATAAATATAGATGTATACATACATAGGAGCCTACTCATGCAGATGGTACTTGACGCATGCCAACGTTTCAGCCGCTGGAGTGAAAGCACCCACAAACGTGCTTTCACTTCATGCGGTGAACGTGCAAGAACTGGCCCCAGCACCTATCCGTGATCTTAATTAAGGTCGCCTCCTGGAAATAGAGTTGCAAATGTCTAAGCTGCACTTGAGCACGACTGCACTTCAAAGCAGAGGTACTTACTGTTTTTGCCTTGGCTGAGACAGCACATATCACAGAATCTAACCCCAAAGTGCCATCATCCCCAGCTGGAGTCTTTGGGTGCTAGGCTATAATAAATAGTTGGTTGGGAAAATGAGGGTGGCATGTTGTCTGAAGACCAGATTGCTAAGGTTTTGGCTGGCTTGAGTGGAAATGAGTTCCCCAGCCAAAAATTGTCATCAGTCTTAGCAGCACACGTGCTAAGCAGGCTTCGTATGTTAAGACATGAAATAAATGGGGAATATAGCACATGCCAACAACCCTGTAATGAGTCTTTAGATCAGTGGTTCTCACCCTTTTTTAGACTCCACGCCCCCCTCAGATGATGTTTTCACTCGCTCTTTGACTACAGAAAAATAGTAGGGCATATTTTCTGCTGCAAAGAACTCAGAAAGACCACCCCTATGGATTTCTATTAAAAAATCTCTGGGTTTATCTCATGAATTAAGCTTGTATACCTAACAGTGCTCACGATGTGGGGCAGCCCATGGCACCCTTGAAAGGATCTCAAGGTGCTGTGGCACTCTGGTTGAGAATCACAGCTTTAGATTCACTGCGGACCCTTGAAATGCTATGAAAACAGCGGCATGGACAGACCTCAGAGTCTGCCCCTCCAAACACAAGTCCCTACCCCTCAAGCTCAGGGAAAATCTCTAGAGCAGGGGTGGGCAAAATAGAGCCCGCGGCCTGGATCCAGCAGATCAACTGATTGGATCCAGGTGCCTGCTAATTGAATGCATTTGGCCTGCGGCTGCCCCCACGGCGCTACGCATAGGGCCAAAGCAGGCGGGCTCCTGCTCCTGCTCCCACCCAGGGCAGCCTGTGCCCACTGGTCCCAGCCCCAACCAGTGCACACAGCTTCCCAGTGGGGCTGCTCCCAGTGCAAGCGCCCAGGTACCGCTCAGCTCCTCCTGCCTCCAGCGAGTCCTCCTCCTCCTGCCCCTGCCGTGCCACTCCGGACAGCGAGGGAGATTTTATTTTGAGCTATCGTGCAAACGCCTCTATACACACGACTCAAAGAAAACATAAATAAGGACCAACCTTCTTTTTGGAAAGAAAATTAAAATATGCTAGCGTAGATGTTTGATGCTTAGGACACGGTTTGTTTTTTTCATCTCTGATTTGTTCAAACGATATCTTCCGAAAGATTTCACATGCGCAGCCCTCACGGCTCACCAAAACTCGTTAAGCGGCCCTCCAGCCGGTTGTTGGAGCAACAATTCGTGAATAATAAGCTGATTATTAAGAGCAACAATTCGTTAATTGTTGCTCTTAATGAATTGCTCTCAATGAATTGTGGGTTCTTTCCAGCTGAAATAATTGCCGTCTGCAAGGTTTTGGGGCAGAAAGCCAAAAACACCCCAACCTCCACTTGTACGATGTTGACATGCCGGGGTGGACCGTGCGAGAGCTACAAAGGGCCTGATCCTTGTCGTGGCACCTCAGCCCCGACCCCTTCCCCACCATTCACCCTGAGGTGTGCATGCCAAGCAAAATGCCTTTGTGTGCCATGCTCTGGGGGTTGCCAACCTCTGCTCTAGAGAGTGGACAGATGTAACAGTTATACCAACATTATACTATACGGGTATTAGCTGTCCCAGTATAATCCATAGATCTTTCTACTCCTATATGGGTATAATGGAGCTAAACTGCTGTAACTTTAAACATGTTTCATTCAGGTTTACCATTACCTTGGGCTAGCAATATAGGAGTGGACAGGTATAACAGTTATTGAACCTGCAGATGCATTTTCTAGAGCAGCAAGGCCATTTCCCATTTCAAACCCTTTTCAAGTTATGCCTGCCTGCAACCTCTGCTAGCAACGCAGGGCCAGTTCCCCCCAGCTGAGATCCCATTCAGCAGAGCATAACCATAGCCAGAGACACAAGACACTTCATGACAGTATCTTTGAAACAAACCTGTCACTTTGAGCTCAGACCGGTTGCTTTCTATCACTTTGTGAGATGGAGAGAAAGTTATCAGCCCGCAAAAGTAAAAGCCCGTATCATTCTTCTGCAGGTTCAAAAGCTTCATCTCAATCACAGACGTGTGGTTGATGAGGTGGTATTTTGCTGTCTTGATGTCTTTCTTATTCCCTTGAAGCCCAGCAATTTTCAGGGATTGGGTGCCATTGGTCGCTTTGTACCAGTTCAAGTTATCATCCAATGCATGGAAGTTTCCCCTGGAAATGTTGCAGAAGAAGGAGGCGGTCTCCCCTTCGCGTCTGCTTAATGCTGATGGATGAAAAGTCACTGTTTCAGAGACAAAAAAAAGGAAAAAAAGAACAGGGCTCAGTTACCAGCCAACACACTGATCAGCCTCGTGAGAACATTTCACAGTGGCCTCTTGCTAAGGGTCCTGGAGATCCCAGTCTTAAATGAAGGACTGCATTGTATAGGGAGCTATGAAAAAAGAGAAGACCACAGACAACCCTTGGCCAATGTGTGTGTGGACACAGCTTTGGCCTTAATTATCTACCCACTCTTAGAAGCAGATGGAAGGATGTGGCCAATGGATGTGGTAAATACCCATGAACCCAAAGCGTGCTTCAGCATGGTTAACACTGTGTCAGATCAAAGGAAGAGCAACTCATCCCAGTGTCTCCTGCTCTGAGGAATCAGAATTTGTGCTAGAGGTGATATCTTTTATTAGACCAACTAGATGTTTGCAAAAAAACAGTCTCTATTTGAATGCTTTTGGGCAAAGGTACCCTTCTTCAGGCATAGGAGAAAAGATTGCAAAAGCTCTCCGGCACTTGGTAGCCCTGCCTAGGAGGCCACCTCCAATCTCTGACCTGTGCCTCAGGGGAGGGTGGGTAAAGCCTTGTGATGCTGAAAGGGGCTGGCATGGGTCCATTCATGGTGATTGTTTTATTCAAGCACAAAAGCGGATTGAGTCTGAGTACTCTGCCTAAATGCACAGCAGCACCTAGACCTTACAGACAAAACCTTTGGTATCTGGGATAATCCTTCCTTTGGATATTACACAGCCCACACGTTTTGCCTCTTGACTTTCTAACATTTTTTAGTAATACTAGGACCACACAGAGCCCAGGAGAGTGGCAAAAGATGCAGCTCCCCTCCAGATTTAGAGACCAGCAGACTGCTTCCTGGGCACATCTACACGTGCGCATTTACTGTGCAGTAACTGAAATCGCTGTGCAGTATAGGTGAACATCTACATGTGCATGCCCATACTGCACAGCAAATATGGCAACTTATGCCAACTTGAGTGTAAATTTTAGACCTGCATCATGCAGGTATCATTTTTACACCCAACTAGTTACTGCGCCGTAACGCACGTATAGATGCCTTAGTGTGCATTGGCGCTGTGTGTGTGGACGGACTTGGGACTAGCTTTAGTCCCAAGTCAGTCCACACACAGCATTAATGTGCTTTAATGCCGGCATGTGTAGACGCCGGCCTATTCCAACTTACTGCACAGTACCTTACTGTGCAGTAAATTTAAGCTGGTGCAAATGCACGTGTAGACACACCCACTGAGTAGCAACTGGGCTCTTCTGAAAACCTGGTCCCAACTCTAGGAGCTGAGTGCTTGCAAGCCTGCCCCTAAGAACATCACGAGGACCTTGGCTTGAGCTAGACCTCACTGCCCCATAGAGCTCCCGTTCCCCAAATGTGGCAGCTGAGACATATACAATCACTAGTTACTTTTACAAATTTGGGCCTAAATTAAAAGGCATCTGCATGACCTGTTATCTCTGCCTCCTGGAATGGAAGCTGTATGCAGCAGGGGATGTATCCTTCTGGAGGTACTGAACAAAGAGACAAAGTCTCTGTGACTTAACTCCCATGAAATCAAAGCAATAGTTAAAGCCAGACCCTGAGCGAAACAAAGAGCTTTTCATCATCAGTAATAACTGTTCCATTCAATATGGTACCGAGTCAAATTCTGTTCTCAGTTCCCCGCAATTAGCCCCAGAGGAACTTCCATCCTGCCTGTGTCTTGTATGAAAATTAGGAACTATTTTTATTATATGTTAGTCATCATTTCTCTGACTCTCCTCCTGCAAGTCAGCAAGTGAAACCAGCACACGGATGAAATGCACAGCGGTGATTCACAACCGGGGTAGCAAACCCATCCTCAGTCTCATCCCATTCCCCGCCTGCCTGCAGTGGCTCACACTGCTAACTGGACAGATAAGATGCTTGTGTCTCATCTATCACCCCGCTGTGCCTCTTCCCATAGCTGGCCCTGCAGTCTTTTGAGTTGTAGCCACACCATCCATATAGTAGCCACAGCGTGATGCCTTCACTTCAGGACTCAGGGTCTGTGGCACCCTTCTCCAGCTCGCAGAATTAATGCTGACTTCAGCTGCAAGGATGTGGTCAAACACAATGGGAAGTGGGTGATGGGACAACCTTGCTGTGTCCTCACTGAAGGGTGCAAACAAGTGATGTATCAGCGTTAGGCAGGCAGACAGGCTTGACACAGATATGCATTATGGACGGGGCTTTCAAAGTGATCCGTGGTGCCCTGCTACAGACAGAGGAACACAGGTTGCAAGGGGTCTCCCGGGCTATCACGTCCAAACCTCTTCAAGGGGACTGATCTCTAGAACGTGCTGCATATTCCCTCCGATGATCAGGTCTTTGCCAGGTCCCAAGTTGGCGCCCACATTTCCCATGCACTTTTGAACACCTTGTCCTACCATGTGCTACTGCTCCCATCCCTACCTCCCATGTCTGTCTCATCCACCTGTTGCATCTTGTCCTGAACTAGACTGTAGCCTGTCTGGGGTGGGGACTGTCATGGCACTATCTTCACAATGGTTAGCATCATGATTCTTCATTGCGCCCATCCTCGACATGTCTGAAATAACATCCCCTTATTACCACGATGCCTCCAGTGTTCAAGATTTCTGGGGGAACGCAGTCACTAAGGAGGGGCTAACTTAGATGTGTGTTTGGAAAGTTATCACCTTAGAAACAGAGAATCACAGAAAATGAGGGTTGAAGGGAGCTCAGGGGGTTGCATCTAGTCCAAGCCCTGCTCCAAGCAGGACCAGCCCCAACTACATCATCCCACCCAAGGCTTTGTCTACCTGGGGCTTCAAAACCTTCAAGGATGGAGACTTCACCACTGCTCTGGGTAGCCTGTTGCAGTGCTTTACTACCCTCCTTGTGAGAAAGTTTCCCTCCAATATCTAACCTAAACTTCCCTTCTTAGGATTACAGAATCACCCTGCTTCACCCAGCTCCGCCACCTAATCATAGAGCCAAATATCCAATCGCCAAAATGCTGCTGCACTAAATCCCAGCCCATCACAAGCAGCTAGAATTGTTTCCCCTCCATTTCTCTAGTAATTGAGCTCCATCTTTCCTTGCACTTTCAACTGAATCTTTTCACCACCATGGAAAGGAAGAACCCACAAGAAAGCGCGTTAAACATTAACAAATGGCAAACCCCATATTTCACTGCTATCCTCTGCACATGGTGTCTGGCCAGCCTTTGTAATCATAACATCATAAAAAATGAGGATTGAAAGAGAGCTCAGGAGGTCACATCCAGTCCAACCCCCTGCTCCAAGCAGGACCAGCCCCAGCTACATCGTCCCAGCCAAGGCTTTGTCAATGCATCTCTCCTACTTGTGGCCCTCACTCCTTGCCAACTTCTTAGGGCGCAATATTGCCAACTTTGTCAGGCCGTGCTCTGTACTCCTCTCTGGTGAGTACAATTCATCTGCAATACGACCTGCAAGACAACCGAGTGTCTGAGAGGGCCAGCTGTGTAGGCTACATTAAGATCTCCTACCATTTATATTTGCATCCACGTACTTTGTGCAAATAGCCTGTTCCTTTGCGGTCAAAACTAGACTCCGCTTTTCTCTTTTCTGTCCTCCTTTGATAAGCCAATTATAACTTCCCACCTTCTTTTTATGAGTGTTTCTAAAAAACCCTCGGTATAGTTCTTTTTCCACTCATTACTGCCTACATGCTACTTGCTGTTGTCTGTCTAATGACTTACATGCATTAGGAGTCTATTCGTCACTTGGCTTCCTAACTCAAGCCATGATCCAGTCAATCTGCCTTCTCGCTCTCACATAATTTCAGGGTCCTGTTCCATGACACGGTCATTGTTGCCATCACTATGCCCTAATCCCTAAGGACGTGTACACAGCACAGCACACCATAAACAGCCATGCCTGTTTGCTCAGAGAGAGAAAGACCCTCCTGGTTAATCCTACTCCTCTGCAGGAGCACGTTTTGAATGAGTAGGATGATTATTATTAACAAAGAAAATGTTGTCTTCATCAAGCATCGCTAAACCCCTCATTAACAGGATGATTAATGTGTCTAAATCTGGACAGACCGCCCCTGCAGATAGGAGCGGGGAGCCAAATCATCGTTAAATCACAGATTTATAGAAATCCGAGACTGGAAGGGACCTGAAAAGATCCTCTATTCCAGCCCCAGCCCCCTGCCCTGAGGAAGAGTTTGTCTGGCCTATTCCTAAAAACCTCCAGTGAAGAAGGCTTTGCAGGCTCCCCTGGTAACCTGTTCTGGAGTTTCATTGCACTTGCAATTAGAAAGCTTCTTCCCATTATCCAAACCACAAATGTTTTGCTGCCAGGAAAGCTGATGTCTTCTGTTCCTGCTATCTTCTGCTCTTGCCCAGCTAGGAGCCTGAATCCATCCTCTTTGAGCGCAAGGGGATAGACATAGCCCTGAGAGGAAGCAGCAAGCTAGGAATAGTCACCATCATCTGGGTACATGAGGCTGGTAGGAACTAACTCTTGAGCATCCCTGATACCTATTGAAACTCAGACTTGTATTAGGATCAGTGTTAAGTTGACCCAACTGTCCTAATGCTCTTTTAATTATGCCTGGGTGCCTTTGTGAATAGTTTCCTGATCAATGGCCTTTTTCAATGAGTGCCTCCTGTAAAATGCCACATAGCTGCTGGTATAGTGCAGTGCCCAGCTGGTATTTCTTCCCATCCTTCCTCCTGTACCCACAGGGAACAAGCAACCACTCTCATCTTCATCACAAAAGGATAAGGACATCACACAGACAGCCTTTACCCACTCCCCTGGGACTGCCAGCCAGTGTTTCCAAGGCGGCAGATCTAGGACCTGGCCTGAGGTCACCATGTCCTTTCCCTTCACCTTCTGTCCTCTTCTGATCTCTCCTATAGCACATTGCAGTAAAGTGAAACTTTTTTTATTTTCTTCTCCACCTGGATAATATAGCGCTACCTCCCCAGCCCCTCCACACCTATCACTAAAGCTTCTAGCTTCTCTTTCCCTGGAGAAAAATGGGGTTGCTCCCGCTGCCACACTGTGCCATGGTGCCTGCACCCATTTTTCCAAACCCTAGGTCTGCCCATGGGATGAATCATAGAAAATGAGGGTTGGGAGGGACCTCAGGAGGTCTTGGGCTGGGATTAGAACAAGCCATTGCCTGGCTGTGAAATGCTCCTACCCCATCATCAGTTCTGCTTGAATCCACCCCTTATTGACATCAATGCAATCAGAGGAAGGGGCTTTATTGTCTGAGGAAAGCTGTTCTAAGTGCTTGGGCATGGCAGCCCAGAGGATAAACACTGGAGAGCCAGCAGCATGGGCATTTTGGTGGGCTAGGCACAAGGCAGGGTCACCAGGCTGTAGGCACACCTAGCTTTGCAGGCCTTTTGCAATGCAAATGGTCCGTGCATCACATATGCACAACACATGGGAGGTGTTCACATCCTCCCTAACGCCCCAGGCCTCATGGACAGCAAGATAAGAAATGCTCGCCTGACTCTGCCCACTCTCACCCCAAATGCAATGAGGAGTCACCCTGTTGAAGACATTGAGTTTCACCAACATAGAGGAGAAGAAAATCAGCCCGGAGTGCTTTGGCAAGCACCCCTGGGTTCACTGATAGAAGCGGGTTGAATATAACAGGCCAAATTTGTCTGTGTGCACTTGAGTAAAAAGGATAATTTCACTCTGCGGCTGTCTGAAGGATTGCTGCGATACATCAGAGTCAGCTGCTGCCAGTACGTGATTAATATTTGACATTTTCTATTTTGTTCCTCCTTTTTAGCTTCTTATGATCTTTGCGGGCTAATTGCTGGAAGTGCAGGAAGGAGCTTTTTAAACATGAGGACAGGTTGCAGACCCTCTGTTTCCAGGGACTGAAGTCCATGTGGCTACATTGATATTAGGACCTGTCCCCTATCATAATCCATGATCTAGCCCTCAATCACCATCATTAATTGTTGATAATAAGGTTCTCGGGCCTTTCCCCCTGTACTGTATCTATCCATCAGCACCATAGACACCCCAATATCTATCTATCTATCTATCTATCTATCTATCTATCTATCTATCTATCTATCTATCTATCGAACTTGGAGGTCTTTAAGAGGAGACTGGACAAGCACCTGGCTGGGGTCATCTGACCCCAGTGCTCTTTCCTGCCCAGGGCAGGGGATCAGACTCGATGATCTATGGAGGTCCCCTCCAACCTTAAAAATGTATCTGTCTATCTATCTGTCTATCTGTCTGTCTATATGTCTGTCTGTCTATATGTCTGTCTAGCTGTCTAGATTAGAGATGGGCATGAACCCCTATAGTTTGGAGTATTTGAAAGTCTGAGTCCAAACCACATCTTTCACATGGTTGGCAAGACATGTTAAATTAACAGTAATTTAGATTTCCCTGTAAAAAAGAAAGGTTATTTCCCAGGTTATTTGCAGGAGTCCATGAAACCAGCTGGCTTCTCCTCGAACTTCCCCTCAGGTAACAAACCTGCATGGCCTTCTCATGGACAAACCCCCAGCTTTCGGGTGCACTCTTGGCACAGAAACAACCTGCATTGATGGCACAGAAACTCTTTCATTTTGTAATCAAGTTCAGCTGAGCAAGGAAAGCAACTCTGGGACCACGAACGGCCCAGGAGCGCGGTGGGGCTTCCTCGATTAGATATGAGAATTGACGGGCCACGGGTCTGTCGTGAAATCGCAGCTCTGTGGTTATGAATTAAGAGCTCAGGGCATAGCAATGATCAGCACAAGCTGAGAAACAAGTTCAGTTGTCTGCGAGGCAAAGGAGCTTGCTTGGATCGTGCTGCTGTTGCCAATTTTACATGTGCTGTGGCTTTTTTGGGCTTTTTTTTTGGCTTTTTTTTTGACTCTTTACAAGGGATGCATGAGAGGGGCAATGCCTCAGCTTTTTAGGACACGTCACAGACAGAGGCATTGTTTTCCACCCGCACACCCCGCTCTCAGCTCAACATCCAAAACAGCTCATTCTGGAAAGCACTTGGGCCAGTTTGGGCAAAACCAAGCCTAATTTTCTATGATTCAATAAATTTAGAGCCCACTCCATTGAAAACGATTCCTGCCTTTCTGGATGCATTCAGCTCATTTTTCCCCCCGCTGCTCCTCTTACAAGCCAGACAATGACTTTTAGACCTGAGTTTTTACCCTCTCCGCAGCACAAACTGTCAGCGATTTGCCGACTGATATCTTTGCACTTCCACATCACTTTTCTTCCTTGCCCTTTATAAAAGTAAACCAGACCCATTAACCTCCCTTTCAAGGTGGAGCGCGGGGACGGGAAGTGACTTGGCTACAAAGTGAGTCCCTGGCAGAGCCGGGAACAAACCCCCGCGAGGTCCTTGCTCTTATCCCCGCACCCCGTCGTCACCCACCATGCGTCTTTATTTCAACAGTGCCCCAGACAGCAAGGGTCCGTGGGCCTGGACCACGGAGATGAGGTCTCCGTGGAGGGGGAATTAGTGCCCCCACCCAAACGGGACGGCTGAGAGTCCAAAGTGAGGGATGAAGCCTTCGTCCCACCACCCTGCTCCTGACAAATTCAAAGCGAGCTTTGTCCCCCCTCCATGCCCACGTCAAGCCCAGCACGTCAATCTGGATTCTCAGCCTCCTAGGTACGATCTCTCCCTCTACAGCCGGCAAAGCTCGGAGCTTAGCAAACATTTTCCATGAGGCACAAGCACCACAAGCCTTTGTTCATGGGTCGCGCTGCACCGCTACGTACCGAGCTGGGAAAGCAGGAGCCCCGGCGTGCAGCATAGCAGCAGCATGCAGACGCCGGCCACGATAACGTGCAGTCTCTCCATGGCTGTCTCCGAGGGGCCACGAGCTGCGACGGGGTCTGCACGTGGGCTGCAGCGAGCACAATCCAAGCAGCTGGGCCCAAGCGGCGTGGCTGGGGGGTGCCGGGGGGCTCCTGTGTCCCCGCAGGGTCCCTTCGTGCCTCACTGAAGTGGGGGCTTTGCGTCACGGTGACCCTGGCACCAGCGTGGCGGCTGCTTGCCTCCGACTGTGTGCAGCAGAGGCAGGAATGGAAATGAAACGTGCCCATCGCGGCTGAGGAGGGAAATCCTCCCTGCCATCCGCCCCCTGCTTCCTCCTCCAACGCAGCCTGACAGCTGTGCCTCCACCTGGCCCCGGCCCTCTCCCCGCTGCCTCTTCACGTTCCCACGCATCATTCACCCAACCCAGAAAAGAGGCAGCAGCCTCGCCGTAAGGGTCTGAAGCACGAGACCACAAGAAAAGGGGACAGCGGGCTGCAGAGGCTGTTTTCTGTGCAACGCAATGGGTCGCGCTCACACCATGCTGCTGGCTTGTGGCTGTGCAAAGACTTGAATACATGTTATGTATTCTGACTCATTGCAGGGCTAGTGAAAGCACCTGGGCAGAAAGCCCCAGAGGCTGGAGACCTCGCTTTATCCAAAGACCTAGTCCTCCGGGAGTTGCTTCTAGGGGTGAAGAGCCTCCAGGGACCGTTCAACCCTGGCCCACCACACAGAAAACCTCTGAAGTTGCTGGTGTGATAGAGAAACTTGTCCACTGAACATGCAACGGAGGTCACCAAAGTCAGATTAGCCATTAGTTCAGGGTCACTTTGAGTCATGGCCTACTTGGACTGGATTCAAATGTGCAATGCTTGAGGCATAAAGTGAAAGAAAGATAGAAAAGGGATGTCTAGACCTCATCTCTGGTGATCCCAAGACATGGCTACGGGTCCCAAGCTACGGGTGGCGTCCCAAGGCTCTGGGACGTGGTGTCCCAAGGCTATGGGTGTTGTTCCACATTACAGTGCTGTGAAATGTTGAACGGTGTTAATTTTATAATGGGTTTAGAGCACTCACATGTTAAGGCTTGATCTCTGACCTGTGACTTGCCACTAGAGGACTGGAAAGCACGGGCATGACTAGGAGCCACATCCTCCTGTTCCTGCTACTGCTCCATGCGTGGCAGCAGGCAGCCACTGCAGATGGCTTCATCACCATCGCTTTCTTCCTCATCGTTGTCATTGCACGGGACTGGGACGGTGAACGTGCAGTGCATGGCGTGTGAGGAGTGATGGCTCCCACTTTGAACAAAGCTCACAGTTTAAAATAAGTCTTGTGGGCATCTGGCCAGGCAGTGGCGGCCTTAGGGGAGGTGACCGCCCAGGGCTCCACACTTTAGGGGGCCCCAAAATTTTGCAACAAATGCCCAACTTGTTTATAAGTCGTCCAAATTAAGCCTCTAAGGGGCCCTAAATGACTGTCTTGCCCAGGGCCCCAACTACCCTAAGGCCACCACTGTGCCAGGATAGCAACTGAGATGGATCTGAGAGTGTTGCTGGGCATGCACAAAGAGGACCTAAGCAACAATTTTTAGCATGTGCATCAGGCTTGTGTCTCATCTTTCTAGTCAGACCATCTCCAAATTGCTCATCATCCTATCTGAAACAAAGACCACAAATACATAAGAACACAAGACCTGCCCCTGGCTGGGTCACACCACAGGTCTGTCTTGCCCAGTCTCCTATGTCACGCGGGGGCAGGGAGTGGATGCTGAAAGGGAGAGTGAACAGGGCCTGACCACTGCTTTGTCCCATCCCCTGCTCCTCTCTCACTTGCAGAAGGGACAATGACCAGGGGCTGAGCAGGGTTTTCTCCCCTGCTCCTCTCTCCCTCGCAGCCTCCAGCATTTGAGGAAGGTGTGATGCAGAGGCCGTGCCCCTTGCTCCCACGTATATTGTGAAGACGTCCTCAGGCTGAAGCACAAGAAGCGTTGAGGCTGGTTTGGCCAGGAGCTGGACTTGATTGAGATGCCACAAGCAGAAACATCCGAGAAAACATGACAAATGCTTAGTTCGGTGAGCTGTACCATCTTCGGTCTGTCATTTTACCCGGCCGCTGTGACTAATATTTGCAAAGGAAATAAACAGTGATGAAACCACCCATTTCTCTGGTTCTTCCTGCTTCTTGAACGGAATCTCATGATGCTAGGGCTTTCAGAAAGTGTCAGGGGAAAAATTAATGAATGGGCTGGTGTTTTGTCACTACAATTTAGCAAATTTCCATATGTCGTTAATGAAGGGCATTATAATGGTTTGTTCAAGTAAAACATTGCAATATAGCATCAGGATAGTGTCAGCAGCTAGGTGAATCAATTGCTAATGGGCTAAGGGAGACCGATTTCAGATCTGAGGCCAAACCGAGTCTATCCAGGCTAGTGCTTCAGGACCAGTCTCAGTAAATCTCGCCTTTTGTTTGCTTTAAATTTCAGCCACCATAAAGCAGAAACTTTCTGAAGTCAGGCATTCTCATGACATTTCTGCCATGTTCGACTTAAACCCCAGGTGAAAGACAAGTCTCTTGTGTTCTTTGTTGGGTTTTTTTTTTTTTTTGCTCTCCATAACCTTAAAAAGAAGCTCCTTCTGCTTCGGATGTGTCCGCCTACAAGAAAGCAAAGAACAGGAAATCAGTTATCGCCCCCAAAAAAGCACAAATTTGTTGGAGTTTCTTGAGTTTCCATCGCAAATCGGTACCCTGGAAAATTTCTGGCATTGACTTTTGATGTTAAAATGAAACTTGCACTTTTGCCGCAAACACAGAAAGTTTTTTGCGCACACACGGCCATTCCCCTGCAAAGCCACCTGCCATGGAAACGATGGAAAATATGCAACCGGCTCTGCTTTCCACCAGATTTCTTGCCTACCCGCCCCTTCCATGCATCAACCCTAGCACGGTGCCTTTGCTTGGATGGATGTTATGACATCTGGAAAGACCATGAGTGCTATTAGGGAGAGGGATCTTGAATTCAGCTTAGGAAAGTGCATGAAGGCAACCTTGCATGGGATCATGCTGGCTAAAATCCTCCCCAGAGGGCAACCAGATGCCCATGAGGTCTGATGACAGCTTCTCCAAGAGCAGTTTCCATTCTTCCATGAAAATTCCCTGAGCAAGACGTTAATTTGGACTTTGCGCAGGCAGCCATGACTCGGGCCAACATTCATCTGGTTACATGGGCCCCCAGGTGCATGCGGGAGAAGGGGAGACAGGCCATCTTCTGCTCTTGCCCAGCGAGAAGCCTGAATCCTGCCTCTTGGAACACAACGGGAGAGACGTAGCAGGCAGCAAGCTAGGAATAGCCACCAGCTGGGTATATGAGGATGGCACAAGGGTAGGAACTAACTCTTGTTCAGCCCTAATACCTATTGAAGCTCAGACTTTCATTAGGATCAGCATTCAGTTAGTCTAAGAAGCCGGCCCAACTCTCCTAATACTCTCTTAGCTATGATACAAGTCTGCCTGGTTGCTTTTGTTAAGAGTTTGCTGATCAATGGCCTTTTTCAATCAGTTCCTCCTGTAAAATGCAGGTAGCTGCTGGTATAATGCTGTGCCTGTCTGGTACCGCACTTTTCTTATACGCTCCTGGTTTTGAGTTCTGCCCAAGCACACCTAATCGGGCCGTTTGATCAGACCCTGGGTTATAAACCGGTTAACGCTAAGAGTGGGTCATGCTATGATCTATGTTGTGCTTCCTCCATAAGAATACGCTGCAGCCCACAACAGCCCAGGATGCGGGGATGTACGCTTTACCTCATTAGTGGTTATGAGGTTTTATAATCCCGATCAATCAGCTGACTGAGCGGGGCTGCATTGACCAGTCTTCCAAGCAGCAACTCATACATTAATAGTCGGTGCTCTTTTAAAGAGTCTAGCAACTGGCAGTGTTTCATAGACATAGATGCGTACAAAAATGAAGTTTATTTCCCACCTACGGGGACTTTTTCCCATCTTTAACTTTCCCTGAGCCTGATGAAGAGCGTGGGAACCTGGAAGCTTGCAGAAAAATATCTTTTTTTTTTTTTTTGCAGTTTCTCAGGGATCATCTCTGAACCAAGAGTTTTAGATTTTTGCCTTTCATAGACATAGACACAGACAGAGGGAAGTAGGTGTGCAAGGGACATCCAGAAGTCATCTAGTCCAGTGGTTTCCAACCCTTTTTCATTTGCGGCCCCCTATTAATTTTTAACAGAGCTGCCGGCCCCTTTGAATTGTAAGTGTGGGCATTCGCATACATTTGATTGATCTTCATCATCTTTCATGGACCTCTTAGACAAGTCTGCAGAGCTCCAGGTTGAAAACCACTGATCTAGTCCAAGGCAGGATCATGCCTATCCCAGACAAATTCATCATCTAAACTCTACCTAAGATGACCCTCAACCCTGACACAACACCCACCTAACACCTGAACCTGCCACAGGTAAAGCCCAGGACCCGTGGCAGCCCATGTCCTGCTGCTATAGGTATACCAGTCCTACCTCCAGGCACTGAGTCTGGGGTGATGCCCCTCCACAAATACATCAAACCCACCAACAGCTCCTGTAACCCCTGTGCAATGTTATACCAAAGCCTCGGTGGCAGCTTTCCTCCTCTTCTGCAGCACCTGCCTGCCCTTTCCACCCTTCTCTCTGCCTTTCCCACTTTCCTGCCCAAATCCAGAGAGCTGAATGGAACAAGGGTATACTTTATCTGGGGCAAAGGAGAAATGTCCTTACTGTGCTGCGAAACACGACGGAGGCAAACCTCGCCAGAACACCAGACTTTCAGTTGCCACCCACTCCAGAAAACGTCCTTTGATTAGACTTTATCAGCTGTGGAAAAATGTCTGATTGTACTAAATGTGAGCCTGGTGATCAAAAAGCCAGTGTGCATGTGCCCGTGTGGGGGAGGCAGGGCAGCGCGTGCCAGCTTCAGGGGCAAGGGGCCAAGAACGGATCTGAAATGTCACCGTCTTGCTCCGAGGCTTGTCTTCCCCGCACCGCTTCTGCTTTTCTGGCTCTGTCATCTGGGTGAGGCGTCAACTGAAATCCTGTGGTCAATGATGTCCTTGGTGTATTTTTTTCCACAGAGCAGAAAGGTTAGTCCTACCTTGCTTCCCTTCAATCCTCCTGTAGCAGGATTTGGGTTTGCTCACACACCGGACTTGGGGGATAGGCACCCTTTAAAAAAACCCTGCATTTTCCCATGCCTAAAAATCAGGTATGGGCTTCCATCAGTGCAGTGGGAGGCGAGCAGTTGCTGTGCACCGCCAACACGTGGGACTGTCTCCCTGAAACCTCCCTGAGCCCAGTTCTACGCTTGCACGCTCATTGAAGTGTCCTGTTGCTGCTATTTGATGTTGCTCACAAAGAGAACTGCAGGGTTTGCAGAGCGCTTTGAGGACCCTCTGCTTGAGAGGTGCTTTATCTTGCTAACCGTGCTCTCGACGGGTGAAGCAGGTTTAACTCATGCTTGCAGAGCAATGCTGGCACCTGTAAACGGAAGGCAATGCAGAAGCTGAGATGAGCATCGCACGTCCTTCGGGAGCTATGGGCTCGCTTGCATCTCTTGCAATGCACCTGCGTTGTGACATGAGAGTGCCCCGTGGACAGGTGTGAACGTGAGTCAAGCTGGAGCAGGACTGGTGATACGTGCTCTAATAATAAGGAGCACAGGGGCGGTTTTCAGCAGAGGGAAGGGAAACTCGGTAGAGCCCCGCCGAAAGCGTCGGCTTCTAAATTTAAACCCAAATTCAGAATTGTTGAAGTTCAAGTTCCATTCGATTCCAGCAAGACCCGCGCTCTGGCAGGCCACCCCTGCTTTTATTTTGCTCCCGATCACTCTTGAAACCAAAGCAAGAATGACTTCCAAAAACCGATCTGAAGCTGTACTGTCTACGTGGCAGGCACCACAGCCTCTGGCCCTTGCTGGACCTGTCTGCAATGCATCTTCCAACTCTTTTCCCTGCACTTAGCTGCTTACCTCCCATCCGAACTAAAAGCCCTTTGATCATGCTCCAAGGTGGACAGTCCATGACACATCCCCAAACATATGAACTCTTCATTTCCAGCACAAAATATTTTCTTTTCCATTATAATTTTAAAAAAGAAATATGTAGCTGGGCCAGCCCCTAGCCTGGAGCAAGCAGATGGAGCCCTACAGCTCTGGTGTCACTTTGCATCTCCTGTTGGTTTGGCCTTATCTTTCAACCTCAAACTGCCCAAGTGCAGGGGGGCTGGACCCGATGATCTACAAGGTCCCTTCCAGCCCCTAGCAAGTATGAAACACCATTAAACTGAGCACATGGCATTGAAGGTTCATGCCCTTGGTTGTTGCAAGGCGATCCCAGACATCAAGGCCACACAACCGCACCGATGTTGTGTGTTCTTCTAAAACTCCTCCGTGGAGCGTCCTTTCCATTTATCAAGTACACAAAGGACTGTGTATTTAGGGATCAATGCAATCATTCCTGCTGGAATCCCTGGTAACCTTCCCCTTGCTTCCAGCAGGCTTTGGATCGGGCCCCCAGTCTGCAAGGCGGTTGAGTTAAACATACAACAAAGCCAAGTAAAAAGCTAAAAATAATTCTTGGAATCCTGCCGCGACAACGGTTGGCTGCTGCTGGGACCCGATCCTACCCAACGCTGAGCACTTCCTCAGGAGCGCCCAGCACCCGCAGCCCCAGATCGCTGCGGTGATAATCGAGAAGGCTCTCTGCTGTGCTCCTGCTTGTTTTCAGAACAGGCTCGTTTTCAGAACAGGAAATGCAGGTGGGGTTTCAGAAAAATGGGTATGTAAAGAAGAAACTGCAGGCAGGTATGGGTCATGGAGCTCTCCAGAGAGATGCTGATGGCATCTGACTTCCCAGTCCCAGGATTGCGAGCACTGGGAAGTGTGGCTCATTTCGAGAGGAACCGCTCCCCCTCCCCCCCCACCGGTCTCTTATTTTAGAAAATGAGATTGGTTTTGGAGTGAGGGAACAGCCGCGGGAATGGCCATGCAGGGAGGCAGCAACTGGCTTGTTTGAGAGGGAACAGAAGGAGGTTTGGTGACCAGAACTCATTGGTTTTCATCTCTTCTACATAACAATGTGGCCGGTCCAGAACCTAAGACCATCGGTGGAAAAAGCATGGCTATGGGCCAGCCTTCAGGTCAAGCCATGTGTTTCCATTAGGTGGAATCGATGCAGCTCCGCTGCGTGTCACAGGCCTTGTCCTAGAGACCGGTGGAAACTCAGGGTGTCAGAGAAGAAGACTTTGTCATCAACCTTGCTACTTCCAGGGAACGCTGACTGTGCAAGGGCATGACGTGGTGCAACCGAGAAGTTCCCACGCACCTGACATTGGCTTTTCCTTCTCTAGCACCATCCTGTAGGCATTAGGAAATTTAGCTTCACAACCCCTGTCCCCAAGAGATGGGCAACTTCCACTGAACCCATCTTACAATAGGGGACCCAAAAAGCCCACGTTGGCCTAGTAGCTCCTCCATCATTTCTGCCTTCCCTCTGAAGGGGAGAGGACAGAGCAAGGCTTCATCAGAGCAAGGCCCCAAAGGGGAGAGGACAGAGGAAGGCTCCATCTATTTGGTCCTTAGGCAATAGTGAGGAGAGCAGATGTCCACAAAGGTTTGGAGTGGGCAGGCTCCCCTCGTATTGGTTGCACCAAGGATCAGCAACCCCGTCCCAGGGCAGACAGAACCACCGATCAGCACTATCGCTCAGAAAGAGCTATATTTAATCAGCACACGAGAGCTATAAACACACCTACACAGATAATAGTGGAACTGCTAACACTGCAGATTGTGCAGATTGGGTACAAATAGCTAAGTGTTATTCTAAGAGCTCCAGCGCTGTATTACCCAGAGGTAACTGCTGTGCCCTTCAGAAACATCTGGCATTCCTGGTAAAATCAAGTCTACTGAGTACATCACAGAAGGTAAGTTGGCCTCAGCAAACAGCTGGCAGACTTTCTTACCAAGTATTAGCCCTCTGGGGAAGAAAACAGACTGCACAGACTCAATAGAGGTGATCACTGCTCTTCACTTGTCATAAATGGTGCTTTAATTCTTTTAGGGGCATCACCACATTACCTTCCATCACTAGGCAGAAGCAATCAGCTCCAAGGAGTATTTATGATTAACTACCCTTATCAGCCTATTAATTAAGGTGTTTGACAAGACTTGATCTAACCTTTTTCCTCTCGCGCACATTACTCCGCACCACTGCACTAAAATCAGTGGATTTCTATCCGGGTTTGATACTGGTGACACAGAGCAGACTTTGACCTGCCAAATCAAAACTGATAGACTAGCAGCAAACGGAATAATAATAGCAGCAAACAGAATAATGAGCAATACATCCTGTTTTTGCTGCATTTGGCCAACTAGGAAGTCCTTCCTCAAGCAATGACCACAGCTGGTCATTGGAAACCTATTATAGCAATAAAGGACTAAAATTTAAAATAATACCGGGCCAGCTGCAGTACAAAGCAGAGAATGAGAGAGAGAATATAGCTTGTCGCCAAATGACAGAAGACAGCACTTGCATCCTTTTCTACCAAGAGATCTCAGACTAAAAAACTACCCGTTCTCTCTTTTCCTTGTGCTCTCTGTTTTACCTTTTGTCCCCTCTTGCTTCTTTTTGACTATTAAAAGAGAAACAACATAAAAACACTGGGGAGGGAGGAAAAAAGGCAGCCCAAAACAGCAACTGATTTTTTTTTCCAGTTTTCTTCAATGAATAAAACCAGAAAAATTCTAACATTGACATTTTTTGGCAAAAAAGTTATTTTTCAGCAACATTGTTGAAAAAAATCCAGCCAGTTCTAACAGCCAAACAGGTTGCACTGTGCTTCTCTATAATGATCATTAGCATAAGATAGTATTTCACTGTTAATCCATGGACTCTGTCTACTGACTGTAACGAACTGACAAAGCCCTGACTGTAATTAGGAGAGCGCCTGCCTTTCTTTGGTCTCCACCAGCAAGGGAAGTGTGAAAACCAGGGCACGCTCTCTCAGGGCTGGATCAAACCCAAGTGGCACTCAAAGGAAAAAATCCCACTGGCTTTGAGGGGATTTGGATGAGAACCCAAATTTCTCCACGTTCACACTCACCATTGCATCCAGCTCCCCCCTGCCGTGCTCACCAACCCTGGCCCCTTCACACCCATTGCAAAGACCTTGGGAACAGGCTCAGGATAGGCAAAACCATCACGGATATTTCTGAAGGAGGATCAAAATCACAGAATTTGGGGACAGCAATGACATTTTTGGTATGTGTGTACCTCAACTGAGCTCCATTTCCAAATCATTTCCAATTAAAGGCCAAATCCAGTCTCATCTCTACCTACTTTCCATGTCATTCAGCTTCAAGACCTCTTGATTTCTGCTGGACTGGCACCTTATGTGCAGCTCCTGAGCCAGACAGTCTGGGAATTAATTTGACCCCCATCTACACTTGATCTGACCCAGAAAGGACAAGAAGCCTTTTGGTTGAGGGGCCCAACCAAACTTCAGCATTATTTTCATCCAACATCTTCTCAGCCGTAGCTTGAAGGTCAAGGTCTCATCCTGCACCCCTGTTCGCTGTCACTGGAAAAGCTCAGGGACTGGGAGAGACTTGAGGACTGTAAGATCCCTGAAAACAGCATTGCACAAATCCATGGGTGACTGGTGCCTCCCAAGTTTGCGGGGGGGCAGCAGATCACCGACAGGGAGGGGGTCCCCCAATGACTGATCGCCAACCAGGGGGTCCCCCAGCACCCAACTGCCAACCGCTGAGCCAGCAGCGAAACAGGACGTGCACTTCCAGTTTAACAACCAGCGCTTCCAGGGGGTGCACGGCCGATCTCGGGGGGCGCGTGTGCACCCGCATGCACCCCCTATGCATCGCCAATGCACAACTCCTTTCCAAAATGGGATTCCTTGATGCAAATTCACCTAGGCACCATGAGCAGCAGTGGCTGGGGCAGGAACAGGAAATGATTAACAGTGTTTGCAAATAAATGCACAGAAAGCTCAGTGCCTTTCAAACATTTCTCAGAAATTTGGATTCTGCAGCAGCTTTATATAACCTGCCTCTGACCCCGTCACAAAATTGAGCCCAGTAGCAAACTGAAATGCAGGACCAAGGGGTATGGAGCATTTCTGTTCTTAAAATGCCTAAATGCCAAATTAACAGGGGACGTCATATTAGTCAACCAGCCCACGATAATAATGAATTTGACCGGTTATGAGGCCTACCTAGCCAACCACAGAGCTATGGCAGAGCTGTTATTGTTAATGTAACACCCACGCACACTTGAGTTGTGTACGGTAAAATGTGTGCTTTTGGTTGTGTATTTGGGGGGGGTTGTGTGTGTGTGTGTGTGTGTGTGCGCGTGTGTTTTAATGTGGGCAAAACAGCCCCTGTTGTTCTGGCTGTGTGCTCTGCACGTGGAAAGCTGGAGCCTATATCTGGACCAAATATGCAACATCCTCTGGCCTCATTGGCCAGGGGGAGCAAAGACGTCTTAGGCAGATTGGTTAAAAAAGAGGCTGGAGCGTGGCACTCCCTCATTGGACAAGGCGTGGGTGATGTCACACCAGATATATAAGAACAGCTCGAATACGGTTTTTCTCTCTTTCTCCTGGGGCTGCTAAGAGCTGATTTGGGAGCCAGAAAACCTGCTCCCCACGAGAGGGGATCTCCCCCTGCCCCCTTTCACTGGAGAGGCGAACAAAAGCTATTGGGCTACAGGGAGAGAAAGTCTGTCTCGGAGTTTGAGACCCTAATTTCCTCCCTCTTACCCCTAATCTACTATGGGGGTATTCATCCCTGGAGCAAATGATCAGGAATGGGGTCCTGGCAGTTTTGGCCACACAAGCTTTGAGTGGGATAATACCATGGGGTATTAATCCCTGGAGCAGACTGACCAGGAATGGGGTCCTGGCAATTACTGGCCACATGGGCCTGGCCCCCTTTGTTTTATAATTGCATTGTCTCCGCATTGTGCTGTAGCTGAGACTGCCCGAGCTGCAGCCGTAGGCCTCGGCTTCTTTGTTTTTGCTGCTTCACAGCTATTGCATTTCATAGCTGTGTGGCTGAACCCCAGCCATGTGTTTGGGCCAGGGTAAAGCCTGCCATGGTCTGAGCCAGGGGAAGACCGGGCACTTTTTGTCATTGATGCAGGCCTCCGTGCAATTAGGGTTGTCAACCCTCCAGGATTGCCCAGGAGTCTCCAGGAATTAGATATAAATCTCCAGGAGTTTGCTGAGAGTCACGCGGGAGATAAATGATAGGGCATTCATGAAAATAAATATTAAATGTTGAATCCAAATTATACAGTAGTCCAGTGGGTTTTTAAAAGGTAGTAGTCATGTGCATTTGCCTTCCTGAGTACAGTACAGTAGATCAGTCATTAATGTCCTTACATCATGCAATAAAAACCCCCAAAATAGATTCAAACAGAGTTGGCAACCCTAAGTGGAGTATAGGCCTGGCCGGCTTTTGCTGCCTTGTTCCAGCCCAGTGAGATACACCTAGGTCGCCTTTTGTCCCTTTTGTCATTGATGTCCCAACCAAGCGGTGTGGTTGAGCGCTAGTTGTAGTTGAGGCCCACGCCAAGATAGGCCTGACCTTTTCTTTGAGTATTTTTTTATCATTTTCCACCCAACCGAGTTGGGATTGGGACTAGGAATATTGGGGTGCGGTGCACTGATGAATGCCGCAGTTAGCCCCTCCAAGCAAGCCACCATGCAGAAGTGGAGGTCGGTGCTCTACCACTTCTCCAGGAGCAATGGAGCCCTTTGCAAATGCAGAAGGACCTGCACCCTCGAGCAGCAAACTCAAGGAGCAGCTCAGGACTCCCCACTCTCCAGCCCATTGCTGAAGGGCAGATATAGGGGTGCAGGTCCCTGAAACTACCCATTGGGGAGCCCCAAGTCCCAGGCTGTCTGGGCATGAGTGACGCCTCCCCAAGAGAGTGCCACCTGCAGACCTTGTTTTATAGTTAATAGTGTTTTTAAATTATATTTAGTGTTTTCTTTCTTTTTTTTTTTAATTCTCTAATATATTTGGGGTGTTGCATTTACACTGCTTGCAAGGAGGCACTTTTGTTCATATGGGACACCCCAGAAAATTTAGTGTTGCCAGATTTCTGGGTGGGGGCTCGAGCCACTGGTATAATCTATAAGGTGCCCTGAAATGTGATCGCAGCCTGTTTTGGTGCTGCCGCCCAGCAGAAGGGTTCCATTAATCATAATATTGCAATAACCTCTACAGACGCCAATCAGGATTGAGGCAGACAACCCAAACGAGCATTGTCTACTTAGAGATGGCAGGAAAAGAAGGAATAGTCTTCCTCTTCTGAAGGCACAGAACCTCGGCCCGGCCTGAAAACCTGGAGACCCAGATCCTCAAAGATAATAAAACCCCCAACTCCTATCTAATGCCCACTGAAATGCAAACCCGGTGAGGATCTGGGCCTGAATCTGTGCTTAGACTGGGCGTGTGGTACCAACCCGTTGTCCTGCCCCAGTGTGCGAAGCTGCCCGAGGTCCTTTTATACTTCTCTAGTTTCTGAAGACCTCCAAGCCTTCCACATGCCCCACAGGCCTGTTTCTTCTCTCTTGGCAATTTATCCTATGGACTGTATATGTCTGTGGATTTTAGTGCATGCAAGATGGATGGGATTTGGTCCCTAGGATGGCCACACCACTGAGAAGCAGCTGCCACTGGAGCGAAGAGCAGAAGCTCAGAGCTCCACTTGCAAAGATCACAGAGCAAACCTCTACTATAGGAAAAAGATCGTGGATGTCTATGAAAAGGCAGACCTCAGGGCTTAAAATCAGCCTGACCCCTGCACTAACAGGCAAAGTTTTTTCCCAAACGCTGCATGTCTAATGATGGCTTCAGGCAGGCAGTTTCCTCTGTTCATTTTGTGGTCATTGAATGGGTTTTCAGATACGTCATGTGTGGTACAGACAGAGACAAGAACGTCGCCTCGCTGAGACATGTGGCATCTGGAACTGTGGGCCCAGCGGGTTTCATACCAACACCACTTGGGTGCAAAGGCTTGCACTGCAAAGGCTTGTGCTATACCTAGAAGTCTAGCTCCTGCTTTTCAGCAGCGGTGCGGTGATAACAGACTTCTCCAAGCTGGAAGCCAGCCCCGGGCACATGAACGTGACACCCGCCCTGCTTGGAGAAAAGGGCTGGTTTCGAAGAACGCCAAGCTTCACTGAGGCAGGATGGGGATCCAGCAAGATCCCTGCCTTCTCACATCACACACGCACCTGAAGCAAACAGAGCGTCATTTATTTCATAAATTGTAGGGAACACGGCGAGTGCATCGAAAAGGAGGCTCAACGGGGACTGGGGAGAGATGGCTTCTGTTCCTGGTTTCACCACCAACCGACTACACAACTTTCCACAGGCCACTTCCCCTCTGTTTCCTCGGTCGGTTTAGATTGCTAAACTCTTTCAAGCAGGTGCCGTGATGTTATGCATTTTGTATCACCCAGGAATTATATAGGCACCACGCTAATCATCTGCTTGTGAAGGTGAGAAAGATGCCGGCAGTGATATCTATATGACTGTACACTACTTTCCCAAGGGAACTTGCAATTAACCTCGTCAGGTAGGTTAGGTTCAGGTGGTTTGGGCAGATAATGAAGCAAAAATTCCTTTAGGCTGAACTATCGTGACCTTTGCTGACAAACCTCAACTGGGGCATTTGTGAGCGAGCATCCAGAAACAAATCAGTTGGCAAGCATCGCAACTGTGCCACGCTGCAAGTCCCGGCACTGCTGCCACCACCGAGGATTTGGAGCAGTCAGCAAGGACGGCGTCCAGATCTTGCACCCCGAGAAACACCCGACGCTGGTGGCCACCTGAGATTCCCGACTCCTCTACTCCGAAAATCCCTGCCCCCGGGATTTTAGGGGCAAACAGTTTGGCCTCCGGCCAGTAGTGGGTATTGGTGTGCTGCAGGCTCGTTTCGGCACCCTGACACCTCACTGACGAGCTATCATGGCAGAGCTGTGCTTTCAAAACTCACATGCTCAGATCTGCTGCCGATAAAGAAAAAGGTCATTAGTCATTATCTGACAAGGAAAAGCGTGGGCTCGTCTGTGAAACACAAGATCGTACGGGGTGATGCCAGGCACAGGCTGTCCTGTATGCACAAAACACGCCAGCCCGGACCACAAGGCACTGACAAACAAACAAACAGCCCCAGGCATCCGAACGGCTCTGACACCGGGAACTTCCACTATGCAAGCCGTGCCCTGGGGAAGTGGACACGTGGCTTTTTGTCACTCGAGGCTGCCTACCACGGGGACAGAGGATGCTGTGCTGTCGTTGATGGCATCTTTGGTGCTGCATGATGGATATCATCATCATTGTGGTCACTGAAGGTGCCACGCCACCCTGGGTGTTTTTTTGCAAAATTAATATATGAACCCCAGGATCCCAGCCAAATTCCTCTTGGGTCACACAGCTGCTTGAAGCCCCTGTGCTGCCACCACGAGATACAGCAGTTTCCACCCCCCATTACAAAGCACGGTTTAGCACTTGTGCCGTGCTCCACCCCAGAGCCGGTTGCATTTTAGCGGTGGCTACATTTTACACGTCTCAGGAATGTCCTTGGAGACGGCTTCTGAAAAGTGTCACCAGCTGCACGTCGGAAATGCGAGCAAGAGGGTGGTTGTAACAAGATAAATAAAAAAGGAAGCAGGATGTGAGCTTTGCAGGAGGTCGTTACATGAGCTGGGCTGTGTGATGATAATCTCCTTGAGGACACCTGCTAAGAACCGCTCATCGAGGCAAGAATAGGGATGAGGAAGGAAGCAGGGCTTGCATGAGCAGCTGGGTTAGGCAAAGAGCGGGACGGTTCATACATCGGCTGAAGTATTTTAAGAAAAGCCTATAGGTCAAGTCCTGCCCAGGCAGGCAGTATAGAAGTCTGTATATAGGGCGCGGAGGCAGAGGTGTGGGGCCTGTGGAGGACCCTATAGACAAGCCAGGGCTGGAGAAAGGGAGAGGCTGCAGCATGGCTCCATCAGCCGTTTCCCTTGTACGCGTGGGGCTGGCCGGGCTCTGCTCCCTCTCCATGCCCTGTTGGAGGGCAGGATCCTTGAGTTCCTCCTGTTCCTCTGTCCGCGAGCACGAATGCAGATACAGCCTGGCTGGGAGGAAGAGCATGCACCCAGCACACCAGGTCCTACCTACACCTTGCAGCTGTAGACCGTGGTCCGTCTCTGTCCTAGTGAGACAGACCGTATCATGGACCGTACTGTCAGCTTCAAGCCGTGGCTGCACCATCCCTTACCCGTGATCCCTCATTCCACCCTGGCCCTCTCCCCCACCACGAAACCTGGTATCCCTTGCAGTCATTTCCCACCGTACTGTAGGGAACAAGCCGGGCTATTTGGAATGTGAACACAGAGAGCATTTCTATGCTTCTCCGCCTCTATATACTGCTCTGAAACAGAAAACCAGACCCAAGCCACTTGTGTTTGGTAAAAACCCCATTCACACAGCCTGGCACTCAGGCTGCTCTAGATTGCCTGCAAATCTGCATGAACCAACATGCTTCTCTAGCTCAGTCAATGGGGAAAACCAGGCTTTAAAATGCAGAAGCCCTGGGTGTAGCTGACTCCATTCAGGGGTAGCATATGTGAGCAGCTTTGATTTGCACAGCAGAGAACTGGAAAGGCCTGTGAATAGCTCCTCTTCCTGGATAACTTCTCAGGAAGGAGCCTGTATCTCTCACCATCACCGCTTCTGCTGCAGTCACTTCCCCTTTTGTAAGAATAATGATGCGACTCCTTTAAAAGCAAAACTAAACAAAAGAAACCTGCTAAAAACAACTAAGCAAGTTCCAATGGGGCATATTATGGCACTGCATTTCCAGTAATGCAGGTGTGTGCGCGGGTGATACGAGGAGGAGGTGTGATGGAACATGGGGCTGCTGCTAATTGCCGTGGTTTGCTATTTAATTACTGCACGGCTCCTTATCAGGCTTCCTTGCTTACTCTTGTCCTCCGAGATATAACCAGCCTCCGACTAATAAAGCTTTCTCACATGCTCTGCTCTGCCTTGCAGACAGAAAAGTCCCTGCTGTGAACTGCAAGCTGGAAGTGACACTTCTGCCTGGAGAAAAGCAGAATAATCCCAGAGCAACGAGGAGGACAGGGGTTAGATGGGACAAGCACCAAAACGGTCAGTGCTATTAGATGGGTCTCTCTGGAGACCCAGAACTGCCGTCGCAGCTCCTGTTTCTGTTCCCAGAGCTGTCTTCAGGTCACTTAAGCCGGTGTTTTTAAACATGGGCGGCCTCATGTGAGATCCAAATGGAGGCCCAGTCTGGGCTGAACGGAGGGCGGCAAAGCATCGAGATGAATGCAGACCGGGCTTGTAAACAGTTTGTGACACAAACCAGGAGAGTGCCCGGTCCACTGCAGCCGGCTCCACCTGCCTGGCCAAAGTGTCACAGCCAGGATGACTCTGGGGGGGCTTTTATTTTATCCAGGGAAGTCAAAACAAGTTCCTCGGAGCTATACAGTGAACATATGCAACTAGAAACATTTTTTTTGCAAAAATCCAGTTGGTGTAATAAAAGATACCACCTCTACCACGAGTCCTGATTGCTTTTTCTGAACTATGCACCGGTTTATTGGGATGCTATCAATCAGGCAACGTTACGAAGAGGAGGTGCACGTATTCCCTACGTACAGCAGAGCATACACAGACACGCTCACTCAGGGGTGATGAGGATGCGGGCCCAAAAACCTTTCCCATATGGACGTGTCCGATGTCATGTCTGCTCCCCACATGGTTCAGGGGTTCATTGGTAGTGAAAAGCAGCCTGGTTCCTCAAAGCTTGAATTATCCAGCAGATACTTCAGGGTTTTCTAGGTTTGTGGTGGGCTATTCATAAAGGAAAAGCAAGAAGTTTCTTCCCTATTCTTACATCTTACTGTTCAGCTCTTCTAACCCTATCGACCCAGCACCGACGCTTCCTCTACAACCCTTCCTGCTTCCAGTGCACTTTGCACACTTCCTCCCCGGCCCTTCGCAATGCAAGTGCTATCTCCTGGTGCAGACAGAGCAAACCGAGAGGACGGGACCCGAGAGGGTCAGAGGTGGGAGCAGAACCCAAGAACCCCGACTTCCAGCCCTGCTCGGGCTCCCCCCCACCCTGTACCGATAACTCGCCTAGGAGGATGGTAACAAGCTGGCATACAAAAAGGCAAACTGCAGAACACGTGCTCGAGATGAGATGAGATAGAGCTTTCTGAGCTGCCAGGCTATAATTTCCACGCGCTGCTTCACGCACTTTAACGAAAGAAAAAAAACATCACGAGTAGGTGTTTTGTGTGCGAGCCCGGTATGCAGCTTCCCACAAGGCGCCTGGCTGCGAGATCGCACATCTTCAGACTGTGTTCCTGCCTGCTCGATCAAAGGCGAGGGGAAAGCAAAGGCCTCTTCAGCATCACCCTGCTCTTTCACAATTAAGATCTCACATTTCTCTCCTGTCTTCCCAGTCTGCAGCACCTCGTTGACAGCCAGAAGGGAGCTGCTTTGGGAGCCGTATGAGAGGCTGCAGCTGCAGAGCAGCAAGTGGTTTGGGACTGAAAGGAAGAATCCTGTTGTGGGACAAGAAAAATGAATGGCGGTTCACCTGGCTGGAGTTCAGAGGGGGTATCCTCTACTGCACACAGCCGTGCGGCGTCTCCAATGATCACCAACCAACTCCCTTTTGCATTAGCCCACAGACAGCACCTGCAACCTGTTACCCCTAACACCTGCACTCGCCTCGCTGCCTATGGGATGCACTGCATGGGGCACCAGCTCCTCTTGATCTCCAGTCTCCAGTGTGTGTTCAACAAGTGTGCAAAGTGTGCATGTTGCTGCTGGTCACTATTGCTAGCAGGCTGAGCCTCCACCTCGGCCAAGGAGAGGGAAGTACCTGCGCAAATCTCAAGTTAGACGGAAAGCAGGGTAGATTTGCACCTTCTAGGCTAAAGAGATGCCCTTTCACAGCACTGGACAACGTGAGCTCATGAAAGCTGATGCCCTGTATCTATTCCTTTTAGAAAGGTGCTTGAGGAGGTACAGGATAAGGGTTCACCGAATACTAAATGGCAAAGAGAAAGTCACTAGACATTTATCACTGACCAGCTGCATCTACACAAGACACTTACTGCTCATTACTACGGTGCAGTAGCACCGCGGCGCACGAACCATGACATGACGCTACTGCACAGTAGTAACGAGCTTCTGCGCAGCCAGCATCACCATGAAGCCATGCCTGAATGCTACTGTGCAGTAATGCTGGTTACTGCACAATCATTTAGTACTTGGGTATGCAAGTACTAAATAACTGCGGAGTAACCACTGTGCAGTCAGCGTCTCGCCTCTCTCACAACACAAGAACGAGGGGTCACAACATGAAACTAGGAAGCAGTTAATTTAAAATTAACCAAAGGCAGTTCTTTTTCACACTGTGTGTCATTAAAGGGGGGGACTCGCGGCCACCAGATGTGGTAGAAGCTGAGAGTTTAACCAGATACACCCAGGGGCTGGACATGTACTTGGAGGAAAGGGGCGTTAGGAGCTATTGAGCAGGGGACTGAGGGGCACGGCCTCTGAATCAGACTTTCCTGGACCTTAAATGCTGGAGGCTGCAAGGGAGAGAGGAACAGGGGAGAAAACCCTGCTCAGACCCAGGTCACTCTCCCTTCCAGCCTCTGCTCTCTGCCCTGTGTGACACAGGAGCCTGGGCAAGATGGACTGTGGTCTGGCCCGTGGGAGTACCCAGGGGGTTGCACTGGTGCACGTGCACCCCACTTTGATTCCTGCTGCACCCAAAGTTTCAAATCATCTGCCTGGCAGTGACAGCAGCGTTGCTAGTCAGGCAGTGCTGAGGGAGTCGCTTGACTTTGTGGCTCGTTATCATCTACCTGATCCCTTTTAAAGTCTTCATTCCACAGGCATTAATGACCCTCGCTTCTTTTGAACAGGCTTGCTGTTCCATCAATCAAGCTCACTGCTGCTCCCCCCTGCTGCGGTCCGTTCATTGCTCCTGGTCACGAAGCTCCTATTTCACAGCCCGGCAGACTGTTTTTAATTCATCTCAATGAACTTGTGCTTGTTTTTTCTTCAATCTTAAACTGAATAGCCCAGCCCGAGGCCCCAAGCATGTTAATAAAGCTTCTAGTTTCTTTTCAACTGGAGAAAATTGTGTGTTGTGTTATAAGTGCTGATGCACTGCACCCCTCTTTTCAAAAATCTAGATCTGCCTGGGAATAAAGAGATGCTGTTTCACAGCATCTGACAAAGTGAGCTCATAAGAGCGTATGCTATGTATCTATTCTGTTTAGAAGAGATGCTTGATGGGATACAAGATAAAGGTGTACCAAATACCAAACGGCAAAGAGGTAGTCATTTGGGATTTATTATTGATGGTTTCTCACAACACAAAAACGAGGGGTCACAAAATGAAACCAGTAAGCAGTTAAGTTTAAATCTGACAAAAGGATGTTTTTGTTCACATAAAGTGCAGAACTCGTTGCCGCAAGATGTGAGGGAAGCTGACAGTTCAACCTGGTCCAAAAAGGGATTAGACGCCTTCTTGGAGGACAGGTGCAATGGTAGCTATTGAATATTAGGGGTCTCTGAATCAGAGCTTACTAGACTTCAAATGCCGGAGGCTGGAAGTGAGAGAGGAGCAGGGGAAAAACCCTGGTCAGACCTTGTCTACTGTCCCTTCCAGCCTCCGTCTGTGCTACACGGGCCTATCTGATGCACAGCCGTAGGTGTGAGCCCACAAGGAACCTGCTAGCTCCCCTGTTACGAGCCGTGCACCAACTAATGCTGGAAGACAACCAAAATGAAGACAGGCATGGGACAGGGGGTCCAAGGTTGATAACCAGGGTGTAGGTTGTAGGTGTAGTTGGTCTAATAAAAGATATCAGATTCACCCAAAGAAGGTTGATAACAAGCACTTTAAACTTAACTGCCTACTGGCTTCATCCAAGGAGGGGACACTGAGCAGAGAGCACCAGCCAGTGCCCACCGGCCCTCACAAACTCACAGAAGTTTAGGGCTGGAAGGGACCTTGTGAGATTGAACGAGTCGGGGAGCCAGTAGACACTGCCCATTGACCCTCTGCCTGGAAACGTGACCAGACTAGGGACAGGACTTTGAACCCGTCAAGGAAAATCATGGGCTCAGGTACCCACCAAGGACATTATAAGGCCGCTTTAGTACTGGGAAAGCACTAAGGACATGTTAGAGATTACTCTGGACAAATAGTAATGAAAGCAGGGACAGGCGTGGCAGCCAAAGGGTAATAATGAGTGCGCGCGTGCAAGGGGGACACCAAGCAGAGAGCACCCATCAGCACCCACTGGCCTGCAAATGAGTCCGAGGAGCCAGTGGACGCTGCCCATTGACCCTCAGCTTGAAACGTGACCAGGCTAGGGACAGGACTTTTCACACGTTGAGGGGAATCATTGACCCAGGCGCCCACTGGGGAAACAATAAAGCCCCTTTAGCACAGGCTGTGGAACTGGGTGGGCCACCCGGGCCATGACCCAACCAACTTTTAGCACGTTCATTTAGCTAGCTACGCAGTTAAAAAAACAGCTATACCGTTTTAACTGGCATGACAATTGTGCATTGGTGGGTTATATAAATGAACATGCCAAAAGTTGCTCTGGCCATGGCCCGGGTGGCCCACCCTTATGCCCTTTAGCACTGCGGGCTACTAGTGTCTTGTTGCAGATCGCGCGGGACAAATAATGACGAAAGCAGGGACAGGAGCGGTGGTCGAAGGGTAATAATTAGAGCGCCAATGCAAGGGGGACGCCAAACAGCGAGCCCTGGCCCTCGAACGAGGAGCGAGCAGACGCTGCCCACGGAGGCATGCGTGCACCAGGGGTGGGCAAGCCAGCGTGACTCCCACCCGGGCTGGGGGGTGCACAGGCAAGTGGAGCCTGGGCAGGGCCACGTGCCCAATCCGACCGCAGCGCCCCCGCCCGCCGCCAGGGGCCGCCGCCGCGCGCAGCCAGGCCCCTCTCGTGCCCCGCACGTGGGTACCACCGCGCATGCGCTCCCCCGAGGCAGGGGGGCGGGGCCGCGCCTTCGCCACGTGACGGGGGAAAAGGTGAACCCGGAAGCGGAAGCGAGGGGGAAATGGGTCGCGTTGCCGTGACAACGGTGTGAGGGGCCCGGGGCCATGGGGGAGCTGGGGCTGGAGGCCGCGGCCGAGAACACGTACAGCCTGCGGCCCGCCGGCCAGCGCAAGTGAGCGCCCGGGCTGCGGGGGAGGGGCCCCTGGGGTTGGGGTGCGCTGGGGGGAGGGGCCCCTCGGGGTTTGGGCTGGAGGGGGAGGGGCCCCTAACGGGTGAGCTCATGGTGGGAGGGGCCCCTGGGGGTGAGCACATGGGGGGAGGGGCCCCTAGAGGGTGAGCTCACGGGGGGAAGGGCCCCCAGCGTAGGGGGGCACTGATGGGGGTGGGATTTGGGGAAGGGGAGGTGCCCGTTGGGCAGAGTGACGGGGGAGTCAGCGCCCCTAACCTTCCCCCACTGCCTCCCCTGCCCTGGCGCAGTCTCGGCGCCGGGCCACTTCCCCCCAGGCGTCGCCGTGTGCCCCCCGCGCCCCGGACAAGCCCTGCCCCTCCGCCCCCGCTCCCCAGACACTTACCTGCATCCGGCTGCTCCGCCACCCGGCCTGGCTCCGCACGTGCGGGCCCAAGCGGCTCCTCGCAGGCCGGGGTGCCGGGCGGAGGACGTCCCTCCCGCGCTTTCCTGGAAGTTGCTCGCGCCCCTTTCGAACGTTCACGCTCGCGACCCGGTTTCGGGTGCAACCCACAGGTCGAGAAAGGCTGGGACGTAGAGCAGCTCGTGGGGGGCTAAAGGGAAAGGGGGGATGCCCCCCTGCAGCGTCCAGGGAAGGGACAAGCGACCTCCAAGCGCAGGGGAGCAGGGCGCGATCTCGCACTCGGGCCTGGTTTCCGTACGACCCCAGGGGCTGCGTGGCGAGGCCGAGCATCCGGCTTCCCTCGCGTTTCCACCTGACGGACGTGGACGCTGCGTTTCTTCTTGCGTGGCGATGCTTTTGTCGAGGCCGGGTGTGAACTTTGTTGGCTTTTGTCCACCTCCAGATTCAGGTCTTCAGCGGTAAAAGAGTGCATCCACGCCATACTGAAGGAGGAGCTAGCCAACGTGCAGTACAGCCCGGAGGAGACGCCGCAGCTCACAAAGCAGTTATCCGAGACCATTAAGGACAGGCTGAAAGGTAATGAGGATGGATAGGGATATGCTTCTCTCCTTACTGAGCTGGCCCTCTTCCTCTGACAGGTATTGACTCCCTCTTTCCTTCCTCATTCCCTACACCTCTGCACTGACCACTCACTGCCCATAACCTAGCGTTGCTCAATAAATTCCTGTCCACGGGTGTGGTGCTCGGTGGAGTTGCCCCCTGCAAGGAGGAACTTAAAATCAGGTTGAGACAGACAAACATGATTATGCAGACTGGATCCCCCTGAGAGGGGGGGATGAGAGACAGCACGACTGGCCACAGATAGTCTGGGAAGACACAAGGGCCAGATCACGCTCCTGCTACCCTCAGGGAAATTGCTTCTGGTTTACTGTCATGTAAACCCTATTGTAATAGGGGATCAGAACGGGATCCAGGAAGAGGATTGGAAAGAGTGGAGGATACGAGAAGGAGTGTAAATTGCAAGCACGGGCTGCGAGACTGCCACGCTGAGCCCACAGTACAGCACGAGGCCGTACTGTAGTTGTAACTTGTAATTATTTCAGGACCCATTGAAACATTTCCAAAGGCCCGGTAGGAGATTCAGCATAATCGCTGTTCAGTGATAATTTATCAGTGATCTTTGCGTGGTCAGGGAACGGGGTTGTGCTCCCTCTGCTGGCTGCAGTGGCAGGAACAACCGAAACACTGCAAGTTCCTGCACTGACCACGGTTTCTTAACTCCCTCCCCAAGAGATTCATATTAAGGGGGTGTGTGTGTGCCTGTGAGTGCAAAACGCATGCAATCTAAACATCCAGGACCTGAGTGCAAGGCTTTAAAATCTCTCTCTCTAGAATCTCTATTTATATCTAAATATATAAATATAATGCCCTGCAGCAGAAGAAGCCCAGTCCAGCTCACAGGGCATACTAACAGAGCCCATGTTCCCTGCAGTGGGAGATAAAGATGGACTGTAGCCTGCTGAAGCTTTCCTGGGCCCTCCTGAGTGAAAGACAGAGGCAATCTTTTTTTTGTTCTATTTAAGGCAAATTTGTTCCGGCCTTTGGGTTCCTGGCAAGTTTCCTTGTCCAAAGTGGAGATCACCCATGATCTCAGGGTGCATCTTTGCTCTTCTTTTAAAAGAGACCCAGGTGCTTTTGCAAGCACATAGCTTAGACCTACACCTGCTTCTGAGAAGTCTGTAACACTACAGCGGGAATCTTCAAGGCATTGTGTGTGCCAGAAACAGGAGGAAACATCCTGTGGATTAGACTAATTTTAAAATCAGTGAAATTGCCTGAATCCCTTTGGATTCATTTCATGTAACAGCCTCCTTTCCACTCAGATGCTTGTTTTAATGGCTCTTGTGGGCATCTTTAAATCCTTGAAAGATATAATAAGTGGAATGTTTACATTTATTGTGGCTGTTTGGGAACTTTCCTCTTTGATTTGTTTTGTGGGAGGCACTAAGCACTAGTCGCTTCAACATCCTGTTAAAGTAAATGGGTGATTAGCGTTTATGAAAATAAGACTAGTAGGCAACTTTATGCTTCATCGGTTGCGTTCCTTTTACCACCCATAAGATGCTAAAGCTTTCTAGCTACAAAATACATAGTTCTGCCTTTGCAACCTCTGTAGTAGAATTATAAGCCTCTTAAATTTTGAATTTTATTTCTTTGTAATCTTTTTCTTTTCTTTTTCAGAGAAGGGGTTTGACAGGTACAAAATGGTGGTTCAGGTTGTGATTGGAGAGCAGAGAGGTGAAGGGGTGAAGTAAGTGTTGCACATCACAAGTGTTTTTGCTTTTGGTTGTTCTTCTCAGGAATTGCTTCTAACTGTCCCTGGAAGCGGATGCTCTCATCAGGTTCTCTCTGCTGGAGTTAGAAATGCCAAGCCCACTATAATGTCTTGTTAAGCAGCTGGGGAAGAATTGTATTAAGGGTTAAATATTTAAAAGTTTTCAGCTCCTATTTAGCTGATTAAAGTGCCTAAAGAGCCCTGCACCCACCATACTGTGCTGCCTTTTAAGTCCCAGTCCCAGCTGTGGATGATGAGCACCTGCCAATCTAGCCACAGGTGTCTGCAATCAGAGGAAAGTTTCTACTTGATGTCATAGCAAGGTTCTGGCTCTGGTGCTGAGCTAAGAAAACCGGCTGGAACAGCCCAAGAACCAGGTAATCTGTATGTGCTGCATCTCCGTGCAGCAGCATATCTGTGTATCGCTGCTATGAACTGGAAGCTCAGCAGTTGTAAAAGACTGAGACGAGGGAGGTGGGTGTATGTGTTAGTCACAGGATACCAATGAGCCCGCAGTGCCTTGCAGCTGTAAGGACGCATGCCCTTCTGGGATCATAGGAAAGTAGGGCTGGAAGGAACCTCATGGGGTCATCTAGTCCAGCCACCTGCTCACAGCAGCATTATTCGTGACTAACCCATCCCAGCCATGTGTCTGTCTATCCTGCTCTTGGAAACTTCCAAAGATGGAGATTCCACAGTTTCTCTAGGTAGCCTGTTCCAGTCAAACCACCCTCAGTCAAAGTATTTCCAGTAGAAGAGCCTATGCTATAGGTGGAAACTAAAAGTGCTTGGTGTGTTTAACCTGGAAAAAAAGAAGGACGAGAAGGGATCTGACTGCTTTCTGCCAATATATCAAGGGGAGAGAGGAGGGATCTTTCAGCCAAAGGTAGATAGAAACTGGCTGGGAATAATTTTTGGCTGGAAATTAGAAGCAGGTTCCTAACGATCAGAACAGTGAGGGTCTGGAACAGCAGCTCTGAGGCAGGCAGCAGGGGTAAGAAACCAGACTGGAGGTGGGTCACATTCTGTTGGCATCGCACACAACAGCAAATCACTGGACTCGATGACCCAAAAAGCACCTTCCTGCCCTGCGTGTTGTTTAAAGGAGAATATTGGTCTTCACAGCAACTCCGCAATGATATCCCTCTTGATGCTGCAGTCTGTCTTGTTAATGGTTTTGTCTCGGTTCATTTGTTTAGCATGGCTGCCCGATGCTTCTGGGACGCTGACACAGACAGCTATGCACACGACGTCTTCATGAATGTAAGCCTTTCCTTTTTTGCAGGGCGAGGGTGGGAGCGCTGATCTATTCCCCAGGGTGTTTTCTTGGCTGTGACGTGGGAGGGGGTGGGGGGAGGAGATTCTGCAGCAGAGCTGTATCCACACACAAGGTTTTGCCAGATCTGCCTCAGCTATGGGATGTGTCACCCTTCAACAGCTCTGCTGGCAGAACTCTTGTTGTGTCACCCGAGGATTAGTAAGACGTGGGAGGTACACACAGTACTCTCAGTACCCTCAAACATGCACCCAGAGGCAGAATTCAGCTGTTCATACGAAGTCAGTGTAGCTTGGGCACAGCTAATGATGAGAATGTGTGAGATTTTAGTGGATGGACTGAAGTCAGGTGAAAACCTGGCATGCAAAGTTGCTATAAGAAATGGTTGGGATCGCTTAAAGTACTCTTGTCTGAATCTTCCATTAGAGCCTATGTTCTTAATGCAACGGGAAGAAAAGCTAATCTCTCCACACTCCCATGCGTCTGCCATGGATACTTTTTGAAATGGGTGCTCTCGTGCAAAAAGCCTTAGGAACTTTCTGCTCTGCTTTTAGTTGTGCTTCTCTGTGACCGCTGACTTGTCTTAAAACCCCATTGTCTGGTTATTTTTCTCCCCCCAGGACACTCTGTTCTGTGTGGTGGCTGCATTTGGGTGCTTCTACTACTGATGCTGGTGAAGATTGCAGAGAAGAGCTCACAATCTTTTAGAGCATTTCTAGTGTGGTTTTCTTCTGTAATATGTTTTGGAGGGGAAAAAATGAGGCAAGCTACATACTCAGTTGTTCAAAGCAGCAGACCTACGGTTGTATAAAGCACACTCGCCATCCCTCCATAGAATACATGTGTTCACAGCTTCTCCTCTCTCCTCCTCGTGCTAAATGTTGCTGTGTGGCCTGTTAATAGTCTGTCATCCTTTTTAACCTTCCCTTTGTACTGTGTGCAAAAAGGGATTTATCCATCCCCACAAGCCAAGCATCTTGCTCAGTCACTAGACAGTTCGTGTCTGCAGGCATATCCAACTTCTGTCTTGAAATGGCCAATTCCTTTCTATGAGTATCTACTTGTTTCTATAATGTCTGAACTATTTATGAGAAGCACAATTATAATAAATGTAAATGTATTTATTTTACCTTTTTGCAACTCTGCTGCTCCCCACGTTTGCTCATCTCTTCCAGTGTTGTCTGGGCTGCCTCCATTCCACCCTCTACTGTCGGGCAAAATAGACTGTTTCTTATGAAATCGTGTGCCTCTCTGAACCAGTCAGTGTCTTAAGGTGCCACCCTGCCCTGCTCTACCATTTACAATAGTCTTAGATATTCAAGAGTGCTTCTTTCTCTACTGTTTCCAGTCAACTTCTAAGGCACAGAACGCCCATCTTCAACTAATCCTCAAAACCACTACCCTGTCCTCTTCTGAATCCCATGATGAGATCATGGACTTCAGTGTTGCCTAAGAACAAAAGAAAGCTAATCAATCCAGCTTACATTAATAAACCAGTTAGGTTGAGCTGATACTTATGGAAAGAAAAATGATTCACGGCAGTTAAGTCAGACATTAGCTCACACAGCTGGTTACTTTATTACAGCCTCCTCCTCCTCCTCCTCCTCCTTGTTTGCGTACTGCTTGCTATGCCGGCTTTTGGCAGCTGATTTCAAAGTAGGCCCTGATTTTGCAAACACTGACAGAGATAACTTCACTCTTGTCTGTAATTTCCCCCCACTACCAAGTAAAGCACCTGCAGTATTGTGCCTGCAGTTTAAGCATTAGATAGCTGCAGCCAAGGCTAGGAATTTTGACTAGGTTGCGCCAGTGCTGCTAGGACTTAAAGCCAGAGGTTTCTGGCTTGAGGGTCTTGCCCCTCTGCTCAAGGTCAGGCCAACTGCTGTATTTTGGGTCAGGAAGGAACTTTACGCTACAGTCAGATTGGTACGGACTGGGTGGTGGTCGCCTTCCTGCGTAGTGGGGCATGGTCTCTACCTGGGATCTCAATAAGGAGCAGGACGTTGGTTGCTGTGGTCCTCCTACTTTACCTGGGTCAGGTTTGGGTTTGATGTCTTCTGTTGTGTCAGGGTCATTGGTAGTTTTACAAAGAATTTAGATTATGGCTTTGTGTAGCATGGTTTGGATAGGGCTGATCCTGCCTCAGGCAGGGAGTTCAACTCGATGTCACCTCCGCAGCTCCCTTCCAACCCCACTTGATTCTGTGTCAAGGTGTGTGTATGCACAGTAGGATTTCAAGACATTTTAGCATTATCACAGTCTAAATTAGCCATGGTTGCTACATATAATGACAGTGGGGGTTACAACAGGTCACAATGACACTCCAAAACTTTAGGAGGCAAATGAAGAATAAAGGATCACACTAAGCTGGGGGGAGTGGTAGATATGCTGGAGGGTAGGGCTATGATTCAGAGAGACCTTGACAAATTGGAGGATTGGACTTAAAACTTAGGGTGTTCAATAAGGAAAAGTACAAAGTCCTGTACTTAGGACGGAACAGTCCCATGCATCAGTGCAGGCTGGGGGTGACGGGCTGGGCAGCAGCTCTGCAGAAAAGGACCTGGGGGGACAGAGGACAAGAAGCTGAACAGGAGCCAGCAGTGTGCCCTTGTGCCAAGAAGGCTGATAGCGTCCTGGGCTGCATTGGTAGGAGCGTTGCCAGCAAATGGAGGGAGGTGATTCTTCCCCTCTGTTCAGCACTGGTGAGGCCACATCTGGAGTGCTGTGTCCAGCTGTGGGCCCCCACTACAGAAAGGCTGTGGACAAATTGAAGAGACTCCAGCGGAGGGCAACAAAAATGTCTCAGGGGTTGGAGCACATAACTTGTGAGGAGAGGCTGAGGGAACTGCGCTTATGAGGAGGGGATTTGAGAGCAGCCTCCAACTCCCTGCAGGGGGTCTGCAAAGAGGATGGAGCTGAACTGTTCTTAGTGGTGCGGCTGACAGGACAAGGAGCAATGGGCTCAAGTTGCAGCAAGTGAAGTTGCGGTTTGATATTAGAAAAAACTTTCTCATGAGGAGGGTGGTGAAGCACTGGACCAGGTTCCCCAGAGAGGTGGTGCAGTCTCCATCCTTGGAGGTTTTTAAGACCCAGGTAGACCAAGCCTTGGCTGGGATGATGGAGTGGGGGCTGGTCCTGTTCTGAGCAGGGGTTGGGCTAGCTGGCTTGCTGAGGTCCCTTCCCACCCTCGTTGTCTGTGATTCTATGACTTGTGCATTCTGTTCCACCTTACAGCGCTGGAAATAGTATGCTACAGTGCTGGACATGACACACACCATAATTATTTTTCTTCCTCCTCTGAGTGATATCCCAAAGCAGTACCTACCTCGGCTTCATCTAGTTTGAATCTGAATACCAAATAGACTGTCACCCCATATACTTAGTTATTAACAGATCAGCACATCAGATTGTCATATGTTCCACACACTTAAGAAATGATTTTGCCTTGGCATCGCTGAGATTGCAGCTCAAGCTTTACTAACTTAAGAAAAGGAGCTTGAAGATGAGGGGGGCAAAGAAAAAATAAGACGATTCAATGAAAATACTCGCTAAAAAGCTGACGTTTAAATTCTTTGCTCCATCTTCCTGTATCAATCTGATTCATCAAGTCATCGGAAAAAAAATTTAAATAGTAATGAAACCTGGCATGTGATTATTTTGGTTTTTACTAAGGCAAGGACTGAAAAAAAAAAAGGAAGCCCTGTTTTATTTCTGACATGTATGTGCTACCCTTCCCAACAAAGGCTCAGTGCAGCTACAGAGCAATATAATACAATACGACTTGCAACAACTTACAGTGCTAACATAAAATATAAACCAACCCACCTAAACACTGTCCCAGCCTGGTCTTGCTTGTTAAATGCCTGCCCAAGCAGAAAGGTCCAGGGTGCTTCTGGAAGATATCCAGGCTCCAGCTCTGGCGGCCTCAAGGATTGAGTCCCAAGGCTGAGGAGCAACTGCTGCAAACAACCTTCCCACATGTTTTTGCCGTGCGGCCTTGGCACACTGATGGATGCTTAAACTTGCAGAAGGTTGCTCTGGGCTGACCTCAGGAGTCATGATGAGGCATAAGGGAGCAGGTGGTTTGTAGGGCCCAGGTCATTTAGGGCCGTAGAGGTCAAAACCAGCACCTTGGATTGTGCCTGGAAAGATACAGGAAGCCAGTGCAGACTGCAGTTTCTTTTTTTTTTTATTCATATATTTTGTGTTCCAGGTCAAATCAGCCAAATCATATCTATTGAGCACAAAATCATTCCAAAAACGATGTCGATTGAGCAGGCAGGACTCAGTCATTCTAACTACCTTGTCTGGTGCTGCGGCCAGTGAGCATCCTCCCTCCCAGGCTCTCCTCCTGGGATTTCAGATGCTCCCAAGTCCATCGGCAGGCATCCTACGTGCCAGCCCAAGCCCAGGTGTCTTGGGATTCAGGTGCCCCCATTTGATCTTAGCCCACGAGAGGCTGAGACGCTTGATCTGAGCCACATGCTCAAGGGCACAGAAGGTGGGTGGGTTTTTGTTGTTGTTTTAAGGACAATTTTTCATGTCCCAAGTCCAATCAGCCAGATCAGTTCCAAATCCTTTCGATCCTCCAAGAACCATATGTGGCCCTACTACCGGCAAATATCCCCCACCCCAAACTTTCCAGCCTGGGGCTTCGGATACTTCCAAATCTTTTGGCGGGCATCCTACGCGCAGGCCCGAGCCCGGAGGGTTGGGGTTTGGATGCCAGTGAGCTTCACTTGCCCTCAGCCGTGCGGCCGCAGGAGCAAGCCAAAGAGAAATCTCCATGAATGTCCATGAAGACGGCGTGTAGCCAAGAACCTCCCACTGGAAGCTGGCCAGCGGGAAGCTTGTCGGGAGTCCTGTCCACAAGCAGACGAGGGTGCAACCCTCCGCAACTCGGTGCCATCTTAATTGCATCACCTCGGTCACATTGCTAGCACGAAGGGGAGCCTTGGCTCCACCAGGATCTGCACAAAACAAGTGGCAGTCTCTTCCGGAGCGAGCACACGGCAGAGATGTGTCCCCCAGGCCGCAGTGATCAGCGCAGAGCAGGCCATGTGCTGCAGTCGGGATTGAACCCGGCAGTTTGCAGCCCCCCCTGGCAACTTTGGGCTTGTTGGCTCCTTGGTTTGCTTCCTCCCCGAATCCCTCCACGTGCCGCAGGGCGGCCCCGCACGTGGGGGCCTGCCTTTTCCCGCTGCCAGGTCTCCGAGCCGCCGCCCCACTTCCTCCCTGGGGGGGGGGGGGACTCAACCCCAAGCCCCGCCCTTCAATTAGGGCAGCCCCCAGGCCCTCCTTCAGGCCTCCTCTCGCTTCCCCTCTTGCTGCAGGTGGCCGAGGCCATGGCGGAGCGGCCGCGCAAGCACCACTGCAAGTCCAAGCGCTGCCTGCTGTGCGAGGCGCCCTTCCCGGGCACGGCGGAGGGGGAGCTGTGCCCCGAGTGCGACGCCCCGCTCCCCGTCGCCCGGCTGGACCTCGACGCCGAGTGGCGCAGCAGGCCCCTGTCCCCTGGGCCGGCGCGGGCCTCCGCCGGGGCCCCCCGCCAGGACAAGCGCCAGGCCCAGGTAGCTCCCTCCCCGCTGACGGGCACCGGTCTCCACCCCCCCACCACCACCCCTGGGTGTTATTGTAGGGCCTCCCCCCATTATTTTAGGGCTTCCCCCCATTATTGTAGGGTCTCCCCCGGGTGTTATTTTAGGGCCTCCCCCCATTATTTTAGGGCTTCCCCCCATTATTGTAGGGTCTCCCTTGGGTGTTATTTTAGGGCCTCCCCCCATTATTGTAGGGTCTCCCCTGGGTGTTATTTTAGGGCCTCCCCCTCATTATTTTAGGGCTTCCCCCCATTATTGTAGGGTCTCCCCTGGGTGTTATTTTAGGGCTTCCCCCCATTATTGTAGGGTCTCCCTTGGGTGTTATTTTAGGGCCTCCCCCCATTATTGTAGGGTCTCCCCTGGGTGTTATTTTAGGGCCTCCCCCTCATTATTTTAGGGCTTCCCCCCATTATTGTAGGGTCTCCCTTGGGTGTTATTTTAGGGCCTCCCCCCAGTGTTATTGTAGGGTCTCCCCTCGTGCGATACTGTTGTAAGGTCTTCACCCCGTGGGGTCTCCAGCCCCCCCCCCCCCGGTGTTATTTGAAGGTCTCCCGCTGGTTGTTATTGCAAGGTCTCCCCCCCGTTATTTTGGGGTCCCCCCGTTCTTGTAGGGCCCCCCAGTGTTTTTGTAGGGTCTCCCCTCGAGGTCACTGCAGGGTCCCCAGGCCCGGCCTTCACTACTAACCCCCCCCCCCCGCGGTGGCGGTGGTCGGGGGCGGAACCCGCGCGCGGTGGCGGTGACGGTTTCCGGGGGGCGGGGCGGGCGGTCCGTTCCGGCGGGCCGGGCACTTCCGGGGCGGGGCCTGCGGGCAGGAGCGGAGCGGCACACGGCAGGTCAGAGCCGGGGCCCGGGCTGGGCTGGGCTGGGCTGGGCTGGGGGGTCGGTGGCCGCCCCCCCCCCCCCGTGCTGGCACCGCTGCCACGTTGCAGCGCCGTGTCATGGGGGGGCGGTATTTGCGTTGCTGGAGCGGTGCCCCCCCCCCCGATATAGGGAGTCGCTGAAGTGAACGTGGAGGCCCGAAACAGCCGGGCCCTCGAGGTCGGGGATGGGGACTGTTCCCACCCCGACCCCGCGCTGTCGGTGGAGGGTGGTGATTCCCGATCCGGTTTAAAGGGGAGATCCCATCTTCCGGAGCGCTGTCCCGGTCCGGGCGGGCGGGCGGGGGTTCACACCGGAGATCCCGACCCCTTCGAGTCGCCTCGAGCTCTCCTGCCAAGAGGAGGGCTCGTAGGACAGCCTCGCTCCGAGGCCGAACGCGTTGCAGCCCGGCGCAGCGGGAGACGACCTCGGAGACGAAGCCCCCAGCGCTGCATCTGCCGGATGGGTTGTTACCCTTGCCGCTCTCGTCCGAGCGGAGCAAACGCCCCAGCTTCGGGGAAAGTCCCGCTCGTGGAGAGCCTGCAGACGAGCTCTTCCTTGGGGCCGTGCCCGCTCGAGTTGCTCGAACGAGTTTTTGGAGCGAACCCCAACTTGCCGCCGGACGGGGCGCTTCGAGCATTCGGGAATAAAGCGCTCGAGCCTGCGCCGGGCCGGTGGTGCAGGGGTCGCTGATAGGTCCTGGGGCTATTTTAGTCTGAGGTATAAATAGCAGGGGTGCTTTTCAGTGCAGGAGCTTCCAGATCGGCGATAAGGGCTTGTTCCACTGAGGAGGTTCGTGGAGACGGGCAGCCCTTGGCCGTGGGCCGCTCTCGTTTTAGCACCTGTTAGAGCGGGGCTTGCTCCTCTGGCGCCCGGTCCGGCCCCCTTGGAAAGCGCAGAACGGCTCCCACTGATTTCGCAGCACTGACATCAGCGGGACGCTTGCTGTTCCTAAGCCAGCCTAGACGGCGGCCTACCCGCCGAGGACGAAGGCTGCAGATGCTTTAGGCGGCTCACCGCGCGGTCGCGCCGCTCTTACAGGAGGTTTTCTCCAAGCTTTGATCTGCACCTGCTTTGCTGTAGGTTAGGCAGGAGTGAACGTGGCCCTCGGCATCGTTGCAGCTGGCACGTATCGCAACCCCCCCCCCGTAAAGCAGGGTATTTCTCAAGCTGCAAGCGAGCGCAGCCCCTTCCCCAGCAGACAGGCCCTGTCGCAGTCAGCTCCTGTAGGTAAAGCAGAGACCGAAGGGAGCCCAGCGAGAGGGAGAAAGAAGGTGGATCGACTGAGTGGAGAGGAGGAGTCGGTAGTTGTGGGGGGAAGAATCGGGGAGGTTATTGCTGTCGGTGTCAGGGCAGAACTTGGATGGTGGTTCCCTCGGCATCATCCCGTACTAGAAGAGGAGACGGTTCCTGGCCCCGCCGTAATCTTTTCTTCTGGCAGCAGAGCGTTCCCCGTGTCATAGGAGAGGGCACAATCACTCTGCGCTTCGGCTTCAGCGCAGCAAGCAGGCATCTTTCGGATTCATCCCGATGGGGGTTCCCGTTACAGTCCTCCCGCCGGTGTTGGAAAGGGGCGTGCGGGTTAGCAGCTGAGCCGATCCATCATTCTTGTGACTCGCTCCAGCCCCCTGCCGGGAAAGTTAAAAGCGTGCCCGGGAGTAAGCCAGTGATTTGTCTTCCCCAGCTGGGATTATTGTATCAGCTGTCCAGATTGTCTGCTCAGTCACCTCCTTCGTCCCTGTCAATGTGGCGTCAGCGAAGCAAGGTATCGGATCGTATGGAAGACCATCTCGGCTGATCTCCATTCATGTCCGTTAGCTTGAACCGTAGCCCAGGGTCGCTGGTGTGCGTGAGCTGGGCACTGCTTGATGAGGCAGCACCAGCGAAATGATCCCTGGTGCTGAAGTGGGGGCTGGGGGATCTTGCCTGGTGGAACAGGGGAAGCGTGTGTTCCCTGCTGCTGGTCTGTGCTGCGGGTAGCATCCCCAGGCACGCTGGTCTCTTCATAGGAAGGTCTTTTAAAGTCAGAATTACCTGCAGGCTTTGAGTCCAGCATGCACAAGTGTTTGCTGAGCCAAGGCCCCAGGTTGCACACTTTTTGAAGGGGGCTGATTGTTGCTTTCTGTAGCACGCCGGTGCTACGAATCAGTCGATCCCTTCCCAGAACGAGCATTTGCCAGAACTAACGCACCAGGACTGTAGAAGGGACTCGAGTAGCAAAGAGCGAGGGGGATCCGCTCGTTGACAGTTCAAGATTGACAGGACTTCCCAGTACCTCGGCTGGTCTGGTCTGGTCCCATAAGACGGGCTGCTGCTACTTACTGGATGATGGAAATCTCACTGCTATGGACTTTTTCCCCCTCGTGCTCCACCTGGGTTACCCCATTAACTTTGTCCTGTTAAACCTTGCGGTCTCCCTTTGCACTGTTCTGATCGGTTGCTTTCTGTTGCTGGTATTCATTGCGCCTCCTGCGCCGTTTCATTCCCTGCTACCTGGTGTGTTCCTCCAGCCCCCTGATCGCCTCAGCTTCTCTGAACTCCCTCCTTCTCTTCTGCTCTGGACCACGCATACTAGCCCAAGAACAGGCCTTGGACAGACCTCGGTCCCTTTGTGTCCGGAGGCTGCCGCACTTGCTGTCCAAAACCTCCTCAGCCATTTTTAGTCTTGATGTGACATAAGCTAGGCACATATTATTGCAGCAGGGAAGGCTGCCAAGGGCTGCCTGTCCTTATTCTGAAGCATTGCTCCATGCATTAGTTGGAAACGCTCCCAAGTGCCAGGCCAGCAGTGCTGCCCACGTGCCCCTTCTCTAGCTCTGCCTGCGGAGGCCTCCCTATCTGATCTGACTGGTGATTGCACAGGAGGGTCATGGGGCACCACAGCTCTGACATAATCGAGACGCTGTTAAATGCTTCAGATGGGGGAAGGGGAGTAGGAGAAAAGGTTGCCTGTGACGTGGCCTGTTCTCTGCTGCATGGCGTGTTGGCCTGCCAGCCAGAGCCGAGACACACCCAGTATCTGTCCCAGCACACCTGTGGCATGTGGGTGGGGAGGATTTCTCAATCCACAGAGCACTAGGATTTGACAGGCCTTTACCGGCAGGTGTCTGATCAGCTTCTCTGACCGAAGGCAGCACAGAAGTGCAAGCTGGGAGCCTGCCCCCCTTTTCATGGGCACATCATGGAGGAAGTCGGGCTCTGTCGGTCCCACCGTTAGCAGCTCCCCGCTTTTAACTCTAGTGGGAGCTGGAGTGGGATTTTTCCCTTGTCGCCCTCGTGTGCCAAGGTGTAAGTAGAGCACGAGCCATAAGTTAGTGACTTGGGCAGCTGAGAGCCAGCTGCTGCTTCCCTGGTCAAGGGTGAGTTCACGAGCAGGTCTTTTCCTCCTTGTTTCCCTGTTTAAAGTGGCTGCTTCTCCCTTTGGGCTTCAAGGGGAAACCCAGCTTCGTCCGCCAGCTGTCTGTGGGGGTGGGGGTGCAGAGGAGGGGAAGTGCATCCTCTTTCATTGAAACTAGAAGTGGGAAATTGTGCAACGTTCCACGTGGACCGGGCAGCTCTGAATCCGGCCTGTCATGCAGGTGCCAAAATAGCCTCGTTCGCCTCTCGCTAATGATGGGAAGTAAAGCCGTAGGTTGCTGGCTAGAGGGTCTTGCCCCTCTGCTCAGGCTCAAACCGACACCATATTTGGGGTCAGGAAGGTATTTCACCCCGTGGTCAGACTGGTACAGACTGGGGGGCAGAGGCTCGCGTTCCTCTGTAGTGAGGGGCATGGTCTCTACCTGGGATCTCTGGCGCATATGTTGATATCCTTTTATAGAAGCAGGACGTTGGCTGTCATGAGAGTTTCTCTCCAGCCTGCTGATTCTTAGACACTCAGTTTAATGCAACTGTGAGCTGCTTTACAGGGAGCCGTGATTCAGCATTCCCTTCAAGCACCGTTTGTCAAGATGCTCTAACAGCCGATGCCAAATACACGGGCTGAGCCCTGTGTTTAGATGGCTGTGTCTTTGGGCTGACCTTCTGCATCCGGTGCCCCTTATTGACCAGTCTTTCAGCGCTCCCTCAGAGAAGTATCAGATACTTCTATTCCTCTTTTGTATCTTTCTTCTAGGTCTCTCCAGCCGACGTACCAGGCACGTCCAAGAAGATGGAGGCACCAACCTCATCCAGGCTGAATTCCCGGAAGAGAAGAAAAGAAGGCCCAGGACCCAACGGAGCAGCAGAGCTGGATGGAATCCCAGCAAAAATGTCCCGCCGCGCCTTCGTAAGCGAGTAGTTAAATTGGGGGTGGGGAGCAGGGTGAGTGGCACAGAAGCTGCAGTATTGATCAGAGCCAAGTAAAATGTTCTGTGTCTGGAGAAGACAAGGAGGGAAGCAGTGTTGGTATTTGCTTCTTGCAAAGCAAGCATGACAGCTTTGCTCCATCACCCCCCTCCCACCCTCCCCACCTAGCTTTGTGCTTTGACTGGTCCCCCAGGACTAGTGCATGCTTTCCCGGGGGCCTCAGACCACTCCTTAGGGCCGTACAGGGACAGGTGTTGCCGCTTGTCCCTTGCAGGACTAATGCTAGAGCAGGGATGTATTAGGAGCTCTGCAGGATGTAACTGTGGCAACCCTGATCAAACTATGGACCGCATAACAACACTCTGCCCTCGATACAGATGTGACAGTGACTTTGCAGAGATGCATTCCCTTTCCTCAAGAGCATTAGACTGATTAACTCATCCTAAACTGCATCAAGTCAGCCATGCAAAAGAAGAAGAAGGGGTAATCTTTTGTTCCCTGCTATGGACCAGTCAAGGGAGTTTTTCCCTGAGGGCTCAGCAGCTCCGCCTCCTGGCACTGTTCCTCTACTGATGCACACCGTCATGGTTCCAGTGAGCTCAGTGGAGCTGTTATGAGTCATAGAAGTGGATCTGCCCCTGGGCTGCACTCGAGCTTTTCCATTGACTTGGGGCATAAGTTAACCTCACCTTTGCTCAGCTCCCTCCCTCCTAAGGATTCATAGATTCACAGATGTTAGGGACTGGAAGGGACCTTACAAGATCATCGGGTCCAGCTCCCCTGCAGTTGGCCAGGAAAGACTGCTGGGATCAGATGACCCCAGCAAGGTGGGCATCAAGATGCTTTTTGAAAATCTGTATAGAGAGCAGATAATCACCCCCAGGGCCTGCCTGGAGGATTAGCTTCAGCAAATCCCTTGAAGGCGTTTTGCATAAAACTTTTTTAGGGACACAGCTGATTACTTCACCGCTGTGACATCAGAGTTCCCTCGCCATGCTGGGTAACATGCTCACCTGGGGAGGGGGCTTTGCGAGCTTCTCTTCTCTCTCTGCTTGTTTAGAGTTTGCGGGAGCCGGCCCCCTTCTCGGATGAGATCGAAATCGATTACAGCAAGCCATACGCCAGGGTGACATTCGAGGAGGCGCTGAGAGGAACCCCGTGTGAGTAACCCCCATTGCAGACCGATGCTCTAACTCGGCATATCTGATTTCTCCTGCCCCCAACTCAGCCTTAGTTGTGGCAGGGGAGCATTCTCCTGGGCTGGGTAGCCCTACTCACCCTAGTGATTAAGACAGCTGTTGTTACTAGGATTACACCACTGCCTACACCTGTCGCTGAAACAGGTGCCTCATTCTTCCCACAGTGAGGTCACTTGTCATCCAACTAACTTGCGGTCTCAGTAAACACTTCCAACCACCTGCTTGAGTCCCTTCAAAGCCAGAGACCACTGCAAAAAAGCGTCAGGGCTAAGCATCTTTTGTACACTAGGACCAGGGGTAGCTGAGAGCACCACCAGTCACAGAGACAGGAGGCATTTACAAGAAAAATAGCCTGACCTGAGCAAGTGACTCCAAGAGCCAGCCCCAACACAAGGTCAGCATCCCAGCTGGCTCTTGGAAATGCTCAGTGAAATGCAGCACGGCCTTTGAAGGAATTTCAGTGAGCTCAACAGGTCAGCCCCTCGGGACAAAAGTAGTGCTCCTTTTACAGTCAGTTTTCCCAGTAGAACTGAGCCAGTGAGAGAGGAACAAGGTCTAGACAAGTGGTTTACTTCACGCGGTGTTGGCAACCCCTACAGGGGGCATCAATCCTCCCCCCTGTCTTACCAGCCCATCTCAGAGACACCTTTACCACCATAATGAAAATGCTAAAACCCCTGCACCTCTTTCAATAAACAGCAACAGAGCAACTAGCAGCAAGCTTAGTCCCGTTGTGACATGTGAAGACCCAGCTAGCCGTCTCCCGAAGGAATTTCTGAAAGTCCCAGCACCTTACACAAGAACAGAGGTTCCAGCCTTTGCCCTCTGGAAACCTGCCTGGTCACTTGATGCTGATGGTTGCCTCTGTCCAAGGAAAGCTCTGGTCTGCCCTGGCTTAGGGCAGGGAGTGATCCAACAGATCCAGCAGCCTAGGAGTACTGTGCCTAGCTGCTTCCCATGATCCCCCAGCTGGGTTTTACCATACAACCTTGCACACCACGGAAGCAGGCAGTTTAAGAATTGACTCCATAGCAGCCCCCTCTGGCTGATTTTAGGAGTCCTGTTAAGTGGGTTCAAAAGAGACTTGGCCCATCTTCTGGAGCCCAAAGATGTGGATGTTATCGTGAGCTTCCACCTCCAGGCGTATGGAAGTGAACTGAAGCAGGTGGGAAGTTGGGAAGGTCCTGAGGCTTCATCCTGGGAAGTTCATAAACAACTCTGACATCTCCAACAAGCCAGCCTGAGTAGCCAGGTACTGAGCAGGATGTCGCTGTTGCATTTTGATTTTCCAGGGGCTGAGGGGTTTGCCGTCTGCATGTCCCCGGCGTTCCTTTTACACCAGGTTCCTTTTACGTCATTGCCCCCACGCCACGCACTGGCCACACGCGTGCCGGCCCAGGTTCACATTCAAACAGTCATTTCTGTAGTGACAGCCCTTGCTAGATCTTTCCAGCTGGGAAGCCAAGCCCATGCAGTAAGGTATGACTAAAAACTGCTGCCCCTGGCCTGCTTGCTCATAACTGCCCATCTCTTTCTGTGTTCAGTGGATCGGCCGGTCAGGGTCTACGCTGATGGGATATTCGACTTGTTTCACTCCGGACATGCCCGGGCTTTGATGCAAGCTAAGAACCTCTTCCCCAACACATACCTCATTGTGGGAGGTAAGGCGAGATCTGTTACCTTGAGAAGACCTTACTGCATCTTCCCTGTCCTTCTCCAGCAGGTGACACCCTGCTTTGGGCTCTCTGCCTCAAAGGACAGTCACGTGGCAGTGCCTCGCCCTTCAGCTTTGAGTTCAGCTCAGCACAGCGTGTGCGTGGGACACTGAGGCAAATAGTAGGCCTGAACATAAAGATTAAATCCTGAAATTGTGAAATTGTTTCTGGGAGGGAAAGACTCTCTGTTCCAACTGAGTTCATTGAACCTGTCATCTCAGTATTGCATGCCAAGTGCTAGGCAGAGCTTAGCTGCTGAATACTGAGCCATAAAAAGAGGCATTCGGCTACTATCTGTAAACCAGGAGCAGCAGAGGAGGGAGGAACTGTTTCTGTACATGTAGCTGAGCCAACGTGGGATGAGTTTTACTGTGAGAGTCAGTCCTAGCGTTCTGCTGGCTTCAACTTGTGATGGTTTTGGAGTTCATAGAACCATAGAGGAATGGGGCTGGAAGGGACCTCCAGAGGTCACATCTAATCCAACCCCCTGCCTGAGGCAGGATCAGCCCTGTCCAAACCATCGTGTACAAATCCATTGTCCAACCTCTTAGTAAAACTACTATCAACTCTGATACAACACAAGATCTGACACCCAAACCTGCCACAGGTAAAGCAGGGGGACCACAGCAGCTAGTGTCCTGCTTCTATGAAAGGTTATTAACATATGCTTAAGAAGCTCCAGGTAGAGGCTGTGCCCCCCACTACAGAGGAAGGGAACCTTCCCCCCCCAAATACCAGTCTGACACTAATTGGGTAAAATTCCTTCCTGACCCCAAATATGGTGATTGCTCCAACCCTGAGTAGAGGGGGGAGACTCCCGAGCCAGGAACCTCCAGCTTTAAGTCACAGCAGCAGCACTGGCACAGCCCAGGCAAAATCCCCAGCCTGGGCTGCAGCCAAAACCTAGTGCCCCTGAGGAAGGCAAAAACCCAGGCACATGTAGCAGAAAGGTGGGGAGGGGGCAACCAGCAATGGAAAATCCCCATGGTAGAACATAGGCATTGCTACACCTGGATCATCCCCGACCAGGGGCTGGCTATCCAGCACCTCCAGCAATGGAGAGTCCACAACTTTCTTAGGGATCTTCATAGTTTCATAGTAGCTAGGGTCAGGATAGACCTGAACAGATCATCTAGCCTGACCCCCTGCCACCGGCAGGAATGAATGCTGGGTTCACAAGACCCCAGACAGGTGATCATCCGACCTCCTCTTGAATTTGCCCAAGGTAGGGCAAGGACCACTTCCCTATTCCACTGTGTCACTGTTCTAACGGTGAGGTTTTTTTTTCCTGAGATTCAGTCTAAATTGGGGATTGGGGTAGATGAGATGTCTGTGGGCTGCCTGATCCATCATCTGAGGTGTCTTAATAGCTGCTGACTGGTCTACTTGGACACTAACTGGACTTAGAGCCCAGAATTTCTCTAACGAGGATGCCCTTGACCCGATCCAGCCTCCTTGAGTGGTGCCAAGGACTTCAGAATGGGAGTCTCCACCAGTAAGGAGCACCAATGGGGACTTCAGCAGGAGGACTCAGCCAGGCCACCACTTCAGGAGGAAAAGAAGCCATTGCTTCTGGCTTGTTGCTGTGGCATTGGCCACTGGCCCCCAGCCATGAACACAGCCATATCTGCCAAAGGGGCCTGTGTATCCTCCTTTCTCCTGGTTAACCACCACAGGGCAGGAATGCAACAGCCTCTTAAGTTTTTCTGTCTAGAAGTAACCTCAAGTCAGCCTGTTGGTCCTTCAGCACAAGCACATCTGAGCTGGTAAGACCACTGGCTCATCTTTTGAACCACGTAGCAGCTTCTTGAAGCTGAAGACACCCATACGAATCTTAGCAACCATCCTACAGGACTCTCTTTGTTCAGGGGGTTTCTTTTCCATTTTTTTGGTGTCAGTCGAGGGCTGCCCTTACCATAGCATTCTTACACTTTTCTTTTCTTTTCTTTTCTTTTTTTGCTATAATCGATGGCAGGAAATGACTGTGTACGTGGGCTTAAAAGCTACAAAATATATTAAAGTGGCATCTATAGAATAATTACTCAGATACATAAAGCAGACCACAGTTAAGCCACCTTGCTGTCTGGCAGATTGCACGCCCACATGTTTCAAAAGTTGCCTGTTCATCCCAAGAAGTGAAGCATTCGTCATTTGGGTTTGAAACCTGCACTGACTTGAATCCTAGCAGAATGCTGGATGCAGCTTCGTTGTGGGGCTGCTGGGGACCGATGAGATCGGAGGGATGTTTAATAGGTGTACAAGCAGCTGGTTTGTGGCTGGGGGGTGGCAATATGTGGGTTACTTCGGGATCTGATCACTCAAGAGTAGGAGTGCACCAATAAAGATTTTCTTGGCTAATACCGGTAGCCAATTATTAACCAGCCGTATCAGCCAATACTGATCTGATAACTGATTTGGTTACATGTGATGCTGGAGGCTGCTGGAGCACGTCAAATGAAAAAAAAGGTTTATTTATACCAGTACTTTAAAATGTACTGACATAAATAAACCTTTTTCTTTTTTGGTTTATATAATGCCCCCCTGTACCCTGTGGGCAAGCCACCCGTGGCTCTGTCCCACTCCCTGCCCTGGCCCCAGGTCCCAAGCACCACCCTGGCTGGGCAGCACCTCCTACCCCTGCCCCTTGCCCACTCCCTCCCTCATCATGGGGGCCTCAATCTGCCCCCACCTCCCACACACCCACCCCCCTTTCCTCCACCACACCCCTTCCCATCTTATAGACTTACCTGCAGGGAGCCGCTCTCCATGCTGCCTGGCTGTTTTCCTGGCCGCCTGCTCGCGTGAGGCTGTGCACATGAACACGATGCCTTCTGCGTCTCGCTCCCAGCAACCCCAAGCAGGACCCCTCGCAGGCTAGAATGCTGCCTGCCTGCAAGGGGAAACCTGCCGTTTCCTAAGGGAACCCAAGCATCTAGGGGCCCTGGCCCCGTGGGGGAGAAGGAAACCAGGTGTCTGGGGGCCCCGGTCAGAAGGCATGATTAATTATATTTATCGGAGAGCATTATCAGCTCCAGTGGCCAAAAGAGCCAGTAGCAAATAATGTAAATTTCCCTTTTATCGGTGCCAATCCGATACGCAACCAATATATCAGTGCATCTCTACTGAAGAGAACTCCTTCCTTCTCAGAACTGTGCGCAGAGCTTTCAATGAGAGGTTGGTTTGTTTTGGCACAGTTGAATCAACCTGGCAGTGAGACCACCTCCTTGGCTGTTGGCTTTATTTTTAGCCTTGTGTATTGATCACCACCAGACTCTTCTGAGGGTTTGGCATCGAGAACCTAGTAAGTTAGAGGACCAGTTCCTCCCAGTGAGCCAGTGGAATTGGTTGGAGAAGCCCCTTTGGCTCTTTTCTGTCTTCTGTCCCCTCCAACCATCCCTCCTCCCCACACCAATGCTGTGTTGTTTGGAGAGGAGACCTGGATGGGCGTCCTGATCCACCATTGCCTCCAGTGCCGCTCAGGCTGTGCCTGGTGGGATGCAAGCACCAGCTGTCTCAGGGTGCAGAGAGGCAGGCGGTGGGCTCTGGGATGAGGGCAATGTGTTTAGCTAACCTTCCCGGCAACGCGCCGTTCTCCACAGTGTGCAGTGACGAGCTGACCCACAACTTCAAGGGCTTCACGGTGATGAACGAGAATGAGCGGTACGACGCAGTACAGCACTGCCGCTACGTGGACGAGGTGGTGAGGAACGCGCCGTGGACGCTGACCCCTGAGTTCCTGAAAGAGCACAGGGTAAGGCACAGCCTGCAGTAGCCACAAGCTTTGTTGGGACTAGGTGCCAGCTGGCTGCAGGAAGGGCCTGGGCAGGGGGGCTGTCGCACTTCCCTGGGAGCATTGTTCCCAAAGCAGCCCTTTTCCATTTAAAATCCTGTGTCGGATCCAAGGCATGTTTATTTCTGAAGCAGTTAGGAACACAACCAGAATTAGCTTGGAATGGCAGGTGCTGCTGCCATCTGGGCACTGGCTTGGCAAGGAGGTGAGAAGCCTGAAGGTCACAGATAGAGCTAATCTGTCCTGGGCTCTGCTTTGTCGTTGGGCAGAAACAAAGGGTCACCTGAGGTAGCAGGAGGTGACTGTAAAGCAAACAGCAGCGAGATTCTGGGTCTGGAGGGACAAAAGTCTCAGGTTGATTTAAAAATTCCTGGGTCTGAAGGGATAAAAGCCTCAGGTGGACTTAAAAGGAGGCGGGTGATTTTTATTGCATGTGTTAATGCAGATGGAGATCAAGGCAGTTCACCATCCTGCCTCAGGCTGCATGCTGACATGGGCCCAGCACCCACAGGGATTTTTAGCCAGCCACACTAGGCTCCCTGCTGGCAACGGGCCCTGTCTGGGTCAACCCGCTCTCTGTGCCAGCATCTCTGACGCATTTCCTGGTTCAGGGTTTCTTTCTGACACTCGGCCTGCAATAGGGTCAGTCAGGAGGACTGGGCTGTCAAGGGCTAAACTCAGTCTTTAGGAAAGCCCTTTGCAGGTCCCTGTTTTGGAACACACCTACCTGTGCTCCGGCAACATGCACTAACATCCTGACCATTGCTTTTCTCTACAAACGAACAGCTCCTCATGGGGTCTGGGAGAGTTCACCCCAACGTTTTTCTCCCCTTTCTAACTTCCAGATCGATTTTGTTGCCCATGATGACATCCCGTATTCCTCTGCGGGCAGCGACGATGTCTACAAGCACATCAAAGATGCAGGTGAGCCCTAAGACACACCACTGACCTGTCACTGTTGGCACCTGCTCCTGGAAAGCACTGCTATAACCAGTGCCCACTACTGCCAAGCATGGCATGGATGGCTGAGGTCACCTCTCCCTAGGCTCCTCCACTGCTCCCATTGCTAGGGCCATGCCAGGTGCTCCTTTCCAGGGCAGTGGGGAGGAAGCCCATGCAGTGACAGACTGAGAAACCAGAAGCCTTTGCTCTCCCTGGCTACAGCCCAGCACTCTTCTTACCAGGCCTGAAATGCTGCACTTAGCATATCCCATGGGTAAAGTCTGCATGCCTGAGATTTAGTAGGACCTGGATTCTTCACTAGGGCAGGTTCCTGGCCCTTGCCATGAACTTGGGGGTTTGCAAACTAGCTGGAGTAGATGTAGCTGCAGCAACATCCCATCTGGAACTGTTTTGTCAAATCCTTAATTTGTCAAATGAAGCAGTTTGCAAACAACCCGGGTATAAAAAATCTAGGTTCTACTGTTCAGCTGAGAACAAAATGAACTGCCTGTTGTTGTACGCGTGGGTCTCATCCATTGTGCCACGGTCTAGAGATAACCGGTCCTCCTCATCTCTTGGTTGAGGACAGTCAAAAGGAGGGTCTTTGTACCTGTTGAGTTTAAATGGAACTTTTCCCTCTTGCATTGTGGGACCTTCTCACTCTGCCACAGTGACCAGTGTTCATTTGAGCTCAAACAAAAGTGCTTTCCTCTTACATTCAGTCTGTTGTCCTTTGTCCCTTAACAGACCAGCATCCATGAGGTCAGTGCAGGAGAAGCCTCCATTAAAAGACATCTCTGATAGCAGCAAAGAGAACCGAGCGAAGTGCGACAGCCCCGCACAAAATGCCCTTCGAACTGAAAGTTCCCCTTCCCTGATTCCCATCCTTGGTACAAAAGTGCCTTCATATTCAGAGCCCATCTTTGCAATCAGCCTGATACTAAATAACCACTGGTTTGAGAGGTGTAGAATCCGAGATCCCTTTCTAGGCACACTACTTGCCACACGCGCAGGCCCAGTGGCTGGCTCGCTGCCCGCTAAGCAGGGGAGCCTTTTTTTTTTTTTTGCAGAAAGGAGCACAGAGCGTTGGCTGCAGCCTGATGGATCCTTACGTAGGCATGCGTGGTCCTGCAGTGTTGCGGGCAGATTTCTGCCAGATCATTGAAGGCTGTCTGAAGACACCGGCCTTAACAACACCATAAAGGGAGAACCTGCATGCATATGCGAGTCCCTTTCCCCAAGTAGGAGAAAGCCAGTGAAAAGTCACCTTCTGCTTGTAGTCTGTGACCATGGCCCTATCATAGACCGATCCTCGTGCTGTTGTAGAGCACCACAGACTTAGCGGAACTCTGCAGAAGGAGGGGTCTGCCAGGGCAGTTTTGGAGTGGGGCCCAGGGCTATTACTGAGCTGATTTCCATAGCCTTAAAATCCAGAAGGGGCCATTGGTGGTCATCCAGTCATACCTGCAGCATAGCAGAGTCCCTAGGACAGCCCTGAGTCCATTCCTGCCTCCAGCTGCTTCTGGTCTCTCTCTCTTATTTCAGCCTTGGAGATTCTTTTAGGTTTTTTCAAAATCATAGGTCCATCTATGGAGACCAGTCTTCAGCAGCTAGGGTTTCAGCTTTAGTTAAGCAAAAAAAAGGGAGGGTGTATCAGCTGAAGACTCACCTCTGTCCCTGCTCCTTGCAGCCTTAACTGTGGAAAAATATTTTCTTTCCTTCATTCTGCCTTTCAAAAACAAGGTAAATGTTATATTCTGGGGCATGTGGTATGAGAGATGTGGTATTTGCACCTAGCAGCCAAAAGTCCAACAACCCGTGATCAAAGCTTTCTTCCCCATATAGGTGCCGATAAACTGCAGCCAGATTTCATACACATGCACACAGACACCATGACCCATCTCTTGGATGAGGTGAAATAGCTTGAGCCCTGGAGCCTTTCTCTGAGGCAGATTTTCCCATCCTTTGCTCATTTTTGCAACTCTCTGAGGCCCGCTCTGTCTCTTCAGTTGCCTTCTAGAAGTTTGAATCCCAGGCTTGGGGATGGGTATCAAGTAAAAGGCCAACTGGAAAATGAGCAGTTAAAGAGGGTGATAGAAGTGAGAGTCTGTGAAATGCTGCAGCAGTCTGTCGCGGCTGCCCGCTGAGCTCCAGCTGTCCCGGTTTCTGTCTCCCTGGCATAGGCATGTTTGCTCCCACCCAAAGGACGGAGGGGATCTCCACGTCGGATATCATCACCCGTATCGTGCGGGACTATGACGTCTACGCCCGGCGGAACCTGCAGAGGGGCTACACGGCCAAGGAGCTCAACGTCAGCTTTATCAATGTGAGTCGGAGCACGTTGCAGCGTGAGCTGCCCCAGATCAAAGGCTGTGTGGCTGCGCCTTTGAGTAGCATGGAGCTTAGTGGGAGCCATATCCTGCTGAGCCCTGCAGGCACTGTCGCGGTCCAAGGGAACTGCAATAACTCCACCAAGCTAAAGAGTCCATCTTCTCCAGGGCCCTTGTGGGTTTTTTAATGCTGTAACACCTGCTCCGATTTTGTCCCCTTGGAAAGTCAGCATAGGGGAGAGAGAGCTTCTGGATAAGGAGAGCAGTGGAAATAACTGAGGTCACGGCACTGCTTTCATTCCCTGAGAAACGTAGCTGCATAAAACAGGCACTGGCTTCCAGCCTGTGCCAGGGGAGACGGGGCTTGCACATTTGACTGAAGCTTCGTCTGTTTATTCCCAGCTGGGGGCTGTGCGGGTGTTGAGTCCCCTGGGGCTGTGAGGGAAGGGAAGCACCTCCCAGGGGGCTGTTTTGTTGTTGCCAGCACACGGCTTTCACCCGGTTCAGTCCTGACAAGGGAAACCAGCAGTGTGTTATTCCCCAGGGCGGGGGCAGGATCCACTTGCTTCTGCTGTCACAACCATTCCCCCTCAGTCCTGCGGGACCAGCCCGGCTCTGAAGGGGTGGGCGAGGCTGAGTCTGTACTGACTAACTTCTCTATCAACCAGCAGGGCTGGGCGTTCAAGTGGTAGGTTGTGTGTTTCCATTCCAGTGGCTGGGACGCCTCTGGCGCCATCTCGTATATGGAGACAATCTGATGTAGAAACACAGAGCTGGCGGCTTATGGTGCCATTGTCAGAGTCTCTCTCCTCGTTATAATCTCCCCTTGTCTGCCTGCAAAGAGCGTCCAGCAAGCAGGCTTATGCCCATCCCTGTGATCCCCAGAGGAGATCTCTAAAACAGATCAGGTGCCAAAGTAGATCTGTTTGCCCCTTCCTGCAGATACCATCGGCGGTACATTCTGATCCGTATGTCACGTAGTCTGTATTTTCCTCCTCATTTGTTGCTCACGGACCTTGATTTACCTTAGACTCTGAACTGCTCTGCAGGTCTCCTCTGCTGTCTCTGGGACTGGCGTTTCCAGAGTCTTTCAGACTTACTCTGCAGCTGCCCTGTAGGGTAAGGAAGGAACCAGGTGAAGAGGAGGAAAGGCTGAGATCCAGGAGCCACTGTTGAGCAAACCCAGGCGCTCTAGGTCCGAGTGACAGTTCCCTTGCAGAATGGTGTGTGGGGAAACGTGATTGCTAATTTTCCTAATGCCCCTGCTTGCGTCCGCAGGAGAAGAGGTACCATCTGCAGGAGCGCGTGGACAAGGTGAAGAAGCGGGTGAAGGACGTGGAGGAGAAATCCAAGGAGTTTGTGCAGAAGGTGGAGGAGAAGAGCATCGACCTCATTCAGAAATGGGAGGAGAAGTCCCGGGAGTTCATTGGCAACTTCCTGGAGATGTTTGGCCCTGAAGGAGCACTGGTAATAAGGATGGGGGGAAGGGGAGGGGAGGGAAGGGGTTAGAATTGCAGATGGCTTTCTGGCTGGTCATAGTGCTTCCCAGACCACAGCCTGGCAGAGCAGTGACCTACAGTTAACCCAGCGCAGGTATGGTGTAGGCCTCTGTCCCCAGGTATGCCCAGCACACACCTTTAATGGGGACGCTAGCAGATCCCTGGATGACCACTAAGGCTCCAGTTCTTGTGGTAACTTCCCATCACTGCTGTCCCCGAGTGGGCTTGAACTGAAGGCCCAGAGGCAAGATTTTTATGTACAGGTACCTGGCGCCATAGGGGTCCAGCCGCATGCCACCAGTGCCTGCCAGGAGCAGTCTGCTTCAAAGGAGTTGAACCTGTATAAAACGTCCTCAGGCCCACAGCTCCACTGAGGGTCTTGCATAGACTTCCTACTGCAGCCTGACATTGTGGTGGGACAGGGCAGCGCCCAGCGTGGTGCACGAGCTGTCTCTCGTGGCATGACACCCCCGACCCACATCTGTAACCTTGCTCCTGTGTGCCTCCTCTCCCCAGAAACACATGCTGAAGGAAGGCAAGGGCCGGATGCTGCAGGCCATCAGCCCCCGGCAGAGCCCCAGCAGCAGCCCGACGCACGACCGGTCCCCGTCCCCCTCCTTCCGCTGGCCCTTCTCCGCCAAGACCCCGCCAGCCTCACCAGCCAACCGCGCCAGGAACGAGGCCGCCATTACCTATGACATCAGCGAGGACGAGGAGGATTAAGTGGCCGGCGGGGGCTGGCCGCCCGTCATGCCTCGTCCGATCCCAACTCTAACCCCAACGGGGGCTTCACAGCTGAGCAAGAGCGCGATAGGCACAGGCGGGGCTGATGGCAGGTGGGGGCTTCGCCCGCTCTGAGCAAGGGCTGCTGCCCTGGAAGCACATTCTCACCTCCCTGTGCCCCTTTTTATTGTTTACGTCCCAGTGGTTTCCAGGGGGAAAGATTTTATTTAAAGAGAAAAAAATAAGGGTATTCTTTTAATCACAGGCTAGCTCTAGGGCTTGCCCCTGTTAACCTCTGCTGGGCGTGGCGGGCATGGGGAGAAGATCAGGGGTCTCTTCTCTGACCCACCGCAGTCTTCTGTTGCCCGACTGGGAAGCAGCCGGCTTGGCTGCTGAGTCCCTTGAGTCGTGGCTGTCCACGGTCCTCAGCCTGGGAGACGGTGCTGGGAGCAGGAGCGTGGGGGAAATGCTCTCTTTTTTTAATTGTGTAGAGATGTCTGTGCTGCGCCAGGAACTCCCCAGGTCTCAGAAAAGCTCTCGCTTCTCTTAGCTGCGGTTCCCAGCCTGTCCTAGTCACGTGGCACAGAGGTCTGAGCCCTCTCACGGTGCCTCTTGTGCGGGGACAGCGCCAGGTTAGAAGACGCTGCAGGACAGACGTGGCCGCATGCTCTAGCATAGCACAAGCCTAGTCAGCGCTGCTTTCGCTGTTCGAAGGCTGGCTGCAGAAGCCAGGGGGGAAAGGCCTTTGGGGATTGTTTAATCAGGCAGGTCTCTGGGAGGATTGCTGAATCCCAAGCTAAGAACTTTTTCTGACCCCTGCCCTGCCATTGTGAGAAGAGCATTAATTTTTCTCCCAGGACACCCGCTGTGTCGTCTTGTGTGCGCGTGAGCCCAGCTAGAAGTTGCAAGCTGTTTGCTTCTGCCTTCCCCCCTCCCTCGTGTGTCTGTGTGTTTAAATTGCCGCGTGCGGAGAGGCAGGGATTTGGGAGCCATCTTTCATACCTGCGTGATGAAGCCACAGCTGTAAAAAAAGCCCTTGGGCTGGCGAGGGGCCGTTCTCTGACATAAGAGAGGTGCAGGGCGCGTTTTCTCCCAGCGGCAGCTTCGTATCAATGTTAAATCAGCAGCACCTTAAATGCAGGTGCGTCACCTCCCGACTGCTTTGCAGGGGCCCCAAAATAGCCTCAGAGCAAACCACTCCTCTTCGGGTTTTAATTGCTCGGCCCCAACCCGCTCGCTGCCCAGTCTGGTCCCGTGACGTATTGCCATCAAGCGCGTAATAAACGTCTGTGTTGAGCTTTGAATGTCCCTTGCTACTTAGCAGCATCTGTAGCGGTGCCATCTGCGAGCTCCCATGGGGGTGACTTGGGCAGGTAGGTCGTGGTCCCAGCAGGCTTCTCTCTAAACCGGGAGCCATCTGGCGGGAGCGGAGTCAGCTGTGAATCTCCTATGTGTGTGTGTTTTTTCTGCTGGTGTTTGTCCTAGCATCTCCCATTCAGAAAGAGTTCCCTGAGCAGAGTGCCCTGGTGCTGGGGAGCTGATGATGAGGCCAGGGCAGAGTCTCAAGAGCCAAGGGACAGGCGTTCTCCAAATCTGGGGTGACTGGTCCAAGGAAATGACAGACAGCCACTAGAGCCGTTGTCCGCAGAAAGAAGCTTCTGTCGAACCTGACCATCCCCGTCTTCAAAGGGGCTAGCCTTCCTCCATCTGTCAAGCTGTTCTTCGTGCTGCTGTTGTGAAGGCTTCGTATGGACGGTTCCTCCCCACCGTGTTGGGTCAGACACACGCACATGTGCACCTTCGTCCATGTATTTCCACTGAAGCAAGGGAAAGCTTTTGGCTGCCTGAAACACCAGCTGGATTTCGCGCTTGGGCACGTGCCGAGCTGCTGCAGGGGAGCCGTCGCTTTGTTTCCAGCCACAAGATGGAAGGAAGCACGTTATTTTTTCATTCTTCGGTATCTGCGTGACCGAAGAGCACAGGGTGTTTAATGCCGACGTATTTCCCCCCGCTCCGTTAGTAGACACTAGAGTCCATAGGTGATATCGCCAGCTGATCGCACAATTCGGGGGTCAGGCAGCTTAGGGCCTGGCCATCACCGTAGGCACAGTGTGAGCAGCAGTATTCTTTCACTACTGGTGAGTGTTTCTGATGTCAACCCACTCCCAAGGCAGCCCACAAGTGGTCCGGCCTCTGCAAGGCCCTGTGTGCCCAGGATCCGCACAGAGCTGGATTTAACAAAGCCATTGGTCGCCAACACCCCTCGCTCCCCCTTTGCGCTTTGCACATGGAGATGGACGCTCAGCTCCCCATGCTTATTGTGGCACGTGCTGAAACAGCATCATCTCACTGTTTGCCTGGCACCTTTCACGTGTGGTGCTGTGAGAAGGGGAGAGGCAACAGTCTCGCTGTGGCAAAACCTGCAATGCACTGAGCTGCAGAAGAGACAGGCTGGGTTTCCCACTGTGTTACCTCGTACAGTTTGTTCAGCGCCATTCAAGCTCTACCTTGCCTGCACACGGCCTCTTCCACAGCACATCACACGAGGCTGGTTAGCCGAACACTACAGAGTGGCAAGGGAGGAGGAGGCTCCAGATAGGCGCCCTGCAACGGAGAGCCTCTGCAGTATTCAGATGGAAAGTAGTGCTATGTCACCCATAGGAGTCCCTTGCTGCAACAGCACAAGAGGACAGCGTCGGGCCAGCCCTGATCCGCAGCCCAAGGCCGTCAGCTTTGAAAGCAAACCCTCGCAAATGGTTTTCAGGTGGGCAGGAAGGATAGGAACGGCAGATGGTTGAACTGAACTGAAGGCGAAATGGCTTCAGCTCTACGGCTGTGATCTTTTGACACTCAGTGGCATGTAGGTTGGGTTTCAGAAGAAGGCTGGCTCTGGAAGCTGGATGAAAGAAAGCAGAATACATCTGTCCTCTGTTAATCTCTCACAGGGACCCCAGACCCGAGCCCTGGGAGGCTCCATCCCGTTCCTCCAAGCACCCGTCGGTAGGGTTTACGGTCCAGGGTGTGTTTTTCTCCTGCCTCCTCGGTGACCGTCCCCTTCTCCGTCCCGGTATATCTGGAACACGCACAAGGGGGGATCATTCTGTGGGGAGCCCAGATGCAGCCCCTGCTCGTTGGTGCAGGAGACTTCCTCGGTGGACGTACTGCCCGCCTTGAACGTGGCCCCCGGGCCTGGCTTGTCCCTCGTTCAGCTCAGTGAGCAGATAAAGAGCTTTCTCAGATGCATGCAGTCCCATTGCCCAGTGCTGCCGCTCACATCCTTGAAAGCCGCATCTGTTGGGAACGTCTCCAGCAACGCGTCATCATAGGAGTCTAACGAACTGCGTGGAACTGGACAATCTTGTAACTAATCATGGTGGGGTTATGGTTTGTCCTGGGCTTTGTCTTTTCCCAGTGAACCGAACGGGCTCTCCAATATATAGCTGCTTGCAAGGTGTCAGAGCAACGGTTTGGTTTTCTTCTCCGGGAGGGTGCTCGTTGGTTTAGTTTTACGGGGGTTATTTTCCAAAATGCACAAAAGGGATGTGTTGGCATCCACATTTTAAGTTCTGGATTGTTGTTCTTTAACTTCACCTCTGCTCACGGGGGAGCCAGGAGGCGACGTGGATCAAACAGCCTGGGGATCCCAGTGCTGGAGACCCTCAGGGGTTGTGGCAGCCTAGCTGAGGCCTGCTGCCACGCTGGGTCCACACGAGAGGGGCGGGTGGCTTCTCTCACCAGTCACGTCTCCGCAGCCGGGGGCGTCCCCTTCTCAATCAGTGTTCACCGTCTCGGTTTCCGTGTGTGCATCACTGGCTTGTTCTTGAGTTGGTTTCTGACTTTTATGTTTAGCCCAATAAACACAAAGTAATTTTACCCAACCCCTCTGCCTCTGACGCCTCCTTTGGCTTCCTCAGTGCTCACGGTTTTGCTGTCTTCTGCAGCCCTTTAACACGGGCCCGTCAGCCCTAGCTTTCCCTAGCCTTGCCCCTCCTAGGTGCGAAGCTGGGGTTGACGAAGAACTGGGTTAATGACACTATTTTTATTTTTATTTTACCAGTTTCCTCCCTCCTGCTGCTGTCCCGGGGTTTGCCGTCCCAGGGGGGTCGGATTTGGTCCCGGACTGCCGGCACGTTCCACAAAGCAGAGGGAACATGCCTTCTGTGCCACGTGCTGAAACGCGGCCAGCGGAAAACACCTGCTACAGCCCGGGGGTCCGCTTCTTCTCGGTTTTGCTGCTGACTGCAGCCTGAGAGAGCTCGCCAGTCGCCTCCGGGAAGGCCCACGTTGCTGAAGCAGGTGGGGCTCCCTGGGTGACTGATTCTGGGGCAGTGGCGGATGCTTGTGTCTTCACTGTTTACAGCAGGGCAGCTGGTAACACTGCTTCCTAATGGGCTGGACTGGGCCTGCACTGGTTTTGTTCAGCCTCCCACTAACCATGTAGGGCATGGGTTGCCCTGTGCACTGTAAAAGGAGCTGGACGGATGGAGCCGATGGGGGAGTGACTGCGTTTCATCTGCTCACCGGTAGCTGTTGAGTGTGTCCGCTCCTACCCCGTGTTAAGCAGAGGTTAAACCACAGCGACGTACCCCTTGCTGCTTCATTTATCCCTCCTCCATTCTGGCATTTAACTTACTGCAGGGTCAGAGCGGACACGTGAGCAGCTGCTTTGTGGTCAGTGCCGCCTCGCTGGCTTGCTACCGATCCATGTGGTCATAGCCTTATAATATCCCCAGACGGGAGCTGAGGCACCCGTGGGACCTCACGACTGAGCTGTGCCGCAAGGGGCTCATTAAGTGACCCCAGGAAGCAACACAGATGACCATAGCAGAAGTGCCAAAGCCCTTTTATTCTGTGCTCAGTGCCTTACACACAAAGCCCCAGCTGAGACCAGAAGAGCTTTGGTCCAAGCCCCCCGGGTTTCAGGTGCTTCTGTATCAGCACAGACTCTGCATCCCCCTCCCACGGGGGCTTCAGGCCAGTTTGGGGGGAAATAGGCCCTGGGTCGCAGGGACCCTGCAGAGGGGGCATTCGCACCTCGTGCCATAGGCTCTCCTGCCTTTCACAAGTTCACGTTTACTTCTGGCTTAGACTTTGATGTTGCCATCCGCCTCCGCGGGGCCGAAAGGCTCGTAGCCCGGCTTGTCATCCCTCTTTCGGTAGTACATCCGCGTCAGCACCGTCATGAGGAAGGTCTGCAGGACCAGCAGCTGCATGTTCATACCTGCGAAGCGAAGGTTTAAAAAAAGGGGTCAATGGCATGTCTCAGCCAGGCAATAGTTTGGGAGGGGGATAAAACTCCTTCGCGGGGCTAGGGAGGTGCTTGGAGCACCAGACATTTGCTCCCTTGCAAGTAGCTGGGTTTCCCGCTCTGCCTGGTCCTGCCCCCTACTCACTCTGGGATCTGGCCTTGGAGGAGAACGGCGGGGCGCAGGCGATCTGGCCGCCATTGGCCAAGATGCTGAAGATGGAGGGCTGCAGCGCGGTCAGGATGAGCAGTACCTGCCATGAGAAAGTCGGGAGCAGTTAGCAGCAGGCTTGTGGGAGGCGTTGGTCAGTGCAGGAGAAAGCCATTCGCACCCCTTGGGAAGATGAGGCGAACCCCAGTCCACCCTCTCCGCTTCTTCGGCTGCGTTCCCCAGGGATGGTGCCCGTGGGCCAGCAGAGGCATGGCGCTATTAGACCAGTTGGACGTGACCGACTCATGGTGGCGGTACTGTGGTAGCTGCTCAGGTTCGTGTCACTCCACCTTAGCCTCTTTGGCCCCAGGCAGACATTACACTTGAGGCACAATTAGTCTATTCATCACATCCCAAACGGTAACCCGGCCGCGCGCTCAGGAGATTGGTTGGAAACCAGCCACAAAGACTTTGCACGAAAATGTGAACCATTTTTGTGGCTGGTTTCCATTGCTCCTTAAATTAAATGCATGGCAGGACCACTCCGGGGGCTCCTGCCACGCTGGGTCGGGACCGCGCTGGGGCTGCAGCCTTTGTCTGGCCTGGATCACACCCAACTCCTCCCTTGAGACCGGTTTCTTCCCCATTTCTGTGCATCCTCCACGCAGCCAACTCCCCACGCCCCTGAAGGCACTTGCCCTCGGCAGCTGTGTTGTGTCTGCCCGGCGTGCCCATGGGGTAAGTGGCACGGGCATGGAGAGGCAAACAGCATCTCCCTTAGCAATGCCACCGGCCTGTAGCCCGTTCCAGCCCTGTGCTCCTCAAGATGCAGAGGTAGCTTCGGGGAGTGGTTTGAGGTGGACAGACAGCCAGCTCATGGGGAGAAAGGTAATCTAAGAGTCACCACCGTAGATAAGGGAGGAGGAGGGTAAAAGGCAGCTGGACCATGCCAAGGGGTGCAGAGCATGCCGCTGGGAGCACGGCGCCCCATCGTCACCGGTACCTGGAAGCAGGCGAACTTGGCCCCCATGTTCTGCTCCTTCAAGTGCAGCCTCGCCTGCCGGAAGAGGATGCCCAGCGCCCACAGCCCAAAGACGGTGGAGACGCCCAGGAAGGTGTTGATCCAGAGGGACACGCTCTGCGCCGAGATCTGCCCGGGAGGGAGGTAGAGAGGCAGTGGCTCAGCAACCAGGGGAACCCCCCGGTGAAGCTAGCTTGCCCCCGATCCCCCCTGCACAGAGCCGCAGGCACCAGAGGAGCGAGATGCTACCACGGCCCCATCGCACTGGATGCCTCTGGACCCCGTGCGCTTATGCCGCCTGCAGCACTCACATCAGACGGGTCGTAGTTCCCGTCGGCTGCCAGCGCCAGCCCCACGAAGACACCGGCTATCTTGAGGAAGGCATACTGGAAAGAGCCCAGGAGCAGGAGCCTCAGTTTCCTCCTGTGACGGGGAAAGAGAGATGCCTGTGGAAAGCCCGCGTGCCAGAGCCTTTCAGACCGCATTGCAAAAACGCGGGAAGCAGCCCCTGCCAAGCCAGACGCAGGCCGAGACCAGCACAGGCCATTCGCCTCCGCGCAGCCACCAGGTCTGCGGGACCGGCTCCCAGCATCAGAGCTGCCATTGACTGGCTCGGAGCACGGGCCCGTCTTGCCCTGGCTCGTGGGCGGCGTACTTGGTCATGGTGATGCGGGGGCAGCAGGGGCAGCAGCAGCAGCAGGGCCCGGTGCTGATCACCATCGGCGTGTCCTTCAGCGCCCGCAGCACGGCCGCCGGCCCGCCGAAGCCCTCCACCATGGTCAGCATCAGCAGGTGGAAGCACAGCGCGAAGTACCTGGTGGCAGAGGAGCGCGACGGGGTTGGCGTGGGGCATGCCCAGCCCAAATGCCTGGTGGCACCAGCTGCCAACATGCCCCCAGCTACATGCTTGGCTGCAGGGGCTGCTCGGGGGGGGCCTCCGACGAGACAAGTTCCCCCCCCCGCATCCTGCTCCTGGGTCTCCTGCCTCCCGGTCTGTGCCCCAGCACCTCCCTCCCTCTCTGCGGCCAGCTGGTGACCCCCACGGGCTCTAGGGCTCGGCCGGCATTGCCCTCGCCCATGACACTCACGAGCCAATGGCCATTTCCACCACCATCATGGAGCGCGGGATCCAGAGCCCGAAGCAGCAGAACACGGCAATCACCTGGGGGGAGTGCACAGGAGCCAAGTCGTGACCCCCAGGCCAGGGTCCGGACCCCCCCAGCCCAGCCCAGAGCTTGGTACCTGCCCTGGCACGTCCGTCCCGGCTGCGGAGGCCAGCTGGAGAGCGTGGACCTGGCCCCTGGTCAGCCTCCCAACACCCCAAAGGCAGGAGGACGCTCTGAGCATCACGACCTGAGCCCCTGGCTCTAGTTTGGCCTCACCCAGCGCCCCGGTGCCGACACCCGGGGACCTTGGGAGCAAGCTGCAGCGCAGGGGCAAGAACAAGCCAGGGCCAGCATCTCCCACCCTCCGCTCCTCTCCTACGGCAGCATCCAGCCCGCAGCGGCTAGGCAACTCAGATGCAGAGGCTGCTCCACCCGCCATGCTGTCCTGCAAGGATGTGGCCCATGGACCTGGCCGGAGCTTCCAGCCTCTGCACCCCCATCCCTGCGGCAAGGGGTACCGTGAGTGCTGGCCACGCTGGCTGCAGCAGCACCTCCCATGTCTCTCGCAGGGTTTTGCAGCCAGGAGATCACTGGAGGAGGTGGCCGGCCACGGACCCGTCTCCCGCCACCATCACACCCCACGCGGCCAGGGCCCGGTGCTCACGGTGGGCGCCGAGCTGCTCCACAGCAGTGTCTTCCTCTTGATGGGGCAGCGGATCTTCTGCGCCAGGTAGACGGCCTCCTCAGCGAAGATGGCAACCGACAGCAGCGTCAGGAAGGTGGCCATGCCGGTGATGGTGAGCTCCACCGCGTCCAGCTCTGCTGGGACAGGGGCACAAGTAAGAGCCCAGAGGCCTGGGGGTGCCCGTCTCCATGGGCATCTAGCCAAGCTGTGCTGGTTCCCGTGTCCTTCCTCCACCTCCCTCAGGGCTGGTGCCCTGTCCCCACCACCCCACCTGGCTCCCAGACACGTGGGTCATGCCCCAACCCCTATTCCCCCAGCAGCCCCGTACCATGCAGCAGCTGCCAGGAGGTGGGCGGCTTGGAGAAGCAGGCAGCCGGGACACTGAGATTCCTCATCAGCATCTCGATCACCTCGGGCGGGAACCTGCAGGAGAACGGGTGATGGGGTCCTGAGCCCGGCTGGGAGTGAGGACTTACCTGTGGCGCTGCAAGCTTCCCCAGCAGTGCCTCCGGCCCCAGGGCCTAAGACTGCCAGACCTCACTGCCTGCAACTCAGGGCCTGGTGCTGCTGCTTTGCAGAGCTCTCCGGACCTGGAAGTCTCTTGAGGAGATCCTGCTCTCCCTCCCCACCAGCCGTGTCCCCCAAGCAGCCGAAGGGGTCAGGCAGGGACCTCCTGGAGGTGAGCTGGTCTGGCCTGTGTGGACAGGTGTTTCCATGGAAGGACTGGAAAAAGGGCTAACGTGGTCCCCATTTTCAAAAAGGGGAGGAAGGAGGACCCGGGCAACTATAGGCCAGTCAGTCTCACCTCCATCCTTGGTAAAGTCTTTGAAAAAATTATCAAGGCTCACATTTGTGAGAGCCCGGCAGGGCAAATTATGCTGAGGGGAAACCAGCACGGGTTTGTGGCGGCCAGATCGTGCCTGACCAACCTAGTCTCTTTCTATGACCAGGTTACGAAACGCCTGGACACAGGAGGAGGGGTGGATGTCGTATACTTAGACTTCAGGAAGGCCTTCGATACGGTATCCCACCCCATACTGGTGAACAAGTTAAGAGGCTGTGACTTGGATGACTACACAGTCCAGTGGGCGGCGAATTGGCTAGAGGGTCGCACCCAGAGAGTCGTGGTGGATGGGTCGGTCTCGACCTGGAAGGGTGTGGGCAGGGGGGTCCCGCAGGGCTCGGTCCTTGGACCGATACTCTTTAATGTCTTCATCAGCGACTTGGACGAGGGAGTGAAATGTACTCTGTCCAAGTTTGCAGATGACACAAAGCTATGGGGAGAAGTGGACACGCCGGAGGGCAGGGAACAGCTGCAAGCAGACCTGGACAGGTTGGACAAGTGGGCAGAAAACAACAGGAAGCAGTTCAACAAGGAGAAATGCAAAGTGCTGCACCTAGGGAGGAAAAATGTCCAGCACACCTACAGCCTAGGGAATGACCTGCTGGGTGGCACGGAAGCGGAAAGGATCGTGGCGTCCTAGTGGACTCCAAGATGAACATGAGCCGGCAGTGTGACGAAGCCATCAGAAAAGCCAATGGCACTTTATCGTGCATCAGCAGATGCATGACGAATAGGTCCAGGGAGGTGATACTTCCCCTCTATCGGGCGCTGGTCAGACCGCAGTTGGAGTACTGCGTGCAGTTCTGGGCGCCACACTTCAAGAAGGATGCGGATAACCTGGAGAGGGTCCAGAGAAGGGCAACTCGTATGGTCAAGGGCCTGCAAACCAAGCCCTACAAGGAGAGACTAGAGAAACTGGACCTTTTCAGCCTCGGCAAGAGACGGTTGAGAGGCGACCTTGTGGCTGCCTATAAGTTCATCACGGGGGCACAGAAGGGAATTGGTGAGTATTTATTCACCAAGGCGCCCCCGGGGGTTACAAGAAACAATGGCCACCAGCTAGCAGAGAGCAGATTTAGACTGGACATTAGGAAGAACTTCTTCACAGTTCGAGTGGCCAAGGTCTGGAACGGGCTTCCAAGGGAGGTGGTGCTCTCCCCTACCCTGGGGGTCTTCAAGAGGAGGTTAGATGAGTATCTAGCTGGGGTCATCTAGACCCAGCACTCTTTCCTGCCTATGCAGGGAGTCGGACTCGATGATCTATTGAGGTCCCTTCCGACCCTAACATCTATGAATCTATGGGGCTGAGCCCCACGAAGGGGGTTTGTCTGGGCTGGTTTGGACAGAGCTGATGCTGCCTGGGGCAGAGGGTGGACAAGACGTGACCTCTGGAGCTGCCAGCCCCGCTCCTCTAGGACCTGATGACCCAGGTCAGGCTCAGCTGAGTATCTGGGCATTATCCCCGGGTGCACGAGAGTCAGCCCCATAGTGCATGGCACCAAACCGGGGACGGGGGCACAGCCACCTTCCCCCACAGGACACACACCCACATGCGTGTGCAAGACACGCTCGCCCAATCATCACCCACCTGCTGTCCGGCAAGAGCTCCATGTCCGGCTCCATGCTGCCCGTCTCTCCTGCCGCGGCTTGTCCCAGTCCTGCTCTTCCAGCCCGACAGGGTCAGAGTCCCTGAGGGCCGCGGCCCAGGGAGGGCTGTGCCTTGCTCAGTGCCCACACACCCCCCCTGCTTTCTGCACGCAGAGGCATTCATTGGAGCAGCCGCATCCTCCCACGCCCTGGCAAGGCGCGGCAAGGCCCTGTCTGCCAGGTTGTTGACCTGGGAATGAGCAGGGATTTATAGCCCCAGCCAATGTGCTGGGTCTGCCAGAGAGTGAGGAGAGGGGTTGGACCCCTGGGTACAGCTGCCAAAGCAGCTGGTTTGCTTCGGAGGCCATGGAGCAGCACCTGTGGCTAAAGGCCCATTGCTCAGGATGCATGACGCCGGACAGTCAGCTCCAGGTGGCGGGGTCCCACCAGGCACGCTCCAGCATCCCCCTGGATGGCACCAAGGCACCAACCGCATGGACTCAGGGTCTGGTTTGGGTGCGAGTGCAGCCACATCCTGGCGGTACTGCTGGTTCTCGACTCCACAGGGGGTGCGTGGAGAGACGAGGCCTAACCTGGTGACACCAACAAGGCCACTCACCTGCACCCCGAGTCAGGGGGCTGCAGATAATAGAGCCATGCTGTGCTCCGTTGCGAGTGGCAGCTGGATGCCTGGTCCCGGTGGGATGTCATGCATGCCCCATATTCCATTTCTCTCTCAGCAAGGTGGGACATCGCCCTCCGTCGGCTGTTCCTGGGGGTCTTGTCCTGGGACCCCGTACGCCTTCCCTGGATGGCAGCTCCTCCACGTGTCTGCCTTAGAGGCAGTTTCCCTGCACCCACGTGGCAGCGAGGGGATGGGTTGGGGGTTGCCAGGCTCTCCTGTCCAGGATGGACGGACCCACCTGCCCCAGCATCACTGGTCAGATGCCTGGTCCTTGGAGGGAGCTGTGGGATCTGGGCTGAAACTATTCAGCTAAGCTGCAAAAACTGCCAGGCTCTAGCCAGGGAGGCTGAGATTTTCTCCTGCAACACAAGAGGGCAATGTTAACCAACTAATGAGGAGCTGGAGCCTTGGTCCTGGTGCCCAGACTGGCCCTTCCTCTCCCTTCCCAGCCCCGGGCTCTGCAAAGCGGTGACTGCCCAGGCTGGACAGCTGCACTGACCGAACGAGCCTTAAGGGACAGGACCAGGCAGGCTGCTCAGACCTCCAGGACCGAGCCAGGATGGGCTCCCATGGTGGAGGAGGCGAAGCGGCCGAGACACATAGGGGTACCTGGTCCCCAAAGCATGCGAGCACCTGGAGCGTCCAACCCCTAAAAACAGAAACCCAATGCACCCAGCTCCATCCTGCCACTGCCAGCAGGGGGAGCTTGCACTGCAAACAGGACATTGTTCCCGACACTGCTCCGGGTGCTAAGACCAAGGCTTTGCTTTCTCAGAGGGGCTAGGCAGCCACATACCCCCCCTGCCGGCTCTTGCCCGTTAGGCCACCTAGGAGCTGCTGGCAAAAGGAAGGTCCCCTCATTAGCTCGCAAGCCAGGTCACAAGGCAGCAGAGAGATGCCCGTGAGAGACCTCAGCTGGGTCTTTTGATGCTTTGTTTCTCCATGAAGGGCCAGTGCCAACACAGTCTGGAGGAGTTGCTGCGGGACATGACCAGCCCCTGCCCCAGGGGTCTTGAAGAGGAGCCAGTTTCCTCTCTTGGTTAGCTTCTGGCAGGGGGAGAGCAGGAGCTTGGTCTGCGTACAGAGAACAGTGCTGAGTGTGCATCCAGAGAAGCTGCTAGGGAACGCGTGACGCCTCTCTGGAAATAAGGAGTACAGCTGCTTGCCCTTCATGAAGGGCTTGGCCCCAGCTGGAAAGTGTCCCTGCCTCCCCACACCCAGCTCAGGGCATTAGAGAGGCCTGGGAGGGGGCAGCTGTGTCTGTCCAGGCTGGGGTCGGGGGAGGTGGAGCTGCAGGCAGGGAGCAGGGCAGTTGAGGCTTATATCCTAGGGGCTTTGCTGCAACAAGCTCTTGGGGCGCTTGTACACATGACGGGGGTTTAGGTCCCTAAGGCAGACAGTGCCTCGCTGCAGAGCTAATCCTCCCTGCAGGTTCCTAGAGGAGTTAGCAGGGCAGACCTGGGACCACTGCTCTGCCTTTCCAAAACACTAGCGATTCACAGCCAAGGTGCCTGGAGATCCTTCCAGGGGGGCCGTGCAAGGCTGGCACTGTCAGGTGTGCAGAAGAAGAGCAAGCACTCTCACAGGAGAGATGCAGCAATTTAAGGCATTTGATTCTGCATTGGGAATCTTACCAAGTTGGAGATGGCTGCCCTGGCCTGATCCATCTGTGCCCTGGGTGCACTTCAGCAACTGGACTGAAACCTGGAAGAGCAAGAGAACACATTAAGATTTGAATCTCTATGGCATGGAGCTAGGGATGAAGACTATAAGGAAATGTAAACAGCAGACTACAATACAGCTTTCTTCTGCGACTCCTGGCTGGAAATTGCACTACAGTCTTCTACAGAAGTTCGTGCTTTCCTAGGCCTCTCCCTTCAGTCCTACCTATGGAACGACTGAGTCTTGCCAACGCAAGACACGTGGCATTGAGCAAGCAGCACTGACTGCCTGTATAAATATAGGTGAGGCATTCATTTTGGCTCCTCTCAACATGTCCAGTGCAGCTAAGGCCAGTATTAGCAGCTCTCCTGACAAATGCACTCCTTCCCCTTCCAAAGACCATGGGAATGGCTGCAGCAGATTCCAAACAGGACACCCTCGACTTCTTTGGCTCTTACAAATCCCAGGGCATCTGATTTGAGGACACCAACATGCTGTTGTGATAGCAAGGCCTCAGAACAGCAAGCATCCCTCCCCAAGCCAAAATCAAAGCAGGACAAAGCAACCGCAACATTTCCCCAGCCAAGGTGGTTACTGAGCGCTCCCAGCTGCAGTGCCCATGGCCTTCAGCTGTCCCAGTTTCCCAGCAGCAACACGGGAGAAAATATCATCTCATCTCGGGAGCAGAGAACAGGGAGAAGCAAACGGACAGTTTGCAAGCATTTTGCTGAGAGCAAGAGGAGAAAGGGGAAGAGGAACCGGGCACCAGGTTCAACTCTGGGCAGGCAACTAAACCCAAGGTTGCCTGTGTGTTTGGCTTGCTGAGAGCTCTTTGGTGGGCTTGTGCGTTTGGGTTTGTGCTCTGAGCAGTCGAGTGAACTGATTGCTGATCGACTGCTGCCTGGATGTGACAAAAGGCCCCAAAGGGACCTAGCCAGTCCAGGCTCCGGACATGGCTGGAGGACATTGCAATCCAGAGGTACTGCCACTTCCAGCTCTTCCCTGCTTCAAACTGTGCAGTGTCTGTCCAGGCTGGGGTCGGGGGAGTTGGAGCTGCAGGCAGGGAGCAGGGCAGGGCAGGGCAGCTGAGGCTTATACCCTAGGGGCTTTGCTGCAACAAGCTCTTGGGGTGCTTGTACACGTGATGGGGGTTTAGGTCCCTAGGGCAGACAGTGCCTCGCTGCAGAGCTAATCCTCCCCGCGGGATCCTAGAGGAGCTAGCACGGCAGAACTGGGACTGTTGCCCTGTGGGGTCAGGCCAACTCTCAGGATCTCAATATTGCGCTGTTAGACAGGAGGGTGTGACACAATTGCACATATACAAACACACCAATTAGGTGCATACATACACATCCAAACCAGTCTAGGCACATGCATACCTATCACCGATTCACGCACATACACTATACACCCCAAAAGTTAGGCAAAAATCAATTGTCCATACCCGCACACTCGGTACACATACACAGATGACTAATTTATGTATCATGCACACAATGACATATAAATACACCCACACTCACCAGTTCACACACATACAACCCACCTACACATACACACAGGTAGGTTCCTAACTTGGATGGTACGGGATGTATGTGTGTGCTTGGGGTACCTGGGATACTTGGGGGAAGGTTAAGGTGACAGAGAGAGAGAGTTAAAGTGTAGGGAGTGAAAGCTGCCAGAACCAGGATTATAACTGGTGGACTAGAGAGAAGCTGGCTGAGGAAGTGAGGCTTGGGGTTTCTTAAGATCAAGTGGCCCCAGGGTTACTCAAGGTCACTGGTGCAAGGGGAAAAGCCCAGTGGCAAGGAGGAGACAGCCAGGAATGAGAGGCAGAAATCTGGGAGCTTGGGGCTGGAAACAGAGGCAGACAGCTGAGATATTGGGCGGGGTGGGGGCAGGCAGATAAGTGGTGGCAAGGAGGAGACAGCCAGGAAAGAAACTGAGGCAGAAACCTGGGAGCTCAGGGGAAAAGGCAGTGGGGACAAGGAAATAACAGTGGCAGAGATCAGGAGAAAAGGCAGTGAAGACAAAGCAATAGCAGTGGCAGAGATCCGGGGAAAAGGCAGTGGAGATAAGACAATGGCAAAGAAACAGGGGGTTTGGAGGCAGAGAGGCACTCAGGACCGGTGTTGGAGGGGGCGGTGAGCCAGAAGCAGGAGAGGGAGAAATGAGACAGAAGTCAGAGGGGCGAGGAGCTGAGATTGGAGCTGGGCCGGAACCGTAGTAAAGCAAAACCCAACTCAGGGAGCCAAATAACAGATTTATTACACAGACAACACACTACACAGCCCCATGAAGTTATTGGTTCTCACACACGCACACGCTTACTCACAATGGCAGCAGGAGAAAGAGACTCAGTGGAAGGGCTGGAGTCCAGGTGGGGAAGAGAAGCGGAGTCCAAGTCCTTGGTTGAAGAGGGGGCGGGGGGGTGATAGCTACCTAACCAGGCTGGAAAGGGGTCTTTGTCCAGTCGGTGTTGTCCAGAGCAGGGTTGTCAGCAGGGCCTCTGGGTGGATAGGTGGTGTGGCATGGTGCTGGTCCACATGGAGAGGGCGTCCCAAGGAGTCAGTCTTCACTGCCCCTTTTTATGGGGCAGACTACCCGTGATCTCCTTTGGGGAGGGCCTGTCCAGGCAAGGTCAATCCTGTGCCAGAGGGCTCCAGGTATTCTTACTGAGCATGTGCAGCCTTGGCACAATGGTGGTTGCCTCATCTTTTGTGTTTTGAATGCAGAGGGTGGTTCCAAGGGCTGGGTCATTGGTTCAGGTATTGGTGTTGATGGTTCGGTCATTCAGAGGGAGCTATTTTTAGACCTACTGCCATTGTCTCTCGAGCACCCTCATTAATCCCCATTCATCCAGAAACCAAGTTACATAGGTGGGGTAGGTGTGAGTTGTAGGTTACGACATCAGGGGACACAAGATGGAAACTTGACATGACTTATGCTAACTTACATATGTAGGCCTAACTCATACAGTATCACTAAACAGTAATATAGAGCAGTAACAATCAATATAAACATAATCATTATACAATATAAAGGAGAAAAAAACCAAAACAAATACAGCTTGCTACCAGAATAAAATGCTGAAGCTTATCCTATGTCTGAGCTCGCTTATACTTCTCTGTAGGGAATAGAGAGGGAGAGAAAAAGTCAGAAATGGTTGGGGAAGGGGAGGGATAAAAACAGAAAACAAAACCAGGGGTTTGCTACAGGACCACTGCTCTGCCTTGCCAGTAAACCAGAGAGTCAAAGCCAGGGTGCCTGGAGATCCTTCCGGGGGGGGTGTGCGAGGCTGGCACTATCAGTGTGCAGACACAAGGCACACGATAAACCCAGGGATTTCCAGCAGGCATTTAGAGGTCAAAAGCCTCCTGCCTGGCTGCCAGCTTGCTGGGCTCTTAGCAGCAGAAGCATGGCTCCAGTATGTCTTCCCAGTCAAAAGATGAGAGAAAACTCAGAGCTGGCATTTTCTGAGGGGCTTGGGACAGAAGTGACACACAAACTGGGTGAAGTGATCAGAAACTGGTTTAAACCTGTAACAGAACAGAAGTTCAGTGTGCAACCTAGTTTAAGATAAACCTGGTTGAATGTAGTACCAGACTTAACTGATTTGGGGCAAACCAGTTTATGAAACTTCTGCCCCAGACCCCTTCCTGGTTCAAGTTAAATCGGAGTCTCCCAGCATCCCAGCATGCTTTGCAGCCCTGGGCTGGGCTGGGCTGTGCTGTCTGCTCCGAGAGCAGGGCTGTCCCAGCCCCTCTGCTCTCTAGCTGGAGCAGTGAGGGCTGGCGGACAAGGAGGTGGGGTGGGAAACCCAGCTGGGGACCGCAGCCTGGGGGCTGGGGGGCAACCCCTGCCATACTTTTCCCTGCTAGAGCAGAGGAGGCAGGGCCATGGGGTGGGACATGGGGTGCGGGGGGGCAACAGCCTGAGCAGGACTGCCCCCCAGGGCAAATCCTGACTGGGGTCTGGGGTCTTGGAGGGCTTTTTATCCCCCCTTCCCCAACTTGGTGTGCTGCCCATGCCCCTGCTCTCTCCTGGAGCAGGGCACAGGGCGCAGGTGGGCAGCAATACTGTCCCCCCAGGCAAACCCTGGCTGGGGCCTGGGGGGGTTGGAGGAGCTGGTCCCCTGCCACCTGTGAGCACAGGGCCAACCCCTGCAGGACCAAACTGAGAGGTGGGAGGTGTTGGCAAAGCCCTGGCACACTCATCACGTGTATGTGCTGGAGGTGGAGCTAAGGGACCAGGAGAGGGACAGTTTGGGCTGGTGTGAGCAAAGAAAGCCGAGGACTGCATTTACGTTATAAAGCAGAACCTGTAAAAGGGGGGGGACGGGAATAGCTCAGAAGAGACGCGAGACACTGAATGCACGGGAGTCTTGTCGAAGGCGCTGTCCGTGACGAGCGTGCTGGTGTCAAGGCACCCGGATGGGAGAAGGGGGTGCAAGCGCACCTGTAAAACCCAAGTAGAGATGAGGCCTGTGGGCTCTCCACTCCAACACCTACGGCCACCTGCTGATCCCCCGAGCACGACTTTCTGTAAGGAGACACTGCCCTCGGGATTATGTAAAATCATCGAAACGTAGACATGAGGGGCTGGAAGGGACCTCAAAAAATGAAATCCAACCCCCCCCCTGCCCTGGGCAGGAATGCGACTGAGATCAAATGATCCCTGCAAGGCGTCTGTCCAGTCTCCTCTTGAAGACTCCCGAGGCTGGGGACCGCACCACGTCCTCGGGAAGTCTAGTCCAGATTCGGGTCACCCTGACTGCAAAGACGTTCTTCCTTGCATCCAACCTGAAACCATCCTCTAACCACATTGCTCCTTGTCCTTCCCTGGGTGCCCTAGTGAACAACTGTTCTCCCAGCTCCCACTGCTCCCCCCTTACACACTTACACACGGCCACCAAGGCCCCCCTCAGTCTTCTCTTCCCCAGGCTGAACAGTCCCCGATCCCTTAGCCTTTCCTCGTAAGGTTTGTTCTGGAGGCAGCGCTGGCAGAGAGCGCCTACAGACGTAGCTGTCATCCAGCGGGGTGGTCACTCTCAGGGTTTCTCTAGGCTGCCCCAAGTGATCCTCAGCCAGGATGCTGCTGGCACGGGATCTTTGAAGGGTGCCGCACAAGACGAGCGCAGCTGTGTGTGCAAACACCGCAGGAGAGAAACCCTGGGATTTCAAACAGGGATCCGGAGGGTCACCAACGTCCTGCCCTGCTGGGGTCTGTTCTTTGCAAGGGAGAAATTGCTCCAGTATTTTTCCAGAGGCCGGATAAGAGTGAAAGCAAAGAGCAGGCGCTTTCCGAGGGGGTCTGGAGTCTAGCAGGGCTGAGAGGCGATGTACAAGGTTTGCATTTGGGTTTCAGACTCTGCCTGACGGCAGCTGATGTTTCCATCAATAGCCTAGAAACACCGGGCTCCGCAACCTGCTCCGGGCACGCGGGCTGAGAGCGCTCACCCGGGCAGGCGGTGCATCCTGGAAAGCAGCCTGGAAAGATCTGGGGTGGGAGCAAACCCGCGAGCTCCCTGCACAGTGCTGGGGCCCAGAGAGCTGATGATCCCCCCGGGGCTGCGGGGAGCAGGGCAGTGGTGAGAGACTGAGCCTGGCCGTGGTGCTGGAAAAGGGGCAGGGACATCATCCCCCAGCTTGGAAAAGGGCCCAGCAGGGAAAGACTCAGTTCCCTGAGCGAGGACAAGCCCCTCAGCCCCTGCGTTGCCAGGCTCCTGCAAGCCCCTAACCATACGAGTTGCCCTTCTCTGGACCCTCTCCAGGTTATCCGCATCCTTCTTGAAGTGTGGCACCCAGAACTGCACGCAGTACTCCAACTGCGGTCTGACCAGCGCCCGATAGAGGGGAAGTATCACCTCCCTGGACCTATTCGTCATGCATCTGCTGATGCACGATAAAGTGCCATTGGCTTTTCTGATGGCTTCGTCACCCTGCCGGCTCATGTTCATCTTGGAGTCCACTAGGACTTCAAGATCCCTCTCCACCTCTGTGCCACCCAGCAGGTCATTCCCTAGGCTGTAGGTGTGCTGGACATTTTTCATCCCTAGGTGCAGCACTTTGCATTTCTCCTTGTTGAACTGCATCCTGTTGTTTTCTGCCCACTTGTCCAACCTATCCAGGTCTGCCTGCAGCTGTTCCCTGCCCTCCGGTGTGTCCACTTCTCCCCATAGCTTTGTGTCATCTGCAAACTTGGACAGAGTACATTTCACTCCCACGTCCAAGTCGCTGATGAAGACATTAAAGAGTATCGGTCCAAGGACCGAGCCCTGCGGGACCCCCCTGCCCACACCCTTCCAGGTCGAGACCGACCCATCTACCACGACTCTTTGGGTGTGACCCTCTAGCCAATTCGCCACCCACCGGACTGTGCAGTCATCCACGTCACAGCCTCTTAACTTGTTCACCAGTATGGGGTGGGATACTGCATCGAAGGCCTTCCTGAAGTCTAAGTATACGACATCCACCCCTCCTCCTGTGTCCAGGCGTTTCGTAACCTGGTCATAGAAAGAGACTAGGTTGGTCAGGCACGATCTGCCCGCCACAAACCCGTGCTGGTTTCCCCTCAGCATCATTTTTCCTGCCGGGCTCTCACATATATGAGCCTTAATAATCTTTGCAAAGACGTTGCTGAGGATGGAGGTGAGACTGACTGGCCTGTAGTTGCTTGGATCCTCCTTCCTCCCCTTCTTGAAAATGGGAACCACATTGGCCCTTTTCCAGTCCTCCGGGACTTGGCCCGTGCGCCACGAGCGTTCGAATATTCCCGCCAGTGGCTCTGCAATGATGTCGGCCAGTGCCTTCAGCACCCTCGGATGGAGCCCATCCGGGCCTGCCGACTTAAAGGCATCCAGTTCTTCCAAGTGACTCTGCACCGTCTCAGGATCTACGCATGGCAGTCTGGCGCCTTGCTGCTGCCTCTCTACAACCCCAGTGAGAGACTTGTCGTGCCCCTCGCTTAGGGACACTGAGGCAAAGAACTCGCTGAGGAGTTCAGCCTTGTCCCCCCTGTCTGTCACCAATTGCCTTTGCCCGTTCAGTAAGGGCTTGCAGGCCAAGCCCTACGAGGAGAGACTAGAGAAACTGGACCTTTTCAGCCTCCGCAAGAGAAGGTTGAGAGGCGACCTTGTGGCTGCCTATAAGTTCATCACGGGGGGCACAGAAGGGAATTGGTGAGGCTTTATTCACCAAGGCGCCCCCGGGGGTTACAAGAAACAATGGCCACAAGCTAGCAGAGAGCAGATTTAGACTGGACATTAGGAAGAACTTCTTCACAGTTCGAGTGGCCAAGGTCTGGACCGGGCTCCCAAGGGAGGTGGTGCTCTCCCCTACCCTGGGGGTCTTCAAGAGGAGGTTAGACGAGTATCTAGCTGGGGTCATCTAGACCCAGCACTCTTTCCTGCCTATGCAGGGGGTCGGACTCGATGATCTGTTGAGGTCCCTTCCGACCCTAACATCTATGAATCTATGAAGGGCTGTCTGGGGCGTTTTAGGAATACAGCAGACAACCCTTTGACTGGGACGGGGCTGACCCAGGGGGCTGAACTAGACGAGACCCCTGAGGCCCTGCCCGCCTGGCTGTGCTGCGACGCTGGGGGCTCGGTTACCGCCCGTAAGTCCCTTGAGAGGGAGAGAAAACAGCCCCGAGAGCTGTTGTGCGGGGCAGGACCCCGGTGTCCTGCCGGGCTCTCCCCAGTGCTGATCCTCCCGGGGCCGGGGTGGTCCCACCATGCCCATTGTGATGCCCATTGTGATGCCCTGCGTTTCCAGGGAGCGTTGCCATGGGAACGGGATGCGGGTTCCAAGGGGGGGCCGGTGGCTGCATGGCCCGTCCGGGGAGAGCCCCAGCTGTGCCCCGAGATGAGCCGCGGGGGCGAGGGGCCGCGCTGGGTGCTGCCCAGCCTGTGCGCCTCCTTCCACGTCAGCTCCCTCGTGTGTCTCAGCGCCCTCTTCTTCTCCTTCCCGTGAGTGGTGGACCCTCCCTCGCTGGGGGTCCTTGCCTTGGGCATCACGCAGCAGCAAGCACCCAATTAACCCCGGGGGAGATGGGCCCTGGAGCACTTTTGCCCCCACACAGCTTCCCTCTGCCCCAAGCTGCCCAGGTACGGCTGCCCATGGGCACCCACAGGGCTAATGAACCCCTGCCAGGTGGGGTGTTCCCATTACACAGATACGGCAACTGAGGCAAGGGACCAGCAGGAGGGTCATGGCAGGGGCAGAGCCAATCAAAGCTGTTCTCAGGAGTTTGGGCAGTTGTTCCCCTTCCTCCTATTGCCACTGCGGCCACTTAGGACCAGCCAAATTTGGTGCCACTGGCCGGTGGAAGCAGGGTCTGGGATGGGGCTGAGCCCGGGGCCCTCCTTTCCCCTCCTCAAGACCCTGAGACGTCCAGCCAGGCTGTGACCCCGCTGCCCGCCTCGCAGGTGCGGCTGGCTGGCTGTCCACGTCTCCTTGGCCTTCCCCGTCGTGGCTGGCATCCTCTTCCTCCCTGCCCTGGCCAACCTGTTGCTGGCCAGCTTCATGGACCCCGGGATCCTGCCCCGAGGTAGCGAGGGGGCTGTGACGCTGCTGGGGTCAACGGGGAGCCCAAAAGGGGAGGTCTGGAGGGCACACGACGGGCTCAAAAGGGATGAGGGTCCTCCTGCCTGAGCTCTCTGGAGCCCTCCTCATCTCCCCAATTGCCGGGCCAAGGGGTCACCACCTTGCTGCCTGGACTGGGGCAGGTCTAGAGGGACCCCCACCACGGCCTCTCAGGTGGGGAGGGGTGGGGCAGGTTCACCCTGTGTTGCGTCTCCCTGAGCCAGGGGCCAAGGGCCGGGCCAGGCTGGTCATCCAGGTGCTCCGTGACGAGGACAGACGCTTCGGTCCGCGCTGGTGCCACAAGTGCCACTGCTACTGCCCGCCGCGGAGCTTCCACTGCCCCTCCTGCAACGTCTGCGTGGAGGTGAGGCCGACCGGCTGCTCCGGGCACCTGCCAGGGAACATGGCTACACACACGGCCTTGCACACCCCTGCACACGCAGCTACAAACCCACGCAGCCACATATGTGTACTTGCACACGCAGCTGCACACCTACACATGTACCCTGCATGCCCCTGCACACAGCTACATGCCTGTTCCAGCATACCCCTGCACACACAGCTGCACCCTCACATGTTCCCTGCACACCCTTGCAAAGAACTACAAACCCATGCAGCCACACCCATCTCACCACACACAGCTGCACACCTACACATGTACCTTGCACACCCCTGCACACACAGCTGCACCCCGACATGTACCCTGCACACCCTTGCATACAGCTACAAACCCATGCAGCCACACACATCTCAGCGCACACAGCTGCACCCCTACACACGTACCCTGCATGCCCCTGCAAATGCCTGTCCACTACATGTGTACTCTGCTTACCCCTGCACACGCCTGTGTTCTCTTCTTACCCCTGCACATGCCTGTCCCTTCACACCCTTGCACATGCAGCTGCACCCCCATGTGCCCTACATACCTCTGCACATGCAGCTACAACCCATACATGTGCCCTCCATGCACAGAGACACCCCAGCTCGCACATCCCTGTGCCCACACACTGGTCACAGTCCGAAACACACATCCCTATCCCTGCACACCCCCCTGCACTGCACTTGCAGGTGTGTGCCTGCTCACAACTCCCGGCCCCAGGGCACGTGTCCCTGGCAGGCTAGTCCGGCCATCCCTGCCAGCCAGCTGGCCCCCCACGAGCCCCCGGCTGCCCTCCTGCCAGCAGCGACCAGCCCCAGGCTCTCCCTGCCCGCAGGGCTTCGACCACCACTGCTACTGGCTGAACAACTGCGTGGGCCGCGGCAACACCCGCTGCTTCTCCCTCTTCGTGGCCTTTCTGTGCGGCTACAATGCACTGGCGCTGGCCTCCTGCATCGCCTACCTGGTGCTCAGCTCTGGACAGGTCCTCAGCACCGAGAAAGCCTGCGCGTATCCTTGGAGAGATGGGGGCCCTCAGTCCAGCTCCCCTGCCAGAGGGGCGCCCACAGGGGCACTCTGACACACCAGTTCTCGCACACATGCTGTGTCACACATGCAGACATGCGTGCCTACCTGCTGTGTTCATCGCTCCTAGGAAAGCAAGGCTGGAAGAGACCTCACATGGTCATCTAGTCCAGCCCTCTGCTCAGTAAACACACGTGCACTTGTGTGTGCACATATGTGCTCTCTAATGAACGCACACCGTGTGTTACATGTGTACACACACACTGCATTACATAATCGCACACCTGCACTCATGTATGCACAGGTGTGCCCTGTGACATGCACAAATAGGGTGTTACATGTGTGTGAATTGCACACTTGCACATGTTCTGTAGCATGCATGTGTTACACACTTGTTATGCATGGAGCCATGTTACACACAGGTCTTGTCATGCATATTGTTACACATGCACACGCTTGATCACACATGCTGTGTCCCACACCATTGCACATGCAGTGCTACATGTGCACACCCAGTGTAACACACACACATGTGATATCATGCACACAAAGTGTAATGCACACACCTGGTATAACACACATGCAAATGTGGTATAACATGCACGCGCCTGCAGTGTAACACACACATGCAGTGTAATACATGCAATGTAACACACACACATAGTGTAACACATGGCCACACGTGCAATATAATGTGCGTGTGCATGCAATGTAACACACACACGTGCCATGTGATGCACATGCCGTGTAACACACACATGCAGTATAAGGCATACATCTGCAGTGTAACATGCACCTGCGGTGTAACACATATGCCTGCAGTGTAACGCGCACGCAGGGAGAGTCACCCCCACAGTGGAGGGCAGGGGTCCCCCCATGTCCGTGGCTGGCTGTGGACTGTGGTGTGTTTTCCCCTCACTCTCTGGCTCCCAGCATCGTGGTGACCGTCCCCGCCGCCTTCTACCTGCTGCCCCTCCTAGCCCTGATGAGCTCCCGCGCCAAGCTGCACGCGTGGGCCAAGCGCACCCACAGGCTCAAGGTACTGGGACGGTGGCTCTGCCTGGGGCTCAGATCACTGTGGTTCAGACCCAGAGGCGCGGGACCAGCACATCCGGAGACTGTCCCACCCAAGCCTGCAGCACACGGCACCGGACAGGGGCTCCCTGCCTCCCCTCATCAAGCCCAGGCATCCCCCCAAGGCCAGGGGGGCAAGTGGGGAAGTAGCCCCAGCTGCAGTCAGACCTGGCTGGACCCAGCCAGCACCCAGGCTCAAGGTGGACCTGGGAGACGTGGGTGCTTGCTCCACTGCCTCTCAGCCCCCACCAATGGGCAAGGGCACAGCCCAGCACGCCCTGCCACCCTCGAGCACCCATGCCTCTGCCCCCACCGCTCTTCTGTTTGCAGGTCTACAGCCGAGGCAAGAAGACCCTGTTGGGCAGGGCTTGGGCCAGGAGCTGGGCACCCGCGTGAGTGCAGGGCACCTGGCCAAGCCCCCCTTCGCTCCAGGGTGTCACCTGGGGCATCCTAGAGCCAGCTGCAAGGTTGGGGGGCTGGTTGTGACGTGGCTGCCCCTTGTTCCAGCCCTTCAGCGCAGGTGGCTCTCCTCGCGCCAGGCACTGTCCGGATGTATAAGCCGGCCCAGGCCTGGCTCCATGAAGCCTCCCCTGCTGGGAGGGTGAGAGGGGAGGCGTGCGGCCCGGGGCCATGTCACACACGGGGGACTCGTGCCACTTCTGAGGGGCTCTCCCTGGCCGTGTCCGAGCTGCAGGCAGTGTTTGAAGCGGGGGCTGCGGCCTCACCTCTGTGCCCTGTGCTCCCCCCTGCCCGAGACAGGACAGGTAACCATTGCTTCCTCTGCCCCCAGGCACACGGCCGGAGCTGCCCAGCCCTGGGCTTCGGTGACACAGCTCCTCCACCTGCATGCGGCAGCCTCCTGTCCCCACCGTCCCGGACTCGTGCCAGGCCCGGAGAAGACGGGCAGAGCCCAGCTGGCCCAGGGAGGGTCCCGGCAGGGCCCTGGGTCTGGGGAGCCAGCCACCAAAGAGGTGAGGGCTGCAGCTGCTCCTGGCCTGAGCTCTGGTGCAGCCCCATGTCTCTGCCCCCAAATCTGGGGTGCCTGCTTCTGCTGCTGCCCGGCCTGTCTGCGCCCTGTGCTTGATGCCTCGGTCATCTCCCCTGCAGGCTGGCGCGGAGGTACCCAGCTGGAGGCCGTGGCAAGAGGCTAGGGCAAAGGTGGCCGTCACAGGTAAGCAGAACCCTCCCACGTCCCCGGGGCTTCACACTCATGCAAGACATCCAGGGGTGACATTCTGGCTGCACCGAAATGACAGTGCTTTTGCTGGCTTGAGCAAGCCACAGGGCCCTGCCCAAAAGAGGCTCTAGGAGACACTGGTAAATACCGAGCTTTAGAAAGCAGTTTGGACACCCAATTTACAGATGGGAAAACTGAGGCACAGAGAGGGGGTGGAACCCAGGGCTTCGCATCCTGCCCTCTGCAGCCTTTTAGGGCCTTTCAGACTGTCATGGCAAACTAGACCAGTGTCTCCACCAGCGTTGTCACCATCACCACGTGCATGTGCCCCCGTGCGAGCCACCATCCCAGGCAGGGGCGGATGCCTGTCTGCTCCCATTCGTAGCCTTGATGGTCGATTCAACCCGCTGATTTTGGGCGCAGCAGCTCCCAGCACCTGTCTGCGCTGCTCGGCCTCTCGCTGGCTGCAGCAGGGGCTGGGGCCGGCTGCACTTTGCAGCAAGCACCACCTGGTCCCGAATCCTTTTACAAATGTGAAGACGTGTGTTGTGCTTTCCCCGGGGTTTATTTCTCCTGCCGGCTCCGAGGTGCAGCTGGGAAGGTCTGGAAGCCCTCGTGCCCGTCTGTCTGAGCACCCCGCATCACAGGGCTGGGAGCAGACACCGGCTCTCTCCAAAAGGCCACTTGGAGAGCTGTCTCTGCCCCAAAACACCCATGCTAGGGAGGGGGCCTTTCCAGCGTCTCCTAGGCATGGATCCTAGCCAGGCTGAGCTCCTTGGACCCTGAGCCGGGTCACAGCCTCCCGCGTGGCCCCGGCAAACTCAGCTCCAATGGTGCCATGCTCCTCGGAGGGAAAAGGGCATAACCAGGAGTGAAACACAGCAGGGCAGGCCACCATCCTCAAACGAGACAGGGTTCACCGGTGATATGAGCATGGCAGGCAGGTGCCAACATCTATGCAGAGCCAAGGCAGCAAGAGGGTCACACGGCCTCTGTGCCCAAGCTTGGGGTCCACGCTGCACCCCCTTCCCACACTGGGTCTCTGATACTGGGAACTGCAGGGCTCTGCTATAGCTGGAACTGGCTGGTGAGCATTTCCCCGGTGTAAATTTGCTCTGTTGTGCTCCTTCTTTGCCAGCAGCTGCCTCCAGACACCAGCTCCTCATCCTCCCCTGGCTCCAGGCTGCATTTATCTCATTGCATCCTGGCAGTTAGCTGTTTTCGAATTGTTTCCTCCCTTTTTGCTGGATCAAAAGTGCAGCATTAAAGGGGGAAGTTAATGTGCTGGCTGCTGGGGAAAACAGATTGTATTCAAAGCGCCATCACAGGAGCAGGGCTGGAGCGATGTTGCAGCTCTCCTGAGCCAAGAAGTAGGCAAGCGGCAAGGAGGAGGCATTGGTGATAGCGTTTTTTGGATCCTCTCGGTAGCTGGGAGAGGTCAAACAAGCTCTCGGGCACAAAGTGTGCCCTTCTCAGAGTAGAGAAAGAAGCAGACACAGCTCCGGCTGCAAAACCTAAATGCAGGAGGGAGTGCAGAAGAACAGCACGTCTTTGCTGCTCCTTTTCACACTGCGGGCACGCCGGCGGTTCCCGGCAGCCAGGGCGGGGAGGAAATGTTCAGACAGGAGGGTGCTGTTTGAATGCATTTTGAAGATGGCAGAAGACCAAAAAGCCCATTTATCCGCTTGATATGGGTTTGACACAGCACAGGCTCGAATGTCCTCTTTGGAGACAGCCCTAATTGTCTTGGGCTGTCTAGGGCTTTGCCATTGCCAAGGGCATCTGTCTGCACTCACTGCGGCTTTCCGTGAAACAGCCCTAATCGCGGCCACGGCGGGAGCACCGCCTCGCTGATCCACCATTGATCGGGGTTGTGGGGGGATGTTGCTTGGGATCCAGGGCAGGGCCTTTGCATCCAAGAAGGGAGGTTATCAGGACGTAGAGCATCACCAGGCTGCCTGTGTTTTGGCTGTCAGCCGATGGGCCTTCGCTGAAGCTGAAGTGGGCTTCGCGGGGGTGTAGCACCAACAGGGCTAGAGATGGGAGGAATTGGGACAAAGAAAGCTCTGGTCTGCAGAAATGTTGAGCATGGACAGCCAGAGCAAAAGCTAGTGGAAACGGCAGCTACTCCTCGTGCTGGGAGCAGGGGTTTCCATTATGCACTTGACTCCATGGAAGGGGCGACATGGGTGGATCAAGGCTATTGAAAAAGGGGGTGCAGACAGCGAGGTGCGTCATCCCATATCAAGCAACAGGTATTTGTCTCCAGTTAAAAAGGAACTGAAAACTTTACTAACACACTAGGGGCCCAGGGCTGCATTATTCTGTTTAAAAACAGAATAAGAAAGGAGAAAACTGGGGAAAAAAAATCCAAAAAAAGAACTATAACTTCATTGGAATGAGTTAAAACCGGTCTGTGAAATAGGAGCTTCGTGACCAGGAGCAGCGAACAGGCAGCAGCGGGGCAGATCAAAGGCTTGATTGACTGGTGCAACGTCAAGCCCATTAAAAAGGAGAGAGTCGTTAGCACCTGTGCAATGAAGGGTTTAGCAGGGGTCAGGCAGATGACAATGAGCCGTGGATTCAGGCGATGCTCTCACTGCCGCCTGAACAGACGTGTCGCTGCCGCTGCCAGACAGTTGGCTCCAAATTTGGGTGGCTCATTCTCCCATCCCTCTCTCCGCCAGGCCTGGACGTGTTTGCACCTCTGATGACAGCGGATGGAGATGGACGTGGTCACTGGAAATCCCAGATAACCTTCAACAGCCGAGAGGGCTCCCCCACCGCCTCCCTCCTGTCCCGGTCTGATATCTAGAGGGAGCTCCCAAGGTGGCTTCTGCTCGTTCTGGATGCAGGGCTTGCCCGAATCCAAGCGCTGGGGGCACCAGTCCAGCCACTAAATAAAAATCCTTCTAGTTTTGGTCTCCGATGTCTCTGGCAGAGTCCTCAGCAATAATCCTGACAGCGGTGGCCCGTAGGCGGCAGCATCTTGCAGGCTCCTGGGAAAATGAGCAATGTAGACCCTAGGTTGGGCAGAGCAGAGAAAAGCAGCTGTAGCTTGGGAGCTTGCCTGGAAGTGCCTTATCCCAGGCAGCTCCAGGGCTGGCAGAGGCAGAGGGGTGCCCATACCCCTCATTCCCGACCCACAGCCCCTGTCCCCCTTGGCTGCCGCCCCCCTTGGCTTTGCTCCTCTCTTTTTTGGAGCTTTTAAATATCATCGACAGGCATTCAAAGTAGCTAAGTTTGTCCTCAGAACAGGCCAACGTGGAAACTTTCCATGTCTCTTTCCCTCTTACAATGAAGCCTTGCAACTTTCCTGACGTTTGTTTGAGGGGTTTAGGGGGGCTGAAACTCAGGGCTGGGCTCACCTCCAATTCAAAGCAATGCCAAAAGCCCCATGTCGGGGGGGCAATCAATGGCCTGGAGGAAAGTTTGCACCCACTGGGATGGATGGGGCATCTCCCGCAGAGAACGGGCCCAAGCGTGGGTGTGCCAAGCAGGGCAGGACGCAGGGGAGACGAAGGCTCCACCTTCATCCAAGCTGCTCTGGCCCCGGGAAGCAGCGGCAGCCCAGCCCAGCCCAGCCCAGCCTGCTCCAGGTGGGCAGGAAACTGCCAGAGCACAGAGCCCAGGGCATGGGAGAGGCATCCTCTGCTTGCCATGCCCAGCCCTGCTCCCTTCTCAGTGCTGCCATCTGCTCTCTGCGCCCCAGGTCTGATCTCCTGGATGCATAAAGGAGGCAACACCTTCTGCCCCCGGGTGTGGGAGACAGCTTGGCTGCAGGGACCCACCAGCATGGAGCTGGGCAGGGCAGAGAGGGGGCTGGCAAGGCTCCTACTGTGGAGCTGCAGGAGACCTTTGCTAGCACGACAGCGCCCAGAGCTGCCCAGGTGCAGCACGCCTTGCTCCAGGCCAGGGCTGAGTCACGGCAGGCAGCAGGTCAGCTCCAGCCTGGAGGTGATATAATAAAAGTTGTCACGAGGCAGAGCAAGCTACGTTCCTTCCTTAGCAAGGAACCAGCTAGTGGAGAAAGGCAGAGGCCCGGACAGGACTTCACGAGGCCTGGGTGAGCCAGGGACGTGCCCTCGTGCCCCTATTAACAGCCTACTGCAGCAGGACGTTGGCTGCCGTGGTACCCCTGCTTTCCCTGTGACAGATTCGGGTGTGATGCCTTGTGTGAGGGTTGATGGTCATTTTACAAAGAGGTTAAATGATGGATTTGTCCGGGCTGGTTTGCACAAGGCTGATCCTGCCTCAGGCAGGGCGTTGGAGTAGATGTGACCTCTGGTTGTGTCCCATCCAGCCCTGCTTCTCTCTCGGATAGTCCCATCAGCCCTCCCAGGCCACGCCGCCTTCAAGCCACCCCGCACCCAGGCCTGGGAGTGCCGGGAGAGACGGACCGGTCTGACCGGGGCTCCATGCCCCGTGCGGTTGTGGCTGAGAGCCGAGGCAAGGTCAAGCAGCCTGTCCCAAAACCCCAGTCCTCCAAAGGGGTTTGGCTGGGATGCATCCCCCAGACCGTCTCCGAAGACACAGGCATTTCCAGGAGGACTTCCTGAGAGGATCTGCCCAGCATTTCAGAGGCTAAGCCCTGAAGCAGGTGTCTTAGCACTCACCTAGCCCTTCCCCTGTTCCAGCCAGTGTGCTGCCTCCCTTCCTCCTGCCGCTTGGCCTTGCCCCCCGAACCCATCTTAGCTTCGACTTCCCCAAAGCAGCCTCGGACCAACAGACATAAAAAAAGACCAGCGCCAGGGCTGAGGAAGGGGCCAGCTCCCTGGGGGCACGGCTGCCCTGCAAGTCGCTGGAAGCGGGAATAGTGCAAAGGCCGCACAGGCTGGCGGAGCCCCCCGGGGACCTGGGAACGGGCTCCCGAGGTTGAGCCCTAGCCTCCCTGCAGCTGAGACCAACCTTAGCTGGTTCAGGGCTGCTGCCCCACACTGCAGATCCCTCCCCGCTCCCTCTGCAGCGCGGCGGACTCCGGTTCACATGAGGTGACATTCCCCTGGCGTGCCTGGCCAGCACAAGGCTTTGGTCCCCGGGAGGCCTTCCTGAGCCCTGCAGGTGCCGGAGATGAGCATGGAAGGGAAGGCACGGCAGGGATATTGCACTCGGTGCCCTGTGCCTCACCTCTGCAAACACGCAGGCCAGGCCCAGGCTCCCGGTGCTGCTAGTGGGAGCTCTGTGCCCTGGCAAGGAGGGTGGGTGTTAGCTGGATGGGTCCACAAATGTCCGGCACGAGCCATTCAGCCCAGACGGCTTTAAAAACCCAGGCTAAACAATCCCCAGGTCCCCTGGAGCCTGGCTCCAGCCCCATGGTGCCTAGGACCACAGGAGCCGGATGCCCCACACCCTTGCTATTGTGCAGAGCAGAATGGGAGGAGGGGAGCTATGGAGTTGGCTTAAAAGATGTGCAGAGAAGTGCTATAACTGCATGTCCAGCCTGCCTCCGCTCCCCCAGGCCTGCTCCCACACCCTCCGGCCATGCCAGACAAGGGCAGGGTTTGCAGCTGAGCTATGGGGGGGCAGATCAAAGACTCCCACAGGCTGCAGACAGCTTTGTGCTGGGACTGTGCGGGCTGCTGGTGCAATGACTGTGGGGGTGGGGGAATGACATTAGATGGCATCCGCTAAGGGCCTGGCCCCAGAGGAAGCCCTCCAGTTTTTTGGCCTTACATTAGACCTCTAGAGCTCCTCTGACCTCCGTCCTCCCCGGCAGGGAAGCTGCCAGCGGGCCGTAGGGGCCAGTCAAGACAAGCACTAACGAGAGGACGACGCATCCCCTGTCCAGCAACCTGGCTCTTGCCCCAGGGCCTCTTCTCCGAATCACACACCCGGGGTGTCGTCCACGGTCAGCATTTAGGCTCGGTCACACTGATGCAAATGTCAGGTCACATCCAGCACTCATTAACGGCTGGGAAAGCTAGTAGCCAAGGGACCCTGTGTCCACGCTCCAAAATCAAGGAGCTTCCCAACAGGCGTGAAATCCTGAAATCAAGGAATTGCTGGACAGGGCCTGTCTCTCCGGGGACAGCCCTGCCTGGCTGGGCCAGCCCCTGGTATCCCCCGGGCCAGATGTCACCTGCAAGCACCAAATTTCCCTGCAGGCCTTGAACTGGGCAGGTCAGGGTGGATCATGGCTCCTCTCAGCCCATCTCAGGCCACTGCTTGCTTTGCTCTCTCCCCGTGCAGCAGAGAAAGGCCCCGACCGGCTCCCTCTACCCTGCCAGGAGGGATTTGGGAGGAGGTGAAACCCCACCTGCCCCTGCCATCATAGGGTCGGGATGCCAGCGGAGCTCGGTGAAGGCATGGGGGACCGTGAAATGGTCTCCGCCCGGGGTGGAGCGGCCTGAAGCAGACCCAGCAAGGCACTGGGGCCCAGCCCTGCCTGCAGCCAGGCGGTGGGGCAGTCCTTGAGACACAGCGGGCAGCGGACATCCCCTCATCACAACCCCGGAGGCTCCTTCGGTTGTTTTAAAGACACCGACACATCACACAAGCAGTTTCGACACAAACACATGCCCCACCGGGGAGATCTGCCCAGCCAGGAGCCCAGCACCAGGGACCCTGTTGTCTCCCCCTCCCTGTCCTGAGTGCAGAGCTGGCACGGGGAAGCAATGACTGCATGGAAAACACAGCTCCAAAACTAGCGATCCGGGGTATCTCCAGGGCAATGCCGCGGACGGTTATGCCAGCCCCCGGGTTGGCACTGCTGTGAAAGTAAAGTGCAGCCCCCTGTGCCAGGGCTGGCCCAGCTTTCCTGGTAACAGCATGCCACAATCTCAAGCCTGCTGGGGGATAAGAAGCCCTGCCCAGCCACCAGCCAGCGATACGGTGAGATGCCTCCTCGCGAGGGCCGTGTGTTCCCTGCAGATGCTGCTCCAAGGTCAGGCTTTGGAGGGGAGCTCATGCAGGGTGCGGACAGCTGCTCCCAGCAGATATGGCCCAGGGGAGGAAGCGATAGCTGATGTAGAGCAGGGGCAAGCTGCTGCAGGATGCACCGGGGCTGAACAATGCTGCTGGCGCCCCCAACTCCAACATGCCTTGCACAGTGCTTTCCTGCTGCCATGTTGGGGTGCAAAGAAGGCATGTCCGGTTGCTGTTCATCTGCACCAGGTTTCATGCTTTGCATGGGGCTGGGAAAGAAATGCCAGCCCACAATGACCTGTCTTGTCAGGCCTGGGTTCACACAGGTGTCTGGTCTCCGATGCCACGTGTGGTTTGTAAATGGAGCTGCCATCTGCAACTTGCTGGTGCTGACAGGCAGGGCTCCTCCCCAGCTGAGCTCCCGTGGCCACCGGTGTATCTTTCGCACGCAGCACCGGGGTATGGCTCTGACCTAGAAATCTTCAGTGGCCTCAACCAGAGCTGAGTCAAACTGAACCTCTGCCCCCGGATGCCAAGGCTGGTGCAGAGAGACTAGCAGGCGGGGGATTTTTAAACTAACCAAATGAGGTTTCACTTCAGGGAACTTGCCGCAGTGGAAGCACCACCCTGTCATCCCCTCGCACTTGAGACATGACTGGAAGCAGAGACCTCACCAGCCGGAGCAGGGCTGGGCTCTCCTACACGCCGCTCTGAGCCCTGCCACCCACATTGCAACCCCGTTGTACGCGTGATGCATGGGCTTTGCTGAGGTCACTGATGCCTTCCTGGAAACACCAGAGCTCTGCAACAGGTTCAAAGCATCGCTGCTTCGAAGGTGGCTGTCTGGAGAGCCCGAGGGCCAAAATGCATGTCTCAGGGACGGTTGATGGGACCCCCAGCTCCCTTTCCAGCGCAGTACTCCATGATGACTGGGGTACCACAGAGCAAGTCCAGGCAGCGAGTCCTCCCTGAATCCCACCCTGGAGCAAACAGTCTATTTCCAGCAGACAGCACTGTAAGCGCTGCAATAAACCCAGGCCACGACAGCCAAGGGTGGAAGGGCAATACCTCGCTGCCCGCACTTCTAGATGCGGCGAAATCGCAGGAGCAGATATCAGGAAATACTGAGGCGCAGCTATGATAGCACCCAGCCTTGCGCTGCAGGCTCTTTGGGAGGGGGGGACACAGCCCCACAGGTACCCGAGGGTGATGGCCAGCTTGCTCAACTCCTGTGCCTAATGGGATGACGGGGCCAGGCTGGGAAAGACTGAGGCCCATGGGCTGCGTGCTACCTCCAGGCCATACGTCGACCAACCTTTCCCCTCCTGTGCCCCTTGGGAGGCTGCCTGCTGGGCGGGTGATGCCAGTCCCTGCCACGTGGCAGAGTAATCCCCATCAGGCTTTCCTTCCCCTCCATGCTCCATCCAGCGCCGCTGTGCCCTGAGCAGAGTGCACTTCCCTGGGAAAACGGGGTAGAGGAGCGCTGCTTTGGGCTACACAAACTCAGCTCTCTAAGGGCTCCTTGTCTGGCTGTTTTCCCTGCTGCCTCTGCCTTGGTTGGGCCTATGGCACGACCTGATGCCTCGTGTCCTCACCTTTCATCTCGGGGTAAGACACCTGGCAGGGCTCGAATGGAGGTGTGGAAAGGTCCAGGCTGCTCAAGGAGAGCCGATGCTGCTGTATCAAGAGTGCATCTGCTGGCTCTAATGTCCAGGAAGAGACAAGAGGCAGGAGGATCAAACAGCTCTGGGTGAAGATAAAAGGGGCAGAGAGCAGGGACAAGGTCATGGCAGCAGTTGCGGCATTAGGGGAGGGCAAACCGGGCAACACACACTTTAGGGGGCTCAAATTTGGGGAGGGGTGAAGTTTCTGCAAGAAAGTGGCTCTCTTTGCATTTTAACACTTGACTATTCATCTATTTCCCACAAAGAATATTAAAAAGATCCACGATACAACTGTGGTGGGTTAATATTTACCGGAGTACATCTCTCCAAGGGACCCCAAATGACTCTCTTGCCCAGGACCCCAAAAACCCTAAGGCCACCATGGATGGCAGGGTCCCCACAGACCCTCTACCAAGAAGAGGCTTTTTGGAGCAACTAAAAGACACGTCCCAAGGACAGGACCTTTCATGCCCCAGGCGTGTGTTGGAAGAGCCGTGGGGCAGGACAGACCGTCCCTTGGGGTCAGGCAGTGTTACTGGGGACAGCTTTCTTGTGACAAAGACTGAGGAGGGTCCGGGGAAAGCGGCTGCCTTGGATTTGACTCTGACGGCGAGAGCGGAACAGGATCTGCGGGAGGTTCGGGAAGCGGCCGTCACGGGCCTCCTCAGATCTCAGGAAAGGGGCGGCAGGATAAAAGCAACAGCCTTCAAAGAAAATCAGCCTCCAGGAAAGGGAGGGGACTGGGTGGGGCAGGTCTCTCGGAGAGGCCTGATGGAGACTACAGAAAAGGAGGCACAGCAGCGAACCGGCCGCTGCGGAGGAGAGATAGGCAGCACAGCAGGAGACCAGGAGCGTTTTACCCAGAGTCCTTTCGGATCAGAGCCTGGCTGGCGTTGATAAGGACATGTGTGCGATCAGCCTAGACGAAGCCCTCGCACTGTCCCAGCCGCCTCCTGAATGCAGGCTTCACACACCCCGCAGGTGAAACAGGACGTGGCCCACTGTGGCTTTCCAAGCAAGGGTTTGCAAAGCCGTCTTGCCCACTCTGAGGCCTTTCATCGGCCCCCGAAGAGGGAGCGAGGTGCCGAGATCAGCACATTCGTGTTTTGCTAAGCCCTTGCAGAAATTTCTGTTCAAACACACAGAGAAACGTCCCCCGGCTCAGAGGTAGGGCATTTATTTGCAGAGGGCGCAGAAGTTGAAACAGCTGGAAATCCTCGGCGCCGTGGAATCAATGGTGCCTTGTTCAGGACTCTGAGGGCCTTTTTCATCCTCTGCCACCTCCAGCACGCAGGGCGGGGGTTTGCATTTCCAGGGCGGCGGGGTAAAAGCACACGCGCTGCATGGACTGGGGTTGGGACCGGAGCGGGTTTTAGCCTCTGTCTCCAGCAAGGCGCCTTCCAACCAAAGCATTGCAGGTTTAAAATGAGCCTGACCCTAAACCCCTGCGAACCAGCAGCAAGCCTGTGCCTAGGCTTTGCCTCCTTTCGCCCAGAGAGATTCACACGGGCGCACAGCTGCTGTTTCCACGGCCCTGGCGTGAGCATATCAGAGCTCAAATCCTCACATGGAAAATCACCCACTTTCAAGACAAACCCAGTGTGAGCTGACATTGCTCCAATGGGGCCATGCTGATCGACCCCCCTGAGCCCTCTGGCCCATGCCTCCAGCCGTTGAGTGATTAAAACCAAAACTAGCCACCACCTCTGTTTCCGGGCAATCCCCATGCCACAACTGGCAGGGATTTTTTGACTCAAGCCAGTTGTGTGGTTGCACGTTCCCAAAGGCAGGAGAGGGTTCACACCACCCTGCACAAACACCTGCTGTCACCGTGCAAGGCAGAGGTCTGCTCCATGAGGCTCACCCATGTGTCACAAGCCCTATACTGCAGGCAATGGAGATTCTCCTTCTAACCGAGACCTAATGTAGTCCCCATCTTGAATAATAGCCAGCACCTGATCATCTGCAGAGTCAGACCAGCTGGCTCTTGATGTCTCTTCCAACCCCAGGACTTGGTGAGCAAAGCCCTCCTGTGTGAGCAGCCACACAACCCACTAGAGAGAATGCCGTGGATGAGAGATGATACCTCTTGTCTCCTTGCACCACCCTAAATGACGTAGATAGCCTGTTCCCTTGCAAGAACAATCCCTCACTCCCCTTTCTGGGTCCCAGGAGCAGTCCTAAAGAAGAACTCTGCTCCCTTGATCTCCTCATGCCCTGGCTGGTCAAATTCAACACATCAAAAGCCTCAGGATGGCCATGACAGTACTAGTTGGGAAAATGTTGGCTTCAAAGCCATTGGGATTTCATCCCCTCTTCACAAAGTTTGTCTTAGAGAAACACATCTGCTTCACTAGCTTTCCCGAGATACCACGAGGGCTTCATGCCTGGCTTCTGATAGCAGATTATCTGTTGGCGGTCAGAAGGAAGTCAGGAAAAGCAGCCAGTTTTTCTCATATCTTTGTCAGCAGCACAGGAGAGATGCTCCAGCGAGGCATCTGCATGGTGCTGTGCCCTGCAGGGGCAGCCGGAAATCCAGGGGTGTGTAGAAATCCTTCCTTTGCACCTACCTCCATGCCATCAAAAACCAGCAAGTGGGAAGGAGAGAGAGGGAGGAAGGGGTGCGTATGTGCCCGCATGTGTGTGCATTCATAACACTTCCTTTTCAGATAAAATCAGAGCTACTCACCCATGTGTCACAAGCCCTGTACTGCAGTCTATGGAGATTCTCCTTCTAACTAAGACCTAATGCAGTCCCATGTGTCCTGTCATGAATAATAGCCAGTGCCTGGGGCTCGTGAAGGGGCTGAAAAGCTCTGGTGGATGCCACCGATTGCACTGCTGAATGCTGTCCCCTGGGATTTCTATCTGACTTAGCCTGCGCTCACATTTTGCCCTGCAACCTGAGAGCTGAAATCTCTTGCCATTTTGATTTGACCCAGGGTAATTCAGTGTCTTACCTGCAGCCTCCTAGTCAGAGCCAGGGCAATCGCTTTGCTTTGGGAAGGGTACATGGAAGTATGTAGGATTTTGAAAAAGATGGTGTGACGCATCATTGCATGCAACATAGCACCTAATTTTCTCCACTAAAAGAAAAACTAGAAGCCTTACTATTATGATAGGGGCTAGTGCTATATTATTCAGTTTAAGATCAAAGCAAAACCAAATATAACTCTTGGAATGTGCACTCATTTGCTAACTCATATATTACATTTAAGTAAGCAAAACACAAAAAATAGGCAAAAAAGAGTTAAAATAGTCAGAAGACATTACGTCCTGTAGTCATTATAGTTAAATGTACACCTATTATTCAGATTCCCCAAACAAAATCCAGTCTTCTTCGGTGTTGGGGTTGCCAACCTTCCCAGACTGGCCAGGAGTCTACCGGAATCGGCATTAATCTCCCGGTGACTATTGAAAGTAATCTGGGAGATTTTAATAGGATATTTTAAGGGGGGGGAAAAAAATCTCTCAGAATAGCTTCAGTCAGAGTTGGAAACCCTATTTGGTGTCTTGACAATGCCTCCGATACTTTACTGACAGTCATTTCTGCACCTGAGGTTATATGAGCACACCTGAGTGAACATTTATAAATAAAGCTATAAAACAGTCTACAGGGCTATGAAATAGGAGAGAGGTTACCAGGAATGACTAACAGACAGCTGAAGAAAGGCTAGTTGTAGAAGAAAGGATGGTTTGAATAGTGGAGCATCAAGACCATTAAAAAGGAGAGAGGGTCATTAACACCTGTGGAGTGGAGAGAGATTAGCAGGAATCAGGAGGTGACAATGCACCCTGAAGTCAATTGGCTCCCGCACTGCTGCCTGAATAGAAACACTGCTGTTCGTCCCAGGGAATTGGTTTTAAAGTTTGGGTGGAGCAGGAATGAAAGTGTGGGGGAGAGACTGCACCACTGCACCCCCTGGATCCACCCCTGGAAGGGCAGACTGCAATTCGAAAGGCAACGTGAGTGTGCTGGGTGCAGGGTCAGGCAATGAGGCAAGTGGCTTTTCTTCCATATCACCAACTTAGTCGGGTCACAGAGCCCCTGGAGGACTCACAGTTTTCCAAGCGCAGCTCAGCCAGTGGCAGAGGCTTGTTCCAGACACCACATATAGGGCAGGGGAAGGAGGATGGTGATTTATAACTCCCGTCTGCAGCTATGTTTCACTTGGAGTCACCTGTGGAAATGGGGCACCTGACCGCTGCTCCGAAGGCGTGTGTAATCTGTTCCACAGTCCCAGCCAGCCTGAAAAGGGAACACAGGAGGGAAGAAATATCGCGGCAAAGAAAGAAAGAGAAGTGTCCCAAACCGTTAAACAAGACACAGTTGTGAAAGTCAGGCTTAGCAGCACCCTGCCCTTTGTGGTCACACGTAGTGCCTGTGTCCTGTGCCACATTTGGTGACAGAAGCCTGGGGCACAGGGATTCACAGCAAAGTGTCTCCCTATTTGTTCACTTGCAACAAAAATCGGAGATCTGTCCCTAGCCGTTGCCCACAGACCCTCTGGGCTCAGCCCCTCTGTTGCTGGGACTAGTACAATGCCGGCAAGTGCAGGTGTCTATTTGCTGCCCTCATCTCCTTAGGACAAGCAGGACCCTCTCTGCAATGACCTGATTACATCTTGGGGTAGGGAATGGGATTCAGCATCTTCTTCTGGGGGCTGCAGAATCACTCCAGCTGGGTCAACATGGCTGTTTGGTGCCCCTCACATCGAGTCCAGTCACTCATTAGTTCCCCATTTTTATTTTTATTTTTGCAAAAATATTTGTTTCTATATATATAAGTAAATATATGCATCATGGTACCACTACCAACCAGTCAAGTGACCACTGTGGTTCACTTGACAGACCAAAACACGTGTGCCAGTTAGACTATTTTAACCCCGTTGCAAAGTTTGCATTGTGCATCTGTGCACCCACGCACCCGTCGTCATTCCAGTGCTTTCACGCATCGTCACCATATTCATCCTCATTGTTGTCCTCGTTGTTCTCTTTGGAGGGCTTGCCTCTGAAAAGTCTAGGCCAGTCGCCTCTCCACCGTATGAGGTCTGCCATCTCCGTCCCGTCGTCCTCTTCTGTCTTCCTGTAGTACCAGTGCATTATGCCCAGCCCCGTTTTAATACAGTCCTTGACTGTGGGGTCTGAGGGTCTATTTGTGAACAGATTCCTGGCTTTCCACCGGGCATACCTGAAGCTCCCTTGGGGGAAGATGGAAAGGGATATATATACATGCGAAGAGACCACAGTCTCATGGGACACTGCTAGGGCAAGCTGGGCATTGATGGCCGGCTCTTGTGCTACCTGCTATCTGGCTGTGCAACACTAAGCTCACTCTGAGAGTGAATTTCACTGCAAACCACCAAGACCACAGGCTGCAACAGAAAGCACCAGCATGAAACAAGCAGGGGCATGTCCACATTCTCAGGTTGCAGTTTGCAAACCAGCAGGATGTAGCCTCTGTTCTCCTCTACCTCCACCCACTTCCAAAAGGAAATCAATAGGGATTTCACAGCCCCGCAGGCCTCGTTGCTGTTTCAAAACCAGCTAACATCAGAGCATTGCAGACATGCCTTTTTCTCTCCCTTGGGCTGGTTTGACTCTATTCACGCTTGGACCTTAGCCATCGGTACAAACCCCTGCTGCGCACGCAGCTTACACCTGCACTTTGTGATCTGCACCAGCTGTTGCACTGGTATCAGAGGTGTCTGCACCCCGCGGTTATAAGGGCGCAGGTGCCCCGCTGGTTCGTCTCCTGCTGGGAACAGCCACATCTTATAGTTTCATAGTAGTTAGGGTCAGGAGGGACCTGAACAGATCATCTAGCCTGACCCCCTGCCACAGGCAGGAATGAATGCTGGGTTCACAAGACCCCAGACAGGTGATCATCCAACCTCCTCTTGAATTTGCCCAAGATAGGGACAAGGACCACTTCCCTGGGAAGTTGGTTCCAGATTTTGGACACCCTAACTGGAAAATATTGCCTTCTGATCTCCAACCTAAACCTATTCTCCATCAGCTTATTACCATTGTTCCTTGTCACCCCAGGCGGTGCTGGGGAGAAAAGGGCTCTGCCTATTTGCTGCTGAGTTTGTAGGCAGCCACCAGATCCCCCTCGGCCTCCTCTTGCTGAGGCTGAACAGGTAAATACAGGTCCCCCAGTCTCTCCTCGTAGAGAGACTGTCCTGTCCTGCTGCCCTCCAACCACGCGGGTGGCCCTCCTCTGAATCCTCTCCAGGCTGGTCACATCCCTTTTGAAGTGCAGTGCCCAGAACTGGACGCAGTACTCCAACCGTGGCCTGACCAAAGTCGCATAGATGGGGAGGTTCACCTCTCTGGACCGGCTTCAGATGCACCTGTGGATGCATGACAAGGTCTGGCTGGCCTTGCTGGCTGCAGTCTGGCATTGGCGGCTCATGTTCATCTTGGAGTCAGTAATGACTCCAAGATCCCTTTCTGTCTCTGTGCTTTCAAGAGGGGAACTCCCCAGCCTGTATGTGTGCTGTGGACTCCTTCTCTCCAGGTGCAGCATCCTGCATTTGTCTACGTTGAACCACATCCTATTCTCATCTGCCCACTTTTGTAGTCTGTCTAAATCTAGTTGCAGCCTCTCTCTCCCTTCAAGTGTGTCCACCTCGCCCCACATCTTAGTGTCATCAGCAAACTTGGACGGCGTGCTTTCCACCCACTTGTCCAGGTCGCTGATGACAATGTTAAACAGTGCGGGCCCGAGGACCAAGCCCTGGGGGACCCCACTGCTCACATCTCGCCAGGTTGAGTACAACCCATCCACCACTACTCTCTGGGTGCGCCCCATCAGCCAGTTTTTTACCCATCCAACTGTACAGGCATCAGTGCCACAGTCGCTTAATTTATTGATGAGGATGGGGTGAGAGACAGTGTCAAAGGCCTTCTTAAAGTCCAGAAAGACTACATCCACAGCGACACCATCATCCAGGGATTTAGTTACTTGGTCGTAAAAGGCAATCAGGTTGGTGAGGCAGGACCTGCCTTTGGTGAACCCATGCTGATTGCCCCCAAGCATGATCTCCTCTGCAGCCCCCCACAGATGTGCTCCTGGATGATTCTCCCCAAGAGCTTCCCGAGCACCGAGGTGAGGCTTACAGGCCAATAGTTACTTGGGTCCTCCTTCCTCCCCTTCTTGAAAATTGGGACCACATTAGCCAGTTTCCAATCCCCCGGCATCTGGCCAGATGACCACGAATGCTCATACAGCCAGACCAAGGGCTCCGCGATGACCCCTGCCAGCTCCCTCAAGACCCTTGGGTGGAGGGCATCTGGACCTGCAGATTTAAAAATGTCCAGCCCTTCCAGAAGATCCCTAACTACATCTGCGGTGATGGAGGCCTGACAGAGCTATCCCCGAGATTGTCCCTACCTCTGGTAGGTAAGCTATCCTGGTCCCTGTTCAAGAAAACAGAGGCAAAGAAACTGTTAAAAATATCAGCTTCCTGTCTGGTGTGGCCACCAGATTACCGTTTGTGTCTTGCAGGGGCCCTACATTGCCTGGTGCCCTCTTCTTCCTCCCAATGTACTTGAAAAAGGACTTTTTGTTGTCTTTAATCCTGGACACTAGCCTGAGCTCCGTCTCTGCCTTCGCCTTCCTAATAGCCCTCCTGCACTCCCGGGCCGAGGAGGAGTACTCCTCCTTGGTGACAGCTCCTCCCTTCCACTGGTTGTGCGCCCCCCTTTTAGTCCCTTGCTGAGCCAAGGGGGTTTCTGAGCACTCACACCCCCTTGCTTCTCTCAGGGACTGTTATCCTTTGGGCCTGGAGGATCGCCCCCTTAAGGTACGACCATCCCTCGTGGGCTCCCATCTCCTCTATCTTCTGGCCCCTCAATGCCTCCCCCGCTAGTCTCTGAAGCTCATTGAAGTCGGCCCTTCTGAAGTCAAGGGCTTTAGCCTTGGTGTGAGCCCTTGTGTTGGATAATGAAATCCAGCAGGTGATGATCGCTATTTCCCAGGTGGTCAAGGACCTGCAGTCCTTCACCGGGTCATCCCCCGTGGCCAGGACCAGGTCCAGCAAGGCGTTACCCCTAGTGGGGCTGTGCACCTCCTGGATAAGGTGAAGGTCCTGTAATACAGCCAGGAACCTACTCGAGCGGTCAGACATGGCTGTCTGCTCCTCCCAGCAAATGTCTGGGTAGTTTAGGTCACCCATGACAATAACATCCCTTGACCTAACCACCTCCATAAGCTGACTGGAGAAGTCCCGGTCCAGCTCTTCCCCCTGGCTGGGTGGTCTGTAGTAGACACCCACCGTAAGGTCCCTTTCGCCACGCCCCCCCTTGTAGTTTGACCCATAGTGCCTCTGCCCGACCCTCCTCAAACCCGAAGCTAATCCTTGATGATGTGAGGTGCTCTTTGACATAGAGCGCAACACCCCCACCTTTCCTCTCTGTCCTGTTTCTTTTATATCGGGTGTATCCCCGAATGCCCGCCGCCCAGCCATAGGTAGGGTCCCACCAGGTTTCTGTGAGCCTTGTTCCACGTAAAGGAGACCGTTCTGTCAGGTGCTCTTTGAATGAAATGGCTTCCTGCATATCAGACGCAGAAGTCACTACATGTTCTCCTTTTTCATTTCTGTTCGTGTGGTTTGTCTGGAGCTGATAAGGACGAGAAAGAGCTGTTCATATTGGTTAATGAGAGCTATATTCAGATCTCATTATAACCTGTCCTAAAGAGCTATCGATCACCCCATTTCCTGTCTAGACTATATGAACCGGTACTTCTCAGCCATGGTGCTGTGACACCCTGGGGCCCTTTGAGGTCTTTTTACGGATGTTGCAGGGGGGCAAACGCTGTTCGGAGGGCAAGCATGATTCACAAGATAAACCCAGGGTTGTCAAACAGAAAGCAGTAGTATTTAAATTATTCTGACCTGCTGTCAGTTTTCTAGGGGCTTTTTCATTGCTGTAGCATTTTTTGGCAGTCAAAAAACAAGTGCAAATCAAAACTGACATTTCCAAGGGCTGCCTTGAGTCCAGCCAGGAGGATCTGGAGTCTAAAAAGGTTGAGAATCAACAATATAAATGCAAGAGGACCCTGATAGCTCATTAGATGGGCTTCTTTTAACTTTATGAGACAGCGCCTACTTTATTATACTTTATTATAGTGCTGCCTACATGTCACAGCTGAAACAACTGGGATTGCCCCATAATCTATTCAGCAAATGAAGAAAAGCCCTCATTGGCATTACTGCCTATCCTCAAAAGTACCGTGCCTGTTAACATCAGACGTCAGCACATGCTCTCCAAGCTGGCTCTTTTATTGCTTATCAGTCTTAATAAGTGATCATGAAAACTGAGCTCTCTCAGTGCCTGCCGGTGCTCGGGAAGTTATAAAAGGACTTACAAACTAGTGCAGACAGGTAAGAGAGGACATAACTGCAGCCCTTGTAAGGTAGGTGTTTGTGTGGTGGGTCAGACAAGAACTAGTCAGGAGGTTTTTCAATTAAATGTTTGCCAGAAAAGCCATATTTGGACCCAAAGCTATCTGCAGGCACAGGCCAGCTCAGAAGAAATTCAGTTTGAAAATAACTGGAAGAAAGCTTCCAAACTGGACAGGAAAAAGGCCTGGGATTTTTGTCCAACATGACCCTTATGAAAATTAGCCTCATTAGAATTAAACAACAAGGTCGCATCTAAGCCAATCCTTTTGAAGTTATCCAGACAAAATGGTTCAGGGGACCTGAATCAAAAGTGTTGTCTTTCCCCCCACCCAGACCCTCCGCTTGTGGAAAGGTTGATGATTTCCCCTTGGTGTCAAGTGTCACATTTTCCCAGGATAGGAGAACAGTTTCGTTGCCAGCTGTAATGAAAGCAGCACTGTGAGACTCCGATTTAAGTGACAGGTGTATTTAGACGATAGTGCCAAAGAAAGCAACAGGGACACTGTGACCTTTTGCTTCTCTTCTACCTGCCAGCTTCCGGCACAAATGAAGAGAGACTGGAGATCTGCCTGGGCCTAGATCTTGTCTCCAAATCACTCAGTAATCAGTGTTCAGGTGCAGCACATGACTGGGGCTGTTGCAGGGCAGAATGACCCTCTCCGAGAGAAAATAATTAGAGAAGTTGCTTCATCAGCAGCTTGGCAGGCCCGCTGCTGCTTATCTCTGCGTCCCAAGGCTATGAAATGGATACGCCTCCTCCCTCTGGCCATACAACCCCGTGCTAGCACAAAAGGACTGCCCTTGAGATGCTCACCGACCGCTGTCACTCCACCTTGTAAGAGGACACCGTACGCGAGACGCACTGCAGAGCGCCCAAGAACAGGAGTAAATTATTCATGACTCTTCCTCCCAGGCTTGTGCCAGGCCTATGCACATGGTTCGGTTTTGCATGGAGATTTCAGACCCTGCTCGGTTATCTCTCCTCAGTCTGCTTCACAATCAGCTCCCATTAAGCCTGATCAGTTCCTTACTTTCCCCAGGGACAGACCCAGACACAGGCATGGGCAAACCAGGTGGGCCGGACAGAAAGGGGGCCGGAAAATGAAAAGAAAAATTACAATTGCAAAAAAAGTTTTAATGTTGCACATATATGGGACTGGCAATGTTATCGATTGAGAATGAACTATTGAAAGATATTGATACCACAGATGTGATAAAGACTTTTGCAACAAAAAAAATTATCTCTGGCGAAGCGGGGTTAGGGTTAGAGTTAGGGGGGCCTGATACTAAAAGTTTGCCCAGGGCTGCCAGGAGTCCAGGTACGGCACTGCCCAGGGATGTGCCCTAATTTCAGCCCCATCCCTGCAGCTGCCCTGGAGCAGGTTCAGGTCACATTTGATCCCACCCTTCCAAGTTTCCAGGGTCCTTAAACTCTCCAAATGAAGCAAACCGCAGCCCAGACAATGCTTGCCCTCAATGTCCCAGCTTCTTTCCCACCTCATTGCCTCTTAAATTCCACTCTTTCTAAATCACAAGACTCAGGACTTCTCTAATAGCAATTCCACTCTGGAAACCTCCAGCCAGACCACAAACAAACATCTGCCACCCACACGGGGCAAGAGCTTCATGCCTCCGTCATTCCTCTCTCGCCTTCTGTTCTTCCAGAAAGCAAACCCACAGCGCCCCAGCTGCAGCCCACAACACCATAGCTCCTCTCACCGAAGGAGCTTTCCCAGACCTCTCAGGACGCACTTCTCCAGGTGCACGCTAACTGAAGTTAAAAACCTATGACTTAGTCTAAAGCACTTAGCACTAAAAACCTATGACTTAGTGGGGCTAACAGAGACCTGGTGGGATTCGTCCCACGACTGGGCGGTACATATTGAGGGCTATAGATTGTATAGAAAGGACAGGTCGGGGAAGAAAGGGGGGGGGTTGCACTTTATGTCAGTGAGCAATATACATCAACCCTCATCAAGACAGAATCCGAGGTTGAGGAAGTAGAAGGATTGTGGGTTAGGCTACATGGGGGGCAAGGAGAAAGGGATTTGGTGGTAGGGGTCTGCTACAGACCCCCACACCAAGGGGAAGAAATAGATGCAGGGCTCCTGAGGCAACTCTCGGAGACCATAAAAGCTAAAGAGGCGGTAGTCATGGGGGACCTAAACTACCCGGACATCTGCTGGGACACGCAGACAGCAAGGTCCCATCGCTCACGCAGGTTTCTAACCTGTGTACAGGACCTCCACCTGACACAGGAGGTGCATGGTCCCACTAGGGGGAATGCCATACTGGATCTGGTATTGGCAACGGGGGATGACATGATAGGGGACCTCCAGATCGGTAGCCATCTGGGGGACAGTGATCACCTTATAATAGAATTCACCATAAGACGGCGAGTGGGTAAGGTAAATAGTAGGGTGAAAGTGCTAGACTTTAGGAAAGCTGATCTCAATGCACTCAGGCGATTAGTCAAGGAAGCACTACAGAGTAGGAGTTTTGAAGTGATGGGAGCCCAGGAAGGGTGGCTGTGCCTTAAGGAAACGATCCTTCGGGCACAAAGCGAGACAATCCCCGTGTGAGGCAAAAGAGGGAAAGGGGCCAGGAGGCTTCCCTGGCTGACCAGAGAAATCCAGGGCAGCCTAAGGGCCAAAAGGGGAGCACATAAAAAGTGGAAACAGGGTGAGATCACTAAAGATGAACATACCTCCTCTGCTCGTGCTTGTAGGGAGGCAGTTAGGCGGGCCAAAGCTACCATGGAGCTGAGGATGGCAACCCAAGTAAAAGACAACAAGAAATTGTTTTTTAGATATATAGGGAGTAAAAGGAAGGCCCAGGGAGGAATAGGACCCCTGCTAAATGGGCAGAAACAATTGGTGACAGACAGGGGGGACAAGGCTGAACTCCTCAGCGAGTTCTTTGCCTCCGTGTCCCTAAGCGAGGGGCACGACAAGTCTGTCACTGGGGTTGTAGAGAGGCAGCAGCAAGGCGCCAGACTGCCATACGTAGATCCTGAGGTGGTGCAGAGTCATTTGGAAGAACTGGATGCCTTTAAGTCGGCAGGCCCGGATGAGCTCCATCCGAGGGTGCTGAAGGCACTGGCCGACGTCATTGCAGAGCCACTGGCGGGAATATTCGAACGCTCGTGGCGCACGGGCCAAGTCCCGGAGGACTGGAAAAGGGCTAACGTGGTCCCCATTTTCAAAAAGGGGAGGAAGGAGGACCCGGGCAACTATAGGCCAGTCAGTCTCACCTCCATCCTTGGTAAAGTCTTTGAAAAAATTATCAAGGCTCACATTTGTGAGAGCCCGGCAGGGCAAATTATGCTGAGGGGAAACCAGCACGGGTTTGTGGCGGGCAGATCGTGCCTGACCAATCTAGTCTCTTTCTATGACCAGGTTACGAAACGCATGGACACAGGAGGAGGGGTGGATGTTGTATACTTAGACTTCAGGAAGGCCTTCGATACGGTATCCCACCCCATACTGGTGAACAAGTTAAGAGGCTGTGATGTGGATGACTGCACAGTCCGGTGGGTGGCGAATTGGCTAGAGGGTCGCACCCAGAGAGTCGTGGTGGATGGGTCGGTCTCGACCTGGAAGGGTGTGGGCAGGGGGGTCCCGCAGGGCTCGGTCCTTGGACCAATACTCTTCAATGTCTTCATCAGCGACTTGGACGAGGGAGTCAAATGTACTCTGTCCAAGTTTGCAGATGACACAAAGCTATGGGGAGAAGTGGACACGGCGGAGGGCAGGGAACAGCTGCAGGCAGACCTGGACAGGTTGGACAAGTGGGCAGAAAACAACAGGATGCAGTTCAACAAGGAGAAATGCAAAGTGCTGCACCTAGGGAGGAAAAATGTCCAGCACACCTACAGCCTAGGGAATGACTTGCTGGGTGGCACAGAGGTGGAGAGGGATCTTGGAGTCCTAGTGGACTCCAAGATGAACGTGAGCCGGCAGTGTGACGAAGCCATCAGAAAAGCCAATGGCACTTTATCGTGCATCAGCAGATACATGATGAATAGGTCCAGGGAGGTGATACTTCCCCTCTATCGGGCGCTGGTCAGACCGCAGTTGGAGTACTGCGTGCAGTTCTGGGTGCCACACTTCAAGAAGGATGCGGATAACCTGGAGAGGGTCCAGAGAAGGGCCACTCATATGGTCAAGGGCCTGCAGACCAAGCCCTACGAGGAGAGACTAGAGAAACTGGACCTTTTCAGCCTCCGCAAGAGAAGGTTGAGAGGCAACCTTGTGGCTGCCTATAAGTTCATCACGGGGGCACAGAAGGGAATAGGTGAGGATTTATTCACCAAGGTGCCCCCGGGGGTTACAAGAAACAATGGCCACAAGCTAGCAGAGAGCAGATTTAGATTGGACATCAGGAAGAACTTCTTCACAGTTCGAGTGACCAAGGTCTGGAACGGGCTCCCAAGGGAGGTGGTGCTCTCCCCTACCCTGGGGGTCTTCAAGAGGAGGTTAGATGAGTATCTAGCTGGGGTCATCTAGACCCAGCACTCTTTCCTGCTTATGCAGGGGGTCGGACTCGATGATCTATTGAGGTCCCTTCCGACCCTAACATCTATGAATCTATGAAGTCTCCAGCTCCCGTTGATCCCATTCCTTCATCCTTTGCACCATGGAAAGCTGAAATCAAGGAAACCCTCCACCCCTTTAATACTGTACTTGTTGCTCAGCTGTGAGTTTGGCTTTTGACTGCATCTTGCAAACATTTAGCTGTGAGGGTGGTCACTTGAAAGGCCTCAGATGTCAGCGAGCAGTACTGGGCCAGGCAAGTAAAGCTGCTCATAGGGACCAGACATAGCACGCAGATTTTCCCTGTAGTTTCTTTCCCAGCGCGCAAGTTGGCCAACTGACACAAGAATCAAACCAAAATTATCCCTTCCCTTTTGAAAAATCCCGTTATCTCGACAGGGGAGTTTTGGCATCTAGTCGGGTACAATCAGATTTTGCCTGGCGCTGAGCTCCCTTCACACTCTTTCATGTTCAAAGGAATCAAATGCACTCAGCATCAAGAAAGATCAGGCTGCTAAAGGGGCATTTGCCTTCACATAAGCAAACCTGGAAGGCGAATTGTTCCAGAAGACGTGGAGAGCTGTCGGGCGTTTGTAGACACCACGACGTTTAGTGCCCTCACCACAACCCCACATGGAAAGGGCAGCCAAGGGGGACTCCCGTGGCTGCTGCTGGAGGAGCAATTACCAAGATTCCCGTTTTTTGAACTGCTTACTCAGCCTGCCTGTGCTAATCCGGCCATAATTAACTCCCCGCTTTAGCTTTCAGATGTAGGATTAATTCTTGCTGCCACCCAGAGCAAAATGTTTACAAGGGGAGAAATCTCCAGGCTGCTGAAAAGACTTTTAGTAGCCTCCTCTCTAGCCCTTAATTCCCCCAGCAGCGACTTCAAAGGAGTAACGCCACCAAGGAGAAGACAGCCCTGTGATCACGAGCCAGGAATGCGGGGACCATCTTGAACTAGCAAGCTCGAGCACAGTGAAATGGGAACGTCTGCAAGTTAAAGCGATCTTCCTGCTGCAGCTGACGCCCTACTACACTCCCGCAATGCCACCCGTGGTGCAGGGACCTTTTTACTTCATTTTATTTGTTTATTGGCTCTGCTTTTGCCAGTTAATGCAATACTGGGAAAAAGGCCCAACCTTAATTTTCATCATCAACGTTTTCTTATCACACCGGGCAGTCCCCTACCAAGTTCTGCTGGAAGCAAAAGTAAATACTGAAGCATGTATACGTGCCAGGCCGATTGCAGTATAGAGAATGGGAGCCAGCGCGTGTCACTAAGGCAGAATTCAACACCATGCGGTTATTTGGATGCTTCAGGCCCAAATGACGGACAAGGCTCTTTGGGTCAATCTGGTATCTTGTATTCGACCAACTCGAATAGTTGGAAACATTCTTCTTTGCAAGCTTTCGAGCGCAAACAAGCCTGATGAATGGTGTTTGTGACTGATATCTTGCAAAGAAGAATGTTTCCAACTATTTGAGTTGGTCTAATAAAAGATACCAGACTAACCCAAAGAGCCTTGTCTGCCTGTGTCCTTAGACCAACACGGCTACAACCAACACCCCTAAGGCCCAAATGTTCATTCCATGCACCTGGGAAGGGGCAACACAGGCAGTCCCAAATGTGGCAAGGCCACGACCATGTCCCTGAGCCTTTAAACTGCCTTTTTGGGGAGAGGAGGCTGTCCTGGCCCTTACGGCATGCTGGGGTGTGCATGCTGCCCTACCCTCTTTGGAAATCCAAGAAGTGGCTGTGCATCTCTACATCTAACCCTTTTAATACCCAAAATCTCAATGTAGCCCAGCACTGAGAGAAACGGAGCAGCCACATGGCTTCCATTGGCTTGTGACTGCTCCGCAACACTCAGTATCAGGCCTATAAAAGTACTGTGCTAATGGCAAACATTGCCTGACCCTGGGTGGGGCAGGGGGGATGTGATACCAAAGGGAGGTTCATGTGATGGAGAGTTTCACAAAGGCAGTTCCTCTTGGCACTGCTGTGAATGATAAGCAGAAACGGGCACAAACTGCATTCACAAGAAAAGGTTTTAAAACTCAGAGCCAAGCTTTTGTAGCTGGGGTCTGAACTCAATCCACAAGTTGGATCTCCCTAGTTCCCATTTTGCTGTGTGCTTCCTGCTCTTTCCCAAGGTTTCCCCTTTCCAGGATGTTCCAGTAAGGATTTGCAGTGGCCTTTTCTAGGGATGAGAGTGAAATTCGACCTCTACAGCTCCACTGAGGTTTCTAGGCCTTCAGCTGAGACTGCCAACTGGTGGCAAGGCTATGGACGGCTGTAATAAGAGCTGGACCGCAGTCCCACCTTCATTTCACGAGCTATTAAGCCACCACCTTTCAACCAGAGCTATCCCCAGCCAGATTTTTGTGTAGAGAATCAGAGATTAAAAATAAGCTTCTTTGTTCAGTTCCAGCACCCCAGGGTGCCTTGTCCATCTCTTTGCTGGAGAAGCCACCACAAGATTTGCAAAGCTTATGGTACCCCATAATGCCAACACTTAGGGACACAAAGAGATGCGTGTCTATTCCTATAGCTCAGGACAGCCAGATTTCTTTTGTCTGAAAGTCAGGCCTTCTTGGATATGGTGGGTTAAAAAGCTGGACATGAGCTCCAATTTGTTTAGCGTGTATTAACTCACTCCTTCCCTGTCATCACAGCACAGGGCGTTGGCAGTGCCCTTGTCTCCCCAGTTTTTACCTGTGGCATATCACTCTTGGTGATTTGGATAGTGTGCGCTGTGGTTGTAGATGCTGGAAGTGGCAATTTGGGGGATTCCTTGGGTTGTGAACACAGGGGTCTGGACTCGATAGCTCAGAGGGCCTCTGCCAGTCCTGCCTTCCTATTTATTTGTCATCCCAGGTTGTTGAACTTGTTTTGCTAACTACACAAAATGGTCTGGGGGGGTTGTAAACTCCCGCAGGGCTCACCAACCCCCCAGTAGGGCTCCATGAAAACATGAGCCCTGGTGAGACAGAGCATGGTGACCTGGGAGATAACAGCCGCAAGGCATCACCATGCAAGTTTTGTCAAAACAAATACAACCAACACATGTTTGTGACCGCAGCCTCAGTAGGATAGTGGCAGGGCCCTGCAAAACAAAAGTGTGTGGCAATCCTGATCCACAGATGGCACGCTGCAAGGCCATTTGTTAATTTGTTACATAAGTATAGCGCTTTAACGTTCAATCACATGCCTCGTTTGCTGATTTCCTCCTTTTTGTGCTGGTTTGCATGCTGATAATATGTAAGGAAAGGGTTCAGTCACACATGGAATATATTATTAAAGTGAAGTTAGGGGCTGTAGCTTTTTATCCAGGCTATGGTAGCTTTCGGGGATGTTAGAGAGGAGAGAACAGATGAACCGGTGGTTGGATTACTGCACTGGGAGTGACATAATTTAAGCTCAGTTGCTGGCTTTGTTGTGGTTTTCCTGTAGAACCTCTGAAAAACCCATTCTTCTTTTGCGTGCCTCAGGTGCTCATCTGTAAAATGGGGACAACTAGCGCTTCCTTTTTCTGATCTCTTTAGATGGTACCTCTTGTGCGTAAGGACTCTTACTCTGTGTAAGTACAGAACCAAGCACAAAGGGCCTCTACTTGACTGGAGCCTGTAGGCACCCCTGCAACATAAATAATAATAGCTTCAACAGCAAAGGGATCAAGGAAATGCAGAGGTTATATTTACGAGAACTTCAAGCCTTTGCACATGTGGAAATTCAGGGAAAAGACCTGACCAACCTTAACTCCATTCTCACGGAGCTGAGTCAGGGCGGATCTAGGGGGGGTGCACTCGTGTGCTTGCATCCCACCATGATTTCTGCTCCACCCAAAGTTTCAAACCAGCTGCCTGGCCGTAGCAGCAGCATTTCTAGTCAGGCAGCCCAGAGGGATTTGGCTTCATGACTCATTGTCATCTACCTGATCCCTTCTACACTCTTCATTCCACAGCTGCTAACGACCCTCTCTTTAACAGTCTTGATAGTCCACCAATCAACCTCACCTTTGTTCTGCCCTGCTGCTGTCTGTTCACTGCTCCGGGTCATGAAGCTCCTATTTCACAGCCCTGCAGGTTGCTTTTAACTCATTCCAATGAAGTTGTATTTTTCTTTTTGCTTAAATTGAATAATACCGCCCCAGGCCCTAAAGCCTCTAGTTTCTTTTTAACTGGAGACAAATATGCGTTGGTTTTATATGGGATGATGCACCTCACTGTGTGCACCCCACTTTTCAAAACTCTAGATTTGCCCATGAACTGACTTTTTCCTTCAGTGCGAATGTGGAGAATGTGCTTGTGTTTGGTCACCGTCAGACTTGTCTTTAACTCCCTGGGTGATACTAATATGTCACCACTTTAACTTTTCTTCCTCCTAAACACTCCAAATTCAGAAATAAGGTATATGAAGTTTGCATATGCAGACATGCCCACTTTGCATCTCATATGGACAACAGGGCGGTCCCAAGCTCAGTCCTGTTGGGTGCTAAGCACCTCCGTGGTGCTCCCAGCACTGAGCAGAATGGGGAATCGCTAACAACATCTCACAAATACTTTAACCAGGAATTTGTTTCTTCTTCTGTCTTGTCACTTTTTCCCCCCCAGACTGGCAAAAAGACAGGTCCTAAGATTCAGTATCTTCTGAGAACAAGGACAACAGGCAGCAGGGCACTACCCAAAACACAACCGACCCTTGGCAAGGCTCCTGACAGGGCTGATATTGGGAAGAGAAATTCTTGGCTTCATAACATTTAAAAACAAATGTCCCTGGATGTGACTAGTTCCTCAAAATGGAGAACCACTCGTTCTTCCTCCTCTTAGGTTCTTCAAAAGCTTTATGACCTTGGTAGTTTTACCTGTTATCCTTCTGCTACCCTTGAAGCACTAGTTTGTGTCAACGCAGCCATGGGCACAGTTCTCTGTGGACCGTTCATTTCTAGATTCTGGGATGCATTTAGTGAGAAAATAGCTTTTCTCTGATATCGTCACAGCCCTCAGTGCTTGGCTTTTTCATTCTACAAGACTACACAAAATCCAGAAAAACACAGGGCATTTTCCTTGTTCTCAGTTACCATGGGGTTCACATCTCATTCATCCAATGATGACTCAGGATGGATATGATTGCCTAGCAAGAAAATGCAGTTGTATCATAGAATTACAGAAAATGAGGGTTGAAGGGCCCTCAGGAGGTCACATTGTGTCCAATCCCCTGCTTCAAGCAGGACCAGCCCCAACCACATTATCCCAGCCAAGGCTTTGTCTAGACGGGTCTTCAAAACCTCCAGTTTTCCCAATAAACTACTACAGATCACTCTTTTCAGTGACATCTACCTATAAATGATCATACAGAATTACTCTTTTGTGCTGGGAAGTCGAGCAATTCAGAACCTGCAGTCAAAAAATATGCAGTAAAGTTGCCCCATTTCAGAAAAAAAATAATTCTGGTTGCAAAAGGAATTAAGTAATTATGAATGAAGTAAGATAAATGCAATACATAGATGTGACTGCGGTGGGGTAGGCAGAGGAAGCAGATGCTGAAGTAACGAGGCAGGAACTGCCCACGGGAAGAGTAGAGAAACAGCCTAATTAGTGTAAAGATAGTATGTATAAGGTATTTATAGATGGGACCCTATGTTTATGGTGTAATTGCATGCAGCCATGGGATAATTCAGGACGTCCCTCTTGTCCTATGATCATACCTATGGGAAAAATCAAATCACAGATGATAGTCTTTTCTTCTCTCTCCTTCTTTGGCGTCTGACTTAAAAGGTGCCTGTGTGAATTTTTTTGATGGCCATCTTAGAAAATCTGTCTTTGAGGCAGCCACACAGAGCTTTGGGTGTGATTAAATTCCTCCTTTATAAAACATAATCCTCTTTACAATCACGTGTTAGATCAAACCTCATTCTTTTTGGATCCCCTTTCAGAAGCCTGAGTTTCCCGGGAAAGGCAAGGTTCAGCACCACTAAATTATTTTCTAATCCGGGAAAAAAAGAATTTAGCATCTGTATATTACAGAACTGTAACAAATGAAAATGCCAGAACATTAGCAAACACAACCCTCGGTAAAACCTCATTTGGGTGTGTAACATCGAATAAATGCTCTTTTTTTTCACACTGCAGCACACAACAATTTAGAGATGTGATAAGCAGACAAGCTCTTACATTAAAGCCTCCAACATGTTGCAGACTGTGTGAGGCATTGTGGGGAGTGTGTGGGAGGAGGTGTATCCCGTGGTGATAGGCACATGTGGGACCCATGGATCCAGATGGTTTTGTTGTGGGGCATGTTGATGGCAGTGGTGCTTGGAGGTAGGCTGGTTACTGTTGGCAGGTTTTGTCAACACACCCTCGCCACAAGAACATCAGCCAACGAGTATACTCCACAATGAACACTCACAGGGAAATCATATGTCTCAGAGCAACCAGACACTGGTGGGAGGACTTTCCACAAAACAACCGCTCTGAGCTCACAGCCCTCAGTGCTCAGCACAGCCCCCTTCTTTCCCCTCCCCGTCAAATTCTCTAGCATTCAACACCCCCTCCACCAACACTACCTCCGGGCATCTAAAATCCCTAGTTACACCCGTGTCTTCAGAAGAAGGACGTGGACTTAGTCAGCAATTGTATGGCTCTATGCACTTCTCACCTCACCCTCTGCTTGCTATTTTGGACTGGGACTTTACATTTGTAGAGGGGAAGTGTGGTGAGAGGTAATTTGAGCCATAAAGCTAGTGATTCTATTAAGTCTGGGAGCGGATGTGTGTGGTCAGGTGTGTGCTGAGTGTTTTTCTGGTCCAGCACTACTAGGAAGAGGTGTCCTTAATACTGACCCATCCAGCTGGGCCAGCAAAAGCCCTTGTGCAGACTAAATGACCCCCACGCCTCTCCCCAAATTCTCCTGCTAGGAAAGCTCATTGTAGCTGCTATAAGGTCTTTCTGCAATGCTCTTTTGCCAATACAACCTGTGTCTCCACTTGGAGGGTAAAGTTGGGATTACTTTAAAAGTGTGCACAAAAAGCCTGTGTGTGCATGGGGTGGAGAGGGTGTGTGCATAACTTGGGGGAGGGGGGTGCTGGAGAAACGGTTGTGTGCAGGGGTATGTTTGTAGACAAGGTTCTTTGGGTCAATCTGATATCTTTATTCAACCAACTATACCAAATCTGATATCTTTGATACCAAATATCAGATTGACCCAAAAACCCTTGTCTGCCTATGTCCTTAGACCAACACAGTTACAACCTACACCCCTGTAACACGGGGTATGTTTGTGGGTTTCTTACAAGCAATGCAGATGTAGATATGGCTGTTGTGTTTGTGTGTGTGCTTAAAGGAAAATGGAGGTGGGACATGTGCGTATGAAGGGCAAGCTTTATTACATTTCAACTAATCAGATTCCTTAGCATAATTAGGTTAAACTAAAGCAATCGTCCTAAATTGTATGAGCTTGGACTGTGCCTGCTTTTCTTTCAGACTGGATGAAAGATATGCAAAAGGTTGTCTCCTCTCACTCCCAGCTGTACAAGGTGGTCCAATAAAAGATATTACCTCACCTCACTAATCTTGCTTCTCATATTCCTAGATCATCACGGCCACAACAACACAAGGTCTTTCTGCTCCATAATTAAACCAGCTAATTAATGGCATTCCATATAACCCAGTTTCCTACTTTCTGTTATTTTCCCATAGGTGTCAGCTGCAAAGGGCTGCTGAGTCAGAAAATTATTCACACGTGGTAATCTTATCTGCAAGCGGTTGGAATTAGTGTGTTAAATAATATTGTGCTATGAATAGGGCTGGCTCTGGGAAGCACAAAGGGCTTGGTATTTTAAGTCACGTGTAATAGGTACCCATCAGCTAAGGAAAACAAAAAGACAATATAATTTGTTGGGTAACCCATTCAACTCTTGCAAACCCAGAAGATTCAGACCAGATAAATCCTTGGCTGGATGACTTCAAGGAGATGGTTTTGTATGCGACTCAGTTCCGAACAAAACAGCAGTATAGCACTCAGGGCATTGCACTGTCTCTTAAATGAGATATTTAGAACATGCATTGACCCCCATAGAGCAGACAGAAAATGTTTTGTAATAGCAAACCTGTTTACCTGAGAAGCAAAGTGGATAAACCCATGCTGTAATCCATGCTGCGCTCCCTAGACTTAGCTTGCGCTAGGTCATTTCAAGTCAACGCAAGCATCTCCACATTACTGTAGAACAGTGGTTTTTAACCTTTGTAGATAGGAGGCACTCCCTGAAAAGATTCGAGGCACCCTTTGGAAAATGCCAGCTCTTATTTTCCCTTGTTTTTTGACTACAGAAAAATAGGAGAGGAGTTCTTCTGTTGCAAATAACTCAGCCCACAACAGGGCAGAATGTTTTTTAATGCTATTGTTTCCTAAATCTCTGGGTTTATTTTGTTATTTGTGTTTGTACACCTAACAGTGCGCCCTGCAACGCTCAAGGATCTCAAGGATCCCCGGGTGAGAATCACTGTTGCAGAGTCTACAGGCCTCCCTAAGCATAACTGAGTTTATGGTAAGGGGCCTCCTTTTGCAAAATTACCAGGATCCGAAAAGGGACAATACAAAGAGTGGGTATGTGCTCCTTCTGTGTTTTCAAACCCCAGCTGCTTCTTGGGCTGAGACAACATTCCCGTTATGGGCAACAGTGCAGAGCCAATGCAGCTGGGAACAAGGGACCTGGCTTTTGTCTTCTCTCAGACAAAATGATGTCAGCGATATTCTTATTCCAGAATTGCCATTATTGTTACAGATAATTTGCAAGCCAAGGAGAACATGCTGATTTCCAGGACACAGCACTCAGAATAATCTTGTTTTGACTTGCAAAGCTGAGCAAGCTGCTGTTTTACTTATTTCAATCATTAATCCAGTACCTAATGTCAAAACAGCACCTGGGAACTGTAAACAGGACTTAGTGAGTGGTTTGTATACCACCTAACTCAATCCAGACCTCCCTGCCTTCACAGAAAATACCTGGCAAGGCAAGTCTTCAATAAAATTACCTAAACAAGAAGGACTTGGAGGAATATTTTCATGGGGAAATTCCAAAGGCAAGGTCCTAGCACTATAAAGGCGATGCTTCCAGTCAGGTCCAAACTCAAGCTATCGAAGTGAGCAAACCCAGCGAGTTGATCTCAGCACTTTGAGTGCTGCTATCCTAGGCTATACATCACCGAGTCTTATGAAATCCCACATCCTCCCTCCTTCCACCACAATCCAGTCTGAAGTACTTGGCTGTAGATGCCATTTTCTGAGAACTCTGGAGTCAGTGAAGACTCATTAATGAGAAGTGAAAGGGAAGACATGGAAAAGCCGACCATATGGCTTCATTTGGCTGTGCCAAGCTTTTCTGTAACAGCTGGCCTGTTAACAGAGACAAGAGGCAGAGGGCAGAAAATGGGTGTGGAATGAGATTTCCAGAGCTCAAGGGGATATTTTATAATGCAGCTCCTTGACAATGCGAGCAGGTGAGCCGGAGACAAATTAACCTGGAGTAATGAGCCTTTCACTGGTTTTCTCAATCCCACCTGGGGCTTGGTAACCAATCTGTCCCATTTTCTCCATATAGTTCCCCATTTAATGTTGCACAGAGGATGCTCAAAAAAATGTATTTATGGTTAAGTTCCCTTATAGGCATAATCTGTACGTGAGTTTACGACAAGGCTCTAACCAGGGGAGCTTGGTGATGCTCCATTTTTCAGAAATTCAGTGATCAAGTAGAGCAGTGGTTCTCAACCTTTTTGGACTCAAGGAAGGCTTGAGTCCATTAACTCCATTTGACTATGGGAAAATAGAGCAGTTCTTCTGTTGCAAAGAACTCAGAAAGCCCACAACACATCAGGATGGTTTGGACACTCTGGATTCCTATTAGAAATCTCTGGGTTAATTCAGTGAACTGTGTCTACACAGATGTTTACACAGCTAACAGTGCTAATATTACATTGCACCTTCCATCACCCTGAAAAGGATCTCATACACACCCTGGTTGAGAATGACTGAACTAGAGTAAAGGAACAGGGTTTTCCCCCTTTTCAAGAGGTCTGTTACACAGAGAGGGTATTAAAGGATGCTTGAGAAGGGGAGGCTTCTACTCAAGTTCAGAAATCAGAGCCAGTCATTCAACCCTCACCTCTCACTTCCATGCTCCCTCCCTTCAGAAACCAGCACCACTGCAATGCAAAGGCCATAAATATAAGGAAGCACCAATGCAAAAAACCCAGCACTCAGCCTGCTCACGGGCCATTATAAAGTTCAACCCAAAGATGCCAAACAAAAACAGAGGCCCTTCAGTCAACACTGGCTGCTGTGCCAACACACATAAAACACTCAGTCCTTGCCTCAGAGATTGTACAATCTCAGGCCTCAGGTCTACAATCACAGGCTTGCTTAATTTCAGGCACATGATCATTTCAGCAGCCTGTGGCATGTAGGCGCGTGTGCAGATGTTTGCAGGAGTGGGACCTAGCTGAAGACAAGATGCATGTGCCTGGTATCAAGGGTTTACCTTCTTTTGCTTTTATCTCTATTGCCCATAATAATCCTATCACCCTTATTGTTTTTGGCTGCATCACTCAGGACAAGCTACGTGCTGGCCCAAACAAGAGCGTGCAGCATGAAACAGAAGGAGTTTGCACTCTGTATTGGTTTGTCTTTATTCAGGAATGCTTGTAAAGCTCTTGGAAGACCGAAAACGCAAATGAGTGTTAATTGTGGAGCTGAAACCTTTTTGAGAATCCAAATGTGAGGGGCCCCTTCATATGCAGACCTTACCCTTCCTGGGCAGAAAGGAGGGCTCAGCTGCAAGGGAGAACATAGCACTGTTCTCATCTTCCTGTCTTCAAGGAAAGTGAGACGGTACGCCCTAACCCTCTCTGCAAATGCTCAGATAAGATAATACAGCCTGGGGCAGGAACTGTGTTGTAGCAGTCTCCTTAAGGGGTGAGTCCTACTCCCCACCCCAGTAACTTCTGCAGGGTGGGAAGTCTATGAAACTATGAAACTAAGCCCCATGGATCAGAGGCAGTGAAAATGTCACCTGAGCCTGGACATGGGTGGCTGATCAAGATCTGCAGGGGTCCTGAATTTTTAGTGGAGTAGGAGACAGAACTGTTTCCACCCCAAGAAGAAACCTCCCTTTGGTATGCTATCTAGTCTCCCCGCTCACCCTTTCTAGGCTGACAGTGGACAGGGTTTTCTTATGTGTCTGTCTAAGCTTATCACATGTTCATCAGCCCAAAATTAGAACACCCACCTCATTGTTTCCTCCCTTTTCTCCTTGGTAGAGGGACGTGAGCTATGCTGGGCCATTTGCTCAGATGCACATGACCGCCTATATTTTAAGCAACATGGAAAGCACTTGTGCGAGCAAAGCACGTCTCTTTTATCAGATCCCTGAATCCAACAAGGGTCTCATGTGGCGTCCCAAAGCTAGGGATTTATAATCACACCCTGGCTCTCACGGTTGTAGTATAATGCTCCATCTGGTTATGGATTTCCCTATTACAGGAGAACTGTTTTCTTTTGCATCATGTCAGCAAGGCCAGCATGATCCTGCAGCCTGCAAGAGCTCACCGTAGAGGTAACATTCAATTGCAGCTTACAAGACTGCCTCTTACAAATTAAAATCAGCAGGTAACATTTTCATGCAAATTGCATGTCTACATGCCAAAATTTCACTGGCTATTGGGTTTTAAAAAGCAACTGAGGATGCTGGAGACGTGCACCATTTTGTCTGGGCCTTCCTGTTGCTCTAAACACCTCTCATACACCAAGGATGCATTCGCCCTTGTGAATACTCATAAATACCATATTTTACTATTTGAAGGAATTCCTTTGTGCCATTTATGCCATTCATATTCAAGTACAATCCCCTCCCCCCTCACTGAATAGAAGTAATGACCAGAATTAACACATTTGCCTTTTCAGACCATTCTCCACATATATAAAACTGTAGGGAAGACTCCCAATTCAGCCTGAAGACAGCGATTTCAGTGGGGGCTGGATAAGGTCCTTGGTGAACAGAGAGGACTCAAGTAGGATTTTCTTGGTGTGTAGGTTTTGTTCTGGTCCATGCAGGGAACAAGTCCATGTCCCAAGAACTGAATCAACCGTGGGGATTCAGCCCATCTTCTTTGATGTATTTATATTTCAGTGACTCTCCACAATGTAAGTCCATGGGATGTGCAGCAGCAAGGTATGGCACAGGCTATGCCACAAGCCTAGCACAGTGGCTTTCTGATTTTCATTGGTGCCTTCCAACCCTATTGCCCTACAAATCATAAAGTAATAGTTGCAGGTCCCGCCAAGGCAACATCGCATGGAAACAAGGCTCATCATCAGCTATCTATATATTTTTGCTCATCCAATCCTGAAAATGTATCCTTAAATGAACCTTAATATATGCTATGCTCAAAGCACGTTGAACAAAGTCAAACAGTTCTGCATTTCATAGTTTCATAGTAGGTCGGGTCAGAAGGGACCTGAGCAGATCATCAAGTCCGACCCCCTGCCCTGGGCAGGAAAGGATGCGAGGGTCAAACGACCCCCGCAAGATATCTATGTAGCCTCCTTTTGAAGGCCCCCAGGGTAGGAGTCAGCACCACTTCCCTTGGAAGTTGGTTCCAGCTCCTAGCCGCCCTGACTGTGAAGTAGCTTCTCCTGATGTTTAGCCTGAATCTACTCTCCATCAACTCATGGCCATTATTCCTTGTTACTCCTGGTAGTGCTCGGGGGAACAGGGACTCCCTCATTGCCTGCTGGTCTTCCTTGACCAGTTTATAGACGGCCACCAGATCCCCTCTCAGCCTTCTCTTGTGGAGGCTGAACAGGTCCAGGTCCCGTCGCCTCTCCTCGCAGGGCCTGCCCTGCTGCCCCTGACCATGCGGGTGGCCTCCTCTGGCCCCTCTCCATGCTGTCCACATCCCTTCTGCAGTGCGGCGCCCAGACCTGGACGCAGTACTCCACCTGCGGCCTGACCAGTGCCGCATAGAGGGGGAGGATCACCTCCTTGGACCTGCTCGAGATGCATCTGTGGATGCACGACAAGGTGCGGTTATCCTTCCTGACCACGTCCCCACACTGTCAGCCCATGTTCATCTTGGAGTCTATAATGACTCCAAGACCCTTTTCTGCCTCTGCGCTGACGAGAAGGGAGTTCCCCAGCCTGTAGGTCTGCTGCTGGTTCCTGCTCCCCAGGTGCAGCACCTTGCACTTGTCAGTGTTGAACCCCATCCTGTTCTCATCCGCCCACCCCTGTAACCTGTCCAGATCCAATTGCAGCCTGTCCCTCTCCTTCAGCATGCCCACTTCCCCCCACATCTTAGTGTCATCCGTGAATTTGAACTAGGTGCTTTTCACCCCCTCGTCCAAGTCGCTGATGAAGATGTTGAACAGTGCAGGTCCAAGGGCCGAGCCCTGGGGGACCCCACTGCCCACAGCCCTCCAGGTCGAAAATGACCCGTCCACCACCACTCTCTGGGTGCGGCCCTCCAGCCAACTAGTGACCCATCTGACTGTGTAGGCATCGATGCCACAATCTCCTAATTTTTTAACGAGAATGGGGTGAGAGACAGTGTTGAAGGCCTAAAGTCCAGAAAGACTACGTCCACCATTTGGTTTACACTGCCATAACTAAGGGGGTAGGGATTTTCTGACTCTACCACCATTTCTCAAAATGGTTAGAGCAGTGGAGACTCTGGGGATTTGAAATGAAGAGTAAATTTCTTTCATCCTACCTAAGAGTTAAATCTTAGCGTGCTAATATCTGCCCTTAGAATAGTTGACACGGCACATTTAAGGATGGTTTTTGTGTCATTGCCTAAGTCTGTGTCAAAAACCTCTGGTTCCATCGCATTTGCAAAACAAAATAACTATGCTGTATTAGGTATGAAATTCAGAACCGTTCTGTACTATTTCAGACTTCTCCCATTCAGCATCTTGGTGAGCGGCTGAAATCCTATTCAGCTGGTAACACAAAAAAGGAAAGTTTACATGGTCAGATCATGGTTTGTCCATGGTTTTGAGGGCTAGAAATTCCTGAAAAGTACTTATGCACTGGATTTTTGTGTGTCTTTCCAACAGCCAAAAATATACCACATAATGTTTCAAACGTACAGCAACCCAGAGGACACTTGGAGTGGGAGGGGGGAGCATGGCAGAGAAAAAGCTGATGTGCACTTGTACAAATGCACCAAAGAGCCAACAGAAGCAGACCTAACTGATTTTCATCCATACTCTCTTCCAAATGATATAAATGGGCATTAAAAGTGTCCTAAAGGAGCATCTTAATGTTGCCTTGGCATTAGAGTGCAAGAAATTCCCAGCAGCCAGTTCAGACCACTTAGAATAGAGAATAATCCATTCCTTGTGCTCTCCACCTGTGTAAACATCCTAGGCCAGATCCAGAGAGGCGCTGTGGGCGCTTCCAACTTAGATGTCACAATATTTCAAGCATAGGCGTCTGACATGTGATCCAAGAAAACAGGGCTATATATACAGCCCATGGTTCCCTATATATAGTCCATGAGGAGAGTTAGGTGCCTCTGAAGGGCAATCCAGAGGGCCCAGATGCTGAACAGGGGTCTGCCTAGACTCGAGGTAGCCTGTTGGAAACCCTAAGCACGGGAGCGTGTCTGAACTCCGACCCCTTTTTGGAGTTGAAGCACCCCCGTTCCTGGAGATCCAGCGCACTGAGTTCTGCCGCGAAGGTAGGGGACTGCAATGGCAGTGGTGACTCCAGCACCCACCTTTTGCTTAATAAGCTAGGGCTAGAGCACTTACCCAGGAAGTGACGGACCTGGTTGTTAGGCTTTCCTCAGCCTGGCAGGGATTCAAACTCCCATCTCCCACTGGCCAAGAGAGTGCATCAGGCAGGGGGATGGTTTGCATGGTGGGGGCACGCTCATGCTGCAGACCCTGGGCCACTAGCCCCCAAAAAGCATGGGCCCAGGAGAAGAGGAGGTCTGGCTCTGTAATCTACTGCTTAAAGCCCTTGGTTGGGAGCTCTGTGTCCTCTGAGTCAGGCTACCGATCAATCCTGGGGTGTTTGTGCAGATCTCAAGAGCAACCTGGAGGAGGAGAGGGGAAATCATTTCACAATTTAAGAATAGATAGCAAGAGAAGATTGCACATTTAATCAAATACTTCTGTTTTGCTGAAATGGGCAAAACGTGGTGCTGACCCCATCCCTTTATGTGGATGCATTATCGTCCTCTTCAGAGAAACCTGCTGTGTTGGGAATGGGGGTAGGGTGTTGTGATCTATAGCAATACTCACCTTTACCCCACACCAACCTCTCGTGTCACCCAGCTCCCTCCTCCACTTTTTTTGATTTAATAATTTTTTTTTGGCCTTCTTGACTATTTCTTGTTTATTTAATCAGTCATGCTGAATTGGGAAACAGCTTGCAAAAAAAAAAAAAAAAAATCCTTCCAGGCAAGGTTAGTTGAGTAAAAGCAATCTCTTTTCTTAAACCAACCGAATCGTTGGAAATATTGCTCTTTGCAAGTTTCCGGGCACAGGCGCCCTTCCTCGGGCATAGGGAGAGTCTGCCGGTTGTCATCTTCTCGCTAGGGTCCAAAGCTTAAGCTGATTTGCAAAAGGCGGGTCTGTGAAAATCCAAATTTCTCCGCTCAATTAGTCCCTAAACTTCTCGGATCAAATCCAAATCGAAAGCCTGGGCCCAGTCAGCGAGCCAGTTTAGGAATGGGGAAAAGGGCACAATCCTGACTCCAGCACCGCTCCAGGAAGAGCGCAGACCACCAGCAGCCTGACGAAGGGTCCCTGTGCCCCAAAACTGGCAATGAAAACTTTTTCCAACTATTTGAGTGGCTTTAATACAAGATACCGGATTGACCCAAAGAACCTTGTCTGCCATTGGTGGATCATTTGGTGTCTAATTTTGATCATTTGATCTCTAATTTTGGTAATTAGATCATAAGAATCTGGTATCTAGGATACCAAAACATGCTCTGATAATAATAGTAATTTGGTATCTAATTTTGAAGAGTGTGTGTGGTGGGGGGTGCATCCCATATAAAAACAACATATTTTTCTCTGGTTAAAAATAAACTTAGAAGCTTTACTAATAGGAAAGGGCTTAGGACTGAATGATTCGGTTTAAGATGGAAGCAAAAACGACTAGAAATCCATTGAAATGAGTTAAAAACAATCTGCGGGGCTGCGAACGAGGAGCTTCGTGACCAGGAGCAGCTTGTGATATAAAAACAACGTATTTTTCTCTGGTTAAAAATAAACTAGAAGCTTTACTAATATGCTGGGGGTTTAGGACTGGATGATTTGGTTTAAGATGGAAGCAAAAACGACTAAAAATCCACTGGAATGAGTTAAAAACAATCTGCGGCGCTGCGAAAAAGGAGCCTCGACAACAGGAGCGGCTGGCGGCAAAGGCGAGCTCGACCGGTGGCACGCCAGACCCATTTAAAGGGAGACGGCGTTCACCCCTGTGGAGCAAAGAGTTTAGCAGGGACCGGGCAGGCGATCGCGAGGCGGGAGGTGGATCCACCCCCTCAGCGCTGCCCGACTAGAAGTGCGCCCACCACGGCCCGGCGGCCATTGGAAATTTGGGTGAAGCAGGAATTGAAGCAGGGACCACGCACACCTGCCAGCGTGCGTTGTATCCCTGCAGGCCCCAAAACACGTGTTTCATTTTAAACTCGCAATTCCTGAGGTAAATCGCGTGTTTTCTTGTAAACTCGCAATCCCCGAGGTAAATCGGGTATTGCATTTTAAACTCCCAGTCCCTGTGGGAAATCGCGTTTTATTGTAAACTCACAATCCCCGAGGTAAATTGGGTATTTCATTTTAAACTCCCAGTCTCTGAGGGAAACCGTGCTTTATTGTAAATTCGCAATTCCTGAGGTAAATCGTGTATTTTAAACTCGCAATCCCTGAGGGAAACCGCGTTTAGTTGTAAATTCGCAATTCCTGAGGTAAATCGTGTATTTTAAACTCCCAGTCTCTGAGGGAAACCGCGCTTTATTGTAAATTCGCAATTCCTGAGGTAAATCGTGTATTTTAAACTCGCAAGCCCTGAGGTAAATCGGGTATTGCATTTTAAACTCTCAATCTGTGAGGGAAATCGCGTTTAGTTGTAAATTCATAATTCCTGAGGTAAATCGTGTATTTTAAACTCGCAAGCCCCAAGGGAAATCGGATATTTCATTGTAAACTCCCAATCCCTGAGGGAAATCGTGCGACCTTGTCTTTTGCCTCAAAAAATGGAGAAAACGCAACATTGGCGTCACGGCGGGTGGGGCAAAAGGCCTGCAGCCCGGCCCCGGGCATGCCCCGAAGGTGGTCAACACACGAAGAGGGTTGCCACGGTTATTTTTTACACAGCCGCGCCGCGCCGCGCCGGGTCAAGGGCTGGCTCCTGACTTGGCGGGGGTGCCATGGCGCCACGTTGGGCCTGGCGTGAGGCCCCGGCCTGCGAGGGGTGGGGGCGGGTGTTGGCAAACAGGAGGGCTGGCTCTGAGGGTCAGCGGCCTGACACAAGGTGGAAACAGCTCCCTCTCACAATGCCCTACAACAAAAAAAGAGGGCGATTAAGCCGGGCGGAAAAGCGAGCAGTTGACGCATGCGCAACGCGGGGCGGGGCGGGGCGGGGCGGCGGTTGTGCGCATGCGCTAAGTCGAGCAGGCGCGGCGGGGTGCGCACGCGTGCGGGATTGCTCCGGGCCGTGAGTACGTGCGGCGTGTGCCTGGGGCATGGGGAGGGCGATTGCACCGGGGTTGGTGCATGGAGCAGCCCCAGGGACATGGGGAGGGGGTTTGCACTCACCTTGTTGCATTGGAGCAGCCCCAGGGGTGTGGGGAGGGGGTTTGCACCTGGCTTGGTGCATTGGAGCAGCCCCGGGGGTGTGGGGAGGGGGTTTGCACCTGGCTTGGTGCATTGGAGCAGCCCCAGGGGTGTGGGGAGGGGGTTTGCACCTGGCTTGGTGCATTGGAGCAGCCCCAGGGGTGTGGGGAGGGGGTTTGCACTCATCTTGGTGTATTGGAGCAGCCCCATGGGTGTGGGGAGGGGGTTTGCACTTGGCTTGGTGTATTGGAGCAGCCCCAGGGGTGTGGGGAGGGGGTTTGCACCTGGCTTGGTGTATTGGAGCAGCCCCAGGGGTGTGGGGAGGGGGTTTGAACTCATCTTGGTGCATTGGAGCAGCCCCAGGGGTGTGGGGAGGGGGTTTGCACTCATCTTGGTGTATTGGAGCAGCCCCAGGGGTGTGGGGAGGGGGTTTGCACTCATCTTGGTGTATTGGAGCAGCCCCATGGGTGTGGGGAGGGGGTTTGCACTTGGCTTGGTGTATTGGAGCAGCCCCAGGGGTGTGGGGAGGGGGTTTGCACCTGGCTTGGTGTATTGGAGCAGCCCCAGGGGTGTGGGGAGGGGGTTTGAACTCATCTTGGTGCATTGGAGCAGCCCCAGGGGTGTGGGGAGGGGGTTTGAACTCATCTTGGTGTATTGGAGCAGCCCCAGGGGTGTGGGGAGGGGGTTTGAACTCATCTTGGTGCATTGGAGCAGCCCCAGGGGTGTGGGGAGGGGGTTTGCACTCATCTTGGTGTATTGGAGCAGCCCCAGGGGTGTGGGGAGGGGGTTTGCACTCATCTTGGTGCATTGGAGCAGCCCCAGGGGTGTGGGGAGGGGGTTTGCACTTGGCTTGGTGTATTGGAGCAGCCCCAGGGGTGTGGGGAGGGGGTTTGCACCTGGCTTGGTGTATTGGAGCAGCCCCAGGGGTGTGGGGAGGGGGTTTGCACCTGGCTTGGTGTATTGGAGCAGCCCCAGGGGTGTGGGGAGGGGGTTTGAACTCATCTTGGTGCATTGGAGCAGCCCCAGGGGTGTGGGGAGGGGGTTTGCACTCATCTTGGTGTATTGGAGCAGCCCCAGGGGTGTGGGGAGGGGGTTTGCACTCATCTTGGTGTATTGGAGCAGCCCCAGGGGTGTGGGGAGGGGGTTTGCACCTGGCTTGGTGCATTGGAGCAGCCCCAGGGTGTGGGGAGGGGGATGCCCCCAGCCTGCTGCATGGAGCAGCCCAGAGTGCATGGTTGGGGGGGAGGGAAAGCATCTCTGTCCTTGCTCCCTGCCGCCATTGCCATGTGCAGCAAGCACGAGGAGGAGACTTTCAGATGCCGCCAACCCCATCCTTGCTTCGTGGGCGCTGGCGGCAGCTTGCCAGATGGGGCTGAGATAGAAATTGATCTTGTAAATGAGGGATCAGCTAGGCAAGGGCTGGAATTGCTGTTGTTGCAGGGTCCCTGGAAATGCACGGAGTCACAAGTGACTTTAGTGTGACCTTGTGGGAGCAGGAGGCTGGGCAGAGCCCCCCTGCTCCCCGCTGTGGGGCATGTAGGCTTTGGGATCTGCCTGGATAAAAGAGGGGAGAGAGGGCAAGAAGGAAGTGGGCTGGGGAAGAGACTGGAGCCACATGGCTGAGCACATGTTCCCCAAAAATTTGTACCAGAAGGTGGAGCTCTGAGATCCCGCCTGCTTCTGTGGTTGCTATCCCGGCCCCGGGGCGGAGCACCGCATGGCATGGCTCAGCTATTGGGTCTCCTTTCTTGCGTGTGCTGCGAGTGCCCAGGGCAGTGGCGTGCTCCAGGCTGCTGGGCAGGTGTATTGCAGAGGCTCCCAGCTCCAGGTACATGGGTAGTTGTGCTCCTATGGTGTGTGCTTGATAAGAGAGCAGCAAGGAAGGCTGGCTGGTAGTGCCTTTTGAGGGGGGGAGTGGGGGGCTCTATAAGCAGGTAACACTGCGTTGTCAAGTTCCAATAGGGATCATGGAGAAATGTTTGCAAAGGGCTTGTTTTAGCATTGCTGAGTCGGTCCTGATTAGCTTCAGCTAATAAAAAGTGTGTGTGCGTGTGTGTGCGCGCAGTACTAGTTGTAAGCGTGATGTAGCCATCATGGTCCTGAAATTATGCAAGGGGCAAGGATTTTTTTTGCATGATCTCTTTCATTGGATCAGCATAATTGGGATTAAATCCCACGAGTCTTCGAATGTAGGATGTTCTTCCTCGGGGCGGGGATCTTGCATTCAAAAGCATGTCAGAACTGATCCCAACTATGTAGTTGGTCCATAAAAGGGATTTCCCCTAAGAAATCCGTGCCTTTTTATATACGTTCATACTTTGGTTAACATGTAAGGTGTGTATCTACCTTGCCTTCTGCTTAGCCTGCCCGTGGGCCACTGAAATGTAGGAACGCAGGTTTTGTTTCTGTGGATAGGGCATGTGTCTGGTAGCCGTGTCCCCACAGGAAGCATGGAGTTTAGACCGTTTAAGCCACCGTAGCCGCCGTTATTACCTTGTTATTTGCTCCCTGGCTGAGTTACACTGTGCCCTTTGTCCGTCTTCAGTTGGGCGTGTGTCGGTATATAATTTCTCGTGCCCAAAGCGTGCTCTCGGTAGTAGCCCTGCTCAATGGAGCAGTGTTGCTGGCTGCCCTACCTTATCTCATGGGACTTGGCTACCAGGTGTCTTATCTTGAAGTCCCAGTTACTGAGACTAGGAGACTATCTGAGGATCTTAATATCAAAAACAAAACCCTTCCAGCCCTCGTGGCTGCGCACGCTTGAAAATACGAGCAAGGATTCAGACGTCAGATCTGTAAAAATTGAAGTTGCTTTCTTTATCTTTCCACTCTGTGCTTTACAGATGTAATAGACAGAGCAGTGCTTCTTCAAAGCCAGAGCCTCGCTGCAGTGTTGTTCTGTCTGCAAAATAGGTGAACTTTCAGCGAGACAAATCAATTTCTCTGCGTTTTCTAGAGAAGCATCTTGTATCTAGCCAGCACCGTTATAATCAAGCAGTCTGAACTGTGCTGGCTGATCAAGTCCTAGGGGCTTACCCCAATTGGGAACTGTGACTTGCCACACTAAGAAGTGAGTAGTTCAGTGTTTTCATAATTGTCCATTCTGTAAACTAAGGCCATTCTTAGCCAATGACTTGTGCTTATTCCCAGATGGGACTGTCTCATGGGTGTGGAGGTACTGGGCTCTGGGATGAGTGACCTGCAGTATCATAGAAAATGAGGGCTGGGAGGGACTTCAGAAGGTCACACCTAGTCCAGCCCCCTGCTCAAAGTGGGACCAGCCCCAACTACATCATCCCAGGCAAAGGTCTTATTGAGCAAGCTGGGTCTTAACCTCCAAGAATAGAGACCGCACCACCTCTCTGAGTAACCTGTTCCAGTGCTTCACCACCCTCCTCGTGAGAGCGTTGTTCCTAATACCGAACCTCAACTTTCCTTGCTGCAACTTGAGCCCATTGTTCCTTGTCCTGTCATCTGCCCCCACTGAGACCAGTCCAGCTCCGTCCTCTTTGCAACCCCCGGTAGGGAGCTGAAGGCTGCTCTCAGATCCCCCCTCAGTCTTCTCTTCTGCAGGCTAAATCAGCCCAGTTTCCTCAGCCTCTCCTTACCAGTCATCTCCCCCAACCCATTTTCATTGCCCTCCGCTGAACTCTCTCCGTGTCCTCATCCTTTCTGTAGTGCAAGGCCCAAAACTGGACACGACTCCAGATGTGGCTTCATTAGTGCTGAATCACTTCCCTACATCTGCTGGCAATGCTCCAACCAGTGCAACCCAGGATGCCGTTAGCCTTCTTGGCACAAGGGCACACTGCTGGCTCCTGTCCAGCTTCTTGTCCCGTCACCCCCAGGTCCTTTTCTGCAGAGCTGCTGCCTAGCCAGTCACCCCCAGCCTGCATGGGCGCATGGGATTGCTCCCTCCTAAGTGCAGCACTTTTTGCATTTGTCCTTACTGAACCTCATGAGATTTCTTTTGACCCAATCCTCCAATTAGTATGGGTCCCTCTGAATCCTAGCCCTACCCTCCAGTGTATCTGCTACTCCCCCCAGCTTGGTGTCACCTGCAGACTTGCTGAATGCCATCTTCCAGGTCACTAATGAAGATATTGGTATGAGTGCCCCAGGACTGACCCCTGGGGCACTCCACTTGATACTGGCTGCCAGCTAGACATTTGAACCATGATAACTACCTGTTGAACCTAGTGATCCAGCCAGTTTTCTATTCACTGTACAGTGCATTCATCCAACCCATGCTTCCCCAGTTTGCTTGCAAGAATGCTATGGGAGACTGTATCGAAAGCCTTGCTAAAGTCAAGGTATATTATATCCACCGCTTTCCTCACATCCGCAGAGCCAGTCATCTCATCGTAGAAGGCAGTCGGGTTGGTCAGGCATGACTTGTCCCTGGTGAATCCACACTGACTGTTCCTAATCACCTTTTTCTTTTCCAAGTGCTTAGAAACGGATTCCTGGAAGATCTGCTCCATGATTTTTCCAGGGACTGAGGTGAGGCTGACTGGTCTGTAGTTCCCTGGATCCTCATTCTTCCCTTTCTTAAAGATGGGCACTATATTTGCACTTCTCCAGGCATCTGGGATCTCCCCTGATCGCCACGAGTTTTCAAAGATAATGGCCAGTGGCTCTGCAATCGCATCAGCCAACTCCCTCAGCACTCTCAGATGTGTTGCATCTCGCCCCATGGACTTGTACGTGTCTAGCTTTATTTATTGAGCACTTCAGCCTTTCTCTTGTCATCTGTTAGTAGGTTGCTTCCCCCATTCAGTAAGGGACCCACGCTCTCCCTGATCTTCCTCTTGTTGCTGCCTTACTTGTAGAAACCTGTCTGTCTTACCCTTCATGTCCCTTGCTAGCTGCAACTCCAGCTGCACTGTGGCCTTTCTGACTTTATCCCTGCATGCCCAAGCAATGCTCTTATACTCCTCCTTTCTTGTATGTCCAAGTTTCCATCTCTTGTAAGCTTCCTTTTTCTGTTTAAGCTCACCGAAGAGTTCTCTTCTAAGCCAAGCAGGTCACTTTTCACATTTTCTGTTCTTCTTACACGTCAAGATGGCTTGTTCTTGCACCCTCAGTTTCTTTACAGTCATCTGGTGGTCGCTGCTGCCCAAGTTGCCATCTACTAGTACGTTCCCCACCAATTCTTCCCTGTTTGCAAGCAGCAGGTCAGAAAGAGCATGGCCTCTAGTTGGTCTGCCCAGCACTTGCATCAAGAAGCTGTCCCCAAGGCTTTCAAAACCTTCCTGGTTTACCTGCACACTCCTGTTGCCCTCCTAGCAGAGTGATTTGAAGTCCCACATGAGAGCCAGGGCTTGCAGTTGGGGAAACTTCCACTAGTTATCTGAAGAAAGCCTCATCCTCCTGGTCTGGGTGTCTCCCATCAATGGGATGCACTCCACCTCCACTGTTGCTAGTGGTCTGTATCTGTTCTCCAGGCAAACCACTGCAGGTAGGGATAAAAATGCCTTGCTTCCACCTTCCTGGGAGTGTGCACCCTATTCCTTTCCTAGCACCAACTCTGTAAGTCCTAGGACTGTGGAGGAAGAAGTTTCCTCCTGCATGGGATCAATGAAGTCCTCATGGTGGAGGATACTTTGCAGCCTTGCTACCTCCTCCTCCTGTAGCTCTCTTGCCTTCTCCCCGAGGGACCACTCGCATTGCAGGCACTTCCCGGCCTGGCTGACATGGGAAGAAACCTGCAAGCCGCAGTCTGCACAGCACCAACCCAGGACTGGGGTGGGAGCCTCGATGGTGTACGGTCCTGCCTGGACAGACACCTCACAGGTGGAAGCAGGGGCTGGAAGTGGCAGTGGCTCTGGGATTGGGATGTCCTCCAGCCATGTCTCTGGGGTTTCTAATCTGCTGCCTCTTCCTTGCCTCTGTTTCCAAGCCAACCTCCCCTAGCAAACACCTCTGTAGCTGGACTGTTTGCTGTTCCTGATCCTGAAGGGCTCCCTTTCCCCTGCAAACCTCTGATCTCTCAGCAAGCTTACATTGAAAACAAGTGAGAGGGAGTTTCCAAGCAAGCTCCTCCTCCCTCTGGACTCTAGTGAAACGGGTTCAGGATCCCCTTCAAAGAGGGGGGTTGCAAACTGTCCTGTTTGCTTCTCCCTGTTCTCTGCTCCCCACGAGATGAGATGATATTTTCTCCCATGTTCCTGCTGGGAAACTGGGACAGCTGAAGGCCACGGACACTGCAGCTGGGAGCGCTCAGTAACCGCCTCGGCTTGGGAAATGTTGCGGTTGCTTCGTCCTGCTTTGACTTTGGCTTGGGGAGGGATGCTTGCTGTTCTGAGGCCTTCCTATCACACCAGCATGTTGGTGTCCTCAAATCAGATGCCCTGGGATTTGTAAGAGCCAAAGAAGTCAAGGGTGTCCTGTTTGGAAGCTGCTGCAGCCATTCCCATGGTCTTTGAAAGGGGAAGGAGTGCATTTGTCAGGAGAGCTGCTAATACTGGCCTTAGCTGCACTGGACATGTTGAGAGGAGCCAAAATGAATGCCTCACCTATATTTATACAGGCAGTCAGTGCTGCTTGCTCAATGCCACGTGTCTTGCGTTGGCAAGACTCAGTCGTTCCATAGGTAGGACTGAAGGGAGAGGCCTAGGAAAGCACGAACTTCTGTAGAAGACTAGTGCAATTTCCAGCCAGGAGTCGCAGAAGAAAGCTGTATTGTAGTCTGCTGTTTACATTTCCTTATAGTCTTCATCCCTAGCTCCATGCCATAGAGATTCAAATCTTAATGTGTTCTCTTGCTCTTCCAGGTTTCAATCCAGTTGCTGAAGTGCATCCAGGGCACAGATGGATCAGGCCAGGGCAGCCATCTCCAACTTGGTAAGATTCCCAATGCAGAATCAAATGCCTCAAAAGTTGCTGCATCTCTCCTGTGAGAGTGCTTGCTCTTCTTCTGGCTTACAAAGGATGATTTGGTCTGACCTTCTCATGAGTGTGGCCTGCTCTTAGAAAGTGTGTGGTGCAGGTGTGATGCCACACCAGTGTCTGAGTAACTTCCTGGTGTCCAGTCTCAGACATCACTGGGGCCTGCCTTTTGATTTCTGAATTAATCCCCTTGGAAAGTGTTGGGTTTGGGCACTCCAACTGGAAAGTCTTTTTCTTTAACTATTGCTGTACTTATTGCAGCTGGTGGACTCCCAGGGTAGAGGGTGTTGGGACCCAGAGGCCTTCAGTCCTGGGTTTTAACCTTTGTGCTGAGCATAAGTGGAAACGAAGCAATAAGGCTAAGCACAATTTAGGTTAGAGACTTGCACCTGGTGGAAAGGGGCACGATGGAAACATATTGTCCCTGACTTAAAACGAATTGGGAAGTTGATGAACTCAATTGGATAAATGTAGCCTGGGCAAGAGAGAGAGAGTCAGAGCAAAGCCTATCTCCCCGCCTACATATGAAAAGATTACTTAAGAATGGAAAATTACAGCTATGCAGCAAAAACAAGTTCATATTTGGCAAACAGAAACAGGCTTATTGATTAGGCATTAGGGAGAAGGCTTAAGCTAATTGTATGTATTAAGAAACGTAAACTATATGGTATATAAAGAGAGGCGAGAGAGCGTACCCTTCAGACCCTAGTCCTGAAAGATCCCATCGCTGATTCAAGATTGGGGACTCAGAAGGAGCCGGCAACCCCGGACAAGACCTCATGGACCAGCCATCCAGAGATGCCACATTCGTTAAATCTTGAGGTGGCAAGCGTGTTGTAATGCTTTTGACAAACTATAGCAGTAAACCTGTAATGGCTAACAGCGTAAAACATTTGTTGGTTAAGGAGTAACAGTGTCCTGGTCTTGGAATTAACACCTTGTACAACCCTGAATTGACGTTACTGGACGTAACAAGGCAGCCGTGCTGGCAAGAGTCTCTGCTTCAAGCATTGCACAAATTCCTCCAAACCATGTAAGCCTCATGCCAGCAGAGCTTCATCCACATTGGGGCTTTGACCATCCTACGTAGGTCAGCTACAGTTGTAAAGACGTCATGCCCTGCAGCAGATGCGGTGCCGACTCTAGTGCAGATGAAGCCTACGTCGTTTTCCTGAACTTTTTATGTGACTGTTCAGCTTTTTGAAAAAGCAGAAAATAGTAATAATAATGGGGGGGGCGGTGGAGTGTAGAACTTATCCAGCTTTTGCCTAGGGAGCGACTCCTAAATTCCCTGAGATTATGGAAGACCTCAGGAAACCATTGAACAAAATCTGTGCCTTGCCCCCAGCGTCCATGGGGACATGCTACAGTGAATGGCCAAAACCTGATGTCTGACCCTGGGGAGTAGGTGAGGGTCAGGAACAACTAGGCATCAGGTTCACTCTTTGGGGCATCTTTGAGCTGCTCCCAACAGTGTCTTGTTTGAATGACACTCGTGCATGGCTGTGGAAGGAGTGACCTCTGCAAAGAACTGTTGAGGGAACGAACAGGTTGCCCATGTCTGTTGTTCTTGCTCACTTTATTTCCTTTCCGTTTAGTTTGGAGGCGAGCCACTGTCATACACCCGGTTCAGCATTGCTCGGCAGACCGACGGAGACAACAGTCAAGTGGAAATGAAGCTGTCTGCTGAGGAGGAGGAAGGAGGTGAAAACGGCGTGCCGGAGAACATGCAGACCCACCATGTAGCAAAACCCAGAACTTACTACAGCTGGTACTGCATCGCCATGATGGTGGTGGTCCTCTTCCTGAGCGGTAAGACACAGGCAAAGAAGGTGGTGGGGAAGTCTCACAAAGTGGACCTGGGCTCTGACACGTGAGCTCTAGACAATGCCCAAGCCCTTCCTAGTGACCCCGGATGCCCATCTTTCAGGGGAGTGGTAGAGACCCTGACTCCAGCTTTGTAGCAGATGCCGACTAGTGTGTTAATGTTTAGGTTGAAATGCAGGCTCCCATTCTACATAAAGGTCAGTCTGTGACTGACGGCACAGGTGGGCTTTGAGCAGTGCACACTAAGCCAAAAGGCAAACAGTTGCGGAGACGGCCGGATCAGGGCATAATGAGTTGTATGGGCTCACAGTTGCAGCAGGTGTTAAGATTTGTAGAGGCTGCTGATCTTTTGGTACCCCAGTGGGGATTTGTAGTTGTTATAATAATAAAGCTGATTTAAGGCAGGCAGAACTGCCTTGAGGGGCATCGAGATGTATCCTACATTAAACAGGACTCAAGGGTTGCTTTCTATCCGCCCTTACAACATGGAATCATACCTTTAAAATTCAGGTGTGTGTGCATGTGTACTCGCCTCCTGCTCTTAAACCACCCTACCATTGGCGGGTTGATACAGGAACAGCGTGGCCTCCTAGAAAATCCGGTGTCTCCTGAAATTCAGAGTCAGAAGGCTTGAGCTGTTAACATAGGGCTGGCTTGGCTTATATATATGGCACCTGGCAGCCTCTCATTTCTTGTTTTCTAGGGTTTCTGGTCGGCTACTTGAGTAGCCGCGGGCGCATGCCGACAAGTGGACTATGTGTGGATGGCAATGGGCAGTGCACCAGCTCTCCTCCCACTCCCTCCAGCATGCTGGATCTGGATGAGACGGTGGAAGAAGAGCCTTTCACGGAGCCTATCCTGTACTGGGAAGATCTCCGGAAGATGCTGTCAGACAGTCTGAAAAAAGGAAACATGGAGCTACACATAAGGTAACAGCCTGTGGGAAGCCTGAAGTCTGCAGCATATGAAGCACAGTGGTTCTGCCAATGCTCCTGCCTTGGACCTGGGGTCTTGGGGTGCAGTTTCCAAGTGGCTTGGTCATGACTGGGCTACTGCATTTCACATCCCGAGTGTAGCTCAGCCTTGACTTCTTTTCAGGGAACTGTCAATGGGCTCCTCCCATGAAGCTGGCTCCCCAGAAGATGACAGACTTGCTTACTACGTCTATCAGCAGTTTACCTACTTCAACTTGTACAAAGTCTGGAATGATGAGCACTATGTCAGACTGCAGTTTCCAGGCAGGTAGGTTTAATGGAGCTAGGCATGGGAGGGTAGCTTCCCTTCATGCTTGTTTCTCTTTTTATCCTTGTCCTAAAGCAACGCAGCAGTCTTCTGTAGCAAATGCGTTAATGCCTTGAGCCAGCTAACCTTTTAAAAGATCTCTGCTTCCCTTAGGCTCTTCCAAAGCATCTTATCCTTGTCTTCCCAACTAGTTGTAATTTGTTACCACAAAAACACTATCGGAGCTTTCTTCTTACCGGCTAGTCTTGCAGAAGTGGTCAGAAAACTACAAGGGCCTCCATTCTTCCTGTCAAATTGCAAGAATGTCTTTACAATAGGTACTTCACATGTGGGTGGCTTTTCAAATCCAAAGCTTTGTCTGGGAGCTAATATGATTCCGTGTCAGGCATAAAGTCAGCTTGCTTCTCTCTTCTGCCCTACTGCTGAACATCAAGGGGAAAAAACCCACAATTTCCCAGGGTTCCCTGTTCCCCTGTAATAGGAACTGCTGATAATGTAGCTGCTCCACAGATCTGCTCGTAGGTCTAATGCAGTCTCTTGCTGTTTCATAGCTCACCCAATCGCGTCAGCATTACAGATGACCGTGGACGGAACGCTACTCTGGAAGAGCCTGAGGCATATGTGGCATTCAGTGAAAATGCAACGGCTATAGTAAGTTCTTTCCCAACATCCTGGGAACCATTTTCTGGAAGAGGCCTGTCGTGGCTGCCTGCATAGCTAACAGAGCAGTAACACAGGGGCTGAGGATGCAAGGGCACAACACATTTTACTTTGGAGAAGTGGAGCAGAGAGGTGACTCCAGGCTCTCTCCAGTCTGCTACCACTGTTGCCTTTGCTGTTGAGCTGCTCTGTGCTCGCGGCAGACCAGCTCCCCTGCCGCCCAGCGGCCAGGTGCTGTGATAGCACGCAATCTAGGCAGTTGTGTTGGGGACCTGATGGTGCGTCTGCTCCTTCCTTACCCTGGATCTTGCCCTGAGTAAATGTGTGTCTGCACCCGAGACCCGACCCTTTGAACCGATAGCTGAAACCTGCTTAACTGCCCTTGCATAGTGCTATGCTTCTAGCTAAGCAGAGCATGACTGGATGGAGTTGGCGCAGCTTACCATGGAGAGCCAAGGTCTCCCCTGTATCTGACCTCTTCAGGCCTGCTTGATGTGACACTTGTCAGGCCTCGGACGTGTACACTGCTCCACTTGCTAGGTGTGCTCATGTCATACCATCGATTCTCATGTCTGTTGCTTCAGTGAGATGGAGAAGTCTGTCCACCTCCAGGCAGTCTCGTTGCGGGGAGGGAATGACCCTGATTTGTGCAGAATGTGCCATGCCCTGCAGCTTCCTCGACCGGGCAGCGAATGAACTCAGACTGGTGACTGCAGCCATAAGCAGCATGTCTTTCTCTTGCAGGGCAGACCGGTTTATGCTCATTATGGCCGCAAAGAGGACTTCAAGCAGCTCAGTGACTTGGGGGTCTCCGTCAATGGATCCGTGCTCATTTTCAGAACTGGAGAGATTTCTGTTGCGGAGCAGGTAAGCTGATCCCGCTCTGCATGTTTCTATCCAGCGTGCTCTGGTCACGTTGCATTGTGTAATGTGGGCAGGTCTGAAAAGTTGTTTGGCCAGTATTACTGCCTCCAGGCAAGCTGCTTTCTGCTTGCAGAGGGTTCCTCTTTGCTAGCTGGCATGACTGTTGGGTGGGGGTAAAGAAAGCTTGAACTTAGCTCCTGAGAGGAGAAAGCCGATGTTGTAACCTCCGGGAGTTAGAAATGGGCAAGGCAGAAGCTGGTCTGTGGCATAGCAAAGAGCTCCGAAGCTTACAGGTGGAACTGGTCTGGCGAGGAGTCGTGGTTTCCTGGGTCTCGTGGCAATCGGTACAGATGAAATAATGTTGGTTCATGTTGGAGTGGGGAGGTCTTCTTTTGAGGAGCAGCAATTTGAAGCTTGGCAGGGAGGCAGCCTCTTGGCGATGGGCCTCTTCTTCCCCCTGAAAATCCTGCCAGGTGCTCAAGCTCTTTGAGAGAACATCTTATACGAGCTCCAACTTGCTAGGCTGTTGAAGCCAAACTGCCCCAAGATTGGGCTAAGCCAGGCAGGCTCTGGCCTGGCCTCAGTAGGAAGCTTTGTTGCTGCGGATCTGGGTTGCTCTGGGCATCTCAAGGTGGGCGGGAGCCCGTCTCCTGTGTGCTTGGGGTGCTCTGTGCACCACCTGCCTGAATCTCCAAACCCCTGCCTCATGCAAGCGTGGCACAGAGAGAACTGGGGATCTCTAGGCAAGAAGATCCTGCTTTGAGGAGCAGACTGGCGTGCCCCACTCCCACACGCACCGAGGGAATGGAGCTGGATGTGGAGACAAGGGGGTCAGGTTATGTGATGGTGAGTGGGGGTAGAAGAGCAGGGACATGGCCTTCAGGGCACGTTCCCATCTCAACTCTGGGACTCGAGGGTTCGAGTCTCTCTGTTCTCTTCCTCCAGAGTGCCCCCAGCAGCATTTCGGCTTTGTCTGCCGGGGTCTTAAAAACCTCCAGGGATGGAGACTGCACCACCTCTCTGGGTAACCTGTTCCAGTGCTTCACCACCCTGCTAGGGAGAGAGCTCTTTCTAACAGCCAACCTCAACTTCCCTTGCTGCAACTTGAGCCCATTACTCCTCATTCTGTCATTTGCCCCCACCCAGAACAGTCCAGCTCCATCCTCTTTGCAGCCCCCTTGAAGGGAGGTGAAGGCTGCTATTCAATCCCCCTCTGTCTCCTCTTCTCTAGACTAAATAAGTCCAGTTACTCGCATCTTCCCACATAACTCATGCCCCTCACCATTTTCATTGCCCTCTGCTGGACTCTCTTCAACGTGTCCACATCCTTTCTGTAGTGGGGGCCCAAAACTGGACACAGGACTCCAGATGTGGCCTCACTAGTGCTGAATAGAGGGGAAGAATCGCTGCCCTGGCTCTGCTGGCAACACTCCTACCAATGCAGCCCAGGGTCCCGGTAGTCTTCTTGGCACCAAGGGCACACTGCTGGCTCCTGTTCAGCTTCTTGTCCCCTGTCACTTCCAGGTACTTTTCTGCAGAGCTGCTGGCCAGCCAGTCACCCCCAGTCTGTACCAGTTCATGATGTGGTGCTGGGATGTTGTTAGCTTAAAAACCTCTTCTCCTTCACTCACATTTATGCCACAAAAGTATCTAGAAAGAAATCCTGTTCCTGCAGTCTCATATAAAGGGGCTTGTTGAGCTTAAATATTTTCTTTTCTTAGTCTCTCTTCCCTGAACCATCTTGAGGGTGCAGGGGGGAGCTGTTGCCCCTTCCAGTTAAAGGCACATTTCTTACCAGAGCTTTGCTCTGTGCCTTAAATGTGGTCTCATCAATGCCCTGTACAATAGGCCGAGTGCTTTGTTTCTAGTGAGTACCCCTGCCTGCTACGCCCTGGGACTGCATTGGCCTTTTTTACACTTGCTTTATACCAGCAGTCCTGAGTTGTGCTGCAGTTGACCAAGTCCCCCCTCATCCTGCCATTTAAGCATCATGTGTCGTCGTCATCCGTTTCCTTCCCTCCCCCACACACACACACCCCCCCCCCCCACCATGTCATGCACAAATATAGCAAGGGTGCTTCTGGTTTCACTCCCAGGTGGGTCTTGTTAGATGCGGCTGGTTCCTTCGCTTTTTCAAAAAGTACGTAGAATAAAGCATTACCCCAAATGGAGTCCCTTTGCCCTTGTGCACTCTCTGCCTCCTATTTGTACCACCTAGAACATGGTTTTATAACACTGCCTCGCCTCGGCGTTTATTTATATTCTGTTCCTGAAGCACTCGGATGTATTCAAGTAAGCGGCATGAAATAAAGCTTATGACCACTTGACTTGTGATCCCGTCTCAGGTGGGGTTGAACTAGATGTTACCCATGGAGGTCCCTTCCAGCCCTGTTTCTGTGCAGATCCTTGAAGCAAAAGTGCCACGTCCCTTGCAGCCTCCCTCTTGAGAACCTGGAGGCTGATTCCCCTGGGAATGAGCTGTCGCAAGAACCAAATGATTTGCTGAATTAGTGGTTCAGCCTCTACTACCCTTCCTTCTTTGCATGTCTCCCTGGGACCCATGACCACGTTTGAATCGAGCTAACGAGGGTAACGATTCTTCTCAGGCCTGGTCCTTCTGTCTTGGGGGCTGACTGAAGAGCTGTGGCCCCAGCCACAGAACGAGCCTTGGAAACGAGCTAGTTGTTGCCAGAGAACTGGGTATCTGTGCACTGCATGAGGTGGGCGTCCCCAAGGAAAAGCAATAGGCACGGGGATTGGACGCGATGATCTGTTGAGGTCCTTTCTGACCCTAGCATCTATGAATCAATATGGACTGCAGCATAATGTGTGCATGGAGAGTGACAAATGCCAGGTTGTCCTGGCAGTGTTAAACCCAGTGCCTGACGCAGTAATAGTTCATGCCTGATGTGATGCTTTTTGAGGCATATGAACAGCACTAACTGGCTTGCAGCTATCCGTCAGCACGCACCTGGACAGTTAATCCCATCTCTCCCCAGGTGGCTAGTGCCGAACGCTTGAATGCTGTTGGTGTCTTGATCTTCCCTGGCTGTCTGAAATCCAGCAACCAAGAAAATCTGGGTCTCTTTGGACACGTAAGTACCCGTGGCAAGTGGGATTATCGACTGTGTCCCCTTCGCCAGTCAGCCTTGGTAGCACTGAGGCCTGGATGATCCACCCTCCCCTAGGTCAAACCTAGAAGGACAGGACAGACTGAAGTCACAGCTGCAGCCTTGTCAAATAAAATCAAGGAAAACAAGGAAGGGACCTCAGGAGGTCTCATCTAGTCCAACCCCCTGCTCAAAGCAGGACCAGGCCCAACTCCACCATCCCAGCCAAGGCTTTGTCTAGCCAGGCCTTAAAAACCTCCAAGGATGGAGATCCCACCACCGCTCTGGGGAACCCGTTCCAGTGCTTCACCACTGCTAGTGAGAGAGTTTCCTCATATCCAGCCTAAACCTCCCTAGCTGCAACTTGAGCCCATTGCTCCTTGCTCTGTCATCTGCACCACTGAGAACTGTCTGCCAGAGGCTGTGCAGCTGTATAGCCACTCCCTTCCCTTCTGCCTCCACCCCCCAATTTCTTATTGCTTGGGGAAACATATGCTGAGGCCTGTATGTGTTTCCTTTATTTTCACAGGCTCACCTAGGAACAGGTGACCCGTTCACTCCCGGTTTCCCATCTTTCAACCACACTCAGTTCCCGCCAGCTCAGTCTTCTGGGCTGCCACACATTCCTGTTCAAACCATCTCGTTCAGGGCAGCTAACAATCTCTTCAGGTAATAAGGTCTCTCCAAAATCCCAGCTGTGCTGAGACCTTGTAATGGGCTTTCCTCCCAACCCCCCCAGTTTTCCCCTTAATCAGATAGAAAGGGAAGGGGAAGATGGAGAAAGGGAAAGGATCTCTAGTTAGAGGAGGGTTGACTGAGTGTGGAGGAAGATGGAAAAGGCCGAAGACAGGGCCAGGACCGGAAGGGTATCTGGCTAGAACTGAGTGGGCCGGCAGGCAGGCTTGTAGATGCCCCCGGCTCTGAGGACAGGGTCCTCTCCCAGTGCCCCGACCACTGCAGACACAGCAAGTCGTCACTGGCATAGGGAAGGCTGTTGAAGCGAGGCCCAGATTGGGTTGTGAGGGGAACCTCCAGTACGTGCCATCAATTTGAAGAGGCACCAGTCCCAGTCCTGGACCCCGTATCAAAATATGATGGAGCATGGCTGCCCATCCTTGTGGAAAGGTCTCTGCTCTTCCAGTTTGGATTTCTTGGCATGCTGTTGGCCAAGTGCAGGCAACAGCAGTGGATAGTGATACAGGACTAGGTTTGTTGGGGAAGGTGTCTTGCAGACAGAGGTGCTAAGCGAGATGTTCAGAGCAGAGAACGCACAAGGTGGTGCTTCAACACTGTGTGTTTGTCTGTCTGTCTTGCAGCCAGCTGACAGGAGGGCAGGAGTGCCCCCTGCCTTGGAGGGACGGCCTTAGTTTTTGCAAGGTGAAGGCCTCGAGCACAAGCAGCTTGAATGTGGTGGTCCAGGTGAACAACAAGGTTGGGGAGAGAAAGATCCTGAACATCTTTGGAGTCATCCGGGGTTTCGACGAAGAAGGTATGCATGGTGCTGGGCCTGCAGCTCCTGCCTTCTATGTAGCCCATGACTGTACCCAGTTAATACCCCTGCCTTAGCCCTCAGTGAGGAAGCAGGGCTGTGAAACGGCCCCTTGTCCTTGCATCTCTGAGCGTGCGGCAGCGCGGCCTTTCGGCCTTGGTGAAAGAGAGATGTGCGGACCTTGGGGCTTAGTAAGTCATGCCAATGAACCAAGGATGAGTTGTAGTGAACCCTAGCTGTTTCAGGTCATGGAATAAGTCAGCTGCATGCCAGGCAGCACTTGGGAAAGTCTTGGAAAAAGACAGCCCAGTTCAGCAAGTGTCTGCATAGCAACAATCCCAAAGCAAACCACGATTATAAAAGTGGAGGTTAAGTTTTGTCCAGCCAGGTTGTCACATTGGTTAGCAACCTCAGTAAGACACAAAAGGGCCCCGGACACATGTTGGGGGCCAGCAGACTTGTTAGTGTCTAGGTATTGGAGCCTCCTTGTACAGTTCCTGCCTGCAAGGGGCTGGCAAGAGCCCTGATGCACTGCAGTGTGGAAGAAAGGGCAGTTAAGCTGGGCCTCGTAAGGTTTGCACTTCTGGCACTAGCCCAACCAGCGTGTGGCACGTGGGTGAGTCTTAACATGTCAGACTCAGTATTATTAGCCCGAACATGTGCCCGGCAGTGGTTGTGGAGCTGCAGCCCTTCTGAGACTGCTTGGTCCTGTCTAGCTGCTACAAGCTACGTGGGTTCAGCTTATCCTGTGGGAGGAACATAACCACACCACGGCTTCTGAAAGACTGTCTTGACGCTTCCCTTGCAGATCGGTACATAGTGATCGGAGCGCAGCGGGATTCCTGGGGCCCTGGGGCAGCGAAGGCTGGTGTGGGCACCTCCATCCTGCTGGAGCTTGCCCGTGCCATTTCGGACATGGTGAAAACAGGTAAGACACTGGCCCGACTCTATAGTGAGGGTGTTGGGTACAGTGGAGGAACCATCTGGCGGTTGAATAAGTCGGACCAGAGGCTGTTGCTTCAGGCCAGCTGCCAGTTGATCCACCTGTGCTAGTTGATCCACAAGGATTTCTCTTTTCCTCATTCTTTCCTTCTTGCCTGTGGCTTCCAGTGCAGGGCAGTTCCTGCTGGTCATACAGTCTCGTTTGTGAGCAGCTCTATCTGCATCTTGTAAGGACCCATGTCTCAATCCTGGAGGCTCTTAAACCACAGAATTGTAGAAAATGAGGGTGTGAAGGGACGTCAGGAGGTCACATCCAGTCCAACCCCCTGCTCCAAGCAGGACCAGCCTCAACTGCATCATCCCAGCCATAGCTTTGTCTACCCGGATCCTCATAGTTTCATAGTTGGTAGGGTCGGAAGGGACCTGAGCTGATCATCAAGTCCGACCTCCTGCCATGGGCAGGAAAGTCTTCAAAACCTCCAAGGATGGAGACTCCACCACCTCTCTGGGTAACCTGTTCCAGTGCTTCACCACCCTCCTAGTCAGAAAGCTTTTCCTGATATCCAACGTCAGCTTCCCTTGCTGCAACGTGAGCCCATTCCTCATTGCTCCTTGTTCAGGGAAGACAAGCCAGTAATAACCAGACAACAGCACTCAGGGCTTAGTCTGTGCTTCTAGTAGGTATAGGCGTGCGTGTGCTCTTCCAGGCTTCAGTGATAGTGGAAGCACAGTTTGGCCAAAGACCTCCACTTCTGGGGATGACAGTGGATGATCTCCTTTGCTCTCCTGGTCCCGGGACACAGGACTTGACTTTTCTTTCTCTTGTTTGCAGGTGGCTACAAACCCAGAAGAAGCATCGTCTTTGCCAGCTGGAGCGCCGGCGATTTTGGAGCTGTGGGTGCTACCGAATGGCTGGAGGTACTCAACCCAGCTTCTTTAACCTATTCAAATACTTGAGCTAGCTGCAGGGCTGAGACTCTGTTCCGACCTCAGGGTGTTTCTGTGCATTGTTTCTCCCGCATGACCTCTGCTTTCTCTCTGCTCAGGGTTATTCTTCCGTCCTGCATGCCAAAGTCTTCACTTACATCAACCTGGATGCTGCAGTTCTAGGTAATGGACCTGGTTTTTTGTTTTTTGTTCACACGAGAGTGCAAATAAGAGGCCAGAATGTCAAAACTATTCTGACCTGTCATGTTCTTCCCAAGTTTTGCCACGGAAATATTGCTCTACGTTTTCCTTCAGGTATATTTAAAAAAAAAACAAAAAACAACCCTGAAAAGGAATAGCTAGTGTCTTCCAAGGGATGTCTTGGGTCTCACAAGGTTGAGAATCACTGGCTAAACACTATTCTAGGACCATTTGTAGGTGTTAGCAGCCCACTTGTGGTGGGGAAAGGAGTCGTCTTCAAAGATGCTAAATAACTGGAAACAACGCTGAGACTTGCAGGGAAACCATGCTCCCAGGTACCTGACTCGGAGGTCACCAGCTGTTCTCTCAGCTTATCCCAAACTCTCCGGCATAGGGGAATTATTCTTTCCCTTGCTGGTAGTTCCTGTTAAGTCGTAGTCTGGAGCAGCTCAAGCTTTCAAGCTCTTTAGCTTGTGTAAAGGCACTCCAGGAGAGACTGGCTGATGTTTCCTATAGAAACAGCAACTCCAGTGGTCGTTCAGCTGGTCATACTCATGTCAATCCTCCTTGCTCTACAGGTTCCAGTGACTTAAAGGTGTCTGCCAGCCCAATGCTTTACACCATCCTTGAGAGAATCTTGCGGGGGGTGAGTGAGTCCTTCTGTGGAGACGGTCTGAACTCCCTTGAAAGTTGCTCTTGGGTCCCTTAAACAGGCTGACGCCATGCAGCTGTCACTAGTACCAGAGATCTCGAAATGGGCCTTCTTGTTTGTTGTCAAAATGGTCAGCAAACTTGCCATCTTACCAGGCCACAGGGTCTTAAGTCCCTGCACTTGCTTCCCATGATCTGTGATGCCCATGCTCGCGCTGCTTCTCCAGGCGCTGCAGCGGGCTACCCCACATCCTAGCTGACTTCCCTGTTTGTGTGTAGTGGAGGCCATTCTCCCAGCCTTCCTTTACCAGTGTTCACACTCACTGCCTCCACTTCACTGATTCTTCTGTTGTTAAGATGTTGACTGGATGTGGAAGCAAGCATCTCGTGTACAGCAAGCTGTGCATAAAGCCCTAGCGTGTGAATGTCTGCGCTGGGGTCAGTCCAGCCCATGCCCTGCCCCCAGTAGCAGGAGAAATGGGGCATGTGCACTGGGATCCATCCCTGTCACCAGCAAAAGATTAAATGCTTCTAAGGCACAGGCGTGACCCCAGGCAGTTGCTCATCCCACAAACATGGTGTCAACCCCCAAAGGGACAAGAAGCCAGTGCCTTTTGCTTCCCCAGACCAGGCACTTTGCTCCTTCCTTGGTGTTGGATCTTTGCAAACTCCCTTGTCTGCTTGACACAGCAAGTTGTCTTCTAGGAATAAAACCTTGCCTCTTCAGCCAACCCTGGATGGGCCTCCAGCACTGGGATGTTGCATAGAGACTGCAGAGTGCATGGCATACGTCAGGCTCTGCTGAAATAAGGCTCCAGATCACGAGTCCTGGGTGCCATCCCTGCTGCTCTGAGATGCACGCCAGCGTTGCGTTCATTGGGCGCTCTGCTTGTGCCTTGTGCTTCCCTGGTTGGAGCAGGAGTGAGCTGTAGCAGCAGAGCATGGAGGTGTTCACAGAGGGACTGAGCAGACATGCCTTGTGACTCAGCATTGGCTCCATGGCCAGGTTTTGCTCCCCGTTGCACCCTCAGACGAGCTTTAGCTGAAGTCTAGTTCTGAGAACAGGAAAGCTACAGCTAGCTGTGAAGCCAGTGGTTATATAGGACTTACTTTTGCTTTTGATTGTGGAGCAGGTTTGACCCTTCAAGTCAAAACTGTGCCTTCCCATGGCCTGTCAGACAGCCCAGTGCTGAGGTGGTGTGTGTGCTAGAGAGCACTGAATTGTGCAGTTAACCACAGAAAGAAATAACTGCCCTGGATTTACCTTGCCTGAAAAACACCCTAGGACAGTAACTGCAGTCTTCAGAGCATGAAGGACTGAGGGTTACGTGTCTATCCTTCCAGGGAGGGACTGCTACCGGTGGAGGTCTTGGAGGGGAGAGGGTGAATGGGGAATGCCTCTGCCTCTTGTGTTCTCAGGCTTGTCCAAGTACGCTGGTGGGCGCCTACAGGTTCCCTCCAAATAGATGGCACCAAGCTGCTTAGCGAGGAAAGCAGAAAGCCAATACGTGTGGGAAAGGGTAGGCCAGGTTCTGGGCAGTAATTCTCCTCTTGTCCTTGTGCAGATGAAGGATGTAGATGAAAGGAGCCTGTTCAGCAAACTCAGCCCTGGCTGGCCCAATAATGCGTAAGTTTCTTGTGTTCTGCATCTTCCCACTGTTCCTGAAACTGGAACTCACTTATGCGAAGTCCAGATCTGAGTCCAAGTCCCCATCGGAGCAAACGAGAGGCTCTACGCTCCGATAATGGTTTGGTGTGGGGTGGTAGCGATAAATTGCTGTAACTAGTCTGCACAATCCCATAACAGACATAAAAGCTGCCATTGACTGGGTCTCGCCATGGGTCCCTCCAGCCCAGTCTCCTGTCTTGTACCATGGCAGAAAGCAGATGTTTGGGTGGGGTGGGGGGATGGCTTAAATCTTCCACCCCCCTGCTCTTCTCCCAGTGCCACCGGGAGGTCTAGGAAGCTGCGACAGTTTTTTGAGGCTGCATGCCTATCTGTCATGCTCAGGACATCCTGATGCCCCTTTCCTCCAAGAATCTGTCCTGTCCCCTTTGGACCTTGGGTAAGCTCCCCACATCCTGTGGCAATGAGTTTCACAAGCAAATGAGAGCAAGAGAGGATGTCCAGTGTTTCGTATTCAACATCCTACCTACCAGTTTTGTTCTGTCCCCTGCTAGGGGTGCAGTCTGTCAGGCTGTATCATGACGGTCCGTGTGATTTCAGCCGCAGCAGTTGCTGCTCACTTCCCCCTCGTAAAGCACCTCAAAGTCAAGTCTCGGTCCACAACCAAACTCACCTTGCAGACGTAATTGGCTTAAGCCCCACGCTTGTTGCTGTTCCTGTCCCACGCCAATTAAAGTGGGATTTGAGCATCTCTGCCTTGCTGGATTCTTGGCAGTGGAGCTCTTCCACCCCTCGCTGGTGGGTAGGAGTTTAAGCTCTTTGTTCAGAGTTGCTAATCGGTGAAATGCAACTTGCCACCTGCCCCATAAAGGGTTCCCATGTGGCACTGAGTGTCAGTCTCCCCTGAGCAGGATGCTTTGTTTTTGGGGCAGCAGAAATGCTCGCTGGTTCTCGTTCTGCAGCAGAGGATGCTGGGATACGTAGCCCACACACTACTGATCCGGCCCAGACCATGTACTGGAGCATCTAGAAACCTGGCAGAGAGGGAGGCCTCCGAGTAATTCTTCTGTTTCTCCCATTGCAGTGTTCCCCTCACCATGGAGAATGCGGCGTTCCCCTTCCTGGCGTATTCTGGGATCCCGGCTTTGTCATTCAGTTTCTATAATGTAAGTCTCTACAGCGGCGTTTCTCAACCGTTTTACACTTGAGACCCCTGGATGGACTCGAGGCCCCCTTTGGAAAATGCCAGCTCTTCGTTTTTGCTCTTTTTTTGCCTGCAGAAAACTAAGGGTTTTTCTGTTGCAAAGAACTCAAAGCCTGCAGCTATGGATTTCCATTTGAAATCTCTGGGTTTATCTTGTGAATCCTGTTTGCACACCTAGCAGTGCTAACACCTACCCTGACCCCCTGGTTGAGAATCGCTGCTCTACAAGCACCTAGTAGCAAAAGCTCTCTTGGTTTAGGGAGTTGATACCCTAGTTTTAGGATCATTTTCGACTGCTCACTTTCTGTGATCCTATTCATGTGACCGCACCCCCACCCCCCTTGTGTTCTCTGCTCCCAGGTGTCACAGCAGTAGGGATACAGCAGTAAGGGGCATGCTCTGTGTTAAAACTAATACCAATTCAGCCTTTTGTGCAGAGCTCAAGCCAAATGATCTGTTGTTTCTGATCACAAATGCAGGGCACGCTTTGTTTGCCTGCATTAAGCTTTTGGCCATCACGCAGGTCCCAGCAAGCTGCTTAAAACCAGGTAACGATTTGAATGGCTTTTGGCAAGCAGTTGTGATGGTTCTTGTGGCTGGTGGAACTCGCATGGTGGTTAGGATAGCAGAGACCCTAAAACATCCCAGGTGCCTGAGGGCGTACTTGATACTGTGAGCAGCAGTGAGCTGTTCCACTCCAAGGCCGGTCCTCTTTCAGTCCAAGGCCTCACAAACAGCAGGAGGTCCTTGCTTCCCAGGCAGGGTGTGCATAGAGCAGGTCGGCAACAGTTTGTGCGACGGTGACTCATCCCTCCAGTGTCAGGGTTGAAGGTTGACAGCAATACCCGGCTTATGTCTTTCAGAAGCGGCAGAAGTACCCCTTCATGGGCACCAAACAAGACGTTTTTGGGAATCTCCGCAGTGCTGTTCCAAACCTGAATGTCCTGATGCGTCAGGCTGCGGAGCTGGCCGGCCAGATCGTCGTGAGGCTAACCCACGAGCACGAGCTGCTCCTGGACTACGGGAGATACAAGCAGGAGCTGCAGATGTTCCAGAACAAGATTGTGGACTACAACAAAGACATTAGGGTAAGGGCTGAACTGGCTGGAGTGGGCCTGTCCCAGTCTTGCACATGCAACTTGGTCACTGCGGGGTCTGATTCTGCTGCTTGAACTTTGGGCATAAGGATAAATCATGAGGGATCAGTGGGGACTTCATAGGATCCCAGAAAAGCCTGGTCAGAAGGGACCTTACAAGGCCTTCTAGTCCAGTCCCTCGCTCAGGGGTTTGTAAGGGTCAGCCAGCCTGGCTGCCCCAGAAGTGAGCAAGCCCTTGGGGTGCTGAACCGTAAGCAGAGCAACTCCTGTAGTTTTTGCTTGACCAGCTTACCCTGAAAGTTATGAACTTGGTGTCCTGTTGTGAAATGGGACCTGTGTTGCTGGTCATGGTGGAGCATGTCCAGCCTGCCTGTGCCAAGTACTATTGCCCCTCAGCAGGTGCTGGTTTGTGGAAGCCAGGTTGCTGCTTGCCATGACTAGCAGGGCTTTCAGCAGAATGCTGCCAGCAACTGTTTTTTTTTCCCCAAAGCTAATCACAGGCTTGCATTGCAGTTGCAATAAACCAAGCCTCCTGCAAAATGCATGCTGAGCAACCCAGTTTCATAGTTTCTTGGGTCGGAAGAGACCTTAACAGATCATTAAGTCTGACCCCCTGCCCTGGGCAGGAACAAGTGCTGGGATCGTAATACCCCAGCCAAATATTATCCAACCCTCCTCTTGAAGACCCCCAAGGTCGGGGACAGCACCACCTCCTTTGGGAGCCCATTCCAAAGCCAGACAGCCCTAACTGTAAATAATGCCTCCTGATATCAAGCCTGAACCTGCTCTCAATCAATTTATGGCCACTATCCCCTGTTATCCCAGGCGGTGCCTGGGGGAACAGAGCCTCACCTATTTTCCACTGGTCCCCCCGGTGAGGTTACAGGCAGCCACCAGATCCCCTCTGTCTCCTCTTGTGGAGGCTGACTAGATTCAGGCCCTTTAGTCTGTCTTCATAGGGCCTGGCCTGCTCTGCCCCCTGACCATGCGAGTGGCCCTTCTCTGGACCATCTCAAGGTCAGCCACATCCCTCCTGAAGTGCGGCGCCCAGAAGTGGCGCAGTACCCTAAGTGTGGCCTGAGCAACGCGGCATAGAGGGGAAGGATTGCCTCCCTGGACCTGCTCGTGACGCATCTGTAGATGCGCGACAAGGTGCGGTTAGCCTTACTAACCGCTTCCTTGCATTGGTGGCTCGTGTCCATCTTGGAGTCAACAATGACTCCAGGATACCTTTCTGTCACTGTGTTGACAAGAAGGGTGTTCCCCAGCCTATAGGTGTGTTGCTGGTTCCTTCTCCCTAGATGCAATACTCCGTACTTGTCTGCATTGAACTCCATCCTATTCTCATCTGCCCACTTATGTAACCTGTCTAAATCTAGTTGGATTTTGTCCCTTCCCTCCAGTGTGCCCACTTCTCCCCACATCTTTGTCATCAGCAAATTTGGACAACATGCTTTTCACACACGCCTCCAAGTCACTGATAAAGATGTTGAATAGCACAGGCTTGAGGACCGAGCCCTGGGGAACTCCACTGCCCGCATCCCTCCAGGTCAAAAACGACCCGTCCACCACCACTCTCTGGGTGTGACCATCGAGTCAATTTGCCACCCATCTGACTGTGTCAGCATCAGTGCCACATTCGCCTAGTTTTTTTTTATGAGAATGGGGTGAGAAAGTGTCAAAGGCCTTCTTGAAGTCCAGTTGGTGATCACAGCACTGCTCTTCCCTGCCAGAAAATGGGCCTGACCTTGCAGTGGGTGTTTTCAGCCCGCGGGGACTTCGAGAGAGCTGTGGATTCCCTGAAGAGAGACTTGAGAAACAGTGACTTAAGCAACAAACTCATTTGCCGAGCCAGCAACGACCGGATCATGAAGGTGAGTGTTCCTCGGGTGGCTGTGCAGGCAGACAGCTTCATGCTTTCCTCCACAGCCTTCCCCCCTGCCAAGGGCTTGCTCTGTGTGCTGTGACCCGGTGTCGGGGGCATTGCAGCAAGTCTGGTTTGACCCAGTCCTGGAGAGAGGGTCCAGGAGATGTGTATCGCTGCATGCCTGTTAAACTACCATGACAGCTTGTTCGGGTCTGTCTTAAGATGCTGTCTATCCACATGCTGGTTGCAGCCATCCTCCTCTAGTGACAAGTCTAGGTGTAGCCAGGAACTCCTGGACTAGCTACTGACACAGGCTGCATCCCTACCGCCTGGGTGACTGCTGGCTTGTTCTTGCCTCGATGCGAGAGCCGCTCTGAACTCCTCCCTGTTGCTTTCCTTCAGGTGGAGTACGACTTCCTGTCCCCCTTCATCTCTCCGAGGGACAAGCCGCTGCGGCACATTTTCTTTGGCTCTGGCCCCTACACCCTGCAGGCCCTACTGGACCACCTGAGCCTCCTGAAGACCAACAGAAATGCCTTTGACCAAGACCTGTTCAGGAACCAGCTGGCCATGGCAACCTGGACGATTAAGGAGGCTGCCAATGCCTTGTCCGGTGATGTTTGGGACACGGACAATGAGTTCTGAGTGCATGGTGCTGAGGTGCAGAAACCAGGAAGCCCCCTCCCTTGAAGCAGCACTGAAATACCTACCCTAAATCTCGGAGGGGGTGATGGGGGGAACACTAAATTTGACCCAAGTTGCCCTTCCAATTTTGGTCTCATCCTGACAAATCCCCAAGAGGCAGCGCTCAAGCGGCAATTAGCGCATCCTCCATCCAATTTGGTCTCCTTCCCTTGAACAAACACGGCTCCCCCCTGGTTCTAGCCCACTTAAACACGCCGCTCGGTGCTGCCTTCCCTCGCGCTTGAGGACAGATGGCTCCAGCTGCTAGTCGAGCACGGCTTACACTGAATTCCCATCTGAAACAAAGCGGGTGCCTCTTCAGGGGATATACCTGGGTCTGCCTGAGTGTTTTGAATCTTGGCCTCAACCTTGGAGAAACAGGCAGTGTGTGTCATAATTTGAGGTACCCTGAGCACTTCCAGGTCCCCTGCTCCTAGGAGCAGGGGGCCTGGAGGGGAAACAAAATGACTTGGCTCCATTGCAGGCTCACACCGCAGTAGCCCTCGACTGTGGCTGTCAGCAGGCTCTGAAGTGCCCAGCCATCCCGACTCTCTGGGTGACTGGGCAGAAACATCTTGGCTTCCCCAAGAAGATGAGACTCAAGACCATGTTCCTCTTCCCAGAGCTCTGGGTCCCAAGGGGGAGATGAGCCAAAGATTTATCTTATGCCCCTTACATGTTCCCTCTTGGTCTTCTGAATAAAAATAAAGGGTCCCCTAGTAACCAGAGCTTGGGATGGCTACAAGGGGCACTTCAGACCCTGTTGCTTTGGAGGCCTCTCTTGAAACCCAGAATCTCTTGCTAGCCAAATCGTTGGCCAAAATGTTGGGAAAACTCTCAGGAGGGCGCTCATTTGGCACTGAGATATTTATTTGTGTTTTTTATTTATTTATCAGTGACAGAGTTCACTATAAATGGGATTTGATTGTTTTTTTTATAGAAGATAATTATCGGAAGCAGTGCCTTCCATAATTATGACAGTTATACTGTCGTTTTTGAATAAAGCAGCATCTGCTATTAAATCGAACATAGTACTGGAATTTTGCAGTCAGACTCTCAACAACGAAGCATCTGGTGGAAAGCTAATTGACAAACCGGCTTTCTGTGCCCAAAGGAACATGCCATAACGCACCTGGAAGCAATCCTAAGACTTGAGCATCATCCAGGGATCCAGATGCTTTGGGTTTTCAGCACCCCCCTGAAATGCATGATGCAGACTAAAATGGGACAAGGAATCGGGCTCATCTGCTAGGAGGCCTGGCTGGAGCACTCTCCTCCTTGCTTCTTCTGATTGCTGTGACATACAACGCATGCAGCTTGCTAAATTGACCATAGCGGGCAGAGCTTGGCAGGTGATGCCCCTTCCATTAAAGGCATTAAATGCATCTTTCCAAATTCCTTTGGAGCTCCTGATGGAGACAAATCCAGACTCAGACTGCAAGGTCAGGCTGTTCTTAAGTGACTTCGTTGCAAAAATTCCAGTACCTAATGTCTCGGGAGAACCTAACTGACATTATCGGGAGCAGTGTCTTCCATAATGGATAAAGAACAAGGTAGTTTTTGCCTACCACGGTGTTATATCGGAGGCAGTGATCTCCATATGTTGCACTAAGGGTGTATGTCATTATCGGGGACAGTGTTTCCCATAATCGTTCTATGCTTCTCATGCAGTGACATCTACCAAGCTTGATGGTTAGTATCTAACAGGTATCAATTCCCTGCAATCATTGTCTTTCACTCTCCTTGTGGTGGTGCAGATATTAAATTCGACCCACTCTGTTGTAGGCTTAGGTGTTCCCTGTAGCTGTGCAGTCTTGAAGTGATTCCCTCTAGGTAGTCGCATGGCTAGGATTTAAATGTTTTTAGAGTTATTAAGGCTTTTTTCTTTAGGGCTGTATGATTTAGTGAACTGTCTTGCAATAAATGTGCTTATTTGGGTGTGGGGAGTGGTGGCACCTTTCCTGTTGGAAGGGCTCTGCAGAAATAGGTACTACTGAAATTTAAAGCCTAATGGGTAATCTCAGGAAGCCGGTTGCTTTGTGAAATGGATATTGCTGGAGCCTCCCAGTCCTTTGCTCTGGGAAAAATCAGCATGATGGGAAGGTCTGAGGTCTCTAACCCATATGTCTGTATTCATATTCATAGATGTTAGGGTCAGAAGGGCCCTCAATAGATCATCGAGTCCAACCTATATTGGTACCTTCTTGGCCCGTCAGACCAGCTTACAGCCAGGAATGCACCCTGTCAAGAGGTCTGCCTCTTTCGAAGACTAGGTGGTGGTTGAATCAGTTCTTTTTGTGACTACTTGTGAAGCTGCACATTTTGGCCAGGTCTGGTCTCTGGCAAGTGGCATAAGGAATAGCAGAAAAGAAACTTCTTGTCGTTGGAGGACAAAAAACACTGTAGTAAGTGTAGCTGAAAGAGGATCAGGGGTGTTGGTTATAGCTGTGTTGGTGTAAGGACATGGGCAGGCAAGGTTATTTGGGTAAATGCGATCTCTTGTATTAAATGCAAACCCAAATAACCTTGTTTGCTGGAAGGGGTAAGAACTCCTGGCCGCTGTGGAAGGTGCATGCATTTTTCTGGGTCTTCCACTGTGTGGTGTAGCCATGACCATGTTAGCCTTGATGTATGTAACCGCCTGGTTTGCTGCTGCTTTCCAGTGGTGCCCTCTACTCCCAGTAGCACTTAGCAAGTGTGAATGCTATCCTGTGGCCAAGACCTCGCTGTAGCACTTGCATGCATTTCCTTGGTGTCAAAACTTTGTGTTCATTACGCTTTGTAACGGGCAGGGATGAAGTGGAGGCTGCCTGTCTTCCGCAGGCATTCCTTCCCTGGTGCTGAGATCTGGATTGGGGTGCTTAGCTGGGGTCACCCTGCTGTCTGTTCAATAAACATCACGTGTGAACGCTTCTACCTGGTGCCGTGTCTCTGTCCTTGAGAACAGCCTCAGCCCTCTGAAAATGCCCCTTCCTCGGAGAAGACCTCCTCAGGGTCAGCCTGGATGCTGGTGTTGATCCTTCCCATGCAGCTGCCCCCCCTTGCTGAAGTAGGTCTTCCAGCTCAGTGAATCCTACACTCAAGCTGTTTTTTTCTGCTATGTGGGCTATACAACAATGGTACCAACATCCCAGTGGATAGACCCAAGGTTGCTTGGTCCCAAGACAGCTAGCAAGCAGACAATGCAGCCAGCCTGGGTGAAAAGCAAAAAACAGCTCTCTGTGCAATTGCATTGCCAGCCTCTGCAGCCCTGTCTTGGGCTGGCTCAGCTGCAGGCGAGGTGATGAAAGTGCAGCTGCAGGCTCCTGCCTGTCACGGATGCACTGAGGCTGGAACATGCTGGGAGCCAAACAGCCTTCCTCATTGCCACGGCCCCGGAGGGTGGGAAGCCACGCGGCAGTGTGAATCTTGGCCTTGCGGCAGCTTAACAAAACTGTACTGCAGCCTGCCACGGTCATTAGCACTGCGCTAGCCCCTGCAACCTGGTGCGGGGCAGGGGAGAGCATCCCCACAGCCTGTTGTGCCAGGTGCTGTACCTAAACGTGGTACGGATCTTCTCCAAGGAGCAAATGCTTAGCGGGGCCTGAAGGACGGCAAAGGAGCTGCAGGGGAGGTATTAGGGCGGATTGCCTGCCTGGGAGGGTGGGGAAGCCCTGGGGCAGATTAGCTGCAGCCAGCGAGATCTGGGATGTGCAGGTGAAGGTTTGCGTGGGCTGGTGCAGCAGGGCTGGTCTTGCCCCGAGCAGGGCTGGGCCCACTGCTCCTCTGCAAGGAGAGGCCAGGCGCAGCGAGGAGGACCCAGGCGCTCCTGATGTGGGTAAGACGGGGGCCACTGACTGGGTCAGACCACAGGTCCATCTTGCCTCCAGGCTTGTGTGTCAGATGGGGGTCTCGAAGGGAGACCAGGGTTTTCCTCCCTGTTCCACTCCCGCTTGCAGCTTCCAGCATTTAAGGTCCAGGATGTCCTCATGCAGAGGCTGTGCCCCTCATCCCCCTGCTCAATAGTGCCTAATGCCCCTTTCCTCCAAGCACGTGTCCAACCCCTTGGTGAATCTGGCTGAACTCAGCTTCCAGCACAGCTGGTGGCTGCCAGTCCCACCCTTGAATGCCATGCTGCGTTTGCTGTAAATTGACGGCCCGCCTGTTTTGTGTTGTGACCCCTCACCCTTGCACCGCGAGAGTCAGTAATCCCGATGCACTTTGTCTTCACTGAGTATGTTGCAGGCCCTTCTCAAACCCCCAATCGAGCATCTCTCCTCTAAATGCAGCAGGCCTTGGCCTCATTCGCGTCTTCCCCCATACCCCTTGTCCTCCCTGTTTCCTTGGCAGTGAAGGGCAGGGGGCTGCCTGACCTCGAGCCCTCGTGCTGTTAGCCCACGGGCCCAGGACACCAGCTGCCAGTGTAGCCGTTCACGTGCCCTCCTTGAGGTCCCGTAGCAGGGGAAACAGTGACCCCAGCAGCTGCCCCAAACTCAAGGTTCAAGCATCATCTCCCTGCCTGGGCTGGCTGCACCCACGGAAGAGGGTCAACGCCGGTGCCCCAAGGTCTGGCGCACGGACCTGCCCTGGGGGCTGCTCCCTCCTGGGATGCAATCTATGCCTGGCAGCGCTGCCCCATGCCTGGCGCCTAACTCGCGTTAGCGGACACACGTGCGCTGCGCTGCGCGCTCCAAACCGCTCCCCCCCACCCCGGCCAGGAGAGTGCCTGGCCCTTTAAGAGCAGGTCGGGCCGCACTGCGCCTGCGCGGGGCAGCCCGGGACGGCCCGGCGGGGAGGGCAGCACGGCGCGGCCAGGTGCAGCGGGTGGGGGCGCGGGGCGCCCGGGGGGGGCAAGGGGGTGCTGCAGCGGGGGTGCAATTGGGGGGGCAAGGGGTGCTGCAGCAGGGGTGCAGTTGCGGGGGGCAAGGGGGTGCTGCATCAGAGGTGCAATTGTGGGGGCAAGGGGTGCTGCAGCAGGGGTGCAATAGGGCAGCAGCACTGGGGGGCAGGGGTGCAATAGGGGGCAGCAGCAGAGGGTGCTGGGGTGCAGCAGCAGTGGGGGAGCAGGAGCTGGGGGTGCTGCGCAGGGAGCGGGCTGCGGGGTGCCACGGGTGACCCGTGGGGGGCAGCGAGGCAGGGGGGAGCCAGGGTCGGGGCCGGTCGACAGCACCATCCGGCGCTGGGGGTGGCCGCGCTGCCAGGAGGCGTGGGCCTTGGGCCGGGGGGTGCAGGAAGTCGGGGAGCTGAGCCGGGGGGTGCAGGAGACGGGTGGCTTGGCCCGGGCGGTGCAGGAGGCAGGGGGCGGCGCAGGGGCTGCAGGGCGGTGGCCGCGGGGCAGCGCGAGGGCCAGGCCGAGGAGGCGGGAGAGGGAGCGGGCGCGGGAGCAGGGGGTACGGCCCCGGGGGTGGGCGGCCAGATCCGGCGGGGGCAAGTGGGTGCCGCGGGCAGGGGCCGTCGAGCAGCGGGCCAGGCCGGCGGGCTGGGACGACGCCCGGGTGGGAGCAGTGGGCGGCTGGGGGGTGCAGCAGCACCCCGCGGAGGGGCTGGAGCCGTGGCAGGTCAGCCTGGGCGCCCAGCCGGAGCAGGGGCTGTGCCTTCGGGCCTGGCCGGAGCAGGGGCTGAGCCGGCGGGGGCAGCAGGAGCAGGGGCTGAGCCGGCGGGGGCAGCAGGAGCAGGGCTGGGGCTCTGGGGTGCAGCCGCAGGCGGCGCGGCGGGTGAGCCCCGCGAAGCGCTGGGCGGGCTGGCAGGAGAAGGGCGAGGTGCTAGGGGGGGTGCAGGAGGAGGGAGACCCGCGGCGTGGGCAGCAGGAGCAGGCGTGGCGGCGGGGCGAGCCGGAGCAGCACCTGGAGCCCGGCTGGCCGAGCCCCGCCGTGCAAGAGGAGCAGGGCACCCCGAGCCTGCCGCCGTCCCGGCCCCGGCTCCGACGCAGGCAGGGCCGGCGCAGAGCGGCGCGGGTGTAGGGCGCCCGCGGCCCCGGCAGTGCAGCGTCGTCTCTGTCCCTGCCCAGGAGCGTGGCATCGCGGTGCCACTTCGTCGTCCGGTGACCCTCGGCTCCTGGCACCGTCGGCAGGAGGAGGGCGAGCCTGGCTGTGCCGCCGCTTGGCGTGGAGCTGCTCCCATCGGGTGCCTGGGAGCCCGGCAGTGACGCCGCCAGCAGTGTGCAGTGAGTCTGGGAGCAGCGGTGTCTCTTCCAGCCTGGTCCTCCTGGAACAGCTTCTTCAGCCCGTTGCAAGCCTGGCACTGCACTGATGCAGTGGAAGCACTGCAGCATGCCCGGGAGCTTGGTACAGCTGCTGGACAGCTGCCGCAGCATGCAATGAACTGATGTAGCAACCGTAGCAGCATGCAGTGAGCTTGGCAGTGTCGTTCTTCAGCAACCATCCCAGCGTGCAGTGAGCCTGGCCGTATACCCGTTCAGCAACTACATTAGCATGCAGTGAGCTTGGCAGTGTCAACGTATAGCCACAGCAGCATGCAGTGTGCCAGCAGTGTACCAGTTAACCAACCATCCTAGTGTGCAATGTGCTGGCAGCGTACCTGTTAACCAACCATCCCAATGTGCAGTGTGCTGGCTGTGTACCAGTGAACCAACCATCCCAACGTGCAGTGTGCTGGCAGTATACCTGTTAACCGACCATCCCAACGTGCAGTGTGCCAGCAGTGTCCCAGTGAGCCAACCACCCAGCTTGCAGTGAGCCTGCAGTGTACCAGTTAACCAACCACCCCAGCTTGCAGTGAGTTGTGTATGGCAGTGATCCTGGCAGTGTACCAGTGCAGCAACCCACCGCAACGTGCAGTGAGCCCAGCAGCATCTCTGCTAGCCTGGCCCTTTTGGAGCATAACCTTTGCTGTGCAGTGACCGCCAGACCCCCATCCCCAGCTCAGGAGCACGGCAGCACCAGCGTGGCCAGCCAGGGAGCCGGCAGCCGCAGGAGCCGATGACGAGCCCAGAGCACAGGCACCAGCAGTGGGACGTGACAGGTGAGGCAGATGCCAGGGACCTGCATGCTGGCAAGTCCCCAGGGCTCTCGCTGCATCTCCTGCAGGGACAGGCTGTCAGGGGCAGGGAAGGGCAGGTGTTGGTGGGACAGTCGGGCATGCCACAAGAGTGAATGGCTTGTACGTGTGTGTGCTGTGCCCATAGGTCATAGGTCTTCTGCTGCAGAGGGAGATCCTCCTTCAGCTCTGCCTCTGGAGCTGCAGGGGCTGAGTGCTAGTCCTGTAGTTGCCCCGGGGTCCTTGAGCAGCTGTAGCACGGTGACCAGGGTGTGTTGGGAAGGGGGGGGGTCTCCTTGGCAAGGCTGCCAGGGGCTTGCAGGTTAGGAGCTGGGGATGACTGGACCCTCGGGGGCTCTGTCCCTGCCTTTGGCATGACCTCAGGGTGGCCCCCCCCCCAAGCTGTTCAGTGCCTGGTCAATGCTGGAGGGGGGTTTCTCCTGCCTCACAGGGGTGTTACATAGGGGAGCTGCCCCTTGCCCTTCCCTCGGTCCCAGGCGGGTCACTATTCTTAGCGCGTCACGTTGGGTGCAACCTCTGGGGCTACAAATACCCCGTGGGCTGCATCTCCCGTGGCCTGTGCTGCTGACTGCAGCCCAGCCCGTGGTTTCAGGCAAGGACCCCTGGCAGCTTGTGGTCGCCCATGGTGGGTCATGCACTCAGCAGGAGCAGCGTTGGGTTTGGGTTTTTTTGTCAGGCACCAGGACCAGAGCTGGCATCAACTCAGTGGACCCTTCTCTCCCCTGCCGTGGCCTCTCTGGGAGCAGTGGTTTCAGCCGCTTGTTCGGAGGGTGTCACTGGGCTCCGTGACCCACGAATGAGTCGGGGCTTGGCGTTGCTGTCGCTGAGATCTAGGGTGGGCCTAACTAAAGGGCCAGAGGCATGGTGGAGTCTGTGCTGCAGGGGCACTGGAGACCAGCCCTGTCTCTGGTGCTCCCTGTCTGGCTCCCTGGCAGCTGCCAGCTCCGCCTGTGCCCCAGGCAGGGGGTGTGGGTGTCGGGTGGAGTGACTCAGACAGCTCTCCCGGAGGGGCAGGCAGCTGAGGCCCCGTGCCAGCACCAGGGTCCTGCTCGCCATGGCCGGGCATGGGTCTGGGAGGCATCAGACGGGGAGGAAAGGGTGGGGTTCCCGGCCTGTGTTGGGAGCTGGGGGTGCGACTCTCCCAGCCCGGCTGTAAATCCTGTAAATCCCGGCCTGCTGACAGGGCTCCCTGCTGCACCGTCTGCTCCTCCAGCTGCAGGCTTTGCTCTGGCTCTGGGAGGGCATCTCTGCAGCAGAGCCAAGCTCCTGCTCCTAGGCAGGTGGCCAGGGGGGCTTGGAGGCTGCAGGCACAGGCTCCAAGCTGAGGCCACTGCCTCCTGGCTTGGCCTGGCATGCAGTGCCCAGGGCCCTACAGCATGGATTGTCATGGACGCCCTCCACCGAGGGTCTGGGCCATGTGTGCACAGATGCAGGTGCAAGGAGTTGGCTGCCTGCTGCCTGTGCTGCTGACACCCTCTCTCTGCACCCATGCATCAAGTTGGCTTCCTGAGTTGCTTCCTGCCACAACTGTGCTGTGACACGGCTGCTCACTGTGAAAGGGGACTGGGCCCCTGGTGCAGAGCTGAGCTGCCTTGCTCAGAAGCTCTGGCTTGAACAGGGAAGTGGGTGCAGTGTTGGTGCCTTGACCCATTACACCCACCCATCCCCTTTTGTGCCAGGTAGTCCCCAGCACTCTCCCTTGTGCTGGACCTCTGCCCCCCATTCCCCATGGGCATTATTGTTTCCATCTCTCTGTCCTTGGGATATGCAGACTGCTAGGAGAAGCAGATAGGTGAGCCAGGGCATTGTTCTGCTGACATAGCAGACGGTGGCAGGGGTGCTGGAGCCCCGGGCTCTGGCCTCCCGGCTTCCCTACTTCCCCTCTACATCTGTCAGGCATTGCCCATCACTGCCTGGAGCATGCCCCATGAGTCCGACATGGACTGCTGTGGTATCACGAATGGGCAGGCAGCTGCCCCGGCAACGCAGACAGGTGAATGGTTGCCCCATATTGAAGGCTGGGGCCGCACTGCAGCTCATCGGCCTGCTCCTGCTCCATAGCTATACCGCGGTGACTGGGCCCTGGTGCATTTGGGTGTAGATAGTCACGACTTAAGCTGATGCTCGCTGTATGATAAGAGCAGAGAGGTGGAATGGGGCAGGTTAAAACAGAGGCTTTGTCTATGCATCCCTTGGTCCAGAAAACCTTGGGACAAATTGGAGGGGAAATCACATCATTTTAGTGACTTCCCCCCCAAAAAACACCCTTCCTTTTTCCTGAAGTTCTGTTCCAAGAGCTGGGCACCCGCATGCACCAGCTTTTAGGGGGTGCCTAAGACCCCTCCAGCAAAACTGGCCAGAGACAACTGGAGGGATGTCATAGCCATGATGGTTCAGAAGCATCCAGGAAACTGGGGTTTGGGGGATACCTGTTATCGGGCTGTCTGGGAGCGCAGTGGGACACGGGCATCCAGTGCCCTCCATCAGGCCTGAGGAAGGAAACGGACGGACTGGTGGGACCCAGCAAGCCTGGCTTTCCGGGGGGGTGGCAGCATGTGCGGAGCAGGCTATGCCGCCCCTTCCACAGGGCCTCTCGGCACTGTGCCGGCTGCGGGGGGGCCGGGCCCTGCCGTGCGGGAGGCCGGCCGGGGTGATTAAAAAGGTCCCTGCAGAGCAGAGAGCTGGTGACTCACTGCTGCAGCGCGATGTTTCTGGGCTCTGCTTCGCTGGGGCCTCATGGTCCTTCCTGCTGCAGCAGCCAGCGCTACAGGGTTTGGGGAGCGCAGCCAGATCCCCCACTCCCCAGGTACCTTCGGCGTCTCTAGAGACCCCCCTCTTCCTCATCTCCCTCTTCCTCTCCCTTCTGCAGTTTTGCCCAGGTCTCCGTGCTGTGCAAAGGGTCTCCAAAGCTGCCCAACTCAGCTGAGACAAGGCCAGGCAGCTTCCTCCCGGCACGGAGTCCCACCGCCCTGGGGGTGCCCATGTTTCTGGAGGAGACCGTCCTGGATAGAAGCAGTGCCTGGGGGGGTGCTCGGGCTGGTGTGTAGGGCCCTGCCTAGGATGGGCTGAGCAGATCCCTGAATTGGGAAGTGACTGGCCTAGGGTGGCAGCAGGTTGGTGGCAGAGAAACCAGGTGTCCTGTGCCCCTCTCTGTCACCTGTGATCATCCCCCACCCTGCCAGCTGCCTGTTTGGGTCCCCCGGGATGGAGAGCTCCTGTCAGTGTAGTAACTGGCACTTCTTTGGCGTGTAGGGGCATCCACGTGCTTGGGTGGCTGTTTCACAGGAGGGGGGAAACTGAGGCACACATGGAGGCTGTGCCCTGCTCAAGGTCGTACAGCAGGTTGCAGGGGGCTCTTGGGCTGAAATCTTGGTGCCTGCCCCCCTCGCCTCCCCAGGATGGCTGCTGGAGCAGGGCTCTCCTCCATCCCTCGCCCCAGCTGGCAAGGCGCTGCTCCACCCCAGGACAGGGCTGGCTGTGGGGTGTGCGTGCCCCCCACCCTGGGGCGCTCTGGGTGGGCGCGCCTGCCTCGTGGCTGCCTGCCTCTGGGCGCTGCCTTCGCACGCCATCGGCAGCTGCAGAAAGGTCCTTTTGTAGCTCTGTGGCATGGACAAAGAGGCTCTTCTCCCCCAGCAGTGCGGGGGCTGATGCAGGCTGGGGGGCCTGGGCTGGGCTGGGCTGGGGGACATGCCCCCTTCCCCGGAGCAGCGTTCCTGGCACATTCCTCCAGTGTGGCACTGCTCCGGGCGCTGCACTCTTTCCCCTTCTGAGGTCCCTGTCCATGCATCAGCCCTGCCAATGTCCTGCACCAGTTATCTCAAACTATCCGACTCAGGCACTTGTAGACTCTGGGCTCCCCGTCCAGGCTCAGCTGATGGAGGGGGGTCAGAAAGGCTTCCTTGCTGCCTGGTCCTTGCAGTAGTGCCCCTGTCCACTGGGGAGCTCACGGGCAGCTGGACATGGTGCCTGATGCTTTGGGGCAAGCAGCAAGGAGGGGGCTGGACCAGAGCCCTGAAGGGCATCATCCTGCCCTGGCACCTGCAGGGGCTGAACTAGGCAGGACTTAGCCTCTCCTTGGCTTCCCCCCTGCCTGGGCACAGTCGTTCCCCAGCGGGTTAGGCGCTGCCAGAGTGCAGGGGTGCATGCATGTGCATTGGTGTGCGCACACGGTGCTGAGCAGACTGCACAGCCCCTTCCCCAGCCAGCTGGACAGGGCAGTGCCGAAATGCCAGCCAGCGGCATCGCCCTTCGCAGCCAGCTGGAGCCCTGTTGAGCTGGCTGCGTGTGGGGATGGGAAGGAGATGGGTGGGCCTGGCTGCTTTCAGCTTCAGTGTCAGGATTTTGGGGACATGGGAGCTGGGGAAGGGCGGGGGTTAGTACCACCTTCAGGGCTGTGGGTATGGTGGTGGCCTGCTGCTTGCACCCACCCATCCCCTTCCAGAGCTGTTTCTGTCAGTCCCGTGCCCATGGCATGTGTATACATGGGGATGTGTGCCCATCCATCCCACTTTAGATGGTGCAGTTCTGGGGCTGCCCTGGCCAGGGGGTGCCCGGGGTGTACTGGTGCCCCTGTGCCTCATGTGCTGCTGGGGTGAGGGGCTTTGCACTCCTGGACCCCTCCCAGAGCCCTCTCCCCAGAAAAGCCAGCAGGGATAGCCAAGCCAAGGGGCTGGCCCCAAAGCTGGTGTGGCCATGCCCTGCTGGGTCTTGCCCTAGCTGGTGGAGACCTTTTGCTCTCAGAGGTAGCCCTCCCCTGGGACATCTCCTTGGGGGTCCTTCGCTCTGTGTCCATGCCTTGCACGGGGAGCCAGAGGCCTGAGACCTGCTGCCCTCTGCGCCGCTGGCTGCGAAGCAGACACGATTGAGCAGAGCGATCAGCGCGGGAGGAAATGGGGCTATTTATTAGCCGTGGCAATAATTGGCTCACTTACATTAGAGCTGCCAGGATATTGGTCCCAGGTGGGTGCAGGCGGAGGAGTGCAGGGGGGGTTTCTGACTTATCTGCCCACCTCTACCGCCGGAGCAGGACTGAGGGGCACTCAGAGCAATGCTGCCGCCCAGGTCTGAGGGGCACGAGGGGGCCTGGATGTGTCCTGGCAGCTTTGTCCACCCTCCTGTGGCCTGTCTGGCCAGGGCTGGGGCGGGTGGACTGTGCTCTGTGGGGCACCTGGATCCACCTTCAGCCGTCCCTGTGATCCTTGCGAAGCTGCATCACCTCGCATTCAGTGCCAGGAAGGGGTGGGGATTTGTGGGGTGTGGGGACCCCTCAAGGTCTGGCTGCCTGTTGAGCAGTGTGGCAGGGGAAGGCGGGGTGGGCATCCTAATACCCAACCGAAACTCCCCTTGCTGCAACTTGAACCCATTGCTTCTTGTCCTGCCATCTGCCCCCACTGAGACCAGTCCAGCTCCAGCCTCTTTGCAGCCCCCCTGCAGGGAGGTGAAGGCTGCTATTCAATCCCCCTCGGTCTTCAATAAGCCCCGTTTCCCCAGCCTGTCCTCACCAGTCCTGTCCCCCAGCCCCCAACCATTTTCGTTGCCCTCCGCTGGACTCTCTCCAAGGTGTCCACATCCTTTTTGTAATGGGGTCTCACAGCTGGACACAGGACTCCAGATGTGGCCTCCCCAGTGCTGAACAGAGGGGAAGAATCACTGCCCTCCATCTGTGCCTCATTGTCCCTGCCAGCTCTGAGCCCCCTCCTCTGTCTACCCAGAGGAGCTCAGTGCAGATGGAGGGTCCCCGAGCACCTGGGGGGTGTTTGCCCTTCCCCCCCTGCTGTGAGGGTTTGACCCATGTGTGGGGCCAGGCCATGAGAACCCCTCTCCCCCAAGTCGGGGCTTGCTGGATGTGGCCCGAGTGGTCAAGGGCAAATGCCAGAGTCCAGCTCCCGCCCCCGCCGGGCACACAGTGTGTGCCCGCTCCTACAATGAGCTCATTCACTGGGAGGGGAGAGGCTGGGGAAGGGTGAGGGGGCTGAGCGGTGCCCAACCACAGTCTCGGCCAGCGCCGCTGCGGCACGGGCGTCCAGTGGAGGCTGCAGGGCTCCCCCCGGTCAAGGCTGGGCCTGGGATGGACGGACCACGGCCACGCTGGACTGGGGTGGCTGGCAGCATGGGGTAGGCCCCTCTGCTTGCCCCCACCCAGGTACGGCCCCAGCAACATGAAGTGGGCTTTTCTTTACCCTCTGGTGTGGTGGGGCAGGGGGGGGATTGGACCTACTCCTCTTAACCCAATGGGTATAGGGTTCCCATTGTCTCTGCCCCAACTACGGGGGCTTCCAGCCCTGGGCAGAAGGAGGGGAGTGGGTCCGTTCTCCTTGGCCTGTTCTGCTCTCAGGGCTATGGTGGAGGCAGCTGGCCCCAGGACCTTGAGGGATCTGGAAACAGACTCCCACGCGGTTGCTCAAGGTCCCCTCCTCTCCCCAGGGCCGCGGAGCCCCCATGGCTCATCCAACACGTTCTTCCTCCCACCCTTTCGTGGCGTGCTCCACCCCAGAGGTGGCCGCATGCCTGTGGCTGCCTGGGCAGGGCGCAGCAGCTGGATAGGGAAGGGGAAGCTGCGGTTGCCTGCGACTGTCCATCCTCCCCTCCAGCGTGGGTAGCAGCCCAAGAACGCGCCGCACTTCTTCCTGTTTGCCTTGGCACCTGGGTGGGCGCGACGTGCGCGTCGGAGCCGGGGCATTTCCTAGCAAGCAGTGCAGGCCCTTGCTTGTACCCTGTGGGCTGAACTGGACGGGGGGGCAAGATGGTGACAGTAGTTGCCCTTGGGACTTAACCCCCTGCTCTGCGTGCGAGGGGACGTGGGCACTGAGTGACACAAGCTGCCCCTTCCCCAGAAACCCCTGGCTGCCCCCCCCGAGCTTGGAGGAGGTGAGCTCTCACACTTGTTCCCCTTTTTTCTTGCAGCATGAGACTGCGGACGTCGGCTCCTCTGTGATCCCTTGCTCCATGGATGGGGCCGTTGGCTCTGCCCTCGATGACTGCGCTGGGAGCCGCTGCACCAGGCCCAGGTGGTTGTGGGCTGCCACGCTCTGACCGGCAGTGAAGGCTGGAAGTGGACGGGCAGTGACTAGAGGCCAGTTTTGGACGCGACGCCCCTCCTATCACCCTCTCCTGACACCACACACCTTCAAGGTCTCTGGGGGGAGACTGAAAACAGACTCCCTCTCCCCAAATCCACCCCCACCCCCCCCAAAAAAAAAAAAAGCTGCTTGCTGTGAGAAGACCCTGGAGAAGGCTGGATGGAGCCGCAGCCTCCACCTCAGGTAGGGACCACGGCGCTGCTCCTGCACCAGCTGCAGGGACCATCTCTGCTGGGCCTGTGCCCAGCAGCTGCTAGTGCAAATGTTGGGTATGGTGCTCTCTAGGGTGGTCGTATGGGGGAGATGGATTTGGGTTTCAGTGGCTCCGCTGCAGTCTGGAGTGACTCTGGATTGCCACTGTGTCACTGGGAGCAAGATCAGCGCCCCTTGGGGTGGCGGCATCTCTCTCGCCCAGGCTGATTCCTGGCTTCCTTTGCTGCAATCCTGGGCGTGTAGCTGGAGAGGCCACCCCTGGCCATGTGCTCTGCTCCGTGCCGTGGGTCGGCATCTGCCTGGAGGTGGGCGAGCCATGGTAGTGGCACATTGGCATCTCTGGCACAGCTCCTGCCATCCGGTCGTGCATTGGGGTGTGCGCTCTCCCGTGGCCCCTGAGGCCTGACCCTGCCCTCCCAGGCCTGCAGCCTCCCTCCCCATCTCGGGGCTGCAATGGCTGGGTTCGGGCTGTGGCTGGGTGTGTGGGACCGCATCCCAAAGAGGGTGCTCAGTGCCTCCTGGTGGCCAATTGAGACCGTGCCCATCCCGTGCTGCCGGGAACGGGGCGCTGTGCGCCTCTTGCTCCATACCCCTGGCAGCAGTCAGGTCTCCGGCCCCTATTCTGGGGTTTCTGTGGGGGTCGCCGCTGTCTTCGTCCAGGAGCTCTGGGTGCAGGGAGCAAGCTGGGGCACTCGGCAGGGGGGAGATGGTGTTGTTGGCAGCTCCTCCATTTGGGCGAGCTTTCCAACCGGTCCTAACTGATCGACATGTTTAACCAGCTGTTCCAGCTGGGTGCCGGCTCCGGCTGTTCCCTCCTGCCCGCACTGATTCCTTCGGCTGTTGTGGGCGGCTGACATGCTGACCTTTGCTGCCTAGTGTTGGAAGAGCAGCCCTGTGGGTCATAAAGCCCATACTGCCAGCAGCTGATGGAGATTCCCCTTAGCTTAGAAGGCAGGTTTGGGCTTTTGAGCAGAATTGGGGTCTGTGTCCCTTCTCTGCCCTTGCTAGAGGGCTCAGACCACCCCTAAGCTGCACAGTGCCAGCCCTAGACTGCTGCTAGGGCTTCACAGCCAGCCCTGTTGGCTTTTGTGGCATCCATAGCTGGCAGGGGACTGTGGCATCTCACCCCAGAGGTGGCTGCATTCCAGCAAGCTAAGGTTTTGGTGCTTCCCTCCTCCACCTGCCTCTTGCATCTGCTGCCACGTCCTGGCCCCTAGTCCTTCCGTCCCTTAGGACTGAGGAGGCCCGTGACTGCCTGCTTCCCAAACCGCCCGCAGAGTCTCAGCTAGGTCTGCTCACCCTGCAGGAGACTCACAAACCCTCCTCATTCCCCAGCATCCAGCCTCCAACACCATGGCGGGGATGGGACTCCACCGGGGCTTGCTTTTGACTTCGTTGCGTGCAGGGGGCCGGTGAGCGACATCCTTGGAGGCAGAGGCCTGTGGCTGCCTCTCCCTGCTTCTTGCAAAGCCTTCAAGGGGCTCTGAGGCCAGGATGGTGTTGCATCTGATGCTGCTCTTGGGAATGCGCCATGCCCCCTGCTCCCTGCCAGTGCAGGGTGACTCGCTGTCAGCAGTACAGGGGCTAGGACGCGCAGATGAGCTATTCCGATCCCGTCCAGGAGAGGGCAGCATCGTGTAGTGTGAGAGCCGAGGAAGGGACAGAGCCCAAGCCAGGGCAGGGGTCTCTCCCCCTCCACCCTTCTGGGCCATGGCCCCTCTGCTCCGGCAGAGCTGCTGTGCTGGGGCCTGCCACACTCATAACACGGCCCCGGACCTGCCAGCTCTGTGTTGGCACTCGCTACCGGCTCACCCAGGAACAGGGGCGCCAGGGCTGGACTCGCAGGGTGTGGAAGCGCCCCTGCAGCATGCACATAGCGGGGTATATCATAAAACGGGATCCCCAGAAGAGCCCTGTCCCCTGCCATGGGGATGCCCCCAGACTGACACCCCGTTGCTGGGGAGGGGGTGACACGTGATGAATCCTGTTGTCTCCAGGCAGAGCAGGGGTCTGCGGCGACCAACCACGGGGCCGCCGTGGCTGCATGGCACGTCTGCAGCTTGGCATCTGGAGGGGATTTGGGGGAGGAAAGCAGCTTAGGGGCAGGGATTGAGCTTGAGCAGGGACAGCCGGGCTCCTCCCCTCCTGCCCAATGCCAGCTCCCAGAACCGAGTTCGAGGACTGGGGTGGAGGAGGCTGGTGCATGCACTCAGAGCTTGCCCCCTTCGGGCTTCCCAGAGCTGGGAGGCTCTGAGGCTGGCTCCCAGGGTGCTGAGCATGGACTCATTCACCCCCAAAACCTGCCCTTCTCCTCCCACCCAAGCTGGGAAAGCTCAGGCTGTGGGCGCCTGGGTGGTAGGAGCAGCCCCGGGGCCTTGCAGCAGGGGCTCTGGTTAATCATTGCCGTGGCACAGAGCTTCGTGATGCATTAACAAACTCTGGTATCGAGGGGGGAGATGCCAGAGCCATGGGGGAGGGGGATACTGGGGTGGTTGAACACCAGTCTGCAACCGTGGGGACCTGGAGGGGATAGCAAGGCCCCCCTGGCACTTCGCCACTCAGCATCGTGTCCTCAGGTGAGCGCTGGACGCCCTGGCACCGGTTTCCTGGCTGCAATGGCGTGTCCGTGGTGTATCGGGGACAAGGCCCGGGCACCTGGCTGCCTCCGAGCTGTCATATGCGGACAGGCAGGTCCTTGGCACGTGCCCCATGGGAGGGCCAGGAGGCTGGATCTGGGCCCATCCATGATCCAGGCATGCCATCGGTGGCACGATGCACACAGGTGCAGAGCCTCATCCTCCTGCCAGCTGTGCCGGGGGAGCCAGGCTGGGACAAGAAGCCTCCCCACGCCTGGCTTCCCACACGCGTGTGCGCGTGGCCCATGGGGCTGGGCACGTGTGTGCAGGGCCGGCTGGAGGAGCCGCCCGACCTGCCTGCTCCCCAGGGCGTGTGTCACTGAAACTCGGGCCGGCTCCACCCCTGCTCCCGCTGGCTCCCGGGATGAATGCTTCCTGGGCAGCGAAGCCGGTGAGCTCACTGCCGTGTGACCGGTCAGCGGGGCAGGACGGTGTCCGAGCCAGCCGGGATGCAGGAGGTGAGTGGAGGCACCGAGCCCACCTCTCGGTCTGTTCGTCTGTCTCCTGCGGTGTCAGGGCCCTGCCAGCCCCCTCCAGCAAGGTTATACCAGGGGGGTCGAACATGAATCTTGCTGGGGTGTGTGGCCATTCCCCCGTGCTGGGGGCAGGGAATGGAGACCAAAACCGAGTCCGGAGGGAGACCTCTCTCGTGGGGCAAAGACCCGGGGGGGCAGGAAGCTGGGGGATTGCAAACCCACTCCGTGCCGGGGTGGAGACAAGGAGACTTTGGTCTGCGTGTCTGCTCGGCATGGAAATGAATCCCACCATTCCCAGTCGAGCTGGGGGCGCGCACATGTGTCCTCCCCTGCCTCTGCTCGCCCCTCTTTTTGCGAGGTCTGGACGGCGCCCAGCATAGCACGCGTGTCAGTCACCGCCTGCCTCACATACCGGCGTGCTGACACACGTGTGCGTGTGGGCAGGAGGTGCCTCACGAGGTCGGGGCCGTGGGGCTCTTCCCCGCCCCGGCGGATGAGCTCAGCACCCTGGCACGGCGGGAGGAGCTGAGGCCGCGTGGATCCCCGGGCAGGGAAGCCAGGTCACCTACTTCCTCCGGCTGGCTGCTCCACGGACCCAGCCCCATGGGGCACTCGCCGTGTTACCAGCAGGGTGACCACGGGGAGGAGAACAGCCCTTGGGCTTGGCTCTTCCTAAAATCCTCTGGGGGAAGACCCCAGTTGTCCCCTTCCCCTGTAACAAGTTCATCCCCAGCCCTCCTTTGTGGGGTCTGAGCGCTTAGGGATGGGTAAGACCCTTTCCTGCTGGCATTGCCCATAATGGCACTGGCGCCCCTCCAAAGGTCCCTGGACGCTGGGCGAGTTGTGGGACCCCAGGGCCAGTTTGGGGGAGGTTGCATGTGAGCCTTTGGCCTCGCTGGGCCAAATCTGGGCACTGCGGAGCTGGCCCAGATGGGCTGGGATGCAGACCAAAGCCCCTGAGCACCTCCCCACCCCCAGGTCCCAGCACTTCCTCCCCTGCCCGACCCGGAGCCGTCAGGCCAAGTCACTTCCTACCTGGGAAAGTGAGTCAGGCTGAGCGGAGCCTGGAGACAGGAAGCAGGGGAGAGGGAGCAGCCCACGCTTCGCCTCACGGGGCCCGGGGAGCTTTGCAGAGACAGCAGCGGCTGCCACGGGTCTGAGTGTGGTCTGAGTGGCACGGGGCTGCCGTGGCACAGGGCTCACACCTGGTGCTGGCAGGGTCCGAGAGGCCCGGTGGTGGAGCAAGGAGCCTGGTAATCTGCGGCCAGCCCCGGCTCGTTCGAACCCAGGCAGGGATGTGGGGGACAGTCGATTAGCACCCGTGGCACGTCTGCATTGAGTCCAGGGACTCAGCTGGGAGGAGGCAGTGCTGCCCAGTGGGTGCAGCAAGGCACGGCCCACCCACGAGGGGGGAGAGGAGGCAGGGTTGCCCTGATGAGACGAGACCACCTGAGGCAGGGTCTGACCGTGCAGACCCCCTGCCCAAACCATCCCCCCCCAAGCCTGGCTGGGCTAGCAGGGGGCTGCGGGTCAGGCCTGGGGGGGTCCGTCCTGCTGGGCCAGGGGCAGGAATGGGGGAGCTGGGAGGGGTGCTGACTGGCTGTGGGTCGGGGTACCGCCGCAGGGGGGCTGTGGGCCCGGACTTGGCCTGGCAGCCCCCTTGCCCCGGCTGTTGAGAGGCACAGAGCCCTATACAGTGCCCCCCGCCCCCGTCGTACACGTACACACGTGTGCCCACACATTCCTGCGCACGCCTGGGGCTGAGCTAATGGGCCGTGCTAATTGTGCAAGGAAAGCGGTGGAGCGGGAGAAGCAGAGGCTGCGTCTGGGGGCTGGCAGAGCCCACGAGAGGCCGAGACCATCCCAGGGGCACGAGGAGGGTCCTGGTAGCAAGGCCCAGACCAGGAAAGTGGGGCAAAAGGTTTGTTGCTGGGAGAAGGGAGCATTTTACCTCCGTTTCCTTAAGCTCCCACAGCAGGCAGGAACATTGGCATCCCTGGGCTACAGGCGGGGAAACTGAGGCACAGGGTGAGCTCATGAGACCACCCTGAGTGGCAGGAGTCCTGGGTTTCTTGCCTCAGGTGTCTTTGGCCCCCAGGTCTCAGTGGGCATTCAAGCAGCCTGGCCCGTGCTTCTTGCCCTCCATGTGCCGGAGTCAGGTGTGCACGGACCTGCCGGCCCCAGGAGACGTTGCAGCACGCTGGGCACCATCCTGCCCCGCTACTGGGGGCACAGGTGGTGCGGGGCATTTCTCAGTGACTGCATGGGCTGTGGCATCAGGTCAGGCTCAGGCGGAGGGCAGCTCCGAGCCCCCAAACTCTTCGTCATGGAGAGATGGGCATCACCGGGGCACAGCAGGAGATGCTGGCACGGCTGCCTCCTCACAGTGACAATCTGGCTGCTTAATCTCTAAATTAGCCCTGGCACCAATTTATTTATTGATCCCCACCCCCCCCGTGCAGCATCTGCGTCAGTGACCAGTGTGTCTGCTACAGGGGGCCACCCAGCCCCCCAGAAACGCCTCCCCAGCCCAATCTGGGGTCTTACTGGGGGGGTCTGTGGACGGTGGCCAGCCCAGCCCTGCCTGGCCGTGGGTTTGGAAACGAGGGCTCCCTGTCCGTGTCCCCCCCCCACCCACTACCAGGCAAAGGGAGGGCTGGCACCCGTATGCCAGGTCGGCGCAGCCATCTTCCCAGGGCTCCCTTCCCCCTCCTGCGTTTGGATGGCGGAGAGGCCTGGGAGCCGGCGTGGGGAGGGGGAGCTGGCGCCGGGAGCATGAGCAGTGCAGGGATGCTTTCCCAGCCAGCCCAGGATGCTGCTGGCTAGCCAGCATCTCTCCTCCCCTTGCAGGCAGGGGCTGGGCACGGTGACGCTGCGGCCTGGTCTTGCACCTGCCTGGAGACGGGGCCGCTAGCTGCAGCCTCTGCGGCTCTCCACCTGCATCCTGCCAGGGCAGGGGGATCTCCGGGCCTGGCATCGCTCTGGGTTGCAGGGGGAGGCCTCCCCGGAGAGGGATGCTCCTGCATCCCTGCAGGGATCTGGCTGCCAGAGGGACAGCAAGCTGCTGAGGCAGGACCACAACGCCCGGGCCGGGGGGGCCGGCGCCCTTGGGCCTGGGTCACCTTCACCGGTCCTTGCCTCCGGCACTGCAGCAACTTTCTGCCATGTGACCGCGGAGCCTGGATCCATCTCTGCTCCATCCCTGGCGCTGGCCCCGCAGCCATGGGGGAGAAGTCGGACTACCAGCGCTTGGGCAGCGCCGAGGAGGACGACGAGGCCTTGAGCGCCCGCCCCGCCACCTTCCCGGAGGGCGCCGGGCGCAGGTCCCCACGGCTGCTCAATGGGAACTCTGGGCCTCCGCGGCAGGAGATGCCACCGGGCGTCCAGGCAGCGCCGGGCCAGAGGGTCAGTACAGCGGGGCCACGCGGGTGCTGGGTACCAACTGGGCTTGTTCGTGGCTGCTTGGGGTCCCCCGTCCCATTGCGTCTTAATCGCAGCAGCGCCCTGGGGGTGTTGTGGGGTGGGCGGTGGTACACACGTCTAAAAGGTGCCTGTCACCCTCAGTGGCAGCTCTTGTAGGCCTGGAGCAGAGCAGGGCAGGGCATGATGCCCCGGCCCCCCCAGGCCTTGGCCTGCCTGCACTGGGCTGTATTGCAGGGGTGGAAAGCATCGCTCTCCTGGGAGCACAGCCACATGGGAGGGCCGGGAAGACGAGACATGCATGCTCAGCTGCATGGTCCATGCTGTTTTATAGCAGGGAAACTGAGGCACGGCACGGGGAGGTGGCTGTGCTGAGGCCATGAATGAGCCCATGGCAGGGCGGTGCAAAGCACTGCAGATCCCAGCTCTTAGGCCTTCTAGGAACGGCTTGAGAAGTGGACATGCAGCTCCCAGGTGACTCTGCCAGCAAGCGCTGCACAGACCTGGGAGACCTGCCTGCCTGCCTCTCGCCCACAGAGATCGGGCCGTGCCCAGCAGTCGGGGCTTGGCACTGAGCAGCATGATTCACTGGGAGGAGGCTGGGGGCTGGAGGAGCAGTGGCCTTGGCAGGGGGACATGGGGCTGAGATAGCAGGGGTTTGCAGCAGTGGCAAGGCAGGGAGGGGCTGGCAGGGCCGGGCATGGGCAGTCAGAGGCTGGAGGAAGGCAGGCACTTAGGGGTGAGGGGCAGGGGCCAGGCGTGATGGAGAGGGTGACAAGGTGAGCTGGCAGAGCTGTGCATAGACAGCCCCGGGGCAGGGCCTGGCATCACTGTCCCCTTGTGGGCAGCAGGCCAAGCTCAGGCCTGACCCCTGACCCCAAGGGGAGCAGGGCCGTGGCGGGTTGGGGTGGGGCACTGCAGACCCCTGGTACTGAAACCGCCCCAACTCCATGGGCAAGCCCCCCTGTAGTGACCCCACGGGTGGAGGGGCATGCAGGGTGTCCCTGAGGGGCCAGGTATATGCAGGGCACGCTTCGGGCAGGCGGCTGCCCTGCAAGACCCCTTGGCTTATGCATCCAGCTATGGCCCAAACTGGGCTGAATCATGCTAGAAAGCATCATGGGTTGGGCAGGTTTCCATGCAGACAGATCCTGGCGATACCCCCCCATCTGTGCTAGGCCAGAGGTAAGGGATGCCTGGGCATGGGACTCTGCTGGCAGGCAGGCACCAGGGCCCCGGGGCAGGGATCGGGGCTTCCCAACGGGACATCTCCATCTTTCGGTGACCACAGTCTTTCCATGGGGCTCCCCTCGCAGCACCCCATGCCCAGGTGGATAGAATGGGGAAACTGAGGCTGATCCCTGCACCCACAAGGGCATCACTAGGGGCTCATCAGATTCGAACCCTGTCCCCACTGCGCCTTTGGGAAGAAACCTCCCGGCTGCACGGAGGGGAGAGAACAGCCCTGCCCCCCCATGCTGAGTGCGGTGGACTGCCTGCTCCCAAGAGGGGGAAACTGAGGCACGGAGGGGCTGCATGGCTGGACGTAGCTTATGCAACATGCATGCTCCAGCAGTCCCTGTGGCCTTGTCTGGCCAAGTGGAGGTGGGGTGGGGGATTGGGAAGGCATTTTACCCCAGGGGCAGATCCGCATGGGCTGCGGGGGTTTTGCCTTCCTCTGCAGCAAGGAATGTGGCTCTGGGCGTCTTCGGCAACGAGCCTCGTAGTTGCGTGGCAGGCTTGACCGCACAGTTCTAGGGACGGGTCGGACACGGACGTGCCTGGGCTGCTTTGGACGGGGCCGATCCTGCCTCTGGCGGGGGCCTGCACTAGCTCTCACCCTCCGATGTACCCGGCTTTGCTGCGACTCCTCCGTGTCTTTCCTGGCACGCCCTGAGCTGGCTCGGGAGCTGTCCTCTGCATATGCAGGCACCCGGCGATGCAGGGGGACCTTCTCCCCTTTGGGTGTGGGCATCAGCCCCTCAAGCAGCCTCCAGCCCTGCCGCGCTCTCATGGAGGATGCCCTGTGCCGCGCTGCCCTCGCTCAGCTCCCTGCATGGCAGAGTCTGGCAGCGCCCTGTGCCTGGCAGCTGTGCCAGCCCCTCCTCGCGCCTCGGCTGTGCCCGGCATGTCAATGAGACGCCGGCAGCTGCAGCCCCTAATTGGGGAAGCAGGACACACCTGCGCTTGGCCCGCCGCCCGCTCCACTTCCTTTCCCACTGCCCTGGACAGACAGGCCCTGTCTCTTATGGAGCCCAATCCTGCCCGGGGCTGTGCAGGCTTGAATCCCATCACAAGCTGTTGCAGGGACGCTCTGTGCACCGCCATGTCCCTTCTCTGCCCGCCTGGCTGAGCGTGGCAGCCCCAGATGTCTCGGTACATGACCTTTGGTGCCGGGGGGCTGTCGTGCCTCCCCGTTGCCTGGCCGTGGGTGGCTGGAGGGTGCCTGGGGAGAAGGGAAATCCATAACCTGGGGCACGACTGCCCCTGTGTTTGGAGCACACGCACGTGTAACCAGCTGCTGTGCGTGGCCTCCATGGGGGGGTGGGGAGGGAGGCTCTCCGCCAGCCATCACGTGGATGCCACGACCTGAGCGTGATGGGCTGCCTGAGTTTGCAGAGAGCCTGGGCCTTACCCTGTCCAGCTCCAGGTGGTGGAGGGGGCACTTTAACCCTTTCATTGCTTACCAAGGTGGGCAAGAAAGCATCTGTGCATGGCAGGGCATACAAAAGGGGGGCACAGGAGATGCATGCATTGAGGTCACCAGAGGGCAACGGTGCCCTGTGTTTTAAGGGGGGTTTAACCCTGCTAGGCTCCTTATTTAGGGAAGGGACATCCGGGCCAGGCAGCCCGGCACAGGGGCCTCTTGGCCTCGGCTGGTTTTGCAAGCAGGGGTCCCAAGGGGGCTGTGAGGAGGAGGAGGGCAGGTCAGGCCGGGGTCTGGCCGCCTCCGGCCGCCCGCGGTCTCCTCTCTCTCACGCCACGAGCAGCCTCCATGGAGCTCCGGGGCCGCGCGTTTGTCCAGCTGTTCTCCCCGGGGACCCGCCGGGACCCGGTGCTAGACAAGGAAGCAGTGTTCGGGAGCCAGCCCTGCTCCTGCCAGGCCTCCGCCGCTCTCCCTGCTTGGCACGGGGACAGCCCTGTGCTTTGGGACGCCCCAGGGAGCCGCGGGGGTGCAGGGGAAGCGCGCAGCCCTGTCCCCGCCAGCCCGGGCCAGCTGTCAGGTGCACTGCACAGGAAGCGCTATGTGGAGCTGCGGCGTGCGGCCAAGAGCTGGGGAGACGCGTGAGCCCCTTGGCGCGGCCGCGGGGTGCCCGTGGGGAAGCAGACGGTGCAAGGAATAGCCCCGGTCCAGCTGGCCGGGGGTGGAGATGGGGCCCCTGGGCCCTGCGTGTTCGTGAGATCTTGGCGATGCCTCCAGTTGTGGTGTGGGAAGGGGCCAGGCCTTGGTAAGAGAGGCTGCCCCCGGCTCCCCGAGCTCAGCATTGCTCTGTCACTTGGAGCCGGCGTTTTACCCCCAGCCACCGAGGGGGAAGGGCTGTTGGCCCCCACAGCCTGCCCCGCTTGCTGCTGGGATATGCCTGGCTCTGAGCAAGCCCCCCAGCTCTGCTGCGGGAAAAGAGGGGTGACACAGGTGCATTGAGAAACAGGATCCTTGGCCGGTCCTGCTCTCCCTGACCCTGTGTCCTGGGGAATCGGCTCCGGGGCTGCCACAGGTCACATCTGCCCGTGAGCGAGCGTGCAGGCATGGCCACCTCAGGGCTTTGGGCACATGCCCTGTGTTAAGCAGGGGGAGAAGACCTCCCTGAGGCCTCGGGGGACATGGGCATTCCCACCTGCCTGCCCTGCCTCCAGCCGCTGCAGGTAGCGGGACTGCCCCTGGGGTCCAGGGCCTTTCAGTGCCGCGTGGGGCTGGGGCTGGCCACGGGACTCGCGTCAGTCCTTGCTGGGCTCCGAGGCTGTGCAGCGTGAACGCGGGTGACGTTTTGCAGGTAGAGACGGCCATGCTGATGGGACACTGCTTGTGCTTCGCGCATGCCCATCCCCAGGGCGTCTGGGCTTGGAGGAGCCACATGCTTTGTATACAGAGGGATTCCCCGTGACCTGCCCATTGCAGACTCGGGCTTTTCTAGAGGGACGGTTGCAGACCCAGCCCGGTTGCAGACGACTCCCAGGCCCCGGAGCTCGAGCCGAGATAGCCGGGCCTTGCGGCGCGGCCACGGCAAACTGGAACCGTCCCCCGGGAGCGCTCGGTCTGCAGCTCGGATATCCAGGTCACCGGGCTGGGCTATGCCCCCCGTCCCTCCCTTCCCCCTCCCGGTGCAAACGAACCGAGGGCAGCAACGCGATCTCCGTGCGCGTGTGCGCGGGGCGGTGGGGAGCCCGGGTGGAGAACGGGGTGCCGAGGAGCGCGTGAGAGAGGCCAGGAGAGCGGAGGAGACTGAGGAGCTGTTTGAAATCCCAAGCAAGAGGCCCACAGGAAACAGACTCTCCAGCCCGCAGTTAAATCTGACCTCTTGGCTGCCGATCAAAAAGCGTTCCCTGCGAATACCATAGCGTCTCTGTTCCAGCCAGGCGGGCGGACGCGGGAGTGAGGGGTGGGAGCAACTCGCCGCGGCCTGCAGGCACGGGAGGGGGGCCGGGGGCCGCCGACAAACACGCAGTGCCCACGCCACGGAGCTGGGAGCAGCGGTGCCGAGCCACGGGCACCCTTCGTCCCGCGCCCCCCGCCTCCACGGGATCTGTTGCGAAAGCGGAGGCTCGGGAAGGGGGACGATGCCTGGGGCCCCGGCTTCGGCGTGATGCCAGGCTCCCGCCCGCTCACGCAGCCCCGCGCCAGCTCCTGATCCTGGGGACGGCCCCCCCCGGCCTGGGTTTTATGGAGGAGCTGTGCCCGTGTCCCCAGGGCCCCGGCAGAAGCGACCACGCAGGCTGCCAGCCCTCCCGGTGCGGCGTGGTGGCAGCGCGGCAGCCGGAGCGCCGCAGAGTGCCTGCCGGCGGGAACCAGCTGCAATGACCCGGGTGCAGCGTCCTGCTCTCTCCCTCTCTGGGTCCATCTAAGAGACTTCGGCGTCCGGCTCTGGGCTGACCCACGGGAGCGGATCCTGCGCCTCGGCCAGGCTCGGGGGCGGCCGACGGGGTCGGGGCAGCCCCAGCCCCGCCTGGAGCTCGCTCACGCTGGAGGAACCGGTGCTGCTGCGAACCGGGACAGCCGTGTGATGCGTGCAGGAGTCTTGCCAAGGGCCCTGGTCTCCTGCCCCGCTTCCCCTCCTGCACTTACCCCGGCGGGGCCAGGACTAGAGCGCCCAGGACTTACTCTCAGCCTGTGCCCAGAGAGCTGGCAGCGCCCGGCCGGCAGGAGCAGAGATGCATCGCTTCGAGGCCCTGCGCCGCTCCCTGCCCTTCCTGGCCCACTTCCGCGTCTACCGTGTAAGTCCCTTTGCCTCGGTCTCCGCCTGCGTTGCCACGGGGGAGCTCCTTCCCCAGGGGGGGCATGCTGCTGGGCTTGTGGGGTGCGTGGGTTTCATGGCATGTCGAGGACAGCACTGCAGCCTTCCCCCCATGCCCCTGCTCCAGGCTCCCCTCCGTACTCTCCCCTTCGTTGCCGGATGCTCCCTGACCTATGGGTCCCTCGCCCTGCAGCGAGGACGGGGTCCCCATGTCTGGCTTCCCGACTCACGTCTCCAGCATGCCCCCTGCCCCGCGGGGGTCACCAGGGGCCTGTCTCCGGGCCCCAGGCACTGCCGCACCCACCGTATTTTTAGACCGGACTCCGCCGCCCAGGGAATTTTAGTGGTCGTGCTGTGGCTCGGAGCGGCTGTAACCCAAGAATCCCCTCCCGTCCCCCGGGCTGGGGGTCTGTGGAGAGAGGCACAGCAGTGGGATAGTATTCGGGGGGCTGCAAATGGCCAGGCAGGACACAGCTAGAGATGGGGTGCAGCAGACAGAGGCGGGGTGTCCCTAGGAGCAAGCCACAGTGCCGGGACCTGGAGGGCCAGCTTCAGAGCAAACAGCGTCCGTCTCCCGTCCGTGCACCGTTATTCACAGTAGCTGCCCTGGCCCCGCTGCGCTAGGTGCTGTACAAGCTGGTGCCTTTCCGAGGAGGCTGGCAGCTGAGGGGCATGCTGGCAGAGGTGCCGTGGTAGAGGATCACTCCCAAGAGCGGCACAGAGCACCGTGCAAGGGGGACCCCAGGGTGATGCAGATGTGTAACTGGGACGTGTGGGCTGCAGGACATTGGCATGCACGTGAGACCCGTCGGGGACGAGCCGTGGGCGACGTGGCCGTCCCCTCGGAGCCCTCACCCAGGCGAGGGGCCTCTGGGCCTGGCTCAGCCCCTCGTGGGCAACGCCAGCCTTTGCAACCCTGCAGATCCTGGCACGGACCCGCTCCTGGGAAGGTCAATGGAGACCCACGCACTAGGGCTGCTGGTGGACAGCAGCCCCCGTGGCATGGGGAAGGACAGACAGTTGCCCAGGAGCAGGCACCCAGCCCTGTCCTCAAGGAGAGAGGTGCACACATATGTACACACGTGTGTGCATGCGGGCAAGCCCGGCAGGGGAGGGGAGTCCGGGCTGGGGAGAGTGGAGCCAGCCCGGCTTTCCCCAGCCTCCACACCAAACATGGTCATGGGAAACAGGTCCTCCTGCACTTGGCCGTGACGCCGGGCAGTGGTGGTGCCAGGGGGCACAAAGCGCTGGTGGGCGGCAGGGCGGGCGGCGCTCCAGCCAGCTGCATCCAGCACAGCTGCGCCCGCCCCCAGAGCCAGGCTCCCCACAGCCGTGGCGCTGGAGGGGTTGCGACAGCTGAGATGGGACCCTCCTGATGCCCTGCCCTCTCCTGGCATCCCTGGCACTGGCATGGGGAGGGAGCTGGGCTGGTCAGGGGCCAATGCACCCAGTGGCTGGCTGGAAATGGTGCCCTTGCTTCATGCCTAACCTGGCAGGGAATGTGGCTGCTGGTTTGCCCCAGGTGCCCCCCAGGCTGGCACTTGGGCTGCTGCAGTGGGCTGCCGGGAACTGCCCGCTCCATCCCATGCGCCCCTTGGGGGCTCTTCAAGCTGCCAGTGCCGCCTGGAGGAGAAGCCCATAGGGGCAGCGTGTTTCCCGGGCTCCTCATGGCTCTCTGTCCACTGCACAGGGTAGAAACATCGTGCTCTCCAAGCCCCGGGCCAGTCCGGCTCGCATGATGCTCCAGCACTAACGAGAGCAGTTTGCGTCTCTGTGCCGCTCCCCGTGGCCCCGGAGACATGCGGGTCCTTGCCGCAGAAGGATGCAGCAGCGGGTCACATTGTCCCAGTGATTGTGGCAGCGCCCTGTGGGCACAGGCCTGGGGGGTGACAGGATGCTGCAGGGCTAGAGAGGCAGAGAGCTCCCGGCTCAGCAGAGCCATGCATGGTGCAGGGAGATGTGGTGCGTTGGCAAAGCCATGGAGACCAGTGCAGCCTGTAGTGCACCCCATATGCAGCTGGAGGCCAGTGGGGACCAGGGCAGGGGATGCACGGGGTGCCCAGGTGGCAGCTAGCACCAGCCTTGGAGATGGAGGGGAGGGACAACCTCCTGCGAATGGCGGTGGGGGCACTAGGGTGTCGCACCTTGCCCCAGGGTGCTGGGCCCATCACACGTGCCAGCTCCATCTCCCCCAAGAGCAAATGGGACAGCTCTGCCCAGGGCCCTGCTACGGCACCAGGGGGTCCATGCCAAGTGGAATTGGGGCTCCCCGATGGCCTCACTCAGCCTGCAAGTGCCTTCTCCCTGCAGCCTGTCCCCATCCCAGCCCCCTGGGCTTGCCATGGGGGTCTCTGAATGGGCTGGTGACCCCCAACCCCAGGGCTTAGGCTTGTAGGGGTGCGAGTGGGCTGCTGCCCATCATCTTCCCTCATACGGGAAGCACGGGGTGAGTGCTCCTTGGCTGCCGTGGGCACTGTGGGCTGTCTCCGGGCGCTGTGAACAGTACGGGGTCTATGTGCCCTGCTCACCCCGCGCTGTTCCCCCACAGAAGCTGAGCTGCAGCATGCAGGCGGACGAGGGCACGGACTGGCTCCTGGAGCTGCTGACGGAGGTGCAGCTGCAGCAGTACTTCCTTCGCATCCGGGACGACCTCAACGTCACCCGCCTCTCACACTTCGAGTATGTCAAGAATGAGGACCTGGAGAAGATCGGCATGGGGCGCCCGGGTGCGTATGGCCACGGCCCTGACCCCGCGCTCCTTGCCCTCTCTCCTTCCCTTCTGTCCCCCATCACGTTGTTGGGGGTCTTGCCCAGGCTGCTGGGCCCGGGCAAGCTCCAGCTTGCAGCCCACAGGGCTTGGTACGCCAGGCCAATGCTCCCTTGACAGGCTGCAGGGCCTCTGCCCTGGCTTGCGTTTCCCTCCTGGCAGAAAGCCTCGGGGTGGGGTGGGCCGGGGCACCAGCTCGCCCTGGGCCCATGGGTGACGGCATTTGTCTCCACAGGCCAACGACGGCTGTGGGAGGCCGTGAAGAGGAGGAAAGCCATGTGCAAGCGCAAGTCGTGGATGAGCAAGGTAGAGCAGGCAGGGCCCCCATGGGACGGGGGCACAGGGCTAGAAGCGGGTGAGGGCAGCCCTGACCCGAGTGCCCGGCTCGGGTGTGAATTGAAAGAGATGGGGAAACTGAGGCACGGGGCCTGTTCATCCATGGCCATAGCGGGAGATAGAATGGGCACGGCGTGGATCCTGGATCCCAGCCCAGTGCTCGGCCTCTCCACCCAGGCTCTGGCTCATCCCAGCCACGTGCCTTACAAAGGGATCAGGAGGAGCCAGTCCAGGGGGCATGGCCCCAGGCGGGCCTCAGCCACGTCCCTGACACCAAGTGTTGGCTGGGGGGACAGGGGGACACTTCCACAGCGCTGTCCACAAGAGCTGCCATTAAAGCAGTGGCTCTGGGCACCCCATCCCAACCCTGCCAGTCCCAGCTCCTGCTGCACCCCATTGCTGGCCCGGGAGCTTGGCCCCGAAGGGGCTCTGTCCTCCCCCAGCCACACGGGACTTCGGCTGCTGTCGCTCCTGCCTCTTGGGTGGCCCAAACCGTGGTCAGGTGTTTGTGGGCACGAGGGATGCTGGGGGTGACTTAGCAGGCGCAGCACTGGGTTAGATGCAGACGGTTGAGTGCCTGGGGGCCGCAGGGCGATGCTTGGGGTCCTCGTCATGGTGCCGGTGGGTGACGGCAGCTGCTGGTGATGTGCGGGCTGGGTGGGCAGGCGGGAGGGTCCCTGCCAGTGCTCCCCATGGCAGTGCCCGATCATCCCTGAGGATTCGGGGCGGTGGGTGCTCAGCTGTCTGGGCAGCGCTGCTTGAGACGGTCAGTCAGGCAGTTCATTCTGCCCGGTGAGGTGAGTCTGACTGTTTCCAGGGAGCTAATGAAGTGCTAATTAGGTGCTGGGGGCAGGGCTGGCTCCAGGCTTGAGCGTGAGTGTGAACCTGAGCGTGCCCTCTGGTGCCAGCCTCCGAGCGGGGCTCAGAGAAGCCTGCGGAGCAGCTGGGAAGGGGCTGGAGGGCCGGGCTGAACCCCTGCCCAGCTGGGCCCTTCCCTTCCCTTCCCTTCCCAGAGCCTGTAGGTCTTGCCCTGGCTCCCGTTCCTGCCCCATTACCCCGGGAAACCCACCCTTTCCCCCCACAGAATGAGTCCACAAGACCGGGGCTCCTTGTCTGTATGGCAGCCCCCTCTGCTAGCAGCTGGGCACCCCACCCCACGTCTGGCAGCCAGGCCACGCGTGTTCCTGGCACGCTGGCCCCCAGCTCGGCCCGGATCCGGGATTGGCCCCAGCCCGTGGTGGGTGTCTCCTGTGAGTCACCTTGGCCGAGCTGCCACCAGGGCCAGGACGGGCTTTTAATAGAGCGCGACTCATCCCCACCCGGCACAAGACGTTCCCGTTTCCAGCCCGTGGCCCCAGAGCTTGCCGGCCTCCTCCTCTCCTCCCCACCGCCCCTTCTCAGCCCCCCGGGGCTGTGCGTGGATGAAGAGGCCACGGGGCACGGGCTCAGCTCTCTGGGGTAGGGCTAAGAGACGGGGACCCAGCGCAAGGGTCCAGGGCTGCTTCTTCACCTGCTATGCAGGGCGGGAAGCCAAACAGGGGTGACCCCGCTGCTGCCTTACCACGGGTGACCGTCCCCTTGGCACGGGGTGGAGCAGACACCTGGGACAGCTTTTTCAGCTGGACATCTCCAAGCTGCAGGCTGCCGTCATTTCCACCCCCCCCCCCCCCCCCCCCATTGCAGGTGGGGAAACTGAGGCACGGAGCGGGAATGTGACTTGGATCCTCGGGTTGAACCCAGGAGTCCTGGCCTCTCCATGGAGAGTCACAGGGGCTCTGCTGTCCTCTCCCATCCCTTGGGACCTGCATCCCTCCCATCAAAATGGTCTGGGGGGTGTTGTTGGAGTCCGAGGAAGGAGCCCTAGGGCCTGCCGGTGACCTGGGTGGCCTGTCCATCTGTCCATGCAGGTGTTCAGCGGGAAGCGCCCTGAGTCGGAGTTCCCCCCCCAGCCCCAAAGCACCTTCCGGAAGCCACCCACGCCACCACCACCCCCCGAGGGGACCAGCCAGCCCGCCCTGACCTGCCTCATCAGCGAGCGGGACCTGACGCTGCTCGAGAAGCTGGGCGACGGCTCCTTCGGCGTGGTGCGGCGCGGCGAGTGGTCCACGCCCTCCGGCAAGACGGTATGGGGCACGGCGGGGCAGGGCCCCTATCCCGGGTGTGGGGACTCGGCATGCCGGTCTGTCTGACTCCAGGCAGCCGCTGTGGGGTGCCCAGTGTGCACCCCCACAGCTGGCAGGCACATCTGCCTGGGGAAGCTGCCGGTCCACCCCCCACACCTGCCCTTGGGGGCTTGAAACCACCTTCCTCTTGGGTTGGGTTCACGTCCCACCCATAGCACCGCAGCCTTCGAAGCCCTCCTGGGACCAGGGGGCAGTTTGGGCACTGCACCAGAGCCTGCGTCCTTTCCCCCAGAGCTTGGCTTGGGGCCTCCAGAGGTTGCAACTGCCCCCCAGCTCTGGGAGGATCCACACCCCGGTGCCAGCTCGCTCTTCGGTACCCCCATCCCTGGGAGGGAAGGTCTTGGGGTCCCTGAGGGCAGTCATCCCCCCCCAGCACTGAAACACCCAGCAGCAGCTGCCATTTCCCTCTCAACCCTCCCTGCCCACTCCGGGGTGGTTGCCACGTTCCACCCCAGAGGCAGCCGCATCGGGGGCCGTGCCCTCTGACCGCCCCCATCCCGGCTACAGCTCAGCGTGGCCGTGAAGTGCCTCAAGACAGACGTGCTGAGCCAGCCCGAGGCGCTGGACGACTTCATCCGGGAGGTGAACGCCATGCACTCCCTGGACCACCGCAACCTGATCCGGCTCTACGGCGTCGTGCTCTCCCACCCCATGAAGATGGTGAGGCTGGGGACGGGGCATTGGGGGAGCATGGAGGGCCTGGATCTGGGGCTGAGGGAGCCTGACTCAGTCCCCCCACCCCCATGCCAGGTGACGGAGCTGGCGCCGCTGGGCTCCCTGCTGGACCGGCTGCGGAAGAACCAGGGCCACTTCCTCATCGCCACGCTGTGCCGCTATGCCGTGCAGATCGCCAAGGGCATGGCCTACCTGGAGTCCAAGCGCTTTATCCACCGTGACCTGGCTGCCCGCAACATCCTCCTGGCTGCCAATGACTTGGTCAAGATTGGCGACTTCGGACTCATGCGGGCCCTGCCCAAGAATGACGACCACTACGTTATGCAGGAGCACCGCAAGGTGCCCTTCGCCTGGTGAGAACCCCCCTGCTATCTGCCACAGTCCAGGCCTGGCATTTTCCCCCTCTGTGGAGCAGGGGCATCTCCTCAGTCCTGCCCCAGGGCACACAGGAGCTGGGCCCCCTAGTCCTGCCATCCTTGGGGCTTCTGCAGAAGGTCCTGGCACACAGGTGGGACAGGGCCAACACATGCTGCCAGTGGCATGCCAGCCAGCAACTCCCAGGCAGCGCTGCTGGCCAGAGGATACGGCTCCATGGGCCATACCTTGGGCAGCCCTGAGCAAGATAGTAATAGCCATCCATCAATGTGCCTTGTGACAAGTCAGAACGTGTCCTGAGCCATTGCACATTAAATGCTTGCTGCGATCTCAGCCTGCTCTGGACCAGGCTGGAGCCGGCTGTGCCTCCTCCAAGCCAGACACGAATCCTCACATCCACCCGTGAGGATGTGCAGCCCCCATGGCATGGGGAGCTGAGCCCAAGAGAGGGTGCCACTCTTACCCTGGATTCACGGGGTGAGCTGGGTCTCTGCTGATGGTCAGTCCAGCCCTGATACCACCCCAGAGCCAGTCCATGCAGTGCCAGGGCTGGGACCAACATCCCCGTCCTTTTTATCATGTGCAGCAATACCTGAACACGCGTTTGTACGCTGCTGCTGCAGAAAGCTGTAGCTCTGCGCCTCTACCAGGGCACTTAGCTGTGTCTTACTGCTTGGACAGGCAGGTGCTGGCCTGAGAAGTGCAGTGAATATGTCCTAAGTGTCCCCGAGCAGCTCTGTTGTGTTGGGGTGTGCAGAGCCCAGCAGGGCTGGAGGGTGCTTCTGAAGGGGTGGGGGGTGCTGCCAGCCTTAGTAACCCCGCGTGCCCTTCTCCTGGGCAGGTGTGCCCCCGAGAGCCTGAAGACACGTACCTTCTCGCACGCCAGTGATACCTGGATGTTTGGGGTGACCCTCTGGGAGATGTTCACCTACGGGCAGGAGCCCTGGATCGGCCTCAACGGCAGCCAGGTGGGCAGCAGGGCCATGGTGCCCGGGCTCCACTCAGCCGGGGCCCTGGCTCCGGGCGCAGACACGGTGCCCGTCCTGGGCTGCCAGTGCTTGGAGAACAGGACAGATTGGGGGATGGCGGCCAGGACTCCTGGGTTCTGCACCCAGCCCTGGCTGTGGGGAGAGTTCCCCCTGCCCCCGTGGACCTGAGAGTCTGGTGGCTGGGGCCCATCTCTACTGCCCATGCCAGGCCAGGCACCGTGACCCCGGTGCTGTGGGCCGCAAAGCAATGCCATGATGCCCCCGCCATGCACTCCGGCATCTGCGTCCTGCCCTGAAGCTGGTCCGTGGGGCTCAGCAGAGCCTCTCAGGGCTGCGGACGCTTGTTCTGCCACTCACAGCACCTGCCTTCTCAGACCAGTCCCCTCCCTGCCTGCCCCCGCCACCCCTATGCCCTCCCCTCTGCTGACCTTGGCATTCTCTGTCCTGCAGATCCTGCACAAGATTGACAAGGAGGGGGAGCGGCTGCCGCGGCCCGAGGACTGTCCCCAGGACATCTACAACGTCATGCTGCAGTGCTGGGCCCACAAGCCTGAGGACCGACCCACCTTCCTGGCCCTGCGTGACTTCCTGGTGGAGGTAGGTGGCAGGGGTGGCCATGGCGTGGCTGGTCCCTGGACAGCTGCACCTGTGCCCTCGCGCTTCCCAGCTCCCGAAAGGACCTGGCATTTCTCCAGTCCAACGTGACCTGGTGCCAGGGGATGATAGGGATACTAGCTTCTGGGGATGCAACCCCTTCTCCATCCAACACAGTGTTTGCTGGCCCTAGGAGGGCAGTGTGGGCTGGTGGCTGGAACCACAGGACTCCTGTGTTCTCTGCCTGCCCCTGGGAGGGCAGCGGGAGGTAATGGTTAGGGGAGGAGGGGAGCAATCCTCTCTCTTCCTGTCTCTGTGTCCTTGGGCATCATCTTATGCCCCCAGGAACTCTGTCTGGTGGGGGAGGTGGGGGCATGGTGCTTGCTAGAGCAAGGGCATGCAGGGGTTAACGTGGCTGGAACTCGTCCCATGCCCGCCGACTGCAGAGTGGGTCCCTGGAGCTCTCCTGGGGCTCTGAGCAGTCCCAGGGGTCCCAGCCCTGACCTCCAGACCCTAGCAGGGGGCCTGGGTGCAGCCCTCCCCCAGGCAGCAGCTTGGGTCTGCCCGGGGTGTAGGGCCAGGGTGCTGGGCATGGCCAGCCCTCACGGTGCCCCCTGTGCCCTGCCCCAGGCTCAGCCCACGGACATGAGGGCGCTTCAGGACTTCGAGGAACCCGACAAGCTGCACATCGAGATGAACGACGTCATCACAGTCATCGAGGGCAGGTATCGTACCGGGAGCTCCCTCCTCTCCCATCCCTCTGGGCAGACGGGCTCTGTGCCTGGGCCTGTGCCCCTGTCACTGCCCAGGTCTTTGCTTCTGCATCCTTTCCCGAGGGGTCTGCAATGAGGTGGCACGGCCTGCTCTGTCTGCTTGTACCGTGGTGGGCACGGGCAGAGTAATACAGCGAGGGTCAGGGCTGGGCTAGCAGGCTGCGGGTTGGGAGTGAGGGGCACCGACAGAGCTGTGTGTGTGTGTGCACATCTGTGCAGCAGGAGTGACCGGGGTGTGGGGCAGCATGACGGCAGGGCTGGGAGCTGGTGGCAGCTCCTTGGGGCTCTCAGAGCAGGCAGGGATGAACTGGACCCTTTGGAAGAGCCTGATGCCTCCCCACAGGCACCAGGCGTGCGCCACCCCCAGAGACTGGCCTGCCCCGCAGGAGTGAGGCCAGGATCTCTCCTGGGCCGGGAGGGCTCCGATGCCCAGCCTGGGCGAGTCGTGGTGTTTAGTGGCCGCGTGACTGGAGCCTGATCTCCTGCCGCCGGCCCCACGGAGCAGGTGCCCGCATTGCGAAGCCCGCCCCCGCCGTAGCTGCTGCTTGGCAGCCAGCCCGGCAGGGCCTGGGTGGAGCAGCCTCCAGGGCCAGCCTCCAGGCACGGCTGTGTCGCCCGTGCGATGGGCAGCTTTGGGGGCAGGAGGTGCCATGCCACACCCAGGACCCTGGTGTGGAAGCATGCAGGGCACTGTCACCCTCTTGGCTGTCCTGGGAGCTGGGATCGAGGCCCTGGCGGCAGCCGGGCCTGGGGGTCAGCTCACACAGGGGTCCACCTGGCTTGCCCCCTGCCGCAAAGCTGCGGTCACCCAGGCCAGCTCCCCCTGCCCTGTGTCGGGCCCGTGCCCTGTGCCACATAGCCATACCCTCTCCTTGGGCAGCTGGCGGTGGGGTCTGCACCTCGGTGGATGGCTCCAGACACCAGGGTCACAAAATGCTTAGATGCAGGACTAGAGGTAGGTGTCGTTTTCTTGGACTTTAGCAAGGTCTTCGATACGGTATCTCATCCTATTCTCATAAATAAATTAAGAGGCTGTGATTATAGATGTTTACACGGTCCGGTGGGTGGCAGATTGGCTTGGGGGTCGCACCCAGAGAGTGGTAGTAGATGGGTCGGTATCGACCCGGAAGGATGTGGGTAGTGGGGTCCCACAGGGTTTGGTCATTGGACCTGTACTCTTCAGTGTTTCATCCGTGACTTGGGTATGGGTGTGAAGTGTGCTCTGTCCAAGTTTTCAGACAATACTAAATTGTGGGGTGAAGGGCACACTCCGGCTGGTAGGGAACAATTGCAGGCAGACCTGGACAGGTTAGAAAAGGGAGCAGTACACCATAGGATGCAGGACAACAAGGACAAGTGCAGAGTGCTGCACCTAGGGCACAAAAATATCCAGCACATCGACTGGCTGGGAAGTGACCCTCTCAGCAGCACGGCACCGGAAAGGGATCTCGGAGTCATAGCAGACTCCAAGACAAACGTGTGAGTCGTCAGTGTGACGAAATCATCGGCAAAGCTAACCGCACGTTACCATGCATCAGCAGATGGATGACGAATAGATCCAGGGAGGTGATACTTCCCCTCTGTGCGGCATTGCTCAGACTGAAGTTGCATACTGTGTCCAGGTTTGGGCAACGCACTTCAAGAGGGATGTGGACAATCTCGAGAGGGTTCAGAGGAGGTCGCTCATATGGTCAGAGGCCTGCAGGCAAGGCCCTACGAGGAGAGACTGGGGGCCCTGGACCACATCAGCCTCCGCAAGAGAAGGCTGAGAGGGGATCTTGTGCCCACCTACAAATTCATTAGGGGGACGCAGCAAGGGATCAGAGATGCGCTGTTCACCAGGGCGCCTCTTGGGGTAACAAGGAACAATGGTCACAAACTGACAGCAGATTTAGGCTGGACATCAGGAAAAACTTCACGGTAAGGGTGGCCAAAATCTGGAATGGGCTCCAAGGGAGGTGGTGCTGTCCCCTGCCTTGGGGGTCTTTAAGAGAAGGCTGGGTAGGCATCTGGCTGGGTCATGTGACCCCAGCACTCTTTCCTGCCTATGCAGGGGGTCGGACTCGATGATCTGTTGAGGTCCCGTCCGACCCAAACATCTATGAACCAGGTGCATGCTGCGCTCCCCACTGCCCTGACAGACACCTAGGACCACCACCACCTCACCTGTAGCTTGGCATCTTGTGGCCTCATGCTGACAAGCCCTTACAGTGCCCCAGGTGGGGGGGCAACATATAGGACTGGACTCCATAGGGCAAACTGAGTCACAGCAAATGGATGCACCCAAGGCCACGCAGCGTGTCAGTAGCAGAGTCCCCAGCACTGCACACAGCGGGCAGGGCATGCGCAGGGACGCGGGTATATTGGCAGGCTCTGGTGCCACCGCTCCGCCTGTGTCCGTGGCTCGTCTGGGGGCTGAGAGCACCAGGAAGCCGTCCCCATGAGCAGCTCCTTGGCCCCGCTCCCCCTGCACCTGTGGCCCTGCTGTGAGTCATCTTCCAGGGTGCCACGGGGCTGGCCTGGTTGCCCTCCTGGCCGCGCCGTGCCCCACCCCACGTGCTGCCCGTGGTTATCTGATCTGCTCGGGGACAGCCCAGCCCGTTCCCAGCAGCGGGGCGTGGGAGGAAGCCCCTTCCCTGGCTCCTTCCACCAGGTGAGCGGCTTCAGCCCTGCCTCGCAACCCGCCTCCCCACCATGAGTCAGTGTCTCGCCCTCGGGGAAACCGAGGCACTGAGCAATGGGGTGTCTTGCCGGAGGGGCAAGAACCAGGGGCTCCCCAGAGCCCCCTCTGGCTTTGCTGTGCCACTGAGATCCTCCCACCTCCATCGGGCACCGTGGGCACCCAGGGATGTACGAGCCAGGGCAAGCGGCCGGCCCGTCTCCCAGCGCCAGGCTCCCCCCGGCCAGCTGGGCTGCCCAGAGCCAGGGACTGGGGCTGGGAGGTGTGCAGGGCTCAGTGCAAGGTGCAGGCACCAGGCTGCACCCATCGCTTCAGGATGTGTATGTGCCCGTGGCAGATGCGTGGGACACGTGCATGGCTTCCCCTGGTCAGACGGGTCTCACCGTCCCACCTCTGCTCATTTCCTTCCTGCCTTGAGCCTCCAGCCCTCTCCCCATCCCAGGCCAGGCTTGCAGGGGGCTGCTGTAGCCGGGGACAGTGACCCCAGAGCCACGTCCACCCTCTGCTCTGTCACCTCCCTGGCCTGGGAGAGGCTCTTCCCAGAGCAGGCGTCCTCCAGGCGAGAACGGTTAGTCACGGCCTGGGGATGAATCAGGCGGGATTGTGTGTCTTTAGGGACTGGCTCCCCTCCCTCCCTCCCTCCTGCGATGAGTCGTGCGTGCGCAGGGCCCCGGCGAGGTAATTGCAGGCAGGGAGTGGGCGTGCGGGCGTAGCTCGCCCTGGAGCAGTGTGTGCACGCTGCCTCAGTGCATCACGCCCGGGCCAGAGCTCACAGCCACTTCTCTCCGACGCCCGGCACAGCACGGCACGCTTTCCTGTCCCAGCCTCAGCTCCCCTCGCCCTGCTGGAGAATCCGGCTCTGGTGAGACCCTGGCTCCGCGGGCCGCGGTCTCCATCAGCCAGGACGAGCCTGCTTGGGGCAGGGTGGTGGGCTGCGAGTCTGGGGGGGTGCAGAGCTCAAGCCAGGAGACCTGAAGGGGTGGTGGGGGGCAGATGCCGGAGGTATCTCCCCTTTCATGCTGGTGACTGCAGGCGGGTGAGTGATGCCTCAGTTTCCTTGCCCGGCAGAGAGGGAAGAGGATAGCAGGCTGGGTTGGGCATTCGGCAGCTCTCGGGGGACAGCGTGGGTGTCGAGGGGCTGCTGAATGCTTTATGGTTTATTCTCAGGCCGTGCCCAGTTCCCAGGCCGGGAGCCCCAGGGCTGAGAGGGGAAAGCAGGCACGTTGGGGAGCCAGGACCGGGAGGCTGGCAGGGGAGAGGGGGGAGCTGGATCCTGGCGTGCCTGGAGCTTCGGAGATGGGTCGGGTGCGGGGCCCAATACCACCACTGGCTTTGGCAGGGAGCTCCTGCACACCTGGGGCAGCCTCACCCCATCCAGGGTTAATGCCCGGGTGCTGCTGAGGATTGAGCGAGCAGCCCGGCGCATGTCGCCTCCCCACCCCGTGCCTCAGTTTCCCCAGCTGGGACGACATGGCCCTTTTCCTACCCGCGACAGGGCGAAGGGCTCTCGGCTCCCTGACATGAGCGGTGTCCGCTCTCACACAAGTGTGGCTGTGGAGGCAGGATGGAGGTGGCAGCAGAGGGACCGGGGCAGGGGGGAGGTCTGGACTGGGCAGGGAGCAGCGGGCACATAGGTTCGGTCAGGTCACGGTTGTGCAAACCCCGAGGGGCTCAGGAGGGGGCAGTTCGCCTCCCCTGTGAGGCCTCGTGGGCGAGGGAGGGCATGTCGCCAGTGAGACGCTGCCTCTGCTCGCTCCGGGGTCCGGCTGAGTAACATCCTGGCCGCCCGCCCCGGAGCGGAGCGGAGCCGCGGCTGTCTGGGCCCTGCTCCCCTGCGGCTCTCCTGCTGCCGGGGGAGGTAAACAGGAAAGGGCCGAGCCACGACCAGCTGAGTCACAGGTACCTCCAGGAAACGGCAGGGTACGCGGGCTGAGCTGGCATCACTGCTGTGGGCCAGGGCATTCAGAGGGCAGGGTGGGAGCAGCTCCATCCCCTGCTCCATAGAAACACCAGCTCAGGGCAGCTCCTGCCCCACTCCCACCCCTCTCCCTAGGGCGGGGGGGCTCTGCCTCGTGCCCCGCTGTGGCACACGGGAGCACTGATGCCAGGAGGAGGTGCTGCCCATCCTGGGACAAGGCTGGGGGCACTTTCCTGGCCACTGGTGGCCTTTAAACATCCCGTAACAGCTGTGCACCAAGCAGGGCTCATCCCTGGCACTGCAGCCATGTTCCAGCTGGGCACCGGCATGCCCTGTGACATGCATTGTCACCGGGAAGTGCCGGCTACACCCCAGAGGTGGCTGCATGTCAGTGCCGGGTGACGACACGCCGGTGCCAACGGTCCTGACACCTGGCATGCTGGTTTGTTTATTAATGGCGCAAATTGCTTTATGGTTTATTCTCCTAATAGGATTAGGAGTCCTCGGGGAAGTGCTTGGCTTGGAGCTTGCTTCCTGGTTCACCTGCAGGTGACCGTGGGCAGACGGTCCAGCCTGCTTGGCTGATAGCAGCTAAGCCAGCGGGGAGCAGGGGGCTTTATCCTGCCCCAGCACGGCTGGCTCTGCATCTGTGTCCCCGGCAGCCTCAGGCAAAGGCGAGCGTGGGCTCTCCTGGCGCAGCGATCTGCGGGATGTGCCCCGTCCCCCTGCGTGCAACGCGGTGGTCATCTGAGGGACTGGCAGGGCTTTCACAGGGCCGGGGGCTGCTGGAGGGTGAGAAGCAGCCCCCGCTGGGACCTGAGGCCCAGCCTGCCGTGGAGCCAGCCCTGCACCCTGTACAGGGCCCACGGTTGATAAAAGGGTCTGGCAGGTTTGCGGCAGTGAGCTCGGAGTGTGGGCAGTAAGGGGGCAGCGGTGCAGCTATGCACACGTGTGCCACATACACACGTGTGCATGCACACACGCATGCCACATCCACACGCATGTGCCCACAGCCTGGCAGGTAACGCTTTCCCAGGAAGTCGGCTATTCCCTGCCTGAGGCACCTACTGCCCGCTGGGCCCAGGGGCTGGGAGGGCGCACCTGAGCAGCGTGCCCATCTCCCTTCATGACCAGCCCTGGCTGGTTGCCCTGGCCACAGCTTTGGCCTGTGGGTCCAATTCCCGGTGGCATCCACAGGGGTATTGGTCATACCCATGTGCAGAGGGCACCGATCCCTGCCCCTGCCCACTCCGTGGTGCCAGCAGGAGCGAAGCCCACCACTTTCCTCACCCGCAAGGTCTTTGCGATCCTCTGATGAGGCTCGGGGAGAGCCGACCGACTCATGGGACGAGGGTCTAGGACTCTGGGGTTCCTCTCCCGGCTCTTTATAGGGAGTGCGCTCCACTGGTGAGAGTCAGGACTCTGGCTCTGCTACTGACTGCCATTATGCCCTTGGGCCAGTCACTTAGCCTCAACATGCCAGCAGGTGGGTACTCCCTGGCGGCATCAGTGGCATCCCCTGCTCCAGACAGGCTGTGAGATGCCCACCCCCCTGGCCTCCCAGGGCCGGGGGCCCCCACTGGGCGGCATTGACCAGAGCTGGACTCTCTCTGCTGTCAGTAACGAGGGCCTTTTTGTTCCTTAGGGCCGAGAATTACTGGTGGCGGGGTCAGAATAAGCGGACCCTAAACGTGGGGCAGTTCCCCCGAAACACGGTGACCTCGGTGGCCGGGCTGTCGGCCCACGACATCAGCCAGCCGCTTAAAAACAGCTTCATCCACACGGGTCATGGAGACACCAACCCCCAGCACTGCTGGGGCTTCCCCGATAAGATTGATGAGTAAGAAGCCTTTCCGTCTCCTCTCTGCTTCCTCTTGCACCTCTCTCCCCTCCCCGGGCGCCAGGGCCGGGCTTGCTCTTGCTTTGGGCAGCTCCTGCCTGTGCAGCTCCTCTCCCGTCTCCAGACGAGTCTGGGAGGGAGCTCGGGGTTTCTGCTGGGCTGGGGTATTGGCAGGGGCCATGCGGCTTGTGCAAACTAACGCTCCTTCCTCCCTTTCTTACTAACGTTTGGCGCGTGCATGTCAGATGGCCGAGGTGCCCCGGACCCTCTCCCGGACAGGGGTCCCGTGGCATCATGCTTGGCCTGGTGTGCAATGGGGGTGGGACTGGGGACTCACCGGAGGTGCTGGATGCCCAGTGCAAGGGCTGCATCAGGGGGCATCACCGCTCCTGCCTTCACATGAGTCCAGGACCTGGGCACGCCGGGGACCTGGTGCCTACAGAGCTGTCGGCATTTTGCCCATTAGAAAGCAGCTGTATTCCCCGTGGAAGAGAGGGAGGTGCCCTCCTGCCTACACGGAGCCTTTCTCCGCTGCTCAGCAGCTGCTTCCTCCACCCCAGAGTCAGCTGTGCGCCCGCAAGGCCGAAACCCAGAGCCCACGCGACGCCCGTTTCCGTCCCAGCACCCACGCGCTACAGCGCTCGCTTCTCCCTGCCCGCTCCAGTCCATCCCTGCCAAGCGCTCTGGCAGGAATTGGCCCCTTAGACTTTGTGCAGCTGGTTTTCACGGTGGAGGGTTCAAATCTTTGTTTCCTGAACAAAGGACCCCGTCCCCACAGCTCTGTTGTGTCCTAGCCAGAAAGGACATACCTGCCACTCCCAGCAGCCCAGTGGACAAGGCCCAAGCCCAGCTGGCTTTGCAGATCTCGCAGAGTGAGATCTCTGGGGTGTTGGGCACGCGATGTCCTGCCCCCTATGTCCGCGGCGCTCAGCTCCCCGGAGGGCCAGCACTGGGGACGTGCCAGCCCCTCTGCCCCGGGTTGCTCCCCTCCCAGTAGTTACAGATGCTATTAACTCAAGGAGGGTCTCCTGGGGCAGAGACCCCCTTGCCCTGGCCAGACAGGCAGGCAGCTGGGACAGAGCAGGACTCAGGTGCCCCCGTGGCAGCCTCGGCACCCCCCGTGGGTTGAAGGACACCGGTGTCCTTCAGCTCCACAAGCTGCTGGGCTGCTGCTGCCTCTGGGGGACGAGGGAGGCCTGTGCCTGGGGCAGCAGGATGCTCCTGGAAGCAGCGTTTGCAAGACCCCACGTCACGTGCTCGAGCCTCTTCCTGCTCCAGCACGATTTGAATGCTCTGAAAAGCCAAGGCCTCAGAGGTGCCAGAGCCAAACACAGGGTGGGCAGGCACCGAGCAGGCTTGCCCATGCGCTGTTCTGGCATAGCCCCACAATGCCACAGCTCCCTGCTCTGCCAGCCCGAGCTGTGCTGGTGCCCTCGGCCCAGGCCCACAGCTCCCTGCTCTCCCAGCCCAGCAGCCCTACCGATGCCACTTGGTCCTGCCCTGGAGTGCAATGTGCTCTGTTGTGCCACCTGGTTCTCCAGGCTTCAGCCTGCCCCCGGTGCCCTGCCAGAGCCCCGCTACCCCTCCACGCGGGCGTGGGTGTGGGTACGTGCCGTCCCGGTCAGCATGTACCCAGGCAGCGGAAGCACACGCCCAGCCCTGCCTTCCTCCCTCCTTCTCGCGCTGTCTCCGCTCTCGCCACGCCCGGCTCGCCCACGGCAGCTCAGGGCCCTGCCCTCGCGCTGCCTGAGCTCGGCGTGGCCTGGCACAGCACCCGGGACCCAGCCAGGCCTAGGGACGGTGCCCAGGGCATGGCTGGCCCAAGCAGCAGGCCGGGATGGGGAAGGATGTAGGGTGGGGGACAGACAACCTGGCAGGTGAGGAGACCTGGCCCAGGGGGTGGGGGAAGGAAAGGGCAGTGTTCAGTGCCCCTTTGAGCACAGTCTGCAGGAGCCTCTTGGCCCTGGATGGTGGTGTCCTCATCTCGCAGCACCCCATACTGCAGGGCACTGCCACTTGGGAGGTGCAGGGCAGGTTCCCGGCTCTGCCACTGGCTCCTGCTCTGTCCTTGGGCAAGTCACTTAGCTACTCCGGCACTCTGGCCGCGACGACCTCTGGGGTGAGCAATGTGAGCGGGGGCTCTTGCTGCTCACACATCCCCCTGCCTCTGGAGAGGGGCCTGGGGCTGCTTCCTCACCTGAGGGGCCAAGAGAGTTGGCACCTTGTAACCGCCTGGTGCCCGGCACCACCCCCCCCCATGCACCCAGCAAGGCCGTGGTGGGACATGCAAGCACCCCGTGACACCGCGCTGATGGCCCCGTGCCTGCCATGTGCTCTCTCCTGCAGGCTGTACCTGGGAAATCCCATGGACCCTCCAGACCTTCTAGGCGTGGACCTGAACGCGGCCAGACCCACCCAGCTCCCGGGAAGGGCTAAAAGTAAGAGATGCTCCCCCCCACCCCCTATGCCAGCCCCCAGGTTCCTGGCCGTGCTGCGTGGCCCTGGCCACCGACGTGCCCACCCCTTCCAGCATGCAGTGCTCTCTGCCTGGCCCTGGCGCACGCTCCCCTCCTCGCTGCATACGGGAAGCCACTGTCTCCAGGGGCTGCGCAGCGCACAGCAGGCGGGCAGCTCCATCAGCAGGGCCCCTGGCCGGGCAAAGCCAGGGCTCCCAGCTGGGGTGTGCCAGGATGCGCCCTGTCAGGGGTGGTCCGTGCCGCGGCCTCCTCCGGCCCCCCTTGCTCCAGCCTTGCCTCTGCTGCCTTTCACTCCTTTTCTCACTCCTTGCTCTCTCCTCTGGCACCTGCTTTCAGGAGACCTTGGAGGGCAGCCACTGCTGCCTCCAGGCTGGGATGTCACTACCCATCACCAGGGGATGCTTGTCAGGAAGGGGGAAACCCCCCTGGCTCCCCTGTTCCTGAAGCCCCTCAAGCAGGAGAGATGCCCAGGCCTGCCTCTGCCTGGTGCTGTACATCCACAGCTGGCACCCCTGGCTCATGCCGTGGGGATGGGGGCAAGGGTGGAGGCTGCTCCCCTCGCTGGTTAACCCCGCGGTGCCGACACCGCACCGCCGCGTCACCACCTGCGCTTGGCTGACTAACCCCTCCTCTCTCGTCTTCTCGGGGCCTTTCTTCTGCAGGGGAGCCGCCGCCTCGGCCGCCTCAGCCCACGATCCTGCTTAAGAGTAAGTGGGGCTGTTCTGCGTGCCGCCAGCCCTGCTCCTGCCCTCTCTGTTCTCTCTTAGCTCCTCTCTTCCAAGGTACTCAGGGCGTGCTGTGCGCTTCCTGCCCTGAGACCCCTGTGCTGGGGCGGGGGGCTCCCCGCCAGCCGCAGCCCGGGGGCCGGCCAGACAGACGAGAGGCCTGCAGACCCTTGCACGCACCCAAACCCCCTGCGTGAGGGGAGTAGGGACCTGGGAGAAGGGCACTGCTGCAGCAGCTCAGCTCAGTGACCCCCAGGGCTGCTCCCCGCGGGGGGCAGAGGGCTTCTTGCTTTCTCTGATGCACTCATGCCTGCAGGGACTCCTCCTTGGCCCCCTGCGCTGCTGTCTCCTGCCTTTGACCCTACTCCAGCTCTGCCACGGTGCCCTGGAAGGGAAGGGCAGACCATGGGCACACACCCAGGGCTCCCTTGAAGCCCCTCTCTACACCAGGCCACTCTCAGCCTCTCCCCCTGCAGCATGCGGGACCCCCTCAAGGTCCCAGACTGGCCCCCTCTCAGCTGGCAACCCCGAGCATATCAGGGGTCTCTACGGCAGGCTCTAACTGCATGAGACTGCGGTGCTCTGTGCTGCACGTACTAACCCTCCCCCTGCCTCGGGCGTTGGGCGCAGCGAGGCCAGGTAGGAGGCCGGAGCATCCGGCCCACAGGGCACGTCCCACATGCTGGGAGGGCGGGGAGAGCACAGGGGCTGATGCATGTAGCACGTTGCTTCCCGGACGGCAGTGGCACAGCGCTGGCTCGAGCAGAGGCTGACCCCAGCTCGGCTGGGCACGGGCAGGAGGGGGCCGGCTGCTCGGGGGTCCTAATGTCAGACCCTGCCCTGGGGCACGAGGGAGAATTGGGTCTGGGGTGCCTCGTCCTGCACCCCGGAGCCCGTCATGGGTGGCACGGGGCTCAGGAGGAGCCTGGGCGGGTGCAGGGTTGGAAGAGCTAGGCAGGGGGCTGGGGGTTGGGAGCAAGGGGCATGTGCAGAGTGTGGGGAGCTGGGCTTGGAGGGGGATTTTGGGGGACCCAGGCTTGCCCTGAAGTGCATGGGCAGAGCGGTGCCCCCCTGGCGCCTGGCCATAGCCCTGCCTGTCCCCTCAGCCCTGAGACTGGAGGGGCATCGCCTCAGCTCCCTCCACCCGGGCGAGGGGCTCCGGGTCCCTCTCGGGCACCCTCGCCCCACCACGGCCTCACTCGCGCTCCCCCTTCCAGAGCCCTCGTACGACCCCGTCAGCGAGGACGACGACGGCCTCTCTGCAGGGCTCAAGAGGCTGTGCCTGAAGAAGCCGGGCCCGCCACGGGGGCTGCGACTGGTGAAGCCGTCGGCCCGTGTGCCGGGCACCAAGGTGGGTGAGCGCCAGGCCGCCCGGGCAAAGGGGGACACGGCACCGGGCAGCGAGGTGACGCTTATCGACTTCGAGGAGGAGCTGCCCCCCCTGACGCCCTCACCCGGCAGGGAGCTGGGCGCCCCGTCCCTCGCCAGGCTGGCCATGGAGGCCTTCTCGCTGCTGGACAAGACGCCCCCACAGAGCCCCACGCGAGCGCTGCCCAGGCCGCTGCACCCCACGCCAGTGGTAGACTGGGATGCACGGCCCCTGCCGCCGCCTCCTGCTTACGACGACGTGGCTCAGGACGAAGACGACTTCGAGGTGTGCTCCATCAACAGCACCGAGGCCCTGAGCGGGCCGCGAGCCGCCCAGTACGGGCTGGCAGGGCCCCCCCGCGCCTGGGAAAGAGGTGAAACCAACTATGGCTTTGAGGGCGAGAATACAGCGGCGGCTGTGGAGAGGGGCTCGCTGCTGCTGGAGGATAACCTCTTCCTGCCCCCGAAGCCGGCCAAGCAGCCCAGCCCATCGCAGACCACGGAGATCTTCGAGGAGCTGCAGCAGGAGTGCATGAAGCGTCTGCACGTGCCCCCGGCGCCCGGCTCTCTAGCCTCCACACCCAGCCCTGGCGAGGACAAGCCACAAGTGCCACCCCGCGTGCCCATCCCGCCCCGGTTCCTGCGGCGCAACGAGCATGGGCGCTGGTCGGGGGAGCTGTCCCCAGCCTCGGGGGGCGAGGACGACCGCCCGCCGCAGCTGCCACCCCGCGACCCGCTGTCGCAGCCCGGCTCGCGGACGCCCAGCCCCATGGCGCTGACGGCAGGGTCCCCCCAGCCCCGGGGCTGCACCCTCTCCACCTCTCCCGGGAAGCCCATGCCCACCACGCAGAGCTTCGCCTTGGACCCCAAGTACGCCACCCCCAAGGTGATCCAGGCGCAGGGCAAGGAGGGGCTGCGGGGGCCCTGCATCCTGCCCATCGTGAAGGATGGCAAGAAGGTCAGCAGCACCCACTACTACCTGCTGCCCGAGCGCCCGTCCTACCTGGACAAGTTCGAAAAGTTCCTCAAGGTCGAGAGCCCCGAGGAGACCCCGGCTGCGGCCCCGGCTCTGGCTCCAGCTCCTGCCCGCGTGGTCACCACCGCCACCGTGCGGCCCATGGTGCAGCAGCCGGACAGCCGGGCCAACTTCTCCTCCAACAACAGCAACCGCTGCACCGTGCGCACCTCCTGCAGCCTCCAGAAGATCATCTATGACGGGCCTGACACCTTTCGGCCCTCCGACAAGATCCGCTTGGTGAGTCAGGCCGTGCGAGGGCGCTGGGGAGGAGGGATGTGGACCGGTCAGAGCAGAGCCACCCCCTAACCCAAGCCGCGAGGGGCTGGAAGACACCTGTCCCCTAGAGCCCCCAGGCTGCTGGAGCTGAATGGGGAGGCAGGGCTGTGAGACCCCCAGAGGGCCCCAGGCTGAGCCCCTTCCCTTGCCTGTGCCTCAGTTTCCCCTGCACCATGGGGTTTCTCACATGTGCCCTGGGGGCAGCCATGCAGAGCTACATGCCAGGCCTGACCAGTCCAGGTGCTTGTCTATACCAGTGCCAGCTCAGTGCCCCATCCTCCTTGACCCCGGAGCCGTGGGGAGCCACAGCCTGGGTGGGGGCAGACACACCCGCCAGGATCAGCTGGTGTGACGGCATTCCCGGGCAGTGGCTCACTGCAGCTCCATGACCTCCCCTCCCCTCAGTGGTGGCCTGGAGCCAAGCCCACAGGGCAGCCGCTGCCTCCGGGTGCCCTGGCAGCACTGGGAGAGCTGTGCCTGGAGCAGCTGCCCCACTGGGAGCCCTGGTGTAGACAGGCCCTACCTGTCTGGGAGCCCTGGTGTAGACAGGCCTGGCCATCCCCAGCTCTGCACTGGGTTCTGCCCGGGCACAGACCCCCACCCCTCCCTGGCTCCTTGCTTATGCGCAGGGCAGAGGGGGCAGGAATCAGCTCCGTTTCCCAGTGCGGGCAGAGCATGGCAAACAGGAGCCTGATGGAGGCCTGGAGCCGGATCCCCGCCAGCCCCAGCCCGCTGCCCCCCCGTCTGCCCCTTGTGCAGCAGCACTAGGCAGCAGTGCCCTGGGCTGCCAGGTCCAGGCTTGCGCCAGAGGCAACAGGCTTCCCCCATGGCAGCTGGGCTGTGACCTGGCGAGACCACGTCACAGTGATGTCGGGGGTCCCTGGCGCTCTGTGCCACGCTGAGCTGAGGGGCTGCCTGTGTCCTGGGCTTGCTGTGCTGTGGTCCAGGTGCTGAGAGCAGGGGCCGCAGGGCTGCCCAGACCCCGGGCACGTGCTGGACAGCTGCTGCTCATCCCCAGGCCTTTTCCTGGGGCAACTCATGTCCCAGTGCCGGGAACTGGCATCCCACCCCCACTGCCCAATCCTCCCTGAAGCCAGGTGGGAGGAACTGGCCGGGCAGCCCTGAGCCAGAGGCCAGGTGGGGAGCCGAGACCCCCTGCACCCGAGGGGGAGGTGGTGATGGAGCCCTGGCTGGGAGCAGAGAGGGGCTGAAATGAAATCCCCTGGCAGCACGGGGTTAAAGAGCAGGTGTTGGGGGAGAAGAGACAGCCCAGCCCCCTCCTTCCGCCCACCTTGAGTCATGGGATCCAGCTGGAAAGAAAGGGAAATTCCTGCCCCGGGTGGGGATGTTTCAGACCAGGCCCGGCTGGGTGATGGGTGCTCCCAGCACCTGGGTCCTTCTCCTCCGTCTCCCGTGGGCAGCCAAGGGGAATGTGTGCAGGGTCCTGGGGGGGCGCACACTGGAGGCTGGAGATCTCCAGCCCCCCAGGGGATGCCCACAAGGCTGGCATTGCAGGGGTTAATCCACCCTGTCTCCCAGAGGCTCTGGGCTTGCTGGGAGGCGGTTCCCAGCAAGCGCTGGCACCCAGCTCTTGCCCATCACCCTCCCAAGCAAGCCTGGCATGCCTTAGCCCTGGGTCACCCACCCAGCACTGGGGCTGTGGCCTCTCCAGGACCAGGAGTTGCCCACCTCTGAGCCCCCAGGCTATGCCCCGAGATCGAGGAGTCCACACTGCAGCCACCTCTGTGGCATAGCACAGCCGCTGCTGCGAGCTGGACCGAGGAGGGGTGGGACTCCCAGGCCCCTACCACACATTACCTATATCACGCAGTTCACCGGTCAGTCGCACAAGGAATGCAGACCGGCCCCACATGCAAAGTCAGTATGGCTGTCCAGCTACAAAGTCAGTGCTTGAAAATGTGCAACGCCTTTGTAGCTGGTTTCTATCCAGCTTTCATTCGAAGGTGTGGCAGGGCCGTCGGGGACTGCGCGGGGCGTGGGATCAGTGCCCCCTGCCCAGAGCGGGCAGTCCCCGCGCCCAAGGGGCTGGGATGTGGGCAGTCAGGAGGCCACTGACAGTGCTGGTTGGGGGCCCTGTTCTTCCATTGCTGCTTTCCCCCACGTGGAGGGGGGGATCCTACTCCTGTCCCTAGTAGGTACCAGGACCCGCAGCACCCCCTGCTGTCCCAGCTTGGGGTTGCAGCTGCTGGAGAGGCAGGGCAGGGCACAGCACCTGACGGCAGAGGAAGGAGGTTGTGGGTCCAGACTCCTGGGTTGCACCTGGGACACTGAGGCAGGAAAGCCTCTTCCCTGGCAGGTCCTGGGCCACCTGCCTGGTATTCACAGACCCGCCAGCCAAAAGGGCTGAGCCTTGCAGTCACTGCCTGTGCCCAGAGGCCGTGAGGGTAGGCACATTAGACACTGCCCCATCCATGCTTGCCTCAGTTTCCCTCCTCTCCTTATTATCCTCTCCCACCTGTCCCATGGTCCCACGCCAGGCTCTGAGCTCAGGTCCTGGTGAGCTGGACTAGGCATTTACGGGGTGCATCTGCCACAGGTCCAAGACACAGTGCACGGCGTGACGACCGAGGAGTGCCAGGCCGCCCTGCAGAGCCACGGCTGGAACGTCCAGCGCGCCATCCAGTACCTGAAGGTACCGTATCCTCCAGGGTAGCGGGCAGTGGTACTGGAGCCGTGGAGGGTATGGCTGGGGGTATGGCTCAGCTCCCTTGCAAGCTCATGCCCTTGGGCCCTGGGAATAGGGCTGGGAGGGTGCATCACACCGCTCCCGGCTGACTTGGGTACAACACACAGCCCCGTGCCAGCCCCCGCGTCTGCCTGTCATCGCCTCCCTGTTGGGTCCAGGCTGGGCTGGCATCACTCCTCCCTGCCGCTGCTCAGACACCAGCTGCAGAGCCCGGGCCTGCCATGGCTCGGATCCGTGCCCAAGACCCCAGTGCCATCCGCTGACAGCCCGGGCCCTGTCATTCACAGGTGGAGCAGCTCTTCTGCCTGGGGTTGAAGTCCCGAGTGGAGTGCCACAAGGTCCTGGAGATGTTCGACTGGAATCTGGAGCAGGCCAGCTCCCACCTGCTGGACCCCTACAGCACTGCCAGGCAGAAGTACGCAGCCCCCGGCCCCAGCCCCGCACCCCTGCACTGACTGCCCATGAGTGAGGGAGTCTCCGGCCCTGGCTCGATCCCACCCGCACCTCCATGTTGCACAGAAATGACAGGCAGCTGCTGCAACCCTGGGCTGCTTGGTGGCCTCTGGACACAGCCACAGCACAGGCCACAGAGACTGACTGCGTCTGTCTGTGTGTGGTGGTTGTGAGGGTCAAGCCAGCCCCTGCTCTGCTGGGCAGGGTGAATGCACCCCTGGTCACCTCTCGGGTTGGGGGTGGAAAGGGCAGAGCCTGGCTCTGTGGCAGGGTGCCGCGGGCATGGCCATTCTGTACAGCTCCTAGCACACCTGCCCACAGCATGGGCTGGGCTCAGAGGCATGAGACAGGAGCAAGCTGCCGGGGGCCTGATCCTGTGAGGCCCCATGGAGGGTGCTGTGCCTCAGGATCAGACCTGCATCTTACTCCCTGCTGACCCACTGTCCTTGCTTCGCAGGCGGTGACAGCGGCATGGGGAAGCCGAGGAGCCTGATGTGGAGCGGGCGCTGCCCGAGATGCAGTCACGGGGTTGTCTGCACCCCACCCCCTGCGGGACCCACTGCTGGACTCTGGATGGAGCCCCTGCCGGCGTGGGAGAGGGCCCCGGGGCAGGGCAGAGTGGAGCGAGGGCCGGGGCCAGGACTGCCGAGGCGCCCTCTGGGCCCCGCTGAGCTATGCCCTGAGCCCGAGGTGGAATTGCTTTTGTAAAGAGAAATGTAATTTTAATATATACATCTCTATATCTATATAAATATTCTATTGGAGAGGAGCAGTGCATGGTGTGGCTGGCTCTGTGCACGGATCCTTCCTCCCTTGGAGCCGGCCCCTGTCCCGAACATCGCGTGGCACCGGGCCCCTTCACCTTCCAGCCCCTCTGGGGAGCTCGGCCTAGCGAGGCTTGCTTGGGGGTAAGGGCCAGGTGTGGCCAAGCCAGCACCACTTTGACCAAGGGAAACCGTCGTGTCCTGTTCAGTGCCTGGCCTGCTCCCTTCCCGTCCTAGCCCAGGTGCATGGTTCCTGCCCCAGCAGCCTTACGGCTCCAGTCCCATCCTCCCTCAGCCCGGTGCTTGATCCACATTAACAGCCTCTCACCCAGGGGATGCAGCACCTCTGGGTACAGTCCAGGACTGGGATGAGGCCATCTCCCCAGTGTGGCTCCATCAGCACCTGTTCCCCTGCCTGGGGTCATGGGCGTTTGGCTGGGGTGCTCTTAGGGCACACAAGAAGCTGCCATGCCACATTGCTTTGTGGCACTGGCAGATGCTAGAGCTGCTGCCCGTCAGCCTCCTGGCCTGGGATCACAGGTGGGGGTCCTGCCACGCATTCAAATGAAAGCTGGATAGAAGCCAGCTATCAAGTTGTCACGTTTTCAAGCACCAACTTTGTAGCTGGACGGCCATTTGTATGACCTGATAATGATTTTGCACGTGCCGCTGGTCTACATTTATTGCATGATTGACCCATGAATTGCATTATATACTTAACACGTGGCAGGGACCTGGGAGAGCCAGGGTGTCTCCTCCAGTGTCCACCCTCTGTGGAAGCGGGGCCAGAGGGCAGAGAGCGTAGGCAGTGACCCCTCAATCCCTGCCCACAGCCCCCTTCAAGGGAGGCTGCACTATCCAAGCCAAGGTCTTACAAGCTTGTTCTAGCCCTCATGGCAGCACCCCCCTCGCCACTCCAGCCCCGGGGGTCCCCAAGGATACAACCAGGTCCTGGCACCAGCTGTTTGAAGGTGTACGGCAAGGCGGGGAAAGAAGAGGCTGCCTTATGCTTGGTGATCCACCTGCCTGGAAGCCGAAGGGAGAGTTTCCCAGGCAGGGGCTTCAGCTTTCCCTGCCCCCTCCCGGGTTGTGTGGAGCTGCCGGCTGCAAAGGGACTGAACCTGAGTGGGCAGCCAGGGCGACTGCCAGACTCGTGCTGCCCAGAGCGGCCGAGCCCAGAGGCCAAGCTGCAAGTGACCCCCAGGTCCGCAGGGTGCGACCTGGACAGAGCGCGGGGCTGGCACAAGACCCAGGATGGGGGACGGTGTGGTGAGGGCCGTGCGGGGAGCTCCCTCCCTGGGCACACTGGAGAAAGCCCCCCAAGGCGCGCTGGAGAGGATGGGCCTGCACTGGCTCCTGGGAGGTGGGAAGAAGGACCTGCTGGAGCCAGAGCCGTCTGGGAAGATCTCCGTGAGCCCCTAGACCTTCCCTGAGCTCCTCGGGCCACATCACAAGGACCCAGAAGCATCCCCCCAGGACCATGGGGGTGACGGCAGAGAGAGCAACGGGCCAGAGCTAGGTGAGCATGTGCCCCCGGGATGATGCTGGGTAGCCCAAAAGCTATGATTTCCCCCCAGGACTCCTGGGTTCGTTTCCTACCAGCCCTGGGCCAGTCTCCGTTTGGAAGGCATGCTTGGTACTGCCACCGGGGAGAGGGGGAGCAGAGTTGCCCTCCTGCCGCAGCTCAGCCTGAGCTCCTGGCTGGCTTGCGGGGAGCAGCTGCTCTTGCTGTGCTGGGCTCCCCCAGGTGCTTTTTCCCCCTCTGCAAGTCTCCAGCACGTCCCTGGGTCTGCCTGGCTGCTGTCCCATGCATGCACCAGCCTCACCATCTCCAGATGACTGTTGTCTCCCTGGTGCCGGCAGGGCTGGGACTGCACAAGGGTTGTGGCTCTGGGAAGTGGCTGCAGCTAGCAGTGCCCACGATCTCACAAGCCAGCGGGTCCCTGAGCTAACAGCACCAGCCGGGCAGAGGGAAGACCCCAGGGCGCCAGGCTGGATGAATCCTTGCTCTAGCTTATCAAGGAGCCGTGGGCCAGCCCCTGCCACTGAGCTGGTTTCTCGGCTGTGCAGGCGCTTTGACCTGACACCCCCAGGCCGGACCACCCTTGGTGACAGCCAGCGAGGGGCCTCCCGCACGCCTGGTTCTGCCGCAGCTCCGTCGCTGGCCCGTCGTGCGGCGCCGGGTAACCGCGCTGTGCCTCGAGTCTCGCACGAGGGCGGTGCTGCATCGCTCACCCTGGCACGGCCCCAGTGCCGCGGTGTTTGCAGAGCGCGTTGCGGTCCCCATCTGGGGACTCCTCCGGATTCCTGCTAATCTCTCTCCACTCCCTCCGTGTGAACCACCCTCTCTCCTTTACAATGGTCTTGCTATTCCACTCCTCTTCTACACATACCCTTTCCTCGGCTGCCTGTTAGCCATTCCTGATAACGTCTCTCTTATTTCATAGCCTTGCAGACTGGTTTTTAGCTCTGCTAGAAACCTGAACTCAGGTGTGGTCGTATTACTTCAGGTGCAGAAATGCCTGGCAGTGAAGTATCGGAGGCATTTTCAAGACACCAAAGAAAGCTTGATTTTTGCCTGGGGAATCTGAATAAGAGCCGTACATTTAAGTATAATGATTACGGGGCAGAATATCCAGCCTAGTTTGTTGTGGTTTGTTTTTAAATGTCATATATGAGCTAGCAAATGAGTGCACTTGCCAGTAGTTACCTTGGTTTCTGCTTTGATCTTAAGCTGCATAATATTAGCGCCAGCCCCCTAGCACAACAGCAAGGTTTCCAGTTTCTCCTGAACTGGAGAAAAATAGGCGTCGTGTTGGATGCCAGGATGCACCTCACCTACAACCCCCTTTCAAAACCCTAGGTCTGCCCGTACCCAAAGCCCCTAGACCAGACCGTGCGTCATGGGGCAGAGCAGATCAGTAAATTCCCTTTACGAGTGAAACTCCTGGCTGGACGGAGACCCAGCACCAGGGCTGGGCACCACCACAGAATAAGGCTCGTGTGGGCCCGACCGTGCTAAGAGCAAACTCCTCTTTCCCGTCGGCCTGGTGTGGAGAAAGCTTGGAAATAGAGAAAGTGTGGATGTGCATCCCTCCAAGGGCAGCTCGCTGCAAGCTGGGACCCCTCAGGGAAGGCCTGCTGAGGGGTCTGTGCAGCCAGGCGCAGCGTCCCAGGTGCTCTTGCTGGCCGCATCGCCCCGGTCCCATGCAGGAAGGGGTTATAGCCCCCAAAGGGGAGAGTCGCTGGGAGATAACATCACGTCCCAGCGTGACTCACGCAGGCCCCGGGGCCCCCACCGCCCACCCAGGTGCGGGTTGTGCAACCAGCTCCCCGAGCTTGGAGAGACTCCAAAAGGAGCAGGCGATGGGCTCAGGTGGGACGCCCAGAGCCAAGCACTGGCAGGTCCCTATGCCAGGCCTCAGACCCTCGCTGTGGCCACTTGGGCTCTCTGAAGCCTGAGATTTGCATCCTCATTAGACTCCAGGCCTCCGTCGTTATTAGACTCAATGTTCGCTTTCACGACAGAAGAATACTAGAGCCCTTCCTGGGTTGCAAAGAGCTCCGGGCAAGCGCAGCCGGGCGGGACGTTTCCCGCGCGCTGGATGCCTCCGAGTGTGTTTTGTGCAGATGTGTTGGCACATCTGCCAGTGCCGACACTGCATGGCCCCCTTCAAAGGGCCTTCCGGCTCCCTGGTTGAGAGCAACCGGGATAAGTCTCGGGGTGCAAGGCCTGTCGTCACCCCTTTCTTCCCTGTGCTAGGGTCTCATCTTGAGGGCTCTTGTGCGCATGTGTTTGGGGGGCTTGATTCTCCACCCCCGTTGACCAGCAAACCCTGCCTTGTTCAGCGTCCGTTCCCTCAGGGGATGAATGATCACACATCTGCATGCTGCTTTGCAAGCCAGGGCAAGCTACCAGGGCCTGCTCCTGGCCAGTGGCACATAACTCATATGTGGTAGAGGAGCACGGAGAGATCAGGACCCCCCCTTGTACCCAAGAGACAGCCCCACCGGCGAGGGCTCCCGGCCCCATGAGCCACGGCAGACAGTCCACTCTCCAGCCACGGGTGGGCACCGCGGTCTGCACTCGAGCTGCTCCAGGTTGTAGGTATGAGCATGTAAAGCACCAGAACTAAGACCTTTTTTTTTTTTTTTGTAAAAATCTAGTTGGTCTAATAAATATATTGCCTCTGCCAGGAGTCCTGGTTGCTTTTTTTACCTCTAGACCAATACAGCTACAACCTGGACACCCGATAACTACAACTTGGAGCACAGACATGCCATCCCAAGCATGGACCTGCATGGACCTGCCACCCCAAGCAAACCCTCCCCACCCTTGGCACCTGCATTTCTGGAGGCAAGGGGTTAATTATTCCTTTCTCCTCTTGGGAGGGTAAAATTAAACCAAACCTTTAAAGACCTAAAAGGCCGGTCAGCAAACTGTCACCTCCGGGATGTGGCGGGGGGCACGAGTCCCGGCGAGCGAAGGTTGTTTGCTTTGGGAGGCCAGAGATGTGCAGGGGACGCAGTGCTCCCTCCCCAGGGTGTTTGCAACACGGTGCTTACGGCTGGCGATGGGTAGCCAGGAGAGCAGGGGTGGAGGCAGGGGGCTATGCTCGGGTTTGTGGGCAAGCGCTCGGCTGACAAAACCCAGGGTACAGCGCTCGGTTGGGGACGGGGTGAGTGACAGCTGCAATAACCCCCATAGCTACCACTCATTCCTCCAGGTCGGGATCTGCCTGGCAAGAAGCCACACAAGCTAGAGCCAACTTTGCCGTGTTTGCATTGCGACGACAACAGCCCGTCTCCTTGCTTGGCCAGAATTGAAACTCTTCAGTTTTTGGCCAAGCAGATAGGAGCCTCTTTGGGTTTCCAAGCCCGGGCCTACAAAAATGCCTGGTGAAAAACCTCCATTGTCAGCTGCAAATTCATTCCCTGTCCAATTCGGTGGAGAAGGTTCAGCCAACCTGGGCTCTTCCGTGGTGTGGGGCAGCGGTGCCATGGCTGTGCTGGTGCCAGCTGGCTCTGACTATTGTATATACCTTATTGATTCACCCGCCGTGCGCTTGAAGGGCCACTATCAAGAGGACAAGCACCTTTTCTCTCTTGCTGCAGAGAGCGGGATCGGGACCCGTGGCTTGAAGGTGCAGCAAAGTGGGTTTAGACTGGCACTGTGTTTCCCGTGATCCAATGCTCCAAAGCCGGAGGGTCCCGGCTGGAGGGTCTTGCCCCTCTGCTCAGGGTCAGACCGACATCACGTTTGGGGTCAGGAAGGAGTTTTATCCCATGGACAAATTGGTATGGACTTGGGGGAAGGGGGTCCTTCCTCTGTAGTGGGGGCACAGCCTTTGCCTGGCATCTCTGGGGTGTATATTAACAACCCTTTACAGAAGCAGGACGCTGGCTGCTGTGGCCCCTCCCTTGCTTTCCCTGCGGCAGGCTCGGGGGTGAGGTCTGTGCTGTATTATGGTAGTTTTACAAAGAGGTGGGATGATGGATTTGTCTGGGCTGGTTTGCACAGGGCCGATCCTGCCCCGGGCAGGGGTTGGACTAGATGTCACCTCTGCAGGTCCCTCCCAGCCCCACTTCTCCAGGATGCTGTAGTCTTTGCTCTGGTACCTGATTCCCTTTAGACCCCAAGGGAAACCCTGTCCTCATGAGCCCATGTGGGGAAGGGCTTGCACCCCTTTGTGTGCGGGCACGTGAGATGCAACACTCTCTGCAGTGTATGACCCCCACTCCCCCAATCGCCCCCATCCCACCGGGGCAGTCACGAGCCCCCCAGAGTGTGCTAGAAGTGGCTTTTCAGTGACAGCCTCTATTTTTTTTTAATTATTATTATTATTTTGGCATTTCCCCCCCCTATTTCGGAGGCCAGCGTGCTTCTAGAGGTCAAGGCTGCTTTTTCCCGCAAGTAGCTTGCTGTGACCACGCCGTCTCCCGACTTGAATCGTAGCCACTGTTGAAGTGTCTGTGAGCTTTAGCTTTTGCTGGCACCACGGCCACATCTTTTGGGAAAGCAGGGGGAACTGTATTCCCTCACTCACAGGGGGAGAAGGCCTATATGGGGCACTTGGGCCTATATGGGTTAACTTAGGCAAGAGCTAAGTGCCCCATATAGCCCCCTTCCCTCCACTCCTCTGTCTCCCTTCCACCGTCCCTTTCGGCTCATGCTCTTTCCTCTCTTAGCTGTTGTAAGGAGCATGGCCAAGACGTCCTCCACCCCTTCTTTAAGCCCACGGGAGCTTCTGAATGAACATCAACCCATCAGTTCAGGTCTGTCCAGCGTGTCTTTCCACGTTGGGCTGCTTTGTCCTAAATCCAGCTCTGGGGGGGAGAGGGGTAGGGGGGCTGTGGCAGCATCGTCTACAAAAAGCAGCTATAAAGCCCCGTGCTTGCTGCCCTCTAAGACCCGTTGTGGTTTAGCAACAAGCCCACGTCAGCCGGGGTTGGGCTACAGGGGACAGCCGTCCTGGGGCAGAGCCGGATTTGCTGGCAGTGGTAATGAGCTGTTATCATCTGGAGCAAAGTGCAGATTTGCAGCATAAGCTGATCTTATTAAGTGACAAGCGCTCCGACGTCTATGGCTAGGAGCACACGTTGCATTTGTCCCCGGACACGTTGCGCCTGCATTTGTTCCAGGACATTTCGATTGCATTTCCACCCAAGAAATCTGTTGGGAGGGCCTGCTCCCGCACGACCGCCCATGCAACGCTGCATCCCCCGGGCCAATGTACAGGGGATCCCCGCGGGCTGGCACGGGGAAAGTGTAGCTGCAGGTGTAGCAGCGCTTGCTTTTAGCTGTAGTGGCCTCCTGCTTTGATTCCCCCAAGAAGTGCCTGTTGCACAACTTGAGACCATCCCAAGAGCTCAGAGCCCAGCGAAGCCTTGGCGGGGTAGTGGAAATCCAGGCTCCGATTCAGATGCCTGCTTGTCACGAGCCAAAACGAAGCGTTTTGGTCGTCCGAATCCGAGCACGAAGTGGCCCGCGTTCTGGCTCTTGCATACAGCTGTCCTACGTCGGTGATCTTTTTCCGATCCCTCCGTCCTTTACGGATTCAGATTGAGAGGCTGCCTTTTGAAAACCGAAATTTCCAGCCTGTCAAACCCACGGTGGAGTCCCCTGCGTGCCTGGTTTCTAACACAGATGCACTTGGCTGCAATGGTGACGAGATGCACAGGAGCACTTGTTTAAGGAATGACTTGCTAGCCGCTTTTGATGCCTTTTATTCCATTAGCTCACCCTGTGACACCAGGCGGTTCTCAAAACAGCAAGGAATTATTGAAGGGCAGAAAAGGGTTGGATGTAAGGCTTTTCTCAATGTTTTTAAGGAATATAATTGCCATAAAATCATTTGTTCTGGAATAATGATCCTGTAAAGAAGACAGCTGCCGCTGCTGCTTTGTGCTAGGTATTTTTGCATAGATGTTAGGGGCTGGAAGGGACCTCAAGATATCATCAGGTCCTACTCTTTACCATCAGGTCTTACCCTTTACTCCCAGAGATTCACTGTTTTAAAATGAAGATGTATTTTTACGCTGCCTTTAGCCTGAGAGAATGATTTTTTTTCTCTGAGCAAGTTCAAAATTGATTAACTTGTCCTTTGCAAAGATTTACCACTCATTAATATTGATCATGACTAGTGCTATGTACCACGTGGGCAGCAATTAGACTCCAGCTAGTCAACCGTAGAGGTTAGACTGATGTTATTCATTGTGGGGAGCAAAAAAAGCATAAAGAAATCACAAAAACTTTGCGTGATGAGTTCCTTGAGTGGCCTGAACACCTCCCCAGCGGTGTAATCCCTTCGGCACAGCCAAGGGCAGGACAAAGTCCCGTGCCTTTCTGTCAGACGTCCACATCCCAATTCTGCTCCCCTGTGTCCCCGGGTTTAGGTACCAGGGTGCCTGGTCCCATACACACAAGCATCTTGAAAACTGCCCAGCAGCAGAGCAGCACATGGCTGGGTGAAAAGACACAGCCTTTATTGTAGGTGCCCCCGTCCTCTGCTGGGCCATGGCTGCACCAGCTTTGATCCGGCTGGTACATGCACGGTGTAGAGCAGGAGGCAGAGCCGGGGTGGCTCGGCTCCTAGCATCTCTACCCACGTGGCTTGCACCCTTCCCCACTGGTGAAAACCCTAGCGCCGGGTTTACACCGCAGAGAGAAACCTGTTCTCGAGGGGCCGCTTTCATCCCTTATCCACACACAGTCCTAGCACACAACACAGGATGCTAAATTCTTCTCCAAAGACTTTATTGACAGAAAGTGATTTGATTTGATTTTTTGGACAGGGTAAATGTCATCTGACAAAGACCCCACTGATTCCCCCACCCTCCGCCAGCCTCCCAGGCTTTGAGAACTGGGATCAGTGGTGTGCTAGCATGCTCCGTGGAGATTTCCATCAAGATGCTCTAATCTCGAATCATTCGATGGCTGTTTTGTAAAGCAAGAAGGCTTGAGAGATCAGCGGCCAAAGGCATCTTTCCCCTTTGTCAGCGGGCCGCATCAATGCCACAAGATATGTGAATATGAGCAAAAGCATCGCGGTTTTCATCCCACACGCTGCTGCTCGTGACAAGTCAAGTAAGTGATGCAGGGACCCTTGTACTGCAGGATGTGTTACTGGAATCCTAATGAAGCAGAAACCCTTATCTAGGCTTGACAAACCGGTCACTTGGCCGGCCAAATATTGTCCATTGAGTGCTCAGTTGACTACATCTTTTTGACCGGTCAAAGATTATAGCAATTTTTACCAAAAAAAATGACATTGTTTTTGTAGTTTTCTTGACATAAATATGGTGTTGACACATTTCTGAATGGAAAAGGTGTGCTTTTTCTGTGCGTTATTTGGACCTATTGGCAATTTTTTTTTTTTTTAATTTTACAATTTTCAACTGGTATTTGACTGGTCAACTACCCAGCCCTGCCCTTACCTAGAGGCCCAGGAGCTCTGCATCCCTGCATGGTGGGAAGCCCGAGAGCTGTCCTGTGGGACAGGCTGGTTGGAGGCCTTCTTGGAAGAGCGTGCCCTTCCCAAGGAGAGGAACCGCGTTCTGCAGCTGCGAGGACCTGCCCACTTCTCAAATGCAGCAGGAGCCGACCCAGCTGGAGCGGGAACGAAGAGGGTTTGTAGCAGCAGAAGGGAACGCTTGCTAGGTAGTCTTTGACGGAGAAACTGAGGTCCCACGAGAAGAAGAAATGCATCATTGCTTTTTCACATGAATCCAAGGGACGTTTCAGAAAGACTGCGAAGAGCGTTCATCTCCACCAACGCTACCACGGTCCTGGAGTGAGACATACGCTCTTGAGTGAAATGTTTCATGGAGATTATTAGCAAAGTCGGGTCAAACAGATTCCACGTGCAATGGGTTGAGGAACAGCTGGCAACAGAGAGATGTTAGATGCGACCGAGGCCTTGAAGGATGGTTGGGTCCTGGCTTAGGTGAACTTTCTTGTTCTATGATCTGAAGGGAAGAAAAGACGACAGATGAGCACTTGCTGGTAAAGATATGTCAGTGGGTGCACTGGGGCTTATGAGAAGTAGGTGGCTCTGCAATAACAGGGCAGTTACTGGTTTGGTCCCCAGACCGTATAAAGTATTGCAAATGCCAGATAGACACCCCCTTTTTCAAATGGAGCCTCAGCCCGTTCGATCAGACGTGTGAAGAGGCCGGATCGCGATCAGCAAGGGACAGCAATGCAAGGAGACAAACCCAACTCATTCTCCCACCCCAAGAGATTAACCATGCCTATGCTGCGGCCACTGGGTCCGGGACACCCAGGAGGGCAGCGAGAGCCCTCTCTCAGGCCGGGAGCAAGGAGCAGGGAACAGCATGCAGAGATCACCCCTTCCCAGCACGTGCTCACTTCTTTTCCTTTTCTCCGAGCGGCTGCCCGACTCTTCTGAGGATGTTTCTGCTGGGTCTACGAGAGAACAAATAATGCTCTTTACTCTTATCTTGACCCCATGTTCTCCTGTTGTTACAGCTCATTGATTAGATGAGAAGGAAACCAGCAATTCCTGTGCCGCCCGGTACATTGCATCTGAACATGCCTCCATCCCACCCGCTGTCCCGTCTCCAGCACCATCACCCCCAGGAGACAGGCAACACTGAGAGCAGACCCTTGGGCACTAGCTTCCTCGGGGGGAAACTCCTCCCTGCAGTACTTGAGAGACGTGCAAAGGTGCAGCTCCCCGCTGCCCTACTTCAGGCTTTACAGCTGTCCTGAGTGCAAATGGCCCAGCAGGTGCTCAAGCATGGTTCAATGGGTTCTGCATGGACATGGATCCATGGGTCTCCAGATGCTCAAGCTTGGTTCAATGGGGTCTGCATGGACATGGATCCATGGGTCTCCAGATGCTCAAGCTTGGTTGAATGGGGTCTGCATGGACCTGTTGAGTCTGTTCCATCTACTAGACATGCCAGTGGATGTAAGCACCTGAGTGTGATCCTAATTTCACCCTGCTTGTGTCCCAGAAAAGTCAGGTGGGCCCTCGTCTTCCTCACTGCTTCACTGTGCGCCCACCTTAAGGGTCAGGTGACGGCGTGGTATGACAGTAGATGCCTCTGCAGATTTAGAGATGAGCACATGGGAACAGACTTGCACTTAGGCACCTGAGTCCAGTTGGATGCCCAAGAGAATTTCCCCCCATATATTCACTAGGCCAGGACAGAGCAAGGAAGGGGACCGCCTGGGTTTCTGTTCTCTCTTGCCACTGAGTGTTGTTCATAGATACATAGATGCTAGGGTCGGAAGGGACCTCAATAGATCATCAAGTCCGACCCCCTGCATAAGCAGGAAAGAGTGCTGGGTCTAGATGACCCCATGTTCAGTGGGCCATAGACAGATACTTTAAACTTTCACACCCATTTCCTAGGAGAACAGCACGTTATGCTGGCTGGGAGCATGGTATTCCTTGTTCCCCAGTCCGGAGCCATAGGAACTCACTGAGATTTGAAGGCCTGTATCCATCACAGCCGATCTTTGGTCTTTTCTGCCCATACAGAGCGCAGAACGGGGGGCTTCCCGTCTGGTTGCAGCACCAGTCCTGCAGCTTTAATTCTTGATCTAGGGAGGAAAGTGAGGGCATTACAGGGGGAGCAGTGATCCCCAAATGATGGGGGCTGGGAGACCCAGTGCCCCTGGGACAAAACAGAAAGTCTGCCATGGGTGTCACCTGGGGTCCAACACAGCTCCCCTCTCTACGGAGACAAAGGGCATACAGAAACCAGAAGGGGTGCCAAGCCTTGCTCAAGAGGGTCTGCCCTGCCATCCAGGTCCACCCAATTTCAGCCACATCTGCCCATGCCTTCAAGGGATCCCGAGTCCTGGTAAATCCAAGCCCCGCTTACAAACATGTAAGATCCCAGGGGCTAACTCCATGCTTCAGAGCAATTTACTTGCTCACGTCAAACCCCTTGAATATACAAATGAGGTCAGCTCCAGCCCCTGGAAACACCGCTGGGCCCTGTCCTGTGCCACGCACTGGCCACGTCTGCAGTTGCTAACATGAGGCGCCGAACTGAGATGGACCCTCAAAGTCACCACGGCTAGAGAGAGTCAGATCCCCTCACCTCCCCTGAAAAGCACAGAGGAGCTGAGTAAGGGCCAGCCACATGGCGCCGAGGGCATGCGGGCAGAGCGCTGGACTCGGGGCATGTCTACAGCAGCGCTTGCAATGCAGTACAGGGATGCCTGAGCTAGTAGCCACGATGATATGGAGTTCAGCAATGGCTCATTTGCCTGGCCAAGAAGTCCGTTCAGAGCATCATACTGCTGCAGCTGGACTAGCCTATGCAGAGATGCGCATGTCTCAGAGGTTATGGGCTCCACTCCTATCTCTGTCACTCACCTGATTCTGCACTCTGTGCCTCAGTTTCCCACCCCCCCACCCCGTAAAATGGGAGCAATAAGCCAGACTTCCTTTGCAAAACATTGAGAGCAGCTGATGGAAAGCAACAGGATGAACCACACGAGAGAAGACCATGCCTACCACGAAATGGCGAAGCTTGTCTCGAGTACTTCCAGTATTTCTCCTGCCGGCCGTCGATGAGCTTGTTCTGCTTGCTGTACAGGCATCGCACCCCAGCGCCGTACTGGTTGGGAGAGGCTGTATACAGCATGGTCACCTGCGCATCCAGCCAACCTGCAACACCCCGCTGGTTAGACGACAGCTTTCCTACTCCTTTGATGTGGTGCGGGAGGGGGGTTACCCCAGAGCCAGGCAGCTCCGGGGACGGCCTGAATCACGGCACTTTAAGGCATAAACTAGGCATGCTTGTAAAAGCACTTGGAGGGTGATGCACTGATAGCATCTTCCCGCGAAGGTGCCACAAAACCCCAGCTCGGGCAGGGTTTGGGGCCTAAGCAGGTAATGGGATTTCTGTACGAGCAAGCACGGAGCCTGGGGTTAGCACTGACAAGGGAGAGAAAACCCCGGGAAAAACGCTGTCAGCATCCCGCACCTCCTTTGCTGCGTCTGAAGCGGCCGTCCGACTCTCCCTGCTGCAGAGAGCAGGGGCACGGCGGCAGGTCCCTGTTCCACGTGCCCGGCTCCTGCTGCTTGCTAGCCCAGCTGAGGCACCGCACCCGGTAGTTCGCACGCACGCGGCTATCCAGTTTGTAGATCCGCAGCCCTCGCAGGTCTGGGAGGGGAGGAAAGCAGTCGTAAGACACTGTCCTCCAGTGAACTGAGCAGGGACGTTTTAATGGACTAAGTTTGTGGGTGAAGTGGTACAATTTGGGGCAAGATTTACCAGCAGGAAGAATAAATACGGGGTGAGATTTTCCAAAATCAAATGGTACTGTGTGCCTTTGTGCCTTTCACGGTCTCCTCTGGATGTCTGTAGGTCAATGGATTATGGAAGGGGACCACTGGGATCATCTCATCCCATCTCCTGGCCGTGGGACTGAACTAGAGCATCTAACGTCAACTTAGAAACCACCAGCAATGGCAAATCCATCAAAGCCCTTGCTCGGCGGCTCCTATGATTAACTAACCCTCCCTGTTACAAGTCTGCACCTTTTGCCCCAGTCTCAATTTATCCAGCTCTGACTTCCAGCCTCTGGGACTGGCTGTACCTTTGCCCACTGGACTGGAGAGCCCAGTGTGGTCAAAATTCCCATTTCCTCTGTAGGGTTCACGTCATCCTTTTCCTCCTCTTGGATTAGCTAAAAGACTGAGCTGCGACTGGCTGCAAGGCTCCTACCTGTGCTGTAGCCTCTGAACTGGTCGGGCCGATATTTAGCAGCTGGAGGTCTCTGAGTCAGGTTGTCATTTTGGTAAAATCCATCCCCGCTGCATGAGAGAGAGAGAGAGAGAGAGCTTCAACTCAGGGCCCCAGCAAGAGCAGGCTCCTCTATACCAACACCATGCATTTCTCTAACCTCCCTCAAACAATCCAGCTGGTGCAATAAAGTCTGGCCACCCCCGGGACACCCTCCATGGCAAGAAAGGATTCAAGCCAACATGAACGGTGTGGGTAATGCAACACTTGGACAAGTCAAGGCTCATGTCCGTGTCATTATGGAGCCGTGTCCGGCAGAAGTGGTAAAAACACAGCACCTGGAGTAGCCGATCAGGACATTCGTAGCTGGACGTCTGGTGTAATCCCACTGCATGCTGCCGTCTTGGTAGAGGATCAGGACGTAGGACTTGACTCCATCGGTGGTGAGGACAGCCTGGTACGTGTTCGTCTAGAGGAAGACACAGCGGTCAGGGAGGCAGGCAGCAAGACGGCGTCGCCACCCGGAAGGGCACAGCGATGGCACCGATTGCAATTCAATGAGAGGCGAGGAACAGAGACCAACCGTGGTGCTAACGAGGCCCTCTGGTCTCTATTGTGAAAATCATGTGGGGGAATCCATGCATTTCGGGGGGGGGGCTAGCAACAGAGAGGGGTCCCCAAGAAGACAAGTGTAATCCTCCGCAAAGGAAACTAAAGCACATGCATGGAAAGCTAAGGATCGTTATAGAAAAAACACATTGATATTTTTTTCACTTTTGGCAAATAAAAGTGATATTTTATACCAAAAAAGGGCTCTGGGGTTATGTTATAGTAAAAACATAAGAACATAAGCAATGTCATACTGGGTCACACCAATGGTCCATCTAGCCCAATATCCTGTCTCCACCAGTGGCAGAAGTGGATGCTATACATGGAGAGCATCGAACTGGGTACCTCTGAAGTGATCTGTCCCCTATTCAGTTCCCCCCCCCAGCCTCAGCCATTTATTGATGGCCCATTTTCATTAGTGCAAATCTGTGTTTCTGATAGCATCCGATGAATTGAGCTCGTGGGAGCTTATGCATCTCTGCTTCAGTTTGTCCTCAAGGTGCCTCTCCACCCTGCCTTCCAGCAAACAGGAAGTTTCGGTAACACGTCCAAAAAAACCCCCAATCTTTAAAAGAAAAAACCTCCAAAGAATTTAAAACACACCTGAAAAGGGCTCTATTCCAAACCCCTGGGCATGAAAACTTACACTTTTGGATTTTTTTTCATAAAAGCATTGGAGATGGGGGTCAGTCCCCTCTCTGCGCGGACAGATTTCACTGCTTAGGGAGCGACAGTCGTCTCAATGCCAAGGGGCTGTGTGTGTTACCCACAGCCCCCCTGAAGCCCCGTTTCACCAAAGTTTTTATCCCAGTTTTCTGCAGAAGGGTGAGCGTCACTTGAACTCAGTGGATCCAAAATGAATACGGGGACCCACGTGACCATTGCTGCAGGGCACTTGCTGGTGTCTTCTGCAGCCACGACTGTCCTTGAATACCCATTGAAAGTGCTTCCCTCACCTCCTAGGCTCTCCCCAGCTGTCAATTCACAGCTTGGGAACTGAGGTGCAGAGAGCCAACAACTTGCTGGAAGTCACAGAGCTGGGAATTGGCCCCTAGACCCCCCAATACCAGCGAGCGCCCTCCCCACAGGACCCTGTGTCCACTCTCAAAGTCCCCAAAATGTGGGCTGAAGCCAATGCAAAAGCCCCGGCACCCACGTTTCCTATAACGCAGACACAATGCAACAGGAGAGGCATGAGGATGGTGGTGAAGAGGGGCGACAGCTTCCTGACATGGTGCCGCGTACCTTGGTGACATCCCTCCACGCGGGGTAGGCAGGAGCCTTCACCCAGGTGATCTTCAGAGTCCACACGGCCGAGTACGACTTCCCCACGTACCGCCGGATCCTCGCTTCCACGTCTTGAATGAATGGAGGCTTGGCAGAGTTCAGGGTCATGAATTCCTGTGGGTTGCATACGTGCACGTGGTTATACATCCCCGTGGGAACACAGGAGAGAGGCGGCACTGGGGCACAGGAAGGTATGAAAGCAGACTGGGAGCTCTTGCCCTGTGCCAAAGCCTCTATTTTAGGGATCCCTAAGAGCATAAATGAGACTTTCTGCACTGCGGTGACCGTCCCCCTAAGTTAGGGCATACTCAGATGTATGGGACCAGCAGGAACGGCTCAAAAGCCCAGCAGGTCTAACAAGCCCGGCTTCCCAGTTACACCCACTGCAGGGTGGATGGAGAAGGGATCAACCGAACAAAGCTGTCACGAGTTCAACTTTGCCAGCTTCATGGGACAGAGTGCCAGACCCGTGCAGGGGGTTTGGCCGGGCTGGCTATAAGGTCAGCGTTAGTGTTACCATCCATAAAAACAAACCTGGTAAAAGGTGGTGCCGACGCCTCTGGAGAAATCAGCATTATCCCAAAACACAGCTACCATCGGGACTGTTTCACGGCCATTAAACCCTTCAGGCGGTGGGTTGGGATATGGGAAAACATCGTTGTCTGAGGCTGGGAAAATTATTTGCCCGTTGTCTGTAAACTAAAAGTTAATTCCTTGGGTTAAAATCTTCATACGCTAGGAAGAGTCTCTGCTGCCAAAGGAGGCTTAGTTCGTGGCCCTGACCCCTCAAGTGCAATGCACTTTGGAGTCAAGTGTGTACGTGCCCTTGAGCATCATGGGGCCGCGCTGAGAAGCCCAACCACGGACTTCACACAGAGCCAACGGCGGCCCCTGCTACATCTTAAGACAAGAAAACAGTTCTGAAGGAAGCCTTAAATTATAAAAGGGTCATAACCTTAACTAAAGCCCACTAAAACTCTTCCAAATCAGACAGGATGCCAGATCCTAGGAAATATGCCCCAAAGCTGGGCTGTCCCTTGTTCCTATGGTCAGCAACTGTGTCACGGGGAGACTGCAGACTTTTCTGATGCTTCACATCCACGAGCCAGCCTTAGAGAAACTCCAAGGAAAAGCTAATTAAATGACTTTGAATCCTCTAAATGAATCCGTTGTCAAAAATAAAGCAAATAAATCAAAAGCACTTAAACTCTGAAAACTCCAGTCTTTCTACACCGAGGTACTTTCCAAGAGACAAGGCAATGCAGCCAACGAAACGAGACTCACGTAGAGAGCATCGCGTAGTGTTTTCCCAAACGGAAATCCGACCGCGGGTTTGAAGAGCCGGGAGTTAAAATCCACTCTCCTTTCCACGTACTCTTTATCCTTTGCCTTTGCTCCATACGGATACAGGGGCACTGCTGCTACAGAAACACAATGGTGAGAGAGACCGAGCCTTAATCAAAAGAGTTTCAGGTTGATTCATAAAACATCAAGGTTGGCTACATTTAAGGCAGTCACTAGACGGACGAAGCCGAGCCGGTGACAAGAGAAGTGAATAAAGCATCCTCGAAGCACGGCATCCGAGGAGGCGTTATCAGGGGACCGCAGCAGAGCGGAGCGCGGTGGAGGTCCCGTTGTGTTGCCCCGCTCTAGATGACTTACGTGTGGTCGGCTGGCCCCTAGCATCTGCAACAGACTCTCCAGCCCCGGCCGAGGCCAGCGCTGTTCCTTCCTGGGCAAATCCTGCACCGGTATCATCCTCACGCGCTGCCGATAAAAGCAAAGAGCTCATTCATGACATTGCAGTGACGGGAGTGGTAGGGCGGGGGGTGGATGACCCTACACCCTCATCATTTCTCTAAAAAGCCCAATTTGTCTCGCTAAGCCTCCAGGTCTCTCCCTATGCCTGTACAAATCAGTTCCAGGCACAAGTGCTGTCATCTGGACGGTCAACTACCTGGTGCATGGCCAGGCAACTAGCAGCCTCGGTTATACGCTGGATTCATTTGTGCCGGCAGCACAAAGCGAGGCTAGGTTGAGAATCAGGCTCTAGGTGTATTTAGTGATAACTAATTATCTTCTGGTCCTGCTTGTGTTGACAAGGAACCGCTTGGTTTGGGCATCTCAGAGTCATAGAAAATGAGGGTGTGAAGGGACCTCGGGAGGTCACATCTAGTCCAACCCCCTGCTTCAAGCAGGACCAGCCCCAACTCCATCATCCCATAGAAATTCAAGTTGGAAGGGACCCCCGGAGGTCACATCTAGTCCAACCTCTGCTCCAAGCAGGACCAGCCCCAACTACAGCATCCCAGCCATAGACTTGTCTACCCAGGTCTTCAACACCTCCAAGGATGGAGATTGCACCACCTCTCTGGGTAACCTGTCCCAGTGCTTCACCACCCTCCTCGGGAGAAAGTTTCTCCTAATATCCAACCTCAACTTCCCTTGCTGCAACTTGAGCCCATTGCTCTTTCTGTCATCTGCCCCCACTGAGACCAGTCCAGCTCCATCCTCTTTGCAACCCCCCAGCAGGGAGGTGTAGGCTGCTATTAATTAGCAGTCGAAGGCTGCTCTCTCCCTTAGCAGAGTAGGTGTCAAGCACCATAAAAATACAGAGAAGAGCAGACATCCCAAAAGCCCTTCCTTAAGTGCATATGCAATTAAAAGTCCAGACTTTTGTGCATGAAGTAACCCTTCATTACAGGTCTCCGGGGCAAAGGACGGACCCCCAGTGTTGCTTACAATGCAGCCACCACCACACCCCGCACCTTTCCTCTAGTCCTCACTCAGTCCCCATCACCCCTGTCTTGGGAAAACCAAGGAGAACATGGCTGCCTTCCAGCCAGCCCTAAAAATAAGCAAAACCTGGGTGCAAGGGAACCATGGCGTGCTGTCGTGCACATGTCGCCGGTGATGCCAGCAGCTGGGACCACGCGGAGGAAGCGTTCCTAGGAAAAGCCCGTGTCTTCCTCGGCAGGAGACCGACAACCCGCGTGGGACATACCTTGTGTGACCGAGAGAGGGAACGGCGTCGTAGCCAGGCCTTCCCGAGCTGCCACCGCCGACACGTGCGAGACCGCGGCTGAATCCCCATTAGCCTGGAGCGCCGGTGGCATCTTTCCACTCTTCGAAATCAGGGCGGGAGAGCCGAACTGGCTGCCAGATGGACTACTGGAGACGGATGGAAGCGCTGTAACTCGGGGCATGCCATTACCACCCTCCAGCCCTGGTAACCCAACCGGGCTGCCGGATTCACTGGCGGCAGAACTGGAGGATACAGATGTTTCTCCGAGAAGCCCAGATGTGTCTGGTCCAGTCTGCCCCGCAGAGGGAAGCTGCAGGGGGGATGGGGTGCTAGAAAGCAAACCGGTGGAGGAAGATCCCGGCTCTGCAGTCTGTGGGGCCTCGGCAGGAGTTTTGCTGGCCGAGGCCAAGGCCGAGGAGGACGCTTCTGATGATACGTGGACTCCCGTCGCTGGCCCATCTCCGGACAATGGAGAGACCGCCCCGGCTGCGGACAAGACCCCTGTTTCTCCCGCTGGAGCATTTGCTGGACCTGTTTCGCTCTGGGAGTCAGCAATGGATCCCGCGTTCCCCTTGTCTGCGGCCGACACAGGCCCTGCGCTGTCCCCTCTCCCTTCTGTAGCCGCAGGAGAGAGCGGTGCCTCGCCATCCGACAGGAGAGGAGCAGAATTGACGGGGCTGAAGCCTCCAAGAGAGGAGGACCCTTCCCTTTCGGCCTCCGAAGCAGGGGAGGCCACGACGGTTTCCCCAGGGATGTTGGAAGCAGACTTGAGCGCTTCCTTTTTAGCTGGGACTGGAGCACCAGACCCGCCAGCCGCCACCGTGCCTGTATTTTGGGTCCCTGGCCCCGAGAGCTGGGTGAGTGTTTCACTGGAAGAGACAAGAGCGGACGGGGACCCTGCTCCTGATGGCACGAGAACCCCTGCGGCCGCCCCGTCGTCCAGAGAGGACGGAGGGGAAGGTCCAGCGTTAGCCAAGGTCCCCGTGTGTCCCATTTGCAGCTCTGCTGTGCTTGGCAGGTTCAGCTCTGCGTCCGAGGAGGAAGAAGGATTTGGGGCATCGTGGCTCGTGGATGTCGCAGCTTCCTTAGTATCTGCGGAGGTCTCCCCTCCCGTCTGGGACAGCGACGGCGCTCCGCTGCCAAGGGCTCTGGGCGGCTGTGCTCCCTGAGGTGCTTCTGCTGCCGCGCTGGGAGCCTGGGACTCCACGGCAGAAGGGGAAAAGGGGGTTTCCTTAGCACTTGCAAGGCCAGAGCTTGCTGCCTCCTCTGTGCCTGCATCTGCCTGGGTGACTGCAGCCGGTCGGGTGGAGGTAGGAGCATTAGAGAACCCATTAGGGGAAGATGCTACGTTACTGGGCAAGCCGAAGGGCTCCACGCCTGCATCGGACCGCAATGTCGCTCCACTGCCAAGGGCTCCGGAGAGCTGCGGCCCCCGAGAAGTTTCCCCACCTGCAAGGCCAGAGCTCGCCACCGCCTCTGTGCCCTCCTTAGTTATCAATGCTACAACTGTCTCTGCAACCCCCGATGGCTGGGAAGAGCCAGAAGCGCTGGAGAACCCAGTCCCTGAAGCTGATGGCTCAGCAAGGACATTGCTAGGAAATGCCAGGGAAGACGGGGACCCCTCTCCTGTCGCTGCCCCATCCTCCAGAGATGAAGAGAGGGAAGTACCCGAGTGAGCTGGGGTTCCCATTTGTCCAGCCGGCCGCTCTGATGAATCTTCTGCACTGGTCTCTGTGGCGTCCGCTGGACTCCTAGCTGCATTTGAGGGCAAGAGATCGGTTTGACTCTGGGTGTCGCTGACAGACACGGGGGCTTCCTCACTTCCTGCAGATGTCATGCCAGAGGTCTCTGTGCCTGTGCCAGGCAGCGATGGGAACCCAGTTTGGGGAACTCCTATGTTTTTAATCCCTGAAGCTGATGGCTCAGTGAGGACATCACTGGGAGAGGCCGGGGCAGAGGCTTCACCCCCCAGAGAGGACCCAAAGGAAGTTGTAGTGCCAGCTGAGGTGCCTGCTTCTCCCGTGCTTGCTGGACCCAGCGCTGTGCCCAAGGCAGAGTCATCCGCTGCACTTGGAGTACCTGCGCTGGATATTCCCGCTCCCCTGTTTGCTGTCGCTGCTGTGCTAGCAGAGCCCCAGGCCTCCTCCGCAGCTGCAGGGCCCAAAACAGTCTCGTGCTGGGAAAAATCGGCACCGCTAGAAACTGCTCGAGGGGTGACTCCTGCCTCTGAAACAGAGGATGCAGCCAGGGCATCGCGAGGAGAAGCAGAGGCAGCTGGGGACACGTCTTCGGAGCGGGCTTGTGTGGCCATCACTGCCCCATCCCCTAAGGATGATGGGAGAGAAGGATCCAAGCCAGCCGAGGTTGCTGCTCCTGCCACCAGCAGCTCCGACGCATTTCCTGCACTGGTCTCCGCTGGGCTTCGTGCTGCATTTGAGGGTGAGAGGCTGGTTGGACTCTGGGTGTCAGTGTTGGAGGTGGTGGCTTCCTTGTTTCCAGAGGTCTCCACGCCTGCATCGGGCAGCAACGTCACTCCCCCAAGGGCTCCGGAGAGCCGTCCTCCCTGAGGAGTCGCAGCTGCTGCAAGGCCAGAGTTTGCCACCGCCTCTGTGCCCTCTTTGATCGATGCTACATCGGCCTCAGTGACTGCAGATGGCTGCAAGGAGCCAGGAGCACTCGAAAACCCAGTCCCTGAAGTTGACAGCTCAGCGAGGACATTGCTGGGAGATGCTGGGAATCCCTCCCCTGGCACTGCCCCATCCCCTGGAGATGAAGGGGGGGAAGTTTCAGAGGCAGCTGAGGCTCCTGTATCTCCTGGTCCCGTCTCTGCTGGACCCACCGCTGTGTTTGAGAGCAAGGGACTGGCTTCCCATTGGGTCTCCACACTGGGTGTGGCGGTTCCCTCGCTTCCTGTCGATGCTGAACGAGTGGGTTCAGGGCCGGTGCCGGCCGGCGCGGCTTCTACTTCGCTCTCAGGTGCTCCAGAAGCATTGGTTGAAGCAGACGGCTCTGCCTCCATGGCTGAGGAGGGAAGTGGGGTTTCCTCTCCACCGGCACGGCCGGCACTTGGGGAGTCCTCCTTCTCCCCTGCAGCTGCAGGTGTGATCGCGGTGGGAGAGGGTTGGGAAGGACCAGGAGCGTGGGAGGATCCAACTGGGGAGGCTCCTGTCCCTGCAGGCTCTGCAAGTGGCATCTCAGCGGGGGCACGGCTGGGAGACAGGGACACGTCTCCTGATGCCGTGGGTGCCCCTGTCACTGCCCCAACCCCTCCGGATGCAGGGAGGGAAGTTTCAGAGGCCGCCGTGGCTCCTGCTCCTCCTGTCGGCAGCTCCGACGCAGCCACTTCTGCTGGACTCACCGCTGGGCCCGAGGGCGAGGGGCTGGTTTGACCCTGGGTGTCCGTGATGGATGCAGTGGCCTCCTCGTTCCCTGCAAAGGCCAAGCTGGAGGTCTCCACACCGGTATTGGGCAGACTGCCACGGGCTCCGGAGAGCCATGCTTCCTGAGTTTCAGTAGCTGCAAGGCCAGAGCTCATGGCCACCTCCGCGCCCTCCTTAGTTATACGCACTACATCTGCCTTGGCATCTGGAGTTGGCTGGGGGGACCCAGGAGCTGGGGAGACGCCTGCATCTTCAGCCTCTGAAAAGGACGACTCGGTGGGGGCTTCACTGGGAGACGTGGGGCCAGAGTTTTCTCCTTCTGGGGCATGAATCGCTTCCCCATCCTCCAGTGGAGACCGGAGGGACGTTCCAGCATTGGCCCAGGCCCCTGGCAAGGGCTGTGCGGTGCTATCTGGACTCAGCTCCGCATCCAGGGACACAGGATGGGTTTCGCTCTGGGGACTGCTGTCTCCAACAGTCCCTTCGCTGGCTGCGGACGCCAAGCTATCAGCATCCCCTCTGCCTTGGATAGCTGCTAGTCCTGAATGCATCTTGCTGTCCGAAGGGGGTTGGCTGGGTCCGGGTGTGCTAGAGGAAGCCTGTGGATAGAGCCCTTCTTCAGCATCAGCAGGTCCTGCTGGCACGGCATCGTCCTCCCCAGCACCAAAGGCAACGGTGGACATTTCCTCCGTGTTGTCTGATGTTCCTAGGACTGTCCTGCTCCCCGATGATGGCTGTGGGGGTTCAGGAGCTGTGGCCTTTGGGGCATCATTTGTGCCGTCCATCTCTGAAGCTCCTTCCGAGCCCTCAGCTTCATCAGGAGAGGTGGCGGTAGACGGGGTAGTTTCCCCCGAGGGTTCACGCACTCCCGTCACTGCCTCTGCCTGTAGAGATGACCACAAAGAGCTTTCCATGTCGCCCAGGTCTTCTGTGCTCCACAAAAGCGACTCCGTAGCCTTTCCTGCGCTGGTGTCTGGGCTCCAGGTAAAGGCATCTACTTCATTTTGGCCATCGGCATTGGAGACCGCCGTCTCTTCCTGTGCTCCCACAGCTGAATTGGTCATTCCCAGGCCTGCATCCGTGGGCAGGGGTACTGCCCTGCTGAGAGCTCCAGCACGAGTCGTCCCCTCCACCGCTGCCCCCATCAGCTCTGTCTCCGCGGCGGATGGAGAAAGGGGCGCTTTGCTGGCAGCGGAGATCAGTTCTTCTTCTGTTCCCTCCCGCGGGACAGGTGCTACGAAAACTTTATCGAGGCCTACAAAGCGAGAAGCAGCAGCAGGGACACTGGAGGATGCATCCGGCTCCACCTTGGAGGAGAAAGAGGATATCTGTCCAGGGAAAGGGAAAGCAGTGGCGGCTGCTTCTTCTGCATCTGGCGTTGTGGTAGTCAGCCCGTTGTCCAGAGAGGAGCGCGAAGAATTTGTCGTGCGCGGTAATGTTTTGGCTTCGGCTATAGACGGCTCTGCTGTGACACCGGGGCTTGGCCCTGAGCCCGAAGAGTCTTCTCCCCCATCACCACGCGTGGTGATGTCGTGCTCAAATACAGCCGGCAGCCAGCTGACGGTGTGGGCCTCCAGGAGCTGCAAGTGTGTCGGCACCCTGGTTATCTCAATATTCGCCTCCCCATAGGAAAACCCAGGAGGAAATGGCGTTGGGCTATTGCCGGCGTCAGCAGAGGTGGCAGCTCTGTCTGCAGTTTCTAGCTTGACCCCTTGGAGCACATCGCTCTCTGCTGCAAAAGGCTTGGGCTCGTCGGTGCCAAGTGTCTCGTCCTGGGTCAGCTGCCCTTCCGTGGTGGCGGGCACGGCGAAGGCGGTCCCCAGCTCTGCACAGGATGGAGAAAAATGCAGCAAGGCATTAGTCACATTAGGGAGCTGCTTGCTGTCAAAATTCACCCCCTTGGATGAGTTATCCATAGACTTTCCATGCAGAGGTTGCTACCCAACAGGGTCGTTTGCAAATTAGAAAGCAATCTGGACTGGCTTTGCTGCTAATGGGATTTCAGGTGACTGTCCCAGTGTTTTGTCCATGTTTCTCTTGCATAGAAGAGATAGGGCACACCCTCCCCCAACTCTCTGCCTGGTCTCACCCCTGGGTGCATATTACAGGAGCCCGAGGGATGCTGTATCCCAAGGGACCGTACACCAGTTGGGAAAACCCAGAGAGTAGTGTGTAACGATGACTCCACCACAGGGCTGCAACAAGGCTGGCTTTATATATATATATTTATATATATATCTATATATTTCATGTTCCAGATCAAATCAGTTCGGAATCACGTCGATTGAGCAGACCTCAATCGCTCCAAAAACCATATCGATTGAGCAGGCAGAACTCAGTCATTCTCCTCCATCCCAGACCTCTCACCCTGAGATTTCAGATACTTCCAGATCCATGAGCAGGCATCCTACATGCAGGCCCAAGCCCAGAGGTTTGGGGTTTGGATGCCCCCAGATACTACAGGAAAGCATCCTCCATCCCAGACTCTTAGGTGCAGGACTTCAGATATTCCCTACACCCGATCTTAACCCACATCAAGAGGCTGAGAAGCAGGCTGAAGAGCTGGCTGGGCCAGTTCTACACTGATTTCTGGTTCCCTCCGCACCGGAGGATCCCAGCAGGGCAGCTGTGGCCAAGTCCTCCCCTGAGCTAAGTCAAAGGGAGTAAAAGGTGGAGGAAAGCTGTCCTGGGGGATTTGTGATCCCTGCAAGAGTCTGTATGTCGTGCTCTGAACTTCTGGTTGACTTTAGTGTCGATTCGGGGGCAGGGGAACAGGGAGATGATGTTACAGGACCTGAGGCCTCCACTCATTCACAGTCTTGACATCCTGCAGCAGTTCATCCAGGACTGCGGTCCTTTCCAGCAGGGATGCTCTGCTGAGGTCCTGGTTGCTTAGACTGCTCTATCCAGACTGGCATAAAGTGACCTGTGACTTAGCTGTAGCCAGCCACGCAGAGGATCCAGACCCCTGGGGGGGGTGTGCATGTGACAAGACATCCCAATGGATGAACTAATTATTCCCTCATTCGCATAGAGATGATCATCTTTGCATAAACTCTGCAAAGGACATGTCCAGACCCTTCAGCCCCACTGCCTCTTAGATCAATATGCAATATGCAGGCTGCCAGGCACAGAGCCCCTCTTGCACACAACAGTCAGACAGCAGAAGAGGACACAGGGGAGAAATAGCTCGGCAGACTGTGTCCAGACTGGAGTGGATATCAGGATGGGGGAAGAGCAGGGATCCTTGCTAATCTCTCTTCGCTCCACAGGTGTTAACACCCCTCTCTCCTTTGTAATGGTCCTGATGTTCCTTTACGCTTGCAAAGAAGAATTTTTCCAACTATTTAAGTTGGTCTAATAAAAAAGATCAGATTTACCCAAGGGACCTCGTCTGCCTTGACTCAACTTATCCTTTCCTCTGCAGTTTTACTATCCCTTAGCCGTTCATAGTAATCTCTCTCTTGTATTTCACAGCCCTGCAGGCTGCGTTTAGCTCTAGCTACAAACCCTAAATCAAGCGTGGTCCTATTAACTCCTTCTAACTCAGGGGTGAACACGACTGAGAGCGAAGTGTTGGGTGCACTGTCGAGATGCTCAAGAAGACTGGATTTTGATTTTAAAATCTGAATAGGAAATTAGCATAACTGTAATGCCTATGGGACTAATAAAATCCTCTTTTGGCTATTTTTGTCTAGTTTATGTTTTTTAAACTTAATATTAGGGTTGGTAAGCCGGTCAATTAACCAGTCAAATATGGCCAACTGAGCAGTCGATTGACTGCATATTTTTGACCATTCAAAGATTAAAGCAATTTTACCACCAAAAAAAAAAAAAAAAATGAAAGACATTTCTTGTAGTTTACTTGACAGAAATATGGGGTTTATGGTACATTTCTTAATGGAAAATTTGTGCTTTTTCTGTGTATTATTTGGAGCTACTGGACATTTTTTATTGATATATGACTAGTCAACTGGCTGAACTTTATTTGACCAGTCAACTACCCAAACCTACTTTATATATTTCATAGACATTCATTCATAGACATTCGGGCTGGAAGGGACCCTGAAGGATCATTAAGTCCAGCCCCCAATGAGTCCAATGACCCCGAAGGATCATCGAGTCCAGCCCATATAAAATCTAGAAACTGAGTGCACGTTCCTATAGTTGTATTTGTTTTTGCATTGATCTTAAACTGAATAATACAGCGCGAGGCCCTTAGCATATTAGTAGAGCTTATAGCTTGTCTTTAACTGCAGAAAAATGTGTGTTGTGTTATATGTGATGAGGCATTACTCTACCTGCACCCCCTGTTTCAAAACCCTAGATCCCCCCACGGCAGCAGGGACACGTGTCCAGCTGCTAAGATGGGAAACACCACTGAGTTGCCAGCTCTAGGGATCTCAAGGTGGTTTTTTAACTTTACTGGTCTCATTAAAACATGAGTTATCTGCCAACCATTCCTCCATCTGTCCCATTAAAAATGAAGACCATATCTACAGTCACGCCACACAAGAAAGGGCAAAAACGTGGCGTGTACAAAGGCCCTACTACTACAAAAGGGACAGAAGCAAACTATATGGCCACCACTTCCCTACGTCCACCGGCACTTCCCGTTGTTCCCAGTAAGAGCCGAGCCATGCAAAACAGCTGCCAATCTCTGGTGCAGGGGGCTAAACAGGACTCCATTAGAAAATGGACTGGGAGGAACAGCAGGGATCATGAAAGATGTGGAGAATGAGGAGATCAGGCGGCAGATTCGGGGGGTGCAGAGGAAACAGTAGGATGAGAGGAGGGAAATCAAATGTCAGCTCCCCACACCGAGGCACATCAAGGCAAAGGAAGGGGCCTCCTTTCTGAGCACTGATTGTCAGCCCTCCTAAAAGGGCCAAAACCATGAGAATTGGGCACCTGCCCAGCACTCCCTCAGTCCTGCATCCTTCGGGACTGGCCACTGAGACAGGCAGAGGTCTGGATGAGAGCCCCACAGACACCCTTCCACACCTCCCACCCCCTCGGGACTTCTTCCAGGGCCCAAGAGCCGTGTGTCCTCCAGTTGCATTTCCCAGCCCCTCCCCAGGTCCTCAGCACCCGGGATCCACATTCTGCATTTCTTGGCCATTCAGCATCCATCTTCCAGCTCCCTTTGACAGCTCTACTACAGGAGGGAAAAAGGGTGGAGAGGTAGGGAAGCGGGTAGGGAAAGACTACAGAAAGTAGGGGATCAAAGGTATCGCAGTGAAAGAGGTGACAGAGACTGCATTTTGAATATCCAAGAAGAAGGCAGCACAGAAAGAATTGATGATGAAGAAATCGGAGGCAGTGGAAGTGAAGACAGTTAAAAACTCAAATGTTGACTTTGAGGTCTTCAGACCTCATGAATTAAGGAACTGTCTTGTGATTTTAAGGTCTTAGGGTTGGAAATATTGGGGAATGCAATAGGTCATTTGCAAGGTGGGGGACTACATGCAAATAGTGGCAAATACAATAGGCCTTTTGCAAGGTGGGGGACTACATGCAAATACTTGCAAGGTGGGGGAGTAGTTGGGGGACTACTCCACCACGTCCCTACAAGGCCTATGGAGTAGTCCCCCAACAAAGCATAAGCAATTGCTAGGGTCAGGCAGTGGCTCTGGAGCTCAAGAGAGGCTGCCTGAAACTGGTAGGTGCACCTTGCGAGCAAGTCTTAATTAGGGTCAGATGAGCCTGACCCCACTGTCCTGACCCATAGGAAGCAGTGCCTGGTGCTGGGGAGGGGATAATCCTGACACAATCCCTGCAGTTAAACTGCAGCACTTGAGAATTAATTTATCCTGGAGGGGGCAGCTGTTCGGGTGTGGAAACAGGAGGTTTCCAGGTGTTTTCACGTCCCCTTTTTCTACCAGCATCCAGCGACAGTGAGAAAGTTGCCCTGGGCTTTCTTTAAATCCAGATGTGAACATTAGCCTTTGTGCTTTTGGCTAATTCTCTACGCATCTGGGACATTTTGCATCATATCACAAAGTAGCAGGGGGAGTGGATGCAGGATGGGAGACATTAAATTCCTGGTAGGATTTGTCATCACCTTCAAAAAATGCTTGAGGAGCATGTAAAAAAACAGGTTCCCAGCCAGTTCGGACTCCTATCCTTTCTGGCCAATGTTGCCCTTTCATATCAACAGTTCATACTCCCTCTCTATCGCCTTCTTTGTACCCGCTCCCCTTTGAGTTCATCACCCTTGAACATACGACTGGAACTGTACACAAAGATCTAGCGGAGATCTCACCCCGGCCCAGCATGACACCGTCACCATGCCCTTGTGTTTTTGGGAATGCCTCACCTAATACTTTCTAAGATTGCATTCACCTAGTACATGGTCCCACCATCCTGGTAACTCAGTATCCATCAAACTTACTAGACCCCAGAGACATCCCTTTTTGTTCCCAGCTGCTGAGCCCCCATCTTATAGCAGGACTTCTTGCTACTACTGCCCATGTAGATGCCTAAGCACTTTGTGAACCCAAGGCCAACCCATGAGCAACGCCATCAATAACCTCCAGCCCAACCCACGTCTTCCAACCCTCCCTGTCGTCTCCCTGCAATGCAGCTCCTTTCCCACTTTATTAATTCAACTGCAAATATAGTCAAAAAAACTATCAGCTCCCACCTGGCACCAGATTAGTGCTTTATCTGAAGTCCCTGATGACATGAGAAAATGATTCTCATGCAGGAAATATATCAGTTTAGCCTGCATCCCTACCTGATGCAAGCCCATGTTGCATTTTAGCCATGCCATATCAAATAGAAGATCCCGTCTCCACTACAAGTTACTGGCTTGAATTCTGGACTAAAACAACTTGCTGCAACAGAAAGCAGAAAAAGACAGGGCAATTTGCCCATCTCACGGAGATCTAGCCGAGTCTCTGAATTATAGGAGGAGATGGCATTGCATGCACATCCCATCGCTAAGTGTGTGGTACGTAGCTATCCCAGAGCAGGAAGATCCAGCAGGCCTATTCTCCTGTCTAAATGACACAGATACATACTCATGCAAGTCGGCTCCCGGGTTTCCCACAGAGCTGATGTGACCGTGACCGAGTCCTTCGCTCTGTGGGGGAGCTCCCCTCTGGAAGAAGAGGTGGGTACTTACCTTTTCAAAGGGCATTCCTATCCTCAAAAAAAACGCATCTACGTCATCTTAAAGCTTGCATTAATTTCAGATTTGGACATGGCCAAGGGGTGGAAAAAAACCCATCTCTGGCTGAACCATCCTCCTGGAAGCCAGGCAAGTTCACATCCACTTTGTGACCCAGATTGAACAGACTGAGCAAGAGCAGGGCTTACCATGTAGGATCCACATCCAGCATCCCACGAAGGTCCAAAGCAGCCGCCTCTGCGTTCCCATGTCTCTCGGTGGAGCTCACTGGAGCACGTCTCTCCCGGAGCTGGAGGCAGCCAGGCGCTTTCCGTGCTCCCAGCCATCCCTCACTTATATGGGACGGCTGGAGGAGGCGGGCGGTGGCAACTGCGTCACTCTCCACCCCTCAGTGCCTTACCTCTCCCCTCCCACGCTCCCACCTCCCCTTGACACCCACCACCTCCCTCGCACGTTCCCTGGGAATGCAAATTTGCACGGGGTGCTGGCACCAAGGCCGTCCTCTGTAGGGAAAAGAAGCAAGCATCCATGCCTCGGTTGGGTTTGTATTTCCCCAGTAGCAGGCAAGATCATAAGCAAGTAGGCTTGGAAGGGCTTTCAGGAGGTCACATCTAGCCCAGCCCCCTCCTCAAGGCTCTTCCAAGCCTGCTTGCTTATGATCTTGCCCAGTACCGGGGAAATACAAACCCAACCGAGGCATGGATGCTTCTTGAGTAAACCAGCCCAGCCACGTCTCTCTCCAGCCTGCTCTTGAAAACCTCCAGGGACGGAGACTCCCCGGCTTCTTCCAGGGCTTGACCACCCTCAGAGTCAGAAAGTCCCTCCACATCTCCAACCTGCCTTTCCTCTGCTGCAGCTTGAGGCCATTGCTCCTGGTCCTGTGCCTGGTATGCTTGTAAGCACTGCTGCTGAGCACATCGCAGGGAAGAGGGGCAGGCGGGATGCCCACTGGAAAGCTAGGAAGGTCCGCAGGAAGCCAGTTGGTGGGGTCAGACCACCGGGAAGGGCTGGGAGGTGCCCAAGTCAACTAACCCAAGCTACTCAACAGTTTCAGCACACCAGGGAGGATGACCCTGCCAGCCAGCACCATCCTTGCACACCAGCTCTAGCTGGGGGACATAAGCCAAGGAGAAAACGGCACAATCCAGGCCAAGAGATGCACCCAGCTCATGGCAAGAAGTCAGGACATTGCAAGTCTGAGCTACGGGGGTGCCGGGGTTTGACCAGAGCAGGTGACATTGGGGTAGTTCACTTCCCTACGGGGACACCGCCCGTCCCCAGGCACCTCTGGAGGGGACAGGGCTCCCACTGGGAGCAGAACTGGAGGAAGAGGGTGTGAGCACCGGGAGGGGGGCGTCGCGGTGGGGCAGGACCCCCAGCTGTTTGCTGAGGTTGCACTGCCAACGTGCTTATTTTTGTTGCTGCATTTCACAGTTTTTGTGGAGGTGGGGGGCCTCCAAGCAAGCAGAAGCAGCTCAGGGACTCTGCATCACTGTCTAGCCAGGGGTCCAGTGGCTTTAGGTCTCCATCCAGCCCTCCCAGATGGGCCTGGGCCTCAGCTTCACCTCCCCACCATGAAGTCCAACTCCCAGAGGCATTGATACTTGCCACCCCCTCCCCATTTGTAAAGGGTCTGGAGATACGGGAAGGAAAGCTATCAAGTCTCTGCTCTCAGGGGTTGGCAACACAGATAGGCTCACTAGCTATAGCGCTGGCCTCCATGCGCATGCCACAGACCTCGGTCTCCTGCCAGGGTGCATGGAGAGCTGGTTTCTAGTGCAGACAGGTGGCCCAGGTAAGACTACAGCTCCCCTTCCCAAGAAACTGCCCCGAGCATGAATGGTCTCCAGGTCTTCTGGTCCACACTCTCCCTACAACCCTCCTGAGAGCCAGCAGAGGTGCTGGGCTAGCAGGCTACACCGAAAGAGAAGGTGATTCCCTTCCACCGCCAAGCCCAGGAAGAGACACAGGCCGTGGGAGAAACCGTGGAGGTAGGAAACCACAAATGCAGCAGGCAGCGTGAGCATGAGCAGACCCTCCCTGCTTCAAAGTACGATGCAGCTGCCCCAGCTTGGATTTCCAGGGGCCAAATGCTGGTACCTCCACGAGGGAGCAAGCCCCAGGGCCGGGGGAGCAGGGCATGACAGCAGCAGCCCCACGGCTGTGCGGCACATTCGTCTCCAGCCCCTTCAGCCTGGCATCATTTTGCAGAATTGAACACCTTGCCCAGCATCCAGCCAGAGGAAAGAGTGGCATGTCAACCATGTGGCCGCCACCCGAGAGGACATCCGAGACCAGCAGAGAGGTCTTGGGTCCTGCTGGGAGAAGCTAGGTGAGATGGAGAGAGACGGCTTGAAGGCCATCAGCACACCCCTCGAGGACAGAGCACTAAGGATTAAATCCAAATACTTTTCTCCAGTCTGGCACGAACTCACTCGCTCTTTCTGGGGCTCAGCTTCACCACCAAGGAGCCCCACTCTCAGGGATGCTGATACTCAAGCCCCCCTTTATAAAGGGTTTGGAGACCCTGGGAGGAAAGATCCCAAGCTAGCGCAGAGCCGGATGGCTCGATTTAATGGGTGCAATGAATTCAATGTTCCCCCCGCTGCAGAGCGCCTACCGCCAGGGGTGACAGCACACGTAACCGAGCACGCATGGGACTCCGTGTACTAATAAGAGCCTGCACCCGAGGTCAAGTCGTCCATGGACCTGAGACACAGCCTTGCCTGTGCCTGCCGGCTGGCTTCCCCGGAAAAAGCAGGGCTTGCAATTGAAATACCAAGGGAAGGCGAGTCACGGCTGAGGAGGGGTGGTCGTATAAACACGCTCGTTCCACCCACGCCGAAATGGCCTATTATCGGCGCTGATGGGGTCACAGATCACCGGCCAGCAAGGGCTTTCCACTGGCTTGGAACAAACGTCCTGCGGTGATGCAATGCTATTTGCCAAGAAGAAAGGCAGGCATGGCGGCAGCACGTGACATCCAGCGGGGCTGGGGGCAGAGAGGTGGCTTATGAATGGAGGCACGGGCAGGCATCGCTCAGGCCGGTAGCACAAGGGGTGCAAGCCCACTGGTACCATTCAGACCCAATACCAGCGTTTAGCCTTTCGAATGGTGCACACATCCTCTAGTCCATCTTCTCAGCATCAGCCCAATGGTCAGAAGCTGGAAACAAGCTGGCTGGACCCGTCTGGTTATGCAAGTGCCTTGGCTAAATCCCTGGGCTGATTTAGTCTGGAGAAGAGAAGACCGAGGGGGATTGAATAGCAGCCTTCACCTCCCTGCAGGGAGGCTGCAAAGAGGATGGAGCTGGACTGGTCTCAGTGGGGGCAGATGACAGAAGGAGCAATGGGCTCAAGTTGCAACAAGGGAAGCTGAGGTTGGATATTAGGAAAAACTCTCACTAGGAGGGTAGTAAAACACTGAAACAGGTCACCCAGAGAGGTGGTGGAGTCTCCATCCTTGGAGGTTTTGAAGGCCCGGGTAGACAAAGAGGATTATGTTTTATAAAGGAGGAATTTAATCACACCCAAAGCTCTGTGTGGCTGCCTCAAAGACAGATTTTCTAAGATGGCCATCAAAAAAATTCACACAGGCACCTTTTAAGTCAGACGCTAAAGAAGGAGAGAGAAGAAAAGACTATCATCTGTGATTTGATTTTTCCCATAGGTATGATCATAGGACAAGAGGGACGTCCTGAATTATCCCATGGCTGCATGCAATTACACCATAAACATAGGGTTCCATCTATAAATACCTTATACATACTATCTTTACACTAATTAAGCTGTTTCTCTACTCTTCCCGTGGGCAGTTCCTGCCTCGTTACTTCAGCATCTGCTTCCTCTGCCTACCCCACCGCAGTCACATCTATGTATTGCATTTATCTTACTTCATTCATAATTACTTAATTCCTTTTGCAATCAGAATTATTTTTTTTCTGAAATGGGGCAACTTTACTGCATATTTTTTGACTGCAGGTTCTGAATTGCTTGACTTCCCAGCACAAAAGAGTAATTCTGTATGATCATTTATAGGTGGATGGCACTGAAAAGAGTGATCTGTAGTAGTTTATTGGGAAAACTGGAGGTTTTGAAGACCCGGGCAGACAAAGCCTTGTGTGGGATAATGTGGTTGGGGCTGGTCCTACTTGGAGCAGGGGATTGGACTAGATGTGACCCCCCTGAGGTCCCTTCAACCCTCATTGTCTATGCAGCAGGGGAAAGGTAGCCCAGGCATAAAAGACCCCAGGTTCCATCCCCTTCTCTGCCACTAGCATCCAGTGCAGCCTTGGTCAAGTCACTTGGTCTTCCTCTGTGGGGCCCCTGGGAGAAGCGAGCTCATCACAGTCTCCACCAGCACAGAGGACTTGGCAATGTTCACCTGGGACTTGCAACGGCAACATTACATCGGCGTGTTGGACATGACACGCAGGAGCAAAACATAGCTGCCTTCTCCAGGAGAGACACGCACACAGGCCTCCCCCAGCTACTAGACCTCAAAGAGGCAGCCCCGGAAAGAACGAAGCCTCTTAAAAGGCCCCGTGCAGTAGAGAAATAGTAGTTGATCCTTCTGGACCATGGTGCGTGCATGGGAAGTCACCAGGACCATCAGTGCATACACCTGGACAGGAGCATGGGGGAGCAGAGGCTGCTCGGCACCTTCCACACCCCTTTCAGACCATGGAGACAGAATCCAAAGGCCAAACCGAGTCAGGACTTTCAGTGCCTTGATAGCTACAGTTATATACACAGTTATATAAACATCCAGGAATTGAACCTAGGTCTCCTGCACAGCAGATAAGGAATCTACCACTGAACCGCAACAGCCAGCGCAGGGGCAGGAATCTCTTGCAAACCCAGTTCAAGACAGCCCATGTGCTGAAGGGCAGCGTTAGCCAGTCTGAGGCTGAGTTAGGATTTGGTCTGGTATTAGCAAACGGTCACAAATGCATTGGAAGTATCCCAAAGCATCTCTACACGAGATGCTAACAGCACAGTAGCCTAATAACACCCCGCAGTAGTGTGCCCGGCAAAAACCGTGCTAATATGCTACAGCGCAGTAGTATGAGGCTACTGCATAGTAAGCATCGCTAAAAACCCGTGTGCTAGTCCTAGTGCGCTGCAGTGCAAGTTACTGCACGTTGATTTTGTACTTAGTTAACCAACTTAATGTGCAGTAACTACGGCACATTCATGAATGTGTAGACGCTCCCTGTTAGGATCAAAGATTCGAGGCAAAGCAAGCAGAAGTGTCCCTGCTACCAGTGAAGATGGGACCCTAGTTGAAGACGGGGCTGAAGAAAGGTTGGTCTGCACGCGCCTGGATCTATCCCATACCCCCCAGCATCCTCCTTGGAATGAGAATGGGGACCGGGTGGGCAAGCGCAGTGTGCAGGTGCTAGAAAAATTAAAACTTTGAATCCAAGGCATGGTGCATTATTACAGTCCACGGCTCCATCCAAATGCTGTTGGCAAAAACTTTCCAAGCCCAGCACCGCACTCCCGGCGGGCCAGAGTTTCGTCTCCGTTGCCAGCCAGGGGGTGCACCCGGGACGACAGCGACATTCCAGCAATTAATGGACCGGTTGTTCCAACACCATTTAAATCCCCCCGTGCATCACCCTGGGATCACGTCAGCAGGCTCGTCTGGCAACGGGCCATTTACAGCGGAGCGGGGAGAGCCAGAGGGGCGCCGAGTTAACCATAAACCCTGGGAAGTTCTGGATCACTTGGCCCATTGAAACCAGGTGCGCTTCAGTGGAGCCAAATGCAAAGCAAGACACCTCAGGGCAAGGAACGTGATGTGGGAAGGAAGGAGCATCTCAAGCACCCAGCACGAGGCCCGGGGGGGCAGGGTGAGCACGTTTCTGGGGTGCATAAGCCAAAGGGGTAGCAACAAGACAATGCCTTTCCCTCCACAGACAGCACGGGATCGACGGGAGACTTGATTATACTATCCAAGCCTCTCTGTGGGGAAAAGATACTGGGGATAAAGGAGTGTAATTCAGTGGAAAAGCAGACAAGAGACCCAACGGCTGGAAGCTGAAGCCAGAGAAATCTGAGCCGTAATCCCAATTATAACCATGGGAAGAGGCTGGGAGAAAACTGGTGGAGTTCCCAGCTCTTACAAACTTGGATTTAGAGACCGGATATCTTTGGGGAAGGTACAGATTAGCCAGACAAGATACTGGACTCGAGACAGGCATAACGGTGATGTCCAATGGCTGGGGACATGCAGGCAATCAGGTCACAGGTTTTAAACAGCCCTGTTGGGCCTGAAAACTAGCTCAAGAGTTGCAATAGGTAAAGCATGTGTTCAAGGAGCCCATGATCAGAAACCTGTGGCAGGATAGTCGTTACAAGGGCACCGAACAGCTCGGCACCTTGCAATCTCCTCCCAAGCTACTCCTAGGGGAGGCTCTTTGCAACCGCTAGCTCCAAACCCCCAAGCCCATCTCTCTGGATCTGGCTGCCATCGAGCTGCAAGTTCTTCTTGATTTCTAGCCAGAGCGATCCACCTTGTTGGTACCGACTGTCCCAGGAGCTGCTTTAGCAAAGGGTGATCTTTATTCACAGCACCACAGCCGTGTTTCCCACACTTGAGGACATGCAGTCTTTATGGGTGCAAAATGCACCCCAAACAGCCCTGACGCAGCATGTGAGCAACTCCTGGTGCATGACGGGCCGTGCACAAGCACAGCGATGTCACACCCGCGTGGACCGGTCCTGTGGCTTCTTCGGACTGTTCCCATCAGAGCCACTTTCTGCCGCGTGCTGCGACTGCTGCTCTCTGCGCCCGAGGATGGCGGCCTTTAAACAACCACAACTGCATGGACTGGGTCAGACCCTAGGTCCATCTCGCCCAGGGTGCTGTGTCACACGGAGGCAGAGAGCAGAGGCTGGAGGGAGAGGGAATGGGGTCTGAGCAGGGGTTTTCCCCCGATCCTCTCTCTCTTGCAGACTCCAGCATTTAAGGTCCGATTCAGAGGCCGTGCCCCTTGCTCCCCTGCTCAATAGCAACGGCTGCCCCTTTCCTCCAGGCCCGTGTCCAACCCCTTGGTGACTCTGGCCGAACTGCGAGTTCCCACCACGTCTGGTAGCTGCAAGTCTCAGTTTCAATGACACGCTGTGGAAAAGAGCCAATTCCCAAAAAGCAAACCTCGAAATATCACTCGTAAGCCAACAAGAATGATCCCAACGAGGACAAATGTATTCAAGGTGTGGATGCACCATGCATTTAGAAAGGGACATCGTGATACTTTCTAATAATTTCCTTCTTAATAACCCTGAATGTGGCCTTTGCCTTTTTGACAGCTGCTGAGCGCGGAGCTGATGTATTAGCAAACTGTCCACGGTGGCTCCCACATCTTTTCCCCACAGCTCATGGAGAGCCCGGCAGAGCGCAGGCAGAGTTTGGGTTAGTTCTGCACCACCCTACACTGATCGACACCAAATGTCATCTGCCGTTTAGTTGCCCGTGGGCCCAACAGTGCCAGATCCTTCTGTAGCTCCTCATGGTCCACCTTGGTCTCGACCAGGTTGAATAATGTTGCGTTGTCCATAAATTTGGCCCCATCGTCATTCGCCCCCTTTTCCGGATCGTTGGTGGATATGGGAAACAGCGCTGGTCCCCACACAGATCCCGGGGGGCCCTGCTCTTTACTTCTTTCCATCCTGAGGACTGACCATTTGTACTCACTCCTTGCTTTCTGCCTTTGAGCCAGTTTCTAATCCACCAGCGCCGTTCCCTGTAACCCCTTTCTGGAGCACTTGAAGCCATTTCTGTTCAGGAGCACAGGGCTGGATGGGGCCTCCCAGACCACCGATACCAATCCCCTGTTGACCATTAACCCCGGATCCCCACCCTCCGACACCACAAGGAGAGGAGCAGGATCCCGAACATGAAAAGCATCACGAGACACTTGAAGAAAACCATGTTCCCCTCGGACCCGATGAGCTGGTGAGGTCCTTCCAGCCCTACCGTCCATGTCTACGTGCTGTTCCACGTCTCTTCTTCCTTCTCCACATCTGCCTGACGTTGGAGAAGTCACTCTGGTGACGAGAGCGGACAAGGCTGCAAGCACAGAGCGGGGCTGTACGGCTGTCTGGGACGGAGGTATTGTGGGGTGTTGAATTCACCTGCTTTACCACGGGACACGTGTGTCCTCTTGCGTCATTGCCGTGGTGGCTCTGGAATGGGACTCGTGGCTCACCGCAAGTGTGTGGCCTCACTAAGGACCTTCCTCACCCACTCCCCAGGGGTCTTCGCCTCACCATGGGGGCACCCCCATAGCAGACATAGGGGCCAGGGGACCTTTGCAGTCTCTTCTTGCTGAGCATCCCCCTCCCCGGCAGACCAGCTGATGGGACCTGCTCCAGCTGGCTGTAGGGCAGGCATCTCCATCTCCACCCAGCACCCTGAAACGGGTCCCGTCCTCCGTGACAGATGTGCTAGGCTTGCATCGGGTCCAGGGCTTGGGGGACCAGTGCAGAGGACCCAGTTGCTCTGGGGGGCCGGCGTGTGGGAGGACAGATGAGCCCTTCCCCGGCACCTTCCTGAAAGCCGAGAGACCCACAGCAGAGAGCTCCAGGAACTGCAGAGCCCCCGTGTCCTCACGCCAACGGGCAGACCCTCAACTCGGCACTGCTGAGAGCAGGGGGCTTCCACCGTGCCCTCCCTAACCCCGGGGAGCCGCCTCGCGTAAAAGGGATCAAGTTCCTTTGCCAGCCATCTCCTTGCCCTCTAATCCACCAGTGCCATTCCCTGTAACCCCTTTCTGGAGCACGTGCAGCCGTTCCCATTCCCGTTTAGGAGCACAGGGCTGGATGGGGCCTCCCAGACCACTGATACCAGTCCCCTGTTAACCATTAACCCCGGATCCCCACCCTCCGGGGGGGCTCCACACCCATTGCACGCTGGTGGCAGGCTAGGAAGAAGCAAGCCCGCCATGCCAAAACGCCGGGAGAGAGACCACAGCAGCACGGCTGCCACTGGTAATGGGGGGTGCGAAGAGGGGTGTATTCATGCCCCTCTTTAACAGCAGCTGCTGTTTGCCCCTGCTGGAGACAGGCTCTCAGGCTAGCCATAGGCTTTGCCCAGGATAGCAATCATGCTGACCCAGGACAGCAATTCTTGTTAGCAAACCCACATGCACCGGGGTGCTCAGGCCAGAGCAGAGGTCCTGTCTGCCCCACGCCAGCTCACCTCTTCCGGAGGGCCGACGGATGCAGCAGCCAAGGGCAGGAGCAGGATCTACAAGCGAACAGCAAGCCCCCGGCACTGTCTCCCAAACCGGTCAGCTGCTGGGGGTGGACCAAGGGTCCCAGGGAGCTGCCTCTGTAGCAGGCTGGGGACCTGCACCAGCTCCAGCTCCCCGCCCTTGAGCAGCCTCACCTGTGGCTCCCTCACACCTGGGCCCATCGGCAGCGGGGCAGGCAGCCCTGGCCCAACCTGCACTGGCTTGGCTCCGTTCTGATCCCAGGGCAGGCTTCTCCTCGCCTCCCTTCCAGCGCATATGGAAAGGAGAGTTTGGGGGGTGGTAATGGGGGCAGGTCTGGCTTGGCTTGTGGTCAGAGAAGTGAGCGCCTGTGTGTGACAGTGCCCCGGTGCAGAGCCAAATCCAGGGGTTCACCCCTCTGCCTTCCTGGCCCTGCACCGTGCTGGAGGAATGAGCAGTGCCAGCTGGTGGTAGTTAGGGAGGCCTTCAGGCTGCTCTAATTCACTCTTTGCTTTCTCTACACCCCCTCCCAGCCCCAGGGCGAGGAGCAGGGCTGGACAGAGCCCTTCTACTGCTGCACTAAGCCCCTGGCATCCCTCTCCACATGCCCTTTACGTGGCTGTCACAGCTGCGCTGCAAACATACCACCCTGGGCCGTGGCACCTGCCTCCCCGCATCTGTGCAGTGCCACGGAGCAAGCCAGCCAGCCCTGCCATGCTCATTAACACCCTGGCATGTGTGGATGCAGTGATGCTGCTTCCCACTGAGGTCGGGAGATCGTGTCTGAAGGTCCGTCTGCCTGGCTCGGTGAGCCTGCGACCTGAAAAATCGGCTCTGGCAAGGGATGGGATAAAAGCCCAGGCGTCCTGCAGCATCGTTCGGGGGGGGATAACCCCTGCAATCCTTTTCTCCTGCAGATTTTGAATGCCAGGGGTGAGCAATCCCCTTCCTTCACCAACCCCCATATAGCCAACGGGGCGACTGTCTCCAATGCCTAATGACTCCGCTCTGGTCCCACCCGCCCAGCTGACGGGTTAATCAGTGACTCACTTTATTAGCTCTGCCAAGGGGACTGGAAAATCCCAGCCAAGGGCCGATGGCTGGGTCTGTGCAGCCTTCCCGCCACACCGGCTCCCACGCAGCCCCGCGGCTTAATGGGCCGATGCCAGCAGGGCTGGTACGTGATCCCATGTCCTTGGGGCTGGCACAGGGAAGTGGGCAGGACACCCAGGAAAGCCCCCTCGTTAAGTGAAGGAAATTTTCCAGGTCCTAAATTTCTACGTGCATGCAAATCATCAGGGGAGGGGGCTTTGCTCCAAACAGGGGGCCCGGGTTGTTCCCCCTCCTCAGGGCATTTGCTGCTGCAGGAAGCCCTTCATCGCACACAGCCCAGACCCCCTCCAGTCGTCCTTCGCGTCTCCCCCTGCCCGTGCCCGGGCTGCCAGCACCTCCCCAAGGGCTCCATGTCCCGGGGAGTGCAGATGTGGGGATTTTTCCACTGCACTGAATTCATCCAGGATGGACGCGGTTGCTGCCCGCCCTCTGCAGACCTCAGCAGTGTAGGTCTCTCTCTCCCTCCAGTGGCCCAAGGCCTGAAGGGACAGAGGCTCTTGGCTCTTGGGGCCCCAGCATTATCAAACCAGCTTTGGCTCCTGATTCTGTTAAACCCCAGAGGAGCCAGGACAGCTCAGAGCTCACCTAGGACCTGGGAGGCCCACCCCCAGCCCAGCCCTGCCTGCCACTGACCTCCTTGGGCATGTTACTTAACCTTCTGCCTGGGACCCGTAGAGGAAGCGAGCCGGTCACTGGGTTTACTGCATTACACGTCATCTGCCGCTCCTCTGTCACCGGTGCTGCATTGTGTGCGTGTGTGTTACTGTGTGCATGCATGTGTCTTTTATCGTGTGCGAGTTAGTGTGCTGCGTGTGCTTGTTCCTGAGTGCAAGGACACGTGCATGTGTGAGTATGTGGGTGTGTGCATGAGTGCATTTGTGCAAAGCACTTGTGTCCCCCTCTGCCTGTTGCGGTTCAGACTGTAGCAGGTGGATCGTGGCCGAAGGAAGTAAATGCCGGGAGGGGACAGTGCAACAGGACAGGGCCGTTCATCCTGGTGCCATGGGGCACCCTGGGAGACGTGTCCCCTGCCCCGGGGCCAGGCAGCTGGGCCTGCAGTCAGCCCAGCCCCTGATGGCAGGGCCCGCACAGTGAAAGGAAGAGACTGAGCTGGAAGGCAGCAAAGAGATGGACGGAGGCTCCTCCACAGCCTGGGCAGGGCAGATCCCCTTCCAGGACCCCCCTCCCTTTGCTCATCACAGCAGGATCCAGTCCAGGCCGTGGCTGAGAGCCCACGAGAGCACGCAGAGGCTCTTGCAGTGACAATCCTAGACCAAGGGCATGGCAGGAACCAGGAAGGCTTTTGCCACCCTGTCACAATCCTGCTCTGGGGCTCAGCAGAGCAGAGGCCCGGGGTGGGGGTGAGCATCAAGTCTTCCCTCCCCGGAGGTCCGTGCATCATTGCAGCGTCCTGGAAGTCCCACGAGAGGCCCAGAGCTGCCTGCCACAGCTCTGCAGACTGCAAGGACCATCCCGCGGGCCCTGGGGCAGGACAGCACAGGAGAGCTCACGCTGCCGTGGCCCTGGCTACTGCCCATCTGCACACAGAGGCTTCCCCCGCCAGGGCCACGTGCCCAGCACCAGGCCTCTCGAACACACATGCCACCTGGAAACGGAGCAGAAACCCTCCCAAGCACCTCCGGGAGCCACAGAAGCAGACCAGCTAGTCAGGAATTTATTTGAGGGCTGAAGCATATAAATGAACGTGCAGCGGAGCAGGGAATGTGTCCCATAAGGCTGGCACCTCTGGTCCCCCGTGAGAACCCAGGTCTGGTTTTCTTGTGCCCGTTTTACCTGCACTAGACAACCTGACCCTGGCCAGAAATGCCCTTTGGCCAGAAACCACCCCCCCCCCTCTGCTCAGGGGAAGGCAGGATCTGGCCTCTCTTTTGTAGCCGGGGATGCAGCCGCATGCAGACCCGCAAAGGGACGGTCGGCATCCTCGTTCTCGGGGCTGCGCCTCGCACTGGGGAAACGAGGCTGCTGTTTCATGCAAGATCTCAGGGGCTCAGAGATCAAGGAGCAGCCTCCAGGGAGCAGGCAGGACCCCGGGAACCAGGGCACTCGCCTGGGTTGTGCGAGTCTGGGGTTCAAGTCCCGCTCTGCCCAGACTGGCCGGGTCTCTCTCTTCCCCCACCCTTGCCCTTAAGGCAGCATCCAGATGTTGCTGCTGGTCCCGGCTCTGGGGTTCCCCGGGGAGTCTCCTACGGGGCTTGCTTTTGGGGACACACAGGTTTGTGGCCCTGGAAAGACCTGCCTGGGCTGACAGACACAGAGGGTCTCCTCCGAGGGGTCTCCACGCCCGGCAGGGGGGCTCTGCTTCCAGGCCCAGGCGGCAGCAGCAGGAAACCCCCTGCCCTCATCCCGAGGGCTTTGCCCCAGCTGCCGGTCGACAGGTCCACGTCACACCTTCGTTTCCCCCCTCCACTGCAGGGTGAAGTTGGTGCAGGGGAAATTGCTCTTCAGATCCTGGAGAAGCTGGAGGGACAGCACCACAGTGAGCACAGCCTTTGTCTCAGGGACTGCGCCCTCCTACGCTGCCCTTGCAGGGGGTCTGTGCTCCCACTAGCTTCCCCAGCCCAGTCCTGCTCTCACCCAGCTGCATCTCCCCCCCGGGGTAGCACGGAGACCCCCACCCCGAGCCATCGGTGCTCTGAACCGCCAGCCTTGGACGTTCCCTGTTGCTCCATCTCGCCCAGCCCGGGAGCTGCTAGGACCCCATCCCACGTCTGTCCGTGGGCTCTCACCGTCGACAAAATCAGGTCCCTGACCGCGGGGTCGGTGAGGTTGAGCGAAGTGCTTACGTCCAGTGACAGCAAGAGGTGATTCGCGGCTGTGAGCAGAGACAGCAAAGATTCACTGATTATTTGCATGACAACAGCATTGCAAGACCCCCCCTCACCTCCACCCCCACCAAGACCAAGCACATGGAGATGGACCATTGCAGGCTCAATTATAGGTCGACCCCGTGTATAAGGCAATTTTCCTAATTCTTTGGGAGGAGAGAGAGAGAGAGACTTTGACTCGGAGTAAACCAGTAACTCGAGCTCAGGTGCAAGAGGCTGCGGTTGCGGGCAGGTTCAGAGTCCAAACGCTGCTGGCAGGGGAGGCTATTATGGAAACATTCATGCACCATCCAACCCCTCCATCCCCAAATAAAAAGCTGTTTTTGCTGCATGGCTACATCGGAGTAGACTGGCTGGACTAGGAGGGGGTGAGAAGAAGAGTTATCGTGATCCTTAAGTGACACACTTTGGAATGGAGACAGGAAAAGGCTAAGGGACGTGACTATGGACGTCCAAGGGATCTGTGGCAGAGAGGGAGACAGGACCAGCTTCAAAAGGGTCCATCCCTCTGATCCTGGCAGATCAGCCCAGCCCTCTGCCCAAGGTGGGCAAACGGGACAGGGTTGGTAAGGCTGAGGGGATGAAGTCGGGCAGTCGGTCTCCGCTGTGGGAGACGGACCCTAGGCAGAGGCAGCCAGGGATGGTGTCTGGAGTCCAGCTGAGTGCTCAGAGCTGGGGCAGAGACTGAAACCATGGTTTTTCCATGCTCCTCTCAAGGCCCCAGGAGAAAGCTGGGTAGAAGATCCCCTTCCTCAGGGGCAGGAAGCAGGGCTGGGGGCAGGACTGCCAGCTCCCGGTCCCAGCTGGAGGGACACAAGAGGACAAGAGGGCACTGTGGCTCTGAGGACGATGCCCACAGAGCAGCAGGCGAGGGGGTCATGTCCCTCGGCCCAGCTACTCCAGTCTGCCGAGGATGAGGACTGGCGGATGGACGGCACTCACTGGCGTTGGCAGGAGGAGCCGGGCAGGTGGGCAGCGCGGAGGGTGATTGCAGCGCCGTGCTGCCGGGAGTGCTTGGGGGCCAGGGTAGAGCACTTGTTTCAGAAGCTGGAAAGAGAAAGTCGCCGTCAGAGGGGCAGAAACCATCAATCATCAATCCCTACTGACCTTCTCTTTGCCACTGCGTAGTTTGTCAGCCCTCCCCCTGCCCTCCTCAGCATCTCTACACCAAACAGCATCTCTATGCCTCGCTAGTCTCTCCTCCGATGGGCACCCCTCCACGCCACTCATCACCCGGTCAGCCAGAAGCAGGGTGAAGTGGTACCTTAGAGACTGACTGGTTCAGGGGCAGGAGCTTTCACAGGCAATGCCAACTTTGTCAGATGCTAGGAACGGACTCGCAGAAGGAGCACGGTCCTGGCGCGGGTGCAGCAGGATCTTGGCCCCGACACCTCCTGCCTCACCAAGGTGCCACCCTGCCCTGCCTCCACTTCTGGGGCCAGCCTGTTCCCATGACAAGTCAACCCCCCACTTCCAGGTCCGGTTTCCAGAAAAGCAGCTTTCCCCCCACCCCGACTATCAATTCATAGCGCCAGGCGAAGGTCTCCCACAGCCCTCACCCAACCCTGCGGGAGAGGCCAGCGCCCCAGGAAAAGACCCAAAGGAGTAAAGGCACTAAAAAGACTCCAGTAAAAGTTGCACCAAAGACACTTCTGACTTGGGGTTTTCCCTCCAGCACAGCATCCCTCGAGGGCCCCTGCTACCCTGGATGCAGGCAGGGGAGCTGTGGCACTCACGCGTGGTTGTCGTGTTCTGGGTTGGCGCAGCAGTGCCCTGTGTAGTTGTCATTCTAGCTGTTGTGGTTCCAGAGGGCGACATGGTGGCATGGGCCGTCCCGCTGGTCTCAGGTGCTGCAGTGGTGCGGGTGGTAGAAGCGGCTGTAGTTACAAGGAGGGTAACACGTGCGGTTGTACTGCGCACTGTTGCCAGCGTGGTGCCAGCTGTCGTTGTCCTTTCTGCTGGGGTGGTAGGAGGAACCTGCACCGTGGTGGTGCTGGTGGCAGTGCTGGCCACGGGAGTGGTGCTTTGGGGTGCTGTGGTTGTTTCTGGCTCGGTGCTGGTGGCCCCTGCAAGTGTGGTGCTGGGGAGAGGCACAGGAGTTGTGATTTCCTGGGGCACGGAGGTAGTGGAGGCTGCAGTGGTGCCCACAGTAGAGGTCTCAAGGGCTACAGTTGTCGTCGGTGTTGGTGTTACTGTTGATGTGGATACCAGTGCTGATGCTGGTGTTGGTGCTGCTGTTAAGGTGGTAGTATTTCCCTCCAGTTCAGCACCAGTTGACATGGAGGTGGTGTACAGCGCAGTGGAGACAGTCGTTGTATCGGTGGCTCTGGTGGTCTGTGCTGCTGGGCTGGAGGACTGTGCACTTGCTGTTGTGGTGGTGGTAGGAGGAACCTGCACCGTGGTGGTGCTGGTGGCAGTGCTGGCCACGGGAGTGGTGCTTTGGGGTGCTGTGGTTGTTTCTGGCTCGGTGCTGGTGGCCCCTGCAAGTGTGGTGCTGGGGAGAGGCACAGGAGTTGTGATTTCCTGGGGCACGGAGGTAGTGGAGGCTGCAGTGGTGCCCACAGTAGAGGTCTCAAGGGCTACAGTTGTTGTTGGTGTTGGTGTTACTACTGATGTGGATACCAGTGCTGATGTTGGTGTTGGTGCTGCTGTTAAGGTGGTAGTATTTCCCTCCAGTTCAGCACCAGTTGACATGGAGGTGGTGTACAGCGCAGTGGAGACAGTCGTTGTATCGGTGGCTCTGGTGGTCTGTGCTGCCGGGCCGGAGGACTGTGCACTTGCTGTTGTGGTGGTGGTAGGAGGAACCTGCACCGTGGTGGTGCTGGTGGCAGTGCTGGCCACGGGAGTGGTGCTTTGGGGTGCTGTGGTTGTTTCTGGCTCGGTGCTGGTGGCCCCTGCAAGTGTGGTGCTGGGGAGAGGCACAGGAGTTGTGATTTCCTGGGGCACGGAGGTAGTGGAGGCTGCAGTGGTGCCCGTGGGAGAGGTCTCAAGGGCTACAGTTGTTGTTGGTGTTGGTGTTACTACTGATGTGGATACCAGTGCTGATGCTGGTGTTGGTGCTGTTGTTAAGGTGGTAGTATTTCCCTCCAGTTCAGCACCAGTTGACATGGAGGTGGTGTACAAAGCAGTGGAGACAGTCGTTGTATCGGTAGCTCTGGTGGTCTGTGCTGCTGGGCTGGAGGACTGTGCACTTGCTGTTATGGTGGTGGTAGGAGGAACTGGCACCGTGGTGGTGCTGGTGGCAGTGCTGGCCATGGGAGTGGTGCTTTGGGGTGCTGTGGTTGTTTCTGGCTCGGTGCTGGTGGCCCCTGCAAGTGTGGTGCTGGGGAGAGGCACCGGAGTTGTGATTTCCTGGAGCACGGAGGTAGTGGAGGCTGCAGTGGTGCCCGCGGGAGAGGTCTGAAGGGCTACAGTTGTCGTCAGTGTTGGTGTTACTGTTGATGTGGATACCAGTGCTGATGCTGGTGTTGGTGCTGCTGTTAAGGCGGTAGTATTTCCCTCCAGTTCAGCACCAGTTGACATGGAGGTGGTGTACAAAGCAGTGGAGACAGTCGTTGTATCGGTAGCTCTGGTGGTCAGTGCTGCCGGGCCGGAGGACTGTGCACTTGCTGTTGTGGTGGTGGTAGGAGGAACCTGCACCGTGGTGGTGCTGGTGGCAGTGCTGGTCACGGGAGTGGTGCTTTGGGGTGCTGTGGTTGTTTCTGGCTCGGTGCTGGTGGCCCCTGCAAGTGTGGTGCTGGGGAGAGGCACCGGAGTTGTGATTTCCTGGGGCACGGAGGTAGTGGAGGCTGCAGTGGTGCCCACAGTAGAGGTCTCAAGGGCTACAGTTGTTGTTGGTGTTGGTGTTACTACTGATGTGGATACCAGTGCTGATGTTGGTGTTGGTGCTGCTGTTAAGGCGGTAGTATTTCCCTCCAGTTCAGCACCAGTTGACATGGAGGTGGTGTACAAAGCAGTGGAGACAGTCGTTGTATCGGTAGCTCTGGTGGTCAGTGCTGCCGGGCCGGAGGACTGTGCACTTGCTGTTGTGGTGGTGGTAGGAGGAACCTGCACCGTGGTGGTGCTGGTGGCAGTGCTGGCCACGGGAGTGGTGCTTTGGGGTGCTGTGGTTGTTTCTGGCTCGGTGCTGTTGGCCCCTGCAAGTGTGGTGCTGGGGAGAGGCACAGGAGTTGTGATTTCCTGGGGCACGGAGGTAGTGGAGGCTGCAGTGGTGCCCGTGGGAGAGGTCTCAAGGGCTACAGTTGTTGGTGTTGGTGTTACTACTGATGTGGATACCAGTGCTGATGCTGGTGTTGGTGCTGTTGTTAAGGTGGTAGTATTTCCCTCCAGTTCAGCACCAGTTGACATGGAGGTGGTGTACAAAGCAGTGGAGACAGTCGTTGTATCGGTAGCTCTGGTGGTCTGTGCTGCTGGGCTGGAGGACTGTGCACTTGCTGTTATGGTGGTGGTAGGAGGAACTGGCACCGTGGTGGTGCTGGTGGCAGTGCTGGCCATGGGAGTGGTGCTTTGGGGTGCTGTGGTTGTTTCTGGCTCGGTGCTGGTGGCCCCTGCAAGTGTGGTGCTGGGGAGAGGCACCGGAGTTGTGATTTCCTGGAGCACGGAGGTAGTGGAGGCTGCAGTGGTGCCCGCGGGAGAGGTCTGAAGGGCTACAGTTGTCGTCGGTGTTGGTGTTACTGTTGATGTGGATACCAGTGCTGATGCTGGTGTTGGTGCTGCTGTTAAGGCGGTAGTATTTCCCTCCAGTTCAGCACCAGTTGACATGGGGGTGTACAGTGCAACGGAGACAGTTGTCGTACTGTTGGCTCTGGTGGTCTGTGCTGCCGGGCTGGAGGACTGTGCACTTGCTGTCGTGGCTGGAGCGGTTGCGTGAAAGACAACGGTGGAGGTGTCCATGGCGGTGCTGGGGGTCTCTGTCCCTGCCAGGGAGCTCACTGCGGGTGTTGTGCTCTCTGGTGCGGGGGTAACCCGGAGAGTTGTTACCTCTGATGCTGGAGGATTTGTTATAGCAGCTGATGCTGACATGGTGATGGTTGCTAATGGAGTTGTGTGTGTTGTGGATCCAGCCGTAGACCTAAGTGGCAAAGGGGGAACATTGGCTGTAGTTTGTGTCCCGGCTGCTACCGTTGTGAATTCATCCCACCTGAGGCTGCGTGAGGCTCCTGCGGTGATCTCTCCCGTGGGTGTGCGGCTCACTGCGGTGGTGTCAAGGGCAAAGGAGGTGGTGGGAGCTGCTGAGGTGGCCTGTAGTGCAGGGGTGGTCAGTGGTGCTGGGGTGGTGGCTGTTGTTTCACGCTGTGAGACATTACTGGTGTCTGCTCTGGTGGTCTCTGTGGCTTTGCTGCTGCCCAGGAGAGCTGTGCTTTCACCGGGAACGGTTGAGACACCTCCTGTAGTTGTTGGCACCTCTCTTGCGGTCCTTGCAGCTGCAAAAAGACCCGCACAGTCAACCGCAGAGGACGTCTGCTGCACCCCAACCTCCCCGCTGACTCGCTCGCCCACACCATTGGTTTTGTTATCACACAACATGGAGCAACAGGTAATAAAGCATTGTAAATAGTCCTGCTGCTGTAAAAAGTCTTAAACGTACAAAAGCACGACCTGTGCTGGTAGGTGTGCAGATACGATCGCCGGATAATCCCAGAGACCACACAGGGAGGAATCCAGAGCGGTAACAAAAACCCATCCCGCCCCATGGTGGGCTTGCGCAGCTCTTTGCAACAGAAAAACGGCTCTAGTATTTTTCTGTTATTAAAAGACAAATGGAAATGAAGAGCCGGGCATTTCCCGAGGGAGGCCTGAGAAATGCCGTGCTAGTGGAGCACTCCTTCAGGAAGGGAAAGAGAAGGGAGGTGACGGCGAGGTCCCTGCCCAAGCGGACCCGTCTGTGCGGGTTTGCCCTTCTCGGTGGGTCTGGTCCTCACCCTGCAAAGAGCGGTGTTGCATCCTAGATCGCTCCAGCGAGGCCAGAACCCAAAGCGGGCAGATGTGGGGCAACCACCGCCCCACTCCAGGGACAGAGACGGGGGTCCCTGCTGACACTCACCCCAGACGCTGCCAGGCACGGCCCAGCTCAGCAGCAGAACCAGCCACCACGGTCCCAGGCGCCCCATGCTAGCACCCCTGCCGTGTCCCCTGCTGCATCCGTGACGGAGCCCCGCAGCGCCTGTTTGCCTCCACGTCCTGGTTCACTTCATGTCACAGAGGCGGGGTTTCCTCAGGGCACCTGGCAGGGAAGGGCTGGACCGCCCGGGGCAGACAAGACACTCCCAGCTACCGGGTGTCACTGCCAGGACTGCCAAGCCCCGAGCCAGCCTCACGCCAGCTCCCTGGGGGCAAGGAGCAGGGCAGTGTGGAGAGCACCGGGTCCTTCTGGACCCCATAGCAAACCACAGCACCCTCCCGCGGGCTGCCCACGGGCTGGGGTGGGACTATCACATGTGGACGTGCCCACCCAGCTCCTGGGGTGCATCTGCAGCTTAATGGGCTCCAGGTAGCACCCACGTTAGCCCGGGCAGCTCTGCACCAGCTGGGGACGTGCTGACGGCCAGAGCCGCTAGCCCAGACCCAGGAGACGGAGGCGCTGATCCTGACACGGAGGCTGGGATTCATACAGCACGATCAGGAGAGGGGGTTTCTTTGCACCAGTTTTCTACAGGCAGAAACCCCCGTGGAGAGGCATCACGCCCATCACCGCTTGCATTTGGGGATCTGGCTATAGCAAGACACCGGTGAACGGTGATTTCTCCTTGAAGGGCCAGCCTGCACGTTTGCACCGGTCCAGTGCCAGCAGCAAACCCCTTCCAGTGCATGCAAGGCCAGAGGCCCAGCCTGACCCTGGGGAAGCCCCTTATGCGTGTCATGCCTCAGTTTCCCTCTCTGTGAAGGGCTGCCAGGCCGCCAGCCGTGAGCGCTTGCTCCTGAAACTCCTTTTCACGACAAACCGGAGCTGAGAAACAAAGGAAAGCTCAAGTCCTAGAAAGCGTCGACTTCCCTCGGGAATTTTTGGGGGGGACTTGTGGAGAAGCTGGAAAAGGCTGGCAGGTCTCCCGGGAAAATGACTCGGGTTTCAGTTTTCAGGTGCATTTTTCTTTTTAGCTTTCGGGGGGGGAAACGCTGGGTCGGGGCTGACCGATCTGCTCTTTCCAAGGTTTCCCTTTGAACCAGGTGGTGGGAAGGGCAGCGCGTACCTCTCCTCTCCCAGATGTTCAACCATCAGGTACCGTTCTTACAAGAACTGGCCCAAAATTTCCGCAGGGAATAAAGCAGGTGGCAACCAGCCCCGGAGCTCAGATGAAAGGAGCCAAATGATTGAGGGAGGGATGGCCAGGGGCTGGAGCAGATGACCCCGAGGGTCCCCCACAACCTGAGCCAAGGATGGGGACCCAGCAGAGAGGCCTGGCCGGGCTGGACAGGGAGAGCAGCAGTTCTCCAAGTCCGGCGCGGGGTGTGCGAATAGATACAGTACCCCCCGCAATGTCAGTGCCCGGCTCCAAAAGGCAATGCCTGTCATTGTGCCCGGACCAGGAACTTCCCGAGGCAAACAGCACGGTAGTTTTGGGCTGGGTTTACTGTCAGCCACGCGCACGCGATGCCAAGTGACTCATCTCACGCAGGGTCACGGGAGGGCAGTGGCAGAGGGGCGTCTTCGCTACCGGGGATGCCATCAAGGGGAAAAGCAAAGCATGGGGGCAGAAGGAAGGGTCTGACCTTCAGGGGACCGGGGCCGGCACCCCCAGGACCGTGCAAGCACTGGGGACCCCAGGAAGGAACTGGGGGTGGCTCTGCCCTGGTGCCACCAGACCAGCCCGAGCTGCTCCTTAAACCAGTTCCTCATTCCCCAGGTCTGGGGCTGGGCAGGCCCCGCTCCCTCCGGCTGGCACCCCCTTCCTGCCTCCAGCGCCCGGACACCGGGTCTGTCTTCTCCGCACCGTGCAGAGGGGGGACCCATGGAGGGGCTCCTGGGGCAGGGACACTGCTGCCCCCACCTGCCCCCTCCCCAGACAGCTGCAAGCCGCGTCTCCAATGCGCCCAAGCTCGGGGGGAGCCTGCAAGGCAGGAAACCAGCTCGGGGTGTTGGGAGCAGGTCGCCCCGACCGCTGCAGCCCCCCGGCCCCGCGCCGGCCCGGGCTTCCCCAGTGCGGCTGGCCGGGGAGACGTGCCAACACAGCGGGGAACAGCAGGAAGGCCCCAAAGGCCTAGGCTTTGTGCCCTGACCGCCCCCCTCCCCCTGCCCAGCATGCCAGGCAGCCCCCCCTCCAACAGCTGGATACAGCCCCCACCCCCCAACAGCTGGACACAGCCCCCCTCCAACAGCTGGATACAGCCTCCCCCCCGCAACAGCTGGATACAGGCCCCCCCTCCAAAAGCTGGACACAGGCCCCCCCAACAGCTGGACACAGCCCCCCCCTCCAACAGCTGGATACAGGTCCCCCCTCCAAAAGCTGGACACAGCCCCCCTCCAACAGCTGGATAGAGCCCCACCCAACAGCTGGACATAGCCCCCCCCCCAACAGCTGGATAGAGCCCCACCCAACAGCTGGATAGAGCCCCACCCACCGCGAAGCACCGCCCCCGCGAGCCGCCCTGCCCCGCCCCGCTCCCTCCGGCTCCGGAAGACACGTGCGCGCAGCGCCGAGCACCGCCCTGCTCTGCCGGGTCGGGTGGGGTCGCCGCGCGGAGGTGAGCGGCGTCGCCCTGCCCCGGCCGGCGGGGGGGGGCTGCAGCTGGGGGTCCCCAGCACACACGAGCGCGGGTGGGGGTGCCAGCCGGGGGCTCCCGCAGCCATGAATGCCCCCCAACTTTCTGCTGGGCGCCCGGGTGTTTCGACGCCCCCCCCCGGGCGGGCCTGGGGGCTCTCCCGCGGGGCGTGCGTGGCCCCAGGGCCGGGCGACTCGCGCGGGGAATGCAGACCGGCCACGCGTGCGGTAAAACGGCGGTCCAGCTGCAGAAAAGAGCCGGCCCGCTACGAAGGCGGAACGGCTCCGTGGCTGGTTTCTCTCCAGCTCTCATTGGAAGGTGTAGCGGGGCTCGGGGTGCCCGTCCCCTGCTTCCTCTGCCCGGACGCGGGTGAGGACAGACCCACAGCCCTGCTCCAGCGCCTCGTTCTGGGGGTGCCTGACGATGGGGCTTCGTTTCTCAGTCCGCAGGTGCCGGCCACCGCCGTGTCCCTCGCAGCTGGCCGGCAAGCGCGGCTGGGCCTGGGCTCGGCTCCTGACGCGGTGCCCGCCTGGGGGAACGGAGCGGAGGATGTTCCCGAAGAAGCAGAGGCAGGCGGCAGGCGCAGACACGGAGCCGTCGGGCAGCCGGAAGCGGGGCCGGCAGGACGCGGAGGTGGTACCGGGAGCGGAGAGCCTGGCGGAGGCGGTGAAGCAGGCACGGCGCAGAGCAGCCCTGTCCGTGCGCGAGTTCAAGTTCAACAAGAAGAGGGTGCGGCTGCTGTCCCAGGAGTCCCACTTGCAGGACGGCGCCCTCGGCATCCTGTACTGGATGTCCCGGGACCAGCGCGTGCAAGGTGATGCACCCGCGGGGACAAGGGGAGGGCAGAGCTGTGACCCCACCTTCCCCTCGGAGGCAAACCCAGATCTTGCCTGCTGGGGGTTGCAAAACGGGCCCTGGCTCCGTGACCCGGCTGCTGCTTTGGAGTCTGGTGGGCAGAGCAGGGCTGACGGGGGATTTTGCTCTGCTGTTGCTGAGCCCTGCATACACAGCAGCAGCATTATTGCCCTTTTCCAGATGGGAAAACTGAGGCACAGGGCTGGTCATCCCCCCCCAATCTCCTGCCACTCAAGGTCAAGACCCTGAGCCTGCTGGCGGGAGCTGGGGGACGAGATATGGGGCACGGGTGCGTTTAACTCGTTGTGGGCTGTCTCCCTCCAGATAACTGGGCCTTCCTGTACGCCCAGCGCCTGGCCCTGAAGCAGCAGCTCCCTCTGCACGTCTGCTTCTGCCTGGTGCCCAAGTTCCTGGACGCCACCATCCGCCACTTCGGCTTCCTGCTAAAAGGCCTGCAGGAGGTGGCCGAGGTACGGGTGCCGGGAGACGGCTCGGAGCTGGGAGGGCGCACCCCCTGGGAAAGGGATCGCTCACCCAGAGGGGCTGACACCAAGCCTTGTCCTCGTATTGCAGGAGTGCGGGGAGCTGGGCATCCCCTTCCACCTGCTCCAGGGCTACGCCAAGGACGTGCTGCCAGCCTTCGTGACGAGGCACGGCATCGGCGGGGTGGTCACCGACTTCTCCCCGCTCCGCGTCCCCTTGCAGTGGGTGGAAGACGTCAAGGAGAGGCTCCCGCAGGGTGTGCCACTGGTACAGGTGTGTCCTGGTCCCGGGGGACGTGAGCAGCACTGGGGGGGGTCTGAACAGAGGGAACCACTCTGGACTGGCACGTGGGCTGCAGGCAGGGCTCCTTGGAGAGCCGTCAGGCTGTCGGGGGCTTTACGTACAGTAGCAGGTCCAGATCCATAACAAGGGCCAGGGGCAGGAGGGAAATGCAGGGAACCAGCCCCTTTTCCAGGAGCCGGGTGCTGCTGTGCTCCTGGAAAAGCGGCTGCGGAGGGGAGCTGAGCCCAGGCAGGGACCTGTGGCACGGGCTGCGGGGATGGAGCTAGCGCTTGCTATTGCACAGAAGGATTTGGAGCACCAAGAAGCAGGTGCAAGGACAAGTGGGACATGGGCAGTGCAATGTGGAGGGGCTTTTGTCCTGGTTCTTAGGAAGCAGTTGAGCTCCGGAGATGGTTGTGCGCCCCAAACCTCTGTCCACCCGGATCCCACAACTCCCTCCACCCCCCCAGACAGCTCGGTTACCCTTCCGGCTCCCCCATTCTGTTCAGCGGGCAGCTGCCAGCTCCTTTCCCATCTCTGCCCCACTCCCAGGTGGATGCTCACAACATCGTTCCCTGCTGGGTGGCCTCCAACAAGCAGGAGTACGGCGCCAGGACCATCCGGCCAAAGATCCATGCCCAGCTCCCCGAGTTCCTCACAGAGTTCCCCCCCATCATCCAGCACCCGTTCCCCGCTGCGGCCCCCGCGCAGGTAGGAGCCCCGCGGGATTCCTCGGGGGCGCGGATCGGGAGCCCTGGGCGGGAGACGTCGGGTGCAAAGTGGCATAGACTGGCTAAGCACCAGCACAGCCAGGGATGGCGTGGGCCTGACCCTACCCAACCCAGCGTCACTCACTGCATAGCACATGGCCCTGGAGACACCGAGCTTCACCGAGGCCACAGGGAGTGCAAGCCATCTCTGTTTCCCAACTGGAGGTGACACTGAGGCATGCCAGGGGGTCAGTGGCTCGGGTCGTGTCCAAACAGCAGCAGAGCTGGGAGCCAAACCCAGGTCTCGTGTCTCCCAGGCCGCTGGTATTGCAGGCCCTGGCTCTGTAACCCAAAGCAGACAGAAGAGGTACTGGGGGCAGACAGAGCAAGGCCTGGCTGGAACCACCCCCACCAGCTGTAGCAGCCTGTCCTGAGATGCGCTGGAATTTATTTTTTAAGGAAAACTTCTCATGCCAAATCAATTCCAAATCTGTGAGTCATTCAAGAAGCATGTGTGGCCCTGCTACCAGCAAGCATCCTCCCCCCATGCCTGGGGCTTCAGATGCTTCCAGATCCATTGGCAGGCATCCTACATGCTTGGAGGGTGGGGGTTCGGATGCCCCCGAGTTTTGCTTGCCCTCAGCCGTACGGCTGCAGGAGCAAGCTAGGGAGGAATCTCCCATTTCCATAAAGTCGGTGTATAGCCATGATCTTGCCACTGGAAGTGGAAGTGGGAGGCTAACTGCGCATTACTTCGGTCACGGTACTGCTCCCTGCCACGTTCGTGGTCTTCCCCAGCCAGTGGGAAAACCACCTTGGTGGTCCTGATACTTCCCCTGCCAGCTAAGTATTGTAATCGCCTGCAGTTGTCCCCCCTGCCCTTGTCCCTGCAGCCCATAGACTGGGACGCCTGCTATGCCGGCCTGGAGGTGGACCGCACGGTGCCGGAGGTGAAGTGGGCAACGCCGGGGACAGCTGCGGGTCTGGCGGTGCTGCAGGCATTCGTTACCCGGCGGCTGCCAGGGTACAGCGAGTACCGCAACAACCCCAACAAGGCCGCGCTCAGCAACCTCTCGCCCTGGTTCCACTTTGGTGAGAAGCCCCGGGGCGGTCGACTTGAACCTGGGTGGTTTTAGAGCTGCGGGTGGGACTGGGTAGGGCTGGGAGCTGTCTCCTCCCAGTCCAGGAGCTTCCCCGGGGGAGCAGGGAGCTGCAGCTGCCGCCTGATCAGGTGGGTGAGTTGGGCTGAGGTCAGGACAGGCACCATCCTGCACAAGACGGGGGCACTGGAGGGCCTGGCATTGCTCCCATGCCCAGCCCAGGCCGGTGCCCCCCTCCCCTTTGATCCCAGGACCAGAGGCCTCATGCCCATGCCCTCCTCTCTGGTGCAGGCCAGGTGTCCGTGCAGCGTGCTGTCCTGGAGGTGCAGAAGTCCCGCGACCGCCACCGGGAGTCTGTCAACAGCTTCGTGGAGGAGGCCGTGATCCGGCGAGAGCTGGCGGACAACTTCTGCTTCTACAACAAAAGCTACGACCAGCTGGAAGGTACCGCGGGAGCCAAGCCGGATGGGGGCCGGGGCACGGGCTGAGCATCCCACCGTGCCCACGGCCTGGAGGAGCAGGGGCAACGCTGGGTGCGCCTTGGGAAGGAAAAGGGTCCAGAGCTGTCTCCTTGGGGAAGAGCGGTATCTCCTGCAGGAGGGGCCGTCTCCTGGCCCCAGGGGCACAGGCGCTTTTCTGGAAGTGGTGCTGGCTGAGTCCATGCTCTGAAAACACCTGGACCCTGGGCTTTGGAGAGCTCTGACTCACTCCCTGCCGCGGGGTCCTTGTAGCCGGGCTTCAGCTGCTCTCGCCCTGGGCTCTGCTTTCTCCTACTGGAGGGTGAGCCCTAGCGAGGGTTATCGCAGCATTGCTCGGGGCACGTGGGTGTCCAGAGTCCTCCTCGGGGTAGGTCTGAGACGTGCTGGCAGGGTTTGGGGCAAAAGGGAGCTTGCCCCTGCCTGCTGGTACAGCTCAAGGCCCTGGAGCTGGCTGCCATCCCCCAACCCCCAGCCTGGGTGAGTCCTGCTGTGCCATGTGCTCCATAGCTCACCTGGGCTTGGCCCTTGTCTTCGAAGGTGCACATGACTGGGCCAGAGACACGCTGATACTCCACGCCAGAGACAAGCGGGAGTATCTCTATGACCTGCACCAGCTGGAGCAGGGGAAGACGCACGACCAGCTCTGGAACGCGGCCCAGGTACCAGCCTGCCCCAGCCGCCTGCGCCCCGCTCTCGGAGCTGCCCCACCTCGTGCCCCCCTCCACCCTTCCTGGTGTGTCTGCACCCAGCATGTGTCTGCACCCAGAGCCCATGTCCCAGTGGGCCCTGCAATGCAGAGCTGGGGATCACGGTATCACTGAGCCTGGTCCGAGAGGGTCTGTGGTGCCTGTGGGCAGCACGATTGGTGGGTTTGGTTCAAAGAGCCTGCTCTTTGGGTACAGACGTGGCACATCCCTCAGCCCCCCCAGCACCTGGGTGCTCAGTCTGAGGATCCTGTGCACCTAGGATGGGGGCATCCCCCATGCCAGGCCAGGCCCCTCTTGTTCCAGCCTCCCTTGCCCCAGAGCTCCTGGAGCCAGCACGGGCTGGGGGCTCACGGCATTTCCCGCCTTCTCTCGGCAGATCCAGATGGTCCGCGAGGGCAAGATGCACGGCTTCCTCCGCATGTACTGGGCCAAGAAGATCCTGGAGTGGACCCGGTCCCCGGAGGATGCCCTGCGCTTCGCCATCTACCTCAACGACCGCTTTGAGCTGGACGGCAGGGACCCCAACGGCTACGTCGGTGGGTGGCCGGCGCGGGGCCAGGCCTGAGGGTGGAAGGGGATGCACCCACGTGGGAGCAGGACTGGCAGGGGGGGTGTCACCTGCCTGGCTCCGGCACTCTGCGGAGGCAGAGGATCATGAGAAATGTTGCCCAGAGACAGCCTAGAGGAAAGAGCGGGGGTGTTTCTCCCTCTGGGCTGTAGCTCCCATGGGGCAGCGCCCATCCAAGCGTGCTCTTTTTAGCTCTTTTCTTGCATTTTCCCTTAATTTCCACATTTAGTCCCAATTCCTGAGATAAAACTAGTGCCTCTCTACTTCGGACCTGGTCCATACTGGCCAGCCAGGCAGGCACAGGCTGCCCATAGCAGAACGGACCTCCCGTCCCTCTCGCCCCCATGGCTAGGGAGGGTGCCGGGACCCAAGGCGGGGCTGGGCAACCTGACGGGGCCCCTCTCTGTGCGGCAGGATGCATGTGGTCCATCTGCGGCACCCACGACCAAGGCTGGGCCGAGCGGAACGTGTTCGGGAAGATCCGGTACATGAACTACGCCGGCTGCAAGAGGAAGTTTAACGTGGGCCAGTTCGAACACAAGTACCGGCCCTGAATGCTCAGGGGCCCTCGCTGGCCTCCCCGTACAAGTCCACTCCCTCGGAGGCAGGAGCTCTTGCCGCGAGCAGTCTGCATAGCTGTCCCCGGATAGCGGGGACCGTGCCTTTTCCAGACCAGCTGCTGCATGTCTTTGCATACACTTGCTTGAGAGACTAGTCGTGCTGCAGGACCAGGAGACAGCCTCTCCCCCGGTGCCGGGTTTTTAGCGCTGCTCTTTCTAGATGGATTGCATCCAAAAAGGAAGTGGCCGGAGGGGAAGGAAAGGGAGCAAGCACCCTGTCACGAACTCACCATTTTTTGAAGTGTTCGTGGAATATCGCAGAGGTTTTCTTGGGCTGGCTTCACTGCTAGGTTGCGTGCCGTCTCTATAGATAGGTAGCCTTAAACCATGTTCCCCTCCTTATGTCTACGATTTGTGGTATTTGGCTGGTACCAAAGTATTTTTATATTTCCTCTTTTGGCCAGGATTAGTTAATAGGGCAACAATTAGGGCTGCTGCCCTAGCCCCACGTCCGAGGAGTAAGCAACTAGGAAGTGTACATTTAATAACTAATAACATGTAGTAACTCGGCGGGCTATTACCCATTATCATCACCCCAACAGGTGGTCGGGTGGATACGTGACTCCAGACGTGCTCACAGACCATGACAGCCTCTGTTTTAAAGAGAAGAGGCATCAGCTGGGGAACAGTCCAGCCACAGACTTATTGGAGGGAATAAGTGAAAGACTTATGGCCCGTAGAGATAAATGACGATATTCAAGGATATCCAATTGGCAATCTTTACGTCTGAAAGGATGTAAGCATTCACCTGGTCGTAACTGGATCGGGGAAGACTCCAAAGCTGATAAACAGATGCACATCGAGGGGCAAGAAGTATGGAAGTGTGCATAGGATGGGAACCCCAGCAATTTCGTGGGTGATCTTTATGCTTGGCAGGATTCGATTTTTATCAGTCAATGGTGATAAACATCGATTTCATCTCGCAAGCCCATGAAAAAATATTTCCATCACATAATCAAAATGTATAGAAAGGGGATGTAGGAAAAACGATGGCTGATGCAGTGCGTCACGACCAGGAGATCCTGGTTTTCTCCAACTTAAAAAAAATCCCCAATTTTCAGTTAAAAAAAATAACTCCAAATTTTCATTTTTCCATTATTCAAATGAAACATCAATATATGCATATCTGTATATGAATAGTGTTCCATTTAAGTCATGGGAAAATGTGGATTTGAGGTTACTTTTTTTAACTGAAAATTGGGGGTTTTGTTTTGTTTTTTTAAATCGGAGAAAAGCAGGATCCCTGGTCACGACCCGTTCCTATATAGCCATGCTGGCTGTAGTTCGGACTGCAACTCCCAGAAACCCCAGGGGACTGGGAACAAAGGAAAAGGAGGTGACAAAGGGGATGAGGGACCTACAGGTGAGCGGAGTCGCTTTTCCTGCTTGGCTGGTGGCAGTCCTACTGTAGTTACATTGGTCGTTAATAGTCTGGCCCCTAACTTTGCACAATCCTGAAAATGTAAATCAATAAACATCAAAATATACGCATAAAAATTAACATTTGATGTTATCCATCACCATGATTTAAAAAAATAAAAATCCAATTCTGCCATGCCGAGCGATACGCGTAAATGGCCAAATAAGAAACCATACTTAAGCCTGGCCATGAGAGCAAGTATTTGTCTAAACCAGTGGTTCTCAACCTTGTTAGGCAGCAGACCCCCTCAGAAAAGGCCAGTGCTTAGCTTTCACTTCTTTTTATGACTACAGGATAATACAAGAGCAATTCTCCCATTGCATGGGACTCAGAGAGACCGCAACAGGGCAGCATGGTTTTTAACACCATGGATTCCTATTTGAAAGCTCTGGGTTTATCATATTTGCACACCTAACCGTGCCAACACTGTATGGCACCCTTGAAAGGATCTCAAGGCACCCTGGGTAGGCATTACTGGTCTACTTTACAGTTTCTTGGGTGTAAGGTGCTCTAGTCCCGCACTGGCTTAGCTGGGCAGCACAAGCTGAGAGCCTGGGGGAAGATTTTGGCTTGGACAGAAGCTGCTTTCTTAGAGTTTAGGGATAAAGTAAAAGCATTGGTCTGATATTTCCCTTGGTTTATTCTTATATCTTAGTGGTTCCTGATGCCTTATAGCGGTTTTGTAATAAACCTTTTTGCTGTTCTGACTCATTTAGTGTCATTGCTGGGATTCTGTGGATTTCATGGATGTCAGGGTCAGAAGGGATCTCAGTAGGTCATCGAGTCCAACCCCTGCCCTGGGCAGGAAAGAGCGCTGGGGTCAGACAACCCCAACTCGGTGCTTGTCCACTCTGCTTTTAAAGACCCCCCGGGGCAGGGGAGAGCACCACCTCCCTTGCAGCCCGTTCCAGATTCTGGCAACCCTCAGTGTAAAGAAATGTTTCCTAACATTTAAATCTGCTCTCCACCAGTTTATGGCCGTTGTTCCTAGTAACCCCAAGGGGTGCTCTGGTAAACAGAGTATCCCCTATTTCCTGCTGCCCTCTTGATGAATTTGTAAACGGCTATAAGATCCCCTCTCAGCCTTCTTTTGCAGAGGCTGCAGAGATCCAGGTCCATCAATTTGTCCTTACCCATAGGCCTATAACCAAGCGAGTGGCCCTCCTCTGAACCCTGTCAAGGTTGTCCACATCCCTCCTGAAGTGCGGCGCCCAGACCTGGACGCAGTACTCCAGCTGTGGCCTGACCAGTGTCGCATAGAGGGGGAGGATCACCTCCCTGCACCTGCTAATGCAGGACCGCACGTGGTTGGCTTTACCGATCGGTTCGTCACATTGACAACTCTTGTTCGTTTTGGAGTCAACTATGACTCCAAGATCCCTTTCCACTGCTGAGAAAGTCACTTCCCAACCTATAGGTGTGTTGGCAATCCTTTCTCCCTTGATGCAGCACTTCGCATTTATCCTTGCTTAACTGCATCCTATTCTGTTCTGCCCACATTCCCAACCCGTCCAAATCCGCCTGAATCCGCTCCCTGCCCTCCAGCGTGTTTACTTTGCCCCACAATTTGGTGTCATTCACAAATTTGGCCAGAGTGCTTCCCACGCCCTCCTGTAGTAACCTTTGCCACCAGTCTTGCATGTAGGTGTTTGTGGAGCAGCTAATGGGGTTGCTGAGACTGGAAGTGGGTGGGAGGTGGGCTGAGGCTAAGGCCAGGACACCTACAGCAGCATAAGAAATGCTCCCATAAGGGGCAGTTGGGCAGTGATGTTGGGGTGCAGCTCCAGGCAGCTAGCGGTAAAGCTGGCTGCATGGCACAGGCCACGACAGTATGGTGCACGTGTGTCTGGAGGGCACCGTTTGTGCCCTGTGGTTGCAGATCCTACCTTGGATGATCCCCGCCCCCCTCCTCTGTGCTCCATCTCCACTTCCAGCAACATGTATTTGTGGCCTGTTTGCACCCAAGTGCTTCTGCACGAACATCGTCCTTCAAAGGACACCAAAGAGCCATTTCGGCTTAAACACCTCCTGGGTTCAATACCACCCCCACAATACACGTTGATGGAGAGCAGGATCATCCCCTCTCTGGCCCTCAGCCTTGTTCTCCGGGGCTCTGTTCTGTCCAGCAGCAGCTGCCAACTCAGGCCATTTGTTCCCATTAGATCTGTGCCCTGGCTAAGGCAGGGCTGGGACATATTGGCTGAGTTAGCACCGATGCCGCAGCTGTGGGAATGGCCAAGCCAAAGATGCCCCTGTAAGCACCAAGCAGCTTATGCTTTGCTATATAGCACCCGGAGGGATGGAAGGGGGCTGTCACGCTTAAGCCTATTCCCCAAATTGGCAACACCTTTCCTTGTTGCTTGGGGTTCACTCTGGGACTCGTCTATCCATACAGCTAACAAGCCCAGTCCTGCTTAACTAAAACTATTGCGTAGGGTTTGCTTTGGTTTCTCCACCCAGCTACCACCGGGTTGCCGATGCCATAGACACGTGCCCATGGCTGTGGAGGACCTCAGCTCTGCAACTCCCCATTTCTTGGAAGTAAAATTTAAACACTTGGCTGCTTTCTCCCAGCCGTAACTATTCACACCAACACCACTGGGCAAAGCAGGCCAGCCAGCCGTGTTTTTCATTAACTTAGTTTATTAGGGATGGCATGGTCATAGGTAGGCCGTGTCATACCATAGTGGGCAGCAATCCCATTCTACCCTGTGTACAGCACAGCACCACCCTTCTCCCTACACACACAAATCCAACATGCCAACTCACGGCGGGCAGTGTTACATGTAGGGGTAAATACTGTCCTACCTTGGCAAATGGGTCAGTAACAGCTTCATTAGTGTTGTGCATAATTGTAAGACCCTCCACTGTGTCCAGAAAAACCCCTCTTCCAGAAATCCCTATCAAGGAGGGGAAGGGGGAAATACCCCGGATCCATTCACTGTGTCGGACGGTAATCAGTGCTTCTAGAAATGGCCGTCGAGAGGCTTAGTCACCCCAGCAGTGCCTCAAAGGATTAAAGTGCTTTGAACAAGTTTTGGAGGGACGTTGTCTGAGCTGGCACAGCTCATCTGTGGGCTCAGCCCTAACCGAGCTGGCCAGTAGTGCAAGGTTCGGCCCAGGCGTGGCTGCTGCCGGAGGAGCTGTCGGTGTCCATGGGAGGGCCAGTCACCGCGTGGCAGAGCCTGTGGGACAGTGTCAGCATCCAGAGCTTCTGGGCGGCCAGACCCGGCCGGTGTCAGCAGCAAGACCGCTGCTCGGCTTGGAGGATGAGAGCAGGGGCAACTCCTGGGCACCGGTGGACGGTGGAGCTGGGGACATGGCTGCTGCAAGGCCCCCAGGGCTGGGTGTTCAGAGCCAAGCGTGACAGCAGCCTGTGCAGAAGTCACTTGCCGGCCAGGCGCGTGCGAGGGGGCAGTTTCAGGCTGCGCTGAGTACCCTGGACGGTAGCATCGCAGCTGTTTGGTTGACAAGGGGGCATTGGTGCTACTCTAAGGCCTTCCCTCTTGTGTTTTAACTCTCACATGGGCCCACTCTCCACCCCGTGGACCTGTGCAGGAAACACCCCGCTGTCATTGTGTGCCCCTGCGGACGCATCAGGGCACCCAGAGCCCTGCGTGACCCCCCGCTGTGTCCAACCCAAGCTCATCTCCCCTCCCTGCAAGAGCATCCCCCGCCTGCCAGGCTGCAGCTGGACGGCACTACAGCTCTAGTTCAATCACTGCAGGGGGACAATTCTGCTGGGTATAGAGAGCAAAGCAACCTGCCCATGGCCCGTGGGGTTGGGGTGGGGGGGTTCCCTTCTCAATTTCCTCTTTCAAGCCAAAGCAGCCACACAGCCAGCCTTCCCCTGCCCCAAGAGAATGCACCAGCCTCGGTCCTTCACAGCTACCTTCAGCCTGCCTTCCCACCCAGGGACGTGCCACTGCTGCCCATGGAGCTGAGCCTGCAGGACAGGGTCCTCAGCCCAAAGCACCAGCTGCACAGCCAGGGCACAGTCCCAGATCTCACCCTGCACCAACACTTCCAGACGACACACTGACCCTCACCTCCGTCACGTGCACAATCACCTTGCTCAATGCCCAAGGCCAAAGCTCCCTGCGGCCGTGCAGATGCCCCCACGAGATGCATGCAGCCACGAGCAGTCTCTCCAGGCCTGTACAGAGCAGAGCTGTTGTAGGGAGGAGCAAACAAGTGGCAGTAGGAACCCATTTCATCTTCCCCCATCCCAGCTCCAGACCTCCAGTGCCAGGGGCTTTCCAACTGGTCAAGGCTGGTTCTGAGCATACACCCAGCACAGACAGCGACAAAAATAGGGACATACGCACATGGAGCCTGTTTCACGGACTGGTGGTAGTAAGCCCCGTACAGGTCTGTGCTGGACAGGACAGCTACGCCAATCCCAGGAGATGCACCTCTGTGCTGGGCAGTGAGAGTCAATGGGAACAGGTCATTAAAAGATGCCCTGTCCCTAATGAACTGTGGTAAAAAATAATCATAAACTTAAATCTAAGATCAGGACAATTAAAATGACCCAGCAAATGAGGCTGAAAGAAGAGGACGGGACGGGGGCACTGCAGCTGAAGATGCAGGCTCTGGAGGGTGATGGGCAGCTGGTCCTGTCCACTGTCGCTGGAGAGATGCTGCTAACAGCCCTGTGTGCCCATGAGGGCATCCAGGGTGGAGGGAGCACAGCATCAGGGTGGAGGCCTGGAGCTGGGTTCAGATCTCAATGATGGGGTCAGGAACCAGCTGGGGTGCACCTCCGCTGCCTGGCACTGTGGCCATCCTGCCAGACTGCCCCAGCGTAGCGCAGCGCATCACCCAGCAAGAAGCAATGCCCTCGCAGCTGTGGCAGGGAGAGGAGGGGGTGGGCACAAGTCACCCCCACACCCACACTGTCCTGACACCATCTCCACATGCCATGCAACGTTGGGCTGCTTCCACGTGGGGCTGGCACCACAGCAGGCATAGTTCCTCCTGCCCGGACTTCCTGGAGAGGGCCGAGCTGGGGGAGAGCAGGAAGCTGGCACCTGGGGTTTGGGTGCTGGCTGATCCCGATCCCTGGGTGAGAGCTCAGATGGGGACCCAGAAGGCTTCTTGTCTGGAAGGACGCAGCAGCTCAGCCCACCCTCACAAACTTCCCCGTCTTCCCTCCCCTGGGTCCATGCAGCTCCTCACCCCAAGAGCAGCCTGTCAACACCCTGGGCAGCGAGGGGAATCTCCGAAGCAGCAGATGGGCCCTGCCCCCTGCCATCCTTTGGGAGCCCCTCTCACCCCACTATAGCCCAGGCACGTCCCGAGGAGCCGACTAGCTCTGGAGGAGCCAGCTAATCCCAACATGGAGCCTGCAGCTGGCTCAGATCTGCCTCGGGATAACCAGCAGGGAAAGAGGTCGCTGCTAGGAAGGCCCCATGAGCAGGGGAGAGTCTCAGAAGTCAAAAGCAGGGCTGCAGACTGGCCGAGGCACTGTTCACAGCATCCCAGCGGTAAGGAAGGTTCTTGTGAAGAAAACCCACAGCAGCAAAGGGCAGGGGAGGGCAGCAGAGAGGCCTCCGCAAAGCCCTGAAGGCGCAGCTGGTCCAGCAGCACGTGGAGTCGAGACAGGCTCTGGGTAGAAGCTGCTGCCAAAGGGTTAACAGGGAGGGGGTGTAGGGCTGTTGCTCCTTCACTGAGGCCCAGGCTGCACGTGGGGCAAGGCTGGGACTCGCCAGCACCTGGAACAACCCCCCCTATCCCATCTACTGGACCACGACCCACGGAGAAAAGCAACACTGCCCGTGAGGCAGAGCTGGTCCCGCCAGCACTGGGGGCTGGTGCTCGAGGTCCCCGTGTCTCAGCCCTGCGGGGCAGTGCAGTGAGTCACTTCCAATCTGTCAGTCGGTCCCTGCAGCCGGAGGCCCTGCATGCCTGCTGGCTTTGCTCCCTCCTCACGTGGCGGCTGCTGCCTCCCGTGGCTCCGGCTCCGGCTCCTCCTCGCAGTCTGAGGTGCACGACTCCAAGCTCTGCTTGGCCAGCAGCTCCCTCCGGGCCTGGAGCCGCTCACACTTGGGGCAGGGCCCCACCTTGAAGCAGGATTTGTGGTAGCAGGCCTTGCACTCTGCAGGAAGAGACAGGCAAAGAAACTGTGAGCCACGGGCCGGGGCCACACAGACTGCACCTACTGTCCTCCCCCACTGTCACCTCCATCCCAGGTCTCCTGCTGCATGGCCTCCCCACCCCAGTGCAAGGGGCAATCCTAGCCCTACACTCCACACCCTAGTGAGGCAGCTTCAGGGCTTCTCTACACAGCTCCTACCTGATCCTCCCCATGCCCTGATGTGAGCATGCAAAACACACCACTGCCAGCACTGCGGCTGGGGGTACATCCCCCAGGACAAGGGACCAGGCGGGCATGCTGTGCTTTGGTGACATCCCAGGTCCTACACTACTAAGGCAGCAGTGGGAGTATCTCCATGACAGACACAAGCACCCTAAGACTGTCGTGCTGCCTGGTGGCCTGGACTGGTCTGGACAGCCCAAGAGACTGGTGCTGAGATAGAGACACACTGTGTGGTCATCAGCACAGACCGACCTGGACAGAGTTCCCACTTACCACCCTCGCTGGCTTTAGTAAGATGTTTTCAGGCTGGCTCTGCAGCGCAAAGCCACCCTGGTCCCTGAGCATCCTGACTGCCAACTACAACAGCATGGCACCTGAGAGGGAAAGGCCATGAAGCCCTCATCTGTTCCCCACATCCGTGTCTTTCCCTGAGCTGGGTCCAGGCAGCCCTGCTCCTCAGCCACAGCAGCAGCAAGTCCACGCCCTGCAGGTAGTGCCCTGCTGGACTTTACATGTGTACATGGAGGCAGCTGTCCCACAGTGCCTCTGCAGTGGGTGGCACATACAGGGGTCTGGCTCTCTGGGATGCTCGTTGCAGAGAGCTGGCAGAGGTCTGTAGGTGCCACTGGAGGGTTCTGGCCAAAGTGAAAGGCCACTTGCCAACCAGTTACAGACAGCAGCGGAGTAGACCAGTGCCAGAGACTCCAGCTCTGCCAGTTGTGGTTTGAGGCAGCTTCAGCCCCAACTGGGCGCACCCCTGGTCAGTCCCTGAGGGTGCAAGCAGCCCCATCCCGGTGTTCAGGTCCTCTGGGTCCCAGCTGGCCTCTCACCTTCGCACGTCCTGCACTTGTTCAGCTCAAAGGGGAAGATGATGTCGTCCTCGTTCTGGCAGAACTCACAGATGAAGCCTTTGGCTTGACACAGCTGCAAGGACAAGAGGGCACAGTGGTTAGGGAAGCAGGCGAACACACCAGGGTTTCCTGGCCACAACGAAGGCAGAGAGAGCAGCAGCCTGGAGCCAGGAGACTGGTTCCACTGTGGGGACGATGCCAGCCCCTGGGACAACCTCTGTGCCTGTTCATCCCCATGCCAAGAGCTGGCCCTCCTCACTGGCTGTGACATGGTGTCATCACACATGCAGCACAGGAGACACTGCTACTCGAGAAGCTGTACTACAAGGCAGTGGAAATGAGCAGCCCATTACAACACCGCAGCGGCTAGGCAGAGGCAAACAGGAGCTGGGCGTTCACTAGCTCTTGTGGAGTGGGAACACGACATCTCTACTGTAGGCACCTATCATGGCACCTCCTGTCAGCAGCCAGCCAGGGAGAGCCAGCCGTGCATCTGCTCCTTAGAGCCAGATCTGGGGTAAGCTACTCCATGGCCATCAGGCCATGTCCACACCAGCCAGCTCCTCGTGGCAGGGACTGCACCTTGCCCAGCACATGCATTGCCCCTTAGCTAGTGTTCTGCGAACGCTAAGCTGTGGTTCTCACCAGCTATAGCATAAACACACCCACCCGAGGCTACACACTCCCTGCTGCTAAACTCAGAGCCACCTAGTTACATCTGTTCTCTTTTGACTTCCTGAAAAGACTCTATGCTTCATCAAGAGAGCAGCCAGCCTACAAAGAGCTTTGGGTGGAAAAAGTAACTTCTGCAGTTCCCCTGTGTGTGATAATGGTCTCCAGATCCCTTTCCTGCCCCTGCTAGAACAGGCCATGCTCCTGCCAGCTGAAACCCAAGATTTATTGGGAACTAAGAACACTAATGAAGCCACCAGAATCACAGAAAATTCAGGTCCTGGCTAGTTAGCCATCACAGCAGGGAGGACCTGGCTAGAACGCCCTCAAAGACTCAGTTCAAACCCTGCTCCATCTTGAGCATACCCAGGACCTCAGATTACCCTGTGATCCTAAGCTGTGCTCCACATGAAGTCACCAGGGGGGAAACATGGCCCCAGGGCACGCTGAGGGGCTGTCTGCACTAGGGGTTGCAGCAGGGTTTGGCCACGTCAGGGCATGGTGCTGTAGCCAGCTCCCTTCTGCATTCTTGTGGTGCAGCCTGGCCTGGAGAGCAGATGTAGGCAAATGTCACGCCTTGATGTCTGCTGGGATCCATCTGCCAGGCCTTCCCTTCTGCTCTCCCAGCCTCTTTCCTCTCCACATCCAAATCAGGTTTCATGTCATCGTTCTAAATCAAACAGGAAGAGCTGGGAGAGGGTCTACGGGCTGCACCGTGATGGCAGAGACAAGCGGGGGAATGCCCTGAACATTTCCTGTGCACCTGGGTGGAAAAGGCAGGATTTAAACCCCGAGGCTTCTTCCCATAAGGGCTAGAAAGTTCCTTCCTGCTTCTGGTCCATCTCAGAACTGCCCCCCCACATGCCAGTGCACAGAGCAACCTACCATGCATCTCTCAACATGCAGAGCCCCGGCCTTCATGAGCTCCGTCAGGCGGGGAACAAGGTCCCCCTTCTTGGTGGTGCTCAGGTCGTTGAGGGAGTAGAGGTGGAGGTCTTCCGTCAAGTGGCCGGGCACCGCGTCAAAAGAGTCCAGGAGCCTGCAGGGGCAAAAGACCAGAACTCAGAGAACAGCAGCAGGAGACATCCCCCTCCACCATGGGGTCCCACTGCCTCTCCGGCTCCCCTGCCTCTAGGCTATGCTAAGACCTGTCAATAGTGCCCGCTTCACCCCCTCCAGACTATCAGATGAGCACCAGCCAGTGCCTCGCAGCCCCAGATCATGGCATCTGGGCAGCTCCACCCCTTACCAGGGCTAAGACAGAAGCTTTGAGGACCGGGGCAGCTGCCTGAGGAGGCTGGAGCCAGCTGCTTTGGGGACATAAAGGGAAGTCCACAAAAGGCAGCAGCAAAGCAACGGTCCTCTTGCCCTGCAGGGCCTGAGCACAGGGATGAGGGCCCTTAGCAACTGAGCCCTGAGAAGGGGGCTGAGCTGAGTTGCCCCTTGCATATGGTGACAGTCCCCAAAAGGCACCCCCTGTGCCACACAGGCACCCAAGGACCCACACAGTCATGTAATGGGTTGGCACAGGCCAGGCTGGATGCAGGGTATTCGCTGATACTCACTCCTTTGCCAGGCGGCAGGTCTTGAACATGTTCTTCATATGGAACAGCTGGACCCTCAGGAGCTGGAGGACATGGGGAACAAGGCTGCTGTGAGACAAGCAAGCCCTGAGCCAGCACAGACCCTTCTCTTTCAGGTCATGCTCTCCCAACCTCCTCCCCACTGTCTAATTGGCTTGGGTGTCCTTGGCACTGAGCAGCTACATCAGTGGGTAAAGAAACAGGAGCAGCCAGCTTCATGCTTCTGGGCACAAACCAAGACCCCTGCTGAGGTCAGGAAAAACACCCTGCCCACAGCATCTAACTGGGCAGCGGATAAGAGGCTTGAGCCCATCTCCCACCTCAGATAGGAGCCCCAGCCAGCATGCCACAACTGAGCACTGGGCCCCAGGTGGTACATAATAGCAGGTTGGTACTTTCTTCCTTGTTTCAGAGTGTCAGACGCAGCCACTTCCCCACAAAGCCCCTTCAGGAGCTATCGCCAGTTCCACGTAAGGAGGGACAAACCCAAGTTTCACCAGTGGAAAGGCAGCTGGGCATCAGGCCCAGTCACCCACAGCAGGGGTGCCACAGGGGACGTGGTTTGCACAGCAGGGTGCCAACTCTGCCACTCGCTGTGGGAAGTCATGTATGGACTCAGTGCCTGTTTCCCCACCTGTTAAACAAGGATGATGCTCCCTGCCCAGTTTCATGTGCTCAGAGATCTGGACGTAATACCCATAATGGGAGGGCTAAGTGACAGTGGCAGGGAGGGCTTGCCAACAGGATGAGGGCAGTACAGGCAGCATCCCTCGTCCTCATAACTCAACCCACAAAGCTGCTCACATCTATGGATCCACTCCCCACACCCCAGGGGAAGGCTAAGCCCTGGGGCTCCTGGAACACACCCGGACTTGGTTGAGGGGTTTGATCTTGCGATACAGCGCTGCGTTGACGTCCTGCACGTTGAAGAGCGGGTCACTCCAGATCTTGCCCAGCAAGTCCTTGGAGAAGTTGCTGACGTAGTACTTGCTGAAGTCCCACTTGCGCAGGATGCGGCTAGGGATGGCCATTTGCGCGTTCTCGTGGCAACACTGGCAGAAGTACTTGCCCAGGTACTCGCAGTACCGCAGCCGCTTGATGTAATCTGAGGGAAAAAGCAGACATTGGGTTTCTCCCCAGAACCAAGCCTTTTCACCTGAGATCCTACAGATGTAAGAGCCTGCTGTCCCACTTGGAGTCCCTGTGAAGCATGAAGAGAACCCTTTTCCCCAGGATGATCGTGGCGCATTTGAGTCCAGTCCAGGGACAAGCCATATGTGAAAAGGACTGTGCTGCTCCCAGGTTCATCTCAAATGCAACATCTGTTTTTACCCAAAGGGATCCAGGAGGGGGAAGGAGAAAGGATCAACTGCAGTGGGACCAGCTCAGGACAGAGCCTGAGGCTGCCTTTAATCCTGATCATCCCGAGCAGAGCTTGCAAGGAGAGAACCACTTGGTCCCTGCAGAGAGGGGCCTGCCACAGCCCCACACAAAAGCATGGAGCACAGCAGTCTCCTGCCACCTGTTTTCACCCCTGGAGGCCAGGACTTGCCTGTACCTGGGGCACCTGCAGCTTCCCACCCCATCCCTACAGCTGGGAGAAGCAAAGGGTTCCAGTCCTCTGCAAGCCACGTGCCCAGCATCAATGCAGCTGCCTGCCTGGGGCCCTGCCCATCCCTCCAAAAATCCTGCAGATCCTGGAAAACGACTGATATCCAAGAACCATCACCTGAATCCAAGGACATAGCCATGCTGGTTCCACGGCTGAACATCGCGGGCTCCAGAGAGTTGGGGGCAAACTGCAGTGAGCAAAGCCTCTTTCCCCCAGCCCACACATAACAACTGGACTCTAGGCTTTGCTTCTGAACCTCAGGGCTGAAATGCATCCAGAGCTGTTCCTGTCTACAACACCCCCCTGCCCACTACTGCCACGGGGGGGATTCTTCCTTAGGCACCAGCTGGGGCACAGCCAGGCAGGGACCCAAGAAATGTGCCCCTGAGCAAAGTGACTGCCATGGACCTCAGTCTCCCTGCATCCTTCACTGCACTGCCACCTCCCCCCACAGCAGCCCTTCCTGCCTCCCTCCGGGAGAGGACAAGGCTGCGGTACTTACCAGGGTCTGTCCGGATACCACAGCCGGCGCACCGGTAATTCTGCTTTGCCACGGCCACCTTCCTCCTGCAGAGACAAGGAGTGTGAGATCAGTGCCATCAAGGGCCTCACATCTGTGCAGCCCAGTCTGTGCACATCTGTACAGCCCAGTCCCCCGCTCCTGCAGGTCCCGTGGCACTGAACGCACTGCCTGACTGGCATGGACAAGCAGCAAAGGGAATGCACCACGTCAAAAGCAATCCAGACAGGCAGAAAAGTTAGAGCTAAGGCCAAGGTGGGGCAGGGAGTGGAGGGGACCAATTCCCAATCTGGGGCCAGTATCAGAGCCCTGCAGTAAGACAAAGGTGTCCTCTCCTGGAGCAGAGCCCTCCAGAGGGATGAAGGAGGCAGAGTCCAGAAGGTCTGAAGCAGGAGCTGGGAGCCACAGGGACCCATCTGGGCACTGAGGGGCCCCCCAAGCTGTGGGAAAGGGCAGACAAAGGGATACCCCCCACAGCGCGCAGCCCTGATCCCAGCATAGGTCCTCACGTTGGGGCAGGGTGGACGTTGAAGATGATTTGGGGCCGGGGAGGTGCCCACTCCAGGTTCCCACGGACCCGAATGCGCAGCTTGTAGATGTCAGCATGCTCTCCGTCATCGGGAGAGATGGGCAGCGAGTCCGGGATGGGCAGGAGCTGGAGGACAGACAAAGGGGAGACCATCAGACACCACTTTGTCCCAGACCTGGGTGTCTGCCTAGCTTGCATCCCTGCCTGCACCAAGAGGGGCAGGGTTTGGAAGCCAAGCAGATCCCAGCACACCTGAAGGCTTGCAAGCCACTTCCAGAGGGTCCCGGCCTGGTCTGCCCCAGACACTTTGCTCAGCAGGACCAGGGCATGGGGGAGTCCACACTGCTGGCTCCCTGGAGGTGGCACAGCAGCGCTCCTTCACCTGTCAGCTCAGTGAACCACGGGCAGCTTCTGCCACCCGCCAACAGCCACCCAGGCCTGTCCATAGATGCTGCCTGCTGCTGGTGCCTCCAGGCTGCACTGGTACAGCTGCTGAAAAGGGGCTACCAGCCTGTGCCTGGGTGGAGACACCCAAGTGGCTTCCATCGGGGACACTGAGCCCCTCCAGCTCCCCCAGGGCAGGACACAGGAGGAGGAATGGCCTGGTTCAGTGCATTGGACATTGCCTGGGTCTTGTGGGACCAAGCGCAGCTCAGCACTATGCAGGATGCCTCAGCCTCTCACCAGGGCTATGGTCCCTGTCAGCAGCTGGATGACCCCGCCAACCAGCCTGAAGCAGAGCTGCTGGGGCTCTGCCCTGCTCTGGCCCATGCAGCTGTAACTCAGACCACGGCTCCCAAGTTGCACATGGCTCTTGGCTGTGTCTCCTTGCTGGAGACATTATCAGACAGGGAATGTTTCCTTCAGCACATGCAGTGGGTGGGCCATCCCAACAATCACAGATCATTTAATATGCATGTTCCAGCATTAATAACGGGTGGCTGCTCCTTCATGGTTGTTTAAAACCAGGATATCACCCTCCAGCACATGTGGTGATGTGGAGCTCTGGTTAACCCTGGCAACTGCAGAGCTGAGCTGGGCTGAGCTGAGCCCCCATGCTGCTGGGGTCTAAGGTAGCTCCTCTCCTCCATCCTACCAATCTCAGGAGCACCCTCATCAGCATCAGTTTGTCTCTCCCAAGACCCCTCTTTGGGAAGAGCATGTGCCTGGAGCTTTGCTGTCTCTGAATGTGCACTCCCAGCAGCTCTGTTGCATCTCAGCCCCCAGGCCAAGAGGGTTAAATGCCAGAGCCTTCAAACAGGGAGGGGGAAACAGCACATGGCACAGGGAAGCCCCCAGGGTTAGGAGACACCAGGCAGGTGAAGGTAAAACCCAGTGACCTCCCGGGGGCTGGCTCATGCTAGGAGGTTGGGCCTGTGGCTGCAGGCAATTTGTTTGACATGTTAGTAGGAAAACATCAAGTCCACAATGCACCGCTCTCCCGAGAAGCCCTGCTGGAGCATGCACTTGGCACGGGCCTGCAGGCGCCGGGAACAAGTTGAGGCCAGGACTCATTACACCCATCCTGCTGAGAGCCACGTTGCTGCACCGTGGAGCCAGGAGCCCCCCCCCGTATACAGTGCCTCCCAGGACTGAAAGGCAGCTGCAATGTCGCCCTTCAGACAGGCCCAGCAGTCCCTGCGAGAGCGCCTAACAGGCTGGGACTGGGGCAGCAGGAGCTGCAGGTTGGGACTGGGGGGCAGAGACGAAGTTTATGACGAGAGGGGGCTGGAGGCTGGGACCAAGGGGGGCTCCAGCAGAGCTGGGGTGGATACAGTTATCGGGCAGGATGGAGGGGCTGTGCAGAGCAGCGGGCATCCCACCAGCCCATGCTGGCGTCCCAGCCCCCCCTCACTAGCACCAGGACTGCCCTAGCTGGCTGGAAAGCCCACGTCTTCTCTAGCAGGCGGCCTGGGCGGTTACTGCACACGGTGGCTCATGCCATGCACACACTGGGGCACACTCTGCCCTCTACACATACCAGCAGCAGCTTTTTGGAAAGCTGCCTTCGCTTATACCACCGGGGACGCCTAAAGAGCTTTTTAAAAGTCTGTCTCAGGCCCTGAAACCAACAGCAAACAGCCTGTAAGGCCGGGGAGCCCGTGCCATCTCCAGATGCCGATCCTTCATCCTGCCCCCAGCCATATTAGCGTGTGAGGTCAATGGAGCCAACGCAGCTCCAGGCACCTGCAAGGGAGTGCCAGAGCCAGCTGCACATAGGGTCCTACACCAGGTAGTGCCCCCAGGACAAACACAATGCCTTCCACTTCCTCAAGGCAGCTTGATGACTCGAGCAGTGGGTTTCTCTGCCCGTCATGCTTTTCCCCCCCAATCTCACACCCCCAGCGCTCCCAGACAGCACTTCAGCATCACCCCCCAGCTGCCAGGCTCACCTTCTGAGGGGCATCGTGCTCCGGGACCAACCACTCCAGCTCGGATGCGGCCGGGAGCTGCATGCCTTCAAACTGCTTCAGCAGGCCCATTGCCACCGCCTCGGCTGAGTTTGAATGCAGGAAGGTGTAGGACCTGGACAGCGAGACAGGACGGTCAGTGCCAGGACTGACAGTGGCCTAACACCATGGTCCCTCCCTCCCTGCCTCAGCCCCTGGGCCTTGGTGCACCCACACCTTGAATACTGTGTGCAGTTCTGGTCCCCACGCATCAAAAAGGATGTGGACCAAGGGAACTGGGAACTGCTGTTCACCAAGTCCCAGGACACTAACACTAGGGGCACCCCCTGAAATGAGTAGGGTTAAAACTAACAAGAGAAAGGACATTTTTTACGCAAGGTGTAGTTAACTTGTGGAGTTCATTGCCGCATGAGGGGGTGGAGGCAGAGAGCAGACCCAGGTGCCAAAATGGACTGGATAAATTCATGGAGGATCAATCTGTTAATGGCTATTGAACAGAACAGCTGAAGATGCTTCCTCTGTCATTTCTAACCCAATAAATGGTAGATGCCAGGGAGAGTATTGCATAGGGGTTAGATTCCTCTAGAGATACATGGTTTGATGCTCTCCTTCCACTTCTGCCACTGTCAGAGACAGGATACTGGGCTAGTTGGACCATTGGTCTGGACACTGTTTATGGTCTTATGCCGTGTTTCTACAGCACGTTGCCCCAACTATGGCCTGCTCACAGGAATTACTTTGCCAATGCAGCTGCTTCTGGGGTGGTACAGTACTGCTGGAGCCCATTCAAGGCATGGGCATGAGGCATAATGCTCACTACACTGGCAGGTCAGGGCTGCACCTGATAGGCAGAGGGGGCCCTACTGAGAGCCCATGGGATGGCTGCCTGGCTCTGCTGGCGATTAGTAGGTCAGGTGCACATCAGTGAGTACCCTTCCCCCTTGGGCCCACCTCAGCTGGAGGTGGGCACAAGGAGACAGCAAGCTCAGTCTCCTGGGCAGGAAGGGACGCCCTCGATCCCTCTGCAGCACTACCCTCTGGTCATTTACAGAGTGGCACCACCGGGCACGGCTGAAAAGATGGCAGCATCCACTCAGGGCTTCAGGGAACAGGATGTGAGAGTGGGGCTGGCCAAACTGGGCCATGCCTCTGGGGTGACTGGGGAGCAGGTCACCCTGATACAATCCCCATCAGCTTGAACCCACTCAGGCCCGTTTCTGCTCTAAAGGTCTTATACAAACCAAGCCGTGCTGGCACTGGACCAGTTCCTTCAGGAGGGACCCTCCACTCCCCACCCCCAGAGCTGCACCTCAGTCTATCTGCACTCTGGGACCTGCCCTGCAGCTGCTCCCAAGGCTGAGGTTGGGAGCAGAAGGGAACATACACAGACTCCGAGGAGAGGAAGGATTTCCGGGCAGCTGGCATGCTCTTCTTGATGTCAGCATCTGGATGGGAGATGGTGGGAGCAGAAAGGAGAGCAGGGTTAGTCTCCTCTTAGCAAGGCTCAGTGTTAAGCTCCCCCCCAGGGCATTCTAATAGTGTGTGGTGCCCGTCCAAGGGCAGGGACCCCTGGGAGCAGACCCCAGACAGGCTTGAGTGGCGAGCCACATTTGGTGCAGGGTATATGCCAGCCCCCAGCACACCCACGCCTGGGGCAAGGAGGGCAGGATCGTGGGTTAGTGCCGGGGTTAGGTAGCTCGCTGGGTTTCACACACTGCTGCAGAGCAGCTGTGGGACATGATGCCCTCAATGTCTGCCTTGCTGGGTCACGTCCAGCCCAGTTCATGAGGCAGAGCCGCTACCCTTCAAGGGCTGGTCAGGAGCTGACGTGGGACAAGCTGCCGGCGGCTTAAGGCCCATGCCCAGTGCAGACTGGTCCATTGCACAACTCCCTTGGTGCTATCCCAGCAAGCATCTGCTGTTTGTGGAGCTGCTGAGGCTGTACACACTGCTATCACACCGCTGCCACCCCCACCTTCCAGGGCACTAATACAAAGCCTGGACTGGACACACGTTAGGCCATGAGAGCAGGGCGCGCATTGAGCCTGCCAGGCCTGACCTCAGGCAGTGCTTTGCCTCTTGGTCCCTTCCTATAGACTCCAGCAGGGGCTGTGTCATGCTCCCTGATCCCTCCTCAGTGCTGGCTGCACACTCAAGGACCACAAGGAGCCAGCACCACACTGTATTCACATGGGACCGATAGCGACCAGCAGCTGGGATGCACTGCCCAGCTCCATGGGTGTTTAACCCCCTCGAAGCCGGGCACAGACGCCTGCCGCGTGCCCTCCTGCTGCATCGTAGGCAAGCTGGTGGCGAGTGCAAGTTCCCTGTTTTATAAGAGTAAAGCCATTTGCACTCAAGATGCACTTGGCCCCGAGCCCCTGGAAATCCAACGCAGCTGTAAGAACCTCGATTCTTGCCTCTCCTGCGTAGGACACATGGAGCACGACCTCTCTGAGTGACTCGGACCTCCCACCAGCACAGATGCTCTCCATGCAGCCTCCCTGGGCACCTCTGGCTTCCCATGCAAACAAAAGTCCTGGCACTGACAGCACACACGAGCCAGGCATGTATTGCACCCTAAGCCATTGTACCGCGCTGGGCCTCTGCCCCCAACACCACATTGCTCCTCGGTAGAAGCCGCTGGCACCCCCCAGCACCCCAGACTGCTCCCCACCCTCTCCCACCAAAAACACCTTTCCCTCCAAACCTCAGTCTGTGCTACATCAGGAGGCCAGAGGGCAGCAGAAGATGCTGTGCTCACAGGTTGCCCCAGCAAACAGACTCCATCACCCACCAGAGAGCTCAGCTCCTTTGTGCTGAGCACAGCGTGCACATCCAGGCTGGTGATGTCCTCCCACCCTGCAGGGCCCCACAGCCCTGCTACCTGAGACCAAAGCCAAGGCACAGCAATGTGAGCCATGGTCCTCAGAGCTGGGGTGGAACCCAGGTGTCCCCAGGTTCCTGTTTGGACCACACCACCACATCCCACTGACCCCCTGATCCGCAGACCTGAATTTGCTTCAGACCTGGGGCTGTCCTCAGAGCACTGGGCACTGGAGCTACAAGGCTAAGCCCCCCCGGACGTGCCACGGCCAGCCAGCAGCACAGTCAGCACCACCCCATACCAGTGCTCTGGATCAGACAGCTCAGAGCCAGGGCATTTGGCTCCACATCGCCCACAGGTGGGATCATCCTTGCAAGCCTTCCCAGGGGGCAGCAATGATGGACTTCCCCAGGCCTCAGCACCGAGCCAGGGACATTCCCTGTAGGGCATCAGCTCCTGCCCAGAGCTGACACCAGTGCAAACCGTCTGACAGGTCTCATCCTAGCCTGGCCTGATGGCTCTCAAGCTGCCCATCACCTTGGCATCTGGGCATCAGATGAGGCACAGACAAGACCAGTGATCAAAATACTTTGAGGTCTGCTTTCTTGGTGGCTCCCTGATGCTACAGGCAGCAGAGCTGCGTTGGCACACCCAGGAAATGCCCCACATCCAAGTGCAGACATGGCTGCAGCCAGCTGGGAAGGGCTCGGAGCTGCTTTCAGTGGCAGCTGCCCACCTAAATACAGGTGAGAGCACACCTGTCACTGTGGGGCTGAGCAAAGCTCCCCCCAGAAGCAGGCTGCTGGGGGCAGCGAAGGCTTCCAATGACTCCAGAGAAGCCCGGAAGCCCCTGACCACTGTGGAACAGCACTGGGCAGGCGCTGCTGGGTGTCTGGTTCGAGGCCATCACTGCTGAAGCATGGCAGGGGAACCACCCCTTGGTCACCTCCCAGGAGGCACCTCACTTGGCCTCAGCATGAAGGCCACAGTGCCCCTGCTCTCAGCCCTGACAGATGGGGCCTGCCTCTGATGCTGCTGCTGGATGAGCCACACCAAGTGCTGTGGGGGCAAAGCTGTTCAGCCCCTTGCTGTAGCTTCCCACTGATCTGCCCCTCACTGCATTCACCTCCGATCCTTTCCCTCCAGCCTTCAGATGACAATTGTGGCTTCCAGACATGCAAGCTCTGGGAAACCCTGGAGTGAGGCTGGTGAGAAACCAGATGGCATGCGCAGAGCAGTGAGCTGGCAGGGAGTGGACGGAGCTGGGCTCCAGGGGTTTAGCCAGGGGTCAGCGTCCAGCCTGCAGCCTGCCAAGGCAGCACGAACTCAGGTGCTCACTCAAGTCCCCTGGGGCCCCCCTACTCCCTGCAACCCCCTGACACGCCTGGGCGACGCACACGGACAGGTGAGCACACACACACACACACACATGCAGCTGTAGGGAGCACTCTCGGGTACTACCTGAGAATAGGGAAGCCATTGACACCGAGAGCCCGTTCTTGGACATTTGAATCAGGTTAGATCCATCGCTACCATCTGCATGACACGGTGATGACAAAACAGGTCGCTTCAGTGCTTGGCCAGGCCGGGGAGAAAGGGCATCAACATGACAGCAAGCGAGTGGGGACTGAGGGGATGCCCAGGACAGGATGCAGGCCCCTGCCTCAGTCTTCACAACCAACCCCAGGCTCTAGCCTGCAAGGACCCAACCTAGGGCCAGGGCTGTCAGCAGCCAAGGACAGAGAAACAGGAAGACTAAGGGACATTTATCAGAGACTGCAGAAAGCCCCAGTCCAGCCTGGTGGAAGACAGGGCAGCGGTTTCTTCATTAGTGCCCCTTTATAGTCAGCCAGTGGGAATTGCTGCTGACCAAGGGGCACCTACTGTGGGGGTCATCCCACCACCCTGCTGGGTACGAGCTGAGGATACAGAGCCCCCAACCCCAGACTAACACCTGACTGCAGCTGGGAGGCCAGGGTTTTAACAGAGTCCAGCGCACCTGGCTATGAGGGGATAGGGACTGCTGGTAGGGACAGTACAACTACATGGGCAAACAACCCAGTCCCTTGGCCTGACCACTCCCCATCAAGGCGACCTGCTAGGAGTAGTGAACTAAAGGGTCGTTTGGACTATATGAAGGGTCCCCCAGGCAAATCACTCAACCCTTCTATGTGCACGGGTCCAGCCAAGGGCTGCTAAGGCCTCACTCCGGTTTTGGAAGGCCCCTGGGATTCCAACTCAACACCCAGTTCAGGGCCATTGGCCAAAGCAAGGCATGCCCCTCGCAGGCACAGCCCCAAGGACAGCAGTGCAGTGCTACCCCCACCCCACCCTGCTGTGGGGTGCAGCCACCCTCTCTTACCTTGTATCTCGTACTCCTCAACTTCCTCCGCAGAGCCCGAGTCTGAGAGCCGCATGGAGTCACGGGAGCTGAACTGGGACCCACTGTCTGTAGCCATAAAGCCTGGAAGGTAGATCCCACCCCAGGAGGTGCCGTGAGATGGGGCCACAGAGTCAGTGGAGGCTGTTTAAAACCAGCAAGAACTAGTAGAGTAGGAGGGACTGTGATGTGGCTGGACCGAGTATTGGGGTACATGTGGGAGGAGAGTTAAGCTACATCCTGCTATCTCTAGCGGGGAGGGGGTGTATTATCAATGCACATGGAGCCATCATACTAGAGTCTCCCATTCAGAGCACATGGACCTTGAGGAGGGAGTTGGCACACAGAGAATGGACCTTGCTCTCACCAGCTGGGTGACAAATCACACCCAGCAAGCAGCACTCACCATCAGAGCCCATTTCCCGGTAGCCAGGGAGCAGATGTTTGGTACGAATTTGCTGGCGCCGGATGCGGATCTTCTGCTTGAGCTCCTGGATCTCCTTATCGCTCTCCTCCTCCTCCTCCTCCAGCTGCTGGCTCAGCATGTTGCATTTCATCAGCTCAATAGCTGCAATCAGCGACTCTGAGATGCTGAAGTGGGCATTTTCCTGGAGGTAAGGGTCACACCCTTAGTGGCTTCCCAACAGCCTGCAGTGCAAGACTCCCAGTACCAGACAGCCCCGTAGCTTGCACTCGGCGACAGAGAGCCAGCAACCAACAGAAGCAGTGATGGGTTGACCACATTATGGACAACTTCCCCTTCTATTGCACCTCTGGAAGCCTGCACCTCCCATCAGGCCACAGGAACATCTAAACCTTCCTTAGCCTGGTGCATCTCAGGCACAGAGTGTACCCTACGTGTTGGATCTCTGCTTCTGGTAGGGATATGTAAGTGCTTCTCTCTAAGGAACCATCTAGGACACCCCAAACAGGAAGAGGGCTGGCTCTAGACAGTCCATCAACCTGAACTTCAGCATTAAGAGATGATGCCATAACCCTGACATCTGCATTTCCATCTCTTCCATGACTATGGCATAGGCAGGGTCAGGAGGACAAGAGCCTGCTAAAGCTGAAGCGAACAGCCTGGAGAGCAAAGTCCTGGCAGGGATCTAAAGGGCTCTCCCAGGGGTCATGGAGGAAATCCAGGCAGATTCTCCTAGGCCCAGAAGGTGATCTGAGGCTGCAGGGCCTTCTCAGGGTGCCAGAAGGGTGAGATTTCAGTGAAGAGATGCATGTTCTACAGTCTTCCCCTCCTATGCTTTGTTCCAAGCACCACAGAGGAGAGGAGCACTATGGTTTCAGGAGGCTGTGAGTTGTCATCACTGTTCACAAGTGCCTGGAGGCCAGTCAGGCCCGCTAGGGCCAGGACAATGGGTACATACTATGTGGCAGAAGGGTGAGATTCCACCCTAAGACAAGGCAGGGCAAGAGGCACAAACAGGGGGCTGAACCTGGCAAGTCAGCCCCAGCGCACATATCCAAGGGTGCCCCAGTGGTGGTACTGGCAGCTCCTGGCTGGGGGATGCTACAGGGCAACTTCCAGTGAGGCAGCAGTCAAGCAAGGCCGGTGCACGGCTCCAGGGCAGCGCCGTGGCACTTACACGGGCTGCCCCTTCCAGCTGCTGACCAGTGGTAGCACTGGAGGTCCTGGCCCAACACCGGAGACCACAACCCCTGCAGCCCCTACCTTCTCCAGGTCCGCACAGCTGCCAAAGTCCTGCTCTGACAGGTAGCTGATGAGGGACTGCCCCTGCGAGGGTCTTCGGAACATCCCTTCTCCCGAACTCAGGTACTGGCTGGATTCTGGAAAGGCGAGACCGGTATGTGGGACGGGAGCAGCTGGGAAACCCAGTGCTGGGAAGTCCAGAAGAGCCCATGCATGGATGCCACACCCCCGTTAGTACCAGTCTGGCTGCCTCAAAACATACAGGAGTCACCAGACAAGGTCAGAGCTGCATCCTATCTTGTCTAGCAGCCAACTTCTGACCACGACCAACTCCAGAGTAGTCAGATACCACAAACCCTGCCGCAATCACAAGCAATCCTCGTCCTCATGACAGCCCCGCCTGATCCCCAATGGCTTCTGCTGAGGGAAAGTCCCAAAGCTCTGCCTTACAGCTTCTCATCTTCCTTGGGCACTAACCCCAGCCCTCCTCACAGCTGTTACTTTATGGGGAAAGCAGCAATTGCAGAACACACTTCTTCCCCCACCCCCAGTCATTGCAACAGTCAAGTCTTTGGGGCAGCTGTGCACCCCACTCTGCACAACGTCCAGGGAAGTGAGGCCATGACATTTGGGCTCTAGGCACCGCTATATTTAGTGGTTAAGGAACTCCCTCCTTCCCATTGCTGCCAACAAGGTACAAGGGCAGCCAGGCAGAGATACATAAGCAAGCAACTCCCCCCTAAGTCAACGCCTGTTAATAGCAAGAGGCAGATGCCCTAATGCACCCACGTGGCTGTTGATGTTATAGGAAGGATTACTGAGTCCAGGGTAGGCCAACGTGTTTCCAGGGGAACTACTGCGCTTAGGAGGCACAGGTGCAAATGGGAATCGAACATCCTGGCAGGTTCAAAGTCCTCCTGCAAACACCTATGAGAGCCAGACAAACCCCTCTGGATACGGGTTCCTTCAGCTGCTCTCTGCCCCAGCCATACTCACCATGCTCCATGTACAGGGAGCTGGGTGTGCTCACGTCACTGCCCTGGGGGGAGCAGCACAAGGGGCCTCGGACTCGCAAAATGTCCCCATGCGATTCTGAGAGAGGAAGAGAGAAAACAGCACAGCAGGTCAGTAGCCTCGAGGGGCTGACCCAACCCCGAACCCCGACCCCGTGCATGACATGGGATGGAACGAGTCAGACATCAGAGAACAGACAGGAACTGAAGGGGGACAGGACAGGGTCAAGCCAGATGGTCTCCAGTGAGGAAGGGGATGACCTGAGCCCAAAGCAGGAGAGGCAGTGCTGGGAAAGGGCAGGCCATGAGCAGGGGATAGCTTGCCTGGGCTGGTCTCCGAGGGCGGTTTCTCCCAACAGCAATGGGGAAGCAGGAAAGGGACAAGCGGGCAGAATGGAAGAGCCTGGCTGCAGCACAGCTTGTCTGTCCTATTAGCTACTGCAATGAGGGGGAAGGGCACAGAGTTAGAAAGAGCCCCTGCTCCCCTTGGCAGCAGGGCTCGGGATTGCAAGAGCTGAACTTACAGGCTGGGTGCCTGGCGCAGGGTTCCAGGCACTCAATTCCCCCTCCAGGAAGGCAGGGGGCTAAACCTGGGGGACCACAGGGCTCTGTGGTACCAGCATACACGGAGGACGAGGTGTGGAGAAGGGTATACACTCTCTAACCTCCTCTCCTCGACGGCTCTAGCTGTGGGGAAGCAGCTTTCCTGCACACAGGAGCCCCCAGTGCTGCAGCAGCAACAACATACAGGCTCCGATACCAGCACCAGCAGGGCACAGAGGTGACCCAACATGCAGCTCCCAGCACCCTGCCCTCCATCTGCCTGGGTCAGCAGTCACAGCCTCGCTGGGCAGGGCTAGGGGAGGAGCTGCCCCAGCCAATGTCACAGGCAAACAGGGCTGGTGCCTGTAAGCCTGCAACAACAGTGCGATGGGATGATGCTAAGACCAAGTGCCTTGAGGCATGTCCCCAGCAGGATGAAGCCCTGGGCTGTTGCTGAAAGGGACGTGAAGACCGAACACACAAGGGAAGCTGTGGAGAGAAATGAGGAAGAAAAGGGTGGGTGGAGAGGAAGGTGTAGGTGGAACATGCAGTAGCACCAGGCGCTGGCAACAGGGGGTAAACTCTATCGGCTCATACCGCTCTGCTCTGCCCCTCTGCTTCAGCTGCCAGGAAGAAGTGCATGTGGGCAGCAGGGAGTACAACAGGGAGAGGACATGTCCTCTGCTGAATGAAGAGGCCAGCGCTAGGTCTCAGCCCTGCAGTCCTGGTGAGTGACGGGGCCTGGGCCACCACAAGCAGGACAGGGCAAGCCTCATCTGGAGGAATAACTGCCTCACCTCCAGAGCTCTGGGACATCCTAGGCTGCTGCAAGGGGCTGGGTTGTGGCTTTCAGGAACTGGAGCCAGGTGAATTCGCTTTCTGCAGGCCGTAAAACAGCTGTCGAGCAGTTTGGGCAGGGTCTGAGCTGAGAGCCCCGTGACAACGGCTCAGTAATAAGTGTTCCACTGCTCAGCTCCAACGCCCAGCTCCCACAGGCATCACACACGAGGAGCAAGAGGCTACAAGGACTCGCCTACCCGAGAGCACTGACATGAAGACAGCCTCCAGGCCCAGCATGGCTGATCTCCCAATAGTGGGGAGGTACCAGCCACTAGGACCAGCAGCAGGCCTGTGCAGTGGTAAACAGCGCTGGCAAGAGTCCTGGGAGTCAAGCATCTTAATCTGCCGGCTACACGGACAGCAAGTGCAGCAATGGACCTGTGAGGAGCAGCTGCTGCACTTGTCTCGGGCACCTCCAGACTGCATTAAGGGGTCCTGCACAGCCCTGCCTGGCTGAGGCTGAGGTGCTGAACCCCGGTGATATCCAGCAGTGAGCACTTTGGCCCCTGTAGAAGTTGGGTCACACCACCCCATGCAGTGCAGAAGCAGCAAGACCTGGAATTGAACCCCAGAGTCCCGACTCCCTGTGCCATTCTCTGAGCATTACACCATAGCTGTAGGCCAAGCACGCTGCCTCGTGGGCAGACGCCGCTCCCAGCTCTGTGAACCTGAGCTCCACCAGGCAAGGGGGTGAACGTGACATAAGCCAGCCCTTCCCTGTCTCCCAGCATGGCTCAAAAGATGTGGTGAGGCATCCTGCTTTCCCAAAGGGGAAGGAAGCCTGCCCACACCTCACCAGTAAAGGCAGCAAAGCACCATGCACGGGAACGGAGCACATTCTTGGTCCAGTCCGACACCCCCTCCCAAACCAAGCGGGGATCCTCACGCAGGTCACATGCATGACCCGGGTCACCCTCCACGCGCCATCAGGGACTGGGGAACGGAGAGGCTGGAATGGACATCAATGCATTAATGGAAGTCCTGAATGCAATGTAATGAGGGCTGACGTGGGGAGGGGGACACCGGCTCCCAAACCTGCCACTGGGTCTTCTATAATAATGGTGATATCCCTGAGGCCTCCTGGGCAGGCAGCAAAGAGAGAGCGTGAGAGGAGGAGAGAAAACAGACACACATGGGTTACTTGGGGGCTGCTGCTCCTGCTGGAAGGCAGCACCATGGTGTCCACCTGGCAGCAGGCCTGATGCCCACCTGCAGGAGCTCCCACAGGCCTGGCACTCACCTGCGAAGCGAGGAACAGACAGCCCAAAAAGACCTAGATTGTCTTGCAAGTCTAATGACACAAGGCCCAGTGGTAGGACCTCTGGCACTCTGAAATGGACACCTGGAGCTGCTGGGCAGATGAGGCCCCAGAAAGAAGGCAGAAGGGCCCTGGGGAGCTCCAAAGCAGTGCCAGGCCACGGTGGAGCCCCAGGGGACCTCACCAATTCAATACCTGCTGGCCATGGGAAGCCTGGCTGCAGAGTGAGGCAGGGACTTCCAGGAGTGGAGCTCAGAGCTTGGCTGAAGAGGGGGCAGGCAGCAGGCAGCTCCATCTCTGGGCATATACAGTGCAGAGGCCAGGCCCAGCTGCCACAGCGCGTGCTTTCCCCTCCCTCGCAGTGCACAGCACCAGACCCCCTCAGGTCCCCACTGTGAGAGGACATTGCAAAGGGGTGTCATTAACTAATTAATGAGTGTTGATGCACATAGGCAGACACCCACTACTGGCACCCTCTGGGACCACCCTGCAAAACCCAGTCACTCTCCTGTGCATGAGACCTCTCCACAGACGCCATCTCATGCACAGTGCTGCTCCCACCTGCTCCCCTGGTCCCAGCTTTACCATGAGCTCTCCCTGAGGCCACGTTGGTATCCGACTGGGAGCGTGCGTGACTCTTCTTGGGGATCCCCTGTGTGGCCGTCGTCTGCCCCTCCGAGAAGCTGGACCTGCGCAGAATGCCCATGGTCCTGGTGCAACTGCTGGGCCCCTGCTCCCCCAAGGAGCACACTGACTCCGGCTTCTGAGAGCTGCTGGATGAGAAGAGGGGAGAGCTGCTGCTCTTGCTGCTGCTTGAGCTGCTCTGGCTGCTGGCCGCCCGGCCCCGGCGTCCCAGGTTCCCGATGGCCAGGTACTCCGGCCCGTCATTGGCGTCGCTCTGCTGGTCGTCCTGGCTGCCCACCCAGGTGTCCTCGCTTTGGCCGGTCGTGGTGCTGGCACTCATCTCACTGGCCGGAGAGGACAAGTCCTTGGAGGAGGGAGTGCTGAGGCTGGGAAGGGGGCCAGGCTGGCCCAGAGGGGATTGGTCGTGCGGCAGCGAGGAGGGCAAGTCGTGCAGGGAGCTCTCTGGAGGCTGGCTGGTGCCGCTTCCCACCGAGGAGCTCGCCAGTCTCCTGTCTGGAAGAGGTGGAGAGAGGGGGTGACGTGTTGGAATTGATGGTAGTTTTATGCAAAGTTTAGACATTGAATTTGTCTGGGATTGTTTGGACAGGGCTGATCCTGCCTCAGGCAGGGGTTAGACTAGTTGTGACCTCTGGAGCTCCCTTCCAGCCTCATTTCTCTGTGATTTTCATTGAACACAGGCCAATCCAGTCCAAGCGGGTGAAAGGAAGGGATCTGCCACATTCCCTGCACACCTCAGGATTCACGAGCCTCCCTGGACAGCTGGAGGCTGAGGCTCAGTCTAGTTCATACCAAGGCCTCATATATACCACCTGAACATTTAGCCTTGAGGGCATTGCAGGGAAGCTTGGAAGGGCTGAGCTGGGGGCACAGGGTGTTTTATAGGAAACTTGTTCAGGTAGCCTGGCCGGACACAACTGTAAGGCCACACGGTCAGAGTCAGGAGCTCTAACCAGAGCTGGCACTTTGCAACCCAGCCCCACATCGAGCCCCCACTGTTAGCCTCCCCCATGCCGAGGGAGCTGGCCACAGGATCTGCTTACCCGAGGTGCCTGTGGTGGCTGTCTGGTGCAGGCTGGAGAAGGACCCGAAGTACCGATGCGAGGGGTAGTCCACGGGGATGACTGCCACAGACCCAGGGAGTGCGGTCAGGCTCTGGCTCTTGGTCACCTGCAATGGAGCTTCACCCTTCCTGGCGAACTGAAGAGACGCAGCAAAGTTAACGCAGCCCAGCAGCTACGGCTGAGGTCAGGGGCAGCTGGGCCCAGCGAGGCAGAGGAACCCACCCAAACGTGGCTGCAGCTTGTGCCAGGCAGGACCCAGCCACAGCTGTTTAGCTGTGGGGAGGGGGCAGGGGGAAGCCACAGCAGCAAAGGGAAGCGGATTATTGTTCTCAATGCAACAGCAGGCTCCAGTCTGGAAACAACCACGCTCTCCCAGCACAGTGACCCGGCAGCCCAGTGCCCCAGGAAAACAGCACTTGTGTCCTTCAGTGCTGCAGTCACACGGGTGGGGGGGGAAGGGTGGGAGAGCAGGTCCCCGCCCTTGCTGGGCTGGCACCAGGACTGACATGCACGCAGCGAGGGCTCGGCCACGCTCAGAAAGTCATCTGCAGTTTCAGCTGGGGACCTCTGTGCAGAGCAGGGAGAGGGCCGAGGGAGAAAGCGGGAGAGAAGAGGTGACCAACACAAGGTCACAGAGGCGGGAATAACGGCCAGGCCTCTCCTGCCACAACTCATCCCATTCTGATTTCGGGAACCAGACCTGAGCGTCCACTTTCATTCCTCCACAGCCCACCTTCATCGTCCTGGGCAGCTGCAGGCAGGGGGGCTGGCCCCTCCCCAGCCTGTTTCTCTCATAGGTTTAAGCCCAAAGGAAAGGTCTGTCTTTATAGGGCTCCGGGGGTGCTGAATGGGCATTGTGCACGTGGCCACAATGCAGCAGTGTTACGGGGCAGAACATGCAGGTGGAGAAAGGACCCAGCTCACCATGGACGTGTCGATCTGAGCCAGGAGCCGGGGGTTGTTTTGCTCCACAGCCTCGAGGCACTGTAACATGGCTGTGACATGGGCCTCGCTCAGCAGGAAGGCAGTGTCTGCAGGGAAATAGGAGAGGTCAGCCCAGTGGGACTCATGACACTCGTACCAGCCCCTGGGGACAGGACTTTGCAGTGGGCACAATTTTTAGAACATGGGGATAATCCCTTGGTCCGTCCTCAGGCTGTCACCGCCTGCTCTATCTCAACATGGAGAACTACTGCCCAAGCCCCTCTGCAGTCAAGCTTACAAGGGGTCCCAGTTTTCACACTTCTGCACAGAATCCTCTGGGATCCGGAAAGAAGGCCTACCCTTGGGTACAGCACTACATGTCCAGCACGAGAGCTAAAACCCCTTTCAGAGAATGTAAGGGACAACTTCCTGGTGCAAGTGCTGGAGCAGCCAACTAGGGGCCATGCTCTTCTTGACCTGCTGCTCACAAACAGGGAAGAACTGGTGGGGAGTGTAGTAATGGATGGCAGCTAGGGCAGCAGCAAGCATGAGATGATAGAGTTCAGGATCCTGAGGAAAGGAAGGATGGAGAGCAGCAGAGTAAGGACCCTGGACTTCAGAAAAGCAGACTTCGACTCACTCAGGGAACTCATGGGCAGGATCCCCTGGGTAGCCAGTCCAAGGGGGAGAGGAGTCTAGGAGAGCTGGCTGTACTTGAAAGAAGCCTTACTGAGAGTGCAGGAGCAAACCATCCTGGTGGGCAGGAAGACTAGCAAGTGTGGCAGAAGACCACGTTGGCTTAGCTCTTCAGTAAACTAAATCATAAAAAAGAAGCTTATAAGAAGTGAAAACTTGGACAGACAAGTACAGAAGAGCATAAGAGCACTGCTCAAGCATGCAGGGATGAAGTCAAGAAGGCCAAAGCGCAACTGGGGTTGCAGCTAGCAAGGGATGTGAAGGGTAACAAGAAGGGTTTCTACAAGTATGTTGGTAGCAAGAGGAAGATCAGGGAAAGCGTGGGTCCCTTCCTGAATGGGGGAGGCAACCTTGTGACAGAGGATGCAGAAAAGGCTGAAGTACCAATCAGCATGGATCCACCAAGGGCAAATCATGCCTGACCAACTTGATTATCTTTATGACAAGGTGACTGGCTCTGGGGATGCAGGGAGACCAGTGGACGTGGCATACCTTGATTTTAGCAAGGCTTTTGATGCGGTCTCCCACAACGTTCTCCCATGAGAGCTAAGGAAGTACAGGCTGGATGAATGGACTGTAAGGTGGATAGAAAATTGGCTGGAGCATCAGGCTCAGAAGGTAGTAGCCAATGCCTCTATGTCCAGTTAGCAGCCGGTATCAAGTGGAGTGCCCCAGGGGTCGGTCCTGGGGCTGGTTTTGTTCAATGTCTTCATCAACGATTTGGAAGGTGGCATGGATGCACCCTCACCAAGTTTGCAAGTGACACCAAGCTGGCCTGGGGGGAGGAGTAAATACACTGGAGAGTAGGGCTAGGATTCAGAGTGACCGAGACAAATTGGAGGATTGGGCCAAAAGAAATCTCACGAGGTTCAACAAGGACAAGTGCAAAGTCCTGCACTTAGGAGAGAACAATCCCCTGCACCAGGACAGGCTGGGGGTGATGGGCTGGGCAGCAGCTCTGCAGAAAAGCACCTGGGAGTTACAGTGGACAGTCAACTGAATAGGAGCCAGCAGTGTGCCCTTGTTTGCAAGAAAGCTAACAGCATCCTGGGCTGCATTGCTAGGAGCGTTGCCAGCAGATGAAGGGAAGTGATTCTTCCCCTCTATTCAGCACCGGTGAGACCACATCTGGAGTCCTGTTTTGGGCCCCCCACTACAGAAAGGATGTGGACAAGTTGGAGAGTCCAGCGAGAGCAACAAAAACGGTTGGAGGGCTGTGGGGACACGACTGGTGAGGAGAGGCTGAGGGAACTGGGATGATTTAGTCTGCGGAAGAGAAGACCAAGGGGGATTGAATAGCAGCCTTCAACTCCCTGCAGGGGGTTGCAAAGAGGATGGAGCTGGACTGGTCTCAGTGGGGGCAGATGGCAGAAGGAGCAATGGGCTCAAGTTGCAGCAAGGGACTTTGAGGTTGGATATTAGGAAAAACTCTCACGAGGAGGGTAGTAAAACACTGGAACAGGCTACCCAGAGAGGGGTGGCATCTCCATCCTTGGAGGTTTTGAAGACCCGGGTAGGCAAAGCCTTGGCTGGGATGATGTAGTTGGGGCTGGTCCTGCTTGGAGCAGGAGGTTGGACTAGATGTGACCTCCTGAGGTCCCTTCCAGCCCTCATTTTCTATGATCTCTGCAGCAGGGCTGTTCCAGGACCTACTAGCAAGAGACAAGGACTCCTCTCCATACAGGGAGTAAAAGCAAAGCTGGGGAAGTTGGGTTCATCAGAGAGAACTCAGGATGCTCTAAACAAGGCAATGGAAAACACCCCATGGACTTCAGAGAGCCCCAGCTCCAGACCTTGGCTGCCAAGAAGGACTGAACAGACAAAGGGCCCTGGAGACAGCTGTGCTCCACACGCAGCAGCCAAACCCAAGCCACGATTTCCCCTTTCAAGACTCTTGTTTTACAACAAAAGCTCTTTGTTCCTGTTTGGGGGGCCCCGGCCTGCAGCAGCTATGGGTTCACACTACAAGATTTCCTAGCCTGCACCACAAATGAATGTGTTTTCTGTACTGCAAAAAAATCAAAAGGAGAATACTCCCCAGACCCAGCAAAGCTTCTGCTTCCATCTTGGCCTTCTGTTTCTTACTCTAACTTGCATTTTGAACCGAAAACACTGCTTTTGAGGTCAAAACAACTTTATGGAAAGGTTTTGCATATGTTCAAGTCAGAGTTGGGCCCCTTCCACAGGGCACTAGTTTTGTCGTATCGGCATTTTTCAATCAAATGCCACAGTGGAACCCCCTTCCCTGACCCACCCCCGGGCATCCCAAGCCATCCGGGCTGAAAGGCAGGTCCAGCCCTCCCCGGGGAGGAAAGACAACTGCCTGCCTGGGACTGGTGGGAGTTACCTGTGTAAAATTTCCTGATGTACTGCCTGTTCCCCAGCAGAGGCTTCAACTGGGCGGAGAGGCAGTGGAACTGCAGGCTGCGCTGCAGCCATCGCTTCGCTGGGGCCTGGTCGCTGAGGCTGTCGGCATTTTGCAGGTCATCCTCACGCAGGCTGATGAACTGGAACAGATGCCACGGGTGAGTCAGGGCAGGTAGGAGTCACAGCCTCCCGAGAGCTGCATGCCAACACCATCCCTCTTCCAGGGCCAGAACAGCCCCCAGAGATGCCCCAAGCCCAGTCGCTGCCTGGGGAACACAGCCCTGGTCTGGCAGCACTCTGCCTCCCTGCTCGGTTCTGGTGGAGCACAGCAGCTGGCCAAGCCGGCGTGCTCACAATGGAAGCAAAAGCACCGGTGGAGACTTGTGCCACAAAGGCCAGCAGGCTGCAACCTGCTTGGGAGGCCAAAGTCCTCAGCTTACCCTGTCAAGGCTGGGAGGCTTCCACTGCATCACCCCGCCGTGTGCGACCAGGGGAAACCAGGGCCAGACCTGCTCAGTCACCAGAATCCCAGCTAAGCTTGAGTGAACTGCCTGCTTCTTGGCTGACACACTTGGGACTGAACCAGGGCTCCAGACCACAGAGCAAGGCCCTGTACAACAGCCCTGCTTCCACCTGGGAGCTCCAGGCTGGTGCCAAGGTCTGCTCTGCTGCTCCCCTGAACTCTCCACGAGGCCCTTCCTCCATAAGGGCTCTGCATTTTAGCCACGTCATGAGCATGGCCTCAAAGAGAGCAGCAGAGTGGTAGGTATCAAGAAGGGGAAGAAGAGCTGCTCTCCCTTGGGGCATAGAGCAGGACACAGAGCAAGACACTGAAACAGCGGCAAAGCGGAGAGATATAGATTAAATCTCAAAAAAGAAGCCCTCCCCGCCAGAACAGGAGGGCAACCCAAGAAGCTGCTTAGGGGAAAGGTGGCATCTCCTTCACCGGAGGGTTTTAAGCAAAGGCTGGGTGAGATGGGTTAGAAACAGCACAAATGGCCTCCATGCAGGGGTCTGAGCTGGATGAGGTCCCATCCATCTTCCAACTCTATGAATGGCCCCTCAAATCAGGACTGTCCAACTGGTACAAGTGGTAAAGTTGTGGTTCCTGGGCTCCTGCAAGAGCAGCCAGAGTCTCTGGGCTCTCCCACCCTCCTCTGACTTTCACTGCCTGCTTCTGCCTCAGGGCTGCACAGTGCAAAGGCGGAGGGTAAAAGGACCCAGTGCAGCAGTGATGGGCATGAGGGTCCATGTGGGAGCATGGCCACGAGGAACTGGAGACCAGCGACTCACATCTCCTGGACCCATCTCTCCTCTGCTCTGGTGGGTTTGACCCCACAATCTTTTCCAGGGCACAGCCTGTAAGGAAAACACACCCCACACAAGCTATAGAAGATAAGGGCTTGCAGCAGAGCGCTGCGTTCTTCTGGCCCGAGTCTGTCCAAGCCGGGAGAGAGGGATGCTCAGAGAAAGCCAGGTCCCCTGCTGCAGGGCAGCCAGGCCGAGGTCATCGTGCCACTCCCACGCTCCCTCCCCTGTGCAAAGCCATGGCTTTGAGGCCTCCCAGCCAGCCGTGCCCTCCAGCCCTCTACACCTCACCTCCTCCACGTGATGAGCAAAGTTGGGGCTCAGCCAGCGGATATCCTTCACAAACTGCCAGTAATCCTGCTGCCTGCAGTACACCTGCCGGGAGAGGCGCTGTTAGACCCCGCTTATGGTACGCTGCAATACTGACCGTGCGGAGATCCCGGAGCTGTTCCATGGCTGCAGTCTCACACGGAGCCACCACACCACTCCAGCTACTGGGAAAGGAGCAGGACGGCTGGGGAGCTGCATTACCCAGGAGCCTGCTCCAGGTCCCCTCTGCAAGCTAGCTGCTGCTGCTGCAGGGGAAGTGGGGAGCAGCTTGTTCAAGGACACTTCCCCTCCAGGCTTCTGCAGCAGCCGGGGTGAACGGACAGGCGGCACGCTTCTGATTTTATGCCTCAGCCTGGCTGGGACAACACAGCCCTGACTCCTATGCCAGGCTGAGGGCAACGGAGGATGACCCCTCACATGCCAAAGGACCAAGCGCCCTGGCTGACAGGCAGAGGGAGCAACTGCAGATCTCCGTGCATATAGATGGATGGATAGACAAAAATAAATGGGAAGTAAAAGCAAATGACCCAGAAGCTTTGCAAGGAGGAAAGAAAAAGAGTGACTATGAGCAAGGCAGAGGCTATTGCAAAGGGATCTCCTACACACAAAGGCCCAACCGGGAGCTCAGCAGGCTGGGAGCACAGCGCCTGCAGGACGTACCTACAGCAACCTGAGGTTCAGTGGGCAGGAGAAGCTGTGTACAGATGAGGTGGAGGACAGATGCAGCAATAAAGAGGTTAATGCCTGCCCATTAATGCAGGCCCAGATGCAGGGAGCAAACTCAGCCAGGAGCTAGATAACACCAGACCTTTAGCCCCAGGAAAATGAAGCAAACAAACCCCAGCCCAAGCCCTGGCAGGCCAGAGCCCAGCACAGCAGGGCAGGGGAAGGGGCACACAGCTAGTGCTGGGCAAGCCTCAGTGGCCTACATGGTGCCAAGGTCTCTCCCTCCACAGCCCAGGAGCAGGGATTTGACCACATTTCAGCCCGTCAGGGGAGGGCATCACTGCCCATGGCTGGAAGATGTGGGCTAGGGGTGGGGGGCAAACCGGGGAAATCTTTCCTGAATGTGTACCCCTTCCTAGCTCCCTCTCAGCTGCAGGGCTGGGGCACAGGGCAGAGAGGACTAAATGGGAATACAGGCCTCAACCCCTTGTCCCAGCCCAGGTATTTCATGCAGGCTCCAAGCCTCACACTGCCTGCAGAGCTGGGAGCCAGGGCTGCATGCAAGTGGACACCCGCGTCTTAGAGGGACATCATCCTATCCACATACAACAGGACTGTGGCTAACAGCAGATGACCCACCCTTCAATCAGAAGGCAGGGCAAAGTTGCACCTTTATGGATTATACAGAGAAAGCATGTATTTTCATGAATCCAAGTTCACTTCATGAGATACTGCCTTTTAATTACCAGCAGGGAATTAAGCCTCACATCAGCTGCATGTCCTGCTGCACTGCAAATTCAAGACCCCTCTTCCCCTTTAACTGTTCCCAAATAAATAATGCTCCCTAAGTGCCATGGCTATGCCTACTGTCAGCCAATTTCTTGTTCACCAGACCAGCTCCACAGGTGAGGCTCAGGGGTCTGAACTAACCAGTGTGGGCACCTGTTGCTGGCGGTTCCCACATACCTACAGGATCCCAAGCTAGGAATGAATGGAGCTAGCAGGTCTGATTTCTCAGCAGCAGAGACACCCCCCCCCCCATATTTTCACAACTGAAGGCACGGGAGGTTTCAGGCTAGCTCCTCCTCCTTGCACCCCATGTTGGGTTGTGCTGTTGCCACCTCCGATGGCTTTGGAAGCTTTGCCAAGTTCAAAGTCTTACAAACTCTTAATTGCCACCTCTCTGCTTCCTGACAACAGGCTTGTTTTCTACTGACACAGCAGTGTGGAAAGGAATCGCACTGGAGAGGGACAGAGGGCAAAGCAGAAACATCCTGGCAAACAAGCAGCACAGGCTGTAGCTCTTGGGTCACAGTAGCCATGCCGCACAGCTGGCAGTCCAACAAGGTTTGTCTTTGCTTGGGCAGGCAATGCTAGACTCATACCTTTTTCTGCTGCTGTAACAGGTACAAACACAACCTCAGCATTGACTAAGAAGCTTTTCCTTAACTCAAACATTTTCATATTCAAATATCTTCGATATCAATTCTTTTCTCCCCTTGTTTTGGGAGGCTTGGTTGGGAATCCCCAGACCTGGAGCGATACTTCTCATGACATAAAATAAAAGCCACTCAATGGCAAAGATACCCCAAACCCTCCAATTCTTTCATGTGTCTATGGAGAAACATTTCTTTACTGGGGAGAAATGGCAGATGGGGACAATGTTAAATTATTCCCAGGAAAAGCCTCGCCCAAAAGCACTTGCTGTGAGCCTGCATGAAGCCTTAATAGAGAATAAGGTCGTGAGGAGTCGGGCACCCCCTCCCACAACTGCAGAGTCAGTCATTTGTGATGCCACAATTACACCGGTTCTCCAATCCTCCACACAGTCCTCCAGCAGCGGAGTCAAGGCCTGACACTTCTAATTAAAACATGGATAGGAACAGCTTTCTCTGCATAGAAAAAAGGAGAGGGGGCAAAATTTGCACTTTGCAGGTCCAAGGTCTAAACTCTGCAAAGAGCCTTGGTAAGGAGCACTAGCCTGTGTTGACAGGGCTTGGTTATCCAAACTGCTGTCACGTAGTAAGTAAAAGGATCCCTTTGAAGCCTGTTTCTTTAAAACAGGGGCATCAAAGATGCAGCCAGCGGGCTGGATCCAGCCTCCAGAGCCATGTCATCTGGCCCACATGCTGGAATTTGGAACTGGGGCAAGCAGCAGTACCATTAATTGCTGCAACTCCCAGAACCTCAGCAGCTGCTGCTTATCTCGAAACCAAAATTGCAGCCCTGAGGGCCAGACCCAGCCTGTGGATGGGTATTTTTGACACCCCTGCTTTAAAGAAACAGGCTCCAAAGGGACTGGATCTGGAATATAAAGACCTACAGCTGGAAGAAGGGGACAAATCCTCAAACAAGAAATCTCCAGAGGTGCAGAAGAGATCTGCTTTCAGCAGCAAAAGGAATGGGCGTGAATGGGCAATAACAGGGAGAATTAGTGGGAAGAAAAAAAAAGACAATGAGTTCATACAAAGCCCGGATTTGGGCCTTGGACCCCATTACCTTCTAAAAATGCAGAAAATTGAGGCCTGGGGTTTCTCCCACCAGGCCCAGCCAAGAACTTCTCCAAGCCCCTCCATCACTGAGCTGATGCAGTACTGTGGTGTCACTGCAGGATCCAGGAGGAGGGAACAAGGAGCTGGGTGGGGACAGCTTCCCCCAGAAGTCACTGATACTTAGCTAAATGTGGCACGAAATGATATGAGGGAGAAGGCGAATGGCAAGTAGGTCAATCCTCACAGAGCTCTAAAGCACAAGTTTCCCCGGTTGCAATGGGGCTGCTAGGACAAGACCATTCCCTACCTCACTGGCTTCCTGCGTTAACCCCAATTCTTTTCCCCCATCCAAGGAGATCACTGCATTTCACCAACACAAAGCCATGCAATCCCCTGATGAGCAGGGCAGTATTATCAAAGAGGAAAACTGAGGCCCGCAAAGGAGGGACCTACAAATCAGTGGTAGACCTGGGGACCTCCCTCCTTTGCACTAGCTACAATGAGTAGGTGTACACTGATCTTTAGAGTCGAGTGTGAGCAACCTCAAGCACCAGAACTGCCCTTCTCTTCTATATTGTACCTTGGTGCCTGAACCGAAGCCATCTAACCCAGTGTTTCTTTCCTGAACACAGCACTACCATGTGCCCCAGCATCCCTTTGGAGCCCCTCTAGGAATCAGTCTGCCGAAAACTTGTCTTTCTTCCTGGGCAGTAGAGAGGAAGTGGTGTGAAGGAAAGCTGTGTCAAAAACAGGGTATTGTGGGACTGCTGCTGGCTGACTCCCTATGTACCAGCCCTGCTTGCTTAGGTAAGTTCAAAGCACACTGGAAAGGAGGGATGGGGTAGACTTGTGACCCAGAAGCTCAGGAAAGCTCGCAAGGTCAGGCAGGATTGCTACCAGGATGGATGGTCAGAAGATATGGGTGTGAGGGCAAACTTAGGGTCACCCCTACCAATTTAGATATAACTACAAACATCCTAATCTTCATTAAAGCTTTAGCCCCAACCACCTCAACATTAATTATAATAATAATAATTATTATTATTATTACTTATTATTATTATTATTATACCACCACTACCCTTTGCCAGCTGTTCCAGTGAAAACACAGATGCTCCCCTACTTGGTGGGTTACCCCAATACTAGGAAAAGAACAGAGTCCACCATGTATTACTGAGAAACAAACACCCTCAAGAAGGTGCCACTTGTGAGAGCAGCCACCGGAGATTCAATGCCACAGAGCAGCACACACAGCGCCTTACCTTATCGTGGATGAGCCCATGGAAGAGGATGCTATGCATGTCTCTGCACAGCCGCTCCAAGCCGCCATACTTGGACCAAACATTCGGGTTGTTGGTGGACACCAAACCCTCCACTGTTGTCTTCAAGTTGCCCAGAAGTTTCCAATGCTCCTTCCTACACAGGCAGAAGGAACCAGGGCCAGTGAGTTACCTAGTCATGCAGCAAACAAGGTTTAGGAGGCCAACAGCAGCATCATTGCCCCCACAAAACCTTTGTGAAGCTGAAATATTTGGGCAGGAATCCTAGAAGCTTGCAAGACATGAGTGTCCCACGCACACTGCCAAAGTACCCCCACCTGAGGTTCAACGAATTGCTCGCTATATTCATGAGCGTCCCGCTGTGGGCCACTGAGACCACGCAAACTTCAGGCTAGGAGGGGACCACTCCAGCCTGCTTCTGCCAGTATTGTGATGAATGCCAAGGCTGAGAGATTTCACTCCTGCTGTGCAGCATTAGCACACTTGCTCTCCCTTAAATGCCAACACTATACATGGACTGCAGTCTGCATGCCACCCAGCAGCCAAGCCTGTTTAGAAAGGGCCTCTGTAGACCCAGTGAGAGGAGCTCACAGCTGTCTCTGATTATTCCAGAGGCATTTTTTTGTTTCAGCTCAATGATCACGTGCCTTGGACATATCTCTCAGTACAAGGGCAAGGACAGGGGCTATCACAGCTGAGTGAGCAAGATGTTCTGTTGTGGTACCGAAGGCTCACTCCAAGGGCCACCCCAGCTGGCCCAGGGGTAGATAGGCACCTGGCTGTTTGGATGGGGGAGTCTAATAAGATGCTGGTCACATGCCCTCCTGTGTGGGCCACTGGCTGGCCTGCCTTACCCACTTCTCCCAACAGACTGCTAGGCTCAGCAGGGCTTGAATGTTTCAGTGCAAAGAAAACCTCAGGAGCAGCTCTCCGGTCCTCACACCAGTAAGTTGTGTTCTTGCCGAGGATTCACATTGCCAAGGCAGAAGGGAGTGCAGGCTGCCAGGCCAAGCCTCGCATCTGACGAAGTAGATGGAAAGCCTCACACCTCTCTGGGTCAGCTAGTCTAAGGTGCCACCCTGCCGTGCCCTCGGCCTGATGCCCGACTAACATGGTGAACTCCCTCTGTGCACACCCCAGGAACAGGCCTGTCCCAGGCAATCCTGCTTCTTGCGCACACAGCTCCTGGCTGCCCCAGGTAAACCAGGAAAAAGCATCCCTCCCTGGTAAGAATGGGGCTGGATGGGCACAGGGCAGTATCATAACTGGTCTGTGTCCACACACAAAGCTAGCAGAAGATCTGGGAATGAATCCCACAGGTCCTGACCCCTGGCCTAACCACTAAACACCACCACCTGAGCCAGACATTCATAGTTTCATAGTTATTAAGGGCTGGAAGGGACCTTACAGATCATTGGGTCCAGCCCCTCTGCACGTGGGCAGGAAAGACTGCTGGGATCAAATGGTCCCAGCAAGAGCTCATAAAGCCTCCACACTGAAGATCATTGAATTTTAAAGCAGGGGATGGGGGAAAGAGACAGAATATCACATAGAGACGTAGGGCTGGAAGGGATCTCCATAGATCACCTAGTCCAACCCCCTGCTGAGGCAGGATCATCCCTATCCAAACCATCCCAGACAAACCCATCATCTAACCTCTTAGTAAAACTACCATCAACCCTGACACAGCAGAGACATCACACCCAAAGCTGTCACAGGGGAACTATAGCAGCTGACATCCTGTTTCTATCAAAGGGTGTTAATATACATTCAAGAGATCCCAAGTAGAGGGCCACTTCCCCCACTAGAGGAAGGCAAAAACCCACCCTGACCAATTCCGTTCTCAACGGGGCCAGCCAGGCACGAACCCCAGCAACGCAGCAGCAGGTACAAAACCCTGCATAGACCGAATCATGGCTCTGTGTTTCCTCTTAGCGTCCCACACAAACACACCCAGGAGGTAGCCAACAGCGTCCTGCAGCCATTCAAACAGCACGAAATGAGAGAAGCAAAGACAAGGTGGAAATAAATGGCATTTAAAAAAAAAATGTTTTCATCGTAAGTGGCTGATGAGCTCTTTGTAACCCAGAGGAGGTGGCTGGATTTTAAAATGTGATACAATCCCATCATTTGAGTCTTTGGAAGGAAGCTTCTGTCAGCTGCAAAGATGGCCTTTGCCAAGACTCTTGCTTTCTCACTGTCTGAGCACCGAAAGGACAGCAAGTCAGTTCAGTTCCTCCTTTGCAAAAAACCTGGCAAGCTTTAGTGGTCCAAGCTGTTTGCTGTTGGCTTAAATGGCTTGGGAGGGCGGGGGGGGAAGTGTTATTAATTCTGCCCAAAAGAGCTAGATCCAGTGAGAACAGCTCATGCACTTGGCAATTGGACAAAGGGCAGGACCGGCTGCTTCTCGGGGACATGTGAAAGAACGGGCTTGTGCTGAGTTTGAAAGGGTCACGCGTCGATGGAGGGGCTCACATTACAGCACAAATCACTCTACGCTAACTTGTCAGGGGCTGTGAAGCGCGTCAGAGGATGGGGTCCCAGAAAATCCCTGGGGGGCCTCAAAGGGAGGTACTCACACTGCTCAGGGCAAGTTTCCTCACCCTCCCTAGACCCTGAGAGATCAGCAATAGGGCAGCCTTCACACAGCACAATCAAGGCCTCTTTATCTAGGAGCAAACCAGTAAACAGGATAAGACGCAACCTGCGGCGCACTGAGACACACTTAGTAGATTAAGATTCCTTAGCCGCTTGCATTTCTTGTGGCAGGGAGCAAACTAATCGTATTTGGGAGGCAGGAAGGAGCTCTGCCTTCCACGGAGGAAAGGCATGTGGGGCTGTCCTCCTGGCCAAGGGTCTCTTAGATCCACACCACAAGGACAAACCACTTGAAATGCAAGGCAAGAGCCTTGCAGACAGGTACCCCCCCATGCCATGTCAGACCAGGCAGCTAGATACTGCCACAGGCACAAATGTAATGAGTTGAGTATAAGCAGCATGCCTTCCACCCACTTTACTGTGCGCTGGGTGCTCACCATCAGAGCTGTTGTCACATCAGGACAGTCATCAGAGCTTAGCCATTGCTTTTAACAACATCTCCAAATGAACAGGGCCTAACTCAAGCAGCAGGGCAGGGAGAGAGCACGCTGCCAAAGCTGGTGCCTTTGTCTGGATCCAGGCAAACAGGCCCTTTTGGAAACACCCTGAGTCGGCCAAGTCAGACTGATGCCAGTACAAAAGCTTCCTCCCCTCTCTATGAAATGTGAACTTTCATTTCTACCCGGGGAAACTTTGATAACCTTTTCTCCAATGCCTGAAGAAGGGTGTTTGTGCCCGAAAGCTTGCAATTAAAGAATTGTTTTGGCAAAAAATCTAGTTGGTCTAATAGAAGATATCACCTCTACCACAAGTCCTGATTGCATGCAGAGAGGGGAGGAAAAAGCATTGGCAGAGCTTGCTTTGCATCCTGGTGTGGGAGCAGGGGGGGACCGCAAAGGTAGCAGCCTCGTGGTTAGACAGCAGCTGCATCTGTTCAGTGCAGTCATCTGACTGCCGCCTCTGTGAGATATTTCCAGCACTCACTCACCCAGATTCAGGAAGCGTGAGTGAAAGCACAGCCATAGCACAGATCTTACAGTTGGTGACTCAGGGGAAACTCCCTCATTGTTAGCATTGGTTTGCTATGTAACACATCCAACAGAGGCATGCTGCAGAAGCACCTGGCTTCACCTATGTCAGAGTCTCAGGAAAGCTGGATCAGACTCAGGGCTCTTACCATACAGCCTGCCTCATCCAAGAGGAATTGCATGTTCCCTCCAAAGGTAGGGCAACAGCATTCCAGCAGCTTGGAGTCACCATGTTCTCCTAGCAGGGAATGAGAGTGACACATGCTGTGCTCCAAACAAAACAATGAAATAAGACGGTAGGAAGGGAAATGTAGGAGGACAAGAGTGCAATTAGCATTGCAGGTGTCCCTCACCTGACTGAGAGAAGTCACACTTCTCATTCTGAAGAATCCAGGAGCCCTTTGCTAGTGGGATATGTGGGAATTTCTGCCAATCCCCAAAATGCAGCCAGCTCTGGGGTGGAACACGTCATCCATTTATCACTGCAACAAGAAGCTGGAGAAATGAAGAACTGCAGATGTTGGGGACTTTCGATGTGGAAGGAAATTGCCATGTGGCAGCTCAATCTAGATAGCAGAGCTGGCACTCGGAAGATTGTAGGAGCTTGCAGTGTGGTAGGTTCGCTTTCAGTTCTCATTTGCTGGACCTGCCATGGGCAGCAGCCATGCATGGGCTTCCAACAACTCCCCAGGACCCCTTTGAGACAGATGCTCCTAGCAGCACTGACAAGCTGCAGGGAAAGCTGCACCCAGGCATACCGGATCAGGGAGATGAGAAGCTGAAGTCACTGCAAAAAAAAAAAAAAAAAAATCCCAGGGGATCCCCAACCCAGGGAAGAAAGTACTTCAACTTAGGAGAGAGGAACAAGGGAAACTTTCCACCCTGGGGAAGCAGAGGTCACATTTCAGGAGAGAACAACCGCATTTCTGCATGTTTGGTGCTTAAACAGAAAACCCCAGAGGCAAGGCAGGCCTTTCCCCACGAACGACTGCACGTGTCTGCATGCGGTTCGCTCTCGGTTCAATGGCAGGATCTAACCTCTTGTTTGTGCAGCGTTTGCCCGCTGCCAGGGTGACTGGCGTGTTTCCCTCAAACAGTGTGCAAGGGCCTCCTAGTGACCGCGAGGGAGCAGAATGAAGACTTGGCAGGAAGATTTAGCAGCATCCTGAAATAAAGTCAGGTTTTTCAACACCCCATGCTACAGTTCAAACCAAAAGGAGCACGTGATAGCGAGCAAGAATCCAGCTGTGACTTTATTCTGGAGAGAGGGGCTATGCAGGGTAGGTGGGGAGGGGTTAGGAACAGATTCAAGTTTCCAGGAGAAGGATTTCCTCTGAGAAAGCAATGGCTGCAGGAGGCAGGATTTCCCCCCTAACTACTGCATCCGGTATCATGGCACCAAAGAAACCTGCCTTAAAGTGCTTTGTATCAAGCAAGACAGGACAGAGATCACACGCACAGGTCAAGCAGTTGGGGGCGAAGGTCTCCAAGCCAGAAGAGCTCGGACGATGTCCACCAGCTGATGCTCTTGCTCAAGGTGTTTTAAGGACAATCCAGATCATTATTTCTAGAGCTCTTGAAGCTCCATGCAAGAAAAGAAGCAAACTGTAGTGGCTATTTTTCCTACCGACTCATTTTACAGCTCTATCCAAGTACCCACTTGCGACAGTCACTCAGGCATCGTACCCCAACTTCAGATACCACGTGCTTTCAAACACTGTCTGGGTCTGAGCATCTGCCTCCGTTTCCTGCAGGGCAGATTGCTCTGGCTCTCCCCTGGGGACAGAATCCTTCTGTCCACTACCTTACCCTGGGTTACAAACCCCACAGCACATCTGCCTTGGGCCCAAGGTCCGTGCTCACCCTCTGCATCTCCCCCATGACTTACAAAAGCACCACTACCCACTACCACTTCCCAGTTTCAATCTCTGGGGACCCCGCAGCAGTTGAAACAAGGGCGGGCACAGGCTTTATGCAAAGGAACTCCTACACAGACGTACTTCACCCAGGAGCAAAACACCAAAGCAGCCACCTGCATGTGAAACTCTCAGCACTCAGCCCTCTGTAATTTGGCTATGCCCTATCTATGGCTATGCCTCGTCTCCCAGTGGCCAGCCAAAGGATGGTTCATGAGTCTGCACTTCAACAGAGCCGGATCCCCTGTTAGGGCGCTTTCATCCCAGAGCAATTTCAAACCGTGAAATTACCAATTGCGTGGATCCAGGTAATCAATTTTCCTCCCCCCAAAAATGAATAAATAAATAAGAAGTTCCCTTAGCTGTTTCCAGGGTATTATTTTAGAGAAGACCATTAAGATTGAGAAATCTTAACTACGCTGGCATTGTTAGCCCCTCTGCTAGGTGTCTGGGTAACCCCTCCTGGGTGTCCCAGGCCAAGACAGAGACTGCAGCGTAAAGGGCAGAGTCTAATATTGCTTAAAACTGAAAAAGTACTGACAGATTGCAAATGCATTTGCAGACACGTGCTTTGTAGCATGCCAAGAGGGCACCTGCAGAAAGCAGGGCTCGGGGGGCCAGGACTGGAGCATGCCTGCTCTCCCTTCCTGAGGACTCCCTTCATTGGGATTAGTATAAGAGGGTTTATTTCCCCTCAACTATCACTGTATTTAAATTAATCACTACCATGCTTAGTTGCAAACACAAGGAGGGTCCGACACAAAGTCTCCTTCATCCCCCAAGGAAAAGCGGCAGTGTAATATAGAGCTATAGGACAATCATAAGTTTCTTCATACCACCTCCTATGTCTAATAAGTGCTGGTATATCACAAAGGCTGTTCCATAGATCAGGATGGCTCTCCCCAGACCAAGATCTCTTCCTGGGCCAAAGGAGTAGACAGTGCAGGGACTTAGTCCTGCAATCTGATCTGCTCAAGTAGACTCTGAAACCTCTGTTGCGGAGGGTCTGACTGGAGAATTAGAGCTTCATCACAAACCAGATATGATGAGGAAGGCATGGAGAAGGGGAAAGGAGGGAGGTGAGGACACTGAGATTATGTGGCTACATAGGGTCGCAGATAAGCAGGATGCCTTGCACAACATTAGCGGTTTTGATTAGAGCAGCCGGTACAGAGAGATCCTCCCATCTCCGCTGCCGGGGACACAGAGCTGCGGACAAGGCAGATTTCCGCCAGTTATCAGGAATCGTAAAAAAAACAACTCATCAAAAAAAATAACAAAGAAGAACTGCCTGACCCGGGCGGGGAAGGCGCAGAGCCACGAAGCAACATGCAGCTAGGCCAGGGATGGCAGCTTTGGCCCCCGGGCACGGGGAATCTAACTCAACACTGTACCTGGCCCTGCGCAGATTGTGCCTATCCTGGACTGACACCCAGTGAGGCTCCCTACTTGAGCCTACACAGCTTGTCATGCCAAGAACCTCACGGCCTGGGAGCCAGCACTAGGCAACCAACTTCTGACCCGCAGAAATTGGGGAGGGAGCGTTAATACAGGCTGGACGGCCCACAGAAATCAGGGAGGGAGCGTTAATACAGGCTGGAAAGAAGCAGCATTTTAGGGTTTCCAAACTAGTGAGTCTCACTGGTATTTCAAAGAGAATTTAAGTACGTCTCACTTTAAAAAAGATGCTCCGATGTCCCCACACTTCACCTCCAGCCTTGCAAAGATGCTCCAATGACTTCACCTCCAGCCTTGCAAACTCGCCCCAGCTGTCTCACTTACGCCAGGCAGTTGGCAAAGATGCTGCCGAGCAGAGCGTGCAGACAGCCTCACACACGCCAGCCTAGTGCCAGGAGCTGTTTCATTGGTGTGACCTCTGCCAGAAGAGTCGGAGCTCCCTTAGCAATGCAAAGCTGTAATAACCTCCGAGTCCCTTCCCAGGGCTGCGAGAATGAGACCGGGTTAGGAGGAATCAAAGCAGGGCTTGGTAAAATGAAGTCAGTGCAGATGACTCAGGGCACAATCAAGGAGCTGTGCTGCTGAATAAGGCTAAAAAAAACCCTCAAACAGCAGTCAGATTATCAGCCTGGAGCCCCATTTTCACCTTGCTGCCCACCGAAGCCCATGTGCCCTTTCCGCAGCAGGCACCACCATCTATTCTAAAGGGAACATAGGAGGAAATGATGCTCTTCCTGGCCTCAGGTCACCCAATGCCCCTTTGCATTAGAAAGAGCTTGGTCTGTGGGGAACTGTTGAGGGATCTCTGCGGGGTTTCCACAGAGCCGGAGACGTTCCCAGGTCTGCTGCCAGCGCCTCTCACCACTTTTAAAGGTGACCTGCAAAGCCATCGCTGAACACAGACGGCTTTCAGCTCTCCCTGTTTGGTTTCCTAGACGACAAGCAGCCAACACGAAGCCTGCTCCTCACCCAGGCTTGGCATGCTGGGAAGAGGAAAATAAAAACCAGACCTCCAGCAAGTCATCTAACTCAGCAGGGAACAGCAGAATGGGCAGAGGAAATCCAACGGACCTCCAAGTACAGAGTGCAAGCATCCATGCACAGCATATCGAGGGGTTAAGTTGTGGAGGCTTGCAAGGCACTTTGGTTATTAAACTTGGTGGCATAGCCAGGACAGCCACAGGGTCCAGGCTCTAGGGGCAAACCCCATTCACACCTCCTGCTGGGAAGCCCTTCTCATCTTAGCCAGGGGCTTGAGAGTCCAGAAGAGCATCTAGAGGCTTGTTTTTTCTCCCCCTTCACACATAATTTTGCTGTTTCACAGAGAGATGTCAGCCCGAAAGCTGTGAGGAGCGATGTTCTTCCTGCAGACTCAAAACAGACACCATATGGCAAATTTTCTTCACCAGGCCCACGTGCTGCAAACACGAGCGGCACGAACCATGTGGGAGAAGGGACACCAGCCTCCAGGGCCTGGGTGGCCCTTAGTTGCTCCGCAGGCACGCTACTTGCAAGCTGTGACAACATGGACACGCATCTATCGGCCTCCAGCCCACGCAGGCACTGCTAGGCTATGGCTCTGCTTTGCAGAACATTTCAATAGTCCTTTATCTGGAAGCCAGCAAGCTCTTTGAAAAGCCAGCCCCCCAGCACAGCACTCATATACATACCAGGGCAAGGACCAGCTCTGTTACAGGTCTGCGGCATGCTCCCGAAATGCAGCCTCTAGATGCTATTGCCAGGATCTGCACCCCAAATGCAACTGGGGGGTAAGCCACAAGGGAGGCGATTTCAGTTCCAAGAGTCCAACACATTCTTAGGGACGGCCGAGGGAGATAAAAGGACCCAAGAGAAACCCCTGCATTTGCTCGGCATGATGTGCACGGAGGTGGAGAGAAGAGGGTATGTAGAGAGGGCAGCCCCTAGGCTCGTGCATGTAACCCCCCCCAGGCGATCCATGCTGGGAGGTGGCAGTCCAATGGCACCACAAAATGACACAGGGGTGTTTCTGAGAGCAAACAGCTGGCCAGAGGTGCTGGCTGGCTCTGCATGTTGCACACAGCGACACTAGCTGCTTTCTGCCGCAGCTGCTCGCCCCGAATTCCCCTTAAGGACTGTTGTCTGGGCTCTGCTCCCCCTACCCTCCCCTTCGTCTCGGGACCCAGAAGGTCAAACACACAGCTGCTACTTAATCTGCGCTCTCTCGGGGCTTCCCCATGGAGAAGGGACCTTCTACTGTTTGTCAGGACACAGATGCCTCTTTTATGCCATGTGCCCTGCCCCCCGGCACTGAATGCCACTTTGCCAGCTGAAGGAGATGGTTGGCCTCTGCCCTGCTTTCAGTGAGGCCTTTGCTCTGGCTGCTCCTTAGTGACAGGCCTGGAACGCATCTATGGAGCAAAGCAGACAAGAGACTCCTCTTCTCTGGGCCCTGGGTCTCCACCCAACCAGACTTTTACGTCTGCAGCGACTGGGATTTATGACCAAAACAGGAAGCCTCTCGGACAGGCCCTCTCCCTCACCTTCAGTCTCAATCACGTGCCCTCTGCACCTAGTGCAATGGTGCATCTAGAGAAGTGGAGGCTCCAAGCCAGCACCAGCGAGCAGGACAATGTTGCGCATGGGGAATACCAGACTCCTTCCCAGCACATACCGCTGAGCGATGTGTTATCAGTCAAGTGACCCACCAAAGGGGACCACGTCCTCCTCTTCCCCAGGGGGAACTGAGGCAAACCCTGATGTGTCCACCATTAACACTTGCCACTTGCTTTCCAGGGCTCCTAACACCCCCACCAAGACCTATCACAATGCTACAGTGAAATACATTGCTGCAGCTGTTGTATTTCCAGCACACGCTGGGCAAGTCAGCGCTCCCTTTATTCCACAGCACTGGGATTTGCCTCTCCAAGCTTTGCTCAGAAACAAGAGACCGGCTAAATATACCTCTGCACCCCATGACGGAGGTGTGCTCGCTGACACTCCGTCCCAAATCATCAGGGAGCCAGATGCAGGAGCGTAGAGAAGTTCAGCCACCCCACCCACCCACCCCAGCAAGTCAACTCGGACCCAGCTGCAGTTATAATGGCACTGCGGTTACTGATATTCTTTATTAACAGAAACTTCCTGTTGGGATGCTTATCGCAAACGGCCTCCAACGCTTCCCAGCCACCCGCAGCTTCAAATGTCCTGCCACAGCGGGCGCCCGAGCTCCTCTCCACCGCTCACCTCTGCCTGCCTGGAACTAGATGGCATCACAGGACCTGGAAGGGTGGATGCTGCCTAAAATCAATGGGGGTTGTCAGCAGAATACACCTGGAGAGCAGCTTCCACGTTCAGCCCAGGAAGTCAACTTCAAAGCAGAACCCGAAGCCTGAGCTGTTTTAAACAGTCGCCCGCTCAGCATCACTGAATCCACGGTGCTGGGTTGCAAGGCGGCGTGAGGCCTCACAACCCAGCAGCTTTTAAAGGCACGTTAAGGATTTCATTGACGCTCCTAGAACAGGCAGCGTTGCCAAAAACGCAGCCGACTGCCAGAAGCGTAACAGGGCAGAGACCAAAAGCAACTGCCTCCACAGGCACGGGTCTGTCACAGAGCTGCCGACAGGCAAGAGAGCGGCGGGTCGCAGGCAGGCAGCTCTGTCCTCGCTCCCGCAGCTCTGACCCGGGCTAGGGCACAGCGACTTGGTGACGGGGCGGACAGAGCTGCACCCTCTGTTATTACCCCCAGCGCTACTCCACATTACCCTAGTGCTGCCCCCTCATTATTACCCCGTGCTGCCCAGCCCAACCCCCATTACTCCAGCGCTGCCCCACACTCCCCCATTATTACCCCCCACACTGCCCCACACGCCCTGCATTATTACCCCCAGCAGTTACTGATACCTCACACCCTCCATTATTACCCCAGCAGTGCCTCATCCCTCATTATTACCCTCCATGCTGCCCCACATACCCCTGCTACTTCCCCAACCAGTTACTGATACCTTACACTCCTAGTACCCTTAGTGCTGCCCCATCCCATTATTGCCCCCACACCCTCCCCGCATTATTACCCCCAACACTTACCGATACTTCCCAGCCCCCATTATTACCCCAGCAATGCCCCATCCCCCATTACTACCCCCACGCACCCTCATTATTACCCCAGCAATGCCCCATCCCATTACTACCCCCACACACCCTCATTATTACCCCAGCAATGCCCCATCCCATTACTACCCCCACACACCCTCATTATTACCCCAGCACTGCCCCCATTCGCCCATTATTACCCCCACATTATTACCCCCAGCAATTACTGATACCTCACACCCCCATTACTACCCCAGCGCTGCCCCACCCCCACAACAGTACCCCCACCAGCTCCTGATCTCGAATTGATCCCCATAAATACTCCCCGCTCCCCACACGACAAACCCCAATGCTGCCCCGCCCCAGCAGGCACTGCTGCCCCCACGAGTACTCCCGCATGGCCCCCCGACCCGGCCCGCACCTGCCGTCCTGCCGCTCCCCGGCCGGCCCGACCTCCATGCCGGGCACTCCCGGCGCCACCGCCTCGGCGCTGCCCATCACCTGGCGCCGCCCCGCCGCGAACTACCGCTCCCAGCATGCCTCGCGCTGCGCCGAACTACTACTCCCGGCATGCCCCGCGCACGCCCGCAGCTCCCGGCGTGCCCGCGCCCGAAGGACTCCAGTTCCCGGCGTTCCCTGCGCAGCCTCGCCTTGCGCATGCGCGCTCAGTTGCAGGCTGCCTGCGTCTCCTGCACAGGGCTGCTGAGCTGGGCCTCTGCAAAGGGGATGGGGGATACCCTGCCTGCGGTGCTTCAGTTGCCCTGGGAGAATTACGTGCACTGCTGCCTGCAAAATTGTCATTTCGCAAAGAAACCCCCTCCTGCAGAGCAGGGATTGATTCATCCTCCGCTTCCGCCGCAGCAAGTGGCCCTTGGGTTCGGTCACAGTGTTAACGCAGATAAATGCATGGGTTAATGCAGAAAAAAAACACGAGCCGAGGCAGCACCACATCTGCCCAGGTTTCAACAACAGTCGCCATGATCCCGCTCAGGAAGCCAGCCCTTATCTGAAGATGTTTGACCAAAACCCAAGCAATGAGCCATTCCCCAAGTGCACCGTACACTGAATTAAGACAGATCCCTGGATTAAAGGATCGTGCTAGCAGATGCACTGGAATGAAACGTACCCGATTTAGACATCTTGTTACCAAATTCTGAATCAGTAGTGGGAGGACAAAGGCACGATGTCCAACCATTAAAATGTCCGCCTTGCCTGGTCCACTCTCCAAAGCACAAGAACATTTTTCCATGATTTATCAGAAATATAAAGGGCTTTCCATTACAAACGGGTAAGGGAAACTGTGCTGAACTATGGAGGTAGACAAGGAGGATGAAAAAAATACTGTCACCATCACCAGACTGGGACTAGCCCATGACAAACGATCATAAGGCATAAAGTCCAGGTAGAAGTGACAAGGTGCTTGATATGTTCAAGTTATCTCTCAGGGATTCAAAATCCCTGTATTTTGTCACACACCAGTGCTGTCAGTGCTCTTATTGCTTATATTGTGTTTATTGGTGCTGGGATAGCATGAGGATGTGCTGGCCGCTGTCAATATAAAGAGGAAGGTGCAATCCATGACCAGGATAATCTGCATTATAAGCAAAGAAGAATTTTTCCAGCTATTTTAGTTGGTCGTGAGATGTTCTTGTACACTCTTGGACAAATGAACCAAGAAATCCCTTCCAGCCCAATATCCCTATGACTCAAATCACTGCAAAATAGTATACCATACCATATGGTATAAGGAGCAATGCATTACGCATTATACCATATGGTATAAGGAGCAAAGCAGTAAATAACTCATAAGCTATGAGTTATTTACTGCATTGCTCCTTATACCATATGGTATACTAGAACTCTAAGTCACTACTGTATTAGAAATAATACCTAAGTACTTCTCAGCCTCAGTCTCAGTGAAGAAACTGAAATCCCACACTATTATAGGTATTGTATCGTACCAGTGAACAACTGCTCCCAGTATGTTTTGCTGGGCAAGAAACTACTCTATCCCTATCGTGCACATAAAATTTCCAGGTTGTATATGGCCCAGTCCATATCAGACCATCAAAAAATGTACTGACTCTCACAGCAGAAATATCAGAGCAAACTAAAAGTGTACTCCTGCAGAACTTACTGACATGAACAGATCCATTAACTTTATTGACTTAACAGGGACTAGGTCAGTGGTTCTTAACCTTTTTAGACTCAATGCACCCCTCAGTAGACTCAAAGTGTCCCTCAAAAAATTGCAACTCTTAGTATTCACTCATTTTTGGACTATGGAAAAATTCTAGATTAATGCTTATGGTGCAAAGAACTCAGAAAGATCACAACAAGTCAAAATGGTTTTAACACTATGAATTCCTATTTTAAATTCCTGGGTTGTTTATCTTGTGAATCCTGTTTGCACACCTAACAGCGCTAACTTGTGTGGTACCCACAACACCCTTGAAAGGATCTCAAGGCACCCTTTTTGAGAATCACTGGACTAGGTTTTGGGTGGGACCCTAGAATCGTATTACACTGATTGATTTAAACTATTCAGTTATGGGAAAATATTTTGAAATACATGAGGCCAGATTCCCTGAGGATGACAGAGATGATATAACAGTATTTAAGGACTTCCAGGACAGTTTTTTATTTGACACAAACATCAGTGATGCAAAACCAAATATTTTCTTTGTGTAATGTGTTCATTTGCAAAATGTTCTCTTTAACATACTGCAGAAACTAGTGTTTGGAAGCTGAAGCCAGAGAAATTCAAATTAGAAACCAGGCATGCAATTTTACAATTGAGGGTATTAAACCACTAGGAAAAAACTCCCAAAGGAAATGGTAGATTCCCCATCCCTCAGTGTTTTCAAACTGAGACTGGATATCTTATAGGAAAATATGCACAAGTAATTGGGTGTAATACGGGGTGAAACTCTATGGCCTGTGCTATATGAGTCACATTAGATGATCTAATTATCCCTTCTGGCCTTAAAAAAGATGTACCTACACAACTTCTTTAATGACAATCTGGGTGCAGTTATTCCTGGCAATTTAAGCACTTCCTATAGTGTTTCACTCCCGGTGTTTATCCATCAGCATGAGCAGAACCAGGGACTTCAACTCTGTATGTGGGGCTGCCAGACAGACAGCTCCCCTGACAGTCAGTGATATCATGGACTAAAAAGATGTGTAGATTTTTTAAGAGGAAAAAATACCAACTGGATTCAGATGGGCCGATGCCCCACCCCTACAATAATCCCAGTAATCACGTGATGAGAAAAGCTGACAGTTTCTTAGCTGTTTGTACTCTCATGACAAATAGCCATAAATCCAGGGGCTGACGTTTGCTTCACCCCCTCAGTGACCCCTTAGTGACTTTGGCCATTAGGGGTATTTGAGAGGATTGGAACAAATACCCCTTTCGATTGCAACCTTTGTTCAATTTCCTTTTGTCCGTGTCCAGTTGCAGGTGGCTGGCCTCCTGGTTTGGATAGCTAAAACTAGCAACAGCTGTTGTGTAGGCTGTCTGGATTTTGTCTGATTCCCACTTGCCATCTGGACAGGCAGCATCTGTCATATTTGATGCTAACATATTGGAAGTGGGTTTAACAAAGCATTTTTATCTCAGTGTTGGTATGCTGCCTTGCCCAGCCAGCGCCCCATCTCATGCCAACATGAGAGCCAGGTTGAAAATGTATATAAAGCATCTAACAACTGATTTTGATCATTAATATGCATAGACAACTTGGTAGTTCTATAGCATCATTCATCAGATGCACTTTACAAATATCAGTGTATTATGCCTGGTAACTTTCCATCAACTCAATTTAAGAAAGTAAAATAGCAAATCTACAGCTCCCCATACTTTATCTGTCATTACCTTGAGCCTTTTGCCCACTTTAAAAGTACAGCACTTTAGAGCCTTGTGCTCCGAGAAGAAAGAGAAGAGACTCTCCATTAACTGTACTGGTCTTATGACATAATTTAAAATATATATATATATGTTCTGGGTCAAATTAGCCAAATCAGTTCTGAAATCTGTTGATTGAGCAGAACTCAATCATTCAAACCGTTGTGGCACTACCACTGGCAAGTATCCGCCTTCCCAGAGTTTTCTGCCTAGGGCTTCAGATACTTCCAGAGCCATAGCAGGCATCCTACGTGGAGGCCCAAGCCCAGAGGTCTTGGGGTTCAGATGCCCCTGAGTGCCACTTGCTTTTAACCAACGGGCCAAAGGAACAAGGAAGGGGGAAACTGCAACTGAGCGATTCCATTCACTAGAAGGCAGGGGCCTAGTCCCGCGCTAACCAGATCATCACAGCATGGTTAGCCTGTTCTCAAAAGAGGCACAGCGAGGACAAGAGACTCATTCAACATCAGGCTGCCGGTCTGCGGTTGGAGCATGGACTGGAAACCTGCCTCCTTCAGGTCCAAACTGTGGCCCCGCCACTGAACACCCGCTCTTTGTGAGATGATGACGCATCCGTTGGAGAGGATCATAAGCAGCTGCCCAGAGGGAGGATGGGCAGCGTTTGCGTCCATGCCAATGTCTACAGAACAACCCATGCATTTTGGCAAGGGGCGGCTTCAGCTGCATGGTGGCAGCTATCAGAGGGCTGGGGGGTATCAAAGGTGGCACAGCACAGCTGTCTGGGGGGTATCAGAAGGCTGGGGGGTATCAAAGGGGGCACAGCACATCTACCTGGGGGGTATTAGAGGGCTGGGGGGTATCAAAGGGGGCACAGCACATCTACCTGGGGGGTATTAGAGGGCTGGGGGGTATCAAAGGGGGCACAGCACATCTACCTGGGGGGTATCAGAGGGCTGGGGGGTATCAAAGGGGGCACAGCACATCTACCTGGGGGGTATCAAAGGGGGCACAGCATAGCTGCCTGGGAGGTATCAGAGAGCTGGGGGGTATCAAAGGGGGCACAGCACAGCTGTCTGGGGGGTATCAAAGGGGGCACAGCACATCTACCTGGGGGGTATCAAAGGGGGCACAGCATAGCTGCCTGGGGGGGTGGTATCAGAGGGCTGGAGGGTATTAGAGGGGGCAGAGCACAGCTGCCTGGGGGGATATCAAAGGGGGCACAGCACATCTACCTGGGGGGTATCAGAAGGCTGGGGAGTATCAGAGGGGGCACAGCACACTTGCCTGGGGGTATTAGAGGGCTGGGGGGGTATCAGAGGGGGCACAGCACAGCTGCCTGGGGGGTATTAGAGGGCTGGGGGGTATCAGAGAGGGCACAGCACAGCTGCCTGGGAGCAGGAGGCTGCAGGGGCCCATGCATGGCAATCAAGCAACGCAGTGGCGCGTGGGGGCAGTTGCAGTGCGGGAGCAGGCCTGCAGTGGCATGCACGTGTGCCCGGGGCACTCATGCACCATGCACAAGGCTGGCACGCGGGTCACTGGCCTGTCTCGATACCCACTGCGGCGCCTGCTCCTCCCCGCCCTTAGGAGGCGCCCTGCGTCCTCACCCCTCTCGTCAGGGAGCGCCCCCTTCCTCACGCATGCGCAGAGCTCTCGCCAACCCGCCCTTGACGCAGGCGCCTTGCTCCGGCCCAACTGCGCACGCGCAGCAGCGGTCCGGCCGCCGAGGAAAAGGGAGGGACGACTGTGCATGCGCTGTCGCGCCCTGCGCATGCGCACAGCCCGCGGCGGTTGGCTTGGTCAGGGAGGGGAGGTAGTTCTGCGGGCAGCCATGAACGGGTTTGGTGCTGCGGCGCCTCCCTCGGGCTCCAGCGCAGCGGCCCGGAGCGACAGCCTGGAGAAGATCGACATGTCCCTGGGTGAGGAGGGCCCCCGGCCTCCCCACTTGTGTGTCGATGATGGGGGGGTTGGGAGGTGGACCGAACCAAGTGTCGATGTAGCGGGGGGGGGAGGGCGGGGAGATTTGGGCTGCACCAAGTGCGCCGTAGGGTGAGGGGCTGCGGTGGTACAGGCTGGACCCGACCACTTGTAAAGATGTGGGGGAGGGGAGAGAACGTTGGGCCCCGCTCAGTTAATGGACTCTTCCGGCTGGCTCAGAGCACTGGGGAGGCCCCCGGGGGGGAGGGGCGTGACCCCTGCTCCTTGACCCTTGATCCCTGCCTGCCTCCTGGGCTGGGGACTGGGCAGGCCTGTGCCCTCCACTGGGGCCTGCGGCTGCGCTCAGGGGCCCCTTGCTGAGGAGTGTTGGGGGGCAACTGGTGAGCCAGGCTGGTACCTCTGTGTTGGGCACGGCCAAGGGTTGCCCACACGCATTGCCCATTCGAAGTGCCTGCTCTGCCTTGGTTTCGCAGCTGGGTCCCCCAAAAGAAACCCAGGGAATGGGGAGAGTTGACAACCCTTTACCGAGTCGCTTGCTTCTCCTCTTGACAGGCTGGGAGTCGACCAGCCCAGTGTTTCTCACCCCGTGGGTCGCAAGTGCACGCAAAGGTGTCGCAAGCAAACTTTAAAAAATGGCTTTTCCTTTTAAGAAGGAAAATGTGGGAAACTGGGGCTTTCACCTTGCAGGCTGGCAGAGATCCAGCCTGCTTGGGGGGCCCCTTGCCCCACACCACCTCCCTCCCCGCACGCTGCAGGCAGAGGGTTGGGAGTGAGGGGCACCGGCAGGGCTGGGGTGCTGCTTTTTCTACATAAAACTATTTACTGGGTCCATCGATGTTTACAAATGGGTCCTGGTACAAAAAAAGTTGAGAACCACTGAATTAGGTGTTTGTCAGAAGAGCCAAGTTAAAACTGGCGATGAAACGGTGTCTTCTCTGCTAACCACACCAGTGTTTTGATGTTTACACTGTCTTAATCCTGTTAGTCTGCCTGTGCTCCGTAGTCTTCCAAGAAAACCGGGCAGACAAGACCCAACTTTCTCCTATAAAAACATTCTTTATTGAGGGGGGGATTATATTGCTTTTATGCCAATGCATAAAAGGGAGTAAGACCCTATGGGCATTTAGACACGTGCTTCAGGAGCAGGGGGCACTTCAAGTAGAGCGGCTCTGAGAGCCACTGTAATTAAAGTGCCCAGAGCATCTCCTGTCTCTGTGTCCCTGTGCTTAAAAATGGTGGTGGGGCGCTTTAAGTAAAGCTTGTAGTTAAATTGCCCCTGCCACCCTTTTAAAGTGCAGGGATGCTGATACACAAGACACCAGAGTCTGTTGGAGTGCAGTAATAGCCATGCTTCAGCACTTGATTAATCAGGTCTTTTCTAATGTGTTGTAGTTACAGCGCTTCGAAGCAGCCTCGCTGCTCATGTACAGGCACCCTAAGTTTTCCATTCCTTTTAAAATACCTGGGTTTCTACAACTTGCTCTGGACAGTTAAGTAGTCTTGGTGAGAAGCTAATGGACCTGCCCGTTTGAATGACTTGCGAGATGTTGCTCAGAACTCTCCTGGGTACAGAGGTTTTTTTGCCTTGGTTTGTATATGGTAGGGCACGCTGGTTCACTTCATGTCCACAAATGCTGAGCTTAGCAAAGATATTTAAACTGGGTGCTTTGTTCTAGTGTAGTATCGCTTTAGTTTTTTTTTCTCTTTGGAACCAGGTTATCTGATGATGACGTACTAAGGAGCTATTCTAGGTGTGTCAGTAATAATACCTTACAGAGAAATGGTGATGTGTCATGAATGATGCTGTTTAGACACTCTTCTGTTCGTGCTTTCCCTTATCTGGCTTGTTGCTAGGGTAACTTATATTTCTATGGTCCACTAGCTAAAGTTATGTAATTTTCTGTAGGATTGGAATGATGATAAAGCCTAAAATCCCACGTCTCTCATGTTGTATCACCGTAGTAGTTCCTACCACACTGATGAACTGTGTCTGATGCTTATATATTATGGAGCATCAGGTCTGAGGTTAGGCACCGACTTGGTAATTTAGCCTGACTTCCGCTGTTCCATCTGTGATTTTTACCTTTTGTGCTTAGGTTGAGGCAGGAGAATGCCCAATGTGTCAGCTAGTGATTAGGGAATGAATGGATTATTCTTCCAAACAAGACAGTCATGGTCACTTAAAGTACACTCTTGGGGAAACTGGCAGCCTCTTCTATGGCAACAAATTGTAGTGTTTCAGGTTAAAGTCTGAAACGGCAAGAATCCAGGTTCTGAAAATGTAGTGGTAGGGGACTGAATGTTTGGGAGAAAATTCCCTTTTTTTTTAAAAGCATAGGAATATGAGGCCACAAGGGACCTTGATCACCCATTGATGTACCATCCCGTTATACTAACAATTATATATTGAAAGACGGTTATCACATCTTCCCCTCAGTCTTGTCCTGGTTAGACCGAACAAACAGTCATTCAGCCTTTTCTCGTAGGGCATGTTGGCTTGTAATTGTTGTTGGTCTCCTCTGGACCTCTCTAGTTTCATAGATTTCATGGACATTAGGACTGGAAGGGACCTTGTGAGATCATTGGGTCCAGCCCCCTGCCCGAGGGGCAGGAAGTCAGCTGGGGTCAGGTCATCTCAGCGAAATAACCATCCAAGCGTTTCTTGAAAGTATCCAGAGTAGGTGCTTGCATGACTTTGGGGAGAATCTATTCCAGACTCTGGAGACTTGGATGGTAAAGAAGTTTTTCCTTATGCCCAGTCTAAAATGGTTTTCCAGCAGTTTGTGACTGTTAGACCTTATCTTCCCTTGGGGTGCCCCGGTGAACAGACATTCTCCCAGTTCCTGATGCACACCCCTTAGATACTTATAGGCTGCCACCAAGTCCCCTCCTGAGTCTCTGCTTCTCCAGGCTAAAGAGTCCCATGGCTCTCAGTCTCTCCTCATAAGACCTGTTTTCTTGACCTCTAATCAAGCATGTGGCTCTCCTCTGGACTCTCTCAAGCTTTTCCACATCTTTTCTAAAGTGTGGAGCCCAGAATTGGAAGCAGTACTCTACTGCAGCCTCACTAAGGCTGAGTAAAAGCATGCCCTACCACAGGGGCGGACTGACAATGTCAGTCTCACCTCCATCCTTGGTAAAGTCTTTGAAAAAATCATCAAGGCTCACATTTGTGAGAGCCCGGCAGGGCAAATTATGCTGAGGGGAAACCAGCACGGGTTTGTGGCGGGCAGATCGTGCCTGACCAACCTAGTCTCTTTCTATGACCAGGTTACAAAATGCCTGGACACAGGAGGAGGGGTGGATGTCGTATACTTAGACTTCAGGAAGGCCTTCGATACGGTATCCCACCCCATACTGGTGAACAAGTTAAGAGGCTGTGATGTGGATGACTGCACAGTCCGGTGGGTGGCGAATTGGCTAGAGGGTCGCACCCAAAGAGTCGTGGTAGATGGGTCGGTCTCGACCTGGAAGGGTGTGGGCAGTGGTGTCCCACAGGGCTCGGTCCTTGGACCGATACTCTTTAATGTCTTCATCAGTGACTTGGACGAGGGAGTCAAATGTACTCTGTCCAAGTTTGCAGATGACACAAAGCTATGGGGAGAAGTGGACACGCCGGAGGGCAGGGAACAGCTGCAAGCAGACCTGGACAGGTTGGACAAGTGGGCAGAAAACGACAGGATGCAGTTCAACAAGGAGAAATGCAAAGTGCTGCACCTAGGGAGGAAAAATGTCCAGCACACCTACAGCCTAGGGAATGACCTGCTGGGTGGCACAGAGGTGGAGAGGGATCTTGGAGTCCTAATGGACTCCAAGATGAACATGAGCCGGCAGTGTGACGAAGCCATCAGAAAAGCCAATGGCACTTTATTGTGCATCAGCAGATGCATGACGAATAGGTCCAGGGAGGTGATACTTCCCCTCTATGGGGCGTTGGTCAGACCGCAGTTGGAGTACTGCGTGCAATTCTGGGCGCCATACTTCAAGAAGGATGCGGATAACCTGGAGAGGGTCCAGAGAAGGGCCACTCGTATGGTCAAGGGCCTGCAGACCAAGCCCTACGAGGAGAGACTAGAGAAACTGGACCTTTGCAGCCTCCGCAAGAGAAGGGTGAGAGGCGACCTTGTGGCTGCCTATAAGTTCATCACGGGGGCACAGAAGGGAATTGGTGAGGATTTATTCACCAAGGCGCCCCCGGGGGTTACAAGAAACAATGGCCACAAGCTAGCAGAGAGCAGATTTAGACTGGACATTAGGAAGAACTTCTTCACAGTTCGAGTGGCCAAGGTCTGGAACGGGCTCCCAAGGGGAGGTGGTGCTCTCCCCTACCCTGGGGGTCTTCAAGAGGAGGTTAGATGAGTATCTAGCTGGGGTCATCTAGACCCAGCACTCTTTCCTGCCTATGCAGGGGGTCGGACTTGATGATCTATTGAGGTCCCTTCCGACCCTAACATCTATGAATCTATGAATTATTTCGTGTGGAGGGCCGCTTACTGAGTTTTGCCAAGCCATCGAGGGCCTCGTGACAGGCAGCCTGGAGCAGATAAATATTAATTTTCTAAATTTTTTAGTGGTCCCGTGGGCCGGATAGAATGGCTTAGCAGGCCGCATCTGGCCTGCGGGCCTCATTTTGCCCACCCCTGCCCTACCATATACAAACCAAGGAAGTTTGTTCATGTCTGACTTAAAAGTGTGATGCCCAAAGTAGAATGCAGTATTCCAGCTGAGAAGTCAGTGGTCCCAAGTAGAGGTGAAGCCACCACTTCTTACATACAATGCTCTGGTTAATATAAACCAGAATAAAATTTCCCCTCCCTTTTTTTTTCCTCAACAGTATCACACTGAGAATCACACTTAGTGTGTGTGGTTCACTAGAAGCCTTAGTTTCTTTTTTGCTGTACTGCTACATAGCCATTTATTTCTCATTTTGTGTTTGTGCATCTACTTTCTCCTTCCTAGGTGTAATGCGTGTATTTGTTGAATTTTATCTTGTTAATTTTATCTTGTTAACTGGGTCCTCTCTCCAGTTTCCCATTTTTGAATACTGATAGTGTTTTCCAGAATGCTTGTGAATCCTCACAGGTTGGTGTCATCAGCAAATTTATGTAAGCACATGGAAATGTTGGATAGAGCCAGATCTACAACAGACCTCTCTGGGACCTCATGTCAAATGTCCTCCTAGCCTGACCATTGATTGCCAGTCTCTGAGAGTGACTTTATTTTAAAGTTTTATATCCACATTAGTGAGCTTTCATCTGAACCAGTATTTCATTAGCTTATGAGAATACATTATGTTACAGTGTTGAAAAATGCAGCATATCTCTTGCTTCCCCCTTATCCACTCAGCTCACCTCATCGTTTTAGGGGGGGGATTTAATCGCAGCCTTCAACTCCCTGCAGGGGGTTGCAAAGAGGATGGAGCTGGACTGGTCTCAGTGGGGGCAGATGACAGAAGGAGCAATGGGCTCAAGTTGCAGCAAGGGAAGTTGAGGTTGGATATTAGGAGAAACTTTCTCACAAGGAGGGTGGTGAAGCACTGGAACAGGTCACCCAGAGAGGTGGTGGAAGCTCCATCCTTGGAGGTTTTCAAAACCCAGGTAGACAAAGCCTTCGCTGGGATGATGTATTTGGGGCTGGTCCTGCTTGGAGCAGGGGGTTGGAATAGATGTGACCTCCTGAGGTCTCTGCCAACCCTCACTTTTCTATGATTTCTACCAACATGGTCTGTTCTTTACAACCCATCTCGGCTGTTTTTATCATGTCATTATCTTCTAAATACTTACATTGGTAATTTACCTTTCCAGGGGTAGAAGTTAGGCCAACTGTTCTATAATTTCCTGAGTTCTCCTTTAGAAAGGTTGGGATAATGCTTGCTTTTTTCCAGTCCTGTGGGACCTTTCCTATCTTGCACGAGTTCTCAGAGATGCTTGCTAATAATTTTGAGATTTGTGTAGCCAGCACGACAAGTAATGCAGGGTGAAATATATCTATTTTTAAAACAGATCTAAGGTTCTTGGGTGGTTTTCCTGTTTGGAGAATAAAGTTAATGAAAAGTGTAGAACAAAATGATGTGCTGACCATGGGTGTACTTAACTAACATTGCTTACGAAGCTGTCATTCCTATGGTCCCCCTTGTACTGTCTAGCTTCCATCATTTCCAAAGCTACTAATTGCTTCTGGGCTGCTTGTGGCAGCTCTGGAAGGTGTAGGGAAATAACTCATGTTTCTGTCCGTCTTCTTTCCCCAAACCTTTGAGAGTCCTTCCCCTTCACCATTTCTAGCCCAGCTTAAGGAATCACAACTAGTTACAAAATAGACAGCTACTATTCTAGTTAGTTTGCAGTTAACTATAATTCAACTAACTTACAAAGCAGACAGCGGAGCTGAAAGATGCTGTGCACGTTAGTGGTGTATGTGCTTATCTGCATATCTGCTGTTTGTCACAGCTGGTGGGTTAACAAGAAACTGGGATTGGTATTATGTTATAGTGAATTATATACACATGTGGTACACACACAAGCAGAGTATGCTGCATGTCATATGACTACTTTCTCTCCTGGTTAAATATGTGCTTACAACGCTATGTGATAAAATGTGTGCTGTTAATGTAGTCAAAATCTGTAGTATTATAGAACCAGTGTTTCTAAAACCTTAACTGGTATTTCCGGGCTTTGTATCGTTAACAGTGTTATGTTCTCAGACACTTCATTTGAAACAGATTTCTTGGAAGGCCAGATTCTTCTGGTTGCTTTGTACAATCACCCTCAAAATGCTGATCTATTTCCAGCTGCTCAAATTGTCTCCAGAAGCTGCTCTTTTAATAGCTGCCACAAATTGCCACATGACTGCTCTGTGGATATTTAATACACTCCACAAAGAAACCTGTCTGTAGTACAGAAATATTTGCGGCATGGCACATGAGGCTGTCTTATTGTTTAAGGATAAAGCGTTTTGTATTATAATAGAAACTTGATGTGCTCGGTGAAGCTGCAGTTTAAAGTAGTCATACCTCCAGCAGAATAATAGTTGTGTTGTAAAGCAAAAGTCTTTTGAGCATGGTTTCACGTACACCTCTGAATAAGCATTACCACATGCCTATTGATAACTGAGGTGAAGTATACCAGGTAGGGGTGCACCGATTAAGATTTTTTGGGTTGATACCAATGGCCGATTATTAATGAGGCGTATCAGCCGATACCAATCCAATTGCCGATATGCAGCCTGGCAGCTTGGAGAGCAGCTTCCAGCTGGTAAGTCTGTAGGCGGGTGGGGAGGGAAAGGGTATGGGGTGGCAGATTGAGGCCCCCATGATGAGGGAGGGAGTGAGGCTGGGGCCAGCGCCACTGCCACCTGCCCCGAGAGCAGCCTCGGCCCAACCCTGAACCTGTTCAGCCTCCACAAGAGAAGGCTGAGGGGGGATCTAGTGGCAGTCTACAAACTAGTCAAGGGGGACCAGCAGGCATTGGGAGAGTCCCTGTTCCCACGAGCACACCCGGGAGTTACAAGAAACAACGGACACAAGCTAGCAGAGGGTAGTTTCAGGCTAGACATTAGGAGGCGCTACTTCGCTGTCAGGACGGCTAGGACCTGGAACCAACTTCCAAAAGAAGTGGTGCTGGCTCCTACCCTGGGGGTCTTTTAAAAAAGGCTGGACAAACATCTGGCAGGGGTCGTTTGACCCCAATACTCTTTCCTGCCACGGCAGGGGGTCGGACTAGAAGATCTCCTCAGGTCCCTTTCGACCCTACCAACTATGAACGCCCCCCCACCCACACCCCTGGGAAGAGCCCAGTACTGCCCCTGGCCTCAGCCTGCCCTTGCCCCATACATTAATCTGTGGGGCACATACTCCCCCCATGCCTCCCTAGGGGTGCATGCAGCAGCGGGAGTTGTCCCTGCTTCACCATGGGGGGCATCAATCTGCCCCTCTCTTCTCCACCACAGACTTACCAGCTAGATGCTGCCCTCCACGCTGCCAGACTGCACTCTTGACTGCGTGCATGTTGCAGCTGCACCCAAGCCCACAACATTTTATCAGTGACATTATGGTCTGCATCAGCCAAAAAGAGCTGACTGCTGATAATGTCAGTTTTCCTTTTATCGGTGCCAATACAATGTGGACCGAGGTATCGGTGCACCTCTAACACCAGGACAACAACATGGCACAGGAAAGCTACTGCTATTCACTGGGCTGTGTAAGCTGTTGACTTTTCACTGGTTAGCTGAGCTTTAGGTTCTCCAAGAGCAATATGTAATGCAAGATAAATACTTAAGGAAGCCTGCGTACAAGGACTACAGGGTGTAACTTGCAGCAAATAATAATTTTATTACCCTTTTAAAATAAGTCTAAAATGCATCATAAATCTTTATTTTTGCAGATGATATAATTAAATTGAATAAAAAAGAAGAGCGAAAGCAGTTTTCCCCCCAAATGAGGAGAGGGCTGCAGCAAAACCGAACTCGACAGTTCAGAATGAAGGGGACCAGGTGGGGAATCCAACAGCAGAAAGGTATGTGCCTTATGAAAGTGCACCCAATTAATGTGAGTACTGTGTGATGATGTCACCTGCTAAATTAAAGCCAGACGGCAACTCTTTTTGAATCTAATGCAAATGTACAAGTTCACTTGATGGCTTTTTAAGTTAAATATCTTCCAAATAGCGTGGTATAAGTTGGACATATGTATGTGATTCCAGTGTCAGTGATTCCATGTGGGATCAGTGTTTGGCAGAGAGGGGCTGCCAAACTCCTTCAGGAGTTAGGTACTCTTGCTCATCTCACCAGCTTTTTCTTGGAAGTAGTACTGATGATACTTTGTGAACTATGTTTAGCCCTCTTCTTGGGTGGGGAGAAGAAGGTCTCACAATAGTCTGTCTTAGGTAAATTAGGAAATGTGTTTGTGAACCCCTAACACTCACTTTTCTAGACCTAAGCTGCTACACCCAGGGCATTTTTTACACGTGCTCCTGATATACCACCAGGCACTTTTAATTAGCAAGCCAAGCTAATTAAAAGCACATGCACATCACATGCATCAGCAGCGCAGGCATGCCTCCACACTGAGAGAGTTGGTTTTTTTTAGTTCAGAGTGCACCACCACCATTTTCTCAGCATGGAGGCGTGCTGCGCTGCTGATACATGTGGCACATGAAGCTGCTTCACGTGCTCCAGCGGACTCGATTAGTTGAATCTGCTCCGATGTGCTGGATTTCCAGCACGGTGGATCAGGCTTCCTGCATGTGTATAAGTGCCCAGGTGTTCTAGCTGCCTAGCAGCCCTCTCTGAGGGATGCTGCTGTCTGTCTTGCCCTTCCGCGTCCTGTTGCAGCTCTAACCGTGTCTGTGTTGAGACTGCAAAATGAGCCTTAATGAAAACAGAGTTCTTTACTTTCCAGAATGCACAAAGGGATGGTGAAGTATATCTGAACCAACTGTTCCAGTTCTTTTGTGAATAAACATCTTGTCATGTCTCACTATTCAAGTGCACAATTGTCACAGTAGATCAAAGGTGTGTGAGAGAAGCGTGCAGACAGGAAGCGAGAAAGGGACTAGGTTTACAATCACCATTTAAGCAGACCTAACTTTACTCAAGGTTTCATTACTAATTACCAGTATTTGCAGCAAACAGGATTCATCTGCTCCTGGGGGATTCCTAGTTGCTAACCTGACACATGACTTTTACCCTTGCTGAAGTGCTAACTGAATCTTCTGACATTTGGGGTTTGAAAAGTACCTTTTCAGCCCTGGACAATAAACTATTGACTAATCAAAAGTGTGTTGCCTCATCAGAATTTGTGGTGCTAAAATGAATAATGGGGAACTCAAATTATGAACGTATTCATTTAACAGCAGTTCACCTGACTAGCAGCTGTCTAAGAAAATTCCAGTGTAATCTCAATTAAAATACTGGAAATGTTCATACAACTTTTGTTTGTGTAATCTGTAACCCCACAGTGCTTCTTGCTTCAGTGCTTGATTCTTTTCTAAAGTGTGTTTTTAGCACAAACTGTGGGATATTGTGTGTGGTAAGTGCCAGAACGTGAACTTTGTATGAAAACTAAGTTGGTGTCCTAACGAGTTTATCGTATTTGGAAAGCTTAAATGCTTCCTCACACACGTGCAGCCCAAATTTAAATGGTCTCCTGTTTATATAAATGAGCTCCTTGTGTCCCTGGTGGGCCTTTGCTATTACTAGGTTTCGGTAAAGGTGAATACTATTTTTTTTTCTAAACTTCTGAGATCTTGAAAAATCACGTTCTTCCCTGGAGGGCTTTTCAGGATTCCTTCTAGCTGAAAATGAGCCCTGATCCAGTTCATGTTAGTGTTGTCTTGTGCTCTGAACAGTTCTCAAGCATCTCAGTATTTTTGCACTATTGCCATTTACCTTATTCCAAGAGTCAGCAAATCTTTTTCTATTCATGATCAGCTGCAGAAACTAGAAACAGTAATGCTGAGCTCCTTCCTGTTTCAGAGTTGGTTGTCAATGTGCTGCCAAGTTCCTACAGAGGTGAGGAAGGGGACGAATAGATAGTTGGAGAGGAGAGTTTAAAAGCTCTATTCGTTCTTCAGCTTTCCTTACCCATTCCCAACAGAAAAGCATTTTCATACAATCCTTCACAAAGTGAGCAAGTGACCTACCTAAAGTGAAGGCTTTTGCTTCTGACTAACTTTCTGGTCCATTCTGCTGGGTAAAAGCTAATTTAACCATGCAGAAACTGGATCAATGAGGTACACTAAAGCTGCATGGTCCATATTTACTCAATTTAAGGTCAAGCCTGACCTTGGAGAACTGACTTATGCGATGCTATGGTAAATGAAATGAGGCCAATAACTACTGCTTTAAATCTTATGATAGCCAAGTGACATGCCCTCCATAAATACAGTGTGCTGAAAGCCAGAGGCTGTGGTACCTTTTTCTGAAACTGGTCATTAATTCTTATTTTTTCTATGGTAGGCTATGGTAAAAACCGTTTGGGACGCCGAAAGAAGATAGCCGGGAAGAAGCGTCCCTATGGAGTCATAACTGGCTTGGCAGCCAGGAAAGCGCTGGGTGCTCGCAAAGGAATTAGTCCCTTGAACAGACAACCACTTAGTGAGAAGGTAGGAATACAATTCTCATAGCTTGTCTTTTTTTGACAATGGGAGGGCTATATTTAAAACATGACAAAGAGAATACAAGCCAAATGAGTTATCTTAATATAATATAGGGGTATCTGGTAAAAACATCAATGTTAACTGTCGGATTGCAGATCTTGTTATGATATTTAGTTCTTTGGCGGGGGAGGAAACACTTCTGAATTGAATTCTGCTGCTACAATAGTTCTGGCCTTTATCAGGTCACTATTCTAGAATAGTGTAACTTAGTTAATACCATGCTTTCCCCACTCCATTTCTGAGTTCAGAGCTGCAGTTTACAACTAAAGGAGTTAGCTCCAGAACATGAAACTTTGTGGCACAAGAAGGCATCTTGGACTAATATCTGAAGTAATATAAATTGAGGACAGGAGTGTGTATCAGGGTGGGAGTAATGCAAGTCGCAGCAGTATGACTCCTTAACATCTGCACTTTTTTTTTGTGTTAAACCTAAGTTTAGGAACATGGAATTTATCAAAGTGACTTGGCGTTACACTGGATTGGGTTCTAACAAGATTTGGGCAGGAGGAGAGAAGAAAGCTTTGTTTAAGGGGCAGAAGAAGTGTGTTCCTATGTAATTTGAGGATAAGCTAGAGGAAATTGATGGAAGTGATGTGAAATCTTATGGGGAAGTGTGATGAAACAGGATTCTCTCAGGGTCCTAGAACTGTTTCATAGATGTTAGGGTCGGAAGGGACCTCAGTAGGTCATCAAGTCCAGCCCCCTGCCCTGGACAGGAAAGAGCGCTGGGATCAGATGACCCCAGCTGGGTGCTTGTCCAGTCTTCTCTTGAAGACTCCCGGGTTGGTTGTATTTCTAATAGACTTGTATATTTTCCAAATGTAAATACTTGTTACAAGATCTGGATAGGAAGTTCTAGCTAAACTTGACTCCGTTTTTTGGTAGAGGAAAGAATACAGATACTAGCATTATCTGTTTAACGAGGCAGGTCTGATGCAGGGTTCAGTCTCGTTTTTCAATGAACTGATCAGTGGGGCACTTAAATCTAAGTAATACATTTTGAATAATATTTAAGAAAGGGCATCATCTAACAAAAGCCTCTGGAAAACTATTCAGATAGTTTCTAATTTTTTTCATTTCTAAAGACCCCACAGCGAAACTACCCAGCCTTGAAAAGGAAAACGACCCTCCAGAGGCAGCCTGACATGCAGAGAAAACAAGTTTCGGCGCTCAGGAGACCTGTCCATTTAAATCAGAGGTGAGCTTTTCTCAGTGAGCTATGGTGAGATGCTGCTTCTAGGTCTTCCCTTTGACCTGATAGTGAGTTCTGTTTCTAGCGCCACTGACTGGACAGCAAGACATCTGATCTTTAGTGGGATAAAATCCCATGTGCTTAATAGCCTTGATCATTTTGAAAGTTGAGCATAGGTTGAATGTTACAAACAACACATTTGTACACTCGTATTTGTTGGAGCTGTTCAGAAACTGCATTTTTCATTGTGGTTGGTTCTCTACCTCCATTTATTTACTTAGTTGATTTTGCTGAGCAGATGTCATGATTATACGCAAGTAGCCAACACAGGAAATCTTATATCCTTCTAACTTTGCAAGTGGCAAATCAAGTGACCTGCTCTTGCTGCAAGTTCCTTTATGGGACTTGCTGCCATCTTCAGTTTTATAGAAGTGATTTGTATATTTAGTTTCCTCCAAAATTATCCTTATCTGTTAAACTGCCACTAAACCTGTTCATCTTCTTTTTTAAAAATTACCGTGTAAAAATAAATGTGCATGTTGTAAGCATGAAAGCCTGTAGCAACTGGTGAGATTCCTTTACGCCATCTAGCTCACTTAAAATTTCATCTTTTGGCACCCTGTGTAAATGATGTTCCCATCTAAAACAGGGTACTAGCAAAGGCTGGGGGCACCTGGCTTAATTCTGTTGAACTCTGTGAAGGCTGTGTTCTATTTTGGGCAAGATTATATAAAGGATTGTCCATCCAGGAACCATATAAGGGGAAAACCCTCTGGTTTTGGCAAAATAAGATGCAAGCTAGTACTGTGCTCTTTAGTGGAAATTGTAAACAGGCAGACTGAGGTGACCCATGGTTAGGGGTTTTTTTAATTATTAAACAGTTGTCAGGCCATTTCATGTAGCAATAAAACAAGGTGCTGTCACTGGCACTTCTCATTAGAAGGAGTTCTCCAGTTGGGAAAACCACCATCTACAGGGAAATCAAACATGATGAAATCAGTATCTTGTTGCATCATTTTGTCCCTTTCCTGATTTAAACTATTCCTCTGTGAGTTTCGTTGGAGGCAGTTGTTCCTGCAATGATCTCAGAGTAATTCAGCAACATGAATAGCAGTAGCATTCAAAAAGTTTACTGCATTAACACAGTAGTGCTGATCTCACTTCTTTTCAATCCAGGTAAAGTGTTTGGCTTTTTCCACAAATCTGAGCCTTTGATATCAGAATCACAGCTCTTTTGCTGTTAAAAGTGCTCCTTTAACTCAAGAGAGAAAGTTCATAATTTAGAAGTTCTGAGAAGATTTTAGGTTTTGGTAACATTTTCTCTCTTCAGAAATAGATGCGACAGACCACAGTTGAACAATTTTAGCTTTTTAAATATCGATTATCTTTTGCTTGCAAATTGGCTGTGCCTCAATATCAGTGTGTTTAGCTGACTTAAATACATCAATACACTAATCTCTCAGAAGAGTCCAAATGGAACTGGGACGTGTTGCAGAAGCATAGAGCTGAGAGTTAGCAATTATGTTTTGAGTACAACTGAGACACAGATGTAGGCAGACTTTGGCAAACCACTTAATCTCCCTGCTTTGAATTTTTCTTTTCCTATCTAATTAGTAGTGTTAAGAGGAATTAACACTTGCTAAGAGATGTGTATAGTTTTGCTAATGAAGCCACAATTAAGAGGAGAGCTAAATCGGAATAGCGGGAAGGACTGGATGGTCATCTACGGACTCTTGAATAAATAAATTAACAATCCTATTTCAGTCCTTGGTCTACTCAAGATTAATTTGATTTGGAGAAAAATGTAAGTGTATTAAAATTATTCCTCCCTCATCAGAATAAGCAACACTGAAAGGCTTACTTCCTACATTGTACCATTGCACGCTTTTTATTTATTTATTTTTTTTGTCTTCAGTGATGAATTTGTAAGTGGATATCTTCTCCCTGATTCCTTTTTAATTCACAGTCTTGTTCTGATTTTTCTCTAAAATGAGGCTATCTTCAGAAACTTTAGGTAACTTTTCTTCTCAAAATATTACAGGAGTAACGTACCGTCCCCTTTTGCCAGGATTGGAAATAAATTGAATCAGCAGAAAGACACACGTCAAGCAACTTTCCTCTTTAGGAGGGGTCTGAAGGTACAACAAATACTACTTAAAATCAGTGATGTAGTGACTTCCTAAAGCAGTCTTGTTTCAGTGAATTTGAGTTCTCATGTTGGTGCTGAACAAACACACCTGGTGTGTGTTTCTTTCTACTGTGGCATAGAAAACACTTCAGGTTGGCTTGCAACAGGGTGTTTTTGCCTTCCAGAGAAAAACCTGTTCCTATCTTGCTCTGCTTTGCTGTTTCTGCCCACCCCCAGTGCAGCTGACTTATTCTGAGACCTATTAGTATTTCAAGTTAATGGCAAGTTCTTGCTATTTCATTTTGAAGGTAAATGGTTGAAACTGATGTGGGCTGCTGAAGTTGCCTTCATTTGATGGATGGAGCAGCAGTGAGCTTTAGAAATGCCTAACTTAGGTTTTACAGTTGATTAAAACTTCTGATGTTTGACTTTCAGTTGTTCTGACAAGAGTCAAAGTAAATGTAAAATGGAGAGGGAAAGTTTCCTTCCGTTTTTCCTTTGTGGCCCGGTCCTGTCGGACACTGAGCCCATGCAGAGCTCCACTTAATTCTGAGAGGCTGTGTACAGATGCAGGCTTCATCCTTGCTGAAGGTGTTTAGAAACTTATGTTGTCATGTTCTTAAACTGCAATTTCAGGAAGTGAAATGTCTCCAAACCCTGCATCTCTATTGCTGTATTTCCAGGTGCAGGCACAAGTGCAGCCGACAGAAGAACATCTAGATAATCAGCCGGTGAAGAGAACTCGTCAGTAAGTGCTTCATCTGAAAATAAGACAGGAGTGGTCAGTCTGCAGCATGGGTGCCACAAGTGCCATGAGCAGACAACACAGCGGCAGAAAGCATCAGATCAGACAGGGAGCACAGAACAGAAAGCAGAGCAGCTGATTGGGCGAGGAAAAGGATCAGAGTGGCACTAAGGGAGGTGTGGGGCTGATTTGTGGCACACCTGCACAAAAGGTTGCCCCCCCCCCCCCCCCCAACTGTTCTAAAGCATTATATGCATCAATTGGTGTAAATTTTACTCCTGTTTGTGGAGGTTTCTCTTGTGGGCTTCTGGGTTTTCCATCCTGCTTACCTTCTAAAGCAGTTCTTAAGTTAAGTGGAGACATTTTCTTGCACGGGATGCAAAAGTGGGATCTCATGCCAGTTCTAGAACTACAAACTAAGCTCTGTCCTCAGTCCTCCAACAATTTGATGTTCAGTTAGCACTGCTGTCTCCTCCCGCTGTTGTAGCTTCCACTTTACCTAACTTGAAAGCTCAAAGCTGGTAAACTGCATGATGCATGTCACTCCAGCAATTACACTTTAAAGAACGAGGGGGATTACGTGCCGGGCTTGTAAGAAGGCAGATGGGCATTCAGTCAGAAAAGAGTCTGCTACCCAGGCTCTTCATAGGTAAACAAAAGATTTTGCTGCACGTTATACAAGGAGGAACAGACAGGTCAAGTGAAGGCAGCACTGGCCACTGAATCACTGATTGTCACCCTTGGTTTTGATGGAAAGGCCAGGTTGGTCCTGTGTGCAGTAAACCTTTTCAGAAACCTGCCCTAACTCTAGAGCTAGATAAGATGGAGGAGGCAAAGGACTACATTTGTTTAGTTTGTGTAGATTTGTAGCATTATTCCCAACCAGTGTGTTCTGGAAAGCTGTTGGGAATGTGCATTTCATGTGGTTTGCTGGAGTTCCTGTCTGGATAAGTGATTCCTCTATTTTCAAACTAGATGGCGAACTTCCACCACAAATGGAGGGATTCTGACTGTATCTATTGACAATCCTGGAGCCATTACATCCCTAGTGTGAGTAGAATATTTTGAACACTCTTTTAAGTAAATGTTTTTGGACCAAGTGCTGCAGGCTCTTCACAACTCCTGGTCCCAGTGAATTGAGTGGGAGTTAGGCTCTGATCTTACAGTGCATTCACAGGCATATCTGGATTGTTTCTCAGCCTGTGTTCAGGTAAGTGTTGGGTTTCACTTGAGGCCCCTCAGTTAGGAGGTTGAACTGAAAAGTTTGTGGCAGCTTAAAATTGAGGTGGATGAACTTTTGCTTTCATCCTCAGCTTTCTTGCGGTCTGATCTGGCTGATTTTCTTTCCCCTCTGAGTCGGAACAACCAAGGGCCACTCCTACTCCACCTCCTAAGTGTTTAAGTGTGATCCCTTGCTTAAGTCACGAAAAACCATTGAATAGAAAAGACAGGAAGGAACTCCTTCTCCTGGCTGTGGTTTTTTTTTTTTTTCCTTTGGTTTCAGGCTAATATGACAGCAGGTTGCAAAAAATAAATGCAGTTAGGAATTTGATGAAGGTGGACTAGGATGTCACTTAGATGCCAAAGAAGTAGTATGGGCTGTGGTCAGCATGCCTCTGGCAGTATCTGGATCTTTGTAGAGATCACAGTGGATTTGAACCTAAAGCAAGTGTTCCTGTGCCCCATGTTGCAAATTTGACAGAACAGTTGCTGTTATGATATTTATGCTGGGTCTTTGGGCAAAACTTAAATTGGTGATACGTGCCCTTGATGAGGAACTCAACCAGGCTTGTTCTTTTGGTAGTCCCCTCTTGCAATAATAGAGTCATAATTCAGGCCAAAAACAGACAACAGTTTGATTTGGATTTGAAATTGATCCCAGACCTTGCAAATGGATGAGCCTATTATCCCTGTGAAGTATCCAAATTAACACTGCCTCAAAACAATTACAGCTCTAACTGCCATTTAAGTCTACTGTGTAAAGGATGGTCTCTGCCTATTTTGACGTGAGGCAAATCTTGGATTAATTGGCCCCAGTTTAAATGGGTGTCTGTTTTTAGCCTCTTCCTCAGTGGTACTGGGGGTTTGAAATAAGGCTGAGGTGAAAGTGCTTTCTCTCTCAAACTCTTCTAGCCCTTTTAAAAAGGTATTCTTAGTAGTATCATCATTTACATCTTGTTTAAAATCAAGGATTCTCAACTCTTAACTCGATGTTACACTGATAAATCCTAACTGCATCATTGATAAATTACATGACCACATGAGCGTTGTCAGAGGTGGTCTTTTTACCTTGCATTGTCAGATGTGGTAAAGCATGCCTGTTGTTATACCAACCCCTTTATTCAGTGTGCCATTTTAAAGCAGTCTGTCTTCTCAGTTCCCAGAAGCCACGCCTCGCTCGCACTCCGATGCCCCCATTTTTAATGAAGAGGAATCAAACTGAAGAGAAGAAGATTCCCAAAGGAGTTCCATTGCAGTTTGATATTAACAGCGTTGGAAAGCAGGTAAAAGCTATTTTGCGTTAGTTTTTTGGAGAGTAAACGCCAGTGAAGAGATGTCTGAGTTTGAGAGAATGTGATACCTGTTTAATGACTAAAAAGGAGGGGACTGTTAATCAAGCTTGTTATGTAATCTTGCGCACACACCTATGCTTTTGTGTCTGCTCCCGCATCTGTCAAAAGTCTTATGTGCTACCTACCTTGCATAGGATTTCAAACATCTAATAAATCTTTGTTTTTTAAAGAGTTGATGTCATGGAATGAGGGATGGCAAACACAAACCACGCTCCTTATTCATGCATGTCATCTGTTTGCAAGACAGATGGCTGCCTCCTAATACTTCCAGCTTCAATTGGCACATTGAAAACAAAGCAACTCTTTAAACAAATTGATAATACGCAGTTGGAAAACACCATTTGGTGTTTAGTTGCATTTCTTCCTGTGAAGATATACAACTCCACTCTTACTGTAGACAAAGGGAAAAAAAACTAATAGACTTGTTCTGGTAAATCTCTTATTTTGGAAAAACAAAACTGCATGTTTGCATAGTTCCAGGATTTGGGCTTTCTGTATCTAAACAAAGTTGCCAAACCAGATTGCACAACTAGGGAGTGAGAACAGCTGTGTCTGAATGAAAAAGGAAAACTGCGGGTGGGAGATTCTCATTTAAGATATAAATTCAAAAGATCAGGAAATACAAAAGTAAAAGCTCCAAACACTTTACACATCCAATCACACATGTATATCTTAATTCTACTTTGAAAAAGCACCATCGTGTCATTGTGGCACTTTGTTAGTCTTTTGATGTTTCTAGATCAGGTTTTTCCTTGGTGAGTACTCCTCTATTCTGCCCCTGTTACCTGGTATCTGACAGTTGCGCTGAATTTCTTCCTTCTGGGAATAATTCCATATAATGAGAAGTCGATAGTTGGACTCTAAAAGAACATTAAGGGAAATGCTAGCCACAATGGAATAAGTTACTGAGCCAACTGTGCAGACTCTGAAACAACAAGTTCAGAGCAACGGAAATCTATATCGCTGAAACTAGCAGCTGTGGATTTGAATCCACAAGGAGGAGCAAGTCAGAGTAAAACATCTGCATTCAGTCTTTCTTACCGCTAGTCAGAAGTTTGTAACTCCTAATCTGACATTGTCTTGATGTTGTATCAATACTCACTATTGATATACCCTTGCTTTTGTAACCCCCCCCCCCCTTCAATAGATTTCATAGACATTATGGCTGGAAGGGACCCCGGAAGATCCTCAAGTCCAGCACCCTGCCCAAGGGGCAGGAAGTCAGCTGGGGTCATAGGATCCCAGCAAGATAAGCATCCTAATTTCTCTTTAAGGCATTCATTGTAGGTGCGTGATCCACCTCCGGTGGCAGACTATTCCAGACCTTGGGAGCTCAGACAGTGAAGAAACTCTTCCTTATGTCTAGCCTGAAATGGTCTTGCTGGAGTTTATAACTGTTCGACTTTGTCATCCCTTGGGGCACTCTGGTGAACAGACATTCCCCCAGATCCTGGTGAACACCCCTGATAAACTTATAGGTGGCCACCAGATTGCCCCTGAGCCTGCGCTTTTCCAGGCTAAAGAGTCCCATAGCTCTCAGCCTGTCGTCGTAAAGTCTGTTTTCCTGACCTCTGATCATGCGTGTGGCTCTTCTCTGGATCCTCTCAAGCTTCTCCACATCCTTTTTGAATTGAGGAGCCCAAAACTGGACACAGTACTCCAGCTGCAGCCTCACCAAGGCCAAGTACAAGGGGAGAATGACATCCCGGGATTTGCTTGAGAAACATCTATGGATGCAAGCCAGCGTTTTGGTCACTTTACTAGCCACAGCATCGCATTGAAGGCTCATGTTCATCTTGTGGTCAATCCTGACCCCCAAGTCCTTTTCATCTGTAGTGCTAACCAGCGTAGCACTGCCAAGCCTATAAGGATATTGCAGGTTTTTCCTCCCAAAGTGGAGAACCTTGCATTTTTTTGGTGTTGAACACCATCAGGTTCTCATCTGCCCATTTCTTGAGTCTGTCAAGGTCAGCCTGGATCATCCTCCTGTCTTCAGGTGTGGACGCTTTAGCCCAGAGTTTGGTATCATCGGTGAACTCGGCCAGTCCGCTTCTGACTCCAATGTCCACATCATTAATGAAGATGTTGAAGAATATAGGTCCAAGGACAGAGCCTTGGGGGACCCCGCTGGTCACAGGGCACCATGTTGATTGACTTCTGCCAACCACCACCCTCTGGGTCCGACCACGGAGCCAATTCCCCAGCCAGCGGATTGTGGTGAGGTTGAGGCCGCAGTTGGCCAGTTTTGCCAAGAGGTAATTATGGGATACCAGATTGAAGGCTTTTTTGAAGTCAAGATATATAACATCAATCTCCTCTCCCTTGTCCAGGTGATAGGTCACCTGGTCGTAAAAGGAAATGAGATTGGTCAAGCAAGACCTACCCGCAACAAACCCGTGGTGGGTATCCCTCAGGATGTTGCCGTCAGCCAGTCAGTTGAGAATGACCTCTTTACTAATCATACTAGTTAAAAACTAGTAACCTACGGCCTTCAGCATTCATATAACAAAACTTAGGTGATGGGCAAATTCACAACCAGATAAAAAGTGGAAGCTAAAGCCCAATGAAAGACAGCCAAGCTACCATGGTCTAGCTTTCGCTTATCATGGGGTAAGGGCATGTACACAAGAAGTGGATGCAGAGCAGCTGATGCATGGTAGCCTCACCCTGTTTATCCTGTGATAAAGTGTGTGTCCACACCATAGGTATCTCTTTCTGCATGAATTGGAATCTGATGTTACAGAGCTAGGCGAGGTCCATTCTCATTGCCCAAACTCTTACTTTCAGTCTAATATGTTTGCAAGCTCTATAATAAAGTGACTTTATTTTTCAGACGGGAATGACTTTAAATGAGCGCTTTGGGATCCTGAAGGAACAAAGAACAGCCCTGTCTCAGAACAAAGGAAGCCGTTTTGTAACAGTGGGTTAGACTGTCAAAAGGACTTGTGTAAAGACTCCATCCGTCTAAGAAACTGAGATGAAAGTGGGCAGAAGAATACAGCACACGTCACTGAAATTCTCCAGACTCTTTGTTTAGATGCCGACAAAGCTGAATCTTTGCTGCTTTTACTTTGAATAGTAAAAGATTTTGCCCCAGGCAAAAACTGGGGAAACTGATCTGGTTGTTAAGTGGCGTCATGTCCTGATACAAAATGATTGCATAGCCCTGCTGGTGATAAAGGCAGACTATTTATTTTGGTTCCTTTCACAGCTGAAGTACAAATGCGAGGTAAAAGTTCCTATTTGTTACGGTGGCAATTTGGTATCTGCTCCTCCACCCCCTGCCGGAGTGAAGATCGTGTCAATATTTCCATTACAAACTGCTCTTTTCAAGGGTCAAAATCTGCCAGAAAATGTCCCTCTGGACTAGTTTGGCAGAGAGCCTCAGTTTTGAATAGTTTGTTAAAAATGTAACTGCCTCTTTCCTCAGAGTTTTGATTGCAATGCTTTGGGCACTCAAAGATCTTTTTTTTTTTTTAATTATTTTTCCCCCTTGGAGACCTCAATATTTTGCAATATTATTCCCAAAAAACAAAGCTGTTGGCGGAGAGGTCAAGAACCTAAGCGAATAGTCTTCATCCCTGTTATCCTTAAGTGTTTCAAGTCAGGATTTGAGGCTTACTGTGTGCTTACTGTGTGCACAGGAGAACCTTACAGCGCAGCTATTTGTACTTTTAACAGCCTTCTCTGTAAGCGGAACGTTTTGGTCTCCTACTTTTGTTACAAAGCTCTGGCTTTTTCCTTTTTTTTTTTAAGGTTTTTGTTTTTCACAAATGCAACTAAATAATATTCTGTTTTTTAAATAACTTTAGAAGGATAGGGCTGACTTTTTTTTTTACAAGAGGGCGAAACGCGTGAGGCTTCCTGACCCAGACATGCAAATCTTGCCCATTAAGCATTTCCTCAGTCTCCTGAGAAATTGTCAAAGGGAAGGTATCAAGTGGCACCTATTTGTGTATACCAAAGAGAGGTAAAAGTAGGAACTTGATGGAAGCAATTAGACATCTTTACACTGAAGTTGGGGACGACTCGCTGAGAGAGCGAGCCTGCATCCTGCTGGCATTTGTGCAGAAAGTTGAGCATGTGCATGTAGTTACCTACCTGCATATAGCTTTGCACCTGCATGGATATCTGCAGGATGACAGCCGGATCGAGGTGTCCTCGCTGTGTATTTCATACCTCCAGGAGAAACGAGGCACCTCTTCAGAATTTTTCACAGGTAAAATTACACTTTATCCGTGAGCTAATGGATTTTAAACTGTTTTATAGTAATAGGGTTTAAGTACAGTCAGGTAAAGGGAACTGTTGGCTTGCTGTATGCACAAATGCCTGTGGTATGAGGTGGTCTTAATTTCCCTTGCTTGGAAGAGTTTGGGTTTGACTTCTTACAAACCTGGTTCCTGTGTATTTCTTTCTCTGAAACTCCAAGTAAATGAGGAGTTTCCCCTGGACTGGAGCATTTAACAGCAGACGGGCTTTTCTTTTCATATAGCAGTTTTAAAATGCAGCCTTGATGCTACTCAGCCCTTAATCTTTTATTTTTAACTTTGAAAATGTACCTTAGCAAAAAAAAAAAAAAAAAAAAAAAAAAAAAAGCCAGACTAAACTAATAAGCGTTAAGGTTTTTTTAAATTACTAATAGAAATTTTGTTGAAAAAGTCCCTCTGTTACAGTTTAAGTAGGTAACGTGGTGTTAGTCATCCAGTTTCAGTATATGCATTCCTGTGTACCAGGATGCAACGAAAAATTCCTTTTGCATCAACATAGATGCAAAACATTGATGCAATGCATCACGAAAAGCTAGTTTGTATTTAATGAGAAGATGCTTTACACTGTACCTTTTGGTATTTTTTGGAGAAGTTATTACACTTGGATCTATTCTGAAGCTGTTATTTTTTTTTTTTTTTTTTAAATAAAATGTTACAGGTTTCATACTGTCTGTGCCTATTAAAGCTTTGGGCAATACACTCATTTCTAATATCCTGCCATGGGCAGTCTAGTAATCAAATGCAGCTGTTCAGTATTCAAAAGGATGTGCAGAAGTGTAGTTATAGGTTAAATCTGCATTCTGCTGAGTATAACATCCTGAAAAGTGACAAGCACTTCTCATGTTCACAGTGTGTGTGTCATGAATTGAGTTAGATTAAACACACTAAATTTGCCTCTCTTTTTTTAGTAAAAGCTTTCTAACTGAAAACTAGTGTAGCCCAACATGTTGCCAATTCAGAATCTATCAGTGTGTGCATCACTTTTCATACTATTTTAATGGGGGACACTGATGGGTAGAAACTTGACATCAGTATTACAGAATCAACATGTTTGTCCTGGATAGATTCTGCCAATTCTATCTATTTCAAATAAGATCACTTTTCAAAGAGATGCCAGCAGGAGATTTAGATTTTCAGTATAATGCCACTTCAGATTCTGGGGGGTAGGAAGAATGCAGCATTTTTAGATGGGGTTGAGAAGATTTTTGGATGTGGTGAGTACCTGCCTGGATCGTCTAAATTCTCTGCTTTCCCACTACCAGCCTAGGCCTGAATGGTGGTCCTGTTCAGATGATGTCTGGGGAGATACTCATGGGTCATGTCCACACGAGCGCAGATGTTTTGTTCCCTGGGGACAACTTGCAGCAGGACACCTTGTGGTACTGCTAGTTGTCCCAGGGGAACTCCTATGCCATGTGCCCTCTGGCATGTGGCAGGTTACCCTAGATGGGGTAGGAGAGGCTGGGGCCAGCACTGTGCTGGCTCCAGCAGCCTTTCCCGGGGGCCTCCTGGGGCTTCTGCTGGCCAGGCTCTGGTTTTGAGCAGCGTGCGTTGCCCCCATGTGCACTGCTCCACTTTTTTGCTCAGGTTTTTTTGACCCCTGGATATGCAGGGGTCAAACCCTCCCTGCCCCCAACGCTGCTCCCTTGAGTCAGGAGAACAGCTGAATGTGTAGTATGTGTTTGCAGTGCCACATACAGCACAGCTGTGCTCGTCTGGATGTGGCCGTGGGGTTTATTGCAAAAAAGTACATCTTTTCTCCCTGAAGGACAAGGTGAGTTCTTGTGCAGATGTTTCACATTGCTAGAATGACTTATCCATTTTATAATGGGTAAGACCATCCAGTCAAGTGTTTGGAAGGGTTACACTTCACAAAGATGCACTAATCGTAGCAAAATATCTGGCTGGCCACGTCTAATCAATAAATCTGATCCTTTTTTAAGAAAAGCATGTGGTCCTACTTCAGTGTTATTTATCAGTAGGTTATTTGCACATTAGAGTTATCTTATCCCTACATAGGCACTAAATAAGTATCTATTAAAACTACATCTAATCTTGAGCTGAATATAATGGCAGTAAACAGCAACACAGGCTAAGTTTGATCCTTTTTATCTTGCGTCAAGTCTGGAGGGAAAATGCTGGGAAATGGCTATGCAAATGTTTTTTCTGTTTAAAAAAGCCTATGTTAAGTTGAAAGTTAAAATAAAATGGCAGCTGTTTTAAGTGTTCATGCTTGAAGCATAGGGAGTTCATGCGCCAGAGGAAAGGAATATTGTCAGATTGCTTCTTGTGATTTTTAGTTTGAAACTAGCATAGGGCAGAAACCTAACCTGGGGGATTGTATGCCGCTCTCTCCTGAAGTATGGAGAAGCTTGAAAGGCAACTATCAGTACAAAGTACGGGGATAGCTGTACTGAATTAGCAGCTCAGCTGCTGTAAATGCACAAACCAAGCTGCACCAGCGGAGGTGGGGTTGTGGTTTTATCTGGTATATATTTGAACTACAAAAAAAAAAATAACACACAAACCCTTGGTGTTTAAAGTCAAGCTCCTGCTGCAGTTCTGGTGTGACTCAGTGCTTAATCCCCTGGGAAAGAATTGAGCACACAGTGCTCAATGAATCAAAACCGGTGGAAGAGGTGATATCTTTTATTAGACCCAGAAGCCTTGGACTCTCAGACCAGCAGAGACTCCCTAGGTATGATGAAGGGTGAAAGCTCACTAACAACTTTTTTCCCCACCTACTCAGCTGGTCTAAAAAAGAACCTGCCTGCCATTAGACCAAGTCAGGTATCCAGGTTGTAGCCATATTGGTCTAGAGGAAAAAGCAATCGGGTCTCATGGACAGAGGTGATATCTTTTATTAGACAAAGAATTTTTTTTGCAATCATCAATTGCAAGCTTTCTGGCACGAAATGCGAGTGTGCCTCAAAAACTTACAAAGTGAGTTTGCAATTGCAAGCTTTTGGGCACGCTTGCTTTGCAATTGTAAACTTACTTTGTAAGCTTTCAGGCCCACTCACATTTTGTGCCCAAAAGCTTGCAATTGCAAAGTGAGTGGGCCTACAAGCTTGCAAGAAATTATTTTGCAAAAATCCTGTTGGTTTAATAAAAGATACCACCTGTGTCCACGAGCCCCAGTTGCATTAGACTGACAAAACATTTGCAAACAACATTAGTTGATTGATTTGCAAGCTTTTGGGTGTGCACATCCTTCATCAGGCATAGGGGAAAGCAGTTCTTGTCAAACTTCTAGGCTTGGGCACCTGTGTTTAGAGCAGGGGTGGACAATTATTTCGGGCAAAGGGCTGCTTACTGAGTTTCAGCAAGCCACGGATGGCTACACAACAGGCAGCCAGGTGCAAATAATTTTTTTTTTTTTTTTTTTTTTTAATTGTAGGGGCCCCCATGGGTCGCATTTTTGCCCACCCCGGTTTAGATGCTAACTCCTTTGAGGCTATAGATGTCAAAGCCTGCAGGTTGGTGGATTCCCACCCCCCAGCAAACTTTCCCCTTTCCTGCTGCTGGCACTTGGCAGAGCTGCCGCAGAAGGGAGGTTGCAGCAACTCAGGGAACACCCACTCTCCCCTCCCTCCCCCAGCACATGCGCACTACCTGCCCACCCTGGCGCTCCCGCGCATGCGCCCCCGCGGGCCCGTCTCGCGCCTGCGCCGTGGCGCCAGTGAGGCGGGGGCCGTGGCGGCCGGCGGCAAAATGGCGGCGGCGGCGGCGCTGGCAGCGGATGGCGCCTCAGGGGCGCTGCCGCCCGGCAGTCCCTCGGCGGCGGGCGGCGCGGCGGCGGGGCCCGGCTCCTGGAGCCGCTCCTTGGACCGCGCCCTGGAGGAGGCGGCGGCCAGCGGGGCGCTCAGCCTGAGCGGCAGGAAGCTGCGGGACTACCCGCGGGGCAGCGCCGCTAATCACGACCTCAGCGACACCACCCAGGCCGGTGAGCACCGGGGGGCCGCCCGAGTCGTGTGGTGCCCCCCCACCCCCCCGGGTTAGCTGTGGAGAGCGGGTCTGTGCGGATAGGAACGAGGGTCCTGGGCGGGGAGACCCCCAAAATCCCCCTCGGGGCCATGCTGGGGGTGCCCCCCCCCGGTCATGTTGAGGGGAGCAGGTCTTTCCTATGGGAACGAGGGTCCTGTCTGGGGAGATTGCTGCATCTATTACCCCAAAACCCCGCTCTCGGCGTCATACCGGGTGTCTTAATTGAGGAGAGCATGTCTTTCCTATGGGAACGAGGGTCTTATTTGGATGAGATCGGGATTTTAGGGTAATAGATGCACGGATCTCCCCAGCTATGATGCTCCGTCCCATGCAAAAGACTTGCTCTCCCCAATTAAGACCCTCAATATGTCTGCGAGCGGGGTTTTAGGGTAATATACGCACCGCTCACAGGGTCCTAGTTGGGGAGAGGATGTTTGGGGGCCTGTATTACCCTAAAACCCCACTCTCGGGGTCAGATGGAGGGTCTTCGTTGGGGAGAGTAGGTCTTTCCTATGGGAAGGAGGGTCTTAGTTGGGGAGATTGCTGCATATATTACCGTAAAACCCCGTTTTCGGGGTGATATTCTCCCCTTCAAGGTGTATCACTTGCGTACGGGGTGAACAGGTGCGCTCGAGCCCACCCGGCTCAATGCTTCCCCCCACCGGAAACCTCCACAGATATAAAAAAAGAAATAGGGAGGACCCGCAAGCATAGAAATCCTAGGCAGACGCCGTTCTTTGGGTAAATCTGAGATCTTTTGTTAAACCAACTCGGATAGTTAGAAAAATTCTTCTTTGCAAGCTTTCGGGCACAAACACCCTTCAGGCCGAGGACGGTGTTTGTGCCCGAAAGCTGGCAAAGAAGAATTTTTCCCACTATTTCAGTTGGTCTAATAAAAGATATCGGATTTACCCAAAGAGCCTCATCTGCCTGTGTCCTTGGACCAACACGGCTGCAGCCAACAGCCCTAGAAATCCTACAGACGTCGCATCTAGTCCAGCTCCCGTTTCTGTAACAGTTTGTAAAATGTGTGCAAAATGTGAGGTTTGGGGTTTATTCATGCATTATAGAGGGAATTTCCCCCACGTTGGTTTTTATCTTATCCGACAAGGGTCTTCTGCAGAGCAGCAGTGGCGTGTTGAAATAGGGAACAGGTCTTCCCTGTGGGAATGAGGGTCTTGGCTGGGGAGAGGATATTAGTGCATTTATGGGGGGGAACCCCACTTTCTGGGTAATATTCTCCCCTTCAAGATGTATAGCTTCTGTGGAGCCAAGTGCACCTAATGTTTTAACCCACTTGGCTGAATACCCCCCCACACACTCCGCCAAACCCCTGTGGATGCAAAAAAGAAACAAGGAGTACGTGAATGCATGGAGAGTTCATAGAAATCACAGAGAAGTCGGGCTGGAAGAGACCTCCAGAGGGTCCTCTAGGCCGACCCCCCACTCCATCATACTTTGCGAAGTGCCTCTAGATTTTGTCTGCAATATGAAGATATAATCTGACTGAATAGTTAGTTGGCCTGTGCGTGTGTGTGCACGCGTGTGCAAATGAGTAATGCAGGTGTTTTAAAAAAAATCTGGGAAATGTTTTTCTTGTATTGTTTTTTTGTTGTAGTCTCAAGTAATTTGTCAGAATTCTTGTTTCCAAGAAGATTCCCATTTATTGCGGTAAATATTTGCATTGTATTTGTTCAAGAACCATTCAATGGTAATAAGCAGTAGTGAATGCTATATGCACTCCATTCATTAGCATAACAATGAACCTTGGAAAACACTGTAGCTGTTTCTAAATTGTAAAAGAGAAAGCTGTGCTTATCCCTGCAAAACTATGTTTAAAGCTTCATTGGAGAATAGGTAATTTTATCTTGCATCTCATTCTCTTTTTAGTGGAGCCAGTTATATGGTTTCTTTCCATAGTTAAGTCTTTGCCGACTGCTCTTAACATCTACATTCCTTATACATTTATTTCAACTTCTCTCCTTTCTTATGTCTTTATTTTGGGTGAAACTTCATGCTTCTGTACAGTCTCGTAGCATTGTATTATTTACACACACACGTGTGCATACTTAGACACACCCCTAAGCAATATAATTTTACTGGTATAAAACCTGTAGATCAGGCCTAAGTCTTCACAGAATCTGGCCTCGATTGTAAGCACCAGCATGACAAGTGAACTAAAAATATGGGTTATAGATCAGTAGGCGGATTAAAGTATATAGATGTCAGATGTAAGGTCAAGTTTAAGTTTACTTGGATGATTTGTGCAGTGCTTTGGAATCCGTATTTGTATATGGTGACTAAGTGGCAGCCATAAGTATGTTCATTTTAACTACTGTTACACTTGGTGAAATGCAACAGTCTGTGAAAACGTAATTGCTTGTATGCATTCATTCTTCAAAGTCCTATTAATCCTGTTGCCTAACCCTGTTAATTAGAATGATTGATGCAGTTTGCATAAAGTTGTTAACACGTTACATTTCGCAGTTGTGTTCATGGGTTGAGCCAAATGTTCTAGCAGTTTTACACTGGTAAAAATCATCATGGCATTTGCTGTGCTAAGTCTTACACTAAAAAAAAAAATCATTTTGATACAATAGGTTTCTATATTTCACTTGCTTTACTGGTTTCTAGTAGCTCCTGGACCAGCAATGGTCAGGCAGCTAGTGTATCATTTCCTAATATCTGAAAGTAAACCACAAATGGATGTGGTAATGGATGTGATGACACAGAAGTGCTTTGGTTAGGTTTCCAAACTTCTGCATATTAAAATTCAACATAAGATAAAGCTATTTTAAAACTACAGCCTTATCTTATTGTTCACTACAACATGCTAATAACTTTCCAAAACAGGATGTAGTTCTGCACTACAGTATTGCCCTGCTTCTTTCTCATTGGCAGTCTGAGAGGTTTCTAAGAGCGGAAATGGATAGCAGATTTTATATTTACTTGTAAACAGTGAAAGATTTATACTTTAAGATGCTGACTATGCTACTTCTATACCAAATAGCATAGTCTTTTACCGATCATCTGTGAAATGCCATCTGACTCTGGAAGTAGTTATTGAGTCGTGTACAAGTTATATGCGTAAGAATACCACTGATCAGAGATGAATGTATAATCTTGCTAATTTATAAAATGTCCCAATTTTTGTATGATATTAGCAAAACTCAGTTCAGCAAGATGCCTGTCCCAGAGGTCTAAAGCCCTGAGTCTATGCAGCATTGGGGCCTCCTTTAAATGGATTAATTTCATATGAGTAAAGACTGAAATGCAGAGGCTAACAAAGCTGTACTCAGTGTAGGAGTGATAGGAGATTGAGTAAGGTGGATTTTGAGGAGATATTTGGAGAAGGAAGACTTCTGGGATAGGGGGAGGAACAAGTTGCCTGTACATGTGCTAAGCCAAGCACATAACGCACATGATTTCAGAGTGAATGCAAACTATACCATCTCATATACTTAACTGCGTGGAGACTTCAGAATATAAATTGTCTTAGACACTCTTTATGTTGAGACTTAAAACAGTGACAAAAAGCTGTTTACAGGGATTAATCTAGTTTGCATCAAGAGGAAACCTTTCGCTGCCTGTTACTTAAATGTATAAAGCATGCCTATTGCCTAAATCTCTAGGCTGGTTTCATTATCTAGACCCTCCAAGCTTGAATTTTGAGGCTGAGTAATTAGAAAAAGCTTGCAATAGAATGCTCATTAGAGTAAATGAATACACTGAAGTGTGTTTAAACTTGGGAATAACTAGTGTTTTCTGTTTACCTGCGGACATTGAGAGAACTTGTAGAGAATAGATGCTGATCATGCATGCACCCACCTTATTCCCTCTCTGCCTGTCTTCTCTGTGCACAGCACTGTCTCATCCTGGGTAGGTTTGTTGCTGTTAGTACTAAAAACCCTCCCGCAGGTGTGTCTGAGTTCCCTTCACAGCAGTGTGGTAGTGAATTGTTATACTAGTTTACATGGTGCATAACTAGCTTTACCCTGCTTTTGACCAGTAGCACGTCTTGCCTCATGTAAGTCAGTGATTCAACCATGGTGCTGTGGTACCCTGTAATCTCTTAAGATTAGGGTGGCCGTATTATTTTTAAGAAACTCCAGGATGCTGTCCCCCCGCCCCGGGCTTTTCCCACCAAGTCCCTAGCCTGCATGTCTGGCCTGGCTCCTCCTGAGTGGCTGGGCTGGGCACTGCTCATGCTGCCAGGGGTCAACTGGGGCAGAGTAGGAGGGAGAGTGCAGCTGTGAGCATGGGCAGCTCACAATTGTGTATGCATGGCACCCGCCTGACAACAGCATCCTGGGCAGTTGCCCATGTCGCCCACCCCTAAGGCTGGCACAGTGCAGCAGACAAGTTCACCCTGCTGAATTCTCTTCTCAGAGTTTTTCTAACAGTGTTAGGGAACTCTCTCGGCCATTGCTCAGAGGGAGCCAGGCTGGGTACACGTGGGTGGGGTGGTGCCTGCTTCAGCAGTGCCCACCTGCCTGCTTCACCATATTGCTCTGCCTTCCTGCCAGACTGTGCCCCACATGCCCCTGTCCACCTGCCTCTGCCTGCAGCAACACCACTGACTTGGGGGAAGGGGGGAGCAGTGTCAGGCATGTGCGGGCAGCAACAGTGGTACCAGCCCACCTGCCTTCCTGGCACATCATGCCACTCTGTCTCCCCACTGGACTGCACCCCAGTGATTCCAGGACTTTTGTTTGAATTTTTGCTGACCAGCCTGGACACTGGGAAGGCCTACGAAATCCGGGACTGTCTTGGCCAAACCAGGACATAGGGTCACTCCACTTAAGGTCTTTTCGAGGTTGCTGCAGGATACAGCACAATGTTAGCACCCAGAAGTTTCACATAGGAGTCTGTAGTATTTTATAGTTATTAAGGGCTGGAAGGGACCTTACAGATCATTGGGTCCAGCCCCTCTGCACGTGGGCAGGAAAGACTGCTGGGATCAAATGGTCCCAGCAAGAGCTCATAAAGCCTCCGCACTGAAGATCATTGAATTTTAAAGCAGGGGATGGGGGAAAGAGACAGAATATCACATAGAGAAGTAGGGCTGGAAGGGATCTCCATAGATCACCTAGTCCAACCCCCTGCTGAGGCAGGATCATCCCTATCCAAACCATCCCAGACAAACCCATCATCTAACCTCTTAGTAAAACTACCATCAATCCTGACATAGCAGAGACATTACACCCAAAGCTGTCACAGGGGAACTATAGCAGCTGACATCCTGTTTCTATCAAAGGGTGTTAATATACATTCAAGAGATCTCAGGTAGAGGGCCACTTCCCCCACTAGAGGAAGGCAAAAACCCACCCTGACCAATTCCGTTCTCAACGGGGCCAGCCAGGCACAAACCCCAGCAACGCAGCAGCATGTGCAAAACCCTGCACGGACGGAAACGCAGAGCCACGATTCGTCTTTAAAACACTCCGACCTGTTGTGGGCTTTATGAGTTCTTTGCAACAGAAGAATTGCTGTATTTTTTTTTTCCATAGTGAAACAATGAGTGAAAACTAACAGCTGGCATTTTCTGAGGGGTGTCTTGAATCTAAAAAGGCTGAGAACCACCAGTCTAAATCAAGACTATAGATTCTTATCCCCTTACCTGGATTGGCTTTTATAACCTCTCTGTCCTTCCATGGGTTAACTGCTTTTTTTCTTGCTCCTACCCACCTTGGTTCTCTCTGCAGTGCCCCCTTCTTTTTCCTTCTCCCTGTGCTACACTCTGTCTTCTAATCTCTGCTTTCTATTTAGAAACTGCTTCTCTCAGTCTTCACAGCACCCAGGGAAGTAAGCCCTATGCTTACAAAAGCTTATGCTATACATATCTGGTTTAGTTTGTACAAATCTACCCTGCCTTCTATCCCATGTTACCAGTCATCCACCTTTTTATTAAAGCCAGAGAGAGTATTAACCTCTGCAAGGAACTACTTCCTTGACCAGTGGGTCTCAGTTGCCTTAGACTTCAGGCTCCCATCATTCAACTCAAGACATCCCTTGAAAAAATGCTACCTTAGTTTTCACTTGTTTCTGACTTTGGACAACTAATACAGCAATTCTTTTGTTGCAAAGAACTTGGAGAGACCACAACAGGTAAGAGTGTTGTTAACCCTGTAAACTTATGTTTGAAATCTCTGGGTTTATCTTGTGAATCATGTTTGCACACCCACAGTGCTAACATTGCACAGCACCTGGTAGCACCTTTTAAATGATTGCAAGGCACCCTGCTTGATTTATACCATACTTAACACTTGTTGTCTGAGAGAGCTACTCTGAGGTCAGTGATGGAATATTGAGGAGGTTAAATTGTTCTGCCATAGGCTTGTGTGCCTTTCTGGAATTAATGTCAGATTGGTGTTCACCCCTTCTTACATGTAGGGATTGCCCTGCCTGTCCAGTGTAGACAGCAGAGGGGCACTGTAAGCAGGTGATAGCAGATATGATGTTGGTAGATATGCAGGCAAATGAGCCTTGGATGTTCTAATCCATGCTGTTTTGTCCAGTGATGATGCAGTCTGTGTTGATGAGGGCACACAGCTGGCATCTGCATCTGGAGCAAGGTCTGGTGCCTTGGTGGAAGTAGTAGTTGGGTAGTGTGTTGCTGGAGAGATGCCACCTGAGGTTGGGGGCAGTCTGTGATCTGGGGCAGTCTTGGTCACATTTACTTACAAGAATGATGGAATAGTGACAATAGACAAACCACATACAGAGAAAAAAGGGCGCAACTTTCAGTCCAGGTTTCATAGATTTTGGAATGAACCACAATTACAAACCTCCACTGATTAATACTGTAATGTGCAAACTCCTGCCTTACAGAGCAAGGACCATCTCTCCTATTCTGTTCAAAACGTCCCCTAATTAGCATCATCTCCATTTATCTTGGTCAAGTTTCTGGCAGTATATGCTCATCCAAATCCTGTTCTCAAGCAGGGAGATAGCAAGGATGATAGACTCTGGGTTAGATGGGAAGGAAATGTAGTTGTGTTTTGTCAGGATTGATCACACCACAGCTTACATTACTGTGTTCACTTTCCTAGTGTCCTCTCACACTTTCCACAGTTGTCCACATCACTCTGTAGGAAAAGGTCAGGATACCAGAGTGATTTCATTGGCACTACCATCTCTGTTTTTCCCTAGGATTCAACTAAGGGGAAAAGGACCAGTACCATATCTAGTTCAGAAACAAGGTTGATAGTGACCAAAGATGTCAGGAATCTAAAAACCATACTCTGTTTCCGCCCACTCACTTAGTCTTTTGCCAGCAATGTGTGCTTCTCCATGTTTTCTTGACTAGAAAAAAAAAAATCTAGTCAAGTGTACAGTAAAATCTGTCCAGAGTCGGCACCACTCCTAGGCACTAATTAACTGCAAACACTGAGAAGGATTAATTCATGTGGCTGGCTTTGTTCTGCAGAATAGGGTGTCTTCAGTGTTTTCATCAGTTGCTAACAATACAGTTGTGATAATCTAACGAAATATAAACTGATTTGAGAAATACAGTGTGACTCAGAGAGCTGGGAAATGTTGGCACAAATATTTATATTTAAAGCCACAAAATCAGGCTTACCTTTCCTAAGCTGAAATAATTATTTGAATAAAGTTGTTTTGGCTTATTATATTTTGAACATTATTTCATGATGCTTCTCAACTGAGCTTGGACTTGGAAGAACTCTGGTGCTTTTTCAAAATCCAAGTAGCTGGATATTTTTGCTAAAATAAGAAGGGTTACTGACCTTTTCAGTTGTCATCTTTGGGCTCCAGAATCAACAGCCCAGGGACATTCGTATTAGTTCAGTGCTCAATATTATATTATTTGTCAACGATTGATCTTTGGCAGATTTGCTGATGGCCACATTCTTTTACAGTTTGTAGGTTTTGGATTTACAGGCTTGTGAGCTTTTCATTTGAAGTGTGCCTCATTGAGCTGAGAGTTTCATCCCGTGGCATTTTACTGATGATGGACTTGGTTCCATGTAATCCTATTTAGTTAAATAAATTGTCTTCATACTTATGTTTTATGTTTAGATTTGGACTCCCATTGGTGTAGTTATTTGTTCAATGAAAGAAGACAGCAGTAAATAATCAAAGTTGTACAGCAAACATGAATTATATTACATACATTAAAAATAACTGTACCATGAGAGTTAGCAGTAAAGCTGTAACACAGTTCAGGGACTCCTCTCTTTTATTAATTAATCAGACTGGGATCTCAGTTTATATCGGCCAGAGCACTTGAATGAATTGCAGTTGTGTATTTAGCTGAAGATCATGGGTTATATATGATGTATTCTCTTTATCCATTGGAGTCCATACCTCTTTAACAAAGGGGGAAGTTTATGTTCTTTTATGCCACAAATGGGTCTTGTGGGGATACATGTTGAAAAACCTAGGATTATTTAGGCTGGAGAAGACAAGTTTGAGGGGGAAGGATCTGATGACAGTCTTCAGTTACCTGAAGCATGGTGATAAAGAGGATGGTGATGGGCTATTCTCTGTGGTGGCAGGGGACAGGACAAGGAGCAACTGTCTGACACTGCAGTAAGAGAAATTTGGGTTGCATATTAGGAAGAACTTTCTCATTCTGAGGATGGTTAAACATTGGAACTACCCAGAGAGTTTGTGACATCTCCATCTATGCAAGTTTTTAAAGGCAGGTTGGACAAACACTTGGTTGGAATGGTTAAAAGTCGAAGTTGATCCTGCTTTGAGCAAGGGGTTGGACTAAATGACCTCTTGAGGTCCCTGCCAGCCCGCTTTTACTAGGATTCTATAATTTTCATATATAGTTTTTAGAAGTTAATGTATTGATTTAGCTCTCTAAATTATCGGTAGGGGTCTACTTAAGTCATGGTGAGACAAAGCTATTTTCGCAGCTTGGTCGTGGCACAAAGAGTTGATTTTTTTTATTTTTTTTTTGCGGGCATTTCCCAGCCACCCTGCTTCTCACTATAGATTGGCAGAGAGGCGTGTACCATATAATGTAATAGGAAATTCCAAGGAAAGTAAATTATATAATTTATCATATTATTTTAAATCTAAATAATAGATTTAAATTTAGTATAAATAGAAGTTTATATACATATGAATTGTAACTTATATCCTCATAATTTATTATTATATGTAGCATTCTACAGAAAGTTTAGAAATATTAATTGTAATCCTCTTCTGTGGCTGTAGGGCTTGAGTGTTAACCTGGTAATAAAAAGGTTGGAAGTTCAAGTCTGGTTGTGAGCAAGTGATCTTCAGTCTGTTTTCACAGATATTTGGCTGGGGTGATCTGACCCTGGCATCCATTTCTGCCCGGTACAGGGGGTCAAATCTGATTATCTGTTTAGGTGCCTTCTGACCCTAAGCACTGTGATACTATGAATTATTGCTAACCTTAATAGAAACGTTTTCACTTCACTGCAAAAACTGCAAAACTACGAATTAAGTAGCCCCCTAATTATGGGTGTCCAAAAAAGAGATGTAAGGGCAAAATCTGTAGCTTTTTTTAATGCAGTAGTTTTGCATAACATAAGCTAGTATTTAGGGGTGCACCATTAAGAGATTTTTTGAGCTGATACTGATGGGCAATTTTTAAGGAGCCATATTGGCCGATACTGATCCAATTCCAATATACAGCTGGGCAGCATGGAGAGCAGTGTCCGGCTGGTAAGTCTGTTGTGGGGGAGGGGGTGGGGGGAGGTGAGGTGTGTGGGGAGGAGCAGATCGAAGCTCCCGTGGTAAGGTAGGGAGTGTGGCAGAGGCAGGTGCTGCTCAGCTGGGGCAGGGCACGGGATAAAGCTGCAAGGGGGTGGCGGCAGCTCCCACCACTAGATGCGCCCTGTGGAGAGTATGTGTCCCTGGATCTGTGTGGGGCAGGGGCAGGTTGCCTCTGCGGGCTGGGGCCAGGATGGCATCGAGCTCTTCCCGGTGGGGGCTGGGCCAAACTGTGCTCAGGGTAGGCGGTGGCAGCTTTGGGAGAGGGGCTACAGGGAGGACTGCAGCCACTCCAGAATTTGCTGTAGCCCCGCCATAGTCCTGCTCCCAGGGCCACTGCCTGGCCCAGGCCCGCCCCCACCAGGAAGAACTTGGCACTGTTTTGGCCCCCTCCCGCGCGAATCCAGGGGCACACGCCCCCAATGCCCTCCCGGGGTTCGACAGCTGCAGGAGCCTTCCCCCCCCCGCGCACCTCCTGGATGAACCACTCACAGCTCCATCCCATGCCCCACCCTGCCCCGGCTGAGCAGCACCTGCCTCAGCCCCACTCCCTTCCCCCACAACAGACTTACCAGCCAGATGCTGCTTTCCAAGCTGCCGGGCTGTGCTCCTGGCTGCATGCATGCTGCAGCTGTGCACACATCATTGGCCACATTAGGCAAAAAAAAGTTGAGTTGTTGGGTATGTGCAGCATAAATGCATACATATTACCCTGAAAGAACATTGTGATTGCAGAGTCGAGCACTCAAAAATTAGGATATGGTAGAATTAAGATTCCCTTTGTACGCTTTAATTCAGCTGCCTTGTGTTTATACATTGGAAATGGTCTTTAATTACATATTATTTTACCCATGGGACCCCCTGCCTGATTCAGTCACAGGATGGATGGGGTTAGTTAATGAGCCACTATTAATTTTTTTCTCTCCTCATTGCTTAGTGAGCTGTGTAGCTGTAGGCCTTATTTATTGTGCGCTATTCAAGTCTTGTTCTGAGTACAGATTTATTCATTTTTTTTCCCCATGGGCTTTTTTGTGGCACTTATCCCTCCTCTAAGTGCTTCAAATGTTGATTTTCTCATCACCCTGTGAGGCAAAGGTGGCATTAGCTGCATTTTGCACATGGAAAGAGGAGTATATAAAGGTTCGAAGTGTCCTGTAATTTGGGGTGTCCAAATTTCATGCTGAGGGGCAATCAGCATGGGTTCATCAAAGGCAGGTCCTGCCTCACCAACCTGATTGCCTTTTATGACCAAGTAACTAAATCCTTGGATGATGGTGTCACCGTGGACGTAGTCTATCTAGACTTTAAGAAGGCCTTTGACACTGTCTCTCACCCCATCCTCATCAATAAATTAAGCGACTGTGGCACTGATGCCTGCACAGTTGGATGGGTAAAAAATTGGCTGATGGGGCGCACCCAGAGAGTAGTGGTGGACGGGTTGTACTCTACCGGGCGAGATGTGAGCCGTGGGGTACCACAGGGCTCAGTCCTCGGGCCTACACTGTTCAACATCTTCATCAGCGGCTTGGACGAGGGGGTGGAAAGCACATTGTCCAAGTTTGCTGATGACACTAAGTTGTGGGGTGAGGTGGACACACTTGAAGGGAGAGAGAGGCTGCAACTAGATTTAGACCAACTACAAAAGTCAGCAGATGAGAATAGGATGGGGTTCAACATAGGCAAATGCAGGGTGCTGCACCTGGGGAGAAGGAATCCACAGCACACATACAGGCTGGGGAGTTCCCCTCTTGAAAGCAGAGACGGAAAGGGATCTTGGAGTCATTGTTGACTCCAAGATGAACATGAGCCACCAATGCCAGACCGCAGCCAGCAAGGCCAGCCAGACCTTGTCATGCATCCAAAGGTGCATCTCAAGCCGGTCCAGAGAGGTGATCCTCCCCCTCTATGTGACTTTGGTGAGGCCGCGGTTGGAGTACTGCGTCCAGTACTAGGCGCTGCACTTCAAAAGGGATGTGACCAGCCTGGAGAGGATTCAGAGGAGGGCCACCCGCTTGGTGAGAGGGCAGCAGGACAGGCCCTACGAGGAGAGACTGGGGGACCTGAACCTGTTCAGCCTCGGCAAGAGGAGGCTGAGGGGGAACCTGGTGGCTACCTACAAGCTCATCGGGGGGATCAACAGCAAATAGGCAGAGCCCTTTTCTTCCCAGCACCACCTGGGGTGACAAGGAACAATGGTAATAAGCTGATGGAGAATAGGTTTAGGTTAGAGATCAGAAGGCAATGTTTTACAATTAGGGTGTCCAAAATCTGGAACCAACTTCCCAGGGAAGTGGTCCTTGTCCCTATCTTGGGCATATTCAAGAGGAGGTTGGATGATCACCTATCTGGGGTCTTGTGAACCCAGCATTCATTCCTGCCTGTGGCAGGGGTCAGGCTAGATGATCTGTTCAGATCCCTCCTGACCCTAGCTACTATGAAACTATGAATTCAAGCTGCCCAAGACCTGACCTTTAATAGTGCCGAGTATTATACACCATTTCATTTATTCAAAGTGCATCTCCCATTGATTTGAGCTGCACCCGTGATCATTCAGGACTTCCAGTAATCAAATTGCTGAGTTTCATATCAGGAAATGGAAAATGAGGAGCCCACTGTTTGACAGCCTCTGAAAACTTAGACTCAGTTTTTTTCTGTGAGATTACGTAGCACCTGTGTGGCACAGGTAGTCAGGAATCCAGTTCTCCAGGGCAGCACTCAGCTGCCTTGACATGAGATGGTCCTTTTCCTTCCTGCCATTTCCTGCCTCATCACTGATCAATCATTGGCACTTATTCTATCTCCATCAATGAATGAGGCAAGCAAGGCAAGAAACCAGCTGACATTAGCTACCACCCAACCCTGATTCATGCCCAGGACAGGTCTATCCTGTAGAGTGAATGAGGCAAGAATCTTGTGGAGAAAAGTAGTATGTGATTATACTAATTAAAAGAACGGATCATAAACCATAGGCACAAAGGGAAAGGAGTTTACGTACTCCAGCCTATGCTTCCAACCGTGGGTGTTTGATTTTGTATTCTTAATGGTCCTTTTGACTAGTATAATTTCCTAGGTGTTTCACATCACATTGACATGCATATAGTTTATTAGCAAGGTTTCAAAACCTTTAGATCCACCTACCTCTGCCTCCTGACCTCACAAGTAGGTAAGAGCAGTAATTGGATGGAAGAGCAATAAGTGGATGCCATCCTGTGTGGCCCAATACCAGAGGGAATGAAGTGCACACTCTGCTTGTGGGTGTCATGAATATTTGCTGACAGCTGAAGAATGGTGAGACCAGAGATCTTAGGTTCCCTTACAAGCTCTAAGGAGGAGTGTGCTCTTAATGCTAGTCCCCATTAAGTGTGAGTCTTTTTGCACTGTACCCTGCAATCTCACCTGGGTCCCAGTCCTGTCCTCTCCCCAGCCATGTGAGCCCAGTTTCATTTTCCTTGCTACCAGTCTTAGTTTCTGCTCGTCAGGCTTTGCATCTTCTTTCCTGTGAAGATGGTCCTTTCTTCAGCAAAATGAGAAACCGAACCTCTTGACAATTCTGAAATTTAGTAGAATACCATGAAAGGTAATGATTTAGCAGCTCCTTTCTGACCCCACGCAATTCCAGAAACCATGGAGCCTTGCCATCACTGTTTAAAGTATGAGGGGAATAAGTAATGGAATATCATTTGTTTGCCTTCATTTGCCATCACACCACATAAGGACTTTCCCTAGAGGTAAAATCCACTTGTCTTGGTGGGGTAGGGGGAGGGAATGAGGAAGGAGATCTTTTTGCTTTGTATTTATCAGTAATGTTCTGGGCTTGAGTCACCTCAGCCATGCCTCATTTGTGGCAGCTGTGCCCTCAGCTTTTAAGCAGGAGACCTACAGAGACAATAAACCACAAATATTGGCAAGTTATATTTTTCCTAGGAGCGAGCACTGGATAAACACCTTCAGACGGTCCAAAGCAACACTTGGTTGATATCTTGGATTGAACTTCCTTAGGTCATTGGAAAGCAAGTATTTACAGGTATTCACATATTAAGATTGTTCTTGGTTAGCGCTGCTATAAGCAAATCTTGCATATTGTTGTTCCTTCAACACGGAACTAATTGGAACCAACTAATAACTGCTTCTTCAGGAACCTCCCAGTAGCACCACATTTTATAGTGCACATGGGTTTTATAAGTGGTGCCTCTGTGGAACAAATTGCGTTAAAAAGATAGTAGGAACTGGCTTTAAGAAAAAGTGAAGGAAAGAATTAATTTTGAGGAGGTGCTGAGAACTGGGACCGTAATCCTATGTAATCTATTCCTATTAATTACCGTATGGATGTTCTAGTCAAGTCCGAGGCCCCGCTGTTTTTACTAACCTGCTGTTTAGTACATGTTCTGCTGTGCTGCAGGTGCGAGTGAATAACTGAGAACAATAATTCCAGCCCCAATTAGCTGCCTGCTACTGTAATTGCTTCAGGCTTAGCTCTGAAATACGTGTTTCCCTAGGGAAGGTCCCATAACTGACTGTCATCAGTTATAATACCTGCTGTTTTGTTTGAATTTGCTGCCTGTCCAAGGGGCAGGTGAACGTGCACTGAGCACAATGAAAATATTTCCTTGGAGCCCATCTGCAAGTGTTGCTAACCAAGTAGGCTGGCAGTTTGAGCCATAAAAATTTTGGAGAGAAGCCAAGCATTATATATTGTAGGACTCTGTTCTGCTCCTATGCACATTTTTCAATGATGCTTTGTGTCCCAGGGGATGATGGTTATAGTTATGATTTAAAAGGGTGTGGAAAGCAGAAGGGTTTACAGTATTTTTAATATCTTTTAATGGCACTTACATTTGTTCTTCATTCAGTTTGTGCAGGAAAAGCTTTTCTGTACCAAAAACAGCTTATGTTGCTGTGGGGGGTTTTTTGTCTTGATTTCCTTCATAGCATTGCAAATTGTACAAACAATTAATGTTTAAATTGTTTCCAAGCAGCTTATTACCTCACATTGAGATTTTCCTGAAGTCCTCATGTTGAGTTTGATAGCAGTTATTTCCATAATGATGAATTAATTAGTACCGGCTTAGTCACTGAAGAGCTGAATAGAAGGCACGCTAGGCCGGGAACGATAAAGATGATATAATGAGAGACTTTTGGAATACTAGTCCAGTACATTTTTAGTAAAGTGTTGGTTGCCAGAATGCACTGAAATGTCTTTACTCCCCAACACCAATGTCTGTATCTTCTGCTCTCCCTCAGAGTACCATTTCTGGTTAAATATCAACTTGCTGATCTCCATTTTCAGTAAAAGGTGCCATCATATCATTTATCATGGGATAGCATTAAACCACAAAATTCATACTATGATTAAACTTGCATCTGGTTTACATCTGTTTTTGATACTTTCTTGCAAGTGTTGTGAAACATCACTCCAGAATTTTTTTTTGTTTGGTTTTGGCTACAACTTATTTTTAACCCCAGTCTTACTGCACTATTCAGAAAGGAGCATTATTTGATTACATCTATGCTGATAATATTATCTCCAGTACTATAAATACAATACTATACAAAATGACACAGAGGGTTTTGACTCTCCTTGGTGTTTCGTTGCTGTATAGATTTCACAGACATTCAGGCTAGAAGGAACCCAGGAGGATCGTCAGTCCAGCCCCCTGCCCCATGGGCAGGAAGTCAGCAGGGATCATAGGATCTCAGCAAGCTAAACATCCAAATGTGTCTTGAAGGCGTTCAAAGTGGGTGCTTGAACTACCTCTGGTGGCAGTCTATTCCAAACCTTGGGGGCTTGGACAGTAAAGAAATTCTTCCTTATGTCCAGCCTGAATCGGTTGCGGCGGAGTTCGTGACCATTCGATCTTGTCATTCCTTGGGGCGCTCTGGTGAACAGACGTTCCCCCAGATCCTGATGAGCATCCCTGATAAACTTATAGGTGGCCACCAGATCACCCCTGAGCCTGCGCTTTTCCAGGCTGAAGAGTCCCATGGCTCTCAGCCTCTCCTCATAAGGTCTGTTTTCCTGACCTCTGATCATGCGTGTGGCTCTCCTCTGCACTCTCTCAGGCTTCTCCACATCCTTTTTGAATTGTGTAGCCCAAAACTGGACGCAGTACTCCAGCTGCGGCCTCACCAAGGCCAAGTACAAGGGGAGAATGACATCCTGGGATTTGCTTGAGAAGCATCTATGGATGCAAGCCAGTGTTTTGCTCGCTTTACTAGCCGCAGCATCACATTGAAGGCTCACGTTCATCTTGCGGTCAATCATGACCCCCAAGTCCCTTTCATCTGTAGTGCTAACCAGCGTAGCACTGCCAAGCCTATAAGCATCCTGCAGGTTTTTCCTCCCAAGGCGGAGAACCTTGCATTTTTCAGTGTTGAACTCCATCAGGTTCTCATCCGCCCATTTCATGAGCCTGTCAAGATCTGCCTGGATCACCCTCCTGTCCTCAGGTGTGGACGCTTTACCCCAGAGTTTGGTGTCGTTGGCAAATTTGGCCAGTCCGCTTCTGACACCAATGTCCACATCATTGATGAAGATGTTAAACAGTATAACCCCAGGACAGAGCCTTGAGGGGACCCCACTGCTGACCGCGCACCAAGATGATTGGCTTCCATCAACCACCACCCTCTGGGTCCGACCACAGAGCCAGTTCCCCAGCCAGCGGATCGTGGTAAGATTGAGGCTGCAGTTAGCCAGTTTTGCCAAGAGGTGATCATGGGAAACCAGATCGAAGGCTTTTTTGAAGTCAAGATATGTGACATCAATCTCTTCCCCCTTGTCCAGGTGATAGGTCACCTGGTTGTAAAAGGAAATGAGATTGGTCAAGCAAGACCTACCCACAACAAACCTGTGCTGGGTATCCCTCAGGATATGCTGTCAGCTAGTCTGTTAAGGGTGGCCTGTTTGATAAACTTTTCCAAGACCTTCCCCAGGATAGGGGTTAGGCTGATGGGCCTGTAGTTTGCCAGATCTACTTTCCTCCTTTTCTTGAAGATTGGTACAACATTGGCCTTCTTCGGGCACTTCATGAGAGCACCAGGAGTTCTCAAAGATCCGTGCCAGGGACTAAGCTACGATGCTTGCCAGCTCCTTGAGTACCCTTGGGTGTAAACTGACAGGGCCGGTTGACTTGAAGGTATCCAGCCTGTCAAGGTGTTCCTTCAGCTTCGATGGAGGGTGAGGAATCTCCCTCACCCAGGCCTCCCTGACCCACAGTGGGGGCAGGGGCGTCCCATCGGACTGATGAAAAATTGACGCAAAGTACCTGTTTAGCAAGTTTGCTTTTTCATGGGCATCGGTTGTCAGTTGTCCCATCTGGTTTAGCAGGGGTCCAGTGTTGCCCTTGCTTTTCCTCCAGCTCCCCACATACCTAAAAAAGGACTTTTATTATCCTTGATATTTGTAGCTAGCTGGAGTTCCATCACAGCCTTGGCTTTCCTGGTTTGCTCTCTGCAGGTCTGAACTAGTAGTAGTTCTCTTTGATTTCCGGTCAACATATTAAGATCTTGCTCTCTCTTGCTTAGGACTAACAAACACAAACCCGATTTGGAACATCACATTCTTAAATCTATACTTTTACCAGATGGCAGAATTAGAGGTAGACGGATGGATTGGATTGGATTGGATTAGATTGGATCAGGAGCAGGCATCCAGGCCGCAGGCCAGATGGGGCCTGTGGCAGACTCCGTTTTCCAGGAGCCCCTGCCCACATCGCACCAACCAGTTTCCAGGGAGACCCCAGGAGTGGTAGGACAGTGACAGCATGGGGTCAGGGGTTCCTTGGACAGTGGCCCCAGCAGCACTAGCAGGGTGCGCAGCTGGGCAGGGAGCTATCTGGGGCTGGGGCCAGGATCTTGCGGTGGTGACAGTGTGGTCCAGAGTGGGGCAAAGCTGCGATCCGCTGCCTGCATGTCCCTGCCCAGGGTGTGTGGGCAGCGGATCGCAGTTCTGCCCCACTCTGGACCACATTGTCACCACCGCAAGATCCTGGCCCCATCCCTGCGGGCAGCGGATCGCTGCTCTGCCCCACTCTGGACCATGCTGTCACTACCACAAGATCCTGGCCCCATCCTCGGACAGCTCCCCACCCAGCTGCACACCCTGCCAGCACTACTAGGGCCAGTCTCTATGGAAACCTTGGCCCCACGGCCCAATGCTGCTCAGGTCTCCATGGAAACGAGCTGGAGTGATATGGGCAGGGGCTCCTGGGAAATGGAGTCTGCCATGGGCCTGATCTGGCCTGCAGGCTGGACTTTGCCTGCCCTGATCGTGTATTCTTTTTAGGATACAGGTTTGTTAAAAGATTCATTTTAGGATATAGGTTTGTGGCCACAAACACCTCCATATAACATGCTCTCTAAAAATTGGGAGTTTCAGGAAATGAAAATGCCATTAGCTGTATGAAATTGCAGATTGTCCTGCTATAACGCTTTTCTTGCTCAGCTCAAGTTTAGCACTTGATGTAAGACCTTTTGCCAATTCATTGAATTTCATCTAGGCCTAAGTAGAAAAATAATAATGAAAGAAATCTTTAAAAACAGCTTTTCTTGCCAAAATCTTGATTCCATGTGAAGTTAATAGACTTCATATGTTTTTCTGCAGTTTAAATTGTTTTTCTGTATCATTTCATACCACTAAAGTTGCATTTAGGGAAAGGGTCAGAGAATTACATATACAGCTATTAAATAGTGAATGTTTGTACAGCATTTTGAAGAAGTAAAGCCCAGTAAAAGTGCTACATTTTTACATACCTTCAGGTGCATATTACTTGAGTATGAATGCTGTGCAGACTATGCACTGCATATGTAACTTCTAAGTATCTGCCATCTTTGCTTGGACAAATATTTTTTTTAAATGGAATACACATACCATACTGTGATTTATTTTGGGGGGGGGGGGGTGCCTTTAGCATCACATTTTATTTATTGTCTGTGTTTTCCTATTCTTAAAGCATTTTTCTCTCTTGCTCATGGGTGGAGGAAATTGCAAATTACTCAGAACAGTAAAACTGATCTTAAGCCAAAAAAATGCTGTTGGATGTGCAGTGTTAAATGGAAAAATAAACTGGTCTCATTTTGTTTTCAATATGATGTTGCTTCTGACAGTAGTTAGATTCTCAGACAGAAGCGTTGCTTTTAAGTCTACTATCCCTTTGGCACGCAGTTATTTATTTCAAGTCTTGAACATGTTGAGTACATCTGGCACATGTGCGCTGCCAATGAACCATGCTAGGGAGTGCTACAGCAGAGTACCGCGTGCCCACTCTGTGTTAACTGCTACTTCCTACCTGTTTCAAGAATCTGCCCATGTATGGCTCTGGGCATGTGCAAAGAGCACCCACAAAGCAGTGAGTTTCTTGGCACATGCCCAGCACCACACTAAGGCAGATACTGATGTTCATGTCTAGGTGTAGCTCCGGGAAGCCACTGTACTCTGCTGCATTGTGCTGCTTTCCTGTGCAGGCCTTCAGTACAGACATGCTCACAATTGGAAGTGTGAACATTTGAGGTCCTTATGGAAGACTGATGGAGGGGAAGGGACAGTTCCCAATTGAAGAGCCTAGTCTTCCATCACTTTCTGCTTTTGGGAATGGAGAAAGTGATGCAAACTTTGCTGCTGTGCTCATGGTCTCTCTTTTTTCATGTTATCCCCTGGCTAGTCTCTCCCATTAGGCTGCAAGTTGCAGCTGGACTCTCGCTAGCTGCTGGAAGGGAGACTTGTCTATTCTTTCCTTTAATTTCCCCTACACAATCTCTTGTTTACAACTCCAGGTGATAAGTTTGACTTTCTTTACCCTTCCCAAAGCCTGTTTGTTTTCTCATCCTTCCATCACGCACAACTTCAATGCAAGCCTCTGCAAAGCTCTCCCAAGCAAACAGCAGGAAATGGATCTGATTTTTTTTTTACACCTTTAGAGCTCCTGCTTAAATCCTAGGGGGACGCCAGTGAAAATTACCATGAATGATGAATTGTGATAATTTGACTTGAATGTTGTTAGGTAAAGCTATGTGTAACAGAGAAGAGACAGAGCTTTCTATTTGTAGATTGAGGAAACCAGCCCCTGTATCATTTCAGAAGCAGCTAACATTAGCTAAACTATGAGGACTAATAACATTGCTTAAAATAAAAACCTGGATTGCTTGGATGTCCCCCTGGCTGGGTGTACATCATGGCCATGCCCTGGAAATCTCAGAGCTTTTTCTTTTTAGTTGTAGTAAGAGAGAAGAACAGAGAAGAGAAGAACATGTTCAGCGTTCGTGTATTCAAGTAGACATTTCTGAATTTCAGTAGGTTACTTCCCTTTCCACCTTTTATTCTTTTCTCATAAAGAAATCTTTTTTATGGCTGCATTTCCTGTTTCTTCATATCTTCCTTCTCCTTATTTGACTGGCACATCCTGCTTCCTGGCTGCTAATACTCTGCTATGTTGTGCTGTACTGTGGTTGTTGGAGGATGGTTCAGAAAGGAAGGGTTTAGGGAAAAATGGCTTTTGAGGAGAAGGCATCTAACTACAGACTTATTTTTCTTAGTTTTAAACTGTAGCAGGAAAAGTGTGGCCTGTGACTTCATTAAGGCTAAAGTTTTTTGGGGGGGTTTCCTTTCATTTCATGTTTTATACTGCTTATAAACTGAATTTTCCATATTTTATTAAAGCATTTGAGTGCTCCACACTAAGGACTGGAAGCTACATTATACGCTGTAACTTCAAAATCTTGAGTAATAGGTATCCAAGAATCTCAAAAGTAGATAGTTTTGGAGATGGATAGGCTGGTTCACAAAGAGTTTAGCCACGCAGACACTCTGATTTGTAACCGTTAGTGGCTTAGGGCATAGTTTGTTTTAGGCAAGGACACCAGGGAAATGATTTTGCTTTAAGTAACTGGGTTTTTCTTTTGCAGCTAGAGTTCTGCTCTCCAAGGAAATGTTTCTGTTTGTTCCTGACAAGTGAAAGAAGGCTTTTTTTTTTTCTTTTCCCCCTCCCACAATTTTGTTAAGCTGACATTTGCCCACTTCACCAGTACATTGGGCTTCAGTAGCTTGATCAAAATCAAATTCAAGTCGATCGCATTCTGCATACTGAGCACTACCACCCCTGGTGTCATTGTAATACAGCCTTCTTCGCTTCCGCCACTAAATGTCTTGTATAGTGTTTCTGTTCATTGTTAAAACAGCTGTTTCCACCTTGGCAGTGGGTGTAGCTTATGTGTGGGGAGGAGATTCTGGTTTGTGAAAAGTTTGGGTACAAATTTATTGGGTGAAATGCAGTAAAAAGTACCTGCTGAAGAACGTCTTGCATTCGAAAGCTCATCTAACTTGTATTGGACCAACTACGTAGTTGGGATACAGATATCTATCTCCCTAAGGAATCCTTGCCTCTCGCATGATTTCTGAACCGTCACAGCTACAACATCGCTCTTTTACACTACCATACAAAGTAACCTCTCTTTTATTGTTAAATTTCATTTGCTGGTGCAGTCTTTATAAGTCCCCAGTGAATTTGCTTTATATGTACTTGTCTTGTTTGATGTACCTTATTTAGTAGTCTATTATTTTGACAGAGATAGGTTTGAGCTTTCAGCAAGCTCATATTAGATTATTCTCTGATCTAATCCTTTTGTTATGGTAACAGAAGGCACTGACATTTCAAGGGTAAGCTAAGGTTTTCTTTCTCTCTCATTTTATATCCTTCACTTATCAGCAGCTTTTTATAGAGCATTGATTTTTATCTAGTTAAGGCTCCTGATTAACTTAGCCTCCCTGCCCTTATCTGCTTTTTCAGTTGCTGATCCATTAACATTGGTAAAATTAAGATGATGTTGTTGTACTTGACTGTTTATAAAATGTTGCAGGGGTTCAAAGTTCTTAATTAGCAGCACAAGCCTTTTTGAGCTCATTACTTTTCTACTGCACGTGCTCTGCTGGCTTTCTTGCGAGACAGTTCAAGGTAGTGGCATTAATTTAAAAACCCCAAATGGCCTGGATCCTTGTTGTCTCACAGGCTCCCTTTCTTCCCCCACAAGCTCCTGGAAGCAGAGATTAGCAGGTGATACCTTTTATTAAACAAATTTCTGCTTCCTCTATGCAAAAATGAAGTTTATTTTCTACCTATGGGGAGTTTTTTACCGTCTTTAATTTTCCCTGAGCCTGAGGAAGGGTGTGTGTCCCCGAAAGCTTGCAGAAAAAGATAATTTTTTTGCAGTTTCTTAGGTGGTCTAATAAAAGGTATCATCTCTGAACCAAGCGTTCTAGAGTTTTGCTTTTTGTGTGTGTGTGTCATACCAACACGGCTACCAAATACATCCCTGAGATCAGCAGACACATTCCTCTTAAGTCTAATGATTTTAAAATCTGGGAGTCTTGTTGCAGTGCTTTCCTGGTAGCATTCTCAATGCTGAGATTCCTTGCCTTGTTGAGTTGGAGGTTGGTCGCCAGCAAAACTTGACCTGAGTGAGATTTGGAAAGGATTATTTGCGCCTGTAATTGAGTCTAGGATTTTCTGTTTGCCTTGTAGTAACATTATTTCCCAGATTCAAAGTCTGGCCCTGGAGGCTTGTATAAGGAATATACAGGCAACCTCCGCTTAACTGTTTCACTTAGTGCTATTTCACTATAACGCTTGTTTTACAGCGATACCTGATTCCACTTAGTGCTCAGCAAGTTTTGTTATAATGCTCATGGTCACCATCTTGGTTTGTCAAAAACTTTTGGTTTCGCTTAATGCTATTTCTGCTTAACCCTCAGTTTTTCGGGAACCAATTAAGAGCGCTAAGCGGGAGTTGCCTGCATATATATTTTCCATATGAACAGCAACAGTGACAGCAGAGCTGGCTATTCCCACAATAAAGTCTTCAGTTCTTTTCACGTGATATTTTATTTAAACCAATGACCTTGTAGTACGTTGCATTGAATACGGTTTGCTTTAAAAATGACAAGCAAAACACAAAATAAATATTCCCTTGTATATTTTTACAAGTGATTTGAAACAAATTTTATTTACCCCAACATCACTGTATCCCTTTCTATGGGTTTCTCACGTGGTTGTGTAGCACTCCTGTAAACTGAAACCCTGCTCCGCTTGCACGCGGCCTAGCTGTCTAGCAGGAACAGGAGGTGGGGTGTCATGTTGCCGAGGGGCATTAGTCTGTTTTTATAGAGTCACTACACTGATGTCATATTCTGGAATGCATGAACCAAATCCCTTCTGACTCTGTATTTCAAGAGGTTTTTTTCTGGGCTTTGGTTCAGCATTTTTTTGAGGAACTGCCAAGGGACTTTCTGAACAATTGTTTTGCTTTGGGTTTTTTATTTTGCTTGTAATTAGTTTTTATAACTAAATGTCTAAACCAGGATCGTGGTGAAAACCATGCTTGTGAGCAATGGCTTAGTGATGCTTTTGGAAAGAGAAAGAGCTTGGGTATTAGCTGTGCTCCTTTCCTGTTGATGTTCCCTTTGTTTTGTAATCTTGACCTCCAGAGATCATCTAAAGGAGCGAGAAGGGAGTCCTCATCCTCACTGCTTTTCCGTTCCTTGACTTCTGTGCTGGACCCACCCATTGTGCATAACACCTTTTGTGACGTGAAATGTGGCTCACTAAGACCTGAAGTGACAACCTGTCACACTGGGATGCCAGTAGCGTTTGTAGTAACATCTCCGTTCTGAGCTTTGTTTGAGTCAAGACCCCAGAGGAAAAGCCTTGTTCAGGCCTTTGCTCATCCATTCACCTGAACAGTATTTTTTTTAAAAGCCCCACTTCCTTCCCCAGTAACTTTTTAAACAACACAACTGATGGGTTTTTTATTTGTTTGCTGCTATAGGTTCATTGTAAAGTTGGAGTCTCGGGAAAGGATAGGCATAAGGCTGTTCATTCTGGTATTGTGTAAGAGGCCACCATTTTGGCTGTAATGGTTTGGGGTTTTTTTTAGATAACCTAGCTTTAAAAAAAAATCATTATGAGAAGTGGTGTTACAATTTTTTACTATAAACCCCGGAGTCCATTGATTTGCCGTTTAAGCATCCTTTATGTTCTTTAGATGAAGGTGATTCTTATGCCTTCCAGGTTTTACATTTATTTTTATATTAAGAGCATATGTTTCAGCAGTTGCCTTAGTTTATCTCCTCATTTGGATGTTCTCTAACACAGGATATTCTCCATGTATACTCTATACTGTTAGCTGATGTCTCGACATTCAAATGGCTTGTACTATACAGATGACTTGGCCTCATTCCAGCTTTTTTTCCCCTAGCATTCTGGCAATAATTGTACTATTAGAAATTGCAGCACTGCATATGTGAAGTATAATGGGCTCTATTTGTTGAGGATGATGTCAGCATGCGGGATGGCCTCAAGGAGTCATTAAAAGAACACAGGACTTTTGACTGCCTGCTTTTCTTTGCAATAAAATACCATACTGTTGGAGACATTAGAGTCTGCCACAGAGCCAGGCAGATTTGGTGACCTAGCTTGGTAGCAGTGTGTTGCAGTGTCATATTTATGGAGGCACCCTGTTTGCAACCACATAGAGGCACATTAAAAATGGGCCTAAAATGGGATACAAACCCATTAGTTTTTCTCTAAAAGCAAACAGTCCTTTGATGTGAAATTTTACATTTAGCTTTAGGCACTTTCATGTTTTCTGTGTAGTCCTAGTTCCTCTCTTTAATTTTTAATGAGATTTTGAAATTTGGCTCTGACTTTTCTGCTAGGCACCTTGCCAATTTAATATCTTCTCCAAAACCTAGGCATCTGCACACAAAAAACAGCAAAGGTATATGTCCTGAGTAGATCCGGTGTGACACGTAGGATTTTTGTAGGGGGAAAAATGGGATTTGTGGGGATCTTTTGAGGACTCATCACAGAATAAACTCATACAAGGATGCACTGGCAGATGGAGACACTTTATGCCTACTCTTGAAGTGTAGCATGATTGTTGGCACTCGGGTTTACAGCAACTGCTGGGGTATGACATCTCTCAGCAGCTGCACTTACATCCCGCTCCCTGCAAGATCTGTGCTGAGTCCCTGCTTACCCATGTAAGGAAAAAAACCCCCGCAAAACACCTGGGGAGCTTAATTTTGAAGCAGTCAGAGGTGTTGCACACAGCATGCCGAACTATATTGTCTGGAGAGGGTAGCTTAGTAAAGACGTGTGGAAATTTAGGGTGGATATCGGTGAAGTTGCAGCACAGGGTCTGCAGCATGCAGTTGCTGTGGTAATGGTAAGTTGTGAGCTCTTGGGTGAAGAACAGATCATGTAATGTTAAGAAACATGAGGGGGGTTTTTTTTCCTTATTTAGTGGTTTAAATTGAACCAGTTGATCCTTTACTGCTTCACTGTGAAGCATTTGTTCCAGAATTCTGTAGTGCCACAAAAGAAAGCTATAATACTGCCCTCTGTTTGTCAGGCCATTGGACTCTCTCTTGGTGGAGGTTCAGCATTTCAAAATGGGGGTTAATGTTGGCCATGTAGAGCAGGTGTTAGCAACCTTTTACTAACGCAAGTTGTAGCTTGCCACCTGGCCAGTGCTGTAGGCCACCTCTGGCTGCTCTGATCACAGCACAGAACAGCTTCTGCAATGAGGAAGAGCAGCCCTCGGATCACAAGGCTGGGGATCCACACATCTTTATGTAAAATATGAACCAGATCAGAGCTTCACCAGCCAAATCCAATCCATTTGTGCGCCCAGTCTGGCCTGCAAACAATAGGTTATGAGCATCATTGCATTCTTTGGTTGATTTCAACTGACCTCTTGTAGGGGGGAAATTGCATCTCATATCCTTTGAGAACAGAATAATCTATGGAAATTACTCTTTAAAAGCCACAAAATCTCGACCACGGGTGTATTTCTGTCGATTTATGGAGTTATTGCCAAATCCATGCTGCCTTCATGAAGTTGGTTTTGATGAAGTCCTGGAGTGGAGTTAGGTTATTTACAGTCTTTATGGGGAAAAGAGGAGTTGTAGAAAAGACATGATGTAGGATCATTGCCTGGATCATGGTAGGCTACAGTACTGCAGAGAAGAATGTAGGGTTATAGGCAGGGACTTAACTGCAAAAAATGGTGTTTTTGGGGATCACTACAAAATGGCATTTCCCGTGATTTGCGGCAGAATGCTTTTCCCCCCTCTGCCCCCTCCAAGCTCACCAGAATGCAAAGAAAGCACAGCAGCAGTTCCTGCAGCCCTAGAGTATGTGGTTTGAGAGCGCTATTGAGCGGTTGAGCTAGTGATGTAGACTCAGTGCAGGTGCCAGTCAGGAAAGCAAAAGGGTTTTGGTGCCATCTTTTAAGAAACCTGATGCAGTGCTGCAGTCTGAAGATGAATGATTGCCCTCTCAGCCAATCAAAGTAAGGGGCAGGGCTGCTGGGGCCCCTCTGCCAATCAACAGTGGGGGGAAAGGGCCTCATCATGAAAAGACCACGTAATTGGTGCAGCAAGTAGCCTGTGAAAATTCCTTCATTTCACTGCAATTAAGGTAGGTCCCTAGTTATAGGGAATTACAAGCCGAATATGAGTTTGCAATGTAATGTTTCTACAAAAAAAATAACTAAAAAGCATACTGGGAGATATGAACAGGTACGTTTCATGCAGCTCAGGGGAAGGCATTCTTCAGCTCTGTTCAGCACTGGTGAGACCACAGCTGGATTGTCTCCAGTTTGGGGCATTGTCCTTGAAGAGATGAGAACAAATTGAAAAGAGTCCAGAGGGAATAGCAAAAATGATTAGCAATCTGAAACACATGACCTAATCAGAAAAGGTTGGAAGAATTGCAATCATTTGGTCTAGAGAAGAGAGCACTGAGAGGAGAATTGATAATGGCTTGAAATACAAAAAGGATTGTTATGAAGAAAATGGTGATCAATTGTGCTGTTTTCAGTAGGAGCATGAACTGTGACTAGGGAGATTCAGATTCAGTATTAGGGAGAGCTTTCTAAAGCTGAGGATGACTAAATGCTGGAACAGTTAGCTGTAGGCATTGTAGAGCCCATCATAGAAAATGAGGGTTGGACGAGACCTCAGGAGGTCACATTTAGTCCAACCCACTGCTCGAAACAAGACCAGCCCGAACGACATCATCCCAGCCAAGGCTTTGTCTAGCAGGGTGTTCAAACCCTCTGAGGATGAAGAGTGTACCACCTCTCTGGGTAACCTGCTCCAGTGTCTTACCACTACCATTGGCATTGTAGAGCCCACCAGTGAAAGTTTTTAAGTGTAGGTTAGACATATGTTTCTCCTGGATGGTTTAGATAGCCCACCTTGAGTAGGAAGCTGGACAAAACAACCTCTTGAGATCTCTTTCAGCTCTGTTTCCTTATGATTGTGAGAAGTGGCCTTTTGAGTGGGGGAGGGAACAGAGATTTTAGAGGGGGAGAGTGGTTTTTTGGGGTTTTTTTCCTGCAATGGCGTGTGGTGCTGCTGAGAGCAGAAGAGCCAGTGGAAGAAGGTACACGTAAGAGCTGTTCAGGCCAGTAGGAAGAGGAAGCAAGGGAAAAGCATGACTTGTGCAGATCATATCCACTAACTAGTAGTCATGGTGCAGTACCACTGTTGTGCAATGGTACTATGCACAGGTGCTGCAAAAATACGTCCCTACCCAAGGAGCTTATACTGTATTGTAAACTAGATCATGGATAGACAGGAATAATTCACAAGAAAAGTCATTCGTGCACGCGCACACACACATACACACACACATACATACATACATACATACATACATACATATACACACACACACACTTTAACATTGTTATACCTTATTGCTTTTTTTTTTCCTGGGGCTTCACTTAATCTCTCTCAAATTTAACCCTGACGCAAATGGTTGAATTTTTAAATGTAGACTTTTGTGTAGGGCACACAAAAATTGAGGTATTCAAATCTCTGTTATGAACAGGCATAAACTAAATCAAAATTAACCACCTATAAATCAGGAAAAGGAGGTCACCAAAGTGGTTTGCATGGTCTGTTTTGTTGCACTGTTATGTGTAGGCAAGTCCTGAAAATCCCTTTCCTGAAGATTGATTGTTTTGGTATGTGTTTTAGGCCCAAACAGGAGTCAAGAGAAGAGGCTGTAGCTCTCTGAACCGCTTTTCTAATATAACCAGGCTTTGTGAATCTGGGACTGATGGTTTTGTTTCCCAGTGTTAGCTCTGTTGCAACATTACTCCAGCTTATTTTCTCTCTCTTGGCTCAGGGTTTTAATGCTACTTGAAAAGGAATTATAATTAAACTGTTGGCTAGAAGCCCAAAATCAGTGAGAAGAAGTGGTGAAAGCTACTGGTGGGGGGGTGGCTTGCAGGAATTCCTTGAGAGCTAGAGAAAGCTTGTGCACCTGGAAGCAGAGCATGTAGTAAATTTGTAACTTTTGCTTTCAAAAAGAACAGCTAGAGTTAAGCTGTGCCCTCTGCCACCGAGAGAGAGATACCTGTCCACATCACTTAAACCAGTGGTGCTTAACCTTTTGGCCCCACAGGCTGGATGAATGGCATAGGTCCAAGTTGCACTCCAAGGTTGGACCCCGTGCCACCTCAGCCAGGCCTTGCGCTGGTTCGGCTGGCCCCTGAGCACCCAGTCTGATGCGCAAGGGCCATGCTATCCAGCTTCCCACAGGTCTGAATATTTGATGGCAGGGAGAGGAATGGCAATTAATACTGCCAACTCTCCCCACCAAATTTTGGACCCCTGGGAAGCACTGCGGGCTAGGTAGTATAGCTCCACAGGCCTCATCCAGCCTGTGGGGCTGTGAGTGATCACTCTTGGCTTAAACTGTTGCTGCTGTATCAGTTGAGTGCCTAAGAAACATCCCTTCTGTGGTCTGGTATGTCACGGTGCACAGGTGCCGCAGTGACAAATAACAGTATAAAACCTTAAGACAGATGGAATTTTAACTGTAAAATTCTCATTTTATCCTGGTCTTTACATATCCTACTACAGCCTGGCTTGCAGGTCATTCTTTTCCTTAATCATCCTAAGAGGATGCTGCAATTCAGGCTGAAGCATTTGCTTTGATCTTCCCATACCCTGGCAGGCTTTTGCTGCAGTATACATGTCCAACAGGAGCAGAAGTTTGGGACTGAGCTCTGATGACAGCCACAAAACATTTATGATCCTTTATAAAATATTTTAGTGCTCCAGGATGAACTTTGTGCGTGTTGTATAAAAGTATGAGAATGGGGGAACCTGAGTAAAATGTAAAATTCAGCAGAACTGTTTCAGTCATCCAAGCTACTGAATTTCTTGTTCCAGGTCCTGCCGAAGCAGAAGCAAATGAAAATATTCAGCAGTTCTCTCTTCCTTATAAGGACCACAACTCTTGTCTTGCCTCTCCGTTCGCCGGCAGCTAGAGCAGCTATACACTTTTGTTACATAAATCCCAATTCTTTTTTTTTCCTCTTTTGCGAATGGAGAACAGCAATATTCCTCATGAGAATTTGCATTTCTCCCAAGTTATTCCGAATTTGCTCCTTGCCTTTTCAGTTTTGCAGTAGTAATGTGGTTTACTCTGACTTCCATGGTCTGTCTTCAAGTAATTTTTTCCTTGTGCTTCTGTAGGAAGCTTATGATATTATGCACTACGGTGCTGTAAAAGCATGTTTATAAAATCAGTATTTAATGTGTTTTTCGATGCAACACCTGTTCGGTTTTTGTGACTCTGCAAACAAAGACGTTAAGCCACAAAAAGGTATGCAGAAATAACTTCGATTTTTTTTCCTCCTTTTTGTTTTTAGTTACTTTTGAGCATCCATCCATGTTTTTACTCTTTGCTCCTATGCGTGGCAGGGATTTCCTAAGTAATTTCTTAAAACATGGGGTGCTTTTCATATTGCAGAGATGACTACAAAGCGATAATGTTAAGTGCATTTTTCGTGTTCCGATCCTGTTATAAGCCTAAAATAAGCTACAGTTTATTCAAAGTTTGAACAGGCAGAATACATCAAGTATTTTAGTAACCAAATTCTAATGAGCTTCAGATAGGTTTCCCATGTGTAGAAGATTCTGACCCAACGAAATAAGGTTGGAAGAGCAAAAGGCAGCAACCTGACTCCAAGGCCATCTGTCTGCTCAACTTCAAGGTTCTGCTCCAGATTTCAGCAAAGAAGAAGTTAGTTGTAGTTCTGTTTTTCCTTTTTTCTGCTTTTTACCATAGCAAAGCAGCTGGCCTCTTTGTGCTGAAATGCTACAAAACAAAAATGCAGCCAAAGCACATAAACATGGAAAATTTCAGCCCAAAGGTTAGTTTGGCAAAATTTTTATTAGCAATTGAAAATAAGGCCTATACTGGAAAGTGTTGGGCAATCTTGATTTGTAAGCATCGGTACTAGCGCTGCTTTTCACAAAGTAAACCAGGGAATGCTAATTTAAAAATGTAAAAGCATATATCTTAAATATCTCACCTGTGTTTTATATAGTCTATTCCTAGGATAGTGTGGGAAAGTGGACCATTGGAGGTAGGCATAGTGCTGTTAGCATCATTTTTCATAATTTTTTTCTGCCTTGCTGGCTATATCTGTAAAAAACTTAACGCTCACTGTTGCTACAGGACCTAGCCCATTAGGGCTAGGCACAGATGGTCAAAAAGCCCAATGCTGAATCGATTCAGTCTTTGCAGGTTAGTGTAAACTGCAGAGATTAAATTGAAACAGAAGTGAACAGACATTTACCTTTGATTCAGGAAATGCAGCCACATGCCTGCAGTGGCTCAGGCCAGAAGCTGGATGGCACTAGAACATGGCTCTCTGGCTGTTTGTTCACTGCCTCTTCCTGCTGCCCCTGAGGTCTCTGGGATTTGCAGTCCAGAATTATAGCAGCAGGACTCTGCAGGGTTGCTCATCACTTGTTCTTCCTATTTCCAGGTGTCTCTGGGATTTGTAGTCCACAGTTGCAGCCAGCAATAAATTTGAGTGGGGAATAGGGTGTTTAATCCCCCTCCCTGTCCCCAGACCCCAGCCAGGGTTTGCCTGGCTGGGGGCATCCCTGCCCTCACCCCCCCCCACCCCAGACTGAGCTGCATCTCCAGTCAAGCTTGCCCATTGTCCACCAGCCCTCACTGCTTGAAATAGGCAGCAGAGGGGCAGGGTCAGCCCTGTTTTCTGGAGCAGACAGCGCAGCCCAGCCCCGGGCTGGAAATCATGCTGGGATGTTGAGGGACTCTGATTTAACTTGAACCAGCAAGGGGTCTGGTACAGAAGTTTCATAAACTGGTTTGACTCAAATCAGTAAAATCTGATACTGCATTCAACCAGGTTTATCTTAACCCAGTTTCAGCCATTTTGAAACTGGTTTATGTGTACTGAGCTTCTGTTCCGTTACAGGTTTCAACCAGTTTCTGATCACTTAAACTGGTTTATGCATAATTTCTGTCCCTAGCCTAGAAGTCCATGGTTATACAATATTAGTTCCTCAAAGCAGCTAAAAGTTGTTCCATCTTCCTTGTGTTGAAAGATTTACCATGTTGTAACCTTGCAGGGGGAGTGTCAGGGAGGTGCTACCATGTTCTGATGATATCAGTACACTTTTTCCTATAGTGCAGATGGTCTCTTGCCTCATATGCAGTTGGAAAAGGTGTGTAGCATACAGATAATGTAAATACATTTGTAAATATGCATGCATAACGTTGTTATAGCTTAATGTGTTTCTTTTTTCCCCTGGGGCTCCAGTTAATCTCTCCCAAAATACACATTATTTTCTTATTGCATTGTCATCACACAGTAAATAATTGCAGAGTTAGTAACTTGTGATCAGAGTATTCCAACCTGCAAAGTTTCACGTTCCTGCCTTCAAAGCAGCTCATGTGACCCAGCCTCAGTGCAGGATACTAAATTAGATGGATCACTGAATTCAGCACAGTAATCTCTGAATTCACTGAGGCTCTTCGTAGAGGCAGGGATTTGTCCGTAAAAGGCAGCTTGCAGGATCCAGTTGAGAATTTACAACCCGGCTTGTAGTTACCTTTGCCACATACTTAAACTTCAGGACCAAATCTACATCACTTTTGCTGTGGGTTTAGTTTTGCTCCTTATCAACTTGAAACTGTTGAAATACATACTATAGAAGCTAGTAAAATAGCACAAAACAAAATACGTATATATTGTTGAAATATTCTATGCCAAAATACAAATGGAGAAGAGATAGTGAGCTTTAAAGCTGAAACAAATATTCCAGGTTAACACTCCTCTTACTCCATTGTCTCTGAGGACTGACCAGTATAGGAAGAGTGTCTTGCATGAATAAATTATATTTGCATTACCAGTATCATGTTTATTTATGAATAGAGTCATGTCTAATAAATTCTGAATTATTTGCCTGTGTGGGTAAAGCATCCATAACTGTCCTAGGATTATATATTACAGCATATGCAGCCTGTTAGCAAATGTTATACACACTACTGAGCGGAGAAAAGCCTCTTTTATTAATATGGGCTATTATACAAGTAGAAAGCATTGTATGCTACACTTTCTAAAGGATGACAAACCAGGAGAACCTCAGTTAATGATCTGTGTGCACTAAAATACCATATTTTGTCTCTTTACAATAAACAAGATAAGTTTTTTTTTTTTTCTCTTGAATCTGCTGATGAAGTAAAAAGTCCTTATTTTTCAAATCCAAGTGGTCCGTGCTAAACCTAAACAGTTTATGTGAAAACGAACCTTTCATTATCACTTTTTTCCTCTCTTTTGAAAAAGATGTGATCCATGTATTCCCAAAAGATCACAGATTGTTGAGGCAGGATTATGAACCAGTTTTAAAAGATGATTCAGTAACAAGTGTTTTCCTGTTTTAACCCCTCCTTTTCTGTGGCTTTGTTCACACCTCTTTCATGTGCTGCGGTGTGTGTAGATATAACACCATCTGCAAGTTAGAGAAAGGAAATTATTTCAACCAGAATGATCACTGTTGCCCTCAAGAACAGATCATGCATGTCAGTTGTGCCCCCTGACTCACTGAAACATCTAATCTCAGAATAAATTATTGAGCCACAAAAATCGTGCATGTGAAAGTTGTACCAAGTCTGACCAGTGTTCAGATAATAAAGAATGAATGATACGTAATATTACACTAAGGCTTTTGCAGCACTTAACATGTGCTGAACTAAGGATGGGTCTGTATGACATAAGATGGTGTTGGACAGAGGTGTCCAGGCTGGCTGGATCCAGACACACAGACATGTGCAGCTTGTGGCACCGCAAACCTCTTTGCAGCATGACAAACCACACGTGTTGCACATTAAACTATGTCCCGTGCTGCTAATTTGCAGCACTGGGGCAAAAATTGCTACCAGGATTTCCTGGTAGCAAGAAAAAAAGGTTGGGGGGGAGAAGCAGGGCATAACCACACCAAAGTGCCATGTGCTGGGACAAATGCGGAGATGGGGGAACAGGTAGTCTGGGGTCGCCTGCTCTCCTGTCTCCGTGTGCTACTGAGGCACCCTGCGCTCCAGCCAGCCGCTCCCCAGGTGTTTGGGGTGCGGTGTGCCTTGAGACGAGGGAGTGGGCATCCCTGGGATGGCTGCTTACCTGTCTCCATGTGTCTCAGCCCCAGGGCTCCGCACTGAGGCACATGGAGCCCCTGTCTCGAGGCGCTCTGTGCCCCAGTCTGCAGCACATGGGGTAGCAGAAAAATGTCTCCAGCTGCAAACTGCACTGCCAGGGGCATGCAACTGCAGCACAAAGTAGCGGCACAGATTTGTGCCACTACTATTTGTGCTGCTGCAAACCGTATCCCCCGCTTGTGTGGATGCATCCACTAGTTCTAAATGAGCCAGCCCCAGGACCAGAAGTAGTATGCCTATGTGAGTGGGTGCTCTAGCCAGATTGCTATGCTATGTTGAGAAATGCCCATGGGATGTCATGCTAATGTGGCTATGTTGGGTGCAGAAGTTATCCCTCTTGTCATTTTTAAATTAAAATATATTTCTAGAGGTGCCTGGTTAAAGGGTGTTGCTGTACCACTTGAGGTCAGACTGATTGCCACATTTGGGGTCAAGAAGGAATTTTACCCCATGGTCGGACAATGGGGGAGAGGTTTGTCTTCCTCTGTAGCAGGGAAGCACGATCCTCTTCCTTGAACCTTTTGAGTGTATTTGACACATTGATAGTGCCGTCACCCTTCTACTTTACCCACTGCAGGACGTCCCTTCTAGTCCTATTATTCTGTGATTCTGTCCTTCTGGTGTTTGTTGCATGAGAGGTCCGTAGGTTTTTCACTGTAGCCTAGATGTATTGGAGCAGTGGTCAGCAACCTTGTAAGACTGAGTGGAGTTGACCCATTTCGGGTCAGAGGCAGGTGGGTGACTGCTAGGACCCCGCTGCTGCTTTACTCAGCAGCAGCATGGGGAGATCTTTCTGTGGTATCTGCTGTGGCCCCGTGTTCATGGGCTACAGGCTGGCAGCCCCTGTATTCGAGAATGCTTGTGAATTGTCTGACATACCCTGTATGGTTTTGTTTTAGGCAAAGCAGAACATCCTAGCCTATGGGTATGCCTGTATTGGAAAACTTTGTCCCTGGGACTTCCGTCAGCTGCAAATGTGTCACTAAAACTCGTGCACAGTTGATGGCTTTTCTTGATGCTGTACATCCTCCTTGGCAGAGGTTGTCATTAGAAGACCTGGCCCACCATGGATAGGAACCCAGAGCTAATAGCTGCCGACACTTATGCCTCGGGTACACTTTCACACTGGTCTTTGCTGGTGAGTCTGTCAGCTTGTGGTTTTGCTTAGTTGGCCAAAAGGCTGGGTTTTGCTGATTTACATCACATTTGCGTGTGGGCAAATGCCAGCCTGTGGCAACAAAAGGCAAATTCTGTTGGTAAAGCCATGTACTGTAGACCAGGGATTATCTTCACCTACAATAATTAGTTCAAGTGAGAGCATAAGCGGTGTTCAAGCTGTACAGTATATTTAGCAGAGTGGCTGCAAATACCATTTTGAGTTGTTAATTCATCACTGCATTGCAAGTTTGAGCTTCAGTAGCATGAGCCACCTTCCTTACAGACCAAGTGTCTTGAGTTAAGCACCAGTTAACTCAAGATAGGCGTTTTTGTTTAGTGATAGGTGTCAAGATTAATGGCAAAACATATATTATAGCTTGAACTAGCAAGGCAGTAAAGATAAACCCTCTAATATGTTTATGTCTTTGTAGCATTCCTTTTTTGAGCAAGACCTTAAATTTAATACTGAAATCTTACAGGGGTGAAATCTCTTGTCTAATTTGCAGTGTGCAACTCTAAATATATTGTGTTCTCCTGTCACGTGTAAAACTAGATTTTCTGCTTTTCCAGACAAGACCCTGATTTATAGGGGAAAGGCCACCATTATGAAACTGCATTTTTATTCATATGCTTAGTGTTTTATCTTTCACAAAGAAGTTAGTTTCCAAGGAATGTTTCCCCATTGCCAAAGTCCCACATGATCTTCTTCCCTTCAAGGAAGTTTGACCCATTTTTAGCAAGCCAGAAGAGCCTTTTTTCTGGTAGATTTGTGGGAACATTCACGCTAATCTTCCAAAGGTCAAAGTGCACAAAAGTAATTCCCATTCCATGTTACAGCAGCCATATTTCACTAATATGCTCACTCGCAGTAATTATTAATCTTGGGGGGGTTCTAGATAAATTTGTAGGTTAATCCACTTCTAATTTATATTAATGACTGATTTATTTCTATGGCTAGTTAGCATAATTGAATAATATACAAGAAGGTGAACACTGGCATTGAGTAAACCAAGGTAAATGTGCCACAAAATTAATTTTGCTCACTTCGTTTGACAGCTTTCTTTTTTTTTCTTTTGTATTTAATAAATTAAGCTACAATATTCCCGAAGGATAGCAGTGCACGTTCTAAAACTGCTGAGAATCACAGCATGCTGCTATTAACTATTTTTCTGAGAAACAGAGGGCTGGTCATTTCCATGTGGATTTCATAGCGTATGGATTAGTGGGGCAATACTGTAATTTCTTTCTCTCCTTCTATATTGACATTGTTACTGCTGCTTTATTTTCATGTACTCCACAGTGTAATAAGACTGACTGTTTGCAGTGATTATAGGTGCCCTGAAGTGCTGGGAGATTTTTATTCAAGAATCATAATTTTGGAAGGGATCTCGAATCATGTCATCCAGCTCCCCACACAGATGTAGGCTGCTCTGTTCCTAACCTATCCCAGAAGGATGCCTATACATCCTCTGCTTGAAAACCTCCAAGGGAGAAGAGGCAGCCGGTTTCATTTTTCTCCAGTTAGGAAGTTTTCTTGACATATTTAATCTAAATCTGCTTTACTGTGTGGTTTAAACCCATTGCTGCATGCCCTGCCCTCTTTGACAAGGGAGAGCCATGTTTTTCCATCTTTATGGCAACCTTTCTAATATGTGAAAACTTTCCTGTTTCCCCTTAATCTCCTCTTCTCCAAGCCAAACAGTTTTTTACTTAGTTTTCTCAGCTTTTCCCAATACAGCTGCATTCCAACCCAACCCCTATGGTCTCTTTGTTGCTTCCCTCTAGGTCCTCTTTGGTTTTTCTGTGTCATTTTTAAAACGGGGTGCCCAAAACTGGATCCAAAACTCTCGCTAAGAGCTTATCTCAGGCTGGTTAGTGTATCACTGTCACCGGTGCCTTGCATACAGTGGTTCTGTTAATGCAACCCAAAACCGCATTTGCTTTTCTTCCAGCAGCCTCACATTCCTGATTCACGTTGAGCGTGCGACCCACCTTCACTCCCAGACCTGTCTCAGGAGTACTAGTTAATCCGTTCTACGTTTGGGTATTTGGTTTTTCTTCCCTTCGTGAAGCATCTTACTTAGCTTTTTAATTGTGTTTTGTCATCTTGTTTTACTTCCCCAGTTTAAAGGCCCCTTTGAATTTTAAACCTGTCCATTAAACCCCTTCAGCTTCAGCTGTGTTCCTTTTCTGCACGCCCTGTTCTTCTTTTGGAGGAGTATTACACAATGCTGTACTGCAAATCAGCTTTACTACATATGTGCCTGATCACAGGACTGGTTTTTATAAGTCTCTCCTGTTGTTGCTAGAGCTGATCTCTTCATTTTGATATTTTTGTTATAGAGCTTCATACAAGATGTGTTGAATTATCCCAGAGTTATTTCAGGGCCTCATTCAAGTGGAAGGTCTTTTGATTTTTCAGAGGAATTGGCCAAATGGATTAACAGGGCCATGGTAGATAAGTGGAAATGTCATTTACTTGTCTAAGCTTATGTGAGGATGCCCAGGTGTTCTACATTGCCTGGGATATAATATTAAGCCCTGTTACGTGTACACTTTTGTATTAGTTTCAAGGAACCAAAAGCACTTCATTTGCAGCTCTGGGATTTGTAGCTGCTCGTGTTTGATTTGGTGACTCAACATACCTAGTTCTGTATTGGTTTGCAGATGTTGTCCGCCAGTGCATCTAGTCCTGTTTTACAGACGTGCTGGTTGTTCTCATGGCAGCTCTGTTTTTTGTTCCTTGTACTCTTCCCCTCCCCATATGAAATGATCTCTGCTCTTACCCAAGTCTCCGAGTAGATCAGGGCATTCTGGTGACTTCTGTATTAGTGAAACTGCTGCTCTATCAATTAAACTTTGAAGTGATCAGGCCTGCTCCATCCAGATCATTCAGATCCATATACCTGCAGCGATTGAACTATGATTTGATCAGATTGCCAATGAATTTCAGCTATGCTGAGATGTTGTGTTTTCATAGTTACTTTAACCAGAGGCAAGTCTTGTTTGAAATGTCTTTTGTTGCTAGCTAGTTTTATCATCCCACTTCTGTCATGCTGTGACCTGTCTTACCAAGTTATGTACGTAATTTGTAAGATTCCTTGCTCTTAGGTTAGTATTTCTGAACGCTTGATTTTGCCTTTGCAATGACTTCCTCCTTCAGGAAATATGACAACAAAGGTCTGCAGAGTTTCAAATATTTGGTACATTTTACTCATGAGACCTGAAGGATAATTGAAGTCTATTTCATTCACGTTTTAAATACAGTTGGATACAATTAGTAACATTCATTTGACACCAAATGTTACTTAGGTATGTCTTTACAATGCAAAATTATATTATGACTTCCTCTGGCAGAAGATATGAGTGGTTAATTGAGGGGGCTGTCTCTGTCTGAATGTGTGGTTATTAAAAACTGCTTCACCAGCCCAGCTGTGTGAAGGACCGGGTCAGAATAAATGCCTGCTGGAAGCTGGGGAGTATGTGGTGACATGATGACTGTAAAATTAATGATTTCTTTTTATTATTTTTTACCCATGAGCCATAGAAAAAGTCTTATGCCTCATAAGTAATAGTAGCTTTGTAGTAATTCTTACTTCTTTCATAATAATTGTTTAAAGGATATGATTGGACAGAAAATATTTTCTATCTCCAAGACTGAATGAAGTGTGTCATGGTGGGTTTTTTATGAATTACACTGTTCTCCTCTTGCTTAGTTGGTCTAGTAAAAGGTATCGTCTCTGAACCAAGAGTTCCAGAGTTTTGCATTGCTTTGCTGTTCTCCTTTTGATCTTTTTGGTACTTGCAGGTAACCTGCACTCCCAGTCATAGTACTTAGTTCTTAGGGTCGGAAGGGACCTATACAGATCATCAGGTCCAACCCCCTGCCCTGGGCAGGAACGGGTGCGGGGATCACATCACCCCAGTCAAATATCTGTCCAGCCTCCTCTTGGAGACCCCCAAGGTAAGAGAGAGTACCACCTCCCTTGGGAGTCCATTCCAGAACCTGGCAGCCCTAACTGTAATGTCTCCTGATGTCCTCTCTAACAATTTGTGGGCGTTATTCCTAGTAACCCTGGGTGGTGCCTGGGGGAACAGAGCCTCCCCCATTTCTCTCTTGTCCCCCCTGGTGAGTTTGTAAACGGCCACCAGATCCCCTCTCAGCCTTCTCTTGTGGAGGCTGAATAGGTTTAGGCCCTTAAGCCTCCCCTTGTAGGGCCTGCCCCACCACCCCTTGACCATGAGTGGCCCTCCTCTGGACTCTCTCAGTGCTAGCCACATCCCTCTTGAAGCGCGGCACCTAGAACTGGAGGCAGTACTCCACCTGTGGCCTGACCAATGTTGCATAGAGGGGCTGGATCACCTCCCTGGACCCGCTCATGATACATCTAGATGCATGACAAGGTGTGGTTAGCCTTGCTGACCCCTTCCTCACATTGGCAGCTCATGTTCATCCTGGAGTCAACAATGACTCCAAGATCCCTTTCTGCCACCGTGTTGACAAAAAGGGAGTTCCCCAGCCTGTAGGTATGTTGCAGGTTCCTTCTCCCTAGATGCAGCACCTTGCACTTGTCTGTGTTGAACTCTATCCTATTTTCATCCGCCCACCTCTGTAACCTGTCTAGATCTAGCTGGATTCGGTCCCTCCCCTCCAGCGTGCCCACCTCACCCTACAACTTGGTGTCGTCAGCGAATTTGGACAGCGTGCTTTCCACACCCACCTCCAAACCGCTGATAAAGATGTTGAATAGCCCAGGGCCCAGAACTGAGCCCTGGGGGAGGACTCCACTGCCCACATCCCTCCAGGTCGAAAACGACCCGTCCACCACCACTGTCTGGGTGCGACCATTGAGCCAATTTGCCACCCATCTGACTGTGTAGGCATCAATACCGCAGTCACCTAGTTTTTTAAAGAGAATGTGGTGGAGTCTGTTAACGTGTTGTGACAGTTGCGGTGCCATTGTGTTTTAGCATATGCTAACTTTTAATAATTACAATTATTTCATTAGGTGCCTTGATGTAGTAACTTAATTGGATCTCTCATTATGCATCTCCCAAATTATGATTCGGTTTTCTTGGTGGGTTTTAGAAGGTGACTAATGAGAATCAAGCAAATTGTGGGAATAAATAACCAAAAGGTTTGGGAGAGGAAATGACTGGAACAACACTGGGAGAGGTCTTGTGCCCAGTTTAGGTGCAATGGGATAAAGACTTTAAAATTGCATGCTAGGGCTATGTTAGAAGAGGTATTTTGCCTTCACTAGCATTTCTGAATTCTTGAACAGTTCCTGCTCATGAAGAGTGTGGTTAGTCCAGACCATTATTAGTTTGCATTCTTAATACCTGCAATTAGAGGTGGTCAGAGATGTCCTTTGAAAACTGTTGATTTATCAAAAATCAAATACAACCCAGTTTAAACTGAGGTTTTGCTAGAGTCTCTGGGAAGCAACTGCAAGCAAGAACAATGTTTAGTTTATTCCCTTTGATTAGAGTCATTCTGCCCTTAGTCCCACATCTTGCGGGTGTTTATGGTTCCCAGTTGTGTTTGGGGAATCCAGGTAACAGAAGTGCCTGCGTCTGTACCTCCTCCAACCAATCTGACAAAGGCTGGTAGCGTCCCTGGCTAAGGGTAGTAGTAATCATACCTCAGGATCAGATTCCTTAATGCACTTTGTTAGCTTAAACCTGACAGCCATTCTTTGCAGTTGAACCACTTAAGTACCAGTTCTTTTTTCAAAAAGAGCTTTACTTCTTTGCGCCATCATCTGCACTAGCTTCTGTTTTTCCTCAGCACCATTCTAAATGTTGAATTAGGCTTATAGCCCCTAATATGTTTGGGTCCTACCTATGTTGAAAGCCACCTGTTTTTTTTAGGTGAAGGTGAGATAAGCTCAGGTACTCAATCTTAACAATCTCTTTCCTCATCCAGGAAAAAAGCTGGTAGTAGCACATTATCAGTCAGAAGACCTTTACTTTTAAAAGTTTCCTTCCCGGGTTTAAAGGGACCTGGAAGGCACAATGCAAGGTCTGTTTGATTTGCCAGCCTTCTGAGGACAGGGTCATTTGAACGGGTACATTGAAGGATAAAGATGGAAATTGTTGATCCCAAGTGGATGAAGAAATTACAACTGTTCAGCTCTTCTTCTAAGTCTTGCATTTCTTCTTATAGCTGTTGCATATGTTGACTCTATAGTAGTCACATCTTGTCATTAAGAATGAAAAAAAATAGTGGTTGATTTTTTTTGATTTTTGTTTTCAATCGTACAATAATAATTCAGGTTGATTATATAGTTTGACTTGGCTATTGTGGATGTTTGCCGTTGAAGAGGTAAAACATCATGCAGTTTGTTAAACTGACAGTCACTCAGAAGGAAATGAGTACCCACGTGAAACAACCTCTCTGGCCCATAGTGGTAGATGTACCTCTGGGTTAGCACGGAGAATGAGGGTGTGTGAGGAAGCTGCTGCAGCAGACGCGTGTTATGGGAATTGTCCTTTGGCCTTTATGAGCACAAGCTTTTCCTTGCTCTTCTCAAAAACAAAAACTAAAGTTATGTCACTTGACAGCTGAAAGAACACAGTGCAAAGGCACGATGCTGGTGACCATTACTATTTTATACATTTACAGTTCACAATTAGAGCATGGTTGTTGGCCTGGGAAGGCGGAGTCCTTGACTAGTCAAAACCAAAAATTGTGCATCAATTTTAACAAAATGTTAATTAAGAGAGGTTTCTTGGGGGCACCCAACTCTAGGGCAGTAGTAGCCCAGTGGCTAGGATGTTTCCCTAGAATATGGGCAGTATTGGTTGGAGCCTTTGGTTGGCCTAATCCAGACCAGGACTTTAACTTGGTGATTGTCCAAACCACCAAGCTATCCACAGCTTTGGAGGGTTTTTTTTCCAAGCTCCATTGTTTGGACTTTCCCCTGTAATGTGTTATTAATTGGACCAGGGACTGGAATCTATCTTCCACATCCTAGGTGCCTGGCATTGAACAGTTACTCTTTATTTTTGGTCCAGTGAATGTTCAATTACTTACAAAGTAGAACAACTCCAACGGGAGAGATTGAGACCCATTCCAGAAGAGACCGTAGCATGGGGCTTAGAGCACTCCCTTGGGATATGACAGATCCAGAATCAACTCCCTGGTCTGAACAGAGCAAGACAGGGCTCCAAGCACAATCTCCCATGTCCCTGGCGATTTCCCTAACCACTAGGCAGCTGGTTCTTTGAAGTTGGGTTAAACCGTATGTGCTCATGCTCTGATTTTGCATGTAAAACTTAAAAAGGTCTGGGTTTGCTTCTGTTGTAGAATGGGAACCCTAATGGGGAAATAACGTTTCCAACCACTTGTCCCTCCAGTGTGCAAGGCAATGTCTGCTTGTGGAAGCACAAGCCTTGCCCCATGCAGTCACACTCAGGCTGTTTGGTGAACATTTCTCTTTACTTTTTTCCTCAGATTTGTCACGGAACAGACTCTCCGAGCTTCCAGCTGAAGTTTGTCACTTTGTTTCCCTGGAGAGCCTTAATTTTTACCAGAACTGCATTCGTTACATCCCCGAGGCCATATTGAATCTGCAGTCCTTGACGTTTCTAAATATCAGGTAACCATCACCTTGAAAACTTGATTTCGTATCAGCAGTCTACATTTACACAAACTTTTGCGACTTTAGTAGATGACGCAAACACAATGTATAACCTGTCCCCTATGATAATGTGGATTATCTAATCCACCAGCCTGGACCATTCTTTTTCATTTACCTTGATCAAGAGACACCAGCCAATAATAATTTTAACTTTTGGCACTTTGGGATTGCTGCACACTGCCTGCAGTCTTATTTTCTATGCAGTCAGCATTCCTCCTTTATGAGTTCAAACAGGTTCCATCTGTTCAGTTTTACAGATCTGATGGCACAGGAAATATAAATTGCCTGTTTGTTCTGATTAACAAATCTGGAATCTTTCTTCTTTCTCTTCCTTTGATTCTTCCTGTCCCTGCCCAGGTCTATGATCGGAAAAGATTTATTGATTCTTTTTGTTCTTTATATTCTCTTATTACCCTGTAAATGAGATTTCTTGGGTTTCTGCATGTTAAAAGTAACAAATGGGGAAAGATGACTTTACTGACAAAGCCATCATCTGGGACTCGAGAGATCCTGTTGCTGCCCCTGATGCAAAGTCATTTGTGTGATCCTAAGCAAGTCATTTCACTTTGGTCCCTCATTTTCCCCATCTGTAAACTGATGATATCTACCCTGAATCAGTAATTTTCATAAAGTGCTTTGAAATGCTGAGATGAGATGTGCTATAAAGGTGCAAGAATATTTACTGTTATAAGAAATCACAATGATAATAAATAAGTGTACATTTACTATGATAAGCATTAGTGCTTATAAACATTTGCATCTCTGTCTTGCATGGTTTTTTATTTGCTGTGTGTAAGACCCATGCAACGAGAACAACCTGATTATGCAAGGAAAATTGTTGTTTTTTGAAATGGTATGCAAAGTGCTCCATGTAAATAAACTAAAGAAAAATCGGAATCTTCCTTTAATCTGATAGTTGTAGTAATTTTGGGTGTTTGGATAAATTAAACCTGTGTTCAGGAGTCTTTCTTTTTTTTTTTTTTTTTTAAATGAGCCATGTCTGTTTAACTAGAGCCATTGGGTTGTCTTTGCACCTGAATTTATTTAATAATTGTACTTAATTTAAAATTATGACCTGTGATAGTTCCAGGGCACTTGTAGATTTTTAACAGAGCATCCTGGCTCCTTAATTGGTAGCAGTAGGAAATTGCTAAAGAGTCTTAAAGTGTTTTGCAGGGTGTTAGCTTAAATAAAGTAGGAAAAATGACCCCTGGCTAGGTTTTTCAAGATCTTTTGAGACTTGTATGTATTCATTTAATTTATTATGAAACCCTTGCTTCTCCTTGTGCCTGCAAACTTCTACAGTAACCAAAGGGTCAGGCTCACATGAGGAGGAACAGGTCATGGAAATAACATGGCATGGACTGTTGCTTGAAGGGAGTGGATCCTGCCACTGAATAAATTTAGCAGATTCCGTGGTAAAGCCATGTAGATAAATACTGTCAAAGTTTCACTTAAGTATCTGGGTACGTCAATTTAATCGCTCCTTCCAAGCAAGCAACATTAGGTACATAGTTTGTTTCAAAATCCTGGTGGTCCTGTTTGGACTTTAAATAATATTTCAAAGAAAAGGTCAGTTAAAATAAGTCTGATTAGGGAAAGGGAATCTGAGTTAAGAAAACTGTCATCTTTGGGTCTGTCTAGCTTCACAAAATGAATGTCTCAAGCAGTTTTTAGTATGCAGAGACTTTTACAATATAACTGTTAACACAAGGGAAAGACTTTCATACTTGCTTGTCTTAAGCTGTAAGGAATTGGACTAATGATACTAAGAAATACTGTTTTAAGAGACTGACTTGAAACTAGAAGGTCACAGACTGACACTGAGGAGACAACTGGCAATTGCACAAATTGGTCAAAATTTCTTTGTTCAAGTGCTATTTGGCGTATGAGACACATTGCTGAAGTCAGAGGAAGTAAACTGTATAAATCTGTCCAAGATATAGCTGGACAATCTCTTTTTGTATGTGAGAGAATAGAGAACAAGAGAAGCAGCCAGTAATTTAATTTGTAAGTCTGAGAGAAGCAAACAGTTTCTTGGGGTTTTGAGTAAGTTATATATTAAAGTGGGCAGGGATATTTACTCTCTGAAAATCTGTAGAATTCAGAAATAATTTCAGTTCAGCCTTCAGTACAGTGAAAGAATAATTGTCTGTTTCTTTTTAATGGAAATTGCACATGGGTAAGATGTGTAACTGAAACTATTTAGTTTAATGAAGAAAGTCAATGACCAGTATTTTTTCAAGTTAAAGTAAGCTAAAAGTAAAGCCACCACTTGCACAATGTCAACAGTTGATTCAATTTGAACTTCAGTATGGACTAATTACTCCTGCATGGTGTGAATGTTGTTTGCCCATTTGCCTTGGGCTTTAGGTGGATGCACCTTGCATATTAATGACAAATATGAAATGTGCATTAAGATTTTTTTTAATCTGATGCATCATCTGGTCTGATAAATTTCACTTATTCTTTGGAGTTTCCTTTCTAAATGCCTTGAAAAGCAAGACCTCACTGCCTAGATTAAGGAAGTTGCTCCTCGACTCTCTAAATTAGGGTAAGAGATGATTAGCAATGGATTGAGGTGCAAGACAAGAAAGTAATAAATGATAAAGGTCACACAACTCGGCTTAACTCAAGCTCTGTGGAGTCTTATCATAAAATAGTCTACTAGTCTTTGTGTAAATTGTAGATATCTACCAACTCTAAAAAGAGATGGTCAGGAAAGAAATGCATCTCTGCACAACTTGCAACTTTTTGGTGATGTTTAGGGAATTCCCATTTAAACACACTATATTATGGACTTTTCAGAGGTTTTTGGATAAATCTTGAATGCATTTGTCTACATCTGCTTAATTGTCTGATGTGCATGTAGCAGTGTTGTACCTTCTTGTTGCACTTCAACTGGATGTAATAGTCTGTGTTAGAAACAATATTTTAAGTATGCAGAGCCCTCAGTCACAAGCAGCTGCTGATACTGGTAAAAAAACCCAGCACACACTTTGTATCAAGCATTACCCCTTTGCCAGTTTAATTTTGCTTATGTTCCTTTTTTGTTTTATGGTGTGTATTGTAGGAATAGGATATGAGTCAGAGGCGGATTTCCTATTGCTGTGATCTCTAGCAGGTGCATTTCAAATTATTATACCATGTTGCTAGCTGGCATTGATTCCTCCGCTGCACAGGAATAGAATTTTACAGTGGAAAATCTAGACTTCAGATGCTGAAAAAACAATGCCATGTTTTGTCAAACATTGTTTTTATAGCTGATCCAAACCTCAGTTAAAGTGCCATTAACGTTCTCTGTAACGTGCAGCTCATTTCACATTGCTCTGATGTATTTGTAAACAGAAACTTTCTCTCTTGTTAATTGGCTTCATCCCATGTGATTTGTTCACTGAGGTCAGAGTCCCATCATATGACCATGCTTCTGTAGTAATAAAAACCTGAAATGTCAAACAGTGAATTGTGAAATTTTTAAATCCATTAAAAAAAAATTTCTCAGCTTGGACTCCATTACAAATGAATTACTTATAACACGCACTTAACACTCCTGCTCGAGCAAGTAAAAGCTAATTCTGCTTACACTGCCTGCATACAGACACACAATTAAAAAAAAGCAACCTGGGTTAGCTATAAAAAGTATGTGCACCGTGCCTAAAAGTAGTTAGTCTCAAATCCTGCTACAAAAATGTCCTGTCTCCCATTCTCAGGAGTTCCAAAGAGTTGAGTAGCAGACTCAGAGCTTCTGTCTACACAGACATTGGGAAAATGAAGAGTTAGAGTGAGATGTGGACAAAACTGCAGGGTACCAGGTTACCTATAATCATGTGCAGAAAGAGAATTGATGCACTTGTGTGCTGTCATAACTGAGTTTGCGGTTTGGGTATTTCTTTTTGTTGTGTTAAAGTTGGTAACTGGTCTTTTCCTGAATGCTAACTGCTTTCTTTTGTCTTCCTACCAAAAAGTCGAAACCAGCTCTCCACCTTGCCAGTACACTTGTGTAGTCTACCATTGAAAGTTTTGATAGCAAGTAATAATAAACTGGTCTCACTGCCTGAAGAAATTGGACAGCTTAGACACTTAACAGAGCTTGTGAGTATACACTTCATTTTTAGGGGTTGCAGCTTGGGCTATAATTTGCAAACCATTTGCTCTAGCAGGTTTCAGCTTCTTTCAGATAATAGATAATGCTTTTCAACTAAAGAATACAACCAATAGGATGTTGGCCCACGTGAAGTCTTTGTTCTATCATGGACTTCCCGTGTGACTTCCTTTGTGACTTCAAGGGGGCTCGCTGGCTGGGCAGCAGATCTGCAAATAAGGACCTGAGGGTGACAGGGGACAAGAAGCTGGGCAGGAGCCAGCAGTGTGCCCTTGTTGCCAAGAAGACTAACGGCATCCTGGGCTGCATTGGTAGGAGCATTGCCAGCAGGTCAAGGGAAGTAATTCTTCCCCTCTACCCAGCACTGGGGAGGCCACATCTGGAGTCCTGTGTCCCGTTGTGGGCCCCCCACTTCAGAAAGGATGTTGACAAGTTGGAGAGAGTGAAAATGGTTGTGGGGCCAGGGGACATGACTTGTGAGGAAAGACTGAGGGAACTGGGCTTATTTAGTCTGGAGAAGAGAAGACCGAGGGGGATTGAATAGCAGCCTTCAGCTCCCTGCAGGGGGGTTGCAAAGAGGATGGAGCTGGACTGGTCTCAGTGGGGGCAGATGACAGAACAAGGAACAATGGGCTCAAGTTGCAGCAAGGGCAGTTAGGAAGAATATTAGGAAGAATTTTCTCACTAGGAGGCTGGACCTGATGATCTTGAGCGGTCCCTTCTAGCCCTAACGTCTGTGAAATCTATGAAAACATTGAAACAGGTTACCCAGAGAGGTGGTGGAATCTCCATCCTTGGAGGCGTTTGAGACCTGGCTAGACAACTTTAGCTGGGATGATGTAGTTGGGGCTGGTCCCTCTTTGAGCAGGGGGTTGGACTAGATGCGACCTCCTGAGGTCCCTTCCAACCCTCATTTTTCTATGATTCCATGAAGTCATGTAGGGCCTCACTTCTCCAGCTGTGAAATGGGGCTTCATAGCAATGCCATAGCTCACATAAACATGCTTGTATGAGAATAAATGCATTAAAGATTGGGAACAATTTGGATATTGTGGTTCTAGAATAACCTGAAGTAAGAGTCTGGAACTTATTTCTAGCAAATTCAGTGCTGCCAGACCTGCTTATTAGCCAGACATTGCCCAGTCCAGAATAGCATTCCCTTTGCTGGCTCTGGCTTCCTGCTTCTGTCCTGAATTAGAGTAGACAGACCTGTACTAACTGGAGCCTGATGTCCCAGGTTCTCTCTGTATATGGCAGTGGCTGATATAAATGATGCTATTTGCGACAAAAATACTTTAAGCCTCCCTGATTTGAGAGTGTGGCTGGTGTCAGGGCATCTTTGAGGGAACCTGGGCTGAGCACACTTCCTCCCCCCTCCCGCCCCCCAATACATTTTTAAAGAAACCCTTTTTTCCCCCACTTCAGGAAAATAGATTTATACATTTTGGGTCATGCAGAGAACATACGGGGTCTGGGGTTTTTTTTCAGGGGAGGAAGGTGGGGAAGTTGTTCTTGTTTTGTATTTTGACATGTGGGGCAAGGGCTACTTTTAATTTCCATGAGTATTACTTTTGTGGGGGTTGACTTCTGTACTGGCAGTTCACTTTGCATTTTATTTGGTTTGTGTATTGTCATTTGTGAAAGTGCCTCGAAGTCTTGAAGATTTTAAAAGTCCATGCAAAGTAGTCAGTCCCTGCAAATGAACTCTCAGAGTTAGCTGTCATCTCTTTGGAAATGGGAAGACTTTAGAGGAATAATTGAAGTGTATAGTAAAATACTATTTGGCCGATTTAATATACCTGGAGCTGTTATTTACTTCCAGTTTTTCTGTATAATTTGTCCAAAGCCTGTATCATTTAGTGTCAGATTTCCTGGATTCTGCTCCTGGTATTACGGTTATCTAGCTGGGACACCAAAATACTGCTTCTTTATTGTGCATCCCCATTTCCAGTTCTGTAAAACGGGTATAATACTTGCCTACATCTCAGCAATGAGACTAAATTAATGTTAGCAAAGCATTTTGAGAATCTTAGGTGTGATATTATTGCTTATCTTTTCTAAGTGTATAATTAAAATAGAGCTGTCTCTCACTTAACAAAGGGGCAGGGATTGGTGTTGGGATTTTTTAAAGGGGCAGAGTGACCATATCAAAACAATAGCTCATCCAGTCGTCTTGCATTTCAGGATGTGAGCTGTAACGAAATACAGATGATACCTCCCCAGATTGGCAATCTGGAATCCTTGCGGGACCTGAATGTTAGAAGAAATCATTTGCTGCGGTTACCTGAAGGTAAGATGAACAAATGAAAGGTGGCCACGTGTAACAGCTAGATTTTTGGCATTTAGGTTCTTGTGTTAAAGGTGTGCGGGGATTTTTTGGTTTTAGAGCAAGTAGTAAACTCCATTATTACTTGACTTATGAATTCAGGCATGAAAATTTATGCTTTCTTGTTGCTTTAAAGCTGTTTTATTTTCTTTTACCAGAGCTTGCAGAACTGCCTTTGATTCGGTTAGATTTTTCCTGCAATAAAATAACCACAATCCCTGTTTGTTACCGGAACCTCAGGCATCTTCAGACAATTACACTAGATAACAACCCTCTACAGTCACCCCCTGCACAGGTGAGCTGTATTTAGGATCTAATCCATGGAACAAATTCTCCTCACCTCCCTTTTTCCTTGTTTGTCAAACTAGTGGTATCAGATGTGTTTATGGCAGGACTTCCTTTAGCTTTTGAATGAAATCCTCATTGTAGAATTGATATAAGCAAGTAACTCTAGGTCAAAATAAGCTTTGTGGGAGAGGATGCCTGTGGGGAACTAGCAATATCTGTGCCACTCTTTGACCTGGGAACCTAAAACTAGATGCATTGTCATTCACTTTACAATAGACTGCCCAGAATGCACCCTGTGGGCTGAAGGCAGTGTGGTCAATGGCTGACTTAAGCTTTCCTATGGGACCTGCAGGTCATACCGTGGCCTCCTTTCTCTCTGTGGCAGATCAGTGGCACAAGCCAAGACGTGTAGTTTCCATGGACCCAGCGTCTATATTAAAAATGAAGATAGCTGTAATCAGCTTCACGTGATTGACATGTGAGCTTGACTTTTGGCAACCTGCCTTTGCCATTCTAACTCGGGCAGGGTTTGGTCACTTCTGCTTTAGTGCCAAGCGGTGTAAGTTTTACTCCGTACAAATGTATGTACCTCATTGTTCACATGACAAAGCATCCTCAGCCAGCTCACAGAAGGGGCCCCAGTTGTTCTTGCAGAATGGCTTCCAGTTGATTTTATTATGTTTGGTCTTCAATATGCAGGTTTATCTAAAATGGGAGAAAGGTTAGAAGAATAGATGAAAGGTTTATTTATTGACAGTTGAGCTTGCTGATTTATTAGTGGCAACTGCTAATTACTGTTCAGTCTTTTGAAACTTACAGATTCTCTTTTGTAGATATGTATAAAAGGAAAAATCCACATATTTAAATACCTGAACATAGAAGCATGTAAGACAGCTCCGGATTTGCCTGATTATGACAGGAGACCTATGGGATTTGGCTCTTGGTAAGTTGATCTGAATTCAAAATGTCCTGTTTTGACACGGTTTAGGAAAATTCTTCCAGCCTTATGAGTTTAGGATTGACAGAAACTAGATCTATGGATTGCTTGTTGATCAGTGCATTTTCACTTATAATTGTCACCTTGAAGCAGATTATTATCCGTCTCTCCCTGTGGGGTAGTCTAGTGGGGATTCAGCTAACAAAGCAGCAGAGAGGAGATTAGAAGGAAGATGTAGACAATACTACACTTAAGCCAGTGCTAAAGGGCATGTGTCTAGGAAGAGTAGTGATTTTTAGGCTATATATGCAGGGAAATTCAATTTTATTTTTCAGACATTAACGTATGTTTTGGGTTCAAAAAAGATCTTGACCTTTTCCCACAGCTTACTACAGTATGAGATTGCTGTAATGTTTAGCCTCTCGTGCAGCATTTGATGACTGTCCTGCCCTAACCACGGGTGTAAATGCTGCTCTCCACCCCATTAGCAAACTGTTGTTCTTGGCAGGCTTTCATTTGGCACAGATGCTTGCCCAGTAACACAAATATTGGAGCAGGCATTTGCATCAGCTGCTCAAGTAAGATGTCTGGAGAAGAGTAGGAGTTTATTGTTTATTTATTTGTGTTAGGCAGTATAGAGAAAAGAAAAGTAAGGAAGTATGGGACTACAGGAGTATCTACTCAGTGACCATCCAAAGTAGGGCTGTGCCACAGGGAATAAGCCTTCAAAGCACACGCTATTGTCTGAGAAGCAGTCGGAGCACCTGCCCCACCTTGGTGCCATGCCTAGGGACTGCACTATGACATGCCCTGCCCACTCGCTCCTCCTCAGTGTGTCCGAGAGCCTGGGAACTGAGACAGTGTAGGTGCCAAAGAATGGTCCTGAGCTCTTCAGCTTTCTGCACTGGGTGTGTTTATTGGCTTGTTTTCAAGATCACTTTGGGGATTTGGTGCATGCTGGGTAGGAGTGAGTGGGTAGAGAAGTACATCCAGCAGTGGCTTGGAACACGGTACAGTAGAAGCATAGACAACCAAGGAAACACAAACCAAAGATAAGAAGTAAAGCAAAGGAGCCAGCATAGTTGTACCAAAGAGCTGTGACAGAGGATTTGCATCACGGGCCGACAGAGAGCTCCCCTTTGGTTCTGCATCCACATTAGATAGATTCAACACAAACACTTTGTGCACTTTACACATCTATTTAGAGTTCAGGCTCTTGTGGCAGGGGCTGTGTTTGCACAGCACCAAGCACGTTAGCTTGGCTCAAAATAAATACTGTATTTAGTCAAATCTAAGACAAGGGTCCATCCCGTCATCCCAGTCGTTCCCCCCCCCCCCCCCATCAACATGGGAGTGGGAAAAGGCCCTTGTTTTAGATTTGCTTTCAAAGCGAATGAGGGGCATGCAGCTGCTGCAGCTCTAATTCTGTCCCTGAGCCTTGTTTGGGGCCAGAGACAGACCCATGGCAGTCTCCTGCCTCCGCCACCTCCTTGTACTTCTGCCCCCTCTTCTCCCTCCTTTCTCCCCCTTACTGCCTGGCACAGCTGGGGCTGGATTCCTTCCCAGGCACAGAGAACATGGAAACTCCGTTCCCTGCCCAGCCAGTCAGCAGCACCAACACTGTTGACTGGCCCAGCAAGGACTCTGGAAAGACATAAAGCCCCAGCAGCATCACGACAGTAAGAGTGGGCGGAGGGGCAGAGGTTGTGGGGAGTTGGGGGTGGGGGTGTGCTGGTGGCATGGGGGGCAGGTATGTGGGAGGGGGAAGAAGTGGTCAGGGGAGCAGAAGGCAAGGGGGACACATGACCCCTACTCCCAGCCTCTGTTTTCCCCTGCTGTAGCAATGGATGGGGGTGAATTCAAGACAGCCCTCTGATAATTAGTTTCTATACCTTGAAAATTATAAAAAAAATTTATAGTTTCCATATATAAGATCTAATTACTGGGGGAAGTGGTCTTGAATTTAGGGTTGACCTTAGATTTGAGTAAAAGCAGTAATAGTCATGGCAAATAAATCAGGGTATGTGTTACTAGCCTGTATGTGGGCCTAGTGAGACCACAACTGGGATGCAGTTTGATTTTTAAAGTATTGAGGCTCCTTGCTAGCTAAGCCGCGTGATATTGTCTTTGACCTTTGCTGTGATAAGGAACATATTACAGAAATTAAACTGAGGCAGGGATTTAGAGAGCTGCTTTACTCAGAAGGCCTAAAGAAACTAGGTCATGCTTTTTCGGTGACATAAATTGCCAAGTCCAGTGAACTGTATCTAAAGCTATTGATCTCCAACATAATGTGTTGTCATTTCTTTTGAAAAGTATAAAATCAACCACTGGACCATAGGCTTATTGACTTTATTTTGTGGTTCTCCACTGTAGTTAACTCTCCAAAGTATGACTGCTAAGGTTTTCATTTCATATGCTGAAAATAATTCACTAATTTTACCAATACTCGCAATACCAATATAAAAGGGTTGGCAAAACTCATTTAAGATGCTTCATAGAAAATTAGGGTTAGAAGGGACCTCAAGAGACCATCTAATCCAGGTGGTTGGTAAAATACAGCCCACAGGCTGGATCAAGCCTGTAGCAGGTCCCTCGGTCCCACCTGGCCCAGGTGCTGTCTGGCCCGTGATGCATCACACTGCCCCCAAGCGCGCAGTGGGGCTGGGGTGGCTCTGTGGCTGGACTGCATTTCTAGGCAGCCAGGTGGCAGCGGCTCCTTCCGGCTGCCGACAGCACTGGCCCCAGCCCTATAATACTGGCAGGGACTTGCATGCAGAGCCCTGGCCTGGCCCCATCCTTTGCCTGCTCTGGACCCAGAGGGATCCGTGCATACGACCCCGACCCCAGCCCACTGTGTGCCTTCTCTGGACCACCAGAAGCTGCTGCTGGGCACAGGGGCAAAGTAGCTACCCCATCCTCACAACTGCTGGGCCCTTCTTGCTGGAGCTTCCCAGAGCCCGTACCCGGGCTGCCTTGCAGCTCATCTGCCCTGCCACTCTGCCCCTCTGTGCAACCTGGAGCCAGCAGTGGTGGCAGCAGAGAGGAGCTGCAGGGCAGCCTGGGCTTGAGGTCTGGGTGGCTGCAGCAAGAAGGGCCCAGCAGCAGTGAGGGGGAGGCAGCTGCTTTTCCCCAGTGCTCAGCAGCACCTTCTGCCCAACCACCACCACTGCTGCCACTGCTCAGCATGGCTAGGCTGGTGCGGAGCAAGCAGGCCAGGGTCGGGCCTGTGTGTGTGGGTCCCAGCTGGTCCAGAGCTGGTCTGCTTCGGCCAGGACAAGTCCACAGCAGATGCAGGGTGGGCTCTGGGCCCAGGCGCTCAGCTGCTGCTGGATGCTGGGGCGGTGGCGTGGTCTCAGGCTGTTATGGGGAGGAAGGGGAGTGCTGATCGGCCTGCAGCAGTTCCTCAGAACTGCCTATGTGACCCGTAGGCCCAAATAATTGCCCACCCCAGTCCGGCTTCCTACACAAAGCAGGACTATTCCCAGCTATATCATCCTAGCCAAGGCTTTGTCTAGCTGGGTCTTAAAAACCTCCAAGGATGGAGATTCTTCTGGAGTCTGCTATGAATTTCATTTCCATCATGTGTGGAATGAGCTTCAGCTGTCTGGTATTTCCCTGGACGCCCATCCCTATTGGGCATCTGAAAAGTTCTTGCGCCAGGACACAGTCTAAAAAATGTAGCTGAACTGCTTGAAAAAGAGGGTGACAGGACTCTGCTTGTTCACCTGCTCATTGTCATGTACCAACCAGCTTCAGTTATTCCCCGTGTGGTTTCATGTGCATGTTGAGCAAGTGCATGTGAAAAAGATGACCTTTTGCCCCAATCAAAATCTAGAATTTGGGAGATGAACAGAACGATTCAAAAACAGGATAGTATACGTACTCCAGTTAGCATCCACAGGCAAGTCAGCAGAGTTTTCTGATCTGAGTTACCAAAGGTTGTTGACAGAGGTTGTTGCATCTGATCTTTATCTGCTGCTAAGAGGTTATCTGGTCCCCCTAGTGAGGTTGAGAAAGCATGGAATTAAACTTGAGGAGTAAAGTCTGTCTTGCTGCAAAGCTGATTTCAAAACTAGGGTTTTTAGTGCTTTCTTACTTATATACAAACTTCTCTGATGAAGCGGACAGAGCTGTAGCATGCAAACTATACCACAACACGGTCAGCATCACTGTATCATTGTACTTCCTGATTACAGAACACTTTTTAAACATATAAATATTTCTAATAAAACTAAGCCAGTTCCTTGTCATTTCAGATAATGACTGTTTCAGTTTACCAGAATAAAACTTTGACCTTAACAGTGTCTGCAGACTCTGATAATGTTCTCCAAAATTTATCCTGTAGTAGTCTCCAAACCAGTGTCTCAGTTGCAAGACTGCAATTTGGAGCATTCAAGAGCATGACTGAATGGAAAACAGAACAGCAGTGGCCTCTGGGAGCTTAGCATTAGCTTTGACATTAAGGTAGGGAGGCGAGGTCTGGAGCAGAAGCATTAAACGTCTCAAGTACTGGCACATGGATGAGTAGGAATCCTTGGACTAGTTAAGTTTGGAAAAGCTCTCATAACCGTAGTCTCAATATAGAAATATGTGCATGTATCATGATGTGGCTTTGGAGCTCCGGCTGTAAGTGAATAAGTGATTTTTATGGATATATTCCATTTCAATGCCAAAAGCCTTTTTTAGGCAGTGGATTTTAGAGTTGTTATTACCATTCTCAGATAGTTAGCTCCTCTGCCTTTAGCTTTATGCCCTGCATGTAGCACCCCAGGTGTTCTGTAATCCCCCAGAAATGCTCTGCGGAAGAGCTAATTACTTAATCCTTGTTTATCACCAGTTGGTCAGTAAGGAATAATCTCTGTACTCTCAGCTGATTTCATAAAAGCTGTTGTCTGGCAGTCAGTAACCCTTGTTTTCAGATTACTCTGAATCCTGGAAATAGAAAGTATGGTTTGAGGTAGAAAGGAACTGTGATTTTGAATTTGTTAGTTGTCAGAGAGATTCAGTGCTAGATGACAAGATTCTTTGGGTAAATGTGATGTCTTGTATTAGACCAACTAAATAGTTGGAAAATTGTTCTTTGTGACAGATGAAATGTTTCTCGCATGTGTTAACTGAGTAGGATAGAAATGGAACAATAGTAGTTTTGTTGGATCGAAACTGATAAATGAAGAGTTACTTGGACACTTCAGTTTTAATTAATTATTTAGGTGAAAACCTGATTCTCTAGATTCTGTTGCAATTAAAATGGAATTATAGTGGCAGACCCCATGGAAACCAGCTTCTTTGGTTCTTTCTCCCTTTACAGCCTCTAAACACCATGTTATTAATCCAGTATTTCCTTACTGTGAACCCTTATCTCTTAAATACAGTCACTCTGTAGACAATGTATTTTGCTGTCTGAATCATTTTTTCTATTCCTTACCTGGAATACAGTATTACCTTTATCTGTATTATACTTTTTTAGGTTGTCCTTTTGCTTCAAGGGTACAACCAGCTGAGTAGCTGGTAGTCACCGGGCTACTATAGGCATTTTTTTCTGTTTCTGTAAAAAGAAATTTCTGACACAGGTGAATACATATGAAAAAGCAAATTTTTTAAAATTAGCTTGAGCATATTCATGATTTGTTCTGCTTCCCTCTACCCAAAAGAAGGGGAGGTATTTTTTTCCATATTTCTGCTGCGGGTCCATAACTCATATCTTTTTGCTCAGCGTACAGGTCTGCATCCATGGAGCCTTACTGTCTCAAACAAAGTTTGGAGCAGGCTCGAAAGGATACCTACATTGGGTCCTTTTGCAGGCCCAGCTCTGGGTCTGGACGTAAGAATAAGTGTCAGGCTGTTGCACTTGGCTGCTTTCCTTCGCTGTCACTATGTCATGTCGGTCTAGAACTGCAAATTGCACAGGACAAGTTGCCTGTCACTTATTTCTGTGAAGCAACCTGCACACTTAGGGGTGCTTCATAAATAAGGCTAACGACAGACATTTTAAACTAAGTATTTCCTGGATAAGGGGGGAGTTTAAAGAGAGTGACAACTTGAGAGAGATAGCAGGGAGAGAATGACTTGCAATTAGCTGTGCTTGGGTGGAGCCTTCGGCTTCCTGAAGCTCTTCCTTGTGTATTATGCAGCAATTGCTATTTGTTGGGATTCTCCCCCAGGGCACTGGGTGCCAGCAGGACAGTTGATCCATTGTGACATGCCATCTGCAGTGGATCAGACAAGTCCCATTGTTACGTTGTCGCTGTGGCAGTCTGCAGCGGTTGCCAGACTTGACATCTGTGATGGTCCACACTGCTGAATTGTGTAGCCTCTGTGCCTGCTTAGAGCTGGAAGAGTCCCGTATAGCCCCTTATAATATGCATTATATTTTAACCCTTTGTAGCACATATGTAATAGCACATTTGTCTTTTAGACATGCTGTTGACAAAGTCAACTTAATGGGTGAAGACTAAATGTGTGCTGTATATCACTCGAGCAGTGATGTATTATTTAAAACGCATTTTTAGCATCTATATATGGAGCCATTTAGATGATTAACACATGGTACAGAAAAGAGATGTATAATGTATGTGCATTATATATTGCCATGCTTCTTCCAAGAGATGCACTCTCATACAATTATGTGTCTGTGGAATAAGCATGCATCTGTGCTTGTGAGATTACTTATGAAAAAGTGAGTTCTTTGAAGGAGAGCAGAAGAGTCATTCAGTTAAAACACCCAAGTCTCTCTCACAAACTAAATAGACTTGCTGAAGGAAAGATATTAATAGGCCAGTTTGCAAAGGAATCACCTTTGTCAGGATTGTGTTTTGGATGGTGTGTGGCAAGGCTAAATTCATACTGTCAGATCAGCTCTTCCAAGACCGGGACAGATGCGTTGGGTCAGACAGTAGGCTAACAGATGGTAATGTTTGTATTTGGAAGTTTATATCCTCTTAGAATATATTATGCATAGCAAATACAATATGACGACTTGTAATATGCTGAGCTAGTGGTTACCATTCACTTCAGCTAAGTAGCTAATTCGGGCTTTTAGCTCTTTAACAAACAACAATTTTTCCATGATATTTGACATGCCAGTAATACAAACGATCTGCTTGACAGTCATGAGGAGCTGTACTCGGGTCGTCCTTATGGAGCACTAGATTCTGGCTTCAATAGTGTGGACAGCGGAGACAAAAGATGGTCAGGGAACGAAGTAAGTGTAGTTTTCTTCTTCTTGGGGTAATACTATGTAGAAAAGAGGCATAACGTGGAAGTCTGAATATGCGAGGGGACTCACTAACATTAGTGCAACTCTAAAGTGTCATTTCCTTATTAATATTTTTATTGAGACATCTTTTAAAAATATGCAATATGAGAGGAGGATACAGAACATGATAGACATGAATTAATACTAGCCTACTCCACTAGGAGAATTATGAAAGGTCATGCTAGTTGTTGTATCATGTCATAATTTGTGCAGCTCCTGGTTCATTAAACAAAATCAAGTAAGCAGCTTTTTTAAAATTAACGAAGGTTCTCAGTGCGATGACTTTAAGTTTCCCAGTTTACGTGTAGCTTTTCAAAAGGGCAGAAGTGTATCTCTGCTATTTAAGAGTCACAGGAAAGAGGAGGCTGTCTCTTGCTCTCAGGAGACGGACAGCTCCTGTGTCCTTTTGGGGAAACGGCAAATGGCAGCAGGTCAGGCCTGGCGTGTTCATGGAAGCCCTGGGCTCCATGCGTGTCCTCAACCCCAGGCTGGTGGCATTCGAGGATCTTGACCACCCCCACCTTGGGTGCGTGTTATCTATCCATGCAGTTTTGAAGGAAAAGTAAATTAAAGTTTTGGACAGGCTGTTCATGACCCTTGATATAAAAGCAGCACATTTTAGTGAGACATCCCTGGGAATTCGTCTTTGTGAGAGCAGTGCCCAGCAGGAAGGTCAGAATAAGAAGCTCAGGGAAGGGTAAAGATAACTGAACATGTATGCCTGCAGCGAGAGGGGCTGCTTCTTGACTGTCACTGTTTGTTTTGTAAAGCCTACAGATGAGTTCTCAGACCTCCCTCTGCGAGTGGCAGAGATCACTAAAGAGCAGCGGCTGCGGAGAGAAAATCAATACCAGGAGAACCGAGGGAGTGCTATTGTGACTAATGGTGGAGGTAAACATCTGATTGTACATGTTGAAGCTCCAAAGTGCGTATCTGCTCTAGGCAATAGGCTCTTTGAGGGAAAAGATGTCACGGAGGACTCGGTTATATTTATCATTACACTAAAAAGCTGCATTCGTAGCATGCTTTTAAGATCATGACATTTACCAGACTTAAACACATCTTAGACAACTTTACTCCAGCCTCTTTTTTGCAAAAGGCTCTATGAAACTGCCTTCAATCATGTGATTCCCTGCTATTGTAACCTACAAAATACTGGCACTCGTAGGCTGCATCCACACAAGCGTGGGCATTTGGTTCCCTCAGGGAAAACTAGCAGTGGGACACCTTGTGCCACTGCTAGTTGTCCCCAGGGAATGCCTGTGCCATGCACCCTCTGGCATGTGGCTGGTTTCCCCTGCTGGGATAGGGGAGGCTAAGGTATCCTGGGGCTGCAGCAGCAGCAATCCTGCCGTGCAGAGTCTGGCTGGCAGCTGGAGCATGGCTCCAGCCAGCCAGGCTCCAGTTTTGAGTGGCACATGCTGCCCTCGTGTGCTACTCCACTTTTTTTGCACGTGGGGTGTTTTTTTTGACCCCTGGGTCAAAAAAACCCCCTGCACTGCTCCCTTGCAGCATGGAGAACAGCTGAATGTGCAGTGTGAGGTGCCACAGACGTGTCTGCAACGCCACATACTGCACAGCCACACTCATCTGGAGGCAGCCGTGAGGCCATCAGCAGGATGGGAACATTTACTGCATACATCTCTGCCACTTGAGCAAAAGGATTTCATGGATAGCATGGGAGATTGTCACCCTCTACATGCACCAATACTTGAGGGCACTGAGACAGTTTACGAAAGGATTCCCTATTTTACTAAAAGCAGAGGGGTGCTGAGATTCAGGAATCCCAGGCTGTGAACAGGTTGTTTTAGCAAGCATAGACTTTTGTCCTTCCCCTGCAGTGTGATCCCTATCATCCCATTCCCTCCAGCCTCACCGTCTTCTCTCTTTTCTGCCCACTAGTTTCTTGTCCTAGTCCTTATCTGCTCATGAGGACTTTCATCTTAGTACCAGCTGCCTGGCCTGGTACATGCTAATTCCTGGTACCATCCCTTTCTTAGTTGATTGATCAGTCTCCTCCATTGTAGCCTATGCTGATCCCCATCCACATTCCCTTTCCTCACTGTCTGCCGGCTTCCCTGCATGCAGGATGAATAAAAATAAGTGATTTTTTTTAATTGATTTTTTATTTAAATCAGATTTTTAAAATTTTAAATCAGATTTTTTATTTTTTTAATCAAAATAGTAAATTTCTCTCTCATTTAAAAAATAACAGTTACAATTAAATCTCATCACAAGCATGCTAAACCTACACTTACAGTCTCATAACAATGAGTTAATGGCTCTGTCACACTCACAGACATTAAGTTACCTACCAATCAGACATGGTTTGGTATCGTTTGGGATTATTCACTCAAAGCTAAGAAATCGACTGGGAGTTGAAAAAGCAGGAAAACTTATTTCTGTTTCAGGCTATGAATAAAAATGACAGTAGGAGTGGGGTGGATGAGATCTAGTTGTAGAAGTTTTAAGGACAGCCTGTTTAGTGTTGTGATGACGTGTCTGTTAGAGTTGGTAACATTTGAAAATTAAAAAAAAAAGAGTTTAAGGACAGATGTAAAATGCTGTATTGACTTGTAAATTTAACATGTTCTAGTGATCAGATTTGCGCCATTGTTTAAGAAATACGTGAATAAGTATCAGTGGAAAACTTGATTTAAATCAGGGGTTTCTCTTGGTGATTTAAATCAGTGATTTAAATCGCCTTGATTTTAAATCAATCCACCCTGCCTGCGTGTGCTCCTCATCCACTCTTTTACCCTGGCTCCTCCCCAGATCTGCCTCCCCTCTCCATCACCTTCCTATCCCGTTCATTCTCAGTCTTTCTGTCCAGAGGGTCCCAGTCTCCCTGAGCTCTTTTCCACCATCCTTGGCCCCAATCTCCTTACCGAGCCAGTCTGCCTTTCTACCTCAACTCTTAGTTTCCTGTCTTCCCCCTCAAGCGGCCTCTGATCCCAGTCTCCCCTCTTCTCCCTCGGCTTTTTCTTCCAGTTGCCTCGTCTCAACCACATTTGTATTTTTCCTTAGTCTCATTCTTAGAAAAGACTAATCCATTTTTGGCTGAAATAAAAAGATGATGATAAAACAAAAACACAGCCAAAACAGTTACATCTTGGCAAAGCTGTAAGAAGGGAAGCGTTGCACAACCTTAATAACACACTGTGCTGCCAGCCCCACCTACGATAGCAACTTTAATTTGTTCTAGGGCTTTTCATACAAATGGCATGTCAAAGTCCTGACTAGTAGCGTGGAGTGTGATAAGTTTATGAAAGGAATTATGTGGTGCCATTGCAAGTCGTTTGAGTTACGTGGCCGAGAGAGAGAGGTTTTCAACTGAGATTTGGAAAAGATGGAGGAGATTCCACGAGGAAGGAAGACTCGGGAAAGGTGCTTTGAGTGGCTGGAGTGACGCAGTGCAACGAGGGTGAGAGAGAGCTGTCCTAGTCAAGCCAGGGAGAGCTAAGGGCAGGGAGGCAGACTGCAGTAATTTTGGTAGGACAGCCCTTTCAAAATGCCTGCATCTCCCCCCATTTATAGTCCTCTGCCTGTGTCATATCTTCATCTGTGTTACCATGAGCTGTCTGGTAAGGGGTGATGGAGAACAGTGCATTAGGGCTTGGGGAGTTGGTGTTAGGGAGTCTTCACAACACCCCGGATGTCTTGTCTAGCAGCTCGGTGTTCTTCACCAGGATCCTTGTTTGCTGTCTTGACACCAACCCCCCTTTTCAGAACCTTACAGAAGCAGTGGTGCATAAGGAAATGCCCCAGATAGCATCCTGGCCTTCGGGGGTTGCTGAAGAGAGAAATCAGTGAGAACAGAACTGTGCCCTGCCCTTCACGCTCCCATCTCATTTCAGTGGTTCCCTATTTTTTGCTTCCTTCCTCTTTTTTAAGTAAAACTTCTGCACTCTTTGGGTTTGACTGGCATAATTGCATACTTTCCAGGCTTAGAGCAGTCATACACAGCTAGCTATTCTCTTATGTTTTTATTCTGGTCAGAGTCTGTCTAGGTTTATGCTGGTAGGATCATAGGAAAGGAGGTCTGGAAAGGGACCTAATGAGATCTAGTACCGCACTGCTTTGGGGACAGGTTCCATCATTATAATGTTTGAAGAAGGAATTGCTAAACCCTGCTGAAGTGAGCAAAGGTCATGAAAGACTATCTATCTAACTGTAGCCTATCATAATTCATCAATTTGTTTTACCATTTTATGTATAGTTTGGTGTAAATTGATGGTACATGCTTGCTCATAAAACACGTCTGAGAGAGAGACGTAGTAATTGCAACCAAACGCACATTTTTGCTTTTGTTAATACTTGGTCAAAGTGCAAATGCTTTTCTAACAGTTGGGAAATCCTATATGGTCAAAGCTTTAAAATTGTTACCTGCCTGGTGTATAGTTCTTCTCGTTCAATTTTTTTTAATCAACTGTTAAAAGATTGTTTCAAAATCTGGTATTTACCAAATATTAGCAAACCAGGCAGAAGGCACAAAATGCCCATGTGGATTTTCCCAAAGAGAAGAAAAGTGTTGTCAGACTTTAGTTCCTGAGATTTGCTCTTATGTTGGTTTTTCTTTTTTACTCCTGCTGCTTATCTAATTATGGATGTTTCCTTTGTGTATGTGTGTCAAGTGGAACATGATCTGGATCAGATCGACTATATTGATAGCTGTGCCACCGAAGAGGAGGAGGAAGAGGTGAGGCAACCCAAGTGCATGGAGTCAGCCAGCCTCAGCTCGCAGTTCATGGCATATATTGAACAACGGCGAATCTCTAATGAGGTGGTGCTTTTGTTTAAATTAGTTTAAGTTCATTTATCCACTGAAAGCCTTTGTGATGGTGTTAATGCTTCTTGTCTACAGAGGTTTTCTTTGGTGAAGAGTGTAAGAGTCGGCTTGGAGTAACAGCACAGTGCAGCGTTTTGTGTAGGGCCACAGTTCAAGTCCCAAGATGCTCCAAGCAGCACTTGCCTCAGGCTTGCAAAATGGTTCTCCAGGCCACATTGAGCTTTGCTCAGAAGCAGGAATCCTGCGAGTTAATGCTCTCCTGTGTGGAGGAGGTGATTGAGTTTCCAAAGAGACCGCTCCCACGAAAACTGTGGAAGTTGACACTTCCCTGTTAGTAAACGCCCGTATCTAGAAAACCACTCCTGTCCACTTCATTTGGTAACGTCTGACAAATGCTGGCTTGTTTGAGTTTGAAACACAAGTAACAGGTTGATTTTTGTCAGCATATGTATTTGTTACAGGGACCTTGCTCCTCCGTTCATTTGGTGGGAAATATGTCAATTGTCAACACATTTATCATCACGAGCATCACTTTTAACTAGACAAGGTTCTTTGGGTAAATCTGATATCTTTTATTAGACCAACTGAAATAGTTGGAAAAATTCTTCTTTGCAAGTTTTTAGGTACAAGTACCCTTCTTCAGGCTGAGGAAGTCTGCAGTTCTGTGCTCTTCCTGGATGGAGTAGGATAGAAGCTAGAGGCCCATATGCGAGAGAGCCAGCCAGTGAAAATGCAAATTGAGGCAGTCAGTGGGTGAGAAACAGGAAGGGAAATGTAGACCTGGGGATAAGGTACAGCTGGTAAATAGTTAGAGAGGTTACCTGGGGTATCAGATGTTAGACGGGTTTATAATGTGCCATGAATCCAATGTCTATATTTAGTCCATGATTTTTTGGAAAACAGAGTGTCTCCTATTCCATGCTGTCCTTCCCTGATGAATTTGCAGGCGGCCACAAGATCACCTCTCAGCCTTCTCTTGCAGAGGCTGAAGAGATCCAGGTCCCTCAATCTTTCCTCGTAGGGCTTAACCTGCAGGCCCCTAACCATACAAGTGGTCCTCTGAACCCTCTCAAGATTGTCCACCTGCTAATGCATGATAAAGTGCAATTAGCTTTACTGCTCTCTTCGTCACGCTGATGACTAATGCTCATCTTGGTGTCAAAAATGACTCCAAGATCCCTTTCCTCCGCTGTGCTGCTGAGAAGGTCGTCCCCCAGCCAGGAAGCGCGCTGGTGATTCCTTCTTCCTAGGTGCAGCACTTTGCGCTTATCTTTGTTGAACTGCATCCTGTTCTGTTCTGCCCACTTTTCCAACCTGTCCAGATCCTCCTGGATTCATTCCCTGCCCACTAGTGTGTTTACTTTGCCCCACAATGTGGTATCGTTTGTGAATTTGGACAGAGTGCTTTCCACACCCTCATCCAAGTCACTGATGAAGACATTGCACAGCACCCGTCCAAGCACCGAGCTTTGCGGAACTCCACTGCCTACTTCTTTCCAGGTCGATACCGACCCGTCCACCATCACTCTGGGTGCAACCCCTAAGCCAATTTGCCACCCACCTGACTGTGTAATCATCTACGTCACAGTCACTCAGTTTACCTATGGGAATATAATGAGATACCGTATCGAAGGCCTTCTTGAAATTCAAGTAAATGACATCTACCTTGACTCCTGCATCTAAGCATTTTGTGACCTGGTCGTAAAAAGAAACAAGGTTAGTTGGGAAGGATCTGCCTGCTATGAATCCAAGCTGGTTGCCCTTCAGCATTGTTTTTCCCACTGGACTCCCGCAAATGTGATCCTTAATAATTTTTTCAAATGTGCCCCCACAAGTAATTGGGTATTTTTATCTTTGATAGGTTTTCGGTGCGTCTTCATTCTGGTACTCAGTTGTTGTTTGGTTTCTCCTACATATTTTCCCTCGGGGCATTTGGCGCACTGGATGAGATGTATAACATTTCTGGAGGTGCAGGTGTAAGATCCAGGAATGGAGATGCTTCTGATGTGGGGTGTAGTTGTAGTGGGGGTGGTGGAGATGTGTTGGCAGGTTTTGCATTTCTTGTCATGGCACAGTCTGGATCCATTCAGTGTGTTCTGGGATGTAGGAAGTTTGCTTCTGGTGATGAGGCTGGTTCAGTACTTGTTTAAAGGCTAGGATGGGTGCTTCTGAGACGATCTCTTTAAGAACTGGGTCTTCTTCTACTATGGGTTGCAGTTGTTTGAGGATTTTCCATATAGGTTCCAGGGAAGGATGATATCATAACTGGTGGTGTGCAATTCATGGGGGTTTTCCTTCTGTACTGTAGCAGTTCTTCACGTGGTATCCCGGTGTGTCTTTCAGAAGTGCGATCTCTCTCTCTCTAGTGGAATGGCCTTGTTGAGTGAAATCCCTTTTGAGATTCATGAGGTGACGATCACGGGTGTTCTCAGTGCAAATTCGGTGGTATCGGAGGGCATGGCTGTATATTACAGCTTTCTTGTTCAAGGTGATTGCTGGTTTTGTGCAGATATGTATGTTGGTCTGTGAATGTCATGTGTTTATATATGGTAGTCTATATTTTACCATTCTGGATTGTGATCATAGTGTTTAAAAAGGAAATGTTGGTTCTGGAGTATTCAAGAGATTGTCTCATGGGAGGGTGATGATTATTGAATTTCTGATTAAATCAATCATGGACTAAATATAAACATTGGATTTATGGCACATTATAACCTGCCTAACTTCTGATACCCCAGGTAACCTCTACTGTTGACCAGCCATATCTTATCCCCAGGTCTACATTCCCCTTCCACCCCACACCCATTTCTCACCAATTGACTGTCTCAATTTGCATTTTCACTGATTGGTATTCTTGCATATTGGCCTCTGGTTTCTATTCCATTCCATCCAGGAAGAGTGCAGAACAACTGCAGACTTCCTCCGCCTGAAGAAGGGTGTTTGTACCCAAAAGCTTGCAAAGAAGGATTTTTCCAACTATTTGAATTGGTCTAGTAAAAGATATCAGATTTACCCAAAGCAGCTTGTCTGCCTGTGTCCTTAGACCACCACGGCTACAACCTGTACCACTGAAACATGGCAGATCTCACTTTTAACTATGGATTTTAAATGAGCTAGGAGATCATACTTGTCCACAACAATTGCTTGCTCTGTGTTGGTATCCTCAGTAACACTCTGTAACATTACCAGGACTTCAAACTGGGAGTGCATTTGCAGAGCGGTTCTGAACAAAAATTCTGTGTTTTGAGATAAGTGTGTGACATGATATCATTCTGAGTCAATCCTGGGATCCAGCAATTGGTCAATAAAGGTGGGTTACTAGTGCATGTTAAAAATCTCGTTAGAGAATTGTTTACAAGTGACTAGAAACAAGTATAAGTATCCTTGAGATGGGACTTGTTTCCATTAAAACAAAAAAAGAACTTGGTCTCAGCGCTTATCCTTTCAGACAAACCTGAACAATGTCCTTTTTGTTTTCTGTAGTTGAGTATCCCAGTGTTTGAAAGCTGGTTTCTGATATTTGAACTGCACCGGTGCATTTAGAAATCCAAGAAATATAACTAGCTTAGTAGCAGTTCACATTACTTTGGGTGCCTGTGGTCTCCTCCACATTTCCCCAGAATGCATTAAACAGGATCTCACTTGCTTTTGCATAACTTTTACATGCATTGCTTGTAATAGAAGTTGTTACTAAGTGCTCCTTCCAGTGGTCCCATTCTAGTTCCAAATGCCTATCTCTAAAGAAGCAGAGGTGATCACTTCTAGAATGCGATAATATGACTCTCTTGTTTCATTTCAGTGCTTTATGGTAACACACCAGTTAAAATATGCTTGACCAGAATTCCCCAACAGTTTCTGTAAAATTGTTTGAATCTTGGCAGCTGCAAAACATCTTTGCTTTGCTTACAGCAGCCACTGCCGTACGCACATCATCAGAAATTGATCTCTGCTGTGAGAGTCTGCACACTAGGAAATGGAAAAGTCTCTTCATAAAACTAAAATTAAATGCAGGAAGCATCAAGCAATATGACCCTTTTGTCTGTATGCCATGCTAATCTGAATTCATGCCCCTGTATCAAAGCGTAACAAGAGACTCGGCTTAGTGGATGATGTTACATACTTCACAACCACCTTGTGTGAGAATATCCTTGGGCTTGAGGCACTAAAGCAAAACAGTATGCTCAGACTACAATAAATCCTTCCATTTACCTTTATAATGCTTTGAGGGGTACTTATGTTTCCCCAGACCTCTAGCAGTTCTGTTTTTCAAACTGCAATTCTTTGACAGATATGTTCAGTCTTTAAATTCAAGTTTCCATTAATTATGTGCAGCCTAACACAAGCAAGCCTACATAACAGCCAGCATTCTTCTTGATTTGTGTTTCATTTCTTTGCCAGGGATTTTTAAAACCAGCAATCATATGTTTGCATCTAGGCAAGCTGATGCTATACCTATGGTTAGTTTGGTGCGACAAAAGAGATTCTTGAATCTTTGACCATGTTGCTTACTTTGTCTTGCGTTTTCATTTTGCTTTAGGGCTCACCAGTAAAGCCAGTGCCCATCAGAGAATTTCAGAGAGCAGAGGACACAAGGCGATACTTGCTTCAAAATAGGTAAGAGAACCTGAGAAGAGTGTTTTTATTTCTGATTATAACTGGTTGGAAGATTTTGAGCAAAACAGAGGTTCACTGAAACATGTCAAATCCTAGATCCCCAAATATATGGCCCCAAACATCTCAAGTTTAGCAAAGTTTTAAAGCAAATCAAAAGAAGGTTTCTCACAGAACCCTGTCTGGATTCATGGCAGACTGCTGGGGATACTGATGCTTCCAAGGATGTAGCTCCAGAGAAGCAATGCTAGGCTAACTACACTGGCTCCAGGAACTCTGGGCTTCCAGTCTCCGTAGCCTACTGGGACCTGACAGCCCTCAACTATGGGGTAAAATGGTGCAAACCTTGGGTGCAGCATATTGTTTTGCCAAGTACCTTCTTTTAGTTGAGAGTGCAGCTTGAGAGTGTGCAGAGGAGAGCCACGCGCATGATCAGAGGTCAGGGAAGCAGACCCTACGATGACAGGCTGAGAGCCCTGGGACTCTTCAGCCTGGAAAAGCGCAGGCTCAGGGGTGATCTGGTGGCCACCTATAAGCTTATCAGGGGTGTTCACCAGGATCTGGGGGAACATCTGTTCGCCAGAGCGGCCCAAGGGATGACAAGATTGAACAGTCACAAACTGCCACGACTGCAGTATTCAGGCTGGACATAAGGAAGAACTTCTTTACTGTCTGAGCCCCCAAGGTTTGGAATAGACTGCCACCGGAGGTGGTTCAAACACCTACTTCGAACACCTTCAAGATGCATTTGGATGTTTATCTTGTTGGGATCCTATTATCCCTGCTGACTTCCTGCCCCTGGACTCGATGATCCTTCGGGGTCTCTTCCAGCCTGAATGTCTATGAAATCTTGTCTCCAAAGCAGAATAGTTTTGTGATTTAGGCCAAAACTAATTTTTAAAAAGTCCAAATTTCCCCTGAACCAGAAATCTGGTTTTTACAGTGAGCTCTGTTTATAATAGAGCCTTTTGGGTTGCAGGGTGCTTTATAAACATGTAAGATAAGTGCCCTATTGTTTAGAATGTAAAATCTACATGATGATAATTTGTAGCCAAAACTTGGCAACTTAAACCCTCACTGTAATATTATTAATGAATATGCCCACATAAACAATTATGTTCTTTTCAAAGTAGATCAAATTGGCAGAGAGTCTTAAAAATGATTTGCTAAAATGCAATCCATTGGGGGAAAATATAGATGAAAGCTGCATACAATTTGATCGTAAAAAGCGATTGGAAATAAATTGCACATCTTTGCACAATGCTTGTTTGTTGAGTGGATGTGGTATATCTTTCTGAACATTTTCTACTTAGCCTGAAATATGCATGGAACTACAAATAAGTCATTGTTCATGGTCAGGAATTTACAGGCCCCATTAAAATGAAATATAATGATGGAAGGTGACATAGGGCTTGCCTATATTTGTGAAGTGCATGGATTTAAACCAGTTGTGCAGTTTTAAGTTCCCCTAACCCATGCTTATATTCTTCAGGTTTGTGTTCCTAAATTGTCAAATTAACTTACATCCACAGACACAAATTTTAAGTTTTTTAAATTAATCTGTTTTAGGGATTTGAACTGGCATAGTTATGCCAATATTTTAGACAGATCTAACTAAATAGGCTTCATATTTTGTAGATGGAAAAGGGAGAGGAGCAAGAACTGGCTCCAAAAGCCCAGGTGATCATTTAGGTTAACAACACAGACTTCTTGAGAATTATGTATTTTTTTCATTGATAGCTACTTTACTGATAATAAGGTTAATATTCCCCTCCTGGAAGAAGTGTGTAATAAACTGATTTGAGAGGTTGCAAAACACAAGGAATAGAGTCAAGAAAAGCATAAGGAATCACACAGAAAGAGCTCAAGAGACAAGAGCAGGAGAAGGGGAGATACATTTATGTATAGTTCCTCATGCAGCTGCAGTTAAGACCATGTTTTGATTTGTCATTGAGCTGTTTCATTTCTCTTGAGGTTGAAATTTTCTGTGTGGGGCCTCAGCAGAAACTTTTTTCCTTGTAAAAAAAGAAAAAAAAATAGTCTTGGACTGTTGTAGGAATGTTAGCGTGAGATGCAATCTGGTTTTGGATGCTTTGCTGTCTATGCCCTAAATACATTTTTTTAAAATAGATTTTGGAAATTCTGTACATTGGAACTCTCTCTCTCGGTCATCTTACAGAATCTGAATTTAAGAGCAGTGGGTTTATTTTCTGAAAGCTCTTTTTGCATATGGACAGCAGCGTAGCCTCCATGGATTTCCTGGGATTTGACCAGTGTGGTTAGTGTGCACGTTCAGTAGCTGCCTTGCTATTGCAGATGGCAAATGCTTCAGCGTGTGCCAGCATTCCTTGCCCCGTAGTGTCCACAAGCAAACCTTGAAAGAGCAACCTGCCATGTCCTCCTCAAATGAAGTGTGTATTCTTGGTCTGAAAGAATAGCTGGGAGCTATAGCTGAAGTTGGGAATAACTAGTCTCCCTGACGCACATGAAAGCAATAAGACAACTCTAATTAATTAGACAAGAGGGTTTTTATGTACATATGCTGATTTTGGCAATCCACACGAATGATAAAGTAAATTATAGTTCCGTGGGGTTCTGATGTTTGTCAGCTTTAACACAGAGATGGCACGAGATCTTTAAGCAGACGGATTTAATCCAGCGTCTCATCCCATTCATCTCTCCTTGCAGTGGAATTACATTTTTAATGAGTTACCAGAAAAAAAAAATGTTGTTCCTTCCAAAACTAAAGAAAAATAGCTGTGTAAAAATTAATTCGTATTTTGGAGTATTTGAAGTTTATAGTAGTGGAATATTTTACTTATGCCAGCCAGCCACATAAACTGTAAATTACTCCCACAACAATTTTTTGCAATACCTTGGCAGACAGCCTTAATTTTTTTCCACAGCACACTGGAGCCATCAAAGCTCTTGAAAAGCTAGACGTAATTCAGGCTTTCTCTTAAGAGTAGCTACATTAGCTAGCTAAAGACGGTAAATACAGCTTGCACATGTGGGCAGCCTGCAGCAACTTCCTGACTCAGCAGTGCTACGTGCCATTTCAGATCTGGATGTGGAGTTTGATTTTTGATTTTTTTTGATCCAGTGTTGTTAAATCCAAACAGCACTGGGCATTATGTGCATCACCTGAGAGCTGTAAGGTAATTCAAAAGGAAGCATCTTCAGTTGTGTCCTACGCGAGTGTATTTTATGTGAAAGGAGAGCCCAACTTGTACACAGTTACATGGGCAAAATCAATAACTGGGTTTTTTTTAGGTGCACGGTTTTGTTTGCACCTGTCAAGGCACATCCCTCCATATACAACTTAAGCATTTAGCTGAAACTTAAGAGTACTTCTTTTAAAGAGAACACAGCATAGTGAAAGCACGGGTGTCTTTTGCACTTGCCTTCTCTTGTTATCGACCCTGAATACTTAGTTTGGTAATGGTTCCACTAAGTTCCCCCTCACTCCTAAACAAAACTTATTAGCTGAGATCTGATTCCAGTATTTCTGTCTCTGGTGCTGATGTAAGTGACAGCACAGCTTGATTTTTAAGAACCTAGGTGGAGTCGGTAGCACTGGTAGGTGAAAGATCTTTTTTTTTTTTGTCAGTGAACTGAGCATTAGTTGTGGACATATCTGAGAGAATAATGAAGTTTCTCAGTGACACTTTTTTTAAACAAAGGTAATCTTTCTACAGTGTAATTGCACTTGAAAGCTCATGAAAGCTGGGATGTCCAGTGTTTAAAAAGAAATGCCAGTTTTATCTACTTCTAAAAATTGTTCTCAACAGCAAGTGATATTACTGGACACACTTCGGTATTTATAACACAACAGGTGTCATTGAGCCTTATAGATTCATAGATGTTAGGGTCGGAAGGGACCTCAATAGATCATCGAGTCCGACCCCCTGCATAAGCAGGAAAGAGTGCTGGGTCTAGATGACCCCAGCTAGATACTCATCTAACCTCCTCTTGAAGACCCCCAGGGTAGGGGAGAGCACCACCTCCCTTGGGAGCCCGTTCCAGACCTTGGCCACTCGAACTGTGAAGAAGTTCTTCCTGATGTCCAGTCTAAATCTGTTCTCTGCTAGCTTGTGGCCATTGTTTCTTGTAACCCCCAGGGGCGCCTTGGTGAATAAAACCTCACCAATTCCCTTCTGTGCCCCTGTGATGAACTTATAGGCAGCCACAAGGTCGCCTCTCAACCTTCTCTTGCAGAGGCTGAAGAGGTCCAGTTTCTCTAGTCTCTCCTCGTAGGGCTTGGTCTGCAGGCCCTTGACCATACGAGTTGCCCTTCTCTGGACCCTCTCCAGGTTATCCACATCCTTCTTGAAGTATGGCGCCCAGAACTGCACGCAGTACTCCAACTGCGGTCTGACCAGCGCCCGATAGAGGGGAAGTATCACCTCCCTGGACCTATTTGTCATGCATCTGCTGATGCACGATAAAGTGCCATTGGCTTTTCTGATGGCTTCGTCACACTGCCGGCTCATGTTCATCTTGGAGTCCACTAGGACGCCACGATCCTTTCCGCTTCCGTGCCACCCAGCAGGTCATTCCCTAGGCTGTAGGTGTGCTGGACATTTTTCCTCCCTAGGTGCAGCACTTTGCATTTCTCCTTGTTGAACTGCATCCTGTTGTTTTCTGCCCACTTGTCCAACCTATCCAGGTCTGCTTGCAGCTGTTCCCTGCCCTCCGGCGTGTCCACATCTCCCCATAGCTTTGTGTCATCTGCAAACTTGGACAGAGTACATTTGACTCCCTCGTCCAAGTCACTGATGAAGACATTAAAGAGTATCGGTCCAAGGACTGAGCCCTGCGGGACCCCACTGCCCACACCCTTCCAGGTCGATACCGACCCATCCACCACGACTCTCTGGGTGCGACCCTCTAGCCAATTTGCCACCCACCGGACTGTGTAGTCATCCACGTCACAGCCTCTTAACTTGTTCACCAGTATGGGGTGGGATACCGTATCGAAGGCCTTCCTGAAGTCTAAGTATACAACATCCACCCCTCCTCCTGTGTCCAGGCGTTTCGTAACCTGGTCATAGAAGGATACTAGATTGGTCAGGCATGATCTGCCCGCCACAAACCCGTGCTGGTTTCCCCTCAGCATAATTTGCCCTGCCGGGCTCTCACAAATGTGAGCCTTGATAATTTTTTCAAAGACTTTACCAAGGATGGAGTTGAGACTGACTGGCCTATAGTTGCCCGGGTCCTCCTTCCTCCCCTTTTTGAAAATGGGGACCACGTTAGCCCTTTTCCAGTCCTCCGGGACTTGGCCCGTGCGCCACGAGCGTTCAGATATTCCCGCCAGTGGCTCTGCAATGATGTCGGCCAGTGCCTTCAGCACCCTCGGATGGAGCTCATCCGGGCCTGCCGACTTAAAGGCATCCAGTTCTTCCAAGTGACTCTGCACCATCTCAGGGTCTATGCATGGCAGTCTGGTGCCTTGCCGCTGCCTCTCTACAACCCCAGTGAGAGACTTGTCGTGCCCCTCGCTTAGGAACACTGAGGCAAAGAACTCGCTGAGGAGTTCAGCCTTGTCCCCCCTGTCTGTCACCAATTGTTTCTGCCCATTTAGCAGTGGTCCTATTCCTCCCTGGGCCTTCCTTTTACTCCCAATATATCTAAAAAACAATTTCTTGTTGTCTTTTACTTGGGTTGCCATCCTCAGCTCCATGGTAGCTTTGGCCCGCCTAACTGCCTCCCTACAAGCACGAGCAGAGGAGGTATATTCATCTTTAGTGATCTCATCCTGTTTCCACTTTTTATGTGCTCCCCTTTTGGCCCTTAGGCTGCCCTGGATTTCTCTGGTCAGCCAGGGAAGCCTCCTGGCCCCTTTCCCTTTTTTGCCTCGCTCGGGGATCGTCTTGCTTTGTGCCCGAAGGATCGTTTCCTTAAGGCACAGCCACCCTTCTTGGGCTCCCATCCCTTCAAAACTCCTACTCTGCAGTGCGTCCTTGACTAATCGCCTGAGTGCATTGAGATCAGCTTTCCTAAAGTCTAGCACTTTCACCCTACTAGTTACCTTACCCACTCGACATCTTATGGTGTATTCTATTATTAGGTGATCACTGTCTCCCAAATGGCTACCGATCTGGAGGTCCCCTATCTTGTCATCTCCCGTTGCCAATACCAGATCCAGTATGGCATTCCCCCTAGTGGGACCATGCACCTCCTGTGTCAGGTGGAGGTCCTGTACACAGGTTAGAAACCTGCGTGAGCGATGGGACCTTGCTGTCTGCGTCTCCCAGCAGATGTCCGGGTAGTTTAGGTCCCCCATGACTACCGCCTCTTTAGCTTTTATGGTCTCCGAGAGTTGCCTCAGGAGCCCCGCATCTATTTCTTTATGTTTAAATGCACTTGCTTTGGGCATCTTAATCACCTGCAGTTTACAGTTTAATCGCTGTCTTGACAAGCAGCTGTAATCTAGACAAAAATGACTTTACGTGACAACTGCTGAGCATGGTTGATCAGTCCGCCCTGGGTTTACTTGCAGGGACACTGATGAATTACGAAGACCAGAAACACTAAGTTTGTTGCAGGACAGAGAGCGACACCAAGGACTAAGGAGTTACGTGGACAGAGCAGAGAGGTAGGGAAGAGAAGCATGTAACTACTGCATCTCTTTGCTAATAGGTGTGATGATCAATTGGTTTTGTACGTGTGAAAGAACTAAAAAGTTCTTCAACTCCCTTTGATAGGACGCTTAGTGTTCAAGCATTTCTGACTATAGCTGACTATTAAGCCAGATTTCATACTCCCATCCATACATCTCCAGCTGGATAAGAGCCTAGCCTTTACACTTGAACCACAACATAGACCCATCATCAAGCGTCTGTAATACGATTGGCAATTATTAGATCATTACTTGGCACTAGAACTTAACCGCTTGTGGGTTAGTTCACAGATTGGTTGTACTATTGACAAGGGTATCTTAGTATTGTTGGCAGTTGATGTTTGAAGAATAATCCAGTTCAAGAAAGATGTACTTATTCTGTGTTATATGGCTGTCTTTTTATTTGTCAGAGCCCCAGCTGATTCATCTTACCATCTCTGTCTATCAAACACCCACAATCAGGTAATACCCTATACTCCTTCATTTTTTTTGCCTTTTTTCTTTTTTTGTGACAAATTTGGTCAAACGTTCTTAGCCAGTTGATTCACCTCAGCATGTGCTGCATCTCTGTGATCTGCCTGCGTCTCCTTCGGTAGCTATCTGCAGTCTTTCAGCCTAATGCATTCCCTTTAATACACAGTGGTTTTGTTCCAGATGTCTAACACAGATGCAGACATTCACCGAAAGCGAGACCACTTAGTGGAGCGCACTCGGCGAGAGGCCCAGCTCGCAGCACTTCAGTATGAGGAGGAGAGGATAAGAACAAAGCAGATCCAGAGGGAGGCTGTCCTTGACTTTGTCAAAGTACATAGCTTTCATGAAGTCTAACACGTATCTCTCCAAGGCCTTCAGTAACAGCGAAGTGTGGGCATTGTTGTCCAACATCTCTCACACAGCTATAGCGTGACCTACGCTTTATACAAAAATGTCTCATCTGTTTTCACAAGATGCAGTCTGTAGGACCTACAGTGCGATGCAGGGAAAAATAAAATAAAAATTGAACAAGTAGGCAGAGAGGGGTTTACACAAGGCACAGGTCTGAAGTGTCTTTTTTGCAGAATGGGCAATTGTAGTCGTTCTGTTCCTCCTTTAGAAGAGGTTGGCATAAGAAAGAATGGCTCCTTGTTAGATTATGGAACAAAGGGGATTTTGAGGAAGGTTTTGGCAGATGAGGAAGTAGTTTTCCCAATGAGGCAAATGTAGTCTGACCAATTTCCACACCTTAGATTTATCTTAGTGTTTGCATCGAGCTGAATCCCCTGCTGTTAGGATCCACACCAGCTCTGCCTGTAACAGGGAGTGAGAGATGATGCAGTTACACGTTGTGATTTAAGGGTGGCCTGCAGTGGAAAGGCAGTCGTGCTGTTTTGCTTTTCTGTGATCTGTGCAGTTGTTTTAAGGAATGGATTTTAGCTGACTGTTTTACAACACTGCTTTCCATTAACACCTCTTCGGTTCAAATTCCTGGCAGCACGTTGGAGAAAAGCTGTCTTTGTTGAAGATTCAAATCATCCTTTCAGCTGAAGGCTTTTTTTGCATTCTGGATACCAATTGTTCATTGTCAAAAAAGTTTTCATTTAGTTGCCCGGTATTTGTGAGCAGATCGTTATTTTCCGCCACAGCTTTTTTCTGTAATGGGAAGAGGGTTTTAGGCTTACTATGTTGCTTTAATCTAGACATCCATTTTTTTGTAATGGTATAAAAGTTTACCCCAGACTGACAGTATTTGCTAAATTTCAATGTAATGGAAACTTGAAATTTCCCCACTGTCTGTTTTATTTAAAATTAAGGCTTCCAGGAATTTAAAATGTTTCCAAATACCACTGTAGTTCCATGTTTATGCTTGTCTGTCACATCCTATTAACTCCAATGTTTCTCCCCACAGCAAAAGGCATCCCTGAGCCCTCAGAAGCAAAGTCCTCTTGATAGTGAGGTAAGAGCAGCATGGCATATTAAGGTGTTAGCTAATTTTGAGTGATTGTACAAAAAAAATCTGTAAGAAACATTTTGCTGGTTGATATTCTTCATCATTCAGTTACTGCATGGTTTTCTTTAAACCATTGCAATTCTGTTGGTTACTTATTATACTAGTTTTATATTTTTCCTTTTGTTTCATCTATGATCACCTCTTTATTGTGTTGCTTTTAGTGCTTTTTATCTTTATATATATAAAATGTATTTCTTGCTCCTGCTTAAGAGTCTCTTTGAACTGCTACAATTAAGCTAATTCATTTTCTAAAGGGAGCACTAAAATAAGCAGTTTTGCAGACACTTCTCTTCCAGTGCTCTCACTCCTATCGTTTCATTATTACTAGATTAGCACTTATTCCAGAAAACTATTGTGTTACCAGTAAAATATACTAGCTTTATTCTAAAGCAGTGGTGCTCAACCTTTTGGCCCCACGGGCCAGATGAGTGGTGCATGTGTGACTAGTCTGTGCGCCAAATTGAGCCCCATGTGCCAGGATCTGACCCTGGAGCCCATAATGTCTCCTCCTTTCCCCTCCCATCAGGATTGGGCCCCGAGGGCTTGGCATTTCTCCCTCCTGGCCTCCCTCTCTCACTCCAGGATTGGGTCCTGGGGCCCAGCATTGCCTCTGTCCGGCCCTGCATGCTGGGATTGGGCACCAAATGCAGCATGCAGGACCCAGGGCTCCCCATAAGCCTGAAAATACGGCAGCAGGGGAACAGTGGGTGCTAACACTCCCCCACTTCCAAATTTCTGGATCTGTAAGGAGTTCTGCAGGCTGCGTGACACGGCACTGGAGGCTGAAACTGCCCTGAGAGCCAGGGCTTGAACATCCCTGTTCTAGAGTAAGCTTCTGACCTAAATTCTAGCAAGAAGTTGTGTTCAGAGTTGGTGCGGGAAGAGAATTACAAAGCTCACACGTTGTGTTAAAGCAGTTTGATATACTGCAGACCTGTTACAATGGCAGTTGTTCAGTTTTTTTGCATCTGTACTACTGTATAGTAGCGGACGGACTCTTTCCTCTCAAAGGAGACTAATTTTCTTTGTCAGCATTAATCAAAGCAAGAGGTGCTAATGAGTGCAGTGCACAGAGCACATTGTAAAAAATACTTTCCAGTTGCATGTGTGAGAATTATCTGAATCTGACTGTTTGAAACATTTGCTCATTCACTTGCATGATGTTCTGTTTTCAATTTTGAAGTCCTTTTCTAAGGCATTCCTTCCTCCGCACAGCAAGAAGACTTAGATATGTAGTTGTCTCTTCCTTTTAAGAGACAGCCACAGAAAGCTAAATAATTCGTGTTTAAATTGGTATTAATGCATTCTAATTTACAGCTCATGACTGTATGGTAATATTTTTGGTGATTTCTAGCAGCACATTCAAGAGTGAACGGTAGATGCATATAACTACATTGCCTCTAAATGTTAACAGCACAAGGAAACTCTCCATATTCCAGAACGTCTGTGCGTGTTCACACACCGTGTCATTTTGTTTGTTTCTGACATTGCTCCATCTCTCCCACCTCCCAGTGCCCCTTCCCATCAAGAAGGTCTCAGCACACTGATGATAGTGCCTTGTTAGTGGTAAGAACCCTGCACGTATTGGCCATTTTCCATGGCAACACCTAGAACATAGAATTAGCATGAAGTTGTGACTAGCTCGGAGTAGACAGGCTTTCTAGAGTTAATCTAAATAGCATAAAACATGGCAGTCTTCTCTGAATGATTTTTTTTTTTTTTTTTTTTTAATGAACTCCAATGCTGAAACCATACCCTGAAATTTGCATGGCATTGCAGCTGCCACGCATCCACTGTTAATACACTTTTTTTTTTTCCTTCCCATGTTTCCAAAAGCTAAACTGTTTTAGTAAGAGGGAAATGAAATAATGCTAATAGTGAACACTTCCTAAAACAGTCCTTATCTTGTTAGTCCAGGTTAGGACACCATCTGTTTGGCTCATAGCACACTGCCTAACACTTCAGCATTACTGCGTTCATCTAAAGTGCGGAGGGGTAGCCTCCTCTGTTCTGTTTGCATACCAGCCATTGCTCATCTGTTAGATCCAGTGTCTCGGTGATAGTAGACTATCACGAGAGAAGAGAAAGCTGCCCTGTACAGACTCTAGAGATCACAAAATATTCTGTGGTTGCTTCTGTTTTGCTGCTTCTCGGTGATGATTTCATTGACATCTTCAGTCTGGGACATTTACAAAGTTTAAACATTTCTAGAGCTACTTCATTCATGTTTTATGCTATTTCTTTTTTCCTGGTATCTTAGAGATTTGTAGTAATGAAGGAGCGTAGTTAATTCAGTAGTTTCTGCCTTTCGATGGCAATATAAAACGCATCAGATCTGCCTGCCATTGCATGACTGCATGCCTCAGATTTGTTTTCCTGTTACATACCCTTCAATTGTCTGCCTCAGTTTTCCTATGTTCAGCAGCATTATCCACGTAGACCAGGGACACTGAGCTTTGGCCCAGAGGTCAACATTGTTAAGATCTCTCTCTAAAATTTAAATTCTTTGGGTTTGCTATTAAAGCAGATGGCTAAATGTGGCTTACGGTGCTCAGATGCCTCTTTTGACATTAAATACAGTTAAGGTGTAGGGGGGACAAAAGCTATTTAAGATACGTAATAAATTAAGGTAAGCTAAGCCTGCCTTTTCCTTTTGATTGTGATCATGCCTGCTATTATGTGTAGAAATAATAGATAATCATCACTATCATTTAGCGCAGACCATGTTTTGCTCTTATTCCTGGATAATGAAATCAGGAAAAACATAAAGTAGAAAAGTGATGATTTTAAAACCAGTATCCAGTTGTCAGCGGACTTATTTTTAAGACTTATACAAAGGAATCTTTTCTCTTTGTGAGTCAGTCGGTGAAGTGATAAATTAATATGCTGTTTCGTGTGAGATGCATGGCTGGGTTGATGTTTTTCATAATGTGTTTTCTCTGTTTTGTTGACCTCCCATCACTGCTGATTTCTTTTAATAACCTCAGTCAAGTTTACACCTTCATAATTCACCAAACAACAGCCAGGCTCTTAGGACAATATTAAAATCAAGTCTTAACATGGATATTCCTTATATTTCCCTCCTTTCTGTTTTTATTAAATTACTAAATTATAATTCCATAAGTCCCATTTCTAGTGAAGTGCTAAGCATGTTTTACAAATTTCCTAGTTTTGGGAATATATACATTGTACCTAGGAACCGGTTTCTAACTTAGGAAGACTGTTTCTGGCAGTTAAATGAACCATTGAGTCTCATACATTGGTAGTATTTATATTGATTTAAAGAAAAAATTCTTCTGAGAAGAACATTTTTCTTGGTTTTGGACAAGTTCTCAGTCAGCATCCAAAAATGTTTGGGTTCAGAGTTACAGTTTCTTTGCCTGCTTTAGTTGTTCTCCAGCAGCAATGTCACCATCCTTTTGGATTTAATATGCAACTGTATTGGTCTTTTCACTGCTGGCAGGATCTTTTCTTCTCCTGCTGGACAATGGCATTCAACGTTTAACCCCTCCTCACAGACAGAAATTGCCAGCACAAGTTCCGCGTGTCAGAGGGAAACAACTATACCTTGTTTGTGGGTTTTTTCCCCTCTGCTGAAAAACTAAGTAGTGATGGGGACCTTGCTTTTTTTGACCACAGCAATTTTGTAGTTTTAAACTTGCAGATAAGCTTTATTGAACGGCATCTACTTTTACTTCACTAGAGACTCTAACAATTGCACTTGCTTTGGGATCTGGGAGTACTGTTCTGTTTTAAAACACAATGGAGTATTATGCAAACTATAATAGAGACCTTTTTATTGGGCATTTCCCTCATTACATCAGAGCTTTGCAAACAGAGAAGTTGCTTTTCTTTTGCTCTGAACAGTGTTTTCACCTCTCCTTTATAAGGAAACAGCATAAAATGCAGCCTAGCACATGAGGAGACTGCAAAGCAAATGGGCTTTGTTTTTAATTGACTTCCTCCCTGCCCCTTGCACTTTCTCGTGCTTGCACAGATGCCTAGACCTGTCACTGAAGGAGGAATTCGGGTTTTCAGCCTTCTTTTGGTGTCTTGCTCCCTGTCGGTTTTAAGTCACTTTCAAATGTCACCCTTCAGCAGACTAGTTACTGTAAAGATCAAACTAGCTCAGTTCGTTGTGATGTGGAATAAGCAGTACATTTTCAGACGTGCAGCTACTTTCTCCTGTTTCTAAGCATCCCTTTCATAAGAGTTCATTCTCCCCAGAATATAGAGAACTGAGCATTAATTGTGCAGATTAGGGTCTATGTTTCTTCAAATGCCTGCAATGTAGGATGAGATGATTGCAAGTAGGTTTGGGTACTGCTGGACTTTTCATCCTGTTGACGAACAACAGCTAGACTGATGAGTGAACCCTTGCTGCAAAAGAGAATGCATGAGAAGAATCGTTGGTGCCTTGGAAGACGTTACCCCTGTCTCCATTGAGCAGTATAAATGCATCGTGCTTGCCTTAATCTCCGTAGTAGTCCTTAGGTTCAAACCGGGATAGTGTCAGGGCCTCATAGTGCTAACAGTGCAAGTCTAGTTGGGCTCGATCACCCCCGTCCCCTTAGTTCATTTCTGCTGTTGCCTATAAAACTTAGACCTCGGAGAAGACTATGGGGAGATTCGACGACAGTTTTCAAATATATGAAGTGTGGTTATAAAGGGGTTGGTGATATGCTGTTCTCTGGCCGCGGGGGTCAGGACAAGAACTAACAGCATTAAATTGCAACAAGGCATATGTAGTTTGGATATTAGAAGGAGTTTTTTTAACTATGAGGGTGGTTTAGCACTGGGCCAGATTAGTTAGTCTCCAAGATTATAAGGGCAGCCGGAGGAGATGGTTGAGGGAAGGATGATCCTGCCTTGAGGAGGGGATTAGACTGAAGGGCCTGTCGAGGGGCCTTCCCAGCTGGCGTGCTGTGACCACTGCTGCTTTCACTGCCCCGACCCCGCTCGCTGTTGCATGCTCTCCTGTGCTTGCTCGAGTCACCTCTCACACCTCATCGTCTCCTGTGGGGCTGGGACCATCTTTCAACTTGTTCAGCTCATTGGGACCTCAGTTCTTTGTACACGTGGGCTAGTGTGTATTTGTGCACCACAGGTATATACCTGCAAGGAGTAAAGGCAGCTGGATCTGGTGCCAGGGTAGCAGATCCTTCTGAGCGCTCTCTCAGGTGCTCGGTGCCCGTTAATAATTGGCTTCCCATCACGAGCAGGTGTTGCAGTGTAATAGCCTTGGTTGGCTAGTGCGGAGTCCTAGTTTTGGCTCTGCTCTGCACAGTTCCTGTGCCCTTCAATACATCCTAGCTTGGGAAAAGCTCCCAAGAAAGAGCTGGGCCTGGGAACCAAGGGCAGAGGAAGCAGCTGTGCATCGTAAGTGGACTTTCAGGTAGGAGCCTGGCACCAAGAGCAGCATTGCAGGTCCTTTTTCTTGGCACCTACGTCTGTCTCCTCAAGGTGGTTCTTTGCCTCACTTTTTTCCTCTCTTCCCTCCTTCTCTTTTCTGTGCCATCCCTGACAGAACGGCTTTGAGCCTCTCTTTGTGTTTGAGATTGACAGTAACACCAATACCATTAAAAGGAGGCCGGGGACGCTCAAACAGGTGAAGCGCATGCCGTGTGTGACTTCTGTGGCTCTCTTACCCTTCGCGTGTTGCTCTTCCCTCCCCCTTGCCTGCTGGTGGATGTAGCACTTGTGAATAATCCATTGGGTTAGCCCCTGTCGGAGGTGTCTTGCACTTTTGTCATGGAAACAAACTGCTGTGTAAGTAGTGTTGGCTTGCACAAATCCCTTTTCTGGGCATCGTTTAAAGGCCAGTTAATGCTTGTTATGTCAAGTGAGGCCCAAAGCCCCTTGTATCCCTGCTTCTGTACTGCCATTCTCTTGTGGGTTGACTCTTGAGGTTGTTCAGATCCCCAGGGGGCTTCTGCTTAGGCTAGCCCCCCTCTTATAGCATGTGGCCCCTGTAAAGTGACATCTCCTCCTTTCTGGCTGGACATTTGAAAAAGAGTTAGACGGTTCATTATTCTGTTAAGATTTCCACAAACCTGAAGTCTGTATAGGTCAATCTTGGGTGTGGGGGACCGTCAATGGTGGTTTGATATACTCAGGTGTTGTCCTGTTCCTTTCCTGATTCACCTAGCCCCCAGTTGTGACTGTTTTGTGCATGCTCCCTAGTAGCACAAAGGATACAATCCAGAAGGTCTGAAAGGCCAGCTCTGGATTTGAGCTTCAAGAAGGGGTAGAAGTAGACAGCACCATTGGTGAAACTGCCATGTGCTGACCCCGGGGTGTCCACACAGTGCAAGGCCTCGGTGTGTTTGAATCCTGGGCCAGAGCAGCAGTCGGTGCATCTTCATGTGGACTACCCTTTCTCACTCAGCAGGCTGTGCGCTTCTGTCCTCCACGCTCCTTTTGGTCATCCCAGAGGGCAGCCAGGCTGGCTGTGGAGTCCATGGAAAGATGCACTGTGATCTTCAAGATGTACCTATTGATTTAAAAACTTTCCCTAGTCAAAAGAGGTACTGCTGTGTAAAAGGGAAGACCTGAACCCTCTTCCAAATCTCTTAACATTGAAATAAAGTTATGCATTATAACGTTCGGGTGGTTTGCACCTCACCTCCTCTCTGATCTGTAGACTCCTATTCATCTTGCCTGTTTTTTAACTCAAAGATCATTTTGGGTTTTCATGTGAAAATGGTCAGAGGTTGGTGTGTTTCTCTTACAGGCACTACACAATTCATATATTTCTGTATCAGTAATGTATCCTGTATATCCGTGAGGTTAAGAAAACAGTTTACTGTACACACAGAGAAATTGGGATTTTAAAAACGTTCATAATGCATTCATTTAATCTGCTAATCAGAATAGAACAATTGCGAAGAGAACGTTTTGGTTTTTTTTTTCCTTTTGGCTTTGGTGAGCGTGGTGACCAGGACAGTATATGACTCAGGGAGCTTCTACCATTCAGTGTTCATGTCTGAAAGGAAACGGCCCCTCTCTTAAGTTTATCAGTGGTAATGTCTTTGTGGGTAGGCTGGGGGGGTTGTTATAGCTCTGCCCAAGAAGTGCTCTGGCATTTCTGTCTACTGAATGAATGTCTCTGCAACACTTGAGAATTTGTAAGTACCCGCCCCTCGCTAATCCCACCGGCGCACTCTGCTTTGGCACATCTCGTCAGCTGTTTGCTAACATTGGCACTGCCTCCTCTTTCTCTTTCTTTCTTTCTTTCTTTGTGTGTTCAGTCGCTGTCAGGGTTGAATCAAGAGGGCTGTGCTACCACCCTGCCACATGCCTCTGCCTTCAGACCCGTGCAGGTATCTCTAGCTGTTATCGTTCACCAGCAAAGCCAGCAGGAAGCCTCTGTTGGATCTACAAGTCTGTTTTAACATGTATTAATCTATCAGAGTCTAATCTGACATTCAGGTTGGGTATGAAACTGGTCTTCCCTTGTTTTAACTTTAAGTCTTCTTTGGGCCTCCATCATGAAAACACGCTAATAACTAGCAGCAGTCTGATCCCCGTGTGGACTAACTGGTTGTTAGATTCTTGATTCCTGTCACCTTTCCTTTACAAGGTTATTTTTCCTCCCCATAACCATCTGGTAATCTGGCTGCTGTTGACTTGTAGTTTATTGGAAAAATCTGTATTTTCTTTGCAAGTTTGCTGTTAACATTACGGGTGACGATCCTGGGCATCTTCCTCTTGTGAAAAAGGTTCTGCTGCGTTCCATAGTCAATATGTTCATCGCAAGGAATCGTTAATTCATATTAGTTCTGCCATCAGTAGAACCACAGTATCTTCCAAATTGAGGGGAAGGGAGTGAGAGATACATTTAATACCAGTTTTGCTGGTCAGTACTGGTTAATACCAGTACCAGAAGTGTGAGACGCAGTTAATACCAGTTTTGCTCAGGCAGAGACTTGGAGCAGGCTATGTATTGATGTCAAAGCTGCCATCTTGCATGTTTGCATGACATGTAATTGCCCATTCTTCAGTGTTCCCTTTAAAAGAACAGATTGTTTGGGGGGGTGTATAGACACAGCACTACAGTTGTCTCCTCCAGAAGCAATACCTCTTGCCATTTTATTCCTAGAGGGGTAGCATCAGTTCTGCAAAAGAAAGGTCCATTGTACATCTGTAGGGGGTGAAAGGGTACAATCAGATGGGTTTCCCCCCCCCTCCCCCCACACACACACTTAAATATATCTAGGTGGCTGGTATCTTCTGAAAAGCTAGTCCTGGCCCATCGAAGTAAGGGTGATTTATGCTCCCCTCTTCTTATCTGTCCACAGAGTGATGACAGATCTGCCATCTCTCCCGGTTCACCAACAACTCAGACAGGTAAGCGAGAAGCGGGGAGCAAAAGGGCTGAGAAGTAGCAATAAAGTGGATTAAATTGCTTGTTTGCATAGTTAACATGGCTGAATTTGCTCCTCCGTGTGCATGGGACTGTTCCACGCAAGAGACATAGGTGTTCAGGTCTCTTCAGGACCATGTCTATGAACTGACACTAGGAATGACGGGATATTCATGGGGAAATAGTAGGGCTTGATGGCTTCCACTCTGATGCAGCCATTGGCCTGGTGACCTGTTGAAAGCAAGGTCTGTTAGTAGCAGTGCATGGGAGAGACTGCACGCGGGTGCCACAGTGGTGCTGTTTTCTACCCTGTGCCTTGTACCATGCATGGCTCTTACGTATTTCTCACGTTACTGGGGCATGGCTGACATCTGGTTTCTCATTATTATATTGTAATTTGATTTTGTTCTTTTAATTTCTGCTTTGCCAAACCCATTTCCTATTAAATGCTAACCTTTCTCTTCCTGTGCCTCTCCACATTTGTTCAGTCCACCTTTCCCCTCAGTATCCTGGCCCTGCTGCTCCTCCTTCCTACAGAAACCCTTCCCAGCGACCTGAGAGTTTCCTTTTCCGACCAGCTGTAAGGGATGAGACAAACAAAGGTAGGTTGTGCAGCTGGAGGAATGACTGTTGCTAGATGATATTCATTTCTGGGTTTGGATAGTTTTTGCATGGTTTTCTTACTTTAGCAGTAGCTTTATTCTCCTCGAGCTAGCTTTGGAGAGCTAGCTGTGGGTGCCTCCCATTACCCATTCCTAGAATAAACCGTTAGAGTCCTTTTCATGGTTCAGTCCAGTATTTTTGCCCTGGTGAAATGTAGAACTAAGAGATGGCAGGAAGGCAGAACATGACATGCGTGTGTATGCACTTGGGGGTGGGATTTGCTCTCCTGGGCTTATCCTTTCAGCTGTAAAGAAGCCATGGAAGTGCTGTTTCAAGTCAGTTGCTAGTGGCAAAAGCAACTTCACAGGCTTCGCATTGTTCTGTAAAACAACATCAGAACTCATGCCTTCATAATAAGGCTGAAGCTGCATTTGCCATCACTTTATCCGGCTGAAATTCGTTTCATGGAGGCGTTTGTTGACCAAAAGAGAGAGAATTAATTGGGTATAGAAACACCGTAGGCCGATGGTGCTAAACCTTCCAGCCCTGCCGGCCGGATGAGTGGCATGGGTCCAGATCCCATAGGCGGGGTCACTCTGCAGGCCTGATCTGGCATGGGGTTGGTCCACAGGTGTGATCCAGTGTATCAGCCTGACCCCATGTGCTGCACTAAGCAGAGTATGAGACATGGCATGGAAATACTTAAATTATTAATCTAATGAAGAAAATGGGTACGTGGAGGGAAATGTGCTGTACCCAGGCTTGTATGCTGTGCCCATGCAACACTGCAGGATAGAGATTCCTTCCCAGCCATTTTCAGTACTTTTTTCCTGTATGCAATTTTTCTAGCTGTTATTTCATCTTCCCCTTCAGCCTTGGTCCCTGCTAATGATTCGACAGACGCTCGAGCAAGACAGAACGCCAAGCAGCGCGAGAAGGAGCTGGAGTTGATAGAGCAGCTGCGGAAGGTACATACTGATGATAACTAATACACTGACATCTTAGAAGACTGTAAGCGTGATGCTAATGTGACTCTCCTGTTTTGGATTTGTCTCATGTCACACATGCCCTCAATTTTGATCATTTTACGTTGTAAAATTTCCTCTCTGTTGGGTGCATTGTTCTCTAGCTTCCTGTGTTGTGTAATGTCATGTCCCATACAGCAGTGGGGGCCACAGATTAAGCCCTGTGTCCTCCCTGAATGCCACTCATCCTCTGCCCTCCTGCTGCTTTGTTGCCTGCCCTCTAATCTGCCACGTGTCACAGAAGCTGCTTGTGCCGCTTGTGGCAGGTCGCCTACCCAGTCAAGGTGTTGACTCCTGTATCTGGCTGGGCAGCGATACCAGCTTTCATTGCTCCCTTGCTCAAAAGAGTAACAAGCAACTTTGTGCTTTCTCCCATGCGGTCCCACATTCTTGTTGGCAAGGAGCAGTTTATATGCCTCCGCAAAGGTGGTCCATCGTGCATCTTCGCATCACTCCTGAAAAGTCAGCCCAAATTTGGCAAGAGGATGCATGTGCTGAGCTAAGGGTGCTCCCTGTCATGCTGACCAGTGTTAACTACTTGTTCCTTATGCCCCACCACCTCTCTCTATCCATCTGTTGATTCTTGTCTTGTCCACCGAAGCAGAAACCCTCGTTTTGTTCTGTATTTGTGCCAGCCCTAGTCCAGTGAAACTCTGGTCCATGACTGAGGTTTCACGGTTCTGTTTCAACTTGAATCATAAATTAAAAAGGGGCTGTTCTGCGATTCGGCTATGTTCACACGAAGACGGCTGCATTTGGGAGTGCATTAAATATTTCCTGTTTATGCTCAGGAGCATAGGGATCTCCCCTGCAGTTGCAGGTGGTCGTTAACCAAAGGAATCCCCCAAATCTTATTTCCTTGTGATACAGAGTTGTAAGCTGCCATTTGTTATTTTAGACTTTTGTCACTGAGGAAGACATTCTTGCCCGCTCCATCGGCGCTGATTCTGAGCGTGGTGACCAGAAGCAGTCCGAGCTCTGGATTCTTTTCTTTCTGCTTGTGAACTTGAAGGAACCTGTAACCCAACATGTTCTCTAAATGATGCTTTGTGCTGTTGTAGCACCTCTGTCCTCTCATCGCAGAGTGGTTTGCATAAAGCGAGCCTCAGAGTCGACTCCCACGTAGGCCAGGGTTTGAAGCGTGAAAAACAGAATCACTTTAGGTGTGCAGTAATGATTCGCTCAAGTTCCTGCAGTGAGTGAGTAGGACAGGAATCCAGGACTTGTGAGCCTAGTCTCCTTGCTGTAAACACTGCACTTTGCTGCTGCCTTTTGTTTTAACCAGTATAAACTAATGATACTTTGTAGTTCAGTGTTTCTTTACAGGAAAATAGTATCTGGCCTTTGGTGGCTGTTTCCACTCCAAGACTTGTGTGGGCAGCTCTCTTCACTTCTGTTTAGTAAAGCTGCCTTCTGAATACATTTCTGAGACTGGTTCTTCACCCTTGGATTTGTGGTTTTCATCACTTCTGAGCAATGTTCCTTTATCTCTGGTGCTGTATTAATGCCATGTGCTGTGCAGCCAAAACTCATTTGTCATTTAGGTCAGTCATTCTTGCCTTTGCTCAGCTGTGGATCCCAGTGGTGAACAGATCCTGGCTTGGTGACCCACACTGGCATTTGAGAAGCCAGCCATGACCTATCGGGAGGGGGCTATGAAATATTCTGTTGAATGAAAAAGTTTGCAAAGAGCAGCTCTTGTTATCCATTTAACTGGATTTTTAGATTGCGTTGTGGTTTTCTTTTCCTTCCTTTGCAGAATATTGAGTCACGGTTGAAAGTATCTTTGCCCAGCGATCTCGGAGCTGCTCTTACTGATGGCGTTGTTCTCTGCCACCTTGCCAATCATGTGCGGCCTCGATCTGTTCCCAGCATACATGTCCCCTCGCCTGCTGTAGTAAGTATACAAGGTTTTGAGTGTTTGTAGCTACATATGGTGGCCTGGCATTATTTTATAGGCTAGGTGGGAGTCGCGGGCAAAACGCTCTCTTCTACTGCTGAGCAGACCTGGTACAATACCAGTCTCCCTTGCCTACGCAGACTGTGTAGTGCAGCCATGGGGAGGGGAAGCGAGTGAGATTTGCATTTGTCTCTTTTATGTAAACAGTGACTTCATCTGATGCCATGTGCTAGAGCTAAATATAGGATTAGAAAGCTTTATATTATTAGAAAACAAAAGACAGGACTCAACACAAGAACCAAAATACAGGATATTTCACCAGCCAAAAGAAATACAGAGCGGCAGCTAGTAGAAATGTACAGCATTTTCCCTTATGGGTCGCAGTGTGGTTCAGAAGACAGCAGAAAAATGGAGTCATAATTCCTTTGCGGAAGATGTGAATTGATTCCTGTTCCTAGCTGGAGTTTACATTGACGGCAGCTCCTCTCCTGTGAAATCTCAGTGAAGTGCATTGTTCAAGGACCCTGAAGCGGAGCAGATCAGCTCAGCCCAGCCGTGCATTTGTGAGGAGATGCAGAGAAAGGAGCTGATCTTTGTATAATACATGCTAGGGCAGTGCATGGCAGTAGTTACACAAGGCAGCAGAAAAATGTTTCAGAAGTTACTTTGCTGTTATGGGATTGGAACATTTGGAGCTGTTTCTTTAAAAGTGTGTAAAGCAGTGCAGAAAAAGTACAATCTCTCTGACTTCCTTATTAACCAGCAACAAATGTGTGCACAGAAAACACAAGCAAACAAAAAAAAAATCTCTTGGCTAGAAAAAGACTTTGAGGAAACCAAGCAGTGACCTACCTACCACATCCACAAGATAGGAACGGTCTGTTTGCTCATGAAAAGCTCCTTGAAAATCAGTCTCACCTAGGAATCACCTGTTTTCCCTCATTGCTCCTGGCAGATTTAGCTGAACGCTACCCTCGTTAGACTCCAAGCAGAGCCATGCAAAGCCCCCCCCTTTCCATTCCCTTCCAAAAATACATGAGCAATAACTTGTATTTTGCTTTCCACAAGGCAGACAACTGGCTTGTTACAGTCATTTGCGTTGTTTGAAAATAGGATGAATAAAAAAAGGAGAACCCAGGAGTCTTGGGGGAAGTGGGGAGGACTGAAACATGCTGGTTCTGCTTTGGTTTGACTTCTTTTGTATTGGCTCAAGCTCTTAACTGGCACTTACAGCTCTGCGTACCGTATCATTGTGGTCCCTCTTCTGTGGGCTCTTTTGAACAGATGTCCCCGTGGCTTAGATAACAGCCTAACTAAATCTCCTGGTATTTAAGGCAGATTACAGGAACCCTCAGAAGCATGCTCCTACAGCAGTCGGTCAGCAAGCTCTCTGCATGCTGCAGATCTCTCCGATCTTCATCCGTGTTTTCCTACATTGTTATAATCATATAGATTATATTATTAGATCAGTAGATGATATGATTATATCATATAGATTAGATCAACTCAATCAGGGCTTTGCGACAAGCGCCGAGTAAGGGACAGACTGGAGTTGTGCAACCCCTGGAGAAGAACAGGGATCATCGTGGGGGTTAAGCCATGGCATGGCCTCTACAACCCCTTCTCCCTCCGCTGGGGGAAGGGATTGGCATCTGGCCTTAATCTGGCATGCATTACTGCCCTGTCTCTGGCTGGCCCTCCATGGCTTCACTGCTGTAGTTAGCTTGGGCCAAGGAAAGAGGGGGCATGTCTCTGCACAGGCCTGGTCTCATCTCTTCTTTTGCTGACATTTAAAGTCTAAGTAAAGGCAGTGATGCTAACCCAGGAGCCTGAAACACTCATCAGAGGCCTAAATTCCTAGTTAGCTTGCTCGTTAGCTGGTTTCATCTAGCTTTTGTTTTTGCCCATCAATTGAGATACACGTTGCATATTCACATCGTGAAATTGCTGTGTGTCAAAGGGCTTTCTGCTGCAGTCACATGTCTTTGTTCTAGTCTAAGCATGTCTTTAAGACCAGCAGATTGCATCCTTTCAAAATAGACTTTTTAATTAAAAAAAAAAAAAGGGGGGGGGAGTAGTGATCTCTGCACAAGCAAGGTGCGAGAAAACAGGCTGTCCAGTTGTCCATCTCAGTGCTTCGTGAGTGGGCTCCTTGTCTCATGCTTGCCCAAGGAAATACCAAAGTTCCCTGTAGCAGAGCTCTGTTTCGAATTACTCAAGCTCATGTCACCAGGATGTGTTTTTTGGCCTGTGGATTTATTACGAGTTGATTTAAACCAAAGAATACCGTTTGCTCTTCTTCCCTGCTTTGCAGCCCAAACTGACAATGGCAAAATGCAGACGAAACGTGGAGAATTTCCTGGAAGCTTGCAAAAAGATCGGCGTGCCTCAGGTAACTGGCCTGCTGCTCTTGTCGCGGGGCGGGGCGGGGGGGTCTGCAGTGTCTTCTCTAGCAACGTACAGCTGCTGTCTCTGCTTTACAAAGGACACACTGGATGTGTGGGATATGCATCAAGCTCACGATGGTTGTATCCAGTTGGATGGTGTCCTGTAGATTTGTGGGGTACATTGCTTTTACAGTAATGGGGGGGAATCATTCAAATTTTCCTAAGACTTTATACTTGGTGCCTTTTAAAAAAAACTGAAATACACTTTGGAGGTAGACTCGTGTGCGTTCACTCGGAGCCCAAAGTTTCTGGTGTGCCTTCAGAACAAAACCTGGCGCTCAGACCTTTCAGGAGAGCACTTGTGATTGCCTAACCAGGAATCATTTTCTCTGATGTTGACTATCTCTGCATAAATATCCTATGCATAACTCCTTCGTTATATGTCCTTGCTCTAAAACTCTGCTGCCTTCTGGAATCCCTCCTCACCTTGCCGAGGCATTGCATGTTCTCTGTCAGGACAAGAGCCCAAGAAGGAAGTACTGTAGATGATATAGCACACCATAGTCCACCTGCCTCTTTTTTTTTCCCTCCTCCTCTCCACCACTTGGCATCTGACAGCAGCTGTCTTGGGGCAAAAAAAGATATTTTAATAGCTATTTGTGGTTTCTTTCCCCCTGCACTGTATTAATTGGTTTGTTTTCTTATATTAAGAAGCAAGTATTAGAACTTCTTTTGTTGCAGTTGTGTTTTTCCTGTTTGCTTCCTGAAAGGCATATCTGAAAAGGAAAAGTGGACCTAGTGACTCACTTCCCCACTCCTTCTGAGACAGATTGTCTCTTGACAATCGCTGCTAGTGCAGTATACGCCTGGATTAAGTCATTAGTGGCTTTGCTTGCAAGCTGTTTTACAGGTGTTTGCCTTGAGCCCTCAGGAACGTAGCACAAGAACGACGTAGCTGCCTATTAACGTCTTGAGACTCGCTCCTTGGAGAGCTGGGAGCTGTGTAGAGATAGGGGCTTGGTGGGATATCAGTGGTGTGTTGTTCTGAAGTGCCGCCTTACCTGGGTGTCCAGAAGCACTTCAGGATCTCGCACCTTGTTGACCTCCAAGCGACTGTGTGTTTCGTGGAGTTTGGGAGACAGAGCAAGTGAAATATAGCCGCTGCGCTCCCCTGCTGCCTCAGGTGTGCTTTGCTAAGTCTGGGTTACATGAAATTCAGAGAAGCAAATGGGGCTGAATCACCTCGCATCTGCCTGTGCTCTCATTTCTTCTGCACTGAGCTCAGATGAGTGCTCCTGAAGGAGGAGGTCTCTGGGTTTCTATACTAATGGGCTCCCTCCCTGACCACTGGTCGTCCCATGGGACTGAGGTGAGAAGAGGGCATGTCCTCCCAAAGAAGGGCATTCTGCTGTATTGTAAGTGAAAAGATGCCTGCATGTGTGTCCTCTCACTTAATTTTGAGATGACAGAAACGTGGGACTGCCTCAGAGGGTGGGCCAGTGCAGAAATATTTGCCTTTTAAGACAGCAAGTTCGTTACTGGCCATTACGCTGTAAAGGAAGGCTCTTGCATAGAGCTGGGCTTTTGGTTCAGAGGAATTCTGTCAGATGCCATGCTGTGGTGGCTTTGGATGAAAAGAAACCGAGCTGGGCACTGTGATGTGCTATATATGCCCCTGCCCCTCCTTGTTCGCAGCAGCTGCTTCTTGAAGGTTGGTGAGAGGTCCAGAAATGCCGATAGTTTTAGACCGCAGAAGCCCTGCGATCAAGTATTGGGTATCTCTGCAGGGTATGGCATCCAGAGATCAGCAGCAGGTCTGTGCTGCCTGCCTGTGCCAAGAAGAATGACACCAATTAAGCAGGTGTTAATTGTTTAGGACTGGAAGCCTCACTAGGAGCTTGCGGCAGTTTAAAAAAGTCTTATCCAGTTTATTTCTTACTTCCAAGGTGGGATTGGTTTGCCCCAGGACTGAGGCCAAGTGCCCCCTGTTCTCTTGAAATAGATGTGATCATCACTTCTGGAAGCGAGCTGGGCTGCCAGATCCCCGGGCATAAAAACCCGTACAGAGAGGGGTTTTCTGAGCAGAATTGGTTCAGGTCCTTCCTTTATAAGTAGCCAGCTGTACCTTGCTCCTCGTGTTCGTTGGGTATATCTGAGATGTCTGATGACTGTCTGCTTTGTGGATGTTTGTACAACTAACCAACTGACCTCTTCTTTTTTTTTTTCTCTGTCTGTTTTCCCTTCCTGCTCTCACACCCCGGACAGGACAATCTTTGTTCCCCTTCTGACATTCTGCAGTTAAATCTCAGCGTTAAAAGGACAGTTGAAACGCTGCTTTCCCTGGGGACAAAGTCAGAAGAATCCGCTCTTGTCTCCCTTTCCGTCCAGCTCTGGGGCTTTGTGGCGTTTTACTGCACTCTCATGCTAACGCTCTGTATGTTCTATCGCTGGGTCTTTTTCCTCTAGCTGGAGGCCGGTGGTGCTGCTGGCGCCGCATCGCTCCAGGGCTTGGTAACGGCTTTTGTTTTCGGCAAGAACTGTGTGTATAAGTGCATTCCCTCTGCTCCCCCGATGGATGGGACATGTACAATGTATAAGCTCTCCGGCACGGCCAGGTGACCATCCCCGACACCGTTTCCAGTTTGTATTTGCTGTGTGGTAGGAACTGTCCTCCGCCGGGCAGAGCAGGGGACTGGGTCGCGACGCCTGGGTGCTAGTCACAGCCCTATCAACTAGCTGTGTGATAGCGGGGAAAAGCGCATCTCTGCTTTGTGCCTCGGTTTCCCCGTCTGCAAAATGGGAGTGCTCCCCACACCTGTCAAGTGTTTTGAGACTCCCTGATGGAAAGTGCTGTATAACACGCATTCTGTTTTCTTCAAATGTCGACGTTCCTGCCCTGATCTCGCAATCTCAGGAGATGTGGCCTGGTGCTTTTATCAGGAGTGCTCTAGGTTTTGTGTCCTCAGGATTTCCCCCCTCCCCTTCCCTAGAAGAGTGGGTTTCCCGTATTTGAGTCTCTGAGTGGGAGTCGGAAGCACCATGGAAGCGTCAGCAAACCTTGAGTTGCTCCAGCTGGCTTCTCGGCTCCATCAGGCCTGGGGGCCTGTACAGGAGATGCCCTGGGGAAAATATCAGGCTTGGCACCAGACGGGCAGTGTGTTAAATCCAGTCTGACACCCTGCCCTGCCATGCTCAAAAAAAAAAAATAAAGAAGGCTAACCAGACGTCTTCAGCAGCTGCTGGAGTCCAGACTGCCCTGTAGCACGCTCCTTCCTGCCCAGGGACTTTGCCCCGTGGCGTCCCGGGCATCAGGCTCGCCGCTCGCAGAGCTCACGTAGTCTTCCACCGGGCAGCCCCCGCTGCTTTCTGGTGCTTTTATGCATTTCTCAGGGAGCCCCTAGAGCCGAGCAGCCGCGTGCGAGAGGCCACATCTCCTCGGAGTGCGATGTCCAAACTCAGGGCCGACTCGGTCACAGGTAAGTGGCAAGTCCACGTGGCTCTTCTCAGTGTCTGTCCACAAATTCCTCTTTGTCCTGAGAGGCCTGCCCAGCCGCTCTTTCACTGGCGCTGGGATTTGAGCGGTGTTATTGCGGTAGCAGCGGGAGCCCAGTTGCTGCAGTTACCAGTGAAAGAGCTGCTCAGCAGGCAGGCCGGGTCGCTGAGCTCTCGCTAGACCAGGGTTACATAAGACCAGTGGGAGCGAGGGGGAAGCTGCTTGCCTTGTTTCCTGACAACGCTGCGGCTGACGTACAGCGTTGCTATCCGAGAGCGCTGCCCGAGGACCTGGCTCGCTGTCCTTCCTCAGAAGTCAGGGTTACAGCTGATTCAAACAAAAACAAATCCCCGTTGCAGCTATTTTTGCACTCTTTGCTGGTACGGACTAAAATTTAACTCAGTTGCCTACGCTAACTTCTCTTAATCAACACTGTGATGAAAACTGCTCGGGTTTGACACTAACGGTGCCTTCCAGCTTTAAGCCCTTCTGTCTGTCCTAACTCTCTCCGTGGTGTGGATTCGTTCCAACGCCTGTCCCCTTGCTTCTTTGTGTTCCTTCAAGACATAAAGTGAAAACTAAAAGAAGTCAGCGAGAGTCGCAGGGACGTTCCCCGTGAGCTGTTGCCTCCCGATCTCGCGGTAGCCGCTGCCAGCTTGTTAAAACAGGTCTGGCGGGGGATCCGTCTTGCTGTGAGGCATGCGGGGAGGGAGTACGTGTGTCAGTATTCATCCCCTCCGTGCGAGAGGCCTGGCCTGCGCTCGCTCCCCGTTCTGAAGCACTTGGCTCCCAAGCAGCCCGTGCAGAAGGGCAGGTTGGCCTGCGAGGACTTCATAAACGTGCATCAATTCTCGGGGTCCTCCTGGGAGGACAAATTTGGGGTGCCCCATTTTTTTAAATGAAGAGGTCTCAGGCGGGAGCGCTGGTTTGCCCGGGACAGTGGCAGGCTTGGGAGGGTCAGGGTCAGGGTCAGGCCCTGCGTTGAATAGCCCGGTTCTGAGTAGATGCCTTGGGAACTCGCTCCGCACTTTGTATTTTAACCTCCCGTTTCTTAATAAGAACACTTTTTGATGCTGCTGGTAGTAAGTAAACGCAAGGCCAGTAGTGGAGAGCTTGACTGACCCTTTGTATGCATACAGCGAGGATATTTGCTTCACCTCACACTGCCTCTGTGTCACGGTAGCCTGTCCCATAGTACAGCACTGTCGACCCTCCTCCCTATCCAAAGCAGTCCAGTCCTTCAGACGGACGAGGCCCTATTCTGGCATGCAGCAGCCTGCGTGCTCTGCTGTTCCCAGGGATTTCTGCTGTCTCAGAGTAGAGGTCAGAGCAAACGTACGGGCTGAGAGCATTTAAGGGGGGTCTGTTGTGTGCAGTGCATCTCCTGCCGCTGCAAGCGCCCATATGCTTTGCAGCCTTCCCTCCAGCGTTTCCAAGCCACACACTGATACCACTCGATTAAAGGCTCGAAAAAAGGGACTTGGCTTTTCCACATCTGGGACTTAAAAGTATCTCGCGCAGCCCTGGTCCGGTACAGAAATGTAAACGTGGTTTCTGTCGTGCTCTCGGCATTTTATCGTGCTCGCCAGGTGGATTCCACCCCAGCATCGAGGTGATGTCGCTTAAGTTCGCATGACGGAGGAGGCAGATGCCTGCTGCCCCTCCTCTCGCCGCCTCCCCCCACAAGCCTCCTGATTTGTAACCTGTTTTCCGCGAGTGCTGATTGAATAAATAAACTGATTGTCCCAGAGTTTGTGGATTTCTTACCACGGTCACGGTCTGGAGGTAAAGAGCTGTGTCCAGCCGCGGTTGTGTTTGTTCATCCGAGTCGGTAACGGTCCACATCTCGGTCTCCTCCTGCTGGTTTAATTTGCCTTTTTTTTTTTTTTCTTCCCTTTTTTGGTTGATCGTTTTCATCCCTTTTCTTTGTTTTGTCTTTGTTTGTTTCCCCATTCAGGAGCAATTATGTTTGCCTCTGCATATTTTAGAAGAGAAGGGCTTGGCCCAGGTAGCAGCGACCGTCCAGGCACTTCTGGAGCTCGCGCCCCCCAAGCAGCAGCATCACCACTTGTCTGCTGTGTAAAGACCTCCAGGACCTTTTGGTTTCCCTTGGCTAAGCGGAAGACGGTGAAGAGGGCACTGCAGATGCAGTTGTCCACGCACGCAGAGCTCTGTTCTAAGAAGGAAGTTAGTTTCCCCGATTCCTGACAGGAATGTTTTGTTTCATTTCTCCACTTTTTTTGGAGATTGCACCAGTTTCCATTTCATTTTTTACTCCCCTTCCCCTACCCCCTTTTTTTTTTTAACCCCTTATGAAGGGACGCTGGTTGTGGGGAGGGGAGGCGGGTGGGAATTCACATGTCTGGTTGTTGGGAGCTGTGTTGACGCTGACCGTGCGGGTGCTTGATGCACGGGCGGCTTGAAACACTCCCGGGCTCCTAGCACGAGCAGTTTCCAAAGTGGGGAGGGGGGTGCCGTTTCCATTGCAGTGTCCCCATGGAGCTTTGCAGCAGGGTGAGCTGCCACACACCGTTGGACGTAACGATCGCAGGTTAGAGCTGTTCCCTGCAGCTTCCCCCCAGGGCCCAAGCATAAAAAGGCAGGCGATTCCCCGGCCACCCCAGCAGAGAAGATGCTGCTGGTTCCCTCCACACAGAGCACACGCTGCAGGGGAAGATGCTACGCCCAAACTGCTCAAATACCTGCGCTAAGCACGTTAACATCCATTAAGTGGTTGTTAGTCCATCTGTGGCTGGGAACTCATCCTACACCTGTAGGGAAATGGCCCCCCTCTCGCAGGATCAGAGACTCGCTTGGTTCTGCCAGTCCGGCTCCTTGGCTCGGACCTGCTGCCCAAAACAACTGAACGTTTTCCTGCCGCAGATCGCAAACCTGTTTTCGCTGCAGGGCAGAGAGTTATTCCCAGCGACCGGCAGAAGTCCATGGGGAAATAGCCGTGCACCAGCCAGCCCCCACAAAGACCCGGGAGGAATGGCTGTGTGAGCAAAGCACCAACGTGTTGTGAAGGGGAACTTCTGTCCGTGCGTTTGCCAACACCTTCAATAAAGCTCCTGCAGGGCTAGAAACCTTGGCATAGCTGCTCACACAAAAAGCAGCGATTCCAACGTGCGAGTGAGAGACCAAATCTCAGCTTTGCTGCGTGAAAGGGGCCCTAGAGCGCAAAGCCCAGATCTCCGCACCCTGGGGTCCCCACCAGGCCAGGACCACGTCTTTGTAAAAATGCATTTCTCCCCCATGAAATCCTCTTGATGCTCCCTGGCTCACGCGAAGTGTCCCGGAAGGCCACGGTGCTGCTATCACGGCCTGCCCGGGAGGCTCCTGATGTCTGTGATGTCCCATTACGGGGTAGATTCAGTGCCCCAGCAAAGCCAAAAGGATTTGGGGTCAACGAAGGGAAGGGAGGGACAGAAACAGCACTGTTACGATTATGGGAACATTGGGCCCGGCTGGACTTTTTTGCTTTTGATTTGCAGGTCCCCTTCCCGCTCCCGCCTGGTTTGCATAATTGTCCCAAGGTCCCTTGTGGTGGCAGTTGCCTCACTGGCTTCCCAGGACAGCGTGTGGGTGTTGACGCCCCCCAATCAGAGCACAAATCTAGGGAAGTGTGAAGGATATTTAAACCTAGACTGGCACAGCTGTTGCCATCCCCTGCTTTGGATCCTGTGAGATCAGTGACTTGCAATGTAGAAAGGAGGCGAGTGACTCCATAGACAGAGCCGCCCTTTGGAAGGGCCGTAGCTTCCCTGTCGCGGCCCCTTGGTCCTGCTGAAGGCTGCAGGGGACGGGGTGGGCCTTGAAGGAGCATGTAGATAAAAATGGAGACCTTTCACTGAAGTCTGCCACTGTGTACCGAACGGAGGATACAGATTTCTGCCACTCACTGCTATCAACACAGACACATCTGCCGCACACCAGACGTGCTTTGAAAGGGTGTGTTGGGCTCGTCTGAATGTCAGTGTTAGATATTGTGTGTCACGTGCACTGTTTAAATATCACACCCTGCTTTAGGTCACTTAGATTTATCCACTGTAAGAAATCGGTTAGCTTTAAACGTGGGAACATGAAAGCATGTAGTTTGTTCCAGCGCAGCTTCTGGGACCCGCGGACAGTCGAGTGGAACGAGAGTCGGGTTGGTGGAAGTTGAACGTTTCGTTAACGTTAGCTCTTAGAAAGCGATAGGGTTGGATCCGAGTCCAGTCTTCAACACACGGCCTCTTCTCGCCGCGTATTGGAAAACCAGGCGCTGCCACAAAGGATGGGTCGATGTGGGAGCGGAGCTGTACAGCTGAGTTTTGCTTGTAGGCCTGGTCAGGCTTTAATGCCCCTACGGTTTTAAAAAACGGTTCATTTAACCGCTTGGGCCTTGCGTGGGCCCGCTGGCTCGACTCCTTGGTTGCGCTGGCAAGCACTAAACCCTGGGCAGGTGTTTAGGACAAACATCCAAGCCTGGTTTGTGTAATGCACTATACCAAAACCCACGTCCGTTCTCTTCCATGACGAAATGGGGTAGGACTCCTTGGTATGTCTACGTGCAATTTTTGTTGTATCCCGTGCAAGGGGTGGTGTAAAGCAAGCGCAGATGGAATTTTATTCTGCGTTAAAGCAAGACTCGGCGGCCTTTCCTTTCTGGGTCGTTTCTGTTGGCAAAAAAAAGAAAAAAATCCATTGAAGCATTTGGTACATTTCTGTTAGGTCCCGGGTTACCGCCGGGCACCAAACCTCGCAGCTCCGCAGTGCGAGGAGACAGAAATGAAAGTGGCACTTAGCGGTGCTTGACGGCGTTGAGGTGCCGGGCTCGAGATGAGAGCGGCTCCGATTCCTCTGTCCCGGGAGGGAGGGAAGGAGTAGCTGGGACAGCGGCTCTCCTCAGCGGCCTCTCACCCTGTTTCTGTTCCCAGCAGCGAGCGAGGCGCTGCCCAGCAGTTCACCCTTCAAGAGGTTCTTTGAAGGATTTTATTTTCAAAGCAGAGGGTTTTAAGTTGAATTTGGACATGGGGCAGGGGGAGAAGAAATAGCGTTGTACAGATGTTGTGAGGTTTTCCAAACTGATCTAATTTTGTTACTTCTGAAAACCTTGTAAACGTGTAATTAATAGAGGAAAGGGTTGGTTTTTTAAGCTCCACCCTATACTTGTATGTCTGTAAATACATTCCATAATGTCTAAAACTGTTAAGTATAAAGTCTAAATATTGTGTATGTTAAATTGCCTGCCCGCTGCCAGGAGCATGCACTCGCAGCACGTCGATAAGGAAAGCGGAAAAACCTGGGTAAATTGAAATAAAGTTTTCAAACCTCCACGAACCAAAAGATTTCCTCTTGCCTTGCGTCAAGGGTGGCTCGCTGCTGGCGGGTCAGGTGTGCGCTTGCTTTCTGCTGGCTGAGAGAGCCAGCGCGTTTTCCTGGGCCGTAAAGTAGCTCACGTGCAGCGACTCTTTCTTCGAGCATCGCAGCTCGAGGGCTGCGGGCAATGACGTGGTGTTTGCAGCCAGGAAAGGCTCGACCTCGCCAGCCTCCTTGAGCCACGTGGCTTCACTTGCCCTCCTTCCTCTCGGGCTCATTGGAGTGGCCCCCCACTTGCTCCTCACCGCTCCCCTTCCAACTGCAGTGCCTGAGCTGGAGGCTGAGGGGAGCCTCAGCATCGCGCGCCAGCACAGCTTGGCTCTGCCCAGCCTGCGTCTCAACCAGCCCTCGCGGCCTTCGCGCTCTGTTGGCCATCGTCTCTGTCTGGCTATTGCACACGGCTTCCTCTGGCACCTCGGCCTTCATCCTCTTCTCTTCCATTCGCCTCCCTAACGCACTGTTCCCGAAGGCTCGTAACCTCTCCGTTTCCCCAGCGAGGATGCAGAACGGATGCCCGGGCGTCCTCCCGCCCTCCTCCAGCCAGACCAGGACGGGGGCTGCAGCACCTCCGTTGCCACTGGGGCCAGCTGCTCTTTGTGATGCCCCATCTCACTCCTCTGCCTCTCGGGGCAGGGCTTTAAATTGTCGAAGGCCAGGTTGCCGTTGGCTCTGCACTGATGACGGCGCGCAGGGCTGGGTAGGCACTCGCAGCTGGAACTGGCACAGGGAAGGGCTGGAGGTGCACGGGTTGTAGCTCATTGCGGGGGAGGAAGAAATCTCCCTGTGAACCAGCAGCTCGGTTGTGTGGCCCCTTGCGTTCCCCAGCTTCCTCTTCTACTTCTTGACCCGAAAGCCGAGGAGAGCAACAGACTGGCCACCCCTGGGACCAGATGTCCTTCATTCTTGTTAGGGCAGGAGCAGGGGCTTCCTCCCGAGCTGGGCTTTGTAAAGCTTCTCCGACTCCTTGAAACGTGCAGGCACTTCGGGGGTCGGTATCGGTGGGTTTCTCTCCGGAGGCCCAGTCGGACTCCTGGCCCCAGAAAGGAAGGTGACAGAATAACCCCGGGACCAGCACCAGCAGCATCCACCGACAACTGCCTTCACGAGGGCACTCGCACCTGGCTGAGGAAGGGGGACCTGGATGAGAGAGGCCAGCACAGAGCATCTCTTTAGAAACCATTTTTCAGTCCTTTTAATCCCTCCACTGCTCGAAGGCACCAACCCCAGTCTGCGCCAGGCCTCAGATGGCAGCTGGTGTTGCTTTTCTGCGCTCAATTATTTTGGGGAGGTAGAAGGGCACTTTTCCCTACCTCCCTATGACGTGTCTCAAGTGATTTCGCTCCAACTGCACCAGGAACGGCTACCTGTCAGCACAGCCCGGGCAAGGAAAACCTTGGCCCTGCAAGGAAATGGCTCAGCCAGCTGCATGCGCGAGTTGCTGTTACAGCCCCGACAGCCGCGGCTGCCGTGCAGCGCCTGCTGCAGTCAGGAGCCGGGGCACAGACGTGCACTGAGCAGGGGTAATCCCTGCCCGCGCTGCAGCAGGGAGAGGGCGGGCAGCAAGTTGTCGCCTGGCTGAGGCAGGCTCCAGCCCCTTCAGGCCATAGCTTTTCCACTTGCACCTGGGAGGGTTTTGCTGGGCACAGTTACGAAGTGCTCGGACAGCGGCCTGCCAGAAGAGCCCACTCTGCCTGTTGGCGTGCGGGTCCTGGAAGCCTCTGGCTCAGGCCCTGGCGTGCAGAGATGCAAGGACTTCCCGCTCTCCCTGCCTCCCCTCCCCAGGCCCCGCTGCACTCGGGGGGGTGCAGCTGTCTGGGAAACAGCGCTGCCTGGGGCCCGTTCCCTCCCTCTCCTCCCCATGACCATGCCCTCTGTTGGGCACCACTTCTCTGGGCCGTGCCCTTCCCTGCAAGGACAGACTTTCGGTTCACCCAGGCGTGAGGGGATGCAGTTCCTGCGCTGCCTGCCCCTGCCCCAACAGCGCTGGCTGCAGCGGTGCTGACAGCTGGGCGCTGCTGCTAGTGCAGATGCGGGGGCAGCCGGGGGAACTTCCTGATGCACAAGTGCTGGGACATCCGCGCGTCTCACTGCCCGTGGGACCGCCCGGCTGGCTTTGCTTAACAACAGGCGCACTGAGCGGCACGTCCTTGCCTCAGCCCCCAGGCGCAGCTCCCACCGCCCTCGGGCACCAACCGCCTGGCAGCCAGCAACTCCTGCTCGCCCAGGGCAGCAGCCGCAGGCCCCTCTGCCAGGGACACAAGCTGCCCCCAACAGCCCGACCCAACCTGGCACTGAGCTCTGCCCATGCTTTATTTCTCCCTCCTCATGCACAGCAGCAATCTTTTCTTCCATCTCAGCCGAGGCCTCCAGGACCAGCAGCCAAAGCCGGTGCGGGGCCACGTCGCTGTCACTTCTTCACTCTGGCCTCCTTTTTCCCTTTGTCTTTGCCCTTCGCCTTCCCCTCCGGTGCCTTCTTGACGATGACCTTGTAGGGGCCCAGGCTCCGGCGCACCATCGTGCCCCTCCACCAGGCCTGCAGCTGGGAGGAGGTGGAGCTGGTTAGTCTGAGACTCGGAGGCAGAGACTTCCCTGCCCACAACCGTGGCTCTTGTAGCTTTTTGCCATCAAGATGTTCAACACTGCACATACACAGCACTCTGCGCACACGCACAGCACTGTGCACACGCATGCACAGGATGGTATGAACAGGGTAGGGGTTTTCCATGGGGGTGTGCTCAGGCTGAGCACCAGCTGGGTGCTGAGCAGGAGATGCTGTCGGAGCCCTCACCCCTCCAGCCCTGCCCCGGGGCCCGTCCCTCCCCAGCAGCTGACTGCAGAGGCACCTGCCTGGGCCTAGAAGCAGCCCCGCTGTGCTGTCCCTCAACACCTGCAGTCAGCAGCTTCCTGCCTGATGCCCATGTCCTCCTGGCAGCAAATGACTGTGCCTGGCTTGGCCGGCACCCAACCCAGCCTGGCCTTGAGAATGTCCCGCTCCCAGTGCTGGGAGCAGGGTCCCTGCTGTCACTGGGGTGAACAAGAGTGAGCACTGAGTGTGGCAGCCTTCTCCTCTGCCCTCCCATCGCCACAGGGAGCCACGAACAGCCTGGGAGGGTCTCCTGGGACACATGCAAGGCCGGGGCTGTTCGAGTGCCAAGCTGTGCTCCACGTGCCTGGTGATAGAACTGGCCAAACCTACCTTTTTATCCATCTTAAGGAAGCAAACCAGGGTTGGGCTCTAGCTTCGGTTTTCCAGGTCACCTTTAAACAGTCTTTTATTTGTAATGCAGTGCCTAGAGCCAGGCTGTCACGTACTTGTGTGCAGCAGCGCGCCTGAGTTGTGGCTGCCCACGTGCCTGTGTGCACATGCGTGCGGCTGTCTGTGCCCATGCATGTGTGCCTACGTGTGCGGCTGCTTCGCTGGCCTCGGGTGCGTGCCATTGCATGCGGAGCTGCAGCAGCTGCACGTGGGAATTAGATGTGCAATTGCACGTGCATTCATGACATGGTAATGGCAGGGCGGGGCTTTGCACGTCCAGCTGGCGTCGAGCTGGAGAGGCCCAGAATGTGACCGTCTCCCCTCCCGCAGGGCGTCCAGGAGGATGCACCCATTTTCCCCAAATAATTACCACTTAACCATGCACACGGGAGACGCAAGCTCCCTGGAGCAAAGCCTCAGCAGGGCCCAGGGAAGAGCGTGCAAGTGGGAAGGCTCCGGGTCGTTTATCAGGCCCATGGCCGGGGATGGGGGTAGTGGGAGGGCGGGGGGGCTTCACTGCCAGCAGTTTCCACAGGACCTGCTTTAAAGCACCCACTGCCCCCAGTTGCCACGTGGGCTCCTTTGGGCCTGGCCTGGGCACCAAGGCAACGAGTGCACTCCCTGGCGTGGCTCATTCACAGGGACTACGCTGAAAACCCTTGGTGGCATCGCCCAAGCTGCGCAGACAGCTTGAGGGACCAAGGGCCTGGCCTGACTCCTAGGAGCTGCAGCCCGTTCTCTTGGAGTCCTTTCTTGTCCCCTCTCGCACTAGGGCTGGTACCGAGGCGGCAGTTCTACCGGAGATGGGGGAACGGATGGAGCACAGTCCTGCGAAGCCCCTCGGAGCAGAGCCCTTTGCAGCAGTTCCTGACCGATGGGGCCTCACGGCGCAGCATGGGGAGCACCGACTTCCCCTCTTACCTTCAAGACACTCTTGAGCTCCAGGGCGTCCCTCTCCATCTTCTGCCTGGCCGCCTCCTTCTCCACCCGGTCTTCCAGGATGACTTGCTCGAACAGGCGGCACTGTGGAAGTGCACCGGATGCGTCAAGGGCTCCCCAGGGCTGGCCTGGACAGCACCGTGCCTGTCTCCCTGGGTTCTCCACGTTCAGCCTTCCCCAGATCCGTAGTGCAATGTGGCTTGTTGCCACGCTCGGCATCCTGAGGCCCTGAGAGCCACTGCTTTAACTGGAAGCCTCCCCTCGCCCGCACGGTCTCCAGCCTCTGCTCTCAGGCTGCAGTGGGGGCGTCTCGCATGGCCCCATGGAGCAGGGGTGGGCAGGAAGCCGCCTCACTGGAGACGTGACAAATGCTTGGGGGCCTGCTGGGGGGGACTATCTCTGCTGTGGGTTTCCTGGGCATGGGGTGGGAGAAGGAGGGAGGTCACAGCAGAGGGGACTTGTGTTCTCCAGCTCCCCGGTAGCACCTGGACGGCAGTGACTTAGTCATCATTACCCATCACCGGCTGCTGGTAGTTCCCAGTGCAAGCACGTGAGGATGTCGTGTGACCCCCTTCCTGCCAAGGCGTTTTGTGTCTCCCCAGGTGAGGCACAAGTGCGGGGGTTAGGTCTGTCCCTGCCCCTCACAGAGACCCTTCAGTCCCTTCAGGTACCCTGGGTCCAAAATAGCCATGGAAAACTAACAAGTGGTATTCCTTGGCCAACATCCCACAGCGACCAGGAGATTCAGCCCCGTGGCTGTCCCCTGCATTCACCTGCCTGCTCTCTCCAGCGCCTTCAGGGCACCTCGGCTCTTCCCTCGCTGGCTTGACTGGAGAGAGCGAGGCTGGGGAAGGATCCAGGGCCCAGTCTGTGGGAAGAATGGGCAGTGAAACCCTCCGAGCAGCTTCCTGACGTCTTACCTGCCGGGCGAGGTCCTGCAGCATCGCTAAATTGTTGGCCTTGGAGGTTTTCAGAGCGTTCAGCTCCTGCTGTTTGGCTTCTGTGTCCTTCTCATACTTCTCCATCCAGTACTCCAGCTTCTCTTCCAGCTTCTGTGTGGGAGACAAGCCCGCACTTAGCCTGGTGGCAGGACACACAGGAACGAGGTTGGCCCAGGCTACCAGAAGCTTAGTCATCTGCGCTGTCCCTGACGTCACTCTTTGGCTACAAACAGATGTTGCATTTTTCCCGGGATAAACCGTTTTAGTCCCACGCAGCACAGTCGTTCAGGTGTCCACTGTCCCGGGACAAGCCCTGAAAAGGTTCAGGGGATAGGAAGGGCTGACAGTTTGTCCCAGGACATCTCAGAGTGCATCTGAACAGTTATCCCAGGATTACATCATTGAATCAATGGCAGAAACGTGGCAGTGCTTTCAGCCACTCGCATCATCCTTCCCACCAGGAGGTAGCGTGTATAAGGCAATCCCGGGATGTTTCTGCTCCAGGACAAACACAGGCACAGCTTGTCCCGGGACAAATGCAGCATCTGTACCCAGCCTCAAGTTACACAAGACAGGGATGCCTCTGCGTGTCCCAAGGCTTCCAAAGACTGGGATGCCAGCACTAGCGTGGACCGGCCATCGGCCTGCTTGTCTGCAGGATGGTCTCTTCTGCAAGTCAAGCCACGGGGTGGGGGTAGAGGGAGCGCGGATATGGGCCCTGCATCCTTGGCGCTACATGATGGAAAACCACTAGACACTAGTCCAGGGGCGGGCAAAATGTAGCTTGTGGGCCAGATGCAGCCCGCCAGGCCATCCCATCTGGCCCACAGGGCCCCTAGAAACTTAGAAAATTTAATATTTACCTGCCCCTGGCTGCCTGTCATGTGGCTCTCGATGGCTTGCCAAAACTCAGTAAGCGGCCCTCTGCCCGAAATAATTGCCCGCCCCTGCACTAGTTGAATACATGGTGAACCTCAGTGCAGCAGCTCCCAAGCTCCTGGACCACGGAAAAGCTCCTGTGGACCAGCATGCGTCCTGCTCACCTGACTCGCAATTGGAAACACTGTGAAGGCTCTGGGGCTTGGTGTGATGCCTAAGCCCACTACAGACCACTTCTTGTGGCCTTGCGGACGGGCAGTCTGGCAACCACTGCCTGTGTACAGGCATCATCCCAGGCACGGGTCCCGGAAGAACGTCCACCCCGTCTTCACCCTGACAACTGTGCCCTACAGCCCGTCCTTTGCGGGGGGCAGAACTGAGGCACCAGGTCCCCAGTGACAAAGGTGACCCTCTTTAGACCTTGCAGCCAATTTCTGGACGTACCCCAAGCCCTCCAGGGATGAGATCCCAGGGGACGAGGTGTTCAAGCTAGTTCAGGACATGGATCACGTTGCAGGGCACAGACTGTTTCATAGACAGGCGCCCTCATGGGCAATCGCACAGATCGCTTCCTTCCATTCAGAGTTGCAATAAAGCTTCATGGCAATGACCACAATCGCTGGCCTGAAAAAGTAACCTGAGGGAGGTGCTAGATGCTTTAAACTCTCTGGATTCCCGACTGACCGGAGTCCCCAGAAGTTCCTTCAACGAGGAGCCTTCAGCTTCTGCCGCCTTAGGGAGGCCAAACACATCCCCACCTGCACCTGGGCAATCCTTTCCCTTGTAACATTTCTGCTGACTACATGTCAGAGAGCCATCGGGCAAAACAATTTGGTCGCTCTGAATGTGTCATTGCTGACTACTGAACCCCTTGGCCCCACTTCTCCACGAATGAAGGCAGCAGGTCTCTACGCAGACAACCCATCACATGCTCAAATGCTAGGTCCCCTGCAGACAGTGCCCCAACCTGAAGGGGCGGAGAATTGGGAGTTCATTCCTGCAGCATTGCCTTTGCTAAAATGTGCAAAGACATGAACTAAGCTGGGCCCTCGGATGGATTTGTGTCCTGACGGGACTAACAGTCCCTGCTTTACACGCTGATGTATGTCCTGCTGTGATCAGTGAATCATGGAGAAGTGGGGCTGGAAGGGACCTCTGGAGGTCACATCTAGTTCAGCCCCCCGTGTCTGTCTTTCTAAATAGGTTACATGGGAGACACTAACCTTATTAATGGGATTTGAAGGCAATGGGCTTTTAGTTGCAAGAAAGACCCTTTCAACGGTGGGAAAATTTATTCCTGACTCCACAATGACACGTGGATGCGACAGGTACGTGCAGCCCACCTGGCAGTTACTGCTAATTGCCCGTTATCCTCCCTGCGGGGTGCGGTTCTTCTTAACAGACAGACCAGGAGGAAGCAGAAATCAAGTGACGTAGATTTGTAGTTTCCTTCCTTGCCTATTCTGTGCTCAGCTTCCCCTGGCAGCCCCCGGGCCTGTGAAGCTGTCACCTGGACTTACTGCCCTGGACCTTGCTGCATCTGGACCTCGCTCTGTGGCTGTGCTGGTTGCAAGGGAAGCGCTTTACTGGAAGCGGAAGCCCAATTATCCAAACCCCGTGTGATGGGGGCAGGAGGGTCCATCCCATTCAGACAGACAAAACTCCTTCTGCCCTGAACTCTGATTTCTGCAAATTTACAACAATCCAAAATCCAGTCACCTGTGTTAGTGATCTTTTAAGGGCAAGATGTGCTCTGCTACAGTCACACACCAGTAACGTATTTGCAAAACAGCAGCAGCCTTGAAGCTGCCAGAAGGCTAGATGGGGCCGAGCTGCGTTTCTTTGGGCACTAATTGCTGCCATGGGAATCCGCTGATCTGACATGTCTAAGCTGTGGCTTTAAGGGCTAATTACAATCATTTCAATTACTCACCAGCTGCTGCTCCTTGAGGAAGTTTTCAATTTCCATGTGGGTTCTGACCTCCTCGTCGGTTTTGGTCCTCAGCATCTGTGATCAACCCAGACCGAACAGGTCGGCGGCTCTCTAGGCGCACGGGCACACGGTGCCAAGAGCCAAGCAGAGCCGACGACAAACTCCTGATTGAAGTGAACGAGAGGTCTTTCCCCAGGGGACCCGTGCGCACGACTGATGGGGATGGGTTTTGTTTCCCAGCAAGAAGCCAACGGGGCTACAGGAATGTGTGGTATCCACGTACCAAAGAGCCCGTGCTGGTGGCCTTCCCAGGGTGAGGTGGCAGTGGGTGTGGAGGGATGGCCCTGCCATGGGTATGGAGAAGTGGTGTAGGGCTTCCCTGGATCTAGAAGTGAAGGGATTCATTGTGATGAAGGGTGGGAGCAGGGGGTTGTCATGCTGTGGTGGAGGGGTGGAGCACATCACAGCAGGACCCCTCTCCTCCAAACCAGCCACAGGCTTGCACTGGTGCCCTAGGAAACAAGGTTCGGGACCCTGTGCATATAATCAGCGTGGGGAATCCTTTTCCCGAGCGGTTTCGGCAGGATCCCAGCTGGAAAAGCTGCACTCTGCTCCGGGAAGCACAGGGTCCGGTCAGAGGGAGGGGGCATTTCCACTGCACTGCAAAACGCCTCTTGGCTCTCCGGTGGCTGAACGTCGAGGTCAGGCAGGCCCCACTTGGCCGGCTCCTTCCTGACTAGCTGGAGGTGCTCTATGGACCAACCGAAGGGTTGCACTTACCTCGATCTCACTGTACAGGTCGTTCTCCACATCGCCGCATTTCTTCTGGGTCTGGAAGACCTGGAGCTCCGTGTTCTTCTTTATGTAGCGGCTCTCCATGTCTGTTTTGGCCTTCATCTCTTGAAGCTGGTCTTTGAGGTAGGCGATCATCTCAGTGCGGTTCTGAGGACAAGATCAAGAACTGTGGGGTCTAAGCCAGGTCCCAAGTTTCTGGAGCCTGCTACTGTGTGCCGACCTCACTTCTGCCATTCCACACGTGGCACAAAATACATCAAAATAAATTACTGGGTTGTGTTCAGCCTGATCTTCAAAGGGAAGCCTGATCTGTGATAAACCCTGTACCTGGCAGTGACTGGAAGGAGCTAGAGGTTGGAGAAAGAGTGGAGGCCTCTGTGGCCCCAATTCAGAAAGCTAATTGAGCACGTGCCAGACAACAAGCAGGAAGCCATCCCTTGACTTCAGTGATTTAAACTCAGTCCTGTGATGAAATAAGCGCTGGTGTTGGGATCTGTGTCTGCGCAGGCTTGGGTCCGCCCCAGCCTCTATGTCTCTTTTTGCCCATCTGCGTCAAGGGGATGAAGCCACCGTCCCACGGGACTGAGGGTTTAATGCTGTAGTTTGCAAGGAGTGTTGGGTCCCTGGGGTGACAACGTTTCTAGCTCTGTAGACACCTACAAAGCAAACATAAGACCAGGAGAAAACTGAACCTTGCTCTGCCCCCATGGGCCCCTGCGGGTTGGAAGCAGTGCTCGCTCTGAAATCTTACCGTGCTCACAGCACAGATTGTCACAAAGGTGTGTGGCCTGCATGAGTTTGGGTGCCAAGCACCAGCCACGCGGTCCGGGAGCCACCAGCCCTTCCCTGCTTGCTTTTACACACAGTGGAGAGCTGAGCTTTCCAGCAGCGAGTCCTTCCCCAGAGCACCCTGGGCCGTGTCTCTGAGCGTGCTACAAGACACATGGCCGCCCCTGGAAGGAAGCGAAGGGACTCCATCAGCCTGCTTTTGTGGAGTTTCTTTGGCTTTGTTTCTCAGCTAGGGATGAGAAATCCAGGGCGGTAACTCGGGAGAAGTCTCTGCAATGTGAAAAGCGTGAGGCTCCGTGCAAAGAACGGAAAGGCCGCGGAGCCCAGGCTGCAATTATACGAGACCAAATCGAATGCATCTGGTTTTACTCCTCAAGCCACGTGCCTTTAATTACACCATCAGGGCCTTCCTGTTTGTTCACTGTCACGTTGCAGTGGGTTTGACATGATTCAGCTTGAAGCTTGCGGCTGGCGATGAAAAGCCGGCGCGCCGGGACTGAAATGGTGTGAAGCTCACAGAAAGGCATAGATCTTGTCTCTCCAGCACCATCGCATTCCCCAGCCGTGTCAACATGGAAACATGCCACAGGAGAAAAGCCGGTTCAATAGCACTGTGTTGAAAAGCCAGCGCCGCCTGAGTCATTTGAAAGGTTTCCTTTTAAGAAGAGCTTGGAACAGTCAAAGGGAAAATCCTTCCCCTCCCCAACAACGTTATGTCCCATTGGATATATTTAGGGAGAGCAGGCTGTGTTTATAAAGGCTCGGGACAACGGAGGTGCCTGGAGGAGGATGTTTTTGTGGGTTGGAAAGTCCTGCATCCACATTTTTTCAAGCTTTCCAAGCCCAAATATCAGTTAACCACCCAAATGGTCATATGACTCCAGACAAACTGCTTTCAAATGAGTGGAGCTGTGACCTATTTATGCCCCATTAGGCTTGTTTTTTTTCCTTCTTCGGCTTCCTTTGGTATGAAATAATGGAGGGGAGGGGGAGTTAGGATGGGGAGAGACCAGGCCTATCCCGTTTAAAAAAGAGAGGCTGAGGGGGGGACATGAGAAGGGTTTGCAAAATACTAAATGGTGAAGGGAAAGTCAAGAGGCTTTTATTCTTGACCGTCCCTCACAACACAAGGAGGAGGGGTCACAGCATGAAACAAGTAGGTGGTAAGTTTACAGCTAACAAAGGCCGTTCTTTTTCGTGCCACGTGGCATTAACAGCGTGGGACTCGTTGCCACCAGATGTGGTGGGAGCTGACAGTTCAGCCAGTCACCAAGGGGTTGGACATGTGCCTGGAGGAAAGGGGCATCGGTCACTATTGAGCACGGGAGCGAGGGGCACGGCCTCTGAATCGGACCTTCAGTGCTGGAGGCTGCAAGGGAGAGAGGAACAGGGGAGAAAACCCTGCTCAGCCCCAGGTCACTCTCCCTTCCAGCCTCTGCTCCCTGCCCCCATGTGATGCAGGAGACTAGGCAAGATGCTCTGCCCCAGTCGGTGGCAGTTCTGATGCTCCCGGCAGACAGAGCCGGGAGCTGGTGGCATGGCTGCCTCACCCACGCTGCCCTCCGGTGTCGCAAGGGATTCAGGAGTGAGCGAGGGAGGTGGTGGGTGCTCTAGTGGGAAAATGCAGCTTGCAGGCAGATGGGATGGGATAGCAAAGCTGCACAGGGACCCTGAGGATGGATGTAGGGTGAGACAGTGACCTACTCGGCTTCTTCCTTAATGCTCTACTATAAACCCAGAAAATAGTCTGAAGCCAAGGGGTTCAGCTGAGATGGGCTGAGCTGCCATTTCTCCTGTATCTGTTCCTTGGACATTGTGGTGTGTTCCTGGCCCACGACCAGCCCACGGTGCTGCAAAGGATCTTGGTGTCCGGGATGCTGGTAGTGAACGGAGAGGCTCTTCCCGCCTGCGAGAGCCAGCCTCGGAGCAGTGCTTGCGAGGGGAAGCGGGTGGGAGGGTGGTTGGGTCAACACATATTTATCTTGATTTATAAGAGCTTGGGGTCCATCTGGAACTCTGTGTGCTTCATAATGAGTGGAATAAATCCCTGGGCTGTTCGTTTGGGATGACTTCAGCTCCAAAGCTGCCAGACCTAAGATGCAGGCTCATGGAGCACACGTCCAAAATGATCACTCATCGGACTGAGGACGGTGCCAAAACCTCCGACACTGCCTGACGGGACCTCCCCAGGCCACTGCAAGTCTTAGTCACCCTGCTCCTAGACGTCAGGTCGGAGGTCGGTCTCCCGCTGGTGTCCGGGGCCGTGCACTGCGTGACTTGACTCAGTAGGAGATGACCTGCAGGTCCAGGCATTTTGATTTATAGCTGGTTTAAGTGCCCACCCACCATCACTTAGAGCACAGCTGGTGGCAAACAGAAGAGTAGTAGCCAACCCTCTACGAAGCCTGCCAGCCAGCAGGACCAGTACACTCCCGCCAGCCAGTAGGACCAGTACACTCCCTACCCATTTGTACCCATAGCGTGGCAGACCCAAGCAGGTTCCAGGACGACGTGAACTGCAGATGCAGCCAGGTCAGATGGTGGCTCACGTCCCAGAGGACTGTCTTTAACCAGCTCAGACCATCCAGGTTCTGTCGCTGAGAAGGCCCCAGTGTGGCCTGGTCGGCTCTGGCAAAGACCCTTGCAGGTCTAAGGAAATGGCCAGTTCCTACAGCAAAGCCAGCAGAGCTCATGAGAGCTGGGTAATTCTCATTATCTGCCATCCCTTTTAGAAAAGGGGGATTGAATCCAAATGAATACTGCTACCATGTTAAAACTAAGCAGTTTCAATTGTAAGGAACAGTCCAACAGAGCCCTTGGGACTGTAGGGAGGGGGATTATCCCCAGCCTTCCACCTTCTGCTCTAAATGCGGGCATGTTGCTATGACTTTACCTTCTCTGCCATCAGCCCGCAGCAGTGCGTGCACCTTTAGAAAACACCACAAAACACTCCACCGCACACGTTTCTCCCCCAGGGCAAGGCTGGGTGACAGATGTGAGCCATGTTCCATAGCGCGCAATGGCAGGACCCACGTACAAGGGTTATAAGTGCCTATCTAGAATGCATCCAAATAAAACCTGCGGATGCAAGCTGTGTTAACACGTGCAACCTACCCTCTGCTAATTGTTGTATAATGTGCACCATAAAGCTTCCAGGATGCATACAGCCCCTGGGCTAATGGCATAGCTGGCACTTTATATTTCCTGATGTGTTGTGATTAAGCATAACCTGTACATTACTTTGGCATTCAATAATTAACGGGCATAATCTGGATAGACTATTGCCACTCAAACATGGCAAACTTAGCAAGCGGCTGTTTTAGTAGGCTGCTATGTGACGTTGGCAATCGTTGCAGCTAAGGTGCTGTAATTGCTAGAAATGAGCTGAAATCGCCGATAACGGTGGTGTGCAAACCGAAGGAGCACAACAGAGGTGGGTTATTGTCAACACCATAATTCGTGTCATCAACAGCTCCAAACAAATGCGTCCGAGGGTTACACCTGGAGCAATGAATGTGTTTTCCTCGCTCCATGATGATATTTGCTCACTTTTGTTTTCTCTTCCCCTTCAACACCCAAGAATGGAGCCTGCCATATGGGTTTTAGTCGTTAGACCCTCCTATTGTCACTGCTCAATGTGCTCCATAATCAACATGTTTTAAATTAGTTGGGAAGGTGCCAAATTATGCAAGTCTCTGTAAAGCTGCCTGTTGGAAATCCCCCGGCGAAATGAATAGAAATGATTCTCCCATGGGTGATATAATGGCTGAGGTTATTTCTGGCACTGGGAGGAAAGCAGGATGTGAAAGCAGTTCAGTCTTAACTTGTTAGCCAAGGCAAAATCAGTAAGAAACTTGGGAAAAGGATTTCAAGCCGGAAAAAATAGCAGAACTAGCAAAGAGCCGACATAGCGAAGGTGCTAAAGGAAGAGAAGGCAAAGCCAGAGGAGAGGCGATCGTCTCAGTAACTGCAAAAGGTTTAATAAAGCCAAGAAGGAAGGAAGTCCCAAGAGCCTGGCAGCTGCTGCTTGGAGCTATGACAAGCACACAATAGGACAGAACAGAGCAGACATGTTGGGCTTTGCAAGCACAGACTTTGGCACCGGATCCAGATAAGAGCAGCTGGTTTTCTACTTGTGCGTTTTGGAGTGGCTACCCCTTAGGCTGGGGAAGTGCCCGGAGTGGTGCCTGCCATTCCCCGCAGGACATCCAAACCTGCACTGGCTGAGACACTGTGCAAAAGGGAACAGGCAGGCTATAATCTTCCAGGAGCTGCCACATTGCCTGAGGCTGACTGAAACAACCAGCTCATGTCGACAGGTCAGAAGGCTTTAGGCTCTTCTGTTTTGTCCCTTCAGGCCCAGAAACAGGCTCCAGTCCCAATTCCAGTGGTAGCAGATAAATATAGACCAAGCCACATAACTCCCTTGTTCAGACCTGACTGTGCCCTCAAAATCCTATAGTTGCACTGCCAAGCTGAAAACACTGAAATCCTCTAGAAAATCCTCGCCCTTCATGGTCTTGCCAAGCTTTTGTGTTCCTCGGATTATCCTTTTCACCTCCTGCTCTGCTAATTATTTGCTTCTTTCAGCATTGCTGCCACCATCCTCCTCTTTGGGAATTCCTGGTTCTTTCTCTGGTGTCCTCCTTTTCTTCCCCCTACACAACCCAACTTCATCTGTCCCTGTGCCTCTGCTAGCACTTCTGTGCTGGTGATCCCAGCATGGGAAATGTACTTTCCCACTCCAGCATGTCTTTTTGCTCCCTGGAGGTTTTGCTTTTCTTCAGATTTAAATATGACTATAACCAAGCCAATCTTGCAATCATGGTGGCATTTTCAATGTCTCTTCCTTGTCCATGCTGTCACTAAGTCAGTTTTCTGCAACTTCAATGGAAAAGTAGCTCTTCCTCAACATGGCCATGCCCAACTGATTTCCCAGCTTGCCTACTACAGCATCCTTCCCTCCAGACTCAGCTACATTGTCGAGAGTACCGTGACCACTTAGCCACTCCGCTGCTTCACTCTTTTATTTGGATCTATCTGCTGTCTCCTCCTCCCCTACTGAAACAATCACCAGATTCTTGCCTTCGAGACCCACTTTGACCCTGCTTCTGCCCCATGTCAGCTTGTTTCTTATCATGTTCTCTTCACCCCATCGGTGACGTCAGCCTCATCACTGCATTTTCATCTTGCTTTCTCTTCCATGGCAGCCCCTCTGCCTGGACAGCCCTTCCTCACAGCTTCACTATCTCCACTGAACTCCTTGGAAACCCACCCAGTTCTTCAAACACTGCTCCCTGTCAGTCCCATCCCTATCACCAGCCCCTCCAAGTCCCCCCATGCATTCTCATCTGATCTTTGTCTTTGTACTGCACGCTCCAGAGCTTCTAGCCATACAGCCCTGGTCAGTGCTTGCAAACTAATCAGCAACTGTTCAATACCCAGCACAGCAATGCTGTATCTGCCCTCACTCTTCTGTTTCTACTTGTACCAGAAGTGAATTCCTGGCCTTGTAACATGTGCACTTGCATCCTGCTGCCAGGGATGGGAGATCTGAATCTGGGCACGCTCGTTAACACGCTTCCTCTCTGGCATTTGGCCTGTCTCAAGTGCTCTCACCTGAAGCTCTAACTCCATTTCTTTCTTGACTTCTTGCAGCTGCTTCTGGAGGGATTTCATCTCCTTCCTTCCTTTCTCCTCCCTAAAGGAAAAAGGAAAGGAGGAAAAAAACAATCTCTTAGATGCAGCCAGAGAGATAAGGGTTAACTATTTATCTAGAAAGGGAATTTTCTGCTGTCTTCTGCACTATTGAACACCTTACAGGACACTGCTCTGATTAGGCTGCCGGCTCAGAGACCAGTACAGTCGATGCCGTAGGCAGGCAGCTCTGCTCGCCTCTCTGGTACCCTGGCTCACTGGGAACAAGCATTTATTTTATCCATTTTAAGCTTCAGGGGGGCTACACATCTGACAGGCAGGAGCTGGAATACCACTGCAGCACAGACGACTTGGTCAATAAATCCATAGTGAAGCAATATGACGTTCTTGTTCTAATTCTGATTGGGAGAATTAAGCAAAAACCCACCGTCTCGTCAGGACCCATGTGGACTTGAGAGAGAAACAGTTTATATGCTTGAAAGGGTGGAAGCACTTTATTGTTTTCAGCCCAGATGCCTGGCCTTAATTGGCAAATTACACAGAGTTTAGGTTTTATGTGAAGGTCTGTGTTTAAGGGTGAGCTTTAAAATCATCTACATATTAAAAAAAAGCAAATACAAAAAACAGGTCTGTTTAAATTTTCAAATTGGTAAGGGGTACGTACAAAAACCACAAGTTACAAAAATGTTTACCCTTGAAAACAAAGTTCTTGAAGCTTTTCATCTATCCCTGAATTGTTATGGACTGGGATTTTGAATAGACTTCCTCAAGCTTTCTACTCTACCTTTAGAAACCAGAGAACAATAGAAGAATAGGACGTCTGCCACGGCCAATGGTTTTTGAGCTCACATTTCCCTTGCCTGTTTCATTCCTGATTTTTTTTCCCAAAGGATTTATGCTTATAATCTATTATCGATACAGTGCCATGATGGTGTATGGCACTTGATAAATTAATTAGCATGACAAGATCTTGCCCTAGGAGCTTATGGTCTCATACAGGCTGTCAGCATCTGGGTGAATGTGATAAATTAGGAGGTCCTAATAATGAATTCCATTCTTACTGCAGGCTGAAGCTGCTTTTAGACTCGTGGGTTGATTGTTAAAACCAGACGAGTTTTATTGAAAGTCACAGAAGCGTCGCTCCAAAGCATGCGTATGCGGTGAAGTCACCTATAGCAGTGATTATTAGACACAAGTGATGGGGTGGACTATAAAGTGAGGTGCCCTTTTCAAATTCCGTAATTTGTCCATTCATTTTCAGTGCGACACACTAGCTGGTTACGCCACAGGCAAGTCCCACTATTCATTTCTCCCTCTGTCCCCTGCACTGGTAAGTAGACGAGATCTCTCCATTTCTGAAACATGGAACAGCTGTTTCGGGCAGCAGGCAAAATTATACATTTCCCCTCTAAATCCTGCCTACCCCAGGGATCAGCCCAGCTTACAGCTATACAGCAAGTCCCTAGGATGGAGAAGTAAAGCTGTGATATGCCGTTGAAGCACTCAGCTTTGCTTGAAATCAAGGTAAGCTTCACCCATGCAAAATGTAGGTTGGGCTGTCTATGCCAGTGATCTCCAACCTTGTTAAGTAGATCACCTTTAGCTTTTAAAAGCAACCAAGATCTACTGTGCATCACTGCCACCACCCCCCGACCCCCCTGGCCCAGCAGGTAAGTCTGTGGGGAGGGAAAGGGAGGGCAGACTGAGGCAGAGAGAGATAAAATTATTTGGGGGCGCACCTCCCCATCAGGTAAGTCCCATCTGGCCGGGGCCCCACTCAGCTTACCCCTGCTCCTGCCTCTGCAGCACTGTCCCTCACTGCAGGGGCCTCAATCTAGCCCCCGCCCCGTCCCTCCCCAGTGGACTGACCTGCTGGGCTGGGGTCCATGTGTGCATGCACGCGGGCACTCAGCCCCCCACCCCAGGCTTGGATCAACTCCAAGACACTCTGAGATCTACCGCAAGAGGCTCCGAGATCTACTGGTGGATCGAGATCTACTGCTTGGTGACCACTGGTCTATGCTCTGGGAGGTGCTAGCTTGGAGGCAGCTTGGTAGCACTTGGAGGAAAGGGGCTGTGGAATGGCAGAAGATTCCCCTTGGTGGGAACTTCCCCCTTCTGTGATGGCTGCCACACCCAGCCCTCCCACACCAGTAGTGTAACTATGGGCAGGCAATGGGGGTGCCTGCCCCAGGGGCCTATTGTGATGGGGTCTATGGAAGGAGTCACTGCTATTTGCCTAGGGCACAGGAACTGCTTGTCATGTCTCTATCTAGTACTGAAGCTGGAGCCCCAGAGTCAGAGCTCTGCACCTGGAGCTGCAGCAAACTCGTTCTGTGCAGGCTGGATGCAGAAGAGCGCTTGTAACATGGGAAGGGAAGGAGTGGACGTGGCAGGGGCGAGGGCTGGAAGGACCAGAAGAAGCACTACCCCTCATCTTCCACTGCTGCAAGGTTGTCTATAGACCTGGGGCTTGCAGGAGAAGAAAGAACAGGTTCTTTGCTGCTCTAACTTCCCCAGGAGCCAGAGAGTCCCAAAATTGGGAAGTCATAAGTGGGCCACTGCAGCCAGCACACTCCAGTGTGTCTGGACAAACCAAAGGCCTGGAGGGGTTAGACTAGCCCAGCTGACTTCCCGAGGCTCAAACCTGGACAAATTCCCACTGCAGACAAATGGCAGGCCCAGCAATGCACTCCCCTGAAATGTTTCTGTGATGAATGATAGTAATGCACCTAGAGAGACTCACATGGGGAAGCCATGCTCTTCTCTACTATCAGGCCATGCCCAGAGGGGCAGAAGTCCCTTCCCCCCAGGGAACGGCGCTGTGAAGGTGCTTTCCGGAGCCCTAACCTGATGATGAGGTTGTGTAAGTTATTCTTCTTCTCCTTCTCTCTCTCCACAGCTTGTAGCAGGCTCTGAAACGTTCCTGAGGTCTCTATCTCCAGCAAGGTCTCCGCAATCACCCGGCTGGCATACTGCCTGCCGACGAGAACAAGGAGAAAGACCTTATTTTCTGCCATTTTGCTGTCTGGCTCAGCTATATAGGCCCCACTCCTCTTTGTTGCTAAAAAGCTGTGGTGATGCCATGCCCTGCTTCTGTTTTATTCAGATCCTTTTACCAAGCCAAATCCAAGGTTATGGCTACCATGTAATTCCCATTCACACACCTGGCGTATTTCATATTATGGTGCCCTAAAAGATTAAATGTAGTCGAGCTGTTATCGGTTCGTACTGATACTGCAGTTGCTGCAAAAGTTTCGGGCCATCAGGGAAATCTACTGTGTTAGGTCCTGTACTGACTTTTACCAAGCTACGATCCTGGCCTGGAAAGCTTACCATTGACCAGCATGTGGAATTTCACGTGCTTACATTTCAATGGCTATCTTCCAGTCACATGGGATTTTCTTTTTCTTTTTGTATTGAATTGTCTTGAGCTCCTTTGTTTGCCTTCATTGCTTAATAATATAGGCCAAGGTTTCAAAAATATGAGCTTAATAGTCAATTTCTCCTTTGTTTTAATGGGTGCTGCTAAGTGATCAGACCTTTTGTCAACTCACTGTTTTTAACAGAGGCTAAATATGAGCTAGTGTGTTTCCCTGCTAACTTTATGGCCATGCTGTTCGCTGTGTTCTGTAAAGCAGGGTGGCGTGCACTGCAGTAGACATGCTGGAGACGTGTCATATGTGACACTGGCTGATCTAAAGAGACAACGCTCAGTCTCTGAAATGGCTGTCACCGTATAGCTGTGCTAGAGGAACCACTTGGGCTCAAGCACCAGAAGCCCAGAACTGGCTGGTTCCTGCAGTGAATCACTGAAAGACCGCCAGTGCGAATTCCAGCTAAGTCGGCAGTGACCAGAAGTCACAACCATGGGCCTCACAGTTTGTTTGCTACTGAACAGCCATGCTACTTCCCCAGCCCCTTTTTCCAGTAAATGGCTTTTCTGCTGTCAGTCAAAGCAGCTGCCAAGACTGAGGTCAGGACTGGGCCTACTGGCATCTTGAGCTAGTGTGGGTAAGGTACACCAGCTCCTGTAACCAACTGCCCACGAGAGAGCCATGTGGTTGGCTGGTCCTGTCACCTCTGACCAGGTCCCCATGTACAGCTGGGTCAAACCAGGACAGCGATTGGCATGAGTCCAGAATAAGGCTTGCACTTGAGCCTCCATGGCTACAGCAAGACATCTTAACTGTCACGGTGCTCCCCAGGGCTGAATGGGTCTTGGAAACTAAGGGTACCTGTACATGAGCACGAAGGCTGCTCTGACGCACTGTAATTACACCGTGTCAGAGCAGACTCGATTAATTGAGACTGCTGGAGCATGGTAATTACCGCATTCCAGCAGCCTCCTTCATGTCTTCTAAGAGAGTCCCTGCACTTAAAAATGGTGGCGGGGGTGCTTGAACGAGCTTTAGTTCAAGCACCTCATCGCCATTTTTAAGCGGAGGGACACTGATACATGAGACATTGTGGTGCTTTAATTAGAACAGCTCTTCACTCACATATCCTCCAGGATTTTTCGGATGTTGTCTGAGGACAGAACACTCTGCTTTGCAGCGCTGTTAAAATAAAAGTTGGTCTGTTGGAGGTCTCCACGTGTCTCTTGCAGTTGCTTCCTCAGCTGATTGATCTTGGCTTTCTCAGAGGGAATTCCTGTGCCCTTCTCTGGCATGGCCGACACAAGTTCTTCATACTTCATCCCCAGCTCCTTCTGGGTCTTGACGATTTTACTAACTTCCTGGCTATCCATCTAGAAAAGAAACAAGAGAGATGTTAGGTGCACTGTGGATGGGAAACTCAGCAACATTAAGGAACAGGAGAGAGCGAAGCTGAGTTGATGATAAGCTTGGGAAGAACTGGGCCAACAGCAATCAAGTGGTGAACTAAATTCCACACCAAGGAGGCAGGTGGTTGATATTGAAGCTCTGCAGTCTGTAGCCGGTATGGGCCCTCATTCAATTCCCCTGGTTTAACTTTAAGCCTGGGGTGAAGCCCCATCGGGGTCTATGAGATTATTCACGATGGATAAAGCAAGGCATGTGCTAAAGGCCTTTCAGGATTGGGACCAAGATGAAGCTGGCAGGGCAAGAAGGGTCTCCCTCTCTGCCGTTTCTCACTGGGTTGCCAGCAGCTGCACCTACAGCTTCCCCGACTTAAGCATTTCTATAGCAACCATGCTGTGATGTGCTTGCTGCCTTCTCGACTGGAGAAGTAGAGATGGATATTGGTTATTTGTTCAGCTGTTGTGTAGGGGGAGGGGATGGAGGAACCACAACAGGAACCCAAAGGGGAAACTCCAAATACCAGCAGCTACTGCGATAACAACCTAAACAGGCATATTTTTTGTCCACTTATGTTCTGAGGAACCAAAGGGAGGGTCGGGGAGAGAGCAGTTCCTGCACCAACAAAAGCAATGGTGATCCCATTAAGCTATGACACTTCTAACCAGCTGAAGATCTCCAGGCACATTTTGCTCTGTTGCGTGTCTGCATGCGTTCGCCTGTGTGCACAGGTGTATCACTTGTGTGCATTAAATGAGTGCAGGGAGGTGAAAATATAAAAAATAAGAAAGAACAAAATGAAAAGAGCTGCTACTCCTTCTCTTAACGGACCGTGTTTCAGAAGGAATGAGCTTGGCAAAGGAACTCATGGACTTCCTGGTGGGGCTTTGATGGACAATTCAAGCTGTAACTCAGTGCTGCCTACCCTTCCAGCTCTGTGGGCCGGTTGAGTGTTGCGGGGTTGTTCTGTGGTCCAGATCCTGCGCAGAGCTGCCACCTGGGGTCAGTCCGAGGGTGTGATCCAGAACACCAAAACAACTCCATGTGCCCAGATCCAGCCTGACCCTGAGTATTGGGCAAGTTATCCAGCTCACATAGCTTCCCACAGTCCAGAAATCTGGCAGCAAGCAGTGGCAATGAATGTTGCTACTGCTCCCCGACTGCCAAATTTCCAGACCCAGGGGGAGCCCTGTAGACTGGATGCTAAGCAGCCCTGCTGGAAATAATTAGGTGGGATATAAACCTCCAGAATTACCAAATAACACCCAAGGAGTGGAGTATTTGCAAGCTGTGCTGCTGCCCTTTGCTTAGCTTCTTGGCAGCTGCCCAGTGTACAAGGCACCTGCACTAAAAATTCAGCTACTGGAAATTCTCCATTCTTCTGAAGGCCACAATTATCCTGATGAGGAAAGCTAATGGATTATCAGACAGTGCTGCGGTTACTGAAACTGCCGCTGGTATGCTTGATTTATATGGCTCCAGTAGTGTTCTGGGTATTTTGCAGACAACTATGAAGATAAGGTCCCTTGCAATTTAACTGATGACATGCAAATGTAAAATCAGGGGTGGAAAGCAGCAGCTAAACGAGACAGCACTGACTGTCACATGTAGCTTGTGGGTTCCTCTTTTTTTGGTGTATTTGACTTTTTTTCCTATGTTGTGTTTTGGTGCCTCTGGGAAGAAGTGTGTTTCCAGGAGGGGCTTAAAGGAATAATTTCCACTGCCATTATCAAGCTGAGTCTGGGTCAGAGGCAGAAGCCAACCCATAATCCTTACAAAAGTGCTGGTACATTTTGCTTCTAATACATCAGAAATTTTCCATGCAAAATTCCATGACAATCCCTGTCTACAAGCTCCCAGCCAGACTGGTATGGACTGTGGGGTGGGGGGTTGCCTTCATTTGTAGCAGGGGATGTGGCCCTCTACCTGGGACCTCTTGAGCATATTTTTAACCACCTTTGCAGCAGCCAGACATTGGCTGCTGTGGTTTCCCTGTTTTACCTGTTGCAGGTTCGGGTGTGATGTCTTGTGTTGCATCAGGGTTGACTGTGTAGTTTTGCTAGGCAGGGATGATCCTACCTCCAGCAGGGGGTTGGACTAGATCGGTGGTTTTCAACCTGTGTCACGGACCCCATGACATCCATAGATCATGTCTAAGGTGACGATGATCAATCCAAAGTATGTGAGTACCCACACTGACAATTCAGAGGGGTCCACACCTCCATCTGAAATTTCCAAAGGGGTCTGCACCTTTATTTAAAAATTGTTCAGGGTCCACAAATGAAAAAAAGGTTGAAAACCACTGGTCTAGATGACCTCTCAAGGTCCCTTCCAGCCCTACTTTATGAAATTCTAAAAATGTTTGACTTGTTTGCTGGTTACTTTTCAGGAAAGCAGTGCCCTCTACTGCACGGCTCAAGCCTTATTCAGGCTTTGAATTCAGCTTGGGTATAATATTGAGGGTTGTCTTCTTGGCAACTTTGTAGGGGATTTTTGAAAATACAGGGTGGCAGAGAAAGAACTGGTGGAACACATGAATTTCATTTTATTTTAGCCTTCCTCTGGCATTCTCTGTTCAGCATTGGATCAGATAAGCCTGCTGCCAGTAATATATTCCCACCTCACCCATAGTGGTTCTGATTTTTCCAGCTCACTTGGCGCACAGAGAAAAAGTTTCAGAGTTGAGATCTTGTTGCGTGTTACACTTAGGACATGTTAACTGCACTTAAAACGTGAGCGTCTGTGCATCCAAGCAGTAAGACGCATGCTAAGTGCCATCGTAATGTAGGAATCGGGACTCGTGGTAAAGGTGATATCTTTTATTAGACCAACTAGTTTTGTGCAAAAAAGTGTCTTTTAATTGCAAAAATCTAGTTGGTTAAATAAAGGCTATCATCTCTACTACGAGTCCTGATTCCTTTCTAGACCAATATGGCTACAACCTGGATACCTGACGTCATAATGTAGCAAATTTGCACCTTTTCATGGGAAGACAATCTCCAGATTGTATTAAGTAACGTGTACAGCTATCGTTGGACTGCTCCAACGAGATGATGCGAGCCGTATGCAGTCCTGACCCAGCCATGACATGTGTCAGGGACCCCTCTGCTGTACCAAGCCTCTGCTGCCAGTTCCAGCCCCAGCACTGCACTGGAGCCTGTTGAAGACTGGTGCAGTGCTGAGCTAGGACTGACAATTAGTGAGCTGTTCATGAGAGACTGTGTTAGGGATTGTAGTGACCATGGCCACGCAACTGCTCAAAACACCAACTTTTAATACAGTGTAGCGATGCTTACTGTGCTCTAAATAAAATGTGCGAAGTGTCCCGTGCAGCACGACCTGTGTTAAGCCTGGAAATTGGCTGCTGCCTTGCTTAAGAGATAAGATTCTTGATTCTCGTTGGAAACATTAAGAATATATGATGGTAGAAAGAAAACCCTTCTGCCTCTCAAGACTATCCCTCTATCCCTTAGCCTTGCTCTCCACTCCTCTAGCAGCTCCAACCACCAGCATCTCCATCAGCATGTCCACACCTTCAGGGAACGCCCAGTGTATGAAGCCCCTCGTTGAGTGGAAAGGGTTCTGCCCTGTTCTTCCTGTTTCCCTTCAAACCCGCTTCTCTGTGATGCCTGTTAGAAATCAGCCAAATAATGGCAACCAGACAATCCATCTAGGGTAAGTGTTCAGTGCTGGTCTAACCATCCTCCTGAAGTCAAGGGATTTTTACCATTTACTAACACAGGGAGAGAATCACAGCCATGTGGGGTACTTTTGAAAATTCTGCCTTTATTTGGGCACAGGACACAATTATACCAGCATGGCCAAGAACAGACAGGGAAGAAACTCCTGCATGGGTGTAACTTCCTAGCATCCAGTGCAGGATTATGTGTGACGAAGAAAAGCAGCAGAAATGCCTTGGTGTTATGTATCATGTGTCCATGGTTATCCCAGGGTAAGTTTATTCAGTGCAAGTCTCCCAATGCCTGAAGAAGGGTGTTTGTGCCCAAAAGCTTGCAAAGAGCAATTTTTCCAACTATTTAGTTGGTCTAATAAAATATATCACATCTGCCCAAAGAACCTTGCCTGCCTTCAGTGCAAATGGGCTCTCATGTTTCTTGCTACCTATTGCAGTGCTGCCTATTGTGGCAGCTACAATATAACTAGGATAACTGGTTTTCATGTCTACTCTGGATTCAGTGGATGAAAGCAAACTAAATTACATCGGTAATTAGGTGTTGCATGTCCAGATCTTATCCTTTGTATGCTGACTGGTTTTGCGAAAGTCTATGCCCTGTGGCAGAGGGACCTTATCAACGTTGTGCAGCGCCATGTGAGATCCAGATTCCCCGAAGGGCACCTCACCAGGCCCAGGATATCGATATTAAAAATCAAGCCTCATCTGAACAGGATGAGGCATTTCCATCGTGTCCCCTCACCCAAAAGTGAGAGAGTAAAATCAAAGCAAGAAGAACAAATAAGAGGAACACAAAACAGAGGCACATACGTGGATGATTTCTGTCCTGCCCTCATAGGACCTTGGCAAGATATATCCGAGAATAGAAAGCTGATCGAGGCAGTCTTCCAGCAGAGCAGATAGCTGCAGAATCTCCAGAGGAGAGAACCTATCCACCGCCGTAGTCGCCTCATCCTTGCTAAGAGCACGTGGCAATGAAAAAGAGAGAGCCTGGAGTTAGCAATAGTTGGAGAGAAACTAGGTACTACGACAGCTTTCTCCACAATCTTTCATATCCTTCTGTAACTTGTTTATAGCCCCCTCCAAACACTGCACCTGGGTCACAGCCTTCCACCATGATGGGAACCCAATGGTTGTCCTTAACTTTCATACGACAGGTTGATCTCAGCTGCCCTCATCTTGCCTGGCCAGACTGAGCACCAGTGTGCAGTGCTCTGGATGGTGGCAAGTGGCCTGGCTCAGGCAGGAGCCCTTTTGTTCCCTCCACTCCATATTCCCCTTAAAAGTGCCCACTGGCTGTGCTGTACAACTCAAGAGGCTGCCCCTTTGTTGGCTGCTGCTTTAAGCCATTCCTTGTTATTTATTGGTCTATTTGACAGTCCCACTGCCCTCAGCCAGAGTCAGGGAGAGCTCCATACTTTGAAATACATTGGACTTGGCAAACTAACTTTAGCCTCCTATTGTGGTGAGTCTTGCACAACGTTTTTGGGATTCAAATGGGAAAATGCTTTTATGTACAAATCTGAATTTTCTTGGCGTGCCAGCAAACCAGATGCTCCAGGACTGGGACAGTGCATGGGCACCAGAGTGAAGGGAATGGATAACAACCAGAATCCAAAGAGACTGGGACTAGTCTGTTGTCATGGTCTGTTATACATAGGGTCTATTATCGTGGACCAAGCTGAGCAACTCCAGGACAAACGAACATAAATGAGATATTTTTAATTATCTAGATGTTATAACACAGGTGATTGTATTTGTTTTTATTATATACATGCTATTTTGTTAAGACGCTATCCTTCTAAATACCTGAGGGGCTGCCATAAAGAAGAGGGAAAGCACCTTTTCTCTCTTGCTGCAGAGAGGAGGAATGGCTTGAGGTTGCAGCAAAAGGAAATTTAGATTGGAAATTCAAAAAACGTCTTTGTTGTGAGAATAGAGAGGCAGTGGAATAGATGCCTAGGGAAATTGTGGGCTCTCCATCACTGAAGGTGTTCAAAAAGAGGTTGGACAGCCAGGGATGATCGAGGTGTACCTATGCCTATTGTCCACCATGGGTATTTCCCGTACTTCTGGGCTTTGCTGATTGCTCCCACTCTTCTCTTCCCGCCCCTTTTGTTCTGCTACGTGTGTCAGGGTGTTTTTAAGCCTCCCCAGAGGCACTGGCTGTTGGCCACAGCTAAGGCTGGGGGCTTCAACTGGGCTGTGCTGACTCTCCTGCTGGAACCAAAGCTGGAGGTTCCTGGCCAGAGGGTCTCACCCCTCCGCTCGGTGTCAGACAATGCCATATTTGGGGTCAGGAAGGAATTTCACCCCTTGGTCAGATTGGTTCTGGAGGGGTTTTTGCCTTCCTCTGTAGCAGGGGGCATGGCCCTGTACCTGGGACCTCTTGGGTGTGTATTGACGTTTTATAGAAGCAGGATGTTGGCTGCTGTGGTTCCTCTGCTTTACCTGTGGCACATTTGGGAGTTAGGGTTGTGTCAGGGTTGAGAGTAGTTTTACCTAGTTTAAATGGTGGTTGTATACTAGGATGGTTTGGATAGGGCTGATCCTGCCTCGGGCACGGGGTTGGACTAGATGTGACCTCTGGAGGTCCCTTCCAGCCTTAGTCTCTATGACTAAACTAGTGATTCTCAACCAGGGTGCCATGAGATGCTCTTAGAGGTGCCACACTATATTAGCACTGTTAGTTATCCAAATATCTCTACATGATTCACAAGATAAAATGAGAGATTTCAACTAGGAATCCACCATGCCGAAACCATTCTGCCCCGTTGTGCTCATTCTCAGGTCTTTGCAACAGAAGAATATTATTTTCCATATTCAAAAAATGAGGGAAGCTAAGAACTGGGATTTCTGGGGGGGGGCCTCGAGCTTAAATAGGTTGAGAATCACTGCTTTAAACACCACTATGTAAGAGGTATGTAGCTTAGATTTAGCTTTTGGCATTCAATAAGTCTTTTAAAAGGCCACGTCTTGGTCTTTGTGCTGAAAGCCTTGTGCAATTTAAACTATCAGTGTGCAGAGGTTATTTTTGAAGGAAAAGGAACCAATCTTTTCTAAATTTAATACAAGGGTTTTTTTATTTTTTTGCCTAAGCAGGTTCCAGAATGATAACGATTTGGCCTTTGAATAACAGAAGTCCCAGTTGCTGCCTTCCCCCCACCCCCCAGTCAAGAAAAATTCAAAACAATATGAAAGCAGTCAATAGAAATGAATGGTTTCTGGACAACCCGCAGCACAGCGGGACTCTGATTCTGGGGATTATTGTCATATATGGTATTTCACACTGTATAGGTGAACCCCCAGCTTTCTGATTTGAAAGGTAAAGATTTTCATAGGTACAGGGTATAAGTTGGGGCTGGGCTCGGCTCCATCCCCTGCGAATGGCGTTGCTGGTGCCACTTGCAGGGGATGGGGCTGTGCCAGATGAGTGTGACCCTGTCCCCACCCCTTGCAAGCAGCACGTCCCCAGCCGAACGCCAAGCCCGGCTCCATCCCCATCCCCCTGCGAGTGGTGCCAGGCTCGCAGGGAATGGGGCCGCACCACCCGAGCGTCCAGCCTGGCCCTGTCTGCTGCAACTGGCACTGCTGAACGCCAAGTACCTTCCACAAGGGATGGGGCTGGGCTCAGCTGGTGCTGCCTCATGCCCTGAGAGTGGCACCGGGCTCAACACTCAGCTGGTGCAGCCTCATCCCCTGGAAGCAGTGCTGCTGCGGCCCAGGGAGCACTGCTGCAGGGGACGGGGCTGCTAGCTGAGCACCGCACCCAGCCAAACCTAACTCCAATCCCAATGTTTTGATGTGGCACGATAGATAAGTCGAGTTTGATTTTTACGACCCAAAAATTGGGCTTCAAAACCCAACTTGTACGCAGTGAAATACAGTAAACATTTATATCTCATAATACCAATTCCCACCGATCCCTGGCTGTCTACTGACGGACTTGGGCCATCTTTAAAATCTCTTGAATAAACGTATTTTCAGAGTTTGTGGAACATGACAGCCCAGTCTACGAGCACACACTGGAAGCAGATCAGACAGTGCCTGTCAACACGACAGAGAGGTTGAGATATGGTTATCCCCTGCAAAAACTCAACTGGTTGAGATTCAGACAAACTTGAGGTTCATTTTTCAGCAACTTCAGGACTGACTGAAGAAAATGCTTACTCCCCGGCTCTATAGCCCTTTCAGGTTCTTGCTACTCTCACAGCAGAGCCCAACCTCATTTGTGCGGTAGAGAATGTAAGAATCTGAAATTAGATCATGAAATTAATTGAAAAAATGGCAGAAGCTGAATATCATTTGCTCGCTCAGGTTCACAGTGTCACCAAAGGTGAAGTGCAAGAAACAGATCCTCTATTTTAAATCCGCCCGTTTCCTACCATTGCTGCTTCTGCGGGATACGTTCTTTGAGGACACAAAATCCTTTCCATGAGGTTTAACTAGCTAAAACCCAGTTGCTGCCACCTCTGGGGTAGCATCTTCAATTCGTTTATCAAGGGTGCCTTAAGTAACACTAGCAAAAGAAATCCTGTTGAAATAAAAATGCCTTTACAACTATTATTAGTAAGTTCTGGATTCTTACAACGAAGATTGTCCAAAAAAGCTCATTTTACTTTTCCAGTTTTGTTAATATTTGTCCATTCTTTTCACCTACCTCTGAAAGTCAAATTAGTAAATTAGTAATTAGTAAAAAATAGTTTGATCTAATAATTCTAGAGAAGGACAGGCGAGAGGATAGAGTATTGGTTTGGGACTTAGGAGCCCTGACTTCCGGCCCTGTCCCTAGCCTAAGTAACCTGAGCCAGTCATTTCCCTGAAGTTTCTCACTCTATAAAATGGAGATAACGTGAAACATTTTGAAATCTACTGGTAGAAAGCTCTAAAATGCAGGGTCAAGATTATAATTAATCTGCATAGTAAAAAAATAATAAACATATTTTTTCTCACTCAAAAACTGGTTAATTAAAGGTAGCAGTGGAGGATAAGAGTCTAGCTGTTGTGTGTGTGTGGGGGGGGGGGGTTGCTTGTTAAAAATGTCTTAATGTCCCTTCCTACTTAACATGCACTAGCACCCACCTATGCATTTTATTCATATCGACCCCTTTTAAGCCCAGTCTACATTTTGGGTCTGCGCTACATGACAAGAGTCCCTTCATATGTTAGCAACAAAGATGAAAATATAGCGGGGGGAAAGATTCCATGAAAGAGCGCTGACAGGTGATCACGACAGCACTTTAAAAAGAAGAATAAAATAGTTATGTCTCTTGTTGGAAAAAGTAACTCTTTTGCAAATGAAAGCAGCCTCTATTCAGCAGGGAATTAATTCAAGTTAAGAAAATGTACAGCTGCAATGTAGTGTTTTGCTAAAGCCCAGTGTTGTCCTTGTTGCTCCCATAGGATAACTGCTATTATAGATATGCATGTACTCAGCAGATATCAGGGCCAAGCCAGTAAACTCTGCCTGGGTTTCTGCTGCTTTATAAATGGATAGGAAACCACTGTCTGGTGTATTTAGATACGTTAAAAATAAGGAGCTCCCCACACTGGATTGTGCCAATGCAATCCATCTGGGTGAGCACAGCATGTTTGAATTCTAGATTCAGCCAAACTCCTTGATCTAATCCTACGTACAAGAAAGGAAGATGGTGCAAAGACGCTTGTACTCCACGTATTCTGGTCGGCCCTGCCTGACTACCTACAGAACTGTTAACATGCCTGCTTTTTTTCTTAGCCTAAATTACAAAGAGCAGTGCAGGCGAGGAAAACCCGCGTGCCTTTTCTGTTAATAGGCAGACCAGGTTCTTTGAGTACATCCGTAATCTTTTATTAGACCGACCCAAATAATTGGAAAAAAAATTCTTCTTTACAAGCTTGTGGACACAAACTCCCCTCATCAGGCTGAGGAAGCATCTGCAGTTGGTCTATGCTCTTCCTGGATGGAAAATGGCTTTTATGGGCTTTTAACGGCTTTTGATTTTGAAAGTCACTTATTAAGTATATCCCTATTCAGTAAAGACCTGCTTAATTTTAAGAGACTTAACTGCTCTTCTGAAGCCAGGGCTAAGTGGCAGATTACATTTTCAAGTTATTTACTATTACGATGATGCCCAAGAAGTGCTAGGGGCTGTACAGGCCCAGCAGAAGACCTCTGGCAATTTCTGTTCCCGTCCCCTACTGCAGTGTGGGCTAACCTTTTTGGTAGGCGTGTACACATTAGCCCCGCACCCTCCCACAGTGCCACTCTGATCCCCTTGCCTTACCTGCCCTGCTTTCTGCTCCTTGTCCTGTGCTCCCTCACTGACCTGTTGTTGGTCCTTCTGCCCCGTGCTCCCTCAACAAGCTACTGTTCTGCTTTCTGCTCCCTGCTCCGTGCTCCCTCACTGAGCTGCTTTCTCTGCCACTGTGCTGCCCATCCCCTCTCAGAGACTGCCCATGTCACCTGTAGCTCTCAGGCTGCATGCTGGCCCCACTTCTGCCTTATTCCACCTCCTTGTCTGCACTGATTCCTGCCTCCCAGGCGTTACTGAACAGCCTCAAGAAACCCACAAGAGCTGTGGCCTGGATAGATGTGGGCAGGTGGGCAAAGCACAACTGCCCTCCTGGGGCATCCCCCGCACTCCAGGGGAGCCTGGCAGTGCCCTGGGGCATGGGCAGGGGGAGTGCAAGCATGGGCTGAGCTACCATGGTCTGTGTCCCTATATATGAGGTACAGTGGTGAAAGGGAGTATCATAAATAATAGTAATAATAATAATTAATGATAATGGAAATAAGTAGTGATTGATTATAATAATGAATTACAATAACAGATGGTAGCAATAGGGATAGTAATAGTGATCATGATTGCGATAATAGATAACAATAATATTGGAAATAAGTCAAAATTGATTATAATAATTACAATAATGGATGGCAGCAATAAGGATAGTAACAGTGGTCATGATTACGATAATAGATCATTGATAATAATAATACTGGAAATAAGCTGGACTTTAGTATAATAATTACAATACTTGATGGTAGCAATATGGAAAGCAAGCGATCATGATTATAATAGATAATTGTTAATAATATATTGGAAATAAGTTGTAATTGATTGTAATAATTACAATAATGGATGCTAGCAAAAAGGATAGTAACAGTGATCACAATTATGATCATCACTAATAATAACAATATTGGAAATTAGAGCTGTGTGAAACAGAAGCGTTTCGTTTTGATCAGCGTTTCAACGTTTCGACAGAACAGTGTTTCATTTTGACTTTTGTTTCAAGTTGAAACGGCTGTTCCGTTTCATTCTGTCAAAACGTTTTGCCGTTTCAACCCTGTTTCGATGTTTCACCCATAGGATATAATGGGGAAGGTCGAAACAGACTATAACTTTGTCATTTCTGGCCAGATTTGGATGAAACTTGCAGAAATGGTAGCTGCTTCTGAGGGCATGATGCGTGCCAAGTTTCAAGGAGATAGGTGTAGGGGGTTTGGAGAAACTGCACGCCAAAATCTTGAGAGCAAAACGCACGCCACGTGTATGCGTTAAGACACAGTGGGGTCAAAGCTGCAGGGATGCTAGCCCCTGGTGAGGCAGCAAATCCTGCCATGTTTCAAGAAGATCAGTGCAGGGGTTCAGGGGGAACTGCACCCCAAATTCCTGAAAGCAAAACTCATGTCGTGTATGCGTTGAGCCACAGTGGAGTCAAAACTGCCGGATGGTAGCCCTTGGTGAGGCCACAAAGCCTGCCAAGTTTCAAGGTGATAGGTGCAGGGGTTTGGGGAGGGAACTGCACCTCAAGCTGCGGACAAGCAAAACTCGTGACACAGATGACCCTGTGTGTGTTAAGGTGCAGCGGGCTGAAAACTGCAGGGGTCGTGGCCCCTAGTGAGGCCACGAAGCCTGCCAGCTGTCAAGGAGATCGGTGCAGGGGGAGTCTGGCTTCTGGGGCCCTGCACCTCTGACTGCTGACAGGCAAAACTCATGACATGGGTGACCCTGTGTGTGTTAAGGCGCAGCGGGGTGAAAGCTGCAGGGATGATTCCCCATTATACCCTATGGCTGGATCTCCAAAACGGCTCTGAAGCTTTTCCGAACCGCTTCGGAAAGCCTAACGAAGTCAGCGCTCTGCAGCTTCAGCGTGAACTAAAAGATTCGTGTTCACAGAGGGGGTGGTTCAGGTGATCAGTCTGATCAATGAGCTAGATAAGGAGATAAATCTTATCTTCTTCCTGAAACTGGCTAATGGGCAACCATTACAAACATTCAAACTATTTCATTCAATATGACATCCCCAAGGGTGCCCTGGTGAACAGTTGTTCACCGAGCCCTAGATGTACTCCCCTTTGGGCAGAGCGCCCAAAAGGGACTGAAGGCAGGGGACTTAGTCCTATCAGTATTGAGGCCAGCCCATTGAATCGTACTACTGAGGCGAGCCCATTGAACCGTACGACTGAGGCCAACCCATTAAATTGTACTACTGAGGAATGAAACTGTATTTAGGTGTTTGGCTTCTCGGAATTCTAGGATTGTAAGTATATTTTGAAAATAACAGTATTGATTCAAATTTAACTTTTAGTTGTAATTGTAGTTGTTTTTGTAATACTAATTCTTACAGCATTGTTTGGGAAGGAAGTGCATTCGGAGCATTGTTTCTGATATATGTAATTATTGTGTTCTTAATGTTTGTGGTATTTCTAAGCTAAGCAGTGTTATATGCGTCGCAAAGAATTTTAAAATAAAATTGTGTTGTATGAATTAAGTGTGTAATCATTGTAAAATCGTGCCCCAGCCAGTGCATCAAAACGAATCAGTAAATTGTGTGGGATTTTCTCTATTCCATAACCCACTAGAGACAGGGGAAAACTAGGAGCAATGGTCACAAACTCCTGGGAGATCGATTCAGACTCGTTTCAGGCTCAACATTAGGAAAAACTACCTCACAACTAGGGTGTCCCGACTGCGACCATTACTCCTAGCACGGCACAAGGTTTCCCAGTCAGCAGCTGGGGTGCAGTTCCCCCGCACTGGTCTCCTCGACAGCCAGCAGGCGTCGTGTCCGCAGCAGGGGCCACCCTCCCTGCAGCTGTCGCCTGCCGCGGCTTAACACATACACACGACACAAGCTTGGCTCTCAAGAATTTGGGGTGCCGTTTCTCCGAACCCCCCGCACCGATCTTCTGGAAACGTGGCACGCATCACGCCCTCAGAAGGGACTACCACTTGTGCAAGTTTTATCCCAATCTGGCCAGAAACGACAAAGTTATAGGCTGTTTTGACCTTCCCCATTATCTCCTCTGGGCGAAACGGCATCGAAACGGCAACACGTTTCGTTTCCGTTTCGAGGCTGTTTCGACCATATCTGTTCCGTTTCGATTTTGCTGTTTCGACCTCGAAACAACGCCAGTGGTGAAACCAGTGGAAACGGATGGTACTAAGGACAAGACTGGAGGGCAGCAGCCAGGACCGTGGCGGTAATGGCGATGACGACAGCAACTGCCACTAACTGACAGCGTCCGACCAGATGCTAATCATGAATGGCAGCCGTTAGTGGTTGTCATGGACACCGGCATCACTGTCGCGCTGCGGACGACCGCGGCAGTGACACGGTTGCTGACGACAAGCCCCCCCCCGAGGACCCCCCCGCACAAGGAGGCGGCAATCACCACAGCGACACTCACGCGGCGGCGGCCGGCGGCAGCGGCCCGGTCTCCATGGCGACGCCGACGCTCCGGGGTCCTTCTCAGAGGCTGCCCCGGTGCCGCCTGCTCTGCGCGCGGCCCCGTCAGGCGCGACGCGGACGCCTCAGGGGCCCTGCGCGCGGCTATCCCGGCGTGCCGCGCGCCGCGGCCTCCTCTTTCGCCGCCATCTTGGAGCGGAGCGGCAGGGTGAGGGGAGCGCGGCGGCGCGGCGCGGGCCGCGGGCGCGGAGCGAGGGGTGCCGGGGGGCGGCGGGCGAGCCGGGCGGGCCGCGGGCTGCGGGGGGCCGGGGGCGGGGGCCGCGGGATGGCGCCGATGCGCGGCGGATGGTGCGGAGCCGGCTCCGCGGTGCTCACACCACGTCTCTGGTTGCAGGCCGCCGGGACCAGCGCCGCGCCGCCATGTCCGGGAGGTGAGAGCCCTGCCCGAGCCGCGCGGCCCGGAGCCACTCGCGGGGCCCAGGCGGCTGCACCGCGCCGGTTACCGGGGGGGGAACCAACGGGGTGTTCACTGAAATAAGATATTTTGGTTTAAAATTTAATCACTTTTTTATGGCTAAGATGCTTTCATTTGCTATAAAGATCGTTTTCGTTGAAGATCTGTAAAAGCTCCAAAATATCGTGGAATAGGAATTATTATTATTCATAATTATTGTGATATCTAATTATAAACTCCTAGAGATGATGCGGGCACGTCTAAACTCCCAGTGCAGCTCGGGTGACTTTAATCTGTAGACGAGCCTCGAGATTGGGCCTCAGATACAGTCCGCAGCCTGTCCTGACGCATTTCCTGAGCGTGTAAAGATGTCGCACGAGGACACGGGGTGTTTCTGAGTTTTAATAACTTTTGTCTGTAGAGGAGCCCCATAAAATTGGGCCCCGTTATAGTCCCCGGCCTGTCCTGACGTATTTATCAAACCTGTAAAAAGGTTACACGAGTGTTTCTAAAGTCCGGGTGCGATTTCAATAACTTTCAGCTCTGGGAGCTGCGTAAGAGCAACGTAGGATTCACGGATGCGCTTGTCTTTGTTGAGCTGCGTCCTGTTTCGTTCTGCCCGTTTTTCCAACCTGTCCAGATCCGCCTGGATCTGTTTCTTACCCTCTGGTGCGTTCATTTTGCTTCATAATTTGGCTATGAACTTGGACAGGGTGCTCTCCACGCCCTCGTCCCAGTCACCGATGAAGACGTGAACAGCACCGGTGCAAGGACCAAGCCTTGCAGGACCCCGCTGCCCACATCTTTCCAGGTCGATACCGACCCGTCCACCACCACTGTCTGGGTGCGACCCCATAAGCCAATCTGTCACCCACCTGACCGTGCAATTATCTACATCGCTGCCACTCAGTTTATTTACCAGAACAGAACGAGATACCGTATCAAAGGCCTTCCTAAAGTCTAGGTAGATGACATCTACCTCAGCTCCTGCGTCTATGCATTTTGTGACCTGGTCATAAAAAGAAACCAGGTTAATTGGGCAGTGAACCGGTGCTGGTTTCCTTTCAGCATTATTCCCCTGCTGGGCTCCCACAAATGTGGTCCTTAATGTTATTTTTTCCAGAGTTTTCCCAAGGATGGAGGTGAGACGAACTGGCCTAGTTTCCCTGTTCCTCCTTCCTCCCCTTCTTGAAAATAGGGACCACATTGCCCTTTTCCAGTCCTCTGGGACGTGACCGGAGCACCACAAGTGCTCGAACAGCCGTGCCAGCAGCTCTGCCATGACACAGGCCAATTCCCTCATCACCCTTGAGTGAAAATCATCTGGGCCCATTGATTTGAACACATCCAGCCCCTCTAAGTGCCCCTTCACTAAGTCTGCGCTAACAGTAGGTGGTCTGGCGTCCCTCCTGTGTCTGTCTATGATCCAGTGATTGGGCCCATAGTATAGGCCCCAGCCTGTTGTGATGCATTATAAAGCTTCTGCAAAAGTTACATGAATATACAGGTGTTTATAAAGTTCTTGTGCAACTTTAAACTTGAATAACTTTGTCTGTTATAGCAAACTGTAAATAGCAATTGAAACCATAATTAAGTTTTTAGCGTGGTGTAAGCATGTCGTTTTGGGTTGCTTCTGTCGTGCACATCCAAAGTTATTCATGTTTATAAAGTTACACAAGGACTTTATATAAACACCCTGTGTATTTGTGCAACCTTTTTAGAAGTTTTATAAATAGGTCACAACAAGCCGTGGCCTATATTAGGGGCCCAATCTTATGGGGTTCCAAGAGGTTTCTTTATCTATAGATTAGTAAAGATTAAAGAAAACCACTCTACTCAGTGCGACTCAGCGCTCAGTCCAGAAGATCCCATTAAACGTCTCTGTGATGCTTCATTTCAGTTCTCAGACTGTGAATTTGTCTCTCCAGAGTTCACAGGCAGACACGGTTCTTTGGGAAGATGCAATATCTTTTATTAGGAGTGTACCACTAATGGGAATATTTGGTCAATACCAAAGGCCATATCAGCTGATACCGCTCTGAGTGCTGATATGCAGCCTGGCAGCGTCCAGCTGGTAAGTCTGTTGGTGGAGGGGGTGTAATTCAAAGCCCCCATGGTGAGGGAGGGAATGGGACAGGCATTGCCCAGCCAGGGCAGGACACAGGACAGAGCTGTGGGTGGCCCAGCAGAGGATGGGTGGCTCCCTGCTGCTGGTGTGCACCCTCGGGGGAGGCAGGGTGGGCATGTGCTCCCTGGATTTGTGCACAGAGCAAGGGCGGGCTGCCTGCTTTGGGGCTGGGGCCTGTGTTGGCCTCTTGGTGGGAGTGCTGGGCCAGGGCTGCTCTTGAGGTGGGTAGTGGCAGTTCTGGGAGTGGGGGTCTATGGTGAATTTTTGGGGTGGCCATAGTCGTCGTGTCCCCCGTCCCCCCATGCCCAGGAAGAGGCTGGTACAGCCCCTGAGCCCACAACAGGCAGCTCGCCCTCACCCCGTGCACAAATCCAGTGGGGGCCTCATACCCCGCTTTCCTCCCCCAGGGTGTGTGCAGCAGTGGGGAGCTGCCCATCCTCCCATGCCCCCCTGTAGAGCCACCCACAGCTCTGTCCCATGCTTCAACCCAGCTGGGTATCACCTACCCCAGTCTCTCTCTCACTATGGGGGCCTCAATCTGCCCCCCACACAGACTTACCAGCAGGACATTGCTCTCCAAGCTGCGGGGCTGCATTCCTGGCTGTGTGCATGGTGCAGCTGTGCACATGCATGTGGAATTTATCAATGATGTTATTGGCTACACCAGCCAAAAAAAGCTGATTGCCAATAATGTCAATTTTCCTTTTATCGGTGCTGATCCAATACAGACAGATATATCCGCGCGCCACTACTGATTACTCACCCATCAGCCCTGTTGTCTCTCTGCTAGTTCGGGTATGCACAGTCAAGCCCTTACCTCTCCCTAAAAATGGAAAGTTTCAAGAAGTTAAATGAATAAAGGATATCAAACAACAACAGTGCACTTCTTGTAGAAATCAGTGATTAAACTGAGGCTTCCTGGCCAGTGATTTAAATCATTATTTAAATCCATTTGATTTAAATCAGATCTACCCTGTTAGTTACAGATTTAAATCTTGAACAAACTGTCTTGTGAAAATACTGGTGACATTTTAAATCTGTTGTCCAAAAGGATTTACCTTATAATATTACCCATGCTAAGAAAGCTTTATACAATATTTGTTCCGATACAATTAAGCACAGTTCTAGGACTCTTAGCTATTGGTTTCAAGTGTCCTGAATTATGCTGGAGTCCTGCACTGTCCACATGGAACAGGCTTGCATTTCCCCATAGAAACTGCAAAAAATCATTTCAGTACAGCACTTTTTTGTTACATCTCTTATTACAGAGTTGGTTACTGTAGCAAAGATCCAAAATCAATTAATCTGCATTATCATGTATGCAATGAAGTGATAGAATCTATTTTCTAGACATTTGAAATGTGTGTGTATAAAGAACTTTAAAAAAAAGCAAATTGCTTCTTAACGTTATCATCTTTTTAGTGATAATCATTGGAGGAAAAAAGGAGGTTTCTAATGGAGAGAAGTAGAGCTGTTTATAAATGTCTCCTGTTGTGGAAGCTTCCTTATTCACCCCTAATTGCGAATGCTAGTATATTTACTTCCTTGTGAATAAAGCACTATTTCTTGATCCCAGCATGCATGTAGTCCCTTCAGAAATAGCTTATTCAGAAATCCAGGTTGCTTGCTGTTGGTTTTCAGTTCATTAACATACTTGCTGTTTCTTAGACTGTGGTCCAAGGCCATTTTTGCTGGCTATAAGCGAGGCCTTCGAAACCAGAGGGAGCACACGGCCCTTCTGAAAATTGAAGGCGTTTACGCTCGCCAAGAGACTGAATTCTACTTGGGCAAGAGATGCGCGTATGTGTACAAAGCTAAAAAGTAAGTAAATTAGCTTCTGACTGTTGTGTTAAATAATGGTGCCGAGTTTGACAGGAAAACTTATTGGGTCACAAGCAAATAAAGTGGCCACATAGATTTGTATGTGGGTCATCTCAATTTCAGTATGTGATTTTTCACTTTAGACCGTCTATGCAACAAATGAATTCAGTTCTACAATGTGTTCATTGGTTTCATCGCTGTTGTGATAGAGGACTAAGGGGAAAAGTAATGGATGGGCCTGCATCTTCTCCAAGATGCTGGTGTGTGCTGCGTGCATTCAGTGATCAACTGGACTGAAGTGTCTGTCATCGTGGTGTTTGGTCTCTTATGGCAGAATTAACAGGAAGGTCTGGGTTGTAATCTTAAAGGGGTTAAGTGCCTGGGCTGTTTCTAGACACACGCACACATTTCCCCACCGCTGCCCCTACTGAATGTGATGGGTGCTGTGGAGTGTAGGGTAGGTGTGTGCTTTATTCCCTTCTCTGCTTACCTGGAAGTTGTGACTTTACTGCTGTGGGCCTTGCTGCAGACCGCTTTGCTGCAGGGCCAGGTAATGTGGAAGGGGACTTCCTGTTCATGGCATTTCAGACGGGGTCCACCTGCGCTTTAATGGCTGCTCCCGTTTCCACTGTTTCAAGGTGCTGATTTGGCACGTTCTGCTCTGGATTTGGAGTCCTTTGTGGTTTTTCTGTGCAACTGAAATCCCTGGGGGTACTCACACAGGCAGCCTCTAGATAAGTATGTGCAGGCCAGGACAGGACAGCAGAGCGATTTCAAAGGGAAAACTTTCAAAGGGAAAAACCTTCTGTCTTTTGACTTTCCAGGCATACATAGTAAAAGCGTATCTTTGTTATCAAACCCTTACTAGGAGGTCGGTTCAGCTGTAATGAAGGTTTTCGTTTTACTTTAGAGTGGCATGAGTGTGATCTTATTACATTCCCTGGAGTCTGCCTACTTTTCCATTTGGCTCTTAACTGTGCTGCGGTCCTAGTGCTGTAGATAATGTACATCACCTGAAGTAAAGTTACAGGTTGTTTCATATTGAGGAGAGAATATACAGTCTTTCCAAATTTCACATGACAGCATTGAGACTTCATTATTTGTACTTGGCACATTCTCAAATGTTATTTATCCTATGTTAAGCAAGTCTTAGTTCTCATTTGTAAGCTTCTGAAGTTATACAAATAAGTGTGCTGTCAGGTACGTGTGTGTAAAGTTTGCATGATTATAATAACAGCCTCTGGTCTATGCCGGACCTTCTCAAACATCCAGGCAGCAGGCTTATCTCATTATTTGAAGTGCTTGCTAGTGTTCAGGTTGAAATGAGAGGAATGGTATATATGGGCAAATCCCAGGTTGAGGCGGTTTACACATAACTAGTTCAGGTTTAGCTTAGGTTGCTTGTTTAAATATGTCTGATTAAATTGGTGCAGCTCCTGGACTCATTTAAACAACCAAGGTTGGGACCTTTTCATATCTTCTTAGTTTGATTTAATTCTATGAATTTCTAAATGTATATAAGCCAGATACAGAACTGCTGCTTAAAGCAGTGCTTCTGGTTTTCTCACGTCTCGGTGGTGCATGCAATGTACACAGTGTAAATGCAAGATAACAAGCACTCTGCTATATTTCTAATCTAGGAATCACAATACTGCTGTAACGTGAGAGCACCATACGTTTTCTTTATGTATAGCATTTCTCTGTGCTTGCTTCCAAGCTGTTCGCAGTACAGGTGACCAGTCCCCTTACGTCTACAAGTGGCTTCCAGCCTGGACGTTCCAAGGCAGTCCTAGAAATACAGGAAGGGAAACTGCTCATCTGCTGCTGTCACCTTAACCGAGCCGGGACTGTGCTAGGAGTGTCATGCCCAGAAGTTAACATTCCCTTTCTCCCTGTTAGCAACACCGTAACTCCTGGTGGCAAGCCCAACAGAACACGAGTCATCTGGGGGAAGGTGACCCGCGCCCATGGAAACAGTGGCATGGTTCGTGCCAAGTTCCGCTCCAACCTTCCAGCCAAGGCCATTGGTCACAGAATCAGAGTGGTAAGTACAGCGAATCCTGTCATGACCTGCCTAGCCACTTCCAGCTCTGCACTGGTAGGTTCTGTCCCAAGTGTTTGACCCGTTCCTTAGGAGGCTCTACAGTGCCTTCCTGTGATAGTTGCAGGGCTTGGGAATTGGAAGCCCCTCAATAACACCACATTTGAGCATTGAAACATTTGATTTTGCTGTAGTGTCCCACATCCTGCTCAGGATAGTGGGAAGTCATGTATGGCTGAGTCCTTGGCAATCGCCCTCTAAAAGCATTTACTTTTGTCGTCTTGTGTCTCAATCTTTGTACAGGCACCCCCTGCTTAACGCTGTTTCACTTAGCACTATTTTGCTATAACGCTCATTTTAAATTGATACCTAATTCCACTTAGCGCTCAGCAAGCTTCATTATAACACTTGCGGCTGCCATCTTGGGTTGCCAAATACTTTTGGTTTCGCTTAATGCTCGTTTCACTTAACACTTGTTTTTTCAGGAACCAATTAAGAGTGCTAAGTGAAGGTTGCCTGTACATCTCTTACACTCTCCTTCCTTTTGCTCCTTAGTTTTTCTTCTGTTCCCTTCTTCCTTTCCTTCCATTAGGGGAGGTATTCTGGGGTCTCTTGCTGCCTCCAGTGCCCTTATATCAGCCTTTCAGGTTGATGCTTCTGAAGTCCGTTGTTGTTGCCCCCATCCAAAACTCTGGTATGTTTTTCTCCATAGCCCCTTAAGATACCCTCCTCTTTGGGCATCTGGGAACACCAATCAGACTTTTGTTCCTGTACGTGCTGTCTCCGTAGTGGCATTGTTGGGAGTAAAATCGGAGTCCGATGTAGTCCTACCTCGCTTCTATTCTAGGCCATATAGAACAAGCTGTGGGAGCAGCATGGGTGCAGGTCCTCCCAACGGCTCTCTTTGTTCAGCTGCAGTCTGTGTGTCCCTCCACCAAAGTTGGAAGTTGCATTGGGCAGCTCCTGCAAGGAACTTTTCCCAGAGTCAGAGCCAGGTTCTGAGTTCTTCTGCCTTTGCTCTTCTCCCTGTATTGTGCAGATTGGCAGCTTGTCTTTTATAATTTCTCTGCATGGGTATTCTAACTATTTGGAAATGTTGGTATTAAACTGTAAAATTTTAATAAAATCTCTAACTCATTTTTTTTATTTCTTTGCAGATGCTGTATCCATCAAGGATCTAAATTTTTATTGAGAATAAAATGTAGCGTCTGTTCCATTTTTGTACATTTTGTTCTTAGTATTTCTTGTCACTCGATTCTGGGGGTTATTGCTCACTGTCATACTTGTAAAACTCTGCTGTCTAATCCACAGCCTGGGACAATGACCTAGCAAATGATGAAAGGAGAGCTGGGTTGATTACTGGGGCAGAAAAGCTAAAAGAAAATAATTACATTACATTACCCATCCTGGTATCTGAGCAATTTGCAATAAATGTTTTATATCTTGAGAGAGAATGTAAAGCTTGTTCTCTTTCACTATTTAATTTCTATTAACACAAAACCAGCGCAGTTTGTACAGGTCTGTTAGGGCGGGTTGTAGTTACCAGGGAATGTGCAGAGGTCTGATTTTGAATTTTGGCAGATACGCATCTGTCTGGTTCTCTTCTAAGCTGCAGTGGTGTCTTAGTACAGTCATTAAGTACAGCTCAGCTACACAATGAGCTGCTCGAAAACACTCCATTTTCATCACTTATAAAACCTAGTGATGGATAAAACTGGAGCCTCATCTTGATGATTTTTTTTTTCCATTCCCGCTTTGCCTTTGAGAAAAGGCTCTAATTTAAATATACCTGCACACGTACCACAATGTTACTTTCCTTTTTAATGTGCTGCCTTTAAGTTGGAAATGTTAAACCCAAAGAGGCAGAGTTAGGGAGTGGCTTGTAAGCAGTTTGCGCGGGAGTCGTCTCCAAAGAGCCTTTCACTGCAGGACTCCAATCTGCGATGGGGCTTCCAGGTGCCCCCACCATAGATAAGTCAGAGGGGAAGGAATGGGATTGTGACATCAAAGGTAACTTGGCCAATCAACAGACAGTTGACTGGCTCTTTCACCTGCTACAGATTGTTTCATTGCAAGGCCATTGGGAAAAACTTCCCTCCTTAGATGGTGACACAGGTAAGCCACCCAGTTCAGAATTTACCTTGATAGATGTCTAACCTAAAAATCTGTTTGGCCACACACCAATATTCAGAGTTTTAACATCTTTGCACGTAATAAGCATAGTCCTCTGATTCCATAGCCATGAACAGGGAGGCTTCCTTCCTGAGAGCAGACTTGCAGTATTCGTTGCGAGTCTAAGCTGTGTCTGGGCTTGGCAGCTGAGGAGTGTTACTTAGGTGCATGTGGTATTATTCCTCTCTGCCGTGAAAGAAGTGATGCAGGTTCTCTGTCTCAAAGCCATGTGAAGACTGTTCCTGTTATGGGGGCAGTATTTTGCATAGTCTTTCCTGCGCAGGCAGGGTAGCACAGTGCCTCCAACACCCAGCTTGCACACTAATTCCTTGGACTGAAGGCTTTTTGTTATTGCCACAGTATTTAAAACACAAAGTGCTCTGTGCTAACAGGGCACTTGGTTACATGTCTGCTCTCCAAGACATTAAAAGAAATCATGGAGGTATAGGATGCTGAATGGTGCAGAGAAAGTAAAATTTACTTCCCAGTTGCCTGAAACACAGCACACACAATGAAAGAGAAATTTTAAAATGGGTAGAAAGAATCTTGCCCTCCTACACAACCCCTAGCCCTGACCCCAGGAAGAGTGCTGAGATCAAGAGCCTCAGATTTGATGTTAAATAAACGCTGACAAGGTGGGGCGGGATATAAATCGCTAAGCCAGCCAGAAACTTGAGCACCTAATTAGGCTGAAGGAATGTCCTTTGGCCCGTTACGATTTGATCACGAGAACATCAGGTCCTGACTTCTGTCGGTGATGTGACAGTGTAACAGACCTCTGCTCCTGGTTGTTCTGGTAGGTGGTACCCCCTTTTTCCAAGATATGAAGAGAGTGGAAAGTCCCTGTCTGCCTTCCCCTATTGTACCAGTTCAGTAACACCTGAAGTGCATCCATTTAAGCCAGTCTGCGTGACATCTTCCATTTTGATCTTCCTCCCTGAGCATTCACTGCTGACACCCATTACAGCTCCCTGCGAATGTCCCCAGCTGCCCTCCCCCAGTGCTTCGGGTTAACAAGAACAAACTTACTGTTGCAGCCATGGAGTCACTGCTGCAGGTGCTCCCCGCCAAGCCCACCGGCCAAGAGCTCCTCACTCTGCTAGATGCTGTTGGGCAGCGGAAGGGCCAGGTGTTAGTGATGGAGATGGATGATGCGCATGAGCGAGTCTCACCTGTGCGGGTTGCCTTTGCCCGGGAGCTCTTCAGTAGGGCTGACCTTGGGACCGAGCTCCTCCGGGACGAGGCCAGCAAGGAGCGAGAGCAGGAGCTGCGGCCGCAGCTGGTTTTCATGCTGTGGCAGGCTGCCACCCTGAGGCAACTCGTGCAGTGGGAACTTCTGGATGAGACACTTGGGAACTTGAGGAGCCTCTTTCCCTGCGTGCCAGCGGCACTGGTGCTGGTGCTGATCCAGCCAGGCCTGCGGCATCAGCAAGTGGAACCAGAGCAGGCGGCAGGGGTGCTGAGGAGGATGCAGTGCTTGCTGGATAGCAGCTTCCAGGATCTGGTGGTGGAGGCAGCTGTCTACAGCCCGGGCCAGCTAGAGGGTGCGTGGGAGGTCAAGAGAGCCGCGTGCAGAGCCCTGGGAGAAGTTCTGATGGAGCGAGAAGGTATGACGGGGGTCAGATCACTCAAGGGGAGGCAGAGTGGGGGGGGGACTTGGGTGCTGGGCTTCAATCAACCTGTGGTTGGTGAGGGACGATGTGGGCGCAGTGGTATTATTACTGTCTGGGTTTGTTGGGCTCGTCATCGCATCAGTAAGTGCCTTCCAGTTGGGCGTCACACATCTAGGTCCGTGACCATCAAGGCTGGACCTGCTGCCAGAGGTGGGGTGGTGGAAGAGGACTTTTCCTGGCTTTGATTCCAGCTGGAGTTCCCTGTCACCCTTGTCATGGGCCACAGAGCTGTTGGGCCCAAGGGGTGGCAGGAGGTTCAGTGCCATACGTCTGAAGGTGCTCCCTCGTACCCTTGGTCTGGCACTGCTAGCTCTGTGCATCAGCAGTCGAATGAGGCAGTTAGTGCCTTTCTGCGGGAATTATTTTCCCTTTGGATTTGGTGACACCAAACAGCTTTACAAAAGTTGGTTATGGTGTTGCTGGGTGGTTCCCACCAAAAGAAAAATCACTTATAACAAAGTTTTGCGTCAGCCATCTCAAAATTGAAAACGGCTTTCAGGGGTTGTTTGCTTGGTGAGGCGTTTCCATCAATTTTATTTTAATGCAAGATGCAAGGATCTTTGTGGGTAAAATCTTGTGTTGGACCAGCTGGATCACTGGGAGGGATTAGAGACAAGGTGCCAAGTACCCCTCCTCAGGTCTCTGCAGAAGAAAAGCAGGCTCAGAATGAAACATTTTATTTGGTGTCAAATGAAGCATCTTGTTCGAGCCATGACGGGGTTGAGTTTTGAAGCTGCCTGCACGTGGACCAGCTCTTCTCGTGAGCTGGGCTGTTCTGCTGCTCCCTGTAGCTGATTGAAAAGGGGTATGGGTGCGGGCAGGGGCAGAAGCCGAGGGAGCTGAGATCACGTGCTCCTGTTAGACCTTGACCTGGCAGCATGTGAGGAGGCCTCTGGTGTGCGAGGGAGCTCTGGGGAGATGGGGAGAGCAGGGATCTGACCTGGACAGCCTGGTGCATTCAAGGTCCTCCAAGATTGGCATCAGTGTTTTGCACTTTGAGGTGGCAATCATCATGGTGGCATCAGTATGTGTTTCAGCCTTTTACCAGACCATACGAGCACCCTGCTAGAGTTACTCTGGCTTGCCAACCTCAGTCAGGGTGATAGCTGGGGACTCGTTAAGTCAACGTCCAGCAAGCTCGGAGATTGGCCTCTCCGAGCAGTGGGTGGAAGGCTCTGCTTGATCACTGATTGACCTGTAGGCTCAGGATGGGACGGGGAGCGATCTGTTTGCCCATCAGTGCAGGGAGATCCTTCTGATCCTTGGTCTGACCATATCCCACTGTGGCCTCTTATGGATTCAGAGGATCACATGATGGTGTGGAGGTAAGAAGGGGGTGAAAGGCCTGTACCATGTTGCAGCCCTTCTGCAAGAGAGCAGCCCAGGCTTTTGGGCTCTCGGCTGGACTGAGTGAAGTGCCGTGCTCTCCCATCCTGACCTTGCTGCCGATGCATTGTTTGCCCAGCAGAAATCGCTTCTCGGGACCCCGTTGCTATCCGGCTTGGCTTGGAGGTGTGCAATGTCAGCTATGGAAGGCGGTAGAGGACTGGATCCCTTGGTTGCCTCAGGATGTGCTTGGCAGGTGGGTTTCCTCCCAATATTCCCTCATTGCAGCCTCCCCTGCTGCTGCCGCAGTCCTCGACCAGCGTACTCTGCTGCTTCAGCCACGTGAGCCCGCCGGCCTGAGACTCGCCTGCTCCCCACGTGCACTTGAAGACGGTGACTGCTCTAGGAAATGGACAGAAGGACAGATCTTGGTACACCTCTTCTCTGCACAGACACCCTCCTGCTATTAGTAGGAACCCCAATTGAGAAAGGGAAGATTTGAGTGCGTGTGTGGGCTGCGAGGGATGCTGACGCCACAACATGTCGCACCAGCTGTTCCACATGCGCCTTCCCAGCCCTGTGATGGGGAGCAGAGATGCAATTATTCTCGTGCCTACCTGTCAGGTTTTTTATTTGAGTCTCTCTTACTTACCTGGCAGGGGAAATACCAGGACCACCAAGGTGGTTTTCCTACTGGCTGGGGAAAACCATGAACATGGCAGGGGGTAGCGCCCTGACCGAGGTAATGCATCGTTAGCCTCCCACTTTCACTTCCAATGGGAAGATTTCGGGTATACGCTGACTTCTTGGAAATGGGAGACCCCTCCCTAGCTTGCTTCTGCGGCCATAGGGCTGAGGGCAAGCAAAACTCAGGGGCATCCAAACCCCAAGCCTCTGGGCTTGGGCCTATGTGTAGGATGCCTGCCAAAGGATTTGGAAGCATCTGAAGCCCCAGGCAGGGTGGAGGATGCTTGCCAGTAGCACAGGGGCAGGCAATTATTTTAGGTGGAGGGCAATTTAATGAGTTCTGGCAAGCCATCGAGGGCCGCATGACAGGCAGCCACGGGCAGATAAATATTAATTTTCTTAATTTTTTAGGGGTCCTGCGGACCGGATAGAATGGCCTGGCACGCCGCATCTGGCCCACAGGCTGCATTTTGCCCACCCCTGTGGTAGCAGGACCACACACGTTTCTTGAATGTCTCACGGATTTGGAAATGATTTGGCTGATTTGACATGAAAAAATGTCCTTTAAAAAAATAAAAAAAAGTCTCTCTTACGATTGACATCCCTGACCTGAGAAACTTTCCCATTAAAATCTCTTTGAAACTCTTGAGCTTCCACGACATGATTGGGTGTCCAGGAAATGGTGTCTTTTGTCAAACGGATTGTGAAAAAACATTGCTTTCGGCTGTTAGCGTGAAGGAGGGACAGGGTCTGATCGTATTGGGCTGCTAGGCATTTTCCAGCCCTCTTTCCAAACCTGTAAAGCAAGAGGGAGCCCAGGAGGAAGAGCTGCAGAACGGGTATTTTCAGTCTCACTTAAAGAGCACCAAGTTGCTGCAGCTAGGGTCAGAGCCCCCTGTATCAGCAGTGGCAGTGTCTGCTGCCGTTAACCCTGGGCATGCTGACATTTTTTAAGTAGGCCTCCACCCAGTGCTCAGGCTGAAGTGTAGTAGACAGTGCTGAAAAGAGGGGAAGAATCACTGCCTCAATCTGCTGGCAGTGCTCCTACCGATGCAGCCCAGGATGCCGGTAGCCTTCTTGGCACCAAGGGCACACTGCTGGCTCCTGTCCATCTTATTGTCCACCAGGCACCAGGTCCTTTTCTGCAGAGCTGCTGCTTATCCAGTCAGTCCCAGCCTGCACCAGTGCAATGAGCACAGGCACCTGTAAAATTATGGCAGCTGGGTGCTGAGGAGTGTGAGAGATGCAGTGGTGACTGGGTGTTCTGGAGTGAGCAAGGAAGAGGTATCTTGCACTTGGAAACGTGGCTGTGTGCAAATAAACACTGCTGGGCCCTTAGCACGTTTCCCTGGGGCCCTATTCCCCTGTCTCAAAGCCCGACATGCCATTCCCTGCCCTCTCCTCCGCTCTGCGACACTTGGCTGTCTCTGAGCTCTGGTCTCAGCTGATCATGCTGGTGACCTTGGCCGTGGGTGAGGAAGCAGTTAGTTAGGTTTTCACGGGGACGGTCACGTTTCAAACGGCTGTTGCAGGTACCCCACTGGAAAAAGGACCAAAGCATCATTTCACCAACCACCCAGGACAGGTGTTTGCACCCAGACCGTCCCCTGAAAACATAATGGGTGGTGACCCGAGCCTTAAATGTCATGGAGCGTGTACACTTCAGTACAATAGTTGTTTTCAATTAGTGACAAGCGGGTAGAAAGTACTGTGCAACGAGTGAAGGACTCATTCTCTGCTCCTGCTCTTTTAGAAGTTTGTCTTTGTGGAAATAAAATGATTTCAATATTGTACCATAATCCTTTTTAAAGGGATGCTGGGAGGGAAGTGACCTGCCCTTAGTTTGGTATGATCTGTTGGAGCATGTCATCTATAGGTAAGCGCTGAGACTTCTTTATTTAGTTAGTTTTAGTTTTTAGGGGGCATCAGCATAGGATTCAGCGTATTAGACGGATCACCCTGTTTCATAGATGCATCCCTATGGGTGTAACGCTGGAGTTTAGGGTTAATGGTGCACTTCGGCAGTAGTGATTTCTTGTATTCTTTCTCTCTCATTTGGTTTCTTTACAGATCCTGTATCCATCTGAGGTCTAAACTGTCCCCAGGAGAAAACATTAAAGTTTGGAGTTTATTCTGTCATCATGTGTCTGTATGAGCCATCATTTATAGCCAAAAGTGGGGTGGGGGACTTCAATCGAATCATAGGGAAGTGTGGCTGGAAGGGAGGTGCAGAGGTCTAGTCCGACCCCCTGCCTGAGGCAAAATCATCCCTATTCAACACAGTTCATGATCTAACCTCTGCATAAAAATATTTGAAGTATTTGTAATTATTTTAGGAAATACATGATGTTGTTGGATTCCTCTTTGTATTTATAACATCCTTGGAGGTTTTAAAGACCTGGCTCAACATAGCCTTGGCTGGGATGATATAGCTGGGGCTGGTCCTGCTTGGAGCAGGGGGTTGGACTGGATGTGACCTCCCGAGGTCCCTTCAACCCTCATTTTTTAGGATTCCTGACCGGCATGAATATATACCTATATAATATAAAATGTTGGCATCTACACTTAAGTATTTACCAAAAACAATAGCAAAAAGAGTATTTTTTAAAGTTGTATATCCTTCCCTTCTTTTCTTTAAGTTTGTAACCGTTGTGGTCTGGGATATTGCCTTAGGTGTAATGTTTTATAACATGCTCAGCAGTTTTGGAAACTGGAAAATCTGTTTGGAAAGAGTCTGTCAGTGTATACAGTAGCATGTGTTGTAACTTGCTTCCAGGATTTCATGTTTCTTACGGTTTGGTTCGCCGTGGTAGAGAAATAGATGCTTTCTTCTAAAGGGTGTTGATGGTCAATGAATTTCAATATCTTCAACTCAAAGCCATCAGCATTCACGAGTCAAGCTCAAACAATTGCAATGCCTTTAAAATTAATGAAATTTTAAAATGTTGGTGTTTTTGTACCAATCTATATTTTGAGTGGACGTGCTCAAAAGCGCCCGCCCCCCCCCCCCCCCCCCCCCCGGCTCGCCAAAAGCATCCAGGAACGTCTCAAAGCTAAGAAGGAGGCGTACACCCGATGGCAAGGAGGGGCCATCACCAGGGAGGACTACACCTCCATTGCTCGGGGCTGCAGGGGGGCGGTCAGGAAGGCCAAGGTGGAGATGGGACTGGGACTAGCGACCCGGATCAAGGATAACAAGAAATCCTTTTTTAAATGCATAGGGGGTAAAAAGAAGGTTCCGGGTAACGTGGGGCCTCTGCGGGACACACGTGGAAATCTGGTGGTCTCACCAGACGACAAAGCTAACCTCTTTAACAATTTCTTTGCCTCCATTTTTCTGAGCAGGGACCAGGTCATCCCCACCCCCCACCGGGATCCCCGATGGTCCCAGGGGAAGCGCAGCTGGGCCCAGGGTCCGTGAGGACCTAGTCAGGGAACTTCTGGAGGGACTGGACGTGTTTAAATGAGCTGGTCCTGATGATCTCCACCCCAGGGTGCCAAGGGAATTAGCAGAGGTCATTGCGGGACCCCTGGCACGGCTTTACAAGCACTCGTGGTACTCTGGAGAGGTGCCGGAGGACTAGAAAAGGGCCAATGTGGTTCCCATTTTCAAAAAAAGGAGGATGGAGGACCCAGGAAACTACAGGCCTGTCAGTCTTACCTCAGTCCTAGGTAAGCTTTTTGAGAGAGTTATCCTGGTGCAAGTCCGCGAGGGGCCGGCAGGGGAGGTTATGCTTAGGGGCAACCAACACGGGTTCATTCGAGGCAGGTCCTGTCGGACCAACCTGGTGGCCTTCTACGACCAGGTCACCAAATCCTTGGACGCAGGGGTAGCAGTGGACGTAGTCTTTCTGGACTTCAGGAAGGCCTTCGACACTGTTTCTCACCCCATTCTCATTAAAAAACTAGGGGACTGTGGTGTCGATGCCTACACAGATGGGTCACTAGTTGGCTGGAGGGCCGCACCCAGAGAGTGGTGGTGGACGGGTCATTTTCGACCTGGAGGGATGTGGGCAGTGGGGTCCCCCAGGGCTCGGTCCTCGGGCCTGCACTGTTCAACATCTTCATCAGTGACTTGGACGAGGGGGTGAAAAGCACCTTGTTCAAATTCACGGATGACACTAAGATGTGGGGGGAAGTGGGCATGCTGAAGGAGAGGGACAGGCTGCAATTGGATCTGGACAGGTTACAGGGGTGGGCAGATGAGAACAGCATGGGTTTCAACACTGACAAGTGCAGGGTGCTGCACCGGGGGAGGAAGAGCCAGCAGCAGCCCTACAGGTGGGGAACTCCCTTCTCGTCAGCGCAGAGGCAGAAAAGGATCTTGGACTCATTATTGATACCAAAATGAACCTGGGCCGACTGTGGGGACGCGGTCAGGAAGGCCAACCACACCTTGTCATGCATCCACAGATGCATCTCGAGCAGGTCCAAGGAGGTGATCCTCCCCATCTACGTGACACTGGTCAGGCCACAGCTGGAGTACTGGGTCCAGTTCCGGGTGCTGCACTTCAGGAGGTATGTGGCCAGCATGGAGAGGGTCCAGAGGAGGCCGCCCGCATGATCGGGGCAGCAGGGCAGGCCCTGCGAGGAGAGGCGATGGGACCTGGACCTGTTCAGTCTTCACAAGAGAAGGCTGAGAGGGGATCTGGTGGCCATCTATAAACTGGCCAAGGGGGACCAGCAGGCTATAGGAGAGTCCCTGTCCCCCCGAGCACTACCAGGAGTAACAAGGAATAACGGCCATAAGTTGATGGAGAGTAGATTCAAACTAGACATCAGGAGGCGCTACTTCACAGTCAGGGCGGCTAGGAGCTGGAACCAACTTCCAAGGGAAGTGGTGCTCGCTCCTACCCTGGGGGTCTTCAAAAGGCGGCTACATAGACACCTAGCCGGGGTCATTTGACCCCAGTACTCTTTCCTGCCCATGGCAGGGGGTCGGACTTGATCTGCTGAGATCCCTTCTGACCCGACCTACTATAGAACTATGTTTCACGTTAGCTCTCACCTGCCCCAGGAGGGCTAGAAAACCATTTTCTCGGGTAATCTCATGATTCCAGGAGCTGGGGTGCGAATGGTAATAACTGGTGTGCATATCGCACTTCTCATCAGTGCTTTACAAAGAAGGTCGGTATCCTTATCCTCAGTTTACAAGCTAGGAAACGGGCACGGAGGAGACGTGTTTGTTCTGTATAGGAAAATAACTTTAAAATATTAAAAGACATAACTCTAAGCACAGCGTGCTCCATTCTAACATCTTCCCTGGTGCCTCCCTCATGGAAGACCAGTTCTAACAAGGATCCATGTGTCTTTTTAGGGACATTTTCCTTCTTTCCCTTCCCTTTCCTTTTGCGCATCCCCTTTTCCCTTAGCAGCTTAGCACGGGAGTTTATTGCTCTCCCACCGACCTGTAGGCAGATGCTGTCTGGTGATCCTGAACAATGTAGGCAGCTTGTAAATGGCTTCAGCAGGTAGGTGACTTTTTTGACACCTTCATCCATCTAACAAGCTGGGATATAATCCTTTGTTTCAATTCTTGGTGTTTCTGGTAGCTCCCCTGGCGTGGGAAGTGCTCCCCAGGCAGAAATAAGACCTGATCCGCCACTTATGGAGTAAGGATGGACAGAGGTTAGAGGACAGAGGCAATATAAGGACAGTATTTTCTAGATGCATCTTTTTTTCGTTTTTTTTTTTACCCAAAGTGGGGTCCAGAACATCCCACTGGAGCTACCTAACAAGAATGAAAATCATTGTAAGAAAATTGGACCCCAATTCAGTCATGCATATGTTAAAATCTTGATTGAATTTTGGCCACTTTAGCCTTTTTGAGGGGGTGAGGGGGAAAGTCTTACACACCAGCGTGTGTTATGCACTGTGGAAAGCGTAGTAAATCATCCCTTAGCTTGTGCCCCATTCTTTCCTTCGCACCGTGCTTTACAAACAGGCCAGTATCGTCTTGCCCATTTCACAGATGGGGAAACTGAGGTGGAGTGATTTAAAAGAGGTCTCCTTGCAGGCCAGTGGGAGAATCCAATGGCCAGCCTGCCTGTGGCCACATCTTGGGCTTCGCTGTGTCAGTCAGGTCAGGTTTTTGACTGCAGTATGGCTCATGTGGGTCCTCAAGGTAGGTTTAATTGTAGGGAGAGAACAGCCATGAGGCTGTAGCATCTCTAGGATGGAAAAGAGGGGCTGATGAGTGAGCAGGTGAGGTTGGTGTTGGCAGAGAGATGAAGGCAGGTAGTAGGAAGGGGCAGAGCTATGGTAGAGCTAGGTCGACTGTGACAAGAGTCTGGAAGAGGATGTGGTTATGGAGAGGCTCAAAGAAGGAGATGCTGTTGGTATGGATGGGCTGAGATACTTGCTAGTGGCACCTACGGCTTGGCCGGGAGTGCATAGGGGTACATTGTTGATTGGAGCACATGAGAACATGGAGGGGCTGGATGTGTTCAAATCATCGAGACCAGATGCGCTCCATCCAAGGGCGCTGAAAGAATAGGCCAGTGTCATAGCAGAGCCACTGGCACGGCTGTTTGAGCACTCGTGGTGCTCCAGTCAGGTCCCAGAGGACTGGAAATGGGCCAATGTGGTCCCTATTTACAAGAAGCGGAGGAAGGAGGACCCGGGTAGCTATAGATTGGTTAGTCTCACCTCTATCCTTGGGAAAACCCTTGGAAAAAGTATCAAGGATGACATTTGTAGGAGTCCAGCAGGTAATGTAATGCTGAAGGGCAACCAGACAGGTTCATAACAGGTCGATCCTGCCTGACTAACCTTGTTTCTTCCTATGACCAGGTCACACAATGCTTAGACGCAGGAGTCGAGATAGATGTCACCTACTTGGACTTTAAGAAGGCCCTCGACACAGTATCCCATCCTATTCTTATAAACAAATTGAACAGCTGTGCCATACACGATTACATGATCAGGTGGGTGGCAAATTGGCTAAAGGGTCGTACCCAGAGAGTGGTGGTGGGCAGGTTGGTATCGCCATTGAAAGAAGTGGGCAATGGGGTCCCCCAGGGCTCGGTCCTTGGGCCGGTGCTGTTCAATGTCTTCATCAGCAACCTGGATGAGGGTGTGGAGATCCACTGCCGCAGCACACCCAGCACTGTCTGAAGGCTACTGCAATCGCTGCTGTGAGCAAAAGCAGCTAGAGGCGTGCAGCGAGGAAGCCCGTGTGCTACCAAGAGGGTCTGTCAGAATTGCAGCTAAGGCTGGGGATGGCAACCGAGCAGATGACACCAAACTATGGGGTGAAGCAAACACACTGATGGGAAGAAACTGAATCCAGGCAGACCTGGGCAGGTTAGAGAAGCGGGCAGAGAACAACAGGATGCAGTTCAACAAGTACAGATGCAAGGTGCTGCACCTAGGGAGAAGGAATCACCAACACACTTCCAGGCTGGGGGATGACCTCAGCAGCACAGCGGCAGAAAGAGATCTCGGAGTCATTATCAACACCAAGATGAATGAGTTGTCAATGTGACGAAGTAATTAGCAGAGCTAACCACACTTTGTCATGCATTAGTAGGTGCATCACGAACAGGTCCAAGGAGGTGATCCTCCCCCTCTACGCGGCACTGGTCAGACCGCAGTTGGAGTACTGCGTCCAGTTTTGGAAGCTGCACTTCAAGAGGGATGTGGACAATCTTGAGGGTTCAGAGGAGGCCACTTGTATGGTCAGAGGCCTGTAGGGCAGGCCCTACGAGGAAAGGCTGAGGGACCCCTCCGCAAGAGAAGGCTGAGGGGGATCTTGTGGCAGTATACACATTCACCAGGGGAGGGCAGCAGGGAATAGGAGATGCCCTGTTCACCAGGGCACCCCTTGGAGTAACCAGGAACAGTGGCCACAAGCTGACGGAGAGCAGATTTAGGTTGGACATGAGGAAGAACTTCACAGTGAGGGTTGCCAGAATCTGGAATGGGCTCCAAGGGAGGTGGTGCTCTCCCCTACCCTGGGGTCTTCAAGAGGAGACTGGACAAGCATCTAGCTGGAGTCATCTGACCCCAGCACTCTTTCCTGCCCAGGGCAGGGGTCAGACTTGATGATCCTTTGAGGTCCCTTCCAACCCGAGCATCTAATGGGTTTCTCCTTCGTCTGTGGCTTCTAGCATCCAGGAGAGGTTTAGCAGTTTCCGAGACACAGAGCATCCTGGTAGACCAGTCTGCCCCACGCGTCCTGGACCTTCCCTGGGGGACACAGCATCTTCCCTAGGGGCAGGAGGTCTTGCTGCTCAATTAGGGGTGTAGGGTGGGGGAGGAAGGGAATCACGGGTGGTGAGTCATCTACAGTAGGACAAGGCCTTCCTGCCAGGCTTCTGCTGCTGCTCCTGCCCCTTTGGCCTCCAAACACGGGATGCAAAAAGGAGGAGGTGCCCCAGAGAGAACAGCACGTCTCCTGGAGACCCAAACCTACCAGTCCCCTCTCTCCATTGACCTGGTACTGTTGGGTAATCAGAGGAAGATGGAGGTGTGTGGCTCCAGAACATGAATTGGTGATGCACAGGACACTTGGAGCTGCCTTGCAATCCATTAGAAACCCTAATGCAGCAGATCTTCCCCAGGAACGGTTGGGACTGGTGGTTGTGTTGTGCAGAGCCTGGCTTTACATAGTGGTGGACAGCTTGAACTCAGACCCAGAACCAAGCAGGCCCCTGCCCAAGTCCTTGGCTCTGAGTGATCACTAAACAACATCTGGTGCCTAAAATGGGCTAAGGAAATCCCTATGAATGGAGTTGAGCTGAGAGTCTGGAAATGAGGATTACGATGTGGAGCAGGTTTAAATAGGACCTCACTCTGTTGGCAAGAAACAGATGTCAGCTTTGAACATGCAGGGTAGCCAGCTGAGGAGTTCTGCTACCCCCATAAAGGGAAATCATGAGCAATATCTTTAAACAGGAAGGAAAAATGAAGGGTTTGTGGCAGATCTCAGGCTGAAGAGCCAGTGCAGCAATGCAGGAGGACTTGCTGGCCTTGGTCTGTGCTGTTCGGCGTGTGAGCTCTGAGCAGACTTGCACCGGGAGCCTCCATACAACACAAGCATCGATGGCAAATGACTCTTAGGAAAGCCTCTGAGAGGTTCCAGTCTTCATGTCTCCTTTCAGCTAAACACAAATAAAATTAAGGTTGATTTGTTCATTATAACATGGTGTTTAAAACACCTTGGACCAGCCTAATACAAGGGCCTCTATATCCTTTTGTTAATATACCTTCCTTCGTTCCTCGGTGATCACTCTGATCTCAGAACAGTACGTGGCTTGATGCTAGTGACTGGGTTGACAACTAAGCCTGGGCGAGTCTTACCATCAGAAAGAAGCTAAAAGTCCCATCTGATCATCATATTCCAGTGCAAGACCATTTCCCTGATGCACTAGCTGGAGCATCTGAAATGCCAGAGGCTCGTGTAGGTCGCACACAGCATCCTCCCGTGAGGGGCAGTGATGCAGCCGATGGATGCAGAGCAGGATGGAGCGGATGGGGAATGTTCTGTTTGTCCCAGGCCAGTGCAAAGAGGAGGTTGATGCGGCTGCCTGCCACGCCTGATATGGTCCTGATGCATCGTGCAGGTATGTGATTGGAAAGCTGGGAGAAGGATGGAGAAGCAGAACATGCCTGAGCAGCGTTGGGAAGATGGAGATAGAAGTGCTGAAATCTCATAAGTTGGGCATACACAATGAATGAAACTAAACCGAATGTTGGCCACTTCAGTACGAAATAAGTGACATTGCACGAGCTTTAACTAATCTGCTTTCCAGTCTTCCCTTGCACGTGATCTCTGGGGAAGACTGACAGGCAGATTAGTTAAAGACAGAAGGATCCCTGGGAAGCCTTTGAATGCTAGCTATGCAAATGGAGAGTCGAGATTTTCTCTGCACTTGCGTGTTAGCTTGTTGAATCATAGAATCATAGAAGTGGGGTCGGAAGGGACCTTGCAGAGCTTCAGATGCGACCCCCTGCCTGGGCAGGAGGAAAACTGGGCTTAAGTGACCCCAGCCAGGTAGGCATCAAGCCACTTCTTAAAGACCCCCAGGGTAGGAGCCAGCACCACTTCCCTTGGAAGTCGGTTCCAGATCCTAGCCGCCCTGACTGTGAAGTAGTTCTTACGGATGTCTAATCTAAACCTGCTCTCCAACAACTTGTGGCCGTTATTCCTTGTTATCCTGGGGGGCGCTGGGGGAAACAAGGTCTCCCCCAAACCCTTCTGGTCCCCCCTAGTGAGTTTATAGACGGTCACAAAGTCCTCCCTCAGCCTTCTCTTGTGAAGGTTGAACAGGTTCAGGTCCTGTAGCCTCTCATCGTAGGGTCTGCCCTGCTGTCCCCGGATCATGCGGGTGGCCTCCTCTGGACCCTCTCAATGTTGTCCACATCCCTCTTGAAGTGGGGTGCCCAGAACTGGACGCAATACTCCAACTGCGGTCTGACCAGTGTTGCGTAGAGGGGGAGGATCACCTCCTTGGCCCTACTTGAGATGCACTTGTGGATGCACGATAGGGTCCGGTTAGCCCTGCCGACCGTGACCTCGCATTGTCAGCCCATGTTGATCTTGGAGTCAATGATGACTCCAAGATCCCTTTCTGCCTCCGTGCTCTCAAGAAGGGAGTTTCCCATCTTATAAGTGTGCTGCCGGTTACTACTGCCCAAGTGCAGCACCCTGCACTTGTCCATATTGAAATGCATCCTGTTTTTGTTAGCCCACCCCTGCAACCTATCCAGGTCTTGCTGCAGTCTTTCCCTCCCTGCTAGCATGCCCACCTCACCCCAGATTTTGGTATCATCAGCAAATTTGAACAGGTTGCTTTTCACCCTGTCGTCCAAATCGCTGATAAAGAAATTGAACAGTGCGGGCCCAAGGACCGAGCCCTGGGGGACTCCGCTGCCCACTTCCCCCCAGGTCAAATATGACCCGTCCACCACCACCCTTTGAGAAGGCAAAGGAATAAGGGCAGCAGGTTTTAGGGCTGGGTTCCACACTCAACAGACAACCATTGGTGGCCGCTGGGTCAAAGAAGCCAAATATATACTGAGGATGTATACTCTTTTCCTGCAACTTGCATCTGTGCACATCTGCCGTTGCCAGCTGCACCCTCCTGTTTCTCAGCCTGGAGTGGAGGGGGCTGGCTGTGTGTGGTGACTCTGAGTCGCGTATGAACAAAAGTCCCTGAGGGAGGAGGAGGAGAGAGACAAACCCATGTTAATTTGTCCCCCTGACCTTAAACCAAGGACTTTTCGGCTGGTTGGACTTTCCCTGGTCAGGACACACTAAACGGGAGCACTGGGAAACAGTGCAGATTAAACATGTCCATTCAACTCCTGGCTTGAGTCAAAGCCTCACTCCCGAGCACTAACGCCACTCATTTGCGCTCGTGACCCATGGTCGGTAGCACAAGAGCGGGGCTGCGTACAATGATCCGAGTTTCTAAGCAGCCTCCATGTAATCGCTTGGTTGTCTGCCAGCACATTGGAGTCCTTTGCAATGGACCGCTAAGCTGGTGGTGGCTTTAAATGCTTCTGTTTGCTGGTAGCTAGTTCTGACTCCAAATAATGAGCAGGAAGATAAAGCTGTGTTTACACCGAGTCCTTCCCTCTGTTAATGAGTAAAGAAATGTCAATACAGGTGTTGGAAGGCCGTGGCTTATGTGCACGTTTTCTGCCAGCATGTTGGTGGTAGGAGGGGACAAGCTACACAATTACTTGTAGCACGAGTGCGCGGGAGTGCTAAACAAGTGCCTGGATCTTAAGATTTCCATTTCCCCAGAGAGATGGTGGAGTCTCCGTCCTTGGAGGCTTTGAAGACCCAGATAGACGAAGCCTTGGCTGGGGTGATGCAGTTGGGGCTGGTCCTGCTTTGGACTAGGTGTGACCTCCTGAGATCCCATCCGACTCTTATTTTCTCTGATTCTAAGGTTTCCATTTTAAAGGGGGATGCTCTTAAATAGCTGCAATAACCAGGCACCTGCTACCAAGCAAAAACAACTTGCAGTGCTCCTTCTGATCTGATTATGGCTGTCTCTTTGCTTGAAATGCCCTCTTCTTTAGGAAGACCTACACAGCTACCACCTACACCCCTCTTCTTTAGGATGTTCCTACAACAACCTTGGAGCCTCCTGCTTTGCGGGTTCCTGCCTCCTGAATAGGTTGAGGCTGTGTGCGCTCATTGCCATGTGCTGCTGATTGAAATGTGCCACCCGAGATGCAGATGGGGTGGACTGTGGGCCCTGGGCAAGTAGAGCTCCATGTGACGGGATTTCAGTGGCAGGGGAGAGGAGGTTGCATGCTCACATGGTGCTTGAGTTGCTTTGTGGAGCCAGGGGCTTTGGCATCAGCAAACATTGTGTCAAGGCTAAGGCAAGCAGAGCTGAGCTTCCCTCCAAGCAAAGGTTTACCGTATGGCTCCATCCTGCCAGGCCCAGGGGAGCTAGAGGACTCCTAGCCCTCCTCCAGGAGACCGGACCTTTCCAACACCTCGCTGGGTTGGCTCCAGCTGCCCACGGCACCTCCCTTTCATGGAGCGGTGGTGAGACAGAAGAGATCCCCCGTAACTCTGCGTCTCCAAGGGTCTGTTCACCTCGATTGCACGTTTCATCCAAAAGGAAGCTACGCTACGGGCTGTACGGGATGGGGAGCTGCAGGAGAAACAAGGGGGGCCCGGCTGTGTCACAGCCTGCCGTCCCTCCCCAGTGTTTTTAGCCTGAGCTGTAGAATGAGAAGCATGACTAATCCACACAGATAAGGGGAAAGGTGATGGGCTTGGCCCAAATAATTTGCTTTTACTTATTTACCAATCTAAGCATCTCGCCAAGGAAGTGCCAAAGGGCAGGACTGGCTGGTTTTATGGCGTAAGTACATCAACAGCCGCCTGCACGTGGCGGTAAGGGAGAGCGGCCCCCGAGTGAGTCACCCTTGCCAAGATATGTATCCTGGCGATCTTTTTGGGTCAAGGACCACCTGATCCATCGGGGCTGGAGTGGGAGCAGGGCTCCTGCTGCATGGCGGGCTGCATCTCGTTCAGATTTACCAGGCAGGAACTGCTGGAGGACGGGCTCGCAAATGAACTCAGCTGCAGTTTTGTGGCTGCTCTTGATCTGTGCTTGATGCCTGGTGACAGTCCTGGTTATAACACGCAGGCATGCTCTCTCCCCCTTTCTCTCTCAATCTGTGCGTGCTCGTGCTCGTGCTTGCTAAGTATGTGCTGTGAGAGCCGTGTTGAGGCTTCTGTTTTGCCGTGAGGAGGATGGATGGGCTGAGCGTTTGCCCAGCTGCGGGCAGGCAAAGGAAATTGCAGTCTGTTCCTGGCAAGGAGAACACGCTGGGTGGGTCAGATGCCCATTAATGTGGCATGCGGTTGCTTCCACGGCTTTGCACCGGAGGCAGGGCTGCCCTGCTCACCCAGTTGTGGCAATAGAAGGACACATCGCAGATGGCAACTCATGCACCCTCTTTCCTGCTGGAGTGTGTTTCTCTTTGCTATTCAGGGTCAACCCAGAAGGCAAGGATTCATAAAATCATAGAAAATTCAGGTTGAAAGGGACCTCAGGGGGTTGCATCTAGTCCAACCCCTACTCCAAGCAGGACCAGCCCCAACTCCATCATCCCAGCCAACGCTTTGCTACCTGGGTCTTCAAAACCTCCAAGGATGGAGACTGCACCACCTCTCTGGGTGACCTGTTCCAGTGCTTTACTACCAGTGATCCCTCACCCCCTTTCCCATCCCAGCCTGCAGCCCCTCCCAAGCCATCCACCCTCTTGCGTGGCTGTTGCCTGCCAGAAGCAGCCTCAGTGGATGGGTTGAAGGGGAGCTTCACAACAGGGACCGGCATTTAGAAGTGATTTTTAGGTCTGCAATTAAGGTGAGGGGATCATGGCCCCCAGACATGGCAGAAGCTGATGGTTTAGCCAGATTCATCCAGGGAGAGGATGTATCCTTGGAGGATGTGCACTGCACTGGGGAGGCCACATCTGGAGTCCTGTGTCCAGCTGTGGGCCCTCCACTGCAGAAGGGATGTGTGGGAATTGGAGAAAGTCCAGCGGAGGGCAATGAAAATGGTTGTGGGCTGGGGGACAGGACTTGTGAGGAGAGGGTGAAGGAACTGGGTTGATGTAGTCTGGAGAGAAGACCGAGGGGATTGAATAGCAGCCTTCACCTCCCTGCAGGGGGTTGCAAAGAGGATGGAGCTGGGCTGGTCTCAGTGGGGGCAGATGACAGGACAAGGAGCAATGGGCTCAAGCGGCAGCAAGGGAAGTTGTGGTTGGATATTAGGAAAAACTTTCTCCCTAGGAGGGTGGTGAAGCACTGGGACATGTTCCCTGGGGAGGTGGTGGAAGCTCCATCCTTGGAGGTTTTCAAGACCTGGCTCAGCAAAGCCTTGGCTGGGATGATGCAGTTGGGGCTGGTTCTGCTTGGAGCAGGGGGTTGGACTCAATGTGATCCTCCCACCCCCCCCCCCTTCATTGTCTAGGGCAATGTTTCTCAACCAGTGGGATGTGGCCATGGAACTTAAATGGAAATTTTTAAGGACATTCAGTGATTTGCCAGCAGTCCTTTGAAGTCAAGGATGACGTCCATCAGGCTTGATGGGTCCTCAAGTGACTGAGCCGCCCCATTCTTTAGCAACGGAGGCAGGTTGCGCGGGGGAGTGGGATTCACAGCTCCAGGTTCGTCTCCTTCTCCTTCCTCTGCCGTTGCTGTTCTGCCTCAGTATTGAGTTGTTGGGCCTCAAAGTGGCGCATGCCTTGGTGGACCAGGTGGTGCCACATCGAACGGTCAGCAGCTTGCTCCTCCCAGCCATTAGTGTTGATGCCTTTGTGCTTGTGGGCAACCTTGAATGTGTCATTGTACCGTTTCCTTTGGCCGCCCTTTGAGTGTTGGCCAACAGAGAGGTGGGAGAAGAGAATCTGGCAAGGGAGGCGGTTCTTGGACATCTGGATGCAGTGGCCCGGCCATTGGAGTTGATTTCTCAAGAGCAAGACTTCGATGCTGGTGGACACAGCTTCATGAAGGACGCTCGTGCTGGCCCGGCAGTGCTCCCGTTTGATCCCCAGGATTTGACGCAAGCACTGCTGGTGACAGCTCTCGAGGGCCTTAACGTGGCGGCAGTCGACAGTCCAGGTTTCACTGCAGTAGAGGAGGGTGGTCAGCACGACAGCCTTGCAAACCGGGACCTTCGTTGACTTCCGATGGCCTCTCAGTTTGAAGATGTGTTGTTGCAGCTTGAAGAATGATTCAGTGATGAAAATCATCCTAAAATACATATCCATGTAAAAAAAATACAGGTGGTCCTCAGACTTAACACGTGGTTTTCAGGAGCCAATTGTGTCATAAGTCGAAACATTGTAACTTGGAACTGATTTTCCTATAGGAAACAATGTTATAAATGGGGGATCGGTTCCTGAACCAAGGGATACCCTGTTTTCACCAAAAATACCCCAGAATTTTGTACTCAATCATTTATAAATGAGTAATAGAGCTACGTTAATGTATGTCTATTGTAAACAGCAATCACATTGATTTGGAAGGACTTTTTGCCGGGCTCTTGGCTGGAGTCTTCTCGGGAGTCTCGGCTGCGGGTTTTTCTGGAGTCTCGTCGGCTTTCTTCAAGGTGTCCGAGGAGGTTTGGACAGGTGTCCTCCAGGGAGGTGGGCGACGCAGCACATGTGTGCACTGGCGTGTCGTGGTGTCAGATCAAGCGTTGTAAAGTTGAAACTGAGGTCTGAAAGTGGGTGTCAGTTTATAAACTAAGTGTGAGCCGTAACTTGAACTGGTGTACGTCGGGGGCTGCCCGTGCACTTGTTTGGGAAAAGCGGGGTTTTGTCTTGACTGCGCCGGGACCGGGGGTTTTGCCACAAGGCTTGGCGGCCCATGAAGGTGCGGAGCGCGGTGTGCGGGCCGGGCCGGGCCGGGCCGGGAATGACGGGGGTGGCGATTGAGGCTGGGGCGAGTGTCCCCGCCCCCGTTACGAGGGGCCTCAACGAGGGAGAAACCCGGAGATTTCAGGTGCGCAGGGCGGGGGCGGCGGGGCCCGTGGGATCCTTTCCCCGGAGCGGAGGGAGCCGGCCCCGCCCCGCCCCGCCCCGAGCGCTGCCCCCCGGGGCCGGGCCGTGCTGTGCGGGGCCGGGCCGTGCCGGGCCGGGGCGCGGGGATGGAGGAGCCGGCGCTGCGGGAGCTGCGAGCGCTGTTGGCGCGGCGGGGCGGGCCGGGCGCGGTGCTGCTGGTGGCGGAGGCGGAGGCGGAGGCGGGGGAGGAGGCGCCGCCGCGGCGGGCGCTGCCGGCGCTGGCCCGCGACCTGCTGCAGCTGCCGGCGGAGGAGCCGGGGCCGGGGCCGGGGCCGGGCACGCGGCGGGCGGGCGAACGGGCGCTGCGGGCCGCGCTGCTCGTGCTGCTCTGCCCGCCCGCCGCCCTGCACCGCCGCGCCCGCCGCCGCCGCCTGCGCGAGGTGGTGCGCGACCTGCGCGCCCGCCTGCCCGCCGCCCCGCCGCCCGCCCTCCTCGGCGCGCTGCTCCTGCCCGACGGCCACACCGACACCGACCGCGACCGCGACCGCCGGCACCTGGAGGCGCTGCTGCGGGCCGCCTTCGCGCCGCCGCCCGCGCCCCCCGGCGCCGTGCGGGCAGCCGCCTACCGCCCCGCGCAGCCCGGCCCGCTCCGCCTCGCCGCCTGCGCCGCCCTCGCCGCCGCGCAGACCCCCGCAGGTACCGCCGCCCCCCGGACCCTCCTCCGCCCGGCCAGAGCCCCCCTGGACCCTCCTCCGCCCGGCCTGAGCCCCTCCGCCGTCTTACACCCTCCTCCGCCCGGCCTGAGCCCCTCCGCCGTCCTACACTCTCCTCCGAGCCCCCCTGGACCCTCCTTTGCCCTCCTCCGCCCGGCCTGAGCCCCTCCGCCGTCTTACACCCTCCTCTGCCTGGCTCCGAGCCCCCCTGGACCCTCCTTTGCCCTCCTCCGCCCGGCCTGAGCCCCTCCGCCGTCCTACACCCTCCTCCGAGCCCCCCTGGACCCTCCTTTGCCCTCCTCCGCCTGGCCTGAGCCCCTCCGTCGTCTTACACCCTCCTCCGCCCGGCTTCAAGCCCCCCTGGACCCTCCTTTGCCCTTCTCCGCCTGGCCCCGAGCTCCTCTGCTGTCCTACACCTTTCTCTGCCCTGCCCTGCCCTGCCCTGCCCTGAGCCCCCCTGGACCCTCCTCTGCCCTGCCCCGAGCCCCTCCACTGTCCTACACACTCCTCTGCCCAGCCCTGAACCCCCCTGGACCCTCCTCTACCCGGCCCCAAGCCCCTCCGCCGTCCTCTGCCCTCCCCAGCCCTGCCAGATCCCCCTGGATCCTCCTCTGCCCTGCCCTGAGCCCCTCTACCCTCCCTGGCCCTGCCCCGAGCCCCCCTGGGCCCTTCCCCATGCTGGACAGCCCCAGCGACTCCATCCCTTCACTTCCATCCTAGACCTGCTCTGGCCCTGGCCCTGCCCCAGGCTGTGGTGCCATCCCCAGCCCTGCCCCAAGCCCCCTGGGCCTGCCCTGAGCCCCTTCACCTGTCCTGGACCCTCCCTGCCCCTGCCCTGGGCTGTGGTGCCAGCCCCGCCCTGAGGCCCCTGGACCCTCCCCGGCCCTGGACAGCCCGTCCGGTGGGGGGCTGTGGTGCCATCTTCAGCCCTGCCCCAAGCCCCACCAGCTGTAGGGCCTGTCCTAGACCCTCTCTGGCCCTGCAGGCTGTAAGGGCTGTCCTAGACTGCCCCCCACCCTGCCCTGCCCCATACCTGTAATGGCTGCAGTGCCATCCGTTGCCCACCCTCATCTCCAAGTCCCACTCTGGGGTACTAGCCCCCCTGGGCACAAGGGCTAGCTCAGTGGTGGGGTGAGGGGAACCTTTGCATGGGAGCCGGGAGGGCAGGACCTGCCTTGTCAGGGTCTCCAGCTGCACCCTCTTCCCCATCCCCTGGTCCGTTGCCACTGCACTGGGGACACCTGCTTGGCGTGGGAGGTGGTGTCCCACAGGGGAGCACTGGAGGATGGTGGGGTGGGAGCGCACGGCGGGTGCTGGGGGTTGTTGCAGTGGAGCTGGCAGGGGCACTGGTACAATAATGCAGTGCTAGTCCCAGGGTCCTCCGCAGCACACGCTGGTTCTGCTGTGCTGGCGCAGCTGATGTCATCTGCTGCTTTCCCCCCGGGGTAGATGCCGCTGTGCACTGCAGTATAAAGGAGAGGCTACAGAGCTGGTGTGCCCCTGTAAAGGGTGACGTGGGGTGCATCTTACTGGGTAGCTCTTTTGGGGCTTATAAAGCCAGGGCCAGAACCGCTGTTGCCACCAGCCCAGCTGGCTTTGAGGACAGAGCTTGCTCAGTGATGGGAAAGCAAGGATGTGTGTGCAAGTCAGTGGCAGCCAGTCGGACTCTTCCCTCCCATCGCTGGGGCATGGGTGAATGGCCTGGGGCTCGCGTCCCTCTTGGACTGGGCCCGGTGCAGCCTGTTTTTTTTCCCACCGTTGCTCCAGTTCTCCTGGCAGCTTCTCTTCCTCCCTCCCTGCTTCTCTTTCCCCTTTGTTTTCACATGCTTCCCCCCGCCTGCACGCTCTGCTCCTTGCAAGCCTCCCCCTGCCTCCCTTGCCCCGTGGCCCTTCATCTGCATTATGTCTCCATGGCTCCTGAGGCCTCGGAGAGGGGCCAGCCTTGATTTCTGCCAATTCCTGCTTTTTCCAACACTCCCTTTCACCTCTGTGCCCAGGGGCTTTATTTTTCCCTCTCCTTTAGTTCTCCTCCGTGGTGGAGAAGCTGGCGGGTGGGAACAGGGGCAGGAAAGCATGTTTCCTTTTCTTCTGCCGTGCAGGTGAAGGGCACGGCCTTTCACTCTGGTGTGTGGGAGAGGGGCAGGAGTCAGTGGGGTGGATGGTGGCACAGGTGGGGAGGCATTGGGTGCTGGCTTGTGGCATTTCCTCCTTGCGGTCTGTGCAGGAGAGTGCTTGAGAGGGGAAAATGCTTGAGGGGGAACTTGAGCAGGGTTTACAATGTGGAAAATGGTGAAGAGAAAGTCACTAGGGATTTATTACAGACTGTCTCTAAACACAAGAACAAGAGGTCACCAAATGAAACTGGTAGGGAGAAAGTTTAAAGCAAACGAGCAATTTCTTTTTCACCTGGCGTGTCCAGGTGTGGAGCTCGTGGCTGCCAGGTGTGCTAGGAGCTGATAGTTTCGCCAGATTCACAAAGGGATTGAGCCAATTGGACAGATCAGTCGCTATTGAGCGTAGGAGCGAGGGGCACGGCTTCTGAATCAGAACTTCCTAGGCCTTCAGTGCTGGAGGCTGCAGGGGAGGGAGGTGGAGAGACCTGCTGGAAATTAAGCAATCGGCATGGCAGGGAGCAGTAGAAGGGATGGCAGAGGCTAAGCATGACAACTGAGGAGCGAGGTTTCCACCTGCGGATCGGTGGTCCCTGGCTTAACCTGTTAGTGCTGGGAATCGCGTGCACGGATGACCAAATACCCGCTTCCCCATGTGTCGCCAGGCTGCTAACAGCCGCTGTGTCGGTCCAAAGTGCCAGGCAAACCTGCTCGTCGGCAGCAGTCGTTTAGAAAGTTCTCAGTGTTGGAAACTGGCAAGCCGCAGCACGTGCTGGTTAACTGCCAGATGGGGGGATTGTTTCCAGCGTCCGATGCAGAGCTCGGAGGGCTGCCCCATGACTTGAATGAGTGAATTGCATGCACGGAGCCAAGCCGCTGAGCTCTGAGGTTGAAGAATGAGTGGTGGATGCTGCAAGGGAAAGGAGGGCAGGGGGTGGATCGGTCTGGATACATCCTGCCCCACTACCTTAGTATCCCCGCTGTGCCCCTGCGACAGCCAGGGTGCTGGGCTAGATGGACTCTGGGGTGTGACCTAGGATGCAACATGGCAAAAGTAGCGTCTTCGCAGTGGTTTACAGCTGTATTATGCATGATCCAGGATGGGCCGATGACCCCCTGGGGTTAGCAAGGATCTGAGGGGGCCTCGTCCCCCAGTGCTGATGTTCTTTTATTTCATAGATGGAAAGGAGAGAGAGAAGCGGAGCCTCCCTGCCTTCCTGCGGTGCCTCCCCTGGGGCAGGAGAAGCCGAAGGAAAGGACGTTCAGTGACTGGGAACCACGTTTCCGAGGGTATGCTCCGCTCCGCCGGGTTCCCAGCAGGGGCGTCCCAACCCGGACACTTGTCTCTTGTGATACGTGGCAGCTCTGCTTTTGTCCCGTGGCCATGTTCCCAGGTTTTTCCAGCTTCAGCAGTGGTCAGTCAGGACAAGCCTTGGGACCCAAGTCTCCCCTGTGAGGCTGAGTGCTCCCTCTAACACACAAGGCCTTCTCGAGAAGCTCTAGCTGGCTCTGATTCCCAAACCAATTGCTGGCTGCTTTCCCTGAGGAGAATCCCCTCTAGTCCGGGATCTCTGGGTTGCAGTCCCAGCAGGAGCATTGGCACAGCCCGGTTGCCATCCCCAGCCTTAGCTGCAATTCTGACAGACCCTCTCGGTAGCACACGGGCTTCCTCGCTACACGCCTCTAGCTGCTTGTGCTCAGCAGCGATTGCAGTAGCCTTCAGACAGTGCTGGGTGTGCTGCGGCAGTGGATCAGCCACCCCACGCCTAAACTGCACGTGGTAAATGAACAGCACCACTATGTGAGTGCTCAGCTCTTCGTGTCTCTGAGTGCTGCAGGATGATGGACTAATCCCCCTGCCTGCACACTGGAGCTCATGCCTGTTCCCACCGGTGCCCATGCTGCCAGTTGTGCCTTCTTTCCACCCCCTTTCTCATGTCCCTGCCCTTGTTCATGCACGTTTGCACAGCAGGAGCGAGTGACTTGCCACCCTGCCCCTGTCCCTGGGTGATAGGGCTTGGAAGGGAAAGGGACCAAGCGGGATTCTGTCTTGGGAGCCGTTCTGCTCCTCCAGATCTTTTCTTTGCTCCTATTAAAACCCAGTGGGAGCATTTCTGTCTTCAGCTACTCCTGGCGGTGATTGCTAGCCAGCCGCATTCCCTGGGCATTGTTAACGGCAGGTTTCTCCGCAACGGCTTGGAGTCCTGCTCCAGACTGCACTGGCTGCTCTTTGAAAACACAGTTTCAAGCAGACTTCCTGCACCTCTTGCATGGCCTGGCAGTGTCCCCATCCTGCAGGGGACCCCGTTGGCCAGACATTACAACTCACTTAGGAGGGAGCCTGGACTCATTTCTTTTTGCCTTGTCGGGGACCAGTTCTAATGCCCGCCACCTGAGGGGTCCCATCATTACAATAATTAACGCAGCAGTGTTACAGCTGGGGCTTTCCTGAGCCCCACAGCATTGCCCAGCCTGTGTAGTACTAAGGCACGTGCTTTACCACTGAAAAGTGAAGGGGTAAGAGGATGGGGTGAGAGAAATCCTCACCCTGCTGTCTGTCCTAGGGTGGATCAGATTGCAAGACTGGGACTGGAAAGCTCTGTCCAGGTGAGTTGGCATTGGAGCATGAACCCCTGCTTTAGGAAGCAGGGGCGATCGCAAAAGGCACTGACAATTTTGGGCTCCCATGAAGGCGGCTGCTGCGGCTCTGTTATTTAAATGATCAGTTGTCGTTTGCAAAGAGGAGGTTAGTAGGAACCGGGACTGCTGCCCACAGCTCCCGCAGTGACTCTGTCTCCTTCCCCTTGTAGATGGGCTGCAGGATCCGGAGGAGGGCTTGGCTCTGACCAGCGTGTCGCCCAATGGGATCTGTGACGACACTGGAGGCACGGGCGCTTAGATGTGGGACGGCTCCTAGAGCATCAGGACAGCCTGGTTCAGCAAGGAAGTCATCACACAGCTCTTTGGAAGAAGCTGCTTCCCTCACTTGACAAGGGACATCTGTAGCAAGGAACAGCCTCCAGAGTCCCAACGAGAGAGCTTCCCCTGCCTCCACCCCTGCTGCGGCCGAACCTGTCAGAGTCATTGTGCTTTGGTGCTATGTAGAGTGAATCAGTAGGTCCGTGAATGGAGCATGTGCCCTTAAGAAATCCTGTTTTCAATCTCCTTTCCATTTAGAAAAGAACAGCAAGGGGGAAAAAAAGGCACTAGAGCTGCACGAAGTATCACGATCGTGTGTTTTACTTCCATAGATGAGCCGGCAGACATGCCGGTCGGCGGGTGAAGAACAGCAGGGGTTGCCACGGCCATACCGTGCAAAGCACGCTTGTGTCACACGAGTCTCCTGGCCATGAGGCCAGGTCATTCCCTACTGCTACTTTTGGTGCTAAGTAGTCCCTTCACAGATTGCACTGGAGGCAGGGTGAGCCCGAGAGCATCTGCAGTGTTTCCACTGCGTGAATGAATGTCGTTATGCTGGGGAGCTGCATGATGGCTGCCTCCCTCGTTAATTAACTGTGAGCCCAGCAACATCATGGTTGTCTTGCCTTGAGGACCAGCCTGTCCATTCATCCCATTAAGATGTGACTTAATATAGCTGACTTTTTAAAGGAAATCTAGGTGTTTCGTAGTTTCAAAGATGATATTTTTAATCTGCCTGGCGACTCATTGTTTTGATTGCATAGAGAGGATTCTAGCAACACTAGCAATACCCAGACTTCAAATGCAATGGAAAAATGTGTCCTTTTGGTGAGTGCACTTTGCTGGGTGTGAGCCCGGGTCTGGCTGCCCTGGCTCCCTGTGACAGGGCTGTATGTGGTCAGGCTCTGGCTTGGACCAGTGCTCCACAATTATGTCCCTTCTAGCGGTCCTCAAGACCAGCTGGACAACTTTTCTGTTTGAGTAGGCACCTGTAACCATTTTGCTTTGATTTTTTCCCCCAACTTACGTTCCCCCCCCCCCTTTCTGTTGATGGCTGCTAACAGCAAGATTTGGGTAGTCCTAGACCCCCCTCGACTCTTGGTCTGTTGAAAATCGACTACCTCCTTCATGACAGCAAGGTGCCTTAGGCATTGCTCCATCTGCTGCTTAGAGCATGGGGCTGGGGCATTGGGGGGGTTCCCAGGTTCCTTACCTGGCTCTGCTAACAACTACGAACATTAATTTCTCTTTGCCTCAGTTTCCCCCCTGTCAAGGTGGGGGATCGTGATGCTTGCATGGGAGTGGTGAGGTTTCATGAACCTTTGCAAAGTGCTCCGAGGGCAAGGGACTTGGGAGAACGGGGGTTAACTAGTGTGCATGGGAGCAGGACACCGCTCTGTGATCTTCCAGTGGCTCTGCTGGGAGAGGGCAGCTTGCTGCCCAGGGGGCTGTGCTGGTGCCTGGTCAACGGAAGAGAAGTAGCATGGAGACGGGTGAGGACCAGGAGCAACAGAAGAGCGGTGGGAATAGGAGACAGCTCTGACCCTTGATGGCAAGGTTTTGTCCCGTGGCTCGGTGAATCCTGTGTCATAACACAGGCCATTAGAGAACGTTTAGAGTCTGGGGCTCGGCAGGGAGGTCTCATCTCTGGGGGGGATGCTTTTTCAGTCCAGAGTAAGTTACAGATTTAAGCTATTCGAATTGGCTTGGTGTGACCTCCCCTTCTGTGCTATGAGAGTGGCTCTTTTTGGTTCAGATTACAGTTGCTTGGGAAGGGTTTGGACTGTACCAAAAAAGCCACCCTCTTATGCCGAGAGCGTTCGCACTGGGGGATTACACCTTGTATAGCTGATGGCTTTCCCATGCAGAGATGGCCTGATTAGAAAGAACCTAGAAGGTCAGTAAGCAGCAGAGTACGTCGGTGCGTAAAGGCAGACCAGCGCCACCCACTTCCAGCTCACAGGACATCCTGGGGGTTGATACAGAATCAGAGAATCCTAGAAAATGAGGGTTGAAGGGACCTGAGGAGGTCGTATCTAGTCCAACCCCTGCTCCAAGCAGGACCAGCCCCAACTACATCATCCCAGCCCCGAGGCTTTGTCAAGCCGGGCCTTGCTTTGTGTGAATGTGATCCCAAACATGTGGAAAATACCGAGTCGTATGATCAAATGCAGACATTGGTGGAGGAAGGAGGGAAGAGATGTGTGATTCTTTCTGCGCTTCTCCAAATTGAAGCCAGATCACTTAAATGTTTAAATTCGGCACATTCATTTCCATGTTGAGATTAGTCCTATAACAGAGGTGACACTATTATCACGTGAATAGTGATAGTATAGTTGTATTGTTAATGCCTGTGGCCTTAACCTTGTATGTCCCAGTGGACAGCTCAACGAGATCTATAGAACTGGGGTCAAATTCTGCTCTGTTATGCCAGTTTTATCCATGCAGCTTCATTGAAGTCAGTGGAGTTATACAGGATTATGTAGGATTAATTTGGACCTAGGTGCTTTTCCATTGAGCTACAGAAGAAAAATATGGTTTGGTTTGTTTTTTTAACATAACCAGGCAATTAGAGTTGCAGCAGGTATTTTAGGTACTATTTAATTGGGAGATTAATTTGAGGGCATTACATTAAATGCTTGATGTAAATAATAAATAGAGATTTATTCTATACCAAAGGTTGATTTGTAGTTGTTTTATTGATGTCTGTCTTCATGCCCCCTGGAATAACACTGGTGCACATGGTTTGGTTTGACTTCTAGTTGATTTAACTTGAATTGAAGTAGCTGGATGGGATAGGGATTGGAGTCACTCCCTAATCCTTTGGATGTTGACCTGAAACCTGCCTTCAACCGTCCATGCCGGCAAAAATTGGTTCTCCTTGTGCAGCACAGGTTGTGGCAGAGTAATTGTGCTATGGAGGGTTGGAGAGAGGACTGATCATTTAGGAGCGGGGTTGCTCTGCTCCCTTTAGAGAGACTATTTTAATGCTGGTGCAAGGGCCAGATCCGTAGCAGACTGCTGAGCATCTGTTACGTTTACTTCAGTGGGTTTTGGAGCCTTGCAAAATTAGGCTCTTTTTAAGCTGACGTTTTTTCCTACTAGGTAGGAACATGCAGAAAGCGACCCTGCCAGAGACGCGCGTGACCAGGGTCAAGGACCTTGTCACCGATCAAACTTTGCGAAACTTCCACTTTTTTTTTTTTTTCCAGCCCGTTTTCACTTTACCCACCTGGGTATCAGATCTATTCTAACTGGCCCTGTGGCGTGACTGAGCGAGCACTGGTGCTCTGCTGATAACAGGGGCGCCACATGAAAAGTGGAGGGGTGCCTGGACTCTGCCCCCTTGTAAACAGTGCTGGATCGATGGGTGGAGGGACTTGGCAGTGTAAAATGCTGGTCTGGATACTTCTCTAGGTCGGGTTTCTTTTTGGAGCTTCTGAGTAAGGAGAGGAGAGAACTCAGGAACAGGCTTCTTGTCGTGCACAACATCCAAACCAGCTATAATGTTGTTACACACTTTCAAGCACTAACTTTGTAGCTGGTTGGCTCTTTTTGTAGCTGGATGGCCATTTTTATGGTGTGATTACTTTGCAAGTGTGGCCAGTTTACATTTGTTGCCTGATTCCCCAGCAGATTGTGTAAGATATGCAGCGTGTGGCACAGGCCTCAGTGTCAGGCTTGGGCTGCACCTTGTCTTGGAATTTTAACTGACACGGATATGCACATACACTTAAGGGCACGGCCGTGCGTGCACATGCACACACACATGCAAGTGTACACATGTATGCACACAGCAAGCACGGACATGCATACACTGAAGGGGACACCCATGCATGCGCATATGAACATGCACATGCACGCAGTAAGCAGGCACATGCACACACTTAAGGGCACACCCATATGTGCACATGCACACACTTAAGGGCACGCACATGTATGCACACATGTAGTAAGCAGGCACATGCAAATACTTAAGGGCACACCCATATGCACACACAAGTATGCAGATGCACACACTTAAGGGCACAACTATGCATGCACGTGTGCACAAGTATGCACACGCACACATGCAATAATACGCAAGCAGCACGTGTGCACACGTGCATATCTATACGCACCCCGACTGCATCCATGTGCACACATGGAGTCAGTGCACACGCACGCACTAAGCACACCCATTCATCCACAAGTATGTGCACATGTGTGCACTACCCCTGGCGTTCCTGGGCAGGGGGCAGGGCCTGGCGCGCGGGCTGCGCATGCGCCCGCCGGGACACAGGCGGCCGCCGCACTGCCTGACGCTCGTGGTGGCCGAATGCCGGCGGGCCTGGGGACACGGGCGCTTTCCTCCCTTCCTTGCCCCCTCACCCTCACCTCCGCGCCTGTCACCCGGCGCATCTGGGCCATCAGGCACCTCCCAGGGCAGCCTCCGCCTCGGCGGGGGTCCTACAACGTCACTTCCGGGCCGGAAGCGGCGGTGAGGCAGCGCTGAGCACGGCACCGAGCAGCGGCTCCGCACCCCCTTCCGCGCCCGTCCGCCCGCCGTCACCCGCGCACCGCGCCGCGCCGCAGCATGATCACGTCCGCCGGTGAGGGGAGGAGGGTGTAAGGGGCCGGGCCGGGGCGAGGCGTTTCGCTGAGTCAGGGCCCGGCCGCGCCGGCCTGCTGCGTCACCCGGCGCCCGCACGCCCCGCGTACCGGCACTCGAGCGCCGGGGTCGCATCCAGGTGCTTCGAGGGCGGCCCAGGGCACCGCACCGCGCGTTGTTGCACCGTTGGGTGTGCAAACGGCATTCGCGAGATAAATAAACCCAGAGATTTCACGCAGGAGCCCAGAGCGTTAAAACCATCCCGCTCTGTTGCGGGCTTGATGATTTCTTTGTGACAGAAACAAAACGCTGCTCGGTTCTTTTTCCGTGCCCAAAAAATGAGTGAAAACTAGGAGCTGGCGTTTTCTGAGGGGTGCCTCGAGTCTGAACAGGCTGAGCGCCGCTGCGCTAGGGGGTATTTATAACGCTTGTGAAACATCGGGAGTCTCTGACGTGCACCATGAAGTCAGCAGCCAAAGATAGAGGGGACGTCGGCTGTGTTGTGTGTGGAAGCCGTTGTGCCGGGTCATGTCAGGACCTCGTTGCTGTAGAAGTTGAGTAACGCCGAGCTAGGTGGGGACGAGTCGCTTCTTGACTAGGGTCACCTTTTGCTCTGTCTCCTTTGTCGCCCCTGAGAGATTGGAGTCGGTAAGCGGTGTGCAGAGCGTGAGGTGCTTATCCCTTCAGACAGCCTCCCTCCCTCACCCCTCACTCCAGCGCTGTCGCTCTGCAAGTTGTTTCTGAAAGGATCAGGCTGCTTTTGGCGCTGATCTGAATGGGGCTTTAGACAGTAAGCATAATACACAATAGCGAGAACTAGAACGGTCCCATAGAACAACAGCAGCATCGTGACCGTGAAAAGCATCCCCATAGAACAACAGCAGCATCGTGACCGTGAAAAGCATCCCATAGAACAACAGCAGCATCGTGGTTTCTGGCTGGTCCAGGGTTGTTAACTTTGTAACGAACTTAAAAGTATTTATGTAAAGTTTTAAAAAGGCAGCGTTTTGTTGGAGGCAGTTTTCTCTGTTGTGTGGAAGCGAATGTTTTGAAAACAGCAGGTTATGACCTACGCCGGTTCTGCAGTAGAGGCACAGAAATCGCTCTGAGATGCTCAGGTATTGTAGCTGAAAACCGAGTAGGTGAGATTTATCTGTTTTTTTTTAAGCATTGAGGGGTGTGTGCAACTTCTGGGGAATGAAAGCTGGTTTCAGGTCTTTGAGAGGGATGAATAAAGGACTGACAGCTGGAGATAGGGAAGAGGAGGAGAAGAGGTCTGAAATGAGTAGTGTGGAGGGGGCAGCAGTTAGGGAAAGCTGTGAGTGGGGTGAGAAGGAAAAAAGGAAGAAGATGCAAGTCATGTAGGCAGCTGGTCAGAAAGCAAAGCAATCATTAAATAGCCGACTGCGGTCATCAGCATTTTCACGCAAGAAAGACGTTCAGAGCAGAAATCAGTCTGCAGATGCCATCGCCTCCCCTTGATGGGGAAAAGCTGTCCTGTCAGTCCCAATTCTGTCTGCTGGCGGCATAGTTTGAAGGGGTCACTTTAAAATTGGGTGCGTTTGTGGTGTGTACAGCAGTGTGGATGGGGATGGGCTGAGGAAGTGTCCGAGGCTCGTTCCATGCGTCTGTTGCAGTACATCTGGGAGGTATTTGAATTTGCAAGAAACTTGTACTTGCTGTTGGATTTCATGAAGTTCCTCATGCAGTTTGTTCCCTTTGCGGTAGTGGCGTGTGCAGACTGAATAATGCATGCAGTGGATGGATGAGGGTGAGGATAAAGCCCAGGTCTCACAGTGCTTTTCATCCAGGATTTTCTAAACCTGTGTTGTGATGAACTTTATACGTATGGGGAAACGGAGGCACTGAAGTTAAGTGACTCGCCAAAGGTGCTGACACAAGTGGTTGAGCTGGTACCTGACTCAGCCTGGGTTCTCAGTCCAGCACTGCCTCTCGTCAAACATGCTTTTCCACTTCTCATAGAAATTACTGTTTTAATCCAGAGTTTAACATACCAATTTACATGATGTTTTAATTATCGTATTTTTGGTCTAATTCTGCAGCTGATCTGACCTGTTATCAGAAACTGAAATCTTTAGGGGAAAAAATATACCGTTTCTTTTCACCATATTGTTTTTGGGCTAAGTCATATTTTCCTCTTGAAAGCACAAAGGGGCATCCTAAATAAAATGCTACTTTTGTTGTTGTTGTTGCAGCTGGAATTATTTCCCTTCTGGATGAAGAAGAGCCACAGCTCAAGGTAGGTTCAGATGTGTTTCCTAGACCCCACTTGTCTCAAAGTCATACTTAATATCCATTGATTTTTACAACAGCATTAGATTTTTAGCAGCCTTCATGGGTAGACAAGGATGAGTAACCCCTACACTATGTCCAGCCAAAGAACTCGCCAGGAGCCTGAGAGGCCCAGGCAGTTCCATCATGGGGTAAACTGGAGCTTTGCAGCGCAGGATCCATACTTGAGGACCTACCTCTTCTGATGGAAGGGCTTAGCAGCTGGCATGTGTCCCAGGGGATGCTCTTGGGAAGCTTTTACTCTGAATTTTTACTGAGCCAAAGTTTCTCCGCTCACATGTCTCTTGTTTGGCAGGGATGGGGAGAACAGACAAGTACATCTGAGACTAGTACGTCTGGCAACCCTGGTGGAGGAAGAAACAAATGGCTGTGGAAACCTTAGTTTACAGAATGGACACATGTTTTTAAATCCATTAAAAAGGCAACAAACTCTAGGAGCCTCATGGAAACCCAAACCAACAGAATAAGGAGCCTGCCATCAGGATGGCATCACTCCGTGTACTGGAGTATCACAGGGACAGCCTTTGTCCCCTGTGAGACTTGTGTCTTCCAAGGCACCATGTCTGCAAATAGGGTGCGAGTGTTCTGTAGACTGAGGAACCTGTTGCTTCCTTCGAAAGAACCTCAAAAGGTGCATCCCCTTGGCTGAGAACTGAAGTTAAAGGAAGGTGGATCAAGGTTCCATGTCCCTACTTGTACAATGGGCTAAACAATCCTTCCCTTCTTGATGGGGGAGATGAAATGGTTAGAGAGCATTTGCAAAGTGACTTGAGGATGTAGATGGCTCCCAGGGTGGGAGGGTTTTTGCTGTCCTGTGTTACAGTGGTCTGAGGAGAGGACAACTAAAAACAACAACAACAACAAAAAAAGAGCCTTTATTTAATGTGATTTTTATCACTCTCCACAGGAGTTTGCTCTTCACAAGCTGAATGCTGTTGTCAATGACTTCTGGGCAGAAATCTCTGAGTCAGTGGACAAAATGTAAGAGAAGAAATATTCCCTCTCAGAGGGGCGGGCAGCTTAAACGGAATATGGGGTGCAGCAAATCTACTCTTTCTCTGGCAGCTCGATCTCGGTTCTGTTGCTCTCAGTTTTCCCCAAAGTATGACTTTACCTGGGCCTGCATTGAGATCTCCCACCCCAAAAATGCAAGCCTAGCTGAAGAGGTTGGTTGGCTGCTGCTTATAGGGAGAGCCTTGCATGCTAAACTGATGTTCTTTCCTTTCACCTTTCCAGCGAGGTTCTCTATGAAGATGAGGGCTTCCGGAGTCGCCAGTTTGCTGCCTTGGTTGCTTCCAAAGTGTTCTATCACCTGGGAGCCTTTGAGGAATCTCTGAACTACGCCCTGGGAGCAGGCGACCTCTTCAATGTCAACGACAACTCAGAATATGTGGAGACGATCATTGGTAATTGAAAGCAGCTCTGACTAGAAAGCTGTTCTAGCTTTGAGACTCTGCTTGCCTTTGCTGCTGTCTTCCAAATTTCCTGCTTGCTGCATATAGTTATCAAAGCTGATGCTTCAGCTGCTGTTTTCAGTTTAGTACTTCTTTATTTCTTCTCTTTGAGAACTGCCTTTCCTCGTTGCCATTTAGCAAATAGTTTCTTCTTCCAGTCACCTCTCTCCCTGGTGTTCCTAGTCAAACTCAAATGAACATACCTGTGTAGTGTTTCTTTCCTCTTCCACCTCTCAGCATCATTGATGCCAGAGTAATCCTAGGAATATCAGTAAACCTGGCTGCATGTGTAGCAGAGAAAACTTAGCCTAGTGTTTTCCCTTCTGTTTTATTAGGTCTGGGTATTTTTGTGGGCGATGGATGGACATTTTGTGTCAGGGTATGGAAGTGAAATGCTGTCTAGAATATTAGAAGCCTGTCTTTGTAACTGGAACTTTTAATTAAGGAAGCTGAATGTTCATTGTTTCACACCACGACAGAGGTCCTCCTTAAGCATGTGAAGAGGGTGGCCCCTGTCCCTGGGAAAAGGCAGAGAAGAATGTCCATTGTTCAAACAGCTAATCTCAGTCTGCTGATCTTGCTGACATTTAGGGGTTTTGAAGAGCTGGGAACCCTGGCTTGCTTGCTTTCCTTCCTCTACTGCTGCCTTCAGGGGAGCAGGGAAGTCTGTTGCGAATTGCTTCCTGACTTGTCCAGAATCTCCTGTTGTTTGAAATTGCCTCACACCCACAGGTTCATTTTTGTTTTAAATGCATTTGCTTTTAGCACACAAATTAAGAGTTCAGGCCATAGAAATCTCTTCTTCTATTTAACTGTTTTAAGATCATTTGCCTGTGGGGTATAAATTGTGGTAGTGACCGCATGCTGGTCACATTCCCATCATTTCCCTGTCATAGGTGGATTTGGGTGGGACAGAGGCTCCTGAGTCATCAATAAATGTTTTGCCTGTATGCGTAGACTTAACATATATTGTGCCTGAAGGCTGCTGCTTTTATTCCCCAAGGCTGCGTCCAGATGAGCAAAGCTGTGCGGTATGTGGTGCTGCAGACCGTTCTGCAGCACCACACACTCAGGTGTTCTCTGCCCTGCAGGGTAGCAGTGTGGGGGCAGTTTTTGACCCACGCGAAAAAAACCTGCACGAAAAAAGGGGCAGTGTGCGCTGCTCAAAACTGGGGCCTGGCCAGCTGGAGCCACATTCCAGCTGCTGACCAGGCTCTGAGTGGTAGGATCGCTGTGGCTGCAGCTCCCCAAGGCCCCCAGGTAAGGTTGCTGGGATCGTCACAGTTGCTGGCCCCAGCCTCTCCTACCTCACCCGGGGTAACCTACTGTGTGCCAGAGGACGTGTGACACAGACGTTTCCCAGGGACAAGCAGCAGCAGCACAAGGTGTGCCACTGCTTCTTGTCCCTGGGGAAACAAACGCCCACTCTTGTGTGGAAGCGGCCCAAGAGTCTATGTCAGCTTTTCAGGTACTTTTCTCATACTTCTCTTGAACCTTTGAATATCTAGGGAGTTTAAACAGATCTGTGTTTCATGTTTCCCTTCAGCAAAATGCATCGACCACTACACCAAGCAGTGTGTGGAGAATGCAGAGCTGCCTGAAGGGGAGAAGAAGCCTGTCGACGAAAGGCTGGAAGGGATCGTGAACAAGATGTTCCAGCGGTGTTTGGATGACCACAAATACAAACAGGCCATTGGCATTGCACTGGAGACCCGCAGGTTGGACATCTTTGAGAAAACCATCCTGGAGTCGGTAGGTGGAGTTGTTGGATGTTGGGCTGAAGTATGATCTCTGCTGACTTCCTGCCCCTGGGGCAGGGGGCTGGATTCAGTGATCTTCCAAGGTCCCTTCCAGCCTGAATGTCTGAAATCTGTGAAATCCTTGTCAGGATCAGGAAATTAACTAAGGAGATAGGATTGATGTAAAGCTGTGCCATGCATTTCTTCGGGTCAGTTAAAAAGACAAAGTTTATTGGGAAGAGGTGTTTGATGCGACTCTGTGACATCACTCCAACCGTGATTTTTACCTTGTTATGAGGCTTCTGCTTTTTTGGTTTGGTGTTTGAAGGGGCTGTAGCATGCACACAATGATGAATACACATTGCATGCCTAGCAGTTTATTTTAAGTGCTAGTAGAATTGTGTTTTTAAACTATTTTAGAAACTTTTTCCTGATTGTTGCATTTGATCTGTGAGTTTCTATGATGGAAATAAGAGGTGTGTTCTAAAGTCACGTATGTGTATCTTTGTCAGCATAAAGATATTCATTAAAAGTATGGATAGTTTTATTCCTTAATCTTGTTTTTAACACTGTCTGCTACAGCCCAAAGTAAGACTTTCTCTCTTTGATTTTGTTTCAGAATGATGTTCCTGGGATGCTGGCTTATAGTTTAAAGCTCTGCATGTCTTTGATGCAGAATAAGCAATTCCGTAACAAAGTGCTCAGAGTTCTGGTTAAAATTTACATGAACTTGGAGAAACCTGACTTCATCAATGTGTGCCAGGTAATCTTGAGCGATGCTGCTGTTTGTAAATGCCTTGATTGATTTAAAAACATCCAGATATCCAACTCCCCACCTGAGCTGATTCCCAGCTGGGCTTTAGTTGTCTTTAAACAAAAAAATACCATTCCTTCTGTGTGCAGTTTCAGTATATATTAAACTTGAGCTAGTTTAGGTATTAAACTAGTATTTAATATTCAAGGTTACTAATCTAATTAAAGGATTTTGTGCTTGTTGTATTTCTGGAGGGGAAACTTGTTCTAAAACAACATAAGCTAGAAAATTGATTTACCAGTTTGAGGCTGTGTGGGGAATTAATCAGTGGTTCCTTAGCTTTGAATCTTAAAAGGATTAAAGATTTTTTTTTCTTTTGTCCAGAAAATAAATATTGTTTTCAGGAAGTTGTTTCATAGTAATATTTCGGCTATGTATTCAGATGCTAGATGATGTTGCCATGTGTTTGGCCATCACCCCATACTCTAGGTGTGGGACTCTTAAAAACTTCATGCTTGTTCCATTTTAACTTAGAGAGCTCTCTAGAGAGATGGATCATACTTCTACAAAGTGATAGATGTCATTTGATAACATCTTTCATCTTGTTCTTAAATTAATCTGAGATGATGTCATCCTTCACCCTTATTTCAGCAATGAAATGTATGTTCAGTGAAGGGGGAAACTGTGGACCTCAAAAGAGAAATTATGTATAGAAAGAACTTTAAATTCTTGTCTTGTGTTCTTTATAATTCTCACCTTGGCCTCATTTAAAGTTTGCTTATGGAAACTGTTTGAAAATGATTAGTGTCTGTTATGGGAGGGGGAATTCTTCACTCTGCCCTCCCATTAGAGGAGTGAAAGCATGCAAAAAAAAAAAAGAGGCACAAGAGAGGATCTCTGGTGCCTACTCTTCCGTTCTGCAATATAGGCCACCGTTTCTAATCTTTTTGTTTCATTCCTGTCCCTCTTGCCCCTCAGTGCCTGATATTTCTGGATGACCCTCAGGCCGTGAGTGACATCCTGGAAAAGCTGGTGAAGGAAGACAACCTTCTCATGGCTTACCAGATTTGCTTCGATCTGTATGAAAGTGCAAGCCAGCAGTTCTTGTCTTCTGTAATCCAGAATCTCCGCACTGTCGGCACCCCCATCGCCTCGGTGCCTGGATCAACCAACACGGGAACTGTACCTGGATCTGAGAAGGACAGGTGCGGGCATTGGCTTGAGCAGAAATTTCACTGTTCAGTTAAAATATAACTCGTAGGGAGTCCTCTGTTGTAAACACAGAGGAATGTTTTAAGACTGTGTGTAAATACTACATGCCCTTTGTAGTAGAAGAGAACAGAGAAACAGGCGTGTTCAGGTTGATGCCTGTCGCAGCTAGGTTCTGTTTCCTAACCCTGTTATGGAATCTGATTAAACAATTTTGTGGGCATATGTGGATTAGGGACCGGCAATAGTAAACAAAGCCTTTCTGTTTGATGAAGGTTGCCTAGTCAAATCCAGCCTAGCTTTATTAAGAGGAGGTTCCCACTGCAGATGGTTGTCCAGTAGTCTATATTCCAAGGTCTTAGCTGCCAGATGACTTATATTATACAGACATCTCTGTAATTGGAATCATTTGCCCCCTTCTTTCCTCTCCCCTCTTTGGCCTCTCACAGAAAATCAGCACGGGGCTGGAACTACCTTCTTATCCCTCTGTGGGCCCCTCCAAGTTAAATTCCTGGCATGTGGGCAGAGCATTATAGAGACAATTTACACTGCTCTTTATCTTTCATTAGCTTGGAAGCAGTCAGTCTGGCACATGAAATGGTGACCACATCTGTGCAAATAACATATAATGGGGACTCTGGTCCTATAAAGGCTTGCAGAAATGAGACACCTTTTATCTTTCCAAGTCAGTGATGCAAGTTTAGAAGTAGATGTTTCCTGTTGTAATGCCCTGCAGTAAGCATACTTACTGAGCCATTCATAAACGGGCCTGCATAGTGCTTCACATTATGCAAATTTCTTTGAGCATTATGCGGGTCACCAGGAAACAGTCCTCTCCTGTGGGCCTTGAAAAATCAGGTTTTAATCTCTTTGAAAGACATTGGCCAAAGTCCTGTCTCCATCTCCTGTAGCATTGGCAGAGCCTTGTGCTTTGTGGGGTGCCATTGAGAGACACTTATGCTGTTCCAGCTTCCTTTTAGTGCCCAGCTTGCAGCTTCAATGAAAAGTATGGATTGCGCTTAAAGTGCCTGGCAGGGATGGCACCCCCCGCAGGGAAATGGGGAAAGCTGTTGCAGCAGCTGGTATAAAGATATGCTCAGAGCAGTGGGAATCTGTAGTGGCTGGCCTTGGGATGTAGTAAGAAATGGAAGGTTTCCCACTCTTGTAGAAGCATGTCAGGCTCTTGTCTCGGTGACAGTTCAATAGCTGTGATTTCCCTTTCTTTACTGTGTGTGTCCTTATTCATCGTGCACCCAAGGCTCTTGAGAGGGGATGTAACTACCTTGTCATATCAACTCCCCAGCTCACTTCAGCGCAGTGAAAGTGTTTGGCCAGTGATGAGATGTGAACTTGATTGCATTTTTTTTTTTTAATTGCAGTGATGCTATGGAAGCAGAAGAAAAGCCAGGTAGCTCTTGTGCTGGGAAGTCTGCAGAAGCTGTAAGTTCTGTGCAATATCATATATACTGTATTTAGCTGCACATACATGCTTTGCCTAGATACCCCCATGTACCTGAATCTGGGTGCAGTGACCTTTTGAAGATGCTGGGCTTTGCACCCCCTGTGTTTAAAATATCTTCCTGCTGAGTGTTGGGTTTGAAGCCAGGAATTGGGCAGTGTTTAAATTTGTAGGTCGGTTGAAAGGCCAGCAGATAACTCAGTTAGGGCACTTATACACGAGCGCAGTGGCTGCTCTGACGCACTGGAATTCCAGTGCTTCGGAGCAGATGCCATGTTCCAGCAGATTCAATTAATCGCAATTGCTATACTCCAGCAGTCTCCTGCATCTCATGTACATGACTTAAAAATGATAGCAGGGGCAGTTGTTGAACAAGTTTTAGCTCAAGCACCCCTGCCGCTGTTTTTAAGTTTGGGGACACTGATGCACAAAACATTGTGGCGCTTTAATTAGAGCAACTCTCGGAGCCACTCTAATTAAAGCACTGCCCCTCCCACCCCTGGAGGGAGTATAAATGTGCTCTTAGAGACCTGAGGGAAGCTGGGCTGGAGCGACTGGCTTATCTGTTTGATTTATTTCGGACTCTGGGTGCTTCTACATGAGATTCTTAATGTGCAGAAGACTAATTCTACTGCACGTTAGCACAGTGGGCAAAACCCGTGCTAATGCTCTAATGCACAGTAGAATAAATCTATTGTGCATTAACATCACCACCAAAAACCCGTTCAACTGTGCTAATGTGCAGTAGCGCTGATTGCGGCATGTTAAGTTAGTACCTGTCATTACAGTTACTAAATTTAATGTGTCATAATTATGGTGCAGTAATGAATGTGTAGCCACACCCTGTTTAGTATTAAAAAAAAATCCATCCTGGAAAAGAAGGAGAGATGAACGTAGCACAAACCTTGTCAGTTTAACTGTGAATGAAACATGATTAAAGTTACTGGGATTTTGCTCACAGGTATCCCTGTAAGAACATGCAGCTATGTAACAATTACTCTTACGATGGGGACAAAAATGCTAAACAGAGCAGGGGATAAAACTCCAGTCGTGGCTGTGACCACTCCTATGATGTACACATGCAAACAACTCATGAGAATTGTGGACATAATCTTGTAGATCTTTAGAAGGGGAGGAATTCTGTTCAGTTCATTGCAAGCAGAGATATTTGCTTGAATCCAGGTTCGGGCAAAGAAACAAAGCGGTTACCTCATCAGAAAACCCGTGGGCAGCGTCCTCCAAAGGGGAGAGCATTTTGGATTAGTTTCTTCTGGGTGAATGCCATGTCTGGTGCCAAGGGGCAGGCATGCAGAAATGATCCTGGTGACCTGGAGCATTCTAGCGCTCTAATTGCCCTAGCTGGGAGTGCAAGCCAAAAAGAAATAACTAAGGAGATTAGTTAAAAGACTAACCTCAGCAGGTCTTTTACGTAACGTCACTACAAAGAGACCTAATGTGCTTTCCACCCCCTGCAGGAGTGCCAAGCTTAGACTGACATTTCAGGGGTTATCAAAGGGCTCAGGTTAGTTCAGCAGAGTATTGGGAGCGTGCAGATAAAGTGGCAACTAGCCGGGTGTTCGAAAATCCCTAAGACTGATCCATGCCCTTCCCAGCCATTGTAGACCCCAGCAGCATGGTTCCAACACATCTCTGTTGAATTGATGTGCTCTCTCAATCCCTGAGCTGTTATGGTCACCTTGCAACTGCTCATCCATGGCATTGCCATACATTTCAAGCATCGTTGCTGAGTCCTTCCTCACTATAATCCCTAAGGAAACACAAGTGTAGCGTTTATATATATGACTGCTTTTTGTGGAAGGGTTTCTCAATCACTGGGTGCAAGATACCAAACAAAGCAGCAGATAAGTACCAAATATCAGAGAAGCAGGTGTGATTGGAATGATTAATTTCCACCATAAGGGATGCATTGTTCTTATAGCTTCTGCCCTTCACTCTCCCTACCTCATGCCTGGAAATACTCTTGTTAGAGTGACCGGGACTTGTGAGGATCTTATGGCCTCTTTAACCCTAGACCTGCTGGTCTCTGAATGGCTAGCTGTAACTGCACTTGAGCATGCACAGGGTGCTCTAACTGTGCACTTGAGCTGATTGCAACCGTGCACGTGAGCTGGGACTCTCATGGGATCACTGCAGGGATTCTTATGACGTGTCTTTTTTAAATTCTTTTCTTTGTGCATGAAGAACCCTGAGCCCAAGGACCAGATCTCCAAAATGATTAAAATTTTAAGTGGTGAAATGGCTATCGAGTTGCACCTGCAATTTTTAATACGAAACAACAACACCGACCTCATGATTCTCAAAAACACAAAGGTAAGTGGCCTTAGATTGCCATCTGCTACTGGGATTGTCAAAAGTTTTCTGGTGTGCATCCGTTTCCACAATCTCTTTTTGAAGCATTAGGTTTTAACAAAGCCTGAGTGTGTCTGGGAGGATTCCCTCTTTTCCAAGGATCCTTGTTCATGGCTGGTCTAGTATAACAGTCCCAATATGTTCATTCTAAAAATCAAATCTCCTTGCTCAATGAGGGCTGATTTGTTTCACTGTCTGGCCATGAACCCATCAATGTGGCCAGTGCACTTCTGAGGTGTGTCTAGAGGCCACCTTTCCACGTACCTGAAGGAGGAAAACAAAACCAAGGAGTTGCAGTATTGCAAGGCAAGAAATAGACTGAATGTGTTAGTGGCCTCAAGCAACGTCTTACTGTGAAGTTACTAGTGTGAGGCATTTGCATGCGCTAAATTTTATGTGCAAAGTCAGTGCAGCCCTTAAGATCCTGACAAACTGGCATCTAATGCCTTTGCTGCTGCCTGCTGTACCTTAAGCCTAGTGATTATTATAAACCCCAGAAGAGAGATCGTGTCTGGATCTTAAATATGCCCTCTATCCTCAGCAGTCTGCAGGAGACATTTACCTGCTTAGAGCAAGTATACATCAGCATGCTGTTTTTGAAATGCATTGGGAAATTTCCCTCTGCTGATAGAGCCTCTTCGTGCTGATTCTGTGGTTCCTTTCAGGGAAGGCTTGAAATAGATGCCAGAAGCAGTGCATAAATGACTTGGGACTGCTGGGCATTTAAAAGAAGGTATCTTTCTCCATTCATGCTGCTGTTTTGCTTCAGTTTATTCTGCAGAAAATTATATAAAGGACTCATGAGCACAAGAAATGGGTTTGACATCAGGCCAGAGTGCCTTAGCGAGCACTGCATCCTCATTAGAGTGAGGTCATTCATAGATTGTAGAGTCAGAAGGGACCACAGTGGATCATCATGTCTGACCCCCTGCCCCTGGCAGGAAAGAGGACTGAGGTCAGATGACCCCAGCCAGGTGACTATCAAGCCTCCTCTTGAAGACTGAAGAGGCTTGATATTTATTGTGCAATTTAAACACCCCAAATTAGTTGTGACCCATCTTTCTGGTAGAGGCAAGGCCAAGTAAACAGACCTGTGTGCCTAAAGCAGTGCACGTGTACTCAATCACTTGTATGGCACCAAGCAGTCTGAATTGAGCAGACCTGGGTACATGTTTCGTGCTGCTTGGGTGATACCAGTCTGTTTTGCTCTTCCAGGATGCAGTCCGGAACTCCGTGTGTCACACAGCAACGGTTATAGCAAACTCCTTTATGCACTGTGGGACAACCAGTGACCAGTTCCTTAGGTAAATACATTGTAAAGAAATCCAGGTAACTTTGAGAGGTACTAGAATACTTTACATGTCACCAGTCCTCCAAAAGGCAAGGGCAGAGGAGAATAAGGGTGATCAAGTGAATGACAAAAGCCTCTTGTATGAAGAGAGAAGGGGAAGACAGCAAGTTGTTTCCCCTAGAAAGGAGACAAGAGCGAGCATGATGAAAGTAAATAAGATGAATAGTATAGAGAAGGGCCCAAAGCTGCATAGAAACCAGCTATAGGGTTGTTATACATTTTCTAGCACTAACTTTGTAGCTGGTTGGCTCTCTTTATAGCTTGACACTTATTTTTATGGTGTAATAATTACTTTGCATGTGTGGCCAATCTAAATTTATTGTGCAGTTTGCCAGTTAATTGCATAGTATATTTAATGTGTAGCAGGGGCCAAATGAAGATTGAGCCAAAATTTCCCAACACAAGAAAAAGCGAATGTAAAATTAAATTAAAAGGTGGAAAATTTAGTTCTATGAAAGGAAATGCTTTTTTGCCCTTAGCATGAACTTTGACTGTGGAACATGTTTCCCCTGGCAGTTGTTGAGGTGAAGAGTTTAGATAAGGTGTTGGATTGTTATCTTGGGATAGCGAGAATATCTAGAATTGTCATAATCAGCTAAGATAGATTTTTGGAAGGGATGATATTAAACCAGGAGCTATGGGGCTCAAGCTAATCCAAACTGTTGGAGACCAGCGTGAAGCCATGCTGGTGGTGGGGGCAGAATGTTCCACAGCAGACTATTGCAGGATTTTTTTTGCACTTCCCTTGGCATTTGGTGCTAGTGAAGATGGTGCTGGGCTGGATGGATTATGAGCCTGATTCATTCAGATAGCCCCTGTGTTCTGATCAGTCAAGGTTGGCTTTTTGGCAAGCTTTGAATTTGTGCAGATCCATGCTGGGGGCTGAATTAACAGGAAGAAGTGATGAAAGGGACCATTTATATGATCCAGTTGCCCCACCCCCAGCCAAGCTAGGAACAGCTTCCAGTTCTCTCTTTCAGAAAAAAAAGCATTGCTCAAGCCCACAGCAGGGTCTTTGAAGCATAAAGACAGGGTGACCTAGGTTTGCGTTGTTGTGAAATGAGAGCTGCTCACTTGTGCGATTGCTGGTGTTGAGCCAAAATTCAGAGCTGGTGAAGGGCAAGTGCAGAGCACGAGAGGTCTCCATCTCCCTGTCTCCCACAGCTGCCTGCTGTTTTGAAAGCAATCCTCACTGCTGACATACATCACCAGGGGTAAAAACTGTACTGAAACCTAGGCTTTTTCTCATTCCAGAGATAATTTGGAGTGGCTGGCCAGAGCCACTAACTGGGCAAAGTTTACTGCTACCGCCAGTCTGGGGGTCATACATAAGGTAACATTGCATTTGTACTTCTTCACATAGTAAAAGCTCTTCCCTTGCTGTCACTAAAGTTGTTTTTTCTGGGGATGGAGGGGTTGATTCTGGGTAACTTTTTAAGGTCCTGCTCATACTCCAGCTCTTCACCAGGGTTGAATGCAGTCATGAGGTTTCCTGCATATGTGGTTTGCCCACCTATGTGTTTGCACAGCTTGATTTAAAACTTGTTTAGGAATCAAAGCTGGTAACAGGACCAGGTCCTTGTCGGGGCACATGGCAGGCTCGTGGGTGTCTCCATTCCACCTTGGATCTTTCAGATTCAGTGCAGGGATAGTAGGTTAAAGAAGAGCAGGAAGCTTTGTAGTTTTTGTACCCAGTTCTTTAATAAAGCAGCCTGATTGTTGAGCCAAATATGGGTCTTGGTCTAGTCTGGAGAAGAGAAGACTGAATGGGAATTTAATTAGCAACCTTCTACTCTCCAGAGCGGGGGTCAAAAGAGCTGGACTGTTCTCAGAGGGGGCAGATGACAGAACAAGGAGCAATGGGTTCAAGTTGCAGCAAGGGAAGTTGAAGTTAGATGTTGGAAAAATCTTTCTCGCTAGGAGGGTAGTAAGGCACTGGAATGGGATGCCCAGAGAGGTTGTGGAGTCTCCATCCTTTGAGATTTTTAAGACCTGGGTAGACAAAGCCTTGGTTGGGATGATCTAGTCAGGGCTGGTCCTGCTTTGAGCAGGGGTTTGGACTAGATGTGAGCTCCCAACATCCCTTCCAACACTTATTTTCTATGATTTGTTTGCTATGTGGAGTGATTGAGTGACTCTTTTGTACTTGTGCCTTTTTGTGAACAAACTGCAAAAGTGATAATAGCAGGAGCACTTCATGTGCCAGTGTTGGGGAAGGCCAATACTGCATCACACTACGGGGAATGATGGATCGAGCAGATGTTTACTCCTGACAAACATCTTTATAACTCAGCATACTTTTCCCTTTTTTCTCCTTTCTCTATACCCTGTTGGTCAATGAACTTGCAGGGTCACGAGAAGGAAGCACTACAGTTAATGGCTACTTACCTGCCCAAGGACACCTCTCCGGGGTCAGCCTATCAGGAGGGCGGAGGCCTCTACGCTTTGGGTCTCATTCATGCTAATCATGGGGGCGACATCATCGACTATTTGCTGAACCAGCTGAAGAATGCCAGCAATGACGTACGTATAAGGTTGAACTTGTTCTGTTCTGAGTGTCCAGGAGTGCACTAAATGCTTTGCAAAAACAGGCCCCTGAACTCGTTGTAGATCTGACCCAAGACAGTGAATGAGGATTATAAATAGCATAAAAGCAATAAGTAACACAGTGTCTTACAGCAAGCTGCATGGTGTGCTTCTTATACACCTTGACGGTCCCCTTCAATGCAGCGCTTACTTTCAACAACCTTCACGTTCCCAACGCAAGTGGGAAGTGAGAGTGGGAGGCCTCTGGGCTTGGGACTTGCACACAGGATGCCTGACATGGATTTGGGAGTATCTGAAGCACCAGACTGAGTCTGCTGGTAGTAGTGTCGCACAGACATGAACGATTGAGTTCTGCTCAGTTGAAATTTGAAACTTATTTCGGAACTGATTTGGCCCTGGAGAGAGAATTTTATTTAAAAAAAAAAAAAGAAGTGGAATTTGAGGAAGGAGTTGTGAATTTGTATTTCAGCCTTAATTATACTTGTTGCCTATAGCAGCTACTATAGGTCTTACGGCTTCATGGACCTCATTGTGGTCTAGCAGAGTTATACCAGTATTATGTGGCTGTGGGTAAGAGGTGAATCAGTTTGAAGTTTGACTGATTTTTAAATCAACCCAATGACATTAGTTATATACTGGTTCCCAGTTGCAGGGTGCAGTGCCCTGAGAATAGAACTTTCTTCCTGCTTTTTCCCTGTGAACTTCCTTAGGTGTGTTGTTACTGCAGGCTAGAAGGCTACTAAGGGAGGTACAGGTAGAGCAACCAATTACTGGACTTTCTTCCCTGGAGATGGTCCTCACTATTAGTGGGCAGGGAAAGGATCCGCTCAGTACCTTTGGCGGTTGGCTGTGATTTAGTAGCACAACATTGAGGCACTGTTTGGGGCTAACCATTACTTGCCAAAAGAACAAATCAGGGAAATCACCATGTTGCACACGAGGCTTTGCCTGTTATATGTAATTAGTACTTCATTCAGGATTCGCTCATGGGCTTCTTCAAGCCTGGATTTGTTCACAGGCTCCTTATTCTTGGAGTAGCTTCCTAATTAATGGTTGTCCAGCATCCTCCCACCCTCTCTTCTGGGGCATGCCCCGAGTTTCTCTTGGGTTCTACAAATCATTCTAGCTGCAAAGAGCGTGCTCAGTTTAGTGCTTTGTATTAAACTAATGTTGCTTCCTCCTGTCCTTCAGATCAAGACATTGAGATTTCTTGGCAATCCCTTGCAGTCAAGGCTGATTGTCCTATTTGTGGTTCCTAAGGTGGCTGATGAGGTCGATCCAGGATCGACAGATTCTGCTGCAACTCGGGCACATGTTTCCATGCAGGGTGGGTGACTCTGGATTCTTGATCCAGTCTGCCAAGGCAGTCAATGTCACATGAGTTAAATACCTGTATAAGCTTCCAGCCCAGGTCTCTGTTATGCAGTATATTCTGCCTGTTGACTTCGGTATGTACATTTGTGGTCCTGTGTAGATAAATCTCTGGCAAGAGCCAGAAGACTCTGTTAGAAAATCTGTAGTGCTTTGCATGGGATTGTACTACCTCTTATGGGATGGGTCCATGGACTGACTTTCTAGAATGTAGCTTCTGCCTTCTTGATCAGAGATAGCTTGGGAGCATACAGAAAAATAGAAGTGGGTTTCACAAAAAAGCAGGCAGCAGCCCATTTTAAGGTGGGGGGGCAGGTTTGTGCGCTAAATGTTGTCAGCTTAAAGTGCTGGCTTCTTCACCCGATGTAGATGTCTGTGTGCTTTAATACATGCATTAATAGGAATGAAAATTGTCATTCTTTGTAGATTGTCCGGCACGGTGGTAGCTTGGGGCTGGGGTTAGCTGCCATGGGCACTGCCCGCCAAGATGTGTATGATCTGCTGAAAACAAACCTCTACCAAGATGACGCAGTGACAGGTAAGCAAGACACTTTTAAAGCAACTAACTATGTGGCCTTACTCGCAGGATATAGATCTGAGTAGTTATAGAGTATTTCTAGGTTGTCTTTGACCTTTTTATGACCTACAAAGATCTTTTATATTGTGTTAAAGCCGTATCAGGATTGGGGTGCTGCTGAGCTGGCTGCTGTACATGGCTTGGTATAAAATTGCAGCTGCTGTGATTCAATGACCTGGTATTCCTTGCTTTGCTCATGGTGCTCAGGCTGCTGACATGTTCAATTAAAGGCATGATGGGATCTGATCCCCAATCCTAACTATTGTGCTTCTGGCCATGTTACATATGCATGGTAAGAGGTGGGATTGGGGGGTCAGATCCCAGTTGTATCCTGCTGCTGGTACAAGGGTAGCCTAGGATCATGATCCTGAACTCCCCCTGTGCCAGTCCAAGCACCTGGTGCTCCTGTGATTGGGAGTGCCCGTAGCGCACTGGAACCTTCAAGGGCTCTGGTGTGCTTCTAACCCCAGGAGCGCACCGGCCATGTGTTCAGCTTAAGGCGTGATGGGAACCAGCCACAAAATTATCATGCGTTTTATAGTTAGTGGCTTATTGTGTCTTTTGTTGTACTGTTAATTGCATGAACGTGTGGCCGGGTGACTGCTTAAGATGTGATTAACTGACTAATCACATCATAAGTGTAAGGTCTGCCAGGGGCCTCGGAGAAGTGTGCCCCCCAATACTTGTGTTTTAAACTGGTTTACACTCTTTCTCCTCAAAAGCCACATGTCACGCTGATCTTTCTGGCTCCAGGAGGTTGGATGGAGACCATTGTTGCATTGGCTACAATTCACAGAAGAGCAGTGTGTGATGATCTAGGCCTCTGTTGGCCTAAGACAGTTTCTGAGTGGCTACAGGCTGTACAGGCCCCCTTGCTGCCCTCTGCCCTTCCCCTCCATTACACTGTGCTGGCACCCCAGGCTCCCCTAAGCTGCCTGGCCACAGGATTCCAGGGGCAGAAACTGGAGGAGGGAGGGAGAGCCAGAGACACCAGCAGCAATAGCAGGAGAGCAGTGGAGGGAGGGACACCCAGCCTGGGGAGTCTGGGGGGCCACAGCTTAACTCCTGTGGGCTGCCTGCAGCTGAAGTTATAAATCTGGCTCCTTTACACAGTGATTTGGTCAAAGAAAGGCCCTGTTTAAACACCACTTTATTCCTTGTTGGGTGATTGTTATTATGGTGCTTGGTTGTTAGAGGCTTCTGCTTGTGGTACTCTGGAAGCAGCATGGATATGCTTAGCAGTTTTCATCTTCCACCTCGCTCATGGGAGATGAGCCACAGGTCTCCTGGACACAGCTGTGTATGTATCTCGGCAGTACAAGGAACCCCTGGGTGTGGTACTGATTAAGGATTAAGCCTGTATTGCGAGCTGAGCATATGTTTCTGCTTTTCTGTCCTGCCGCACAGGTGAGGCAGCGGGCCTGGCATTGGGTCTTGTTATGCTGGGGTCTAAAAATGCTCAGGCCATCGAGGACATGGTTGGCTATGCACAGGAAACGCAGCATGAGAAGATCTTGCGGGGCCTTGCTGTTGGAATTGCGTTGGTGATGTACGGGAGGATGGAGGAGGCAGACGCCCTCATAGAGAGTCTTTGCAGAGATAAGGTGAGCGGTTGCATTTTGATGTCAGTGTTGCATTGCAGAGACTTCCTGTGTCCTGCTGAAATGTTTATTTATGCCCTTGTCAAAATGTTCTTAGAAATAGCTGGAAACACCAACCTCCGAGTCTTGTGTGACGGTGGTCAGTGCAGCTGTTCTGGTGCGTCACAGCTTCTGGGGCCTGTCTCCTTTAGGTCATGAGAGTACGGATCCTAGTGAGGTGCTTGTAATCAGATGATGTTTCCATCAGCCAGCTGTTCTGTGCCTTCTCGTTGCTAATGAGCAAGTGTTGCAGCTCTGCTGTTTGTTGGAATCTCCAGACTCCAGAAATTGAATGGACTTGGAGACTGAGCTCTCATGACTTTGCTTTACCTGTAGAAATCTTCGTTGAAGTACGCTCTCTCTCTTCTAGGATCCAATCCTCCGACGCTCAGGAATGTACACTGTAGCTATGGCTTACTGCGGCTCAGGGAACAACAAGGCTATCAGACGTCTGCTCCACGTAGCTGTAAGTACTGCAAGCTGCGTGGGGTAGCCAGGCTAGTGCTCAACCCACCCAGCACATTGACAGGACTTTCCATTGGCAGTGTCAGTGCTCTAATTAGAAGCAATGATTTAAAAGGATGAGAGGCTGTTTTCTCTTCCTTCTTCATGAAAATAGTAGGATTAGAAGTCACAGGATCTGCAAATACAAAGCTAAAGAGACTTCAGCTAAAGGAGGAAGTTAATTTAGCTTGCTAGTATGTTAATTTAGTATTTAAAAGCAAAACATGGTCCCAAAGTAGTTCTTTGCTGGGAATAAATGTTTCCGATCTCCAAATAACTCTCAACAGTTTCTTGTGCTGGGCAGAAAAACAATAACGTTTAAAGCTTTAAGCCTCAGAGCTTTTTGATCTGAAAGAATGGCATTTAAAACGCTTCATGAAATGTGAATGGGAGTCTGTGTCTCCAGGCCTGTACTTCACTAAGGTGAAGTAGATCCCTCAGTATTACTTAATTTTCTTGCTCTCTCTAGTCCTGTAGCCCCGATCAAATCATCTGCAGGGCACTAGAGTCAAAGTGTTTCATAGTAGTTAGAGGTTTTGACCATTCTCCTAACATCTTGTTTCCTCTTTAACAGGTGAGTGACGTCAATGATGATGTGAGACGGGCTGCAGTCGAGTCACTTGGTTTCATTCTGTTCAGGTACAGTTTCTCACTCCACCTCTGCAGTCTTCAGTTAGATTTGTCTGTGAGGCTTTTAGAAAAATCTCATGCTTCATCCAGCTCACTAACTGTGTATCAGTTACTAACTTTGTGGAAGCTGGAAAGCTGCAGGGTAAAGGGAAAGTACAATCTGAGTCAGTCATAGAAATCATCTCCTGGGTGCAGTTTCATTGTGTGCAATTCCATGGATTCCATGGGCATATTGGTATGTATGTGGGATGAGAGAGAAACGGATTGAAAAACAAAACAAAAAAAGTGTGGCCTTGAATTGTGCTGTGGGCAGTGGAAGTGTTTCTCTGAGAAACAGCATGTGAAGCTGAACCACGCTCTGGATTGGTGTTTATGCATTTCAGAAGATACTTTTATAGCAAAATGTTTGATATCAGCGTGACGTCATTTCTTTTGGGCTGCGTCGTGGTAGCTTTGTTTCTGCTGTTCTTTGAGAGCGGGGAGAGCAGTCGTGCACTTCAGGTGAAAGCTACAGTTGCTTTAAATCTCAGTACCTGGAGAACTTCTTGGCACCTCACAAAAAACCACTGCATGTCACGTACGTTGCCCCAATGACCTGTGTGTGAGGAAACAAGTTCCTGAGGGGCTCTAGTATGTAAAACTTCTGAGTCTTTAATTAAACTCTTCGTGAGATTTTTTTCCGCATCAAGTTGCCAAGTGGGATTAAGTGAGTGATGTCTTGTTAGAGGAAGCATGATTTAGGGGAAGCGTCTGCCTACATCTAGTAGATGGCTAGATAAAACTTGAACAGCAGTTTTGCTCATTACATGTCATTTAAGGTACTTTTTTGGTTAAGCAAATGCAGCCATTTGTGGCTCCAGCCTTTGCAAATAAATCCTTGGCAGACAGCTTAATGAGCCTTTCAGTAGGTTTCCAGACAAACGGCTCAGTTGCCTAAATACAGTGAGACGGAGTTGGAAAACTTAGATTCCCTGTTCCTTTTGCAGGATTGAGAGCTAATTAAAAATTGAATGTGCACTCTCTTGCCAGCCCTCCTTAGATAGCACTTCCAAGACAAATACATCTGCGTAATTGCTGTCTAAAATGTTACTGGAAGTGGTTACTTCTCTAGAACTAACTCTTCAGGTAGGGTATTAAAATTAAGGTTTTATTTAAATGACCTACACATGCGCGCGCACGTATATAAATCTTTTGGTTCCATGGATTCATGCCAAACAGGATGTGAGTTTTCATGTAGAAATCTTTGATGCGTGCAATGTACTGTGGACTCAGTCGGAGCAAACAGTCTGGCTCTCTTCTTTAAAGTAACGTTCCTCTTGCTGCAATTGTTGATGTTGCACTTTACAACACCTCAGGTAAAGTGTGCTTAATGAATTGGGGAGGTAGAAACTAGTTCTCTGGGGCTGAAACTTTCATTCATGTGTTGGGAGGATAGCTGTACATGTCCACGTGGGGATCCAGGTTCTTGTGAGGCCCAAGAGCTCAAGGGGGGAGAGCTAGGAAGAAGTGGTGAATGGCCAGGATCGTTTTAGTGATCAAGTGGAAGTTTCTGAGCTGAGTGATGAAGAGGAGGAGGAGAGGGGAGGGCCATGAGGTAAAGAGAGGTGGTGGTGAGGCCATGAGTGGCATGTGGGGATGGAGGGAAGCCCAAATTTTAGATTTGGCGAGATTCCTTATGGATAGCTCTTCCTGAGTGTATAATCTGAACACCTCTGTCTTGCCTTTGGGCATCCAAGTCAAAACTGAGGTCTTGGAATGTTCTTGGTGATGGGTCACGACAAGGCTTTCATCGCTAAGCCTTTGCTTCTCTTGGAAGATGTTCCTTGTCTGACAGTCCCAGTGCATGTTGAATTTAGACTGGCTCTCTGTCGGGTACGGATATTTAACGCTATTTCTGGAAGTGAAACAGGTGCTGACCGGTGAAGTGACTTGATGCAAGTTGCCTAGGATTCCTCGTTGTTACTGCACTGTAAGAGCCGCCTCCCTGTCTCAGTAGAGCTGTTCCTCCGTGGACAGCAGAGGTCGTTGCTAAACAGCAATGTGAAAGGCTTGCTGCTTTGTTCCCTGCTGTGCTATGACCCCCAGAGGGTCATTTCCTGAAAAGGCCAAGTACTCCCCTTGCTCCATGAGTTTTGATCAGAAGCCAGAAGAGACTAGATCGGGTTAGCTGCCCCTGCTCTGGTTTGTGGGCTTCATGTTTCAATGCAAAGATCTGCTCTTCCATTGCACGGTGCCCTCAATACCAGCTGGTAACTCTCTATTGCAGGGGTGGGCAAACTGCAGCCTGGGGGCCGAATGTGGCCTGCCAGGCCATTCTTTCCGGGCTGCGGAGCCCCTTCAAAATTTAAAAAATTAATATTTATCTGCCCCTGGCTGCCTGTCATGCAGCCCTTGCTGGCTTGCCAAAACTCAGTAAGTGTCCCTCTGCCCAAAATAATCGCCCGCCCCTGCTCTATTGTGTTCTTTGCAGATACTTTGCTGGTTGCAGAAATGCAGGCAGGGATAGAGGATTGTAAGGAGGGATTAAAGTCCTGCTTGAAATGATACATGATGACCGATGAACTGGGTTGGTAGCAGACTGCTAATGCCCTGCTGGAGGGCAGGATACAGTTCCAATCCCACATCTGCTCATTTGCTCGGCCTGGTTTCCAGTGAGAGGGCCATGCCTTGTTTCTTAACAGTAATGACCTGGTCTTGGTAAAGAAGATATAAGCAACAATAAAAAAAGACCCTCTAAAAATCACAGCTTCATCATGGGCTGTTCAAGGGAGCTAGGGTCCAACGTGGAAGTAGTGCTGGCTGTTCCCTGGATTAAAGCATTCTGCCTTGGCTCTGACCAGGAGATATCACAGTTCTGGCTCCTGACTTAATCATTGTGGCTTTGGATACATAACTTCCCTTGGTCTGCGCTCCCCATCTCTAAAATGGAAACAGTGATATTTGCCTTAAATGCTGCAAGAGGCTCAGGTGAAAAGGCCTACGCAAAACAGTACTTATTGGCTACTGAAGAAGTGTAAATGCATATATATTTGTATTGTGCTAAAGGATATAGACCATAAAAGGGCATATTGCAAACATTGGTCCCAGCCTCAGAGTTCTTCATCTGTTAGGAAAGGAGGAAGAGAAATAATCACGAGACCAGGGGGAAGTATGGTGTAAAGTACAGGGTAACAAATATACGATGATACATGCAGACCTTAGCTGGTCATTTGGAGGTCTTGCAACTCTTCTAGGTTGTTGGTGTTTGTTGTGTGTTGTAGGAAAGAGGTGAAGAGTTTTGAGAAGGATCTTGGAAGAAAGCACTGGTAGCTTCCAGGAGTATGTCCCACTGGTGAGGGTCATTGTGGGAGGAAGCCCAGAAGGGCTCATCAGGGAATTGGCTGATGGAGGCAAGTGCTGTTGATGAGCAGTGTGTGGGTGTATCGGTAAGGTGAGGCCAGGCTATGAAAAACTTGGTAAGAAAATGCCAGAAATTATTGTTGAAATTACTGGGGGATCCAAGAAGGGACTTGGAGAATGTGGTTAAATCAGTGAGTTGAATGGCAGGGGGAGGGAGGAGAGAGGAGCATACAGTTGGGTGTCATTGTGTGCGTTCACATCTGGAGGCTTTCCATTCTAGACTGCTGTCCACCAAGCACCACTAACAGAACGAAACTATATGTTCTGGAAATTTGGGCCCCGTTAAGGTAGATAAAGCTGCATACTCAGAAGCTGGGTTACCAAAACCCCACTGAACATCTCAGTCACCAGTTACAAAAGTGTCCCCTGCTTCATCCTCTGCTCCAGTTCTTTGGCCTGTGCACTGAGATTTCCAGCACTCGCTAGTCCTCACTAGCCTGGTTCATAAATAGCTGGGCTTGTCTGTGTGGGCAGCAGGTGTCTCCCAAGAGCTGCTTTTCCATCGTGTACGTGGGCACAACCCGATCTTCTCCAGCCAGGCAGCTAGGTCTGCTCAAAGCCAACTGGTGCTGTTTAGTTGACCCTGCATCTGTATACAGAGTAAAGATTCCACGCGCTCCTTCCATATTTCAGGGATCTTTCACCCAAACAGGTTTTGACACAACATTTTTGCTCTCTGATTTCATTGTCGTGTTGCTTCTCGGCACACGCTGGACATAATTGGGAACTGATAGTTTCCTGCCAGACCTGGAGGCTTTCAGAGCTCTGATCTGAACCATTTACCGTGTGCTGGCATCCCCCTGGAGCACCGGATACCAATCTGATTGTCTTCTCTGCCTTTGCCTCTCCCCAAATTCAACGTCGTGTCGCCCCATTGTCTCCACGGCACTTCCGAATGATCGGGAGAGATGGGACCTCCCACGTGGCATGTAGTAAGTGCCTCTTGAAACAAAGCTGCAGATCGTGTGCAGGCTGAAATCCCCCCAAGGGAGCTGGAAATCCCAAACTTCCTCTCTTCTCCTTGATCCTTACTGCAGACTTTCCTTGGCTCCTGCCTTCATCCAAACTGTCCAACCCACGTGAGGGTGAGGAGCCCTAAATACAAGGTTACCAGGACACACGGCTTTTATCTCTTTACTGCCAGTCTAGCGGGATAAGAGATTCACATGTGGATGCATAACCACAGCAAATACACCCATCAGCCTTGGAGAACTGAAGACCCAGGCCTTCTTGTGTGGTAGTAAAGAGCAGTTATTAACACGCTACAGCCTGTGCCTTTCAGAGCAGGGCTTTGCTCTCTGAAGCTCCCATCGGTGCCACAGTTCTTGGGCACTGAGCACTTCTGAAAGACACGGCTGCTGAACCCTGGCTGAAATGCAGGCTCGCGAGCTACACCCTGCTCACTGGAGAGGAGTATGTTGCCTGCAGAGAGTGTATGCCGTATTGGTTTGTGGGGTGGAGGTCAGGCTCTGACCTGGGCTTCATGCAGAGTGGTACCTGGGGCTTGGCTGCTGCAGAGTGCCTCCATGCTGGCTGGGTGGAGAAGAAATAGTAACGGAGCAAAGTTACATTTCAGGCGGTTTTGCGCAGTGATCAGACGCCTCTGCCAGGTTGTAGCACTCCTGCCCTTCCAGGTGTGTGGTTGCTTTCTTGGGAAGTAGAAGCTCTACATTGCCCAGGGGTTGCCAAGTGAGGATGTGGCTGTCTGAAGGGCACCGCTAGCCTCATCCTTTGCTCGTCATGTGTGGAAGCTGGAAGCAAAAGGCTCATTTTAAACCCCAGTAGTGTGAAGCCCCCTTGTTTGGTAGCTTTTTAGTATGCGAAGGGTCAACTTGCATTGCTTTGCCAATTGCCTTTCGCTTAAAGGAAGCCTTCTTCTTTCTACTAAGCTACCTGTGTGGCCTTTGGAGTAACTTGCAGATGCTTAAAGGCAGATGAGCCATCTCCTAAACCCAGGCAAGCTCAAGGCTGAAACAGTTCAAGGACGTAAGAGTGCCATTTGAAGGGTAATTGTGGATGTGTTTGCCTGGGAGAGCCAATGAAGAGTAGGTATCCGCTACTAGCAAGAGTCAATGGCCTGACGGTCGCTAGATGTTTCACATGCAGCCGGGTGTTACTGCTCTCATGCAAGTTATTCCTTAATGGGAAGCATCTTCTCTTGGACTTGACAAGTTCTCACAGCTTTATTAAACCTAATCTCTGAATACAGTGGCTCAAGCCCCCCCCAGCCCAAATGATACGTTTCATCTTTAGGGCTGTTGTGTGGTCAAGGCTTCCCATAAGAAAAAGAGATGTTGAACCCTCTGCAGTTGGTTCCAGCAAGGAAGTCGTGGAGACAGGATCAAAGTGAAAGGGTGGATTTGTTTAATAAGATCCACATTTTCCCTAGGGAAGTCATACCACCCTGGCAGGGGAAATATTGCTGCTAGTTCCATTAGAGTTTCTCATCAGGCTACTTAAGTATCTCTTCCCTGTGGGCTGCAGGCAGTCCGGGGAAGTGGTCTCACAGCATGATCTTAATGAAGACAAGATAGATTTTGCCCCCTGTCCCTCTCTTCCCCTAGCACACAACAAACACCACGTTAAAGTACTGCATCTGAAACAACTTGGGAGTGAAGTGTTCAAATGATACCAAAAGGATTTATTGAGCACAGGGAAACACTGACATTTAATCAATGTCTGTCTGTAGTGGCGTATTCACATTTTCAGATTACTTTATGTATCAAGCATCCCTCATTGTTTTCCAGTCCTTTAAGGGCCTGTTTATGAGTAAATTCACTTCCTCTAAGATTGCAACAGCGGTGAAGCTGATCGTTCGAGTGGATGTCATGCTTCTGCAAGGGGTGGATGTTATACATGTATATGTGTAACATCCTTGAAAATAATTCTTTAGGAGCTAACTGCCTGTGCTTACGTACATGTAGCTCCCCTTGACTTCTGGCAGAGAACATATTTACAGTTGAGTGGGGCTTGGCCTTTCTGCTGCAGTCACTGAGAGCTCCCTAGTGAAACAAAATAAAAATGTAATAAAATCTGACTTAATTTTTTTTGTGAATGCGGCAATGTGCGAGGCTTCAACTCAAGGAGATTAACATCTTTTTTTCTTTCTTTCTCCCTTTCTTTCTTAACACAAGCTGTTATAATCCAGGACATAAAGGCTATAGTTTGTTGTCCATCACCTGAGATCTCTAAATCAAAAGAAGACCCCATTCAGGCTAAAAAAGATGCTCTTGTTTAACCCACAGGTTATTAAGCTGGTTGTAGGAATTGTAATTCGATGGCGTGTTCCTAGGGAGGCCAAACTACCTGATCAGAACGGTTCTCTGAATCCCTTTTCTCTTGTTTGTAGTGCATTTTTGTCTTTGAAGTAGATTTGAACATAAATTCAGACAGATGGAATCACCTTAATTATTTCTGCACAAAACACCTCTGATGCAAAGAAATGTGGTGCTTAAACCATAGCCTTGATTCTTGCTTGACTCGCAAATGTGCTCTTGCCATTGAAGAGTGCTAGAACCTTGCTGTAGCATGAATACGATTGCGAGAGGACCCGTACCTAGATAATAATGCAGGTAAATAGTTAAGTACCTTTAAACAATACAGTGGTTATCCAAAGATTAGGAGAGCATGCCCACTCCAGTTTGGAAAAATATAGTGATAGCCTTGACACTGATACATGGAAGAACAGAGTTTGTGTAGTGGAAGGAAAAATACTTACTTCTGGGATCCTTCTATGTGCACTGGGGCTTCAGGGTAGAGAAGTGTGAAAGCTACTAGTAATTATAGTTTTCTTTTCAATTAAAACAAGTGTTTTACTGCAGCACCTCTTAGGTTTGCATCCCAGATCACTTCACTTCAGATCATCTCTTGATTTGAAGGTATTCAGCATTGCTTTCTCAGCATTTGACTCTAAGGCTGTTGGTTGATTGGAAGGGGGGTGAAAGGCCTCGGGAAAGTCTTCACCTTTGCATCGTGGAAGCTAACCTTACCGTGCTCGGTAAGCCCATCAGTATATTGGGGGTTGAACTGGACGTGGGCTGCCCTTCAGCTAAGTGCTCCATTTGCTTTGCCTGTCATCAGACCTCTGGCCTCATGATGGCAACGCAGGGCTCAGCAGATCGGCGGAAGAATTGCTGTTGCCAACACAGGTGTCATTTCAGGGGCGGAGCAGTGGCAGCCCCGTTAGTTGTAGCTCAAGATGTGAGCCTACCCGAGCACAAGTTGGAGGTCTGCTGGCGAGCTGAGCTATTCAACATGCTTATTGCTAGCTTGTCGGCTCGCAGCGATGGGGAGCTTATTAACTACATTTCCCACCCCCCAAGGGGGTACACATTGTGTCGAATTAAGGGGATACACACTGTAAAGTTAAATGTAACACGGAAGTTAAAAGGTTTGAATTGCACAGCTTTGGGGTTTTTTTTAAAGCACAATTTTTTAATGGAAATCTTTAAAGTGTTGTTATAAAGCAGCAGGGGGGCACGAATCAACCCGAGAAGTCTGGGAGGTCAGTGGGGATTTCAGGGCAGCACAGAAAGCAATGTGATGAAACAGCGAGTTGAAGGATTAGAGCGGCCTGTTTACTTTACTGCAGTGTGTCTGTGTCCTCTCCTCTGCCCGGCTCTCTCCACTGATGCTCATGGACTACAAATCTTATCTCATTACTGCTGTTTATATGTTAGCCCTCCATTCTAACCAAGTGGTTTATAAAATATTTATTGGAGCTGTTGGAAAACAGCATTTAAACTGTTTATACTTTCTGGGTATTCTGCCTTGCCAGTCTCTTTAAAGCATAGCAACAACCACAGATCTGTTTTTTAATTAATTTATTGCACTACTAAGACCTTATTGCTTTTTCAGGCTAGTAAGAATTTATAGAATTGTTACTTTTATGCCCACTTTTACTTCCTCCTTTGTTTTTTGCTCAGCTTGGGGAGTGGAGCTTGCCTTGCTTGCCTGGTCAGTGGTTTTTTTTTTCTTTTGCATCAGAGCAGTTAGCCCCCATGTTAGCTGGTCTGTAGGCTACAACGCTGAGCAAGTAACACTCTGGACAGCATCATATTTTGCTGTCTCATTGAAAGGCAGGTTCTTTGGATAAATGTGATATCTTTTATTAGACCAGCTGAATTGGTGAAAGCAACATTTTTTGTGACTGCAAGTAGTGTTGGATGATCCTGCTGGGAGTGTATTGCCTGTAAGCTGTGGGTTGGGGACTGCTGCATTAGAGCAAATCATCTTTGCAAACACTTCAAATGCGTGAATTGTAGGGTGGAAACCTATAAATAAAGCAAACCTGCCTGAGCAGACAGAGTCTGAACCCGAGACGTTGTCTGCTGAAAATACACACTGAAAGAGGTAACTTTTTTTATGAGATCTTAGAAAAGTAGGGCTGGAAAGGACCTCAGGAGGTCACATCTAGTCCAACCCTTTGCTTAAGGCAGGATCTTCCCTGCCAAGTGTCTGTCTAACCTCTTACAATGATGGAGAGTCCACAATCTCTCTAGGCAGTTTGTTCCAGTGATGAACCAATTCTTCCTAATCTCAGCCTAAATGTCCCTTATACCTATTTACACTGTTACTCTTAGTGCTGTCCCCTGCAGCTGCAGAGAACAGTCTTAACTCTATCCTGTTTATAACCACCTTTTAGGTAACTGAAGATTGTTATCAAATCCTGTCCCCTGTCTCTTAGTCATGTCCTCTCCATACAAAATCATCCTTATTCACGCAGCCTTTCCTTACCATGTACTTTGTGGTAGTTGTAGTAGAGTCTAATCTGCCAATCACTAGGGAGAAAAGAATCTCTTCTGTGCATTATAAAAATGTCTCTATTAATTAGCTTTAAACTTTGCTCTTAAATTATGCAACAGAGATATGTGTATGGGTTATGCTGATTTCATACTAGAAAGCACATGTCTGTGAGCTGGATCTGTAAATGATTTTCCTGGCTTTGTATTTCATAGATAATCCTGACACTTGAAACCAGCCCTAAATTGCCAAATTAAAAAGAAAAAAATTCCAGACATTAGCTTTGCTTCCTCAGACCCCCCACGGGGGCAGTCTGTTTTCTGCAGCCCTTGTGACCTGTCTTTTTGCAAAAGGCAGATTGCACCTTTATGTGGGTAGTTGCATAGGGGTCTGAGTGCCATCCTGCTGTGATCTATACTGGATGTGTTCTTGGTGCCTTAATCAGGAAGGGGAAACATTAGGAGAAGCAAGCCCAATTGTTAATCCTTGCGTGGAAAAGGTTAAAAGGGTTTTGTTTGTTCTTTCACCTTTTGAGCAATTTTCTCTTTATTTGCCTTTGTCATTTCTCTCGAAAGTGACCCTCTGTTCTTAAAAACAAATGTGCGCTCAATGGTGGGAGAAACGCCTTCTTGAGGATTAAAAAATATTAAAATAGGAATGGTTCAGATTTAAAACATTACTTAGTGCCTGCAATTTTGCACTGGGTTAAAACCAGAAACTGAGCTTGAACAAATGTCAGTGGCCAGTTGTTATCTTTGACCAAACCAGATGGTCTGGAAAAAAAAATTGCAAAAAGTAATCAGAGGATTGTAGGCAAGTAGGGCCAGAAGGGACCTCAGAATGTCTTCTAGTCCATCCCTCTGCCCATCCCTCACTAAACCATCCTGGCCAAGCATCTGTCCAACTAGCTCTTGAAAATTTCCAGGGATGGAGATATCACTGTTTCTCTAGGAAACCTGTTCCAGTGGTTGACCACCTTTATGGCCAGAAAGTTCCTCCTAATCTCCACCCTAAATTTGTTGCATTTCTCTTAGTCTTGTTCCCTATGGCCAGAGAGAAAACCCATCTCCATCCTCTCTGTAATTGCCCTTCAGGTATTTGGAGGCTGTTGTCAAATCCTCTTCCTTCAGTCTTCTCTTCTCCAGGCTATGTAACTTATTTTCTTCAACCTTTCCTCATTAGCGAGGCTTCCCAGGCCTCTGATCATTTTTTATCAGTCTCCACTGGACTCTCTCCAACCTGCCCACAGCTTTTTTTTGACATGTGGGGTCCAAAACTGGGCACAGTACTCCAGGTGAGGCCTCACTTGTGCCTGTTCTAAATCTAGATTCGTACAAGCTTTTCTCATTTCAGTAGTCAGGTCTGGGGATAGTAACACACAGGAACTTCTGTCCTTTCCCCCCAAGTTTGGGTCTGACCCCTCCCCCCCTTTCAGGTGTGACCCCACTACGATGGGGGGGCTCCCGTTTTAATGCAGCTGGCCCCATGCCCGGCCCGCGCAGCCAATCGGTGCATGCGCAGTTGGGCAAAAGTGTTAGGGACAGACAGACATGCAGACTGAGCCTTTTATTATATTAGAATACCTTTTGTTCCCTGCATGCCTCCACACCTCTGCCAGCATGAAATTGCTTGTACTAGTATAGCTTGTTCCTCTACCTGAGGAGAAACAAGCTATGCAGTACTGGTATTCAGGGGGTGTTGGTTGTAGCAGGGGTGGGCAAAATATGGCCATTCGAGGCCATTCTATTGGGCCCGCAGAGCCCCTAAAAATGTAGAAAATTAATACTTCTCTGCCCTTGGTTCCTGTCAAAAATGACAGGAACTAAGGGCAGTAGGACCCAGGGGAAGCCTGGCAGGCTCCAACAACAATGGGCCCTGCCCCTGCAGCTGCTTGTAACCCTCCTGGGGCTGCCTGTGCCTGCTCTGGACAGCCCCATGCGGGCTGCAAGCTCCTGTGGCATGGGGCACCGGGCATGGGGCGGGGGAGGGGCTGCCCCCCTCAGCTTTTCCCTGGGCTGCTTCCCTGTGTGGAGAAAAGAGGCCCCTTGCCCGCCCCATGGCTGGCTCTCCCTGCTTCAGCGCTCGCAGCCCGTGCAGGGCTGTCTGGAGCAGGTACAGGCAGCCCCAGGCGGGCTGTGACCGGCTGCAGCGCGGGGCGTCAGGCATGGGGCTGGGCAGGGGTGCTTTCTCCACCCCCTGCGCTCAGCACCACCTTGTAACCCGCCCCATTGCCAGGCTGGCAGTGGGGTGGGTTACAAGGTGGTGCTGAGCATGGGGAAAAGTGGCCTCTTGCCCACCCCATGGCCAACACCTTACGCTGCAGCCATCTGCAGCCCGCATGAGGCTGCCTGTGCCTGCTCCAGACAGCCCTGTGCTGGCTGTGAGCACCTGCAGCAGGGAGCGGTGGGTGAGGGGCCACTTTTCTCCATGCTCAGCACCAGCTTTTTCCCTGCTGGTGAGCAAAGGGTTGGGGCTGTGCACTGCCCCCTGCCTGTACCGTGGGGCTGGGGGGCACCGGGTGTGAGCGGGTGGGGAGCCAGCGGGAGCACAGGGCCCGCACCAGTGTCCTGGGGCCAGTGCCGGTGGGGCCCAGAACAGGGTGGCAGGAGTGCAGGGTCCCAGTTGGCAGAGGCTCTGTGGAGCCGGGCCAGCTCTCCGCTCCCTGCTGGTGCAGCCCAGCCCAGCTCCACAGACCCCTGCTGGCCTGTGCCCTGCTCTGGGCCCCACCAGTGCTGGCCCTGGGACATTGGTCCCAAGATGGTGGCCAGGAGGTGGGGCACATGTCAAGGGGCAGGGGGCTACCTATGAGGCCCTCGACAGCCTGCCAAAACTGTATAAGTGTCCTTCCGCCCAATATAATTGCCCGCCCCTGGTCTAAGGACATGGGCAGATAAGGTTCTTTGGGTAGGTGCGATATCTTTTATTAGACCAACTCAGATCATAGAATCATAGAAGATGGGTTGGAAGGGACCTTGTAGATCTTCAAGTCCGACCCCCTGCCTGGGCAGGAGGGAAACTGGGCTCAAATGACCCCAGCCAGGTAGGCATCGAGCCGCTTCTTAAAGACCCCCAGGGTAGGAGCCAGCACCACTTCCCTTGGAAGTTGGTTCCAGATCCTAGCCGCCCTGACTGTGAAGCAGTTCTTACGGATGTCTAATCTAAACCTGCTCTCCAACAACTTGTGGCCGTTATTCCTTGTTATCCTGGGGGTCGCTGGGGGAAACAAGGTCTCTCCCAAACCCTTCTGGTCCCCCCTAGTGAGTTTATAGATGGTCACAAGGTCCCCCCTCAGCCTTCTCTTGTGAAGGCTGAACAGGTTCAGGTCCCGTAGCCTCTCATTGTAGGGTCTGCCCTGCTGTCCCCGGATCATGCGGGTGGCCTCCTCTGGACCCTCTCAATGTTGTCCACATCCCTCTTGAAGTGGGGTGCCCACAGCTGGAGTACTGTGTCCAGTTCTGGCCTGGCCAGTGTCACGTAGAGGGGGAGGATCACCTCCTTGGCCTTACTTGAGATGCACCTGTGGATGCACAATAGGGTCCGGTTAGCCCTGCTGACCGTGACCTCGCATTGTCGGCCCATGTTGATCTTGGAGTCAGTGATGGTTCCAAGATCCCTTTCTACCTCCATGCTCTCAAGAAGGGAGTTTCCCATCTTATAAGTGTATTGCCAGTTACTACTGCCCAAGTGCAGCACCCTGCACTTGTCCGTATTGAAACGCATCCTGTTTTTGTTAGCCCAGCCCTGCAACCTATCCAGATCTTTCTGCAGTCTTTCCCTCCCTACTAGCATGCCCACCTCACCCCAAATTTTGGTATCATCAGCAAATTTGAACAGGTTGCTTTTCACCCTGTCATCCAAATCTCTGCTAAAGAAATTGAACAGTGCGGGCCCAAGGACTGAGCCCTGGGGGACTCCGCTGCCCACTTCCCCCCGGGTCGAATATGACCCGTCCACCACCACCCTCTGAGTACGACCCTTCAGCCAATTCGCAATCCATCTGACCATGCAGGCATCGATGCCACAGTCACCTAGTTTTTTAATGAGGATGGGGTGGGAGACAGTATCAAAGGCCTTGCTGAAGTCCAGAAAGACTACATCCACGGCAACACCTGCATCCAATGCTTTTGTGACCTGATGGTAAAAGGCAATCAGGTTGATCTGACATGACCTGCCCCTAATGAAACCATGCTGATTGCCTCTGAGCATCATCCCCGATGCCGGCCCATCACAGATGTGCTCCTTGATGATCTTCTCAAAGAGTTTCCCCAGGATTGAGGTAAGACTGATGGGCCTATAGTTGCCCGGGTCCTCCCTCCTCCCTTTCTTAAAGATGGGGACCCATTGGCTATCCTCCAATCATCTGGCACCTGGCCCGAACACCACGATGTTGGATAGTTGGAAACATAGTTCTTTGCAAGCTTTTGGGCACAAACACCCTTCTTCAGACTCTCCCTCTGCCTGACGAATGGGGTTTGTACCCAAAAGCTTGTAAAGGACAATTTTTCCATCTGCGTAGTTGGTCTAATAAAAGATATCACATCTACCCAAATAACCATGTCTATATACTGGTATTCACTTCTTCTTCTTCCATAGATTCATAGATGTTAGGGTTGGATGGGACCTCAATAGATCATCAAGTCCGACCCCCTGCATAGGCAGGAAAGAGTGCTGGGTCTAGATGACCCCAGCTAGATGCCTATCTAACCTCCTCTTGAAGACCCCCAGGGTAGGGGAGAGCACCACCTCCCTTGGGAGCCCGTTCCAGACCTTGGCCACTCGAACTGTGAAGAAGTTCTTCCTAATGTCCAGTCTAAATCTGCTCTCTGCTAGCTTGTGGCCATTATTTCTTGTAACCCCCAGGGGCGCCTTGGTGAGTAAAGCCTCACCAATTCCCTTCTGTGCCCCCGTGATGAACTTATAGGCAGCCACAAGTTCGCCTCTCACCCTTCTCTTGCTGAGGCTGAAGAGGTCCAGGTGCCCTAGTCTGTCCTCATAGGGCTTGGCCTGCAAGCCCTTAACCATACGAGTGGCCCTTCTCTGGACCCTCTCCAGGTTATCCACATCCCTCTTGAAGTGCGGCGCCCAAAAGTGCATGCAGTACTCCAACTGCGGTCTGACCAGCGCCCGATAGAGGGGAAGTATCACCTCCTTGGTTCTGTTCGTCATGCATCTGCTGATGCACGATAAAGTGCCATTGGCTTTTCTGATGGCTTCGTCACACTGCTGACTCATGTTCATCTTGGAGTCCACTAGGACTCCAAGATCCCTTTCCACTTCTGTGCCACCCAGCAGGTCATTCCCTAGGCTGTAGGTGTGCTGGACATTTTTCCTCCCTAGGTGCAGCACTTTGCATTTCTCCTTGTTGAACTGCATCCTGTTGTTTTCTGCCCACTTGTCCAACCTATCCAGGTCTGCCTGCAGCTGTTCCCTGCCCCCCGGCGTGTCCACTTCTCCCCATAGCTTTGTGTCATCTGCAAACTTGGACAGAGTACACTTCACTCCCACGTCCAAGTCGCTGATGAAGACATTGAAGAGTATCGGTCCAAGGACCGAGCCCTGCGGGACCCTTTATTACAAGCAAGCTATAGTGATCTCTGCAGTTTTATACCAGAATTGGTGTGTCCATACCAATGGGGGTTATACTCCTTCACAGCAATAACCTTTTTCTGAAGGCAAGGGCTTTCTTTGTCTCTTCGGTGCTTAAATCTCCAATATCCCAAGTCATTTAGACTTTTTTGAAAGTTGTACCCAGCGTCTTTAGCTTCTGATTGCAGGCTGGAATGCTTAAGCTGTACAAGTGGATTAATGGTAGCTAGCTCAGCAGTCTGCTACTTATACCCCATTGGCAGGGGAAACTTCCTTCCTAGGGTAACACTCCTTATAGCCTACGAATATTCTCCGTGCTAAGAGTCATGGTAAGCCTTAGAAAAAAAAATTAAATTGCTAAATCATCGTGTGCAGGGTTGGCGGGGGGGCGAAGCCCTGGGTCAGGCCTGGTATGCATTCCCCTAAATTCCAGGGAGTGCTGAGGAGTTGAGAGATAATAAATATGAACGTTTTTACTGCATAACAAAACAAAGCAGAAAGTAACGGATTGCTGCCTGAAAACAGCAAATTTGTTGTGTGTGACTGTAAAAATGAATTGCTCAGAAAAGGGAGTCTTCATAATAAAGTTGGGAGAAAATATAGAGGGCTTTGAGCCGTGAAATGAAGAATTAGCTCGTTATGCCAGAGGTACTTGCTGTTGTATTTTTACTAGGGAATCGAAAAGCTGCCTATTTTGCAGAATCTCATTTATTTTGCACTGTTTAACGACTTTGCGCAAACTGAAGTTAGCTCTCGTAACATAAAAGTATCCAACATCTTTGTAGAAGCCCATGTATATAAAATGGACTCCTCGTGAGATAAGAGGCAGTCTTCCCTTGAAAGAGCAATGGTTTGGGGTTTTTTTTGTTTTTTAAATAATTGGGAAGGACATGGACACCGTGGTTGCAGGAGACTTAAAAAAATACGCACGGGACTTGAAAATGCAGCTAATTAAAAAAAAGCAAAAATGTTTTGGAAAATCCCCAGGCCAACTGCTGTAATACTTTTCCTAGTAAAAAGTCTCCTTTTTCTGTGTTACAGCATGAAAGACTCTTGCAAACTGGGGAGAACTCAATAAACCAAGGAAAACTTGACACTGAGAATACGCAGCACTGTCAAATAGAGAAGTAAACACAAAAAGAGGATTTGGCTGCAGCCAAGGCTAAGAATTTGGCCTGGGTTTTACCAGGGTTCCTGCTGGGACTTAAAGCCAGAGGTGTGTAGCAAGAGGGTCTTGCCCCTCTGCTCAGGTTCAGACCGATGCCATGTTTGGGGTCAGGAAGGAGTTGTACCCTATGGACAGATTGGTACGGACCGGGGGGGGGGGGGTTGCCTTTCTCTCTAGCAGGAGGCATGGCCCTCTACCTGGGATCTCAAACTTATATTAGCAACCTTTACAGGTTGCAAGGCAGTCCCCCTGCTTTATCCATAGCAGGTTAGGACGTTTTGTGCTGTGTTTGTGCTGACTGTAGTTTTCCTAGGAGGTAGGTCAATGGATTTGTGTAGGATAGTTAGGATAAGGATGATCCCTTCCAGCCCTACTCCAATTCTATGAATTTCTCTGTTGTCTGGTTTACAGCCGTGTTGTTTCATACATCACAGTCATAATTTAGAAAGTCACACAAGTATGTCTGAGGGTGCCATGTGTCTCTTGAAAATATATTCGTGGCTCAAGACCATTTTAACAGAAAGATAAAGTCTTACGTTGCATCACTTTTGGTGCTATCAGTGCAAGTCACCAGTGTTTTTGGACTTCTGCGTCTAGTGCAAGTGGCAGAAATCAGATCATCTCGGGACATTTTCAGACCACAGGTCCCAGTTTGGTCAAAAATCCACATTTGAGTTATTTTACTTTAATGCTGGGGTTGCATTTAACCTATAAAGACCTAAATGGTACGTGGCCTGATTACCTGAACATCTTTCTTCACACTCCAACAATTGAATCTTCAGAGATGCTGAAACTAAGAGAGATTTTTCTTGGAGGTGGGAGGGTGTTGATTTTTCTTTTGCAAACTTGTTCTCTCTACTTAGTCTTTAAGATGCATCCAGATTGGTCCTTAAGATGCAAAGCCTGTCTCTTTGTTATCTTGTTCTTAAGGCCATTGAGGGAACTCTGGATTCAGATGTGCATATTTGTGGGGAGCCCTTTGGTCTTTTAGCTTATGAGTTGGCTGTCCAGACTGGATGAATCTCCCTTAATGTAGTTTAAAAAATGAAGGGAATTTTTTTTTTAAAATGATCCTGCGTAGTTCTTAAGTACTACCCTTTTACTTAAAAGGGTATTAAGCAATTGCATTTTAATTACTGTAACATTTAGAAAAACCCATCTAGGTATTCACAGGTCCCAGTTTGGTCAAAAATCCACGTTTGGATCATTTTACTTGAATGCTGGGGTTACATGTAACCTATAAAGACCTAAACAGTACATGGCCTCACTTAGCAGGTACAAGGTAAAACTATTAAGTGTAGAAATGTTATGATAGTTAGTTTAACATCTCCTGGCACAGATCCAACAAATATTAAAAAGGTTTCAGCCCAAATTCTGAATTTCAGCACTTATGTATGCCTGAAACCTTAAGGCTTAAATTTGATTTTTTTTTCTCCCCAATGTTTTTTATTAAACAAAGATGGTCCCTTTTATCCAAAAAAGGTCTTGAATTCTGCTGGTGAGTGATTAACTGCAGTCTGAACCTTTTGTAAATCATATTTTGCTTATGATAGATACCTATATGTAGGAAGTTGAGGATTGCAAAACCTCCTCTCACTTGTAAGTGTAGCTAAGGAGGAAATGTGGGGTGACAGCAAGAGGATTTTTCTAATATGTTTATACAGATACAAGTTGGTGCTAGCAGATGGAGACTGTGCATACATGTTTCAAATGCAGCATGTAGTACGTATAGCAAATTGACCGCAGTCTTCAGTAATCGCACGCAGCAGTTGCTTTGTGTAGCAGCATGTCTTGTAAATAGATGTAATGTTTTCCAGCCTCGCCAAAATAGGATCTCTTTTGTCCATGGTATACTCCTTATTCCCTGGCCATATGTCCTCTCCCTGTCTCGTTCTGCCATACATGCCAGGCTCTTACTTTATCTTGACTATCCCCCATCGTTATGCTCACCACATCACTGAGTATTTTTACATAGACCCCATAAAATTGAGCGACATTCTCCCTTCCTGCAATTCTTCTGTCTATATAGAAGCTTGCCCCTCTGTAACTAGCCTGCCTTTGCTTCCTGGATGTTGTAGTTAAAGTCTAGTCTAGTGATTCTCAACTAGGCACCCTGAGATACTGCCAGATGCTGGGCAGGGGGTCGAACTTGAAGATCTACAAGGTCCCTTCCGACCCTACTTCTATGATTCTATGATCCTTTGAAGGGAGGTGTGACGAGATAGCAGATAAGCCAGGCTCAGGCTGGTCCCTGCTTGGATGATCCCTCACCCACACTCCCCAGCCTCTGTATAAGGAGATAAGCCCTGTAATACATAAATCAGGGCTTGAAATGGGGTGCCGGTCAGCTTTCAAAAGTTATGGAGGCATGTTTCGAGTCCAGTTAAAGATGCTTTGAGCCCAAAAAAGGTTAAGAACCGCAGGTCTAGTCTTTCACAATTTCTTCCTTAGTTGTGGATTGTGACATGATTGCAGCATCATCATGGAATGACTAAATTGGATAATTGGAGTATGCTGAGTGGCTATTTATGTGCAGAGATCCTGGCGATAAAATTTAGGGAAGAATGCTCTGGGTTTTGTGCAATACATGTCTGCTTGGCCAAGGCAGCAGCTTATGAAAGTCTTTCAGGGTTTGGATTGTTTCTCTCCTACTGTAGTAGCAATGCAATTCCTTTTTTGTGACACACCAGTATTAAACTGGACCTAAGTTGGGCTTTTTGTTAGTCTGACAGCCCTACCAGAGTAGAAAGCCAATGAACTACATTACCTCTGCCTGTGCTTTTTCCTGTATCGTTTCATTGTCAATATATTTCCTGCCAGGGTTAGGAGTACACATGAATAAATACAACTTCTTTCTTTACTTGCCCATTCCTTAGCTTTCATCAGGAGCACATTAAAGGGCAAATATTTTATTTTAAATCTGGGACTCAGAGTTTAAAGATAGGTAAAAAAGCCTAGAGCGTGTTACACTTTTATTTCAGCAGGACGATGGATGAAATTCTTGGCCACAGGACTCCTTTGCTTGCTAATTTGCATAAGCTTTTTGAATCACAGGTAGGATTTTCCAAGACCAGGCCATAGCTCTAGTACAAAGTGAAATATTTAATTTAGCCATCTTAAAGGTACCTCATCATAAAAGCAGCTATTATTTGGCTTGTTGATAGCAGATGTGTATAAATACACTTGGTTTGTGCTCGGATGATGTATAAATCTGCTCACACTTGCACGTTTGCTTAGCTTCTGAGCTCTTTCTTAGGCTATGTTGGGTGATGGAGCAATGTATTCTCCAGTAGAAACTTTTAGCAGGACATGTGAAGTAATCTGCTTTTCTCTTAGTGTTTTTTTTGACCTTGTCAATATTTTTAGAAGAAAACTTAGTTGAAATCATTCTCAATTATTTCTCTGTAAAATTCAAGAGCCATTCACATCAGTAACAACCTGTTACTTCTGCACATTGATGTCAAGGGCCACGAGTAGAAATGTTTTGCTGTTGGCAGGGATTCTGACATTTCTCTGAACGACCTCTGAAATTTATTTGAAGTACCTTGCTCTGGAACTTGCTAGCAGTGGCTGCTTCATGTCCTCTTTGAAATGTGGCTGTGTTGTAAATTAAATATATAAATGTGTTACCTTTAGTACACTCCCTTCTGTGTTTTTACAAAGTTATCCTTTGCCAAATGGGTTTTCAGTGATTTGCTCAAAAGCTGTGAAAACATTAAAAATGAACAGAAACTTTTGAATTTAATTTTAATTTGGTACTGATTTTAACAGGTAAACTGGCAAGAGGAGGGAGTGGCTGCTTCCTGTAAGAATTGCAATACCTTTGGGAAGTAGGATTTCCTTCCTAAGAGCTTATGGTGTAATTGGTGTAATCATCCAAAAGGGTGAGAAGATCTTGGTTATCCATGTAGGCAGTAGGCATCGTCTTTAGGTTTTACAGCTTGGTGGGGGGGTACGTGAAATAGTCTCTTCTGTTTTGCAGACATGTCTGTAGATAGACATCAACCACAGGTGACCTTGTTCCAAAAACCCGAATACAGTTGGATGCAATTCTTTCTTCTGCTGCTTTCATTCACTTTTGACTTCCTAAGTCTTTCTAAATGTGTTGAGGTATGTTAATGTATGGGTGAGGATGATAAGGTGCTGTTACTATAGGATGATGAAGTGCTGTTACTATAGCTTTGTTGTTTGTGGCTGTTTCAGGGTCCTTTGTGCAGGTGGAGTATTGGCTGCCACCAGAGTCATCTGTGCCATGAGCAGGGTTAGGTGATGGAGCAGATGCCAAGAATCGTGATTGTGCATCCAGGGGAGTTAATAGCAATGCTCCTATTTAACTCGAAAAAGTGCAGGTTTGGGTATTAAACCCCCCATCCCACTTACTTCTTTGGAAGCTAAATCTGCACCCGTAGTGAAGCTGCAGGGAGATGCTGTAGTTCGACCAAGTTCTGCCGAGAGCAAAAAGTATAAGCCACTTTGCCAGCTTTAGCAAACATTATCCCCTATGTGTGTTTAATCTGAATGTCAAGAGCTCCTCTTTTCCAGCTCTTTAAGTAAAGTGCATAAGACAATATCTGTGACTGGGCTAGTTGGGACCCTAACGATTATTATTACTAAATTACTCTCTTAATACAAACTTTCTGGAACAGGACCTTCTGGGTCGTGGAGTCTGGTGCCTTGCTAGTGAAGACAAGTGCATGGTATAATCCTTCTCTTAAACTTTGAAAACACTATTTAATCAGTTCAATCACTACTTAATCAGTTAAGTTTCTTGTCCCCTTTTCTCCCCGAGCAGTGGGTCTTGCCCTTTTCAGATGCAAGGCACCTTGTGATAGACTCAAAGCACCCCTAGGAAAATGCTAGCTCTTAGTTTTCACTTAGCTGTTCACTATGGAAAAATACTAGAGTAGTTCTTGTGCTGCAATGAATTCAGAAAGCCCACTGCAGGTCAGAATGGTTTTAACACTCTGGATTCCTATTTGAAAGCTCTGGGTTTATCGTGTGAATCATATTTGCATACCTAGCAGTGCTAAAATTGTGTGGCACCCCGCAGCACCCTTGAAAGGATCTGAAGGCACCCTGGGGTGCCATGGCCCCCTGGTTGAGAATCGGTCCTAGTGAATGGTTGTTCTGAAATAATCCATTTGTCCTTTGATGGTTAAAAATATCCTCATATTCTAGCCTCAGTTTGTTCACTTACTTCTAACCCATTTATTTTTGAGCTATATTTTCCCTTGGCTTAAATGACTCTTCCCCATCTTCAGTGCGTACCCTCCGGTCTGTATTTACAGAGGGACGGTATCCCCTCCCAGCCCTCTCTTTGCAAAGCTCCTTTATTCTCTTCTTGTAAGACAGGCTCTGATTTCCCTCCTCATCTCTGGAGCCCTTTTCTGTGCCCCTTCCAGTTTGAATTCAGTTCTGCTTGAGTGTGAATTGTACACAGTTTTCCAGATGAAGTGTTATCTGAACCTTTATATATGAGGGTATTAATATTTTCCTCTCTGCTTGGGAGGGCCTCCCCTGAAACATGCTTTGCCTTTTCTCACAGATGCATCTCATTACTGACTCCCAGTAACCAAACTGTTTCTCAGTACAAACCGTTTTAAACCATCCTTGCCCAGCAGAGTCTGACTGACTGGAGCTGAAGGTCTGAAGCTACCAGTGAAACTGTTTTTTCAGGAAACACCTATCGTGGTTACACACCTACTGAATTTCATCTCGTTTGTTTTGTGGCAACCTCGTAAAAGAAACATTTATATAAACCACGAATGTGGGAGCTTGCTGAGTTACGTGGGCTCGTTCGCAGTGCTCTGCAAGTAATTTAGGCGCGCCGGGAGAGTGGGGAATCGTAGATCAGAGATGATGAAGGTTGAAGGGACCTCAGGAGGTCGCATCTAGTCCAACCGCCTGCTCAAAGATCAGCCCCAGTTGCATCATCCCAGCCGAGGCTTTGTCTACCCGGGTCTTGAACACCTCCAAGGATGGAGACTGCACCACCTCTCTGGGTAGCCCGTTTCAGTGCTTCACCACCCTCCTAGTGAGAAAATTCTTCCTAATATCCAACTTCAACTTCCCTTGCTGCAACTGGAGCCCATTGCTCCTTGTCCTGTCGTCTGCCCCCGCTGAGAACAGCCCAGCTCCATCCTCTTTGCAGCCCCCCTGCAGGGAGGTGAAGGCTGCTATTCAATCCCCCTTGGTCTTCTCTTCTGCAGACTAAATAAGCTCAGTTCCCTCAGCCTCTTCTCACAAGTCATGTCCCCCAGCCCCGGAAACATTTTAATTGCCCTCTGCTGGACTCTCTCCAACTTGTCCACATCCTTTCTGCAGTGGGGGGCCCACAGCTGGACACAGGACTCCAGATGTGGCCTCCCCAGTGCTGAATAGAGGAGAGAATCACTTCCCTTGACCTGCTGGCAACACTCCTACCAATGCAGCCCAGGATGCCATTAGCGTTCTTGGCAACAAGGGCACACTGCTGGCTGATATCCCTCTTGTCCACTGTCACCCCCAAGTCCTTTTCTGCAGAGTTGCTGCCCAGCCCGTCACCCCCAGCCTGCACCAATGCATGGGATTGTTCCCTCCTAAGTGCAGGACTTTGCACTTGTCCTTGTTGAACCTCATGAGATTTCTTTTGGTCCAGTCCTCCAATTCAACTTGGTCACTCTGAATCCCAGCCCTACCCTCCAGCATATTATGTGCTACTCCCCCCAGCTCGATGTCATCTGCAACTTTGCTGAGGCTGCACTCCATCCCATCTTCCAGGCCGTTGATGAAGTAGAAATGCTGAGGAGAGACGGTATCTGATCCTTAGAATTCACTGTTCTCTTCCCACGGATGCGGGTGCGCTCTGGGAAAGTCATAGAAACTCATCAGTTTTGGGTCCAGGCTGTGTTTGAAGCCATCTGACACCAGCGAAGGCAATGATATTCTGGAGGGGTAAATTTTAGCAAATTGTGGAACATCCCTTTGAAATATATTGTACACTTCTTGGGTCCTGTGAAATCAAAGGTGGAATCCTGCCCTTTCCTCAGGGGGAGTCAGGATTTCTATCATCTAGTCGGGAACAAGCGATTCCCTTCGCTATAGATCCCTGGACAAGCAGTGACAGCTCTAAAAATGCCCTGCCATTTTTAGCACTATTCCTACCACATCACTCTTCTAGTATTTGCAGTACCTTTTTTTTTTTCTTGGGTTTTACTTGGTGAGTAAAAATAGTATTAAATTAGGCAGTAGGGCTTGAATTTCTGATTTCTGAGCCAGAAAAAGTCATTTTTGACTCTTTCGTTCCATTGGATTGATACTTGGCTGGGGTGTTATGACCCCAGCACCCGTTCCTGCTTGGGGCAGGGTGCTGGACCTGATAATCTGTTTATATTCCCTTCTGACCCTAAGCACTATGATACTGTGCTTAAATTTCCAGGAATGATTTTGGGTCCGGCCTGCCCTGTTTTCCTTATGCTAGAAAAGTGCCAGGTCATCTTTTTTTAGTACAATATGCTTCAGATCAACTGAAGTCGGTCTGCACTCAGCATTCGCGAGTCACCTGGAAGTAACAAGTGGGTAAGTGTGTTTGAGCAATGGAGGGGAAAAAGGCAGTCAGGTAAGAGATTCTGTCTTGCACGGAGGTGGCAGGGTAAAACCCCCACATGGGATGGTTTTAGCCTGTGGAATTTCTTTCTCATAACTTGAGAGGACCACAATTTGTCTGCAAAACCAGTGTCTTCCTGTGGCATCCTGCCCCCACAGCCAGGATCTGCAAGGACAAGACCAAGCGGGGTTTATTGCTGCTGAGGACATGGTTAGCATGTGTTCTGCTACCCAGGATCAGCAGAAGGGGAGATGTGCTGAACATGCATGCTTCACAATCATGCATTGGATATACTCTGGGCTTAAATTAAACTTCTGGCAGCTGGCAAGCTTGTGTGCCCTTGCTAATATCAGTCTTGGGCAGAAGACCAACTTATTACGAGTTTCTGTCTCCTTACCAAGGAGAACTTTACAATAGTGTTTGTATATAAAGACTTTTTTTTTAAACACGTGTGCTTTGAAGAGATCAGGGAATGATGGAAAACTACAGTCAGACACCGGAGTTGCCTTAGCTTCTTTTATTTAGATCCCTCTGCCTTTAATCTACAATGCTCTGATATTTGCTGTTTATAATGGAATGAAATTGCTATTACTTCAGTGGGCTATTTGTGTTTAAATTGGTAAAGTGGGGGAGATTCTGGATAGAGGAACCTTGTAGTCTTAGAGGAGATGAATTAATACAAGTTCAGTAAGATATTGCTTGTATAAATAATAGAAGACAATAGTATTTATATCCTTATATAGCACGTTTACCTACAATACATACAGCAACATTATAGGTTGAGGACATAGTTTTGCTTCTCTATACGTAGCTGACTTGTTCCTCCGTTTTATCGACCTCGTGCTCCGGGAGCAGCAAAGTGTCCAGCAGAATGGCTGACGAAGACTGGATTGGCGAGTTTCGGAGTCTCATTGGGCTCTGGTACATAAGAGGATTAATCCCGTTTCTCATCCCGTGCTTCATAAAGATCTTGGAGTTCTCTGCCACTGAATTTCTGAAAGAGATCCTGCTGCAGTTTTTCTCAGAGGCCTTCTCTGTCTTTGTGGTCCGATAATTGCAAGTGATGTACCTGCTGAATGCCGCCCTGAATGTCTTGTTGAAGAGCGTGTAGACCAGAGGGTTCACCCCTGAAGACACATATCCTATCCAAACAAAGATCTCCATGAGCCTTTGAATAACTTCCTTGCTACAGGACGTGCACAGCACGGAACTTACGTTTGTTATAAAAAACGGGCACCACATCAACAAGAAAAGAAAAAATACAATCCCCAGAACTTTTGAGGCCCTTTGTTCGTTGGTGATGGTCTGCATCGACCTCTTTCCAATGGTGGACATCCTACGTATAAGCATGTCATCGTTCGTGTTGGCCAAAGCCTTGTCCTTTCTGGAGCCATCCAACATGGCCACCTTCTCGGGCGATGAGCCAGGCATTACGTCCCTTTGAAATACTGTGGACACAGTGGACCAAGTTAAGCGCTGAGGCGGCTTGTTGATCAAGTAGGCTTTCTTACGTAGCACTTGAATGGTCAGAAAGTAAGTGACTATCATAATCGCGAGTGGGATGAAGAAGGCAGCCAGTGACCCAAAGAGGATGAAGTCACTAAAATGTTCGGGCATCAGAGCACATGTGATGTTAGTGGAGTTGCCACGTCCATCTTTTATACCTTGGATCGGGATGGGAATGGCAATACCTAGGGAAGAAAAGTGGAAATAGTTCAGCTCGATATCAGTGCAGTTTCAAAGGATGCAGGCGAGGGTGGTCTGTGACATTCTCAGTGGTGGCAGATGACCGAACAAGGAGCAACAGTCTCAAGTTACAGCAGTGGAGGTTTAGGTTAGATATTAGGAAGAATTTTTCCACTAGGAGGGTAGTAAAACACTGGAACAGGTCACCAGAGAGGTGGTGGACTCTGCATCCTTGGAGGTTTTCAAAACCTGGGTAGACAAAAGTCAGCAAACCTGGTGTTAAAGGCTTGCCTAACATTGAGGGGTGACCCCGACGCTCTATAATTTGAGAAGAGAGAGATTAGTATTCAGTTTGGTTCTGGAACAGAGCTCCTTGGATATAACTAATGTTAATGATTTTGACTCCAACCACCTCAATTAGTGTGGCTTTTTTACATAGGGAAATAACTTCTTTTCCTGAATGCAACCACTGGAATTTCTGCAGCTCTGACCCTATAAATACATAACACTGCTCTCTCTCTCTGATCTTCCATCAAACGATCAGACTGATTTAACAGACTTTTTCACCCCACTTGATGATTTTGAATATACAAAATAGTAGTAGTTAAATAGATGCCAGCGTTCTGCTACACATCTTCACTGTGTGCTGGCTGGCTAAAGCTTCGTTGGATAGTTAGGATGTCTAAGTTGAGCTCTTTTGCCTTAACTGTTTTAGTCGGAGGGCTTGTCTTTCTAAATGTACTTGTTTACAACTTAAATCACAGACAGCACTTTCACTGCACCAAGGCCTGACAGCACAGATAGGTTCCTGTCTGGCTGATAAAGGTTCCTGGTGCTACTCTCCCCAGTATCTTTCAGGATGATCTAGGGATTTTAACCATATTTTTGAGTTCCCCAGCCTTGTTTCAGTGGCGTCTGAAAGTAGCAGGCAGCAAAATGGCCTAGCCGTCAGCTTCGCAGCCCTTTCCTTAACAACTGACACACCTCGTGAAGGAGAAAACAGAGACTCGATCAAATTAACCTTGGAGTCAAAATGCCCAGGTTCAGCTGCGGAGCTCTTTTTATGGAAGATAAGGAATGCAAATGTACGGAGCTGATTAATGGCAGTAAATCAGGGCTGAGAAGGTCAGTATCTAAGCCTCTTGCCTCTATAGAGCAGTTTCCTTTTTCATGACAAAGTGGCAATAAATCTTTTCACTTGTCATCAGCGTTCTCTTCTAAATTCACGTAGGAAGTCTCTGTTTTTAGGAATTCATACGTAGGGCGAGAAGAGTTGCAGCTCGTCCCTGGTGCTGCATCAGTGACCTGGGCGATGCAGAAAAGACCGTTCGGTCTCTCGGCACAGTGTTGCTCGCTCTGGCTGGCACTGTTATTTGTGTCTCTAGCGCTCCTGCTGCTGTACCGTACTGCCATTGTGAGCTAGTTGTTTGGACTAAACATTTTAGCTCTTCTGGTCCCTTCATCTGATACCGTCTGCGGTTTACATTTTATGCCCAAATCTAATAAACATTTAAGGGTGGGCATTGTGCCATATGCAAAGTTTTCAGAAGGTACTTAGAAGTGTAATATAAACCAATATACATGTGTCTCTCCCTTGGAAGCAGATCTTTCTTATGCTTCAACCTTGACTTGAGGAGTTTGCTTCAGGCTGTGATATGAATGCTAGTTGCTGCTTATGTATTTGAATCCGAGAGACTCCTTTCCCCTCCTTCTTGCATGTGATTTCAGAAAGTCGACGACTCCAACCATTTAAGAGTAGATCTATCAGTATTACTGCATTTGATTATCCTTGTCCTGAAACAAAGTTCTCAACCCCAAGCTCCATTTTTTGCTCCTTGAAGCAGTTAGAAGGGAGGCACCAATTCAACAGCATCCGTTTCAACACTTCACATTTGTACTTCTAGGAGCTACTGGATTGACTACACTCAGACCTGAAGATTTGCACCCCCAGAACAGGTCCAGCCAGAGAGCTGTTTAGCCAGCATCCCCATCTGCTTCTGAGGGTGTCAAATCAATGGTTTGGGGACTACTTCTAGGCACAAGAAAACATTTTGAAAGCCATTCCCACTCAATCTGTGACTCCCTTCAAGAAGCCTGCCAGCAGATGACTATTCATATGGATATTGAGAGGTAGTGACCTGCCGTGTATGAAATGGCCTGAGACCCAGCACAGCTGATACAGGTTACCATCCAGCAGCACTTCACCATTTCAACCCTGCACTAGTTTTGAACTACTAATCTGGAAATGAATCCCCATTCCCAGTCTCGAAATCACATACCTATTGAAATGAGCCAAACCACAGTGATTTTGATGATCGCTGTAGCCCAGGAATTATACTGATTGGCCAGGATCGGTTTCTTTATGGCAATATAACGGTCTAGTGAGATGGCACAGAGGTGCATGATGGACGCAGTGGAAAAGAGGACATCAAGGAACAGCCAAACGGGACACATTTCTGGCGGAAGAGGCCACTCATTATCTGAAAGAGAGCAGGAAAGACATTAGTTTCTTTTGCTGATATTTTTTGAGTGTCCAGTGTGCATTTTCTCCATCACTTCATTTCATCGAAAGATCTCCGTTATTTGGGAGCTGCACCTTGTTCTACACCTGCCACAAAACTTTGCTCAGCTGTTTTTCCTTCTGTTCTCCCTACCCCAAGAAGATGCAGAACTAACTAACGTTCGTTGCCATCATATTGATCGTCTCTGCTGCCAGACCTCTTTCTTTCCCTTTCTTTTTGTGTTTTATTTAGGCTGTAAGCTCTTTGGGGCATGGATTCTCTCGGTTTATTTGTACATGGTTAAACAAAAATAGGCCTCGACTTTGGTTCCTAGGAAGTGCTAGGTAGTAAATGTGATTGGAGAGAAACCACGTGATCGCACTTCAGGTGTATGATTTCCATAAGGCCCAGCAAATTGGAGATGTATTAAACGAAGGAGACAATGAACAGTGCTTTCTAGCAGAGCAGTGGCTCAAGTCCCAATGCTAGGGCTGAGCTTGGACATCTGGTTCCTACCGTTGTATAAAAAAAAACAAAGATCAGCTGTTATGGCACAAAATGTAGACTCGCCCCTGACCTGGCTACACAGGGCTCTGCCATCCCTGAGTGTCTAATTATGCAGCAAAGATTGTTGGTCCCCGCCCCTGCTTCATTTTTCACAAGCAGTGGCCTAAGCTTTTCAACACTTCAGTCTTAAATCACATTTTTGACTGGGGCTAATCCGTTTTTAATGGTGTCTGGGTATAAAGCGCAACTGTCCGCCAACTGCTTCGTTTTTGGGACAGTGACATTCGCTTTGTTTTACGTTCAAGCTATCCAAGGAGTTTGCATTTGAGAGCTGCGTCTTCCCCAGTGAAGATCTCCTAAATATTTACTTTACTAAATGGAGTGAATGGACTTTCATGCAACTCTTTTGAGGTTTTTATCATAAACTAATTGATCTTTCTCACAAGTGGTTTGTGTCACGAGCCAACGTTGCTGGGATAGTGCTCAAGTCTATGATGCATTTTGGTGTTCTGCATGTACAGACCCGTAGATCTGCAGGTGCAGCTGATGGGCTGCCAGCATACGCACGCCTCTTTGTACAATGATGGGGTTTTTGTGGGATTTCATATTTTAACCCTATTTATAACAGTGAGTAACCAATGACAGACTCTGCTTAGCGCCAAATGAGCTGGCAGCGCTGGAGGGCATTATCTTTTCAATAGTGCACCGTTGCAGAAGTTTAAGTCATTTAAGATTATAGAGCATGATTCCTTCTTGTTGTGACTGATGTGTCAGAACTGCACAGAGAAGCAGTGACTCCTCAGTGTCAAGCAGGGGAGGATGACAAATTGCATTGGGACGGGCAGTGCCTATAACGGTCTGTCCTGTACACATGGGAGCGAGGGCAGAAATAGATGGAGGCTGAGAATAAAGCTGTCCCTCTCCCAAGGCAGCAGACTCCAGGTGAGTGCAGTAAAAGAGGGGAGACAACAAGGGAAGACTTGAATTGATTATTATAAATGAACTGACTGTACGTTGCAATGTTTGGGTATGCGATTCCTGAATATCAGGAACTTGGATACAGGGGGAAAAAAAAGCATCTAAAGCTCATTAAATTAGCTGGGATGCAATGTGAGAACCACATCGCTAATAAAACATTAAATAAACAAGAATTCTCTTTTAACTTTTCTCTCTACAATTTCATCAGGCCTTAAGATGTGGTACCTTTTATAAATCTCTAGGGCCTTTGATGCAGTCGCTCCACCAGCCACGTGGAAGCCAGCATGCCAGAAAAAATAGTACTTAACAGAACCAGTTAATTTAATGCATTTGAATGATCTGTGTTCTCCCTAGGAAGTCAGGAGGTTTTCTGTGGCTTGTATAAAAGTTTATTTAGCACAATTAAAAAGGTGAAGTGAGGTTGGCAGAAGCGCATATTTTACCTAGTAAAGGGTGTATACAGATAACACTGATGGCTAAATTTCAAATGAGCAACTCTTTAATGCCTTCTACAGAGGGAATTGAGGCCGTGCAGTAAAATGACTTCTGTTTCTTGGCAGCTAACCTTCTCCTGACAACAGAAAATCCTCAGATGCCTGGCAATGGAGTTTTGCTTTCCTTGTTCTGGGTATGGGTGGGTGTCTGCGGTAGTCACTTGATGCAATGGAGCCTTGTATTACTTGAGTGGAGACGCAACATTTGGGCTGGTTGCAGCTTAAACGGAGAAACCTTTTCCTGGTGTAAATGCATTTGATTTGCTTCGAAATAGGTGTGGCGAGCAGCAGTCCTCCAAGTTAAAGTTGGTTCTTAGTTGGCCAAAATTTTTGTCTAAACAAAATAACTGCCTTAAAATTGTAATCACAAAAGCCAATTTAGCAAGCTAGGTTAATGATATGGCATCTTTGCTTTCTCCCCTCACCCCTTTTGGATTAAAATGTATTTCTGTGTCCCTATGTGTGTTTAAAGCGTAAATGCCTAGAGCCAAGCACTGGAAGCCCAATTCAGGCTGTGTTTTCTTTTTCACAATCTAGAAAACTCACTACAGAAATATGAGAAAAAGAGAGTTTGCCACCCAGTTGGGTGCTGCCAGCAGGGCCTCTTTCATTGTCTGGTCCTGCCCGTTGCCCACAGGATCTTTTTGTACATACCTAATATTATAAGTGTAAATTAAAGTTATACAAGTGGAATAAACTTGTCCTTTATAGAATTATGGCCAGTACTGGGAGATGCTTCCAAGCAGGAGGTCTTGAAGAAAAATGTGTTTATTTAAAAAAAATAATAAATTCTGCCTTCCAGAAGCAGGTTTAGCACTTGTGTTGTTAGTCACCTTATTTCACCTGGTACTTGGAGATTGTTATGAACTCCTGGAGCTTGGTTATTAAGAGGTGGAACAGGCTGACTTTCCCCAGTGTTCAGAAAGTAGGCTCAGGCCCTTGAGCCAAATGCTAACAGCTAGTTTGAAAGTAAGGCAGATATGTAAAATAATGGAGCTAAGCTGCAGGGCTCTTGACGGGCTGCACTGAATTTTGGTTTTAAGAAATTCTTATTCTCCCATCACATACATCTGTTTTGTTCAGTGTTTTGTATCTTGTTGTGCTGGTGTAACTTATTCTGTAATGAGTCCTGGCTTTTCATAATTGGAATATCCATTTCTTTTTTTATTTTAAGTACATGGATTATTTTTTTTTAGGTGCTCAAATTACTTTTATCATTCTTAAAATGCTTTCTGCTCTGGTGCTTCCCCTTTGTGCTTTTAGGTTTGTCCTAAGATGGATGCATTGAGTTTTAACAGCAGTTTTCTGGTCTTGCTTTATGAAATGAGAAGGGCAGCTTTATTGAGTATATGGGATTCAAGATTATCCTTAAAACTAGGTTCAGTACAAAAGAGCTGCTTCTCATGTAAGCCAAAGAGATGTTCTTTGAACACTCGTGATGGCAAGGCACTGATTTGTGGGTGTATAGACTTGAAACTGAGAGTGGCCTTCTCATAAGGCTTGGAAATAATTAGTTTTACCTTTATAGTAATGTGCCATGTAGGCAATAGAAATTTTGTTGCCTGTAACAGCTTTCATTATACCAGTCATTTTGTTGATATAAGGATTTTTATTGCGATGGAAGCGTGACATTTTCATATTGTAAAAACCCAGGCATCAGTTTATAAGCAGCTGCACGTGTAGGCTTTCAAGTTTGGGTTGCATTTGATGGCAGTAAGTGATGCTGAGGACACCTTCAGCTTTGATTTCCCACCCTGCTTTTCTTGCTTTCATATTCAACTTGGGCCCTTGAACTTAGGCTTCATTTTTTGTATCTGCTCCATTGAAATCATAGTATGTCGAAGGTGGGAGGCATTATTTACTAAAGTAGCTTCGTATTGAAGCTAATTGGAGAACTTCCCTATATTAACATTTTCCTATACCTTCTTTAGTTTCCTTCAGAGCTGGAAACAGCCAGATCACTTTTGCTAGTCAGATTGCTAGTCTCCTTAAAAATGGATTGTTCTCCGTCTCCCCTGCATTTCTGCAAACGAATGGCAGGTGAATGTTTTGCGGTGGATCTTCTCCAAAGGAGATAATGGAAGAGATACTGCGATTCCTCGTGGGTGGTGGACAGTTCTCAGCTCACAAAATCAACATTGCCTTGCCTTGTATTTAAGGGGCACATTTTGAAGGTACAAAATGGCAACTAAGGAATGCGGTCTCCAACCAACCCTTCCTCCCCACTAAAATCTTAGCAATTGAACTTCCACCTGTGACCTCATAAGAAGGGGATCTGAGACCACCTGCTTTAAGAATGTGCCAACTCCCCTTGTAGACAGCTCTGAGCTTTCAGTGTGATATTTAAAAGCATGCTCTGACTTCCTAACATGCCGGCCTCTTAATGAAAGAAAAGTGAAGAATTTAGCAGCTAATAAAAGCAATTAACTATTCATACGTTCTGACGTTTCTAAGCCCTTTTAAATTAAAGTCACCGCATACGTCCAGTTGATGTTAAAATATGGTTCACTCGATCTGAAATGTAAACTTATTTCATTTAAGCACGCCATTGGAGTTATGAAGTCGCTACAGCGAAAATATCCAAAGTGAGCCACTTTTATTCCGAAAACAGTACACTTCTTAAAGGAGTCATTTTTGCAAGCCTTTCCTAGGGGAGTGGAGTCGGTGCTGATAGTCAGTTTTACATTTTAAACATTACTGCATACTTCCAGTAACATGAAAGTAGTTTCAGTACTGCTAGGTTTTGATTCACACCTTTCTCCTCTCTTATATCCTTCACACAACTAGATGTCAGTCAAAAATCAGAAAGATAATATTTATTTTGAGAAACACCCCCACACCATTATTCTATCGTTAGGGGAAAAATACTCTTGTGGGGAAAATGCGGGAAGGTGGATTTTGTTGCTGTCTTTGCCAGTGATTTTATTCCTTGTTCAATTAACTTGAACTTCAGAGATCTAGGCTTGCGAGGTGCTTCGGTGTCCGTGTTCTTGTTTCATTCCCGTAACCCTTAACAATTTGCTCTGGGTCTGAACTTTCTGTAAACACCTCAGTATCTTCCACCAATTGCTGAAGAGGCAGAACATTTTTCCCCATTTCGCTGCCAAGGAAATGTCTCATGGAAGTAAGTCCAGTGTTTACCTCTGCTAGGTTATACGGCGCGCTTGTGGGAGCCTCCCCGCACCTACTGCATGGCGGCTAGGTCTACGGTTTTCTTAAAAGGTCCCAAAAGACGAAAGACGCTTTTGTTGGTTTCAAAATTGAGATTCTTAGCATGCTTCGACCTGGGCTATGATGGTTTTAGTTCTGGATTAATTGAAAGATTAAGTAGCAATAAAAAAAAAAAAAAAGGGTAAGAAAGTTAGAAAGGCAAAACTAATTACTAGGGAAATTAGAGAAGTTAAAAAAGACAGTGTGTTAACTTCCCACTGAACTTGATCCCTAGTCAGATGTTGGTTTTATCATCATGTTTGATGAATATCTATATCTGTTTAAAAAAATTCAGATTCTTTAGGACATCAGTGTTATCCATTGTTTGTCTACAATCTACAAATGAAGCAATGAAATCATTCCTATTTAAGTCATTTTCAAAAAAGCCACAGCAGAAGCGCTCGCGGCACGGCCTGTCAGATTCCAGCGAGTCTGCAAATTCTGCTAAATACCTTGTCACAAGGACACGAAAAAGGACAAGAAAGGATTTTCTAAAAAAAAAAAAAAAAATACTTAGAAAATGTACAAGTGATTCGGGTTGTTCATGAACATTGACCAGCAGAATTGTCATCTTTATTGTCTAGAAACTGTTGCTTGAAAAGAATGGTATCCCTTACTCCCCGTTTGCTTAATTGTTTGATACACCATCACTCATTATATAAAAGTATCTAGAGGAACTGAATGCAACACATTTTATGACTTAACGGGAATTGATATCAAATCAACACCATCTCTTGTTTACTGACTTAGTAGCTGCATTTAAGCTCTCATTTACTGACTTATTAGCTGCATTTAAGAGTCAGTTCGTGCTTGCTGGGTCCCTGTCTGACCCCTTCTCCCTCCCATCCTCCTGCCATGTCAGGCAGCTCCTAGAGATTTAATGCAGGAACAGTGAATTCCCACTGACTTATCATTAGTTCTGGGTCAGCGGCACACTATACCGCAAAGGCTGAGTTGCAATCCTGGATATACTCTTCAAGTTAATTGGAAGAAAAAAAAAGAACCCAGAAGCACTGCAGCTCGCGTCTGGAGTCTCTTCTGGGGTATAATTTAAAATTGCATGTCCACTTCTTTTTAAAGCGGCACTTTTAAACAAAAATAAATGTAAAGGCTGGAGTCCTTCCCGGTAGGGGTGGTATCGAACGGCATCTGAAACGGAGTTGCATCCCTGGAAATAGGAAGACGACTTTGGTTTAGTCGTCGTGAAACGAACAAGAAAATGTCAAAGCCAGGGCATAATCTCATAAAAATTGCTTTTTATTCCATGCGAGTCAGAGCAAATGGCCACCTGAATCTCTTCCATCAGGTGCACAGATGGCCTGAAATTGAGCTAGCCGGGCAGATGGAGCCGCTCGACAGCGCGCTGCCACTCTCGCCATTTCTCTCCGGCAGCCGAAAATCAGCGCTGCTGGAAGCAACACCAGGCAAATTGTTGCTGCCCGTGGTCACAGGGATTGCGTTTGAAACACACCTGGATAGTAACCGAGACAGCAAGCTGTCCAACGCAGGTGCTGCCACTTGTCAAGCGGTGAAGCTTTTCACCGTTTAATTTAACCAGAGCAAGCTATTTCTTTTTGTAACAGTCTTAGAGGGAGATCTTGTATTGTGAGTCTAGTTTCTGACGTGTACAGATGCCCCAAAACGTTGTGCTGCTCAGAGTGTATATATGCACTCTATCTTTCCCTCTCCCCAGAGTGTAGTATCTGTAGTTTGTCTTTAGTCAAAGTAATAAACCTTTTTGGTGGCAGGAGGGGGTGGGGGGAAGAGACTTAATTTTTCTCTTGTGAGCGGGAGGGATGAATAACGCTGTTCATAGCAGATCTGGTTAAACTGGGATCTTGTATGAACGTGTAAATTAAGCTTAGAGATGTGGGGGGATTGGGGACTGCTTAGCCAGGTGGTTCTTAAAAAAAAAAAAAAAAAAAAAGAAATAGCGTTCATCATAGGGAAGTAAGCAAGCAGTTGTGCTATTTACACTGTATTCACCTTGTCGGTAATGCTGATGGGGAACCTGTTGGTAGGAATAAAGCAAAGTACTCACCAAACAGTATGACAAGGAGGGCAATTGGCATCACAAACAATCCCACCAGCAAATCTGCCACCGCCAAGGACATTAGGAAGTAATTGGTGGCATACTGCAACTTTTTCTCCAGGGCCACAGCCAGTATAACAAGTATGTTTCCCCCGATGGTGGGGATTATAACCAGGAGGATCAGGAGAGCTGCCCAGCACACTCTGTTTCCTTGTTCGTCACTCGGAGAGCTGTGTTTGGAGTCTCCCGTTACTGCGAGCTGCGTCAAAGACCTGTTGCCATATCCAGACACGTTGGAGAGGTTTAAAGGGTAGGACATCCTTGTGCCCAGCAGAATATATTCTGGAATTGGGTGTTGCTCAGACATTTTGTATCATATACCAACTTGCTGTGCCTCTCTGGTCCAGTACGATCCTGAAGAAAGGCCAGCATGGTCAGCAAGGGAAATCGGTCATCTGCTGCTGCGAGATGTCATGCCCGTGCCCAAGTGTTGGATCCAAACTCGTATCCAGTCCCTTACGAAAGGCACGTTGGTCTCAAAGGCCAGAAGTACTGACTTGTGTCCATCCCTGGCTCCTAAGGTCTAGTGGTCTGGTTATCCTTTTATACAGAGGCTCTGGCTTCAGAAGCGCTGGAGATAATTTGGTTGTGGTGGAAAGCAGGCAGTTTATTAGCTCTGTGGGTCGGCTTGTAGCTGGAGAAGAGGTGCATGAATTCGGGTGTCAAAGGGTTCCCCCTAAATACAGAATATGCAAATTATCGATAAAGAGTGAAAGACAGATGCTTGTCCTGCGTGGGTACAACTCCTCCCCTCCCAGGTGTCTAGTCTACCGTAGTATGCACGGACATAGAGCACAGTACCTGTATTTTCCCTGCTCTTCCCCCCAAAGGAACTACCATCCCCTCTGCAAAAGACCGCCGAGAAGTCCTTTCAACATCTACAGGCCGTCGTATATCAGGTGAAGGTAAGGGAGCTGCAGGCAGTAAAACACTGGTTGGTGGCTATCCAAGGGGAATCGTAGCCAATTTAAGGATCGTAACCATCTAAAGTTACCCATCGCCAGCATAAGCAAGGGGCAAGTAAAACCCCCTTTTTATGGAGTTTATCTTCTTGAAGATCGGATCCAGACTTTCACTACACCCAGCCTACACTAGCATTAAACTCTGCAGAAGATTTTAACGCTTGTGTTACCCTCTAACAGGCAGATGCTTACAACAGCCATCTGCTCAGCACAGCACTTAAACATTTGCTAGACTTGGCTTGTTGTGCTTTTTGTTGTTAAAAATGCCTTACCTTGGTTTTTCTCTTGGATTTTGGTAGACTGCCGTTCAGTGCTCACAAGAGAGAGATTTCTTTTGCAGTTTGATCTTTCTTTCTGTCACATGCTGGATTTCTATCTTGATTGCTGTGTCGAAGATAAGCTTCTCGGTTCTGGCTTTTATTTTATGCATATCCTTTTGTTCACAGCTTCTCATTTGCTTTCTCTAAACGTCTTCAAGAAAAAAAATCTTTGTTTCAGGAAACCAATTCTTCTTACGTGTGTTTTCTTCCAACTCCTCTTGATCAGAACGGGGGGGGATTAATTCTCATCGCATTGTTCAAAAAAAAAAAAAAAAAAAGTTCTTGTCTTTGCTTTTCCTCCTGTTCAATTCTTCTAATTTGACTTGGGTATTTTATGCATGTGTCCCAGCTTATCGTTTGCATCTCATTCTGCTTGCCGTTTCCTCTGTGTTCGTTAGCAAAACTTGCAGTCTGCTGGTGTCGTTGTTTGTTGATTGACTCATTCCAGTGCATCCAGCTCCAGTGCGTGAAAGCAAGGAAATAAATGAGTGGGGGTTTTTTTTTCTCTCTACAGCTGGAGAAGAGCCAAGGAGCATTATTTCCTTTTGATTTTCATTCAGTCTTCCAGACCTGTAGCGTACACCCCTTGTCCCTGCTTCTGGATCCAGTAAGCAATCCCTCTTCACACTTCAGTATGTAACTGCTCATCATAGCTTGCTTGCTCTGAAAGAAGCACAGTTAACCCTAGAAAAATCAAATGTTGGGCAAACCCTGCTGTAACTTTTTAGGCTTTGCAGTTTTTGATGCTATTATATTCTAATACAGCATTTGAAGCCAGCTGCTTTTCATTACTATTCTTGTTTCCCGGCTCCAGCGAACACGTGCAAAGTCACTAACTTGATCACGCTTTCTGCCTCTCCCCTCACCCTCCAGTGAAACAAAAATTGAATTTACTTGCAAGGAGAGCCACACAGGCAAGTGTGTAATCAGACATCACTTGGGTCATAGGTTCATCCAGTCAAAGGCCAGAGGAAGTCATTAGACCATCCAGTCTGACCATCCTGTATATCACAGGCCATTAAATTCTGTGAATCGCACGGCTTTATCCTTGGGCTTTATTAGGATTCAGGTTTTCAGTGAGTCACAGTTTGTTTTAAAAACAACTGCATTTGCTTCATGGAATGCACATAGTTTGGGGCTGAAGAGAAAAATCTGCTGCTCATGGAAATATCTTAACAACAGAAAAAAAAAATATATATACGCGAAATTCTTTGGACTCTAACAGTGACAGCTCGAGAAAAATGGTACGTTTCGGGATAGCTGGATGTCAACGAAAAAATATTTTCCCTTTAACGCTTTCCGGTTAAGATGATCACAATAAAATGTGTTAAAATGGCTGTGTGCTAGCCGCATCCTGGTTTTTGTCCCCCAGCATCTTCGGCTAGGTGTACAACGGAGGTGGAATACTTGAATTGGGTTTTGGGTGTAATCTGTGGTGCATTTTCCCCCTAGTGTTAAAAATATAAGCACGCTGGAAGTTTATTACAATGACTACATTGTGAATAGCATGCTGATATGTTTTGCACTGATTACACCATGAGTAATGCAGAATTAAATTAAACTGATAATATAATGGCTTGTCCCTGCTAGGAAGCAGCTTAGCTTGGGCTGTTAATATGTGAACTGCTAAAGAAAAGATCCTATTATCTGATCCTCAGACTATTTATCTTTTTAGTTGATTAAATAAACTTCTGGTCTATAAGCTTTACATTTAACATTGATTTCCCCCCCCCCCCCATGTTGATTTATCAATAACTTATTCGATAAAGACGTACATATCATTTTAGGGACTTCCCATAAGTACACTTCTACCAGGCTGTAATTGGTTGAAATATTCCGTTTCACTAATGCAGTTCTGTAAAATAAACAGTGGAGAATTACTTGCACTTTAAAACCTCGCTCCATGGCCCACGTGCCTCCTTTCTACGTTTGTTGGAAGTCCTTTTTAATTTCCAGTAAAATGGATACCTGTTGCTTTTGTATTTTTTGTTCTTAGAAGTAATTGGGGTGGAAGGTCTAATCTATCTCTAGATCTTAGGTCTCTCATAGCAACTATCTCTGATACTTTTTCCAAAAAAAAAAAAAGGTTATTCTTGATGAAATGAGTCCAGCTGCAGTGACCTTTCCCCTCCAACCACAGTATATCTTCCTAAAGTATTTGAAGGACAAGGAATACCACAAAGAGGAAAAACAGAACTGAAATGAATACAAGCAGATCATCTACCCCAGCGTGATCAATTATACCCCATTTTTTCACAGGCTTTTGACTTGGCCTTTAGCTTTTTGTGGGTTTTTTTGTGTTTTGTCCCTTTGTTTCGGGCTGGGGAGAGAGGGAGGTGATTTTCTTGGTGAGCGTAATTAGATCAGGTTTTAACACGGAGATCTCTAGGCCTCATCAAGGGCGGATCAAGCGCTATAAAACACCCCTGAACTTATTTGCAAGCAGAAAGCAGAGGCTGCTTCTGAAAATCCTGGTTTGTTTTAATTAGTGCAGTTAAGTGAGTTGTGTGAAGGTTAAGAGTAGCTAGAGCACGTGGGGAGTGAGTGAAGAGCAATGGAAGAAGCAGCGCAGACAACTAGAAGACCCTTTCATGTGCAGCCTAAGGCCAAAGTAGACTCTGCCGGCACCAGCAAACTTCAGAGCCAAAAGCACTGCCCCGGGAAGCTCTAGATAGGAGAGAGAAAAATAAAAGAGCCTTATCTATTCTGTCACCGCTTGCCTCGGTGGAATTCTTCTGGGGTGACATTGCTGTGAAGTTTGCCTGCATAGACAAACCCATGCTGTGCATTCACTAGGCAAGGAGAACATCAAATAAGATGGAGAATAATTTTCTCTTTAGGTAGACAAAAGCAGCCTCTTTGCATAAATCCAGCCTCCAGGTCTCTTGTCTCCCTGCTGCTGACTTTTCTCATGGACACATATGGACTGAAAGCAGATGGTGGGGAAATTTTGGTTGCTACTGATGCAGGCTGAGTTCAGACCAGTAATACTGCTTCTAAATGCTCCTTGATGGCCCTTATTTAGTAATCCAAGACGCTTGCAATATGCTCCAGGCCCCCAGCAGTTTGGCATGCTGCTTCCAGCTTTTCCAGCCTCATCTCAGCTTTTGGTTTCTTTTTTAGCCCTTGAGAAATATCATGGGTATAATCTTGGTTCTATTGAACCCAAAGCCAGCACTCCCATTGACCTCCATTGGGAAAGAACTCACCCCTTTTTTGAGTACGTGGGAAAATCGTATTTTTTTTTCCATCATTGATGCTTGACAGAGCTATTTTTCCCTTCCCCTTGGAGGATTCAAGGACAACCATCTTCCAGTGATGGAACTGATGTCAGCCTGCCTGAATCATTCATAGAAAAAATACTTTCCAGAAGAAAACCACGCCAGTGTGTTAAATGATGCGGTAGGGGTGAGATTAATCCCCTTGATTGACTGGATTTATGCGTGTTCCCATAATAAGGCCAGGAGTTGGCCACACCTATTGAAATTCTAAGATCACAGTAAAACCTTTGGGGGAAAATCAGAAGCATCGAGCTAATCCTCATTTTAAGTTTAGGCACATCCGTTCTTGGTATGAGTCTATTGAACTAACAAATCATTTCAGTAGGGGAAAATGTCTGACTGATAGGAACATAATTCATTGAACCTGACTTCCCAATTCCTCGTGCAAAGGGGCTTTTGCAGCCTGCAGGTGGTTTCAAATAAGTGTGCTTGTTCTGGGAACTTCTGTTATGGATCTTTCTCATCTAGGAAGCGTCTCTCTTGCCTAGTGCAAGAAGGGCCACGTTTCTTGCTGGAGTGAGAATTGAGTGGAGTGATCCCCGCGGGCTAGAAAGCTGAGCTTTTGTGGGGTTTGCTGGATTTGTGCCTGCCCTGAATGACTTTCCATGAAGTGCATCCTCCTGCCCATCCCGTTGGGTATCAGGAGAGAGTCACGTAATGAAAAGTTGCTACCTTTGCCCAACCTTCCTCTTTGGGCCACGTGCCCTGTTCTTGTGTCTAACCTGTCTTAACAATTTAAATGCCATTTACTTGGCAATGAGAAGTGTGTGCATGCGTACAGATGTGTATGTATGAAAAGGGAGCTGTTGTTATTTTACTGCCTTAGCAATGTACATAGTAACTATAATTGCAACAACAATCCAAGGGCCGTGTTTTGTGGGGTTTGAGCACTCTTGACGCCACAGAATCAGAGACAATGAGGACTGGAAGGGACCTCAGGAGGTCACGTCTAGTCCAACCCCCTGCTCAAAAAGCAGGACAAGCCCCAACCACATCATCCCAGCCAAGGCTTTGTCTACCTGGGTCTTCAAAACCTCCAAGGATGGAGAGTCCACTACCTCTGAGGTTATCTAACCTCAACTTCCCTTGCTCTCACAGAAGCCTTTGCAAGCTGAAGGCTCTCAAACTTCAAAGGAATGGGCCTATGCTTGAAGCCTGCTGCTGGGTAGCAGAGTGATATGAGAGACCAAGCAGAACGACAAAATAACCAGACTTCTGCTTTGTTTTCCCAGCCCTGAGTTAGTCATGATGCTCTGAAGTCTAGTTGAGAGCAGGAGCAGAGGGTAGCACTCGGACACCAGCGCCAAAGGAAGCAAGTCTTGAGGTGAACAGGACTTGCCATGGCAGATGAAACGCATGGCCTATCCAGCCCAGTATTCGGTCTGGCTGGTGCGGGAAAGATCAAGGAAACCCACAATTGACAATGTGTGGCATAACCCAATGCATTTCCTACTGTTGTTATGCTACAGGATAAGTAGGAGAAGCTTCCATATCACCGTTGTTTTTATGCCTTTCCATATCACCTCCTTATACCTTGAATGTGAAGTCAATGGTTGTCTCTCTAAATTGGCCGTTACGCGCATCTGATCATTTTCACCGTCGCTGAATGTCTCTTTCTCTTGGGAAAGAGGAACAGAACTGAACTCGCTACTGCCCTGTCCGGGGCAAAACTGATTTGTACACTTCTTATCTCTCTTTTTAACATCCTAACACTTTCTTGACTGCCTTCACTTTGAGCAGAAGTTGACCTGTCAATTGTACCTCTATGTTTTCCTTGAGTATTAGTTAATAGAGAACCAATTTCCATTACTCCTTTCAACATGAATATTGTTGTTGCACTTGGCCTGTTCATTTTACCTGTTTTTTTCTCCCTCCTCACCTGCTCTTGCTATGTCCCACTCAGATTCTCTTTAGCCTTCTCTACAATCGACCAAACTAAATAATTTTGACCATCTGTAGATTTTTTCCACCTGCTGCTACCTCCTTTTCCCAGATCATTAATTCCATTTTATTTGCTTTAGACCCCATTCAGAATAGAAAAAACGTGAATAGTTGTGGCCATGTGTGTTGCATCCACATAAAGCAGAGTTTCTTAGAAGTTCCCGCAACTTAGCTGGCCCTGTATATTGAACGGGAATTGTTTTAGGGGGAGGAAAAAACTACTGTAGAGATTGAGGCTGCATTACACACAGGAGAGTGGACGCATACTACAAGCAGGGAATTGGGATGTTGAAAAGGTTTAAAATTGCTTGAAACAGAAGACCAGGGGATTTACAAAATTGCTTGCCAATAGAAACAAAAAATGTTTAACTTGATTGCTTTTCTCCTCCCCCGTCCTTTGTCTGTTTTATATCTTCAGTTGTTTGGTGTGGATTATATTATCTGTAAAGTGCCATCAGCTCTTTCCTTTGTAGAAACGACACTAGATTTTGTCATTAGGTCTCAGTATTTTTGCTTTGTTAACTCGTTCACAGTTGAAATGAAACCTCCCTGGTTTTCCAAGCCATCTGTCACGGTAGCGTGGGACATCCAGTGTACAGAAATAGTTCCGTATTGGATGATTTATTAAGTAGTCCAATAATTTGAAAAGTCATAAATATTTAGAGCCCACTGAAAAAATGAGCTGGGGGAATTAAAGAAGAGATTTCTAAAGTTTATTTGGCATTGTTCTTTTAATTTTCTGGCATTTTGCTTTTCGTTTAGCTGTAAGGTCCTTAAATATTTACAGTCTAAAAAAATGTGTATTTAACATTAGCGATTGTTCAGACACTTCCATTTTTAGTGTTGATCATGTGTACTAGGATGGCTTGCTTTCAGCCGTCTTTGTGTCTGTGCAGGCAGCTGCTTACCTTTTATGTATATTAATGGCTTATTTAAGTATCAGTGAGATATACAGGGTGGTAAAGTAAGTCTCTGGCCCAAAGGGTACATAATCTAGAAAACGGAGAGGATGTAACGAGATGTACCGTTCTTGTGTTGAATGAGACCTGATAGAAGAACGTGAGCAGACTAGACCTTGGGAGCTGCAGAGGTGGATCTAAGTTTTTGTTATACCCTACAGTCACTTTCCTATGCTTTATGGAGAAGGGAGGCATAAGAAATGCCATATTGGGTCAGACTGATGGTCTGCCTAGCGAAGTATCGTACCTCCACCCTTCTTGCCCCATTGCACCTCAGCAGACACCATCACTCCCAACCCCATTTTCTCTCTTGTTGTCCCATGCACTCAGCATGTACAACACACTCGGTGGCCTCCTTTTGAATAAGGGAGGCTTTTAGTTTCCTGGTAGGACTAGGCCAGGGGTGGGCAAAATGCGGCCCGCGGGCTGGATGCGGCCTGCCAGGCCATTCTATCCAGCTTGCGGGGCCCCTAAAAATTTTAGAAAATTAATATACATCTGCCCCTGGCTGCCTGTCATGTGGCCCTCGATGGCTTGCCAAAACTCAGTAAGTGGCCCTCTGCCTGAAATAATTGCTCGCCCCTGGACTAGGCCCACTGACCCTACCTAGTAAATAGGCCTGTCTCCAACCTCACCTCATCTGTAGCCCAGCAATATCCCAGGACTTTCTGGTTGATCTGCTCCTGACCCTGGCTTTCGACCAGACTAGGAAGGAGATGATGGCTGGAGGGAACGTGAATAGTTGTGGAGCTATCTTGCCTTCCCTTGTCTGGGCACGTTGTTGGGCAGTGGGTTCTCTCCTTGCTGTCCCCCTTTGGTACCCTAGTTGTTGACATGCACCCCTGTTCCTGCTTTCTTGCGTGTCTCACAAAATCAGTCGTTACATCAGTTCCCTCAGCAGGGGGAGAGGGAGATGCTTGTAATTTTTGGTGGGCCTAGTCCCAGCATTATTATACAACACACGGCTTGTTTCTGTCCATGGCAGGTAGTAGGAGCTTTAGAAGGAGAGTATATGAGGAGCATGTCTAGAGCGATCCATCCTCTGTCCTACCTGCCTTGTCATCAACCATCATTGGTTTATAGATGTCAGGAGGATATATCGCTCTGGGTTCTCAGTGGACCCGTCCTCCATTTATTTGTCTACTCCCTCTTTGCACTTGGTTATGCTGTCTGCCTCTGCAGCAGTGGTTCTCAACCAGGGTGCCTGGAGAACCTTTCAGGGGTGCTGCAGGACACCACACAATGTTAGCACTGTTAGGCATGCAAACATCATTCACAAGATTAAACCCAGACATGGGTGACTGGTGCCTCCTGGATCTGGAGGGGCACCTGCAGGAGCCGCCGATGGCAGTGGCCCTGTTGGGGGGCACGAGCCCTACCGACATCATCAGTGTTGGCTATCGGGGGGGCACCCCCTATCAGTCGCCTATGAACCCAGAGATTTAAATGGGAATTCCTGGTGTTAAAAGTATTCTGACCTAGGTTCATAGATGTTTGGGTCAGAAGGGACCTCAACAGATCATCGAGTCTGACCCCCTGCCTATCCAGGAAAGAGTGCTGGGGTCACATGACCCCAGCCAGATGCCTATCTAGCCTTCTCTTAAAGACCCCCAGGGTAGGGAACACACCACCTCCCTTGGAAGCCCATCCCAAATTTTGGCCATCCTTACCGTGAAGGGTCTTTTGCAACAGGAGAACCAGTCTCGTATTTTGGTGCAGTCAAAGTAAGAGCTGACCTGTTCCAGGGGGTGCCTTGAATCTAGCCAGGGGTGCCTTGATTTCAAAATGCTGAAAACCACCGCTCTGCAACCTCCTGCGGACACACGTTCCACAAAATGACTGCGTGTAGGAGGCAGCTGAATGGGACGAGGGTGCACATACCTGTGTGTGTGTTCTTGGTCTTTGTGCCTGTGAGACCTTCGTAGACACAGCTCGCTAAGCTTTTGTGATTTGCTTTTTGCAGCAGAAGCAGCCCCTCTGATCTTCCAGGGAAGCCTCAGTGCGTTACCACATCGCAGCGGAGATGTGATGAAGAATCGGGTCTCAATGGCAAGGGAAGGAAATTAGATGGGGGGAGCCCATTCATGATCCATACCTGACCTCCTTTTTCTGAGCAGGGCTCTGTTCACAAACTTGCCATGAATCAACTTTCTGCTTTTCTTATATGAATATTTGCATTGTGGATTTGGAGAAAAAACCCTTTCCTTCTCGTTTCTCAGGGTGCAGGGAGGGAATCCTCAGCTTTTGCTCCTCTGAAAAATGTTTGTGTTGACGTGGAAAACTGGTGCTACTTCTGAGTGATCCATTTCTGGTAGATCAGCCTCTCCAGGAGCTGACATAATGGTTAAACTAGGTCTTGTGGTTTGGATAACGAGGTTAAGGTGTCCTTTTAGGTTGCATCAGTCCTGGCAGCTAATTTCAGGAGTGGTTGGAAATCTTTAGCTACATGTACCACTTGCTTCTCTTCAGAGATTTCCAGAGGACTTCATTGGTGAGGAAACCTAATTAAAAAAAAAAAAATTAGTCATCTCACTGTTTTTATTGACTCTTAAATCCATTTCTTTGTTAATGTTTTTGAAACAAGCCAGATCATGCTCTGGAGAATGACGTTTTCGATGCGCAGAACAGGCACCAGAGCCGTAAGACCATACTGTCATGGGCATCATCAGATTTGCTCTCATCCTACCCCAGCAGAGTCTTCTGAAGGGCTGAGAGAGTCGATTAGTCTTTGGCTCTTTCAGCCATCGTTCCTTCTAATGGGGCAATTGTCAGAGGTTGCCAGTTGTGTGGGCAGCTTTTGGAAAGTGGACATTGGCCCACTCAGATCTGAACAACTCAAATTTGGACTGGAGCCTGTAGAGGTGCACTGATACATCGGTCTGATATCGAATCAGCACAGATGCAAAGAAAATTTACTATATCGGAAATCGGCCTGATGTAGCCGATAATTGGGCCGATAAATGCCTGGGCACGTGTGCAGCCGCAGCGCAGCACAGGTGGCGAGGAGCACAGCCCGGCAGCTTGGAGAGCTGCATGCAGCTGGTAAGTCTGTTATGGGGGAAGGGGAGGGAAGGAGCGTGGGGGGAGTAGATCAAGGCCCCTGCGGTGAAGGAGGGAGTAGGGCTGGGGCTGGGGCTGCAGCTCGTCTGGGGGGTGCAGGGAGGGGGAGGCAGCTCCCACCACTGTGCACACGTTGGGGGGGGCATGTGCCCCTGGATCTGTGTGTGTGTGTGTGAGGGGGTTGGGGGGCTGCAGCTGCTGGCTGGGGCTGGGACAGGGGCTGTGCTGGGGGTGGCTACAGCTGCCTCCACCCATCCCGAGCACGGCCCCAGCCCAGCACCCCTCTCCTTTCCCCCTCCCAACATGTGGGGAAGAGCCTGGTGCCATCTCAGCTGCAGGCCTGCCTGTGCAGACCTGGGGGCACCCCCCGTGCCTTCCTGGGCTGCACGCAGTGGCAGGAGCTGCCCGCCCCACTCCACCCCACCCCAGCTGGGCAGTGCCTGCCCCAATCCCACTCCCTTCCTCACCGCAGGGGCCTTGATCTGCCCCCCCCCATCCCTTCCCTCCCCCCTCCCCTTCCATCACAACAGTTACCATCTGCACGCAGCTCTTCAAGCTGCCAGGCTGCGTATCGGAAGTGGGATTGGTATCGGCCAATATGCCTTCTTAAAAATTGGCTATCGGTATTGACCCCCAAGCTCTACCGGTGCACCCCTAGGAGCCTGCTGAGCAGTCCTCAGTCATTACACTCCTGATTTGTGACCTAGGTCTGCAAGCTTGTGTGATGCATTGCTAATCCTCTGAGCCCAACTGGTGTTAGATTTTGTTTGCATATCAGCCTTCTGCTAGGACACGTATTAAAATGTCAGTAATTTTCCTTTTTTCCTTAATAATGCAAAGCAGTGTAACTTGCCAGCTCTTGTATGAAAAATGCTGAACCCTAAATATAAGTGCAGAGCATTAAAGGACTTCCCAGTTCATCTTTTAAATAGATTCCTCTGATTTGATCCCATGTTAAAATGGGGAAAGGTAGAGACTGAAGAATTGTGGAGAGTTTGGCTTGCGGCTGTGTTCCAAAACCAGACTTGCCCATATTGAGATCAGCGCCTGAGAAGTATCCAAAGAGAGAAAGGGTGGGCTAGCTTAGCCAGATTTTGTCATGCTGAATAAGACAACTCTCTTGTTGGCTGTTTTCTCCTCAAAGAATTGCTGAGTGAGCTGCTTGAGCAAAGCTGGTGTTCAGAACTGTTAGCAGCAGAAGGAAGGAACCCTGTATATTAAAGATAATTTAATTCCCAAAGTTAGTGTTAGATACCTTTCTACAACATTCGTTCTCTCGCCTGGTGGGCTCAAGGTGGGAATTACTGGGTAGAATAACTGGCCTGTTTTATGCATGAAGTCAGGTTAGATGGTCATAGTTGGTCTCCTTTCTCATAAATTCATAGATTTTTAGGGTCGGAAGGGACCTGAGTAGATCATCGAGTCCGACCCCCTGCCTGGGCAGGAAAGAGTGCTGGGGGCAAACTACCCAGCCAGGTGTTTGTCCAGTCTCCTCTTGAAGACCCCAGGGTAGGGGAGAGCACCACCTCCCTTGGAGCCCATTCCAGATCCCAGCAACCCTCACTGTGAAGAAGTTGTTCCTAATGTCCAACATAAATCTGCTCTCCATCAATTTGTGGCCATTGTTCCTAGTTTCTCCAGGCGTGCCCTGGTAAACAGAGCATCTCCTATTCCCTGCTGCCCTCCCTTGATGAATTATAAGTGGCTACAAGATCACCTCTCAGCCTTCTCCTGCAAAAGTTGAAGAGATCCAGGTCCCTCAGTCTCTCCTCGTAGGGCCTTGCCTGCAGGCCTCTAACCATATGAGCGGCCTCCTCTGAACCCTCTCGAGATTGTCCACATCCCTCTTGAAGTGTTGCGTCCAAAACTGGATGCAGTATTGCAACTATGGCCTGACCAGTACCGCATAGAGGGGAAGGATCACCTCCCTGCACCTGTTCGTCGTGCACCTGGTAATGCATGATAAAGCACGGTTAGCTTTACTGATCGCTTCGTCACACTGACGACTCATGTTCACCTTGGAGTCAGCTATGACTCCGAGATCCCCTTCTGCTGCTGTGCTGCTGAGAAGGTCGTCCCCCAGCCTGGAAGTGTGTTGGTGGGTCTTTTGCCCAGGTGCATCGCTTGTCTTTGTTGAACTGCATCCTGTTTCGTTCTGCCCATTTTTCCAACCTCTCCAGATCCGCCTGGATCTGTTCCCTACCCCCTGGTGCGTTAATTTTGCCCATAATTTGGCATCATATGCAAACTTGGACAGGGTGCTCTCCACGCCCTCATCCAAGTCACCGATGAAGACCGTGAACAGCACCGGTGCAAGGACCAAGCCTTGCTGGACCCCGCTGCCCACATCTTTCCAGGTCGATACCGACCCGTCCACCACCACTCTCTGGGTGCAGCCCCTAAGCCAATTTGTCACCCACCTGACCATGCAATTATCTACATCACCGCCGCTCAGTTTATTTACCAGAACAGAATGAGATACCGTATCGAAGGCCTTCTTAAAGTCTAGGTAGATGACATCTACCTCAGCTCCTGTGTCTACACATTTTGTGACCTGGTCATAAAAAGAAACAAGGTTAGTTGGGCAGGATCTGCCTGCATTGAATCTGTGCTGATTTCCTTTCAGCATTATTTCCCCTGCTAGGCTCCCACAAATGTGGTCCTTAATGATTTTTTCCAGAGTTTTCCCAAGGATGGAGGTGAGACGAACTGGCCTATAGTTTCCCTGTTCCTCCTTCCTCCCCTTCTTGAAAATAGGGACCACATTGGCCCTTTTCCAGTCCTCTGGGACCTGAATGGAGCACCATAAGTGCTCGAACAGCCGTGCCGGCAGCTCTGCCATGACATGGGCCAATTCCTTCAGCACCCTTGAGTGAAGATCATCTGGGCCCATTGATTTGAACACATCCAGCCCCTCCAGGTGCCCCTTCACTAAGTCTGTGCTAACAGTAGGTTGTCTGGCGTCCCTCCTGTGTCTATCTATGATTTATGAAGGTTTGTCCTTCAAACCTATTGCGTTCCTCTGTTTCCGGATTTCCCACTTGGGGTCATTTGTCAAATACAATAAGCCTGTTACCCACAGAACGGGCTTAGCGAGTGTTACGGCTTAAACACTGATGCTTAATTTCCCCCTCTCATACCAGGATGTTCTCCCTTTGTAAAGCTGCTTTGCAGGGCTTTGTCTCCTACCATAGCTCCCAGTCACTGTCTAATGTCCGATGTCCTAGGATTCTGGGGTTTTTTAATTCTTCAAATGGTGAGGAAGTATGAGGGTGACTTTTGTGGGGTACCCTGGATTATTCATAGAGGAAGTGGGGTTCCCCAGATGGCTTGGCCTCTGCAGTTGATTGGCACATCCATATTTCAGTCATCTCAAGTTTTTTCCAAGCCAAAGAGCCAGGTGTTGAGCAGGACAGACCAAATGGATGTGTGCATGTGCACAGACAATTCAGAAGTCAGCTCTCTGATGAAGCTAGCCTGGGGTGAGATCTGTAGTTGCAAAGAGGGGGAGGCATTGCCTCCACCATGCATGCAGGTGATGAGAGACTGTTTTCACCAGAGATTAATATTTTCATCTGCTTGGTTGTTATTTTATTTTCAGTACTGAGAAAGGTGCATTTAGCTATGAATGTTTCAAGTGTCTGGAAAAGATCATCAGACTTCATTCCTGCCTCTCTCCCATTCTTTTGCCCCCTGGTAGTCGGGTGCACATGAGACCACCTATGAGACTGTTTGACTGCTGTAGTAATGGAGTATGTGTATAAGAGTATTCAAAACAGTCGTAGCAAGTCTCCTTGATTATTAGAAATAACCCATTTACAACTGAAATTTACAGTTGGCTTAGATTTAATCCTGATTTATTTTTTTAAATAAGACCATCCCAGATCTTCTCACAGGTGGTCAATCCCAAGCCAGGTTTTGCAACATGAGTCACATACGTGGATGTCGGTGCCTGCGAGGGACGTTACAGCTGCTTTGCCAGCAGATGTTTCTGTGCTCTTTGTCGCACGAGCCGCCTGGTGAGCACTTGCTGAAGTAAAGCAAACACCAGGGTGTTAAGTTGTTGTGCACTGGCCTGAGTCTTCGGCACGGTGAAATGCTTACACTCATTTATTAAAAGGCTCGTCATTCCCAGTGTGCAGAGCAGCTCATTTTTTAAGGGCACTGTCAGCATTCAAGCTGTTATTTGAGCAGGCAGTCAGCAGGGCATTTTATGTACGTCTGAGTTGCTCATCCTTGCACCTACTGCCAGCGCTGCTTGCTTTTAGCTGATCCTACCCTCTGCCCCTCTATTTCCATTCCTTGTCACGGTTGCATCTTAAAGGCGACAGAGCTACCAGCCCTCCCCATGAATTTCTCTTGAACCTCAGTGTCGTTCCCTTTTTGTTGGCTCTTCCCCCTCCCCAAGCTATTTTTGTTCTTATAAAAGTGCTGCCCTAGACCATCACTCCTTGCTGGCTAGACATTTTGTGGAGGAAGCCTCATAAGGAGATAGGCCACTGATAGAAGGGGATGGGAGGAAGTGTGCAGCCTCCCCAAATTCATCACTGTCTCACCCCCGTCTGACTAATTGCTGCCTTTACTGTGGGGTGGTCAAGCTGAACTGCTTCAGCAGCATTTGAACTAACTGTGGACACTCGGTTGGATGTGGGAGGAGGGCTGTTGGGAGTAGTGGTAGGAAGAAAAGTGGTCTGGATGTCTCTGCACACCTGAAGGATGTAGGTATTTGAGTATGATCATTCCTGTATAAAATGGAAAATGTGACACACATATTTAAATAAGAATATATATAAGTATAAGCATATATTTATATATAAATATATAAGCATAAATATATATAAATAGAAACATATATTTAAATAAGAAGCCAAACTTTGAATTTTGGAGCATCCTTTTTCCTTTGGGTGGCTCCGCCGTCTCTCCGATGCTTGGGTGGAACAAGGCTGTCTCTTAACACTAGAGCAGCGGTTCTCAACTTCCAGGGGGCTGTGACATGGGTGCCTCCTGCAAAGATGGATCAAGGAGAGCAACCGCAACTGGAGCCTGTGCTCCTTCTGCACCCTTGCTGCACGTGTTCCCACTGAAAGAAGATTGCCTGGCAGATGGGTCTGTCCTGCACTCCTCTGTTTCTGGGAGCAGCACACGGTCGGATCAGCAAGGGCTGTGCAAGAGCCAAATGCTCTCGCCTCAGCCTTCTGCATTGCCTATCTAGAGGGATGATGCTGAGCTTTGAAGCTCTTTACACTGATCAGTCAGAGGGGATATGCTGGGCTGGAGCAGCTCTTTGCACAGCCCAACTGCAGGAACCCCCCAGGGCAGGTAAAAACCAACCTCCTTCCACCGCACAGGGGAGTTTTGCCCAGGAGACTAAACTAGTTACCACCTCTGCTGCTGCCAGAAAACCCTAATACAGGCGAGAAGGTGGGACAACCCCCTGGATGAGAAGTACTGAGACAAGCGGAGGCAGTGGTTCTCAACCGGGGGTGGGTACTGCCACATTTGGAAAAGTGGCTGAGGACACCCTGACTTGAAAAAGATTGAGAACTGCTGCAATAGAGGCTGCCATGTCTTTACGTACGAACACTGACTGATCCTCCTCATAACGCCCGTCACCTGGGAGGAGCTGGGTCATTCCCATTTTCCCAGACGGGGACCTGTGCCATGGAAAAACAAAACCAACGGCCCAGATTCGCTGAGTGAGTCGTAACCAAAGTTTGAACCTAAAGCATTCCTGGCTCTCCGCTCTGTTTTCACATCTTTAGCTTGCTTCATGTCGGTGTAAAATTGGGCTAGAGTATCACTGCAGAGCATGGTGGAAACCTTGTCTGAAAACTGCATGGAGGGTAGGATAGATTGGAACCTTATAGACCAAGCATGGTACGGGTATATACAGGTACATATATACATGCACATGTATAGCACAAGTTTTGGGCAACTGAAGCTCACTTAAAGTTACAGCCATCCCCTCTAATGATGAGTAGGCCAGAAAGGAGTGTAGGAAGACTCTTGTCCTAGGTAACATGATGACTGCCACTATAGAAAAAAGCTGGGTAGTCGGTTCAGTCCATTCACTGCACCTCATACTTTTCCTTTCTCTCTCTTTCAGGCACATGCACGTGCTAACCACATTCATATATTGCTACTGTCAGAGTGGCCAAGCCAGCTAACCTTAAAAGATTAGCCTTGACAAGTCTGAGAGCAGTTTGTAGCGCTTCTGAGTTATGCACTTGAGTTGCGAGAATGCGGTCTCCTCCACCGCGGAGGGAAATCGCTTTGAGAGGCTTACTTAAAAAAAATAAAAAATAAATAAATAAACTGCTTTGCTGCTCATGAAATGTGGAACCTGGCAGGTACTGGATTAAGTGATAAAATGTGACCTTTAAGTAGGAGTGAAATGAGGATTCCCCAGCTGTTAAGGGGCTGTGTGGTGTGCCAGGGAGGTGAAATATTTGAATATTTGTGGTAGTGTTTGCATCAGCAGTGATAACTTCATGCTCTCAGCCTGCTGCAGGGGAAAATGGGAGTCTTCTCGGTGCTGTTGGCCACGGGTTAGAAATGCCACTATTGTGGTGGGCTGGCCTCCGGGGTTGGTGGCATGTTTGAAGTGGTCTGTGTGAGGTATCTGTTGATGGACACTGTACATGGAGGCTGAACTTGTCTTCCCCTTGCTTCAGGTGAGCTGAAGAAAGGCATGGGCTGCATTTGTACTAGTATGTCATCCCCAAACTATTATCTCTTTAAAAAAACCCATGAGAAATTACCTGTTCAGGGTAGGAGCCGTGTGTTTCTGGCTATACATGGTGCTGGTAGCTTTTTTGTCTCAGCTGGAGCTTGCTGCTGGGGAACCTTCCCAGATGTTCCCCCAGGCACATTCGTGGCCTGTCCTTCTCTAGCCTAGCTGAAAAGCTGAATTAGAAACATGCAGAATGAGCAGATTGTGTGTAACGAAGGCGTATCTTTTCAGCATGGTCAAGGCACACAATCTCCAGATTCTCAAATCGTATAATAACACAAGCTTTTCCTTTGGTCTCTCTCTAGGACTCCAGAGCAGTGTCCAAGCGTAGTTTCTTTGCTCTCCGAGAGCTACAACCCACACGTGCGTTATGGGGCAGCAATGGCTCTGGGCATCTGCTGTGCTGGGACTGGAAACAAGGTAAGGAGAAAAAGCCACCAGCTCCCGCACCTAGAGTCCTTCTGCTGTCTTGCTTTCTGGAGAGACATGCGTGCAAAACTGTCACGTGAAACAAGTTTTACATGCATGCCTTACTGGCATGGCCTCCAGCTCGTGTGTGTGTGTGTGTGTGTGTGTGTCGTTGCCTCAAATTTCCTTACCTCCATCCTGGATTTTTTTGTATATCTCCTTTATGTAAATTTTGATGATTGCTGACGGAAATCTTTTTTCATCAGTCTGTGAGTGCTGGGTGAATCGTTTATCGATAAGAATCAAATCCTGCCAAGCCTGTTCATAATTCACATGATAGCCACTTAGCAAAGTAAAGTGCCTGAAATTAATATTCATTGAATATACTGTGCTTTAAATATCCGAGTGTACTTGGAGAATTATTTTCTTTTCTAGAGGTGAGAAGTGTATTGTGTTAGTATAATGAGTGGAAATACATTTTTTTTAATTGCTCCAAAGGAACTACATTTTAACCAACCAAAATAGTAGACCTCAGGTTTTATAATGAACTCTAAAGGTCATTAACTTCATTTGCATTTTTAAGCACCATCCCTTTCTCCAGCAGAACTCCTTCCCAGCCGGTGCTAGTAATCCATTTTTCCATCCTCTGATAACCATACACACGCATGAACAATGAGACCCACACTATGAAGTACACATGGTTGTGACATGCTCTATTTTTTTGCCTTTAGCTAACTTGCCTGTGATGCTTACTAGCTTAGAAAGCGTGCTGGAAGCCATGGCACTGAAGATCTAATGTTCTTTGACATGTGGCATCTGACAAGTTAATTGAATGGAAATGTTCTTAGTCCTACAATCCAAGTCTGTTTTATTTCCAGTTAATTTGTATGATCAAGATAATAGAACTTGCCTGGCTGAGGTTCTGTACTCTATTTCTTAAGTAAAGATCTGAAGCATCTGTTTATGTTGGAATGCGTCTTCTGGGGCTTCTTTCACCATGTTTTAAACGCTAAGTTGGGAGATTGGAAATCAAGTTAAGCTTTTTGTTAGGCTGATGAGTACTTCCATTGCACACAGTCCATAAATAGTATTGAAAGCGCACAATTGTACAAATGGGGCACAAAGCAGTATATGCAAGGAGGTACAAAGTAAGCCTGATTCTCAGTGTAACTCCTAGAATTAGTGTTTTATTAGTATTTTGATTTAAATCAGGCTGCCTTTCTCAGTGAGTCTCCTACTGACGTATTTCTAGATATCTACGTCTGTGGTGGGGTATTGGCAATGTGGAAGCCTGCACAACAGATTGCTAGCTAGATTCCATCCTAATCGCTAGAAAGTGGTAGCATAGTGATTAAGGGATGGGAGTTCTTTGAGTATCCCACCACAGGATGGAGTCTGAGTAGCGATCTCATTTGGTCACAACCCCCTGCATTCTGTATTTCTACACCACATAAATACCACTCTGCAGACATATCATTTGGAGACCATATGCATGTACAAGCAGCTATACAACATCCTTTTCTGATGGGTTATGCACATCCCCAGAACCCGGAGGAGCTCTGTTTGGAAATGTAATTTTCAGATGTAGTAACTCCTTCGCACACCATACTGACACTCGCTTTGGAGAGGAACAAGAGCCCTTTGTATCCATCACCAACATGCATTACAATAGACTCTCTCCTGGATAGCTCTTGCGACTTTTCACAATCCATAGTCGGTGTCTGGATGATGCTTGTTGATAAGTGCTTTAGAAATGCATTCTTTTCAATACATCTATTAGCTTTGCACATGACCTGGCCAGGAAGGTTTCTGACAGCAAACCGTCAAATCTGAAGAAGCAGTTGTAAGTTCTGAAGATACCCCTTAGCAATCTCCACTCATAGAAGGGCAAGCAGTGTATATATAATTGGTGGAAGAAATCTTTATTAAAGACTGAGAGAAGATGTCAGGAATTCTAACCTGCAAAATACGTCTTGCATTCTTGTTTACAGCTGCAACACTTTTCTGTAATTCTGACGCTAACCTTTGTTCAGCAGTTAAATTCCTTTCATAACTTTTTGATCCTTGAATGAAAGCCTGCTGGGAGAAAAGCAAATCTCTCCTGTGTTTACTCCTATATTAACGGCGGACAAAACGTAGATAATAAAGTAAACTATAGTTTATGGCTCTAATCTAATAAACTTGCAGCAAGCCTGGTGTTTGAAAAGTAAATAAGGTTAACATGGAGGGGGGGTGTTGTTTTTGTTTTTAGGAAGCAATTAATTTGCTCGAGCCAATGACAAATGATCCTGTGAATTACGTGCGTCAAGGAGCTCTGATTGCATCTGCACTTATCATGATCCAGCAGACTGAGATCACCTGTCCAAAGGTAATTGGTTACTCCCTGGATTGGAGTGGGGAGGGGAAATGGGCTTGGGCAAAGATGATGTTTTAGAGGCTAGATGTGCTAGGTTCTGTACAGAAATTTCAAGAGAGAGTGAGCCTGATTATATATACTGTGTTTAATTTAGTACTAATCAGCTTCTGGGGTGATGGTTGTCTGGGAACTACCCATTATAGCCACGCATCTGTGGCTCATCCTTCACTTTCAGCCACAACAATTTTACTGTGTAGTTGCTGAAACTACCTCGGTGAGCAATCTCCAGCTGCCACCCCCAGCCCCCCACCTCCCACCTACTTGCCACGGTGATGGGGAACTATTTACTGCCTGAGTCCACTTGTACTTTTAGCGATCTCCTGGGTTGTGCTAGGCAAAAGACTTCTTGTATTTTGACAAAAGTGCAGCCAGAGATGCAACAAATACAAATAAGGTGATTTAAAGGGAGTAGAAACTCAGATGGCTCCTTTCCCAGCAAAGGACTGCACCCCCTGATTTTTGATGAATATATACAGGTGCTTTCTAAAGGTCAGGAAAAGAGCTGCATTGGCAGGTGCAAGATAAAAAGTATAAATGAGGGGTTAAGTGGTTTATAAGCCAGACAGGGAAAGCAGGTGACCATCACGCTAAAAACAAAAACAAAAAAAAGAAAAGGAAGTTGTCTTTATAAGCTAGAGTTTATGGACTCAAGTCAAATAGTTTCCTGTATATAGAACTGTAGGAGACACAAACAAGACAGACACTTCAGGGTAGGAATTGCTTCTTGAAAAATGTGCTAATTTTATAAGCAGAGCTCAGGCTTGTCCAGTTTCACCCTTCTTAAAGGAAGAAATTAAGCCAAAATCAAATATCCCGACACACCAGTATCCCAGTTTCTGACCCAAAGGTCACAGCAGCGCTTGCGGCTGATCAGACCACCACTGAGAGCAGCCCAAAGCTAGCCCTCACGAAAGGCGAAAGGGCATTCGTGTAGAGTTGCCAAACAAAGGGAGCTCTTAAGGGAATATTTCCAGACAGATATAATAGAGTGTATAAAGCGATCTCCTTAAGGGGGCTGTGGAGGACTTAAATATTACAGGGAGCTATTTTGCATTGGCAAGAAGATAGATTTGTAGCCTAGTTCACCAACTCTCTATCTCTTCTTCCCATCTCTTATTTCTCTATGAAAACAGGAATAATATTTTAGGATAGTTTCTCAAGCTGTCCTTGGATTATGTGGTCAGTTAAGAAGTTATTTATTGTCCATGGGAAACTTCTCTGGAGCTGTTTGTCAGTCCAAAGAGAAATTTTTTAGTTGGATGCTGAAGTTAAGAATGTCAGCAGTCTTTTGGATGATGCAGTCTAGTCTCTTTGGATTCTTGTATTGTGTTCCCCATTAATGTGTGTGAGCACCTACGTTCCTACTTTAGCAGCTAACCCTAGGCAGTTTGGATTTTGCATGAAGCCGGGATTTGAATAGGTTGTTTTGAGTGGAGTGGAGGCTAAGAAGGTCTTCAGTTCAGCGATGGGAGTATTTTCAAGTATTGTGTACATGAGAGATAATCATTTTATATATATTTGATGTAATCCAAGGCCACCTTTGTCAGAATGCTTCAGTCTTGGCTTATATATCTATAACCTTTTAGCCTTGGATTATATAGTCTTGGGTCTGTATTTAAAACTGACCAGAGATGAGAGCTAAGTGGTTTCTTAAAGTCAAAACAAAGTCTAGTAAAAGGCAGAAACTTGTATAATAAACTGTTGTGCCATTACTTTGAGTCAGGATTTCTTACACTGTTAGCATACATAGGTACGTAATTTTATTGCCGTTGGTTTCACCCCCCCCCCCCCCCCCCCTTCTCGGTATATGTACGCACAAAAATTGAATTTTTATACTGTTGGATTGTTTTTCGACAGAAAATAGCTTTCCAGCTAAATTATTATTTTTTTTTTTTTTGCCTCAAGACTTCAATTTTTTACAAAATTAGAAATCTAAAATTTTGGGGCTTCTGTTCCAGAACCCACCTGATATTCAGGTTGTTTTTATTGCTGGTGTGTGTATGTATGTACATGCTTTTATGACTGTTATTTTCATCTTTCACTTCCCACTGTCACGTTTTGAAAACTAAAGCTTTGGGGTTTCTGTTGCAGAAATCAGCAGACTAAAAATCCATTTTCATGGAGATTTTTCTTGGAGGGTGGGAACAGCTTCCAGGCCAGTTGTAGTCGCGAGCTTTTTGGGTGACAAAGATATAAGAGCTAGTATGCATGCAGATTTGTGTATAGATTTGATTTCATAGATGTCTAGGGTCGAAAGGGACCTATTGGACAGGTTGGACAAGTGGGCAGAAAACAACAGGATGCAGTTCAACAAGGAGAAATGCAAAGTGCTGCACCTAGGGAGGAAAAATGTCCAGCACACCTACTGCCTAGGGAATGACCTGCTGGGTGGCACGGAGGTGGAGAGGGATCTTGGAGTCCTAGTGGACTCCAAGATGAACATGAGCCGGCAGTGTGACGAAGCCATCAGAAAAGCCAATGGCACTTTATCGTGCATCAGCAGATGCATGACGAATAGGTCCAAGGAGGTGATACTTCCCCTCTATCGGGCGCTGGTCAGACCGCAGTTGGAGTACTGCATGCAATTCTGGGCGCCGCAATTCAAGAGGGATGCGGATAACCTGGAGAGGGTCCAGAGAAGGGCCACTCGTATGGTCAAGGGCCTGCAGACCAAGCCCTACGAGGAGAGACTGGGGCACCTGGACCTCTTCAGCCTCCGCAAGAGAAGGGTGAGGCGCAACCTTGTGGCTGCCTTTAAGTTCATCACGGGGGCACAGAAGGGAATTGGTGAGGATTTATTCACCAAGGCGCCCCCGGGGGTTACAAGAAACAATGGCCACAAGCTAGCAGAGAGCAGATTTAGACTGGACATTAGGAAGAACTTCTTCACAGTTCGAGTGGCCAAAGTCTGGAACGGGCTCCCAAGGGAGGTGGTGCTCTCCCCTACCCTGGGGGTCTTCAAGAGGAGGTTAGATAAGCATCTAGCTGGGGTCATCTAGACCCAGCACTCTTTCCTGCCTATGCAGGGGGTTGGACTCAATGATCTATTGAGGTCCCTTCCGACCCTAACATCTATGAATTAGATCATCGAGTCCAATCCCCTGCTTTGGGCAGGAAAGAGCACTGGGGTCAAGTAACCCCAGCCAGGTGCTTCTCTAGTCTCCTTTTAAACATCTCCAAGGTAAGGGAGAGCACCACCTCCCTTGGAAGCCCATCCCAGATTTTGGCAACCCTTCAGAATCACCTCTCAGCCTTCTCTTGCGGAGGCTGAAGAGATTCAGGTCCCTCAGTCTGTCTTCATAGGATCTTACCTGCAGGCCCTCAACCGTATGTGTAGCCCTCCTCTGAACCCTTTCCAGGTTGTCCACATCCCTCTTGAAGTGCGGTGCCTAAAACTGGATGCAGTACTCCAACTGCAGCCTGACCAGTGTCGCATAGAGGGGAAGCATCACCTCCCTGGACCTGCTCGTGATGCACCTACTAATGCAGGAAAGAGTGCGGTTAGCCTTACTTATTACCTCATCACATTGGTGACTCATGTTCATTTTTGCATCAACTATGACTCCGAGATCCCTTTCCACTGCTGTGCTACTTAGCGTGGTACTTTCCAGTCTCTAGGTGTATTGGTTCTTTCTCCCCAGGTGCAGCACCTTGCACTTATCCCTGTTCAATTCCATGCTATTCTGATCCACCCGCTTCCCCAGTCTGTCCAAATCCTCCTGAATTTGCTCCCTACCCCTCTAGTGTGTTTACTATACCCCATAGCATAGCACGAGGCACAAATTGTATTGGATCCACAAATGACTGGCCAAATGGCTCTTAATGGAGCTAGTCTGCTGAAGACAATGTTGGAATGATTAATCAGCTGACTTTGGCCATCATTTCTCACAAGTCTACTTTATGAGGAGTATAAAAGAAGGAAGTGCAAGGAGAGTTGATTTGTTAATCTGTTAAGGAGATTTAAATGCAGGAGAAAGAAAAATGTATGTATCTTGGCTGCATTGTCAAGCAGAGGAGTGCACTCCATGGAAAAACTCTTCTCAGTACTCTTCTAAAAACGGCAAGTGTTAGTAGCTCCCACACAATTCAAAGATGTGAAGGAGCTGGGCTTGAATTCTTGAGTCTTGTAGTTAATTTACAGAGCTTGAACAATACGAAGAGGAGGGCCCTGACGATACACAGCCAGGCATTAATGTTATAATTGGAAGCAGTTTGTTTTTGGAATGTGTGTCAGTAGGGATCCTGGTTGGAGGTCTCGGTGCTTTGTGTGCATGAGACCAGACTATTATTATTACTTTTTGAGTAGCAGTGTCCACGTGGGCAGTACGTCTGCTCTGTGTCACCATGCACGCTCAGACAAGGACACGGGGCAGGTTGGCAGCTAGACGTCTCCAGTTCTCCTTCCTCCCGTTCCCATACCACCATGCCTCGCGCAGCAAGGTTGAACCCAAAAAACATGAACCTCCTGGTTCTCAGTTCAGGCTAGAAGCTCCTGAAGACATTTAAAGACTTTAAAACTTCTCCGATACAATTGTTGGCAACTGCTCTGGTTCTGAGCAGTGTCACACCAGTAAAGACGGTCTTTGGAGCTTTGAGTCGGCTCCAGACTAGCAAGGGCCTGTCTGCAGGTTGGTCCCTCCAGGTGGTGACGAAATACCCACAGGTAAGGCTGACAACAGTATATCCCTGGCTAGGATGTTTGGCCCACCTGCTTGCATACATGTACATCATGCGACTTGCCAGGCTTTCTCATATGGCCCTCACAACTCCCCATCGAGGCGTCACATAAGCATTTCAGTTGTGGACACAGCTGAAATATCGTGTCACAGTTGGGTACCTAGTTGCACTCCTGTCCTTTGCTAGGTTTTGATCAAGTGCTGTCTGGCTTCGGGTCTTCAGCCGCCTAGAACAGCATTCGACAGTTCACGCAGCTCCTGTGTATCCTCTGCAGCTATTTCAGCAACTGGTACAGAGCACTCGAGCCCAGGAGCCAGAGAGAGAGTTACATTCCTGTTCCTTACTCGAACTTAACTTCTCTGTTCATAGCCAAGACTTATTTCCTCATTTCTAAGTTAGAAAGAACCAACCTCAGAGCTTGCAGCAAGCTCCCCTCGGTCTCCATGAGAGTCTTCACTGCTTGTTGGCCTCCCTTGGTTTCTTCCCCAGCCCTTTTCCTTTTTGCGGGGGTCTTTGGGGTTTCAGGTCTCATTGGATTAATCTTATCCCTGTGAAGAGGACTCCAATCTAGCCTAGGTGGAGCCATCCACTGTTCCCTGAGCTCCATGGAAGCAGTATACCGTGAAGATGACTCTCAGTAATGCTCAGCTGCAGTACCACGACATCCTGGGGTGCCTTGAGATCCTTTCAGGGGTGCCACTGGTGCTGTACAATGTTAGCACTGTTAGGTGTGCAAACATAATTCATAAGATAAACCCAGAGATTTTAAGTAGGAGTTCATCATTGTATTCAAAGCGTTTGGACCCGTTGTGCTCTGAGTTCTTTGCAACAAAAGAATTGCTTGACTATTTTTCTGTATTAAAAAAATGAGCACAGGTTAGGAGCTGGCATGTTCTGAAGGGTGCCTTGAGTCTGCAAAGGTTGATAACCGCTGCTGTGTCTGGATCATTCTTTATTTTCCTGCTCTGGTCAATAACCCCAGTAGCCCATTCATTTAGACCTGCCTGAATACACCAAGTTAATAAATAAGGTAACCTAGTGAACAGTTACATAATACCTATAAAAATATATATATTTTCTCAGTCCATTGTGTCCTTGCTCCCACTATGTATAGGATGTTGTGTGCAGGGCACCTTCCCATCCTCAAAATAGTCACTCACCCTTCCTAATGGTGGTCTTTCAGCTGCAGATCCCATGACCAGGGTCTGAGTACATGGCCTTGATGGGCATAAAACTCGACTCCTGTGCGCAGCCGTGTAGTGGGATCTGCCTCAATTCCAGTAGTTCACAATAACAATAGAGTAAGGAATGGGCTTGTATGTACGTACAAAATTGCTTCTAGCAGCAGCCCTATACTCTTCAACTTTGCAAATGAGCCTTTCTGGAAATAGTTGCTGTAAAATAATATGTGGACTAGGCAGAACCATTTGAGTGGCATCACAGTGATATATGCTACAGCATGACTTATGAAATGAGTGAGCTGAGTTAATTTGACCGCCAGATTATCCCCTATTATATGGACTTTAGCACTGGTTGGAAATTGCATTTTCCCTTGTCTGCTTCTGAGCGCTCTGCAGACAATGCTTTGTTAAGCTGCTGGTTTAAGACTTAACGGCTGTCTGCATCTTGGACTCGGTCGCCCTCCTAAAAAGCTTGTAGACTAGGACAAGTGCATTTTCTTTACCAAAACAATTTAAGGTGAGGTGCCAGAACAGTTCGCAATCTCTCTGCTGTTTGTTGTACCCACTTCTCACTTCGCTGGCAAGTGAAGTGAACTCCTCTTTTGGAGGTGGAGAGAGCTACAGGTTTTCACCTTATTTGTAGAGTTTTGTAGCTTGGCAGCTTTAGTCTTAGATATGCTGTTAGCTTTATTGTCCGTCCTATCTCTAGGAAGGAAACAGATATATCACCTTAACAGTGCATAAAGATTGCTCAAACAATCCCTCTCTCCCTCCCTCCCTGCCTCCCTCCCTATACACACAGCCTTTTAAATTGTGCTTTTTCTTTTCCACATCTGTTCAGAAATGTCCTTGTTGGCTTGGGGACAGCCTCACTGAAGTATAGATTGCAAAAGCACTACTCGCTTTCTTTGGGCAAATGGATTTCAATAATTTAAATAAAGTCTTGGCTCTGCTGGGAGTTGTCTGGAAGTTACAGGTTGTTCAGAAAACCACACGGACGAGCATAGGCATAAAACTGATGAAGTCTTCTTGGAATCAAAACTTGTCTTCTCTTCCTAGGGGCTGCAGCCCTGGGACCGTATCCCACAGGCTTTTTTTTTTTAACCTCTGTTGCTACCTGTAATGTGAAGAATCAAACCAGTATAGGATTGGCACCCGTAAAGGTTGACTTTGAAACTCGGTTCCCCATTATAGATACAATAAGACCATCATAAAGTGAAGATATGACCATTTTTCTTAGGCATCTGTAACCTGCAAGACTGGTTAGGAAAGCCAAGGGAGAGCAATGTTGCATGTCCAGCTGACTCGTTATAACTTTGCATTTGGGCCAGTACCTTCATGGAGCCGGACAGGGCGCTGTTCAGGCCAAACTCAATAGTTTCAATTTGGGTTTGTCCACTCTTGTTCTGAGGCCTCCATGGCCTAGTGTGAGAGCTCTGTTCTGGGGCTGGGTGATCATCAGACAGGATCTGGAAGAGCATCAGATTTTGGTGTGAAATGCCTGAGCCTGGATGCTGGCATGTTGTTGAACTCTATTTACAGTAAGTCGCCAAAAATCTTCCTGGGGAGGTACAAACTCTCAGCACTGGCAAATTTGCCCCTACATTGCTCTCTCACAAGAGCATTATTCAGTTACTTCTGCGTTCAGACCTCTATCATTGAAGCCCTGGCTCTTTTGCATATTTTATGGAGCATCTGGCAGCCAGACCTGCTTCATTAGCATCGACTAGGAAGACCGTCAGTGTTTGCACATGATATTGTGAAGAAATGGTTCCAAAGCGCTGCTGCGTCCGAACCGCCTCCTTCCTGAAGTGTCAATCCCAGTGCTTGCTAAAGTAAATAGAAACTTCTTTTGAAGCTTTGGGAAGAAGCTTTTTTTATCATTTACCTCTTAGCCCCACTCTTCTTGCAGCAATGACTTCAGGCAGGAGCCTGTGGGATCCAAGTTTTAAGGTCCCACCCTTTTATTAAGGCCTGCATCCCAAACACAGTGATTTTTTTTTCCAGTTTCCATTTTAACCAATCCATTAATTTCCAAATGTTCTTCTCTAAACTTCACTTATCACTAAGAAACAATAGGATGAATAGCTTAGCTGCTAAGAGCTTTTAGCTATTATTCAGAGGCGGTGTGAAATTTGTCTAAAATAACTGTAGTTTATAAGGGGTCAATCTGAAAGGTTCACTGGAGCTCATCTTGACTCTCAGCTTCTCGAAGTGGATAAAACTTCTGCTGTCTGATCTGAAGCATTTACAACAGTACCAATGACTGCCAGCTTCGGTTTTCTGTAATATCCAAATGTTATGATCACCTGTAACAACCCTGAAGACATCTCTGCATCTGAAGACCTTGAAATACATGCTTCACATTGTCCAAACCCCTTGCTTAAGAAGTTTGCAAATTGGTTACAGAAATGCTTTTCTGCTACTTAAAAAAAAAAACAAAAAACCCTTAATAAAAGCATAAAATGAATTTCTAAGTCTGGTTCTCAGTGCTAGACAATCATTTCGTTTACCCTTAACCAGCTCTTAACTACTTACAAATTTACTACTTACAATACCATATTTAAGGAGGAGGAGGATCCAGGGAACTCCAGACCAGTCAGCCTCACCTCAGTCCCTGAAAAAATCATGGAGCAGATCCTCAAGGAATCCCTTTGTAAGCACTTGAGGAGAAGGTGATTAGGAACAGTCAGCATGGATTCAACAGGGACATGACCAACCTGATTGCCCTCTATGACGAGATGACTGGCTCTGGGGATGCAGGGAGACCAGTGGATGTGGTGGACCTTGATTTTAGCAAGGCTTTTGATACAGTCTGCACAGCATTCTCCCAGGCAAGCTAAGGAAGTACGGACTGGATGAATGGACTGTAAGGTGGATAGAAAACTGTCTGGAGCATTGGGCTTAGAGTAGTCATCAATGGCTCAGTGTTTGGTTGGCAGCCGGTATCAAGTGGAGTGCCCCAGGGGTTGGTCCTGGGACCGGTTTTGTTCAATGTCTTCATCAACGATCTGGAAGATGGGATGCAGTGCACCTTCAGCAAGTCTGCAGATGTCACCAAGCTGGGGGGAGTCGTAGACAAGCTACAGGGTAGGGCTAGGATTCAGAGTGACCGAGACAAATTGGAGGATTGGACCAAAAGAAATCTCACAAGGTTCAACAAGGACAAGTGCAAAGTCCTGCACTTAGGACGGAGCAATCCCATGCATGAGGACAGGCTGGGAGCTGAGTGCCTGGGCAGCAGATCTCCAGAAAAGGATCTAGAGGTGACAGGGGACAAGAAGCTAAGTATGAGCCAGCAGTGTGTCCTGGTTGCCAAGAAGGTTAACGGCATCCTGGGCTGCATTGGTAGGAGTGTTACCAGCAGATCAAGGGAAGCAAATCTTCCCCTCTGTTCAGCACCGGTGAGGCCACATCTGGAGTCATGTCCAGTTTTGGGCCCCCCCAGTACAGAAAGGATGTGGATAAATTGGAGAGAGTCCAGCAGAGAACAACAAAAACGGTTGGGGGGCTGGGGCACATGGCTGGTGAGGAAAGACTGGGGGAACTGGGCTTACTTAGTCTAGAAGAGAAGACTGAGGGAGGACTGAATATAGCAGCCTTCAGCAGCAGGGTTGCAAAAAGGATGGAGCTGGACTGTTCTCAATGGGGGCAGATGACAGGACAAGGAGCAATGGGCTCACGTTGCAGCAAGGGAAGTTGAGGTTAGATACTAAGAAGAATTTTCTCACTAGGAGCTGGTGGACTCGCCATCCTTGAAGGTTTTTAGGACCCAAGTAGACAAAGTCTTGGCTGGGGTGGTGTAGTTGGGGCTGGTCCTGCTTTGAGCAGGGTTTGGACTAGGTGTGACCCCCTGAAGTCCCTTCCAGGCCTAACTTTCTATGATTCTAAGATGAGTTGCTTCTAGTTGATGTCCCAGCTGCGGGATCTATGCTGGCAGTACTTGAAGGAGAAAGACTACAGCTTTCCAGGGAGTTGCCAGCAGTGATCCACACACCTCACTTTTGAAGCTTTACTTGACAGGTTTTTGAGTACGTGAGAAGGAACTGAAGTTGGTTGGAGCCACTACTTAAAGAAGTTAGCTCTTGAATGTTACGTTCTCTGGGGGTTGCACGTTGCATCAAAGGCCAGGTTGTGGTTGTTGACTGAGCCCCTGTTCCCTCTTAACAGCCTTGCCTTTCCCATTCTGTTGACTGTGCGTGAACATTAAGTGTTGGATGAAAACAGCCTCAGCACTGATTTTCATCCATTTTGCAAAGACTTTATTTGCCAGAAAGCTTGCTGCCAATGAACTCTCATCTCTATTTGCATCAAATGAAGTCAGGAGAGAGTGCTGCATTCTGCTTTTTGAAGCAGATACGCTCAAGTATGTGAGCCCGGGTTGTTTTCTCAGTATTTCTGATGTTGCATGTCGGTTGTTTTTAGCTTCATTAGAAATCAGTGATGTATCATTTTAGCCTTTGTGACTTATTAAGATGGTAAACCGTATATTGTTACCAGGGCTGAAGTGAGTCACCGCTTTTGTTTTAGTGAACTCCTGGAAGCGACCCAAATGAAATAGGTCTGTCTAAATACCATAAAACTTTTAAGTGCCAAGAGGTCCTGCGGGAGGTAGAAGGGTTTGTAAGTTTAATGGCACATTTAACAGTCATTTAAATAGGAGATTTTTTTAATGTGCTCATTGTTGTGACATCTGGGTACATGTCACGAATTGAAAAGAAGTACCAGATGAAAGTAAGCTGCCCTCGCTAGCTCCAGTCACCATACCGCTCCAGCAGTCTTTCCTGCCCAAAGCAGGGGGGCTGGACCCAATGATCTCATGAGGTCCCTTCCAGCCCTAAACTTCTGCGAATGTCATTGGAGAGACCCGTGGGTGATCCACGCAGTGATCATCAAAAACCGCACGTGGACGACTGGTAAACTCGTGTCTAGGCAAAATATTGGAAAGAGGGAGCAGTGCTGCTGGAAGCACCTTGATTCCCCCAGATGCACTGCCAGCTCGAGAGCCCAGTCCAAATGTTGTTAGGGCCTTAACATGCACGGTCAACTGCAAGATGAACTCATGAAGAGTGGACTTGCATTCATTTGGAGCCATTTCAACACACATTAAACTGTCAGCTGCTGTTGTGTTTTAATTGCTCAGTTTGAATGAGCTGAGAACGATTCAGATGTAGCAGATATGCTCCACTTTTTAACCCCGGATGAAGCCCCTTTTGAAAGGGCCCCAAGTGTGCATGTACCTACACCCCTAGGTAACTAATTCAGGTAACTAACTCTAAACCTCCTACAGTATTTGCCCGAAGCCCAAGTGGCTGCAGCAGCAGGAGTCTGTGCTCTGTGTTTAAGTCAGCAAAGTGCATTAAGACACGTCTGAGACTTCTGCTTCGGCCATGAGGTTAGAGTAGGCAATCGTCAATCCTCTGGATCATGGTATAGCTGTAAGAGGTCTAGTCAGGTGCCCAATGGGTCCATTTGTGGCTGACCAGCCCAATTCCAGAGCGACACAGTTTGTTACAAGTTTCACAGATCCATGTTGTAACTCAGGGTCCAGACATTCCCGCATGCAAGTCTCTTTGTCATTTTGGCCAGTATAGATCACATCCATGACCTTCAGTGCATAGGTCTAGGCAAGAGTATGGAGGAGCGGGGCCTCCCTAGACCTAACACCCCCCCCCCCCCCTTTAGACCATTGAGACCGAGTCCTCCGGCCAGCCCAAGTCCAGATGTTCAGCAGTCCCCAGCTCTCCCCAGTTGGCTGGGGCTGCCTCCCCAGTGGTAGGCTCGCAGCTCCTTGGCTGGGCTCGGTGCAGGTGATGCCTTGCTGGCTGACTCCGTTCTGTTAAAAGAAACACAACTTCCACTTGAGTGGGGAGCAGCATAAGCCATCTTTGGACCCAGTGCTACTCGGGGACACCCCGGGCTCAGCGATCACCCTCTGCCGGAAGCAAGCTGCTCCCTGACCCAAGAACTACCTTTCATTTCGCAAGCCAGGCCTTTCTGCCCTGAGAGCGGAGGCGCTCCACTGTCAGACTCCAGACGCCAGTGTGAACATTAGCAGTTCTGCTGAATGTCTCCTTGCTTCATCAAGGATCTGTTTCTCTGAAGATTTGATTACGGTGTAAATTCCAGATCACAGTCTTTGGGGCCAGCAATTTTTCAAAGCCTCATAGGAACCGTCAGGTTTTTGTAAATAACCGCAACCCAAAACCCAGGGCCCGGAGCCACAGGAATGAGGTGGCAATATTGTAAACAGGGGGCAATGTAATTTTAATACTCAGACTGGTGCCTTGGACATAGTGCATCTGTTCTACTTTCTGCGTGCGTCCCTGTTGGTTTCAGAAAGCCTTGATGGCAGCCAAAAGCAATGCTGGCTGCTCCTGCTGTTCGCTTTGTCCCTACCTGTACGCCCTTGATACTGTAGAAGCCACACTTATAATTGGAAACCTCCATCATTTCTGAAGGAGACAGCTGTTCAGAGACACACACTATGTCAGAGCCTGTGAATAGGAAGAGCAATTGGAAATATTAGACTAAATGCAAACAGAGGTATTTTTTGCAGAGCACCAGAGGTATGGCATAATAAACATGAGTCTGAGCATTTATGTTTAAAAAAAAAAAAAAATCTAAGCTTCTTTAAATAAACTCAGGAAAGTATGAAAAAAACATAAAATGGAGTTTGGAGGTTCTAGGCTATCTTAAGAGCAAGATTTTTTTATACATACATATTTAAATTGCTTCCTTATTTAAGTACCATCATATATAAGGACATGTAGGGTGTTTTCATACTTTTTTTTTATTGAAGCAGTTCTAAATATGATGGGGAATTAGCTGAGGAAGAAATGGTAATTAACTTGTCTGGATTTACCGTTCCCCTGGGAGAGTGAATAACAGGAGTAAATTGCATCTTTGTGAATTTTTGGGGGCATCCTTTGTGTCCCTGTTCAACTTTGTGGCCCTTTGCTTAAAAACAGCTGGTCTTTCACTACCCAGTTAGAGGATTTCAATTGGTGTGCAGATAAAAAATGTGCAATTGCTGTTACAGGTGCATTTAACAAGTGGCGATTACTGATACGAATAGGTGCGACTGGTATGAATTAATGTTCTTAACCCTAATGATGATCCACATGCTGGTCTAGATCTCCACCTGATTAAACTTGATCACAGCTGAAGGACTTGATTGCTCTACCCAGAGTTATTTGCCAGAAGAAATTGGAAAGAGAAGAGGCAAAGCAGGCATCAAGCGTACAGCGCATTTTTCCTTTTAGGCAGTTGTGATTTCAGCATGGGCAAGTTAATTCTGTCTGAGAGAAATCTCCATGAATGGAGCATGACCTTGGCGAAAGCATAGTTTCTAAACTTTTTGATGACCCTTTTCATACTTATGGTCTAAATTCCTGTTTAAGATGAGCATGAGCCAGTTATAAAACTAGACTAGGTAGCATGGATTTACTCAGTGTAGCAGCACCCACCTGTGTGTGTGTGTGTAAAATCATGTGTCTCACTAGTTTTGCGAGAGGTGGCACCTGTCAAAACCCAAATGCTTTCCTTTATTACTGATTATCTCAGTTTCTAAATAACTCTGGTCAAGAATCACCATGGTGAAATGTGGTGGGAAAGTCATTTGCTGTTGTCTTGGAACGAGATAGTGGTTCCTTTTGGCTTGGAAGCATCTCACTCCCAGTTTTCTGGGCTGTTTTGAGCTTCCTGTAAACAATTTGTGGCAAAGTCCAGTGACACTATGTAGTAAAAGCTGTTGTGGACCCCAGTCCTTAACTGGACTTCACTCGTTTTCCTAACTGGTATGATCCGATCCTTCAAAAGTCGGGCATATAATCTTGGCATCCATTGATCAATGGATCTGTCTATTGATCATAGAATAATAGAAAATGAGGGCTGGAAGGGACCTTAGGAGGTTGCATCTGGTCTATTCCCTGCTCAGAGCAGGACCAACCCCAACTCCATCATCCCAGCCAAGGCTTGGTCTCCCTGGGTCTTCAAAACCTCCAAGGATGAAGACTGCACCACCTCTCTGGGTAACTTGTTCCAGTGCTTCACCACCCTCCTCGTGAGAGAATTTTTCCTAATATCCAATCTCAACTTCCTGTGCTGCAACTTGAGCCCATTGCTCCTTGTCCTGTCATCTGCCCCCACTGAGACCAGCCCAGCTTCAGCCTCTTTGCAGCCCCCCTGCAGGGAGTTGAAGGCTGCTATTCAATCCCCCTCGGTCTTCTCTTCTCCAGACTAAATCAGCCCAGTTCCCTCAGTCTCTCTTCAAAAGTTACGTGACCCAAACCTCTAACCATTTTCATTGCCCTTTATTGGACTCTCTCCAGTTTGTCCACATCCTTTCTGTAGATGTTCTGTGTCTTGACAGGCGTGTGAGATACCTGATCGTCTGACTGCAGGGGCCAGAAACTTCTGATTTCTAGTCCTGCTCTGAGCTCGTGATGCCCTCTGGCATGATGTTTGCTAGGCAAAGAAAAAGCCAAAGAGATCCTGATTGCAGGAAGCCCTCCTGTCCTTGCAGCAGTTCCTGATATCTGCATGCCTGTTGTGGAGCATCCCTCTCCAGCACACCTGGCAGCTGCGGTTGTGCTAATGCCTTTGGGGACCCCAATGTGCATATCCCTCGGGCCAGCAGCGTTGCTGGGAGGGAAGACGGTTGCTACCTTCCAAAACATGAGACCCTACCTTGTGGGGCAGGGTTGGACAAATCAGCTAGACTAATACAGTTCCAGTACTTGCAGCTTTTTGTACCGCCTATGGCCAATCCCAGCCATTATACATTGTCCCTCAGTGGCCAGGAGTCCTTGTTTCAAGCCTTACAACAAATCACTGGTGAAATACCTAAGAAGGACGTTGTGTCTGGACGTAATACGTCATGGACACGCTGCAAGCTCAAGATAGTTTAGTCAGTGATTTTGCTCATCTTTTTTATCTACCAGAGACGTAACTAATGAGTCAGAGCAAAAGGACGAGGCCCTCCTCCACTCTCCAGTCTGGAGCAGCCCAGACTGTTCTCTGGAGAGTAACATCCTTTCTGGCTCTGATGGTTTGGTATTTATGAGGGTTCAGGAAGTATTTCATGCCTGGATGTGGTCACTGGCTGTTGATAGAGTTATAGAAATGTAAGTCTATAAGAAGTGCCGTGCTAGGTCAGCCTGTGGTTCAGTCTAGCCCCACATCCTGTTTCACTGGGGTAGAGAGCAGATGCTAAGGGTGGGTCTATCCAGACTGTCCTGTTTAATCTCCGCTCATAAACCTATCCTGTAGTCCTCTTTTGAACATGCTTAAATGAATAAATATCAGGATCATGGTTGTGGATGAGCTGCCCAAGGTTATGCTGCCTTCTCAGTAGCCTTTCCTGCCATAGGGGCAGCTGTAATGTGTGCATGGATAGAGGACTTGGAGATGACCAGCAGCAGACTGACTTGGGGAGGAGAGGCACAAAGCCTCGTACAGTGGATAAAGAGCTGGCAGATGCAGAGGCACTGGTGGGGTGTGCTGAACAGGGAACTGTAACTTGGGGCAAAGTTAGTATTGGAGTCCCTCGAGGTCCAGCCTTGGGACAGATCCTCTTTTGTGTTTCCATTGAAGATCTTGGCACTAAAAGCAGGAGTGTCCTGACGAAAATTGCCGTTGGGAGGTATCATCAGAAGGAAAAGATGCTCTTGAGGATGGACATGGGATAAGATGTAATAGCCCAGGGTTCAAGGTCATGCCCTCAGGGACTAACAAAAGGAAGTTGTGCTGTAAACTGTGGGCTCACCAGTTGGAACAAAAAGAGGAGGGTGGAGATCAGACCCCGAGTGGCTCATGTCAATCCTAAAATGCATCAGGTTTTGTATTTCCAGGAGACACAGGAAAGTATTTATCCCAGTTAACAGGGACCTGGTGAGCTCTCACCTAAAATACTGTGCTCAGGCCTGGTCCTCTATATTCAGTAAAGATGAATACAAACTAGAACAGGGGCAGAGATGAGCTATGAGGACGATCAACGGACGCAGAGATCTGATTTTACAAAGAGAGACTGAAAGAGCTGAGATTGTTTAGCCTGGCGGAAAAAGAAGAGCATGGGAGAAGGGGGTCCGATTGTCTGGAAGCATGTTGGGTGATAAACAGCAGGGTCAGAAAAAAAAAACATTTTATCTAATAGAAGATGCTGGCACAAGAACAAATGAGTATAAATCAGCTGTGAATAAATGTAGGCTGGAATCAGAAAAGGGTTGGCAGACATAAAAAGAGCAAGATTGTGGAACTGCTTCCCAGAGGGAGAGTGGGGCAGAAAATCCAGCTGGTTTTTAAGGCTAAGTTTGACCAGTATATGAGAAGGTTTATGTGATGGGAGTGGCTGGACTCGATGGTTGAGGGCGGTATTTTCTGGCCGCATAGTCCTTTGTTAGCATTGTCCAGAGCTGTGTTCTGCTCAGCACGTGACTGGTGTGGATCAACCTCATAACCTGTCGTCTTTCCTCCTCCTCTTGCAGGTCAGCCAGTTCAGACAGCTCTATTCCAAAGTCATCAATGATAAGCACGATGATGTTATGGCCAAGTTTGGAGCAATCCTGGCCCAAGGCATTTTGGATGCAGGTAACTTCCTCTGTGTGAAAGCTGTACACAGTCGTAAGACTCAGTGGCTTATGGGAGGCTGGCAGGAGCCCTTGAGGTTAAATACATTCGAGCCCTGGAAAATCTGTCTGTCTAGAGCAATTTATCATTACCTGGGAGCTTCTCTGCCGTAGATTTCAGACAGAGGATGATAAGGACTCCGTATTTCCAGATGGCTCCATCCAGCTATAAAAATATACCCTGCTTCTGAGTTCCCATTTGTAACAGGAGGGTTTCAGCCAGAGGTGATGCTTTTCTATGCTCCTGCCCAAAGAGGCTTGAGTCTGTTTTGTCATTCTGTGCCTTGATTTAGAGCATCTATGTGGTGTTTACATCACTCCTCCTTTCATGTGGAAGTGCTTTCCCCAGAGGTTAGTTTGGAAACCTTGTGAGATCTGATCTCCCCCAATGCTGCAGCTTCAGGCTTTTCTATCATGTTGTTTTTTACCCTGGGAAGCAAACATTTTTCAAAGGGAGTTTGTGGTAAGCAGCTCCTACTCCTTTCCTGGGCAGTAGGGCAGAGGTGCGACACGAAGAAGATGGTGCAGTCATTTGTCTCTGTCTCTGGAGGAAAGCCAAGACTCTCGTCCCAATGATTGTTGGTTCATTGCATCGGGAACTCATCAGCTAAAGGGAATACCATTATGTGAATGCTAGCGATTAAGTGTTGGCCACAAATTTCAGATGCTAAAGCCTTGACAAAATTACAGTTGCTGAATAACTGCCCCTATTAAGGAGTGATGTTATGAACAAAGAGAAATTATTGGGGGTGGGGGCTGAGGAAGAACTGTCCCAAGAGCTCAGACTTGCAGGACATTTCCATATGATGCCCCACGTGCGTGCATCCTGTCTGTGCCCCTCTACTGCAGCACTGGGGGCCGTGTCTCCCTTGGAGTCCTGTTTTTCCAGGAGCTTTGTTCACAGCACACCATGCTTTTGCTGCCACCATCCTTCTTACTTTCACGTCAGCAGGAGCTGCCAGAAGCACAATAGCCTTCCTCTCTTCTGCTCCCTCCAATTCACCCTTACCACACCTGAGCTCTGGTATCTTCAGATTCAAAGCTTGGCCTTTCTTGTAGAGTAGGGTGGTACCATGAAGCCGTAGGCCAGCTGGCTTGTGGGTTTTCTGCCATAGATGCACCCTCACTTTGAACTTTGTCCATTGGGACTGAGTTATAAACATTCAAGCAAGACCTTCTAGCCCAGTCCTATTCATAGATCACACAGCAGCATGGAAGCCGAAAGGACTCCATTTCCAGTAAACTGCAGGTGTCTTTGTCAGCTTCACACCTCATCACCAGTTTATGAAAACCACTGTATTGCTAGAGAAAGCCACGAAGTATCCTTTTGTAACCTGCTTCTTCCGGTAGAGAGGCTCTTCAAAAGAGCACACATTAATCCCTAAATGCCCTGCATCTCTGCTGCTCAACTAATAGTGCTTGTCAGAGCCTAAGACCTGAATCGGTGCTAGCCAAAAGAGAAGTCTCACATAGTCTCAGCTGCTGTCGTAGGTGCCATTGAATCTGGCATTATCTTTTGCACTTTTCTCAGCGGCAGGGCACTGACAGTGAGTGCAGCATTTTCCAAATACTTGCAGGGTTCTTGCTGAGCAGGGAAGTCGCCGTGATGTCGTATGGGAGCAGAAACAAAGAATTTTGTCAGTGTTTAATTGTTCAGCTGTAGCAGGTACATTTCCTGGATAGCGTACAAACACTGGAGCAGGGTAAGTTTTCCCTCAGACCCCTAAGCTTGAGTCTCTTTTTCCTGTCCTGGCTCCAGCTGCTGATGAGGCTTTCCCTTGCTTTCCACCGGCCATATTATCTGAAAAACACTTTTATCTGAAAAACACATTTTAGAAGAAGCACTCTGACCTCGGAGTTGAGTGCTTTTAAAATGATTTTACTCTGCTGAAATCCTCTGGGCTCTAAATATTTCTACTGGTTTTAAAACACCACTTCTTTGCTAGTGAAGCAGGCAGACAAGCCAGGGTGGATATGCCAGCATTTCTGCAGTGCTTCCAGACTATCATTTCTGCTCCTGTAGTTGTCTGGGGAGGAGCAGCTAACTAAATCACAGGCCTGTTTTTGGCAGCGCTGCCAATGTTGTTGATCTGAACATAGAGCTACTTTCATTTCAGTTTGCACTGAAGAAACAAAAAAACAAATCTGCCTTAACTAAATGGCAAAGGGGAAAGCATCCAGATGTGTTCTAGCAGGAAGCTACAAGCCAAAGCAAGATACTGGCATTGAAACGATGCCAAGGGTAATGTAGAGCAGTGTCCTTTCCCAGAGTCCCAGTGAGGCTAGGGAGTGTCAGGAGCTGGGAACAAGATGGGCTTTTAGACAGCTCTCCATGCACCATCTTGATCTTGTGTCTTGTACTAGGTAGCACAGGGATGTAGCCAGAGCCTATCTAGTAACGAAGGGGTAAGAACAAAGGATCCTCAGGAGCGAGAGGCTCTGGGACTGTGGAGGCTGACATAAATAGAGGGGGATGTTACAAGTGGGTGAGGTAGGAAGGCTTTCATAGTAACACAGGGAAAAGCCCACCTTATAAGCCCATCTCGGCACTGCTCCCCCTGGCTAGCACAGCTCTCTGCAACCCTCTCCAGTTCCACCTCTCTTGGAGGTTTCTGGTCTTAGTTTGTCCAACTCATGCCCCCAGTAAACTAATAACCCAGAAGTGCCACCAGTTTCCCCTCTCTTTGCCTCTTGTTTACAAGCTCTCGATTTTTTTAAATCAGGCCTTTCCTTGATAAGTCTCTAGCAGCTGGAAACAACAGCCATTATGCATGTGAATCACTCTGCTGACATGCTGAAATTGGCTCTGCCAGAGGTGTGCTGGTTTATTGGATGAAGCACTGACCTTTCTGCTCTAGAACCATAGCTCAGGTCGTCTCCTGGAGGAAGTGAGTTGCAGGTTTCTGCTGCTTAAAAGTAAGCAGCATGTTACATGCACACACACTTGTCTAGGAGGGTTGAGATGGGCTGATCCCGCTGTGAGCAGGGCGTTGGATCAGATGACCTTCTGTGGCCCCTGCCAGCCTTACTTTCCTCTGGTTCTGTACGCTCTGAAGATAAGGTGCCACCTCATCTGGCATCCAGGGTTTTGTTCCAAGGCCTGCAAAGCCCCATCCCGTAGCCGCAAGAAGATGGGACCTAACAGTGTGCTAGGCCACATGTCAGCTGCGGGGTTCGTTCCATCGGACACAGACAGCAGGTATAGCTCTGGGGGAAGTCGCAGGAGTTAGTGATGCTGCGCCCAAACAGATGAGCAGCAACAGCAAAGCCGGGTTGGTGTTGCCAGCACTTCTGAGCCCGTGTGAGGCCAAGCCCAGCAGGTCCCATTCACCTCGGAGACATACCCTGTTGGCCCAGTGCGCTTCAGATCAGTAGCAGCTGAGGGTTGCAAAGGTGGGAGCGTGGAGATGAGTCTTCCAGTTGCATAAGGTGACCTTCACATCCCTTCTTAGGCATCAGTTCCTGGCTGCGGTCCATCATCCGGTCAGAGGACTGGAATGTGTTCCCTCTGAGCCCGTCAGTGCTATTTCATAATTACTTGGGTAAATCAGTGTTGGGCAACACAAGGCTTTTCCACCTTTTCCTTCCTTTCCCCTCTCCCAAAAAACCCCCACTGTAGAAGGGTGAATGTATACAGGGCAACCATCACAAAAACACCCATGCAAGCATCTCAAAGTAGGAGATGTGTCACCGGGCCAAGGGTTGCATTCTGTCATCCGGAGGTTAAAAATCGGTTTGAAAAATGGAATTCCAGAGATTGGATGAATTGAAGGTTAGACGAGTATCTAGCTGGGGTCATTTAGACCCAGCACTCTTTCCTGCTTATGCAGGGGGTCGGACTTGATGATCTATTGAGGTCCCTTCCGACCCTAACATCTATGAATCTATGAATCTATGAAGGTTAAAGTTGCTTCGGCTGCATTCCCTTGGCTTCTCTTTGCACAGCGTGTCCTACAAGAGAGACATCAGTAACACGGAGAAGGAGAAGGCGAGGCAGTGCATTTGGACGGTGTGTTCCTGTTCAGTTTGTGGGGATGGTTGAGCACATTTCTGCAGCGCCTGCACAGGGGGGTCCTGCTCCCTTACCCCCACCCCCTGTAGAAGGACCCTATCTGCTACCACAATACATGTGGCTGGTGATAGCAATAAATGAAAGGCGGGGGGAACCTGAGGGAGGAAGGAGCAGGGCACGTGGGAGGCCTCTCAGAGATGAGATTGGAGTCATCCTCCTTCTGAAGAAAGACTGCAGCACAGGATTGCCTCGCTTCCAAAGGCAGCAGACTGAGCAATGCATCTTTGCGCTGCCCAGAGGCCAGCCCCAGGGAAAGCACGTTTGCAGAGCCTGGAGCTGGAGGGCACGTCAGGCATTTTGGATCTGGCTTTAATTCTCTTCCTTTGTGGCTGTTTTTTTTGATGATGGCTTTCTCTTATTAATGGATCACGAAGATCAGCTCGGCTGGCTTGGTCAAGAGGTTGAGAACTTGGAATATTAGCAGAAACTTATATCGTTTAGCCTTTGCTTCTCAATCTGTCTCCCAGAGCTTGGCATCGTTGCTGCCCACCAGCCCTGCTACAGGTGGCTCTTTGCACAAGGCAGAGGAATGCTGTTCTAGGCCTGGGATCTTCTGTTATAAATGGTGCTGTGCTTGGAACAAGCGACCGACTGCATTTTAACCAAATTAGCCTCCTTGCACCTGGCTTTGTCTGTGGTAATGGACGTGCCTGGTGCCCTCTTCAACTCGATTCGCTGCACTCATCAGACGACCGAAAATCAGATTAACACTTTCTCGCTCTGCCTGCAGGCCGGCCCGCTCTTTCAATTCAGTTCCTCATGGGGTGGTTCTGTGCTGCATCAACTTATTGAGCTGTTTTGGCCTCTGCTTTGCAAGCATCATATTAAAGATTTTGTTTTCTGACAGAGAGCAAGTCCAGTTGCAAAGCCTGCCCAGGCATCCAGCTCTGCCAGTCGGGTTAATAACCTCTAGTGAGGGCTTTTGAAGTTGCTGCTGTTTACTTCCTTTTCACCCGCGATGGCGTGGGGTGAATACTAAGACACGTATTTCAGTAGTAACTCAGTATGAGCCATCCTACAAGCTATCCTATTAAGCAAGTTGTGTACACAAAATCAGACAGATAGTCTGTGTTTCCTGTGATTCCTGTGTCTGAGAGTCAAGCGATGCTTTCCTTCCCTGCCCCCCAACCGCAGCTTTGCTGCTCTCCGGACAGAATTAATAAGGAAGGTTGTCTCTTCACTGCTTCTCTGTCGGGGCAATAACTAGTTCCCCAGCGGTCCAGATTACTCTGTCCCAGGTGCTGGTGCTACCTGAGACCACAGTGTGGGGTATGGGGTACCTGTACCGCAGGGAGTTTGCTCCAAGGGTGAGAGCAGCTTGGTTTGTGCTACGGCTCTCTCCACAGCAGGTGTCTCAGAGGTGGGCCCTTTTGCATGCTCAAGTGTCTCTGTTAACTGGCTCCCTTAACGAGTCTCCCCTTCTTTGCAGGTGGCCACAACGTAACCATCTCGCTGCAGTCAAGGACGGGGCATACTCACATGCCGTCGGTGGTGGGGGTCCTGGTCTTCACCCAGTTCTGGTTCTGGTTCCCCCTCTCACACTTCCTGTCGCTGGCTTTCACCCCGACCTGTGTCATTGGCCTTAACAAGGACCTGAAGGTATGTGCAGCTACGGCTGGGAGAATGAAAGCTGGGTGATAAGTGCCCTGAACGCTGCTTGAAGCTTCTCCATGGGTGTGGGACTCTTACTTGCTACAGGCAGGTGATTTGCTTCGTGGTGAAGTGTCAATAACTGAATGTTTTCCTAATGAATTGTTGGGGCCAAGATGGCAAAACCTTTTTTATTCCTTGAACAGTAGCAGTATTTCTTCTCAGAGTAAGGAGAAGGTGATCTATAAGAGTTAACTTCTCGAGGTGCTTACAGTGCTCCAGAGCTGCTAGGTATGGACCTTAGCATTAGCCTTCTCATTTATAGCTTTGTACTCAAGAAATCACTGATTTTGGTTTAGGCTTTGAATTGGAAGAAGCCTGAACGTTTTGGAGTTGGCACTGCAGACCACTGCTTTGTGGCTGTTGAGAGAGATAAAATGTTGCTGGCTCTGAGCCTTGCATTTCCAATTCACGTTGAGTGACACAGACAACATTAACATTTTGGTAAATTTTCAGTGCAGCAAACAGCCCTGCACCATCAGGAATCCAGCAGTGGGAGAGCAATAGGGAAAACTCTTCAGAGTCAGAGGTGTTCACAGGGTTAAGAAAAGACCCTTTGTGCACTGCATCATGGCATACCCAGGGTCATCCCACTCTCAGCAAGCAGCATACTTTTATTTGACTCTTCCATTAACATGGGAGAGATTGGGCTGCTTGTGTCTTGCTTCCCTGCCAGAGCCTGCAAGACCAGTTTAATTTTACAGTTAAACTTGTGCTGATGGCCCTGCCTCTCAAGGTGTCTCCAAATGAAGGCCCTCAAGGTGTCTCAAAATATTTTACAGTATTAACTCATCCTGAGAGCAACTATGTTCTTCCTGGCATGCACCCAGGAGACTCCGAGACACATGATCCCCACCAGGCCGGCTCACAGGGACCCACCCTCTCCTCCATCCTGTCCCACACTGGTATGAAGCCTCTGGTGGGGAGGACTAGACAGACCATCCCACAGAGCCAGCTCTGTCCTCTTCTCCTCAGGCACCAAGTGCCTTCTCAGACATCCCAGCACCGTGGCTGTGTCCAGGAAGGGAATGCTGCGGGGAGCTCTTTGAATAATTAGTTTCCTCTGTAGCTTTTCTCCCCTGCCCTCATCATCAACGGCCTTTGCCCTTATCCTGTGTGAGCAGATGCAGGCTCCAGATTCTTCATTGCCTTTAAATGCCCCATAGCCACAGTCACAGGACACTCTACCTTTGCCCTACTCTGCTTCCAGGTTCAAACTCAGCCCCGCAATCTGCATGTCCCCGTCCTCAGCTCAGTTACCCTGACTCTGCAGGCTGAGGAACAGTGGCCCCCAGCCTTTCAAAAAAACATGTTGTTGACTGAATAAACTAGTGCCAGGCTCTGCAAAACCACCCCCCAGCTCTGCTGCCTGCAGTGACTATCCATGAAACAGTTGAATGTAGGATTGCAGCTCTTTAACATTTGAGCCCTCCATGGGGGTAATCCAAGCTGCAGGGCCGGGACTGCTTCCCATTGCCTAGCATGACAACAAAGCAAAGCCTTCTGTGCCCAGAGTGCAGGACTGGGACGATCTCCAGGCCATGCACGCTCGTGTTAGAAGACAGCACCCATCTGTGCAGCTGCATATCGTCACCGGGACTGAGGGAGAGTGCGGCTGGAAACTCCATCTCTTTGGCAAACGGCGCAGTGTGGCCAATAAAACCCTCTGTTTGCTTGAACGAGCACTGCAAGCTATAGGACATGCATCTTGCCTCTTCCGAACAGCACCTCTTCTGTCATTATTAAGCAGCATACTGTGATGGAGTAGAGGATGAAATGTCATGGGGGGGTGAACTCAGTCGAAATATGTAGGTGGAGAGTTAGGGCTGTCAGAAGAAGCTGTCTGCTGGGAGGTGGGAGTGGTGTGTAATGTAATATGTGACATCAGGGAGGACAAGCATCTCACAGGAAGCAGATAGCAGGTGAGGGTTGATCTCATCTATGAGGTGCTGACACGGCTGCTCCTACGTCTTGCAACCGGTTTTGTGCTCATAAGCAAGCACGGCAGCTATGCTGTGAAAGCAGCAAAGCCAAAGCTGGGTGTGACAGGTGCGCAGTATGCAGGAGAAGTCATGCTTTGCCAGACTTGACTGATACCATAATTGAAGTAATGATGTTACAACTGAACGTTTGTCTCTGATATCAGCTTCTCTGCTTCCACTCATTCTCAGGCAGCTTCTCTGCTTATCCTTGCGCTCATCTGTGCAAGCAGAAAAATGCAGCTGAAGCTGCTCTTCCACTCCTTTGTCCTGTTTGTTGCCATTCCTTGCCTCTGATCATCCCTTCCAAATTCTCCTTGCAGATGCCAAAAGTCCAGTACAAGTCCAACTGCAAGCCCTCTACGTTTGCATATCCCGCACCTCTGGAGGTCCCCAAGGAGAAGGAGAAGGAAAAGGTAATTATGCTAATGAGGTAACTCCCTACCCTGTCTGGACTCCCTGGTGTAAACCCACATGGCACTGGTCTTCTCCTGGCAACACTTGCTCTGTTGTTTGTACCTGAGGGAAAATCCTGGGTGGTTCTGCCCCTGGTGCTGCCTCATTTCCTTCCCTGCCTTCCTTGGTTTATGGTAGCAGTTGCCATAGATGCCTTGGCATGTTCTCTTATTCTTCTGTCACCGTTGTTATGCAGCCATAGAGGCTGGCCTGTTGGTTTTGATACCCTGCCTTTACCTTTCCTGTCTTGCTGCTGCCTCTGAGGACTCTGGTAACCACAGCATATGACTGTCACGCTGTAGATTTGACCCCCAGCCAGATCTCTGAGTCGGAGAGTTGCCAAAGCATCATTTTCTGTGCTTGAATTGGTCCCCTGACACACTGCCTTTGTCCTGTCTCTGTGCAGCCTCTAGCACACAATCTTGCTCAAGGCTACGGTGCCTTAGGACCACTGCAATCTAAGTCATAACCCTGGAGGATAAGTTTCAGTTGTCCTGTGGGCTGGTGTACTCTTGAGCAGGTGTCTGTAGGCCCGTGGGTTTATAAAAGGACAGATGTAGAAATGGGAGCATCTTAGTAAGAAGAAATGTTTTTGGTTGTAGCTGTGTTGATCTTGGTAAGAAAAATGTACAGGTGGCAGGTTCTGGCACTAGGTGTTGGCCAGGTTAGTAGGAGAGCCCCGGCTGATGGCCATCATCTGCAAGCTCATGCTGCTTGCAGAATCAGGCCTGCCTCAGAAAGGTGGGAAGCTCAGGCACGGCGTGCTGAGCTGCAGCTTCATACGAATGTTGCAAAGCACTTGAACACAACTGAAGGCTGGAAGTGAGGGTTTCCTAGATAAGAGGCCTGCAGAAATGAGGTCAAGGTGGAGGTGAAGCTTCTACCAAGGAGCAGTTTCTTTTGTCTTGGGACTGGATTGGATGGTGCCATGTCAGAAATAGCAGAGCAGTGGGTGTCTGGACTTCTCCCCTGCTGCGTCGTCCTTCCCTCTCCCACGTTCGTTCTTTGTTGGGGCCACACGTAAAACTGTGATGGATTTGGTTGTTTGGTGGGATGAGCGTGGACCTGCAAGACATTCTTGTCTCACAGTAAAGAGAACGAGGCAGATGGTTGCTGAGAGGGAGCAGCTCTGTGGGCACTCGGCATGTACCAAAAGTGACGTTTGGCATAGTTGTCTATTTTTGGTTTCCAGATTTGTTGTTTTTCTCCTCTGGGTATTTCGAATGCATCTGGCTGAATGTCAGTGAGAAGCAGCAGTCTGCGAATGATGATGCTGGGAGGCGTAGGTGGAGGAGGACTGACATAACTGCATGACAGTGTGAAGAATATCTCCCAGCCTGACGTTGTCTTGGCCCCGAGATCCTGGGAACAAACTTCCCTGTCACCAGAATTCCTTGTAACGTCTCATGTTGTTAAAAAGTCCTCTTAGTAAAGAGCCCAACAGTGCTGAGTAATCTTTGGCTTAAAGAGATGCCATCCCCTCATCCACACAGCCATATCTGGCCAGGTCTTTTCATTGCTTTCCCTGCATGCCATTTCTCTTCCTGTGCGCCCCTGCGTCTGCATTGCATATCTGGGTGCCACGGAGGGAGTGAGACAGCTCTGACTTGTGTCTGCCAGCACAGCACTGACTCAGCCCTTGGGTCCGATTGTCTGGGTGGGAGATGGAGCACTGTGTCCAGCGGCAAAGCCATTCTAAAGCCTTCTTTTTTGAAATGCCCAGGTATCCACTGCTGTGCTCTCCATCACTGCAAAAGCCAAGAAGAAAGAGAAGGAGAAGGAGAAAGAGAAAAAGGAAGAGGAGAAAATGGAAGTGGTGGGTATAAGTTATGACACTTTGTTGTCTTTCAGGTCCTGTACAATACAGCTCTCCCTTCCCATTGCCCCCTGCATTGCAGCAGTGCTAACACAAGTCAGTACGCTGAGTAGATGTTTTATTCCATTTACTAAAGGGGGTGTCGGGATCTCCATTCTTCACTAGAGAACACTCCTTGGCTAACACTAAGCAGTTAGCTTCCTTAACCTGTCTGACGTCACGAGCTTGGTATGTTGTGCACATCACTTCCCTTGTCCCTGGTTTATGTTTTCAAGCCCACGAGCACGTTTCTCATTGTTATTGCGGAAGAAGCGTAACACAGCCCATGTTTGCTCCCGTGGTGACCATTTAGAAACCTCCTCTGAGCGACATTCCTTACAGCAGTTGTTTGGCGGTGTCTGCTGCCGTTGCAGTTGCCAAACAGTTTAACTTGTAGCTCCCTGTTTTCCCATCCCCACACCACTGACACATTCGCCTTGCTGGCAGAAATCTTTCGTGCTTGTTGATCCAGTGGAGAGTGCAAAATCCTTTCCCCAGTCAAAACAGTGGCTGCACTTCATTTGTCTCTACCATGCTCATGCAGCCCAGGAACGATGGAGCTCTGGGCACTGCCTTCTTCGGGTATAACTTGCTACAGCCACAGTGGCTTTCTCAGAGCTTTGCTGACTTAATGCTGGCTGAGGATCTGTCAGCTTGCGTACAGGGGAGCATGTCCAAGAGCAAAGGGGTGGGGGCAGGTGGGTGTGTGATGGGCTGAATAATAGGTTCTCTGTGATTTGCAACCAGTTGTGACACTGTTCAGACAGCTTGAATCCTTCCCATAGCATGAGAGAGGATCCCACTACGTTTGCACTCCTAACAGACAGCTGCTTCTGGCATGGTGGCATGAGGGGGAAACTGTTCCACTGACACTCGGCAGAAGCCTTCTCCCAAATGGCTCTCCCACCAGCTAGATGAGAAGATCCCGGCTTTTGGGGAGCATGGTAGCTTCCAGGTCTTGAGAGGGATTTGGCAAGTCTCCCAAATTGTGCAGTGTCTGTTTTTGTTCCTCCCCACCTCCAATCTCTGAGTCCCACCCAGCACTCCAGCCTGCTTTTGGGCACTGTAGAGATTAAAAAAAAAAAGAAAAGAAGAAAAAAAAAAAGCCCATATTCTGAGAGTGCAGCCTCACAGCAAACTCCTCCCAGGTAAACAGCACCTGCTGCTACAGTTGGCTTTTATCACTCCTCATCCACCTTAACAAGGTGCCAGTGTCAGAAATTGGTCGGATCCAGATAAATGCAAACGTTATTACGCAGTGGCATCTTTTAGCTCTAAAGACGAAACGAGGTCACATACGAACAGAGAGCAGGATAACATCAAGGTCACACGCCTAAGTTCCTGTAGGAGCGTCAGTATGACGACACTACACTTACAAACACGTTGTGGAGCAGCTTTTAAAGGGCTGTGCGGAGCTCCACACACTCAGCCTGTCAAACCATTAGGAGCTATTAAGTGCAAAGCAGATGGAGCATTGTTGCCAGAGCCCTGAAAGGGTCAGGAAATGCAAAGATAACGCTGCTACCTGGACGTTACCTTGTGCTTTGCCATTTTTTCAGCACTGCTCTGAGCAATATGGGCTGAGCAAAGACAAATTTCCCAAGGGGCTTTACAGCCTAAAGGCACTTAAGGTGAATGAAAGAATAGGATGGATTGGAAGGGGCAGGCCGTGTTCGTCTGTCTGTCGACATGCATGCTTACTTGTACACTGTCACCACTTGCAAAGCTGATCTGGGCAGAGAAAATTGTCAGCAGGAGCAAAGAGAGAGGTTGCTGCCCCCTGCCACGTTTGAGTTCACCCAGTGACTTCACCCATGCTCTCATTTTCCTCTGTGCCTCAAGTGGGGCTTGTGGGATGACTCCGTAAGCAGCACAGTTTGTAGCACAGCTGGTCCTCTTTAAGGTGTTGTCTGCTGGTGCAATAGGGGCTTTCTCTGAACCGCACCATTGGTGCCTCCCATGTGACATCCTCCTGTTCATACCAGGGTATTCCCACGTTGCCTGCTGCTTCCTCAGCCTGTGAACAGCAGATGCAGTGAGCAATAGGGCAAGCATGAGCTAGACTCTGAAATACTTGAACAAGGCTGTCTGCTGCTTTCATTTTGGATCACAAGCTGTTGAGTCAGCCACAGTATTGCAGAATGTACCTGTGGCCCTCTCCAGAGAGTCTCCAGGACTCAGCTGAGTTGCCTTCACCACCCATGGCCTGAAACGGCAGTGATAGCTTTATGGCTGGGACAGCGGTTCTCAACTGGGGTGAGGTGGGGCTCCCTCAGGGGTGTTGCAGTGGCCAGATAAAACTGCTCCATGCATTCCCCCTGCATTAGGCAGCAAAGCTATCTTGTGCCATGCAGCACTTCCAGGTCTGGTGCCCCCTACACTCCTCCAGAAACAGGCGTGGGTGGAAGCGCCCCATCCATTTCTGTTTCTGGAAGGAATATGGGGGCTGCCAAACCAGGTTACGCAGCACTGGGTTACTCAGCTGCACAAGGCAGCTCCTGCCTGCTTTTAGGCTGATTAGAGGGCCTTAATGCAGGGGGTGCACATGCCCAAGACAGCCCTTCCCAGGCTGCTGCACAGGAGGTACATGGGGCAATTTCCTCTGGAGGCAGCTGAACCCAGCTGAGAATCGCTAAGGTCAATTCGGGCAGCACCAACCGTGGTTCTCAGCTGGAAGTGCTGTCACGTTCAGAAAGGTGGAGGTGGGGTGCTGTGACCCTGAGAGGGGTGAGACCCACTGGGCCAGGGACATCCTTGGTGGGCTGGCTCGTGTTGTCATCAGGACCACTGGAGCATGTTGCGGCTGGACGTGAAACTTGGAGCTTAGGCGAGCCTCTGTAAGCTCCTAGTTAACCCCGCTGCATCCAAAATATGGGTAACATTAACCAAGAGGCTAAACTGTAGCAGGGCAGGTTGGATGCCTTGGATTTAAGTGCATGTTTCACTGCATTGTAGAAAGGGTCCATTAGCCTGACTTCTCCTCGGGGTGAGAGGACAGGGTTTGAGTTCCTACCCCGTGCCTCAACCTGAGCGGTAAGTTTAACTGTAGCTTCAGCTTTGAGAGGGTCGAAGCCTTCAGTTAAAACCCCAGTGGCCTTGTTTATTCCAGGATGAGACTGAGAAGAAGGAGGAGAAGGAAAAGAAAAAGGAGCCTGAACCTAACTTCCAGCTGCTGGACAACCCAGCCAGGGTCATGCCTGCCCAGCTGAAGGTGCTCACCATGACAGAGAGCTGCAGATATCAGCCTTTCAAACCCGTAAGTGCAACCTCTCCTGTAGGAACTGAAGCCTGGATCCTTCTGCCAGGGCGATCCCAGCAAAAGTGCTTCATGCTGGCGTTGGCGGGGTGGCGTGATCCTGAGAACTATAATGCCACCAGCTGAGGGGTCTGCTGCCTGTTAGAGGTTTGGAAGGCAGAATCTCTTGGGGCTTCTCTCCTTCTTCCCCTCTTAATACAGTTGTAGCAGTCAGAAAGCAGAGTGGCTTTAGGCCCTTCTAACCCCCTGGCACTGCCTCAACCTGCTTCCTGAATCTCCCCTTTCTCCAGAGATCACATCGTAAAACTCACAAGCCCTAATAGAGACTTCTCTGGGAATGCAGGAGTTAAATGATCACAAAAGCATGCATTTGATCTGGACTAAGTGCAAGTGACAACTCACATCCACCACTTGTGGCCCTCGCTTCCATCCTCGAGGTACTGCCTCCTCTGCTTGCCACTGGCACTCATGAAAGCGGGGTTTGGGGAGTCTCAGTAAGAGCCATCACGTCAGAAGATTTGGGGGTGGAGGTTTTTTACCGTAAGAGCAGAGGGCAGGGGCCTGTTCAGTCTGGGCGGGGGCCTGTTCAGTCTAGACAGGTTCTAAATGGGACAGTACAGGGGGCAGTGGGAATTCATTCACCACCTGAGGTGGAGCAAAGCTACAACTTGAGGGCACCTGGGAGAATTTAAACTTTCCCTGGAAAATCTGCCAAGGGAAGTCAAATTCCTGGAGCATTTTGGGGTAAGGTTGTCCCAGTCTGTGAGTGACGGCTCAGGACTGAGGGAATCTGCTTCTCTGGGTACCGGCACGTGGTCGCAGGTGCTTGAGGTCCCTTTAGCCCAACCAGGTCTTGGCAGTGGTGGGACGTGGCAGCTCACTGCGATTCAGGGCTAGCATGGGAAGCCTCGTTCGGCTTGCAGAGTCCGACTTGCACCTTGTCACCAGGGGCAGACGCTGCCAGAGGGGCTGGTTCCTACCCCTTCCCCAAAGCTGCGTGGTTGGACTTCCAGGATTGTTGCATTCATGCTAGCGGCCTGAGCTGTAAAACAGAAGGCAGCGGTCTCTCCTCCATGCCAGTGCCTTCGATGTCTGTGCTCAGAGACGTTGCTGCCCTGCCTGTGGGGCCGCAGCAGTAACATTGTCGAACACTGCATTCTCTGGTGCATTTTTAAGGGACTCAAAGCTCTGTCCAGTACATTGTGTGCAGGGAGTTCAGCTCTTAATACAGATCTGAGATGTTTTATGGATTTGTTATCACTACAGTGAATCCGTTACAACTTGCGCGGGGACTTTATGATCCTGTGGTGGGTTTTATGCTTAAATGTTTTTTTTTTTATTAAACAGATTTATTAGCCAGCCACACCAGGCCTCCAGAACAATGTCTTTTGTCTCTGGGTAATATAGAAGAGAAACAGTTTCTGATAGTAGGAACAGGAGATGGAAAAGACCAATTAGTTATAGCCCATGGGCTGGCCAGCTGGGTTATGAAATACTGCGATACTCTGGAAAGCTACTGAGTCAGCCTACAGGCTTGGCTGGCCTTCTCTATTGTGCAAGAGATGGGGTGAATGTGGGGTTTCCTCTGTTCTGGTAGCTGCCTGTAAGGACAGGCCTTCTGGGAAGGAGGATTTCCTCAGAAAATCGCTTTCTAAATAAACTTGGACTTGCTGGTATTTCCTCCATGTGCATCATCCACTGTGGAAACTCTTCTTTAGGGAGTATAGGGTTTCTTCAGGCATCATCCTTTTAAAATGAGGGAGCGATCCAGCTGACAGGGTTGAGTGTACTCCGTGCCTGGTCCAAGGGGTGCTCTGCAGCTGAATTGTTCAGGCGTGCTTGGCCATTGAGCCCGAACTGAGCTACGAGGGATGCAGCAGTCTGCTTCCATCTGCTCCTGTGAGAGGGGCTGCCAGCCTCTCGATAGGGCGGTAAAGAAATGGCCCCACTCAGGTGGGATGTGGGCTGAGATCCACCTCTCACTGCACGGCATGTCGCTGAGAGGTGGAGGCCTTCAGACCGCTGGGGCCCCAAGCTGGCCAGGAAGAAGGCTGCACTGCCTCTCCTGGTGCTGTCTGCCCCGGGCTTTCTCAGTGATGGAGACGTGGAAGCACAGCAGCTTTCCTGTGTCAGCTGAGGCAAGTTACAGGCCGGTGCTCTGCCAGCAAGAATGCTGCCACAGAACAGGGGTGTGCAAAATACGGCCTGTGGCCCAGATCCGGCCTGTCAACTGATTGTGTCCAGCCCATGGGTGGGCAGCTGCAAAATTGTGGGATCCAGTCTGGGAAGCAGGCAGCTCTGGCTGCCGCATTGTGCCAGGCAGGTGGGCTAGTCCCAGTCCTGCCTACAGCTTGCACCAGCTCCCGCCCCATGTGCCAGAAGTAGCGCTGGATGCGCGCTGGCATCTGCTGCGGACACTGCCGGCAGGTTCCTGCTGGGGACCAGTGCAACTGCTGGGGACCGCAGCTGACACGCTGATGCAGCAGCGTCACCTGCGGACCCGGGTGGATGCCCCAGTCCCCAGCAGGAACCTGCTGGCTGCATCAACAGCTGATGCTGGCGCCTGCCCAGTGCTGCTTCCAGTGCATGGACTGGGAGCTGGTGTAAGCTGCTGCGACATGGTGTAGGTGCAGGATGGTTTGGGGGGTGGGTGGGAACAGGAGGGAGAGAGGTGGCCCTGCCCACCTCCTGCCACAGCAAATGGTGGTGGCTGCTGCTGGGCACCACAGGACCTGGCAGCCGGCATGCTCACTGCTGCCAGGGCCCTTTTGGCTGTGGTCGTGTGGAGCCTGTGCTGGGACTGCCCTGCAGCTCCTCTCTGCTGCCCTGTGGGCCCTGGGCAGCTCGGAAGTGGCGCTGGTGGTGCCCTGCAGTGGCAGCAGCCAGAAAGACCTTGGAAGTGGCAAGCATGCCTGGTGCCAGGTCCTGCAGTGCCTAGCATCTGCTGCTACTGCTCATCACGAGCAGGGGGTGGGCAGGGCCGCCTGTCTCTGTCCCCCCAACTCCCCCAACCACCCCACGCCTACAGCACGCCCCCGCAGCTTACATCAGCTCCTGGCCCATGTGCCACATCACTGAGCAGGTGCTGGCATCACTATGGATGCAGCCAGCAGGTTCCTGCTGAGGATTGGGGCATCTGTGCAAGCCCCTTGTTGGGGCAGCCCAGAGGTGGCACTGATGATGGCAGGGTCCCCAACTGAGCTGCCCCTGCTGAAGCTGCCACCCATGCCAGCTCCCTGCCTGCCTGCGGGCCCATTCCACATAGGGAGGCTTGGTGAGCTGGTGCGTGGGATGGGAAGGAGCTGCTGACCCAGCCCGTGCCAGATCCCCAAAACTCCCTATGTGACCTGTGGGCCCAAATAATTGCCCACCCCTGCCATAGAAGTACTCTTTGAAGCCCAGATGATACCCTGGCCTTCAGATGTGAGCGGGGCTCTAGCTCCACCAATTCCCCCCTGCCCCTACCCGCTGAGCTCAGGTCCAGCACTGGCTGGGCAGCCATTTTTTCTGGCAGGCTGAGATGTTTTCTTGTGACTCAATAATTAATTCTCCTTTGTTTTATGAGGTTCTGCTAATGGGCTTCTCAGTCAGTGGAAGCTGATGATCAGATTAGGCCCCACTCGCGAGGGTCTCCTGGGAGGAGGTGCTGCTTGCTTGCCCAGCTGAAATGTCTCATCAAACAAATACATGTTTTGATCTTTAAAGTCCTGTGGAACATGTCAGATCCCAGCAGTGGGATGGAGCCTGGCGCCACCTTCCAGCACGTGGAGACAGATAATGGACTCTCCCAGCTGCTTCTGCTCTTCCCAAGCAGGCAGCAGCCTGAGTCCTGCGCACGGGGCACGCTCAGACCTACACGCGAACCTCAAACTGGAGGAGATAGTTCGTTCGTACAGACCTGCTCAGCAGCAGTTTGGGGACAGAGAGCGTGACGCCCCGCTCTGAGGCTCAGTGACCTCAGGGTATGATGGAAGTTGTGATTGCTTCTACCAGGGGACCCCTTGCCAAGAAGCTTTCGGGTGCAGACCTAGGCCAAAGTCAAAACTCTGCATGAATCTAGTGGCCTGGCTTGAGCCTGCCTGTTTCTGTAGCCAGTGGCATGCATAGAAGGGATGTAGCCAGTGTCCTATCCAGCTGTCAGCAACTCCCCAGCCCAGAACCATCAGGAGAAACCCCTCCAGTGCCATCAGTTTTACTGGCGTCTAAACAGCACGGCCATTTCTGCAGCAGCCAGGCCTTGCACCACAGAGGGCTTTGCTTTGTGGATCCCACGCTTCAGGAATCGTAGTCATAGAGCAGTGGGACTGGGAGGGACCTCCAGAGGTCACATCTAGTCGAACTGCTTGGCTGAGGCAGGATCAGCCCTGTCCAAACCATCCTAGACCAATCCATTATCTAACCTCTTAGCAAAACTACACCGTCAATGCTGATACAACGCTAGACATCACACCCGAACCTGCCATAGGTAAAGCAGGAGAACCATGGTAGCCAACCTCTTGTTGCTGCAAAGATTAATATATGCTCAAGAGGAAGGCAACCCCTCTCCTCCCAGTTCATACCAGTCTGACCAGGGGGTAAATTTCCTTCCTGACCCCAAATATGGCAGTTGGCCTGACCCCGAGCGCAGGGGCAAGACCCTCTAGCCAGGACCCTTCAGCTTTAAGTCCCAGCAGGAGCATTGGCACAGCCCAGTGATCATCTCCAGCCTGGGCTGCAGGCAATGCCCACTGCCTCTAAGGGAGGCTTATAAACACACTGACACGCTCCCTAGCACTGTATTTAAGGAAATCCTTTGCCTTGCGTCTGTTGTCACCAGTCCAGGTGGGGCCCCGGTGTTGGCAGTGGGTGAATGTTGCTTCCATTGTGAACAGATCGCTGGAAACCCTTGTCCTACATGCGAGTAGAACGCTCATATTGATGGGTAACGAGAGTCCAGCGGAGCTGGCATCTTAGTTCTTCCCTAGGTCGAACGCGGCAGTGTTGTTTGCTCCGACCTGAGACTGTCTCCAGGCACTGACACGCTCGTGGCTCTTGTCTTGCAGCTTTCCATCGGGGGCATCATCATTCTGAAGGACACCAGTGAGGACACCGAGGAGCTGGTGGAACCAGTGGCAGCTCACGGCCCGAAGATTGAGGAAGAAGAGCAGGAGCCTGAACCACCAGAGCCTTTTGAGTACATTGATGATTAGATCCTGAGGTACGGCGCCGTCCCCAGAACTCCTCCAGCCGTCCCTGCGGCTCCACCGATGTCTGGGAAGTAAAAAATCCCCCTAGTCGATCACCATGCTGTCCAGTACCCGGTGTTTTTGTTTTGGCTTTTCTCAGTGAGGGGCATCTTACAGGTATTTGTGCTGAGACTGGTAGCAACAGAAGCTGAAGTCCTCTCGTGTGGACGCTGTTCCATGGGGTGCGGGTATGGCTGCAGTACAAAGATCTTTGTGCTGCCTGCAGCTGGCCCAGCCCTGGTCATCATCTCTCATCAGCAGGAGACCAGTCCATTTCCACACACAGGCTTTAGCCCAGAGTGGGCAAAATGCGGCCCATGGGCCAGATACGGCCCGCCAGGCCATTCTGTCCGGCCCACGGGACCCCTAAAAAATTTAGAAAATTAATAGTTATCTGTCCCTGGCTGCCTGTCATGTGGCCCTCGATGGCTTGCCAAAACTCAGTAAGCAGCCCTCCACCCAAAATAATTGCCCATCCCTATAATAATTTAGCCAGTCAAGAGGTCCCTTCCAGCCCTAATGTCTATGAAATATGAAATGAGTGGAGACTGTCACTTGGTGCAGAATGATATCTCAGGATACGGGCACATGACAAACCACTGAGGGGTCAGCTAGGGGGTGAACTGCAGTTCATCAGGTGTTTCATGGTAACGAATGTTCAGCCTGGGTAGGAATGAGGGCTCCCCCCCCAATTTCACATAGAGGAAAGCAGCTCTGCATGTACTGCATTGTTAAGACTGTGTCATTGTTGAGTAGCTATCACCACATCAGTTCACAACCCAGCTTGCCTCCTGGGTGTTTTGTGTCGTTGCCCTAAGGGCACGGGGTGACTTGCAATGTGGGTCCAAGTGCCCTGGTAGAACTGGGAATACTGGCTCCAGTCTGTTTCCCCAGCACTACAGCAGAGGCAGTGCCTTGTGTGATTCCCCAGCATCACCCAGCTTCTTTCCATTCTCGCAATGGTGACATTTTGAAAAAAGGAGCAAGGCCCCTTCTCTGTCTTACTGCTTGTCCCAATGCTTCCTGCTTGGGCTGAGACAGAGGACCCCAGGCACCACAGTCACAGCCTTGAGCCCGTTTCTCAAACCCCACCTGCTCCAGGCATCAAATTGTCCAGCTTGCACACTCTGGTTGGATGCAGGGGCAGGGAGGACTAAGTGGATGTGCCGACTTGTCCGGTGGCTTTGTTCCCAAATGTAGGGTTAGAAACGCGCAGTCCATCCTCAGGTACCCGGGCCTCTTGGAGAGCACCTGCTAGAAGTCATTTGGGTAATTAAAACAGTTGCAAAGTACAGATCTAAGAGGACAGCCCCAGAACCATATAGATTCATAGATGTTAGGGTCGGAAGGGACCTCAATAGATCATCAAGTCCGACCCCCTGCATAGGCAGGAAAGAGTGCTGGGTCTAGATGACCCCAGCTAGATACTCGTCTAACCTCCTCTTGAAGACCCCCAGGGTAGGGGAGAGCACCACCTCCCTTGGGAGCCCGTTCCAGACCTTGGCCACTCGAACTGTGAAGAAGTTCTTCCTAATGTCCAATCTAAATCTGCTCTCTGCTAGCTTGTGGCCATTGTTTCTTGTAACCCCCGGGGGCGCCTTGGTGAATAAATACTCACCAATTCCCTTCTGTGCCCCCGTGATGAACTTAAAGGCAGCCACAAGGTCGCCTCTCAACCTTCTCTTGCGGAGGCTGAAAAGGTCCAGTTTCTCTAGTCTCTCCTCGTAGGGCTTGGTCTGCAGGCCCTTGACCATACGAGTGGCCCTTCTCTGGACCCTCTCCAGGTTATCCGCATCCTTCTTGAAGTGTGGCGCCCAGAATTGCACGCAGTACTCCAACTGCGGTCTGACCAGCGCCCGATAGAGGGGAAGTATCACCTCCTTGGACCTATTCGTCATGCATCTGCTGATGCACGATAAAGTGCCATTGGCTTTTCTGATGGCTTTGTCACACTGCCGGCTCATGTTCATCTTGGAGTCCACTAGGACTCCAAGATCCCTTTCCACCTCTGTGCCACCCAGAAGGTCATTCCCTAGGCAGTAGGTGTGCTGGACATTTTTCCTCCCTAGGTGCAGCACTTTGCATTTCTCCTTGTTGAACTGCATCCTGTTGTTTTCTGCCCATTTGTCCAACCTATCCAGGTCTGCTTGCAGCTGTTCCCTGCCCTCCGGCGTGTCCACTTCTCCCCATAGCTTTGTGTCATCTGCAAACTTGGACAGAGTACATTTCACTCCCTCATCCAAGTCGCTGATGAAGACATTAAAGAGTATCGGTCCAAGGACCAAACCCTGCGGGACCCCCCTGCCCACACCCTTCCAGGTCAAGACCGACCCATCCACCACGACTCTTTGGGTGCGACCCTCTAGCCAATTCGCCACCCACCGGACTGTGTAGTCATCCATGTCACAGCCTCTTAACTTGTTCACGAGTATGGGGTGGGATACTGTATCGAAGGCCTTCCTGAAGTCCAAGTATACGACATCCACCCCTCCTCCTGTGTCCAGGCGTTTCGTAACCTGGTCATAGAAAGAGACTAGGTTGGTCAGGCACGATCTGCCCGCCACAAACCCATGCTGGTTTCCCCTCAGCATAATTTGTCCTGCCGGGCTCTCACAAATGTGAGCCTTGATAATTTTTTCAAAGACTTTACCAAGGATGGAGGTGAGACTGACCGGCCTATAGTTGCCCGGGTCCTCCTTCCTCCCCTTTTTGAAAATGGGGACCACGTTAGCCCTTTTCCAGTCCTCCGGGACTTGGCCCGTGCGCCACGAGCGTTCGAATATTCCTGCCAGTGGCTCTGCAATGATGTCGGCCAGTGCCTTCAGCACCCTCGGATGGAGCCCATCTGGGCCTGCCGACTTAAAGGCATCCAGTTCTTCCAAGTGACTCTGCACCACCTCAGGATCTACGTATGGCAGTCTGGCGCCTTGCTGCTGCCTCTCCACAACCCCAGTGAGAGACTTGTCGTGCCCCTCGCTTAGGAACACTGAGGCAAAGAACTCGTTGAGGAGTTCAGCCTTGTCCCCCTGTCTGTCACCAATTGTTTCTGCCCATTTAGCAGCGGTCCTATTCCTCCCTGGGCCTTCCTTTTACTCCCAATATATCTAAAAAACAATTTCTTGTTGTCTTTTACTTGGGTTGCCATCCTCAGCTCCATGGTAGCTTTGGCCCGCCTAACTGTGTCCCTACAAGCACGAGCAGAGGAGGTATATTCATCTTTAGTGATCTCACCCTGTTTCCACTTTTTATGTGCTCCCCTTTTGGCCCTTAGGCTGCCCTGGATTTCTCTGGTCAGCCAGGGAAGCCTCCTGGCCCCTTTCCCTTTTTTGCCTCGCTCGGGGATCGTCTTGCTTTGTGCCCGAAGGATCGTTTCCTTTAGGCACAGCCACCCTTCTTGGGCTCCCATCCCTTCAAAACTCCTACTCTGCAGTGCGTCCTTGACTAATCGCCTGAGTGCATTGAGATCAGCTTTCCTAAAGTCTAGGACTTTATATATAAATCAGTGCTGCTCAACCTTTTGGCTCCATGGGCCAGATGAATGGTGTGAGGCTGGATCAGGTCCTGAGGCCCAGCACCCTTTTCCTTGCTTTGCATGATAGGATTAGACCCTGGGAGCCAGTACCACCCTCTGCTGCTCCCTGCATGCCAGGATTGGGTCCTGGGTGTCTGATACCACCCTCCTGCCATCTGCGGGCCAAGATTGGACCCTGGTGCCTGGGACTGCCCTTGCCTGGCCATGGGATTGGGAGCTGGATCCAGCATGCTAGGCTCAGCGCTCCCCATGAGTCCAGAGATTTGGCATGAGGAGAGAGGTGCCACCACTCCTGCCACCAAATATCGGGACCCGTGGGAGCCTCGGTGCAGCAGGCTGGCCCTGGTCCACAGGCCGGAGGCTGAGTACCCCGTTGTTGTTACACAACAGTTACAAAGGGGCACATAAGTCCCTGCATAGCTCTGCAGGGTTCGGATCCCTGAGGACGTCTTGTGCTTCCCGTCAGAGCAGTGGGAATTCACGTGAACGGGTGGGTCAGGAAACCAAGCTCCTTGCCAGCATCCAAATGTCCCCCGGACACCCGAACTTTGGTGCTGGATCCAACCGCATGTGCACCTAGAAGCGTTCACGAGTGCTTTTGGCGAAAGGCAGAAAACCTCTTAGCTAAATGGCTTTGCCTTCCTGGTGTCTCCCCCCTTCTGCAGGACCACATCCCCTGAAGAAGATCATGGGGAAGACGTCCAGGAGGAACTTGCCGTTGAGACCTGCCGTTCAATGCATGCAGCCTGGCCTCTGCGCTGACCTAAAGCAGATAGTCCGTGTTTTATGGGTGAAGAAACAGATCTATGCTATTTAGTGTACTCTTTCACAGAACTTCGTTTTCAAATAAATATATTAAAAACTCTGGATAGAAAACGTGCTTCCTTTTTATTTAATTCCGGTTTATGGAAACGAAGCCCACCCCAGGGGTTACGGCCATTCTGAGTGACCGTCTCATTTCAGAGGTGCAGGACTACTTCCTTGTAGGTGTGAATCTATCCTAGAGCGACAGCAGCAGCTTCTTTTGACCCATGTCTGCTCTTCTTTCCCCTCTGCTGAATGATGCCAGCAAATCCCAAATGGTTTGTCCCTGGCACTAATCCTACCAGTTTGCTTTTATGTTCGAGGCCAGCCCTTCCCCTTTGCAGCTGTCCAGTGGAGGTTTTCGGGTAGAGTGACTCTCGGCGATAGTGGAATTTGCCCTAGTCACCCCAGGTACATTGATGGATAGTCCTCTGCTGGTAGAAAAAAAGGGGCAGGGTGTTTGTTGGAAAAAAAGGAAGCTTGTATCTTAGAAATGCAGCTCATATTTCTTTCCGTGTTACAAAACTCCCCGTCGAATCCTTTCTCCAAGTATGGAAATGGAGCCGGGATAGTCGGGAGGGGTAAGCGTGGTCTAGAATTAATTCGATGGGGTGAATCCAGACATGCAAGTTCTGGTGTTAATGTGCATCCTTGGAGGAATCAAGGATGAATTACCGGCTGGGAGCGTGGAATTTGCATCTGTCAGAAGGAAAGAATGCAGCGCTCCCTTTTGCTGTCTAAACATCTGGGATTTCACCTGTTGTGTGTGTAACGCTTTTGGAGCTGCACCGCGGTCGAGCCAGAGAACGTCAGAGACAGCCAGCTGCAGAACAGCCTTTTGTCTGCGCTGGCTCGTTCGAAACAACCATCCCTTAAACCTGATGAGGTTTTTATTATGCGAATCGCATCCAAGAAAGACTATTACCCCATGTGAGCGTACTGGAAACTTGCAAGCCAGGTCTACAAAATACACAAGACAGGACTTCCATGGCCAAAGTATTGTTTTTGCAGCAAAACCTTTGCCCGGGTGAAAACTATTCTAGTAATGGCATAGTCTGTCCTTGGGCTCTGCAAGATTTAAGTGTCCCTGTTACAGAGCTGTGTAAAAGACCTTCCAAGGTGTTAAACAGACTCTGGTTGTTGCAAGACTTAAGGCAGGATTCACAGAAGCTGAAAGCTTCGTTGCGTAGAGCAGCGCTGGATGTAACCTGCTGTTCCGGTTCAACAGAAGCGGATGAACTGGAAAGGGCTGCTTATGTCTGCAGAAAACATGAGCATGCAAAAAAGAACAGAAATGAAGAGCTGGCCAGGACCTGAACCACATCGGGTCTAATGCATAATGCTGCGAGAAATACCAGGAATTATTGCATGAGAGATGGAGAGGCTGGTACAGGATAAAGAGCCTGATAACTAACACCTTGCAGTGCTCAGACGCAGGTTACTGAAGGGGGTGCTTGGCCCGCAAGGGCTCAGAGCCCAGCTGCAAGTGGTCCGTGGGGTTTTCTGGGGTAGTTTTACGAAGAATAAAACCAGAATGCGAGGCTGGGAGTGGAGTTGACGTCCCAAAGGCAGCATGGTCAGTGACTGCTTACTCACAGCCGCTGTTAGTAAAAAATATTCTTTTTTCAGTCGTATCTGCCAGTGCTGTCTCTGAGGCAATCCCAGAATATTTCATAGGAGCACTTGGGATCAGAGGAAAGCAGGGCTGGAGGTCAGATCTAGTCCAGCCCTCTGCTCAAGGCAGGATCTTCCTTGACCAAACCAGCCCAGACATGTCTGTCCACCCTGCTCTTGGCAATGTCCAGGGATGGAGAGGCCACAACGTCTCTAGGAAGCCTCTTCCAGTGCCTGACCGCCCTTGGGGTCCAAAAGTTTCTTCACTTACCATGTGGCCCAGGCTGGCCATCTCCAGGTCACAGTGCATTGGAAAGGAGGTCTGCATTGTTCTACCTCTAAGGAAGCACAGACACACGAGGGAAAGGATGTGCCCAAGGTCACCCAGCTGGCTGGGCCACAACCAGGACCCCGAGTCCCAGTCTAGTGCCTTCCCCTCTTGGCTATGCTGCCTCCCGTATGGACTTAGCCTTGCTCATGGAAAGAGAGGTTTCATAGCTGTGAGGGGCTGAAAGGGACCTTCCAGATCATTGGGTCCAGCGCCTCTGCACTTGGGCAGGAAAGAGGTGTTGGCTCTAGTTTTACTCATGCAGACACTAGGGGGTCAAGCTGCCCAAAATCACCCAAGTGTCTGGCAGGACTTAAACAGAGCAGTGCTCTTCTCCCTATCAGCAGTGGTACATGGTTGAGCCAGCGTTCATTTGCTGTCCGCCTCTAGCATCATCCTGTCTGTGAAACCCAAAGGTTGTTAATTATTTGGAAATAAGGCAGATGCGGTTTTTGAAGAAGGTCTGAGAAGAGATGGAGAGACACTCTGGGCTGATGAGCACGGTCAAACAGACACCAGCTTGTCAGAGCTGAAGGGTTACTTTCTATTCTCTACCCTTCACAAGGCCTGCCATTGCCAGCTTTAATCCTCCACGGCAGACGACATCCAGGTAAAGCCAGATGTTCGTGCAAACCCTTCCTTTGCATTTTGGCAGCCAGCCGGGGGTGGCGGAGCTGGGGGCTGTTGCAGGCTGTTGCTGGGCTGGCTCCATGGAATAAGAAGTGTGGTTATAAAGATGCAAGTTCAGCTGCCCTCGGGTTCTCCTGGTCCAGGACCAGGACGAAGATGCTGAAAACAGAGTCTGGTGCCATCAGCTGGAATATAGTGTGTGTGTCGGGGACAGGGAGATGTGGGGAAGACTGAGGGGTGGTTGATTTGAAGGCCTGTACTGAGGCCTGGCCAGGTCCCTGAAAAGCAGCTGTGTTCTTCGCTTAGCTTGGTCTGGAGACTGCAGCGGACCCCCATGGTAGACGATTCCAGCATGACTCTGTCCGTGGCCTTGCTTCTCAATCTAGCTGTGCCCGTATTGAATCCAAGTGCAAAGCTTATCTCTCCATTGTTGTTCCCTGTTGAATACTTCTGCTTGTCTTTGTGCAGGGCGCCGTCCAGACTAGCTACCGTCACCAAGCCGAGCTCTCGTTAACAAACGATCTTCCTTCCTGTGCCCTCAGCACCGCACATCCCTGGGACCGTGTTATCTTCTGGAATTTCCCTGGGCAGAACTCGATAATCCAGCAGCCCCCGTTGAGCTCGTGGTCTGAGCTGATGGATGAGAGGGAAGGTGGAGTTCGGATCTGCACCTCCGCCTCCGAGGTCACAGGAGTGAGTAATTGGATTCCTCTCCCATGAGCTCTTTGAAGCTCTTTAGTGGAGCTGCCAGCCGCGGTTGTCATTAGTCTTGCAGCAGAGCAAGAGGCTTCCTGCGCTGGGCACCTCCGAGATGAACATAAGCTTTAGCCCTCGGCACTCCCTTCTCTGTACTTCCCAGTGCATTTTGCCTGCATCAAGTGAGGGAATCTGCGCGGTTTAACCATACAGCAATTAATAATGAAAGCAGCATAATCTTCCCCATCCGCTTGGCTCTGCTCCTTGCCAGGATGTGCTGCATTTTCATTGGCAGGGAGATGACGATTAAAGTTCCAGTCCTGGAGGGAAGCCGGGGAAGGGTGGAGAGCTAGGAGATGCTGGGTAAGATAGAGAAGGGCCCGCTTACGGGAAGAAAGGGATGGATGGCACGACCCTAGAGCCTGAGTTAGAACAGGTTGGCTCAGGTCCCCGCAGCTCTGCTGTGTGGTTCATGACGGACCAGGACACTTGCCTGGAAATGGGAGAGTGAAAGGAGGGATCTGTGGGATGGATGGTTTTGGTACCCAACTGGTCGGCCATGGAGGTGCCATGAGTCGGCTGTGATAGCCAGCGTGGCGGCTGAGGGGGTGGGTTGGCCGATGTCCCCCTAAGCCTTCCCAGGCAGCATCATGCTGAGACGCCGGCTGCTCTGGCCATGCTCCTTCGTGGACAGGAGGCAGAAGAGTCATCTTAGCACAGGGCTGCGGCCGGGCAGGGTGAGTTAACCCAGGAGCAGGCACAAACACCCCTGGGCTGCTTCCAGTCTGGAGCCAGCGCGTGGATGTTGGCCTGTTCTCGAGAGTGAGCTGCAGCGTCTGATCGGCTGGAGGCCGAGATCGCAGCTCCCTCCCCGGCAAGTGGCAGTTTGTCTCGTCTCCGCCGCGGGAGGTCGGTCATCCTGTTTCTTTCAGGTAGCTCCCTCCGTCTCCGAGGGCCAGTTCTTTGGACTGCTTGAATTCAGGCTGATGCTTCCCAGGAAGATGTCAGATGTCCAAGGTTTGGTCCCGCTGGGTGGGCTCCAGTGACGGCCCAAGCCAGCAGCTCAGCTGCATTGCACTCATGGCTGGTTGTCACCAGCCCCTGGGCTGAGACCCTGGCATCGGAGGTGCTGGACAGGCGCGTTGGTGGGGAGCTGCCCAAACCAGAGCTAAAACTCTTCCTTCCTGTGCATCTGAAATGCCATGCCCCAACTCTTCGGTGTAGCTCTAAGGTGAGTCCAGATCTGGGATGAGCGTGTGGGAAGCTGCTCTTGGGTTTGAGGGCTATGATGGGTTGGGGATAAAACAGCTTGGAGCCCTTTCACCACCCAGCTCTACCTCTTCCAGAGGCAAACTGGTCTGCTCCAGCCCCCCCGGCCAGCCCTGCTCCTTTCATGCCTTTCTTTTCACCTCTGGAAACCTCCCAGTCTTTATTCCCCACTGGGCAAGGTGTGCATCCTTTCCCAGTAGCCAGCAGTCCAGAGAATGAGGCTTTTACCAGTCTCTGCAAAGGGTCTCAATGCCAAGAGCCATCTCCACCTCCAGGGTCCCGCTGGGTTTATCAGCAGAAGCGTTTGCTTGTCCAAAAACACCGGATTACCCCTGAGGCCCCCTAGGATTCAATTCAGTTAGTCCCTAAGGTGCAGCTCTACCCTGCTTTCAGCGGCTCACCACATCTAGCATTGGATGGCGGCTCTATCGGAAGAAAAGGCAGTAGCGTCCCACTGGCGCTCCAGCACTGAAACAAACCCTTCCCACCATGCAGCCCCTGACGTCCAGCCTTCTTCAAACCCCTGGGGCGAGCACTCCTCGGTGTCACAGCTGTCCCATGCCCTGCTCAACCTTCACGTTTTCCTGGCTTCCTCCCCTTCTCCAAACCTCTGGCTGGCAACGGCAGGGTGGAGGGGAGGGTGAAAAGGTGGATACGTGTCTCTGGATCCAGACTGCTGCCAGAGGCTGCCCAGGGACCCTGGGCTGCACTGGGACTTTCTGCTTCCCATCATCCAGCCTCCTCCGAAGCTTCGATGATTGCTTGGACGTAAAATTTCATGTGGGCAAACCAAGCTGTTCCCGAGCCCTGCCTGGCCACAGCTCCTGGCAGAGCCTTGCTGTGCTGTGGATGGAGCTGCAGCCCTGCCCTGTAACGTGGCTCGTGGGCCATGCTACCAGGGACCGAGCATATCAAGTGCTCCAGGTGACAGTGAGGCCTGGGGATCTCACTGGGGCTTCTACGGATGCTGAAGCTTTGGGAGGAGACTCTGGAGGTCCCGTTTGCTTGCCATTTAGAGCCACCAAGCTCAGCCCCAGCCTCGTCCTGTCCGGCAGGGTCCCTGTGTTGGATATACCCCAGGTTTGTTGTAGGCAGTGAGTCCTGTTGGTGGGCGGGGGTGCATGGTGTGCATGACCATTGTTATTTATCCTTTGCACTGGTGCTACAGCGACCAGACAGCCCCTGCCCCACAGAGCTTGCTATAGAAGTCGAAGGATGGAGGCAACACAGAAGCCCCTGGGAGGCAAAAGGACTGCGCACCTCTGCCCGAGAGCTGCTGAGCCACGTGTGACATGAAAACAGGACCCCAGGGATGAGGTCTGAGACAAGCCCCGGGTGCAGCTCGAGTTTTCTTTGACTCGTTGTCAGGGGAGCGTGTCCTCTGCCTCCGTGGACCCCCTGCCAACTTCTGCCCACAGCACCAGGTCTGTGCCTGTCGTGTCTGCACAGAGGGCAGGAAGCTGGTGGGAACAGGCTTGGCAACCTTTTCAGGAATATATCTGTATATATAGATAGGTAGAGACAGATGGAGAGAGATCCATCTATAGAGACAGAATCATAGAAAATGAGGGTTAAAGGGACCTCAGGAGGTCGTATCTGGTCCAACCCCTGCTCCAAGCAGGACCAGCCCCAACTACATCATCCCAGCCAAGGCTTTGTCTAGCTGGGTCTTCAAAACCTCCAAGGATGGAGACTCCACCACCTCTCTGGATCACAGTTGGCACGGTCAGGAGCCGGAGAATGCCCTGGGCGTCCTACGTGCTGGGCTGTGGCCTGGGCGGGCATCCAGGAGGGCAGAGGTCACCTCAAGGATGCCATCTCTGGAGTGGCTTCCAAGTGAGCGGTGGCCTGATGCCCAGAGGGTCTGGCCTGGAGCAGGCCACTCATTTTAGGCCATCCCAGCCTGTTCTTGGGACCTGAATCCACAAAGCTCCCCTGGGAGACCTGGAGCCTGCAGGCAAATAGCTCCATGTCTTGCTTAGATGCCAAGCGCTGTAGCGCTCAATGGTGGAAGCAGGGATCAGGCTGGTAGGCCTTGGCTCTTCAATTGGATGCCCCCTTATTGTATGGTCATTCCCTCTTAGGTTGCTTGCCATGCTGTGATGACTGCTAGCACTGCTGGCTTTTTTTCTGTGGCTTCTCCAAAGCTCCCCCTCCGCTGTCTCGTCTGCCTTTCTGGGGTACCTTGTGCTCCACCCTTTCCCCAGCAGCCTGTGTGCCTCCAGCTCTGACCCAGGCCCAGATACCAGCAAGGGACAGGATGTGGGTTGCACTATCTCCCGCTGGACTGGACACTAAATGCAAATTTGTGAATCGGCCTGTGAACGTGAGCTTTCTTGGGAAGAGGACGGTTCTGTAGGTACGGCAGTGGACATGGACATAGAAAGTCCAGGTTCGGGTGCACACGCTGCCCTGGACTTCCCGGATGATGTGTTCCAGTCACCAGGTCCTTCCACTTCTCTTCTGAGAAGGGGGATGAGTCTTCCTTGCTTCTGCCATCTGCCTTGTCTAGGTAGATGGTTGGCTGTCAAGGGAAGGGGCGGCATTGAGCACAACAGAGCCTGGGTTTGTCGGAGCTTCTAGGCCAGGGGGGGCCGGCGTTTTTGACAGGGGTGCTGCAGATTAGCCCTGCAGCCTCCCCGAGTGCTGCTCCGATCCCTTTCCCTTACCTGATCTGCTGCTTTGCTTTCTGCCCCCTGCCTGATCTGCTGCTCTGCTTTTTGATCCCATTCCACAGGTTGAACCCCCCTGTCCTAGGCACTGCTGTGACATGAGCGGTAGCTGCTCTATCGGCCAACAAGGTGTAACGGTTGAAAGACTCCATCAGGTGTTGCATGTGGTTGTCTGCACTGGACCGCTGTTTCTTCAGCATTGGTTGACTGTGTCCATCTCCTGGCCTAATGCACCTTCCTGAGCACAGCTGTTTAGCAAGGGACCCTCTATCCACCTTTCACAGCAAAGCACCCTTTATCCCTGGCTCCGTGCAGTGAGCTGAGCCCGGGCTGCCAGCCGTCTTTCTTCCACAGCCTCTTTTTCCATCATTCCCTCGAGAGGGCAAGGCACCAACACACGCGCCGGTTACAGAGTTAGCGTCTGCTGAATGACTATGTGGTCACATCATCCTTTTCCTTGCCTGCTATGACATGCTTGCTTCCTGGTAGACCGTGAGAAAGCTGCATCTCTCCATAGCGCTATTTAGAGACCTTGCCCAGAAACATGGAAAGTATTTATTGAGTGATATTGAATTACAAAGAACAGAAAGTACAATACCAGGGGCCAGTTAGCGACCCAGGGAAACTGGCTTTTTTAGCCTGGTATTTGCTGTGATTAGTTTCCTGCCTCTAGGCTGGTGCCCTAGGTGCATTTTTATTTCTTCTGGCCTTTGGCTTGTTTGCTTCTGAGACTCTTTCACAGGGAGGGAGAGATGATCCTGATGCTTTTACGGTGTTGCTCATATGGGAAGATGCCGTGCACTCACACAAGAGTCTGTTTGAGGGCCTGGGCAAGCAATAGGTTTATATATCCCTTTTAGCTGGGTTTTTGGTTGTAGCCGTGTTGGTGTAAGGACATAGAAGGCAAGGTTGGTCCAGTCGGTCTAATAAAAGATACCACATCTACTCAAAGAACCTTGCCTGCCTATATCCCTTTTCTACACCCGTGCAAATGTGACCAGGAAGCAGGACAGCCAGACAGGTAGCTGTCCTGGGGTAGCTATTTGCAGTGGATGCTGTTACGTGATGCATGGCCACTAGTTGGCCGGGGAGCTGGTGATTAGCACACTAGCCTGATCGGTGAGCAGGCTCAGGACAACCTTTGACCTTGGTTTCGTTCAGATGTTCAGTTTCTCCTGGGAGAATCGCTTCTCCCACAAGAAACCACAAGTGTACAGATGTTCAGGATTTTTCTCCCAGAGCAAAAATGGCCACTCCAGGAGAAAAATAACCTGGGAACAACCAGTGTTAAATCACCCCCAGGAGAGTTTCTCCTGGCAGAGCAAATGTCTGTTCATGCTGTGGCTTCTCTCAGAAGAGCCTATAGTCCTCCAGTAACCCACATGCTCCACCCCCAAGGAGACTGTGTCACTCCCTGACTCTGCTCCTCCAACAGGGAGCAGAGCACGCCCCCTTCGCAACCCTCACATTGTTCTACAGGGGGCACACGGACTGGCCATGGGCAGTCTGGGTGAGCCAGTCAGGACTTCCTTATGTGCTGCTGCCATCTGTCTCCAGGCAGACGGAGCCTGCAGAGCAGGCTGAGATATGTGCATAGGCCAACCACCCCCCAGCTGCACAGTGTCAGCACTGCAAGCTCTTTACTCTTCAGGGCCTCGGCATTTGAATGTCTGTACATGCAGCGCCGGGTAAGGTTTTCTATCAGGAGAACAAATCTGGGAGAATTCTCCTGGATTATTTAAATGCATGTACTCGGCCCTTGTCTCAGCAGCTGGTACCTCACAGCTCACCTGGCCTGAAATCAAACCAGTGATGTAGAGGTGGAAAGGTCCACATCTCGTTGACCCCTTGTGACTGGCAAGATAACCCCTGTATCTTATCTGCCTGACATGTCTCTCAGATCCCATCACTAGAGGGTGTAACACAGACTTCTTGCAGTAAACTGATCTGCTGCATCCTTTGCCTGGGCTGCAGTAAAGCCCCTCTGATCAGCAGTATCCAGCTCTTGGAGGGTTGGTAGCTTTGGGGCAAGTGCATGACTAGTTGCTAGAGAGACCCAGTGGCTTGTTTTAAAGACCTCACTGTTGCTAGAAAACCTTCACACAGTTCTCAGGCTTTTCACCTCTGACCAGTCAAGAAAGAGACTTGGGACCCAGCTACAACTTCCCTGGAATTATTATCCAGAGGTTAATCATTTGCATTTGGTTAATAATTCCAAAGAAGTTGTAGCTGGGTCCCAAGTCTCTTCCCTAACTGGCCAAAGATGTGAAAAAGCCTGAGAACAGGCTTCCCAGAGAGGTGGTGGACTCTCCATCCTTGGAGGTGTTCAAGACCCGGCTAGATAAAGCCTTGGCTGGGATGATGTAGTTGGGCTGGTCCTGGTTTGAGCAGGGGGTTGGACTAGATGTGACCTCCTGAGCTCCCTTCACTCCCTAACTTTCTGTGATTCTCTGATGGTGCCTAGATGCACTCAGTGCCTGTCTTTCTTCCTCCTTTTAGGTGCCAGCTGCTGAAATAACCAACAGTGGTGGGAGCAGAGGTGCAGGAGGCACCCGGGCAATTACCTCCTTGCTTTCCTCCTCTGTCTCTTTGCTCTTGGCCAGCTCTTTCCTCCAGCAGTGAACGCAAGCGATGTTGCTGAGAGAGGCCACGGCTGCTTTCTGGACTTGAGTCCATGTGAACAGGAGGCAGGTCGCAGCTGTGCACAGCAAATCTCAGCTGTAGGGTGAGGATGTACCAGTCAAGGGAGTAACTGGGCATGATGGGGGTCCTGGCCCTGGCATGTGTTGAGGGGGAGTCAAGCTTTGGCTCCTGTGAGCAGCTCCACCTTCCCCGCACAGCGGAGGAAGATAAGCTGATCCCAGCTTGGGGAAACAGTGTGGTGATCCTGGACAGCTTCCCTCTCTCTGTGACTAATGGGTCTGACATTTAGCCACGATGACTCATTAGCACTCATTTCTAAGGAAGCTCCGTTCTCCTGGGCCTGCTCAGAGACACCGGAGAGGAACCACCCTTGGCTTGTGCGCCAGCGGCTAATTAGGCCCTAATGCTTCTGGAGCTGGGGGGGGCAGGGGGTGGTGTGCAGCAGGGCCAGGAAGAATGCTAATGTCCCTGCTCCCTTAGGAGTCGCTGGCACCATTTCGATAAACCCTGGCGTCCTCCGCTGGGATGAGATGAGCCTCCTGCTCAGGTTGACTCGGAGGGCACTGGTTGCCCAAGGGAGACTCAAAACTCCCTGCTTCTCCTTTTTCTCCGGTCGGATCAGGAGCCCACTGTGGTTTGGGCACATGCACGGTCCCTAGGGAGTGGAGGGGTGTGTGATGGGGCTCAGAGACGGGAACAGGGGGATGTCCGTTTGGGCAAGGGGTCTTGAGGGAGGGAGCTGGACCCGGGGGGCATTGGGCCAGCGAAGCCATCTCTGGGGCTGGCAGAGCAGGGCTGTATTGTCTCTGTCCTTCGGACACTACTTGCAAGCCTGGTCCCCCAAAATCTCCAGGCAGAGGTGACGTGGCAGCCCTGGGATCCGTTTCCTTCCTCCTAGGATTCAGTAAAGCTTGTCCCAGAGAGATCACACAAGGAAAACAGGGGAGCCCACGTATCTTCAGGGACACGGTGTTTCTCTCCTTTTCAAGCTCTCCTTCCTCACGCTGGCCATGTTCCCCTCCCCGTCCCCATCTATACTGCGGTTTCGCTTGCCGTTTCCACTGCTGCTTTCTGAGCTCGGAGTCTCTTTTGGACGATTTTTTGCAGTGCTCCTGGGATGAGGTCTAACTCCTTCAGTGGGAGATAGGGACATAAGTGCCTTGGAGGATCTGGGCCTGATCACTCCAGGCCTCTGTGTTCCTGATTTTACATCCTTGTCTCTTAGATAAAAATTGCAGTACTGGGGTCAAGTTTTGATGCTTGCCAACGACCACGACCTTGCAAATGCCGACCCGAGGGCCAAAGTGCTTGTGGGACTGGGACTGCGGTGTGCTGTGCTTTGATCTGTTCCTCCTCGTGACTTGTATACCAGCATCTTGGGCTTGGGACTGTTGTCCAGGCACTTGTCATGTTGAAGAGAGGCTAATTTGCTCCCTTAGTCAAGAGGTGACTTGGGAGACCAGGCCCCGTTTTCCTGCTGTCACAGGCGCTCTGCGTGACCGTGGGTGAAACACTTAGCACACATCTCTACCGCTTCCCTGCTGCTCCTGCCCGCACTGTTGAGAACGACTGCTCAGCCCACCCACTCCCATCCCAGCCATGCTAAGCCCCCAAATTTGGCAGAGAAGTACGTCCTGCTGGGATGCTATCAATGCCAAAGATGCAAAGAGTAGTGGGGAGCATCTGGGCAGCTGCACGGCCTCACCTCTGGCTTTGATGCTTGCAGCGGGTGAGCGGACGCATGGAGCGTGTCTGAGAGTGGTGTCGGGGAAGCAGTCTTTGGGCTGTTTGAACAGTATTTAGGTATCTAACTCCTTCGGCAGGAGGTAGGGGCATTAGAGGATCTGGGTCTGGTCGCTCCTGGCCTCTGGGTTTCATAGTTTCATAGATGTCAGGGGCTGGAGGAGCCTGGACCAAACCCTCGGCACTCAACCTGTAACGAAGTTTTTCCCTATGTCTAGATTGAAGCGATCTTCAATCAGCTTGTGCCCATTCCTTATTTTATTTCCTTGTCTCATAGATAAAAATGTGGAGGGCTGTGGGCAGCACTTGGATGCTGTGGTAGTGGGGTCGGGTTAATCCCGTGCGGGGGGGGAGTGAGGCTCCGGGGACCGCCGGGGCGTGGGTTTGTAGCTGATCGATTCAGCAAACAGCTGTGAGGGGCAGCAGAAGCTGCTTTCTTTTCTGCACGTTTAATTGGAGGGGAAATCACCTTCGTTGGCAGAACTTGTTTGCTGGGCCGCTGCTCACGGTTGGCTTACCGTGGCTCCCAAAATCCCACCCCTTATGGGATGCACCAGGTCGAGGGGTTGATCCCCGTGCTGCCGTTCCCCTTGCCTCTTTCCCTTTAGAAACACTGTGGGTGGATAGGTGTGCAAAGGCGTGTGCCGTTAGACGATGCTTTTCCTGCCCGGCTCTCGGTGCCATACACAGTTAAAAGCAATCAGGACTCGTGCTAGAGGCGACATCTTTTATTAAACCAATTAGATTTTTGCAAAAAAAATTCTCAAATTGCAAGCTTTCGGGCACAAACACCCTTCTTCAGGCACAGGAGAAAAGACTGTAAAAGTTCTCCTGCGTAGAAATGAAAGGTTTTTGCAATCTTTTCTCCGATGCCTGAAGAAGGGTGTTTGTGCCTGAAAGCTTGCAATTAAAGCCTTTTTTTTGTTGTTGCAAAAATGTAGTTGGTCTACTGAAGGATAGCACTTCCACGAGCCCTGATTGCTTTTGTCTCTAGACCAGTATGGCTGCAACCTGGAGACCTGACGCACACTTCGACTTGTGCAGCAAAACCCCAGCCCGGCAGAAGTCGGGGAGTTTTGCGGCTGATTTTAACGGGGCCAAATTTCTCCCCAGAAGTCGAGCGACGGGGGTTAGTCATCGGTGAGCTGGTAGCAGAGCGAGGAGAGAGAAACCCAGGTCTCCCGAGCCTGCTCCTTAATAGAGTGCAGCTGCCCCGTGTGTGTGCATGTGCAAGTCATGCGTTTGTCCATATTTTTTCTTTGTGTTGGCAGAGACCAAGCAGAAAATGGACAGTGCAGGGTCTATAATGTAACGCTCGAAGTGAGCTGGAGAGGGGGAGCCGGCCCGCACGTACAATAGGCGCACAGAAAAGCCGAGTCTCTCGCACCGGGCCGTGTTATTCTGAGTCATGTGTTGATGCGGTTCCTGCTGGGCTCTCAATGAGGCATTCAGGGAAGAATCCCATCCCCGACACTGCTGCGGTTTCTGGACTCCTCGCAGGTATTGAAGCAGGACCTGGGGCTCGGTGCTGGAGGGTCTGGCATGCGGGGCGATGTTCGCCGTTCCCTTCCAGGGCATGTCTGGGGTTTGCGAGCCAAGGACGTGGTTCCTCTCTGATGCCTGGTCGTTAAACAGCAGCCAGCTTCCCTTGCTAACATCATAACGAGCTGATTCAGTGACCTGGAGGGGACCTGCCAGACGGACAGGGTTAACTGTCTGGATGGATTTATGGACAGTGACCTGCAGAGACAAATGAATGCGTGTGGGTCGCAGCTCCTTTTTTTGCTTCCTTTCAATGGAGGAAATGTTGTTTTAAGGCTCCCTCCTTCCCTCCTCCGAGAGTTACAGGTCTATACAACTAAGGACTGCAGTGGTTTTCTTCTCGCCCTAGCAAACTCTCTCTGGCTAACTGGAGAAGCTTTTAGGTAAAATAAAGAAAAAAAAAAGCAAAAATAAATATAAACTATCCCTCCTCCTTTCATTTCTGCACCCGTAAGGGAGCATAAAGACTCAGGAGACTGAGGAATGGCTGGACTGCAGATGGCTATATACAATTTAGGAAGTTAGGATAGGTTTGGAGCAGCACCGTAGAAGCAACGATAGGAATATAAAGTAGGAATAAGAGCCGGTGGACTGGCCGTGACAGCCGAAGGGGCTTGCACGCTAATAGGCGCCTGGCAGCTTTTCATCAGCCACCCCTGGAGAGTCGCGGAGGCAGAGGGAGAAGGCAAAGAGTGTGAAGTGTGGTAGGAGATAATTTGGTGCTGCTGATTTGGTGCCGAAGACCTCAGGAAAAGCCCTTGCCTGGGCCTAGATCGGTGGTCTCCACACTTCGCTGAGCACATCATGCCGGCCTCTCCCTGCCGCTCTGAGCAAACCTACCTGTGGGAAGGGAAATTTCCCGTGGCCCGAGCACCGTTGGAAGGCCTCGTGGCACGTAGCTGGGATAGTCCCACGGCTACAGAGAGAAACCTGCATCGGAGGGAAACCACATCCTTCCCGTAGCTACAATGAGGATGCTGCTAATGATTTCTGTGCCCCTCCGCGAAGCTCTCGGAGATCAAGGGCTGGGTAAGCAGTGGGGGTGACAGGTGGCAGGCGGCGGGCAACGTGCATGTGTATTGAGTGCTGGGGACAGCAGGGTGGGAGGCTGCTTCTGGACTTCAGGCTGTAATGGGACATCTCTTGCTTGCTCTTCCCCCAACCTTGATCCCCTGCTGTTTTTGGATGGAAAGTTTCCCTTGCAATCCCCAGCCAAGCCCTCCCCTGTGCTTTGGTCAGGGGCTGGGCCAAGACTTCACGTTTCATTTCCTAGAAGAGCACGTGCCAAAGGCCCTGGGGCGCTGCGTCTCCCTTCCTCCGTCACGTGGGTGTAGCAGCAGAGCGCCGGGGCAGGGGAACAGGTCCGTATTCCTCCCACTGCAAAATGTAATGCATGAGACTGGCTTATTCGAGCCACTTGGTCTGGCAGGGAGACACTGCATGGTTCCTCTGGCCCAGGACCTCAGTTGAGGCTATGACAAAATACCACGGGAATGGGCAAGGTTGTCCAAGACCCCCAGTAGACATTTCCGTGGGCTAAGCAGTGTCCGCTTCATGGGCCACCTCTTCCTTTGCGGCCTTGGGCTATGGGGCAGCATCCCTTTGCCACCGACAGAGAAAGCCAAAACTGAATGCAGGACCAAGGAAAAGAAACGGTCACGGCTTTTAATGCCTTTCTTTCAGCCTCGGTTGCTGGAGCCCGGCATGTTCCTATGGGTTTGGTGTAGGGGGCAAGGAGTATCTTAAAAGCAAAGCATCCCCATCCCCTTCCTCCGTGCTCTCATCCAAGCTGAATGAATTGACCCGCGGTTTCACTTCGGAGAGCTTCTTCGCGTCCCTCCCCGGCCCCCCGTATCTCTCAAAGAAAGTGTCCTGCCTCTCTGCCTCTGCCCTTTCCCGTCCTGGCCACGTTTGGCCCCGTCGACCAAGACTCAGGCCCGAGCGTAAGGAAGCTTTATGATAGCCTCAGCAAGAGGCCACCTCCCCTGTCCTGCCCGGAGAAAGCCACTGCATGTCCCTTGCCGTCCCCAACCCGGTGGCAGGCTGGGGCTGGCTGTTTCTGTGGGGTTTTCCAGTGAGAGAGGAGCAGGATCTGGCCAGGGGGAGGTGATGTGGCTCCTTCCCCGGGACCCGGGGCTGAGATTTATTCCCCTCCGCTGCGTCAGAGGGCTGCCTTTTATTGAGCGTAGCCGTGTTTCAGGAGCCTCCTTGCAGCGTGGCCGACTTGGGGGGGTCCGGGCTGACTTTCTAGATGCAAAGTCCTGTGAATTTGAACGTGATGTTAATAGACTCTGGCTCTCGCTGCTGCAGAGCACCTGAGTCCCAGCATGGCGCTGAGGCCATGGCTTCGGGGAAAGGCTAGCTGTGGTGTTGCCGGGGGCAGAAATGCCCCCTCCAGGTACTACCGAGTCCTTTTCCCGGGGGCTCTGCCTCCCAGACCCAGCACTGAGGGCCTGTGTCCTCTCGCACTCGGGGCTTGCACAGGGAGGCTGTGTGGAGCAGAGACCTGAACCCGAGTCCAAGTGCACACCCTCACTGCTAGGTCACATTTCCTCTTCAGCATGTGAGAGCTGAAGTGTAGCGTGCACGCTGAACAAGGCAGGACTCTTACAGACCAACGAATTGGCGACCCCATCATTAACTATCACGTGCCGAGGGGGGATACAATCGTCTTAATTCTGGCATCTCCTCGCTATCAAGCGCGGGGCTTTGCATCCCTTAATAATCCTTTAATGGAAGGGTCGGCATTTGGCAGAGGTTGTGGAAGCCGTGGTTTGTGGGTGCCTGCGCCCTGAGGTTTGTGTAAAGCCTTTTTGGCTGTTTCTGGATCGTCCTCAGTCATCGCTGGCCCGACTCCCCATTTGGAAAAGAGAAAAATCCAACTGGATCCAGTCGCTTTCAGCAGGCAAAGACAGCAGTTGGCAAGCCCGTTTCCGACGCGGCGCTGCTAGCGGTTCTGCTCGACTGATGAGAGAGAGCAAAGAAGAAAAGCAAGAAATTGGGCAATAGCTCTGCGAGCTCTGCCAGGCTCGGGCTGCAGGGAGGTATGAGACAGATGTGCTAGTACAGACCGAACAGAACAGCTGGGCCTGGGGTCTGGGGGCCACGGTGCGATTATACGACCTGGCTCTGCCTTGCATCATGGTGACAACCTCTGTCTTTGGAGCGCAGGCAGGGAGCTTGCTGAGATAGGCACTGAAAAGCTCCAGGCCTGACTGTCCACAGCGATCGTTAGCATTGCAAGAGAGGCCCTGTTCTGGCTTGGAGGATTTCGATGATTTTATGACGTTTGTTCCCTTTGTGGAAGCCAAGGGTTACACAACGGGGTGTGCAGAAGATTGGGGATCTGGTCATGCGTGATCAGTCTTTCCACATCCAAATCACCAGCATCTGTCCCCTTGCCCTCGACGAGTTGGGTTAATAGGTCCTGCTGGCTATGTGCCCCTTTGTGAAGATGAGCTGGTTGTTCTCAGATCCTTCTCTGCTCCCCGCAGTGACAGTTCACTGCAAAAAGTCTTTGTGGGGGGAAAAAGGAGAAAACTAAAGAACGGAGAGCACTAGGTTGGATGGCAGCATCCATCCGTGGCTCGGACAGGACTTGCTGAGCTGGAGCCACAGCAGTCGGTGCTCTTTAGTCCCGGGGAGGCATTTGCAGGGCGCATTTGCAGCCGTGCATACTCGGAGGATTAATGCTACGATGAAGGCAATAAGTCTGTCCCCTCTGCGGCAGGTTGTACCTGCCTTGGCTTGGGTTAAATGAAGGCAAGACGAGGCTGCTCTAACAGAGACCAGCGCCTGGTCCAAGGGCTCCCACCCCCCGATAGTCCACAGGATAATGGTAAGCGCATGCGCACACCCGCATGGCTAGAGCACGGGAGGATCCTGCGTCTTGGGTTGTGAGCAGGGCACCAGACAGCCTTCGTGCACTGGTTGTATGGCAGGCAAAGCTTTTTGGGTAAATCCAGTATCTTTTATTAAACCAACTTGGTGGTTTGGGGCGTTCCTTCGGGAAGTAGTGGTGCTGAGGGCTCCTGTGCAAGGCGGTAGGTGGTGGCCACCCCAGCAAGACCCAGCTACCTCCTTAGGGCCACCAACCCTAAGGCCTTGCACTGTTCACATGGACCCTTAAGGCTGGCCGTGGCTGGGGACCTGGGTCCTTGTCCCTGGGGGGTGGGTCGCGGTGCTGCTGCAGCAAGGCAGCACAGGAGGACCGTCAGGAGGGACAGGTAAGAGCTTATCCTCTCTGCGAGGCTGACGTGGTGACTTCTGCCTCCTGTGTCTGGGAGCCAGGGGCTTTGGCGGGGTGGAAGAGGGAGGCAGCCAGCACCGAAGGCCTTCCCATCCTCCGGTGACTGCCCAGCCGGGGCTTGGAGGCAGATGCCCAGCTCGAGAGAAAGGATCCATTCTCTGCTGCTTCTGTAAACAGCGGTATCTCCACGCTGCCTGTCTAGACAGTGACCTCTGCTCATCTGACGGGCGCTGCCCGCGGAGCCAGCAGCTTTGGCAGAAGCTTCTGAGCTGAGAAGCGAGCTGCCCTTGCTGGCGCAGGCAGCCCCTTTGCCCTTTCCACCTCCTTTATCTCATTAGGCTTCCGCCCATTGGCACCAACGAGGCAGGGTCTGGTCCCCGGATAGACGGTGCCGCGCCGTCGGTCGATGCCAGGCTGCCAGATCCATGCCATCAGGCTATTAACCCTTGCTGCTCCAATCTGGGGAGGATGTCTGCCAGGCTGCCTCCCCCTGCCGTGCCTGTTCCCTCCCCGAGCTGTTTGGATGCTGCGATCTCTGCACCTGGTTTGTAAGAGGCTGCAGTGGGCTATGGCCATGTGGGAGATTCATTGTTTTTAATTACCGGTGGGCAAAGCATAGCCAGGGAGCTCCTAGAAACGCGAGGTGGAGGATGAGGGCAAGGCAGTGGCTGTAGTGCCAGGCTTGTTCTTTGCCCCCTGCCAAGCACCAGCTCCCGCTTCCCTTGTCCCAGTCCTCTTCTGAGCGAGGCGGTCTCCGATGCTTGCGGGGGCTGCTCTGCCTGAGCTCTTTGGGGAAAGGCGGGGTGCTCCGTGCATTGATCAGCTTGTCTTTGCTCTCTCCTGCCAAGGACTTTTGCTGCCCCTTCTCTCCTTGTCCCCCTCTCGGGTCCATTCTCCACTACTTCCATGCACTGGAACGGGCCGAGACGCCCTTGGATCTTGCCAAGACTTTTTCGTGGCCCAGCTCCCATGGAACAAAATCCCAGATTCCAGGCAGCCATCATCACTCGCTTCTGCTTGCTTTCGGGAAGCCGTCAAGACCTTAGAGGGCAGAGCCGGCAAGGCCGTCCTTTGTGTGTGGATGCCGCTGACCTTGGCGTGTTTGGGAGGTGGCAGCGGTGGGAACAGTGAGTGCCACATCTGGACCGTGTTTGCTCCGTCCAGATCCTGAATGCGTGGTCGCTGGAACCGGTGGATATGATGTGTCCTCTCTCTCCCTCTTGGCACATCTGATGATCTATTTTCCTCTCCGTGGGTGATGACAGTTAGGAGCAGGGATAGGAATATTTTCCCTGGGAGGAAGAGAGATAGATGCGTTTTATCCCAAAGCTGCTGATTATTTTTGAATGGCCATTTGTCTGGCCAGAGATCTGAGTTCCTGGAAATGACTGTGAAATGGGGTGGGTATAAATAGCCTGGCCCGGTGTTGTCTGCGCGCTTGTGGCGTGGGGTGGGGACAACGGTATTTGCGGCTCAGCAACAGCTAAACAACACCCGTCCCGTGGAGACAGAGCAGCTTTATGCAGCCTGGACCTGCAGGGATCAGAGATGCTCAGTGGTTTTTCAGCTTTCCTGGAAGAAGGTGCTGGGGAAACGCTGGTGTGTCGTGCTCTAGGACCTAACCTCTGCCGATGGCAGAAGGTGTTGCTGGGCACCTACCAGCTGTCGTGGGCTTAGCATGCATGGACATGTCTTCCCCCAGTGGCTGGTCCCATTACCTTTTATTTTTTTTTTCTGTTCCTGGGAAAAGAAAAAAAAAAAAGCCTTCAACAAAACCGAAAAAAAACTTTGCATCCGTCCAAGGTTTTCCCCTGAAAAAATAAAAACATTTCATATTTTTGGCAAGTGGGAAGTGACATTTTTGGGTTCATTTTGTTTTTTTGTTTTTTTTTTATTTTGCAAGTGTTTGGGTTTTGGCCAAAGGTTTTTAAGTTGGTTTTTCAGCTCTTCAACAGAAGCTCAGCAATGCCATTGAAATGGGATGTATCCCGATCCAATTTCCAAGGGGAAAAAGTGGTCAATAGCAGTTTGGAGCCCCCTCTTTCCCTGCTGGCGCCGCAGCTAGGAGTTTTCTCCTTCACTTGGATGGGAAGGGCTTGTGGTTTTGGCTCCAGGGTCAGGCACCGCGGCGTCCAGGGGTCCGTGGCTCATTTCATAGGAATTGCCTCTGTCATACACAACACGGGACAGAGTGCAGCTGCACTGTACAAGTCCCAGCCTGTCGCACTCCCTCTCCATCCAAACGACTGTCTTGCCCGGCTGTCCTGTTTCCCGTGGAGCCGGTAGCCCTGTGTTGTGGCCACGTGGGCTCTGTAGGCTGTCCTTTTGGTGCCCGAGTTTTCACAGGTAGCGGGGCTGAGGCATGATCGGGGATGGCGGGGAGTGCTGCGGGATGAGCTGGAGGAATTACCAGGACTGGGTGGCAGAGATCGGGATGTCTAGCTGGGTCTTCAAAACCTCCGAGGATGGAGATCCTACCACCTCTCTGGGTAGCCTGTCTAGTGCTTTGCTACCCTCCTTGTGGCAAAGTTTTTCCTAATATCCAACCTCAACTTCCCTTGCTGCAGCTTGAGCTCCTTGTTCTGTCATCAAGAGACCACGTAGCCCAACCTGTGACCTTGGTATTAATAGCACCATGCTCTAACCACCTGAGGATGTCATGTAGTGCTATGGACCACATTTTGGCACAATTGAGGTCAGCAATGCTTTTGCTGTGGACTTAGTGAAGCTAAATCTTCACTGTCGGCCACAAGGTCTGGAGAGTGGAGGGCACCTAGCATGGTACCCATGCCCTACAGGTGCAAAGCGCGATCCCAACCCTCAGGAAGGGTTTAAAGCTGGATAGGACAGATGGCGCAGAAGGGTGGGTTGCAGACAGCAGGTGAACTTAATAAAGCTGCTGTCTGCTGGGCGGGTTCTGGGTTTGGTTGCGACCTGGTTAAAAAGCAGCAGGGCAATCTGCAGGTAGCTGCTCGTTTAGTGAAGACTAGAGGGGGTTTGTACACAACCCCGTAAAGACCTCGCTGAGCAGGGCCGCCCGTCTTCGGATGCCCATTGGCTGGGCACCCTCCATGGCCACGTGAGTGGCAGCGACAGAAGAGCTTCCCAGGAAAGCAGGCTGCTTTTCTAAGCTTTTGCCTCGTTTTAAACCTCTAAAGTGATGGGGCTTCCACGAACACCCTCAGATTATTCCAATCTAGTCAGTCTTGAAGTTAGGAAGATAGTCCTGGGAGAGCTGTTGGACAAGCTTTTGGGCATCCACCGCCCTTCCTTCCAGGCCTGCACTCGCAGAGCTGTATGGCGGAGGCATGGGAAAGCCTGATTTCGAGTAACCCTGTAATATTTTTGCCATCTACAGCACAAGGAACTCCAGCTATTTACCAGATACTAATGAACTGCCGCCCTTTCTGCATTTCCTTGGTGGTGTAACTTTGCTCCCAACCTCCTTGCACCTATGGAGAAGGCACGGCAGAGATATTAGATCACTGCCCACACTCAGATCTTTTGATTTCTGGTCCGGCGCTCTCAATTTTTCCCTCTCCTCCAGACCTAGCCCCAGAAGAGGTAATTTCACAGGAACCTGCAGTTATTGGGGTGAATTTTGGTAATGGAAGTACACTCAGAGGGTTGGGCTCTCTCCTCCGTCCCACCGGGTTCACTTCTGTGCAACCGCTGAGCTCAGGAGGCCAAGTGGTTGGCTGGTGTCAATCAGTGGAGCTCCACTGAATGGTGCTAGGTCAGTTTAAAGCACTTATCCGGCGTAAGTGGTTATTAAGCAAATTCGATGGAGTTGTGTTGCATAAAACCAGTGCGTTGTGGAGGGGTAAATCCAACCTTGTGCTCCTGGGGAGAGGTGCTCGATCAGGGCTTGGGGCTAATTTTGCTTCATGCCTCCCAGCTGTTGTTTCCTCCCTGGAGACACCTTGGGGCTCCAGGTCAAAATGATCCTGACTGCTCCAGGGCAGCTGGCACTGCTCTGCCTTCTCTGGTCCGTCTGCCCAACCTAGTCCAATCGGCTGTCTGGCAGGAAAGGGAGTCTGTACTCAGGGCAGTGCTGAGCCCTGGTCAAACCCATCAGACACGTGTTTAGTGACTGGCTGGACTGGTCATCGTGCTATGGTCCTTGGTCTTCCATGTCTGGATTTTCACTGTGCATTCAGCTGCCACCTGGACGGTCTTCTCCTACACCAGCTTCTTGAAGCTGTTGGGGTCTAGGTCCATCACTACCAGTTTGACCAGACCTCGCTCCAGAAGCTTGGTGTCAGTATGCGGCCGCTGGCAACCTGCAGGGAGTTTCATCTGTCCAAGTGCAGTAGGACTGTACTGGGGCATGTGCAATGTAAGGTTTACACACCAGCCTGATGAATGCAAGAGAGAGACAACGAAGATCTGGCCCAGATGGCAGCCTGCAGGGAGTTTCCCAGATAGCATCTGTCCAAGTGCAGTAGGACTGTACCGGGGCATGTGCAATGTAAGGTTTACACACCAGCCTGATGAACAGAAGAGAGAGACAAAGAAGAGATGGCCCAGATGCAATTGTGGGAAGGCACTGGAGGATTGTCAGCCCTGTTAGGCCAGCCTGCCTTATTGCAAAGTTAGTGGGTTACTAGCCTGGGTGAAACCCAGCTGGACTCAGCTGTGCATCTAACCCCTCCAACAGGGTTGGAGAGCTTTGTGTCCAGATGGCAAAGCTGCTGTTAACTCTGCCATAAAGACTGACCCTAAAATGCCCCCCTAAGCTTTGGGGGGCACCAAGGATGGTAACGATAGGAAGACGCAATCAGGGAAACATTTCAAAGGCTTCACTTGTACGCCCGACGTGCACAGGGGGCAGGGGCCGGGATGATGTTAGGCAAGTACTGAAGCCTTGGTTGGAGAGATGCAGAACGGTTCGTCCTTTCTCCTGACCACGCAGCAGCAGGGCTGTGGGAGCTGGGATACACTCGGATCCCAACACGGGGAGAAGGTCCAGCCAGTCTGTCCCCTGATGGCATCGCTCCCGGAGCTCTCCGTTGGCGCCAGGCGTGCGCTTCGCTCTGGTTGTGCTGCCCTACTGCATCTACCGGAGGAGGCCAGACAGCAACCGTGTCAGACTGGAGACAGCAGGAGGAAAGAGCCAGCAGATAAAACCCGTCCCTGCCTTCCATCGGTCGTTTCTGGTCATCCTGCAAGTTAAACAAACACGAGGAGAGGAACACGGGGAATGAGATAGCGATGATAAAATAGCCAGGGCAGCTGCAGCTCATCCTATCCAGAGCCTTTGAGTCACTCACTCACGGGCATTTTTCTCTTCGATCTTTCGAAGAGAAAAGGCTGCAATCATTTAGAAAGGGGTGGGGGGGAAGAAGACAGACGGGAAGCGAGCAAGACTGCTTTGTGTATAGCCTACAGGTTGGCTGATCAAGGCGTGTTTTTAGCATTTGGTGTGCCGCAGCTGTTCTTCGACTGGAAGAAGATGAAGATTATAAATACAGCAGCATTGAGATATTTATACATGGCCAGGGCCCCGCATGGTGGTTTCTTTCTTGCTGGGAGGGCAGCCACAATCTTCTGCTGTGGCCTGCCGAGCCGGGCAGGGGGGCTAAGGTTACACTTCGTTGGTCACAGGCCGTTAGGCGTCCAGAAAGAAGCGATCCAAGGGGGTCTGGTTTGGTGTCTCCGGCTCTCGGAGCAGGACGTAGGGTGACATCCGTGCCACGAGGCACAGGCAAATATCTTCACTGCCATTCAGGGCGCTGGCAGGGGGAATTTCCTTCCCCTCTTGGGGGTGAGCTTGTGAATTCGGTCTCCGCTTGTCCTTTGAAACACTTGCCTGTGAAGGGAGCCATGCTGGCTCTTTACCTAACATCTCTTCTGATTACCATGTATAATTGCTTCTCCCTGGAAAGTCGTTACATCTTGTTAAGCCTCGCCTGCACCCATTTCACAGACCTCCAGTGTCCTCGCTCACTGCCTGCTATCTTGCACTACTACTTGCACTGCTTGGATCCTGCGATCTCCTTCCAACCATAATTTTCTTTCTGTGATACTTCTCCTATGTTCCCAGTATCCACCTTGAGAGCATCGTGTCTCATCCATTCCCCAGCTCCCTCCCACCTCGTCCGCTGCTTCCTCTGCTTGTCTAGAAACTCCTCTCCGGTGCGCCCAGAGCTGCCGAAACCCTCCCCCTCGCCCACCAGTCTGACCCGTATCACATCCCTCCTTTGCTACGTGCAGTGGCTCTTGCTGTCCAGGCCATACCCCACTCAGGCCCAGCTCTGTCTGCTCTTTCCCTGCTCTGTTCGCACCATCGAGACCGTTCCCACCATCTGTCCTTTCCCCATTGCTGCTCTCTCTGTCTCCTCCTTCCCTTCGCTGGAGCCCGTTCACCTTGCCACTTCCCTCCCTGCCGACCTTCCAGCTCCTCGACCTCAGAGATCCTTGACCTAGAGAAAAAGGTTAAAAACCTAATAGTCCCCATTCATGCAGCTGGGTTTCTCTTTGCCTTTCACTTGCGAGTGGGACTCTTTCATCTTCCCAGCCATTTCACTTCCTGGTGCTTGCGGGATGGAAAAAGCAGATGAGGATATGGAGTTTCCTACATGGTTGCTGCCAGCTCTGCAGACACGTAAGTGGGTTTCATGATATCTGCTGCTTTTCCTTCAAGCTCCAGCTGCTTACAATCAAGTGGTTACGTGCGACTCTTCCCTTTTGTTTGTACCAAAGGAAGTTTGTGGCCCTCCAGGATGGGGGTGAATGCTTGAATATAGGAGTGCTTAGAGCAGTGCTTCATAGGCCAGCCCCAGGTGGGGTCACGGCACTTAGAAGTGGGGTTGTGAGCCCCACAAATTCAACTGGAAAAGCCAGGCTTGCCCTGGAAGTGGGTCCTTGAGCCCAGATTGGCTTGGGCAGCAGATCCCAATCTATAGCCCTTGAAACGAGTGATCTTAATTAGTATTTTATCATTATATTTCTCCTGGCTCATGACTTCTGACTGTCGGCGGTTGGCAGTCGCAGCAGGAGAATGCAAAAATCCCGAACTCTCTTCACTGATATGAAGGAAAGGGAAGAGGATTTCTGCGTGCGTTCATTCAGTTTACTATTCAGTTTGGTGAATTCTCCCTTTGCCAAAGCCCTTTCCCGACCGTTCCCACTGCCGTCTTTCAAAAGCATTAAAAACTGCATCTTGGGCCCAACCCAAGCTGATGACGGCCCTCTCAAACCACAGCAGCCTGTTCTCCTTTGTTTTTGTATATAGAAATCTCTCCTTTGTTAAGACTGAGGCTGGAGCTGGCGTTCCAGCCGGGAGGCCTGAATTCACTTTTGTGGAGCCGTGCCGACATCAGGCATGTTCACCCTCGACCGCTGTTTATCAGCGGGGAGCGAGAAAGCCCGGGAAGTCTGCAGCCGTCCGCCACGAGGCTCTGCCTGCACCAGTGGTGTGAACATCTTTTCCTCATCTCGTGTATTCCCACGGCCTCTCGACCCGGCAAGCGGCTTCACGAACCCCCGTGCGGGCTGTGCTGTGAGCTGCAGCATGAGACCCTCCTGCGAAGTTATAAGAGAGACGGCAGCCGCTACTCACCAGCTCCTGGGTCCCTTTGGATGTACTGCGGCTCTGCGTTTGCACAGGGGAGATGATCAAACACACGCTTGGTTTGCTGCGGGGTGGGAGAAAGATGACAGTGCTCATCTCTTCCGGCTCAAAAGCAAGGGCAAGTCTCTGACGTACCTGAGCACCGTGTCTGGCATGCGCTAGGTGTGGCTTGTCCTGTCGTCTCCTCCTCGGGGGGGAGACTTGTGCGCGCGGTGCGGAGTTTGGGTAGTTTTCCCTTCAGATCTGCCCTTTGCTGTGTAGGCAGGTTGGAGAAGTGCCCCTGGCTCTAGGAGCAGAGAGGGCAAGGATGGAGATGGCTCTTAGCTCCTTCCAACCTGCAGGACCATCTCCAACACCCGCGGTTTGTATCCTTCTGATGGAACATTTTATTGTAGCCGAGGAGTGGAGCTGTTGGCCACAGGTTTCATCCTGGAGCTTTAGGCTCCTTCCAGATACTCTTTGGGCTTTGGAAGATAAGAACGGAGACCTTGAGCTTGACTTGTTAGAGGCAGTGTATGGAGCGGGGGACAATGCTGACATGTTTGCAGCAACTGTGTGGCTGAGGTAATGAATAGCAGCATGGAAAACTGTCTGGATCATCAGGCTCAAAGAGGAGTAATCGATGGCTCAATGTCTTGTTGGGAACCGGCATCAAGTAGAGTGCCCTGGAGGTCGGTCCTGGGGCTGGTTTTGTTTGATGTCTTCTTCAGCAGCCTGGAAGATGGGATGGAGCGCGCCCTCGGCAAGTTTGCAGATGACGTCAAGCGGCGGGGAGCAGTAGACATGCTGGAGGGTAGGGTAGGATTCAGAGTGACCTAGACAAATTGGAGGATTGGGCCAAAAGAAATCTCATGAGGTTCAACAAGGACAAGGGCAAAGTCCTGCACTTAGGAGGGAGCAATCCCCTGCACCGGTGCAGGCTGGGGGTGACGGGCTGGGCAGCAGCTCTGCAGAAAGGACATGGGGGTGACAGGAGACAAGAAGCCGAACAGGAGCCAGCAGTGTGCCCTTGTGCCAAGAAGGCTACTGGCATCCTGGCTGCATTGGTAGGAGCGTTGCCAGCAGGGCAAGGGAAGTGATTCTTCCCTCTGTTCAGCACTGGGGAGATCACATCTGGAGTCCTGTGTCCAGTTTTGGGTCCCACACTGCAGAAAGGATGTAGACACATTGGACAGAGTCCAGCCGAGGGCAACGAAAATGGTTGTGGGGCTGGGGGGCAGGACTGGTGAGGAGAGGCTGGGGGAACTGGGCTGATTTGGTCTGGAGAAGAGAAGACTGAAAAGGGATTGAATAGCAGCCTTCACCTCCCCAAAGGGGGTTCAAAAGAGGATGGAGCTGGACTGGTCTCAGTGGGGGCAGATGGCAGAACAAGGAGCAGTGGGCTCAAGTTGCAGTAAGGGAAGTAGAGGTTGGATATCAGGAACACCAGGAGGGTGGTGAAGCACTGGAACAGGTCACCTACAGAGGTGGTGCAGTCTCCATCCTTGGAGGTTTTGAAGACCCGGCTCAACAAAGCCATGGCTGGGATGATGTAGTTGGGGCTGGTCCTGCTCGGAGCAGTGGGTTGGACTAGACGTGACCTCCTGATGTCCCTTCCAGGCCTCATGGTCTATGATTCTGTAGAGATGGAGTGAAAACCGAAGGTACTACGTTAAGTTGTAAATGGAAACAGAAGGAGACAACGTACTAAAACAGGGCCACATTTAAGACAAAAAAAAACAAAAACTGTAGGCAAGGTAGCCACTTATGTGTATACCACTAAAGTTACACACTCTGTTACACCCAGCTTTGTTGCTCAGCCTTGTTCACTATTATCTGGAAGCCTGACTATCATAAGAACATAAGACGTGCTGTACTGGGTCAAACATAGTCTCTCTAGATCTGTATCCTGCCTCAGACAGTTGTAAGTAATAGAGGCTGTAGGAGGAGAGCATATAAATGAGGCCCATCTTAAGAGATCCATGCCCTGCCGTACCCTACTTGGCATCAATCTTCATCGGCTTCAGGCTGTCAGAGGATGCATCCCTAATTGTTCTGCTTAATAGCTCCCAGTGGACCTATCCTCCACAAATTGAACTCCTTTTGAACCTGGTTATCCCGTCTGCCGCCTGTGGCAATGAGTACCGTAAGTTAACACGAGCTGCATGAAAGAGTACTTCTTCTGGCTTGTTTTTAACCTGCCACCCGATCATGCCAGCTGCCTCTGCCAGGAGCTCTCCGGATAAGTCGCTCACGTTCTCTGCGCCTCCCTTTCTCTGTTTTTAAAATGCAGGCAGCATCATAAGAATTAACATGAGGTCTTTAAATCAAATTTGCCGTCTGAGTGCAGCGTGTCGGTGCTGCTATGATCCAGAATCATTTTGAAGCATCCTCTGGTTTTGCACAACAACTTGAATTTCTTGAGGATCTGGGGAGAGAAGGAAGTAACAATGCTTTTATTTATTGGCTGTGTTCTGCCTTGTCTAAGCAAGCGATGCGATTTTATGCTCACTTGCCTTGTACTATAGAGTTGTGTATAACTTCTGCATATTTTAATAAACAGATAGCACACAGAGCTTATGCAGCCAGGGGCAGAGCAGAACAAATTGCACATTATGCTATCAAAGCAAATATTTATTCTTTTTATGTGCTGTCTAGGATACCAGCGTGCTTGCGACGTTCCAGGGTCCAGGAGAGATGATAGGACAGAGGCTGGAAAACACGAGGTCACTGTGGAAAGATCGTCTCTCCTGCGGCTAGCAAAGCACCTGCCTGTTTCCTTGGGGTCCTATAGAGGTTGGCGTCATTACTTTTAGTTCCCTTAACACGCGTGATGTAGGCTTTAGAAAAACAGTGTCACCAAAGCTAACCCCATCACAACGTGTTATCTGACAATACAGTAACTCTGGGGAAAATAAATCTGCATTTACCGCATCAGCTGGACAGCTTCTGGAGGCACCCCAACGTGCACTCCTTTTTCTTTAAAGGCTGTGCAAACATTATCAATATTAAACAAACTCCAGGGTTTCAACATGCTCCAAGAAGCGGCGGGGTTATACAGATCTCCCTGCTTATAGCAGGAAGCATCTGTTTTTAGAATAAATAGAAGGGGACCTGCAGTAATGCTAGCTTTGAACAGCAAAATACGGCAGCATAACCCACAAGGGTCAACAATCCTCTTGGTCTCGTGCCACTTTGCCAGGGGGGCAGATGTTTCTCCAGTATCTGGAATTTCTAAGCACTGAATAAATCCAGAGATATTAAAAAACACAGTGTATTTACATAGGCGATTGCTGTTTATCTAGGCCTAAAGATATGGCTGCGTGCCCCAGCAAGTGAAGTTCATGTTCAGTAAAGTGGGGCACTAGCACCCGCTTGAGGAAGGAATGGGGAACAGATGCTCTCCAGGCTTCCACCGTGTTTTTGGGACTATTATGACCCAGCCTTGTAGCATACTGTGCTACTTTGGTCCTTCCCCGACAGCTTGGTTAGTGCTCCTTAAGGCGGCTTGCAGCATCTGATGCTAATCCAGCCTGGATTCCTTTGCACATCTCTGCCACACTTGCACAACTCTGCACTCCCTGTTGTTTCAGCTTCAGATGCGGTCATAACTTTTGTCAGTCCATCTGAGCTTGCAAAACATAGTGCCCGGGCAATCCAAGAGAGAAATCCCAGTGCACATCGTAGCATCATTGCTTCTCCAGTTTCTTTTTGCTTTGTGTTGTCGGAGGCTTTTAGGTAAATCAGGGGTCTCAACTTTGTGACTCTCCTGTTTGCTAGCATAGAAAGGCTTTTTTGAAGAGGAAGGTTTTCCAGCAGTTCTGTTGGCTGGGCGGTCTGCAGTCACCAACTTTTCCCAGGAAGTTCATTCCAGAACTAGATCCTCTTGATAGAAAATGCACTGATTTGTGCAATCACTTTCTGATGATGCTGTTCTCCCATCACTGCATAGGAAACTTGTTGCAGCCCTGATGGAAATGATACCTGCTAATTCCTCACATCCTAGCAGCAGAAGAGGTCCCAATATGCTTTTAAAGAGAGATGTGAATAGACTAGCAAAAGGACACACTGAATATTTCATTTCCTCTAGCAGCTTATACAGTGTGCATCACTGCAGTACTGGGTGGTGCAACTCTCTGCTGACACTGTACCCAAGGGCTTTGTGCTTTCACCCCTCTTTGAAGTTATCTTTTATCTATTTCAAACCCTAGGGAACAGCTGGCCATCTGTTTCTTTTGCAAAGAAAATATATATAGTTGGGGCTGGTCCTGCTTTGAGCAGGGGTCGGACTAGATGTGACCTCCTGAGGTCCCTTCAACCCTCATTTTCTATGATTCTATATATTGCAAAAAATTGTTGGCTGTATTAATTCTTAATTGATCCCATCAGCCTCAGGATTAGCTTTTTGGTACTGCAAGCGTCAGTAGCTCTATCATCAGAGTATCTCCAGTTGTTCGATCCATCACTGAGATGCTGGTGGGTCAGTTCCATAATGTTGGTAAATGTACCTGGAAGTCCTTTATAAGACATGAATCGTATCATGTCTATGGGAATTTGATGGTACAAGCTATTTGCTTTCAGCCTTACGCTCAAGAATTGGGTTCAAATAGATCGGAAATCAAGTGCAAGCAAGTTAAGCGATCTCTTCCTAATGGCAGTTCATCCGTGTTACATATGCACACACACACACACAACTTTGGCACGGGTGCTGCTAGTCACAGGGCAGAAGCAGAGTACTGTCTCTTACTAGAGGAGTTACTAAAGTCAGGGGGCTTTTTCCACAAGCCTTGTCTGCTCCAGGTGGATGTTAAATATCCTCTGATACCCCTGAGAGTGGGGTTTGGCTCCAGGATCTCGATAGCATCTCAGAGGTGGCTTGTTTTCATAAGGCGACTAAGCGTTCCACGTATTTCAAGCCAGCCGTGAATTTGAGGGGCTCTGCGCTGTCTCAGAAGACTCCCTGCAGCAGAATATTTGTTCTGAATTTGGAAATTGGGTCTTGAATTGGCCAACCTCGAACATTTCTACAGCACCAAGCAGTACCCTGCTGCATCTGCTTAGAGCAGCGGTTTTCAAACTGTGGGGCGCGCTCCCCCGGGGGGGCTGAGGGAGCATGGGGAGGGGCGCATGCACAAGGCATATTTTACTTTTTAAAATTATTATTATTACATGACATGAACACGAATTTGACAACATGCCACCTTGAAAGAGTACGAGCAAACCTTTTGCAGCCGATTTCACAGGTGTTGCAATGTATTTAATTAATGCAGCGATCGTTTCCATAGCACCATCTACATTTCCCACCTGTACTAAACTCTAGATTTAGTACACCTATCGTATCTACCCTTACAACACACAAAAAAATTACAACAAGTATTTGTGCAGTGCAGCTTATTCTTCTGGTGAGTTCGATATTTTCCATACGATTGCAAGGTGAGCGTGGATCGGTATGTTTTGCATGTCTGTTTTTGTCTGGGTTGGGGTGGTGAATAAAATTGTAACTCGGTGCGGGGCTCAGTTCAAAAAGTTTGCAAACTAGTTTGCACAGTAGTGCTTGGTGACTCAGGGCTACCACTTGAACCAAGACCACTACAGCCAGGCAAATTAGCTCTGCATCTCAGACTTACCGCTCCACATTTAAGAGGCTGTAACTAATTAGATCTGTTAAGAGGGCTAAATAGCCCATGCAGGCATAGTATGAACATTGGATGGGGCTGCTGCTGCTTCCCGCTTGGGAGGCAGCAGCTAAGTAGCCTGCCTGCCTCCCCGTACTGCAGCAGCTCTCCTAATCCAAACTAGAAGTCATGCAGACTACGGCGTGGTGTGTGCTGTTCACTCCTTCCTGTTCTTACGGTGCCTTGTCCCCCTGCTTTACCTGTGGCAAGCTGGGGTGTTTTGGACGTTTCCGTCTGTATGGGTGGTTGGTGTAGTTTTTAAGTATCGGCTGGACAAACACTTGTCTAGGATGGTTTCATCAAGGACGATCCTGCCTGGAGCAGGGGGCTGGAGTCTAGATGTGACCACCCGAGGGCCCAGTCAGCCCTACATTTCTGTGATTCTAGCCTGCAGCTCAGGTTATGCTCCTCCAAAAGTGGATCACGATAGCATTTTAACAGTGGTAGTAACCACTGCGTAGTCTAGATGGAGTGCAAGTTATGTGCTCCGTTTATAACCTTATAGCTATAGCTTTATTGCTCCTTTTATGTCCTAGAATCATAGAAAATGAGGGTTGGAAGGGACGTCAGGAGGTCACATCTAGTGCAACCCCCTGCTCCAAGCAGAACCAGCCCCAACTACATCATCCCAGACAAGGCTTTGCCTAGCTGGGTCTTAAATACCTCCAAGGATGGAGATGCCACCACCTCCCTGGGTAACCTGCTCCAGTGCTTCACCACCCTCCTAGGGAGAGAGTTTTTCCTAGTATCTAACCTAAGCCTCGTCAATCACTCCTAATTTTCCCGACATTTCACTTGCCAGCCTGATATTTTTAGATTTTTGGTTTACCTAAGGGTGATCTTGGGTTTTTTTGTTTTGTTTTTTTCTTTTTTCTTGCATGGACATTTTAATCCAAAATGAGAAGGAAAGTTGCATAGTTTCATAGTAGTTAGGGTCAGGAGGGACCTGAACAGATCATCTAGCCTGACCCCCTGCCACAGGCGGGAATGAATGCTGAATTCACAAGACCCCAGACAGGTGATCATCTGACCTCCTCTTGAATTTGCCCAAGGTAGGGGTGAGGACCACTTCCCTGGGAAGTTGGTTCCAGATTTTGGCCACCCTAACTGTAAAATATTGCCTTCTGATCTCCAACCTAAACCTATTTTCCATCAGCTTATTACCATTGTTCCTTGTCACCCCAGGTGGTGCTGGGGAGAAAAGGGCTCTGCCTATTTGCTGTTGATCCCCCCGATGAGCTTGTAGGCAGCCACCAGGTCCCCCTCAGCCTCCTCTTGCCGAGGCTGAACAGGTTCAGGTCCTTTAGTCTCTCCTCGTAGGACATGTCCTGCTGCCCTCTCACCAAGCGGGTGGTCCTCCTCTGAACCCTCTCCAAGCTGGCCACATCCTTTTTGAAGTGCGGCGCCCGGTGCTGGACGCAGTACTCCAACCGCGGCCTCACCAAAGTCGCATAGAGGGAGAGCATCACCTCTCTGGACCGGCTTGAGATGCACCTTTGGATGCATGACAAGGTCTGGCTGGCCTTGCTGGCTGCGGTCTGGCATTGGTGGCTCATGTTCATCTTGGAGTCAATAATGACTCCAAGATCCCGTTCCGTCTCTGTGCGTTCAAGAGGGGAACTCCCCAGCCTGTATGTGTGCTGTGGATTCCTTCTCCCCAGGTGCAGCACCCTGCATTTGTCTACATTGAACCCCATCATCCTATTCTCATCTGCCACCTTTTGTAGTCTAAATCTAGTTGCAGCCTCTCTCTCCCTTCAAGTGTGTCCACCTCACCCCACATCTTAGTGTCATCAGCAAACTTGGACGAGGGGGTGGAAAGAACTCTGTCCAAGTCACTGATGAAGATGATAAACAGAGTGGGCCTGAGGACCGAGCCCCGAGCCCACTGCTCGCATCTCGCCAGGTTGAGTACAACCCGTCCACCACTACTCTCTGGGTGCGCCCCATCAGCCAATTTTTTACCCATCCAACTGTGCAGGCAGGCATGCCTTTAGATTGTTTCATAGTTTCTACAGTCAGAAGAGACCTGAGCAGATCACCAAGTCCAACCCCCTGCCCTGGGCAGGAACGAGTGCTCATTAAAAGTAAATGTTACTAGTTTGAATAGCCTTTGTCCTAAAATGACTGGGGGTTAGAAAGCTGAAGCTTGGCAAGGAAATAGACTTTACTGAAGAAAAATAGCTTTTTAAGCTTTTGGGTGAACTTGGCTTTTGCTTTGGAATGGTTATTAATGTTTGAAACATGCACTTTGAGCATGTATTAAACATTGGGTTCAACTGTGGTAGCCCATGGCAATGGCACTGTAAAGGAAGAAAGGCTGCATTGTGCACTAGTGCGTGAGGATGCCAGGGGTGAGGGAATGCATGCATGGCTTTATATGCATGTTCGATGAGGTAGGGGCCGTGCCAAAGTCAGGCCTCCTTGAGCAGGACAGCAATGGTCTATAGCCCATGAAGTCAGAACCATGTAATGTCTTTTCCTCCCCAAAGTCCTAGGAAATGACATCAGCAAGTTCTGCTAAGAAAAGATGAACCTTGTAGTCATTCAGTCAAAAATCAAATAATGCGGTTGACATTTTGATATTATGCTATATTTCAAACTGTGTATGATCCATGTAATTAAAGGTTCTATTGGGGGGAGGTGTCTGTCTATCTATATATATGTGTGTGTGTGTGTGTGTGTGTACACATGCGCAAACACATATATATATATAAACACACACACACATACATGCACACATGTGTAAGGCTACAGAGAAAATTGTAGCTTGCTTTGGAACTTTTTGGATGAAAAGGGCTATAGAAATATAGTTTCTAAACACTAATTTCAACCCCAAATTCACTTTCAAATTGTGTTAAAAAGACTGAGCTGAAGGAAGTCACTCATCAGAGAAATGGTAAAAGCAACATTAATTTTTGTGGTAGGTAAAGACCTCAATATGGAGGAATAACTTTTATTAAAAAAGGAACTATGCACATGACAGAGAAACCCTTTGACTGCAGAAACATAGAGCCCCCCTAATAAATGCAGAGTATCAGTCCCACATGAAGCAGTGCTGTACGTGAGAGCAGTATATTGGAGTTCTGGAGCGAGCACAAAGACATCATTCAGTCCAGATGCTCTCCTGACTTCAGATGTTACGGAGCGGCAAATGTAAATTCACTCTGCAGCCAGGAGAGGGCTGGTTTTCTGCACCGTGTATATTTGTGTAACCTGACGAGTCTAAAGTTTAGATGAATAAAATAACTAACAGTATGCCTATTCTTGGTAATTCCCCGTAGAGCGTGATCGAGTGAGAAGGAACTTTCAGTCAGGCCGTCTCAGTTTCACTCTTCACCACCTCTTTCTGCCTCAGTCTCCCCCTCTGTAAAATGGGGTGAGATGTATTCACCACACAGGGCAGTTTCCTAACAGCCAGATTTTCAGAACAGAGTCGACTCCTATTTAATCCCCTTCGAGCAGCTCGGTTTTCTAGAGCTTGGCGCCCAGCACCGTGCTGCAGTCGATCGGGCACCGGACAGGGAGACGTGGATGCTTGTCCCAGCTCGGCGCCCAGCCCGCTGCGTAACCACGGGCAAGCTGCTTTCTCCTCTTACTGCCTTTGCTTTTTTTTTTTTCCTTGTCCTATCCACTGCACTACAGCGGCAGGTCCCAACCGTTTTAGACTCGAGGCACCCCAAACAGACTCAAGGCAGTGCCAGCTCTTCGCTTGCACTTGTTTTTTGACAACAACTGAGAGCGCACGTTCTGCGGCACGCCTAACGGCACTAACAGCGCGCGGCACCTTCCGGAGGGTGTCGAGGCACCGCAGCTTGCCACGTCTCCCGGTTGAGGATCGCTGCGTTATGTCTTCAGACTAGGGGTGTCCACCGTACGGCCCGCACGTGGAGCGGCTCCATCCGGCCCAGGAGGAGCCCGGCTGTTCGAGGCGGGCGCGTGCAGCAGCGGGTCCCGAAGGCCGTGACGTGGCACACGTGGGGTGGGCGCGGTGCTGGTCCCAAGCGAGACGGGGTGCAGTTTGTGGTGCAAGCGTTTGTGCTGCACTTGTTTGTGGTGCACCTTCTGTTGTGGCACACTTTGTTACGCACTTTTTCGTTGCTGGACACTTTTTGTTACGCTGTTTGTGGTGCACTTTTTTTTGATGTGCATTTTATGCACGCTTCTAGTCCTGCACTTCGCCGGTTCTGCGGTTACGCAGGTTTCTTTGTGCTGCGCTCCCCCCCCCGCACAGGACCGGGGAGCAAACCCATCGGATTGGCTGCGCGGCACCACGTGACCCTCCCGGCTCGCTCACAGGGACGTGGATCACGTGGTCCCTCCCCCTCCATCGGGATTGGCGGCGAGGTCCCACGTGACCCCCTCCTCCCGAGGAGGGCGGGGAAGCCGCGGTTGCCAGGCGACGGCGCAGCGAGCGGCCTGGGCAGGAGGTAGGGGCCTGCGGCCGGGGGTGGGGGGGAGGGTCAGTAATACACCCTCGTTGGGAGGGGGCGTTATGACGTGAGGGGCGTGGCGTGCTCTGGGGGTATGTCATCGGGGGGGTGTGACCTAGGAGGGGTGGGGCGAGCTCGGGGGCTGTGACGTCAGAGGGGCAAGTGTGACATAAGGGGGTGGGGGCGTGCTCTGGGGTGTCACGTCAGGGGGCAGGTGCTCGCTAAGCGGGTGTGACGTCAGAGGGGTGGGGTGGGGCGTGGCGTGCCCCGGGGGTGTGATGTCAGAGGCGTGGGTGTGACATAGGAGGGGTGAGGTGTGCCCTGGGGTGTGACATCAGAAGGGTGGGTGTGACGTTAGAGTGGGGTGTGGTGTAGAAGGGGTGGGTGTGATGTAGGAGGGATGAGGCGTGCTCTGGGGGTGTGACATCGGAGGGGCGAGTGTGCCGTTGGGAGGAGAGGGGTGAGCTGGTGGGATGGGGGACCCTCATCCGCCCATGGGGAGATGGGACCCGCCCGTCCCCCCACGCAGACGGGCCTACTCCAGGGCCATGCTGCACAGGGCCGTGGGCGCTGGCAGCACGTGCACCCTGGTCTGAGGGTGGAGGTGGCAGCGCCTGGCGCCAGTGAGGACCAGCACGACCGGGACCACGACCCCGCTCCGGCAGCCAGGCTGCCGCGGCAGACGCAGGGACAAGCCACTGTCTGCACAGGATGTCACGGAGCGTTCCCCCATGATGGCAGGAGCCGACAGAGTCCGTGCGTGCGTGGTGGGAGAGCTGCCGTGTGCCCAGGCACGCCCCTCTTGTCCGAGCACAGAGAGCGCCCACTGGGCTCCCTCACTGTGCGGAGAGAAACGTTGTCTTTACACCAGGCTGCCCTGATGTGAAAGCCTCCGAGGGAGGCGGCAGCCCACCCTCTCCAGGAACGCACCCAGGCACGTCTATAAGAAGATCCCCGATAGATGCCCTTGAAGAAGATCAACGGGAGTCATCTGGGCTCTGGACACGCTTGTGATTTGTCCTCCAACGCGTTGGTGTCAAAATACGTTGCACAAGGGACGTACATTTGTAGAGCTCCTGTGGGGAGCGTTACTGGAGTTAGGACACGCTGGGGTCTGAAGGACAGAGCAGGGTCTGAGAGTTAATTGTATCGTGGAGCCACCTAATAACTCTTCATGTTTTGGTGATTTTCTAGGTCTCTGCAATGAGACGGGACAGTAGCTTGTCATCATGGGGGACATCCTAGCCTATGAAGCTGAGTTACTTGGGCTGGTGAAAGAGGTCAGTGTTCCCGGTGAAAGGGGAAAGACATCGGCTGCTGTTTGCATTTAGGAAGAGGGCATGGGGTGATTTTTGCAGCTGTTAGGCTTTGGTTCTCCCACGTTATAAAATCAGAGAATCACAGAGAAGTGGGGCTGGAAGGGAGCTCCAGAGGTGACATCTAGTCCAACCCCTGCCTGAGGCAGGATCAGCCCTGAGCAAACCAGTCCAGACAAACCATACTTTAAACTCCATTTAAGACTGACACAACACAGACCTAACACCCTAACCTGCCACAGGTAAAGCAGGAGAATCACGGCAGCCAGAGTCCTGCTTCTATGAAATGTTGTCAGTATATGCTCAAGAGATCCCGGGTATAGGGCCGTGCCCCCCTGCTACAGAGGAAGGCAACCCCTTTCCCCTCCCCACCAGTCCATACCAGTCTGTGGGGTAAAATGTGGGCAGGGGTTTCCAGCTGCCTGGAGAACCCCATTGACTGCTTTGGTGGGGGGTGTGCTTGCCCAAGGTGCCATAGGCAGAGGATACCAGCAGTAAAGGCTGGCATCAGAATGTCACTGCCGGTTGGTAACACCTTTGTAAAACCTGGGGCTTTATTTACAGGAACACCCATCAGCTGATGTTTGATATCAAGGGTTACATTCCCAAAGTATCAGAGACACCCACGTCTGACATTTAGATGCTGCTGAGACCTCAGAAGTTCTGTTCAACTATCTCCTCATTCTCTCAGCCTGAAATCTCCTATATACTGGCACTAGCAGAAGTGCCCGTTCTTTGCCCGGGTTGCTATTTTGGTAATTGCAGTGTTTGTTTATTTTCAGAGAACTTAGTACAACATATTTAGGTCAAAAATGTTGTTTATTGTTAACACAGTACAACATATGTAACATTTAACGTGGAGCAAAAAAAAAGGCAAGCGTCGATATAGTAATGACTGCTGAGCTGGAAAAAAAGGGCAAGTGTCAATATGGTAATGACAATTGAACTGAATTCACTGCATCCAAAATGGAGTGGCACCAGTTTGTTATCTGAGAAGCAAAGTGATCCCAGTCAATGGAAGCCCCCAAAATGGTCAAGTGGAAAATAACCCACCTATAATTTTCTTTGGGTGGTATTCAGTGATTTTGGAAGGTTTAGAGTAGATAGGACCAGCCATTCTCGAGTGATAAGTGAACATACGTACAGACAGACAGGCCTACACTTCATTTTATATATATAGTTTTCTGCTGGACCACATGGGCAAAACGAAGTCCTGATACCACCTATCTGCATAGTGACAACCCTGGCAGGCTTCTCCAGCTTAGGAGTTCCTCCACTGATCTTACCCAGCCCGGCAGGCATTCTCAGAATATCCTGCTGCTTCAGGACTCACTCAAAAGATAGTTGGGGGTGAGACTTCTTGGGTTGGGGGAGTAAAGGAGAAATGGCTCTTTCTTCAGCATCCACTCCAGACAATGTCTAGTGGTTAGGGTACTTATCTTGAAGGTGGGGGCTTGTTTTCAAATCTTCACACAGTCTGATTTGGAGCAAGAACTTGAAGTCTCTCATCCTAGGATAGTGCCCTAGCCACCTGGCTGTCACTTAATTTGGGGTGAATACACCTCAGTCTCCCCTGTTAGGTTAGAGAAGGAAAGTGGGAGATTGTCTACAGAATCCAGTAGTTGCCTGGATTTTTGGAGAATCAGGTTCATGTTGCTGCTCTAATTAATATTTAATTATACAAAGTTGAACAGCTTCTGAGGAGATAAGCATCTAGCTGGGGTCATCTAGACCCAGCACTCTTTCCTGCCTGTGCAGGGGATCGGACTCAATGATCTGTTGAGGTCCCTTCCGACCCTAACATCTATGAATCTATGAGACATTCAGACAGAATCACTTTAAAATGGCCATTCTGGATAGTGAGAGACCTGGGTTCGAGACCTAGCTCCAAACTGGACAGAGAGGAGATTTGGAAGCATAGACGATGCATTAGTGCTGACAGTGGCGGGGCACAACTCTGTGGTGCTGTTGCAGTGCTGGGGGCACAACTCCCTTGCTGGGCATTGGGTCTGGCCAAACTGCAACCCCTATGGCCTGCCTTTGGTGCAGAAATTTCACTGCCGCTGCCACCCCACTCCTCGGTTCAAGGTGGTCCACAGCCCATGCCTACTTGGGCTAGGACCTAAATGCTGGTCCCGATGGTGCCTGGGAGCTCAGTCGGTTGAGACGCCTGGTGCCAACGACCCATGCTCTGGCCTTGTAGATGGCATGGCTCACAGGGGCCTGGTTATGACGAACATTTTTGGGCATCTGCTGCCCGCTCATCCCCCACTAGCTCCTCTCTTGCACCCTCACGTTTAGGACCTTCTTGGATGTGGCCATGTACTGTGATAACCTGAGCCCATACCTGCAAAGCTCATGCCCCCACCTGCAGCTCAAGTATGGCCTCCCCTTAACCAGCCCCTCTGGATCAATGGTGCGGTCATCAGCTCCTCTCCCTACCTCTCTGGGACCAATGGGGCTTGCTTCCTGCTCTTGGGGTATAGGCTGTCCCTAGCAGTGAGGTCCATGCTTCCCTCTGTACAGGGGCCCCTGCTTCTCCCACTTCTCATGCAAAATGAACACTGCGACCCACAGCTTCTCCAGGCTGCTCCTAGCAGAGCTCAACCATGGAAGACAAAGCACCCCTGGTTCTTGCTCTATGGCTGCAGAAGCCAGCTGCCAGGGCCCCGCCATGTTAAACCTCCAACCTGCTATGGGCTGGTGCAGCCACTGCTGGGTGGCTTCAGCCTCAGCAACCTGGTTTACAGCAGGGAAAGGATGGAAGTTTAACATGGCCGGAAAGCAGCCATGGGCCAGACTGGCTGAGCAGTGCCACCTCCGCTGGCGCTGGGTCCTGACTCCGGTCAGGCTGCAGCCCCGCTGCCGGTCAGAAATCTGGGACGCATGTGCCCCCATGCCCTTCCCAGTGTGTCCCCAGTGTTTGCAGACAGGGGGTCCTACCTCTCAGGCAGTGCCCTAATTACTGGACTTTTGGCTAGAACAAATTTTCTCTTTGTTTTCTTTTTGCAAGAAAAGGCCAACATGGCTGTAGATATCTGCTTCCTTCTAAAATGGGGTTCATGACTGCGAATGCTGAGTGGATACCAGCATCCTTCTCCATCCCAGAGTTAGGTGCATAACTACCTTTGAGTGGCGGGGCTTAGGTCCTGCCCCCTCCTTATCACATCCTGTTAGCAATCTTAGGCAGCTTGTCCTTAGTACATTAGCTTCTGTGAACCCCGTTTTTGGGGCATCACTCTCCCCATATGTTGCAATTTAGGCTGGGGTTCCACTCCACAGCAGGGCATCTAAAAGTTAGGTGCCTCCTGCTGAGTATTGTAACGTCAACCTCTGGTTGTGTATCTAGCCAGAATGTTTTATTTGCTAAGTTTTTACAAAGCCCAGTGCAAACAGACCTGCATTTATTAGACGTGAAAAAGTAAACAGATAAAAACATGGACTTAAATCTTTCACTGCAGCATTAGGCAGCCAAACCAAACAGTACAATTAGAAAGTGAACGTGGCCAGTTTGTTGTAATTTTCTCTCCCAGAGCCTGGATCCTACAGGGGGTAGATACATGCTTAACTTGGAGTACTCTCGTTGACTTTGCAGCCAATTTTGAATATTTTAGATGGAAGAGGGAGAAATCTTTCCTGAGCTTTCCAGCTTTTGCCCTAAGGGATGAGGTTGGATTACCTCCACCCTTATGTTCAGTTTCGTAGCTTCAGATGTGATGAATGATGCTAAAATTATCTTACCCATTTTAAAAATTCACTTCAGTATTTGTGATCTCCAGTATCAGGACAGTCTGAAGTGACCTGCAGCTGTAAGTGATGCTACCTTCAGAGAGCATCACTTACAAGTTACTAGACTGCCTCTTGGACCAAGTTACTGCATTTCTTGGCATTACTTTCTTTCTGGATTAAATGAAGCAACTGACTATAGGAAGGCTTCAAATCACTCTGGCAACTCATCAGTCAGTATTGTAAGCATTTCTTAGCTAAGAGTATTATCTGTGTGTTCTTGTGTTGCAGTACTTGGATTTTGCAGAGTTTGAAGAAACGGTGAAAATATTTACAAAGGAATGTAAAGTAAAAGGGAAGCCATTACCAAAAAAAGTTGGAAGTTCCTTGAGAGACTCAAAAGCTTTGATCATCCAGGTAACAAATCCTTACATTTGGTTTAATTAGGTAATCATCAGAACATTAGAGACCTCGTGGTGTTTTTTTACAGCTGATGATCTCAACATTTGAAATGCTTGAGCTAATTTTGAGTTGTGAGAGGAAGCTGGGAATAGATGATTGTCAATGAAGGGGCCTCAATTCAAATTCACTCTCCCAGTAACTTCAGTCCCACAGAACCCAAACTATACGTTTTGGTTTTTTTGGTTGCCTCAATTTTTATATTTCCAGCTTGGAGCTCCATGAAAAGAGCTGGTGTTTTGAAAGGTGGTGAGCAACTGCCTTTATAACATCAGACCGCCCGATAAAGTTCATAAGTTGTATCAAGTAGGTTACCTGAACTTGAGGCATCCAACCTTCTGCTACCTGATGGTCCTCTAGTCTGCAAAGCTTATAAGGACAGTAAGGGTGCATTCACATTTTTAATCTTAATTGGTTGGACACTTTGAAATACTATGTCTGGTTTTACATGATTGGCAGTGGGTAATAGGGATTTTGGAATCAAGGATGACTCCCGAGGTCTTAGGCTGTTCTGAGTGCGATAGAAGTCTAAGGTAAGATCAGTCAACGTGAAAATTAGAGGACTGTTTTCTTCAGAAAATTCTTATTTCTTCAGGGAATGCTTAGTAGTGGAAAGTGGCCATCCAGCCAGGGGCTGTTTGCAAAGATGCGCACAAACAGACTGAAAAACAAGGTCAGAATGTGTCCTAGGCAGGGTACATTTCTGGTTTGGTGCTTTAAAAATGCAGAGGGAAGTTGATATTAAGAAAAACATCCCCAAAGGAGAAGCTACAAAAAATAAATTGAGCCTTATTTGTGGGTGAGATAAATTTAATAACATGGAGGCATTCTTCTGATTGGCTGAAGTCACAAGGGCAAAGGTGTATTGAATTGGGGCTTCACGACCACTTTGTATCTGTGCTCTGAGCGCAGCTACTTGATGCTGGCTGGTGAGCAGAGGAAAATTTGTAGTTGTGGTCAGAGGACGAGAGCTTGGGTATGGAATTTCCTGCAGATCTAAGGCTAGGGACAGAAATTACACGCAAAGCGGTATGAGTGATCGGGAACCGGTCTGTAACACAACAGAAGTTCAGTGCGCATAAACCACTTTCAAAATGGCCAAAACCAGTTTAAGGTAAACCTGGATGGAAGTAATATCAGACTTGACTGATTCAGGTTAAATCAGTTTATTGATCTTCTGTCCCAGATCCCCTCCAGATTCAAGTTAACTCACAGTCCCCCAGCATCCCAGGATGCTTTGTGTTTCCCTGCAGCCCCCACCCTCGCAGGGTGGATGGGCTAGCCTTGGCCCAAACTGTCTGCTCCAGCTGAGCAGGGAGGCATGCTCTAGCGCCCCCTGGCTTCTGGCTTGGGCTGCTGCAGGCATGTGGCTGCATTTCTGGAATCAAAAGTGAATGTCTGTTCACTTGCTTGGTTCAACCTACACAGCCTAAACTAACCTGCGAAGATTGAATCAATTCAGCCTCTGGCTTTTTGACTGTCTGTACTTAGCCACAATGTCTGTGGGCACTGTGCATTTGATTATGGTTACCAGAATTGGTTTGGGAGATGGTGAAATGGTGACGTTTTCAAAAGCACTTCCGTGTCTTAAGTGCCTTAAAAATGAACCTTTGGCTTTTAAATCACCGAGGCACTTTTGAGAGCTTTCCCCTTTGGTACCCAAGTAAATTCTGTTCTTTTTTGCAGAAGGATCTGCTCACAGCATTTGAAGATGGTGATCAGAAAGTTTTCTTTGAGCTCTGGGAGGAGAATATCTCATCTTCAATCCGGGACAACGAACCGCTTGTCCAGAAGCTGGAGTTTTACCTTCACATATACTTTGCCATCTACCTCTTGAAGCATTCAGTGGGAAAGCCTGTAGGTTTGCTATTCAGTTTGGACTTCTTTTAATTTTTCTTTGTCTGGTTTCCCTGCCCTTGTCTCTACCAAGCTAACATAGCCTGGGATGGGGGTGGCCAAAGAGAAAACCCCAGTCAGTTCCACTCCAGGGACAATGCCTTGCATTGCAGTTGGACTTGAAGCCAGCACTTGGCCTTGGGAAGTTAGCAGGTGAAATTACTGACTTGGCCCTTGGTTTTGTTGAGGTACCGAATGCTTTTAAGTTCCAAAGGATACACGGGGATTTGCCAGGTTGAAATTCTGCTTTGAGCTATTGTAGATCATTTGTTTCTAAAGCTGCTTGGAATAGGTTTTCATCAGAAATGGTTGCTTTTGATAAAAATCAACATCTATGGGAAACAATTGAAAGAAAAACAAACTGACACTCCCCAGTGGTGTACCTTATCCAGATAGTGCGCTGACCCAGTGGGGCAATCATCTCTTCAATGGAACTGAATAGCCTGTTGTTTTTAACTTATTCAAACTTAGGAAATTCTACAGTGTAACAAAGTAGCATTAATAATCAAAAATAAATTTGATTTTTAAACCATTCTTATTAATACTGAAGTTATCAGTGGCTCAGGTGAGAATGTTTGTTTTGTAAAAATCTTCATTTGTAATCCAACAGTATCTCTTCTGTGCTTAGTGTGACATTTTATTTTGAAGTATTTTATTAAATATCAGAAAAATATGTTCCTAGGACCTCTACCACTGAAGCTGATTGATTAACCTATTGATTTCTTACCATTGCACCATATAAGTATATTGTAGTTAGGCTATACTTGCTGTGGGATAAGAAATGGCTTATACAAAATGTCTAAGATCATATAGTGCCTGCCTAGCCCTTTGCTGAATTTGGGTATAGCACTTCGCTTGCAGAAATCTGCTTCAAGTGGACAGATTTGCTCGGTAGAGTGAACAGCCCTCCCTTAATTTCTCTGGCCTCCATCATCCTGTTCTAGCATGAGGAAAAAACCGTTTTATATTTCCTACTCAGAAAAGAACAGATGAAATGCATTTTGCATGGCTGGGGTGAGTGCTGTTCCTCCAGCTGATCACTGGGAAGCACTAAGCAATGCTTGGCTATCAGTTATTCTGGGATTTATAACTGGGACTTGATCCTGTGTTTATGCCTCCACTTGCAGCTGCCACTCCGCTTTCACAGTAGCTGTTTTATAAACAATACCTTTTTCCTAGGACAAGGCTGAGTTTGATGAAAGGATTTCTCGCTTTAAAATGTATCTGGAGACAAAGGGAGCTGCATTGAGCCAGACCACAGAATTCCTCCCCTTCTATGCCTTGCCTTTTGTTCCCAATCCCATGGTCCATCCGTCATTTAAAGAGCTTTTTCAGGTAAATATTTCTTTTGCACAGATATTTTTTTGGCACTGACTTGTCTCACAGGGCTGACAGAAGCTGAACAGACTGTAATCTAGTAATGCTTTTCTGTTGTGTCCTTCACCATTCATAGTAGGATATGTTTTGGTGAGATACTGCATGCGTGCTGTCAGTACACAACTTACGCTTGCTTACATTGTCATATCCTGAAAGATTCCAAGTATTTTATTGACTGGTGTTCTTAAGTAGGGAGCACTGTCCTCTGTGCCTTTGAAATACATATGCCCCTGCATACAAGGTAGCAACATTACACTACAGTTCAACCCCACTGTTTTATAGTCCATGCTGCTTTTGGATTGTCGCCCAACATAACCACTGTCTCTGAGTCCCAAAGCTGAATGAGAAACCTGACCCATTTTAAGTAGCCCATTAGAACCACATTTTAAGAAACAAACCTTAGTCTTAGATAGTGGATAGAAGAGGGAAAAATCAAGTTTTTAAGTAATCCTCCACTGACAATGAGCATAGCTGTCCCAATGTAGACAATCAGCCAATGTTAGTCATGACTTTGTGGCAACACGGCATATTGCTTCCTTTCCAAAAATGCCTTGTTGAGAGTATATAGCTACATTTACTGAGTGTCTCGCATAGTTTTTTGCCTGATAATTTTTTCATCAGCTGGGTATGTTTGCCTTTGCCCTCACTTGGGGTGTTTCAGATTCTACAATCCATTTTTTGCAGAGGTGAGACAAGATGATGCAGGAAGCTGCGATTAAAACTCACAGGGAGTTTTGATCCCTGTCTCTACCTTTTTCACTTTGGAGATTTTACAGTGCTGTACAGTCGTGTTCTTGACTTAAGAGTGTTAAGAAAGCATCCTTTTCTCACTTCCTAATTGCCCAGGTGGGTGGTTAAGAAAAGATGCCTAAATGAAACTGTCCATTTTGTGGTGCTAATTTGTGCTTTGGGCAGACTATGTGCATTTGACAGCCGTCTATCAGCTGGTAAGGCAATTTAATACCAAAAATAGGCACAGGCTACGACTTCCTTTGAGACTTTCTGTAAATAATGAGAAACAGGCTGGTTGATTTCAGAGAAGGGGTCTGACTACTCTCTTGCTCTCACTTCCAGTCATTACCCTTGTTCCATATTTTTCTAGGAAAATCAACCCAGTTTATTCACAGTCCAAGACCTCAGTCTGTTTTCACTTGCCGTTTCTTGTGGGAATTGTACCATTCAGTTGCATCTTTGGCATTTCGGCAACTGATGTGTTCACAGAATGAAAACAGCAAACAGTAAGGAGTTACAAACCTATTAAACAGTCTTGTTACAGATGGACAGGAGTTATCTTTTCAAGAATCCTGTGATACTGGACATTGATCGCATATACAGTATACTGTGCCGGTTGGATTGAAAAAGTAATAGAAAGGGTTGTAAGAACATACGATATCCAAGGTGATATACCATATTCCATAGTGCAGCGTTATCTTAAATTTAAATCACAAACCTACCAAGTCTAAATGATGTAGCCTTTCCAACATAGTGAAACACAAACTGCAAGGGCAGCTTTGAACACCCAGAAGAGCAGTAGATCTCAGGAAGATTTACTCTCACCTGCCGGCTACCTTTTCATCAAGCAGCAAGCAGAGTGGATGGAGGGTGGAGACTGAGGAACTAGTAGTCGGTAGGAATTCTTAACATACAAAGACTTCATTTTTGCTTCCTGATTTACTGTGTTTTCCATTGCTCAGAGGAGGGTGACTCCAGCAACAGGTACAAAGAATAAACAACATTCTAGATAGCAGCTGATTCACGTTAGTCCATTTTTTCACAGTTTTCCTTCAATCCAAACTGTTTTAGTGATGAGGGAGTCTGATTTACTGAGGTAGCGCCTGGACCTTTGCATGGGCTGTGACAAAACACTGTGTAGACAGAGGCTAGAACATAGACGTTCCAGGCTCATTCAACTGTGAAGAGTGAATGTAGTGATTTCTGCACCTTTCTCTGTTGAAACCAGTTTGCTATTACAGTTCATTATGTAAGAATGAAAAATTCGTCTTCATGGTTCATTTTTGACTTGGCTGTTTACATTTGTGCAACTTGAAGCAGCGTGTTTAGAGTACGCCTACTCTGAGGTTTCTTTCAGTCCAGTAAGATTACATAGCATGAATAATTTACAGTTGAAATAAATATTGCATAACATTTCAAGGTCTTGTTTTAAAACAAGTCTGCACATAAAATGCAAATCACTTACCATGGAATTGATTTGTAATTTTTTTTGCATATTTTCCAGGTAGCTAACAGACAAATCAGCCTTCATTACATCCAAGAGAGAACTTTTTACAGTCCTGTTGGCTAATGCAAGGCAGTTTGACTCACATATGTGTACGGTAGACATAACTTGGTGAACAGCTCTCATTTTTTGTTTTTCTTTTCAAGGATTCCTGGACAGCAGATTTGAAGATGAGGTTGGAAAAGTTCCTATCTCAAACTGTCAAAGCCAGCCATACTCCAAGACTTTTCACTTTATATGTATCCTTGGAATATTGTTTAGAAGATCATTAATTTAGACTGACATTTAGAGCAGTTCTACTGAAACAGTGTGCTGTTCAGATTTGCTGTATAATTATCATTATGTTGTATTAGTAGTGGGAAATATTGTTGACATGCCACATTCAGAAAAATCATTTAAAAAAAAAAGGCATACTGAGCTGTTTGTTTATCAGCTAACCATTATTTAATATAATGTGGATAGTACTGCATTCTCTAAGGCAGAGGTTCCCAACTCCTGGGCCGTGGTCCAGTACCAGGCCACGAGGGGTTGGCTGCCGGTTTGCAGGAAGGTTGGCTGCCGGACCAGAAGTCCAGAAGTGACCAGCATACTGTGGACCAGTATGCCGGTCACTTCCGGTCTGCGATTTGCTGGTCCGTGGTTTGCCGGTCTGCAGTCATTTCTGGTCTGTGGCTTGCCAGTCTGCGATCTAAAGAGGTTGGGAACCACTGCTCTAAGGCACTGTTCGGATGATAGCCATGTTCTTGGCATCCAGTTTTCGTTGCTAGTTGTTTCAGTGGCTAGCTGGAATTCTCCCAAGGCTTTCAGGAGTGCAAGAGAGAATTGTTTTATTAGACAAATGATGCTGCTAACTTTATTTTATTGGTCAAATCATCCCTGTTCCTCTGTCTCAGTCCAGCCCACGAAGAGCTGGATTTGGTACCTTGCAGTCAGCTGTAAGGAGCCCTAGGAGTAAAGAAGGGTTAAAACTGGATGCTTGCACCATGGCAGAATTGAATTGTCCCAGCTCTTTCCCTACTGCATCTTCATTTCTTCTGACCCATCAGTTTAGTTGCTCTGTCCACGGCAGTGGGGAGAGAGCTAGGATTGCTTTTGCTGCTGTCCACTCCCCTTTGCTTTTGTCCACTCCCCTCCACCTGGCAAGATGGAGATCAGTGATGAGCAATAGCAGCTTTCCCTTCTAGGTTGCGACTCTCCGTGTGGAAAGGCTACATAAAGTAGTAGCCTTATTCTCCTGCATGGGTGGCTCATAATTGACCTCTAAATGTTCCTTGGTTTGGAAACACTGTTCGCTGCAAACTGTTCGCAGGTTTTCACCTTACAAAAACTAGTATTTGATAACACTTACTTGGATATTAGCCCTTTTGAACCATTTCTTGGTTACTGCCTGCTAGGACTTTAGCTATCAAAGTTCATGCTTCAGGATTTACATTGATGTCTGTAGGGCTCAGCAAAGATTTTTGCAACCTGTTTGGTGCAACACTGCACAGTGAGATAGATGTGTCCCCATTCCCCTCCTGCCTCTTCCATGGAAATGTTTGGCAGTGGCTCTAGTGTTGCTCTAGGCATGATTTACCTTCTTGATTCAGTCCACTCATCTCTGTCCTTAACCTGAAACCCTCTGACATGGATGTATATTTTCCTCAACTGCACTTTTTCTGGTACCACAGAAGGAGCATGGGCAGTGCAGCAAAGGTAAATGACCAGATTTGTTGGGGATGTTTTATAGTCCTGTTTTATGAACAGCAATGGAAACTGGGAGAAAAGTGGGCCTGAAACAAGAGGGGAGTGAAACTTGGCAAAAAATACCTTAAAATTAAGACTGATGCCTACTTTGAATGGCTTTTGAAGCCAGTGTGAGACTCTTCATGGGCACAGCTGACTGCCAGCAAGTGAGAAGCTGCAGGAATGGGGCCTGACTGCGCAGCTTTCTGTTTTCAGCTTGGCTTTCACTCAAGAGCAAAATGAACAGTGTGCTTGGTGGAAGGTATATGTTTCAGCACATCTTGCCACCGTGGTAAGATGCAAGCTTCTTCGACTTCCTGTGTAGTCTGTTCTCGCAGCTGCTCATATGTAGGTCCTCTGCTCTCAAATGCAGTAAATTATTCTGTAGGTTGTCAGAAACTGGCAAAGAAACAGAGGTTTAAGGTATATAATTCCTCTTCCATATTTTCTTTTATTAGATTCTTAAAATAAAATCCATTTGTTTAACCTGTATAAAAGCATGTGAATCTTGGAGTAACTTTCTTACCATGTGTTGTTAAATCTCACTTTCAAAGGTGACTTTAGCATCTCCTTGTCATTGACATTCAGTGAGACCTGATCACCCAAGTGCCTGAATCCATTAGATGCTTTTGAACATTTTCCCTCCAGTTTCTAACGTTCATTTTGGCACTGTGGTTCTCATTTGGAGCATCTACACATGCAATTAATGCAACATGATAAACTCTGGTGCGGTCTATGCTGGAGCAAACTGTTCCTGGGTGCAGCGTCTGCACAGGCTTCTGGGACTGCAGCACTTTGAGCTGGGGCAGAGCAGTCCTGGACTGGCAGGAAGCCCTATTCTCCAGGTTGGGTGGTAGAGGGCTGGCTGGGGCATGAAGGTGCTGAAGTGCAGGGCTAGGTGGTAGGCAGGCCTGCACTATGGCACCCACATGCCCCAGCCAGCCCCTGTCACCATCTACATGTGTGTTTGGTGGAGTGAATTACTCTGCCATAGGTTACTACTGTCCTTAACAGTACTGTCCTACGGTGGAGTTAATTAATTTATTGCACCTTAATACTGGCGCACATGTAGACTGATGCTTTATTGCATAGTTAATTAGTCAACTCTGCAGAAAAGTGCACGTGTAGATGCATCCATTGACTCCTATACGTGCACAAAATCATTAGGTCTCTGCATCACTTTATCCATTGAGTTTTGTTTGATTTGTATTTTTGCTCTGAGATTAGTTGTGCTCTGCCAACTTTGTCTACAGAACAAAAAAAGAAATGGCATGTGTCTTCTAATCTGAAAAGTTTCAATTATTCATTGTGTTATTTTATGTTCCATTTTGCACATGATTCTGTGAAGTATAAAGGAAGCATCTTTCCAATTTGTATTGTTCTGAAAGTGGGACGCTAGAGAAATGGCAGTTATTTTTCCCCTAAGCAGACTTTTTCAAAGGGAGCGGTTTCTATAGAATGATATTAAGTTGGTCTTTTAACATAGGCCCCAGTCCTCTGAAAACTTTTTGCCTGGATAGACTTCTGCACAGGGTAGATACTGCCTGTGTGGCTCTGCGAGGAGACTCACACATGACACCCCTTAATATATAACTCTCTTTTACTCCCAAGGGCATGTCGAGCTAGACTTTTAAGAAGACTGCTTGAGACCTGCTTTATATGAAAGGGCATTGGCTTCTGAGGTGTGAGCTTGGCAATATGCTTGCTAGGTCGCAAGGGCAAGGCTTGGAGTGGGACCCATAGAATATATTCACTGTTGGAGAATGGTTTGCTTTATCAGTGAAGGAGAAAGGCAAACAAAATTAATAGACAACACATGAATGAAGCCTAGCATGGCAAAGCGTACCGAACACAGCCCCTCGCAAACACCTGCCAGTCGTTAGTCTGACAGGCCGAAGCACTTTGAGGTTAGCTGTGCGCTGATGCAAATGTACTGGAGAGTTAGTGTGTTTATGTTTCCTGATTAACCTGCTCGCTTCTTTGACTCCCCTCCAGTTTGCCAGAAAACATTGATACCTGTATGGTGCTAAAAGCCATCTGCGTGGCAGTTGTGCTCATGTTACTACTTTCCCATAGGTGTTTTGTTTGCCTGGGTAGGTCACAAGAATTACAGAATATTGGCGCTGGGCACACGAAGCCCCCGACTCAGTGTGTATCCTGAGTGTTAATGGAAAATGGCAGAAATAAAAATTTCCGTGGTTGCTCAGTTACTGTGCTTTGTGTTTCCCGACAGCAAAAATCAGGGCAAAGTTTACACTTCTCTCTTGGTTTTTATATTCTAGATTTGTCTTGGGCTGTATTGTTTTTAGTTCACTGATGTGAGGCCTGTGGGGCAATCAGAAATGGAGCTGTAGTGCCAAATAGAGCTAAAGCACCTGACGCATGGAGGGCTCTGAAGATGTGTGTATCCCTAGCCTGAAAGACAGGAAACCTTTCAGCAGGTGCCCGTGCCTAAGAGAGTACACTACAGAGCAGCACAAGAACAATAAATAATGTAATTTCTGCAGTATCACTTCCAGTAACTGGTGGGGTGAGATTTTAAGACACAGATGTATCTAAAGCAAAGGGGGTGCAAACAACCCTAGGGCTGTTTGGAATTGCACATGACTCGCCTCAATTACTTGATGATTTTATTCTCATGTATCTGTCTTACTCTTGGCCTCTGAGATTTGTAATTAGTAATTGTAATTACTAATTAATCTTATTAGTCTATTAAGTCTTAGCCTAGGTTCGAGGCTGCAGTCTCCTGTGGGTCATGCACAAACAATGACTTTTCAGAGCTGATGTCCTTCATTGTAAGCTCCCCAGGCAAAGATGCATTATTTTGGATGTCAGCCTGCTTCAGTTACGGTGAACAGGAGGGATTGGTTTGCACTTAAGTGTGATTTTTTTTTTTCCTGTGGGTTCTTGCCTCTTGGCCTTTTGGCTAAGATCAAGTGCAAATCATGAGCCATCATCAGTCTGAAGAGAGACACCTAAGATAACCTGCCAGAAGCAAGAATAGGGAGAATCATAGAGTGATAGAAAATGAGGGCTGGAAGGGACCTCAGGTGGTCACGTCTAGTCCATCCCCCTCCTCCAAGCAGGACCAGCCCCAACTACATCATCCCAGCCAAGGCTTTGTCTAGCCGGGCTTTGAAAACCTCCAAGGATGGAGATTCCTCAACCTCTCTGAGTGACCTGTTCCAGTGTTTTACTACCCTCCTAATGAGAGAGTTCTTCCTAATATCCAACCTCAACTTCCCTTGCTGCAACTTGAGCCCATTGCTCCTTGTCCTGTCATCTGCCCCCACTGAGAACAGCCCAGCTCTGTCCTCTTTGCAACTCCCCTGCAGAGGGGTGAAAGGTTGCTATCAAATCCCCCTCAGTCTCCTCTTCTCCCGACTAAATAATCCCAGTTCCCTCAGCCTCTCCTTATAAGTCATGTCCCCCAGCCCCTGAACCATTTTCCTTGTCCTCCACTGGACTCTCTCCAACTTGTCCACATTCCTTCTGTAGTGGGGACCCAAAACTGGACACAGGGCTCCAGATGTGGCCTCACCGGTGCTGAATAGAGGGGAAGAATCACTGCCCTCGATCTGCTGGCAACACTCCTGCCAATCAATGCAGCCCAGGATGCTGGTAGCCTTCTTGGCACCAAGGACACACTGCTGGCTCCTATCCATCTTATTGTCCCCTGTCACCCCCAGGTCCTTTTCTGCAGACTGAAAGAGCCTATAGACCCTCAACAAAGACTGCCAACACTACTGACAATACTTCATGTGTGGCCAGTGTTGACCACATGCTAAGCATAATGCTCAAGAATGATTTAACTTCACTTATGTACCAATGTGGTTACCAGGCATGGGGTGAGGTACTGCTTCTCTCTGAACTGTACCATAACAATCATTTGACCAAGGATGGAGTATAGGAGGGACACAAAATCATAGAAAACGAGGGTTGGAGGGACCTCAGGAGGTCACATCTAGTCCAACCCCCTGCTCCAAGCAGGACCAGCCCCAACTACATCATCCCAGCCAAGGCTTTGTTTAGCCGGGTCTTAAAAGCCTCCAAGGATGGAGATCCCACCACCTCTCTGGGTAACCTGTTCTAGGGCTTTCCTACCCTCCTAGTGAGAAAATTCTTCTTAATATCTAACCTAAACTTCCCTTGCTGCAACTTGAGGTCCTTCAAATGGAAAGGGTACTGATACTGTGCTTCCTTTGTTTTAAAGGCTGTTTTTTTTAATTAAGAATCACTGTTTGTGACCAAAGAGCCCTGTGCTGGACAGCTGTCACGCGTAGGTGGAAAGTTTTAAAATGCTGAGACCTGCTTTCATGCAGTTAGTGGGGTGCCTGAACATTCAAAGGCGTTGATTCTCCTGCAAACTACATAGCTGCAAGATCGATTCTCATTACTGACTGTGTTCGTTCCCCCATCAAACTTTGGAAAGCAGATGAAATAGTGGATTTATTCTCCATGACACATTTTAATTTTTCCTCCACTTCCAGTGCTTTTGATGGCATTGTCTTAATTAGACCCGTTGTATCATAATTACATGTTCCGGTTTTGTCATTATGGCAAAAGGACTGGGGTCCTAAGCAGAAATTTGTTTTGTGCCACGTGTTCTCAGGATCTTTACCATTTTGGAAAAATTACTGTATTTTGTAGTCGCGTGGTCTAGAAACCTGGTACGCATTTTGCATTTGCAGTCATAAGGGTCAGAGCAAAATCAAGACCAAATGTTTTTGTGTCAGGGAAAAGATGGTTTTAGTTGCTTATGAAAGTTCTCATGATTCTTTTGACAACTGTGAAATTAAAGAAAAATATGAAAGAGAACAGACTATTTACAGCCTGGGGAACTGGGAGATTAGATTCTCTCAGTGAGTTTGCCATCAGGAGGAGCTATTAAGTTGTCCCTTTCTTAGATATTTTTTGCCAGACATAGATATGAACTATGACCTGTCCCAAGCTCAGCTGTTATTCTTTCTCACTGAGTTTCTGTCTGTCTCCAGCAGAAAAAAAGCCCCACTCCTGCAGATGCAGAATGCTGCAATTCATTATATGTGACTCTCAAAAAGAGACCATTTTAAAGGAGAAAGGAGGAGGACGGTGGGTGCATCTACACAAGACGATGGGTGCATCTACACAAGACATTTAGTACTTGCGTAACCAGCATTACTGCGCAGTCGTAACAAGCTACTGCACAGTGAGCATCTCTCCCAGACGCCCCCTGCGAGGGTGAAATAATTGTCCTTTTATTCACAAGCCACCAAAAACGCAGCTTAGAAGTCAGAAAATGTAGTTTCTGTGCAGGATCTGGCTCTGTTTTCACAGCTATCTATAGCTAAATTTTTTTAAGCATCTTTTTAAAATGATTATATTTCAGGCGAGTGGCAGCGTGACAGTTTGAGATGTTTTTTCACGTGTCATAGAGGCTTGGACCATACTGATTAAAAATGTAGTTCTGTCTCATAATTTTAAAATTATTTGCTAGAGTCTGTTTAAAAAAAACCCACCAAACCAACAAACAGCTGTGCTCAGTATAGCCCTTCTGCTACAAATTGAGCAGGTTTCTGAAGCTTTAAAAAATATAGGACATGACAGGTTGTAAGCAATTCTTAGCATCAAAATTCATATTGCTATAAAGCAACCTGTATTTTTCTCATTGATAGTGAAAGTTGTTACAGGCAGTTCAGTTTGAATATTGTTATTTTGGGCAGATTTACGTTCACATGCTTATTGCTTGGTGAAGCAATCTGTCAGAAAGTAAGCTACTCTACAGAAATCCAGCAGGCATTTTTGGTAAAGAACACCTTGCAATGTAACTGGTCCTCGACTGCACAGGACCTCTGGAAAAGTACATAGCTAAAATATTAGTTTCTGAGCATCTAAAATATGCAGCAGAAGCACGCAATAAAATTTTTGGACTGACATAGCACCCTCCAAATGAGGATCTCAGAGCACTTTAGAAATAAGTTAGATATTAGGAAAAACTTTCTCACTAGCAGGGTAGTAAAGCCCTGGAGCAGGTTACTTGGAGAGGCGGTGGAGTCTCCATCCTTGGATGTTTTGAAGATGCAGGTAGATAAAGCCTTGTCTGGGATGATGTAGTTGAGGCCGGTCCTGCTTGGAGCAGGGGGCTGGACTAGATGTGACCTCCTGAGCTCCCTTCAACCCTCATTTTCTATGAGTCTAAGATTTCTGCGATGGTGGGAGGTACTGCCACATTTCAGAGAGACAAGCAGCATTAGGAGTCAAAAAGATTTGCTCAGGCTCACAGAACAAAGCTGGGAAGAGGGTGTCATTCTTATGACTCCATTTTGTATTTTAATCACCTGTTTGTGCTTTTTTGCCCGCGCATCCGTTGCTGTGTCCTGAATACTTTGCTGACGCTCCACGAATCTCTGACATCTGCGGATAAGGAGTCCTAGTTCAGTCTGCTTTTCGGTAGTAAAAAACAAAAGTGGGTCTCTGAAACTTGGATGTCAGAAAGTGCCACAGAGGGGATTCTGTCCTCTTACAGATACGTAACCATCACATCATTGTAGCATCAGAATAAAGTTGGAGTTTCGTCTAGTTATTTTAACACAGAATCTTAGCAAGACCATAAAACCAGCTGTGCTTGCAAAGTCCCTCTGTCAGCTTGTGGCAGCGTTCACTGTGACTCAGGATGTTAAATTCCCAAGTGGTGTTTGCAATTTTATGCCCTTATTGGTAGTCGGTAATGTGATAACGATCACCGGCAGAGATACAGGAAGCACGCTTGAAAGCTTATGGCAGCCTTGTTAAGGCTGAATTTTGGTGCTGTTTACCTAAAGAGTAACTGAATTGAAAAGAACATGTATTGATATGTCACTCATTAACATGCCTTAGCATCCTTTTTGGTGCAGAAGGCATGCCAGTACAGGAAAAGTGGCATCATTTTCTCAGTTCACCAGTTTTGCTACCGACCAAGTCAGCCAAGCAATGGAATCGCTTGCCAAAGGATGTGATGAAGTTACCACCACTGGAGACAACTGAGGTCGCTCTAGGGGATTTTGTCAAATTCTGTGGACAGCCATGCGGGAGACTGGGCTAGAAATTGTCCTAGGACATTTACGATTGCATTCTCTTGTAATCCCGTGATCTAGTTAACTCTTGCTCTTTAAATCTAAAATGGACAACACCTAGGATTTACCCCGCCATGAAAGGTGCTGCACCACCGCATTTTTACAAAAATGGTCCTCTCAAGTTTTATTATAGGGCACTCTCCCACTAATAGCACACCACCCCAGGCACCAGAACGGCAGTCTGCAAGCGAATGGCTCAGTGACCTTCTTCTCTTCTTTTGCTGGTTTGTGTCTGAAGTGACAGTTCTGACTTGGAAGGAAAAAAACCCTCTTCTGTGTGAAAATGTTTTATCTGCTGCTGTTGCAGATGACTTTGAGCGCATTGCAGTAGTCTAGTTACAAGGCAGTGAAGGGCAATTCTTCAGAAATTATCCTGTAATTAGTCTGCTCTGAGTTCTTTCACCCCCGAACACAGGGTCTGGATGCTGGCCAAATGCTGTTGAACTGTGGTAATTCTGCAAAGCCAGCTGGAAACCTCTTCCCTCTGCTGTGGGATTGGAGGACTTGGAGCACAGAAGCAAAATACAAAATTGTCCAAAACGTTGTCATAGCCAGAGACCCTTTAATCAAATACATGCTCACTTTTATCACGCACTTTCTTCTGGTTTTTACTTTCTGTGTCTGAAAAGCTAGAGGGTTTTATATAACCAGATCCTGGCCTCTGGGCTGAGCAGCATCTTCAGGCCTGCCACAATCTGGTAATTGCAGTGATGCAGTTTGTAACTATGGGAGCATTTGTGATTGTGGTTTCATTGAGCAAACAGGGCAAGAAGAATAGGCCCAGCTAAGCTCTGATGCAATGTAACAGGGACAAACCAGCAGCCAAGCCATGCCCTCGGTACAGTTTATTTGAAGTCCACCTTGTGAATAAAAAATTACCCCTTGGTAACGGGTCAAGCTATTCTTCTACCAGCATGCTTCAGATTTTCTCAGTGTTATTTTTCCTGAAAGACTAAGGGTTTTTGTTGTTGTTTCTCAAACTCTTGATAGAAATGTTGCAGCAGCTTCATCAGCAGCTCATGGAAGCTGACCGCAGGAGCATGACCTACGTGAAGCGCTTTAATAAAATCCAGGCAGACTATCACAATCTCATCGGGGTTACTGCTGAGCTGGTTGATTCCCTCGAGGCCACAGTCAGTGGCAAGATGGTAAGAGGAGACTCCCATGTGTACTTGTTGCTATTAAAAAGAAAAAAAAATGGAAATATAATACCTCCGAGGTATGCACTGAGTTTTACAGCCACCTGCCTGTATGGATGCATCCAGCATTTAGTACGTAGCACACTGCTGTGGTGGGACAAAGATGCTACAAGAGGGTGCCACAAAAATCCAAGGGTTCAGAAACAGTTTAGGGCCAGCGTACCACCCCTCGCAAGGTGGGCTCAGGGGGTGCAGCGGGGACAGCAGTCGCAGGAGCAGCACTGACTGTGACACAGACTGCGGCAGCCCTCAGAAAGCGGGTGCAGATATGTGTTACTGCGAGACTCTGATTCACACCACAGCCCGACCACTTCCACAGCTGACTTGGAATCAAGTGGCACAAAGGTAATGTTAAGCCTCCTGCTTCACCTGCGTGTTGTTAATTTAGTTAGTAAAGGACAAAAATGGGAAAGAAGTGAATCGCTGCCTGTGCAGAGCGGCCTGGATCCATGTCTGGAACCCACAGCCTCACTCCAGGTAAAGAAAACCTCCTGCTTTTGTCTCCTGAGTTAGGGCAGGTGGTCTGGCATCATTTAGGACAGCATGGAGACTGTTCTTCATGATGACTGCCTCCCTGCATCTTCCAGAGACTTTTTGGGTTGTCAGGGTGGTGGTAGCATAGGGCTCACTGATGTGCCTCTGTGTTACTTTGGGAGCACTGCATGCTAGTGGGAACTGTTTGCTTCTGGTGGGTTACCAGCAGCAGCTGTTATCCAGTCCAACATCCAAACTTTGCTTTAGGGTAGGTTGGGAAAGGCACCTGCTTTCACATTGGCTTTGGAGCTTAGGAGCAAATATCCAGTTGTGTCCTTGCACCTTTCTGTTCCCTACTTTAGTGCTGTCCACAGTGATTCCCTCTGTTTTCTTACATGGAACTGAGCTGAGAACGCCCAGCTCGGTAACCTGGCATTTTAATTTTTGTTTCCATTTGCTCCAGAAGCCAAGATTGCACAATCATTTCATCCTTCCCAGATCTGCCCAGCTGATGGCACTCTTGAGCCACATACTGTTACTGCTGCTGTTGTTCATCAGAGGGGTTTTGAACATTTAAGTGCAGTCCCATTAGATGTATAGCATTCATTCTGATTAAAGGGTTTGACAGCTCCCTGGATCTTTGCTTGTTAAGATCATGTGGGTTGGGGGATAGGGATAGCTCCACACTGGACTGCCAGGAGCCTTGCTCCTGCTGCTGTTAGGGAGTCTGGGACACGTTATCACAATTTGGGAGTCTGTAGAGAGGAAGAAACTCTTAAACCCTGGAGGAATGAGGAATGAGCATGCTCGCAGTATCACTTACTGCCCCTGGTAAATACAGGGGAGCGGTGATCATTTCCCTGCAATAGGCAGGTCCGCTGTGATTTCATTTTCTTCAAGCCATAAAGCCCACTGGTGTAATGACCTTAGGATTGTATGAAAGGAAACACAAAATACATCCTATATAATTCATACTTCCTCTCTTTTCTGGGTGGCTCTTGGTGTGGTGGGAGAGCTGCCATTTGGATAGGCTTGGTTGCAATGAGATATTCTACAGCTTATTATTGACCATGTCACCATTTATCTTTTATCCAAGGAAAAGGTCTATGCAGGCTTCAGTGTAATGAATTTTTCCTTTGTCTTGTAGGCAAGACCAAGTCCGAAGAATGTCCTAAGTATTTCTAAATGAAAAAGCTTTTCCATTTTTGTCCATTTTCAAGCATAGGTTTCTGGTCTGCAGGGTAGAATGTGTTGTTCTATAAATGAACTCATTTTAAGGGCTCTGTTTCTGACAACAACTGGTAAAACTACCTCCAGGACCAGAGCATGACAGAAGAAAAAGGAGGTATTATGTAACTTTATGTGCTTGGTTTGTTCCATTATTTTAGATCACGCCGGAGTATCTTCAGAGCGTCTGCGTTCGCTTGTTTAGTAATCAGATACGGCAAAGTGTAGCGCATAGTATTGACTTTACAAGGCCTGGAACTGTGAGTATGATTGATTGTTACCAATATTTGCTTTTATCATTGTAACCATCTCAAAATGCAAGCTAGTTAAACTTCATATTGCACTGTGAGCACAGGATTATGATTATACCTCTAAAGTATAAGGTGGAGGCTTGTGGGACGGCACCTTGGGGATTTAGAAGACTTCGTAATCTGCAATGGCAGAATTATGCTGCCCATTCTTGAATCATAGAAAAGTAAGGTTGGAAGGCACCTCCAGAGGTCATGGACTCATAGATTCATAGATGTTTGGGTCGGAAGGGACCGTAGCAGATCATCGAGTCCGACCCCCTGCCCGGGGCAGGAAAGAGCACTGGGGTCAGATGACCCCAGCCAGGTGCATGTCCAACCTCCTCTTAAAGAGCCCCAAGGCAGGGGAGAGCACCACCTCCCTTGGAAGCCCATTCCAGATTTTGGCAACCCTCACCCTAAAGAAGTTCTTCCTGATGTCCAACCTAAATCTGTTCTCCGTCAGTTTGTGGCCATTGTTCCTGATTACTCCAAGGGGTGCCCAGGTAAACAGGGCATCTCTTATTCCGTGCTGCTCACGTAGGCAGCTACAAGATCACCTCTGTCTTCCCTTGTGGAGGCTGAAGAGATCCAGGGCCCTCAATCTCTCCTTGTAGGATTTTGCCTGCAGGCCCCTAACCATACGAGTGGCCCTCCTCTGAACCCTCTCAAGGTTGTCCACATCCCTTTTGAAGTGCAGTGCCTAAAACTGGATGCAGTACTCCAACTGTGGCCTGACCAATGCTGCAACAGAGGGGAAATTTCACCTCCTTGGACTTGTTCATCATGCATCTGCTAATGTGTGATGAAGTGCAGTTAGCTTTACTGATCTCTTCGTCACACTGACGACTCCTGTTCATCTTGGTGTCAAAAATGACTCCAAGATCCCTTTCCGCTGCTGTGCTGCTGAGAAGGTCATCCCCCAGCCTGGAAGTGCGCTGGTGATTCCTTCTTCCTAGGTGCAGCACCTTGCATTTGTCCTCATGGAACTGCATCCTGTTCTGTTTCACCCACTTTCCAGCCTGTCCAGATCCTCCTGGATTCGTTCTCTACCCTCTAGTGTGTTTACTTTGCCCCATAATGTGGTATCATTTGTGAATTTGGACAGAGTGCTTTCCACGCCCTCAGCCAAGTCACTGATGAAGACATTGAACAGCACCCATCCAAGCACCAAGCCTTGCGGGACCCCACTGTCCACATCTTCCCAGGTCGATACCGACCCATCCATCACCACTCTCTGGGTGCAACCCCTAAGCCAATTTGCCACCCACCTGACCATGTAATCATCTATGTCACAGCCACTCAGTTTATCTATGAGAATATAATGAGATATCGTGTCGAAGGCCTTCTTGAAATCCAAGTAGATGACATCCACCTTGATTCCTGCGTCTAAGCATTTTGTGACCTGGTAGTAAAAAGAAACAAGGTTAGTCAGGCAGGATCTGCCTGCTATGAATCCAAGCTGGTTGCCCTTTAGCATTGCTTTCCCCACTGGACTCCCACAAATGTGATCCTTAATGACTTTTTTCCTAAGGTTTTTCCAAGGATAGAGGTGAGACTAACCTGTCTATAGTTACCCAGATCCTCCTTTAGTCCTACCCCCTTGCTCAAGGCGGGATCATGCTCCTAGTAATGGAGATTCCACAACATCTCTAGGGCGGCATCTGGGCAACATTTTTTAGTGGCAGGCTGGAGACTGGCCAGTTGTAGTATTTGGCCACTGCTGCCACTTCTTTTGGGTGCAGTGTGGTCAAAAGCCCCAGCTTGGTAGACTGGATCTAGTGACTCCTCAGATCAGACCCAGCATGCAGACCATAGGTTGCTAACCTCTGCTATAGGGAATCTGTTTTCATGTTTAACTACCCTTTGAGTTTAAAAAAAAAAATCATGGTTAGAAATGGAATTAGAGTCTTGTATGTATGCTTCTGAGACATCTTCATTGCTCATAATACATGTGACAAGCCACATTTTGGGTAAGTCTGTTTAGGCATGTATTGTGTCTTACTTAGTTCCGTTGTAGGTTTGCATCCAGGCTGTGAGAGGAAAGGTCTTAACTCTTGACCATGGACCCTTCTCCAACTGCCTGAGGTTTCTCCCTCAATTTGTTTTCCCTAGCTGCTCCATATCCGGTAGCATGGCAGATCCAATGCAGCTCTTTTCTTGTTCTGTGCATCTCTACGCTGAGGAAAGGTCAGCTTTGCAAGGCGCTTAAAGATGTAGATGGGCAGTAATAAGTGACACTTACACAGTCATTTGGGAAGGTTAGTCATGTAGCCCCATTGAAATCTAGAGCTCAATTGTGAGGTTTTAAATGATCTAAATATATTTAGATTAAATTGTGAGATTTTAGGTTAAATTATTATTATTGAATAATTTAAGATCTTTTTAGCTAATCTATTTAGTCGAATTTCCTTTAGATTTCATTAGCCAAGCCACTGTAATATTAAAATATTGTGTGCCCCAGTATGGTCGGTCTTAAACTAAAATTATGGTTTTTCCTGGGTTTTTTTTTCTATGACAAGCACCCGGGCTTCCTAACTGAGTGGCAGTAGTTTGGGAAATGTAATGGGAACAGTAAAAGGAAGCAGCAGTTAATGCTTCTCTGATTTTTTATTTATTTATTTATTTATTTATTTTTTACCATTCTAGCCAATGTTTATAACACCCATAAAGCAATGGGTACATGTAGTTCCTCTTATAACTCTCTTGTGAAAGAGGAGAGGATTGCAAAAGAGGAGAGGCTTGTAAAAAAATGAAGATAAAAAAAGTTCCAGCTCTGATTCACGCTTTTATCACAGGGGGGTTGATAGCCTCTGTGTGGTTAGGTTCCTGTGTAGTAGTAGTACATTGTACTGGCTGGGATTCTCTGCTTTGCCAGGGTATTTTGAGGAGCTGCACATGTCTTCGGATAGCAGGGCTACTTATGATACCAGGATTTCGCCTTCTCTCTCCTGTGCCAGGGCTGTGTGCACTTCGTTTTTCCCCACCGATTCCAGGGCTTGGTTATTCCAATAACCACATTCTGCTTCCCACTCTTTATCAGAGTCCTCCGTTGTTCCCGTCTTCTTGGGGTTGTGTGTGTCCCCCCTTGACAGAGGGTCCATCTATGCCACCATACCCCACTCTACCTCTGTATACCTCCCTTCCTCCACTGTGCTCATTTCCCTTTTACTGTTTGGAAGAGAAGTGTTTCAAGGAATTAATGGGTTAAACTCTATTTTGGGGATGAGCAGGGGATATTATGTTCAGTAGCATCGTCAACCCGTTTTTGCTCCATAGAGTCAGAGAGGTACCTGAGCCCTTTGCTCTGCTGCCCACATGGTAGGCCCGCAGTGTGCCTCCCATTTTTCCCTCCAGATCAGTTGGATTTCACCCAGCCACCCAAAATGTTCCCTGGAATTTGAGCATTGGTCAGGTATGACATCAGAAGTGACCATGTTGTATCCATGCAGATGGAGAAATGACATCAGGCTTGACCTGTCTCCTTTTAAGATAAGCCCAGAACATTGTAGGCCTTGCCTTTACTAACTGTCCATTCTTAGCACCAGATGAAATAGGTTGTTGCCTGCACGAGTTCATGCCTCTGTGAACCATTCAGTCTTTAAGGTGCCACTCTGCCCTATCAACTGCGTCACTCAGATGAACGCGGCTAACCACCCCTGCCTTCCCCTAGCTTTTCTTAGGAAGTCTTCCATTCTTGCACTGATGCAGCTTGTCCAGTGTTAGCAGTAGTGGGAGTGTTAATGCAGACAGGGAAATGTTTTACTGCCTGGTCCTCTAGACCAGGTGTGTCAAACTCATCTGGCCCCATGGGCTGGATGAGTGGTGCGGGGCTGGTCCACGGGCCAGATGAATGATGTGTGACTGACTTGCAGGTTAGATCGGGCCTACAGACCTGTGTTGTTTGTACCCTCCCCTCCCACCCCATGAACCTGCATGTCAGATTTAGGGCACACGGTGCCTGCTCCAGCCAGTCTGGGGCATGTACTGCATGTGGTGTGTGCCCCAGCACTGGTCCTGGTCCTAGTCCAGGACTCATGGCATACAGTGCCTGCCCCTGGCGGCACTGTGTACAGCATGGGCCCTGGAGTGGCTGGAGTGAACGCTGCACGTGTCCTGGACTGGCCGGGGCAGGCACCACATACGGCCCGTGTCCCGGACCAGCTGTATATAACTACTGCATGTGGCATGGGTCCTGGGCTGGCCGGTGTGGGTGTTGTATGCAGCATGTATCCCAGGCCCTATGCATGGGTCAACTCCGGGCCCAGAGGCAGCACCAGGGGCTGCATTATGGGGCTCTGCGGGCCATAACTTTGACTCCCCTGATCTCACCCTGTCCTAGCTGGGTTGGATGAGATAGTAGAACTGTTGGTGTCCCACTGCTTTTCCACGTATTCCCACTCTTCCTGCCACTGGTGGAGCTGGACTGATTGTGATGGTGTGAAAGTGTGTCCCATAAAAAGCTGATGTAGATCTAGACCGTGTCTGCAAGGTGGATTCCTCTCCCCAGGCCTCTCTGCAGTGAGCAGCGTCCTGTCTACCTGGAGACACTATGTCTAGATAAACTAGAATTTGAATGTAGAGCCCAGAAGCCATTTTGCACTAGCTCTCTGTGTGGACACACATTATTCTATGCCAATAGTTCTCAGCCCTTTTAGCCTCAAGGCACCCTTACATAACTATTCCTAATTTAGCAGCACCATGGCTGAGGATCGCTGAGATCAAATCCAAATTCAGAATGGTTATGGAGGGAGACCATGAGGATGAAAATCACTGCTCTAATTGTTGTAAGGGAGGCAGGACCTCACCCCATTCAGCTCTGCTCACCATCCGCCTTCCCCCTGCCACAGGTCTGTACCTGAAGGAGAGAGGGGCAGGCCATGCCACTGAAGTTGCTCTTCCAGCATCTCACCAGCCTTGGGAGCGTGGGTGAACAAGCCAAGTTAAATAGTGCAGTTTTGCAGCCCCTGTCGGCCTGCTTGCCCCCACCCCTCACTTGGGGCACACTGCTCCACATATGAGGTGACCAGCAAAAGGGCTGCTAGGGCATTGGGGAGCAATGAGAGCTGCCAGAGCACCCACCGCAGGCACCGCTTGTCTGTAGAAAGCAGGGGCAGGCACGGGATGCCGGATGGAGAGGGGAGAGTGCTTACCTCTTCATGCAGGGCTGGGCATTGTAGCTCCCTTGAAGGGATCTCATAGGGCCCCGGTTGAGAATCACTGTTCTGTGCCAGGAGTGACTGTGTGTGGTCTCTGCTGCTACTGCTACTTGAGCTAATCAGGGTAAAACTAGCTTGGTGCACCTGTAGTAGCTGTTCTGGGCTATTTCCCCATGAAGGAAAGAAAGTTCCTAGATCCTGATAGTTATCCTGGTCATATGGTAAGATGAACATGACATAAGAAACAACAGTTGCCACATTGGGTCAGAACAGCAGTCCTTCTAGCCCCATACCCTGTCACCCTACTTAGGGCTAGTACTGGATGCTTTAAAAGAAAACTAAGAAGCAGGGCACGCGTCACTTGGGAGACTGGTGTGCACATGTTGGCATTTATGGGATTCTTTATTGTGTTCATATGATCTCTTCAGTTCTGCTGAAATATTCTCTTTTGGGAAAATACTGTATCAAACAGCTCCCTCTTTATTCTTCCATTTTTTGATGGTCACTTCCAAGTCTCTGAGCAGGAACTATGGGCTTGTCTGCATTAGAAAATCCTCTGCTGTTCTGTTTAGCCCACCACAGCTATGTCAGCAGAGCCTCCTAGTGAACATGTAGCATTTTTCTGCAGGCACAGGAAGTGTGTGGCATAGGCTTGCCCTTACTGTAGCAGGTAGTGGCATGCCCAAACTTGCTGCATTGCTCCTTGCTTGCCATCTCCCTCCCTGGAGTGGAGATGTAGACAGGCTAATTAGGAAATCTGTGGGATGCGGGCAGGCTAATTAGCATCCCCTTTTTCCCATGCAGATGGTGCTAATTTGGCAGCTCCCAGCACCATGTGAACATATCTCCCCTGCTTGAGGGTTAGCATGTGTGAAGCAGCGTGATGTTTGGGCATGCTGCTGCCTCTGTAACTTTGCGCCATGAATATGCCCTCGCCCCGTGGCTCCAAATGATATAAGTTCAGGTGCCCCGGTGCACATACAACAGTCCAGGAGTTTTGCTGGCATAGACGCATGGGAGTGTGTTCTGCACTGCTTTCCCTGACCCCACTCCTCACTGACAACTGCCATAGCTATCGCCAACACAGTTCTGCAGAGTCTGACACTTCGTACAACTATCATTGAATCAGGGAATCCAGTTACAACCGAGCTGTCCCTGATCTGATTGCAGCAGGGGCAACATTTGGTCGCGTGGATGGAAGGTGATCACATTTGCCATAAGCAGACTATAACCTGGCACTGCCAAAGGCTTTTACCAAGTTTTGGAGACAGACCCTACAGACTCTAACCATGTTACACCCAAGGTCCTTGTCTCAGTCCTTTCATCCATCTGAATGATAGATGCCTTGTTTGTTGTGGGGTCAGACGGCGTGCCTTTTGTAATCACGCCAAGTATGTGAACAATGAACACTGCAAGACACCAGCAAGGTTAGCAGTACAAAAACAGGTGCATTCTGCCCAGCTGCCTAAAAAAAACTTGACTGACTTGGTTGTGTACAAACTCGAGCGTTGCTAGTGCCTTGGTTTCTATAGGCTAAATGCACTACCGCATTTCCAGCCTCTGCTGACCCAGAAAGTGAGAGGCTGGCACTCAGTCACATCCAGATCACTTGCTACGAGCCTGCTGAGGCAGCCTATCATACTTTTTCTTAAGATTTCCCAAGGACTGGTTATTATTCAGCTAGATACTGTTGTTGTGTCTTGAAATGATTTCAAGTTTTTGCATAAGCTTTGGAATAAGGCTGGAGGCGTTGTGTCCCAAGCTCCCACTGGTCAACATCGGAGCTAACAACATGTGTGCTGGGTACGTGTGGAAGGTCACTTCACTGCGTATTTTAAGCCCGTCAGAGAGACCAAAATTTAGTCTCCCAACAACTCGCTCCGTTTTCCAAAGCTAGTTGTGGCTTGATGCATAGCCACTCGGGTAAGTGGCAAAGGAAGAGACTTAGATGGAGAGAATTCCTTTTCTCTTCCTCACCCCTCAGTCATCACTGAGGCAGAATGAGGAAAAGTTAAAAATGGGACTGAAGATGTATATATATTTTTAAGTTCAGGCATCAAATATGGTTTTGCTCCCTCCCATTTCAACAATTTCATTAAGCTTTTTATAGCTTAGCTTCTGTCTGTATCCTTGAGACTCAGGTTTGTTCCTGCCCCTGGGTTGTCAAGGTCAGACTGCCTTAAATCTGTTAGTCCTGGCTTGGTTTTAGTATCTCTAGCGAGGTCAGTGGAAAGGAAAAAGGGCTAAGAATGACTAGGAAGTTCCCTTGTTTGCTGACTGGTAGCCCTAGACTTTTGCTTGGGTACATAGAGGGGATCACAAAGGCTGGCACGAGATGAGGCCTCCACTGTTATCTGAGCCACGAGGGGTGGAAAATAGTCGTGTGTGCTCAGCGAACTGTGTCTGGAAGGAAAAGAGGCTGCTTGCATTTGCTAGTACAAATGGGAGACCTTGCTCTGCACTCATTGCGTATCAAATCCCAGTTCAGCTTTATGCTCAGCACTCTTTGAGGTCTCCTCTCTGTTCTAACAAAGGACCTGGTCTGTCCTCAGAGGGCACAGCAAGCACTGCACTGTGTTTTGTCACATCACAGCCACTGGTTTCGGGCACCCATCAGTGACCACGAATGTCAGAGAAGTGATGCGCATTGATGCTGTATACCAGAGGTGTCAAACTCACCTTGTGCCCTGCACTGGATCCAGACCTTGGACTCCCTGGGGGCCAGATCAAGCCCAGGGCACGTAGTGGTGGCAGCTCTAGCTTGGGCTGCCACTCCGACATGTCTCATGCCACAGTAGCAGCTCTACCTCTGGCATGGGGCACATGGTGGCAATGGGGCCAGCAGCTGAGGACATGGGGCCACAGCACTAGCTATGGGCAAAGTGGCTGGAGAGTGACTGGGGCTGAATCAGCCCTCACTTGCCCTCCTGCATCCAATTGCCATGTCCACTGGAGCCCAAGGACCCCGGATTCTGCAGCAGGCCACTTCTCCCCAGCTCCTGGTGGCCCACCAGTAGCTTGGTAGGCTGGATAAAGGAGCTCCATGAGCCGGATCTGGCCCACAGGGCCATATGTTTAATGCCTTTGCTGTAGATAAAAAATCACTGTTTTTACAAAGAAACTAAGGCTATGTACCTTGAACTTTATTCTTAACAGCAGTTTTAATTTGTTAATCTTGATTCCTAGTGCATTCTGCTTGACGTAGATAATTTTTTGCTTGGGAAAGTATGATTGTGTAATAAAGAATTCTGTGGTCTCTGTTTACCTGTGAAATTGTAATATAAGTTGGCTGGGCGTATTGATTACTAGGATATGCTGGTATTGCGCAAGTTACCACATCCTGCTGCCATGTTCTGCAGGTTAAAGGGCAGTTCTCTTGTCCTTGAAGCACATTCATAGTGAAAAGGAAACCCCAAAGCTAGATGTTCTTACTTGGACTGACTTTTATGACTCAAGGGAAGGATTTGTTTGGTAATGCAGCAGAACCGGATTATTTGCATTGGGATGGTTTACTGTTCTTAATAGGTTGCCAAATTAAGAACAAGCCACTCAACTGGCGGCTGTCACTTTTGCCCCTAAAGGCACACCCTCTCCGATGGAGCAGGAGCACAGGTGCAGTCCCACACAGCTGATCAGAGAAGTGATCCCCTTTGAAACAGCAGCCACAGCAAACAGCTGGCGTGTCTTGCTGCAGCCACATACCCCCTCCAAGTTCACCAAGTCTTTGTAGCCTTGCCTTGGGAAGAACCCAGATTCTATTGAATCTTTTATTGGAACGGCTCATTAGTTGGGAGAGGTACTTTTCTTGTGACCTAAGGGAAGGGCACTTGTGCCTGGACATCTCTGCCAACTATAGAGCTGGTCTGATCAAAGATATTGCCAGGTAGCTCTTGCTTCTCACATATTCCCTGGACCACCACAGCTACTGCGATGCTGCTGCTCTTATGACTTGGGCATGGACATCTCCACAGCTGTAAGACTGATGGCTGTCTAACGCCACTAGAGTCAGGGGTCGGGATCTCAGAACATGGAGGCAAAGCAGCAGCTGTAGCAACTGGTTATCAACAAAACATTGATTTAAAGATTGACCAAGTTCCAACTTTCTGAAGTTCATTTGGGCAGTGAACAGGTGCAGGTGTTGATGGACACGATTAAAAACATTTGCATGCAACATTTTACAATAGTCCCACCTCAGGGCTGAGTCATCTGTGGCCTGTAGACCAAGCCCTGCCAATAATGTTGCTTTGATCTTACTTATATAGAATTTGGATCAAGGTGAAGTATTAGAAGCCCTTTGAGTAACAATCATATCTTACTCTGATAAAACAGTGCTTTAAATGGATTATGGACTTTCAGTCATGTCTGTCTGATGCAACCTGTGTGTGGCCTAGAGCTAGCACCGTACCTAGACTGCCGGTGGCCCCGGGTGAACATTTAATATCGGGCCCCGCTTTGCTGGAGACAATGCTAATAATAATCAGACAACAGAAAAAAAAATACCATTTTCTATCCGGACCCCAAGCGGCTGCTTGGTTCACCCAGGCCTGTGTCCAGGTCTGCCTAGAGGGTGGACAGATCTAACATTCGGAGCATTGCAGATGACTTTGAAGCATGCCAAAGGGCAGGCGGACAGTCATACCTGCCCTCAGAAGCGCTCCAAAAATGGTGGAAGCGCTCCCAAAAGAATCCCTGATCAAGCAGTCACTTCTTGAAAGCAGTGGGGATGGGGAGAGGGCAGGCAGAGCAGCAGAACACAGTAGCCCCCTGTTGTAATTCCCGGGCTGGAGAGCATGCTGCCGCATGCAGCCACAGCAGTTTTGGAGCCCTTCAGCCAGGGCCGCGTGGGCAGGGAATCGTACGTGTGTCGGCAGTTGAGGTCCTGCTACACATTTCATATGTTCTGCATTTAACGGCAATAAATTCAGACCAGCCATTCGTGCAAAGTAATTACCACGTGATAAAAGTGACTAGCCAGCTATAAAAAAAACAAAGAAAGCAATCTGCTATAAAGTTGGTGCTTGAAAATGTGTAACAACTCTGTAGCTGTTTTTTTGCCAGCTTTCATTTGAACGTGTAGCCAGGGCCCTGAAGTGCTGTGCTTCTGAAGAGCTTCAAAGTGCAGCTGCATTTAAAGACCATCAGATGTTACATCTGTCTATACCACAAGAGCAGGGCTGCCTGGCAGGTGGTGGCAGGAGTCTTCGGAGCAGGGCAGCACAGCTGGAGGTGGCTTGGGCTGCCTGCACAGCAGTGTGGGGTGTGTTCGTGTGTGTGTGTGTGCATCTGGTGGGAGCTCACGCTGCTTGCAGGGCAAAGGAATGGGCTTGCACAGCAGGGTGGGGGCTCCTGCAACAGAGGCAGTTTTGCTGCTTGTGCAGCATGGGGGTCCCAGGAGCTTGCATGATATGTGGCCCCCAACGGTGTGCATCCCGGGGCCCATGACCAGTAGTGTGTGTGGTCCATGCTTCTTTGAAACTGGACAGCCCTGTCCTAGAGGGTTGGCATTAAGGGTTGATCCATTAAGGCCCTGAGGAGTCTATCATAATCCTGCACCACTCTGAAGCAGGTGCTTAATCTGAAGCACACAAATAAGGCTCAACGATTTCAAGAGGACTGTACATATGCTTAGAGTTAGGCATATGCATAAGCCAGGGATTCCCAACCTGACCTTTTTAGACTCAGGGCCCCCCTTGAAAAGTCCCAGGTCTTCACTTTCACTCGTTTTCTTAACTGGAAAAATACTAGAGCAATTGTTCCATTGCAAAGAACTCGGGAAGATCAGCAGGTCAGAATGGTTTGGACCTTCTGGATTCCTATTTGAAATTTCTGGGATGTATCTCAAGCATCATGTAGGTGTTTGCACACCTAACAGTGCGAATATTGTGTGGCACCTTGAGGCACCCGTAAAGGATCCCACAACACCCTTCTTGAGACTCACTGGCTTAGACATGGTGCTCGATTGGTGCTGGTATAGCCAGCATCTCATAGGCTAACGTGCGAGTTCTGCAGCCAAGCAGATCTGGTTTTGGCCATCCACTTTAAAACTATTTTCTGAGTTTAATTGAAAAGTTGTAGGTGTATTTGTTTTTAAAGTTTCTATAGTCCCACATGGTCATTTGGCAGGGAAAAACCAAGGTGTGTATCTATAAATGATTCATTTAAATACAGTCATATTTTAATGTTTGCACAAGGAACCCTGTCCTGCACAGATTTAAGTATGAGTTGTCCCTAAATAAGACTAAGAAGCAGAGAAAATTCTTGTGGTAGTGGCGATGTCTTTTATTAGACCAACTAAATAATAGCAAAAAAAAAGATGTCTTTGTTTGCAAGCTTTCGGCTCCAAGCACCCTTCTTCAGGCAGAGGAAAGTCCAAAGATTATAAAAGTTCTCCCAAGTAGAAAAGAAACTCCATCTTGCACGGGGAGGTCAAGGATGGTGTGGTTCCCCTGGGCCTTGAAGTCCATTTGTGGAAAAAGTTGCTCTGGGAATATGCAGATTAGGCAGAGGCCAAGCTCCAGCAGTTTTCTTCCCTGATTACTCACTTAAGTACAATTCTTCATATGCTTAAACCTTTGTAGGACTGACCCTTAAATTTGACCTCACTAGGTCATATTGGAGATCAGTTTGTCCATGGTTTTGTTTGTGACTCAAAATCTCTTTTCAGATATTTGAAAAGTCCCTTAAAAATCTAAGAAATTCTTACAAGAAAAGCTGAGGAGTTTACCATGACCATCTAACCACGTTGAACCTTGTCTTCACTGGGATTTTAGCATGTGCTAACCAGTACATTGTAAAATAAAAATTGCCTTTTTTATTTGGTGATGACAAGGCCTAAGGTAGAGTCTGAGCCTTTTAGAATATATTGGTGGTCGTGTGCTAGCTAATGCATTCTAACAAATACTCTTTTGTCACACGGGAGACAAAGCTGGGAACTATTTTTATCTATCGTGGCAGCTTGGGGCATTTAGCAGGTATTGGCACTTTTTCCTAATCACATTCTAAAATATGTTAATGCTGAAATACAAAACCCTGAAAGCCAACAAAGATCCTAATATAAAGAATGTAAACTGGGGGCCGGGGCGGGGGAACGTTTGAGATCTATGGAACTGCTGCGTATCAGGCTAAGGATAAATTGCTTCCCTTATAAAGCTTTTATCAGCAAACTTGTAGGTGCACCTCAATCACTGTAGGATTGTTGTATGTCCAGATAGTCGCCTGCATACGGTTGGTCCTCTATTTAATTAAATTACAGTCCTTAATCTTTTTATCTGAAGAGTTTATTACATTTTTCATTGATGTTTGCTGTTCCACTGCCTTCTATTTGCATTTAGTAACGAAATCGTAATGCCGTTTGCACTGTACTCATCTCTCTGGCCAGTGACAGACTGCTTTTGGCAGGGTCTCTACAGTACAGTGAGAAAAGTGCGTACTCATTCTTATCAGATGTCAGCATCGGTGTAAAGTGGCTATGTAGTTTATGAACAGCTCGTAATTCAGTTAAGGCCTTGCTGACGTGGCATCTTGGTTTTATTTGTTTTGCCGGCTGCGTAGTGCCCTCTTTTCTTGTGTTTTTCCCCTAAAATCTGCCTCCGGCACACTTTAATTTCTAAGGAGTCAGTAAGGAGTCTTAAATCTGTAGCAAGTGCTCCCTTTTTTGTCATACGCTGTCCACGGTAGAGCTATCTTAGTAAGCACGGTAGCAGAGCTCTTACTTATTTTTAGTTATCCAGAATGCGCTCATCAAGCATGCTGCGGGCAGGTCATTTTACAAGCAAAATACACATATCCGCCTCAAAGAGACTCCGAGAGAAGATATTTTGATTTTTTTCCACTTCCGCGGAGGAGAAAGTGCTGATATTAGATTGCTCAGGTAATGCAGGAAGAAAACTGCCCTCCCTTCTTAACAAAGGGAAGTTCTGCTTTCCTGTTGCTGCAGGCCAGGGGGAAGATATTTTGCATTTGAGTAAAATTGATTATTTTGGGGAGGGAAGAGGTAAATTGGGCTCGTATGTCTTATGTTTGGAAAGAGCCTCCTTACCGACATCCTTAAAATTGCTTCCTTTATCCTCTTTCAGTTCCCTCCTTAAAACTCTTTTCTGTAATGATGCCTACAAAAACTACCACAGAGGTTAAGTCACTGGAACGTTTAGACAGCGCTGACCCATGTTGTCTCATTGTTCTTCTGTTTGTGTCCATCCATTTCCTGTTGTCTTGCAGCACCGCTGGGGCAAGTACCATCTTCTTGTTCTGTGTTTGTACAGCACCTAGCACAGAGGGGATCCTGGCCCTTGTCTAGGGCTCTTAAGCACTACAGCTGTGCTTCACTACGGGTGGATCTCAATCAGGGTGCCTTGAGATCCTTTCAGGGGTGCCATGGCATGCCATGCAATATGTTAGGTGTGCAAACATGATTTGCAAACCGGACCCAGAGATTTCAATAGGAATTCATAGTGTTAAAAGCATCCTGGCTTGTTGTGGGTTTTCTGAGATCTTTGCACCAGCAGAGTTGCTCTAGTACAGGGCTAGGCAACCCCTGGGACATGTGCCAGAGTGTGGCACAAAGGCATTTTGCTTGGCCCGCATGCCTCGGGGTGGACGGCAAGGGAACCGTGCAAGACCCAAACTTTTTTTGGTGGTGCAGCCCAGACCCCTTCCTTACCGTCTTCCTTGATGTGTGCATGCATCTGCTGCTGGCACCAAGCCAGGCCAGGGCTCCGTGGACCCCGGTGCAGCTGCTTGCAGCTTTCCTGCTGCCGGCTGCAAGCAGCCCAGGCTCCATGGCTGGCAGCAAGGGCCCACCTACAGTCCAGGCCGCCTGTGGCAGGCACCTGGGAGGCTGCAAGTGGCTGCACTGGAGCGTACAGAGCCACAGCCTGGCTTGTTGCTGGTGGCAGGTGCAGATGTGTCTCAAGGTGGATGGCAGGGAAGGGGCTGGGGCTGCACTTCCGCGACAAGGATCGGGTCCCTTGCAGCTCCCCCTCTGTCCTCCCCTGGCATGCCAACACTAACAAGCCGAAGTTGCAGGTGTTTTTGGCACCAAAAACATTGCTGATCCCTGCTCTAGTAGTTTGCTGCAGTCCATAAATGAGCGAAAAGTAAGAGCTGGCATTTTCCAAGGTGGACCTTGAATCTAACGAGAGGTACCTTGAGTCTGACAAGGTTGAGAACCACTACCCTGCAGTAATAACAAATAAGTAAAAACTATAGGTGTTGGCATTTTGCAGGAAGACACAGGGAACACCGTTTCCCAGTCATGGTGAAGAATTCCCTTCTCAAAGGATGGAACAGGAGCAAAAAAGCGAGATTCACAGAAGTTTAGGGCTGGAAAGGACCTTGTGAGGTCATCGGGTCTAGCCCCCCTGCTCTGGGCAGGAAAGACTGCTGGGGTCAAACAACCCCAGCAAGGTGTGCATCCAAAATAAGGTGCTTGGTGATTGCAGCAGCTACCTGGGGGTTGTTACTTATCTGCATAAAGTATTTTCTGTACATAACTGGACCCAAATCATTGATCCCTGGTTTATGTATATGGGTACCAGATTGTGGACACTTTTACTTTGGATCGTGGATGTTCTTTTTAGACTTAAAACCTATTTCAGTTAAAGCAAAACAGGGAGCTTTGAATCCGAAATGAGAGTCCTCAACCAAATCTGTATGGAAATAATTAAGGTGTGAATCACCACTGATTTAGTTACTTCATCTTCAGTTTGTATGTAGCTAAACCCTGGCTCACCTCTGGGAACTCGCCTCTGCTCAGCTGTGGAGCTGCCTGGAGCAGGGAATTGCTTTAAACCACCACTACTAATTTGCACAGTTTTCACTGTGTTCTTGAGAATCCCCAGGCAGTACAAGCCTGGAGGATTTCATACACATTAGGGCTGGAAGGGACCTCGCAGATCATTGAGTCCAGCCCCCCACCCCAGGGACAGTAAGTCAGCTAGGGTCAAAGGACCCCGGCAAGATAAGTATCCAGACGTTTCTTACAAGAGTCCAGGGTAGGTGCTTGCACCACCTCCGAAGGGAGTCTATTCCAAGCATTGGGGGTTCGGACAGTAAAGAAGTTTTTCCTTATGTCCAGCCTAAAATGGTTTTGGAGGAGTTTGTGACCATTTGACCTTGTCATCCCTTGGGCGCTCTGGTGAACAGACATTCCCCCAGATCCTGATGCACACCCTTTATGTATGTATAAGCTGCCACCAGGTCACCCCTGAGCCTGCGCTTCTCCAGGCTGAAGAGTCCCATGGCTCTCAGCCTCTCATCATAAGGTCTGTTGTCTTGTCCTCTGATCATGCACATGGCTCTCCTCTGCACTCTCTCAAGTTTCTCCACATCCTTCTTGAATTGTGGAGCCCACAATTGGATGCAATACTCCAGCTGCAGCCTCACCAAGGCTGAGTACAGCAGGAGGATGACATCCTGGGATTTGCTTGAGAAGCATCTGTGGATGCAAGCCAGAGTTTTGCTCGCTTTACCAGCTGCGACATCACATTGGTGGCTCATGTTCATCTTGTGGTCAGTCATGACCCCCAAGTCCCTTTCGGCCATGATGCTAGCAAGTGTAGCACTGCCAAGCCTGTAAGCGTGATGCAGGTTTTTTTCCCCGAGGTGGAGTACCTTGCATTTTTCCATACTGAATGTCATCAGGTTTTTATCCGCCCACTTTCTAAGCCTATCAAGGTCAACCTGGATCACCAGCCTATCCTCAGGTGTGGACACCTACCCCAAAATTTGGTGTCTTTAGTGAACTTGACCAGTCCACGTCTGACACCAATGTCCACATCGTTAATAAAGACGTTAAAGAGAATAGGTCCAAGGATGGAGCCTTGGGGGACACCACTGGTCATGGTGCACCACGATGATTCACTTTCATTGACCACCACTCTCTGGGCCCAGACTCGGAGCCACTTCCCCAGCCAGCAGACTGTGATGTAGCTGAAGCCGCAGTAGGCCAACTTTTCCATGAGGAGATCGTGGGACACCAGAGCAAACTTTTTTTTAAAGTCCAGATATATGACATCAATCTCTTCTCCCGTGTCCAGGTGATAGGTCACTTGGTCATAGAAGGAAATGAGATTGGTCAGGCAAGACCTACCCGCGACAAAGCTGTCCCTCAGGATGTTGCCATCAGCCAGCTTGTTAAGAATGGTCTCTTTGGTAATTTTTTCCAAAATATTTGCGGGCATTGAGGTCAGGCTGATAGGCCTGTAGTTCCCCGGATCTACTCTCCTCCCTTTCTTGAAGATGGGCACCACATTGGCCTTCTTCCAATCTTCAGGTACTTTACCTGAGCGCCATGCATGCTCGAATATCCTTGCCAGTGGCTGGGCTATGATGCCTACCAGCTCCTTAAGTACTCTGAGGTGCAGTCTGTCAGGACCAGCTGACTTGAAGATTTCCAGCCTCTCAAGGTGTTCCTTTACAAGGTCTATACCAATGTTGGGTATAAATTCACCCTCACCCTGGCCGTCTCACATCATGTTAGGCAGGGCGGTCCTTTTGGGCTGGTGAAAAACCAATGCAAAATACCCATTAAGCAGGTTGCCTTTTTCCTGGGTGTCAGGTGTCCCATCTGGTCTAGCAGGGGTCCAGTGTTACTCTTGCTTTTCTTCCGACTCCCCACATATCTGAAAAAGGACTTTTTATTGTCCTTGATATGTGCAGTGAGTTGGAGTTTGGTTGCAGCCTTGGTGTTCCTGGCTTGCTCCCTACAGGTATGGACTAGTGCAGAGTACTCCTCCTTTGTGGTGATTCCTGTCTTCCATCCTTTATCCTTTTCAGATGTAGGAGGTCAATAAGTTCCCTGCTGAGCCAAGGGGGTTGCTGTGCCCTTTGCTACCTTTCCTCCGAGATGGGATGGACATCCCTTGTGCTTTCAGGATCACTCCCTTAAGGAGCAACCACCCATCTTGTACTCCCCTCCCTGTCAAGGGGCCCTTGATACCTGGACAATTACTTGAATTGGCATTTTCTGGTTAACACTGGACCTACTGCCACCTCTGGCTTTATCTGTATTAGTATCTTTACAAGTACAGCTCCAATATACTAATGCAAGTGATAGAGATGTATTGGCATGACTGTATCTGTGAAAATTCCTGCCCTTAACTGATGTTATCATGGTGCAAAAGCTGTGGAAAAATCAGGTGTCTGTAACAAGCCTAGTATTGCTAATTAGCAACTCTAAGCTTAAACTAGTATTGCTAATTAGCCGCTACACATCTTTGAATGCCATTTGTGTTTGCACGTAACAAATCCATGGACACAATGCTTTAATTTGCGGTGAACCAAACTAAACTACATCCCAGAAGTTTAACTTTAATGCACCAGGAAGACTTTTAAAGCATCTGGAAAACCTGCTCATGCAAACAATCACACCACTGCAGTGCAAGAAAGATGTGTACAAATGTCCTCTAGGCCAACCTAGGTTTGAGTCTCCCAATCCTGCATGCTTACCTTCTGTGCAGTTTTGCAGGACAAGAAGGTGCTAGCACCTGTCTCTGCACTCGGTCTGTTACTGAACTAATTTTGATTTCATTTTGTTTTGAACAGTTTTTTTTTCCTCTGTGAGTGATTTGTTAACTTTTTTTTTTCAATCTTCTTTATTTTAATGTTTGCCCATAAAGGGATATTACTCTATGAGCCCTTGTGATGACGGATATGTAAGTGTCTATATCTTTATATCTTTCACATTGCCTGCTGCAGCTTGTGACATTCTGTATTTCTATACCTTTTGCTCTCTGTGTACCAGTTTCATTAGCTGAATTGGGGTTGGTACCATGTCACTGACTGTTAAACAGTAGAGTTATGATACAGTTGTATGGAAGGCTTTGGGATGCTTGCATGAAGGGCAGAACACCATTTCTAACGCAGTTAGGTCTGCCTAATACATTTAACACACAGCACACCAATGAAGGAGCAGCCTTTCCAATGATGGAGCAGCCTCTGTGCAGCCTTTCCAAGAAGTGCATCTTTTTTTACACAGATGTAGAAAATGGTGGTTTGATCTGTAAACCTCAGTACTTAACACTTATATAACACATTGCATTTTCACAGCGCTGAGCAAACACCAACTGACCCCAGCAGCCACCTTGTGAGTAAGCAGTAAAGATGAATGCACATTCTTTTCTCCCAGTGGATTCGCTCCTGGGGGTTTTTTAACGCCAAAATGTGACCTGGCACCCTCTCTCCATCGCAGACATTATCAAACTCTTTCATACCTCAAAAAATAGGTCATTTTCTTTTCAAATTTACCCATAAAAATAGTACACTGAGTGCTGGCTGCACCTTCTGCAACCCAGATGGAGGTTTGTATTCTGGCAACAATACAAATGCATCACAAGCATCTGAAATTGCCCATAGACAGTGCATTCTTTGCAGAGAAAGGAAATTAGTCTGCTAAACAACCCCACACGTAATCAAACCTTAAAGAGCTACTAACACCTCCTTTTAAACATGTCAGTCAGTGTTCTGTTTGGAAAATCATCCCCATTTGTGTCTTTTCTGCGCTAAACTGGCCCTTATTACGGCTGTTTGAATAAAATCGGACTTTTTCTCCTCTAAGTGATCACTTGTGACTTTTACTTATTCCTCCACTGAAATTACAGTGAAGGCTGTAGATTGTACCCCTTTTGGAAAACCTTTTATTTTAGGAAACGAAGCCACTGAATGCCCTGGATCAGATTTTTTCCTCGTGTATTTTGGAAACTCCTCTGTCTTGGTCCACAGAGTAGAATCCAGCCCGACCTGTATTAAAATATTATCTCAGTTAGGCAATCCATGTTGAGTGAGACCTTGAATGATCATTGAAAATGGTATTTGCTTGGTGTTTGACATTCCTGTCCTTTCTCAGGAGTCTGTTTTGAGGTGACAAGGGTTGATTTCAGCTGTGGAATTTAGCAGGGACAGAACGATCCTTAGAGCAACAAAAGTCTTGTTTTCCATGAAGATGTCCTGAGTTGAGTTTATATTATATGCAGAATTGTTTCAGAATACATGGATTGTCTCAAAGCTATTCAGAAAACATCCATGGACTCTCTTGTGGAGGACACTGTTGAGCATATATAGGAGTGGGATTTTTTCTCTCCCTTCCACAGTGTCAACACTCAATATTCTACTTCTTTATTCCTGTCCTCTATGTTATATACTGGTGGACAGCCCTTAAATTCATGTGCAATCGTGCTGTAATATCATGGGGAAATACCATACTATGGTACAATCAGTCCTAGACTTGTATTATTTATAATGGAATTATTTAGAAGAGCTATTTCATCTGAGAAAAGAGAATTTTTCATAAGATCAAATAGTGAATGTACCCATACAATCCTAGACAACGAAGGTTGGACGGGAACTCAGGAGGTCACACCTAGTCCAACCCCCTGCTCCAAGCAGGACCAGCCCCAACTGCATCGTCCCAGCCAGGGTTTGTCTACCCGGGCCTTAAAACCCTCCAAGGATGGAAGAGACTCCACCACCTCTCTAGGTAACTTATTCTGGTGCTTCACCACCCTCCTAATGGGTAGGATGGCAGCTAACAATTGTACTCAGATACTAAAACCACTTGCCAGGCTTTTGACTGGGGCAGTTTGGCTTAGCTCCAGTGACTTCACTGAGCTCTATTCATTTACAGAAGCTCAGAATCTGGCCCTTTATAGGTCGCAAGTCAGGTTTGTATTGGCACCGACACATTATGAATAAAAGACAAGTTCCAGACTCAAGGCCTTTATTATTTACATTTCTGGGATCTAATGACAGGGACCAATGAACCCAGACTTTGGTCTTGCTGGTTATATTTTTAAGAGAACTTTCGTTTTGACTCTAACTTCTGTTGCACTTACGTAAACCCCAAGCGCTTCCCATCATGTTTTACACCAGCTTTCACCATTGCAACTGGTTGAAGACATGGCAGGGTGGCACCGTAGAGACAAACTTGTTCAGAAAGGCAAGAGCTTCTGTAGACACCAGCCTTCTTCCTCAGACGCTGCGATGTCGGCCATCTTCTACAAAACTTTCGCAGCTGAATGAGTTAGTCTCTCAGGTGCACCCCCCTTTCCGGACTTCAGACTAACGTGGTCACAGCTACCTTTCACCACTGTAACCGAGATCAGAGTCCGGGTTTCCACTTTAGGTTGGACCAGATAACCAGCGTCTACATCAAAGGGGGTAGAAGAGTTAATGTGCTGAATGCAGGGTTTCGCTATTTGATAAAATCAACCTTAAGTTTGGCTCACAGATGAACTGCATCTGTTTTCTTTTACAAACATTGATTTCCCTCTGAACTTTTTGTTTTATTCAGCCCCATTCACATTCATGCCTTGCTTCTTTGAGGATCGAAAGGCAGCCATCTGTAGCTATTTTCCATTGCGACAGAATTACTTAATACAGCAACTGGATTGGCTTTGGCAAGAACTAACACGGCAGCATTTGTCGTAGGCCTGTCACCCTGCCAAGCTGATCTGTGCATGGTTACCACTTATTTAAGGTACTTAGTCTCTGCTATTGCTTTTTCTTATGGAGAACTGAAAAATGGTTTGGCCCTAAAATATTGTTTCTGTGGACAGCTTGTTCCAAATGAACCCCCCAGGTATTGCACACAAATATTCGTATGCTGAATGTTTCTCAGAGTCCGTCATTTGACTGGTAGCCTGTAAACTACAGTTATGCAAAGAGCTAAAATAGATCAGGTCTTGTTCCAGACAAGGTAAGACCAGGGGCATGTGCCCATCTTAAAATGGCTCCTGAGCCATCCTTTTAATTTCAGCTTGCGGTAGAGCAAGAGGAGCCATGTGTGTTGGGTAAGCTCAGAAGGCAGAAGGAGGCCTTTATCTGGGACCTTAATGCACAGATCCTGGAGTCAGGACATCTGAATTCTCACGGCAGCTCTCATAGTCTGACCCTCTTCCTTCTCCGCCTCACTTGTGCAAGTAAAGTGAGAGAGTAATATTTACCTGTCAACCTTACAGGTGTTTTATTGGCTTAATTTACTGTAAGGTGCTCTGAGGTCTTTGAATGAGATCTTTGAATGAAAGAGCAAAAATATTTTTATAAATACTTGGCCTGACTTTTTTTTTCCTGCAGTTATTTATGATAGCTGCTTGGAAATAAACCCGGGTCTCCTGCATCTAATTTCCCCTTTTGCTGGATCTGCCATGAATTCAAAATCCTATGCTCAGGATGACATAGTCTGTCCTGTTGCCATAGAAATGGCTAAGATGTCAACAGGTCGACAGTATGACTTCACTGGAAGAAACAGGGAGGAGGAATAAATGGGCTAGTGAAGGATCAGCAATTTTAGAGGTAAAATGGGCTGTCTCACCTCAGGTAACCCCGTGGACTTCCTTAAGCAAAGCAGTCTGCGCTGCCATCAGCAGAGACAGCAAATTAGACCTTTTCCAAGCATATGCTCAATTCCCTTGCCCTTTTTGGTAAGTTTTTAAGAAAGGGGCTTTGCATTTTCAAATGTATTCCCAGTGTGAAAGTTTGCATTTAAAGACAGCAGGGATTGCTTTTTAGGAACTTAAAAATAACATTTTATTCAGTAGGGAAGGCCAGATTTTCCCCTGCTTTTGCCCCTGTGGAAAAGAGACTGTCCTGATCCAGGAACCAAGAGGCTTTTGCTGCTGAGAAGGGAGGGGGGTGACTGCCTTACCCTCAGCATCACTATCACACCTGATTTATCTGAGGGTCTTTGAGCCCTCAATTTGTGTCATTCCTCTCTCAAAACCTGTACTTTGGGGGCACCTCCACGGCCTCAGTCAATCAGCATGTTGAATACATCTACAACTACCCGAAAACGAAATGTTCTCAGGACAGCTACATCCACGTGGGGTGAGAGAGGAAATAGCCTTGTGCCAATGGCCCACAGTTGTCCCAGTACATGTGTTAATCCAGAGTATGCACGTGCCTCGTTAGGGGGACCGAGAGGCTTCTTTGTGGATCCAAGTGGAGCTCAGGCCCGCGTTCTGTTTTTATTGAAGCTAGCATGCACAGCCAGGGCAGGATTGCTGTAAAAGCAGGTTTTATAGTTTATGTAAAGATATTTAACTAGGCAAATATCCCGAGATTGGAGCTTCTAAGACAGGTCCCAAAGGGCGAATGGAAATAAACAAGACAACAAAAAGGCCCAGTGAAATGTGAAGGAAGTTCTGACATAGCGAGGCCTACCATATATTTGCTTTGGCAGGCATCTGTGCTGCAGCTCTGTGCTGTGCATGTGCCCTTCCCAGGTTATTGTGGGACAAGGTAGCTCCCAGTTGAGGGAAGAGTTATTCTGGTTTGGGAACAAAGCACCAAGTTAAAATTGAAGCATTAGTGGTAGATTGGTCGATTTACTCCACATTCCATTCTTGGATTATAAAAACCCTGTTGAAAGCTGTAAGGTTCTCAGTGAAGAGTGTCTCTATGGGTAGAAGTGGCCACAGTATTAGGAAAAATAATGGTGGCATTATACTCGCATAGTCTGTTCCAAGAGTGAATGAACTGAAAAGTTCTTCATGCCTAATCAGCTGGGTTAAGGACAGAAATTACACATAAACTGGTATAAGTGATCAGAAACCAGTTCATATCTGTAACACAACAGAAATTCAATGCACATAAACCGCCTTCAAAATGTCCCAAACCAGTTTAAGGTAAACCTGGATGGATGTAGTATGAGACTTAACTGATTTAGGTTAAATCAGTTTATTGAACTTCTGTCCCAGATCCCCTCCAGATTCAAGTTAACTCACAGTCCCCCAGCATCCCAGGATGCTTTGTGTCTCCCCTCCAACCCCCGCCCATAAAGGGTGGGCAGGCTAGCCTTGGTCCAAGCTGTCTGCTTCAGCCAAGCAGGGAGGTGTGCTCTAGCACCCCCCAGCTTCTGGCCTGGGCCACTGCAGGCATGTGGCTGCATTTCCAAAATCAAAAGTGAACCTCTGTTCACTTTCTTATCAGTTCAATCTACACAGCTTAGACTAACCCGCAGAAATTGGATTGATTCAGCCTTGGGTTTTGTGACTGTCTGTACTTGGTAGGGTCTAAGAACGCAGTTGTTGTACAACTGTCCCTTCTGCACGGCCTTGCATTTCTGAATACACCTCAGGCGATTGTCTGAAGATGAAATAAAAGCATCGTGGGCACTGAACTTGTAAACTTGTAGACCGTAACTGTCCTTGTAACTGCCTTTTTAAAAGACCTTGGCAGAAATTTAATAATTCAGTAGCAGTATTTTACTACCATTCTTGAGCACATAAAATTATTTAAAAATTGAGATCCAAAAAAGTAAGAAGGTCTTCGTAGCAAAATTACTGGTATTATTTTTTACGTTGGTTTCTCTTAATTTAATTTCTTTAGCAGAGTCATTCTCTGGCATAGCCAGACACTAAATAATCTGTCTGACTTCTGTTTGGGCGTTGGTTAACAGACCAGAGCATTCAGCTTTCCAATTTCAGGGTAAAATATTAAAAAATTGTTAGTGCTTGTACAGTGGTTTCCATCAGTCCATCTCAGAGCATTATACAAAGAGGTCAGTATCATTATTGTTTTTTTTAAAGGTGGGGAAACTGAGGCACTGGGAAATTAAATGAATTGTCTACAGTCACCCATCAGGTTGCTGATGGAGCCAGGACTGTACTGTAAATAAAATGCATTTATCCTTGGGAGCAGGAAAAACCTGCTGCAGTACTTTAAATGGTGTTAAAGCTCAACTCCTGTCCCTAAGAGACAGATCCTGCCAGGCTTCCTAATGCCAAGTAGTGTCTCACGCCAAAAGTAATTTCATTGACTTCAAGGATCTGGCCTAAAAAAAAATGGTATGCTTCATCCATACCCACACGACACAGGCAAAAGGCTAAGCCTGAGAAAAGTCAGTTCACCTCCCAGAGGACCCTACCGCTCAATATAGTCAAGGCCTGGCAGAGGCCAGAGTCTCACGGTTGGCAAGAGAGTCCTGCCCACAATAATCGAACGAAGGAACTGTCCTCAGCCTGCTCCCTGGTTCTTTGGGAGCTAGGCACTCGCTCAAAGTTAGCCAGTTAGCCAGTCCTGTGCAAGTGCTTTGCTGTCCTACCCATCTGCCCCAAGAAAAAATGCTGAGTTTTTAGGTCTTTCAGTAAACTTTCTCTCACCATGTCAGACTGACTGTAAGAATTTCCATAGCCTGTGTGTTCTTCCAACCAGAGTTCCTATTGCTCGAAACTGGGGGAAGAAGACAAGCCCAGCCCAAAATCCCCATGAAACAAGGCTGAGGAAGCCTTGAATGGAAACATGCATCTTCCTCTAGCATGCATGTCCGTTGGTTTGAGTTTGGCAGTACATGTGATCTTTACTACACATCCCAAAAGCACCAGAAAGGAGGAGTTCCCTGAAAGACTCATCTTAAGACGCGGAGATGTTTTACATACGTCTGCTTTCTCTTGTAATGATCTGCAGCATTTCCCTTACCGCCAGTCATTTGTCTCATTCTCCGATTCACCCACTTCGCATTTTCTCTTTCTTAAACATGCTGCTAATAGGGCTGTGCGAAGCTTCAGGCGGTGATTTGATTCGGAGGAGATTTGGGCTGCTTCGGTGGCCGAATCTCCAAATCCGAATCGAATCAGGGGACCAATAAAAGGTCCGAATTGATTTGAAGCTCTCTGAAGCTTTGGAAAAGATTCGGAGAGCTTCGATGATTCAGGCAGTCCCCGGTGGCTGCAGCAGGGGGCTGGAGCCAGATTCGGAGCTGGTAGGTAGGGGTAGGGGAGGGGGCTGTGCGGGGGGCCCCTGCCAGGCCTCATCCCCTGCCTGCTCCCCCAGGCCCCCCGGCCCCTCCATGCTCCCCCAGCCCGCCCATGGGTGCCCTGCCCGCCCCAGCTCTGGCCCTTTAAGAAAAGAAAAAAAATCAGTAAAACCCTGGGACTCCCCGGCTCCTGCAGCAGCCTTGAGGGGCTCGTGCAGAGCCCCCCACGCACCACGGGGCAGCGGGGATTGCCTCCCGCGGGGCAGGAACTGATGAGTGTGGGGTTTTTCTCAGGTTTTTTTTCCTTAAAGAGCCAGAGCTGGGGTGGGTGGGGCAGCCATGGAGGGGATGGGACAGCGGGTGGGATCGGGGGCCTTGTGGGGATTGCCCCCCCTGCCTGGCAGCACCCAGTGAGTGGGAGCTTTTTTTTTTCCAAGTGCGGGGAGCTGGGGCAGGTGGGGAAGCCAGTGCTGGGCTGGGAGAGCAGGCTGGGGATGGGTCTGGGCGAGTCAGAGATTTGGCACCAGCCGAATGTCTGAATTACATTCACCCGAATCGATTCGGGACAGTGATTTGAATCAGTCTCCCAAATCGGCCAAATCCCAATCCGAAGCGAATACTAGCTGCTTCACACAGGCCTAGCTGCCAAGTCACCACTGTCTTGATATAGCGTTGGAGCTGACTGAGGTGGTGGAAATAATTTGTGACTTCATTTCAGGCTCAGGTAGGAGATGATGGCTTTTGAGTAAGGGAAGGCTTTCTTAAAACAAAACACCTTTGGTAGCTATCCACATGTCAAGGAAAGTGAGTAATAAGTTTAAGGTAAACGATACATTCAAAAAACTTTTCCACTGCGAAAAGCAAGTGCTGTAACATGGGAGAACTGCTGTCAAGATAGGTTAATCTGAAGGCCTAAGAACCTTTAATTTCCTATTGTGTGCAAGTCATTCATTGACTTAAACATAATATGGAATACCTTCTAATGCAACTCACTATAGGCTTATCCCGTTTCGGAGAGAAATGTTCCTTGTATTAGTAAGGATACTTCTGACCATTGTGAAATAGAAGCGTTCAATGCTATGTCAGATGGAGAAATTCAATATTCTCTATGGTATTTCATGCCCTTTGTCTTCTAAATCTCTCAGTTTTAAATTAGACAATAGACATTGATTTTATAGCCTCTCTTGAAAGAGCCTAAGGTACAAGAGAAGACCAATTTTAAAGGTGTAAATGGTAATGAGAGATTTTTCGAAAGTGAGTAGATGCAATCATCACAGAAAGAAGACACTGAATATTCTGTGAATATTGCACCCGGTTGACATCAGCAGAATGCCTGACACAAAAACCTTTTGTGCCAAAAGTGTTTGCTCCTGGGCCCACCCACAACTAACATGAGCAAAGAACATTTATAAAAATAGGTACGTCGTATACTGCTGGTTTATGCAGAAACGGCTATATCTGATCACTGATAAAACACTGCAAACAAGGAAATAAACTGATCTGAATATAGCTTATCTGAGGCAGGACCTGCAAAACAATCTGTTACAGGGTGCTATTCATGGCAGCCCAGTTTGTGTATTTTGTTTGGCTCAGGCATTGTCTTCCTCAGTTCTTTACGGCACCAAGCATACTAATACTTCTCATTTCATGAGCAGCAAAATAGGAGTGGTAGGCAAATTGGAAACTGTGTGTGTGTCCATGTATGTCTGTGTGCATTTGACCTTATAGGGGTTTTTAATGCATTAAAGATGTTTATGTCAATAATAAACACCCTAATAGCCTTTCACCTTCCTAAGGGGGCTTGGTGCTTAATGAAATAATAATCATCACTGCTTACAATAGCCTGCTGATTCCGGATCTCTTTCTTTGCTCCCTGTCATCACTGTTCTTTTAGAAATGGTTGGGTTTGGAGTAATTTCCAGATTATATCTGCAAAGAGAAGCATTGGTCTCAACCATACTGAAAACGGCCTTTTTGCATGGAAACGATGTTCTGAGCCATCTTTCAGTGAAGTAAAACCGGTCCCATCCCCTCCAGCCAGCTTTGGGCATGCTTCTAAATGGCATCAGGATGTTAGTAGTGAAAGACTTCAAACCTCCTTTCCCTGGTGAAAAGGGATACTGTTAACTTGACTAATAAGCACTGCCTCTGTCACATTCGGATTAATACCTAACATTTCCTTCTTATTTTTATCCAGGCATCAACAATGTTGCGAGCATCTCTTGCCCCTGTGTAAGTGTTTCTTACTAATATCAACTTGGTTCTGTGTGTGTGTGTGTGTGTGTGTGTGTGTACACACATATATATATATACAGAGAGAGACTGGGTGCATCTACATGTTCATTAATGTGCATTAGCTGATTGAATTTAGTATCTCCATTATGAAGTACTACAAAAATGCTCAGGAGAATTAGTCTACTGCGCATTTAGTGTCTCATGTAGACGCACCCATTGAGTAGTTTGTTCTGGATGGACACACTCACTTTGTGGTAGATGTAGAACATAGGGCAGAGAGGTAGATAACCGGGGAATCTGATATGAATAGAAATGACATTCGTGGAACCTTAAATTTCACTCTTCAGAGTAAAAATAAATTCATGAAAGCAGCTTTACAAAAATGGAGCGTTCCCTGGCGGAGCAGAGACACACAGCACTGGCATTGTGCTAGTATGTGTGAGCGGAAAGTGGAACGGAGTAACCTTGACTGTTATGATAACCAGTTTACTACTGTCCAACATGAGCAAAAGGTTATCAATAAACAAACAGAAATGGTGCAAAGCTTATTCCAGTTTCATAAATTTTCTCTGACTTCCAGTATTTTAAATAAATATTGGTAATAGATATAAGAAACACATTTAAAAACATGGGGTTTAATGTCATTTTAAAGGAAAGACATGTAGAAATTGCTTTTGTGAATCCAAGGTTGTTTTGCTGAGTTGCCTAACTTCAGCTGTGCCTGAAGAAATCATTTGACATCGTTTTAGTGAAAGTGCCTTTTTTCATGTGCTGCATAGGAAAATGCAGGAAGTGCCATTGTTGCCCTCGTTGGATTATGAGAGGTTGAAGAACGATTTGGTCTTTGGGAGTGATCGCCTCAAAGCCTTCTTACTGCAGGCCCTGCGCTGGGTAAGTGTGAAGGCTTCTCTGTGGATGAGCAAACATACCTCCTTTCTTCAGGGCCAGAACCACAGTCTGGTATGTAGGCAAGATGGATTGCTCTCCTTCCTGATGAGGGTGAAGGGGATGCAGCTCCTTGCTTGCATTTCAATCTGTTACCTGCTGGGTCCTTCAGGGACTGAGGAGATTGCAGGTTGTAACTTGTGAATGACATCTATAACCCTTCTGTCTGGTGAAAGCCAACTGGGAGGGGTATCTGGATTGCCATTGGAAATGGCGACTCTGGGATAAGGCATCATTTTTTTCAAGTAATCAATCGTACCTTCATTTTAGAACCTTTCTCTGGGGACGGACAGTCTCTCCAATTACTGACTGTCTGGAGGCTTTCGTTCTTTGGGACTGTTGTAAAAGTATCATAGATTCATAGATTCATAGATGTTAGGGTCGGAAGGGACCTCAATAGACCATCGAGTCCGACCCCCTGCATAGTCAGGAAAAGGTTAGGTGATAGGTTGGGTGAAGTCTTGTTGCAACTGGTGAGTGTATAGAACTGCACTTACGGTGGTTAATTGAAAGGAACAGCAAAGGGACATTAAGCCAAAGCACAAATGCGCAGCACTGTCAGAGGCAAAGGAAAGTCCAAACTGGGTCCACAGCTCTGACATTAGACTGCGAAGACTGAATTCATCCTCTGAAAGAGGAGAATTTGCTGTTCACAAAGTTATTCCGAGGCCTTTACAACCTTGTAAGAAAAGTGATTCACATTAGTGCTACTTTATGCCAGTTCTTGATTTCTCCTTCCCTCTCTTTTAGCGTTTGACAACATCTCATCCTGGAGAGCAAAGAGACACAGTCCTGCAGGCTTATATAGGCAATGACCTCCTGGATTGTCACAGCAATAGTCAGGTCAGTAAGTATAGATATTACCCAAGTTTGTGTCCAATTTTTTTTTCAAAAATCTTGTTGGTCTAATAAAAGAGATCATCTCTACTACAAGTCCTGATTGTTAATTTATAATGCACTGATCAGCAAACACTCTGTATTACAATATGCAAATAATTTAACAGGAGGAGTTGAAACCTACAGCATTGTGTTGTCTACCTATAGATCTTAATTTAGGTTTTCTTTGCATATATATATATATATGTCTGTGTAGTACTTGGAGAGACATGGAAATCCATTAATGCAGTAAGGACCTGTACCTCTAATGCTTGAAGTCAGTGGGGTTAAGCCATTGGCTTCAGTAGAAGCCAGATCAGACCCTAACACAGTCAGTCGATTCTCACTTACACAAAGTATTACAGAAAAATGGCTCAGCCTGTAAATCTTTTTTGTGTGATTATGGATTGTGCGAGGATCCCATGACCCAGCATAAGAATGAAGCTAACACTTTGGTCTTAAAATACCCACACAGCATAACTTATTATGCATTTGCAATCACAAGTTTTGAAAGATTTTTGAACGACTTCGGCACCTAAATTTCATGAATAATAAATAGAAGCCGGGCATCTAACTGTCAGGGCTCTTTGGAAATAGCAGCCCCAGTGGCAGAACACCAGGAACTCTTTGGCATATTAGACTTCCCATGGTTGGGTGTGAGGCTGTGGCCTCTGGATGGTACAGTTAAAAATGCCAGCTTGATGAACCAGAGCATTAATGCAGTAAGGACCTGCACCTCTCATGCTTGAAGTCAACGGGCATTTATACATGTGCTCCAGGAGCAAGCTGGGGAGGCAGCACTTTAATTAGAGCGGCTCTCATAGTGGCTTCATTCTTATTCTGGACATTTCCTGCATTCTCAGCTCAGGTACACCAATACACGTGATGCTCCAGTTTCTTGGATTAGAGCGGCTCCAAGAGCTGCTGTTATTAAAGTGTCTGGGGTGTCACATGTATCAGCGTCCCTGCGCTGACTAATGGCAGTGGGGGCACTTTAAAGCTCGTTGAACAAGTTAAAGTGCCCCTGCCAACATTTTTCAGCTTAGGGACGCTGATACACGTGACGCTGGAATCTACTGGAGCACAGTAATTACCCCGCTCCAGCAGATGCAATTAATCGAGTCTGCTCCAATGCACTGTAATTACAGCATGCCGGAGCAGCCTCCCTGTACGTGCCCAATGGGGTTTAACCATTGACTTCAGTAGAACCCAGATTAGATCCTAACACTGATGATCGATTCTCAAGTACACAAAGTTTTACGGAAAAATAGCTCAGTCTGTAAATATTTGTTGAGTGATTATCAATTGTGTGAGGATCCCATGACCCAGAATAAGAATGAAACTAGCACTTTGGTCTTAAAATACCCACACAGTATAACTTCTTACGCACTTGCAATCACATCTTTAAAAATACACTTCAGTAAGTTCAGGATAGACTGTAGCCTTTTCTTTGTCCCAATGTGCTAACCTGCATATTACTTTTAAGGGGGCTTCAGCAGTTGATAATCCTTTGATGTCATTAACAAAAGTGACTTTGTTTTTCTTCACTAACAAGTTAACTTTTTGCACAATAGTAATTTTGTCCTCTGACCCCACTGTCATGGATCCAGTTTTTAAGGTGTGAATCCTATTGTCCTCATAAAAGGTGTGTTTTGTTCCCCTACCATTACAAAGAGGTTAATAAAAGTATCAAGTTTTGTTTCTGATGCCTAAAGCTTTCTCTAATAGGAACGCGATGTGTAGGAAATACCAGAGCTGAGACTAAAATCAACAGTGATTCTCATCTTTGCTTTGGAAAGGACCAAGCAGTATTGTTCTTTGGTTCCCATGCATATAAACTTTCTAATTCAGGGGTGGGCAATTATTTGGGCTGGTAGTCCACTAACGCAGTTTTGGTGAGCTGGGTCAGCCCCCCACATCTCCCACACTGGACTGGGTCAGCACCTCTGCCCCCACTCCTCCAACAGCTTGCCAAAACTCCCTAAGTGACTCTGGCCACACTCAGCCGGGCAGATGGGATGGGGCTGTGGGCAGGCTGGTAGTGGCATCTGGGAGCAGTTTGGGTGGGCAAGGCCAGGGCCAAGGCTGAGGCTGGGATCAAGATCTTGGGGCTGCTACAATCTGTTCCCTGCACCCCCCTGCCTGCAGAACCAGTGTCTGTCACAGACACGTGGGCAGCGGACTGTGGCTGTGCCCCAGGCCCTGGCCCAATGCTGTCATCACCCCACGATCCTGAACTTGGCCCCGGCCTGGGCTGCTCATCCCACTCCTGGATGCTGCTCCCTGCCTGCCCACAGCCCCATCCCGTCTGCCGAGTCAAGCATGCCCTGCCTGCGTAGGTCCTGGCTGGTCTCCCAGGAGACCCGACTTGCCTGCTCTGTCCAATGCCCCCAGCAGTGGGTGCAAGGTGGACAGGCTGGGGTGCCCGGGCAGCAGGGCCAGGTCCAGCAGCAGAAGTGGAGACTGGCAATGGCAGCTGAAAGGAGCCATTGGAGCTGCTTGGGTGGAGCCATGAGACCCACTGCAGGCCAGATAAAATCCCGGGGTGGGCTGGATCTGGTGTGCCAGCCATGTTTTTCCCATCCCTGTTCTAAATGCAGTCAGAGCCTATGTTCCTTTCCCAAGTAACACTGCTCAGTAGAAAACAAAAACTACACCAAAATGTTCATTTTTTTCAAGTGAGCTAACTATTGATTTGAATTTCCTTTTCTAGAGTGCTACTTTGTTATGACTTTACTCTCCCCGTCAAAGTTTCTTGTATTAAAATTGTCCCCAACAGATAGCCTTTGTTGGCTTTCTGGATAATTTCTATAATCCTTTTTGCACATTAAACTAAAAGATCCAAGTCACATTGTGGCAGCCTGTGTCTGCTGATATAATGCTTCCATTTGTTCTACATCCCTTACTAGATCTTAAAACATTTCAGAAGCCTAACCTAGCAGTTCTCCAGCTTTGGTACATTGTCCTCATAAAAGTTTGCATTCCTCTGCAGAGAAATGTGCTGAAATTGTTGCATTCCAAAAGCGAGGTGGTCCGACAGTACATGGCAAGGCTTATCAATGCTTTTGCCTCGCTGGCAGAAGGTAAGAGATCAGTTGCAGATTGGAAATCCCCTTCATGTATTGGGTACTTAACATTGTGCGTAGAAATGTGCACACCCTATTTCTAAATACTCTCTGTCCTTTAATGTGTGTATGCAAGGTGGGGAGCTGTCAGCGTTTGTAGAATAGCCGCTGAGGCTATTTATTTCAGCTTATGTCAAAATATATTGACTGCTTCCACCTTTCTAGGTAGTGGTTCACAACAAACAGTTGCCAGTATTTTTTCTAATGTCTATGCCAACCACTGTAATTGAGCGTTTGGTCCTCCCACAAGAGGAATGAAAGATACCTTTGAGCCCTGGTATCTGAGTAGCTTGCAGAACCACAGCTAACCCCTTATATGTTGCATCAGTAATGCTTTGAATATATAATTTAAATTAACTAAGCCAAAAAAGGCCCCACTGATCAAAGGCTACTTCAGAGAGTTCCAGCTGTTGGATAGCACCAATAACTCAGACTTCTGTGACTGGTATTCAGTCTCCTTCCTTAACAAGTCTGAACATTATTGCATCCTCTTTGGTTGCATGACCAACTTGTCTGCCATGAAACATTGTCTGTTTTAATCTTAGTTTCTCCGGGATTTTCAAAAGACTTGGGCACCTACATTGCATGAATATTAAATAGTAGCTGGGCATCTACCTGTCAGGGCTCTTTGGAAATAGCAGCCCCAGTGGCAGAGAGAACACCAGGAACTTGGGCATGTTAAACTTCCCATGGTTGAGTGAGGCTGTGGACTGGTTGGTACAGCTTGATGAACTGGAGCATTTGCTCTGAATGCCTAGAGGCCACTGATCCATTGAAGGCAACATGTTTGTGAGGAATTACTAGGGATTGTGTCTTGCTGGGGGAAACGGGGAGGGACTGAGCTTGTGCCGTCTTTCTTTTCCAAGGGGCGGGCTGCTTTCTGTCATAGTCTGGTATCTGAGCATCATTCCTTTCATCGCTCTTTGCACCAGGTCGGCTTTACCTTGCCCAGAACCCGAAGTTGCTGCGAATGCTGGAGGAAAGGCTGAAAGCCGAAGACAAGGATTCCCTTACACGGGAGAACGTTCTGGGGGCTTTGCAGAAATTCAGCCTCAGGTGATGACAGTGCTGCAGACAGCGGTGACAGCAGGAAAGGAAGTGTGGGCTAGTTAAGCTCTGTTCAGGGAGGAAAGAAGAGCACTTGATTTTTGTACAACAGTCATCAGAACCCGTGATGGCTGATGAAAGAAGTGTCATTTAGAACTGGGGGAGAACTCGGCTTTGCTGGCTGAGTCGATCTCATTTCTTAGCACTTGGCACGCTCAAGGCAATTGATACATATTAGTATTTCCTTTATGTATGTTAATGTGTATTTTTAATTGCATTTCCATGCTGAAAATATATCCTTTCCTTGAAAATCCTAAAAATTCTGCCTGGGGGCACGACACATTGTGCATCCCCACAGGCTGAGTTTCTACTCAGTTATCTATGAGAGACTGGAAACAAAGTGTGCCCTGTCTGTGGAAAACTATTGTGAAGTCCATCTGTTGATCCTCTGAATCCAGAGCCACACAGGCAGATGCTGTTGCTCTCCTGGCTTTTGTGTTAGCATCGCTTACCCTAGATGTAGTCCTAGGAACTGCTAGAGAAGGCTCCCTCTGAGTCCCCGAGGAAGGCAGATAATGTCCCATCCTCGTGGGTCAGGTGCACTGAATCTCCGTCCCTTCAGAAACACTCATCCCTGGATAATTACAAGGGGCATATAGATACGAATATATACACCTAGTTCTTCTATAGCACTTTGCATCAATTTCCATCTTAATTAAGATCGACAGCATGCCTTCGGAAATCTGAGGCTTTTTTACATATACCCATCTCATTTGAAACCTGAGTCAGGAAAACACATTCAAACGCAGCCTAAAAGAGTGGTTCTGTACCGCTTCCCTTTCTTGGGGAATCCTCCCCTGCCAAAAATGTCAAGATGCTCATCCTTAGAGAAAGGGAACTTTCTATAAGCAGTTGCGAAGAGTGCAGGGCAGTCGTCTGATCTTTTGAGGATAGGCATATTATTGTGCAATATGCTCTAAAAATGTAGTCATATACATCCGTGGGTGGGTCTAGGATCTTGAAAAGGGGGGTGCAGTTGGTGTGGCACATCATCACAGAACACAACAACTATTTTTCTCCAGTTAAAGAGAAACTAGAAGCTTTACCAATATGCTAGAGGCCTAACACTATATTATTAAGTTGAAGGTCAAAGCAAAAACAAATCCAACTTTATTGAAATGCGCACTGATTTCTTAAGATTACATATAAAGTTTAAAAAACACAAAAGTAGACAAAAAATAATCACTAGAAATGGCTTCATTGTTCCTGTAGGCCTTATAGTTAAATATGCATTTCTTACTCAGTTTCATAAAACAAAATCTAGTGTTTTTGAGCCTCTCGACAGTGCCTCCAATACTTCAGTGTCAGTCATTTCTACACCTGAGTTAATATTTACCACACCTGAGTTAAAGATTTTAGCTAGAGCTAAAAACAGTCTGCAGGGCTATGAAATAGAAGAGACATATTACCGGGAATGGCTAACAAACAGCAAAATTGCAGAAAAAAGGATAGTTTGAATAGTGGAACATCAAGACTGTTAAAAAGAGAAGAGGTTTCCTTAACACCTGTGAAGTGAAGAGCTATTAGCAGGAGTCAGGGAAGTGATAATGGGTCATGAAGTCAATTGACTCCATCAGGACTGCCTGAATAGAAAGGCCACCGCTTCTCCCAGGAAGTTGGTTTTAGAGTTTAGGTGGAGCAGGTATTGAAGGGAAGGAGGTGCAACCCCCTGTGGAGCTATCCCTGTGTACAAACATGCATTAAAAAAATTAAGAGGAAGCCCCTCTTAATTATAGTTAGTTATATGAAGAGACAGCTCCAGTTGCTCAACATGAAGATACGTTAATGGGATCAAACATTCACATTATTTTCTTTCAGACCATGCCACAAACTTCAGGTGGTAATTAGGTGAGTGTAGCAAGCTGGAGGGGTCTCTGGATTAATTGCCAGCCCTTTTAACACTAAAGGATATGCCTCTTTTTTTTTTTTGTTAGTTGAGGTTTCATGTTTTGGTCTGTGTGAGACAAATTGCCATCCAGATCAGATGGGCCAGAACCAGGCCGGCAAACAGCTTTCTGAAGTAAGCTGGATTTGAGCACCAGAGAAAAGGGACTCTGCAGCCCGGGTTGAGTGTCAGGTGAATGAGATGCCTTCGTCAGTGCACAGACTTCTTTATCGTAGTGGCTCACCGGCTGCTTATATTTGCAAATCCATTCATAGCATCTGAGGAAGCAGACTGCCTACAAAACCCTTGCCTCTTGAAATAAGTTAGACTACCATGCTGCTCTGCCTTCTACCCACTTACAGTTAAGGGGACCTTTAAATGTCTAGTGTAATGCTATGAAGGGGTGACTGTGTGAGATTTAAGGAAAAAGAGATGTAGTTAGCTGTGTTAGTCTGAAGGCAAGTTGAAGGCAGGGTAGATTTGCACCTTACAGACTAACCAAAATAGGTGCATGCGTATGTGTGCGTGTATTGCACAAGTTTTTATAAGCTGACCAATCTTTCCAGGAAAAAGCAAACAGATTTAAGTAGAGGTTTTATTGAAGTAATAACTAAATGGTTTTATTGGCCTTTTATACTCAACAGTTTGTTTAAAAAATTGCAGAAAGGAAGTGAGAAATGCAGTTTGACCTGAGATTTTGGAAAGCTGATGGAGACACTTTTCTTGTCAGCCCAATTATACGGTAACTACATGACTGAAAAAAGCAAAGTTTAGTTTTTTTCCCCCTCCGGGAATTTGTATCTTCTCACTTCTTCAGGTTTTATTATTGCTCTGTTTCATTGGCTCTGCCAAAATGGGTAATTTACTTTTGTCAGTAAATAGGAGAAGTGTCTTTTTATTGTACTCGTGTTTGACACAAATGTATCCAGTATAAAATGTGCTTCATTTTCCCCCCCCATCTTAGGCGTGCTTTGCAGTCGGCCATGATCAGGGACGGGCTCATTTTCTGGCTGGTTGATGTCCTGAAGGATACAGATTGCCTGTCAGATTACACGCTGGAGTATTCTGTCGCCTTGCTCATGAATCTTTGTCTCAGGAGTGCAGGTCTGTTGCATTAACATTGTCATTGTCTTCTGAGAATGCATAGGAAAAGATCAATCCCTGCCACCACCACCCAAATCCCTTGCACACGTATTCCTGAGGTCCTTTCTTGGGGTTTTTCCCTGTATGAAATGATACTCCCCACAACGATACCTGAACAGCATAAGCCATCTCTTTAAGGAAGCCTCCTTACCAGTTTGCTCTGATACCTGGAAGGCATTGAAACTTTTCTTCTTCATGGAGTTCAGCTTGATTATTAAAATAAATTAAGCATAAAACACACTGCTCAGTTCAGTCTGCCTGAGGCTTGGCTGTTCCTAGGGTTCCCCCCTAATACTCTGCCCACACATTACATCCTCTCTGCAAAGAGCATCACCCTTTCTCCTGTGTGCGTGCGTGTGTGTGTGTGTGTGTGTGTGTGTGTGCGTGCGCGCGTGCATGTGCAGCAGATCCTTCCCAACAGGATCGGTGCCTTCTAAATAGGGTGGGGCATTTCTCACATATGCTGCTAGCTGGCTGCACCTTTTTTATGAAGTACCTGATTTCCAATTGGTTCAGGCAAATAGTGCATGACCCTTTATAAAATCCAGAAACAAGCAGATGAGTAGTAGTATAGGGACCAGTTCTCCATTCAGAGAATCAGACCCAGAGCAGGCAACAGTCCTTTTTACCACATAGCAATCCCTGTGACAAGAAAATGATATAGATCTTGCCCTGAGATCTTAAAGTCCTTTACTTTAAAGGAAAAAAACCCAGAAAACAACACAGTAGTATTGTAGCATAGTTAAAATAATGACTTTGTTAAACTGTCAATGGATGAATGTCTCAGAGTTTGAAAGTAAATTTTTGGACTTCATCCTGCTTTGGTATATAAATCCATTGACTTCAACAAAGTTATTCTGGGAGCAGAATTTAGCTGGGATGGGAAGCAGTCTCTGCTGCATGGATACATTTTATCAAAGAAATGAAAGGGTAGGTCATTTCCTGGCGGTTGTACGTCTGCAAAAATAATGTCCTTTGTGCTTGCGCAGGGAAGAAAATGTGTGCAAAAATTGCAGACCATGTGCTCAAAGTCCTCTCAGATCTCCTCGGCCACGAAAACCATGAGGTATTTGTGTTATGTATCATTGATTCATCCATCTGTGGAGTGTGACGCCTGTTTAACTGTACATAGCAAGACAAGGCAATGATTCAAATCAGAAGGAACTGAAGACAACTGCTCAATCCAGCTGAATCTCTAGGGCAGTCATTCTCAACCAAGGTGCCCCAGCAACCTGGAGTGCCTTGAGATCCTTTCCAGGGTGTGGATACCATGCATTGTCATCACCATTAGATATGCAAGCACAATTCACAAAATAAATCCAGAGATTTCATATAAGAATGTATAGTGTTAAAAACCTCCTGTCCAAGTTCTTTGCCACAGAAAAATTGCTCTAATATTTTTCTGTAGTCAAAAAATGAAAGAAAGCTAAGAGCTGGCATTTTCCAAAGGGTGCCTTGAGTCTACACAAGCTGAGAACCACTGTTGTAGTGGGAGTGTGGAGAGACAGATTGTAAATTAGCAGAGTTCGAATTTTGGTAAGGACAGCAGGCTCAGGCCTTAATTTTTGCGTGGTGTGACTTGGGACTTTAAATACATCCAAGTAGCTGGGACCTCAGTTTTATATCATTTTGTAATGTTTTATGTATCTTTTCATTTTATTTCATGCTTTAGGCTGAAAGTAGAGACAAATCTTCCAAAAGCATATGCGGTTTTCCTTGTTTTATGAATGTATTGTTTGACGTAGGTCAGGGGTTGTCAACTGGGGGTACATGTACCCCTAGGGGTACTTGGAAAAGTTCTAGGGGGTACACGTGGGTGGGCAGGGACGGAGTGCCACCACCCCACACTACCACCTTCCAAGAGCAAGACGAGGGCAGTGGCGCCCCTCTGTGGGCCGCACAGGCACTGCCTGGCCGGTGGGACGCGGGTGGAGGGAAGGGGGTTTGGAGCTTGCACATGAGAAGGTTGAGAGGCGACCTTGTGGCTGCCTATAAGTTCATCACGGGGGCACAGAAGGGAATTGGTGAGGATTTATTCACCAAGGCGCCCCCGGGGGTTACAAGAAACAATGGCCACAAGCTAGCAGAGAGCAGATTTAGACTGGACATTAGGAAGAACTTCTTCACAGTTCGAGTGGCCAAGGTCTGGAACGGGCTCCCAAGGGAGGTGGTGCTCTCCCCTACCCTGGGGGTCTTCAAGAGGAGGTTAGATGAGTATCTAGCTGGGGTCATCTAGACCCAGCACTCTTTCCTGCTTATGCAGGGGGTCGGACTTGATGATCTACTGAGGTCCCTTCCGACCCTAACATCTATGAATCTATGAATCTATGATGGCCACTGCCTCCAGCCACCGCTCTGCATTGCCACTGCACACCGCTTGCACACAGCCGGTAACATATGTGGCTCCGTGGGCTGCTGATGGGCCATCTGTGATTGGCTGGGTGCAAGGCCCGTCAGCAGCCCGTGAAGCCACACGTGTGACCGGACGTGGGAACGTGGGACGTGGCAGCAGTGGCAGTGTGGGGTGCTGGGTGGCAGCAGTGGCAGCAACTGCATGCAAGCCCCCGCCCCCCTCTGCATCTGGCCACTGCCACCAGAAAGGGTACACCTCTTAAAAAAGATTGAAAACCCTTGATATAGGTTATCCATTCTTTGCAATACAGTATTTTACTTAAGAGAAATCTTGTGGGGGCTTTGAATCAAGGTCTTAACCTTGATTTTGGGAATAGGGTGATTTTGAGGGTGGTTTATACAATGTACATTGGTCTGGAGCAGCGCCTCTGTCTCAGGATCCTGTTCTGCACAGTCTGCTGTTGCAACCCATGGAAGTTTTACTAGTGAAGCCCAGAGCTATGATTGCTCTAGTGACCTTCAGAAAGCTCATGTCCATTAAAACTGTAACCGTGCAAACAACCAACTGTGAGGCCCTGTTTGCTGTCAACAAGGTATAAAGGACGAGTTATAAGCCCTATTATACTTAGGAGAGAACTCAACACTTGAAACAGAAAAGATTTGTAGCAAAAAACAGGCGGCTTGAATTCACAGGCAGCTGTGGAATCCATGGATAGCCGAAGGTCCTGCCCCCTTCTCCCAGTCTGGCTTCCTGATCACCTTCCAGTAACCACGGGGCAGGTCAGGGAAAAGACTTGACAAGAGTTTCTAGAAGCTCTGAGAGCATTCTTTGTGTGTCTGGGTTGCAGGCATCCAAATCTGTGAACAGGGTCCAGTAATTTATTCCTGAGACTCACTTATTGGCAGTTGGGTAGAATTCAGGAGCCGGAATTATTCTGAATGGCCCGCCCGTGACATTTCCTTCTTTCTCAGATACAGCCGTATGTGAATGGAGCACTGTACAGCATTCTAGCTATCCCTTCCATACGAGAAGAAGCCAGAGCAATGGTAAGAAGCAGTGGGTTGTATAGAAGAAAGAAAAGCGGTTTAAGTTACAAAATGTCATGTTTCTGTAGACAGACAAGGTTCTTCAGGTAAATCTGATATCTTTTATTAGACCAACTCATGTAGTTGGAAAATTCTTCTTTGCAAGCTTCCGGGCACAAACACCCTTCGTGAGGCTGAGGAAGCATCTGCTGATGGTCTGTGCTCTTCCTGGACGGAGTGGTAAAGAAACGTTTCAGAGTGCCGCAGCACCTCAAACCATGCCGCAGTTATTTCAGGGCAAAACTAATAGTTGAGTCTAAGATCTTATTTGACATTTGCGTTTTACTTCTCCAAACCCTGCTTCATATTTAATTATAGCAGGTATTGTTAAAAGTACCATTATACTATGGCATGTGCCACAAAGTACATCATCTTTATTTGGGGGAGATACTGGACCAGATTCTGCTGTGGGTCCAGCCAGTCTAACTCCTATTGAAGTCAGTGGAGATATGTCCACTTATACCGCGGCTGAGTTCAGTTATTGTCTCGTCTTAACAGCTGCTGCGGCTTTAGTACAGCCTGGATGAACCCCACTTCGTCCAGTACAGCCATCTCTGATAAAGTGTAGCCAAAATGGAGCTGTTGGATGTAAGGAAAGAGCAAACTTGCTATCCTTATAACTCGTGCTGAGGAAGAACTGAGGTGATGAATGGTCTCCTGCAGAACGGTCTTTGTCTTTTTGGGGAGATAACAATACACTGTAGCAAGGCAGCAGCCAGAGGCTTGCATCAGTCCTAATTTGTATTTGCTCTCATTGTCCATTTTATTGTGTGAATTCCATTTAAATGTAAACCTGGCTTGCCCGTATTCTTTCCTGCAATTCTGTCCTTACCAGGTCTATTCAAGAAGGTATGTCTGAAGACTGCTTTTTGGAGGTTTAAATGTTTGGTTTAAAAATAGCTAGCTTTTGTGTCCTTTATTACTTAGAAGAGTCCTTTAGGAGAATTGCAGTCCCCTGTCAGTTAATGAGAGCGCAGCATTGCACAGTGGATGGAGCACTCGACTGGGATCTGTCCCTGGTTCAGTCATAAGCCTGCTGGATGACCTTTGCTGCATCTTTCACCATCCCCCTGTGCTTCAGTTGCCCCATAGTGAAGCCAGAATAATAATACTGACCTCCTTGGTAAAACATTGTGAGATCAGCTGCTGAAAAGTGCAGCCTAGGGTTGTTGGTACCAGGAATAAGCATTACTTTAAACTTCCTTCTATCTTCCCAAATTGCATGAGGCTCTCCAGAAATAGACCCTATTGGAGACTGACTGCAGAAGGCAATTTGGAGAAGGTTTTCAAGCTTGATGGGCTTTAGGCACATAACTGATTTTCTTGTGCCTTTGAAAATCTGCCTTTTAATACACCTATAATTTGAGGGTTTGTGTCTCAAAAAAAATATTCTCAGATATGTGGGGGGTAATAGTTTGCTAGTCTTCTACCCTTTGGGGTCAAGGTGTCAAGATGTCCAGGGTTTTGTCTTGATGAGGATGTAAAGATGTTATTTGAGAATATGTTGGCACATTTGAGCAATATTGTGTAGGCAGCAGTGTAGCATAGACTGTGCATCATGCTTGAACTGGGGAAGTGAAAGTCTAGGCTCTTCTCTGACCTTGACCAGTCTGGCATGTGTTAAACACAGTGGCCTTGCCTGCATTAAGCTTTTCAAATATTTTATTTAAAAAGTGTTAGCTAATGTCTTCTAGCAACACAACTTTTCATCCTGGCTTCGCCAGGGCTATGGAAGACATGTGGGGAGTGCCGTGATAGAGGCGTGAAAAAGTGACTTAAAAAAAAAGTCCAGCTTCTCCTTCCATGCTCATAAATTGCAGGCACAATTGCTGTCATCCAAATGCTCTACCCTGCCCAACATATGAGCTTCCCCTTCACTGTGGTGGGAGTTGGACAGCTAATTGATCGTAAAAAATTACAGACTCAAAACCAAGCCTGTGTATTAGTGCAGAAAGGGAAGACAAGATAAGGAAATGAAAGTCCACTGCTTCTGCCCTCCTGGATTTCCACTGATGCACGTACAGTTCTTTTCATACCTTGTCAGAACAGAGCTCTGTTCTTTGCAAGCCATTAATAATTATGTTTAGAAAACAGGAATATCTGCTGTGAAAACTGTTTGTGCTATTTTACTGGAGTGTTTTGTGTTCGAGCCTAGTAGCAAGCTATCTTCATTTCTGGGTAGTTTATGGACTGAATGAAATATTTATTATTAGACACAGCGGTTTCACTCTACACCTTTCCCAACAAAACAATTATTTTAGCCAACAACATCAGCCTGTATGGGGCTGGTCAAGAGAAAAACTAACCTGGCAATGTTTTCCAATGTGTCCAGGGTATGGAAGAAATTCTGCGATGCTTCATCAAGGAAGGAAATGCTGAGATGATCCGGCAGATTGAATTTATTATCAAACAGCTCAATTCAGGTCAGAGAACCAGATGCAGCTATTATCTGAGCTATAAATCTTTCACAACAGCTATAACAAGGCTCATGTTTTTTACCTGGCTTTGAGAACTTATGAAAAATGACAATGCTGTGATGGGCTTTGGGGGCTCAAACAGAGAACTTCAGGATATCAGTGTCAGCTTCAGGATATTGGTGTCAAATGTGTTTTAAAATGTCTTTTTGCATGTCAAAAAGAGAAATTTAGACCGAGGTTCCAAAACATTCTGGCCACGTGTATGGTGAGGTCAGATGGGGCTGTCCAGGCATGTCCTAGCTGAAGCAAAAGCACGGTGCTTAAGTAAGCTGGCAGTTTAATTGCTTGCTCAGTCACCAACACGGGATTTGGGTTCACTCATGTCTTGCACCTGTCAGAGACAAGGAAAATCCTGGCATCTGTGATCTTTTCTTACACCAATTTAGATATGGGTCAGGGACCATTTTTTTGTTCTGTGTTTGTACAGCGAGTGCCTGTCACAAGACAGTGGCTGGGAGTACTAATCACTACAGCCATAGAAACAGCAAATGAAGAAGAATGTGGAACTCATGAACTCTAGTTCTGGCCTCCATGGCTGGAGAGAGTGTTAGAGAAGAAGTGAAGATGGAAAAGGAGGGAAAAGTCAAGTTAAATCCTTCTGCACATTAAAAAAAATAGTGTTTAACTACTGTGTTTTCACTATGAAGTATATGTACCCGACATGGATCAAGTCTGTAAAATGTTTTGTTGCCTGGCCTGTAGTAATGGTGCTTTGAAAGGAGATTTCTGACCAGTGAGTAAAATTTCTGAGTGTACAGGTTGCCGGTATATAAGTCTGGGCAATAGAATAATGTATTTTTGCTTTGTAGAAATCTCTCTCTCAGTGCATTCATATGTTATTGTCCCTCTGATGTGGGGTAGAAGAGGTGGGGCAACTATTAAAAACATTAAAGAAATTATAGTTCTTTGTGTATAAGCTCTCCCCTTATGATATTGTGAATGTGAGGCTTGAACTAGTTAGGGGCAATAGTGAGACTGATCGTTCCAGAGTATTTCTGCTTCTGCCTAGAGTCCAGTGAGTTATGTGAATTGGTCTTGGTGACTGAAAATCTTAGAATCATAGAAAATGAGGGTTGGAAGGGACCTCAGGAGGTCGCATCTAGTCCAGTGTTTGTCAGCCCATGGGTCACCACCCGAAGGTGGGTCGCAAGAATATATGAAAGGGTTGCAAATAAATTTTAAAAATGGATTCTCCTTTAAAGGAGGGAAATGTGGGAAACAGTGGCTTTTCCCTTGCAGGCTGGCAGAGCTCCAGCCTGCAAGGGGCTGCTTGCCCCTTAATGGTGGGGTACACTGATGTTTTTTGTTTTCCAGAAGAGCTGCTGGATGATAGTGTTGAGTCAGATGATGAAGAGGAGGACGAAGATGAAGAAGTAAGTGTCTGTTGGCATCACAAAGGAAACCAATTAACCTTTTCAGAAACATTGGTGCTGATTATTCAGATGTTATCTGTCTCTTCCTCCTGGGCTTGCTTTCTTAAATTCCACTGGCCAGTGATGTTTGCATGAAAAGAAGAGTGCTGCGTTTTCTTCATTTGAAGTCCTTATCTTGTGTTTATGGCATCACAATCATCCCAACAATTAACTCCATGATGTCATAAACAAAGGCCGATAACTTCGGGTAAGGAATGAAGAGAGCTGTGATAGCAACAAAGGGCCTCTTTTCATGCTGATGTCCTTAGTAATTAAAAACAAAGGAATCAAGCTATCAGAAACACCAGCAGAAGTGGTATCAGCAAGACTGCTAGGCTTCCTTGAGACATGAACTGCAACTTCTTGTGTTACTTTGAAATTGAACGCCCTGTTTTAATTAACTTTCTTAATGATTGGGAAGTAAGCCAATAAGCACACGTGTGATTTTTGATTTGGGGCTATCAGTCCGATCATACGGGAATCAGGATAATAAACACCAGAAAGGTCAGGCAGCCTGGATCCTGAGTAATTAAAAACAAGATATTGGGGCATTTTAACCACTGTTAAATAAATCTACAATATTGCTTATCGAGAAATTATCTACATACCAAAAGCGGGAGCCTTAGTGCAGGCAGCACATAAGCAATATGTATTTTATTAATTAATCAAACTTCTGGGATGATGCAGTTGGGGCTGGTTCTGCTTTGAGCATGGGGTTGGACTAGATGTGACCTCCTGAGGTCTCTTCCAACCCCAATTTTCTGTGTTTCTATGATTGTCCTCTTTTGCTTTGTCTCTGCTAACACTCCTGTGATTGCTATGTTGGTATGAGTGCAACAGTAGGAGATTTCCTGGAAAAATATTAGTACAGAGAGTTAAAAAAAAAAAAAAAAAAAGACTAATTTTTAAAGACCTTCCCACCAGATGTGTAATGCAAAGGGACAGGTAGAAGCTACAGTTGTCCTGGTATTATGTTTCATAAGCCTAATAGGAATATATAAACCAGGTGTGTGTTCTGTAGAGGCCCGTGACACTGATAGCTAGCTGTCTTTCCCTACAATATAATTTGGTATTGTCAGTAGCAAACATGTTTCCCCCTAAAACCAAGCATAGGGGACAACAGTTTGTAACCAAGTTACTAAGACATTAAAAGTTTGAAAAGCTTCCCTCCTGCAGCTTCCCTCAAAGAAGCTATCCCTCAAGTCATGCAGACACTGGCTTCAAGGCCCTCCTTTGTTCTCTAATATATTAGTAGTAATCAAACAGACTTCTACTTTAGCATTGCGGCTTTTTCTTTTTAAGTGAGAAAACAAGTATTAATTTTTTTAAGTTGTTTTTATTGAAAAGTAGAGTGCAACAAGGAGACGGTAAGGCAGACAAATGCAAAAAAGAGAACAAATGCCAGTGAACAAGTACGTATCGGTTGCAGAGACACTAATCGTAACAACTTGCTGAAATACAAAACTCCCCTTTATACTGATTTTACTGCACAGTAACAATTAAATGTGCATATCAAATTAACGTGTGTATTTGCTGCATTATGAAGGCAGAGGAATATTACAAAGGTCCCCTCCACAAGGTGCTGTTCACCCTCAACTCCCATTGACTTGCACATCTCACAAGATCTGGCCTTTGCCTGGTAGTGCCTTGTACACCTGAGATAAGTGGGTTTCAGTTATCCAGTTTCCATCGCATGGATTAATGAGATGGTGATGAACACATGTCTGCTGGGACTACACTGAAACCAGCAAACTGATTTCCATCTCTCACTTTCCCCATATTTAAGCCTATGCTTGGAGGAATGTCAATTAACTCTCACTACCGTTTTGTTCCTAGATGCAATGAACCACTTATAAACAAAACCAGAATTGAATTATTATCTGCTCCCAAATTGGATGTAGTGCAGCAAGGGCCTGCCAGGAGCTAACCTGGATTACCTGACATTGTTCCCTGTGTTTGCAAGTTTTAAAAATCCTTTTTCATGGCGCACCTCTGATTGGATGTGAGGTTCTATAACCATGACTGCCTGACGTCGGCTGTGAAAGCACAGCGTGGTGAAACCTTCCCCGTGTCTCTGACAAAAAGAAATGCAAAACTCTGGAACTCTTGGTTCAGAGATGATACCATCCCCTTGTGTCTGGCATCAGGGTTTCTGAGGGATGCTGTGAACCTGGCTTTATTCTCTTGTGATGTATAGGGGGGCTGGAGTGTTATTGTAGCCAGGATGGTCCAAGAGATATGCGAGAAGCAGGGGTTTGTTGCTGTTTCTTTTACTGGATCAACTGTATAATTGGGAGAGATGTTAGATGAGCTTTTGGACACATTGTGCCCTTTTCGAGGTCACTTCTTCAGGACATGATGTACAGAGACAAGGAGATGACCTCCAGGAAGGTGAGCCCTTTATTTTGTAGTGATGCTGAGCACCTCTTAAGGTCATTTTCAGGAGTAAAAGAGAGTTAATTTTCAATGTCCCATCCAATCCTTGTTCCCACTGCTGAGTAATCTCAACAGCAGGTTTAGATTTGGAGTCGTCTGAGATGTGCTTTTCTAACTGAATCATCACGTGGCATAAAGAGCTGTAGGCCGCTCTGTGTGCTGTTGAAGCAATGGCCGGGGTGAGGTGGTCAGTTTGAAATGGAAATCTGTGTACTTTTGTTTTTCAAGACCTTTTTTCCTTTCTGTAGAAGAAAGAACTCTGATGGGTGCTTTTTAACAATTTGCATCAAGGTTCAGCTTAGCCCTAATTGCGGGGCTCCCTTTGGCTCTGGGTAACTACAATTTTATTGTTATTAAATAGAAGCCTAGTCTCAGGTGTTTGATGACCAAATTGGTCTAGAAAAGTAATTCTCAGCTAGGGTATGGCAGGAGCTGTGCAATATTAGCATTGTTAGATGTGCACATGATTCATAAGTTCAAACCAGGGATTTCCAACAGGAATCCATAGTGCCAGAAACTTTCTGACCTGTTGTGGGCTTTCTGGGTTCTTTGTAACTAAATAATTGCTCTATTATATTTCCAGTCACAAAATGAGTGAAAGCGAAGAGCCGACATTTATGGAGGGGGATGCCTTGGATCTCTTGATGGATGCCTCGAGCCTAAAAAAGATTAAAAACAACAGCATAGAAGATTATAAACCGAAATAAATTACAACAAAATCATGTACTAGCCTCACGAAGGTTATTGTTAATGCAAATAACCACCGATTTGTTGACTCGCTGCCTTAGAGATCAGGACCTGTGTATTTCTGGAATGTGGAACATAATTGTTTTCTCTTGTTCGGTAGAGTTTTCTGACTATATCTGATCTTAGAGCCATCTGGAAAGCTGGCTTAAGGAAAAATTGAAAATATATATATATATGCAGTGCCAGTTGAAAGATCTTTAAAAGTTTGCACAAAATGGATGCATTTCAAGTTATCTGTATCTTGATTGTTCATTAACATATATTCAGATAGGTGCCTAGTATTAAAATACTTTAGTCACTAGCTTGCAAATATTTATAGCCTAGTGACTGGAAGAACAAAAACAGACCCCTATTCACTCCTTGATAGCAGTGTGTTTATGCAAAGATGCACATGCAAGGTATGCAAAGATCTTACGTGCTCCTGTTGCAATGCATCTTCCCATTTTCTATTTTATCTATATTATTTAATTTTAAATGAATCCAAATTCTCCCTCAGCTTTTAGCAGATCTCACGATACTGACTTCTTAAGCCTAAACCACCCTGCTAAGAGTAGACAGACCTTGTTCCAGCGTGGAGGGAGGGGGGAAATCTGACCTAGTACCTACCATTTGGTCAATGCAAAGACATGTAGGAATGTTTAAATGAACTAAAAATATGAAGTTACTTGCATGTAACTTAAAAGGCATTAAAGTCTCATGTAAATGCTCTCATTCAGAAGTAAAATGGCATTAGGGTTACATCTACACAGCTTTAAGCTACCTAGCTGGGGTACTGTTAGCAAGCCAGCTAGTGCAGCGTGAAGCTCAGTGTGGGCTAACTACTCCAATATCTGCTAGTTCTAGAGTTGTGCATTTCTTTTTGTCTCGGACCAGCACGGCTACCAAATACATCCCATTATCTACCCAGCTTTGTGGGCAGGTTTGTTTGGAGTCGTGTGCTGACAGCCGATTTGCCAGGACCCCAAGCTCAGGACATGGCTTTGCTGTCACAGAACATATCTTTCGTTTGCTACACCTTAATAATACTCCTTTATTTATCTTTTCTTATTAGCTTTACCTATCTGCAATATTTAATCTTTAAATGTGGTTTTAATTGGGTTTGGATAGTTTTGAAAGGCTGTCTGTAGACGTCAATATGTAATATGGAAGCTCTAACTCCAAATTAATTTACAAACTTGAGATTTATCAGATAAGGGTATAATCGCCATTTATGGGGATGCCTTCTGATCCACGTATCTATCACTCAGCACCTGGCAATAAAAGTCAATAAGCTCCGGTGTGAAAAAGCATCCCAGCTAGAGGCTACATCAGAAGAGCTTAGTCTTAACTTTAGGCAAGCCATTAACACCTTCAGTGCTGAGCTCCGGTGCAGGCTGTGTGCTGCTGTGAACGTTGTGATGTTTTTGCAATGGAGCGATGCTGCTTCTGTTAGGATGGTACTCCAGATAACAGTCCAGGGGATATATTCAGGCTCGCATACTTGGTACACTGGACAGGACAAAATCAGCTGAAAGATCCCCTGCAATGAGGGAACAAAGTCTGAAGGTGCCTACTGACCAGCAGATCACAAGCCTGTGAGTGCAGGGTGACAGAAACCTCAGCCAGAGGACCTTAAATGCTAGCAGGGGTAGAGAGCATGGGGAAAGGAGCCAATCTGTGAAGAGCTTTAAGGGTTTTCAGAAGTCAAACTGTTGTCAGGCCTAGAGGCAGCGAGTGGAAGAAACAGAAAAGAGAGTTTTGAGTGGCATGTCACTAGCTGCAGCATTTTAAGCAGCCTTAAAAAGGATAAATACCAGGAAAGCCAGTAGTGATGTCTGTCTCATGCCTTTCATCCAGAAGGACTGCAAAGAGCCTGATATGCTATATTTAATATTTTCAGAGCAGTCTGGGGCGGGGGTGGAAAGCTCATCTTGGGCCCTGGGCCAGATCTGGACCACGGGGCTTCTTGTAGGCCAAATTCAACTCAGGACATGTGGGCTGTTGCAGTGGCCCCCATGGTGGTGGAGCCAGCATGGGGTTCCTTGGTGGCTGTGTGGGGTTCGGCAGGAGCAAGGGTAGCTCAGGGTCCAATGACATTGGGGATGGGGGCAATGCATGGTCCAGCAATGCTGGGAGTGCAGGGTCTGGTGGGGACAGGGGTGGGAGGAGTGCAGGGTCCAGCAATAGTCATGCCCAGCAAGGCAAAGGGCCCAACTTCCAGCGCCCTCTGGTAGCCTGGTGGGCTGGATAGAGAGGCTCCCTGGGTGGAAGCAGCCTGAAGGCCATACGTTTGACTCCTCTCATCTAGGGGATTTAGACATGTCATGTATCTTCTATGAAAACAAATAGAAGATGTGTGTTGAAATCTTCTAACCTTAAGAAATCTTGACTTTCGATGACAGAGATCACTCTCTCCCACCACTGAAACATAACCGTCTCGTCTGTCTTAGGACAGAGCAGGAGGTGGTGGAGATTTACACCTTATAGAATAACAAAATCAGAGATGTATAGCATAAGCCTGCATGTGTCCAAGCTTACTTGGTCAGAAGCTGTGAAAGGACATGCCCGGAGCAGCGTAGCAAAGAGAGAGCGAGCGACTGGGATAGACAGCCATTCTGTACTGCAGCGTTAGGCAGCATTTTTAGAGAGGTGTGAAGATGGATTTCTTCACTTTGTCAAGAGAAATGTCAGTGTCTGTCCTTTTGCTAAAAATGTTTTGAGGAAGGCTCATTAAGGGAGGAAAGTGATTGAGGATTGAGCTCACTTAATGGAAAGTGATTGCATGATGCATCATATCCTAGGCAGCTAACTTAACAGGAGTATTCTTAATTTCCCGACTGAAAAAAAAAATCACAGCAGGGTTTTTATGCCAGAGAATATTTTTGTAAGCACAAGCAGCACTAGGAAGCAACAAACCAGCCAGAGGAGAGCAACGATTATTTTGTTTAAAATATTTCATAGGTGCTAAGCAGGTGAAGGTGGTAAGGCAGGTAGATTGTTTTAATTTATGGCTAGTCTGTTATGACTTTTTATAGCGTCTAACTGAATCCTTGTGCCCTCAGGTGTTGCTTTAGCTGCCCTCCCCACATCCATCTGTCATTTCGTTCACTGGAATGACAGCTTTGTTGCTGTTCTGTAATTCTCCTCTGTTACTTAGCTAGTTTGTAAGCGTGTTCAGGTACCAACCTGGAGAACCAGTTGACCACTTTTAATCCAGTCGGTCTTGCACAGCCCTACCAGGGCTCTCATAGTCACTGGGAAACTATCCCACAGGGCCGAGGTGCTATCCCCAGGAAAGATAGTGTCCAGTGTCTGTGGATGATCCACAAATTATTCTACTGATACTGGATCATACCTGTGATATATACTTACAAGAGCTTTTGATCATGTATTAACTCTTTCAGAGATGAGAAAGCGTGACTGTTGTTTCAGAATTTACCTTTCAACCCTCCTGGCTAGAATACCCACCAGAGAACCAGAACAGAAAGGGAGCAAAACCAAATCTCTTGCTTCCAAAAGTTATTGTAAACTCACCCCTGGCAGGGTCTTGTGAAGGGGTTAGCCTCAGCTCCCTCTTCCAAACCCTGGACATGCCTTTTGATTTAGTTATGTACAGCAGAAGCATAGTGTTAACCCCTGTCCTCTTTCCCCACCAAAAGTCCACCCCAACCTCTTATAACGGATGGAGACTCTTTCTTCCAGCATGAGCTATCAATCTCACAGCCCTCCTTTTCCTACTGGGCTGCCATCAACCCTTCAGTCCCATGACATTGCTGTCAGCTGGCAGGCAACAAAGAGAGGGAACGTACATCAATGCTAATAAAGAGTAATCAAAAACCTTTCTGTTATTGTTGGGACTTGAGCTTCTATAGACTCCTCGATTGTGAAGATGCAAGGGAGACTGACCCTGAAATTACAGTACCTTTGATGCTCTGTAGCAGGGCAGGGTTTTTTAATGTATTTTTCCCAGAGCCTGCTTAGTGGTAAGGGATGTCTGGGAGAGATTATTTGTACCTATTTTTCATTGTATCCAAAGTTTATTCGTGTGTGTGTGTGTGTGTGTGTGTGTACATTCATAATGTGTTGTGCCTTTTTCATATAAATTATATAGGTAGCCTTAGTGGTTAGAGTTGTTTATTGTATATCATCCAGATGAGTGCTGGGATGGAGATTAAATGCTCTCACTTGTAATCAACACCCTCCTTAGAGTCTGGATTCAAATAATCAGGGTGTGGTGTTGTAACAGGAGGACCATGACACAATGGAGGCCGACCTGGACAAAGATGAGATCTTACAACCTCAGCTGGGAGAGCTGTCGGGAGAGAAGCTGCTGACAACTGAATATTTGGGAGTAAGTACTCCTCATGGGGATTCTAAAATCACTGACTTCATTTGATTATTAAGTATTTAATTTCCACTTTTCCATCCGCTTTGGAAATTCAGAGGCTAAGTTAGAATGGATGCCTGCTTCTGTTGTGTACTTAAAAGGTCGGCTGAGCCTTAACTCTCTGCCTAGCCAGCCCCAATCCATTGCTATCTACTTAAGAACGTCTAACCGTAGAAGTAAGATGAGCCTGGGAAAGGTGCGTCTTTGCAGGGCCAGCTGGGAGCAGAAAGAGAGCGCTATGGTACAGTGAGATGAAGATCCATGGTATAGATCTTCAGTGAATCAAGGCATTTCAGTTTAGTGGCGTTAGAATAGTATTCATCTATCAGTCCCAATGACCATAGTTCCCCATTTTCCTTTTTCTCCTCTCTTCCTCTCTCCCTTCTGTGTATTAGATAATGACCCATACACCCAAAGTAAAGAAGAAGCTGTTCCCTGGTGTCCATCAGAGTATAGACGAGCCTCTGCAGAGACCAGTCACACCGGGCTGTCACAGGGCTGTGTATCCAACGTAAGTCTGGGGAAATGAGGCATGAAGGTGGATTTGGTTTTTTCCCTTAACTTTGAATTTCACACTAAAACACTGTAACTCTAATGCATGAAAAATAAAGCCTCCATACTGGAAAGCACATTGCCATTGTCATTCTTTAAAGATCTCTGACCTTAAGTAATGGACGTTTGAAAAAGAAAGGGAAGGAAACGGCAATCAGAAAGACGGTCCTTTGGCCTATATTGAAATAATGGGGTAAAAGCTTATAGATTGATTTTGTTTCTTCTTGCAGTAATGTTGATGTGTCCATATTGCCCATCTTTTGCAGCGTTTTTGTGGGTGAGTTGCCGCATGGGTGAAATGTCAGTGAATCTGCCATTCATTGAGCCAGAAAATGTGATCTCTAGGGATAGTTGCTGCCCTTGCATGAAATAAATTAGAAGGGAAACGAAGGAAGACAACGGTTACAGATGTGAGACCTGCACAAGAGGTGTAAGATAAGGGGTAAAGGGAGTCTGATCAAAGAAAGCCTGGTCACATAAGCAGGTGTAGCTGAGGTCAATAGTAAGATATTTGCTTGTAGTTCGATCTAAAAGTTTATCTGGGCCCTTAAGTTCACTGCATGTATTATTGAGTTGCTTTTAGAGAAATGAAGCCATACTCAGTTTGCTCTTGAGATGGGATTTCTTTTTACCCATGATGGGATTCTGGCATTGTCATTTTGCCCAATAAGAAGTCAAAGATTAGCCCCTTTTTTTTCAGGGCCATGAAACTATGTTACAGTGTTACACCCTGTCTCAAAAATGCCATGTTCTGTATGTGCTTTTTAAATGAGGATCTAGCATCTGTTCTTTAAAACAGTGCAGTATGGTGCCTCAAAAGCCACAAGATCATCAAAACATTTTTAAAAATATTTGAAAAAATAAATCTTTAAATGGAGCCCAGACAAGCTGAAATTTCAGCATCCTTTAAAAAACGAGTAAAAAGTCATTCTGAGTTTTTATATTGCTTCTAAGTCGCCCTTGCTAGTTTACTGTTTTTATAATCACGTTTTTCCATTACGTGAAACACATTACTATGCGAATTCAGTGTGGAAGACCAGGCAAACATCAGGAGAAATTCACTTGGAGTGGATAAACACTGAAACTTTCGGCACAAGGTGTTGTGAAATGTACCACGCAAACCAGCTGATCCAGGCAGAGAACGTATGTCATTAACCGTGATCATTGATTTTACTTGTAAAAATAGCTGGAAACATTTGCAGCCAAGTTGTGATCATTTCTTTTAAAGCTGCTATTACAGCTTTTAGGCTCATAGGTTTGCTTAGGGAGCAATATTGGTTGTATAAAATGGTAAGCGAGTTCCCACGTTCAGAAAGTGTTTCATTGCATTTTAGCTGCTGAGAAGAATGCCTCTTATTAAGCCACTGGAGTACCTGCAGTATCTTTGAGTGCACCAAATACAAGACCTTAAGAGCAAAATCACTTGTTAGAAAAATGACATTTTTCCTGTGTAGTTAATCCCATGCTACTTGAGTTTAATGAGACTGTTTTGTATAATACCTTTCATGCAGACTGTCAGAAGAAGACATAAAAGCAAAGGCAATGTTAATTGTGGCATTACAAGGGCATTAACAATAAGCTTGACTAAATCTATTAATGAGTGAATAACATTTTCACCGTCAGGATATAGGAACTGTGTGATATGTAACACTCAGACCCACGTTGTGACCTTAGCAATGTGTGTGGGTATCTCAGAGCAGAGCTTACCTTGCAAAGTCCTGCTTTCTCCCCAATATACCATTCTTTGTTAACTGATGAAGGACATGGCTTAGATGTAACTGTAGAATCTCGTTCCTCTTCATCACATAACAGGGGTCCAGTATTTAAAGCATATGGTAAAAATGTTTCTTCAAAAGTCAGTTTTTCCATTTCAAAATCCCAAATGTTGGCAAACTCTCTTTCTGTATTTGTGAAAAGAGGAGCAGCCCTAGCAACAATGCAGGCTGCTCTTAGTAACATAAGGATCATTTCATTACTAGTTTTCTTGCAGTGCAACCTTCCTACTGTGCTGCTGAACATGAGCTCGAAGCTCCTTTACTTCAGGTCAAGGCTATTATCTGTTTCCAGCAACTCCCTTTCCTCTGCAGTGTCTGCACCGGGCTGCAGGCTAGCAAGCCCAGGTTCAGTCTCAAGTGGTCTCTAATCCAAGTAGCATTTTGTAGTACATGGTTAGTAGCGTTCACCTTTAGATCTCAAATTCTACCTAGGCAACTAAGTATTTCCAGCCTGCTGTATAGATAAGGAAGCTGCAGCACATCAAAATGGATTCACTTTTCCAATGTGGCAAAGCTGACAGTAGACCCTGGCTCTCCTGTTCACTTATAGACGACGTCTTTTCACTGGGTGGGATTAGATAACTCATGTATGGTACTGCTATCTGCACTCGTAGCATGCTAGAACTGATAAAGCCTTCACTGGAGCTTCCAGGTTTCTTTGCATAATGTTGACCCCAAGCCATGATCTAGCCAAGTCACAGTTTGAGCCTCTTGCAACTCAGTCACCATCATCACCAAATGAGAGAAGTGTCAGCATCCCACTGGAGACATATTAAAATGTGCTCCTTGTACCTTTGTAGCGGTCCCAGTAACTTTGGTTTGATGGACATGTGTCCCTTGATGATGCAACGCAATCACTGCGCATTGTTGCATCCTAACCAGAATTTAACAGTCTGTTATTTTTACTGATTTTAAAAAATGTTGTAACGGCTAATTTGATCTAATTCAGTAAGATGGTACAGTCAGTGTGAGGTGAATGCCCATCAGCCATATTTAAAGTAGGAAAGTGCAAAGTCACCCCAAACAGTGAGACTTTCGTACAGCGACACCCTTTGTGGGTAGCTTCTATGTGCAGGAAAGCTGCTACAGTAGAAAGGCAACAGCTAGTTTATCTAGATCAGGAAATTCTTTAACCAAAGGAAAGGACAAGATTTAATGGAGGCTATGTCTTGATAACTGTAGTAAGCAATTTCAAGGCAGTCAAACTGATCTAGTGATCCAGATTTGAAGCGAAGGCTTGAGCTGCATTTGTTAGTCTGTAAGGGGCAGCTTTGCCCTGCCTTCGGCTTGATTTATTTAGGAAAAGTACTGACCGTGTCTCATCACGTTGTCTGGCTTGTCTACGTGGGGACACTCAGGAAGGTGAATCCAAACACACTAAAGGTGTCAGTTTAATGGATTAGTTAAACCCCTGTGTGTATGCTCCCATTCAGAATTCAAGTAGCCTTAATTTTGTTTTGATTCTTCATGAAGGCATTTAACAAGGTTTAATGAATCCATTTTCAATCCACACAGCAAGGGCTTTTCTGCACAGAGACAGAAGCCTGTATTGGGGCGGGCAGAAAGCTGTGGCTGAATAGCTGTTCTGCACGAGAAGTGGATTCACTGTACCTGCAAAAGGGTCCCTTAGTGCCCACAGGGAGAGCTACTGTGTAGTAGCTGTTACATGGTAAACTGCATCCAAGCTCTCTGTGTAGACAAGTTATTAATTAACTCAGAAGAATTTGTGGGGAGAAGGAGCCTCCTGTATCGACAGGCTCTGGGTGTACTACATAGGGCTGTTATAGCAAGGAAAGCTGGCACAGAGCACCAGAGACCTTCCCGTTTGGTGAGATCACTCAGGAGGGATAGAAAGTCCCTTATATTCCTCCAGCTCAGTGTTTCTCAACCCATGGGTCGCAACCCAAAAGTGAGTCGCAAGAATATATGAAAGGGTTGTGAGCAAACTTAAAAAATGGATCAGCAAACTTTAAAAATAGATTCTCCTTTAAAGGAGAAAAGTGTGGGAAGCCATGGCTTTTCCCTAGTAGGCTGGCAGAGCTCCAGCCTGCAAGGGGCTGCTTGGGGCCCCCCATGACCCCCAAACACCTACCCTCTGCCCCGCTGGGGGTGGGAGGCAGCGGGTTGGGAGTGAGAGGCAGTGGGTTGGGACTGGTCATCGATGTTTACAAATGGTCCAAAACCAGTTGAGAGCCCCTGGACTAGATACCCCCTAGAACCTGACTCTGGAAAGCAGTTTTCTGCCTAGAAGCATCCGAGTGTTGCCTTTGCCTGATCTGGGCACGACTATTCAGTGAAACTCATCTCAAGGCAACTTCTGTCTAACCTCCCCTGACCTCCAATCTGCCCCCCACTGGCCTCTGTCACCCCATTTGATTTACTAGGTCATTTGCTCTCTCTTGTCCTTCAGAAACTCTTCCCTGCTAGCAGGCAGCCCCCTGTCCATGAAGCCAACAGATCCAGTTCTGTAGCAATTGAGTTAAAATACTCTGCTGTGCTTTGAAATCCCTGTTCTGTGGAACCCCAGTAATATTTGTATGTCCCTGAGACCTGGTAGACTCACCAGCATTGTCTCTGGTTTAAGGGTCTGCTGGGATTTCATCTCTCCAAACTGTCAGGCATTACGGTTTCCTTCCCAAGCTATTTATTACACTAGGAAAAAATGTTAATTTCAAATACATCTCACATCAGCTGGGTTGGAGAGCTGCACTCAGAACTGTTACAGTCATGCAGTTAAATTATGGCTGTAGCACTAGCTCACGGCATAAAATATGCCTTTATATTTCTTCAGGACCGTTACAGGAAATGAGATGGTGATATTCAGGCAGCTCTTTTAGGCTGGAAGTATTCATCACCCTGCGTTCTCATTTCTCCTCCAGGCCAGAAAATGATGCCATTTCTTCCCATGGCAGGGACGGCAAACTCCAGACTCTGCAGAGCTGTCGTCCTCCCACCCATAGTGGGAGCAGGTCCAACTCTTCTGACTTCTGTATTTCCTCTTCATGTAAGGATAAGCTGGGAATGCTGCGGCTAATTGTTCCTAACATTCTGGGTGGGGAGGAGACGGGGTGGGCATTTGGAGAAGGGGGTACCCCGTGGGTGAGTTGGGGAGTTTTACAGTGCGGTATGCAGCTGACTTCTTTGGTGCAGAGCGAGAGACCGCAAGGCCCCACAGAATGACACCCTGGACAACTAACAAGCACCTATGGAGCTGAATGACACCATGGTCTGCAAGTCCCAGCACACATGCTCCCTCTTGATCTAAGCAGAGGTGCCAAGGATTGAAACCAGGGCCTCACACATACAAAACTTGCTCTTTACCACTGAGCAACACCCACCCGCACCAAGCGAAAGAACTGTGGCTCACAGGGCCTACAGTTTCCAGCAGGGCAGTGCTACTTTCTTGACCAAATAGATCCCTTCATGGATCTAAACAAAGCCTTATCTGTTGGTACCTGTTGGGATCTGTTGTCATCTGTTCAGTGGTTCAACTGCAACAAAAACAAAGGGCTGATTTTAATTAATCCTACTGATGCGCTGTGGAAAAGAGGTTACAGACAAGGCAATAATAAAAGTTTGGGGGAGAGGACAGCATATCCCCTTAGGTGTGGCCCTAGACTTCTAATCCATTGCCAATGCTGTCCTTGGTTGGCATCATTTGAGAGACCCTGGGAGATGCTAGAGATCCTTTCCCTGCTCTTTTACTGGAATTAACACAAACCCCTCTATCACTGCAGAAATGTGAAGTAAAATTGAGATGATTCTGAAATACTGTATTTCCAAGCTGTTTGCCAAAGGGAGGGACAGGGAGCTCAAGGACCAGGGGAGTAAGCTCCCAGCTTATTTGCGGGGATACGGTCTAGAGGTCAAGGTAGGGCACTCAGTCAAATTTGCTGGGATCTCAGTTAAAGGCTTTTGAAACTTTCCAGCGCAGAATTATTAAAAAGCCCAAATATGCTTTGAATCAGTGAAGACAAGGCATCTTTTTAAATTTCCGAGAGGAAATGAAAGGGATTCTACAAAAAGCAACCAAGGTTTCCCAGACAAGAATCTGCTTGCATAATGCTCTGAGCTGATCTATAATAGCTAAACCAAAGGGGGTACCTTTGAAGCGTATGAATCTCCAGTTCGAGAGACCTATTTGAGCTCTCCGTACGTTCTGTCATAATGAGAGCAGTGCCATTCGAACCTCAGGTTTCACATAGGAATAGAACTAAAGTATTCGACAGAGACACTAGCTGGCCAGATGCAGCAGCTCTGAACAAAAGACATAAGTCAATAGGAAGCCCACTGAGTTGGCAGGAAAGCCAGGGTTTTAAATTTTCAAACTTCATAAAGGGGATTAAGCAAATCAGACATTGAAACCGCCGCTCTTTGCTACTTAAAAATGTGTGGCGTGAAGAAATCCACCATTGGATGCAGAGACTGCAAAATAATTCCTTATGTTTTAAAGGCTGAGGGAGCACAACAATACCTTATAAATGTTGTATTTAGCCAGTATCTGGGCATTAAAACATACCCACCAGTGGGGTGGAAAATCTGCAGGCAATCCTGGCCAGCGACACTGTGGAGCAGTTCACTGGGGGTGGTAAATTTACTCTACAAAACACTTTTTCCTCTCCTGTGACACTTTCCCAAACACTACAGTGAAGAACAGCTCACAGCAATACAATGATCATTGTATTCCCTCTAGAACCTCCCTTTCTTCCCAGGAAAAGAATCCCGCTCTGAAATAGGTTGCATAGACTTAGAGGAGTTCGAACCTTGGCTTTGCTGTTCTTGTACCGTGATGGAAATGGGGAACCTTTTAGATTAGGCCATTTTCCAGCTCTGTCATGAACAGTCCAGAGTTGGGTTCGACACAGCCGTGTCACAAAGTGGGCAGCGATTGACCAAGAAGGAGGGGGTGGATGAAGCTGGTGAACCATTTGGGTCAGAGTAACTCAGCATCACAAGGAAGCATAGGTCTTTGCCCTCTTTCCTGACCTAGAAGTCCTCAACTTCTTTCATGTGGGGGTCTACCTCCCCTCCTGCCCCAGAGTTTCCCTGTGCATGGGCAGCTACCTGAAGACATGCAGCATAGCCATCGTTTGGTGTGTACCCAATGCTGCTCTAAGGCTGTGTCTTGAATACCTCATTGGCACCTGCTCAGTGCCATTCTCATAGCAGCTACGATACATTTTTTTTGATGTCCTTCACAGCGACCCCCCTGCATTGAAACACCCATTCTTTTCCAATAGCAGTTGAAATCGACTCATCCAAGATATTCTCATCCAGTCTCAGAATGCATCCGCACGTCTTGGGAGCTACCGAAATCCTGTCTGTCCAATCCACTGATTTCACCCAGGACAAAGTAAACGGGCAGCCACACAGGTAAGACTTAGACACGTGGTCATCTGGGAACAGGGAAGGAGTTGGGGGGTGGAGAGGGGTGTTTACCAGCTAATTCCATGCTGCTGTAAAGACAGCCTGTGAAGTCATCTGCTGTATGATGTAGTGTGGTGTGATACCACTGGGATAACTCTTGCCAAACAAAATAGTCTGAGCATTGCAAGTGGCATCTGTTCAGTTTTTTAAAAAAGTCTGGGCCAGAAGAGAAGAAATCTAGGGCAAGATTTTATTAATGAACATCACATGGAAGCACAGCACTGTCACCTGCAAATAAAATACCGAGGTGGCTTCCTCAGGCGATTTACTGTGCTGAGCCCCGTGAAGACATCATTCGTTGTAGAAATCAAGAGCTTGGGTGTATTGGAAGAAGGTGACAAGGATTAAATTGCAAGAGGTAAAGAATTTAAATACTTAAGTGGATTGAGAGTGTTTAAACCTGCTGAGCTGACAGCCCCATTGACCAGAGGCCCTGATTTATCCACTGAGCGCAGGTACCTCATGGGCAGCAGCCGGGCATGTTCTCCCATTATTGTATGTCAACTCCGGGCTGAAAGGATCGCTAGGGAAGAAAGAGTATTTTTGGCTCTCTATCTGGGATGTGTCCTGTTCTGCCGGTTGTGATGGCGTTTTCTGGGATGCAAACACTTCTTCGCCAGGAACTGCCAGCCTATTTTTTTTAACAGAGGCCGTTACAGTTTCATCAGACGTATAACTGCCTTGTGCCACTTTTGAAACAAGGGCTGCAGAAACATCTCAGAAGCAGATGAATATATGGGATGGGTGGAGCTAGACACCTGAAGGGACAGGGTGTGAGAGTGCAAGGATGTACTGAGCCGTCACATATCCAGGAGTAAGCTGGCCTGGCTCTCAATGCATATCCCAGTGCCATGCTCAGGCTCTCTGCCTTGGGCCAGACTTGAGAGCAGCTGTGCATGGTTTGGACACCAGTGAGTGAGACTTACTTCTTCACCATGTACTCAGGCCGGCTCAGGAGGCTGTGCAGATCTGCCATGCCTCCGTGTCTCACACTGTGGAGAAAGCAACAGATTGTGAATGGACAGGGTCCCCATCCTGTTCTCAGCTTGGCTTTACTCTCCCTTCTAACTGCAAAGCAGCAAACCTCTCTGCTAATTCCTCCTGAGCCCTGACTCTTCCTTTCTCTGCGTCTGAGCAGCTCAGCCCCTCTTCACATAGGACTCCCCACATCTCGTGCATCCGCCACAAAGGGCCCTCCATCTCCCTTCAGTCTTGCAGCCAGCAATAGCATGACATTGTTCTCCTTCCCTGCTGTACAGCTCTGTTAATAGAGGAGTCTCTGCCTCGAGATGCGAGAGTGAAGTCTTGCACAAAGGCTGTATCGTAGCATTGTGTGGGTTCTGTTAGCATGTTGGTAATGATAAATGATTACAAAATCAACCTCAGGTTACAGGTTGTACAGGAAGTGTAGTGCAAGTAGGCATGGCATGAGAAGTCGCTTGCCAACAGGCTGATAGTTTTACAGTAACCAGAACTTAATGTATTATTTCCTTAAGAAAACACTTACGGTAGTCTGTTCCTACAAGTGGCAGTGCAAACAACCACTGTCACTGCCTTAATCTCACCCATTGCTAGGGGATGAAAGATGCAAACAAAGTAGGGCAATCATTAATCCTCTGGATCATGGTGTACGCGAAAGAGGACTAGTCAAGTGCCTGCTGAATCTACTTGCATGCAGTCCTGCGACTGTTGCACCAAGACGTTCAGCACGTACACCTAGGCAAGAGCATGGGGGAGTGGAGCCTGCCCAAGACCTGCCATCCCCCTTCAGGCCATTGAGACAGAATCCAAAGGCCAGATCGAGTCCAGACCGAGTTCAGTGCCTCAATGGTTGTAATGTCTGCCAGAGAGCAACAGATAACTGCTGCTGATTGCCTAATGCCTCAGCTAAGGCGTGTTTCTATTAGGGTGATGTCCTATAGCCTTTCTCCAACCAAGGAGTACCCACAAGGTGTTGGGGGCTAGGGTTTTGAGGTGCCCTATACTCACCTTACTCTGGAGGTTGCAACTTTGTGGTGTTTTATAGGAGCTGCCCCATCACAAATAGCCCCACCATGCTTCCCTTGGACCTTCCAGTTGGATGCAGTCTGTGGTCATACCCAGGAGTTGGTTACGACCCACTGGTTTCTGTAGCCAAAAGCATGCAAGGGAGTGATGTGGCTGGGCCCGTATCTGGCAATCTTTGACTCCCCAGCTCGAACGAGTCCCGTTATAGTGGGGCCTTTGGCAGGAGTGCAGCGCATAGGTTGAACTTGTGCCTCTCCAGTGGCATCCAGACAGCCTCACTGTTGTCCCCACGCTGCTGTCCACCTCTTTTACCATGGTAGGTGTTCATTTTCCCATGCTTCTTCTTGGGACATACCTACCAAGGCATCTCAGGGAGGTGAAGTAGAGCCATTTTCTTTGAACACAGGGGTCACCGGGTTGGATTTCCCTCTTTTTCACATCTAGTAAATTGGGAATAATACCACTGAGGTCAGGGCAGGTGTGCTGGTACTAAACCAGTCGGTGAGAGATGTGGTGCACTATGTTGGCAGTGTCATTTTCCAGCAACTTTATTTCCGTTCCAAGTAATCACCGTTTTAGCTGATGGATGGCAGAGGGAGTCGTCCCCCCTTTTCTTGGTTAAGCTAAAGCACAGTATTGTTTTAGTATCTCATGACCTTTATCCACGCTGTGAGAGAGAGACTGTATGCAGGCAGTGTGTAGACACCCCCCTCATATGATTTTTAATAAAAATTTCTAGAAATGCGGCTTTTTTCTATTGGAAAAAAGAGGAAGCAATTCATCTTCGTAACCCTTCCCCATTTCCTGGATGGTTACTAAGACTGACCAGCTGTCTGTCATGCACTGGTTTTCTCTGGTTGCTCCCCAGGCCAGCTGCTACCCAGAAGCAAATAGCTTTGCTTCTTCTAAAGGAAGATTTAGGTTTCTTTTTAGCGCTAACTACTCCGTGTGCATGCTCTCAAATTACAGCGTGCTGTCATGAATGTCTCTTCTTATGAAGAGCTGCTAAATATTTTCCCACGAGAGAGTTGTCTCCAGCACTTCTGTAGTTAAGCTCTCATTTTTGCACATACAATAGCAGGTTTCTGTGCTGCACAATGGGAGATCTCTGGGAGGGAGAGGGCCGTGTTCCTCCATCTTTGTATGCTTTATATTCGACGTCCAGGTAATAGCAAGGTTCACGACGCTGTGGATCTGAGAAATTGTGGCAGGTAGAGAAAGGGGGTCTGTTATGCTCGCTTGCCATATGCAGCAAGTATGTAACCTTCCAGAAAGACTGTCTGCTTTAAATAGAGTATTTGCTCTGTGCTTATCCCATTAATCTCCTCTCAGTGCCTATGAACATAGACACAAAGGACTGGAAGGAACCTCCCAAGTGAATGTGTCATGTTATCCCTCTCATACATGTCATGAATTGTGAGTGTTCTGCTTTGCTTTGGGTGTATCAAGATCGGTCCCAACAGCTAATCTCCTTGGAGATTTGTCATGGCCCCACCAGGGCTTTTAAAATCCAGATTCTCCTTATTTAGAGTTGTGCAAAAAAGAAAGCTCACCTGCAGCGCAAACCCTGCACAGCTCATTCGTGATGCTTTCTTTAGGCACTAACATATCAAAATCACGGGTGCAGAACATGTGCGGCTTGACAATAGTGAAATGAAAGGGCTGGAGCCCAAGCGATACAAACAAAAACAGGAGATAACCACGGTGCTTTATGGAGAGAGACCTCGAACTCTCTTCCGTGAGTTCTGAACCTCAGGGACGGTTTTATAGCTTGAAATCTTCTTTGGCCAGTTGTAGTATCAAGGAGAAGTCAGGCTGGAAATGACCTCTGTAGGTCACGTAGTCCAGCCCACTGCTGAGGCAGGACCAGATTCTTCTTTTTCTAAATACCTGTTTATTGGGCTGGATATCATCTGCCGTACAAGCTTTTGAAACAATGATAGAGGGGAATACAAGAGGCAAGTGAACCTTAGCCTGAGAAAGATCTTGTTACAAGGATGTTTTGGAGCAGACTTATAATTGACTGTGTGCTTAGCAGCAAGTGTTTGCAAAAGCAAAACCCGGATAATTAGCACTGCTTAAAAAAAAACAACGTGAAAGCAGCTTGGACTAAGGCATCTCCAGGCAAGGGGAGCAGCCGCCGAGGAAGAGCTATTGAGCGCTGACTCAGCAGCATTCCATCCTGGAGAGCAGATTAAATGGCTTGAAATCCCCTCATCCTGCTTCCTCCCATTGACAATGGCTTCTTTTGATGGAGCAAAAGAGGTAGGTGCCCTCCCGCTCCATTTTAATGACCTGTTTTTGGATGGCACCTTTTTGGATCTCCTCCTTTGGCTCTCCTTGCGTTTCCCAATTACAGCCATCCTTTCCATGCAGATCCTGTTTCAATGTGGTCTTCTCCGGTTAAGGAAGTATATTTGCCTATTAGTAACCAACAATGAGAAATCCAAATGTAATAGCACTCCATGGGGTTGCTTTTGGTTAGGTGTCTTCAGAGTGTTCCTTGAACCCTTTTAGTAAGAGCCGCACCCTTCACAGGAAAACTGTTCCTGGAGTTGGGGAGATGGGAGAGGAGACTGTACGTCAGCATGGACATTGACTGTACTTTAAACAGTGTCCTTAGCGCATATGGTAGGGCATTGATAAGGGCCGATGATGAACTACCAAGATGTCTGCGAAGGGCCCAGTGGAGATAGTGCCAGGAGTTCCCCACTTCCTGTCCTTGCTGGGATCCAAACGCGTGACAGTGCCCATGAACCTGAATGTGGGAGGAAAGACATGTGTGCGCTTTGTAGGATTGGGACCTATTGGAGACGTTGCAGAAATACGACAGTGCGGGTGCTAATAATGTGAGATGCGTGTACACAGCCCTTCTGCATCTCAGCTTCATCACGTTTGCATTTGTGATGTAAAGAATGTGCCGTGGAAAACTTACAATCCAGTTTTGATGAGGACAGGCAGGGTCTCTTTAGTGAGTTGTCTGTACTGTAGCATGCTGTGGAATACCTATGAGTACTGTGTATAGCTCCATCTGCAATCTCCGTGTACTTGTGGATGTAGTTCTGTGCTGGTGAGCGTGCACTTTGCATTTGGTTTAATCGCACGTGTACAAATTGCCTGTTGATTTTTCTCCATGTCCCTCAAGGTGAAATTTATGGATATGCAGATCCTAACACTTCCCATCTCTTCTTGCAGCGAGTTTTCTTCTGCCTTCAGCAGCAGACCCAGGATCCCCCGCACACCCGACATGCCTTGTGCCAGCACCAGGAAGGGGAAAATCCCAACCATTGCACCCCAGTTCTCTCAGTCTGGACCGCAGCAAACCAGCCGCCCCAGCTCTTCAAGTTCTTCTGCAAGAAGCAGGCAGAGTAAGAGACACCCTCATTTTTAGAGTTGTCTTTGTTTTGGGGAGCAGGGGAAGAAGGAAGCTTCACAGTAGCTCTCTGCCAAGTGTTCCAGTGCTGCAAGTGCTTGAGCAGCATGCGACAAGGGGCAGGATATGCAGCTCTTTAATTGTATCCTGCCGAGCTCGCTGCTTGTATCAGAAGAGCTGTCCTCCTTCCTGTGCCTGACACAGAGGGTGGCTTGAAAACACAGGTGCACCTAAACCTGGTATTGCTTCAAACTCCTGCCAGCCCTCAAAATAGACTTTCTTTAGCTTCTGTCAGATTTCCTGCCTTCACGCCCTCTCCTGTGCGTAACCTGCACCTTACCCCTGCCTTTGGCCCACGTAGCCTCAGAATACCAACCCGGGTACAGCTCGCTCACTCGCTCAGAACTCAAAAAGGGAATCAGAAAAACCAGTTAAGTGTTGGGGAAGGGAGGACTGAAGTGAAAGCAGCTTCCAGTCTGTTTGAATAGTCTTACCCCTTCTGACTCAGTGTGTGATTGCATCTGCTGAGATGCCAAAAGTCCACGCAGCACTAAGCACCTGTAGGAAGATCTAAAGGAGTTTCAGCTGTGTCTTCAGGTGGAACGAGAGTTTATTCTTAACTAGCTCCAGTTAAGAACAGGCCTTTCCTTGTGCACACAGGGCCTGACTCAGCTCTCTGTAAAGGTGCTGTTGGCAGAAACACTGGTTGGCTCTGCACATTATTGCAAGTGTAGCAACCTAATTATCATCCGAGCTTGCACATTTATAGCGCTTCTTCATCTGAGGATCTGGGAATGCTTCACAGACTTTGAACTGCTTCACAGCACCCTCAATGCCTCGTTGCATGCCTTGGTGGGGGGGAAGGAGTGGGGGGGCAGGGATGCAAGGATGCTTAGCCCCACTCACAAAGTGAATTTAAGTCCCAGGGGTTGAAGTGACTTGAACACATTCACTGGCCTTGCCACGCATGCAAATGAAAACTGGATTGGAACCAGCTATAGAGGTGTTCCACATTTTCAAGTACTGACTTTGTAGCTGGTTGGCTCTTTTTATAGCCGGATGGCCTTTTTTATGGCATGTGTGGCCGGTCTAGATTTATTGGGCAATTAACCAGTTAATTGCATAATATAAGTAACACGTGGCAGAGGCTCTAGTAACTCAGCAGCAGAGCTGGGAAGAGTATCCAGGTCTCCTACCTGTGCAACAACACCTCTCTCCTAGTGAAGACGGGGGACAATATGCTAGTGAGACGGGAGTGAAGCAAATCTACACGGTGCCAGCCACAGAACAAGGGTCAGAGCAAGGTGTTAGCACTGGCAGTCTTTATTCTCTGTTTGCCTCTGATGTCAGCATTTTCTGTTTCCTGTCACACAAGCCCTCGCCTGCCTGAATCGATAGTGGTGTTAATGGCCAGGAGTCCGTCCCTGGTTCCTGTTTCACGCTCGCCACTGGCACAGCAGCTCACTGAAAAGGAAGCACCCCTGGAAAAGGGGAAAGTGCAGCATGCACACGTACACAAGGAAGCACTGGCCATGTGGCCGAGCCTCCGGCCGGGGTGGGGGGAGGGTGGGATTCACCCTTCTGGCTGTTCGTGGTGTGTGAAAGATGAGTACTTTGCACACACGGCGCACAAAGCTCCTTAGGGGACAGGATCTGAAGTGAGTTCCTTTTCCAGCGACACCGTGCACAGCCTGGCCTTTATCAGAATGATTCTGCAGCTCCGGGCACAGACGTGGGAGAAGGCAGACGGGGCCCAGTCCTTGTTCCACATGGTTCGTCGCACTCGTATATTGAATTTCAGTAGGGCAAGGATGGGAACCCAGGTCTGTCGCATCCTGGCGCAGTGTCCTCCTACCTCAACCGTCATTTGGGCTTAAAAAGAAAGGACCGCCCCCTCCTTCCACATTCCTTGAGGGACGGGGTGTGGGTGCCCAAGTCCAACACGAGGGTCATGGCTGTGGAGCATGAGTGGAGGCAGGCACCCCCATACAGGACATCAAGATGCCTCGCCAGCAGTTCCTGCTGGACATTTTAGGTGGCTTCCTGCTGGCCAGTGCGGATCCCATTCATATGTGCCTAGCTCTGTGTTCGCTGTAGGGGGCCTGGACGCCTACTGCAGGGCTGTAAATTCCACTACGTGACAAGGTGCCCAAACTCTCTTATTGATGTGTAGGAGCTTATCTACACTGAGGCGTATGTACTTGGGAGGCAGGATGTGAATTTACAGTGTGTAACTGTTCCAAAGGACCTCCCCACATGGGTGCTCTCAGTGTGTTAAAAGTGCCTGTGTGCAAGGTCGTTTCTCCACTTCCGTAGTGCAACAAGCCGTCTCACACTTAGGGCCTGTCTACCAGGGGCACACAGGAACCTTAAGCTGAGTTAATGCTTGAAGTTGATTATTTAAACTGCATCCTACCCCAGCCTGGACCCTCTGGTTCAGAATCAGAGTGGCTGGAATTTGATTTTCTTCACTTCACTTGAGTTCTGGATAGTAGTGTTCACCCACGCGCTAAATGCGCGCTCAGTAGTAGCAGATGGCAGAACAAGGAGCCGTGGTCTCAAGTTGCAGCAAGGGAAGTTGAGGTTGGATATTAGAAAAAACTATCTCACCAGAAGGGTAGTAAAACACTGGAGCAGGTTACCCGGAGAGGTGGTGGACTCTCCATCCTTGGAGGTTTTTAAGGCCCAGCTAGACAGAGCTTTGGCTGGGATGATGTAGTTGGGGCTGGTTCTGCTTGGAGCAGGGGGTTGGCCTAGATATGACCTCCTGAGCTCCCTCCCAACCCTCATTTTTTATGATTCTATGAAATGAAGTTTAGCATAGTCACTTGAAACTCACCTTTAATTAAACCAGGAGCACTTCTGTGTAGACAAGCCTGTCACATGCGTGTGGACTGTCTGCATTGGGAGAAATGAATACCGAGTAGTTAGTATGTTATAAATTTGCACTCCTGTTTACTGGGTAGATGAGCCTGAAGCGACTAAGCAAACCCATGCACGAGGAATGGAGAGTTCCTGGCTTCCAGGTGCCTGCTCAGACCTCTCCACCTCTTCATTTTTGTGAACGTAGAGACACTGCACTCTTCCACCAGGCTTTTTTTTCCTCCTAGTCATAGATTTCGGATGACACATTGCTCTCAGAAGAGCGAAGTACTGACTGTGACGAGAAGACAAGAGGCTTGTCCAAGACACCTTGTCCATTGTATTTCTACAGCCTCAGCCCTAACCCAGTATTAAAAGTGCCACATTTTATTAAAGGAGAAACAGAGTATTCAAGGAATCCAGTTAGACTAGCTGTGCTACCCCTCTCCCTGGGGCTGAGAACACAAGGGCTGATGCCTCAGGCATGCAGAGGAAACATAGGGGCAATTCCTGTAGCTATAAACCTGGAGCCAAGGCAGGTGGAGCTACACAGCTGGAAGTCCAGGCAGGACTGAGCCCCTCTGTGTAAAACCAGCAACGCGCGGATTTTTGTTTGTTCCACTTCTTGCCTTGCACAGGCCGGGCCAGAGGGGCAGATGGGGTGAGGGCAGGGGATCGAGATGCCAGAGCAGGCTTGCCCTACCTGCTCTGCCTTAAATTTCCTGCCTGACCTTGGGTGGATTGTTTGTTCACCTCTATGAAATGTGGCTAATGCTTCCTTTTCTCTGTTTGTCTTAGCTCTTTAGAGGCAAACTCCTTGGGACTCTTTCAATGTGCGTGTATTAAAACCAGTTTCAGTTGGGTTTTGTGGTTGCTACACCGATAAAGCCAAGCCTAACAGTAAAGAATTAAACTGTCAGTGAAAGCAGCAGCCCATCGTGACATCCTTTTGTCGAGGAGTGCTGGCAACGATGTTGGACAAATAACTTGCCCCATTTAGGGCCTGCTGTGAACACAGCCGGTGTCAGAGGTGCGGGGTTTGTGGCTGGCGTGCATTTATCCTGGTGTTTGTATCAACACGCAGGCTAAACCCCCTCTGGCAGAGCCTGTCTTGTACCGGATCCTGCTTTCAGCTGACAACCCCTTTCTCCTCCTCTTCTGCAGGCAGCCAGTCCTACAGGAAGTGAGAACAGCTCCTTTCCTCAGGAATCACCTGTCACATTGCCGAAGGACACAGTCAGCTTCCTGTAATGAGCCGCACTGGCAGGCTACGGCGAGCTGAGGTTATCAACACCGCACTGCATACGCCGCATACAATGCTTCGGGGACTATCTGATGGGATGCGTCTCCTTCTGTCTTTGCAACGGGCTAAGACAAGAAGGGACCTTGTCGGGATTCAGCATCACTCCAGCAGCAGTGCACAGGGCAGAGCCAGTAGAAGCACCTGATTGCACGGTCTCTAATTTAAACTTATTCTGAAACAACATTGCTGAGTAGCATTAAAACAGTTCTGTCTCCCCAGCTGTTGGAGTAAATGCCCTTTGGAGAAGCTGCTCCCACAGCTAATGTGTTGCTGTTTCCTTGGTCCCAGGTTCTGGTCTAGGGAATCGGTATGAAACCTGTTTCAAAAGCCACGGCTTTGTTTATGAGCTCAGGGCTGGGACATATCCATGCAAGGAGACTCCATCAGCCAAGAAAGACACTGCCCAGCTCTGAGCTAGCTTTCCCGACCACCATCCCCATGACTGCAGCGGGGTTGAGTGTGCATCATATAGCTCCAGATTTAGCCGGGTGATGTTTGTGCTGGGGTTTCATCCCTGTGGTTTGGGAAGTCCAGGCAGCAGAGATTTCTGGCAGGCCTCACACAGTGTGCCTGCTAGCTGGCACTCAGTGCTTTAGGAAGGTGCATAGTCTTGCTCCAGAAACAGCGAAGGGGCCAGGGAATTATAAGCAGTGATTGGAAATGCCTGCACCAGTTGCATTGCTGTCCCACAGGGGCCCATCAGCAGCTTTCTCTGCCGATCCCCTTTTGTCTCCCTCTTCCTGTTGTCTTACAACCCATGAAGTGAAAAATCTGCTTTCCCGCTTGGGAAGGGGACCTCCATTTCCTCCTGAAGGAAAGCCACAAAGGCCCTCCAGGAGGTCACGAGCGACTGCCCCTCCACAAGGTCACGTCCTCTGCGTGTGCCTCTCCAGTGTGATTAGAGCTGGTTCCTTGACACTTCCATACCCTGCACCACATTCTTTACTGCTGGCTCAAACAATGAGGTGTTGCATCTGCTTGTGAAATCCTGGCAGGAACCCGATCTCATCAAATAAACTTGGGCTCGTCTTTAGCCAATACCAACGCTCAGATGAGCGGGTACAAGAGTTCTATCCTGAACACAGAGATAGCAGTTAATTATCCCCACATCTTATGATGCAGAATCTGTCCTGTTCTAGCTTTTCCTGGTAGCAGCAATGAAGAACTCAATGCTGAACTGAGAGCCATTATAACTTGGGATGTGCCTGGTGGGGATTCCCTGGGATTTTAAGCAAACAAAAGTCATCGCTTTCAGATTTCGGTGACCTATGAGATGAAATGATCAAGGCCAATTCCATCGAAGTAAGGGCTGGGTGCTTTTTATTATGATTTGTATAGCCAGCCCTTAGTGACTCAGTTTGTGCTGCTTGCTTCTGCAGACCCAGAGGGAAGATAAACTCTGCATTTCTTGGTCTGGAGTGTGGCTTTTGAAAGGAAGTTTTCCAGTAATGCAGGGAACGGGCTTAACCAGGCCCTGTCACCAGGTGGCACGGCCATGCACCTTCTCCCACCTCTGGACCAATTAATGTTATCTAGAAACACAAGCTGGGTAAACTGCTTCTATCAGAAGCTGGAAGGAAGGTGAAGGATCAGATAGCCCGCTGTAGGAAACAGGCACGCCCTCACTGACCAAATGGCAATTTGTGTTAACAGAAACTAGGCATGAATTGAGCCGACTTTATCTTTGTCGCTAAAACACAAGACATCTTTCTTTTTTTTCCAATATCATTGGCCTCCTGGGAAAATTAGGGCACTGGGTTGAGTCCTGTCTCTTGTTGTTATGCTTGAGTGGGCCAGATCTGAGCATCAGTCAGTGGAGCAGGGCTGATTTGCAGCAGCTGAGGGTCCCTGTAAGAAGGGTGCGTGTTGGGGGCAGGGAGGAAGGGGTGTTTCCTTCTTCCAGGAGCCTTTACAAGCCAGCATGATGCAGGGATTTTCCCTTTTAAATGTTTCAGATTGCAGGTCTTCATTTTGTGAACTCACTCAGCCTGTTTCAGACTAGCCCTGGCCTAATTTACTGTACATAAGGCCCCATACACACTGATGATGAAACAGGCCATGCGCAGGTGTGGAAATCAGACCTTGGCAACAAAGGCTGGCATCATAACTCCCCTGCTTCTCGTTGGAAAACTGGACGTGTTGGTCACACGAGAAATTTTCCAGTCCCAAAAACGAGGTGAGCACTGCCACTGTGAGCAGGTCACCATTAGCCAGGTATGGAAAGAAGAAACCCAGTAGTAGGGATGTAGTCAATTCTGCCCATCGTGCCTGAAGGGTGGTGGTTACTTGCCTGCACCAAGCAGCGGCTGCTCCCACGCCGAGTTTAGGATTGGAGCAGTAATTGCTAGCTTGACTGAGGCTGGCATCCTGACTGTGAGCCGTCTGTGATCTCACATGCACAAAGCCAATGCAACCGTTCCATGAGCCTTCAAATATATAAGAAAAGGAAAATTGTCTGGGGACAAAGTGGTGCCAGGCCATTATACTGTGCCTCTTGCATGGAAAAGTTAAAAGCTGTTTTAAGATCCATACTCAGGCCACTTGTATTTATAGCTCACATGTAGTTATAAGAGGCATGAAATGTGTGTGTCTGCATGATATTTATATTCTGCAGGAAGGGCTAATGGGAATGGAAGTGTGTGTGTGATACCTCTAAAGGGACATTTGCAACTATTTGTGCAGGTTTGCTTGGTTTGGGTTTCTTTCCCCTCTTTTCTTTACATTTTGCTGCATGTTGGTCTTGAGAAGAGCACTCCTTCCCCTGCCGATTGCTTCTCCCATCTGTTGGATCAACATTGCTCCAGTTTATTTAGCTCTTATGGTCTCTGCAGCACCGCTGTTACTGAAGGAACCAGAAATGTTTCAGAGCTGGCAGGGGGAATTTGCACTCTGGTTTTGGCACAGCAGTGAAACAAGCCACTAGCTTGATGCCAGGGAGGTTATTTCTTGGTAGCAGAATAGTGAGCTTAGCCATCCGAGGGGGGTGCTCAGACTCGGGTTGGTGCTGTACGTGTAATGGGGACTCACGCCCTCCTGGGTGTTTCTTGTGACAGGTGAATTTCCATTGCTCTGTTTGTTCCTCCCTTGTCCGTACAGACACGTTAGAAGGGCAGCACTAACGAAGAGTGACCCTGGCTCAGTTCCTGGGAGATGTGGACATCAAAGCTCCAGTGACTTCACTGGCAGTGAGGTGCCTCTATACCACGGATGGCTATTAAGTAGAAACCCTGCTGACTCAGCCTGCCCCAGCCGAGCTGCGTTCTCTCTCTGGTTTTAAACTTACATTTAAAAAATATATATTTTTAAGGAAAATTTTTTGTGTCCCAAGTCTAATCAGCCAAATCGATTCCAAATCCGGGAGTCATTCAAGAACCATGTGTGGTCCTGCTACCGGCAAGCATCCTCCACCCCTGCCTGGGGCTTCAGATGCTTCCAAATTCTTTGGTGAGCATCCTACATGTAGGCCCAAGCCCGGAGGCTTAGGGTTCAGATGCCCCCGAGTTTTGCTTGCCCTCAGCCATATGGCCTCAGAAGCAAGCTATGGAGGAGTCTCTCATTTCCATGAAGTCGGTGTATACCTAAAATCTTCCCACTGGAAGCGAAAGCGGAAGACTAACGATGCATTACCTCTGGCAGGGTACTACCCCCTGGCACATTTGTGGTTTTCCCCAACCAGTAGGAAAACCACCTTGGTCAGGGGTGGGCAAAATGCAGTCCCAGGGCTGGATGCAGCCTGCCAGGCCATTCTATCTGGCCCACGGGGCCCCTAAAAAATTTAGAAAATGAATATTAATCTGCCCTGGGCTGCCTGTCATGCGACCCTCAATGCCTTGCTGAAACTCAGTAAGTGGCCCTCTGCCCAAAATAATTGGCCGCCCCGACCTTGGTGGTCCTGGTATTTCCCCTGCCGGGTAAGTATTTCAAAGGGGCTGTGGCTGCGAGGGGTTTTGGTGGAGAGTGAGGAATACCAGGTGGCTTTGGGCAGGCAAGAAAAAGAATCGTCCCCAATGTGCAGTAACCATTTAAAAAGGGAAGATCATACAAAGAGGGCCAGCCTCACTGCTCCCTTGACCATCCCTTTAAAGCCTAATCATGCAACCAGCTTGCTGAGAGCAGGTGCGGCCCAGGGGCAGTCAGCTGCCCATTTATGATCGCACTTCTCATTCCTACGGAGGTGAGGTCCCCAGAGTGGGGCTGTTTGGCTGGAGACCAGAGCATAGTATGTTGAGGATCTGCATTACAAAGGACAAGCGCGTGCTGTCTGTTCCTCTTCGCACACCACAGATGCAACCATTAGGTAGCTCAGGGTGTGAACTGTATGCTCGGAGTTCCTGTACCCTGCCAGTCCACCATAGCGCAATGCGTGTAAGAGAGGCAGAGGAAGCATGAAGGAGTAGCAGCTATGTAATCTGCAAAAGGTCATTTAAATATAATCCTTAAACAGTGAGGCCCTGGCCTTGGGAATCCAGAGCTTCACTAGAACGACGGATGAGCTTTACTAGAACAAGAGATGCTCCTAGGTTTAAGCTTTGACCCTGCTCAATGCCAGAGGAATATTGCCTTTCCTAATTACCAATGTCCTGGCAGTGTTTGATGCTTTAAAGGAAGTTTCTCCCAATCCCAGGTGGTTGGTGATTAAAGCATGAGGGTTTGTGTTCCTTATAAATCTGGATCTTACCTAGGCCCTGAGGCCTTCCAACTGTTAATCATACGGGCAAATTCTTGTCTTCCAGAAAATTTAGTATCAGCAACATTTCCTCCTGCTACTTCAGGTCCCTTCCAACCTCCTCGCATGTTCACACAGAACGAGCGTATTAACTTTCACCAGGGAAAATGAGGATCTGGAGATGCTCCAGCTAAATGCGAGGTCCTCCACCCCTCAGTACAGGGCACCTGCTGCGTGTTTGCATTTGTTCACACAATAGAAATGCCCTGCAGAGAATATCATCAGTAAAGAGACAGTGCCCAATGGGAGGGAAGGTAAATTATTTTATTCGCGGTGGGTCTGATGTGCGTGGAAGTGTATTTAATTAAAAACGTGGCGTTCAGTATGGCTCGGAGTTTTTCATCTTGGAGAACAGAAATTGTTTCTTCTGCAGTATTTATTAGCAATGCTGATGCATAATTTAATTCTGCTGAATAACAGGGGAAAGCCTTAGTGGAGAAATAAATAGGATTATTGCTGACAGCAAGGTTCTAACTAGATTTATGCAAAAGACCAGCCTTTCATCCAGGACAATTATAAAGTGCTTTACCAAAGGCAGCCAAAATAATGGACATCAAGTGGGAAGTGTGTATGCTCGGTGCCTCTGAAAATCAGACCAGTTCTTTAAGGACCTCAGTTGATGTCAGCGTTCATCTTTGCACATCCTGCACGAACAGTTTGGCCGTACTACTTACAGGCATTATTTCACACAACAGTGAAATGCAGCCACGTCTTGGTCTAGATTAGATGAAAGTACCAGAAAGCATCCTGTGTAATAGGTTGGGCAAGAAATGGGCTCAGGTCCCTACTTGTCCTTTCTAAATGGCCTGAGATCTCTCATTTCCATGCCGAGCAGGTACAATCTGAGAGACCCACACCCAGCAAGCTGCATAAAACTATCTACCTGGGATGGGTGGAGGGAGGTGGTCACGAAGGCAGAACTGTACCTGGGGTCCTAAAGGAGCCAGGAATTTCAAGCCTTTACATTTAGAGCAAAAAGCCTACTTTGATTTATGTGTAGTTAGACCTGAAACGTGTGCGCCTGCGTGATATTTATATTCTGCGGGAAGGGCTAATGGAGCTGTGTGCGTGTGGAGTGCCTCTAAAGGGACATTGGCAACTAGTCGTGTAGGTTTGCTTGGCTAAGGGATTTCCCCCCCCCCAATCTTTTCTTTATAATTTTGCTTACATGCCTATCTGGATTGATAGAGCCTCCTACGTCACGACAAAATGCATAATCGGACCGAGCAATCAGTTCTCCGGCCGACTGAAACTTGCTTGGCCTGCGCAGAAAAAGCAGCAACACTGTAGGACCGATGGCAAGCAAGGGCGTATTTCCCTAGGGTCCAGTTGATCACCTGAACCCCAGAACAGAAATGTGTTGTGCTGTCAGGCACCTGCAAAGCTAACGTGTGGGATGTTTCATCTGGCCCCCCTTGCTCGAGGCTGGTGGAAAACAGAGCTACAAAACCAGCTGATGGTCGGTGCGCGGGAAAGGCGTTCGTTCTGCAAGCGTGAGCTGGAAGAGGACAGAAATTCAGTCGCGGCAGCATCCCGGTAACCAGCATCTCTAGCTCATCCACGGTTCTTGGAGGCTCCTGTTACCTGGTGGCAATCTCTCCCGCGCACCTCTCTCCCATCTCAGAAGAACAAAGCGGGCCAGTGTAAGGAAGGGCTGCCGGGCCCAGCGTGTGGCAGAGATAACCGGGAGCTGACACAAAGATGGGATTGCGAGTCCAGCTGGAGACGGCAGCTCTGTGCCCAGAGATACGGCTCCTCTTTTGTTACAGCTGTACACTGGGCCCGTGGCCCGAGACCTTATCTGACGGCTGGCAGGTGAGCCGACCTTGGCAGGCCCCGAATGCTTCCCAAGAACAAATCGCTGGATTGTGAGCGCCGGCGCGGGTGCTGGCTTGCGGCATTGCTACCTATCTCCATAGCAGGAAACGGGGCTGTTAGCTTCGTGACAGGCCCAGAGAGCTCTGCCAGGCTTTGTCGTTCGCTCGGGTTTGTTCCCTGCTCCCCACAGCTTCGCTGCTGGGCTGCGTTGGCAGTGTCGGCCGTACACCGAGAGGCCAGCTCTCCTGATGTTGGCTAACTGGAGTAGCAGAAGCAGCCAGGCAGTGAGCAGGGAGAAAGGGGGAATATTCCCCCGTGTTTCGCTGCTACTGTGTACAGCTCCTTCACCGGCATAACACAGCGTCGGCCCTCTGAGACCATGCATGTTTGTCCCAGGGAAACATTTTCAGGTCTTCGTGCATTCATCTCTTCCTGCCTTTCTCCATCTGTATGGCTGCCTCCTTCCTCTTCCAGTCCAAACCAAACCTCAGAACTGGTCCTGGTGGAAACCAGGCCCATGTGGCTTGGATATCTTTCCTCCCAGGGCCACAGGTGAGCCCGAGGGCAGTGATTCTCAACCAGGATGCCGCAAGATCCTTGTAAGGGTGCCACACGATATCGGCCCTGTTAGATTTGCAAACGTCTCCACCTGATTCATGAGATCAACCCAGAGATTTCAGATAGGAAACCACTCGCGGTCCCACTTGGAAACTGCCAGCTCTTTGCTTTCACTTGGTTTTGGACAGCGGAAGAATCGTAGAGTAAGTCTTCTGTTGCAGACAACTCGGACCGCAGTAAGGTGGGGTGTTTTAGACACTCTGGAGTCCAAGCTGAAATCCCTGGATTTACCTTGTGAATTATGGATAGGTGTTTGCACCCTGCGGTGCCCTTAGAAGAAGTTCAGGGCACCCTGGTTGAGAATCACTGCCCTAGCCCATCCCGCAGGTCTGCCGACTCTGATCCAGGAAGCATTTTCCCTGGTGCTCATCCTTTGTGCTGCTGAGATGCATGCGGCATTTGCAACTTGGATCTGTGGATTCAGCCCCCGCTTTCATGCACCTGGAACGAAGTTGTTCCATAAGGACTGACCGTCCCCCCCAGGAGCCACCAGGGCCTGAGCCCTTGGGAACAACTGGGCACTTTATACAGGGGTCTAAAATGAGAGGCATTGTCCTGAAGGTCCAGCCACTTACTTCAGCTCCCAGCTGGGACTTACTGGGCAGAGGTGGATTGAGGAGGGGTGCACTGGTGCAGTTTCACCCTCCTGTGATTCCTGCTGCACCCAAAGCTTCAAACCAACTGCCTGGTTGTAGCAGCAGCATTGCTAGTCAGGCGATGCTGAGGGAGTCAATTGACTTCATGGCTCATGATCCCTGCTAAACTCTTCACTCCACAGGTGTTAATGAGCCTCTCTCATTTTTAATGGGCTTGATGTGCCACCACCCATTTCCAACAGGCAGCACAGTCTGGGGAGGAGGGGAGCAGCCCTCAGTGGTGACAGAACAGGTGAGGGACTACTTAGAAAAGCTGGACGTGTACAAGTCCATGGGGCTGGATGGGATGCACCCGAGGGTGCTGAGGGAGCTGGCTGATGTGATTGCAGAGCCATTGGCCATCATCTTTGAAAACTCATGGCAATCAGGAGAGGTCCTGGATGATTGGAAAAGGGCAGACATCATACCCATATTTAAAAAAGGGAAAAAGGAGGATCCAGGGAACTCCAGACCAGTCAGCCTCACCTCAGTCCCTGGAAAAATCATGGAGCAGATCCTCCAGGAATCCCTTTGTAAGCACTTGGAGGAGAAGGTGATCAGGAACAGTCAGCATGGATTCACCAGGGGCAAGTCATGCCTGACCAACCTGATTGCCCTCTATGACGAGATGACCGGCTCTGGGGATGCAGGGAGACCGGTGGATGTGGCGGACCTTGATTTTAGCAAGGCTTTTGATACCGTCTCCACAGCATTCTCCCAGGCAAGCTAAGGAAGTACAGGCTGGATGAATGGACTGTAAGGTGGATAGAAAACTGGCTGGAGCATTGGGCTTAGAGTAGTCATCAATGGCTTGATGTCTAGTTGGTGGCCAGTATAAAGTGAAGCGCCCCAGGGGTCGGTCCTGGGGCTGGTTTTGTTCAATGTCTTCATCAACGACCTGGAAGATGGGGTGGAGTGCGCCCTCGGCAAGTCTGCAGGTGACACCAAGCTGGGGGGAGTCGTAGATACACTGGAGGGTAGGGTAGGATTCAGAGTGACCCAGACAAATTGGGGGACTGGGCCAAAAGAAATCTCATGAGGTTCAACAAGGACAAGTGCAAAGTCCTGCACTTAGGAAGGAGCAATCCCCTGCACCAGGACAGGCTGGGAGCTGAGTGGCTGGGCAGCAGCTCTGCAGAAAAGGACCTGGGGGTGACAGTGGACAATAAACTGGATATGAGCCAGCAGTGTGCCCTTGTGCCAAGAAGGCTACCGGCATCCTGGCTGCATTGGTAGGAGCGCTGCCAGCAGATCGAGGGCAGTGATTCTTCCCCTCTATTTGGCACTGGGGAGGCCACATCTGGAGTCCTGTGTCCAGTTGTGGGCCCCCCACTACAGAAGGGTTGTGAACAAGTTGGAGAGAGTCCATCGGAGGGCAACAAAAATGGTTGGAGGGCTGTGGGGACATGACTTATGAAGAAAGACTGGGGGTACTGGGCTTATTTAGTCTACAGAAGAGAAGACAGAGAGGGGATTGAATAGCAGCCTAAACTCCCTGCAGCGGGGCTGCAAAGAGGATGGAGCTGAACTGGTCTCAGTGGGGGCAGACGACAGAAGGAGCCGTGGGCTCAAGTTGCAGCAAGGGATGTTGAGGTTAGATATTAGGAAGAATTTTCTCACTAGGAGGGTAGTAAAACACTGGAAGAGAGGTGGTGGACTCTCCATCCTTGGAGGTTTTTAAGATCCGGCTAGACAAAGCCTTGTCTGGGATGATGTAGCTGGGGCTGGGGCTGGTCCTGCTTGAAGCAGGGGTTGGACTGGATGTCACCGCCCGAGGTCCCTTCCACCCTCATTTTCTGTGATTCTGTATCCTGTTCTGCCCTGCTGCTGCCTGTTCGCTGCTCCCGCTCATGAAGCTCCTCTTTCACAGCCTGCAGCTAGTTTTTAATTCATTCCAATGAAGTTCTTTTGCTTTTGCTGCACTCCAGCCCTAGGCCCCTTGCATGCCGGTGAAGCTTCTAGTTCACTTTTCGTTGGAGAAAAATAGGCACCGTTTCATATGTGGCGATGCCCCTCACCACCTGCACCCCCTTATGAAAACTCTCCATCTGCCCATGCTGCTGGGTGCTAGACGTTCGCTAATACCTCCTTGCAGCTTTTGCTCCGAGCGTCCTAATTCACTTCCTGTTTCATGTCCTTCCTCCGCTCTCGCCTTTATGATGGGCATCGTGTGAGGTAGCAGCCTCTGGCTGCGTCCCAGCGTGGGGAAGCCCCGACAGCGCTCCTTCCAGTAATCCCATGCCCAAGTGGGTGCTGGGTTTCCATTTACGTAGGCACCCACCTCCCCTGTGCCGCCCCCACAGCTCTTCCCTGGGGCACCGAGCGGGGACCCCCGGGGCACCTTGCTCAATGAGCTCTTTTCTATTTCAAGGCCGGCTTGCACAAGCTTCTCCCCACTCCTGTTCCTTTATTACACTGCTGATTGGCATCTCTCGTTAGCATTTCCTGCCCTCTGACTGCAGTGCTTTCTTGAAAACCATTTGTGGCACCAGTTTCTGGCAGTTTGGTGGTTAGGTGAGTCACAAAGCCAGAAGTCTGCCTTATCTTGGATGCAATACTGATCTGTGTTGGTAGTTGGCTTGGCCAGCACAGTGCCCTTGCCAATGCGGAGAGCATTGCCCCTGCCCCGAGTGACCTTCCTCTGGGCAGCGGGTGTCTTGTGTCCCTGGAAAACACTGCCTGTCCTTGCTAGACAGTCAGTGCGGAGGAGCAAGGCAAAAATCTCCCTCTGTGCCGGCTCCATGAAAGCAGAGCAGCATTGCCCAGCGCGCCTCGTGGGTGGCAGACAACTTTCAAGGAGCTGATAAGAGAGCAGTGGCATCTGGTGAGAGGCAGAGTCTCCGGGGAGCTCCATGCCAGCAATCGAGAGGCCAGTTTGCGATGCCGCGCCTCGCCTGAGCCGCAGAAAAAGAAATCCCTGTTGCACCCAGCACCTGGTGGCAGGGTCCCAGGAGGACACGGCTTCTCTCTGTTCTTCACCGGCTGTAAAAAGCAGCGGGAGTTAATTCATTCAAACAGCCAGCTGTGAAATGGGTGCAATGCAGAGAGCCCCCGTGCAGCACCTCGGAAAGGAGCCACGTTGGTGGTCCCCTTGTCCCCACGGCACGGGGGCACGTGGCTGGGTGTATCCCTAGGGTAAAGATGGCAAACTCCCATTAGAAAGGGGCACAGACTGGAAACCGCTTGGCAGCAAAGTTCAACAATAAAATATCCCGACTGCTCTGGTTTCAGCCGCTTGCCCTCCCCGCTGTCTCGCAAGCTCTTCAGACTGCCGCACAGGCTGGGATGCCTATAAAAAATAAAACAAAATAAGTCAAAGTGCAAATTTCTAATGTTGACTCAGGGATTTCACTTCAACCAGCCTGGCCCAGCCAGCGCAGCTTTGATGTGTGAACTGCTTGAACCTATTCATGTTACCCTACTGCGCCCGCTTAGCTCTCACGCCTGCAAACTGGCCCGCAGGAGTTTTAAGCTTTTCTCCTCCAGGCTGACGCCAGAGTAAGCAGGTCCACGCGCGGTGAGCGGAGGGATGGAAGCAGCGGACAAGCGTGGCTTTCGGTACGTGGGGACCGCACGACCTTGGCGGCACCCTCGTCCATCCCTGCTCCGCCTGCGGCAAGATGGAGCGTGCTCGGTGTTTTCGGGCAGTGCCACGAGAGGGTGGCTCACACCGTTTGGCTTGACATTAGTTTAGATGGACACTTGTCGGGGGTGGTTCAGACAGGACCGATCCTGCCCTAAACAGGGGCTTAGGCGAGATGTGACCTCCTCAGGGCCCTGCTGCGATCTAACTCTGCTTGTAGACATGAAAACCCAGGAGATCCCACATCACGTCCCCCCACACCGGTTTCAGGCCTTCTTATACTTCAGAAAGAAACCAAGAGGAGGACTAACACTTTTCCTCCTTTGCTGGTCACTGGAAGGCTTTTGCATAGAGCATCGCTGCTACCACAGGGCAAGACCATGAATTTTAACCACCATTGCAGGCTCTGATTATTTTGCCGTCCGAGTCTTTAGTTCCTGGCTTTTCTGCGCGAAGCCAAGCACGAGAAGCTTTTGTTGCTTTGTAAATGCAAACTGAGCTTCTCACGGACTCCCGTGACTCCAAGAGCTGGAGCTTGGAGAAAAGGAGGCACACAATAACTCTGTGAGAGGTGCCTGCACGTCTGGCTCGGCTCAGCCGCTGCCCCGGTTCTTCCTGGCCGAACAACGAAGACCCGTTCCCCGTGCAGGCTTCTCTCTGAAGCATCTCCTTAAGGTCCGAGCTGCGTCTGGGGTAAATCAGTGCAGCTCCGCTGACGTCCGCGGCATTAGAGCGACTTCCTGGCCCTTTTCTGTCTGCTCGCTTGGATCGGAGTCGCACCACCGTGTCTGCAAGAGTGTAGGCAGGTCTTTTTCTCCCCGTCCTGGCTTCCAATCTAGAGAAAAGAGCAGAAAGCAACAGCGGATGATGTTTTGCACCCCCTGCCCCAACAGTCTTGCTCCCAGTGGGCATTGCCAGGCTCCCTCCTAATAGCTCTGCTACCCGTGGTGTCCTCAAGGGGTGATGTAGGCTCCACCGGGCCTGTTTGTGGAGGTTTAGCCCCTCCATGAGACCAGGTCCTCGCGTGGGTCCCAGCAGGCTGGGTCTGGCACGGCACAGGGAAAGAATGGAACAATAAACACGGCTCCACCACGCCGGGTGTTTCCCCCACCCCTCGCTTCATATTCAATAGGTCACCAGATGAAACCGCACTGAGAGACTGTCCGATAAGATCTTTCCTCTGTTCCTGGTACGGCAGCTTATTGCAGCCTCGCAACTCCTTTCTCGCAGGTAAATCAGAGGTCATCTGGCCTGGGGCGCCAGCGCCGACGTGTGATGGGAGACCCACGCCGAGGAGCGGCATGCGACTCGGGACCCACCTGACGTGTCGGAGCGGAGCGGCTTCGGATGTGCCCGAGGCGTGGGGCTGGCTGGCCGAGGTGGCGGGATGGAGCAGCATGCGGGATGGGGCTCTGGGACTCCCGCTCCATCGCTAAAGGTCATTCCCACCCTCTTCCTAGCTCTCCCCCTCCAGCTCCCGGGCCTCACAAGAAGCTGGACGCCGCGCGGACCTGCACGGCCATCCCAACCCCTCCCTGTTGCCCTCGCTCTCTGATCCCAGCTCCAGGCTCTCAAATCTTCCTCACCACCTCATCCTCGCTCCCTTCAACATCCATCCCCTCCCTGCCCTCTCTTCTCTTTCTCCTTCTGGATCCAGTTCCTAATTCTTACCTTCCACTCTTGCCTTCCCACCGCCACAAACCAGGTCTTCACAGAGCCTCCAGCTTGGATGGGAGTAAGACTTCAGGCTGAGGCCAGGGGGTGCCAAAATGCCCATCAGGACTGAATTGCTGCTCGTCCTGGTGCCCTGAGGCTCAATAGCCACCGACACCGCTCCTTTGAAGTCCTGTCCTGACCTGCTGCCGTGCTATTTCATCTTCACTCCTCGCTTCGGAGGTAGTTGGGGCAGGGGTTATTGTATTTCCAAATTTATTGTATTTCCCTTTGCTGTCATTGAAGTATGGTTGTCTCGGACATTCCTGATCATACTCCTTGGGGGAATTCGTTTGACTTGTAGAAGGAGATAAATTAGCCCGTTTGGTGGTCTGTGCCAGCTGCTAGACTGAGCCTGGCATGGAGCTTGCTTTGGGGTCTCCGTGCAGCATGCCAGGTAGACATCCCTGCACCCCCAGGCCTGCTTCCTTGCCACCCCACCGGCAGCTTGAGCTCGGCCTCCTTTGCCCGCTACCTTTGCACAGCGTGGAGACTCGCACCCGGTGGGTTATGACGCTTGAAGATCCGCTGGAGGATGAACTGAGAGGCAGGGAGCTCACAGATCCCCCGCACCTATTTTTTGTGCCTCTGCTCTGCAAATGGGAACTAAACCATGGTCATTTAGCAGTTCAGGGACCCGCTGTCCTACCAGTGTGAGCTGAAAGGGAGCTCTCACCGCTTCCTTCATCATCTCTTACTCTTGGTGCCTTGGTTTCCCCTCTTGTGAGTGGAGAAAATAATGCTCCTTCCTCATGCCCTTCATGTGGTTTGTCTTTCGAGTGCAGACTCCTCGGGGTAGGGGCTGTGTCTTATGGTCTACGTGTATGGCATCCAGCCCGCGGGTCTCACGTCAGCTGGGGTGTCTGGGTGATACTGGAGGGCACGGGGGAGATTGCTACCCGGCGGAGCAGACGGCCCCCATGGCCTAACCCAACCTGCCATGCAACAGGGCCAAGATTGCTTCTGCCTCTTAGGAGGTTTGCTAACAGGTTAACATGCACCTGTAACATGAAAGGCAACAAAACCAGCCCAGGTCCCTCCACTTCCCTAGGGGAAGGGCTGGAAAATCCCCTTGGACTCTTCACAGCTCTCTCCAATTGCTTATATTCATCCGGTCACCGAGTACACGGCATTTCCCCTCTCTTCCTAGAGAGTTTTCCTTCGGGTGGTCGAAATCTAGCAGCCCCCCGTGCAAAAGCCCCCCGGTCTTTGGTGCCCCGGGGTCTCTAGAAGTGTGAATCCCTCCAGCTGTTAGGAGGCCCGGGCCGATGCCGTGAACCCGCGTTGCAGCCACTGTTTGGATTGAGGACTCCACGTCCTCGGAGGAGAAGGGCTGGTTTGTGCCGGAGGTAACCGCCCCGCTGCCATCCCGCAGGAGGGGAACAGAGAAGCCTGTTCTGAATTCCCGGGTCCCGAAATCCCGGACAGAGCCCCGTTGTGTGGAGAGGATCGCAGCGAGTTCGGTGAAGGAGAAGAGCGGGAAGCGAGCTGGCAGTTTACTGTTCCTGAGCCAGGAATTGCCCCCTTAGGAGCTGGCGATATTTCTCTTGATATATAGTTTAACAGACTCGGTCGGCGTGATGCTTATCCCGACCCCGGGTGCAACAGGAGGGGCTCGGATAAAAGTGCCAGTCTTTGGGCCCTTCTTGGAAGGGCTCCTGTTCCAGGGCAGCGGGAGGGAGGGGAGCCCGCCTCGCGCTGTGCCCGGGGAAAGGGGGAAAAGCAGCTCTCAGTGTGAGCCGCGTGCTGCAACTCCCCAGGGCGTCGTAGCCTGGAAGACTGGGGCAGTGTTCGGAGCCGTGAAAGGAGGCAGTGTGTGTGATCTGCATGAGTCACCGAGCCTGGACGGAGCTGGAGGGGACTGCTGGAGCCAGCTCGGAGGGAGAGGTAGAGCCAGAGACCATCGGCATGGATCTCATTAGTCCTGAGTGGAGGCAGAGGAGCTTAAAAGAGGCAGCAGAGACTGAGAGTGGAAAAGCGTGGCCCAAAAGCCACTGCATCCCTGCATATACGGCCCGTGCCTAGGCAGACAGTGGGTAGGACACGGGGTTTGGAATAGGGGCCAGGGGGCCTGCTTCTGCGACTGCTGGGTCAGGTCAAATGAGACGCTGCTGTGCCTCAGTTTCCCCAGCTGGAGAGTGGAATCGCAGAAAATGAGGGTGGAAGGGACCTCAGGACCCCAACCCCTGCTCCAAGCAGGACCAGCCCCAACTCCATCATCCCAGCCAAGGTTTTGTCTACCCAGGTCTTCAAAACCTCCAAGGATGGAGATTTTCAAGACCAGCCTAGACAAAGCTTTGGCTGGGATGATGGAGTTAGGGAAGGTCCTGACGGTCCTAACGATGCTCTGAGCACCACAGCTGAGATGGATTTCACAGCGGCAGCGGCATGTGCCTGCCCCATGGCGACCTCATGGAGCTGGTTGGGGGACGTTGCAGCAAAGTGGGTTTTTGCCAGAAAATGCCTTGAAACGAGAGAGCAGGAAGGCGGCGTGTCAGGGTCAGCTCCCGCAGATCTGCTTCTGATTTGTCTTTTTTTCCCCCCAACTGGCAAAGCTGTCAAAATGCAGCTTTTGCTGCAGGACTTTTAGTGCATTGATCCTAGGAGAAAAAGATCAGAAGTAAAAAGTCAAAACTGGAACCATTAGACACGGTTGCGGTGGACCCTTTAGGTGCTGCCATTTAGGATACGTTTGGTCCCAATTCTGGATGCAGAAAGCATCCCAATTCTCCAACTCTTGAGACAGGAAACCTGCCTCCTGCCGATACTACTCATTAGTCACAGCTTTTCCCATGAAACGCTTTCCCCTGGTGCTTGCGCTGGCACTGCATGATATCATCATCATCATCATCTCCATCATCTCGGGCCGTGAAGCCCATCAGCTCTGGCCTCGGAGTAGCATCGCTGTTAGCCTATGCGCTGCATCTCTGCCCTGCCTTATTCCAGGCTTGCGTTACCTCTGCATCTCAACCTCTTCACAGAGAAGGGTGACAGGTCATTATCGTTGGGTTGGGACCATTATTGTTGTCATTTTACACCCGGGAAGCAGAGATCTGTGACTTTTCCCCGGGGTCAGTGCAAAGCTGGTGCACGGAGCTGCAGGCTCAGATGGGATCCACCCCGATTCAGCACGGAGAGACGGTTCTTAGCCTCTCCAGGCACCCAGAGGTGCGGATGGAGGCAGCTGTCGGAGAAAGACGTGGAGAGGAGCAGCTGAGACAAACCTAGGAGGTGCTGGCTTGTCTGGCCTGGGTGTTTCAGCCCTTTCAGCCTGGCTGTGACTGCGGGGGCTGTCCGCCTGTAGCCCAGCCCTCACTGTTTTCCTGTAGCCACTGTCTGTCCAATGTCAAAGGGAGATGCATGGAAGAGCTATTATGCCACGAAAGCGCCAGGGGAGGGACCAGGGCATGGTGCCATGTCTTGGAAGGGTTGCGTTCCCAGCCCAGACACCAGCTGATGATCCAGTGTGTAGAGGAGCAGTCCCCTGGGCACGCTCCCCCCACGTGAGCCCAAGCCACCCACCCCCACTGCAGCCAGGGTTGATGCCTCCACCCTCCTCTGGTTGCCCCCATCACCCTGCAGCAAGGCTGGGATGCTAGCTTGGCTGAGCCCACCGTCCATGCCCGTCGGTGCCATCATGCTGGGGACAGGCTTGGGATGGGAGCTCCTTCCCTCACCTCTGCTCCAGCCGCTGCAAAGGCCCCAAGCCCTGGTTGAGCCCTGAAGAACCAAACCCTTCTTCCACCGACACCGCTGCTCGTCAGGACCTCGTGAGGTCTTTGTGGGACATCCTCATGGGAAGGCAATCAGGCATGCATCTTCATTGGTGCATCCCGGGTCTGACTCGCTGAACTGCGCTGGTCATCCCTGGGGTCCCGTTGGCAGGGTAGAGCAGTATCCGCACGAGCTTTGCCTATTCTCGAGCTTTGATTTATTTATTTTTTCCTTTTTTGCTTCACTTGTTTCATTAGAGAGAGAAAAAGCAAGTGTGTTTCCACTTGACCTGACACAAACCTGTTTGGCAAATTGAAAAGCAGAGAAATGGGTGCATTTTGGGCATCTTTTAGCTTTTAAATCATATGATACGAGTAAGTTTTGTAAAGAAACCTCCCAAGTGGAAGCGCTCCCCTTCAAGACGGTTGCAGTGAAATCCTTCAGCTTGTTCATAATTTTGTTCCTGCTTTTTTTTTTTTCCCAGCCAAAACTATTCGCCCAAGTTGACATGAGTTCACAACCTGCTTGTCTCGCCCCAGATCACGTCTCTGCGTGATAAGGTTTGTCAGATCTCAGCCCGCTCTGGCAGGATGAGCTGCTGCTGTGGCGTGGATATACCCCCACTTCTGCTTTCCCCCACGACAGCCTGGGGACACCTCTCAGGGTCTTTGGGTTGAAACACTGGCGAAGACTTTCCCAGTCAACCATGGGAGCCCCGGTCTGTCCTCTGGGGGACTTGTGGGAAGGTATTGGAGGACTTAATGGCACCTGAGTGGATGTTCTGCATACATCTTTGCTGCAAAACCAGCAGGTTTCAGCCCAGCTTAGACCAGAGCTCAGACTATACAGCCCATGAGTTATCTCCAAACCTGAGTTAGCACCTCCGTAGTGGCAGGTCCTCATTGCAGACTCGTCATAATCCCCATGCTAGTGGGGAGTGGTGAATGCTCCCCCGGGTGCATCTCATCTCAGAATCAAGCCTCAAGTCATATGCATGTATTTAATCCAGGGGTCACCTCTGTAGGGCCTTGACTTGGGAGAAAACTGAGACTGGTCTTGCAAACGCCCGGTCTGTGGCCAGAACAGGCCTGGGAGAGTTGGCGATGGGTCCAGCTCTTCTGCCTCGTCACTAGGGTGGACCTGAGGCTGCAGGCCGCTCGCTTCCTGAGCAAGGCGCTGCGGAGAGCACGGTTATGCTGGCAGCTTCCCGGAGCCCTGTCTGGACCAGGTTTCCGTTGCTAGGACGGCTGGAGCGGATGGTGGTAGCAACGGTGGGAAGGCTCAGCAAGAGAATTACATCGCTGCAGACGGGGCCTCGAGTGACTCAGTGCAGGAATTGGATCCATGCATGAACTCACTGGCCATCTCAGCCCGCAGGATGACTTCACCGCGGGGCCAGGCCCAAAGGGAAAAATCCCACCCTGGAAACCCGACCTCAGGAATGCCGATGGGTGTGGCGTCTCCGTTCCCCCTCCGGAGGGTTTCTCCTCGGCTGGAGCAATTGTAGGAAATGACAGGCTCGTGATGTATGATCGCCACCTCTTCCAGGGAGCGACAATGGCGCGCTAGCAACTTGCCTAGGAAATGGGTAGGTGGAAGGGTCATCTTCTGGTAGAGAAGGGGTTCAGCCCTATGAGCCAGTCAGGCTCGGGTGCACGATGTGATGGATGGTCCCTCCTTCCCCCTCAGACACGCGGTGTCCCACCAGCAGAGATGCAATGCCACCGTGCTGGTGCGAAGTTCCTGCAGATCGCTGGCTTTCGGGGTAACTTCTGCAATGACTCCGACCCAGCAGATCTCTGTCCTTCCTCCCAGGATGGATCTCGCTCCAGGAGTGATGAAGAGATCGACAGGAGCACGGCGCACAGCTGCACAAAGGGGCTTGGTGACAACAGGAGGTGCAAGGAGCTGGGAGAAGTTGATGGAGGGGATAGGATTACAGGAAGGGGGGCCCTGGTGCGATGTTTGCTGCCCCCGCGATGCAGAGACGAGGGGAGGCTGCTTGCTTTTGCCCAGGCTCCTGGGCTCTGCTGGTCACCCCAGGGAGTCAGCGAGGGATGTTTTCCTTCCTGTTGCTACAGGTGTCAGGACATATTTTGCACCTTCCTCCGCTGCGCTGGGTGCTGGCTGCAGCCCAGGCTGGGGGTTTTGCCCGGGGTGTGCCCAAGACTAAACCCGGAGGTTCCTGGCAGAGGCTTAGCAAGGCAGCAATAAGCCGTGGGGCAACTCCGACCCCCATTGCACCTTTTGAACGGCCCTCGCAAAGGCAGCGCCCAAGCCCAGTCACTTCCCCCCTCCGTTATACGACTGGCTCCTTGATGGAGGGTCTCGTCCCCCTGCTCAGGGTCAGACCCATCTCTGCATTTGGGATCAGGAAGGAGTGGTACCCCACGGCCGGATCAGGATGGATTTGGGGGTTGCAGCCCTCTGTAGCCCTCTTCCTTGGCTCTCCTGAGTGTGTTTGAACCACCCCTGCAGCAGTGGCAGGACATGGCCCGTGCCCTAATCCCCCTGCTTTGCCTGTTGGCAGCTCAGGGTGTTGTTGGTGGTTTGGGGCAACGTGCCTTGCATTTGTACAGCGGGGCTGGCCGTGCAGGTGCAGGACTGGGTTAGACGAGCCCTTGTACGGGCTGCTGTGTTTCAAGGTGCAGAGGGCTGGCCGAGGTGACCTCCGAGGAGGCAAGGTCCCATCCCAGCAATGCCCCCCTTGTGTGGGTGCTGCATCTCCTGGCAGCCAGGACATGGTGGGCGCGAGGAGGCTGCTCAGAGCATCGGGCGTGGAGGCGATCGGGTGAGCACAGACGCCTCGGGGTTTGCCTCCGGGGATGCCTCGCTCTCTCACCAAAGCTGGAAAGTGAGAGTCAGCATTTCTGGGCCTTAAGGACCTGGAAGGAGCCCAGCCGTGGGACGCTGGGTCCCATCCAGAAGTGGCACTCCGCCGTGTCCGTATGTTTTTCCACTTTCCTTGGAGTGCGGGACCTGCGCGCAGCCAAGCCACGGTGCTCAGGTGACTGCTGAGCCCGGGTTTCCATCTGACTCATGAGAAAACACATAGGCACTCTGCTGCCTTGATGGAAACGCTGCATCGGGGCTGGCTCGCGGCCACCGGTTCGGGGCCAGCCCTGGCAGGGAGGACGCACAAGACAGCAGCATCTACCTGATGTCTCTGCGACTTCGGTTAATAGAGTCGGGCGGTCTCGGCCCTGCGAGGCTCCGTGTCCTGTGCATCCGCCAGCCGTGCTGGTGCCCTGGAGCCACTGCGTTGCAAAAGCCGGTCCTCGCATCTCCGAGGGGCGATTCGGGGGAGTCTGCAGGGCGGTCACCACAGCCCTTTTTGCTGGTGCAAAGATGCCTTGAAAAGCCTCCATCAGGCGATTCCTTCCCTCCCGCAGCCCTGCTCCTTTCCTCAGGGGTCAGGAATAAGATTTCCAAATTCTCCGTGGCCTGCAACAAGACATTTTCTTCTTCTCCAGATGTGTCCCCAGCAGATGGGGGGGTTATAACGAGGGAGGGCGTCCGGTCCCAGCCCTCCCACTTTGGAAGGTGACACTGGGCTCTCTGCCCGGCGTGCAGCTTTGGCAACCGTTGCTTTGGCTCGTTTGGGGTGGCTCGGAGCCTGTGTTGCGGCTTTGGAGCAGCTCCGGCCTGGTGCTGCCAGGATGAGACAGAGGAGCGAGCTTGTTGAAGGAGACATGAAGTCAACCCGCGGGGCTGAAACGTGTCTGCCCCAAGCCCCACGGAGCCCAGTGCTTTCCCAACACCAGAAGCCTCATCTCAGGCGAGGAGAGCAAGGGGGAAACTGAGGCAGGGAAGTGCCATGTGCAGGGCTGCACCGGAAGCTGGGGCCAGAGCGTGGAGAAACTCCTGGCTCTGTACCCGTGAGACGGTGCCGAGATCCCCTCTCCAGCTGCCGATCCCATTGCTGCGGCCGCTGGCGTCTCCCCGCCCTGTCTCCGCCGCCAGCATCGGGCTCCTTTCGGTCCGTGGCAGGGAAGCGTTTCATGTTTCCCCTCCCTCCGCTGAGAGCCAGGCGAGGCCAGTTTCCAGCCAAGTGCTCGCGGGGCTCTCCGTGAGCCGCTGGAAAAGGAATAAAAAGCACTCTGCTGCATGCAGGAGGGTTACTAGCAGTCAGGGCCGAGGCTGAGGATTTAAAGCAATAGCCGGGCTGCACCGCGGAGATCCTGGGGCGTCCGAGGGGAGCATCCCCAGGGAGCGGTGCTGGGAGAGGACCGGCGGCACCCCAGCCCGGGGCAGCGCTCTGAGGGACCGTCTCAATTTTGGGGCATACTGGGCTTGTCCTCTCCCCCAGATGCCCCTTGAAAGCCCAGGCTCTTTGCTCGGCCTGCGGTCTGCGTTTTGTCCGCAAGCCCAGGTTGGCGGATGGGGTGAAACTTGCTCTCTGAGTCCAGCTGAACTGTGCCCGCCGCTGCTGCCCGGTAACCCGGTGAAGCAGGGATTGATCTCCCCGGTGTTTCCTCTCCCCGCGTGGCGCTCAGCCCACGCCAGCGTGACACGTCCCCAACCCTGGCCGTGTCCTTCCCTCGCTGTGGCCCGTGGCAGCGTGAAGTCTTGTTCCCAGCCCGCACCCCAGCACGGCTCCTTCCCTCCCAACCGCTGGCATCACGGTATCCCTCCCCGTCCGGGCCTGGGGTTTTTCTGATGCCTGCTGCAAAAGCACCACGAGACGTCAGGGCAGCATTCACCCCCATGAAGGGTCGCTGAAAGGGGTCCCTGCTCCAGATGTTTGGGGGTTCGCTGCAGTCGGCGCTCGGTGGGGCTTGGGTTGTGCAGTCCTGAAGACAGGCACTTTCCCCTCCTGCCTTTCTGCCTAACCAAAATCAAAGGGAGGCTTCAAGACCAGCCTGTTTCTTGCAGAACGTGCAAGAAACTCACCCGTCTGGGGCAAAACACGACATTTTTGCTTGGAGTATCAGCAGTCTGCTCCCTGCTCCTCGGGAGATTCAAGCCAGATTCAAGCTCAAGGACTTGGGTGCGACAGGCTGACCTTGCCGGGACAGATTTGGGCCCGAACACACGGAGAGCAGAGAAGTGCTTCCCTTACCCCCCCTTGACGGGACATAATTTCTTCCAGGAAAAGCCCTTTCCCAGAGAAGGAAGGCTCATGAATGAAAAGGCCCCCTGGGCTGGGATGTTCATATGCAAAAGCCTCCGGATGCTTTGCTTCTCGTTATGGAGCTGTTAATGATTGGCTGGTAGGAAGGACAAAAAAAATCTTTCAATGCAAATAAGTGGATTTTCCTGATGAGGGGGGGGATGGGACCGGGGGGGGGGGAAGGCAGTAGTTAGCCCTGTTTCTGGGCTGCCGTTCCTCACGGGTACCTGAGCCAGATGGCAATGATCAGCATCGAGCTGGTGATAATGCCGTTCCAGAGGGATCCTCACCTGCAGAGCCCCCGCTGTGTTGTGGGGAAGGAGAAGCTGGGGAAACTGAGTCACAGTTGACCTGGGGTCACAGCTCAAGCCCTGAACTTTCAGCTGTCACCTGGGCACGATCTTCAGTCCTTTTACCTGCCAGATGTTTGCAGAAGGTCGGAGGCCCTTGCAGCTTCATTCCCGACATGGAGGCATTTGCTGCACCTCCGTAAACAGGGGCACCTGGGGGAAATGCAAAAGCCCTCGTGGTCCGGGCAATACGCATTCGCCCGTCGCTCTGGAAGAGCAACAGCCACTCTTCAGGGACATTTTCCCTGGGAACAAAGCCAGGGGCATTCTTCCGCATGCCCCATCTGCTGAGGGTTTACATGGGGTGGAGAAGGAGGTGCCACTCCCCACATCACCTCTCCCCTCCCCTCCCACTCACTGCTGGCCTTGGTGCAGGTCTGGTGCCGGGGGGCTCAGGGCATTAGGCACGGGGCACGAGGGTCTATTGCCCACCGCATGTGGCTGGCAGCTGGTGCACGTACTTGCTGCCATGCTTGCCAATTCCAGCAGCTGTTTTGTGTCGGGCACAGGGGCCGGGCACAGCCTGGGCAGCCGTAGGACAACTCTCACCCACTCCCTGCCCCTCACCAGGCCTCTGCCATATGTGGGAAGAGGCATCTTTCCATGGGCGAGGGGCTCTCCAACCCGCAGGGTCGCGGCCAGTCTCTGCTGTCTCCGTGGCATCAGGTGGGGTGTGTGACCCTAGCCACAGCCTGCAGGGCAGCTCAGCAGACCGACCCGATGAACTGCAGGTTTCAGGTCCAGGCGAGACCACCCATCCCTCTTGTCTTCGGCTCTGTGAGCCAGCACCAAGGATGGTCCTGGCATTCCCATGTTTCCTCACCTGTGTCTGCTCCTCCGCAGTGCCACAAAAGTCTGGGCCGACCCTTCGGATCCGTGCTTCCAGAGTCCAGGGATCCCCGGCACGGTCCTCAGCCCTCCTGTCTCTAGCAGCAACGCTCCCCCCACCCCTGGCCAGCACAGCCCTGCACCATAGCAGAGACTTGCTGGCTACTGTAGGCCTCCCTGGAGCATTGATCAATAGATAGATAAAAATATCTATCTATAGAAATCTCTCTCTCTATATATATATATCTGTATATGGATGGATGGATAGATAGGTGGATGGATGGATGGGTGGATGGATAGATAGATAGCTAGGTGGATAGATAGCTAGGTGGATGGATGGATGGATGGATGGATGGATGGATACTGCTCGCATAAAGGCTTTGCTAACGTGCTGGCACACTAGCCAGGCGGCTGTTACCTTGTAGTCCCATGCAAGTGCCTTGCTGTAGCGTGCAGACCCACAACACATTAATACTGGTGTAATATGCCTTTATCCCGGTGCAAAGTTGGGGAGTGGACACTTAGGGACAGGATAGCGGTCTTCAAATACCTGAGAGGCTGCCATGAAGAAGAGGGACATCTTTTCTCTCTTGCTGCAGGGAGAAGGGCATGGCCCAATGGCTTGAAGTTGCAGCAGAGTCGGTTGAGATTGGAGATCGGGAATAACTTATGCACTGTTTGAGCAGGGAGGCGGTGGACTAGATGCCCAGGGCAGACGTGGACTCTCCATCGCTGGAGGTGCTCGACAAGGCAGCCAGGGATCAGGGATGATCAAGGCGCCGCAATGCCTGTCTTTTACTATGGACATTTCTCAGGCTTCTGGGCTTTGCTGCTTGCCCCATGGTGCTGGGAAGGAATTTTTATTCTTTTACTGTTGCTGCATGTGTTGGGGTGTAGCCCCTGCTCTGATATGGTGTCACTCCTGGTCCTGGAGTCCTCCGGTCCCAATGAAGTGACTCACAGGGCAGGAATGCCTTTTGCTTTCTTGCATAAGAGTGGGTCATTCACCTCCCCAGCGGGCAGGAATCTGCTGAAACTATGCATGCTTTTGCAGCTGGAGGAACTGAACTTCAATGCCCTCCGCTCTACCTGTGTCCAGCAGCTGGGGACATGCTAATCAAGGGTCTCATTCAGGGCTGCAGATAAGGTGCTTTGCACCAATCCCTGGGCTCTCTTCTGCATTGCTTTCCCCTGTCTCTGGTTCAACAGGTCAGGGAGGAATTTCCTGATGAGCCTCCCTGAGCCGTCCGAAACCCAGACAGAGCGGAGGGGAGGGCGGGTGGAGGGGCCTGCTTTGTTTTCCGTTCTTGTAGGCATGATCTTGCCCCAGGCACGTGGGAAGAGCAGAAAGCAGGTTGTCCCATGGCTTGGGTGGAGAAATCTGACCCATGGGGAAGGAAAGCACAGGGAAGATGGATGAAGCAGTTGCCTGAGAGTGTCTAGGAGGCCGCTCCAAAGGGGCAAAATTCACTGGAGAGCTGGGCGAAGCGGGAGTTGTTGGATGAAAAGGAAAAATCCCACCCCCAAAAAGGTTCAATTGAAACCAAACAGAAGTCTGTTGAATTTTTCAATAGTAACGGTGCGTCCCCACCTTGAGTATTGCACCCAGGTCTGATCCCCGCGCCGCAGAAAGGATGTAGAAGTAGAGACGGCGCAGAGAAGGGCGACGCGGGCGATCGGTGGCACGGAGGGGGGAGACTGAGGCAGCCAGGCCTATTCCAGGGAGAAAAGAGGTGCTTGGGGCCGGGGGCGGCGCGAGAAGGGTTTACAACGTACGAAATGGTGAAGAGAAAAATCAGTGGGGATTTACTATTTCCCGACTCTCGCCGCACAAGGATGCGGGGTCACCCAACGAACCCAGCGGGTAGTAAATGTCAAACTAACAAAAGGACGTTCTTTTTCGTACCACGGGCAACTCAAGGGTGGGACTCGCTGCCAGTTCAGCCGGATTCACCAGGGGTTGGAGGCGTGCATGGAGGAAAGGGGCATTAGGAGCTCTTGAGCAGGGGAGCGAGGGGCACGGCCTCTGCATCAGGACGTCCTGGACCGTCAATGCTGGAGGCTGCAAATGGGAGAGGAAGAGGGGGAAACCCTGCTCAGACCCCGCTCGCTCTCCCGTCCAGCCTCCGCTCTCTGCCAGCGTGACGCAGCACCCTGGGCACGACGGACCTGGGGTCTGACCCGGTCCTGGCAGCTCTCCTGTTGGTATAAAACAAAAGAAAAGAAACCCCTTGGCATGTCGTGGTGGATCCGCTCTGAAAGTTGGCGTGCTCAAACACAAAATGTCCTCTTTCCAGTTTTGCTTTTAAAACCTTTTTCAATCCAAATGGCTTTTTCTTTTTTTTGATCTAGGCTCATTTGTTTTAAGCGAAAACTCCTCTCTTTTCCAAAGACAAAGTTGAGAAGCTTTGCTTGGAAAAACGTGGAAAGGCACCAGGTCGGCGTCTTGGGGGCGGGTGTCAGGCCCAGGTGAGTTTGGAGCCACCGCAACGAGACGTCTTGCTGTTGTTCAATGTTCTCCCACCCCGTCGTCTTGGCCAAAACGGCGCTCTGGCTGGCGCTGATTTTGCAGGTGCCTTTAGTTCCTCTGAAAGTCCCTTCTTCAGCAACTTGACTTTCCCTCTAGAGGGACGGGGTTTGGTTCAGGGAGCTGGCCACCGAGGGGCTGCCCCGTGCTCCGATTTGGCCTCTGAAGGCAGGTGCTAGACCGAGCGCGACGGTCCTCTGCAGATGGGATGTGTTTGCTGTCTAGAGGACCACAGCCACGATCCAGTCTAGCGACCTTGAGACTGGCCAGTGGCCACTCTCCCTGGGGCACAGTGGTGCCTAGTTCATATATAAAAGCCTCATTTTGTTTGCAGATGAACTGAAGAGGTGGACGCTGGTCCAGCCATCCCCCCACTCCATGCAATATATATAATATATGCACTTATGGCTGCCAGCTAGCAAGAGCCTGTAGCAGGACCTCTCCCCCCAGGGCCTGCTGCTGGGGGGAGAGGGATGCCCTCCCGTGTCCCCCAAGAGTTTCCGGGAGGCTTGGAGCTGGCTGAGTTTCTCCTGCCGACAAATCCAGGAGAGGAAAGGAGTCCCCGTGCTAGAAGATGCTCAGCAAATGCAGCAGCTAGTCTGCACCCTGAGTGCACTCGGGTCTATCAAGGAGGATGGGGCGCTCCCACATTCAGGATTTTCCTCCTCGTTGGGCCTTGCCCTGCTGCTACCTGCTCTCACTGCTTTCCGTGTGATACGGCGGGTCTCAGGACACCTGTTGTAACTACCCCCCAGCTCCTAGCAAGCTCTCGAGATCCTGGGCTAACACCCAAATCCAGGTCTAGGGACCCAGGAGCTCAGATGCCGTCTGCACTGGAGAACCGCTGGCAAAACATTGAGCGTCACCACCTCCCAAGCTCCTGGGTGGTGGCAGCGCCCTCTGCTCTGCTCCTTAGCGGTAAGCACGAGAAGATGCTTCCATGACTTCCCGCAGCTCCCGTGGTCCACCCGATAGCCTCCCAGACTGTCCTCTGCTCCCTCGCATGCTGCAAGGACTTCCCCGGGCAGAGACAGCCTGGTGTGGACGAGCCCTCAGTCCTGGGCTTGAGGTCACCCAACTTGCCAGGGCACCTGGGGTGGCACGTGGCAAAGCTTACCTCCTGCCGGGGAACGCTTGCAGTGACTTCCTTTGAAGGGCTCAGGACGCAGCTCTTGGCACACAACTCCGCTGTGTTTGTGCCACCCATGCTTGTCACGGGCTAAACCGGTGGGTTTTGCTACCCTGAAACTGTTGCATATGTTGGAGCTGCATTCACCTGTTCTCAGTGAACGCTTGGCAGAGGAGCTGAATGCAACTCAGGATCCTCACCTATGAGTTAAGGCTCTTCAAGTACCCAAAACCCAACTTCCTGCATATGCTAATAAATCTGGAGTTATGTCAAATGCATTACAGAGCAACCCCTGGACCGCTCCGGTTCCCAGCTGGGTCCATTCACTGGGCATTGGCCTCATTCATGTGCCTGTGCAGACATCTACCCCAAGCTGCCTTGACCCCTGCAGGCTTCGGCTCTTTGTTCCCGTCTCACTTAGGGGAAGATGTTATCTTTTGGGACGGGAGTTTCTGCATGAGAACACTTTACTGATCCTTGCAGCTCTCCAGCCTCTCCGTCCCTGCCTCCCCCTGCGCGCTGGGTGTGCCGGGGCAATGCAGCTCTGCTCTTTTGTTCCTGGACTGTGTTTTAAAAGAAGCCTTCAGGTGTAAAAGTGAGAGACATAGTGACTCGGGCTGGCTGCCAATCGCCTTTTATTTTTGCAAACAATTAAAAAAATGGTTCTGGGTTTGCAATGTGTCGCAAAAGCCACCTTCCTTTTCTGGAGGAGACTTCTGTGTGAAACAACCTGGGGTTGTCCCCCCTTTGCCCTTTGGAAATAATTGTCTTATTTCAGTTTTCCAGAAGACACATACTAGGTTTTGAATTTTATTTTGGGGTCCTTCCCTCTCTCCCCATTATTTTTTTAATTTTTAAATTGGGAAAAGGGATGGAGAAGAGGTGGGAAAAATGATTTTTCGATTTTTGAGCAGAGATAGGTGTTAGACAGAGTCAGTTCACCATGCTAGTCCAAAGTCAGGCCGAGGGCAGGGTAGATTTGCACCTTATAATCTACCTTCATCAATGGTTTTTAATATACGTCTCTGATCCAAGTAGTCTATAAGGTGCAACCTCCCTGGCTTTACTGGTTTGGTCACTTTTGCTCCTTTTTGCTCATTTATGTGGGGAAGAAGGGGAAAGCAAACAAAGGAGAAAGGGGGGAATTGGTCTTAAAAATGTAAACCCCCCCCCAACCCCAAAATGGGGTTTTTGTTTTAAAAATGGAAACTTTTTATTACAAAACACACTGACACCAAAAGTGTTGGGTTTTTTTATGGAGATGTCTGCTCTGGAAAAGGGGGACAGAACTGCAACTTTTCTTCAGAAAGATGCTTCGTTCTTTCAGGAAGTCTTTTTGATCTTGTTCTTGAAACTTCAGCCCCTCTAAAAAAAAAACACCAACCCAAAAAACCAGATCCTGTTGATATGGGACTTAATTGTGGGTCTGAGGCCTTGGCTCTAGGCGCTCAGGTTTTGAGGGCAATGAATGCATAATAGCAACCTTCACCTCCCTGCAGGGGGGCTGCAAAGAGGCTGGAGCTGGGCTGGTCTCAGTGGGGGCAGACGACAGGACAAGGAGCAATGGGCTCGAGCTGCAGCAGGGGAAGCTGAGGTTGGATATTGGGAGAAACTTTCTCCTTAGGAGGGTGGTGAAGCACTGGAGCAAGCTACCCAGAGAGGTGGTGGGATCTCCATCCTTGGACGTGGCTAGACCAAGCCTTGGAGCAGGGGTTGGACTAGGTGTGACCCCCCCCACCAGGTCCCTTCCAACCCCGCAGGTCTTCCCATCTTCACGGGGTAGAGACAGCTGTGACGCTGCATAGGAACGCAACAGGGAAGCCCTTTAGCAGTAGCTGCATCCTTGCAAGTAGTTTGAGAGCAGCCAGAAAACCTCCTTCCCCTCTTGTGTGCACCTCTGAATCATCTCCCTTTGCTTTACTCAGTGGAAACTGGGTCACAGCACTGGCTGCATGCTCCGAAGCCTCCTTATCCAGAACAAGGATCCTCCCAAAGGCGGAGCAGATGGGCTGCAGGTGTCCTTGGAGCGAACGCCCTGCAGCTCCCAGCGGGGCGGATGTCATTGGAGAAATGGGTGTGGCAGAAGCACCTGCCCGTTCCCCGTACCCTTTATTAGACCAACTTTCTAATAAAAGGTATCATTTTGGAACCAAGAGTTCTCGTTGTTCGTATGTCTGCCTGGTCCCAGGCGCTGGACCCGATTCGGGGGGGGGAGGTGCACTTTAGAGCAGCCCCTAGGGCACCTGCTTTAGGGACTGAGCTCTCACGAGGATAGCAGGGGTTGCAAACATGGCATGGGGCCACCTTGCCTCCCTACCCCGTACTCTTGTGCTGCCAGAGCCATTGCCAGGAAATGTCCGGAGCGATCCCAGAAGACCCCCATAGCGATGGCAGTGCCCCATGCCCCTAGGCTCCCCGGCCTGCACGCCTCTCCTGTGACTGGGCCAGGGCGAGGGTCACTCCATGGCCTCGCGGGTTCAAGAGGGGATGGGACAGAGTTGCATTTCCAGCTGACCGAGTCCCAGATCCTCCTAGGGGGGTTGCCAGGCTGGGCCTCCGTGCAGCCCAGGTATTAGCGTCCCTCCTCCCCTGCCCCAGGCGGAGCCGGGAGAGAGGAATGGCCTTGCAGATGCTCTCGTGGCTCTGCCCTCGCATTCCAGTGCTGTCTTCATCCTAGGGCTGTGGACTTTCCCACCATGCAGGGCTCATCCCGGAGCCGGGTGAGCTCCCCGCTAGTGAGAAACCGCTTTGGGGAACAGGTGCCACGTGGCCCATTCCTGGCAAGGGGGGAGCCTGGCATCTCCCCCCCGACATGCCCTTCTGCACTCTCTGCAGGATAAACCCATTTTCTCCCTTGGCTCCAGGCTTGCAACAGCCCTCCTGCAGCCCCGCTGCGGCGCGGTCAGCGTGCAGTCCGATGACTGCGCACCCGGGACAGGGTGGGGAGGGGTGGCAGGCTGCCTGGGCCAGGGCCACCCCATGTCTCGGATGCCAGAGATGGCATTGCTACAGGGGCACCAGGTTGCAGGTGGACTTGCTCCTTTCCTGATGGCCCTGTTGGGGCAGGGGCTAGATTTGCTGGAGCACAGCTCTGCCGGGCACGGCACCAGGGTGGAGCGCTGCTGTCTGGATAGTTGGGCTAATAGAGAAGGCGCTGGTGTACCCCAGGGCTGCTTGCCTTCCCCCAGGGCTGGCAGCAGGGCTTGCTTTCATGGGGACCGTGCTGCCTCCGGATGGCTCTGAGGCTGCGAAAAAGGATGGGAGAGTTTCGTGGGCCTCCACTGCTACTTTATGGGGGTTAGGGGTGTACGAGGACAGCATTGACCGCTCTCAGCAAGAAGGCTATGGCACCGGAGAGTTCGCTGGGCTGGTCCAGGCTGGCAGTTTCCTGGCAAACTTCCTACCACGTGGTATTGCGTGCTGTGATGTACAAGGCAGACCACGTTCTTTGGGTCAAGCCAGTATCTTTTATTAGACCAACTCAAATACTTGGAAAAATGCTTCTTTGCAAGCTTTCGGTCCAAACGCCCTTGTTCTGGGGCAGAGAGCTGGACGGATCTGGGCAAGATAAAGCTGTGCCGTGCCGCTTTGCACCAAAGCGCCCGTTCTCCGCTACCTCGCTCTGCAGTTCAGCGGATCTTGGTTTCCTTAGGCTCCCGGGGGTGCTGAGTCCAGCCGGGCCGGGGAAGAGGAGGTCTCTGACCATCTGGCCCTGAGGCCCGCGGAGAGGCTCGGGCCCGGGTGCCTGGCCGGTGGGTTTGTGTGACAGTTGGGAGCAGGGGTTTCTCTTATGGGCAGAGAAAGAGACGGCCTTGCGGGGTTTCCTGGGGATTACTCAGCCTCTTCTCCCCGGGGATGCAGTCCATTTGTGTGGCTCAGATAGCAGGGGAGATTTTGCTCCTGGTTTTTCATGCCTAAAAAATTGCTGTCTTCAACGGCTTCATTCGAAAGGTGCCAGGGGCTTGACTTCAAGCCAGGGAGTCGCCCTGCGCAAAACAGGCTTGGCAGGCCCCCCCTCCCTGGAAATGCCCCTGGCCCTTGAGGAAGGGCTGGGAGCTCTAACAGGGACATGTCATGCCTCCCCATATGATTATAAGGTGCAAATCTACCCTGCCCCTCCACCTGGCTTCAGCCTTTCTTCTGGAAAGGGCCCCGAGGGATTGCATGAAAGCATCCTGCCTTCGAAGGCTTTCTCTGCAAGCTCCGCAGCTCAAGGAAAACTCACCCGCCGCTTGTGAAACGAGGCTCTGCGCTGCGCTCGCTTCGTCCCGGGGGAGAGGGTGGGAAAGGACCGCGGCAGAGTGTTTTTTTTGCATCATGTGCACACAACCGGGAAGCGCTTGGCTGCGGCCGTGGGAGCGGGGTATCTGAGCAGAAACAGAAATAGGAAGACTCTCTTCTTCCACCTCTTGCAGACACTTTCTCTGCAGGTTCACGAGTCTTCCTTGGCATGGCAAGCTACCCTGCTAAAAAAAAGAAAAAGAAAAAAGACACTAATATGTTGAAGTCTATCATAGATAAAAGCCAGGCAGTCAGTGTTGATCTTGTACACTTGTGCGTGGGTGTGTGTGCAATACGGTTAAACAAATGCTAACGAATCATTTCCAGCCTTTTATCAACTTGTGGCCCAGTAGCTGCTGAGGGGACTGGGGTGGGACTATCTGAAACGCTGGCACGGGGCTGTCCGGTTCCTGGTGTGTTTGCCTTGGAGGTGAGTTGCACAGTGCACAATAATGGCATCCCTGGGTTTTCTGTTTCCTCCTGTGAAGGTGCGTGTACATAGGATCAGATCCTTTGTACGTGGTGTCTTCATGGAGTATAAACGCCGGCTTTGTCTGTTTTGAGGTTGTCAAACTGTTGCCCAGCCCCACTCGGCGCTGGCGCTGGCGGGAATGCCAGCGTCAACAGTGTGCTTGGACAAGGGATGGTCGGGCGTACCCGTGATCCTCCTGTCCCGAGGGGATGGACACCCTGTTCGCCAGCCTAGACCAAGGCGCCTTGCCTGGCTCACGTCCACCCAGCGGTCGCTGCGGCTGCATGCTTTCCCAGCCCTGCTTGTCCTCCCATCACCCCTCCCTGCGCCCCCCAGACCATGCACCTAGGTCCCAGACTCAGACCCAGCGTTTAGCTCCTGTCTCTTCAGAAACAGCCCTTGCAAGCACCTTGCAGCAAGGACCATCAATAGGTCCCGACCTTGCCCAGCACCAAGCGCAGCGGGGTGCTGGCTGGAGAGGTCCTGGGCTGCTCTGCTAATGCCCGCAAAGTTTCCAAAATGATGCTCGTAACCAGAATCGTAATGCTGATAACGGTATAGAGCGGGAAAGGGATATGGCCACGGACAGTGCCCTTGTTCCCTGTGGGGAACTGCTTGTGAAGAAGATGTCAGTGGAGGAGACCGTGAGGCTAGACCCGAATGGCTAAATCGGGCTCCTGTATCCGGGCTGGCAAGACACAGGAGTTTCCTGGTGCTGCAATAACACAGAGTCTGGACCGCTCTGAAAGAGGCCTGGGGAGAGCACCCCTGGGACAACAGTTCCCCAGGCCAGCATCTCGTGGCACCCAGCAGGCGCCTGCTGCCCGGGGAGCCGCCTGGTGCCAGCGCCTGGTCCTGGGAGGTGACTCCTGCCAGCTGGCGCCTGGCTCTGGGGCACGCTTGGGTTGGCAGAAGTGTCCTGCCAGCCAGGGGCTGAAGAGTTAAATACCTGCAGCCCAGTTCATCCCCTCTGGCTCCACCTCGGTGGCTGGGGAGGGAGGAGGAAGCTGGTGCCAGGTCTGCTCCAGGCAGAGCAAGGAGCGCGCTGCTCTCTGCAGGCAGCAGGCGGAGGGGAGAGGAGAGGAGAGGAGAGGAGAGCCCAGCAGCGGGACGAGGAGCTGGCTGCAAGCACCGGGGACTGGAGGGTCCCAGCAGCGCTCCAGCATGTCGCAGTGGTGAGTGCCCGGGGCTCGCTCCTCCTGCCATCCCAGGTGGGGTGGGCAGGGGGATGCAGGAGGGGACCGCAGCCTCTCTGGGTGACTTGGGTAGTGCTATCTGAGCAGGCTGGCTTGCCCCTCGTACCCAGCCCCTGGCACTGCTTTGCAATTGTTTTGCAGGGGGATGGCAAGGGGGTTTTGCTTGGCTGGGTGTCTCTTTGCCTCCTGCCCCCTCTTCTCCTCATTCAGGGTGGGAAAGGGGCTGGTTCGAGGGAAGCGGCTGGGTGAGGAGGGGACCCAGTCCTTGTGACCCCCAGCATAGGGGGCTGAGGCAGGGGGGAGATCCAGAGCTCCCCTCCCCGATGCACGTGTCGGCTTGCCTGGGAGAAGCGGGCTATGCTGCGGGCAGATTTTGTTGGACGCGCTGTACAGTTGGGAGAGATGCTGACAAGCTTTTGGGTGCACGGCGCAGTTTCTTCAGGTCTGAGTGTCTGTCTGTCTGCTCTGCCACCCGCCCGGTAGGAGCTGGGCACCACAAATGGATGGATTTCAGGGACTGGTGGGAGGGGGTCAGAGCCGCCTGGGTGTTTTTTGGCACCCACCTGCACCCCCCACGGCGTCCCAGCCTGCCTGGACAAGGACGCATCCTGCCCCGAGACTTGTGGGGTTTGTTTGCGGGGCGATGGAGGTGGAGGTCGGGGTGCTCGGCGGGCCTGGCCAGCCTGACCTCAGCTGCCAGAAGCTGCTCCAGCCCTACGTGTGACAGCAGCAGCAGCCTGCTCCTCGCTGCAAGGAAGCGGGGCCCCTCTCCCCGCTTTGCTGCCGCTGGTTTCTTACCCTCGCCCTTTTTTGCCAGCTCCAGCATCCTCGGGGAGACGGGGCAGCCCCTTGGCGGACCCAAGCAATGGCTCCTTGTGGCAGGACCGTCCCCCCGGGGTCACCCCGTATGGAGAAGGGGGCTGGCGGGAGAAGGGCCACAGCTCTGGGCTCCTAAATCCTTCCAGCTGCGTCGTCTCTGGAGCCCGGGAGATGCCAGTCCAGGGAAACCCACCGGACTTGGCTTCTTGCAATGCAATTTTCCCCCTTCCTCTGAAGCACGATTTGTTCTTTAATATCAGTCGATTGCTAATGAGCTGGCACGAGTTCCCCGTGCCGGGCTGAGCGGTCTCGCTCGCCCCCGCAGCCAAAGGGAGCAAGACCCAGACAGGCCGGAGAAGTCTGAGTCCAGGACCCCCCGCTCCCAAACTCTGGTCCAGGCGACTCCCCCTCCGCCCTCACCCCACCCGGGCAGTCTCGGCAAGCAGGTCCCCGGCTCTCGGTGCCGAATAGCTGAATTTAAATGAAAAAGAAATAAGAAGAGGTGTTCCAGTCCAGTCAAGGAGGGGTTTTCACAGGGAGACTGGATTCACCTGTGGCTTCTCCTTCCTTGGTTTCCCAAGGTGGAGGTTTGGATTTGGGGTTTCTTTTGGGCTCCAGGCCTGGAAGTGCTACCCTGAATGTAACTCTGGCTCGACCAAAAGCTCGATGGACAGCCAGCTCCATTAAACAGGAGCAAACTCCTGCGTGAACGCTCTCGGTCCAGATTAACTTCAATCGAGTAGGAGCAGGTTTTAGCTAACCTGAATGAGTCTGGCGGGGTGGGTGTTTGTTCTGGTCCAACTCATCCAGTGCTATTATTCTGCATGTCGATGAGACCTGCATTGAACCAGGAAACTCCTGCCGGCAGGCTGAGACCCAGTTACACACAGAGAGTACGTGTGAGTGGGTGCCATATACGCTGCATGGCTGCAAGGTGTGGGGAGATGCGAAGCAAAGCCCGGGCGGGCTCCTTATCTCCTAATGCCAGCCCAGGCCCAGCTCAGCAGAGGAGAGGGAGGCAATGGCAACGAGTGGCTGCGAGGCCTCGTCTTGCTAGATGAATGCTGCCTGGGTGTAGTTGCATTGCTTTAAAGCCAAATAAGTGTGCCGGGTACGTAGCTGGATGAAGTTAAGCTGCATCTCTGCAAGGGTGTCTTCCACAGGAGTAGGCGTGTCGCACCAGGCGTGGCAGGACGGTAGCCAGAACAACCGTGCGTGGGTCCAGCTCAGCAGGTGCGTTTGTTCTGTGGGAGCAAACCCCTGAGACGGTGTCACGGACGCCGTCTAGGCTCCTTTGTGCTCCAATCCATTTCCACGGTGCCTCCGGGTTTAGCCCAGACTAGCTCCAGCTCTCAGTGGTGCATAAATCAATGCACCCGTCCATCTCGGGTGTGGGCAGGGGTTGCAGCATTTTTGTGTGTAACACCCCTCGCGGTGTCAGCGGTAGGTCAGTAAGGAGGAAATAGCTGAACAGTCCGAGCTCCCGGGTTTATTGACTTTGTTTTGTGCGACTGACAAACGGTAGGGGTAGGGAGCAGGTTCCTCCACCTGCTCGCACCTTGTTGGTGCGGTTGAAATAATGCATGCCCTTGGCAACGAAGCCTTCTCGTGCCCACCGGAGCGGGGGGGGAGGAGACAGCGCCAGACGGGAATGGAGCAAAACCCTGGGAGGTGCCTGGGTGTAGGACAGCAGCGGGTCCCGCGCCTGTGGGCACTGGGCTCGGGGTGACAGCCTTCTGCAAGGTGAGCAAAGACCCAGCCACGGTGGGTGCAGATGCCTGGACTCATCTCCAGTTCCTGTAGTCAAAGAGTGAGTGGGAGCAAAAAGCTGGGATTTTCCAAGTGGGGTTTGGAGTCTAACGAGGGGAAGCTTGAGTCTAAATTGGTTGAGGCCCATGAGGTCTATGGTCTGGACAGGGATAGGACTGCTCCTGGGACTAGATGACCTCTGGAGCTCCCTTGCAGCCCTGCTCCTCGATGACTCGACTGTTTATGCTCGTCCATGTGGCCAGGCTGGGCTCCATGTCCACCCCACCTCGTCCCAAAAGCTTGGTGCGCTTCCCCCCTCAACGACTGGTACCCTCATCTCCCAGAAGTGGAGTCTCTCCCTGGGACAACAATGACCGGCTGCCGGCTGGAGCACAGTGTGCCGACGCAGCCTTTCCTCCAGCTGCCATCGCACGGGGGAGCCAGCTGAGAAGGGGCCCGGCTGTGCCAGGGGCTGTACAAGCATCGAATGATCCACCCCACCCCAAAGAACAAGGCAAGACGGATGCAGGGCGGCGGAGGGGACAGACTGTCCGAGCGGGTGTGAAGTCATGTTCGGGGATCCGGGTTTTCTCTGATTTAAAACCATCCCCAATTTTCAGTAAAAGAAAAAAAAAGTAACCCCAACATTTTTCCATGATTAAAATGAAACACAACAACACACACACATGCACACACATACACGCACGCATGCACACACACGCACATATATATATATATACACATATGTGCACACACATTCACACATAATATATATACACGTGCACACACACATACACACAATTATATATACACACACATATATATACACACACATGAGCACACACACATACACACACATATATACACATACATTCACACATATATGTACACACATGCACACACATACACACACATATACACATACATAGACACATATATACACATACACACACATACACACACATGCACACATACACACACGTATATACACACACACATGTATATATAGATAGATATATAGATAGATATATTTATCTCTCTCTCTCTCTATATATATATATATATTAGTGGTATTTCAGTTTAAGCACAGAAAAATGTGGATTTGGGGTTACTTCTTTTTAACCGAAAATTGGGGATTGTTTTAAATTGGAGAAAACCCAGATCCCTGACTCCTGTTAGTGCCGCGATTCCTCTTTTATTTCATCTCCCCCTTTTTGTGGGGTTGTGTTAGCCGGGTCATGGCTAGATAAAAAGCAAGCTATCATCCTCCTAAGCAGCGCTGGGATGATTATACAGAATTGACCCATACTTATTTAACCTGTAGCACCAGTACGGCCGGTAATGGAGAGGATATTAGGAACGAGAGCGCAGACTTAACTATCAGGTACAAAACGGGGTTGACCTGGCGTGAAGGCTGCTCTAGGTCTGGGAGAGGAGCGTGTTTAAATACACACTTTAAACCCCACGCTGTCAACCCCATGCTGTCAGCATGGAAGCGAAAGGGTTAAAGGAGTGTCGCTATTCAACCCAGTCTCAGATGAAAGTGCATGTGTAAAATATCCCATTGCCATGTAGTTATCATCCCTTAACTGGTCCTTTCCATGCTATTGGCTGGCACGGTAGCTTTTTCTGTGGGAATCGCTTTGCTTTTAAATACTATAGGCTTTAAAGCAGAGATTAGTGGTTCCCTGAGGTTTCTAGTTTCTCTTGGCTTACTTTTCTCTGTGGGCCACTGCTTTCATAATGCCCCTTATCCAACAGAGGTGTGGAGATGTCTCCCTTGTTCTGGATGTATTAGCTAGGACCTGGAGCCTTCTTTTTTTTTGTCTGCTGTTGTTTACTTGCAGTAAACTTTGCAAAGTGCCAAGCGGTCCGGCCAGGCAGATTTTACAAAGCCCCTATCCAGCACGGGGAGCAGGAGAGAGCAACTTGTAACTAAATGTCCTTTATCCCTTTGTAATTCCATATGTATTCAATATTTAATTCAATATACATTGTGTGTGTGTATGCATATACATATATACACATATATATTTATACACACACACACATGCACACACACATACATATATATATATATATTTATACACGCACGCACACACACATACATATCTATATACATATATATATATATTTATACACGCACGCACACACACATACATATATATATATATACATATATATATATACACGCACGCACACACACATACATATATATATATATACATATATATATATACACGCACACACACACACACATACATATATATATATATATATTTATACACGCACGCACACACACATACATATATATATATATACATATATATATATACACGCACACACACACACACATACATATATATATATATATATATTTATACACACACACACATACACACACACACAACCTGAGGATTTAATATCAAGCCACCTTTTGGCTGGAGCAACCCGAAAAGACCGTGACAACGTCCCGTAGCTGCTCGTGTTCGGTAATCTAATGGGGTAGAGCAGATCCTGTCAGGTGTGGCGAGGGACCTACTTCAGTTGTGGCCGGACTCGGGTTTTTTTGCGGCCTGCCCACAGCATACAGAGCAAATTTCGTGGCTATTTCCCCGATGTGCTCTGTTGGCCCCGCCCCTCCATGCTGATTGGTGGAGAGGCCCCAGTGCGGGAGGAGGGACCAGGGTGGCCGCCACGTTGATTACGTGGACAATCCCGGATTTCACGGTTTCCACAAAATCCCGAATTAGGTAGATCCCCAGCTGTGGCCAAGATTGCCAACTATTTAGTCTTTTAATATTCAAGTGAATGGACAGCAGGAGCCGGCAGGCATCATCGGGGCAGCAACGCGGATACCAGTTTACAATGACCACGAAGAGTCAACCCAAGCTCCACTGCAGGATTGCCGCTGTCGGGATTTTATTATAACTCGTGGGAGAGTTGACATTTTACATAAAGTCCCAGCTCCCGGTGGCGTGCGGCTATGTGACAGTCTCAGCTTGCAGTTAAAGCAATCGTTCTAACCCATGTGCTAGAAAAAACCCAGCTTGTAAGGACGACCAAGTATTCCCTGAAGCAGGGACTCTCAGCTGGGTGCCATGAGATCCTTTTAAGAGTGCCACGCAATATTAGCCTGGTTTTATGAGTGCAAACATCTACATAGGATTCACAAGATAAACCCAGAGTTTTCCAGTGTGAATCCAGAGTGTCAAAACCATCTGCCCCGCTGTGGCTATTCTGAGATCTTTGCGGCACAGGCTTTGCTCCCGTCATTTTCTGTAATAATAATCAAAAAGAGTGAAATTAGTTACAGACAAGTTACAAAGGGGTGACTTGAATTTGCTCTGAAGGCTTAAAAATTAGAAGGCAAAGAAAACTTACCCTAAATCATTGCTTTATTTTTTATTTTTTGTAATCTCATGACTTTAAGCCAAATGTACAATTATGGGTGACCCGACTCGTGAGTTTTGCAGTGGTGTTGACGTAGCTGTGATGGTCCAGGGGTATGAGAGAAGCCAGGTCCAGGATTCAGGATTGGAAATACTATAAAAAAAAAAAGACTGCTTGAAGTGCAAAATCTTGGCATCCAACACATACTTGGGTCCATCAGAAGATAGTCCCTTGTCCTCATCACAGAATCGCAGACAACAAGGGCTGGAAGGGAGCTCAGGAGGTCACATCCAGTCCAACGCCCTGCTCCAAGCAGGACCAGCCCAACTACAGCATCCCAGCCAAGGCTTTGTCTAGACAGGTGTTTAAGACCCGTCTAGACAAACCCTCAGCTGGGATGATGCATTCGGGGCTGGTCCTGCTTGGAGCAGGGGTTGGACCAGATGTGACCCCCTGGGGTCCCTTCAACCCTCGTTGTCTCTGACTCCATGATAAGGGTTGTGGGGTGAGGGACCATCTTCTGGTGCAGCCCTAGGTACACGGCTGGAAGTGATAAGAGACAAGCTTTTCAGCTCCGAGCAGTGATTTTTCTTGTCTTCTTTTTTTGGATAGTCAGTATTTGTGATCCTCAAACCTGAATGCAAAAAACACCTCCCCCAAAACAAAATCACAGCCTCGCCTCCCAGATTATTTCTCAAACTTCACAATATTTTGTCTGGTTCTTAGACCAGGTCTCAGGGGCCCTGCAATAATGCCCCTGTGCTTCACGGTAGAGAAGAAGCTTTGCTAGAGCTGAGGGTGGGAGCCCAGTTGCCATCTCCACTACGGAGCCGCTGCTAAGCAAGGACATGCACGGGGCTGGGAATTGAACCTTTATATTTCCTCTTCCAAACTCCCGGCGTTGGAAGACCCCTGTCTCAGCGCTACAGGATATGACGGCTTTCCGTACATCAGGGAGCCAACTGCTCACATGTGCTATAGTAACCTCTGCTGTTACTACATTTGCTAATAACTTGTTCACGGCCAGTTTTCTTCAGTTATATCTGGCATGTGTGTTTCCACAGAGATTTCCAAGAAAAACCCGACAGGATCCTGACAAGCTACTTTGAGAGGGGAGGATCCGGCATTAACAGTGAGGACCTTTGTAGAAACGCTCTGTAGCTCCAAGTGACTTGGATGAATTTTCTTATTTCCTTGTTTTCTGATCGAGTTGACTCTTGCTAAGCAAGACTTCGGCGGGAGGGGATAAAAATTGGGCTTGTACTGAGACTGGGCCCCACCCCGCACTTCTGTTTTCCCAGCGAAAGAGTGATGGAGAGGCAGGCTGGGACACTGCAGAGACTATGGGCATGTCTACACGTGCATTTAGGCACAGCTAAATTCAATGTGCCTTAGCTTGGTGCGCATGAAGGCGTCTACACATGCATGCGTTAAAGCTCATTAACGCCGTGTGCGTGGACTGACACGGGACTAAAGTTACTTCCAAGTCAGTCCATTCACAGCGTTAACGGACCATAATGCATCTATCTACACGTGCGTTAATGCTCTTTAGCTATTTGCATCTCAAATTCGCTACCTGCTTTTGCAGGTATCAAATTGAGGTGTGAATAGCCTGAAATCACCATTTTAAGGTGCTTTAAGGGTGTGCACATGTAGACGCATGCTCTTAATGCACCTTAAATCATTAAAAGTGATTAAAATCATTATTAAAGTGCCTTAAATCAGCATGTGTAGACACGCCCTGTGATGCCTTAAGCTAGTGAAACTGCAGTCACAGATCCTGCTCCACAAGTTGCTCTTCAGTTGATCACTTCATGAAAAAGTGCTGCCAGAGTGTTTATTTGCACTGGTTGTAATAGGGGCTGCCTGCCCGGCACACAGGAATCACACAACACATGCCCTCTCGCTCTCTCCCTTTCCGTTGGTGAGTCCTCCATCGTGTCTTGTTAATTAGAGCGTGTTTACCGAGCAGTTAATCTGGGGCGTTATGTGTGCACGTTGCTACGGCTCTTTGGTTAACAAGAAAGCAAGGTAGATTTGCATCTTATCAGTTAACCAAAGTAGATGCATATCGAACTCTATATCCGTATGGGTCTTTATATGGCTATAGAGATCGATGCTGATATGGATACATAGGTATATTTATATCTAGCACAGGCTTTCGCGAGCTGAAGCTCACTTCATGAGATGCTGAGAGAGGACGTGTAGAAAGCAGGGTATAGGCAGGTGAGAGAAATTTGAATACTTCCACCACTAACTATTATGTCTCTTTGGATACGACCAACTTGTCACTTGACTGCCGAGCCAGGCAGACCTTGAAGGTCCCTGCTCCACGGCGAATCAAGGTTATGGAGGCGAGTGGCTCAGGGCAGGAGACAGATGAGTGTTGGGCCAGTGGATGGAAAGACAAGGTCAAATCTTGGAAATGGGATGGAGAAGCCATGTGGGGCAAGGTGGATGTAGGGGTTGGGGGGGCCCTGGGCGAGACAGGGAAGATGGCAGCGAGGACAGAGAATGACAGGAGAGGAGGAGATTTGGGAGAAGGCCAGAAACTTCTTTTTGAGCCAAGGTGAAGGGTTGGCAAGCCATCCGGGAGAAGGCGGCAGCAGGCTGAGAGGCCGGGGTGGGAGGCCTGGGGTTGGGTCGGGTCCACACTGCAGAGCTTTGCTGACAGCTACGTCAGGCAGGGGTGCAAACATCGTGCCCCTCCCACACGTGAGAGGGAGATCTGCGGGGCTTTGATGTAGGGTGGAAGATGACCCCTCTCCCTGGGAGGGTGCAGAGCTCGGTCTGGGCCCCCACGGACGGGGGCAATAGCCACCCTCCCCAGGAGATGTTGGTGCCATGCCCAGAGGATGGCATAGGTGAAGGCAGGGTGTCCAGAAGGAAGAGATCAGCAGAGAAGGGACATGGGACATGGGTGGGGGCATTAGTGGGTACTCAGGGGGCAAGTTGCCATTGGGATGATCCAGCATGAACCAGGCAGAGAGGGGCCAGAAAGCGGCGGGCAAAGATGGTGTATTGGGTGAGTTTACGGGGGGAAGGAAGGAGGAGGATGGCCACAGGTGGGGGGACAAGGGGGTCCCTGCTCAGGGATGCGGAGCATGAGACTGGGCTTGTTGGAGCAGAAGAGCATGAGAGGCCGAGGAGGGAAGTAGGGGTGAAGGGACTGGGCTGAGGGGTCACGAGAGGATAAAGCAGACAGGGGAGCAGGGGCAACCAGCAAAGCCCAGGAGCTTTATCTCCTCCGCGTTTCTATAGCGGGAGATGCAATGGGTGCCGGCTTCCCTTGGTAAAGCCGTGGCTCGTTGCATCGGCGAAGGGAAGGATCGGTTGTGCCGGGGGCAAGGATGCAAGCGCTGTCTGCAAAAGGCGGCTTGGTGCAGGCTTCGGGGCCCGGTGAGGTTACAGGACATGCTGTATGCTCTGTCCAGGAAACCCCTTCCAGAGCCCTTGGCAAGCCGCGCTGCCTGTTTGCAAAGCACAATGAAAACACGGACCATCAAAGGCTCGTGCTCCGCACCCAGCCCCCGTCCAAGCGGGAGACGCGTCCTGCTCCCTCGGCACCGCAGCTCTGCTCAAAATTTCACAAGCCCCTTCTATGTGGGGCGGGATGGGAGAAGCCCCGTCTGCAAACAGGAATCGAGCTGCTGCCTGTTTGCTCGGCCCCCGTTTGCATGAGGAGAGGCGTCGAGGCAGGCGGGACAGCTGGGGAGGAGGAAACGGGTGCAGATGTGCGAGTCTGGCCGATGGCGGGGAGGCAGCAGATCGGCTCGGGGATGCCCAAAGCAAAGCCTGCAGCAGCCACTGAGGCCGGTGCTCAGCACAGAGCGGAGAGCTGGTTCCCTTGCAGCCGCTGATGGGACGGTGGCATTTCCTTTCCCCTCACCCGGCGGGGTGGGGTCTGTGTCAGGAAAGGAGCTTTTGCCTGAAAAGCTCATTCCCCCGCCCCCAGTTTCAGACAAGCCAATTTTTATTTGGAGTCCACGTTCTGGACAGGTCTGAAGGCCAGCCCCTGTTTCATTTCGGCTTCATTTCATGCCAAGTCTTTCGGTTTAGCACCCCATCGTGACGTTTTCGATCAAAGCCAGATTAGGTGTTTTGCTTCGACAGGAGAGATCCTGACATTTGGCATCGTTCTAGCCTCCCTGCCCCCGAAAGGACCCCAAACCCCAGAAACAAAACACTTCAAGGGGATCAGAAATGAGCAGTTAAGTTCCGAGATATATATATTTGGACTAGGAGAACCTTGTCACTGGAAGTGCCGGTGTGCAACCGACACCGATGCGACGGACATCCACGTTCTTGCAATGGAGGTGTCGCTGACAACGGAGACAGTCGGCTCTGATGAAACTCGAGTTTTCACGAGGGAAACATTGTGCATTGCAGCTGCTCTCGCCTGTCGGGATGAATAGGGCTGTCCTTCCCATCCGCCTCTCTCCATCTCTTCTCTTTCTGTCTGTCTCTTTTTCTCTCTGTGTGTCTTCTCCATACACATTTTCTGGCATTTGCACTGAACCAGGATGTCTCCGGTCGTCAGAATAAAACCCTATGAAATGCTAGGCCTATACCACCTAGGTTGGTGACGCTGGAAACGGGCTCTACCCCCGTCCAAGCAGTGGTGGGAGCACCTAGCACCACTCAGCCTGGGCGCATCCCTGGGCAGGCTACAAAATGACCCCAGGACCATTATTTTTTGGTGGAGAAAGTGGAGTCAGAGCAAGGGAGCGGGGCTTGTTTCTTCGGGTTGCCTTGGAGCTGGACTAGGCCTACCCAAAGAGAGATGCGGGCTGACCTCGGAGCACTTCCCCCAGCCCGTAGCTTCCTTTCTTTAACTGTACACCTTGTGTCCTTAGGAAGAAGACCATCTACCGAAGCATCTGCCTGTCCTTCGTGCTGGCGATCATGGTGATGGTGCTGCAACGGGGAATGGGGCCCAGCCAGTTCATGTCGGGCCAGCCGCAGAAGCCGTTCCTTTCCCAGGAGCCGGTGAAAGCTCAGAAGAGGGACAGCATCTTCTCCATCACCAGCAACTTTTGGAAGAGCAAGAAGGAGATTCCCCCAACGGAGGCGGAGCCGGAGCCGGAGCCGGAGCCGGTGACGGAGGAGCAGGTGAGAACCTGGGATGTCACCACCACCAACTGCACGGCCAACCCGAACTTCACCCAGATAGACTGGTTCAAGGGGCTGGAGCCCAACTTCCAGCAGTTCCTGCTGTACCGGCACTGCCGGTATTTCCCCATGCTGATCAACCACCCGGAGAAGTGCAGCGGGGCCGTCGACCTGCTCATCGTGGTCAAGTCCATCATCACGCAGCACGACCGGCGCGAAGCCATCCGGAGGACCTGGGGTGAGGAGAAGGAGGTGGGGGGGAAGAAGATCAAGACGCTGTTCTTGTTGGGCACGGCCTCCAAGGAGGAGGAGAGGGCCAACTACCAGAAGCTGCTGGATTACGAGAACTTCATCTACGGGGACATCCTGCAGTGGGATTTCCTGGACAGCTTCTTCAACCTCACCCTCAAGGAGGTGCACTTCTTGAAGTGGCTCAACATCTACTGCGACAACGTCCGCTACATCTTCAAGGGGGACGACGACGTCTTCGTCAGCCCCCGCAACATCCTGGAGTTCTTGAAGGACCAGAAGCAGGAAGACCTCTTAGTCGGGGACGTCCTGTACAAGGCCAGGCCCATCCGCAAGAAAGAGAACAAGTACTACATCCCCAGCGCCCTCTACAACAAGAGTACCTACCCTCCCTACGTGGGCGGCGGGGGCTTCCTCATGGATGGACCCCTGGCCAAGAAACTGCACAAGGCCTCCGAGACCCTGGAGCTGTACCCCATCGATGACGTCTTCCTGGGGATGTGCCTGGAAGTCATCAAGGTGCGGCCGGTGGGACACGAGGGCTTCAAGACATTCGGCATCGTGAAGAACAAGAACAGCAAGATGAACAAGGAGCCCTGCTTCTTCCGCAGCATGCTGGTGGTTCATAAACTGCTGCCCCCCGAGCTGCTCCAAATGTGGAGCCTTGTCCACAGTAACTTAACCTGCTCCAGAAAACTCAACATCCTTTAGCTCGGCCGCCTCGGGGAGCTGGGGCCAGGCTACGCGCCGGGCCTGGAAGGGGTGCAGGGCAAGTGCGGAGACTCAGACAAGGCTGACCAGCTCTGCCACAGCCTTGCCTTCCACAGACAGAGGGACAGAGATCATGGGGAGGGGGAAGGGGAGGATTTGTAAGGGTGGTTTATTGTTAATTTGTACTGTATTGAGTTTATTTTATCTCCAGCTGGGTTGGGGGTTGCTGAATAAGTATAAGGAGAATGAAGGAAAAACCGGACAAAGAAGGAGGGAGGGAGAGGGAAGGGTGCATGTGTGGAGGTCTGCTCCAGCTGCTGCATCGGCCCGCGCCGGGAAGGGAACGAGACCCAGCGCTGGGTGCAGGGCTGAGCTCTGCGGGGTGAGGAAGGATGAAATCTGGAGTCAATCGGTGCGTGGTGGAAGCACTTTGAAGCCCTCCTTCCAAACCGGTGGGAGTTGCGCATCCTCCACCTCCCCATGCACTTTGTCATCTGCTTCGTCTCCACGGTCTGCAGGGTTCCCCAGGCAGCCCGCCTGCCGGGGCTGGCGGTGGTCTCCAGCCCCGCTGCCCTGCCTTGGTTTGCTCTCTCCCGACCCGTGCGGCAGTGGTGCGTTGTCCCCAGAGGCGCGGCAGGCCTGTGTGAGAGCCACGCAGGTGGTGCCCACATGTGTGTCACCGCTGCCGGCTGAGGGTGACCAGAGCCCCGTGGGCAGGGGTTGGCAGAAGGGTCTCGGTGCAGGAAGGTGGAGGGGTGCGAGGGTCTGGAAAGCCCAGACACTTCCAGGAAAAAAGCCCGAGGGTTTCCATGGGCATCTGGGGCATTTTCCCAGCCACGGGACCTCTCTAGCCACAAGGCAGTCTGCAGCCTTCATGGCCAGCTGCACCCGGGAGCAACAACCTGGCCCGGTGCTGTTGACCTCCTTAATGGTGGGGTGGAGGGTGCTGAGCTCCTGACACCCTACGTGGTCCAGTCTTTATGGGGCACAGCAATTGCACGGGTGACACCGGGGTTCGTGTGGATGCGTGGGCACCGTGGCCTCAGCTGTCAGGGCCGGGGCAGCCCGGAGATGTGCAGCTGAGTAGGAGCCAGGCAGCTTTCAGTCCCTCGAGCCTTGTTCCCAGCGTCGTACCCAGGCAGCCAGTGCTCCAGGGCGGACCGGAGAGTGCCTACATGAGGGGGATGCCACGGGGGCTCAGGGCCGGCATCTGCATTGCAGCAGCGAGTGAATCGCCCTCCACCCCACTTCCCTGCTCCCACACGCATTGCACGTGGGCTGTCACCCATGCACCGGACTGCTCCTGGCACACGTGGGTAGGCAGCCATGCCTCTGCCCAGTCCTGCAGCGGTCTGCCCACAAGCCTACACCTGCAGACTGTGCAAAGCTACACACGTGTGCAGAGAGTCACACGCCCAGACCTGCGGGCGTGTTTGGATGCAGCCGATGGTGGAAGCCGAGAAGCGTGTTGGCGCGTCCCACCCCCAGCCCGGCTGCACCACACGTTGCGGTACACTACACTAAGGCAGGCGCTGCGATGCACACGCAGCCCCAGGCGTGCCCGCAGCCGCACACATGCCCAGAGCAATGACATGCATGCTTGCGCTCCTTCTCCCTGGTGCCAGGCAGTGAAAGGAAAGTATTTTGACTACCTCAAAGGTCCCCCCTGTGCAGCGCCTTTTTATTGACTCTTGGAAACGTGCCCATTTCATTTATTCCCTGTCTGTACGGCCCCAGGTTAGAAAACAAACAAGAAAGGGGGAAAACCTGCCAGCAAGGCCAGCCGTGCCAGGCGCACCACATAGCCTTGGCTCAGATGAGCTGCGACGTTGCAAAGCGGGGCCGAAGCCCCATCCACGCTCCTCGGGAAGCCTCAGCGCTGCGAAGTGCTGGACTCCAGACCGGCAAGGCTCTGGGCCGGGGTATTGCACATGTACAGCTTCGTTACTGTGAACTTTTATTTACTATAATGATTTGGACTTGGCCGGGGCGGGGGGAGGAACCGGACGGATGTGCTCCTCCAAGAAACTTCAGTGAACGTTTGTGTTGTCTGCGCCCAGCCAGGCCCATCTTGTGCCTCTCACAGCAACTGCAGGTGCAAAACAGGGACCAGGGCAGAAGCTGACGTGTGTGCACGTGGGTGTGTGTGCATGTGTGTGCACGTGTCTCATTGCAGAATCCAGAGGCGGGAGCCAGTGCTAATATTTATGAACACACACCCTCATGCACACGCACCCATGCGCGCGCGTGCGCACACACACACACACACACACATATGCTATAAATCTGTGTTTGTAATTTATCTATGGGTGCAGTATATATGTATGTATATTTATAGTATATACTGTAGGTGGTTTTATGCAATGTGTGTGTGTGTGTGTGTGTGTGTGTATGGATGGACACTAATACCTGTGCACATAAACCTCCCGCTGGTTCTTTTCACCTGGTGAGCGCTGGACAGAGAGCGCCAGTAGATTTGATGAATATTTTAGTTTCTCAATAAAGGTTTAAAAAACAAACTCTGAGCAGGTGGATTTCTGCTGGGGGGGCAAGGGAGAGCCCAAGCCAGCGGGTTAAGAGGGGCCAGGGTGCGATGTGCCTCCGTGGCTAGCATGGACCCGTGTGTGCGACTACTAGAGAGACACACCTGAGTGTGCCCCCAACCTCTGTGATTGAAGCTGTCTCCTGGGGTCACCAATGTGCTCCGCGTAGCCCCGGCCTGGGAGCAGCCTGCTCCCGCGATGCTGGTCCTGCTGGCTGGGAGGCCGGGGGAGGTGGATCCCAGGGCTGCATCTTCTCCCTTCTGCTGCTCATCTCTGGGAGGCAACCACAGCTGGAGCACAGCTGGAGCAGGCAGGGGCCAATGGTTGTCACACCAGTGCCACCTGCCGGAGAGAAGCAGGCAAAGCCGGGCAGGAGCCGGCAGGGAGCAGCCATGGCCCCTGGAGAGCTCCCAGGACCCTTGCTGCAGGGTGGCAAGGACCAGCCTGGCCTCAGCCCCTCACCCAGGATCAATGCCTGAGGGCTTCCTTTCCTAGCAGGCACCTGCTGTCCCCAGGCCAGACATCACCAGCAGCGCTATTGCTATTGCGGGCCTGGTTGGACCCCGACTCAAGGATGTATTTAAATGGGTTGTGGGTGGATTGCTTCCAGCGCAGCCAAAGGCAGACAGCGTGAATATAGTGATTAAGGTCTAGGCTGGGCATCACCTCTAGCCGTACACACCTGAGCGTGCCCTCTGTGATTGAAGCTGTCCCCTGAGGTCACGCGATGTTCTCCGTATAGCCTTGCCCTGGGAGGATGCTGTGCTGCCTCTGTGCCGGGCTGGGAGACGGAGCTACACCATAAAGCAGTTAATGGGTCCTAAAGGCTGGGCTTGGTGCTTGAGACCTGTCTATACCGGAGTGGGGGGTTGAAAGTGGTCCTGTGAAGGCTCAAATTGGTTTTAAAGTGTGTGTGTGGGGGGGTGAAAATTCCCCAGCCATGGCCCCCAGCAGCACCTGCCATTGCAGTGTGTGGTTGCCTGGGTGTAACAGGTCCGTACCCCTGCCTTCTTGGGGGGGCGTGGAAGCACCATGCGGGGACAGTGCACCCAGCCCCTTGCCCTGTCCCCCACCCCGTCCCGTGCTCCTTTTGCTGCCGCTGTCCCACTGCAAGTGAGCCGGGCCAGAGCGTTGGCCCCAGGGCGGACGGGCAGGAGGAGGGCCAGGGCAGGACACTGGTCCTGCTAGTTGGGAGATGGATCCCAGGGCTGCACCTTCTCCTCCATCTCCCCTCTGCTGCTCACGTCCTGGAGGCAACCACAGCTGGAGCAGTCCAGTACTTGCAGACCGGTGTTAACCCTGGCAGGGGGAGTTGATTCAAGACTCAGTTTGAGAGCCGGGGAAAGTCCAGCCCAGGGACTAGCTGGCAGCGCCCCTTAAACCTGGGTGTCTCGCTGGGTTAACACGTGCACGTGACATGAGTTTTGCTTTCAAGAATTTGGGGTGCAGTTCCCCCTGAACCCCTGCACCGATCTTCTTGAACCTTGACAGGCGTCATGCTCTCAGCAGAGGCTACCATCCCTGCAAGTTTCATCCAAATCAAACAAAAACCAACAAAGTTATGGATATTTGATTGATTCCCCATTATACTCTATGGCTGGATCTCCAAAACAGCTCCAAAGCTTTTCCGAACTGCTTCGGAAAGCCTAACGAAGCCAGCGCTTCGATCCAGACATGCTGCTTCAGATGCCGAAGTGTCTGAAGCTTCTCCAGATCTGAAACCTTGCACAGCCCTCAGCCTAACTGGTTGGACAATGGATGGGTTGTGTCAGGGTTGGTTAGGTTGGCCAAGAGGATGGCCAATGGATTGGTCTAGGATGGGTTGGGTCAAGGTGTTGGCGAATGGGTAGGTTGGTAGGGTGTTAAGTGACAAAATGAGATTCCAGACTAGCGTTAAAGCAGTGACACGACAACTCATTTTGTTGGCTACAAAGGACCAGCTCATAGGATCATCAAAACATTCAAGTTTATTAGACGGATGCAAAAGTCAGATCATAAACCTTGCAGCTGATCCCCTCAAACACACACACATTCACACACACACTCACAGTGGCTCACTATGAACAGTAAGCACTGGTGTCAAGATAAACCTATCCCCAAGTGCTGGAGTCTGCCGTCGATGGCCAGTCGAGGCTTCTTCCAGTGTGATGTTGCTTCAGAAGGGGGTCGCCGGCTGGTCCATCCGCCTAGGAAGGCAAGGTGCTGGTCAGGTCAGAGGGGGCACCATTGGGGGTCATTCTTCACTGACTTTTATCCCTCTCTGGCAGACTTTGGTGACTCCCCAATTTCAGGCTTACCCAATTCAGGGGTCGTTGACCTCGTGGGCCGTCCCCCTTGGTGGTTGCTGGATAGCAGCTGTCAGCCCCAGGGGTCACGTCCACAGGTACGTGCAGTCTTGGGAGTCCATTGATGACATTTGATTAATTCACTGCTGTGATGAATAGGACTCTGGGGCAGTTGATGGGGGTGGGGGTGGAGGGGTGGTATTCAGTCCTAAGAGTTGGTCTTCAGCATAGATTAGTTCAAACCAGGGTTTCTGTACCTTTAACAGTGAAGTTTCAGGGAGTTCTTGGCTCTGCATTGATCCTTTCCTCTCCTCAGTCTACGCTCGCTAACACCACGACCGAAAGGGACTTGGGGGTCTTGACTGACCACCAGATGGACATGAGCCACCAATGCGATGCTGTGGCTGGCAAAGCAAACCAGACTCTGGAGTGCATCTACCGACGAATCTCAAGCAAAACCAGGGAAGTCATCCTCCCGATTTACATGGACCTGGTGAGACTGCAGCTGGAGTGCTGCGTCTAGTATTGGGCCGCCCGCTTCAGGAAGGACGTGGAGAAGCTTGAGAGAGTCCAGAGGAGAGCACGTGCATGATCCATGGCCTGGAGGGCAGGCCGTACCAGGAGGGGCTGAGGGACTTGGGACTCTTCAGTCTGGAGAAGAGAAGGCTCAGGGAGGACTTGATGGCAGCCTACAAGTATATAAGAGGGGTAGATACATCAGGGCCTGGGAGAACAGCTGTTCACCAGGGCTCCCCAAGGGATAGCAAGGTGTAATGGCCATAAACCCCAGGAAGGCTGATTTAGACTACGGTGCGAGTGTCCGGGGTCTGGAACAGACTCCCCCAGAAGTGGTGCAAGCACCTACTCTGGACTCCTGCAAAAAACAGGTGGATTTATTTCTTGCTGGGGTCACTTGATCCCAGCTGACTTCCTGCCTATAGTGGGGGGGCTGGTCTCGATGATCTCATGAAGTCCCTTCCAGTCCCTAATGTCTATGAAATCTATGCTTCTCTTCCAAGGCTCACCCAATCCCAGTCTATTTGTCTGCCATGCCGGGGCTGGGGGACATAGTCCTGGCACTGCGGTCCCCCCGGACTCGGCCCACAGAGCAGCTTGTACTGGTATTCTAGCTTGCTGTGGTTCAGGTAGCAGGTCTTCTGCTGAGAGGCGCCAGCCACTAGCGGTTCATCACAGGTGCCCAGGAGCTCATTGTCCCACCCACTGTCCTTGTCCCATACTTGCACCTTCAGCTGGGAGGCCCTGGTAACCTTCACAGCCCCCAAATCCAGACAGATGTTCCAGATGGGGTGGTTGTTGTTGTTCACAGTTCTGCTTTGGTTCAACCTCTCCTGGTAGAAAACCTTGATGTAGGCGTCTGTCTGGCTTCTGTAATCTCCCCACAGGCCTTTGCCATGTTTTACTGTAACCTCCAGCTTGCCCTGCCCCCAGTCCTGGGAGATCTTGTGGCTGCCTATAAATGATTAGGGGAGGTCAACGGGGAATAGGTGACGTGATGTTTACTAGGGCGCCCCAGGGAGTGACTAGGAATAACGGGTGTAAACTGGTTGAGGGTGGATTTAGGTTAGATATTAGGAAGAAATGTTTCACAGTAAGGGTGGCCAGGATCTAATGGGCTTCCAAGAGAGGTGGTGCTGTCACCTAGCTTGGAGGTCTTCAAGAGGAGGCTCGATAGGCACCTGGCTGGGGTCATCTGAGCTCGGTCCTCTTTCCTGCCGGGGGCAGGGGGTCGGACATGATGATCCATTGGGCTCCCTTCCGACTCTACAGTCTATGAATCTATGAACCAACTAGATCTTGGCAAGCTTTAATTGCAAGCTTTCTGGCAACAACCTTTCTTCATCAGGCATTGGCGAAAAGATTGTAAAAGTTCTCCTGGGTTGAAATGAAAGTTCATATTTCATAGGAGAGTTTCATAGTAGGTCGGGTCAGAAGGGACCTGAGCAGATCATCAAGTCCGACCCCTGCCATGGCAGGAAAGAGCGCTGGGGTCAAACATCCCTGGCCAGATGTTCATCCAGCCTCCTCTTAAAGACCCCCAGGGTAGGAGCCAGCACCACTTCGCTTGGAAGTTGGTTCCAGATCCTAGCTGCCCTGACTGTGAAGTTGCACCTCCTGATGTCTAGTCTGAATCTCCCCTCTGCCAGCTTGTGCCTGTTGTTTCTAGTCACTCCTGGTAGTGCTCGGGGGAACAGGGACTCCCCCAATGCCTGCTGGTCCCCTCGGACTAGTTTGTAAACGGCCACCAGATCCCCCTCAGCCTTCTCTTGTGGAGGCTGAACAGGTCCAGGTCCCGTCGCCTCTCCTCGCAGGGCCTGCCCTGCTGCCCCGATCATGCGGGTGGCCTCCTCTGGCCCCTCTCCGTGCTGTCCACATCCCTCCTGAAGTGCGGCGCCCAGACCTGGATGCAGTACTCCACCTGCGGCCTGACCAGTGTCACGTAGAGGAGGAGGATCACCTCCTTGGACCTGCTCGAGATGCATCTGTGGATGCACGACAAGGTGCGGTTGGCCTTCCTGACCGTGTCCCCACACTGTCGGCCCATGTTCATTTTGGCATCAATAATGACTCCAAGATCCTTTTCTGCCTCTGCACTGACGAGAAGGGAGTTCCCCAGTCTGTAGGGCTGCTGCTGGTTCTTCCTCCCCAGGTGCAGCACCTTGCACTTGTCGGTGTTGAACCCCATCCTGTTCTCATCCGCCCACCCCTGTAACCTGTCCAGATCCAATTGCAACCTATTCCTCCCTTCTAGCGTGCCCACTTCCCCCCACATCTTTGTGTTGTCTGCGAATTTGAACAGGGTGCATTTTACCCCCTCGTCCAAGTTGCTGATGAAGATGTTGAACAGTGCGGGCCCGAGGACCGAGCCCTGGGGGACCCCACTGCCCACAGCCCTCCAGGTCGAAAATGACCCATCCACCACTCTCTGGGTGCGGCCCTCCAGCCAGTTCGCGACCCATCTGACTGTGTAGGTGTCGACACCACAGTCCCCTAGTTTTTTAATGAGAATGGGGTGAGAAACAGTGTCAAAGGCCTTCCTGAAGTCCAGAAAGACTACGTCCACTGCTACCCCTGCGTCCAAGGATTTTGTGACCTGGTCGTAGAAGGCCACCAGGTTGGTCTGACAGGACCTGCCTCAAATGAACCCATGTTGGTTGCCCCTGAGCATCACCTCCCTGCCGGCCCCTTGCAGACATGCGCCAGGATAACTCTCTCAAAAAGCTTACCCAGGACCGAGGTAAGACTAACTGATCTATAGTTCCCTGGGTCCTCCTTCCCCCCTTTTTTGAAAATGGGGACCACATTGGCCCTTTTCCAGTCCTCCGGCACCTCGCCAGAGCACCATGAGTGCTCGTAAAGCCGTGCCAGGGGTCCCGCAATGACCTCTGCTCATTCCCTCGGCACCCTGGGGTGGAGATCATCAGGACCAGCTCATTTAAACACGTCCAGTCCCTCCAGGAGTTCCCTGACGAGGTCCTCACGGACCCTGGGCCCGGCTGCGCCTCAGTTGAAGCTGAGTTTGCAACAGTTCATTTCATCTGCAGATTATATGCACCGGCGTGACTTGCAGTGGGCTGTGCGCTGATGGGAGCTCCATGGGTGTCCAGAGAGGATAGATGATCCTCTTCCCAGGGGAGTTATGCTGTTACACCTCATATGATGGGATCTGGTAATACCCTATCTGCATTGAACCCCTCTGGCCCCCCAGTTATAAGCTGACGGCAGCTGCAGACACATGACGGGTGCACCAGGGCAACTTATACACGCGTGTAGTTACTGATGACCCAGAGGTAGTTGCCCCCCAGGGTGGGGAGACTTACACTGGCCTAAGGCTGCACCTGGAATCAGAGACGTGTTGTTGGAAGGGGGCTCCATCTAGTCCAACCCCTGCCTGAAGCAGGATCATCCTTATCCAAGCCATCCCAGTCAAATCCATTGGCTAATTTATCAATAAAACTACACCGTCAACCCTGATATGATGGCAAGGCAGGGCGCCCGAACCTGCCCCAGGTAAAGCAGGGGGACGACGGTAGCCATCATCCTGCTGCTGCACAGGTTGTAAAAATAGACCTGAGAGATGCCAGGAAGAGCCGTGCCTCCGCTTCGGAGCGGGGCAAAATCTCCCAGAGTCCAAGCCAGTCTGACCGAGGGCTGGAAATCCTTCCTGATCCCAAAAGTGTCATCAGTCTGACCCTGAGCAGGGGGACAAGACCCTCTGGCCAGGCACCTATGGGTTTAAATATTAGCAGGGGCATTGGGACAGCTCAGGCAAAGTCCCAGCCTGGGCTGCAGCAACACCCAGTGCTTAAAAACACCCAGTAGCAACAAAAGAAGAAACAAATTCCTTCCCAGCACCATGGGGCAAGCAGCAAAGCCCAGAAGCCTGGGAAAGGTCCATAGTAAAAGACAGGCATTGCTACGCCTCGATCATCCCTGATCCCTGACTGCCCAACCCCTAGTCGAACACCTCCAGTGATGGAGAGTCCACGCCTGCCCTGGGCATCTAGTCCACCGCCTCCCTGCTCAAACAGTGCACAAGTTATTCCCGATCTCCAATCTCAACTGACTCCGCTGCAACTTCAAGCCAACTTCTACAGAAAGAGAGAAAAGTTGTGTACACACACACACACACACACACACACACACACACACACACACACACGGAAGCATTGCTGCTAGAGACAAGACGGGTGAGGACCGTGCTGGGGGTTACATACAGGCCACGTGGACCCCAGACACGCGATCCGAGGGTCAGCCCAGGCTTGTGTGGCACCGCAGAAAAGCAGACCCGGGTGAGGAAACCGGAGCAGCATCGCAGTGGGTATGTCGACACAAGACGCTGCGAAGCGATAGTGATGCGCTGCAGTGCTGGAGCGTCTGCTAGCAAAAACTGTGATGCTACCGCTATGTTGCCAGAATAACACGCTCCCTCTCTATAGTGCATAGCTATGGTGACGTAGCAGTCAAAAACAAGCACGCGTGGCAGGCACGGGGCAGTACGGGCTGTTACTGTGCCGTTCAAAAGGAAGTACTAAACGACGGTGCAGTAACAAATGCGCTGTATGGGCAGGTGTAGATGCACCCACTGAGTCGTTGCACGGTGGCTGTGGATGATCAGAAACAGGGAACAGCTTCTGCTTGGGCCATGGGAAAGCTGGTCCCATTCTCATCATAAACTATGGGGTGGACGGGACCTCGGGAGGTCACGGCTAGTCCAACCCCTGCTCCAAGCAGGACCAGCCCCAACTACATCATCCCAGCCAAGGCTTTGTCTACCTGGGGCTTCAACACCTCCAAGGTTGCAGACTGCACCACCTCTCCAGGTAACTTGTTCCAATGCTTTACTACTCTCCTCATGAGAAAGTTTGTCTTTATATCCAACCTCTACTTCCCTTGCTGCAACTTGAGCCCACTGCTCCTTGTCCTGCCAACTCCCCCCACGGGGAACAGCCCAGATCCATCCTCTTTGCAACCGCCCTGCAGGACCAGGTAGGTGAAAGCTGCTATTAGACGTTCATTGTCTTTTAAATAAACGCCCCAGATATTTTTTTTCTTTTTTTTAAACATTTTTAGTATCGATTCCCCCCTTTCTTCCATGTTTGCTTTGTCCCCGTTTTCCCCATTAAAATGAGCAAAAAGGAGCAAAAGTGACACAACCAGAAAAGCAGGCAGGGGAGATCTGCAGCTCATAGCAGTCTAACTGCGTCAGTGATTTCATATACGTCTCTGATGGAGTCTGTGAGATGCAATCTGCCTTGCTCTTAGCTTGACTTCAGACTTACACCGTGTACTACCTCTGTCTTTACACCTATCTCTGCTCAAAAATAGGAAAAAAATGTCCACCTCTTCTCCATCCCTTTTCCCAATTTAGAAAAAATAAAGAAATAAAAGTGGGGAGAGAGGAAGGGGAAGACACGCCCCCCCCAATAAAATTCAAAACCTATTTTTTCATATTTGACATAACTCCAGATCTATTAGCGTAGCCCAGGTACACCGGGGGAAGTGGGGTGTGCCCTGCCCTCCGGTGACAGTGGTGGCGGTCAAGCACGGTGCTGAGGAAGAGGTCAGCTACTGGAGCGGCTTCCTCCCCTCTCTATAGAGCTAGGTCAAAACCAAATACTTAACTATGTACAATTTATTACAAGAATAAATACAGATGCTCAATATAAAATATAGAATATTTACAAGGCTTAACATATAATACTATATATAATATTCCACAATTCACATATAATACCAAATATGAACCAAATAACTTAGAGCCTATTACAAGACAATTAACACATAGGGATAGTCACTTAACCATGATAGTTCTTTAAACCTTGACAAATAGCAATACCAATATACACACTGAGACATTAACACACACAAACCATATAACCCCCCTTAAAGCATACCCCTAGCTGTATAGCCCTTAACACGACAACCTCAAAATAGGGAGGGCACGCCGCACCTCCCCGAGGGGTTTCCCCGAAGCCCCTCCCCCTTAGGGACGTGGACACGCCCCTCCCGCAATGGCGGGTGGAGGCGGCTTACCCTCCTGTCTCGCGGGAGCCAAGCCTTTGCAGGCTCCAACTCCCCGGCACTTCCAGGCACATCCCCAGGAAGACGTCGTCGATGGGGTACAGCTCCAGGGTCTCGGAGGCCTTGTGCAGTTTCTTGGCCAGGGGTCCATCCATGAGGAAGCCCCCGCCGCCCACGTAGGGAGGGTAGGTGCTCTTGTTGTAGAGGGCGCTGGGGATGTAGTACTTGTTCTCTTTCTTGCGGATGGGCCTGGCCTTGTACAGGACGTCCCCGACTAAGAGGTCTTCCTGCTTCTGGTCCTTCAAGAACTCCAGGATGTTGCGGGGGCTGACGAAGACGTCGTCGTCCCCCTTGAAGATGTAGCGGACGTTGTCGCAGTAGATGTTGAGCCACTTCAAGAAGTGCACCTCCTTGAGGGTGAGGTTGAAGAAGCTGTCCAGGAAATCCCACTGCAGGATGTCCCCGTAGATGAAGTTCTCGTAATCCAGCAGCTTCTGGTAGTTGGCCCTCTCCTCCTCCTTGGAGGCCGTGCCCAACAAGAACAGCGTCTTGATCTTCTTCCCCCCCACCTCCTTCTCCTCACCCCAGGTCCTCCGGATGGCTTCGCGCCGGTCGTGCTGCGTGATGATGGACTTGACCACGATGAGCAGGTCGACGGCCCCGCTGCACTTCTCCGGGTGGTTGATCAGCATGGGGAAATACCGGCAGTGCCGGTACAGCAGGAACTGCTGGAAGTTGGGCTCCAGCCCCTTGAACCAGTCTATCTGGGTGAAGTTCGGGTTGGCCGTGCAGTTGGTGGTGGTGACATCCCAGGTTCTCACCTGCTCCTCCGTCACCGGCTCCGGCTCCGGCTCCGGCTCCGCCTCCGTTGGGGGAATCTCCTTCTTGCTCTTCCAAAAGTTGCTGGTGATGGAGAAGATGCTGTCCCTCTTCTGAGCTTTCACCGGCTCCTGGGAAAGGAACGGCTTCTGCGGCTGGCCCGACATGAACTGGCTGGGCCCCATTCCCCGTTGCAGCACCATCACCATGATCGCCAGCACGAAGGACAGGCAGATGCTTCGGTAGATGGTCTTCTTCCTAAGGACACAAGGTGTACAGTTAAAGAAAGGAAGCTACGGGCTGGGGGAAGTGCTCCGAGGTCAGCCCGCATCTCTCTTTGGGTAGGCCTAGTCCAGCTCCAAGGCAACCCGAAGAAACAAGCCCCGCTCCCTTGCTCTGACTCCACTTTCTCCACCAAAAAATAATGGTCCTGGGGTCATTTTGTAGCCTGCCCAGGGATGCGCCCAGGCTGAGTGGTGCTAGGTGCTCCCACCACTGCTTGGACGGGGGTAGAGCCCGTTTCCAGCGTCACCAACCTAGGTGGTATAGGCCTAGCATTTCATAGGGTTTTATTCTGACGACCGGAGACATCCTGGTTCAGTGCAAATGCCAGAAAATGTGTATGGAGAAGGCACACAGAGAGAAAAAGAGACAGACAGAAAGAGAAGAGATGGAGAGAGGCGGATGGGAAGGACAGCCCTATTCATCCCGACAGGCGAGAGCAGCTGCAATGCACAATGTTTCCTTCGTGAAAACTCGAGTTTCATCAGAGCCGACTGTCTCCGTTGTCAGCGACACCTCCATTGCAAGAACGTGGATGTCCGTCGCATCGGTGTCGGTTGCACACCGGCACTTCCAGTGACAAGGTTCTCCTAGTCCAAAAATATATATATCCTTTTAAGGGTGTTTTTCAATAGGAACACAGAGTGTCCAAACCATTCTGCCCCGCCGTGGTTATTCTGAGATCTTCGCAGCAGAGGCTTTGCTCTACTAGTTTTCTGTAATCAAAAAAAAGAAAAAGAAAACAGTGCAATTAGTTTTTGAAACAAGATGGCAGTAAACTCAGACACGTTACAGAGGGATGACTTAAATCAAGACTCAAAAACTGGAAGGTAAAGATGTCAGGCCCAGGTATCATGGGCCTGACATGGACCGCGACTCAAGAACGTATTTAAATGGGTTGTGGGTGGATTGATTTCAGCACAGCCAAACACAGGCAGCAGGAATATGGTGAGTAAGGTCTAGGACAGATTGTCCCGTATGCAGAGATCCTTCTGACCAGGATGCGGTGTAAAGGGACCAGGTTCAGGCGGTAGGGTGACAGGCTCTGGTACCAACTGCAAACACACTTCCACCTTCTCCTTAAAATCATAGAAAATTCAGGCTAGAAGGGACCTCAGGAGGTCACATCTAGAAAACCCCCCTGCTCCAAGCAGGACCAGCCCCAACTCCATCATCCCAGCCACGACTTTGTCTACCCGGGTCTTCAAAACCTCCAAGGATGGCGACTCCCCCACCTCTCTGGGTGACCTGCTCCAGTGCTTTACTATGCTACTGAAAGAATACTTCCTAACATCCAACCTCAACTTCCCCTTCTGCAGCTTGAGCCCCTTGCTCCTTCTGTCATCTGCCCCCACTGAGACCAGCCCAGCTCCATCCTCTTTGCAGCCCCCCTGCAGGGAGGTGAAGGCTGCTATTCAATCCCCCTCGGTCTTCTCTTCTGCAGACTAAATCAGCCCATTTCCCTCAGCCTCTCCTCACCAGTCGTGTGCCCCAGCCCTGAACCATCTTCATTGCCCTCTGCTGGACTCTCTCCAACGTGTCCACATCCATTCTGCAGTGGGGGCTCACAACTGGACACAGGACTCCAGATGTGGCCTCCCCAGTGCTGAATAGAGGGGGAAAAAATCACTGCCAGTGCAGCCCAGGATGGCAGTAGGCTTCTTGGCAACAAGGTGCCGCAGGGCACTGTGGTGCCTGCTCGTTTAAGGGCTGAAACTGCTAGGGAGAGCGCCCTAGCAGTCAGGCAGGAGCCCCCCAGCTGCAAGTCACCACAGCCGCAGGAATTGGGGCATTAGCCCGCACCTGCCGGTGGTCAGCTGGCCGGAGGAGGCAGGGCCTGGAGCATGTATAAACCCCAGGGCTGGGACCAGAGGGTCAGCTCTCTGCCAGCAGCTAAGGGGGAAGGAAGGAGCCTGATGGCCCATCTCCTGCCGCTGGTCAGGTTAAGGGTTTTCAGGAGCTTGCCAGACCCTGGTCTACAAGGCATGTTGTGCTGGGAAAGGATAATTCATTTTAAGGGACAAAGCACTCCCCGAGCTGCTTGCATTATGTTATAGCCCAGGGACTTGCAGTTTGATTTCTGTTTGCAGTCCGGTGGATTGGGCTGAGACTATTGGGGACGGAGGAGGCCTCATTGGGGGCCCACTACAGTGTGGGGACCTCAGCGCCAGTGTGGGCACGGGATCCGGGGTGCACAGACCCCAGCGCCAGTGTGGGCACGGGATCCGGGGTGCACAGACCCCCAGCGCCAGTCTGGGCACGGGATCCAGGGTGCACAGACCCCCAGCGCCAGTGTGGGCACGGGATCCGGGGTGCACAGACCCCAGTGCCAGTCTAGGCACGGGATCCGGGGTGCACAGACCCCCAGCGCCAGTGTGGGCATGGGATCTGGGGTGCACAGACCCCCAGCGCCAGTGTGGGCACGGGATCTGGGGTGCACAGACCCCCAGCGCCAGTGTGGGCACGGGATCTGGGGTGCACAGACCCCCAGCGCCAGTCTGGGCACGGGATCCGGGGTGCACAGACCCCCAGTGCCAGTGTGGGCACAGGATCTGGGGTGCACAGACCCCCAGCGCCAGTGTGGGCACGGGATCCGGGGTGCAAAGATCCCCAGCGCCAGTGTGGGCACGGGATCCGGGGTGCACAGACCCCCAGCGCCAGTGTGGGCACGGGATCCGGGGTGCACAGACCCCAGCGCCAGTCTAGGCACGGGATCCGGGGTGCACAGACCCCCCAGCGCCAGTGTGGGCACGGGATCTGGGGTGCACAGACCCCCAGCGCCAGTGTGGGCACGGGATCCGGGGTGCACAGACCCCCAGCGCCAGTGTGGGCGCAGAGAGAGAGAGAGACAGGGCTGCAGAGAGCCTGGTAACGACCAGAGGTCAGGTGAAACTAAGGCCTCGGAGGGACACAGTGAATGCCATCTGCGAGACTTGGGGCATGGTAAAGGGGCGGTTTGGAGCCATGCACCTAGCCCGTAAGGCTGAGGGCGTCCTGAGATGTCCATTTTAGAGTGGGACCCAAAAGGGGTCCGAGAACCCACAGGGTCCAGCAGGACCGTGCCCAACGTAAACTTGAGGGCAGCCTCCCTATTCATAATTATTACCAACACGATGTGGCGGGTGAGAAAGAGGGCGCTCATTGAGCAGAATTGGCATAGTCAAGGGGCCATGGGGTATGATGGCCATCTCCGGGGACCCCAGCCCGTGACACAAGGGCACACTGCTGGCTCATATTCAGCTTAGTCCCCTGTCCCCGCCAGCTCCTTTTCTGCAGAGCTGCTGCCCAGCCCATCACCCCCAGCCTGCACCGGTGCAGGGGATTGCTCCCTGCTAAGTGCAGGAGTTAGCACTTGTCCTTGTTGAACCGCATGAGATTCCTTTTGGCCCAATCCTCCAATCTGTCTGGGTCACTCTGAATCCTAGCCCTCCCCTCCAGCATATCTACGACTCCCCCCAGCTTGGTGTCATCTGCAAACTTGCTGAGGGTGCATCCATCCCATCTTCCAGGTCACTGATGCAGACTTTGAACAAAACCAGCCCCAGGACTGACCCCTGGGGCACTCCACTTGATACTGGCTGCCAACAAGACATGGAGCCATTGACTACCACCCTCTGTGCCCGATGCTTCAGCCAGTTTTCCATCCACTTTACAGTCCATTCATCCTTAGTTTGCCTGGGACAATGTTGTGGGAGACTACCAAAAGCTTTGCTAAAATCAAGGTATATCATGTCCACTGCTCTTTCTGCATCCACAGAGCCAGTTCTCTCATTATAAAAGGCAATCAGGTTGGTTGGTTGGTTAGGCATGACTTTCACTGTTTATACAAATGTATGTGGTGCAGCGCGGGGCACTTTTAAAAGCGCCCGGTGCTGCAGCACGTACATGTGTAAATGTGTCCTATGTGTCCACTCCCCTTTGCACCAGGATAAAGGCAAATCACACCGGTATAAATGTGTCATGGGCAGAGCCGACCCGAGCAGGGTGCAGAGCCCGGGCCAAATCGGTCCATGTGGTGCTCCGATCCCACGGGGCCCTGTCCCGAAGAAGCTGCCGCAGCCATCGATGTCATCGGTGTGGGGGGGAGGGATAGCGAGCAGCTGGACGCGGAGTCACCGCTCTGCCCAGCTCTGCGGGGTCTCCCAAAGCACGGGGTCCCGGGTGGTCACCTCGATTCACCTCCCCCAGGGATGGCCCTGATCTTGGGTCTGCACGCCAAAGCAAAGCACTTGCAGGGACTACAGGGTAACAACCAACCGGCTAGTGTGCCAGCGCTTTAGCAAAGCCTTTGTGCAAACAGTGTGTGTGTATATATATATATATATATATATATATATATATATATAGAGGTCTCTATTCTATGTATATAGATCAATGCTCCAGTGAATCTGTGCCGATTGTTCCTAATCTCCTTCTGCTCCAAGTGCTTCAAAATGGATTCCTTGAGGATCTGCTCCAGGATTTCTCCAGGGACTGGGCGAGGCTGACTGGGCTGGAGTTCCCCGGTGCTCTAGTCTGCGAGCTGACCTTGCCTGTGAAGACTGAGGTGAAGAAGGCATTGAGCACTTCAGCCTTTTCTGCATCTTGTCACTAGACTACCTCCCCCATTCAGTAAGGGACCCACACTTCCTCTGACCCTCCTCTTGCTGCTGGCATACTTGTAGAAACCCTTCATGTCCCTTGCTCCCCGCAACTCCAGGTGCACTATGGCCTTCCTGACTTCATCCCTGCATCCCCGAGCAATGCTCTTATACTCTTCCCTAGGTATTTATCCAAGTTTCCGTCTCTTATAAGCTTCCTTTTTGTGACTTAATTTACTGAAGAATTCCCCGCTAAGCCAAACTGGTCTTCTGCCACACCTGCTAGTCTCCCTGCCCATCGGGATGGTTTGATCCTGCACTCTCAGTAAGGCTTCAAGTACAGCCAGCTCTCCTGGACTCCTCTCCCCCTCCGACCGGCTTCCCAGGGGATCCTGCCCATGAGTTCCCTAAGTGAGTCAAAGTCTGCTTTTCTGAAGTCCAGGGTCCTTACTCTGCTGCTCTCCATCCTTCCTTTCCTCAGGATCCTGAGCTCAATCATTTTGTGGTCACTGCTGCCCAAGTTGCCATCCACTTCTACATCCCCCACCAATTCACCCATTAGCGAGCAGCAGGTTAAGACGAGCAGGACCCCTAGTTGGCCGCTCCAGCACTCACACCTGGAAACTGTCCCCAAGGCTCTCCAAAACCTTCCTGGATTGCCTGCGCACTGCTGTGGTGTCCTCCCAGATCTCAGGGTGCCTAAGTGCCCCGAGTCCTTGCCAAGGCAAAGCCAAGGGCTTGCTGTAACTCCCAGTCCTGCCTGTGCTGGGACAGTTCATGAAAGCTTGTTGCACGTGTGTGTGCATGCGTGTGCACACACATTATACACACACACACATCCATCACAAGCTTTTAACTGTCCCTACATATAGTGCATGTGTACACAACGTGTAAACAGATAGTGTACAGTGTATATAGATTGCAGTGTATATACAAACTGTACACAGAGCATATATACATACACACTTGTGTCCACACATACACAGCTATATACTGTACACAGATATATAGCTTACACACATAATTGTGTACACAGTATACATACAGATATGCACACACACACACAGACTCAGCGTCCATACATACATGTGTATACTCACACACACCTTGTGTACACGGTGTCTACACACACACAGGCTGTGCGCACACACACACACCTACACAGTAAATACACACAGACTGCTGATTGTGTACAGTGCATATACATTCACACGCACAGACTGGGTACACATGCAGACTGCGCACCTCCTTGGGGTCATCTACAAGGTGCAACTCCACGGTGCCTGCTGCTTGACTTCAGCCCGAGGCTGCGGCTACCCACGTCTCTGCTCAGGACAGCTAACCCCTTCCCTTCCCCTCCCGGGCCAAGGGACCCAGGCGCTGGCACCAGCAGCTGCTCTCCATTTGCCAGCCCACGTTGACACCTGAACCCGGGACGTACGGCAGCAGCTGGCTGCGAAGCAGGTGCTGCCACCTAGTGCCCCCGCGGGCCAGCGCAGCAGGGCTTTTGCAACCATTTGCCAGCCCGGCTCTCCTGCACCACAGCCCGTATCGCCTAAGATGGCTGAAGCCCAAATCAGCCTCCGCACCAGGCCATCCCGGGACTGGGCCTGACACAGGGGACTGCAGCTGCCACCTGGGACTTGCCCAGCCACCCTCTAAGCAGCTTGTCCTCTCCTTGTCACCCTGGGGTTGGGAACTACCCCTTCCAAGTCCCTGCACACGGGTCACTCATGCATGAGGGCATCACTGCAAGAGGGACCACGTGCCCAGTTGGCACTAGCTGCTCGAACACCAGAAGCTGCTACCTGGGGCTGCACTATCCCACTAGCACCTGTGAAATGTTAACACGAGACCCCCAGCTGCCCCTGTACCTTGCTCCAGCTGCAGCAGCTGCCTGATCCCAAGCTGCCCTCCCTGCCCCGGCTTCTTCTGCCTTACCCAGCGCAGGCACGTGCCAGGAGCACCTGCGCAGCGCACAGACACAGGGGAGCCGCCAGGGACGTGGTGCAACGGAGGGGGGAGCATCTGCCCACATGTCAGTGCAGGGGCAAGCAGTCCCTGGACCCGTATGAAGCACGGTAACTCCCAACCACCCTGCCCTGAGCTGGCAGAGGCCCAGATTTGAAGGCTGCCAGCAGTGTCATGGCAAGTGAAGGACACTGCCCTCTTGCCCGAGCCCAGGGCTCTAAAGACTGGCGCTGGCTGCATGACTGGCACGAGTAGATCTTGGCTCCAGATTTCTCCATGCGAAAAGCATGGCTCCAGTGTGCCCCTGTGAGCTTGGTACCCGCTCGGCACGGACTTTAAAGCAGCTGACCCAGCAGTGTGGGGGGCAGTACAGAGCACAGGCCTTTGCGCAGGTGGATACCTACCGTCTGCCAGTGTGCCCCCGTGAGCTTGGTACCCGCTCAGCACAGACTTTAAAGCAGCTGACCCAGCAGTGTGGGGGGCAGTACAGAGAAACACAGGCCTTTGCGCAGGTGGATACCTACTGTCTGCCAGTGCGACTACCGGCCTGCAACAAGGTGGGGAGGAGACATGTTACTTTCCAGGCTGCTGATACGATTTAACCCAGCAGACAACTCGACTCCAGTGGCACCAGGGTGGCTGCTGGAGTCAGGGAATGGATGCTATCCCCCCCTTATCCCCCTGCCACTAGCTTGAATTGGTGGCAGCAACTGAAGACAGAATTCAGCAGTAGGCAGATGAGGTCTGGAGGCTCCAGTTTAACCCCAAGGGCCAGGAAGGAGGCAGCTCTGACTTGGATGCACGCTGAGCCATGTACAGCGATGCAGGCTGCACTGGAAAGCAGCAGCTTCAGCAGGTAAACCCACAAGCTGCTCTCAAGCCCCAGGTAAAAGCCCAGGTCAGGCTTACACTGAGCACTATGCTGCAACAGGAGACAGTGCCCTGGGATGCAGGGAAGCTTCCACTTTTCCATGGGCAGCTGGTAGCAGCAGGTGTGCGGCACAGGGCTGTGTACAACCATATGCTGCTATCACTCATTTCAAAGCCATAAGTGCAGCAGTTCCAGCTTTTGCAGCTGCCTGGCTTGGAGACAGGCTCAGATCTGTTGTACAGCTCAAGCTGTAGTAAAATGGGTGTGAGAATATTAGGCAGACATCTTGGAGAATGCCTGCTGCAGCAGCTTTGCACCAGCTCGGGGGCCAGGACAAGCTCCTTCCTTCCTTGCAGTTGCCAGGGAATCCCTTGAAGCTAATACGTGCAAGGCTTTACACCACCACACAAATTTCACACTGCAGCCCCGTCCCTGGGGCAACCAGGAACAGAAGAGCCTTGGACTTGCTTGCAACACCTGTCACCATCTCCATGTGGATGAGGCTGAGGGGCACAGCCAGAGGCTGCAGCGAGATCACCAGCAGGCTGGGTTTAGAGAGGGAGCATTTGGGGAAGGGCCTCCAGCCTTCTGCAGTAACCAATCTCTCATGCCCACCTGCATTTAAACTAAACGTTAGATGAGGGGCTGTGGTGCCTGGTGAGAGCCTGAATAATCTGCACTATCACCTTTGCATGGTGGTGCTCAGGACTTCTTGTTCTTGGGTATTTAATGAGCAGAGTTAGGAAACCAGTTGTAGGCCAACAGACAGGAGATCCCACGCAAATGGAAGGCCGAGGCAGTGCTTTTAGAAATAACAAAGTAGCCGCTCATTTCTAGACCTAGCAGTCTCTATGACACAAGCTGTCTTTACCTGAAGTAGGTCCAACCTCATGGGCTTTTAGCACATAGCTCCTGTCACTTGTAGTTCTAGAGCAGGGGTTCCCAATCTTTTTATGCTGAAGATGGGCAAAACTGCGGACCGACAAGCCATGGCCAGGCTAGCCAACCATTTTTTGTACTCAGACATGCTGGTCACTTCCAGTCCACCGTTTGCCGGTCCATGGTCACTTCCGGTCTGGCAGCCATCCCTCTGGCAGACCGGCAGCCAACCCTTTGCGGCCTGGCACCGGGCCACGGCCCAGGGGTTAGGAACCCATCCTAGAGGACTTGATTTTCATCCAGGACGCCTGTACCTCTGCTACCTGTGTGACCCACTGACTTTCCAGTCACACCTGGCTGCCTGGCAGGGGGTGAGCCCCCAGAAACACACAGCGTCCAGGCGTCTGAAAGTGATACCTGCTGCATGCCCGATATGCAAAACTCCTCTTAAAATGGCCACATGAGAACAAGATATCCTGGTTTATACTGCTGTCTTCCCTCTGCCCTTGCTTTTCACGTAGTTATAGTGTAAAGCCTCAGCAGTCCCTCTTCCAACTGCACCTACAAGGTCAGGTGCTTATCAGCAACACGTGTATGGGAGAGGGCATCCGAAAAGGCTGCGTGATTCCTACCAAAAGGAAGATCCCCCTCTTCCTTGCCCCCAACTGCTTGTTTCCCTCTTCCCCCTTCTGAATAGCAGAAACCAGGCACCAGTTGAGGCCCTTTAATCTGCCTGAGGCAGCGCGCCGAGGCACAAATCATGATAAAACGCTGTGCATTTTTACAGCAAAAAAAATGCTACAGAAGTTAATAGGAAAAAAAAATATTTTTGTACATGGGTAAAAGGTTATAAATTCAATGACAACTCACAGACAAGGGGAACTCCCACATCTACTGCTCATTTCTTTAAAATGTTCCTTTGAAAGTCACCATTCAAAACGGTGCTCTTCCTTGAAATGAAATTTGCTGCTTTCCAAGTGGCTCTCAGTACTGCTTTGCGTCTTGGAATGTCCTCGGGAGGCTCCGTCAATAACAAGGGGAGAATAAAAACCCCGGAGTCCTTTCAGAGTGTCTCAGAGAGGAGAGGGGGAAAGGGAAAGTTTAGTCGTCAAATTTGATCTTCTTCCCCTGGGGCTTGTGATCACCTCCTCCTCCTCCTCTGCCTCCCCGGAAGCTTCCTCCTCTGCCTGGAAGTAAATTTAAGAGGTGATTAGAAAGCAAAGCCACGTCTGCACAAACCCAACAGCCGTAATGCACTCCTGGATTCCTATCTGGGCAGGTCGCAACGTGCCAGATTCATCACGAGCAGCTCCACTGTTTGCTGGGGCTTCTGTGCTGCTTTCCAAAGCAAGCGGGCAAACCCAGTGAGCCCTGAACACATGGCCCAACAGATCACATACCTCCAAATCCTCGGCCACCACCTCTGCCACCAAATCCACCGCGGCCGCCCCTGCCACCTCTGCCTCCACGGCCCCCGAATCCGCCGCCGAATCCACCGCCACGCTGACCGTCACCCTTGGGCTTAGCGAAATCCAGCGTGACTTTGTTCCCATCAATCTCACCATCCTCCATAGCTTCCTTAGCCGCTTTGGCCTCTTCTGGGGAACCGAAGTCCACAAAGCCAAACCTGTACAGAGGCAAGACGAGAGCTCAGCCATGACTGCAATGGCCACTGAACGCAGCCCTGCAAGTCAACCTGCTCAGCCTTCTGCCATCTTTAATGGATGAATCTAAAGAGGACAGAAACTCAGGCAGTTTTCCTAATATACTTAGCCTAGATTAATTCTCTAATGCTTTGGTTTTTCAACTCATTTTGCTCACACTTGGCAATTTTATGTATGCGCATTAAGGAGCTAGATGGACACAAGGGGGTTTTTCACTACCGCTTCAATCACTACACATGGTAGATTCTCCATTTTAAAAGACACACAACGCCACGTGCCCTCCGCTTTTATGCAGACAAGGGCAAAGCTGGAATTGAATGCCAGTTCTTGGTTCACATGCTGTGCTCAATCAATAGACTACACCTTTTGGCAGTGTCTTCAGGTCCAAATGCACTTGCTGTACTCAGCACTGGACCAATGATAAAGCCTGACAAGTTTATGACAATAGCTCAGTTTTCTTAACCTACGTAAGGAGCATGAAGAAAAGCAGCAGAGTACAAAGCCCTGGCATGCAACATCTTTTGGTAGGTTAGGCACATTTAACACTGGCCAGCTGTCTAGGAGTCCCATGTCTCCATAACTGTATTATCGGATCACAAATGCTATAACTGTATTATCTGATCACAAATGCTATAAGCATAGTGTTGCCTGTTCTTCAGTAGCAAGCTAAGTCAAGTGTCCAGCCATGGCTAATCACATTATCTGACAAGACCAGGAAGTGAATAAGCCAGCACTGAGCTTTTAATGTTCTTCTCGTGCGAATCCATAGACTGCCACTGATTTTACGGCAGGAAGGAGCTCATTGAGAAGGAGCAACAGAACATCTCAAGGCTGCCAAAGGCAAAGAGGCATGCGGTGTATTGTTCAAGGTAACGAACGACTTGCCAAGATCGATTTGGATGGCAATGGATTAAGTGAGACCCTTTTCCAAGAGGAAAATTTCCTCTTAGGCAGATTAGGATTTGACATACCCTTTGGACGATCCAGTGTCTCTGTCCGTGACTATTCTGGCTTTTATGGAGCCCTCAAATGACTCTCTCAATGTCTCCTCTGTTGTATCCTCAGAAAGGCCTTTGACAAACAGCGTTTTGCTTTGTTCTAAAAGAAAGAAAATCCACTTGTAAACCCCCCACATTGTAACGTTCCTGTCTGGAAACAGGTTTCTGTGAGCCAGCTTCCCATCAAGTCCTATTATCCACAAGGGGAGCTTAGCCAAACAGGTATTGTGCCCAATTTGCAGTATGGACAACTTGAACTGTCCAGGAATCCATGAGTATCCACCCCAATATTAAATGACACTGCTGAGGAAGGGGGTGGCATAGCCCTCTACCCCATTTCTGATAGCTAAAGCAATGACACTATGCAGGGAATTGGTTCAACAGAAGATGCTCACAAAAACTGACTCGTTTTCCTAACTAAGTTGTAACCAGTGCAGCTGGATCAGTACTTAACTATCTAGGATTTCTGTGATAACTTTCATCTGTATCTCCGATAATCAGTCATCACCTTCAGCACCAGCTCTCAGAGAGCAGGTCCTTCCATATGTATCCAGGTCTGAGTCTCGGCCAACAGAATTGACATGTTCATGGCTGAACCACAAGCATCTCACAGAAAAGAGAAAAAAAGTCAAAGGATAAAGCACAGAGCACTTACGAGTATATCCTCCCCTGGCGCCAAAGTCCCTTTTCTGTCCTCCTGGCGTGGTAAATTCTAATCTGATCTGTCTGCCTTCAATGTCTGTGTTGTTACAGGAGTTCAAAGCCTCTTTAGCATCTTCAACCGTAGGAAATTCTATAAATGCAAAACTAATAGGAGAGAAAAGTGTTAAGTCAGGAGCCTTGTTCCTGTAAGCTGGATCACTATTACATCATACGCATTCTTTAAAATTAATGTTACCCAAACAGAGAACAAAGAACCGTAGTCAACTCTTACGTACCCCCTAGGCCTGCCTTGTTCATTTTGCGGCATCCTGATAGATGAAGCTTTTTCAAACAGTTCTTGAAGAATTTCTTCTGTTGCACTGTATGCAAGGTTGTTCAGAATGAGGGTCTTGGACTCTCCTCCTCCTCCTCCCCCGCCACCTACACAGGAGACAGATGCACAACTCAGAACTCCGCACTTACAGACTCTTCTGCATAAAAATAACAGTGTTTTGGGGGGAAGGGGTGAGTACACGTGCAGATTTTCAAGGCTCTAGCACAGGAGCAGGCAGTTATTTCGGGCGGAGGGCCGCTTACTGAGTTTTGGCAAGCCTTCAAGGGCTGCATGACAGGCAGCCAGGGGCAGCGAAATATCTTCTAAATTTTTAGGGGCCCCACGGGCTGGATAGAATGGCTTGGTGGGCCGCATTTTGCCCACCCCTGCTCGAGCATTTCATCTGAGGGTAGCTTCTACTCAATGCCAGACGACCTGCCCTAAAGATGAAGGAGGGGACAGGCAGCAAAAGGGCAACTAAGGCAGGGAGGAGATGGGCAGGGTGAGCAAACAAAAAGCGCAAAGCATCAGATTGCGCGGGGAGAGGGAACTAGAATGGTGGTTGGGGTAGGTGTGGGGCTAATTAGTAGGATGTCTGTGAAAAAGACTGACCCCCACTGGTCGAGAAAGCTTGAAGGTGCAATTTCCCCAGCCCAATCAATCATTTTCAGAACACAGGATTTAAAAAAAAGAACATGAAATGTTAGCAATGGGAAGGCAAGAGGAGACCATGCAAGAAAAGTGATCTGCTAGTGAAGCAAGCACAGGACACTTGGCAAAACTGCCATCATGGCAGCCCGCATGCTCTTGGTGACAAGTGTGTCTTGTACACACCATCGGGCCCTGTAAATACCTTTCTGAGTTTTTTGCTGGCTCTTCTCCCCTGTGTAGTCTAGGATTATAGCACGGCCATCGATTTCAGTGCCCTGTTTCTCCTCCAGTGCTTTGTCTGCTTCGGCTTCTGTTTTAAACTCTATGTAAGCAATTCTGAAATGAAGGAGAGTATATTAACAATGTTTCTTCTGAGCTGCCAAATGCATGGAGAACTGCATCACTGTTTTACTTTGAGTAGGTGTTCTCTCGCTTATTTTTTGAGGTAGGTTTTGGAAACAGCAGAGATATCAATCCAAGGTAAAGAACAGAGCTTCACTAGAAGTTTACATGCAAAAACAGGCTGGTGGTGAAGAACTACCACAGCTACCTACCCTTTACTGGTCCCGCCCTTGCCAGAAACTAGCCGGACCTCCAATGCATTTTCAAATACTTCCTTAATTTCATCTTGGGTTACATGGTAAGGCAGGTTCTTCACAAAGATTGTTCTGGCATCTCTCTCTGCAACAAGAAAAAACAAGATGTAGAGTCTCGCTAATATGCTGAAAGGTAGTAACAGACCCTGCTCACTTTAAAGCATCACATCACCTCCAAACACCAAGATAAGGCAATACAGAATTAGACCAAGAAGAGCACCACATAAAGCTGCATCTTTACAGGCACCAGTAAAGATGGTTTATTTACAGATGAAGAGCTACTGGAAAGTTAAGAAGGTATTTGTGCACAAACAAAACCCAGGTTCCAAAGTGAGAAAGATAACATTGTGTGTTGCCAGTAAAGCTAGTTCCCTTCCTCCCCAATGCCTCCGTTGTTCTTTAAGATTCCACTTCCACAGATGTGGCACAAGGAGAACTGGCCTGAGATTTACAAGGCCACAAAGCAGATTTAAAACATGTAAGATTCAGATAAAACTGAAAAAGGATTTAAATCCTCTTGATGAGTGAGAATTTCACGTTTTAACAAAGAGAGTGACAGATAATTACAGCCAGAACTTGATCAAAAAAATGTTAACTTAATGCTCTCTCAAACACTGAAGTGCTTTTTACCAGTTCTTCTTTGAAACTTAGGACAATACAAAGATTTTAGCAGACTGGCTTCCAAATAAGCACTGCTAAGAGCACATCAGCAGTAAGGTAAAATTGACTGCACTGACCACTGCAAAGGTTCAAAGAACCAAAATGGTTTCCTACCTTTCTTGTTTTCTTTATAGTTTTCTTTAGTCCTTGCTTTGTCCAGTTTTATTTCCAAGCCCATGAGCTTCTTCCCATTGAACTTGAGAGCTTTCTCCAGGTCATCAGCTGATGCAAAATCAACGTAGCCAAACCGCCTGAAAAGGAGAGAGGCATTAAAATCTACACTGATCTTTTGACTTTGTACCAAGGGACATTATGGAAGTCTATTCCCAGCAGGGACTGCTGTTGAAGAGTTAAGCACAGGAAGCAGCTTTCACAGAAGCCATTAAAGTTTACAGCTGCTGCTAGACAAGAGATAGAAAGCATTCCTTGATGGCACTGGGGGCCAACCTTTTGGCAGGCATGCCACAAGTTTGCTCCACACCTTCCTCAAGTGCCACAATCCCCTTCTCTTGCCCACTGTTACCCTGTTTTCTGCTCCAAGCCTGACCTGCTACTTTGCTGTCTGCTCCCAACCCTCTCTGTCACTGTGCTAATTCCCCAATATCACGTGTGCCATACAGGAGGTAGCCTGTGCCACGGGTTGGCCACCTCCTGCCTAAGGGAATTAAAAAAAAGCAGTGCCCTCTGGCTCTTCCCCTCCAGTGCTCAGCACTGAGGGGGAAAACACAACTGTAGTAGGTCTGTACTGAGGCAGCAACACAGGGTAGGTGAAAGGTGAGGGCACACTGAGGTAGCAGCAAAGGCCCGGTGGCTGGACACCAAAGTCAGCCTGGAAGCTTGCTGCCATGTGAGCATGTCAAACAGGCCACACCGCCAACTTCTGATAACTCACAGGATTACCAGCCAGCCAGACTGAACGGCTTTGCAGGCTGAATGTTTGACACCACTGCCTTAAGGTAATCGAAAATTTGAGTGACTTTTTTTGCGTTTCCCTGGTTAAATTCACTTGGGCTCTTTACTCTGCCTGACAGGTATGCTTAGAGAAAAGCCACGGGACTAGGAGGCAGTGACAATCAAATAAATTAACATGCGTTGCAGGGGAAACCCCACCTCTTTGATCAACCACACCTTCTCAGGCAGTTTTGCACGCTGTCCAACTATTCCTCTTTCATTACACGTTCATCTGCTAACCAAGTACACCTGCAATTTATATTCACCACTCCAAACATCAGCAGGCAGAGGTTTAGCAGAGAACTTACTTGGACGGGCCGATTCTGACTTGCAAGACTGTTAGGTTCTTCTTGCCAAAGAAATCCTTGACGCCAGTCTTCAGTTCCTCCAGGTCCTTGTTGGGGTCCAGATTTCCAACGAAGAGGGAGAAAGCTTCAGCATTTTCTTAAAAAAAATAAAAATAAAAAAAATAAATAAAAACACGCACACACTAAAGTTGTACGGCTTAAATGCAACCCTGTTGTAACTCACTGACTGCACCAGACTTCAGCACATCAGATTTTAAAAAAACCTGACATCAGGCTTCAGTATTAAGTCCCTAGTACTCATCACCTGTGCTGACAGCCCCCCAGCAGTCAAAGCCTTTGCACAAACTCCCCATCCAGCAGGGTTTCACACTTGAGAAGTGCTTTAAAGGCTAAGCTGGAGACTCAGGAAGCTTTTTCAGACTGCTGCTTCTCTAACCTACCTTCAGTTGTTTTCTTTTTCTTGACTTCTGGGGCACTCTTTTGATTGGCCATTTCTTTCTTTCGTTTCCCAGATGCTTCCTTCACAGGCTCTATGGAACAGAGGAAAAGACAGGAAGATGTTGAAATAAAAACCAAGGTTTAAGGCACCAGTAACAACCAGTCTTTCAAACTGGATCAGTACTTGACTATCTTGAGAAACGCTCATGTGTGATTTCCATCACATCATCATTTCAAACACTTCTCATCAGTTCCAGTTTTATGCAAATCAAGGACTTCCGACACAACTTGCTCACGAATGGTAACTGCTCTAGAAGACAGCAGTGTGCTACTGCACAGCACAAATTCATACACAGCTACGTTCAACTCACTTCCCCCCTCATCCTCTTCATCGTCGTCATCATCCTCCTCATCGTCATCTTCATCATCATCATCATCGTCCTCCTCATCATCCTCCTCTTCAGAATCTGCCTTGGCTATTGCAGCAGCAGCTGCCTTCACTAGAGCTACTTTTTTCACTTGCACTGGGGTGATGTCCATGGCCTCCTCCTCGTCAGAGTCTGAAGTGATAAGAGATGTTAGAACACAAGCTGCAATTTTGTGCAATACCAAGGAGACTTCACGTCAATCCCCTTTGAGGGGAATGGGACAGTCAACTCATCTTGTTCATTTAAGCCTGTGAGCTCTAAAAAAAAGAACTCTTAATGCATCTCCATGATACCTAGCACAAACCAATTTTGGCTGGGCGCCTCTAAGTGCCACCCATGATATCGTAAGTCCTACCATCCAATGGTAAGAAGCTCTGCAAGCGCCAACAGGAAATAAGTGCTCCAAACCCACTAGTAACATGTTAACCGCTCCATCACTAAGCTCTTGCAGCCCTATAAACACTAGTTTAGACCTAAATGGGACAAATAAGCAGTTGCCTTTAAAAATGTGAAGTTAAGGAGTCTTTTGGCACCCTCTTAGCAAGTCATGCCAATTCAAACCATGTGCTCCTCATCTCAGCCCTGTCACACCAAGCGCAGCCTACATACCATCCTCTTCATCGTCATCCTCCTCGTCATCTTCCTCCTCATCAGACTCTTGCTTCGCTGGGACAGCGACTGGTTTTTTGGCGGGTACAGCTACAGGTTTTTTGGCTGCAAGCTTCACAGGCACTGGGACTTCCTCCTCCTCCTCGGACTCATCTGTAACAACAGCCAATTACTCAGTGTTCTGCAAACTACAACCGAGCACGTTATTGTTACTACAGCCTTGACTGAAACTTTAACATCTCACCAACTTGGGTCCAGTTAGAAGCTCTGGAAACAGAGGGCTAATCGTCAGTTTAAGCATCACGTAAATACTGACAGAGCCAATGCCATGTGCTTCCATACAGCTCCAACATTAAGCTTGCCTATCTTTCTTTCACTGCCCCCATCTTGATGCTACGCCAGACCTGTGCCACTTGACTACTAGATGTGCTGAACTGCACAACAGAGCTGCGATGGAAAATGCACAAGCAGCTGGACTGGACCATCTTAGTGTACTCGTTGAAGATAGCCAAACTACTGATAGACTGGCGATGCCCAACCAGTGTGCCCAGGCACCCTGAGGCACTGCAGAAAGTGAGAGGAGAGAAGCAGCTAAGGGCAGGCTCCACCTCCTGTTCTTGATTCCAGTCGTCTTTCCTGCCTAAGGCAGGGGGGCTGGACTCGATCTTGCGAAGCCCCTTCCAATCTATGAATCTACGCCTGCCTGCGCCGTCTGCCAGGTGGTAAGCACTGCAATAAAGAAATTAGTTTCTGAATGGGATGCCGCTCAATTCCTAAGAGTTACGGAAGGTGGCTTGAGAGTAAAAAGGTTGAGAACTGCATGACTGTTGTCTTACCAGAGTCCTCTTCATCCCCCTCGCTGTCATCATCTTCTTCTTCCTCGCTCTCCTCTTTCTTGGCATTTTTTCCATTTTTCGCTCCTTTGGCCGGAGCAGCAGCCTTCTTCACCGGTGGAGTCGCTACCTTCTTAGCAGGAGGGGCAGGCTTTTTTCCAGGAGAGGCAGCTGCAGCTGCTTTTTTGCCAGGTGTGCCTGCTGCTTTCACAACTACTTTCTTCTGAGGAACCACCACCTTAGAGAGGGGAACACCGAGCGAGGAATGATTAAGCAACTCCTACACGTGCTTCAGAAAGCTGGTTTCAAACTGTCAGCTACCGAAGTCACAACCCACAAATGAGACCATGTGCCGGGGCCTCTAATAAGCTGGAGGTTTGGCCTTTCCTGCCCAAGGGCCGAGCCACTCTGCCCGTTAACAGCTACCCTTCATTTGCGCGCGGATTAGGAACACGCACGCTACGTTTGCGCGCGTTGTATCATCACGCCTGTTCATTCCCGTAACACGGTAACTCCGGGACAAATCGTGTCCTGGACGTGCCAATTTTCAGAGCTGTCAGCAAGGTGGCTATGAACAGTGTCCTCTGTGATGCTCTGCAAAACTTGGGGGGGGGGGGAGGGGAGGATAATTAAGGCACCCAACTTTATGGAGGACGGATACAAAAGGCTACACCAGAGATGCTCAATCCGTTGCCGGCAGACCACATCCGGGCCCCGCAAGTACCACGGACTAAATGCATTTTGGAACCAAGCAGCCAAAAAGGTGACCCCCCCGCCCCCCCCCCATAAGGTTATTCAGCAAGACCCAAAATACCCCTCTTCAAATAATGGCTCTTTGCTTCTGCCACCCCCTCCCCCCACCCAGTTTAGGAAAGGATTAAGTGCCCCCCCCCCGCTTGGTTTAGGGAAGGATTAAGGCCCCCTCCCCGTTTTGGGAAGGATGAAGCGACTCGAGTCGCGGGAGAGAAGGGCGATCACCTCCTCCTCGCTGCTGCTCTCTTCCTCCTCGGAGGACTCCTCTTCCTCGCTGTCGTCCACGTTTTTGGGCGGCGGCAGCGGCGCAGGAGCAGCTTTCTTCTGCTTGACTTGATTCTTCGCGTTCTGAGAGACGGGAAAGGAGCCGGCGCGTCAGGCGCGTCTGCCTTCCCCCCCCCCTCCAATTTCGGGATAAATTTGCCCCCCTCCCCCAGGCTAGGCCCCATCCCCCCACGTGGCTGCCCCCCCAACACGTGTGCCCTGCTCCAGTCAGTCTCCAAGGTGCAGTTTCCCGCCCCCCCCCACCCTGCGGCCCACACCACGAGGCCCGGCCGGGGGGGGGGGCCACGTGCGCGGGGACACCACGTGGCCGCGCCCCCCCAACCGCGGTCTTGCTCCCCCCCCCCCCCGCTTCCCCCTTCGCTTCTCCTCCCCGGGGCCGGGCGCGGGCGCAGGGCCAGGCTAGGCCGGGCCTCACCTTGGCGAGCTTGACCATGATGGCGGCGGCGCGGGAGGCTGCGACTGGCGCCTCGGCCTGCAACGACGGAGTGAGCGCGGCGTCCCCGCGCCCCTCCCCACCTCCGCCTTTCGCCCCGCCCTCCGCGCCCCGCTGGAGCCAATCGCAGCCCGCGCCGCGGCCCGGCCCGCCCCCGCGCAGGGTCGGCGCCCAATCGGCACAGCTCCCCCCGGACGGAGCCGAGCCAATCCGCGCGGCTTCCGGCGCCGGCCAATGGGGAAGCGCGTTCTAGGGAAGTGCTGAGGGGGGGAGAGGTAGCCAATGGCGGGGCGCGATGTTAGGCTCCCGCGCGCTGATTGGGCGGGGCGTGGGGGTTGGGGAAGGGGCCGAGCACGTGGCGCCTGCGGGACCACGTGGGGTTGGGCCTTGGGTTGGGGGTGCTGGGCTGGGCCGGGTCGAGCGGGGGGGGCTGCGCGCGCCTGGGCCCTGACACTGTCCGTGGGGGGAGGGGTGTACGTGTGTGTGCAGGTGTCTCCGCCCCGGGGCTGTGCCTGGAACAGATAGATACCCCGAAATAGACACGTCTGTGTGCAGCTTCCAGATGGGGACGTGTAGACGCGGGGAGCTGTTGGAGTGGGGCTAACAGCGTGTGCCCAAAGAACCTTGTCTGCACATGTGTGTGTGTGCGTGCGTGTGCATTCGTGTGTGCCTGTATAGATGCGTGCATGTGTATGTGTGTGCGCATTCATGCATGTCTATAGATGCACACGTGTACGTGTATATGCGTGTGTAGATATGTATGTAGATGTATGTACATGTGTATAATACATGTAGGTGTGTGTGTATACATGTGTATATGTGTATAGATGCATGTGTGCATATGTTGCGTGTGTGTAGATGTGTGTGTGTATATGTTGATGCGTGTGTGTAGATGTGTGTGTTGATGCATATTGGTCTAATAAAAGATCAAATTCACCCAAGGAACCTTCTCTGCCCGTGTTTTGATGCGTGTGTGTGTGTATGTGTGTGTTCATGTGCATATATATATATATATAGATGAGTGTGCATGTGCATCTATATGAGTGTATGTGTGTGTTAACTACGTGGGGGACACACGTAGGTGTAGATACGTACACACACAGGCGCACACGGATGAGGGCTCGCTCTCCCTGCGAATCGTGGAGGGGACGTGATTTGAAAGTGCGAAGGTTTCCCTGGACGGCTCCGCGCAGGGAGGGGGTCGCCGTCCGCAGTCTGAACGGGGGGGGAGGTGCACCTTACAGACTAACCAGTTGCTATAAAGGGGCTTTTGTAGCACTTGGAGAAGTGGGCTGCTGGTTGTGAAAGCTTCTCCAAGGCTGAACTCAGCCCTGCCTTCTGCCAGGCGTGATCCTGGACGGAGTAGCCAGGTACCATTACTGACTTCTTCGGGAGCGGCTTGTGCGGATGAGCCCTCCGCAGGGATTTATCCTGCCGCCCAGCACCATAGGAGCTAAATCCCTTCTATGTAAAATCAGCTGCTATAGTGATGTTCATAAGAGAAGTCATAGCACAATTCACCGGCAGAGTCTATATATGCCTGAAGAAGGGTGTTTGTGCCCAAAAGCTCGCAAAGAGCAATTTTTCCAACTATTTAGTCGGTCTAATAACAGATCTCGCATCTACCCAAAGAACATGGCCTGTTCATAGCATCTTGGCACTTTGGGGGAGGAAGGGGTCAGATTTCGTTGGTATAGATACATTTTTTCCTTTTGCTTGATAAAAATTTAGGAATAAAAGATCTGTTTTCCCTCCTCCTTTCCCACCCCTCTCGTTCATGATTTCCTTCCGTCTCTACTCCTCTTATTCTTCCTTTTATTTTTGCCTCTTCCTCCAGGAAGACGGGTCTGGCGCGAGTCCTGCTCACCTCCAATGGCAATTAATGCGGAAGAGTCCTGGGTTCAGATAGCCAAAAAAACCCAGAGAGGAGTCTTTGATCTAGTAAATGCCCTTTGCTACCACATGTTTATGGAAAACACACCCGGCTCCCGGAGCAGCCCATGGGAATCCCACAAGTGTTGGCTGACAACACAAAAGCTATTAATTGCTACTACCTGGGGAACAACCCAGATCAAAGAGCGGTTGTGCAGGGCCTCTATATGCTCATAGTAAGAGACAGTCCCTCCTTCAAATGCTGTGAAATTTTACTCTCACTTAGCAGTAGTTTTATTTTAACCGTCTAATCTCTTTAATCTCTAACAAACCCGCTGTGTCAATCTGTAACCTGCTTTATTAAGCCGTATCGATCACTAGCAAACCTGCTCTGGGTAGTTCACATCAATTCATTTTCTGTAAAATTGGGTGTGTGGACATGCTAGTCTGCCTGCAATCTGAGATGCGTCCTCCGTACCACGCAGTGTGCTGGAAGCCGGCTGTGTAACCGCCTAACCCCAAAACAATACAGTAAAGGCAGCGTGATAGGAGCACGCAGATTGCATCTGCTTTGTCTTGCAAATATCAGAAAAGTCAGCAAAGAGCTGGAGTTTCCATGGCTGCCAGTGGGGATTTCCCAATGGTGCGGGTTGCGTTCAGAATGGCTAATTTAGAAATCATGCAAGCAGGCTTTGGGGTTTTTTTGACCAAAATGCCATAGAGGTGGTCCCCATGGCCCACGGAGGGGAGGGGTGAAGGCTTTCGTGCTTCTAGCAGCTCTTGCTCTTGGTAGATTCTGCTAGTGGGAGAAGGTGAATCTAGGCCCTACCCAGTAAAAGGATGATGTGTCCACACCTGGAGCAACTCTATAGCCCAGCCCCTGCCTCCAAGTTACACCTGCCCTTGCAGAGCAGAGCATAGCAAGGCCTTGGCTTCCCCAGGCTGCTTTGGTGGCTGGTTCTGCCGGCACCTGCCCCAGCATTTGTACATCCACATGACCCCTGCCAGGGGACAATGACTCGTTACTGGCATATATAGATGTGCAAAACTCTAGAGCTCTTAGTTCAGAGATAATACCTTTTATTAGACCAGCTAAGATATTGCAAAAAACCCCCAAACCATGGAGACCCCATGCTCCCCATAGGAGCAGGGTGGCAGCCGGAGAGGGGGGCCGGGCTAGGTGGGGAGACTGTGTCCTCAGTCAGTTATTCACTCACGGGCTGCTTGGAAGAGGGGCTGTGCCATGTGCTTGGGGACTAAAATTGCCCTCGGCCTTCATGCGGCGACTCATGAATCACCTTAGCCTGAGAGGGCATCTTGGTGCACGTGTAGGCAAGGTATCCAGGTTGTAGCCGTATTGGTCTAGAGGCAATCAGGACTCGTAGAGGCGATATCTTTTATTAGACCAACTAGATTTTTTTTACAAAAAAAATTCCTTTCCTTGCAAGTTTACGGGCACAAACACCCGTCCTCAGGCATCGGAGAAAAGACTGTCAAATTCTCCCAGGTAGAAATGAAAGTTCATATTTCCTAGGAGAGTTAAAGGTGTGGTAAAATCTCCGGTTTGGCACCGTTCATTTTATGCAGGTTAGGCTCAGAGAAACGTTGGAATAGTCTGTTTGCCTCAAAGTTATCTGGGGGCAAGCAGGAGGCAGTCGTATTTCTTTCGGGTTGTGCCGTTTCATGTTTCACAGAGCAGTAAAAAGACAGAATGCTTTTCCCGGCAGGTGCTTGTCGGTGAAATATGAAACGGTATTTTTTCAGCAGTCAAAAAGAAAGCTTTTCAGCACTCGGAAATCAAGCTTGAAGGGTGCCTTGAGTCTGGCGAGGGGACCTTGAGTCTGCAAATTGCCCTGCCTCTAGCAGCCCCGGGCCCACGCCGCAAGGGCTCAGGACCGCGGTCATGTCGTGCCCACCTCGAGAGGACGGATGTCGACATCAAGAGCTGGCAGGAGCAGGCTGTGATGCAGCCCCAGCGGTGCCACAACCTCAACCAAGCAGCAGCCGGTTTCGAGGTAAAGCGTCTTGCCCTTGAAGCAGAGAAGAGAGAACGGAGGAAGGAAAGGGAGAGCAATCCCAGCCGGCAGCCTACTCTCCCCTGCAGAAAACCTGCAGGATCTGCGGCTCAAGCCCTGGACTCTTCAGTCACCTCAAGCCCCATCCATGAGTTGTGTCAGAGATCATCCTCAGTCGAGGGACTGCTAACGTCATGCCCGGACTCATCTCCAGCCTGGCCAAGGGCCTGGCAGGTGAACCGGGGGCCCTTCCCCTGCATCTTAGCTCATGCAGGGCCACCTTTCAGATCCCCCGGCAGCAAAACCCCCCAGTGCTTTGAAAGGCATCACTTCTCCCTGGCACTGCATAGGTGAGCAGTCAGCTGTCCTCCGGGTCCTGTGCGGTGGACACAGAGCAGTGACTGCTCGGCTGGCCCCCAGGGAAACTGAGGCACAGACAGGCAAAGGCATTTACCGAAGGCCGTTGAGGGAAGCAGTGGCCGTTCAGGTGTTCTGGGTCCAGGCCCACAGTCAGTTCATTAGACTGCAAGGTTTCTCGGTTGGATGCCGTGTGTGTGCCTATGACGCTGGATAAAAGCAGCGGGTTTATCCCAGGGCTGACTGCCCCAGGCTTTGCCTCACATCAAAACAGGAGGGACTACACATGCTGCTTGAATGGCAATTAGCTTGAATTAGACACTATTGTTGGGATGGGGGAGTGCTATTCTGAGTACTTCACGGGTACTTAATGGGACAATGAGCTTGTGAACTGCAGGACCCCTGAGTTTATGCTCTAGCCTGGTCTGTAGCTAGAGATACACACCTTCCACACCCCTATGTAGTGGGAGGAGGCCTTGGGCTTGTCCCTGCTGCAACCGCGGGAGGTGCTGCCTCTCCCTGTGCTACACATGAAAACAGTGGCTCAGAGAGACAAAGGGACTTGACCAAGGTCACGTGTGTCTGTGGCAGATCCAAGAACAGGATCCAGGTTCTCCCCACCGTCCTCCAGCTTGCACCCTCCTCGTTTAAAAGGGATCTTTGATCTCCATGGGCAATCGGGACCGTGGACTAAGCACCGTGCCTCCAAGCACCATTGCCGGGCATGTCATCCGTGTCCTGAGCAGGTGCCATCTAGGATGCAGAAGCCAGTGCAAGATGATGGGAGGCAAAAGAGCTATGAGGGATGCTGCTGGCCCCAGCACACAGCAGGTTAAACTGGCCCGGAGGCTAGGAATTACAGAGGAAGAAAGGCCCGGGTTCTGGGATAGCATCCCATAGGGTGTCATGGGGTAAAAAGTCCGTTGCATTTAGGGTGATGTCTTTATAAGGGGGATTGCCTGATGTGGGGCTGGGCTCGGTGCCCCAGCAAGCTCCGTGATGTGTGACCCATCACACCAAGTCGATGGCACCCACCCCTGGCAGGTACATCCACCCGGCGGAGGGCTGCATCTGCACTCGATGCTCCCACTAGATGGTGACAAAAGGCTGCAGCACCGTCAGCCCTGCTCTGTGCCAGGGTAAATCCTCCGCTGGGAGCTGGCCCAGCAGCAATAACTCATGCCGCCAAGTGCCACGGTTTATTCCAAAGCTGCCCGAGTCCTAAAACACAATGGCCTGTCTATAAAGATGATGCATAGGGATTTATGGGGCAACCTGTGCCTGCAGCCTCTGAAACAGCCACCCCCGTACCAGCCAGACAGGAGCAGGGACTGGGAAACAGTGGCCCAGATGTGCAGGTGTATAAAGCCATTCCTTGCAAGTGGCATGAAATGTATCCGGAGCTTCCTGGCTGGGATGCGAGGCAGCCGTGGCCCCCGTCTCTGGGTAACCCAGCTGTGGCATGGGCAGCTGGCCCAGCTCCTGTGATCTCAGGGGTTGGCCCATGTGGGGTTGATTTGGAGAGCTCCCCAGGGGCCTGAGGCTGTCATGCTCAGATGCTCTTTGCCAGCGATGTATTCCTTAAAGCGCTGCCAGTTCGGGGGGCAGGGAGCTGCGGGTCGGGAGTGAGGGGCAGAGGGAGGTCCGGGGCTAGAATAGCAGGGGGGCTGCCCGTGTGGGCTGGGGAGACATCCTCAGTGCCCGGGACTGACAGGGCATCAAGCAGCATGCCCTGGCCTGGCAGGGGGGCATCGAAGCGGAGAGCCTGTGGGCCGAGGCAGCAGGCACAGGGGTCCTTTCAAAGTAGCATCCTCTAATCGAGCACCCGTGCCCATGGACCATCTCTTCAGGATGAAACAACTGCAGTTTAGTTGGGGCTGAGGGGACAGACGTCCCCCCTGGACAGTACCACAGCCTTCTGTGAGCATCCAGTACCTGCCCGGATGCCTTTCTGCCTCACTTCTCCCCAAGGGCACCTTGTCAGGATAACTTCTGGTTGCCTGCTCCTGGCAGCCTCTTTCCATGGAGGCTGAGTCTCCGCAAACAGCTCTTCTGATGGTCTCTCCTCTCCTCCTGGTTATCTCCAGGCCATCCGTCATCGCTCAGCGCTGCTGCTCTGTCTCCATCTATTTCTAACTAACGCTTGCTGCTGTGCTCTCGTTACCCTGGGTTAATGCCAGCTCTCCTCTTGCAGGAGGGACTCTGGCAAAGCCAGGGGGTGACGCTGCGAGAAAAGGGTGTGAGGGAGAGAAGAGGGGGAAGAGAGCGTGTTAACTCAGGTGGGAGAGGAGTAATGACCGGGAGAGAGAAGGGAATTGGGAACTCTGGTCTGTCTTGTCTCCGAACACAGGGATTGTGGGTTGTCCATCCACATAAAACAGTATTTCCCTTGGCAGACTTGGCCCCACAGGACACAACATAAGCCATCAAATCACCACATAAACAGTACATAAGCAATAAAGGATTAACTCACACCCTGCAGTCTTTTCCTGTACCCTGGCTCAATGATACTGCTGCCTCTAGCCCCACAGCATGTCCCCTCTCTCAGCTCCCTTCCCTGGGAGCTTTAAACTTCCTCTGGGATGGGTAATTTTCTCCATCACCTGGCCCAGTTCTCCTAAACAGGCCTGCAATTACCTTCTCAGTGCCTGCAGCTGGGCTGCAGTCCCTGAGACGTGCACCCTGCCACAGGGACAATCAGAGCAACGGAAATGGGGAGGTGTTTAGAAGAACAGATACGTGCCCTGCCATCCAGGAAGCCACTCACCTGGGGAACTCACTGTTGCAGGCAACCAGCAAGGCTCAAACTTAACCCAAGTCAGAACAGGGACCGGGATGGAGAACAGCTCCCATCCCCATCGCGCCCAGATGTTCATCCCTTTTGGCAGTCAGGTTTATACCAGAGCGAGAGCCCCTCGACCCCAATCCCAACGGCACCGGAGCAGAGGACAAGGCAGGCTGCACCTGTGGGACGGGAGAAGGCATTTTGCCTAGGCATGCTCCCTCGGGAAGAAGGTCGCGGGCTGGGCTTAATCAGACCTCCCTCCCCATCCTGGCAAGGTGCTGAGCTGGGCACTGCAGAGGCGGTGAGGATGAAGGCCCCCATGCCTGGACCTCCCCTTGCACAGGTTGAAACCCAGAATATTTGGACGATGCTGACAATGGTCCTTTGCTAACTTCTCCCCAGCCAATGGGAGAGGGCAGGAGCTCCCGAAATGGCTGCAAGGCATGTCCCTCCCAAGCCCTACCCTGGAGCACACCTCCCTGCAGCTGGGTTGCACGAGGGCATCCCCCACTGTCTTCTGCCCCCATGTTCGGTGCCATTCAGGCTGGGGTTTTTTTGCCCCTCGGTGCTCCACATACTAAAGCAACTTCCAAGCTATTGCGTCTGCATCATACCAGCCACACACACCCTGGTCTCTGCAGAGACGCACTCTCTCCCCTGTAAAAGCAAGGCTGAGCTGCAAAGGGACAGTAGCCTGTGGAGAGTGAGCTAGAAGTGCCTCCTCGGGGGCTCAGGAGGGTTTTGCCTTCCTTGCTGAGCTCTGTACTGCAGCCACTGTGCTCACCTCGGCACCTGATTTGGTTATTTCAAGACTTGCTTAGGGTCTCAATCCAGGTGGCAGTCAATGTCTCCATCCTAGTGTAGACGGGCACAATGAATGTGCTCACACCCCCTTGGGATCTTAATCACATACAGTCATATACAGTCAGAAAATGAGGGTGGAAGGGACCTCGGGAGGTCACATCTAGTCCAACCCCTGCTCAAAGCAGGACCAGCCCCAACTACATCATCCCAGCCAAGGCTTTGTCTACCTGAGTCGTCAAAACTGCCAAGGATGGAGAGTCCACCACCTCCCTGGGGAACCTGGTCCAGTGCTTCACCACCCTCTTGGTGCAAAAGTTTTTCCACCCCCCGGGGCAGCACAGACAGGGTTGGCCGGCAGCCCCGGTGCCCAGCCATCACACAGCCTGCTGTGGCTTCACACTTTCCACAAGGCTTTGCGAGCCCCCAGTGAGTGTGGAGGTGCTTCACTGCAGGAGAGTGAGCACCATGTCTTGGCATCTTGATGTCAACCCAGCTAGCTCTGCGGTGCAGAAGCTATGGCTGGGCCAAAACTATCATTACCCTGCACTTGCCAGGGTCAGTGAGGGAAGAGAGAGCGCCACTGCCTCAGCCTCTTCACTACAAATTGAATCGTCTGCTCCTGCTATAGTTTATGGCTGGCAGGCGCCCAGCCAGCTGGCAGTCTGGCACCAGCTCCGAGGCAGACCTGCCCTCATTAGCAGGCCGGGCGCTGGGGTTGCGGGGAGCGCTCCAGGCACTTGATTGCATTGCTGTTGGTGGCTTTTATTTTTTTCAAGCATCTCCTTAGAACTGGTGGCACCGCAAGGGAATATTAAATGGACCAGGCACACCCCTGGTCTCCCCGATGCTGCCATCGCACGGCAGGTGCCTGTGGGCAGACGGGCAGCCACCGTGTGAGGTCAGCATAGCCGGGGAAGATCTCGTGTCATGGTATTACAGGAGCATCTCACCAACTCTATGGAGAGTGGCACGCTGTTGTGCGGGGAGTGGCCCAGTATTAGGGACTAGGCTAGGGTGTAGGTGGCTTTGCTGAATGGTTAGAGCACCAAGGGAAGGCAGGGGCCAGGGACTGGGTCAGAAGTCAGGAACCAAGTTACCAGGTGTGGAAGGAAATCCAGGGGCAGGATCCAGGACACCAGTAACCAAGTTACCTAGTCTGAAGGGCAGTCGGGGGTGAAGTCTGAGCACTGAATCCTGCCAGGGACCAGGAAGAGCCAGAGAGAGCAGGAATCCAGAGCCTTGCTGCAGCAGACTGGGGCAAAACTGTTGACTGGTCCGGAAACCTGGTGCCCCAGCTGCACCTAAATGGATAGGCGGCACTCCTGGCAGGCAATCGGGATGCTCGCTGGTCCTAAATTGGGAGAGTTAGCTAGCTGGTGGCTCGCTGCAGGTGTGGCTGCTTAGGTCCTAGCCCAGGCTGTCCTGCCTGATCAGGGTCCCTGACACCGAGGCTCAAGCTGAGACAGTCTCTGTCCCAAAGTGTTTCTGATTTAATTAGACCGGACAGTGGGAGATGGTGGGGAAGGAGAAGGAAAACACTGTTTTCCCCATTTTCCTCAAGGGCAGGGAGGGAGTGGGTTGGTACTTGCTGAATAACACAGGGCCAAGCCTTAATGAGGTGGGAGCAGCCAGGCAGAGGCTGAGCACACCTCATTAAGTGGCAAGGCAAGGGGTCTTTCCGAGTTGGCTGTTCCAGCCGAAGAAAGGGGCAGGATGAAGCCTTGACTGCAGAAAGCCAGAGAATGGGGCATGTTTGCATGATTCAAGTGTCTCACGGAGAGCCTGGCAGGCCTCTGGCAACCCACTCTGCTGAATGAACTTTCCTGGCTCCCGGCACCCAGGGGGACCGCGAACTCCTCAGAGTCACTCCCAGTTCCCATTGCATTCAGCGTGGGCTCGCTCGCCGTGTGCAAGTTGCAAGCACTGCAGGGGAGATTTCAGCCTGAACCAAAGCACGGGTTTAACCGGAAATGCGGGGTGCGGAGCCAAGGACACATTTCAGTTAATGACAATATTGTCAATGAAAATAACAAACGCTGAACCCCGGCCTGAACGGCCCAGCTGTGTCCCTTTAGCCAGAACAAGGGGGTTGTCAAAGCATCAGGCTTGTTTCTGCAGTTTACTGATGACTCTCCAGCGTGCCGTGCCTAAGCAGGAACCAGCGCCCTGGATGGCTGGAGAGAGGGAAGAACTTTCCTTCCTTAGGAAAAAAAAGCCGTCTTGCCCCCACGAGCCATCACCAGAGGCAGGAGAATCGCACCCAAAGCCAGGCTCCTGCCAGGCCCAGGACAGCTCATTTCTAATTGTACGGCAAACAAACAAGGCGATATATTCACCCAACTGGGCAGTTAAACCCTTAATGCTATTGACTGGAAAGCTATTATGGCTCCCCAGACCAATTGCAGCGTGTTATTAACCACTTCAAATTTTGGGAAGAAAGGAGCCTGGTCTACTGAGAGAGGGGGGTATCCGTGTTAAACTCGGCAGCGAAGGGTTGTTTGCTGAAATGAGGGGCTGAGCGAGAGCGCTGGCCAGCCGGAGGGACGAAGGGAAGGCTGGCAAGGGGGCACTGAGGAGGGATGTAGGGGGGTGGTTATGGGGGGACCTAGGGGGGATGGCACTGGAAGGGATGGACCTTATTTAGGCAGAACTCAGGAAAATGGGTGTTGCAGTGAGGTCTGACCAAGGCAGGAGGTGGGAGGTGGGGGGTCCTTGCTCTTGGGACTTTTAAGCCCAGACAGGCCAATACGCTGCAGAGACTGATCCCACCTAAGCAGAAGGAGCTGTCTCTGGCTCTGCTCTCGACATTTTCAGTAGGGAAAGAGCTGTGTCCTCCTAGCCAGGACCCCCGGGAGCCCAGGAGATGGGGGAGGGAGTAAGCAGCAATTAGGACCATCATCGTTCCTTCCTTGAGTGCCAGGGCCAAGGCCAGGCACAGGGCAGGGCTGCGAGCACAGGCCAGGAAGGGCTGTGGGAGTGAAGACAAACACCCAAATCCAGATGCCCAGCAGCGAGGAGGCAGCGAGGAGGCCCCTTGTCTGCCCCTCTCCTCCACGGCAGCCACCGTCCGAGGGTTTGGGTGTTGCCACCACAGAGCAATGCAGCTCTCTCAGGGGAGGACATGTGGCATGGGGGCACCAGAGATGGGAGCCCCACATCTGGGGGGGTCCCTGGGTCTCCTGTCCCCCAGGTCCCTTCCTGACCCCTGGTTACCAGTATCTCTCCCCTGAAGCCTGCACATGGCAAACAGCTCCCACTGCCGAATCCTCCTTGAACCCCTCCAGCCGCGGTGCCCCTTCATTACAGCTTCCTGCGCTGGGTGATGCAGCCCGTCTGCCCAATAAAAAGGAGCCTAGAATTTATGGCAGATCTTCCCTTATCCAGAGGCGCAGGCTTCGGGCACCCCAGATAAGCCATCACCTGGAAAAGAGATTCTTTGCTTGGTTTCTCTGGTCCAGGTAAATGATCAACCTGCCACCGTGTATCGCCTGATTTAGCTTTGCATGCGCCCGTTGTTCCAGGGGTTTGATTCATGTCTTGAAACAAAGCCACTTTTAGGCTTGGTTGTTTTTTTTTGGTTTTTTTTTTTTTAAAGTGTCTTAAAAGAGAAAAAAAAAAAGAAAGGCAAGACTCAGCTCTTAATACGATCCGCAGTGTCTGCGGTGAGGGAAGCCTGGCTGGCTGAGACAACAGCCCCACAGCCACCTGTGGATGGAGTATTTTCTTCCTGGTGCAATCCTGCCAGTCTCTTTTCATATGCTGGCATCGTGCTCAGTGAATGTGGAAGGGCGTCGGGCCAGCCCACCTCCCAGCCCTGCTGCCTCTGGTGTAAGGCAGGGCCGGCCTGGGGTGGGGGAAGCATGTGGTGGGAAGGCATTGCTATTTCCAGCAGCCTGGGGAGGTCGGAGGTAGCAGAGAGCAAATTCGACCAGCCTTGAGGCTGCTGTTCCCTACCGCAGGCACTGGGGAAAGCCTGGCTTGGAGGCCGCACGATTAACATAAGGCGTTTGTACACGAAACGAAATGTCCCATTTATGCCAATGCAACTGCATTTGCGTTTGCATGACCTCGATTTCCCACTGCTTTAAAGTCCATTTTAGCGCCGTACACTAACACTGCTCACAGAGGTTTTAGCGTGCATCGCTTTCGTGCTATGGAGCTCCATGTGTATGTGACTGTCATGGGATGGGGCCCCCAAGGATGGCCGTGTTACCCCTAAGGCCCCTTGACCATGCCAATTGGGCCCTCTATTCTCGCCCGTCTTGATGGATTTGTGATATAGGGAGGCTGCCTTCACGTCCCAATGGACACGGTCCTGATGGATTTCCTTGAACCCCATGGGTTCCTGGACCCCTTGTGGGTCCCGTTCCAAAATAGATGTCATGGGACACCCCAGTCTTATGGGCTATATGCATGGCTCCAAACCACCCCTTTACCATGCCCCAAGCCTTGCAGATGGTACTTCCACAGCATCCCTCCGAGGCCTTGGTTTCCCGTTTACGCCGATGTAACTGTGCTTGTGTTTGCATGACCCTGATTTCCCACTGCTTTAAAGTCCATTTTAGCACCATACGCTAACATTGCTCAGAGAGGTTTTAGCGTGTGTCGCTTTCGTGCTATGGCGCTCCATGTGCATGTGACCTACATAATCCCACCCACTTCCTTCCTGCCCCGGGCACAAGCCTGGAGCCACTGGGTGCGTCTACACATTCATTAATGCACTGGAGTTACTGCGCATTAAGTTTAGTACTTGGTTAACTGAGTACTAAATCAATGCGCAGTAACTTGCACTGTTGTCTACACAAGACGCTTAATGCACAGTAGACCGAGCAACTACTCATTACGGTGTCACGGCAAAAACCATGCTATTAGTCTACTGTGCAGTAGTATTAGTCTACTGCGCGTTATCTGTCCTGAAAAAAGTGTGCGATCACGCTGATGTGCAATAGGGCAATCTACTGCTCATTTATTTAGTATCTCCTTTTGCAAGTACTAAATTTAATGCACAGTAGGCACTGCACATTGATGAACGTGTAGACATGCCCACAGAGAACTGGATCCCTTCGCTCAATACTGCTGGAAGCTACTGGGAGTCCCTCACAAAGGAGCAGTGGTCGGGGCATAACCCTGCCTAGTTTCTGGGCTCTGTTTCCCAAACAGGCCCTCCTTATAGCATCTCCCATCACCCTCCAAATGCCCCATCCCCACCTGGGGTCTTGTTCCTGCCTCTGCAGTCTCTTCCCTGGGCCCCAGCCTCCATCAGAGTCTCTCTCCCCTGCTACCCCAGGGGTAATTTTTACCTCTCAAAGGCACGGCCCTATGCAGCCACTGCTCTCATGGCACTGGGGAAGTGGCAGTTGTCCCGTGGCTCTGAGCAGGTGCCATGGGGTGGGCAGCCAGACCCTCACTTGCCATAGGCAGAGGTCTGCTGAGGATACAGAGGCCGGGAACAGCCAGCCCAGAAAGCACAGGGCCTTTCTGCAAAGCACGAGGCCGCCGGGGATTTTATGCCTGACAGGAAAATCTACCAGGGGAGTTCAAAACACCTCTGGCATCTTCACCTTTGCCTCGCGCCCAGCCTGACCCGTGCTGACTCACAGCTCTGTGCTGGCTGGAAGGGACTCAGTTTTATCCCATTAAGATAGCGAGGGAATTTATTGCTCCTGAAAAAGAGCGATTTGCCCTGGTCAGATGGTGCCAAGGCAGGTAGGGGCTGGCCGAGTTGCCTGCTTGCTGCGCTGCTGGGCCTTGGGTCCTCTGCTCTCCCGCACCCTGCACAGCCCCGGGGCTGCAGATGGGTCTCAGCCCCGACCCGCAGCTCTACCCCCTTTGGAAGCTGGTTAACACTTCCCCCAGTCCTGCTCAGGCCTCTCTGCGGGGAAAACGAGCGGTGTGCTGAGTCGACGCTGATCCCCTGTCTCCTGGACACCAGCCCCGTGCACCCCCATCTCTCTCAGCCTGTGCCCGTTTTGCTCCTGCTGTTCCCATTGCCCCTCCCCATTGGGGGATGCTGCCCTGGGTGTAGGGGCTGTGTAGGGCAATGGCAATCCTAGACGTGTTCCTGGGCAGGGCTGTGGTGGGCGAAGCATGTGATGGAAAGGCATTGCTATTTCCAGCAGCCTGGGGAGGTCGGAGGTAGCAGAGAGTGACTTAGAGCAGCCTTGAGGCTACTCTCACCTACCCCTTGGGAAAAGTGTGGGCTGGAGAGTGCACAATTGGCTTAGAGCTACATAATCCCACCCACTTCCTTCCTGTCCCAGGCACAGGCCTGGACTTACTGGGTGCGTCTGCACATTCATTAATGTGCTGTCGTTACTGCGCAATAAATTTAATATGTGGTTAACCAAGTACTAAATCAATGCGCAGTCACTTGCACTACTGCACAGTAGCGCCAGCACATGGGGTTTTAGTGACACTTACTGTGCAGTAGCACATGAGCACAGTTTTTGCCCGGCACGCTACTGCGCAGTGTTTTTAGACTACTGCCCAGTTAGCGTCTTGTGTAGACGCGCCCACTGAGAACTGGATTCCTTCGCTCGGCGCTGCTGGATGCTACTGGGAGTCCCTCACAAAGGAGCCGTGGTTGGGGCATGGCCCTGCCTGGCTTCTGGGCCATGCCTCTGGGGTTGTTCATTAGGGATGGATCTGCAGGGGCTGGGCCAGCAGCTTCATAGCAGGCTCTGGGGACAGTCAGACCCTTTTGAAGCTGGGATCTTAACAGGGAGGCTGAGCTCCCCCTGGACCCTAATGGAGAGGCTCTGTCCCATAAGAGCTGGCTGCAAGGGAATCCTTGCCCAATGGGCTGGGGGTGCCCTGAGCACAGAGAACTGGCATGGGAGAGGGGCAGCTGGACTCCCTGCAGCCCCTGCGGTTGGTAAAGCAGGGAGCAATGGACAGGAGAAGCAGCTGGGCCTCTGCTGAACATGTACAGTTATACAACTAAATCACTAAAAAGGGCAATTACACCACTAAAAGGGACAATTTCGTCATGTGTACAAGGGCTCTGGCAGATCAGGACCTCTCCAAAGGGAGGAGGGTTGTTCACACCTGCAGCGTGGAGGAGGGATTTCAGGAATCAGGTGGGTTATATATCGTATGCCCTGAAATCCATACCCGTGTTCAGTCCATGGTTCCTTCTATCCAACCAGCTTATAAATATCTGTTCCCAAGCTTGCCTTTTAATGGTGGTTGGTAGTTTTCCCTTGATCCCAGAGGCTCATGAGGTTAGGAAGGCACTAGTTGTTTCACGAGACATGGGCTCCTATGGACGTATGTGCATCTCTATCCTTCATCTTTTTTCCGTTCATTCCCAGGCGCGGGTCCTGCTTGGCTTCGCCCACAGGGGTGCTGGCTGCATTGGTTCAGCAATACCACACCCTGGGGAAGGCGTGGGTGGGATCCACGGATTCGGATGAGTTCGTTAGGAAGGAAGTATTCATTACAGCAGCAGTGGAGACGAGCTGACAGGTTAAGCATCTACTGCCAAGGCCAGGCTGTGTCTGGCTGATGTCTGGTGAGCAGTGGGGAGTTTGCTTCTGACAACGAGCTGGGCAAGCTTTGGGGGCAGCTTGAAAAGTCACTGGTGGCACATTCCCCCCTCAGGGACAGCTTGAAACCCCCAAATGTGGGGAGATGCCTGTAGGGAAGCCCCTCTAGCTTTCTCAGCCTGTAGCTTTAGTCCTGTATATGAATCCTCAACCTAACTCAGCACCGTGGTATGGAGATCACTGGACATCCAGAGCTGATAGGAGGGGGAAGGAAAAGCCCTCCATGCCCGGTCGAACACCAAGCATCTCTCAGCAGAGTCCTGGAAGCTGTTTTGCTCACAGAGAGAGGAGCACGGGGTGCCAGGGCAGCGGGCCAAGCACACACCCGCCTCTGCTGGGTATTTGTGCAGCCTAATAAAACCTTAATTGCAAGCCAGGCTCCTGGCTGGGAGTACCAGGAAATCTCTCTACAAGCCCCTGGTCTGGGAAGGGTTGCATTACAAACCATGGGCCTGGCATAAGCAGATCTCGCAGTCATCGGTGTGACGAAAGCAGCACGTGCTCTGTGCTCCAGGGAGGGTGTTACAGGGCATTCACAAGGCTGCAGGGGTGAGGCACATGGAGGGACACCAGCAGATGAGCTAACGGGGCGCCCCGGAGCTGCGGGTCAGCATTGAGGGGCGTTTGCAGAGCTGCAAGGAGATCAGAGAGGGTCGGGTTGAGATGGGGAGCTTAGCAGGGCTGTGCATGGAGAGCCCTGGCTTGGGGTGGCAGGGGGTGCGTGCCATGCTCGGAGCTGGGAGGGAGCTTTCAGAGGATGCCAGGATGCACTGAGCCCTCTTGCCCTGCCTGCTAGCAGCCCCGGCGGGGAGCGCCTCAGCCTCCAGGGTCCCTGGCCAGTGGCAGGAGTTTAATGCCGGCTCTGCAGCTCCCCTCTGCATACCCAGCACGGTGACCGCCGCAGGGCTTGGGCTGAGGGAAGGCACAGGTCTTTACCCGGGACCAAACTAGGACTGCATCATCCGAACAGCAGCAAGGGGAACGCCAGGACCTGTGCAAGAAGCAGGGGATAAATGGGGACCCCACGAGATTTCAGTTGGGGATGGGTTAGAGCCGTGGGCCTGGGCTGGCTTGGAGAAACCAAGGCAGCTATTTTCCCTGCCAGGCTTGGGGGGGAGCAGTGGTCCCCTGGGGACCCGATTGCTTCCAGGAGAGGGAGTCCTCCAAGCTCTGCAGAGCTGCATGCCGTGCGGTGCCAAGAGGGGCGGAAACAGGAGCAGCAGCTTGCACGGAGCAGACTTTGTAAGTCCATACATCGTCTCCCTTGGCATCTCTACACCTGGGATCCCTTTTCCGGCCAGCTCCTGGATCAAACAGAGGCCCCTTCTCTACCAGCTCCTTGGTGACCGCAACAACCTCTTTCTTGCTCTCTCTGTCTTTTCCCATCTCTTGCCTCCGAGGCACCCCAAGCCACCGTTGACCATCGCCTTATAGTCCCAGAATGCGTTGCATGTAGACTAACCATTAGCCGCAGTCCCCAAATGCTCTGGGCTGAGCTGGGTGACGGAGATGCTGACGCTCGTCGGCGTGAGGGATGGAAACACCAGCAAGAACCAGGTGATGCTAGCAAACCTGCAGTCCTTCCCTGGTCCTGGATAGTACGAGGTGCCCCGGGGGGGCTCCGGCTCCTGAACGAGACAAGAAAGCACCAGCAACTGGTGCCTCCAGACCCGAGCACCATCTGGAGTTGTAAACAAGCAGGGTATAAATGCAGAGCGTATGTCGAGCTGGCGCCTGCCCATCGCTGCAGCACAACGCTCGTGCCCGTCGGTCCATGGGCAGCTCTGTGCTTCGCTGCCTGTTGCAGCCGCTCCAGCGTCAATCAATCGGCTAATTGGGCGCCGCGGCTCAGTCTCCCGAAACCAAATTGTTCAATCAGAGACACCGCTGCCCTCCCACTGCCTTCCCCAACGGGTTTGATTGTCTTCTCTCTTCTTTCTCATGCTCATGCTTTGCTAGATACTGTACCCCCACCCTCCCCTCCCTGCTTCATGCCAGTGTCTGGCATGTGGTATAAAGTGAGAGAAGTTGTAAGCTGCTAGCGCACATTGTTCAATTTTCATGGCAGTAAAACCCTGCAATTTTGGGGTGCTGTTCCCAGAGCCCCTTCCTTGCTCTGGGAGATACAGGAGGTGGCAAGACCTGTTTTACCCTCCCGCCTGCACTCTGGAGCATCGCGGTGCCTGCAGCGACGGTCACTCGCAGAGGGTGCGACTCAGGGTGACTGCAGCTGGCTGGCATCTGTGCCACATGCCGTTTCACGTAAGGGAGATGGCACAGGCCCACGGCCGTGCTTTCACATTAACACCCAATGCAGGCAGTGCTGGGTACACTGCAGGGGCGCCCATGAAGGCCGGGCTAATCACTGACCTCTTTGCACTGAACGGGCAAAGACACCACCTCTTAACAAAGGCAAAGAGGGCAACAAGGCGCACTTTGCTAAAGACCCCATGCTAGCACCATCTGGCCAGGTATGTAGCAGTGCCCACGGGACCTGGAGCCTGTCTTAGAAGCCCCCCTGGGCCCTACTTTGCATCCCCTGCAACAGCTCATCCCGTGCTGGGCTACCGGACCACTTCCAAATGAATTCCCTGCATGACCTCCACGCAGCATGTACTTGGTAACAGAGCTATGCAACCCTTGGCCTTTTGATGGTCGGCTCACCCACTATGGGTCCAGCATGGCTGGGAGCTGGGGAGACAGCGTCATAGGCAGGGGGTCCGAGGGTCTGGTTTTGGGACAGGCTGAGGAGGGTATTGGGTGCCCAGAGTGGGTGCAGGGCTTGGCTGGGTGGGCAGAGGGTATTGGGAAAGGACGGGTGGTCTGTAGCTGGCAAAGGGGGTGGGATAGCAATGTTTCTGCTGGCAATGGTCAAGTTGTGGTGAGCCTGCAGACGAGTGCTGCAACGTGGAGGGAAGGGGAACGGTGCTCAGGAAGGGGCAGTGGCAGTGCCCAGCTCTGGGGATACGGGCCACTGCCAGCCACCGGCCTCACGCTGGTTTTCTGCCTGCCCTAGGGAGAGGTGAGCAGCAGCAGCTGCAAAAACATTTAAACAGCCAGTACATTTCCTGAAAAATGAACAAAGGGACCAACAGCGGGCCAAAGTCGGTGGATAATTTTGGCCAAAAAAAAGAGGTGGGGGATTATTATTTTAAACATCCAAAAAAGGAAAGAAAAGAGGGGGGCGGGGGGAAACAAAGGAAAAACTGAAATCACCAGCCATTGTTTTCAATACTTGCTATTCACAACTGGTTGCCTTTTCATTTCAAAGCAGTGCGTTGTGTTTAAAAAGTGACCTACCTTTAAAAAGCAAAAGAGGAAGAAAAGAAAAGAAAAAGAGACTTATGCAAAGGCAAAATCTATCAGAAAAGCAAAGGCGCATTTCTTCTCAAGCAACACAGTTGGGATTTGCTTTTCATGATTCATCTGAGCGACTGGGCAAACATGTCCTGTGGTCCTACCCTGACTGATATTGGGGTCTGATTTTTCGCTTCTGCCACTGAACTGAGCAAACTGGTACCCACCTCCGCGTGGCTTGGGCAGGAGCAAGAGATGGAGCTGACGGGACTGGCAGCCGGGGAAATTTTCTATGGGAGGAAACTACTGCTGTTAGACTCGGGACTAGGACTGTGCCCCAGCACGCACCTGACTCCTGCTCCAGCTAGAAACAATCCCACTAGATCCCAAACACCAGCTCACTGTGGGGCTCAGATGTAATCTGGCCCCGTGGAGATGCAGACAAGACATGGATGAACCACTGTCCATCTTCCTGGGGTCTGCTTTGTGTGTTGAAGACGTGAGCCCCAATGGCTCAAAAGAGCCCAGGAGTCTCACTACTAAAGCACGACCCCCCGGCAAAGGAGGCGTTTGAGAGAGACAACCCTGCTTCTCTGCAGCGCACGGTTCTCCCTGCCCTTCTGGTGCCGGATGACTAAGAGACGTCTGCGTGAAATCAGGGCGTATTTTTCTCGAGTGCACGCCGGCCCCTGCTGCTCGCCGCCTCCTCCGCATACCTGTGGCACAAGGACTTTATTTGTGACGTCGGTGTTGTGCTCCCAGGCAGGAGATCACAAGGGCAACCATGTATGTAAGGGGGAAGAGAGAAGAACGGAGACGCCCGACAGTCCAGGAGGTTTCCGTAGGAAGAGAGCCACATCCAGCAAAGAGCAAGAGCCCCGAACTCAGGCCCAAATGGTTTGGGGCTTGTTCCATTCTCCTGTCCACACTCCTATTTGATAAGTTATTTTGTCCTCTTAGGGCAAGCTGCTTGGAGCCTCTGCTGGGAAGAGTGGCATATGCTTCAAATCAATAAATAGTAAATGAATAGCTCGGCAAATTAAATGTATTGAACAAATGTTTAGAGACATCAGAGCTACAGGTGAACACAACAATCGTATCTATGTCAACCAATACCACTATGAGCTCTTGACATCGCTGCCCTCACTGCTTGCAGTGACAGAGTGTGACTAGACCACTGTAGATTTAATCCCATATCGTGCAGGTTTAAAGATGTAGCTCCCTTGTACAACGTTCCAGCTAAAGGGGGGTCCAGACACTTTTAAAGCATCTGTGCACAGCCTCACAGATGCATCGTTTGTGCTGACTTCCCCCCTGCTTCATTAAGACAGGCCTTCTGGGCACCATCACCCTTGTTTGTGCCATGTGAGTTATCTCACCGACGGGCACCTTGTATTTGGATGATGTGATAACGGGCTCTCTGGTCTGAGTGTCAGCTGAAGTTTGAGTCCCCTCGGCTCCACATTGCAGCATTGGGCTCCGAAAACAGACCCTGGTTGCAGAAGTGACAATGCAGCTGTCTGAGTAGAGCTCGTCCCAGCCTCCGATGCCAACAGGAAGGCAGGGTGCAATGTCACCCCATGGAGCAGCACACCTGTGCCACACGGCCTGGGGTTCCTGCCTCACGTCCTTCCACGCCTCGTGCCTTTGGAGAGTAATCTCTTCTGCCTCCCTCAGAAACACGGCCATGCCTCTTCCATGGGGGATACATTTTTCAGGAGGTCGAGGTGATATTCCCGCTGCGGTCATCATGCCAGGACAGATGTCAGGCAGGTGCATCATGGCCAGAAGCCCCACCTCACACAAGGTCGGGTGGCTTGGCATGTCCCTACCAAAAAGTTACTTCCCCCGGACTGGCAACTGTCAGAGCCCCCGGAGCAGGCGAGTGGCGGGGAGACAACCCTACTCTTTCCCTTTCCACCCAGGGCTAAGCTGCCACCACATAGTGGGCGTCTACACATGCAGGTGTTAAAGCGCATCAACTACAGTGAGTCCCAAGTTAGTCAATACACACAGTGTTAATATGCTTTAATGCGTCTACATGTGTATTTATGCACTTTAACTACTTAAGCCTAAATTTGATACCTGTCAGGTATCAAATTTAGGCACAAGTAACCTAAATTTGCCAGTTTTAATGCACATTAAAGGTGCACACATGTAGGCATGACCCTTAATGCACATTAACTTAGGCTAATGTGCATTAAAGCATCACATGTAGACATGGCCATATGGATGCTTTCACCTTTCAGGGCTGTTCACTTGCAGCAGGCGCGAGGTGCGTTGGAGCTCCCAGTTGCACCCAAACACACAGTCCGAGGCAAGGCCTTACGGAGAAGGGAGGTCTCTCCAAGGGGTCGGCAAGAGGGTGAAGACACATGGGATGGTCAGGAATGAGAAGGAGCCTCTCCGATCCAGGTGAGAAGAGCGTGGCCATTTCTTTCCACCTTAGCAGGTTTTTCTCATTGTCCTCACAGTGCCCAGAAAGGGGTTTTCCATGAGGGTCCCGGCATAAGTGGAAGACTAGCCAAGAGCTGCAGCAGCAGAGAGCCAGCCGGCTACACAGGAGATGACCAGCTCCAGCTGCAATGGGAGGGACTTGCAGCCATCATTAGTGTTGCCATCTAGTCCTTGCTGGCAGACACAGAGGACCGGGCACTAGGATCACTCCATGCAAAGCACCTGTGAAATCTGGCTGTGGGAATGGCATTGGCGGGACCACGGGCATCGTGTCCCTCATTCCCACAGCCACATGCTGGTGCGAGAGTGAAAGGACGGAGCTCCCTTGGAAGGTGCACAGGGACTTGGCCCGACGCTGAGCGCTGCCCCGGCACCTTCTGGCGCATGTGCGGGCATCAAGGAGGAGCCATTCTGCAGCGGGCTGGGATGCCATCTCCGGACCCTGCAGGAGTCTGAGCAGGACCCCGCTCCCTCACCCAGGCTCTCGAGCTCACAAGGGAGGCACTCACATGTGAGCCCTACTCATGAGGCATGAGAGGGTCCAGGCTGGCAGTGCCAGGGACCTGCAGTCATTCCTGTCGGAGAGCCCTGCCTGCCGTACACTGATCTCTGCTTATCCCAACATGCTCCCGGCACCTGCCACTGCTCCTTGCCTGAAACATCCCAGGTTCTCTGGCCGGGCCTTTCCTGTTGTTTTAAATCATCCTTCTGGAGGTAAATAGAGCGAGATCTAGGCATCGCTAGCAGTGCCATCCCAGGGAGATACAGGCGGCTTTGCTATGTGCTGGCTGGGACCGTGGAGACTGAGCGACTGATTTCAGTGCAGAGAGACGCTGAAGCCGTCTGCTCTTTGGCGAGGGCGTCAGGAGCAGTTTTGCAGGGATAGTACATGACTGGCGCACAGTCTTGGTGAACAGCTCAGATTTCATAGATTTGTAGACGTTAGGGCTGGAAGGGACCTCACAAACCCATTGGGTCCAGCCCGCTGCCCAAGGGGCAGGAAGTCAGGGGGTCAGATCACCCCAGCAAGGTGAGCATCCAGGCATTTCTTAGAGGTATCCAGAGTAGATGCTTGCACCACTTCTGGGGGGAGTCTATTCCAGACTCTGGAGGCTCGGACAGTAAAGAAGTTTTTCCTTATGTCCAGTCTAAAATGGTTTTCCAGCAGTTTGTAACTGTTAGACCTTGTCTTCCCTTGGGGTGCCCTGGTGAACAGATATTCCCCCAGATCCTGATGCACCCTCCGTATGTACTTATAGGCTGCTGCCAAGTCCTCCCTGAGCCTTCGCTTCTCCAGGCTGAAGAGTCCCATGGCTCTCCGTCTCTCCTCGTTAGGCCTGCTCTCTTGCCCTCTGATCATGCACATGGCTCTCCTCTGCACTCTCTCAAGCTTCTCCACATCCTTCCTTAAGTGTGGAGCCTGGAATTGGATGCAATAAAACTCTGGCTTGCATCTCCCGATGCATCTCAAGCAAGACCCAAGAAGTCATCCTCCCACTTTACTGGAGTGAAGTGGTAGGATGACTTCTTGGGTCTTGCTTGAGATGCATTGGTAGATGCAAGCCAGAGTTTTATTTGCTTTGCCTTATTTGCAAGCCAGATCCAGACAGTAAAATTGCACAGGCATCAGCAAAGCCCCTGGCATCAAACACGGGGAAAGTTAAACATGGAAACAACTAATCTCACTGGGACGTTGAATTTTTGGGGTGGACTTGAGTAGCAAAGTGAAGACAAGGAGGAAGTGACTTCCCGCTCAAAGCCTGGGGGTGAGAGAGACTGGAGAAGAAGGGTCTACACACAACATGTATTTACACGGTGTTTTATGTGATACATGAGTGTTAGCAGAGTGTGTGTCCAGGACCGAGGGGTCTGTCCAAACCTGCTCTGGAGAATGAATCTAGCCAGGGTTTGAAATGAGGTGGTGAGCCTGACTGCCCCCCAAGCTTCATCCCTGGGGGCTGCTCCGCAGCGGGGGGCCCCCCTCTGCCCTCCTGGGGGAAAGCCCTGACAGCACTCGGGTTTGCACTGGAGACCCCGATCACACAGAATTGAGGACGTGCTTACTCTGGGGTCTGGGGATGTCTGATGGCTTCAGCTGCACTGGTCATGGTCATGGAGACAAGTGACGACCCTAGGGCTGGATGGGATCTCAAGGGCCAGCTAGTCCAACCCCCTGCAGAGACAGAGGATCTACTCCTCCTAATCCATCCCAGACAGATCCATCCTAACCCAGCCCAGCCCAGCCTCTTCGTGAAGCCTCCCAGGTAGGAGACTTCACAACTTCCCTGCGCAGCTGATTCCACATTCATCTAAATCTGCTTTGTTGCTGTTTAAACCCATTGCCTTGTGTCCTTGTGCTCTCTGTGGTGGGGGGAAGCAATTTGGGGGTTATAGATGTAGGGCCCAAGTTCTCTCTTCTGCTCCCCGTTAGCATTTTTGTGTCCTCTGAAGAACGTAAGAGCTACCGTTGACTGGGGCAGACCATAGGTGCATCCAGCCCCGTCTCATCTCACATGGCACAGGTGTGTACCTGGCGCCCTTCACCGGCTCCCCCGACACCTGCCCCTTCTGTGGTCAGAGGGAGACCCTGGTACACACCTGCCTCAAGTGCGCCAGGCTGTAGCCCCTCCATCAGTGGCTAAGAGGGAGGATTTTCCACTTCCTACTCTCTTCCCACTGCAGCTTCCAGCAGTCGGAAAATGCTGTTTCCCTGGAAACTTTTGGGTATGATTTATGCATTTTAGATCTCAAACCTGACAGACGGGGAAGCAGGTCTAGTCAGATGGTTTAACACGTTCTAACTTCTGTTTGCCTGTTAGTTAGTTGATAGCATTTAACTCTGATACCTGATATACAGCAGGGAGAAAAATGTTCTTTGTGAGACCCCCCCAGCATCACTTATACCCGTCTATTCTCCTTCAAGTCAGAGCTGAGAAAGTTCTTATTCCAGCTGGCCAGTCCTCCAGTACAACAAGGGAAGACAAAGACCAGAAGCAAAGAGAATGAATGGGGGGGGGGGGGGGGGAAGGTTTGGGCTGTCTGTGTGCACCACAAACAATAAACCACAAAAGACACAAGCCTGGCTCTCTCCCCAGTTCTTTGGCCCATTGCAGCTCACCCTTAGGGTGTCCAGTTCACCTGGCTCATGGTTTGATAGACAATCCACCGTAATTGAGCGCTCGCTATTCCTGCCAGCTGTGCTGCAGTCTGCAAGCCAACGCGGTCATTAAAAATGCAAGAATAAAAACAAAATTGCCCAGCCAAGGCCGTTCGTTTTCCTATCTGTGCAAGCGGGTGATTCTAATCAAAGCAGGGGGGAGCTTGGGGAGGGACCACGCACATTCAGGGCTCCGGTTGACTCTGGTGATGGGATGGGGAAAGTGGTGAGTCCGCCTTGATCTGCATTAGCAACTCAGAGAGAGGGCCCTGAAACCAGTATATAACCAGTATAACCAGGGAGGCCAGAGAGCTGTTCTGCAACGGGAAGCATTTGGAAGCAGCAGGATCTAGAGCAGAGAATGCAGAGCCAGGACTCCTGGGGCCTTCTACCATCTACCATCTTAGCTCTGGGCTTCGTGTGGGGAGTCCAATCACTGCTTTGGGCCTCAGTTTCCCCCTCTGTTCCCAGGGGGAGATGCTGTTTGTAACACGCCATGCACAGCTCTGGTAGAAGGCAGGGACTAGAAGGCTTCTTGGCTTCTTGGCACTTCCCCCAGGTTGAGATGGATGCTCAGCCCCTCTGCTATTCAGCCGTTACAGCAGCCCGGTCCCGCTCCTCGGCTCACCCGAGCTGCGTGCACAGGGCTGCAGCCCGCTGCGTGCTATGGGGTGAGCCCTGTCCACCCTGCACTATGGCCTGAGAGGCGGAGAAGAGCACCATGTGGCAGCCAGGCACCCCGATACAGTGGCCCTGGGGTGCCATGAGATCTTTTGAGGTGAGGTATGAGGAGATAAGCAGATACATTAAGCAGATAAGCACAGGCTCAGGTTGGCCCCTGCCTGAACAATTTCCCACCCGCACTGCCCAGCCACTCTGTAAGGAGATAAGCACCATAACATATAAATAGGTTTCGAAATCGGGTGCCACTTGGTTCACAAAAGTGATACGGGGCGGCCTCGAGTCCAACGACAGGTGCCAGGAGCCCCAAAAGGTTGAGAACCGCTGGGCGTTGCATTGCTGGTTCATAGAGAAATCAAAGAGAAGCAGGGGTACAAGGGACTTCCAGAGACCATCTGTGAGGCAGCTTCATCCCTATCCAAACCATCCCATACAAATTCACAATGAATCTAACCTCTGGTTGTCGCCATAGGTTGCAAAGCTGACGGCCCAACAATCAGTAGGGCTCTGACTGTTGCCGCCGTGCTCTGTTCGGCAGTTGTGCCTGTATCACGTTGTTGGTTGATGTGGCAGCACCAGACAATATTAGACACTCCTTGCACTGAGTAGGATAAGGGACCCCACGTTCCCATTTCTTAAATCACCGGTAATTATGGGCCAATACTTTTTCCTACATTTAGCTGGCAAGGGACACCAATTGCCTGACTTTTTGGCAATTTCTAGCATCCTGCTGCAAGTTTGGTTTGAATGAGTCCAACCACAACCCATGATTCCTCCTGCTAAGCAGCTTTGCTGGCATCTCATTCGCCGTAGCACGTACTTTGTTCCAGCACGCTTGCAACAAGAAGGCCGTCTTCTGCTGTACAGACCCCGCCTCTTCTTTCATGAAGAGCAAGGCTGTGCACATTGTCAGCCAGCCCACCAGCGGCTGGGTGGTACAGTGCAGGCGGGATACGCCAGATGCCACTTTAATCTGCAAACTCTTGAAGCTCTGAATTGCAGGCCTTTCATACAATCATAGAATCCTAGATAATGAGGGTTGAAGGGACCTCGGGAGGTCACATCTAGTCCAACCCCCTGCTCCAAGCAGGACCAGCCCCAACTACATCATCCCAGCCAAGGCTTTGTCTACCTGCAGAGTAAAAACCTCCAAGGATGGAGACTCCACCACCTCTCTGGACAACTTATTCCAGTGTTTTACTACCCTCCTAGCAATAAATTTTTGTCCTGATATCCAACCTCAACTTCCCTTGCTGCAACTTGAGCCCATTGCTCCCTCTGTCATCTGCCCCCACTGAGACAGTCCAGCTCCATCTTCTTTGCAACCCCCCTGCAGGGAGTTGAAGGCTGCTATCAAATCCCTCCTCGGTCTTCTCTTCTCCAGACTAAATCAGCCCAGTTCATAGTTTCATAGCTGGTCGGGTCGGAAGGGACCTGAGCAGATCATCAAGTCCGACCCCTGCCATGGGCAGGAAAGAGTACTGGGGTCAAATGACCCTAGCTAGGTGATTATCTAGCCTCCTTTTGAGGACCCCCAGGGTAGGAGCCAGCACCACTTCCCTTGGAAGTTGGTTCCAGCTCCTAGCCGCCCTGACTGTGAAGTAGTGTCTCCTGATATCCAGCCTGAATCTACTCTCCGTCAAGTTCAGTCTCTCCCCATAAGTCCTGAGCCCCAGCCCCACAACCATTTTTGTTGCCCTCCACTGAACTCTCTCCAATTTGTCTACATCCTTATCAGTTATGTGTCCTGGAGATCCTGTCCTTGCAAACAGCCATTGCAATCTGTCTACTGTCTTACTGCTGTTAAGGGTTCTCATGCAGACAGCTGGGCATCTGGCACTACTAGATACATCGTCCTTAAAAAAAGTCCAACAAAATCAATATGGAGGTGTCGCCAGGGAATGGACAATCATTCCCATCGGTGTAGTGGTGCCGGTTTGGGTACCCCTTCTGTACCCATTGGCACCCCCTACATCCCTTAACAACGTGCTCTGTTTGTTAGTCAGTACCCAGCCATCATACAAAGCTTCTGGCTCGTGCCTTCATTTTCACAGCCCCCGAGTGCCCCTACCTGCAGCTCTTCTAAAATCCTTGTATGCAGTTTGCTGAGTAACGAATTCCCCCATCCTTGATGTCCAGTAAGTTCATCTTTGCCTGCATAAAATAGACTCGATGATCTAACAGGTCCCTTCCAACCCTACATCTATGAAAAGGTGCTAAATTAGCATTTTCAGTATATTTCCAACTTTTCTGGGTGGCTTTATACACCTGTGGTGGTGCAGGATCTTTCTTGGTTGCTTATCCAGTGAAACAGGTGGGGCACAGTCCAGCAGAAATAAGTCAACAGTTGCAGCAGATTCAGTTTCTACTGATGACGGCTCTTTCACAGGTAAGCAAGACAGCCCATCTGCATTTCCACGTGCATTTATTCTTTGGTATTCAATGTCATAAAAAGAGAGCCCACGGTTTCATATGTGCTGCACTCAGGCTGGAGAACTGAGACTAAGGATTCGTGATCTGTGACCGAAGGAAACGTTCTCCTATATAGGTATTGTTTAAATTTCTTCTCTTACAGTCAAAAGCTTGTCTAATTCTATCCCAACTCTGAAGCTGGTCCCCTAAGAAATCCTCTTGCTTAATTCCTGGACTATCACAGACACAACATCGCTCTGACGCTACCTTCACTCTGCACATTTTACTTCAAGCGTCTTTGGTATTTATGCATAATTCTGTTCTGCTGCTGTCAGTGATCTCAATACAAATCCTATGAGCCGTTCAGTGCCATCGGCCACAATACATGATATAACAGCCCCAATGCCATGTGGGGAAGCATCACATACTAAATTAATAGGCAATCATAGGCTAAAGTGAACAAGCACCGAATCAGATGTCACTCGCCTTTCGGCTTCCAGGAAAGCTTTCTGACACTCATGTGATCCAACTCACTTGCTTTGCAGCAAACAATTTAAAGGATGCAGCACAGTTGCTGGGCTTGGCACAAACCTACCACAGTCATTAATAAATCCTAGAAAAGATAAATTGAGAAACATCTTCTGGCCGTGGAGCTTCTAACACTGCTTTAATCTTCTTGGGATTTATGTAGGCTTTGCACATCAATAACATGCCCACAACAAACAACTGACTCTTTGAAGCATTCATATTTTGCACAGTTTGCTAGCAACCCATATCCTTCCAGATATTCGAACAGTCCTCACATTTCTCAGATGTTCTTAGAATCATAAAATCATGGAGGATTAAAACATTTAGAAAACAAGGGTTGGGAGGGGCCTCAGGGTCATCTAATCCAACCCCTGCTCCAAGCAGGACCAGCCCCAACTACATCATCCCAGCCCAGGTTTTGTCTACCCGGGTCTTCAAAACCTCCAAATATAGAGATGCCACCGCCTCTCTGGGTAACCTGTTCCAGTATTGTACTACCCACCTCATGAGAAAGTATTTCCTAATATCCAGCCTCAACTTCCCTTGCTGCAACTTGAGCCCACTGCTCCTTGTCCTGTCATCTGCCCCCACTGAGACCAGCCCAGCTCCATCCCCTTTGCAGCCCCGCTGCAGGGAGGTAAAGGCTGCTATTAAATCCCCTCTCAGTCTCCTCTTCTCCAGACTAAGTAAGCCCAGGTCCCTCAGTCTCTCCTCACAAGTCATGTTCTCCAGCCCCTGAACCATTTTCCTTGCTCTCCGCTGGACTCTCTCCGACTTGTCCACATCCTTTCTGTAGTGGGAGACCCAAAACTGGACACAGGACTCCAGATGTGGCCTCCCCAGTGCTGAATAGAGGGGAAGAATCACTTCCCTTGCCCTGCTGGCAACACTCCTACCAATGCAGCCAGGATGCTGTTACCCTTCTTGGCACTAAGGGCACACTGCTGGCTCCTGTCCTTCTTCTTGTCCCCTGTCCCCCCAGGTCCTTTTCTGCAGAGCTGCTGCCCAGCCCGTCACCCCCAGCCAGTTCTTCATCACTTTCACCAGTTACAGTAACATCACCCAACTAACACAGTGGTCTTGGGAGGCCGTGTAACACTGGACCCATTGCTTGCTGGCATACAGCAGGAGGAGAGCCCATACCAAACACGGACCGATTACACCAGTATAACCCTTTTTGTATAATTATAAGACAGCCCTTTGAATCTTCTACTTCCATCTGTAAGTAAACTCACACTAAATCCATTTACCTAAATCTCTGCCCCCTGTTATGGCAAAGATATCTTCAATTTGAGCAGGGAATAATCATCAAGTTGCAGTACAGGGTAACCTTACAGCCCCCCTTACTGCACCACATTTTTTTTACAATTGGCACTACAGGCATGGCCTACCCACTCCAGGCTACTTCGAAAGCATGCCTTCTCTTTCTAGGTGGCCCAATCCTGCATCTACCTTGGTGCACGGGCTGTAAAGAACTAGCCATGCTCTGTGAAACCTGGCCTGGGCATTTTCCTCTATCATTATCCAAGCTTTGATGTGTTTCAATGTGTATTAAACACTTATTTGATATCCCTTTTAGTTGTTTAACTGCTTCTACAGGGACCTTTGAAACATAATTCCAGTTCAGGGGAATCTCTTTTACCCATTCACAACCCCATAGAGCCAGTTCCCTTTTTCAATGACCTAGACATCTAAGAGGTGTTACTTATTATATTCTACTGGCATTGCTATCACCCCTTTGGGCACGGTCTTCTCTCCTGCATGTTTTTAACAACACCAGGGTCTCCTTTAATTCCACATTTTTAAAAGATTTTTTATAGTCAAACTATAAGATAACAGCCAGTGCAGACCCTGTATCCAGCTTCATTTGAAGGGTTTTCCCAGTAACCCAGGGTGTCAGCCAAATGGCTGTTGTATCACTCTTGTTCACATGATACAGGCCCAGACTAGATGCTCCGCTCTCACTATCTGTGTCACTACTGTCCCTATCTATTACATATACCTTCTTCATTCCTTTTTCTATACCTTCTCTTCTTGATTTCTCTTAGCACAGCACACTGCCTGGATATGTCCTTTTTTTACTACAACTTCAGCCAGAGCATTTCTTGAAACAACAGTTAGTTGGCGTGTGAGACCCCTTGCCACGCTGATAGCAGACACCAGGCTGCTGTCTGTCCTGGCTCTTGGTTGCATGTGTAATAACTCATTCATTTCTATTTCTATAGGAACTCTTCCATGCAATTGGATGGCATCCTTTGCTGCAGTTTCCACAGCTATTCCAGTCTCAGCAGCACGTTTGAAGGTGAGGTCTTTGTCTGTTAAGAGCTTCCTTTGAATGGCTTCATTAAGTAGCCCACACAGCACTGTGTTCCCGAGGGCCTCATTAAGTCCATCCTTAAAATTGCAATGTTCTCACAATTTCCATCGTTCTGTTGCAAAAGAGGAAACAGATTCACCTTCAAGTGGATTCCACTTCTGGAGCCTGAACCTTTCTGCAGTAACCAAAGGCTTCAGTGTCAGATGCGCTGGGACAATTTGGACTAACTCCTTAAGGGTTTTTTGCTTGCTGGCTTTTCTGGGGTGAGCAGGCTGGGCAGTAAACTATATGTCATTCCTCTTATTAAACTCAACGATGTGGCTATGTGTTTCATGGGGGAATCTCATGTACTCCAGATAACTGCTCCATCCTCTCTATATGCATAGGCCAGTCCTCCAGGGTGCTCTTGTAACCCAGTTATTCCAAGATAGGCAGGCATTCTGGTTTCCAACAAACTTCAGGTACTCGTGATGAAAGCAAATTCTTGATGTCATGCATGCCCCTTCGTGGAATCCCGTCCTAGTTGCCCATTGCCATCTTTGTCCCAGGGCCTCCATAAATAAAGGACTCCAGCCACAAGTATGGGAAAGAGCAGCAGGTGCAGAATATATTGCACACAGAAAGTAAAATTATGCATGCATTGGCATCAGCAGAGTCAATAGAAAGTAACTTTAGATTCACACATGCAGATTCAGTGCATTCACATCTCTCGAGTTACCCCTGAGAGACGAGGAGCCAGAAGCGAACACAGGCAGCAGCACAGATGGGAGCTAGCAATGCACTGGCTGAAGTGTCAAGGCCAGAGTAGCTGGAAGCTCCTCTCTGGGCTGGTCCTGGGGTGCGCACACAGATGCCCCAAAGAGCTTGCAGCTACCCCGCGGCAGTGCGGGGTGCCCGTTATCCTCCCCCTTGGCCAGGCAGCAGACACAGCCCCCCCAGCTCCACAGGGAACAGCTCCAGCTTTCAGCAGGGTTCCCAGCCTCCATCCTTGCTAAGGAGGGGATTGCAGTCCTGGTGTGAAAATCAGACCTGAGCCTGGACAGGAGAAGGCAGGAGTGGGCTGGGTCTGTACTTGCAGCCCCTGGGTATGGAGCATGGCAGGGATGTAGCTAGACAGTCCTGAGTTATTATTCTGGGCTGTCCCACAGGTGCCAGCTGCTGTAAGATGTGAGATGTGCCAGCTGCATGTGAGGGATGATGACATGAGCAAAGCTGCCAGCCTCTTGGCCCCAGGACAACTCCAGGGGATGCCACAGCTGCGGACAGAGCATCTGCAAGGCCCAAGGGCCGTGCTCAGGAGAAGAGCTAGGGCACGCCAGGGTCGCTGGAATGAGACCAGCTAAGTATCGTGTGAAAGACCCAGCTAAGCCCCATGGCTTGTGAGTAGATCACCTTTGCCTTGCAGGGGCTGGCGACTCTTTTGCCATTTTTGGAGGAACCCCCCTGGCTCTTTGTGGGATTGATTGAAAATTAACGTGAGCCAATTAAAAACCAATTAATACCCTCCACTCAACTGGAACCGTGCCCTTCTCTTATGGAGGTGGCAGTGAGAACAAATTAGTTAATGGCTTAACAACCATGTGGAACAGAGATGACTGTCATGATCCCCAGGTTCAATAAATACAGGCATATAATGAATGAGAAGAATTACAAGCTTCATTTGTGGAGCAATAGACAACCTCTGCCAACCCCTGGTCTCTCTAGCTGCTGCATCGCTGAGGGACCATCTCTCAATTCCCGGCTCCCTCCATCTCTTGCTAGGGAGCCTCTCTAAGTTATAATGCAAGGATAGGCAATTATTTTGGGCGGAGGGCCACTTACTGAGTTTCAGCAAGCCATCGAGGGCCGCATGACAGGCAGCCCAGGGCAGATAAATATTAATTTTCTAAATTTTTTAGGGGCCCTGTAGGTTGGATAGAATGGCCTGGTGGACCGCATCTGGCCCCTGGGCCACATTTTGCCCACCCCTGTATAATGTCTATCACCACATCAACAACTCCTAAGGCTGTTAGCTTCAGTGCCTGAAGTTACTTGACATAGGCCCAGTCCTGAGGACACACTAATCCCAGCGCATCTCTGCTTCCCAACCCTCCCCAATGGGAATCAACCCCTTTGAGGGAGGTGGGTAGACAGCTAACCACTGAGCCCAAGACACTCACTTTAATGCTGCTGGGTTTAATTTCTCTTTTTCCAGCTGTATCGTCTTACACAAAGGCCCTTGTACTACCACTGGGGTGCTTTCAGATGGAGAATGGCACTGAAAGAAGCCCCCGTTCCCTCCCGTAGGGATGTACCATGGGTGGGTCTCAAAAGGATAGATGCAGTGCACCATTCTGTAAACACAACACACATTTTTCTCCAGTTAAAAAGAAACTAGAAACTTTGCTAATATGCCAGGGCCCTGGAGCTATCTTATTTAGTTTAAGACCAAAGCAAAAAAACCCAAACAAATAAAGCTTTATTGGCATACGCACTGATTTGGGAGCTGATATATGATGCTGAAAAAACACAACAAACTAGGCAAAAATAGTCAAAAGAGATTGCCTTATTCATCCTGCAGACATTATAGTTAAATGTCCATCTCTTATTCACTCGCATGGACCCAGAGGGACAGACTTCCATCCTCAACTCCCTCTGTGCAAAAATGAAGTTTATTTCCTACCTATGGGGACTTTTTTACCATTTCTAATTTTCCTTGAGCCAGATGAAGGGTGTGTGAGGCTGAAAGCTTGCAGGAAAAGACCATTATTTTTTGGCAATTTCTTAGCTGGTCTAATAAAAGGTATCATGTCTGAACCAAGAGTTCTAGACCTTTGCATTTTTTTTTGTCTCAGACCAACACGGCTGCCAACTACATCCCATCTCTCATTCAGGTGCATAAAACAAAATCTAGCCTTCCTGAGCATCTTGAAGGCACGCCCAACACTTCACTGTCAGTCCTGGCGACACCTGAATGACTGTTCGCCTGAGTTCATGTGACCACACCTGAGTGAAGGCTTTTAGCTAAAACTAAAAACAGTCTGTAGGGCTGCAAAGTGGACAGAGAGCTCACCAGGGATGGCTAACAGACAGCACAATTGGGAGAAAAGCATAGCTTAATGAATGGAACATCGAGCCCGTTAAAAATGAGAGCGGGTCGTTACCGCCTGTGGAATGAGGAGAGATTAGCAGGAATTGGGGAGGTTGCAATGAGCCATGGCGGCGATAGACTTTCTCGGCACTGCTGGCTAGACAAGACATGCCTCTGGACAGGGAGGCTGCAGCGTAAGCGGTGGGCGCTCTGCTCCCCGGGCATCGGGTCCTCGCCCTGCTGCTCCGGCAGCATGCAGGATCCATGAGGGGCAGAGGGGACACAGCGCCCCACGAGCCAGGGCCACGCCGGCTGGGTCAGTGTTGGCTCAGAGCTCATGGAAGGACAGAGACGTGGCCTCGGGTAACCCAGCACGGCGGCTCTAGTGCAGGGCCCCCGATTGCAGCCCCAGCCTCCCGCAGCCCTAGGAAGACCCCGTCTTGCCAGCGAGGGTACGGACACCTGTGTCCTCTCCCCCAGCTGTGTGGAGCCCAGAGCAGACTGCAAGGGGTGCAGCTGTATCCCACCAGCGCTGCCATGCTCCCCAGGGGCTGCGGATCCTGACAGCAGCCCTCGGTCCCTTGTCTGTCATCCCAACCCCAGGCTCTTGAGAAGGGGCCGGGGGCTGGCTCTCTGCTGCCTGGACCTGCGACTGCTTCTGCAGCTCTGAGCTTCTCACTCTCCCACTGCCCTGGTGCTGCCCCTCCATCCTGCCCCATAGACCCCTGGATGCCTTCTGCACGTGGCGCTGCCAGAGCCCCCACTCCTGACCTGCTGTCAGCATATTCCTGGCTTTAAATGACCAACCAGACCAGACTCATGCACACAATACTGTGATGTGGGCAATCGACTCCCTAGAGGCTGGCCGGCCTGGGGAGACCCCTAAGCTGCACCCTGGGGTGACCCCACTCGTGACAGCTCCTTCACCCCGTGCCTTCCAATTGCACTCTCCTCCCCCAGCTTTGCGACCACCCCGAGACCACCATGCTGCGGGCCGTAGAGACAAGCCAAGCACCACGGGACACTGGGATTCAGGTTTCTAATTCAAAGGGTCCCAAAAGGTTGGATCAGGTGGAGGGTGTGGGACGGTGTTGAATGATGGGCCCCGGCAAAGCTGTGGGGGCAGCATTCAGGACCAGCTGGAGTCTAAACCAGCCCTGGACTCGCACCCTCTTCTCTGCCCGTCTCTTAACACAGCATCTGCCCTCAGCAGGTCCTTCTCCATGCCCAGCTCTCTGAGCAGGACAGCTCATGTCCGACACATAACGCTTGCGTTGTGTTTGTGTGGTGAGCGCCTGTGAGCCGGTAGCACTAGTAGGCTTTTATCCTCAGCTGTGGGCCAGCTCCTGGAGGGGATCCCCCTTCAAGGAGTGTGATACAAAGAGCATGGGCTTGGACCTTGGCTGAAATCCATCCCAGTGGAAGGGAAATGGGATGTGTCTATGCTGATGGACGCACAATCAGAGCAATGTCCCTGGCTTGTGGGGAGATCTTTTCACTGCACCCCTGGAAGGGAAGGCATTACCATGGAGGCTGCCCGGGAGAGGGAAGGATGTGCAGTGGCATCGTGGCTTCTGTCCTTGCTGGAGGCAGGGCAGGGGGGCACCTTAGCAATTAACTTGCTCAGAGAGGCTTGATCTTCCGTAGGCACCAGCCTGCTTCGTCGGATGCTAGGCATGGACTTGCAGATAGCAAGGCCGCTGCACAGCCGCCTTGCCCTGGGTGTGGTGGAGCTGGGGACCACAGGCCCAGGGGCTCACATTGAGGCTGATCATTGTAAGCTCCCTTCACTCGGGGCTTGGAAGAAACCCGTCCCCCCTGCTCATTCATGCCCCCTGCTCAGGAACCCAGGCCTTTGCACTTCCCCGGCAGACGACAGCTGCAGCAAGGCACCTGTTCCTTTGGCGAGTCCTGCCCTGAACTTGGTATGATCTCTCACGTGCAGCCCTCAGCATTTAAGGTCCAGGAAGTTCTGATTCAGAGGCCGTGCACCCCTCTCCTGTGCTTAGTAGCTACTGATGCCCTTTTCCTCCAAGGACGTGTCCAACCCTGACAGCTGAGCTGACGTTTCAGTGAACTCCCAGATCTCTTCCCACGTGGTAACAGCTCATGTAGAGCCCATCAGAGCGTAGGCAGCATTTGGGTTATTTCTGCATCACCCTACACCGATCGACGTTGAATTTCATGCACCGTTGAGTTGCTCATGGGCTCCATCGTGTCGGACCCTTCTGTATTTCCTTACGATCTGCCTTGGTCTTTACCACGCTGAATAATTTTGTCATCTGCAAATTTGGCCCCATCGCTACTCACCCCCTTTTGCAGCAAGAGGGGGCGGATGGACATACCGAGCCCATTGCAAGCTCCTGGGGCCGGCTGGAAGCCTCCGCGGCTTGCACATACCCACCCACCCGCCCCGGACTCTGATGCTGGGCAGAGACAGGCTAGCGTGAACAAGCCATGTGGGTTCCCCTCCCAGCAAGCCCCCTTGGCTTTCCAGACTGAGAGGCCATTTCCCTTCCAGAGGCAACAACCATCACTGATGCAGAGCCAGCGTGGGCATGGGGGCATGATGGGGACTGAAGGCCAGTTTTATGGAGATGGGGAAGCAGCTGGGCACTGCCCGATCATGGTGGTACCTTAGCATCTCAGCTGAGGGTTGATGGGGCATCTCCCAGCCTCTTCCCGTTGCAGCTGGTGTTCAGGGTGATTCTCATCTACCTCCTCCCATGACGGCTTCCCCCTCTTGCCTTGCAGCAAGAGATCGAGTGCTTCCACCCCGTGCCAGGCAGGGAAGCGTGGCTGCGTCCCAGCCTGCCCGTCTGCGCTGCTGCTAATGAGGATGCTGTGCTGTGCCCTGTGTGTGTGTGGCGGGGGGCAGCCACCTTGGATGAAATTACTGAGGCCCAACCAATGCCTCTTGCTGCCCCTCTGTGCTCCTGCCTTTAGGAGATGGCGTTTCCCTCCTGGGGTCAGCCTAGGATGGGATAATGAGGCTGCTGGTTAGCTCCCAAGCCCAGCAGCTTCCAGCTCAGCTTGATGAACCCAGCCGCCCGCCTTCTCACACCATGTGCTGGTGTCTGGCCAGAGGGTTGTGCCAGGACCTGAGTCCCCCAAAGCCTTGCTGCTTTGCTAGGCAGGTGTCTGCCTGGGGTGGAGTTGGACTAGCGCATCCTGTGTCTGTGCAGGGGTTGGACTAGATGATGTCTGGAGGTCCCTTCCAGCCCGACTTCTCTATGACGTTACGATTTAGGGCGGAGGTATCTGACCTACACCCATTGGGCTGGGCCTGTGTCATCGGTAGAGGGGCCTGAAATTTGGGGGCCGGCACCCCCTGGGGACATGTGTCGGCAGCAGAGGGAAATGAGCTCCATGGACGTGTCCTGACGACACTCACCCTAGGCTGCCACTGAGTCCAGATCCAGCCAGCGAGGGGCCCTGTGGTCTGGATCCGGCCCAGGATTCGGCCCAAATGAGTGTGACAGCCCTGATTCAAAGCCTGGTGAAATCCTGGAGGGATGAGTCCGGCGGATCAGCGCCGCGGCTGCCACCGCTTTGCTGTCCCCTCCAGTGGCATCTTTCTCAGGCCGCAAGTATCAGCCTGCCCTCCTCTTCTCATCCTTCTCCACTCCCTGGGCACTTCCCGAAACATCCACCCCCCGGACAAAGCTCCGCGGCCCATGCCAGAGACGTCCTGATCTACACACTGAATGCGTGCCTGAGGCATTTATAAAGTGCCTGGGACGGCAAGGTCTGGGAGGCAGAGAAAAGATGAACGAAGCCCCGTTAGCTTCTTAACGGACCAATCAGGACTTAAGTAATGAATAAAGCAGGAGACAGGGATTAATAAACTGCAAAGCAGCCACAGAGGCCTGCATACGGACGGATGGAGACAGGCCTCGAAGGGCTCCTACGTGCCATGTTGTGGGCAACCATCCTTCCCCTTGTCCCTCCACCTACGGCTGGGTAGCAGCATCTTCCCTGATGCCACCCATCCCTCCCCATCTTCCTCCAGGCTCCCTGGCTCTTGCTCCCTCTCACCACGCCTCCCCACTCCTGCTTTCCTCATTGAGAGTCTCGGCAATACCGAACCAGGAACAATTTTCCTTAAGAGTGATTTTTAATCCTGGGAGATAGGAGGGCGTACCGACGAGATGAGGCAGCTCATTGCCCATGCAAGCCAGATCACAAATGTCTCCGCTGTTGTTCCCACAAGAAATCAATTCAACGGTATCGTACTCCCAGCTCACTCCAGATAGCAAGGCAGAGGGAGGGGTGGTGCGGCTGAATGTCTCACTTAAAGTAGCTGAGAACAGGGGAAGGCAATATCTTTCTGGCAGTCGCGATAAAGCCCAAAAAGGATAATAAGGTGGCATTAAAGTTTTACCACTGAGCAAAACAACCCCGGGACAGATGGCCTCCTGGGGAGGGTTTTTTTTTCCTTCCATGTATCTGTTTTAATTGCAAATTAAATGCCCGACACGTCCGCCCTGTTATCATCACGCTGAGCTTTTAACACTGCTGGAACCAAAGGCCGAATTAGCTGAAGCCGCGATTTGTGGTGGAGATGAAATAAACCCCCTTTTTTGAATTTGTTCTCCACCTGAAGAGCCGGTTCATGCCTGGAGCACCATAGGCGAAATCCTGGTTCAGGTTAAGATAGAACGGAGGATGGAGGATTTTGTGGGGTCAGGCCGCTCTCGGCTCTTGGTGGCTGGAAGGGAGCGGGGCACAGTCCTGCAGCTTGCACGGGTCTGCCCTGCCTGAGCAGAGGTTTGAAAGGGGGCGTCTCGCTCTGGAAAAAGCACCTGATCTTGGTTTAAACGTTGCCCACCATGGAGCATCCCTGCAAAGCCTGCTACAAATCTGCCTCTTGTTTGGAGTGTGACTGGATCCAACCTCCGCTCCCAGCCACTGGGTCTTGGTACCCCTGTGCGGTGCTCAAACTGTGCGCACTGCGGACTGCCTGGCCCTTCCACACTGGCGGTGGGCTCTATCCAGTGTATGGGAGGGGTACATCGGGGCCTGATCTGGCCACACAGGGGGTAGCGGGCAAGGCCTGGCTCTGACCCTGCCTCACTAGACAGGGAGCTTGACCTGGACCTGGTCCAGCCTTGGGGTTAAGCAATTTGGCAGCCAGGAGGGATGGCAGTATTACATCCCGCGGCTGCTCTGCTGCAAGCCTTAGGAGGAGAGGCGGACAGATATGGGACTGTTCAGCCTCGAAAAGTGAAGACTTCGGGGGGTTTTGGTGGCAGCTTACACATATATCAGGGGAGCACATCGGGGGCTAGGCGAACAGCTATTCCCCAAAGCGCCCCAGGGGAAAACCAGGAGCAAGAGTCATAAACTCCTAGAAGAAGGTTTCAGGATGGATATAGGGAAAACTTTTTCATGGTTTGCACGACCAGATTCTGGAATCGACTCCGCGCGGGGTGGTGCAGGCACCTACCTGGAGATGTTCAAAAGGAGACTGGGCACACACCTTGCTAGGGTGATTTGACCCCCGCAGTCTTTCCTGCCCAGAGCAGGGGGGCTGGACCCAAGGATCTCACGAGGTCCCTTCCAGCCCTAAATGTCTGTGAATTTATGAATCCATGAGTCACATGGTCCAGATGCCACGGCTCCGTGGGCCAGATTTGGCCCAGGGCTGGGGGCGAGCACCCATATGCTGGATGGACAGAAGAGCCCATGATCTCACCTGGATCCACCTGGTAGATACCTCAACCGTGATTGAGTTTCCTTTAACCTTCTCTGTGCCCGTGTTTGACAGAGGTGTGTCTAACAACTGCCCTTCATTTGGGTTCAACATATGAAGCCAGGAAGATTTTGAACTAAAACCCAGGCTTGGGATAGCACCCAAAGCAAAGGCAGATGAGAGCCTCCTCTGACCTCCGTGCCAGGATGGCAGACAGCTTTGGTTGAGTGGGGCGGAGGCAGAAAGAGAGGCAGCTCAGAAAGAGCCAGAAATGAAACTACAAGTTTTTCGAAGTCCCAGTCGCACAACCCAGCAGCACAACGGGCAGTTAAATGGCAGATAATATAGGTAAGTGTCCAGTGCTGCACCTGGCCTGCACTCTGATGGGCACCACCCATACAGGAAAGAGATCTGGGAGTCACCGGGGACAGTTCATACATCAGCTCCGTGCTCAGCAGCCATTAACAAGGCAAACACCATTTTTGGGATGATTAGAGAAGGGAATTGTGATCCTAGCAGAAAGTATCATGATGCCCCTTTCTAAATGCATGGTGCATCCCTACCTTGAATACTGCACCCACGTCTGGTCCCCAGATCTCAAAAAGGATGTAGAAGAAATAGAGAAGGTGCAGAGAAGGGCGGCAAGGCTGATCAGTGGCACGGGGGGCATCCATAGGAGGAGAGACGAACAGCACCAGGCTTATTCCAGTTAGAAAAGTGGCGCTTGAGGAGAGACATAATGAAAGTTTAGGAAATGCTAAATGGCAAAGAGAAAGTCAATAGCAATTTCTTATTTATTGACTCGCACAAGACGAGAACTGGTGGGGGTTGCCAAATGAAACGAGTAGGTAGTGAGTTTAAAAGTAGCAAAAGGCAGTTCTTTTTCACCCATCATATCATTAAAGTGGGGGCCAGATGTGCTGGAAGCTGACAGTTAAAGCCAGGCTCATAAAGGGGTTGACACATACTTGGAGGAAAGGGGCATCGGTTGCTATTGAGCACGGGAGTGAGGGGTACGGCCTCTGAATCAGATCATCCTGGACTTTAAATGCTGGAGGCTGCAAGGGCGAGAGGAACGGGGGAAAAACCCTGCTCGGACCCAGTTTACTCTCTCTTTCAGCCTCTGCTCTCTGCCCCTTTGCGACGCAGCACCCTGGGCACGATGGACCTCTGGTCCATGGCAGCTCTTGCACTCTGTGTGAAGCTGAGAAGGACCCTAGGGAGATTTGGGGCTTGGTGCTGGCTGGGAGAGGCCAGGAGATGTGAACCTGGAAACCATCTCCCATTGCTCCATCTCCCTGTATTCAGGGAAATGGGGCTTTGCAACCTCCTTTGTCTATAGACAGGAGTGCAGCAGTGCTGTCCTCAGCTTCTTCTCACTGGCGAGGACCAGAAAGACCCCAAATTTCTGCCCAGCTGCTTGGGTCAGAAGAGCTAACAGACCCATCCTCCCCCAGCCGTACTGCTCTGCCCATTACAGCGTCACCTGCCCACCCTTTCAGCACAGACTATGGTTGCGGTGTCAAAGAGCACAGGCCGAGCACCGGCCCCTGTGGGGCTGTGGAAACCCCCTCCCTGCAGCACAGACCCAGCACCCAGCTCACTTTTAATGCCGTGTTAATGGTGTTGCGTTTCCACTCCTTAATTAAAACATCACGTGGGGCCAGGCCAGTGCCTGCGGGAAGCAAAGCCTGGGCCATCAATACTGTTATCTTTATTAACCAAACTTGCAATTCCGTAAGGAAACATAAGTAAGTTTGCTTGGTGGAAACTATTTTCCATAAGCCCAGGCTGATTAGCATTAATTATATCACCAGCCACTAAGTCTTTATTAATTAAGTCTTCATTTGAGCCAGGAATTGGGTGCAGATGATGTTGGGGACTGCGACTGAGCTGTCGCACTCCCACACTTAGGGCTTTGTCTCACAAGAGGAGAGGAGCATGGGGTAGTGGTTAGAGCAGTAGACATGGCATTGAGACCCAGGTTTTGCTTTGGGGGTGGTGCTGGGTACCAGTTAAAGCATGTCACTGGGATGCCAGGCTCCTGGGACCCATTTCGCGTGGCCACTAAGTCCCTCTGTGTACCAGAACAGCTCGCCAGGTAAGCCCTGCACTCTCTCCGAGTGCCGCTTCAAGCCCCTTCCCCTGCCTGATCTGCTGCTCTGCTTTCTGCTCCATGACCCTTGACCCCCTACCCTTTCTACTGCTCTGCTTTCTGCCCAGTCCTCTACTCTGCCGCCTGCTCCCTGCCTTTTCTGTCCCTGTGCTGCCTGCTTCTATCCTCAACCCGTCGCATGCTGCTCGCACAGGCTGCCCCTGGAAGTTGTGGCACGCGTGCTGTGAGCTGGCCACCCCTGTCGTAGAAGGATTTACCTGCTTCATGCTTCCATTGCCCTTCCATTGCCCTTCTATCCAGGGGGTGCCACAAGGCTCTCTATGGACTGCAACGAGCCTGGTGGCACTGGGCTGGAGCCCCGGCACCTTCCAGGGCATCCAAACCACAGCATCTCCTGCTGTTGTAGCCCCCCAGCCTCCGGGGACTCCTAGGCAAAGGGACCTGCTGCTGAGCAGCTGCTTGTATAGCAGCCACCCCACCCCTGCCCAGCTGGGACTGGGCTCAGGTGTACTGGAGTCCTCCTGTTGACTCTCCGCTGGTTGGAGGGGCCTGATTCACCCTGTCCCAGAGCAGACAGCAGAGCCCCAAAACCTTTCCCTGGCTTACGGTCATTTCTAGAAGATGCGGCAATGCAAACCAGGCTGGGACCCGCCGTCGCAGCCTTTGCAAAATGGAGCTTTTGGGTTTCTGGAGCCTTGGAAAGCTCCTTCAGAGGCATGCAAACATGTGCATTTGTCTCCCTTCCTGAGCTCAGCCTTATCTGCTTTTGCTGCAGAGCTGACAAAGGACCCTTTAGTGTCCCGAAGTGGGTCCAAGCCCCTGCAGAGCTCAGCAACTCCCCCCAGCCACCCCGCCTCTCATTAAAGAAAAGCACCCTTTGGCAATCAACCCCCACCGCTTTGTCTGCCCTAATGCACTCCTTTGGAGTCACCCATAATCCCCAAACGTCCCTCCTTCCCACCGCTCCCCTCTCAGCTGCCTGTGGCTGCATGGCACATTCCCTTTGTCCCGGCAGAGGGGCCTTGAACATGCACCCCCGTGTCCCCCACTGCCTAGTTCCCCCCGATACAGGTGAGGGAAGCACTGTTACAAGGGCAGTCAGCTCTTCTCCTTACACGACAGCAGCCTCAGCTGCTAGGATCACAAAGCAAGCCCAGTGGGGCTCAGCGGCACAGAGGGAAAGCCGCCCCCCCCCAGCTAAGGTGATCTCCTTAGAAAGCAGTGGGCTGAACACCCCTGATGCCCCATGGATCCACGCAGGCAATGCATCACTTTGCTCTCAGCACGTGCTGCCAATGTGAGTACTTGTTCCCTGCCAGGGGATCCAGTTGTGTGCCCCTGCAATGCTGCTGGGCAGCCGTGCCCCCTGCACAAAGCCAGGGAGGGAGAACCCCAGTGAGTTCAATGAGCCGGTGCCCAGCTCTGTCTCCTCTTCCCCCTGCTTGCTGAAGCCCTTACAAGAAAGGACACAATGGCTAGCTCCAGAGACTTGGCCCCAGCGGGTTATGGGGGTCTCCCTGCACCTGGAATCCAAGTCCAAGATGGAAATACCCAGCATTACAGGTTCAAATCCTGCTCCTTCCAAGATGGGGTTGAACCACAGCCAGCCCAGCAGGGCCCAGGCTTGTCGCCTTCCCATTGCCTTTGCCTCCTGGTGAAGTCTCAGTGGGCACTTGGTCTGAGCTCTGCCTTTGCTGCTGCACTGAGGAAATTGCCTGGCACTCAGCTTGCATCTAAAAAACAGCGGGAACCTCAGCAGAGCCCAGTGCGACTCTCCCACCCCCGACTCTGCAGTGCTGATGGGCTCATTTCCAGAACCGGTGGCATTGTGCGCACGGTATTTCTTCATCCACCGAATTATGCTTCCCGCCCCCTGCATCTGGCCACCCTCTAGCGACCCTGCTCTCCATTAAGCAGTTCATTTCTTATGCAAATCTGCCTCTTCTTCAGTCCCTCAAGGAACGAGGCGGGAGCGCGGCCGGAGTCCAGCCAGCTGGAAGTGTGCTCAAATGCAAGCCGAGGCCGGTTTTCATCTGCATCTCCAGCATGCAGGATGGAGAGGAGCCCTGCTGGGAAGATGGATCGATTCAGAGAACTGCTGATGGATGGTCAGAGATTCTGTACATCTGAGCAGCTTTGCCCAATGCTCCCTTGGTGGCACCCATCCGCCTGTCTCCGTTCCACTGGTTTTATGCCAGAGATGCAATCCTGGGTGGGGGAAAAAGGATACCTTCTCACCCTGAAGACTTTACGATCTAAAAAACTCATGCAAAGAGGACAAACTTCACTGTGAGAAACAGCAGAAAGGCTCCCCTGGAGCACAGAAAGACCATGTTCTGGTTTCAGTCAAACTGGTATAAACCTGAGCTAAATCTGTGGACTTCAGTGGAATCACTGTGGCTGCGAGCAGGAGTGTAAACCAAACATATTTCCCTTTCCTTCTCTTATTGCTCCGTCCGTCTGTGTAGGAGCCTGCCTCCCAATGTATTTATACTGGTTTAATCAGCTCTTATGCGGGGATATAGAGCAGATGTATGATGCGTCGGAGGAAGTGAGTTTGGACTCACAATATGCAGCTCTGATTTAGTCAGTCTGTAAGGTGCATCTCTATCCGGCGTTCTACATGACGTACAGCCGTGCACTGGTACAACTTGCTAGAGTCCAGTGCAGAAGGACCCTGGGCAAGATCAGAGGTAAAACTCCACCCCTGTAAAATACCACGTGTCATGGCTAACCACGTGCTCAACAGCCAGGTTATCACCTGCTCTCTACCCCCTTGGTGGTGAGACATTGGAATACCACCTATTGCACGCGCCTGTTCTGCGATAGGTGCTGTACATCTGTTCACTTTAGATACCAGTCTACTTAGGATCCTATCCTGGGATAGAAAACCGGTATCAGTTACACCAGTTGGGTGTCTAGGGACTATCTATACTGCTAAGTGGGTGCATCCATACATGCCAATTTAAGGCATGTTAGCCATTTTTAAGGCACATTAAGGTTGCGGGTCTACACGTGCGTGCCTTTAATGTGCTCTAAAAATGGCCATTTTAGGCTATTCATGCCTAAATTTGATACCTGCAAAAGCAAAATTTAGGCATGAATAATTAAAGCACTGTAGTGCACGTGTAGATGCGTTATGGCACATTAACACTGTGTATGTTGACTAACTTGGGGCTAACTTGAGTCCCAAGTTGGTCCACACACTGTGTTAATGAGCCTTAGCATGTGCACGTGTAGACATGCGCCTAAATGCGCATTAGGCAAATGCACATTAAGTTTAGGCGTGCGTAAAAGCATGTGTAGACATGCCCACTCCCAGTACCCACCACCATAGTGTCCAGGAGCTACGTAAGACTTTTCATCTCACATAGTAACTTAAGGTAGCAGTGGCAGCTCCATTAAGAACCAATCTAGATCTTGATCCCCTTTTTGACACCCCTTTGCTCATCCTTGTTCCAGCCAGTAGAGCTGAGATCCCAGAGGACGGGCTGTTCACGATGGTAACTGCAGTCCAGGGAGAGAGAAAAATCCCATCAAATTCCACCCGCTAAATTCCTCCGCAGAGCATGCAGCGAACGAGGACTAAACGTCGTGTCGTCTACAAGCGCCCATCGATACCGTCTGGAGAGGCATCTCGGGGTGCATCTACAAACGCTTCTTTGGGAGTTTGCCCTGTTGCTAACAGTAAGATCCAGCCAGCTGTTGAGAAAACATGAGGTGGGGGTGAAACAAAAGCCCTGTCATTGGCGCCCAGGCGGGAGAGGTGGGGAAGAAGCTGGCGTTTTTGCGGGTCATTCATCACTAGTCAAAATACACAAGACAATTGAAATGGAGCTGGGTTTCACTACACAAGGGGGAAAAAATCTCTACTGCAAACAACCACAGGAAAAAAATGCCTTACAAGGCGGACACGGCCTGGCAGATTGATGGCGTTTTAATCCCAAAGCCGCGGCAATGAATCTTCTCATTGGAAGCGCCGTAGACAGAGTGTCATTCACACAGTCCCGCGGCATGAGGAGAAGACAGCTGCTAAGCTGTTCAGGAAGCAGCAGTGACTCCCCAGACAAGGAGGCAGGGGAGACGAGGGCTCGGAGAGTGAATATGGGTATGGAAAGAGGCCGGGAGCTCGGGGGAGAGACCATTGTGCTCAAGTTGTTTGTGGTGGAGATTAGCCCCAAATCCAGCAACGCGTCTGTCTGGCTACAGGCGCCTGGCACCCTGGCTTCACGCGAGCTGCCACCCAGAGCCACATTGGCAGCCATGGGGCTGGTAGGCCTCCACTGCGAGGTCTCCAGAGGTCTTCACCGGATCCTGGCTGCATCCCGGGGTGCATGGGGAGGAACCTCCCTCTGCCGAATGGCCCCTTGGGCTTGTCTCAGCCTGGCCCCGAGACCTTGTGCTGAAGCCACGGACATGGGACGTGTGTCCTTACACGTGGCACCAATGCCAAATGCAGGGAGAAGCAAAGCAGGAGCCCACGAAGGGGCTGAGAGCTGAATCCATGTTAGCTGAACATGCCTGCTCATGTGCGCACACATTCCCCACCACAAATGCCATGGGACTGTCCAATCCACGCTGTGCTCCTGGTGCTGCATGGGCAGATGCTCCCACAACACTAGTGATGTGGACGTGTCCTGAGGCAGGTGCTTCCACTGCAAGGGTTTTCCAAATTCATTAGGGTGGTGGCTCTTAGCCTTAGCATTGGCTAATGGCCTACCTGGAATCCCACCTCCTCCCTGGCTATCACCAGAAATGCACCACGCGCTGCATTTGTAGTGTGGTCACGGATGCTGGCGGCATCATTCGACAGAGAAGGCCGTGGGCAGCACCTAACGATCTCCAGGAGTGTACAGAGTTATGGGCAATGTGCCATATTCTCCTGGGCTGCCAGAGGGGAATGAGACACTAGCCAGAGTCACTGTGCCCAGCTCCCAGCACCACTACCCTGCAATAACGGTTTGGCTGCCTCCTGAGACCACTTTGATGCCAAGGCACTGCCTTATTATAGCTCGGCAGCAAGCGGTCCATTGCAATAGCCTTCTTGGGTCCCAGCAGGAACCCCCCCTGAGCCTGGGGGACAATCCAGGTGGTCCTGTTAAATGAACCTGCCAATGTCACAAGTGCCTTTGGCTTGTGACGAAGTCTGGGAGGGAGAGATGTCATACTTCATTTATTTCTCTAAATATTCCCTTTGCAGACAGCTTCTGTGCTACCATGATGGGAGTGTCTGGGAGGTGCTAGGAGTCGTACATAACTCTTGATAGAGAAAGTCCCAGCACCATGATGGGGCTTAGGAGCTGTAGAGGCCAGGCAGACAACAGAGGGAAGGGAACAGAGTCTTCAGTGCAACATCCCCGAGCAGGCCCATGGGAGAACAAAGGTGTCCTGGGGAAACCCAGGTGTCCTTGGAGCCCGTCGGGCACTGGATCGCACTACATATCACTGCATAAAGATGCCACGGGCTTGCCTAGTTCCCCAGAGCGTGCATGAAGTCCTGGCTGTCCCAGGGACTGCAGGCACTGTGGCTCTCATCTATCGTCATTCCCACAGCCGAGGACAAGACTGGCACATGGAGGTGAGGCAGTGCTGAGTTGGCTGGTGGCTCCGCACCTTCTGGGCCTGGGCGGGAAGGTGCCTTCTCTCCACAGTGGTCTCACGAGGGGTCTGAGCAGGAGCTGGCCCTGTTGGCTTGTGTTGCTTCCCTGCTGCGAGCTCCCCGGCTGGCCCTCTGGTCTCAGCCCTCTCCAGAGACATGGGGCACAGCCCTCCCTGCCCCTGCGACAGCCAGCGGATGCTCTGGCTTGTGGAAGCACTTAGCCACGCAGCACCAGACACTGCTCCTGGCCATCATCCCCAGCTGGACCCAGCCTGCCAAGCCCTCTGATCTGACCCCCGGTGCCAACTCCGCCAGCCTTCAGCTTTGGGCCGTTGCTTTGAAACATGTCTTCATCAGTGACTTGGACGAGGGAGTGAAGTGTACTCTGTCCAAGTTTGCAGATGACACAGAGCTATGGGGAGAAGTGGACACGCCGGGGGGCAGGGAACAGCTGCAGGCAGACCTGGATAGGTTGGACAAGTGGGCAGAAAACAACAGGATGCAGTTCAACAAGGAGAAATGCAAAGTGCTGCACCTAGGGAGGAAAAATGTCCAGCACACCTACAGCCTAGGGAATGACCTGCTGGGTGGCACGGAGGTGGAAAGGGATCTCGGAGTCCTAGTGGACTCCAAGATGAACATGAGCCGGCAGTGTGACGAAGCCATCAGAAAAGCCAATGGCACTTTATCGTGCATCAGCAGATGCATGACGAACAGATCCAAGGAGGTGATACTTCCCCTCTATCAGGCGCTGGTCAGACCGCAGTTGGAGTACTGCATGCAATTCTGGGCGCCACACTTCAAGAAGGATGCGGATAACCTGGAGAGGGTCCAGAGAAGGGCCACTCGTATGGTCAAGGGCCTGCAGACCAAGCCCTACGAGGAGAGACTAGAGAAACTGGACCTTTTCAGCCTCCGCAAGAGAAGGTTGAGAGGCGACCTTGTGGCTGCCTATAAGTTCATCACGGGGGCACAGAAGGGAACTGGTGAGGTTTTATTCACCAAGGCGCCCCCAGGGGTTACAAGAAACAACGGCCACAAGCTAGCAGAGAGCAGATTTCGACTGGACATTTGGAAGAACTTCTTCACAGTTCGAGTGGCCACGGTCTGGAACGGGCTCCCAAGGGAGGTGGTGCTCTCCCCTACCCTGGGGGTCTTCAAGAGGAGGTTAGATGAGTATCTAGCTGGGGTCACCTAGACCCAGCACTCTTTCCTGCCTATGCAGGGGGTCGGACTCGATGATTTATTGAGGTCCCTTCCGACCCTAACATCTATGAATCTATGAATCCTCCTGGCTTGCAAATACCTCCTCTAATCCACACCATTCCCTGGGAGGGGTGCGCAGGGAGCAGCTGCCCCCGCTTCAAGCCACCTCTCCACCAGCCTCTCCTTGTAGTTCTTCTCCCTGCAACCTCCTTCCAAAGCAGTGAGAGCAAAGCGGATCCCCCGCTGTCTTCACCCCAAGCAGACTGGGCCAGTGCGGTCACTTGGCCTCTGCAGGCTGCTGCCGCCCCAGTGCTGCACCAGCTAAGAGGCCTTCAGGAACAAGAAGGGCCTGACAGATTGGGCAGGGAGCAGAAAGCAGAGCAGCAGATCAGGTGGGGAGCACAGGGAGCAGAACGCAGAGCAGAACCTCATATACAAGTGAGTGATGTGGGCATGGGTAGGCAAATGTGACAATGCCGCACCACCAAGGGGCATCTCCCAATGCAGCGGGGCCTAGAAGTGGTGCAGAAGCTGGAGGAGACTTCAGCAGAGCTGTGCTCTGGGAGCTGGTACCAATGTGCTCTGCCTTCGGTGGCTGGAGTGGCTCCACAAAGCCTGTTCTCCCCAAAGGATCCCCTCAGTCCTGCTCAGGCGGGAGGCCAGAGAAAAGGGGGGCAGGTCAGAGGGGCAGGCACACATGGAGGGGTGCATTTGGGGCACCCTCAAGGCTGCCTGTCCATGGTCATTGCCCAGCAGCAGCCTTCCTACCACATCCTGTCCTCCCACGGGTCTCCCAGGTAATGCCGGGGTGGATTCCTTCAGGACCTGCCTCTTATGGACTGGAGCAAAGTTCTGGCCAGGAACGAGATGAGATTTTCCAAGGGCTGTGATTTCGTACAGGGCCTAGCACAACGAGGTTGCGCCCCATGACAGGGACCCCTGGGCTCTCTGGTATCAATCGTAACCACCATGTGAAGGGCCATGCAATGGGTGAAAGCTCTCCCAGCGTACTGACAACCTCTCTGAGCCAGCAAGCTCTAGACCAGGCTCACGGCAGGTGTGCCATGGGCAGCCTCTTGCCTGGCACATGGCAGATCGGGGACGGGGAAGGACTGAACAGGGGGCAGAAAGCAGAGCAGCAAATCAGGCAGGGGAAGGGGCTTGGGGTGGCACTCAGTGAGGGTGCAGGGCTCACTTTGTGGCACACCTGGCAGGGCACAGCTGGCTGCTCTGCCCACGGGGCTCTCCGTCAGGGAGGCCTGACAGCAGTACCAGAAAACAGGGCTGAGGGGTGAGCCAGTGCCACCAAGCTGTCCCTCCATCACGAAGTGCTTCTGCTGTCTCCCCTACACTCGTCGTGCTCTTCCCCTGGCCTGCCCGAGCTAGGGAGCTTCCAGAGACAGAAGCACAGGGCTGGGAGTCCAGTGCCCTGCATTTATAGGCAGCCGCTGAGCCTCAGCGCCGGAGACGTGGGGCTGGAAGCGACCTTCGGAGGTCACATCTCATCCAACCCCTGCCTGGGGCAGGATCAGCCCTGTGCAAACCAGCCCAGACAAACCCATCATTTAAACTCTTTGTAAAACTACCGCCAACCCTGACACGGCACAGGGAAGGAGCTGGGCAACACGTGCTGTTGGAGGATGCTGAGAAAGGGGTTGTGCCCCACACGGTAGGAGAAGGCAAATTCCCCCGGTGCCTGTGACAGGCTGACCCCAGGGGACAGTCCTTCCTGACCCTAAATGGGGCAATGGGTCTGACCGTGAGGACCCTATAAAAGAGTCCCTATACTTTTTGCCCGGGGCTCTGGTCTGGCAGTGGTTTCTGTACCAACTTCCACTGCAGTTAGAAGCTCTCATGCGTGCGAAGCGGAGAGGCCGCAGGGGCAGGGCCAGGCTCTGCAGCATTTCTTGTGTGTCACAGCATGGAGGGAGCCTTGAGAGACGGCTTCCTTTAGGGGCCAGGGGCTCCCTGCCACCCTCCTGGGATGCTGGGGCTGGCCATGCAGGCTTGGGGTGGGGGAAGATCATGGCTGTTGTCCTGTGAGGCTGTCCCCCAGGCGAAGAGTCGGACCTCTCTCCTGGCCCTGCCTGTTCCGCTCATTCCTCAGTGCCGGGCTCTGTTTATTTGTGCATCCACAAAATGCCTCGTCCCCTGCCCTCCAGCGCTGGAGAGCTCATAAATAACAGTGCTCCATCTTCCCCCGGCCGCACCAGGAGAGGTCCGTGAATAACGTGGGACCGGCTGGCGCATGGCCTGGATGAGACCCCGGTGAGCAGCACGGCTGTGGCAGCCCCTTGTCACCGCTCTCCTTCATCCCCCCATGTGGAGGCAACCGCCCGATGGCTCTCAGGAGCTTTAATGGCTATCACGGCAGCTCTTGATTGATCTAATTGCCTTCCCAGTTCTCCCCCTCTGCCAGATGCTGATGGATGAAGGAGGACTACAGGAGGAGACAAATGGCTTGCTGCTGCAATGGTCCGGGCATGCGGTCTGGTCTCCAGAGCAGGGACGTGTAAGCAAACTGACTTGCCTTTTGCATGCCTCTCCTGGCTGCCTTCTATCCTTGAGCCAAAATCCCCATGGAGGTGATGGGAGATAAAGCTCAGGGCAAGATACAATGACCCACGGATACTCCTCGCTTCATGCAGCGCTGTCCTTGGCTAAAGAGGACTCTGACCTGTGCCCACAGACCGCTGAGAGGAGGAGAGACTGGGGTTGGGAGACACACGAAGCAGAACTGCTGCAGTCTCTGGAGATCATGAAGTTGTGACCTGAGAAGCTGTGGCCCTGCTCTGTGCCCTGCTCCACCCCAGCAGCCCTTGGGATGGAAGAGTCATGAACTCAGATATGTTTGCTCTGCAATCATGACAGACATAAGGGGCTGCCAGTCCATCCCCCGTCCTTCTCCACCACCTCAGGCCTCACATTCGTGAGTGAACAGAGCTGCCTTCCTAATCCTGTGTGCTCGCTTTGCACCAACAAAGCCAAAGCAGGCGACCAGACCCTGGAAATACAGTTGTGCTTGGAGAAGAAACTGGGACCTCAGGTTAGATAAGCATCTAGCTGGGGTCATCTAGACCCAGCACTGTTTCCTGCCTATGCAGGGGGTCGGACTCGATGATCTATTGAGGTCCCTTCCGACCCTAACATCTATGAATCTATGAATCTATGACCCTGGCATCTGGGGATCCTGGACCTGGGGCAAGAGGCTGAGGCAGAGTTTCCTGATCCTCCGCATCTCAGGGGGCTGCAGTGATGATAGTGGCAGTGGTGTAATAGAGCCCGTCGCAGGGCAGAGGGCCCAGTCTGGCATGTGTATCACCGGTGGTGTTGTGTGCCAGCAATGAGGCAAGGCACAGGGAAACCCACTCTTTTAGCACTGAACAAGGGACTTCACCACAACAGTGTTACCACAGGTCTTCTGCCTACAGCTTTACCTGGAGCACAGGGCTCGGAGGGGGTCTCTGGGGCCCTTGAGCTCACCCCCCCGCATTCGCAATCATAAAATCATAGAGAAGTGGGGCTGAAAGGGAGCTCCAGAGGTCCCATCTTGTCCAACCCCTGCCTGAGGCAGGGTCAGCCTTGTGCAAACCATTTCAGACAAACCCATCATCTAACCTCTTATGTAAAACTACCGTCAACCCTGACACTGCACAGACCTCACACCTGAACCTGCCACGGATAAAGCAGGGGGGCCGTGGCAGCCAACATCCTGCGGTTATAAAAGGCTGTGAATATACACTCAAGAGACCCCCAGGCAGAGGGCTGTGCCCCCACTATAGGCAGAAGGCAAAAAGGAAGGCAACCCCCCCATCTGTACCAATCTGACCGAGGGGTAAAATTCCTTCCTGACCCCAAATCTGGCAGCAGTTTGATCCTGAGCAGAGGGGCAAGATCCTCTAGCCAGGACCCTCCAGCAGGAACACTGGCACCATCCTCAGCCTGGGCTGCAGCCAGCACCCAGCGCCTTTGAGAAAGACTCAAATGCACCCTGAGACTTGTAGCAGAAAGGAGCGGAGCCAGCTACCAGTAAAGCCCAGAAGCCTGGGAAACCCTCATAGTGGGACACAGTCATCATTACACTTTTATCCTCCCCACCCAGTGACTGCCCAGTCTCTTTGTTGAACAGCTCTAGCGATGGAGAGCGCACAATTTCCCTGGCCATCCATCCCACTGCCTCCTTGCTCTGACAGCAAAGATGTTTTTTCCTGATCTCCAATCTAATTTACCTGCTTTGCTGCAACTTCAAGCCACTGGTCTGCGTCCTACTCTGCAGCAAGAGAAAAAAGAAGTAAGAGAAAAGCTGGTCTGCTTTCCCTCTTCTTTATGGCAGCCCCTCAGGCATTTGAAGACTGGTATCATGTTCGCTCTTAAGTGCCTTTTCTGCAAGCTGAACGTGCCTAGCTCTCCCACCGGAAGATTTTGATCCAACGAGTCCCTAAAATCACCACTTCCAACCTGAAAATATGGCAAGAAGGCATAGCCAGAGATGCCAGGGGCAGCCTGCAATGTGCCCAGACAACTGCAGGGAGATGAGGGCACTCCCAAGGTCCTGCCCTGCAGTGACAGGGAAGGAGCTGGTCCATACATGCTTGGAGGATCTGCAAACCATGCCCGGTGCTACATGGTGCATGTTTAAGGCAAAAACCCCTCACACCACAGGTCTGCTGCTCAGCTAGAGTGGGGCAGGCCCACTAGGTCCTTAGCTGGTGAGGTTGCCAGGAGGCAGATTTCTCTGCGAGAGCTAGGGCATGGAGGGAAGGAGATTGCTGGTGCTGGGAACTGCCTGATCAGCATCTTTCCCAGCCCCCTGGAGACCCAGAGGGTTCAGGGTTTTTTGGAAATTTTTTTCATATTCTAGGTCAAATTAAGCAAATCATTTCTGAATCCTTTTGATTGAGCAAATCTCAGTCATTCAAACACCGTATGTGGTCCTACAATCAGCAAGTATCCTTCACCCCAGCTTTTGCAACCTAGGGCTTCAGATACTCCCAAATCCATTGGCAGGCATCCTATGTGCAGGCCAAGCCTGGAGGCTTGAGGTTCGGATGTCCCGGGGTCTCACTTGCCCTTAGCCAAAGGCCACAGAAGCAAGCTAGGGAGGAGTCCCGCATTTCCATGAAGCAGGTGTGTAGCCGAGATCCTCCCACTGGAAGCTGGCCAGTGGGAAACTAATTACAAGACTTGTAGGGTGTCCTGTCCGCAGTGCTTTGGACAGGGGCGCACCCTCCACTACACATTGCCATTTAAATCCATCTCGGTTCGGCTAACAGACCAGTGCAGCGACTGCACTGGATCTTAGCCCACATCCAGGAGTCTCCCTGGCTGCAGCGGGGCAGGATGAATGCAGCAGCAGAGAAGAAGAGCTACTGGGACAACCCAGCTCCAGTTCCCTGAGCCCCCTCAGCCATGACTGGGGCTCTGTAGCACTGCTTTGCCGTGTTCCCAGATGCCCTCCTGAGCATCCTCGAGACACAGACCCACGATTTCCTCCCTGCAGAGCGATGGGCCACCAGCGTCCCTGCCCGGGGAGAGGTGGGGAGCTGCATTCATCTGAAGCCAGCGGTGCACCTCCTACCAAGAAACCCCATCATAGGCTGTTCCACGTGCTGCCTGGTCCTGCTAGTGGGATTAAAGGTAACAAAATCCCCACCCCTTCCACGGAAACCACTTGCAGGCACTTGCAGCACTCCACAAATAAAGCGAGTTTGCTGGATCTCATGCTGGGCATTTGTTTGTGGCCCGGCCTCAGTTAATATTGCTGCAAACTAGGGGCCACCTGCTGACGTGAGTGTAGGCAGGCAACCGCCCAACCTCTGGATCTCAGGGTACACATAAGAGGTCTGGTCAAATCCATGCACTGTCTGAGTTGGAGTCCAAGTTTACCTTCTTTCTGGCTTTGCTTCCATCCCCGGGATCAAAGCCGCTCCACGCCGAGCTGCGCTCGGTGCCAGGCGTTCCCTCCGGACCAGACGGGGTCCTGCGTGCTCCTTCCAGCTTTCTATGCTGATGTCAAATGGCTTCACATCATTTTTGCAGACATTGTGGCACCGAATAGAGGGCAACCCCACTTTCTAGAGCCGTCTTGAATCTTGCTATACAAAATAGGGAGACGGTCTCCTCCTGTTCTCCTGACATGCCTGACCCATTGCAACCTCCTCTTCTTGAAAGTGGTTTCTAAGAGTGTCAGTCCTACGTGCTCCATTATGTCTGCGTTCGGTGCTCTGTCTTCCCATTTTATTTTCAGGATCTTACACACACATCTCATGTAGAAGCTGATCGGTCTCTTGATGTGCCCAGCATATACAGTCTGTGCTTCAGAAACATAAAGCAGGGATGATGGCACACAAGTCTCATCTTCACCTTAGCCGATAGTTTACTGTTATTCCATGCACGTTTCTGTAATAGCCCGAAAATGAGTAGGTGACAGGCTTAAAACAAACGGGAGAAAGGACTTTTTTATGCAACACGTCGTTAACTTGTGGGATTCGTTGCCACGGGAGGGGGTGGAGGCGGAGAGCCGGGATCTAAAAGGGACTGGATGAATTCATCAGTGATACATCTATTAATGGCTACTGAACAGAACACCTCGAGAGGCTTCCCCCGGCGTTTCTAAACCAATAAATGGTGGAGGCAAGGGAGGGGATTGATTAGGGGACAGATCACTCTAGAGATACTCGGTTGGACGCTCTCCATGGATAGCATCCACCCCTGCCACTGTCAGAGACAGGATATGGCCTAGATGGACCACTGGGCTGACCCCATAGGGCGCTGCGTCTGTTTTTGGATGGGCAGCTCTGAGGCACAGACACGCAGGGTCCCTTCCTCCGGGCACTGCCGTGCTGTGGCAGGATAAGCATTCATGATGATTAATAGTAATTAGCAAAGTGCCCACAAGAGGCCCCAAGGTGGACAAGCAGAATGGCGGTAGAGATCCCAGCTGGGTGCAATGCTACCAGGGAGCCCAGAGCTGGGGAGTTAAGGGGGGCTGGTCTGGGGGGGGGGGTAGGGGTGTAGGGGTAGGGATTGAGGGGCCCGTCTAGTGGGGAGGCACTGACTGCACATGCTCTGCCCCAGCCTTCGCTCTTGCAAGGCCAGCCCAGGAGGCAGAGCTAGGCTAGAAAAGGAAGCAAGGGGATTTAGGAGCTGGATCACCCACCCCACAACACCCAACTCTGGGCTGCGGGACACTTGCTGGGAGCCAACGCTGGGCCAGCTCTAGTGAACCAACATCGAGTGTCCCTAGGGCTGCTGACTGCAGAGACCATTACATCCCAATTAATCTCATTACCGCCCCTTGGCATCATTCTCACAGCTGCTGTCGCTTAATAAAATGCTATCGACTAGCAATTAAAAAGCCATTCCCTGGGGGCTCTGGGCTGGGTGGCGGGAGAGCGTGGAGGGGGACCAGGCAGACGCCCTCGATAGATGGGCAAATAATGGCCATCGAGGTGGGATTAGTTACGCCGGTACCTAGGAACCCTCTCGAGCATTGCTGCCCTGGGCCTGTTTCCCGTCAGAGAAGATGAGGAAGAAACAACAGCTCGCTGAAGCCAGGAACGAGGATGAGCTGGAGGGCGAGGTTAGCCTGGGGAGGGTTGGATTCTGCATAACCATCCTCACCCCCGCAAATTCATCGTCCCCTCTGCTGCCACCCGGGTTTCTCAGTCTTCAAAAGCAATACAGGACCCCCACAAGCAAGGGGCGGGGGGCCTAGCAGTGCACTGTGCGCAATGGGGCTTTGGGGGAAGTGTGGCTTTGTGTGGGATTGTCCCCTGGGAGGGTTTTGCAGGGCTTTGCCAAGTGTCCATGCCCGGGTGTTTGCTTTCTGGCAGCAGAAAAGATGTGGGACATGGGACATACAACTCGTTCCCAGGATCGTGGCCCCCTGGGGTGAAGGATGCTGCAGGATGCAGGGGGGGAGGCTGCCCCCGCAGGGCTCAGGAAGCTGGGAGGTGCTCCCCCGGCCAGCATGGGGACTTCACAACCCCTGACCCCTGACCCTGGCCCTGGCCCTGACCCAGCTCACAAGCCGAGGGCTCTCCAAGCCCAGTGACGTCTTCCTAATAGGACCACTGCCGCCTCCTCCGCGAAGCCCTGCCCCACTGGCCATCCCAAAAGCAGGTGCTTTCCAGGTCGTGACCATCCCTGGATGGGCCCAATTCTGAGGCTGGAAGTGGGGGAGCACAGCAGAGGTTTCCCATGCCAGCTCCTCACCAAACCCCCAGAGCTAGGAAGTGGCTGGTGGAAACCCTCTCTTCAGACCCAGCTCAGGCACCAGCTCCTGTATTTTCCTTCCCTCATTCTTTCGGGGACGTGAAAACAGAGCCTGGGACATGCTGCAGTCTGGACCCAAGGCTCCCTGAATGCAAAGACTCCCGGTGACCTGGCTCGGGCTCCTCGAGGCGAGGTGGGACAGATCGGCAGGGTCTCCTCGGTCAGGCTGGCTGGTCCTTGTAATGTCCGCAGTGCTCGGTAAGGGTGGGTCTGTGGGGGCAGTGGTGCAGGCTCAGCCCCCTTTGATTCCTGCTCCACTAAACTTGAAGACCGACTGCCTGGGAAGAGCAGTGGGATTTCTATTTGAGCAGCAATGAGGGAGTTGATTGACTTCATAGCTCATTATCTTCTTCCAGATTCCTACTAATCTCTCTCCACTCCCCAGGTGCGAACCACCCTTTCTCCTTTTTGTTCGTCTTGCTATCCCACTATTCAAACAATCCCTTCCTCTGAAGTTGTGTTGGTTAGCCATTCCCAGGACTGTCTCTCTTCTGTTTCCTGCAGCCTGTTTTCAGCTCTAATTAAAAAACTTAACTCAGGTGTAGTCATACTCACTCAGGCATAGAAATGCTGATAGGGAAGTCTTGGATGCACTGCCCAGGTGCTCAAGAAGGCTAGATTTCATTTTATGACTCTCAACGGGAGACACGCATTTACTTATAATGGCTGCAGGACTAAATGTCACGATATCTTTAGACTATTTTTTGCCGACCATGGTGCGTGCGTGCATGTGTGCGTGTGTGTTTTAAACTTTATCTATTCTCTAGCAAATGAGTACACATTCCAATAAAGTTATATTTGTTTCTGCTTTGATCTTGAACTGAGTAATGCAGTCCTAGCCTCCTAGTTTATTGGTAAAACTTTTAGTTTCTCTTTAATTGGGGAAAAATAGGTGTGTTGTAATGTGCAGAGGGTTTGATGATGTGCTGCACACTCTGCAACCCCCACCCCAAAATCCTAGATCTGCCCACAGTGCTCAGACACTTCATTAGCCGGGACCAGAACCAGAGGAGAGAACAGTTTCATCAGGGCACCCCTGGCTTTGCCAGCTGGATGGCTTGGAGATTTTCAGGTGGCATTTCGGAGGCAAGACACGTCACGGCGGCGTGGCTGGCGGAGCTCTCCGGGGCATTGGGGGTATCGATCTCCAGGGCTCATCGATCGCCTGTTCTGGCTCAGGGATCGTGGCTGCTCCAGCCGCGCTCCTTGACATTCACTGACATTTTCCGAACGCTGCCTTTGAAGAGCAGCTCAGAAATTGTTCGTTCGTGACCCGGCGCTGCTTCTCTGGTGCACGCTGGAGGCCACAGACTCTACTGGGACGTGGCTGCTCATGGTCCGTGTGCCAGAAGGCCTCAGCTGCTGCCGACGGAGGTCCTGCTCTGTCACCATGACCCCACTTGCCTCCTTCACAAGACTTCGGTGGTGGTTCCTCACCATAGCTCTGCAGTCACTTCACTGCGCTGTGCCAGGCCGGGGGAACGGCCAAGTGACTTGCCCCAGGCCACAGAGTGCGTCAGTGGCAGGGCCAGGGAAAGAGCCCAGGGTCCTGACTTTGTGCATTGGCACCAAGGTCCCACGAAAGCAATGGGGAGGTTCGGATCTGGTCCTCACAGGTCGTTAGGCCTGGCAGCGAAGCGATGAGGAGGGATGGGTTATGGGGCGGCTGTGTGAGGGAGCCACATAGCATGCCCCCTCATATGTCCCCAGACTTCAGAGCGTTTGACGGCCCAAGCCCCCCGGGAGCCCTGCAGCTGGGCCTCCTGCCCCGAAGACCAGGATGGGAGCCAGCCACAGGGCTTTCTGAACCAGCGGCCAAAACATGATTTGCTCAGCCAGGTCCAAGTCGGACGGCAGGGCTGGGCCAACCCCCTGGAGGGGCAAATCTAGAGCCCGGTCAGCCCAGGTGCTTGGATTGGACCCATTTCACAGTCCCCAGACACCCACGATGTAGCGCAGGGTGATCTGGGCGAGAAGCTGGTGGGACGCTCCCAGCCCATGTCTGCCTGGCTCGGGCCCTAGCCTTGAGGCCCCGGTTGTGGGATCAGGAGGAAGCCAGGAGTAACCCCAGGACGACACAATGCCCTTGTGTCCATCTGGACACAGTGCTCCCTGCAAGCCCCTGCTGGGTTTTACCCCCTGCACTGCTCGGTCCCCAGGCCACGTGTGGCAGAGGTGACAGAAGTGACTAAGGAGCCCAAACAAGGAACGGCCGGGGCAGGTCCCATCCAGCCACCCACCACGGCTGCCTTAGCTTCCAGCATCTCCCACCGCCCCACTCTCCAGCAAGCCATGTGAAGGCTATGACACGACTCTGGGTAATTCCCAGGACCGAGGGAGAACCAGGTTCTTCTAAACACATGATCCCCCCTGCAAGGAGAAGAGGATGCGGCCTCTCTACATAGGATAGGCTGCAATGGCCGGATCCGGCTGGGACACCGCTGGCATGGGGTGGGGCAGAGAGCGCGAGAAAAAAGCACTCGAAGGACCGGCGAGAATCTCTGTGGGTTTAATTCTCAAGCTGAGTGACAACCAGCTCACAGACACCGGGGAGAGGGATTCCCTCACTCCCCAAAAGTGCTCACAGGGGGGGTACAGGGGGTAGCTGCCAGTCTGCAGGGGCGAGGGAAGCAGAGGAGCCAGCAGCTGGCGCAGGGGGGCCTGGCAGCTGGCAGGAAGGCTCCCGAGTCTCCATGGGGAGGATGCACACTCCAGGGAAGCAGTGAGGCACAGCCACCCCTCTGCCATGTGGCCCCGGTTCGGTCCGGGGGGGTGGATGGTGTCTCTGGGATGAAGGGAAGGGGGCACGGGGTGGTCCTGCCTCATCCGAAGCAGAGGCGGTGAAGCCACGATGTGCTGGGACAGCCAGGCAGCCGTGGGTGCCATAAGCGTGGACAAGCTGGGGGAGAGTCTGCCCTTGGCCCCGTTGTCCTCGGTGGTGTTGGAGCCGTCAAGCCCTGGGCCTGTCGGGAGACACTGCACCGCTGCGTCTGCTCAGCTCCAGTGAGATACGGTCGCCGATTCCCTCCACGTCAGCCCCCTGACCCTCCGCTGCCCCCCTGACATGTCCGGGCCAGCGCCACCACTGCCGGCTCCTGTGATATGCTGTGTGTGCTCCCAGCAAGCTCCAGCTCCCGGAGTCCTGTGATTAGCTCAGTTCTCAGCCACGGTCCATTTCCAGCCCTTGTGACAGGGCAGAAAAGCTGGGATGTGTGTGATTCCCATGCACGCCAGGACCCAGAGATAAAGGGATGAAGCCTGGCTGCATTGTTCCCCTAGAGTCACGCCAGCGCTGGGGACTGGAGCTGCGATACCAAGCTCCTGCACATCTGAACGGGCACGTGGGGAAGGCGGGGAGAACCAGAGCGCTGGAGGAGGTTGGGGCTGCAAGAAGGAGGGATTCGGGGTAGGAGGACGCCCGGGGGGGTGAATGGGGCTAGTATGGGAAGAAAATGGTGAAGAATTAAGAGCTGATCCCTGGCTGCACCGAGGGCTGTGAACAACTGGGCCACGTGCCAGACACAGTAACACCTCCGCTGTGACAGCCCCAAACCACCCGGTTCTGGCTGGCACATCACTGCAGGGGCACGGTGTGATCCTGCCACAATGCCACCCTGCTGTGATGTGCTCTCACTGCCGGCTGGGCATGGGGACCCAGGGGCTGGCCCCCCAAAGAGGCAGGGCAGGACATCGCATTGGGAGACCCAGTCCGGGATCAGCAGGGGACAGAGGCAGTGGAGAGACAGACTTTCCTTGGCCTACAGCAGTGTGGGGAGAGTGCTGCCCTGTGGCCATGCTCCAGCCCTCTGCATGGCTGAACCTCCATCCGAGTCCCTGCTTCTCAGCTGTAGCAGTGACTGCAACCCCAGACCTCCCTGGGCTCAGCTGCGCTCACCAGGCTTCGTTTGCTCCCTTCCCTTTCTATGAAGCTGCTTCGGGGCTGCCAAATGTTCCTGATACAACCCACCCGCACTCAGTGCCATGCCAGGGGCTCTGGCTCTGCCCATGGAGGCAGCAAGGGCACAGACCATGGTGTGGGCCAGCAGCCAGGAAGAATTAATGCTCTTAATGTGGACCCAAATTTGAGAGGTCCCCTCCCTCACCATCCGGAGGCCCTTGGCAAGCTCAGCCCTGAGGGGGTGAGATGGAGACAGAAGCCTGTGTCTGGGCAGTGCTAGCAGGTACCACAATGCAGGGGAGATGGGAGTGGGTGACCGCGAATGCCAGTCCTGGCCTGTCCCATCCCCTTGCGGTCACATCCGAGCCTGGCGGGTGGGGAAGGCTCTCAGTCAAAGACTGCCGCGTGCTCATTGCTGCGCTCGACCTCCCTGTCCGTCTCATACTCCTCCAGGTTGGCCAGGGGCAGCCCGTTGCCGCTGGGCACGTGCTCGCACACCGTGCTGCGGGTGGTGACCCGGGTGACGCTGGGCGAGTACTTGCGGGAGCCGAGGCGCTGGAGGTGCTGGTGACACATCACCTCCTTGAACATCTCCCGGAAGCGGGTGGACATCAGGTTGTAGAGGATGGGGTTGGTGGCCGAGCTCAGGTAGAAGAAGACCCCCGAGATGATGTGGACGTACTGGAACATCTCGTGCATGTTGCCCGTCCAGTTGGAGACGAAGCTCCAGACCAGCCGGTCCGTGTGGAAGGGGGCCCAGCAGATCCCAAACACGACCACCAGGACAACTGGAAGGGAGAGAGGAGACCGGTGTCATCGGGCACCGATGACTGCCTGCCTTTCAGTCCCTGCCTTTGCGGCATCCTTCCCTCCCCAGGAGCTAGGAGACCGGTGGCCAGTGTAACACAGCAGTAGAAGTGTGCGTCACACTCCCTCTGCAGCCATACACCCTCACAAGGAAGCCAGGTCTAGTGGTTAGGGCATCAGGAGACCAGGGTTCAGTTCTGTGCTCTGCCACAGCCTCTACCCGTGTCCCTGGGCAAGTCACTTAGCCACTGTCAACCCAGTAGGGCTGACTCCCCTGCCTATCCTGAATAGCGCTCCGGGGTGCTCAGATACTGTGGGACTGGGGCCTGCATAAAGGAAAACAACCTACTGCTCCCACCAGTTGCTGAAATGACTCCTCGACTTGTGCTGGATTTTGCCCCAGAAAAAGTCCGGGTGGGGTGGGCTTGAACAGACACTGGTGAGCCTCCGTGCCACCTGCTGAATGGGACCCCTGCCCCTTTCCCCCAGGCACCGGACAGGCCCTTGCAAGCCGCCTGGCAGCCTGACCCCAGGACTGGCGGCTCCTGTGCTGAAGCGAGTCAGCCCGGAGAAGCCAGGCTTATAGGGAGGAGAGCTCCAAGCCTGAGGCCAGGCCCCTGCTCCCAAAGTCTGGGAAAAAGCCAGTCTGGGAGGTTTGAAATCCCTCAGGCTGCGAAGGTTAAACCCCAGTGCTTTGGGCACTGTGGGAGACAGGGGTCAGGCCGCCCCATCTTTGGCCTTCCCAGAGCTTCTGCTTCCAGCCCTGTGCAAATAGCAGGGCGTCTCCAGCCCGTCAGAGACCCCCGCCCATGCCAATAGGGACCATGGGTGCTCGGCTCTGTATCAAGGAGGCCGACGGGGGAAACACGCTGGGAGCAGGGCTGTTCTGGAGGAGGCTGCAGGCAGCAGGACCTGAGCAGGGTGCCTGCCCGCGTGCGGCGCAGCAGGCCCAAGGGTGCTGGGCCCAGGGCTTCAGGTGGGTGCTCCCACGCTCAGACCTCTGGCTGCCCCCTGCACCATGGGGCTGTGCCTCCTCATGCAAGGTCCATCACCAAATGCTTCCAGTCCCTGCTCCGGGAATGGTGGATGTCTCCCCAGCCCTGCTAGCTGGAGGTGCCACATGCTGCACAGCGACAGGCTTCCCGGGAGACCGACTCGGGGTCGGCAGGACTTGGCTGCACCTCGTTTTTTCCAGGAAAGCGCCCACCTCTGTCCACAAGGGAATGGGAATCCAGGCTTCCCCTTGACCTGTGCAGTCCTGGGAGAGGCCAGGCCCAGGGGATGGGAGTCCCTGGCTGCTCCAATGGGTCTGGGCTCTGCAGACCAGCCTTCAGCACCCATCGGATCCAGGGGTCACAACCACTCAGAGACCCCAACCTTCAGCTCATCGGGGCTCCCTAGCAGCAGCCTCTGCAGATAGCCAAGCCCATAACAGCGTCTGCTCCTAGGGCGCCGCATCTCCCAAGCTGCACGCTGGGGCTTCACAGGCCACATCTGGACGGGAACCCACAGTGGTGCAGTGGTCCCGTTTCCGCGTCCCCGTGCCTTTGCCAGCCCCCGCAATCCTCTGCTGTCTTAGCAAAGTCAGTCAGCGGGTGGAGCACATGCTGCCTCATCTCACTGCCCTGAGCGAGGAAACCACGGCCTGGCTGCCTCCTGCCCTGCTGTGGCTCCGGGATCGTTTGGTGAATGTGGCCTCCACCCCTACGGCATCTATCCCAGAATGCTAAGCACCAGTGCTGGGGGGGCAAGCACGAGGATGCTGCCAAGTGTGCTGCACTGCATTAGGGGAAGGAGTGAGGCCGTGCAGCCGAATCAATGTGGCTATACTGCTGCCACCTCCCTTCCTCAGTACAAGTCTATGGGTTGAGGATGGGGCTGCAGATACTCCTACTCCAGCCAGATGTGAACCACCCCCTTGCCAGATGTTGCCAGCCAGCAGTGCTGCGGGCACTAGTGAGCGGCTGGGTTGGCTGCCATGTGCGGGCACAAGGCTTTGCGTGGCCCGTGGTGGCTTATAAGGTGTGGTGAGATTAGTGGCTGGCTACGACTATCCCAGTGAGGACAAGAGGCGTTTTGCTCGCACCGGGGACCGCGGCTCTGCTCTCCGGGGAAGTGCTGCAGCAGGGACATGTGATCTGGTTAGGATCTCGCCCTCCATTGCTTGCCAGGGCTGCTCCAGACATCTCTCTGCCACGTCTCTGTGTCTTGGCAGGCCCATGCCCTGCCGTCAGGCCCCCGCGCTGTGGCCCAGCTGGGGCAGGGAGCCCTGTGGCTCAGCACACGGAGGCAGGAGGCTCGGGGAGGCAAGGCTTCCTGCACTGGGTTGCATCCGAGCAGCAGCTGAGCACACCTGGCAAACCCTGCTGCCTTGGAAGGCTGCCACCGTGATTAGCGAGATTAAACAGCCCTTCATTAATGAAGCAATCAAGCCGGCGACCCCAGGCTCCGCTCCCAGATGCAGGCTGCTGGCTCGGGGCCGGGGCCACTATCTCCAGCTCTCTGCTGGAAGCAGCCAGGAGTTTTTCAGTGCACCCTTTCCCTGCCTGCTTGACCATCTCTGCTGGCCAGTGCAGACGGAGGCCTGGGAATCGGGTGTTGCTACAGGCAGCAAGCCCCTATGGAGTTCACTCCCATGCCCAACACCCCGGCCCCTGACACCCCACCACCTCACCCATGGGCATCTCTGCCCTGCGTGGCACCAGATCTACAACAGACCTCGGTCACGCTGCCTTCCCCCCCTGCTCCAGACTCATCCTCAGGTGTCCCCCAGCAAAGCCAGTGGGGTGGAGGCGTCTCTGCTACAGCGCTGCATTGCAGTTACCTCCCTGCTCTTCCTGCAACAGCGCGACGTGCCCGGCTCCTACTTCACCCGAGCGCTGCAGCTACAGGCAGCCTGGCTGCAACCCCCACACCCTCCGCTCTAGCGTAGCGTGGCGTGGCACGGAGACCTGGGAGCAGCTCCCTGGTAGGGAAACAGGAGGCAGGACCAAGCAGTGAGGCAAGGCCTGTGTCTCTTATCCTTCCACACAGCTTTGTGCCCGCCAGCCATTCTGCCTTGCTTTAATTGCAATCAAGCTAACGGAGAAGACTAGGGGCACGGTGACTTCCCGCCTGTGCCTGCTGCCCTGGCACAAGGGATCAGCGTGCAAAAGCAGCTTGGTGCTCACACACGGGCTGGAACTACAGCCACAGCTGGTGTGCATGGGCTTAGCTCCATCATCTTGCATGGGGCAATGAGGCTTTACACCCTGTCTGGCCCAAGGTGTCTCAGTTATACACCCGAGCATGGAGCGAGGTCCCTGCTGGGTGCTGGAGCCATGGGATGCCAGGCAGTGTAGACCTGGCTGGTGTGGGGGGCACCACAGGGCCTGGTATGTCACCCCCACCCCCACAACCATCTCCAGAGCAGGTCCTTACTGTAGCCTCGCTCCTGGCTGGGCCATACGGATGCCAGGGGCACAGCACAGAGGAGCCTCCTGAGCCCCCCCGCCTTCCTCTCTCTCATGCAGGCTGCAAGGGCTGGGCCTGGCAGGGGCTGAAGGCTTGCACTGGGGCTGCTGTGCACCCCAGACCCTGCCAGGGGCTCAGGCTGCCAGGTGTGCATGCACGCACCATGTGCCTGGAGATGTGGGTGTGAAGGCAGAGCCTGCCTGGAGGGGATGAGCTCCCGCTGAGACCCCTCACTCCCAGCATCATGCTGCCATTATGGGAGTAAAGACCCTTTGCAAACTCTCCCATGGGGAGGTTGGGTAGTGCCCCCATAGCTCAGAGGAGCGCGAGGTGTCCCGCCGAAGCCCCAGGAGGCTGGAGGTCTGGCTCATGGACTTACACAGCATCTTAGTCACCTGCCTCCTCCGGACCTTCTTCTGCTGGGCTCGGACATGGTGGTAGTCACTGTCCCTGCCCGCCTTGGCCTCCAGGCTCTGCAGCATCTTCTCCTTCCTCAGCTGCAGGCCGATGAGCAGGTAGAGGATGCTGAGGGTGCCCATGGGCAGGAAGAAGAAGAGGATGGTGGTGATCTGGATGATGAGGTTGTAGAGCACCAGTGGCTTCACCACCATGCAGATGGCCGAGTCGGGCACCACGCCCCGGCCCGGCACGTACAGCGGCCTGATGCCATGGAGGCTGGTGTTGGGGATGGAGCAGAGCACCGAGAGCACCCAGATGGCACCGATGACCCGCTTGGCATGGTTGCGGGTCACCACGTACTTGGCCTTGAGCGGGTGCACCACGGCGATGTAGCGCTCCACGCTCAGGGCCGTGACGTTGAGGATGGAGGCGAAGCACACGGCCTCGAACAGCAGCGTCTTGAAGTAGCAGCCGCCCGCGCCCAGCAGGAAGGGGTAGTTGCTCCACATGTCGTACAGCTCCAGCGGCATGCCTAGCAGCAGCACCAGCAGGTCTGACACGGCCAGGCTGAACAGGTAGTAGTTGGTGGGCGTCCGCATGAACTTGTGCCGCAGGATCACTAGGCAGGTCAGCGTGTTGCCCACGGCGCCCACCACGAAGATCAGCAGGTAGGTGGTGCAGACGGGCACGAAGAAGCTGGACCGCCGCGGCCCCAGGTACTTGTCCCGCAGCTCGTCCTCCGTGAGGGTCATGTCCTCCGGGTCCACGTGGCTGTGATTGCAGAGCACCTCGGCCTCCAGCCGGGCCAGGTAGTCGCGGAGGGGTGCCAGGCTGGTGCAGTTGGTGTAGGGATACATGGCCTCTGGCTGCAACGAGACTTACTGGCATGGGGGAGATGCCGCGAGCAGCCCAGGTGCTCCCAGCCCTTCTCCATGCAAGATGCCTGCCCTGGGCCCACCCAGCTGCTGGAGCCAGGGGGGCTTCTAGCCCTGTCCCCCGGGACAGCTCTGAGTGACTGAATCTCTATCCGAGTCCCTGCTTCTCAGCTGTAGCCACAGCTGCAACCCCAGACCTCTGTCAGCTTCAACCCCTGGGCTCAGCTCAGCGATGGAGCCGCCTCGGGGCTGCCAAATGTACCCGATACAACCCACCCACACTCAGTACCACGCCGGGGGTCCGGCTCTGCCCATGGAGGTGGCAAGGGCACAGACAGCGGCCAGGAAGAGCTAATGCTCTTAATGTAGACCCAGATTTGGCAGCCCCCTGCTTCAGTGCCTGGGAGCCCTTGGAGAGCTCAGCCCCCCACCCCACCGCGTGGTCCCATGCAGGGTCTGGCCTCAGCCCTGTGGTGTGGCGAGGCTGGACTGTGTGGGGCTTTGCTCGGGGTGCTACTGGATGGGTCTGGCCCTCAGGGGCACGTCCATCCCTGCCCACGACAGGCTGCCCCTAGCACTGCACTGAGCCATGGGCAAGAGCAGCCCTGCTACTGCACCAACACTGCACCGGGCTTTTCTGGAGGTGCCCACCCGCTCCCCCAAACCTCCTGGTCTCTCTGGGCCAAGCCTGCAGGCCTCCAGCTCCTGCTCAGCCCTGTCTCTGCTTGGCTTGGCTTCCACCTGCTCCCTTCACGTGCCCTCTGGACCGGGGGGCCAGGGCCCTTCTTACCCCACAGCCCCTCTGGCACCAGCCACGGAGCACCCGCTTGGCACGTGGCCCCAGGGTCGGCCCTCACCCTTGCCACACCGCAGAGGGGAGAAGTCAGGGGGTGGTGGTATCGCATCTTGCCCAGAACCTGGATGAGCTTCCATAGCCGTCTGGGGAGTGGGAGCGCCCTGCCTCCAGCTGCCCCCCGGCTCCTTCCAGCTCAGCCCCCCGGCCAGGGGCTGGGGAGGGGGGTGGTGAATGGGACCAGCCAGGTCCTGGCAGGAGTTTCCCACCTCCCCACAACCGGTGCCTTACCTGTGCGAGGGGCACTGCGGCACCGGCGGCAGCACGGCCGGGAGAGGCTCTGGAATGACAGAGCAGAGCACGGCTCGGAGAGGGTCGGGGTGGGTGATGGGGACACCCTCTCCAGCTGGGGCCGTGACAGCTTGGTGACCCATGGGGGCATGGTCCCCCCTCCCCTCCACCCCTCCAGAAAAGCCACGGGCGCTTCGGGGCCCCAGCACTGCATTAGCATCCCACACTGAACTGGAGCTGGCCGGGGAAGTTTCAACGAGAGCTGGTGCCTTGCCATGGCCACAAGCAGGGCTGGGGGGGGGGGGGGCAGGAGCCTGCACCCTGCCCTGCTGCATCCCGCCAGCCACCCGGCACCCCCTGCGCCCACATCTCCGGGGCCGGCTCTGGCAATCAGGCTGGTTCCCGGACACCCAGCCGGGCACCTGCTCACATGCACGCGCTCACAGCCAGAGCCCCCCTCTCCGCTCTGCCTGCGTGACCTCCAGGGACCAGACCCCCCATGCCTGCCCGGCTGCCTGCAGGGAGAGCAGCCCCCTCGCTTCCTAACTCCGGCTCCTGTGACTGCTCCGGTGCTCCCCACAGCAGCCTGCCCCCTCCCCTGGCTCCGCGCTCCAGCACCCGGCTCCCCCCAGCTCTGGGGGCTGGCACCCCACTCCCCCCAGCTTTGGAGCTCTGGCATCCTGCATCCCCCAGGCTCTGGGACTCCAGCACCGCGCTCCCCGCAGCCCCAGCACCCTGCTTCCTCCAGCTCTGGGACTCCAGCTCCCTGCTTCCCCAGGGTCAGGGCTCCAGCACCGATCTCTCCCAGCCCTGGGTCTCCAGCACCACGATCCCCTCAGCTCTGGGGCTTGGGCACCCCACTCCCCTGGTCCTGGGTCTCCAGCACCACGATCCCCTTGGCTCTTGGGCACCCCACTCCCCCAGTCTGGGGCTCCGTCACAACAAACCCTTCAGCTCTGGGGCTTGGGCACCCTGCTCCCCTGGTCCTCGGTCTCCAGCACCATGATCCCCTTGGCTCTGGGGCTCTGGGGCTTGGGCACCCCGCTCCCCCGCTCTGGGGTTCTGGCACCCTGCTCCTCCTGGCCGTGGGGCTCCGGTGTCCCCATCACTAGGGCATCAGGTGCTCGGGGCTGAAGAGCTCCAAGCCTTGCTTGTCTGGAGGGTCCTGCCTGGGTGGGCAGGGTGTGGAGAGGGGCTCACCGGGCTACAGGGTCCAGGCAGAGAGGGCTGGGGCTGGCCCGAGCATCTTCGCAGCTCCAGGCGGAGTTTGAGGTGGCAGCTGAAGTCCTAACTCCATCGGTGCTGGTGCCCGCTGCGTGTGGGCGAGCTGCAGCGGGCTGGGGGGAAAGAGCATCACTGAGGTGGGGAGGGGACAGGGGCGGGGGCTGGCTGAGCCGCTGGCTTTTCCAGCACCACCAGGGGGCGGTGCATCCCCACGGCTCCCCCCCAGCCTCAGCTGCAGCTGGGCAGCGGTGCCCCTCGCTCTGGACCCGCAGCCCCAGGCCTTGCCCCGGCTGCTGGGGGCTGTGACCAGCAGGTCCTCTCCTCCCCCTGGTCTCCTTGCCCCTTTGGGAGACCCTTGCCCCATCCCGTGTCTAGCTGGGGCTTCCAGAAAGCCCCCGTGCCTGCCCATTTTGAGAGGGGAAACTGAGGCACAGGGGGACGTGCTCACCTGAGCCTATGAAAGCTGAATGGGACTCAGGAGTCCTGATTCTGCCCAGCCCCTGGGGGCTAAATACCAGTCCCCACTGGCCAGGGAGGGAACCCAGGAGTCCAGGTAACCAGGCCGGCTAATCAAGGAGGTCACCCATGAAGGTCTTCAGCACTGCCGTGCCAGCCTCCCCGTGCCCGGGTGCTGAGGCCACGTCACCGCCTGGGCCAGGCACCCCCCCCCTACCAAATAGACCCCAGCGATTTGCTCCGGCCTCCAAGGCAAATATTTGCTCGGCGGTTTATGAGAGCTGAAACCCCGGAGCTGAGCAGGACCGAGGAGATAGGCAATTGTTTGGCCTTAATAAAAGCCATGATTAGCCCAGCTCAGCAAATGGGGGGAGGAGGGGTGCAAAACACCCCACGCCAGCTCAGCACCGGCGCACCAGGCAGTGGGATTCCCTCGCAGCTTGCAGGACCTGGTGCCACCATGCACGGAGCCTGGCATGGGCTGGGATCCCTGGGGCCATGCTGTGCTGCTGCTCAGAGGGGCCCGACGTCCTCCAGGCAGCGGGTGCAGCCCCAATGCCAGCAGCAGGGACCCAGGCACGTCCTGCTGCAGCCGGCTGGGACAGGGCAGGGCAGAGGTCAGTGCTCAGAAGTGCAAATCTGGCTCTTGAAGCCAGTGCCCCTGTGCTGGGGCTCTGTGCCAGGGGCAAGGGAGCTGGACCGGTGCAGTTCCCTGCCCAGAAGGCATCTCAGGATGGTCGCGGGGCCAGGGCAGCAAAAAAGAGCCCAAATCAAGTCAGGTCTGGGGGAGAGAGCACAGCGTATGCATCTCACCCACAACCCACGCAGGTATCCGTGGCCTCTCCCCTCCCAAACAGGAGGGGGTAGGGGTTAGATGGGAGCAGGGGAAAGCCACGTGGCCCCGTCCTGCCTGCCCCAGAGCCCCAGGCTTTGCAATAATCTACAATGCAAAGGGCTAATGTTCCCCAGATGCCAAGAGACAGAAAATAGCAGCCCCCGCTTTGAGCAGAATTAAGGGAGCCCAGTTCCCCGTGGTCCTCGGGGAGCCTCAGGCTCTCAGATGTCCCCACGCCAGTGACGTCCTGCTGGAGCCAGAGCACGGGGGCCAGGACCCCGGGGGAGAGCAGATGCCCACAAAGCCTCTGCTTTGCAAGGGGCACCAGGCTCAGCCAGGCCAAGAAATGCTGGGTTTTCTTGCCAGGTCTCCAGGCTTGTGCAGCCTTGCTGGACTCGAGGGCCCTCGAGCAAGGGGGACCATGGGAGAAGGGAATAGTGGGGGGCTCCCAGGCTGAGGGATGAGGTCAGTGCATGAGGCCCCGGGCTGCGCGTCAGGAGTGAGGGGCAGAGCCTGCACCTGCCCCCAGGCACTCTCCCTGCTTTACAGAAGCAGGCCGTGCTGCGTCCCCTGCAGCCGGGGGGGGTCACAGCTCCCCCAGCCCCCTGGGAATGGCTCTCACCAGGGAAGGGACACAGGCTTGTGTGCTCAGGCAAGGGGAGAGTCTGCGGCAGGCGATGGCAGTAGAGAGCCCATGACACGTGGCAGGCAGTGCCATGCTCAGCCAGGAGGGGGCAGCAGTGCCAGCTTCGGTGCCAGGTATCTCAGACATTTTTGATGCAGGGTGTGCATTGCCCACAGCCTTCCCGCTGGGTCACTCCCATCCACCTGCAGGCCCCTAATGAACTGGCCTGGCTCCCAAAGTGCCCAGAGCCCCCGTGCCTCAGTTTCCCCACTTCCCGCACGGACGAGCTTTTTGGGTGACTGGCAAATAGGGGCAGGGGGTTGAGAGAGCAGGGGATGCCCGAGCACTGGTTGGTGGCAGTGGCGACTAGGGCACAGGGAGGGCATCAGAGCAGCCCCCAGGCTGCTGTAACTCGTAGCCGGGGGTTGTCTTCCCACCTCGCAGCAGCCAGAGGCTCTAGGGCTGTGTGGAAATCCTGGGGCGGTCTCTGCAGACCTCAGCCCCTCTCACTCTGGGCTGGCTGGGGGTAGTGAAAGCGCTGGGCGCAGCTATAGGTCCGCAGGGCACTGGGCAGCAGGCCTGGCCCTGGGGAGCAGGGGGCGGCATTCGCTGCCCAGCGCCCGACGTGCACACCAGCCCCCAGCCCTAATCAGCCTTGTGCAAACAGGGACTAATGAGCAGAGCAAACGCAGGGTGAGTGAATAATGCGCAGAGCAAACACTGGAGGGGGAAAAGGCAGGAGGGGGGAGAGTGGGTGGCTGCTCTGCCCCCAGCCCCGGGCTGGCGGAGAGAGGTTCTCCAGGGAGCCGGTGCAGACAAGGGCTGGGGGTGTGGGGGGACCTGTGACAGGGCGTTTCCAGTGCACCCGGCTTCCCCAATGCGGCAGCCCCAGGGCCAGGGGCTGCAACAGAAGCTGCTGCCACCGGAGCAAGGGAGATGCTGGAGGCTTGGGGTAATATCCTAGTCTCCCTTGCTGCTCCTGGGGCTGTCCCGGCTCCAGCACCTCTGCCCATCTCCAGCCCTGGGAAGAATCGGGCCCGTTTTGGGGCCCGCGGGCTGGGAAAGCAGGGCCTTGGCGCACACACAAGGGATGAGGGGCCGTGCGAGAGCAGGGCTGCATCGGGGCGGGGGGCAGCAGGATCAGAGCTGGCGCCCAGCCGTGGCCACCTGCCTGCGTACAGTGTTTTGCCCTGGACTGAGAGAAAAACCTGAGCATCCCCGAGATGCCTCCGTGGCTTGTTGCAGGGAGCGTGAAAGGCAGGGACTGGAGTTCAGGGAAAACTTCTTCCCCGTCGGAGCAGCAAGTCTCCCTGGAGCGCAGACAACTGCATTAGGGGGACGCTGGCCTCAGCGGAGGCTGGGGTGTCTGTGGGGCGCAGTGCTACAGCCCATGCAGAACCACAGCGGGGCCCTGCCGTGTGTTGTCCTCAGGGTCAGGCCAGCCGCTGAATTTGGGATCAGGAAGAGGAGGGGGGCTGCCTTCCTCCCCCATTTGCTAGGACCCCCCCGTGTGGTTCAGGAATCACTCAGAGCCAAGGGTCCGACTCCGTCGGGGCCAGCGCTGAGTCCAGCAAGCCTCCGTGCTTTCCCGCGCCAGCTGCCTCTTGCCGTAGCCTCTTGAAAGACACGGCCCCCGCGTTTCCCTTCCCGGGCATGCACACCACCGCCGTCACACCCACCCCCGGCTCGCCACGGGGCTGCTCATCAGTTGCTCAGTTAGCCTCCGAGGTACCCTGGGCTGCTGCGTGGATCCATGAGTTTCCCAGGAAATGTCAGCACCTCCGTTGTCAGCCCATCAGTTCCAGTTGTGGTGTCCCGGGGCTCGGCTGTCTCTGCCTGTTACGGTGGTTGTCTATCCGGGACCTTCTCAACTGGCACAGGTGTCTCGGTGCCACCATCTCTCCTGCTTCTGATATTTGGAAGGGGGGACGTTTTCCCCCACCGGTGGCATCCCACAGAGGGACGGCCACCCGCGATGTCCCCCTGCATGCAGGCCATCGTCGCGACGTGGTGGCAGCTCCCTGTCTCCTTCCATCCCTGGTGACTCTGAGCCCGGCTCTTGGTTGAATGCGATGTCAGCAGGCGACAACCCACGCAACATCGACGCCGTCCCTTAAGGAGGCCGAAAGCGGGTCAGAGTCTCGCTCCGTAGCCTCTGTTAGCAGGTACTTGGTATCCTCCCTACCCCATTTCTCACCAGCCTGTTGGACTGAGGATAATAGGAACCAGCAGCGACAGGCTGACATTTGTGCGTCGCTGCAAATGGCTTCAACTCCTGCCCAGCGTGCGGCGTCAGACGTCGCCGCATCAGGTGTGTCCTGTCTAGGGAGATCAGACTGGGGCATGGGATCCATTTAGCTATGGAGCCTTCCAGTGCAGCCATCTCGGGGAAGCAAGGCTAATCGCCTAAGACAAGGTGGTTTTCCCCATTATGAATTTATGCCTGCTTTGCTTCAGGGATCCGTTTTTTTCTGTGTCACCGGTGCAGGCTCTTTCACTTGACTTAGCCAACATTTGGGGTTTGTGTAACGAACCTTGACAGTTTCCTCAACGTTACTGTTCACTTGAGGCCCGTATAAAACAGCCGTGGCTCCTCTCTTGGGGTTTTCAGCATGTGAATGACTCTCCCGTAGCATTTTTTAACATCATTTCCAGTAGCAACTGAAGAGTCAGTCTGGTGCCTTTAAAGCACGCCCCGTGCGGTATTGAGAATTCCCTCTTTAACTGATCATCAAAACTGGGAAGAGACTGTTTCAGCCACAAAGTCCTACATGACTTTCCAGGGGTCTCATCTTCATCAGTGTCTCTGGCAGTCACAGTCCACGTTTCATCGGAGAGACTGGACAGGGGTGGTTTTTTCAATCAGATTGACGTGTTCATAATCTTTCCCTAAACTTCATTCTCCACTTCACCGTCATCATCAAATACTGCAGAAAATGGGTCTGCATCCAGCAAACCTCCAACTGGCCAAACCCCAAACCACTGCTGTTTGATACGGGCAGGTGTCAATTCAGGTACTTGTAGTGATGGTCATAAGTGGTTTACAATCAACTTCCACTCATGATAACCTTCTACAAATAGAGCCACGGGTTGTGTTTGCATGGACAGGACAGGACCTGTGCTCTAATAGACCACGTGAACATGCATTTTGTCATTAGTCCTCATAGATCAGCCACGTCTCTGTCCCTTGGACAGCGTTATCATGCAGGAACTGTGTCGGCGCCCTCCTTGGAGATGTCCCAATGGCTCGCCTTTGCCTTTCCTGCCATACAACCTCATGCCTGGGCCCTGCCTCATGCCACCCCTCCAAGCTTGTCAGTCTTCTTCAGGATCTGCATCCTATGCCCACTGGCACCATTGCCTGCAAGAGCTCTCGGCCTGCTGCTTTTAGCCCCTGCACCAAAACGTCCTCGACTTGCTGGTTGCCCCCATCCCCTTTCTGCTACGTGCATCAGGGTGCACAGGTGCGGGGTGCTGGCCGGGGATGGGGACGGGGCTGTGCCAGTGTCCTGCTGGGACTTAAACCCAGAAGTTCCTGGCTAGAGGCTCTTGCCCCTCCACTCCGGATCAGAGCGACACCGCGTTTGGGGTCAGGAAGGAATCTGACCCCCTGATCAGACTGATAGAGACTGGTGTGGGGGGGTGCCTTCCTCTGTAGCAGGGGGCACAGCCTCTACCTGGCATCTCTTGAGCATATATTAACAACCTGGTAGAGAAGGGGGTCCCCACTGTCCCCCTCTTTACCTGGGGCAGGTTCAGGTGCTCTGCCTCGTGGTTGTATCGGGCTTTTCGGCCTTTCTCCCTTTATGCTGTAGTGTTGTTGCGATGGTAGTCCAGGGAATATGCAAGAACCAAGATTGGTGGCGGGGGAATATCCTTTATTGGACCAACTCTACATTTGGAAGAGCTGTTTGACAAGCCCTGCCTCAGGAAAAGCAGCGGAGGCTGCCAGAGCTGGATGCCAGCGAGAGCCCTCACTGTCTTTTCCCCTCGTTATGTTGATAAATGTGATCGCTTGAAAGCGGAATCGCCCTTAAGCTGCGGAGCCAGGAGAAGTCCTCGGGGGTGGCTGGCGAACATGGAAAGGGTGCTTGCTGGAGCTAAACCTCATTATGTTCACGAGTTAGACCCTTCCACAGGTCGCTTGTGCAGGGCACGGAGGTGAGCAGAGGGAGCAGATGGGTTAGAACCAGCCACAAAACCACGTTCAGTCCCTGGGTTTTTTTGGCATCCAAAGCAATGAGTTCCCATTCCCAGACCCATCTTCCGAGGGTTGGGTAGGCTTCCCCTGGGGGCAAGGGCTACAAGGTCGGAGCTGGGGAAAGTGTCCTGCAGACGGTGGCATCCCATGAGCGATGGGACATTTTAGCCTGTCATTTTTCTCTGGCAGCACCTATCCTGGGGGCTCACTTCAGCCGCACTCAGTATGGACGTCGCCTGGCTCCCCTTCCAGATGCTGCCCGCTGCTTCCAGCTCAACCCAGGTCGGCGCGGCAGGGCTGTGAGCGTAGTTGCAGAATCACAGCATCAAAGCTGGGCTGGCAGGGCCCATCTCACCCTTATCCCATCCAAACCATCCTAGCCAAATGTCCATCTGACCGCCCCGGGATGGAGACTCCACAGCTTCCCGGCGTGCCTGGGGCAGTGCTTGACCTCCTCATCTCCAACCTACAGCTGGAGGCTGTTGCTCCGAAGTCCTGTCTGCTGCAGCCACTGAGAAAAGCCCATCTCCACCCTCTCTATAACTGACCTTCAGAGATGTGAAGACTGTTCTCAGTCTCCTCTTCTCAGACTAGTCCCTGTGAATGCCCTGGCTCCTGCTAGCCAGGCTAATGATGGCAATGAAACTACTGGTGTTATGGGACCAGCAAGAAGGCTGCAACACCCCTGGGAACCCTAGGTGTGTTGTCTGGGGAAGAGTCCATGCTGAAGCTGGTGTCTGTCTACATTGCTCCCGGGACCCAGGAGAGCTGGACTGAGTCTGCACAAGGGGGCATGGAGGCATCTAGCTGCACGGGGTTTGCGCATGGCTGGTCTGTTTGCTTTAACACTCAGCTTCCCGGATGGGTACCCAGGGCATCCTGAGGACAAGAGGGATTCGAGTGAAGAGGAGCCAAATCCTGGTCTATTGGGAGTGGGGAGGAAGGTTCCTACCAGCCCCAAGGGGGAAATCCCTTCCTCCAGCATTTAATGGCAGCCACCTCTGGGGTGGAGCCTGGCAGAAGATCGACCGCTCACGGCAACGTTGGGCACTGCGGAGAAAAATCCGGTACCCGGCTGAGGCTGCGGGGAGGCAGAGAGGGACTCTCCAACGCAGGCGGTGGCCAGGACAGCAGACCGAACACCCCAGCCCCGGAGAGAAAGTGCCCTTGGATCTTGGACAGGAGATGGGACCTTGCCTGTATGTTTGCTCTGAAAGACACCTCCGGCAGGGCTCCATCCAGGCTGCACCTGTGCCACGAGTCCTTGAAACCACGGCTCTCCACGGCTCTGCATGTGCAGCACTCAGCACCGAGGAGCTGGGTCAGCCCCCAGAGGCTGCCCGACTACAGCCAGGAAGTCACTGCGAGCAATGGCTCAGGAAGGAGAGCCTGCCTTTGAAGAGATGGGAGCCCAGGAAGGGTGACTGTGCCTTAAGGAAATGATCCTTTGGGCACAGAGGGAGACGATCCTGATGCGAGGAAAAAGAGGGAAAGGGGCCAGAAAGCTTCCCTGGCTGACCAGAGAAATCCAGGGCAGCCTAAGGGCTAAGAGGGGGGCATATAAAAAGTGGAAACAGGGAGAGATTACCAAAGAGGAGTATACCTCCTCTGCTCGCGCTTGTAGGGACTCAGTTAGACGGGCCAAAGCTACCATGGAGCTGAGGATGGCAACCCAAGTAAAGGATAACAAGAAATTGTTTTTTAGATATATAGGGAGTAAAAGGAAGGCCCAGGGAGGAATAGGACCCCTGATAAATGGGCAGAAACAATTGGTGACAGACAGGGGGGACAAGGCTGAACTCCTCAACGAGTTCTTCGCCTCAGTGTTCCTAAGTGAGGGGCACGACAAGTCTCTCACTAGGGTTGTAGAGAGGCAGCGGCAAGGCACCAGACTGCCATGCGTAGACCCTGAGACGGTGCAGAGTCACTTGGAAGAACTGGATGCCTTTAAGTCGGCAGGCCCGGATGGGCTCCATCCAAGGGTGCTGAAGGCACTGGCCGACATCATTGCAGAGCCGCTGGCGGGAATATTCGAACGCTCGTGGCGCACGGGCCAAGTCCCGGAGGACTGGAAAAGGGCTAACGTGGTCCCCATTTTCAAGAAGGGGAGGAAGGAGGACCCGGGCAACTACAGGCCAGTCAGTCTCACCTCCATCCTAGGCAAAGTCTTCGAAAAAATTATCAAGGCTCACATTTGCGAGAGCCCGGCAGGGCAAATTATGCTGAGGGGAAACCAGCACGGGTTTGTGGCGGGCAGATCGTGCCTGACCAATCTAGTCTCTTTCTATGACCAGGTTACGAAACGCCTGGACACAGGAGGAGGGGTGGATGTCGTATACTTAGACTTCAGGAAGGCCTTCGATACGGTATCCCACCCCATACTGGTGAACAAGTCAAGAGGCTGTGACGTGGATGACTGCACAGTCTGGTGGGTGGCGAATTGGCTAGAGGGTCACACCCAAAGAGTCGTGGTAGATGGGTCGGTCTCGACCTGGAAGGGTGTGGGCAGTGGGGTCCCGCAGGGCTCGGTCCTTGGACCGATACTCTTTAATGTCTTCATCAGCTACTTGGACGAGGGAGTGAAGTGTACTCTGTCCAAGTTTGCAGATGACACAAAGCTATGGGGAGAAGTGGACACGCCGGAGGGCAGGGAACAGCTGCAAGCAGACCTGGACAGGTTGGACAAGTGGGCAGAAAACAACAGGATGCAGTTCAACAAGGAGAAATGCAAAGTGCTGCACCTAGGGAGGAAAAATGTCCAGCACACCTACAGCCTAGGGAATGACCTGCTGGGTGGCACGGAGGTGGAAAGGGATCTCGGAATCCTAGTGGACTCCAAGATGAACGTGAGTCGGCAGGGTGATGAAGCCATCAGAAAAGCCAATGGCACTTTATCGTGCATCAGCAGATGCATGACGAATAGGTCCAAGCAGGTGATACTTCCCCTCTATGGGGCGTTGGTCAGACCGCAGTTGGAGTACTGCGTGCAATTCTGGGCACCGCAATTCAAGAGGGATGCGGATAACCTGGAGAGGGTCCAGAGAAGGGCCACTCGTATGGTCAAGGGCCTGCAAACCAAGCCCTACGAGGAGGTCTTCAAGAGGAGGTTAGATATGCATCTAGCTGGGGTCATCTAGACCCAGCACTCTTTCCTGCTTATGCAGGGGGTCGGACTTGATGATCTATTGAGGTCCCTTCCGACCCGACCAACTATGAATCTATGCCCCTGGCGCACCCACCCACCCACCCACGGCTAATCAGGCCCAGACCCGACAGAGGCAACCGCGCTGCAGAGGCCCCTTTTACGGCCCCGTTCCTCAGCCCCCGGAGGAGCTCTCAGGCGGGCTTGAGTTATTCCTGTCAATAAAAGCAGTGCATAAAGCACGGGGCTGTGTGTCTACGAGCCTAACGATTCCCGCCGCCACGGAGACCCGGTTTGATGGTGCCCATAAAACGCTTTATTTGCTTCATTTTATTAGTGGCAGGTATTGAGGACGAGGGAGCCAGGCCCGCCAAGGCTGGAAAGCTGCCGCTATCGATTCACCCCAGAGGCTTCGGACCCAGACAGGAGGGCACGGCGGAGGGGCAGAGTGTTTTCTGCCAGGTCAGGGGGCCGTGGATGTCACCGGGGATCACCAAGGGCAGAGCAGAATTTCATCCTTAAGGTCATTAATGCCTGACGGCTGCAATGAGTCGGCCCGGTGGCCCCGGCACTAGAGAGATCTGCAGCTTCATTCCCACTTGCTGCGCGACCTGAGATGCATCACTTCACCCGCCATGTGTGGTCCCCCCTGCTCTCTGTAGCCTGCAAAGCAGAGGGACTGTCTGTGCAGGACTGGGCTGGCGCGTGGCTGAACAGTTGCACTAATGGCCCTTGGCTGGGGCTCAACAGCCCTGCCAGGTGCATGAGTAGCCCCCCGCACCCCTTTGGGATAGCCGAGCTCCATGGGGAATCCAGCTCCCCGTGGGTATCAGCATCCCACCCGCCGGCCAGCCTGCCTGTGCCTTGCAGGAAGCCCCACCTGGGCACGACTGGCGCCGGGGAAAGGCAGTGATGCTAGCGATATATTTGGGCATTTCTCTGGGCTCCAGGGATGCCCCCTTGGCCTTCCTTGTCAAGGCACTAGGCATTGCCTCCCACCTGAATCTGGGCCCGCCAGAGGTGGACGGCTCCTAACTGCGTCCCTTAGAGGACGTGGTCCCGACCTCAGTTCTCTTGCCGTCAGATACGTTCTCCCAGTGTCTGGACTCCCTTCCCCTTTCCAAACCCCGCAGCTGGTTTCTGCTGCCTGAAAAGTGACCTCTGGGCAGAGCGGGTGAGGGCCCAGGGCGGCGGGAAGTAGCTTGAATGACCCCAGCCCAGCTGGAGAGGAAGACTGCAATAGGGCGACTGCTTTGCTGCACCCAGCTGCCGCCTCTCAGGTGTAGGAATCCAGTGACTTGAATTGCGCAATGCCACGTGGCTAATTAGCAGCAATTACATCCTCTGCAAAGGGTAGGCAGGCTTGGGAAAGAGCTCTCCGTCCAAGCAGGAGGGAGCCTTGCATCTGCGGGCACAAAGCACAGCTGTCACACCTCCATCACGCCTGACGTCACCGGGGCTCAGACGGCCGGACAGGACCCCTGCCAGGAGGCACGCGGCGTGGAGAGGGGCAGCTGCACGGGGCCCCAGTCGCTGCAGGCCGACGACTCCCAGACCCCGGGCAAAGGGAGAGGCCACTATAATCCCCACCATGTCCTGGTTGGCTTTTCCCAGCTTCCAACGTGAGATGTGGGCATGACTGGCCTCTCCTCTCCATCACGGAGCTGCAGCAAGGCAAGGCTCACAAGAGGCTATGGCGTGGAGGAGTCTGAGGGCCGGCACACAGCTCAAAAAGAGGGAAAACTGAAAAAATCGTCAAGAGTCCAGCCAAAGCAGGGCCTGCACAGACCATCCCTCCCGTGGCTTTCTGCAGAGCTTCTGAGCCTTGCCTGCATCAGGTCCGTGCCTTCTGGTTGCGCTGGAGGAGACCCAGAAAGACCAGCTTCGGTCGAAAAACAGATGGTGATGGAGAGGTGCGTCCTGTCCCCTGGTGGGGTCGTTCCAGCAGCTAATGACCCTCACTGCTGAAAACATAGGCACTAGACTGAGCTGGTTAAGCCTTTTTTTGGTGAGAGGAGAGGCCCGTACTTCTAAGACGGAGCCTCCCGACGCAGTGTTAGGGAACCTCTTCACCTTCGCTTGGACGCACAAAACGGGCTCCCTCGGGAAGGGATATTTTCCAGGCCTCGGGTTGCTCTTGCTCCCTGCCAGCACCTTTGTGTGTCAGCAGTGTGCACATGCAATGCTCTCGGCGATGCCGCAGCCTCCAGAATAAGAGCAGAAGAGCTGCCGTGGACTGGGTCAGACCCTAGGTCCATCTTGCCTGGTCTGCTGTGCCACGCAGAGGCTGGAAGAGTGAGTGGGGTCTGACCAGGGGGGTTTCCCCCATTGTTCCTCTCTCCCATGCAGCCTCCAGCATTTAAGGTCCAGGGTTCGATGGCCTGATGCAGAGGCTGTGCCCCTCACTCCCCTGCTCGATAGCGACCGATGCCCCTTTCCTCCAGGCACGTGTCCAAGCCATCGGTGACTCTGACTCAACTGTCCGCTCCCACCGTGTTGGATTTTGCTGCCGGGGTGAAGCTCAGACTCTTGCATCAGAGACTCAGCACCCGCACGCGAGTGCCAGGTGCGTGAAGCGCCAAATTTCCGGCGTGCACCTGGGAACCGAAGCCGCCCAATGCCACCAGGTGCTCCGAGGGCGGCGTCTCCTTGTGCCACTTGCTTTCATGCCCACGACCACGCTGGAGACAGAGCGCCTGCCCTGCAGATCCATCCGTGCAATGATTTCTTTCCAGCTGCGGCCGAGAGAAAAATCATCCCACTATATTCTCCGAGGGCATAAACAAGCAGCCTGGGGGGGTGGAAAAAAATTCACCTTCATTACTGCGCACATCTCCCGGTGGGGACGATCAAGGCACCTTGGGGGAAATGCCGGCTGTTTCGGAGCAAGTAGCCCAGCACCATGGCAACCACCATTCTGCTAATCAAGGCCAGCGATGGGAAGGGAGGCATTTCTGCACCAGGCCGGGCCGTGTTTGTTTGCAGGTATCCGCTGGGCTGAATCAGCTCGCAGCGGGCTAACGAGCACGCACAGCTGTGTCCGGGCAGAGGGAACGGCCGGCTCGCAGAGCCTTCCCCAGGAAAACCCACGTCTGCATGACTCAGCGCGGCGCTCGTGGCTCTGAGTCAGCGAGTGGCCGAGCCAGCGTGAACAGAGGTGCTGAGACCCCAGTGAGTCACGGCCCGTGGATGGGGGGGTCCCCTCTCCTTGGGCTTTGCAACAGTCAATCTCATCTCGTTATGAACTCGCCACCTCCGTGAGACTCCGTGAGACTCGAGTCTCATCCGGCCCCTGCCCTGCACGTCCCCGATACGATGGCGGTTACTCAGGAGAGGACGAATTCGTCTCAGAAGAGGTGGTGCGTGCATTTATAGGTCGGGTCCTGAACGGTGCCGAAGACATAGACCCTGACGTTACGCTATGAGAGCACTCTCGGCCCCAAAGCAGCCTTCTGCAGGAGACTCCCGCAGCCCAAGTTACTCCATGCTTTCCCACTACAGGCAGATTTTGCACCCTTCCTCCAATGCAGCGGACACAGGACGCTGGCTGGACCGATGGCCTGACCTCTCCTGGCCATGCCTACAACCACCGGCCATGAGAGACCTGAGGCAGGGAACGGTGGTACCCAAAAGCTTGTCTGCAGTCCTCCCACCTATACAGCTGGCCCAAGAAAAGACATCACCCACAAAAGTCTTTGCCCCAGGCCTTTATCCTTATTCTTTGATTCTCCACATTCCTTGTTCAGACTGAGATTCCCCACGTGCCCCTGCATCACATCCTGGCTCCTTGTCAAAATCCGGCATTTTTAGCCTCAAACCCATATAAGACCCTATTAACGGAGCTGCACGGAGGGAGGTAAATCCGTCCCGGCCACGGGCCCAGCAGACGGTGCCGTTCAATGCTGCGCTGCGACGAGCTGGGCAGAGCTGGCCGCCCCACCGAGCTGAGCACGCTACCCCTGCCGAGCTCCCTGCAGGCCTGGCGAGCGGCGGTGAAACATTGCACATGGGCTTCAATTTAGCTCCAACACACGAGCTTCAACTCGCTCCAGTGATTTCTGTCTGCCTTCCAGCAGACATCTCGTTCGCCAGGTATAAAACAGCCCTGCTCCAGCCTGGAAACGCAGCCAAAACGGCCCGATGTCAAGCAGCAGGGAGCCCTCGGCCCGCTGCAATTACCGTCTGGGCCTTAACGGGGCTTGAGTGGGCTCCGAGAACAGCCCCTCCTCGGAGCACGTCTGGTCGGGACACGTCGCCTGGGTGTCCGGCTCTGCTTTCTTTGCTCCAAGCCTCTTTGGCATACAAGCGAACCAAACAATAAAAGGGCAAAGGCTGTTCCTTGCCTTGTGTCAGAAGCTGATTTCCATACCCAAGTGCCCACCTGGAGTCTGATTGCGCCAAACACTGCAGCTGGGAGTGGATGGGAAAGAGGCCTTTCCTTCCAAGCCCCCTGTCCAAGGCTTTTAAAGGACCTTTCAAGCTCTGAGGACACGCAGCCGTTACAAGTCTTCGAAGGATGCAGGGACTCTTAAGTGTCCATAATTGGATTCCATTTGCCATGTAATTGCTCCAGCTTCAAAGTCGCGGAGCGAGCAAATAAAACCTGCGCCATAAAAAGCAGTAAGCCGAGATGTTTATGGGCCACTTTGGGCCCTGCTGCTTTTCTCCAAGCGGCTTGAAGCAGCACTGCAGGAGCCGTGCAGGCGCTCAGAGCCACGGGCCAGTGCTGGCTAGGGAGCAACGTGTTTCAGCTGTCCTAGCCGTGGCTGCCTCCAGCGGATGACTGAAGGCTTGTAGTGAATTTGCTGGCAGGCTCAGGGCTCTGTGCACCTGCCAACCAGGCTCCATAGGCTGTTGTGTAGCCAAGATGCCCATGATCCATTGCCTTAACAAAGCTTCAGCCTGCCCGGCATCTGCACGGTCCTTGCAAAGGGATCTCCGCAGGCCCGGGCAGCAGGCTAGCTGGGCAGAAGACTGGGGAGTCATCCCTAGCAGTGCAGGGGCTATGGCTGAGTGCTCAAACAGAAGGCAGTAGTACTTATACACAGGAGACCGTGCACGGCCAGGCACCAGCACAGGTATTGAGCGAGCAGAGAGCATGTTGGGAACTGGTGCAATAGTGCATAATAGGGGCATGCTGGGAACTGGTGCAACTAGTGCAATAGTACATAATAGGGGTCGACATGAACAATAAAGAGCCAATTTCTCATAACGAATCAGAATCCCATTAAATGAAAGGTGCCATATCCGGTGTCCCCTCTGGTGACGAGTCTCTCCATTATGTGAGCGGTGCATCGTGCTCTCTGCACCCACCTTCGAAGTCGTGCCTATGGCTGCAGCAAGGTTCTCCAAAAATACATACAATCAGTATGGAGGGGACAGAACAGTTTCCATTCGAAGCACCTGTTTTTCAGATACTGAAAAACTTCCTGATATGTTCACCTTAGCGGCCAGTTTTCCACTCTGGGCCTGTAACCAAAGGTAATTTCTTAATGGGAAAAAAGTTGAGCCACAGGGGTCTTTCTAATGGGGAAGTTTTCAGCTGATTTTTAGTTATAGGGAAAAAAACTAAAGAAACCCAAACCACTTCCCCCAGTGAAATGTGCATTACATTTTCTGACGATTTTTTAAATTCTTGAACCCGGGCTGGGACAGCGAGGTGATAGCATTGAGGGTGCAAACAGAAAGCCAAACCAAGGGGGAGGGCTGAGCCGGTTAGATGCATCCATCTGAGCGACAGTCGTGTGACGCACTCCTACCCACCAGGAGGGAGAAGGCTGGGGAATCATAAGAGCTGGCAGAGACCCAAGACGTGGGAACAGACAGCTTATTACACCAGAATTTGGGGTACGGCAGCAAAAAGGGCCGTTGCAATGATGAGCAGCAGACGCAAGGAGGACAACAGCCCATCAGACCTCATTAGAAAACATACAAATGGTGTCAGTCTCCGGAGCCCTGAGCAGGGATGGAAACCAGGCGACTGGAGATGGCTCCCAAGCGAAGGGGCTCCAAAACTCAAAGCTGCCGACATTCGTGCAAGAACGCAGCTAATTCAGAAGCCGCAGGGGGAGGGTTTTAACGGGGCTCCTGGTGCAGTTCAGGCTGCTAATTGCAGTGGAGAGGCGGGGAGACTGCCGGGGTGGGGAGAGCCGCAGGGGAGTGTGGCGGAGATAACGGGAGTCTTCCTGCGAAAGCCTGGCTGTGGACGAACTCACCCTGGGCAGGATCAGACAGGCGTCCGAATCTGACGCCCAGGAAAGTCCAATTACCACCCAGTCTCCTCCGTGGAGGGAGTCATCTGCATCTTAAGTCGCCAGGCCCTTCATGACCTACCCTTGCCCAAACCACCACCTCTCAATCATGAGCCGCACCGACCAGCGACTCCAGGCCCACTTGTTATGGGTCCAAGCCGCCTTTGTGCTTCCTTTACCCCCACTTGTGGTGCAAGGAAGCCCCCTATGAGCACCTATAAACTTCATTATCCAGATCTCTCCTTCCAGCTCCCTTTTGCCCAACAAAAACCCAGGCTCTGGTGTGCCCACATCACTGCCCAGTATTGCCCCACTCTTTTCTCGAGCCCCTTTCTGCCTCTCCCCACCTCCCCTTGCCTTATATTCAGATGGCCAGCTCTTTCTGTTCCAGGTTTGACAGCGTGCATCACGGGGGCTGGCCAGGTCCATAACCGGAGCTCCTTGGCACCACGTTTCATGCACAAAAGACATACTAGTTGTATCCCATAAGGTGCAGTGCAGGCGAGGGGGGAAGGCAACGGGCATTTGGTGGAAAAGCGTGAATGCCGTGAACCATTTTCCCTTGGCCGAGATAAGCAATTTGGAGTGAAGTCCTTGGCTCCCCAAAAGACACGGGGATCTAGCACAGCCCCTCGCTGCATCATTAGCCTTCCCTTGAAGGCATATCCCCTACCTCCTGTTTGCAGGTATTATTTCCAGGCCTGAGGGACCCAGTGGCTCACACAAAGAGGATCTGATCGCATGTAGAAAGAATCCACTCCACCAAAGCGCCTTTGCCACCTGCATTGGGGAGCTCAGAAGACAAGTCAGGGAGAAGGAGTGCAGCTGGAGTGCTTACAAGCTCTGAGGTTTTGCTCAGGCAAGTGGAAGGAAAACCGTCCAAGCATCCTGGGATGCTTGAAAACTATTTCTAACACAGCAGCACCCTCAGATAGGACCCCACAAAGTGCTGGGAACACCTCCGGGGAGCCGGCCTGGCGTTCCCAGCCATCCAGGCTGGACAGATTCACCTGTGCAAATGCTCCTGATGCAGGAATGTAAAGCAGGAGTAGAAGCAGCTGGAGTAAAACCTTCTATAAATCAGAGCACATAACCAGGGAAACTTCCCCGCCACATCCTCCTGGCCTGACAGATTCAGTGACCCTGGCAGGAGACCTCTCCAGCAGTGGATTTCCAATACTAGGGAGGAGTTAGTTGGAAATCTGAGGGTGGCAGGGATTTTTGTGGGCGATCTCTTTTATTAGACCCGCTGCCTACGGGTAGACAAGCTTTTGAATGTAGTGCATTCTTCTTCGGGTGGCAGGCAATCTAGGGAAAGTCATCGTGAAGTGACTGAGTTCACTCTTCCTGGCAGAGGCAGATGGAAAGAGAATAATTGGACTTTAAATAAAAATTAAAAAAAACTTCAACGAAAACTTAGGGAAGCGGCAGGCAGAGTCACTCGGGGAAATAATATAAAGGGAACCAGAGAGACGGCAGCGATGGGAAGATATCAAAGGCACTTTGAGAACCTGAAAACCGAGTGGGGGTTGTACCAAAAGTGGCAATACTTGACTAGAGAGGAGTATAAAAAAAACAGCACAAGCCGGTAGGGACACAAATCAGCAGATGTAAACTGGGCCCCTTCTAGCCAAAAGGCAACAAGAAGAGGGTCTAGGAATACATTGGGGTAAAAAGGAAGACAGCGGAAAGAGCTCCCTGGCACAGGGAGCAGGAGAGCAGCAGAGGGAGAACAAAAAGGTGCTCAGGGTTTGCTGTGATTCGATCTTCATCGCCAAGGATATTTGCAGTGCAACACTTAGCAGGGTTCATTTTATCAATGGGAGCACAGGCTGGGAGAGGCAAGGAACAGGTTCAGGGAAGACGTAGGCAAGGTATAGATGCATTCACATAGAAGGACCTGATACAACAACACCTAAGGAAGTAGACAGAGCAACCCCTGACCCACCCGCAGGAGCTCTCCGAGGACAGAGGCAGCTGCGGAGGATGGGAGAAGAATAAAACACAGACCATCACTTTGAAAAGGGGGAGCAGGAGGACGTGGCTGCTACAGACCAGTCAGCCTGACTCCATTCCCCCTACGATACCAGAATACAACATTAAACCACATGCAAATGAATAAAATGCAAATAAAATTAAAAAAAATGCAAATAAAGAACAAATTTTTTGCAACTATTTTAGTTGGTCTAATAAATGCCATCACCTCTGCCAGGAATTCTGCGTCTCATTAAACCATCACATTTTAAGCACATGAAGGACTGTAAGGGGATAAAATCCTTATGGCAAACCCGGCTAATACCCATCGTTGACACGTAACCTAGCTTAGCAGATAAGATGGGATAGATCTTGACTTCAGGATGATACAGTCCACGCGCCACTCTTTGAAGCAAACTGGGGCAGCTTGAGGTAGATGTAAATCAGCATCAGGCAGGGAAAATGCGGCACTCAGACTAATTAGCAATGGTTCACGGGCATTAGAAAGGCATGTCCAGCGGGGCCCAGCCTGGAACCTGCTTAATTCAATCCCTGGATGGAACGGAGGATGGAAGATATGTGATGGAGTAGCATTTGCAGATGAGTTCAAACCGAGAGGAGTTGCAAGTGCTTTGGAAGACAGGGAAACTTGATAAACTGCCAATGTCAGCGAGCTGGAATTCAATACCTGCAAATACAAGGAGCTACGATTTAGGGAGGAAAAAAACTCCGGTCTCCAAATACAACCAAAAAAAAAAGGCGGGGGGAGTAACTGGCTAGACTACAGCACTGCAGACAGGGATCTGCCGGTTATAATGCAGCACAAATTGAATGAGTCAACAGCGTGATGCCGGGAAAGGTAAATCTCACTGCGGACTGTGTTATCAGGAGCGTCGTGGGTAAGACGCGGGAGGTAATTCTTCCGCGGCGAGGTGCGGGAGTCCGCAGCTGAACTGCTGTGTCAGGTTTAAGAGAGATGTAGACACATTGGGGAGAGCACAGGGGAGAGCGACACGCACGATAAGTCATGGCTTGTAAAGCCCCGGTGAGGAGGGGTTGAAGGAATCAAGTTGGTTTAATCTAGAAAACCAGATTGGTGGGGGGCATGAGAATAGCCTTCCAGTAGGCAAAGGGCTGTGAGAACCAGGCCGGGCAGGGGTTGTTGCTCTCCAAAAGTCCACCCATGGCAAGACAAATTAACTGGCTTCCTTTGCAATGGTTGTGGGCAAGTGAAACTCGGGGGGGATCCGAACCCCAAGCCTCTGGGCTTGGGTTTGCATGTAGGATGCCCGCCAAAGGATTCGGAAGTATCTGCAGCCCCGGGCTGGGGTGGAGGATGCTTGCCGGTAGCAGGGGCCGCACGTGGTTCTTGAATGATTCACATAGATTTGGAATTGATTTGACTTGGGATGCACACAATTTTGCTTAAAAAAAAATAAATCTGAAGGGCTCCACTCACTCGTGGCCTGTCAGGTTGTTAACAAAATCAGCTATTGCACGATGGTGTCTCGCAAGCCTGGTGGGAAAGGGGCAGGGGAGGGTTTGAAATGCACGCTTAAATAGCCTGTCAAGCCAACCCTCAGAGTAGCCAAGACCAACCGTTTCAAGGAAAAGGGAAAAGACTCCCTCTTGTGCAGATGTCTGAAATCATCTGCCCAGGGAGAAAGCATCTTCCAACCCCTAGTCTTAGATTATGTCCCTGGCCCTTGAGTATGGGTAGCCCTGGGTTATTTCTTTCCTGCTGTCCTGAATGGCCTTTGCAGCAACATCTAGTCCAGCGCTTCGCAACCTTTTTGGAACCGAGGAAGCCCTTCGCAGACTCGGGCACCCTTGGAAGTTGCCAGCTCTTGTTCTGACTCCAGAAAAATACTAGAGCAATCCTTCTGTTACAGCAATCAGGACTCATGGTAGAGGTGATATCTTTTATTAGACCAACTAGACTGGTGCAAAAAAATTCTTTGATTGCAAGCTTTTGGGCACAAACACCCTTCATCAAGCATCGGAGAAAAGATGGTAGAAAAAGTACTCGGGGAGACAGCAACAGGCCAAGTGGATGCCTGTGTGAAAATGCTGGGTTCGTCTTGTGAATCACGCATGCACGCCGAGCTGTGCTAACATTGCATGGCACCCCATGACCCACGCAAACGGATCTCAAAGCACCCCAGGGTATTGGGGCACCCTGAGAATTGCTGATCTAATTATTTGAGCCCTGCAAAGCCCTTGACCCTGGGATCACGAGGGGTGCGATGGTCTTGTGTACAGAAATGCTTGTGAATTATGCTAGACAAGTTGCCTCCTGGTTTCATTATATGGGGTGAATAAGAACAGCCCATGCACTTCCTCTGAGCCTTTTACTTTATGGACCTCTGCCCAACCCCCTAGGCTCATTTATGCTTTCCTTGGAAAAAAGTCTTTCCTAGTCTCCAGTCCTTGGCACTGCCTGACTCTGAAGTCCCTAATCAGAGATGAGCTGCAACAATTTGCTCTTAACCTGCTATCCCTGCCATTTCATGCCCTCTTCTTTTAGATCACCTACATCCATTTGCCTTTCTGACCCATGAGATCTACTGAGCAGTCCTGAGCCCTCCAGCCTCTGCAACTCAGGGAGGAAATGCAAGTGCCCAGAGAGACAGAAAAGGCAGAGTCAGGGCTGGCTGCAACCCATCGCCCCATCGAAGCAAAGAGCATCCCAGCATTCGTGCAGCCAGGAAGCAGAGCATCCAAAAACCAGCCCAGCAGGGCATCGCTTCGTTTATAGCTTCTCTGATTGCATTAATTGCCGCCAGCTTAACCCAGCTCCCAGTCATTGGCTCATCTGCTGGCAGATGGATGGCAAACACCTGGGCTGGGGGTTTTAGCTCTGGGGTGGGGGTGGGTTAACCCTTTCCCTGCCTGCTTCCCACCAGGATCTGTCAGTGGCCTCTATGCATGAGACTAGTCATGCCTGGGGCAACAGGAGAACTGCAGAGACCCTTGGGCTGGAAAAACATGGAGGGAGACAGCAGGCCTGGACTGAGGGGTGTTGCTGGAGCCATTGCCTGGAGCCTCCCCCAGTCCTGGCCTCAGAGGAGTACACAAGCTAGCAGCTCCCAGGATCAGGACCTCTGCCATGTGCCACCAGCCATCCGAGACAGACGCCTACGCCCAGCTGGCCGGCGGAGCAGCACAACGCCCCTGCCACCGGCGCATGAAGCCCGGCCCTGGCCCCAGCGTCCTGAGCTGGCTGGTGTTTCCAGCTGCTCTCCCCGGCACGGGCCCAGGGTGGCAGGTGGGGCTGCATGGGCGCTGACCCCCAACAAGCGAGCTGAGGCTGGCTGGTGTCTGCCCCTCTTCCTGGCCAGGTCAAGGAGCTGCAGTCTTGGACCCAGGCTGGACAGGGAAACCGGTCTTTGGGCTCCCTCTGCTTGCTCTAGTAGAGGGGTGTTCAACCCCTGGCCCGGGGGCCAGATCCAGCTCACAGAGCCGTGTCATCGGGGATTTTTTTTATTATTATTAAAATCTATCCATCTATATTTAGGTACATCTATACATAACCTCTATCATAGAGTTCCTTGTCATTAGGGATGCTACAGGTCCAAAAATTTGGTGGCGGAGTTAATTGCTCCTCTCCTACTCCCAAATTTCTGGCCTTGTGAGCTGGATAGCTTGGCCCTAAGGGTTAGATTGGACACATGGGGCAGCGATAGCTTCAGGCAGGCTAATTAGCACTGCTAATTAGGGACCACCCCTGTGCTAATGAGCTCATCTGCAGTGCTGTGTGACCTGGTTACTCTGCCGCAAGGGGCTTGGAGAGCTAATAAGAAAGACCCTCCCACCCCAGGCCCCGACTGAGATATCTTGGCCACCGCATATCCAAGCCTTGCCCTACGGACCCCCCCGGGGAGGCTGAGGAAGAAGGAGCAAAGGTAGAGACCTGGCACCAGACAGCCCCAGAGGACAACACAAGGCAAAAACGTCCACCTCCTCCCCCCGAGCAGGTGTCTCCCACGGGCCCGGGCTGGGCTGCCAGCGGCAGACGCTGCCCATTCTTCAGGGGTCCCGCGAGGTGAGAAACCCAATCTGTGTTGTGCTGCCTCCAAGGGAGCCGTGTGCCACTCGAGCATGGCCAAGCTGCAAATTGCAGCCACCGCGCAGCCCGGGAAAGCAGGAGACGGCCCTTAAAGCCCATTACTCTTTGCCGGTGGTAGAGGCAGGTGCCCACAACCCAGGGAGCCGGTGCCCGAGCTTCGGGCATCCTTTCTGGTGCGTATGTTTGTGCAGAGCCCAGGAGAGCCCCAGCCTACTCCCCACCCCTGTTACCCTAGCTTTGGGCTCCCCACACGGTGCTGCCGACTCCTCAAAATCCTGCCACGAAGCAGCCCTTGTTACTGCCATCAGGTCTCCAAGCCCCAGCTCACTTCTGCCAGCTCACATCCACTGTATCTCTAAGATCTTCCCATTCCTGCGGGCAGCAACCCGAGCCTTCGGATTCATGGGTCTCATCTGACTGTCCCCAGTTTGGCATCAGCGTGATCCTCCAGCCAGGAGCATTAGCTCACCTCCATTGTCAAGCCCACAGCCCTCGCCCCAGCCAACACCCCGTTGCTTCAGAGAAAGGTGGGGGAAAAACAACCCAGAAGCCACGAAGGGGGAAAAAAATCATTCCTTCCCAACCCCTTCAGGCCACTAGGCAAAGCCCTGAAGCATGCGATGGCAGATGCCTCCCGCACCGCAAGGCCGCTATGCCCCGACAGGAAGACTGCAAAGACTCGATGCTACATGTGCCACACACTGGGTGTTGGACCAAAAGCTCCCTGCCCTTCGTATCATCCTTTCCATGAACACATCACGTTCAGACTTAAAAAGGGATTCCTGTTCTTTGCCCCCGTTACTTAGCTTGGAAGACCGTTCCAGATTTCCACTCCTCTGATGATTCAAAATCTTCCGATTTCCCCCCGAAATTTGCTTGTCTAACATGACTCATTCCTGATGCAGCCAAAATGCACCCCCCACCTCCACACACACTTTTTGGCTGTTGCTGCATTGAGCAGAGGTGTTCACAACGGTGCTGTGGACACAACGCAACATCTTCCTGCAGCTTTTGCCACCTGGAAAACTTTGTGCAGAGTTTTTCCCTCCCATGTTTATGCCCATTCCTCCTTCCCAGTGCTCCCATTTCTCTTTAATGGCAGGCCTGTTACAGTCTGTTCTCTCTTCCCAAGGTATGCACTTTAATAAATATACAACACCTGGGACCGAAGAAGACCAGAATGTTTCCCCCTTCATGGTCTGAATGGAAAGATATTAGTGTAATTTTGCACAAGCTGTTATTTTTCCAAGAGAACTCACAGGGCTGTCTCAACCAAATGCCCGCTCACAGAATCACAGACAATGAGGGGTGAGGGGACCTCAGGAGGTCACGTCTAGTCCAACCCCCTGCTCCAAGCAGGACCAGCCCCAACCCCATCATCCCAGCCAAGGCTTTGTCTACCCGGGTCTTCAAAACCTTCAAGGATGGAGACTCCACCACCTCTCTGGGTAACCTGTCCCAGTGCTTCACCACCCTCCTCATAAGAAAGTTCTTCCTAATACCCAACCTCAACGTCCCTTGCTGCAACTGGAGCCCATTGCTCCTTGTCCTGTCATCTGCACCACTGAGACCAGTCCAGCTCCATCCTCTTTGCAACCCCCCTGCAGGGAGGTGAAGGCTGCTATTCAATCCCCCTTGGTCTTCTCTTCTGAAGATTAAATAAACCCAGTCTTTCTTCACCAGTCCTGTCCCCCAGCCCCCCAAGCATTTTTGCTGCCTTCCTCTGGATTCTCTCCAACTAGTCCACATCCTTTCTGTAATGGGGGCCCACAGCTGGACACAGGACTCCAGATGTGGTCTTCGCCGTGCTGAACAGAGGGGAAGAATCACTTCCCTCCATCAGCTGGCAACACTCCTACCCATGCAGCCCAGGATGCCGGTAGCCTTCTTGGCACCAAGGACACACTGCTGGCTCCTGTCTATCTTATTGTCCCCTGTCCCCCCCAGGTCCTTCTCTGCAGAGCTGCTGCCCAGCCCGTCACCCCCAGCCTGCACCGGTGCAGGGGATTGCTCCCTCCTAAGTGCAGCACTTTGCACTTGTCCTTAGAATCGTAGAAAACAAGGGGTGAGAGGGACCTCAGAAGGTCACATCCAGTCTAGCACCCCGCTCAAAGCAGCTAGATCATCCCAGCCAAGGCTTTGTCTACCCGGGTCTTAAAAACCTGCAAGGATGCAGACTCCACCACCTCTCTGGGTAGCCCATTTCAGTGCTTTACTACCCTCCTGGTGAGAGAGTTTTTACTAACATCCAACCTCAGCTTCCCTTGCTGCAACTTGAGCCCATCGCTCCTCGTTCTGTCGTCTGCCCCCACAGTTTAATTTCAAGAGATTTCTCATGAGATCATGAGGTTTAGCTCCTCATGATGTCTCATTTAGTCCAATTCTCCAATTTGCCTGGGTCACTCTGAATCCTAGCCCTCCCCTCCGGTGTATCCATGACTCCCCCCAGCCTGGTGTCATCTGCACCCACTCTGTGACTCTGTTTCACTGTTTGTATGATTTAATTTTACAGGAGTGGGCAGAGACCCTTATTTTGTTCCCTGTCTGTACAGCCCCTAAGGGGTGCTGGTCCATGACTTGCGACCGCAGTCCAAACAGCGTGTAATAAAGCTGAGCTTAATGCAAACCTCTTGAAAGGCAATGGAAAGTTTCCTGGTTACAACACGGGAAAGATCTGGCTCCTCTTTGACATGCGAGTGCAGCTAATTTGCATTCTTCGCGTGACCACCCCTCACATTGTCTTCCTAACGATTAAATAATATTTTCTCAGCCTGCTGGCTTAAAAATCCATTTAGAATATGACTAATCTGTTTTAATGAGTGGGAAGGGATAAAGAACTTAGACTCACTTGCTCTTGAATGGTCTCAACAGATCTTGAGCCAGATAGTTTGCTGTAAATTTGAACTATCCATCAGCAGATGTAATAATTTGTGTGTATCCGGCCTCTAAGTAGATGAAGGAATTACGGGGCAGGCATCCGTTAATTGACAGAATACGATATACTGGGTATTAAATTCACTTTAAATGAAAACTCTCCGCAGAGGGGTGGGTTTCCCTGTTGGACGTGCAGATAGCGAGCTTCAAAATGCCGTCGGGCCGCGGAAGAAGACGCTGCCGGCACTTGTTTGTTCTGGGCTGGGGAAAGCCTCCACATCCGACGGGAAGATGGGCAGCATCCTTGCTGAAGGCGCCATTACCAGCGTGGAGTCAGTGATCCTCAAGCGCCCGCCGTGCTGGACCAGACATTGCATGCGGATGCCTGACTCTCAGCTCCCCAAGCGAGTGCTGTGCTCCCAGCTTATTGTGTCCTGAGACCCCACGGTGGCCAGAGGAAACACGCTGAAGGCAGACCTCGAGAAAAGAGATGTCAACATGAAGAGCTGGCTGTGGACCGTCTCCAATGGCGCCACAACCTCAGCCGAGCAGCGTGTTTCTGGGTAAAGCGTCTCACCCTAGAAGCAGAGAAGAGCGAGCGGAGGAAGAAAAAGGAGAGGCATCCCGGCACGCAGCCTACTCACCCCTGCAAAAAGACCTGCGGCTTCAGTGGACGGATCTGCGGCTCGAGGATTGGACTCCTAAGTCCCCTCCGGACCCATCCGTGGTAGAGATCATCCTCGAATCGAGGGATTGCCAACAGTGACGGCTGGAAGCTCGCTGCGCTAGGGGCTGCACAAACACGTCAGCAAAACACCGTGCTCTCCAAAGGCACGTGGGTCAGTCAAACCCAGTTTCTTCTAGGATTGGGATAAAACCTCACCAAGCCACTGACCCGTGGCCATTTGACCCATAGCTGTTCTTTGAAAAACAAGTTGAGTTGCCAAATTTTTTTCCAGAGGTAAAACTACACGTCTGCCCTTCTCCTCTCCGGGTTTGCCCACACTGGAGAGTCTGCTGTGACGGTGGTGGAGCGGAGACTTGCATTGTGAGCCCTGAAAATGTGATACGAGTGTGAGACAGGAGAGCAACCTTGTGTCACACACTCATCTCACATTTCCAGTGCACACAATGTATGACATTACACAGTGCATGCATTACACTTGTATGAGCTAGCGCCAAACCGGTCAGCAAAGTTACCGGGAGCAGGATAGCTGTGATCGCAAGCGGCCGGGGCGGCTCAGGGATTTTGAAAAGGGGGGTGCAGATGGTGTGGTGCCTCCTCACACATAACACAACACACATTTTTCACCAGTAAAAAAGAAACTATAAGCTTCTCTAATAAGTTGGGGCCTAGAGCTGTATTATTCCATTTAAGACCGTAGCAAAAAAACCCCCACCAAACCCTTTATTAACACATGCATTCATTTGCTATATTATACAGAAAAGCACAACAAACTCAGCAAAAATAATCCATAGATTATTAGTCCTGGAGTCATTAGAGTTAAACATAAGTCTTGCTTTCAGATTCATGGAACAAAATCAAGCCTTCTTGCACACCTCCAAAGCGTCATTGAACGTGCTATCCGCACCTCATCTAATGTTCAGCTGAGTTCGTATTTCCACACCCGAGTAGAGTTAATGGTTTTAGCTAGAGTGAAAAGGCAGTCTGCAGGGCTGTGAAATGGGAGCGACGCGGCCAGGAGCAGACAGCAGCATCGCAGAAGGAAGCCTAGCTGCAGTAGTGGACCCATTGAAAAGCATTTAAAAGGAAAGAGGGTCGTTAACACCCATGGAATTAATTGTTGAGAAGGAATGGAGCCAATTATAAAGAGCAGCAAAGTCAGCTGACTCCCTCCCTGCTGCCCCTGAGCTGTGTGGGGGGTAGTGGTCACTGGGGATGGGTGGTTATCACAGGCCCCCCCAGGAGGGACATGAGGACAGGTGACTTGAACACGGGCTTTGTTGTCAATCTGAACATAAGCGACACCGCCACAAATTGGACAGTGATGGAGAAATAGGACATGGCCTTGTTGCATGAGCTCTCACCCCCGGACGCGCCCCTGGAGTTGGTAGTCAGGATGTCACACGCTCGAACCCCTGCCTAGCCCCGCGCCCTGCATCCTGGAGCCTCCCGCTGCTACCCCCACGCCCCGGAGCCATGCCTGATCTCTGCGGGAGCACTTCCGCGCTCCACAACTGAAGAGCCCTCCAAACCGATGATGGCTCTTCACATCGCTCTTGACATGTGTGTGTCTGTTGTTGGCTGGAGAGGCACTGCAGTTACAGCCGCAGCTGCCAGCCTTTCCAAAAACGATCCCCAAACAAGACCTCCCGGCAAGGCTTACTCATGCATCCGAGCTACCCGCATTGCAACTGGTCCTACAACTAGTGGTCACTTGCTTCTGCCGACTGGTCTGAAAGCCCGAGGCCTGCTAATGCCAAGCGTTTGCATCACGAGCCTTGCAGCATGTTGCACCCCTCTTTGCACTATGCCCCATGACGAAGGCAACTGGGCGAGCTGGATTCCAGCCTGCAGCTCCATGGGGAGTGTTTTGGGGGGCTCTGCTGCAAACAAGTCTTGCAAATAGCTCCCTAAGTAGGACACCGAATGCCCTTGCCACCCCTTTCTTAGTTGGTTTGATAAAAGGTAGCATCTCTGAACCAAGAGTTTTGCATTTCTTTCCACCCCAGGAGCAGATGGCAGTCTAGGCTGCTCCCTGATGGGGTCTCCGGGCCTAAATGTGTCGTGGTACCAGGGGAGCATTGCCCCCAGTTGAAGATTATAGGTTTGCAATTGTTTTCTTGCAAGTCGGGCTAACTGGGCCCGAGGAGGAGGGAGGCTCTGAGAGAGCTGGGGAAGGAAAGCAGGTCCCGGGGCAGGCAGGGAGAAAAGGAATAGCCCAGGGCAGAGTCAAGTCCGAGCGAGGACAAAGGGAACTGGAGTGGCACAATACGGGCTGTCTGATTTGGGTTGTGCCGTTGGAGACAACGGGCACCCCCACCTCTTCTTTACGAGAAGAAAGCACCCCCTCCTTCCCGGGAGCTGAGTGAAAAGAAGGAGCTCCCAGAGGCCGCAGGGTCTCCAAGCCAGAGGCTTGCCCCGTGTGAAGCCATGCCAGGGCTGGCTTCAGGGGGTCCTCTCAGGAGAGAGAGACTGAATAAGGCTGCTTCTTGGGGGAGTCCAAAGGAAAAGCTTTCTATTCCCCCTCGAAAGGGGCCTTGGACATTTGGGTGGCACCCGCTATCTGCCTCTTCGTTAAATCAAGCGAGCTACAACGGCTTCTGGCTTCCAAGCTCGTTAGTTTAATGCTAGCCTGGCTGTGCCAGCACCGCACTGCCTCATGCAGAAAGGGCCTGGTTATCCTCTCACAAAAATTCCCCTTTGGGAAGAAACCCCGGGGTCCAATCCTCAGCCGCTGCACTGATGACAATGGAGCCAGAGCTGATCTCTACCAGCCCAAGCTGTGGCCTCACATCTGGAAACATCTGCCCAAGCGGGCAGTGGCTGACCAGAGCCCCATTTAGGGTCGAGTTAAGCCCTAAGCTCAGGTTCAAAGCAACCGTGGGGGGCTCACAGCATGTACGTCATGCATTTGGGAAGAGGGGGTGGTATTTAAAGGCAGGGTGGTAGGCAAGGAGGTTTCTGTAGTCCACCCACCCTTGCGCTCCTGGCCCAGCCCCCTGGTCTGGAGGTCTCCGAGCCCTGTGTCAGGCAAGGAGGGGACACCCCAACATCAGCCACCTCCCCAACTCAGTGCTGCTGCCTCTGGAGGTCTCGTGGGGGAGACCTGGCTGTGCTTCACCTCTGTGGATGCACGGCATGGCAGAGGTGATGGGAACCCCTTCTCGCTGCCCATCTCCTGCACCTGCTCCTCCCCGCACAGTCCAGATTCCCGCCCCAGGCTCCTGGGTATATAGATCAGAGCCTGTCTCCTCTTGGATGGACCACAGCGATGTTCTGATGTGGTCCATCATGTCTGAGCAGGTGGAAGGAGCCTAGCCCTGCAGGAGGTGGCAGTGCTTTGCTCTGCTCAGAGGCCTTTGCTCATTTGCACTTCCCCTTGGGCATGTGGGGGCAGCTGGGTCTCTGCTGCTTTGGTCTAGCACCATGTAAAAAACTCCATAGCTGGTAAACACAGGACAGAGCAAACCTGAGATCTCCCTGCCGGTCACACCACCCCAGCCAGCTCAGCTTGGGGCCTGGAGAATGATGCCCAAGCAGACAGAGCTCTCTTCATCAACACTGATTACACGCTCTATGCTGGTGATAGCTATGCTGTGCTGTTTGCAAGGCTTGGCATGAGCCCCCTGGAAAGCTGCTGTCACCCTGGCGGGAGAAGAAAAACAACTCAGAAGCCAGTAGCATTCATAAGGAGCAAAAATCATTCCTTCCTGACCCCGTCAGGCCACTAGCCAAAGCCCTGAAGTATGGGATTGCAGATACCTCCCACTCTGCAAGGCCGTTGCCTCTGTACCCCGACACGGGGACTGCAAGACATGATTCCCCATGTCGAGCATGCTATAGGTGAGATTTAAAATGGGCATCCTGCTTCGCTGGGGTCATTCAGTATCCCAGGGCACAAGCGGCAAGAGCCAGGGCGCTGGATCCGGCACCCCCGCTCTATTCCACCCAAATGGGCGTCAGGGCTGGGAGGGTCCCCACAGGGGCCACCGCACTGGAGCAGGGCTTTTCCCACTGCCCCTGCCCCCCAGCGTCACGGACAGCAGGGATCCTCCATATCATCACCCCTGAGGTCCCTGTTGTGGGCAGCCACGAATGCTGCCTCTCTGCACAGCTATGCGATTCGTGTGGAGGACAACCAGGGGATGGACCCATTTTGGAGGAAAGGACCCTCAAGAGGTACTGAACGCAGCAGGATGCCAGGATGGGTGGCCCTGTGGTCCGACCCAGCGAATGGCAGCTCTTATGTTATGCTAGGGTCTCAGCAGGGGTCTTCTCCTTTCCCCTGGAACGGTTCTTCTCCTTGCTCCCCAAATGCCAGAGCTGAAAGCCAGCCCCGCCGCCCTGGAGCACGGGATTTTTCCTGGGATGCGATCCGGGAACGGTCAGGTTCTTGCAACTCGATGCTGCTCGATGCCAGCTCCCAGGTGCCCTCGGACTGCTCCTTGCACCCCCTGCCCTCCCAGAAGGACCAAGGGCCCCCCACTCCCCACTGGAGCCAGCCTCTGGAGCTTCACCAGGCCTCAGCCCCCAAGCCCACGCAGAGCGAGGGGCAGCACTGATGTCTAAGAGGCCACAGGTGTTCAGCTGCACATGCCAAGGCAGGAAGGAGCCTTGCCCCTCACAAAGACCTCTGTGTTACTCAGCCCTACAGCACCCCTGGGGGCAGGGTGGTCTCTATCCCATGGGGAAACTGAGGCAGGAATAGTGAAGCAAAGGGTGCCAGTTTCCCCTGCTGCAGCGGTCCCCTCACAAGCCTCCTCCTTGCAAGCCTTCAGCAACACCGCCAGAAACGGGGGAGAGTGCATATTACGGATGAAAAAAACACCAGTGCCATTAATTAAGGCCTCCACTAGACGGAGGCCTGGTGCTTCCGCGGTAATGGCCAGGAGCTGGGAAAACTGCCATCAAAGTCGGTGTAATTACTCAAATAGCTGAGTTTAGCTTTGGAGGAAGAGCAGCGGGGGGCTGCAGATGGCTTTGAGGAGGGGAAGGGGCAGGGTTTGCCCCTTGGCCATTCTCATGCACTGCTGCCCAAGCTGCCCCCCTGCCCAGAGCCATCCCCTTCCCAGGGACAGTGGCGTGGGATGCCCCCAGCTCTCAGAGCCCCTGCCTCCCACCTCCTCTTTAGAAAGAAGAGCCCTCGGGGTGCCCGATGAGCCTGGGAGCCCTCTTATCTGCAGCACCCCTCAGGGCTGCAGTATTTAGCATTTCTCCCCATGAGACAGGGCTAGGCCCATACCTTTCTTTGCAGGTGCAGAAGGGAGAGGCTAAGTGACATGCCCAAGGACACACAAGATGTTGGTGGCAGACAGAGGAGTGGAAACCAGGTCCCAAGCTGACCTCTGCGCCATGCACCCTTTCTGTTCAGTACAGTCCCTCTCCCAAACTCCTCCTGAGGTGCATCAGAGACCACCAGGACTTTTATCTCCACGGCCCCCTGGGCAGATCTCCCTTGTACAGACAGGGAAACCGAGGCACACGGCAGGGCAAAGCCTCACCTGATGCCCCATGGCAGAGCTGGCTGTGGATCCCAGGGGTCCTGGCTTCAGCCCTGAGGTGTGGCTTCCTCTCCGGCCAGCTCAGCTCTGCCGTCGAGGGTGGAAGGGAGGCTCCAGCCTGGTGGGACCGAGCTCCCGGACATTTGTTATGTCAGGAGTGACCTTCCAGGAGCAGCCAGAGGCAGCGGCGAGGCACTGACGGCTGGGAGAAGAGCAGGTAACTTCCCTTGTCAGGGCCCGGTGGAGCAGGGAGGGTGGTGGGGGGAGCCTGTCAGCAGCCCCAGCCCCCGCGGCCACGTGCCCCCACCAGGCCGGCTGCTCCTGCCTCTCCAGCCGTGCGTGCAAGAGCCGCGGAGCACGGGCATGGGGGCGAGCGCTGCCAGACCCAGGCTGCTCTCATTTCCCAGTCCCTCGCGGGACTTCTCCTGCCTCGCCTTGTCTCTTCCAATTGCACACTGGAAAGTCAGGCGGGTCCGGCAGGAACCAGCGCAGCAGCGCGAGGTGGAGGTGGAGAGCCGGAAAGGGGCTCTGTCTCAGAGCAGGGCAGGCGAGGCAGGGCCGGGGAGCCCAGCACTGGGGGAGACTTCCCCAGCTTCCTGCCTGGGAACTCCCTGCCTTTCCCCTCGAGACCCCAGCCGTGCACCAGCCAGAAGGAGCATGGTCCTTAGCACCAACCGTATACCCTGGCATGGTAAGGGCAACCCTAGTTGGCTCCAGTGACTCCCAGTTGGATCCACTGCATGGCCAGACTCATCTCTCCCATCCCCATGGTATAGTCCCCTTCACAGGTGCTGCCTGGCCTGAGCCTCTGGTCCTAGGAGCAGCCTCCCAAGCCTGAACACATGTTATGTGGGTAGCTGGCAAGCACTGGGGTCCCCACAGCGGGGGGCTGCTCACAGTGAAGGCGAAGAGGAAAGCTCAGCTCTTTGTCCAGCCCAAGAAAGCCTAACGAGATGGGTGGCTGGGGGCTGCAGCAGGTGCATCAGCCAGGTGCACCTCATTAGCACGGAGGGAATTAAGCCCTGAAGCAATTGCCAGGGGCTGAGGCTGATTCTCCAGTGCTGGTGATCTTTAAACCCCAGCAGGCTATCCCTGATCCCGAAGATCTGCTGTCGGTGGTAGGCAGGCCTGGTGAGAAGCAGCAGCACACCATGGGTGCTTGCCTGGGCATGGCCCTTGGCATGGTATTCCCTGGAGTGCCTGCAGCATGCATGCATTGCCTTCAGCCAGTCTCTGCATAGCCACTAGTCCTGGCACAGAGGGATCCAGCTGCTTGTGCAGCCCCTGGGGCACCTGGCAGATCCCTACAACCTGTCCTGGAGTCAGGCAGGGCCATCCAGCTGCTCCGGTAGCCTGTCAACGCGACACCCAGCCTGGGTGTGGGCTGGGGGGGGGAGCTACTCTGGGCTCCTGGACCAGCCTGACAGCACTCAGGGCAGGGGGTCTGGAGGTGCCCGTCTCCACGCGCTGCCCGAGTGTCACTAGCAGGTTGTCCTCTGAGTCGGCGCCAGCCCCGTGCTGCGGGCCAGCCCCAGGGGGATCTGCCAGCAGAGCCTGGGGCAGGCTGCGTAGCCTGGGGCACATTCGTTCCGGCACTTGGCTATTAGGGACACAAGTGACTGACGGCCCAGGCCTAAGGGAGAGGCTGCCTGTGGCTGTGGGCTGAGGAGGGGCATTAGCCCAGGGTCCTGGGGCTGCGGACAGCGTGGGGCTGTGGCCTTTCTTGATCCTGTCTGCTTAGATTGGGCTCAGGTGCAGCTTCCAGGAAAGGAAAATCATTGCATCGATCGTCGATTCGCCAGCCAGCAGGAGTGGAGGGGAGCGAGGCAGCGTGCAGTACAGCAGTGCACCTGTGCCCGTGTCTTCCCACCCCAGCCCCGAGCCCAGCCCCCTGCCAGGGGAAACCTGGGTCTCTGGAGGGGAAGGAGGGGGCCAGGCAGTATGCTGAGAAGAGCAGTTGTGATCACCCCCAGGGGCACTGCAAACCTCGACCCATCAGCAGAGGCTGCACTGGTGCCTTGAGACCACGGTGATGGGCAGGTCCGAGGCAACCCCTGCCATCCATCTGCCTAGTGGGGCAATCCTGAGGCCCATTGCTTCCCTGGTGCCCTTCTAGGATGCCCCTCTGCAGCTGTGGTCGGCACTACACCCTGCCCAGTTGCATCCCTGCCTGACACTCCTTCGTTCTCAGCTCCCTGCTTCTGCTGCAAAACATGTGTCTGCTCTTATGCTGTTCTGGGATCAAAAGGAAGTTTCCACCAACCCTCCTTTCCGGTCCTTGCTGGCTCCCAGGGAGAGCCCTGAGGGTCCCAGATGGCACCTTTCATTTCCGAGAGCGGGTCTACAGTTACTTGCAGAGATCAGCCACTTGCCACAGAAATGCAGGTGCTTCTGGGGAGGAGAGTGGGATGAGAGCTGTTGAATAGCAATGCTGCCAAGAAGCTGTGGCAGGGCTGGGGTTGGCTGCAGGGGGGTTCAGTCCTGGGCTTCTGCAATCCAAGCACATGCTATTGAGCTGGTCAGACCCACGGCCTCTACCCCTCCCCTCTGCAAAGCCCTGGGAGCCACGTGGCAGTCATTGGGAGTGGGGTCCCTGGCCAGGGATGAAGGGGTGACCCACCTGTGGCATGCATGCTACAAGTGGCACAGGTAGCCTCTGTGTGTAGCAGAGCAGAAAGCAGAGCAGCAGCTCGGGCAGGCAGGGAGAGGGGATCAGAGCAGCACCAAGAAAGGGTGGGAGGTAATTTGTGGCACACCTGCCAATAGGGTTGGCTCCCTCCAGCCTAGACCCTGCCTGGCTCTGCAGCCCCATGGACAGGACGGAGTTAAGGAGTTCCCAGTTAAAGGGACCCTGATGCTTTGGGGGGTCTGTAGGGCCCCCACTAGATAATGCCACCTCTGCCCACAGCTGCGCCGACCCAGCGGGATGGACACGGTGCAGGGAGCGGGAGGAGCCCCTACTGCAGCGCCCAGCCTGTGTCCAGGGATGCCTGCATTGGGGTGCTGATCTGCATCAGGCGTCCAGCTCGCGGGTTCCCACTGCCCAGACCTTTCCGTGGCCCACATCCCCCAGGGCTGAGCCCAGCACAAAGTATTCGTGGCCCTTTGACTCCCTCTAGCGGAGACACTCCAGAATCGTGCTGGAGTGGAGGCCGGAGGACTTGCTTGAGTACCAACCACACAGGCAGGAGATGGAGCTAGGGCTCCAGCCTCAAGGGACCAAGTCCTGGGCTCCTTCCAGGCATGAGTACAGCTAGATGACTGCCTTTCTCAGGCTCCCAGCTGGGGATAGTGCAGGTCTTTGCCCAGAAACAGCCTCTCCTCCCAGGGACAGGACTAGCGCCTGGACGAGAGGTGGCTCAAGAGCCATGAGTTGCCTGGCCTGGGGCAGCACACCTGTGAGAACTTAAATATACAGTATTTACTAGCATATCACACACTCCATGATAAGACACACACCTTGTTTGGGAAGGTGGAGCCAAGCTTTACCCTTGGAGCCAAACTGCTCAGGGTACCCATTCTCTCATCAAAGACACGCGCCCTCATTTCCAGCTGCTGATTTGCAGGAAAAAAGGTGCTCAGGGTATATCTTCCCTTCAAGGAATGGCGGCAGACTCTGGTAGCTCCCAAGAAGCTGCCTTCACCGCTCTCCTGCTGCCAGGAGCTGTCAGCTCTGGATCTTGTTCTGACCGTGTTATGGAGCATCTTTAATTCCACAACGTTTTCATGCAACCCCTCCCCATCATCTGGTAGATTTGGGCCCTTTGTGCTGGGCTGCAGCAGCTCAGCACATCCCTGGGGGCTTCCCAGGGCATGCCTGCCCCCTTGGAGGAGTCCTGTCCAAGTTGTGCAGGTATCGTGCTGGGATCAGTGGGTCTGTGGACACTTCTGGGGACAAGCAGGAGCAGAAGACCCAGTCTCAGGCCAGGCTGGCCTGGGTAAGCCCTGATTGTGGAGACCTAAAAGCATGCAGAAGAGCTGGCAGGGGGGAGCAGAGGTCCTGCTTCTGGGCTTTGCTGGTTGCTGCATGGGGCTGGGAGGGAATTACCCCCCCGCCCCACGCACCGCTGCTGCATGTGTCAGGGGAGTCTAAGCCTCCCTTGCTGGCACTGGGTGCTGCTGCAGCCCAGGCTGGGGATGAGGACAGGGCTGTGCCAGGGCTCCTGCTGGGACTCAAACCAGGAGGTACCCGGCTTAGCTAGAGGCTCTTGCCCCCTGCTCAGGGTCAGACCGATGCCACATTTGGGATCAGGAAGGAATTTCCCCCCCAGTCAGATTGGTACCGACTGGAGGGGGGTTGACTTTCTCTGTAGCGGGGGCACGGCCTCTGCCTCGGACCTCTTGAGTGTATATTAACAACCTGGTATAGAAGCAGGACTTTGGCTGCCGTGGTTTTACCTGTGGCAGATTGGGGTGTGACGTCTGTGTTGTGTCAGGCGTGACAGTATGTAGCACACCCAAAATGTACGAGTCATTTTGTGCTGTAAGGTGTGTTCCGGTTTCATCTCGCTGCGTATCTTGTTTGCGTTGTAAAGCATGATCATCTTTTCTGTGTGTCATATCTGCTGTATATTGTGCCTTTTTTGGGACTGGAAGATGGTCGCGTCCTCTCCCCATCGTTGTGTCCAGACCATTGTCTTACGACTCCCTCCAAGAGGCCTGTGGAACCAGTTTGGTGACTCTGGCCGTGTCACCCGGAGCGCTGACCAGCTTTGAATGGGTTGCTCTGCATTAGCAGTCTTCAAATGATGCTGCTTCTGGTTGGGACCAGGTGATGATGTCAGAAAAGTGATTTAAGGTTGAGGCCACTGGGATCTCTTTTTCCCCTGGGTCCCCAAGGGTGGTGGGGGGGAATGCTGGCATGCCTGCTACAGCCTGAGACCAGGTGGCACAGGGGATCGGGTTCAAACCAGCACAGCTGTGTGCGATTTGGACTGGGAATCCAGGGTAGGAGCTCTTGGCACACCCCACAGCCACCCAGGCAGGAGAAGAGATCGGTGCTCCCCAGCAGAGTTACATCAACTCAAGGAAGGGCCCTTTGCAACGCAGGGCGAGACAGCGCCGACAGCAACGGCAAGGGAGATGACGCATTCAAATTCCCGGGGACTAACCTCTTTTGTGTCGAGACTCCCCCACTCTCAGACTGCCGAGCCCGGGGTTGAAGACTCCCCAGTAGGAGTAGGGGTGCTACGGGGTATACTTTGAACCAGGACAGTATTTTTGAGCCGTATTTTGTCTTTTGGTGTTTGCCTCTGTAATAAATCAGGGGTTTGTGTCCACACTGCTTGCAAGGAAAGGGTTGTTAGTTTTATTGGACACCCTTGTGATTCCCAGATGGGCTGGAGGGAGCTCGAGCCATGGTGAAATATATTTAGTGCCCCAAAATTGAACCTGGCCAAAATTGTTGCTGCCAACCAGTGCCCGGCAGAAGGGTTACTTTTTGGGGGCTCATCCGGGATATGGTTTTATTTTGGGATGACTGCACCCATGGTATTTTTGGGGTGCCTGCTGCACCCCAGGGTTTAAGGTCACCTCCCAAAGTTTTTGGGGTATCCGCTGCCCCTCACAAGAAGTTACATATTAGTGAATGAGATAGCACTGTCAGTGCTGGCAACTTGGTGTGGAGAAGTGCAAGCAAATCCAGAGAACTCCTTACCGATCACTGGTATATCAAAAAAGCTCACTGCAGAGACAGCACAAGGCCTCCCACGGAAATTTGTCCCTTATCTTAGAAAGTGCCAGGTGCGAGGACTGGAGGCTTACCCAGGGGAAAAGGACCAGGCTGCACTGTGTGGGCTATCGGTACCAATAGACCAAAGCTAACCTATTTAACAATTTCTTTGCCTCCATTTTCCTGAGCAGGGACTGGGTCACCCCCCTCCCCACCAGGACCCCCATAGGACCCAGGGGAGGCGCAGCCGGGCCCAGGGTCCGTGAGGACCTCGTCAGGGAACTTCTGGAGGGACTGGATGTGTTTAAATGAGCTGGTCCTGATCGTCTCCACCCCAGGGTGCTGAGGGAATCGGCAGAGGTCATTGCGGGACCCCTGGCACGGCTTTACGAGCACTCGTGGTGCTCTGGCGAGGTGCCGGAGGACTGGAAAAGGGCCAATGTGGTCCCCATTTTCAAAAAAGGGGGGAAGGAGGACCCAGGGAACTACAGGCCTGTCAGTCTTACCTGGGTCCTGGGTAAGCTTTTTGAGAGAGTTATCCTGGTGCATGTCTGCGAGGGGCCGGCAGGGGAGATGATGCTCAGGGGCAACCAACACAGGTTCATTCGAGGCAGGTCCTGTCGGACCAACCTGGTGCCTTCTACGACCAGGTCACAAAATCCTTAGATGCAGGGGTAGCAGTGGACGTAGTCTTTCTGGACTTCAGGAAGGCCTTTGACATGGTCTCTCACTCCATTCTCGTTAAAAAACTAGGGGACTGTGGTGTCGACACCTACACAGTCAAATGGGACGTTAACTGGCTGGAGGGCCGCACCCAGAGAGTGGTGGTGGACGGGTCGTTTTTGACCTGGAGGGCTGTGGGCAGTGGGGTCCCCCAGGGCTCGGTCCTCAGGCCCGCGCTGTTCAACATCTTCATCAGCGACTTGGACGAGGGGGTAAAGTGCACCCTGTTCAAATTCGCAGATGACACTAAGATGTGGGGGGAAGTGGGCACGCTAGAAGGGAGGAGTAGGCTGCAATCAGACCTAGACAGGTTACAGGGGTGGGCGGATGAGAACAGGATGGGTTTCAACACTGACAAGTGCAGGGTGCTGCACCTGGGGAGGAAGAGCCAGCAGCAGTCCTACAGGTGGGGAACTCCCTTCTCATCAGCGCAGAGGCAGAAAAGGGTCTTGGAGTCAGTATTGATGCCAAAATGAACATGGGCCGACAGTGTGGGGACGTAGTCAGGAAGGGGAACCGTACCTTGTCGTGCATCCACAGGTGCATCTCGAGCAGGTCCAAGGAGGTGATCCTCCCCCTCTACGCGACACTGGTCAGGCCGTAGGTGGAGTACTGCGTCCAGGTCTGGGCGCCGCACTTCAGGAGGGATGTGGCCAGCATGGAGAGGGGCCAGAGGAGGCCACCCGCATGGTCAGGGGCAGCAGGGCAGGCCCTGCGAGGAGAGGCGACAGGACCTGAACCTGTTCAGCCTCCACAAGAGAAGGCTGGGGGGGGGGATCTAGTGGCCGTTTACAAACTAGTCCGAGGGGACCAGCAGGCATTGGGGGAGTCCCTGTTCCCCCGAGCACTCCCAGGAGTGACAAGATATAATGGTCACAAGCTGGCAGAGAGTAGATTCAGACTAGACATCAGGAGGCGCGACTTCACTGTCAGGGCGGCTAGGATCTGGAACCAACTTCCAAGAGAAGTGGTGCTGGCTCCGACCCTGGGGGTCTTTAAGAGGAGGCTGAACGAACACCTGGCCGGGGTCGTTTGACCCCAGTGCTCTTTCCTGCCAGCGCAGGGGGTCAGACTTGATCTGCTCAGGTCCCTTCCGACCCGACCTACTATGAAACTATGAAACTATAACCCTTTGAAAATCCCATGATTGATGGAGGTGGATGATAATGAGGTTTGGGCCTTGACTGCTAATAGGGGCCAGACCTTGCTTATCCATACCCAGGATGTGCCAAGTGTTGAAGGCCCACCCAAGACAGAGGAAGATGGAAGGGGGACCAAAACAGATGTGCATAGATGAAAGGGGGACCAAAGCAGATGTGCCTGGGGGTGGGGTGCGGGGGGTAGGTTTTTCTCTCCCCGCCTGAGAACATAGCCAACCATGAGAGATCCTTTGGAGAAATGGTAGCGGCACGGGGGCAGGCTATAAAGGAGGCTGTGCAGCCTCCTGTGGAATCTGTTCCCTATACGAAGCTCAGGATGTTTTCCAGGGCAAACCCCCCATTGACTGATGAAGAGCCATTTGCGGCCTGGCATTTTCATGTGTCAGAGACCCTCAATTAGTGGTTAGTGCCGAATAGGGAGAAACAATGCTATATAATGGATAGCCTCGGGGAGCTGGCTTTTGCAGTGGTCTGGTTGTGCTTTAAAGCGCGATGATCCTCTTGTGACTATTACAGAGTGTCTTGAAGCCTTAGTGCTTCCAAGCAGAGCGAGTCCAGGAGGCCCCAAACCCTGCAAGTCTTTTGAGGTCACTAGGACTTAGCCACCCTGCAACCCCGTAAGCCCACTGGGCGTCTCTTCTTTTGCTATAAGCGTGGGGAGGACGGGCATCAAAGTAGGCAGCGTGGGGATGCCGAGAATCCCACACTGGTGTGGCAGAAATGAAGGCTGGCGTTCCCAGAGGAAATTGTGGGGGTCCAGGAGGAAATAACTTCTGCTGCTCTGATGTGCCCAAATCCAAAGGGTATTCAAGGTGCTGCAGTATTAGAGGGCACCAACTCCAGTCTTTTTAGCATATTGGCTCAATACAATGAGCAGCGTGCAGGAGCGTGCAATCTCAGCACTTTAAGGACACGTTCTTTTTGGACCCAGGCATACAAACAAATCAGCCGTCCCGCTAAAGACGGGGAGGGGGCCCCTGCCTTGCAGTATTATGTTATAAGGGCAGGACTCTTACACCGGTGCCTGCAAACAGTACCCAGATGCTATTGACCACTTGCATCTGTAGCAGGCCCCCCTTCCAGAGCTTGGGTTGAGTCCCAGGCTTGAGATCCTGCTGTTTAGATTGGTGGAGCCCATCCGCCAATCAGGAGGCAGCAGGAGAAATAAAGTCACGCCCCTTTCCTGAGGGGAGGGGGACAAGAGCTCTGCCGGACCTGATTGAAGACTGCAAACTGTCAGGTCCGGAAGACTTGAGGGGCGGAGCCTGGAGTGTATAAAAGGGACTCAAGAAGACCGGAGCCAAGAAAAGCTGAGAGGTCTCCCCCAGTGGGCAGTAGGCCTGAGGCTCCTGAAGCTGCCTCTGGAGGAGCAGCCATGGGAGCGGGCTGTTGATGGCACATGGGGATGGTGTGTAGAGATCTGGCCCCGGGAGTAGCATGCGACTGCTCGGGCCCATCACGGTGCACAGTTCGGTGCATGGAGCCCAGGCTTTGGGAGCTGCAACCCCGGCAGGGCCTTGGGGGCTGCAGTGTGGTGACTCATGCCCCATCTCCCAGCAAGCAGCCAGGTCCCACCTTGCACAAAGCGGTGCACGGCCCGAGCCTTGGGAGCCAGGGAGCAACAGAGGTTGCTTGGGTTAGCCACCTGGCGTGAGGACAGCTGGCCAGAGCCTGAAGGGCCTGGCCTGTGCTAAGAGAGCTCTCAGAGCCGAGCCAGGGCACGGGGGAATGGTAGTGCTGCAGTGTGGGGCCCAGGAGCTAGCAGCAGTCGTGCAGCAGTTGAAAGGAGCTGAGCCCTCGGTGCCTGGAGCGGGGCACAGGGTGGGGAGGAGCCCAGCGGCATGGGAGAGGCAGTGCAGTAGAGGAGACCCCATCGAGGTGTGCCCTGACTACCCTCATGAGGGAGCGTGAGTCATTGGGCCCCACCAGGGAAAGATGTTTGGGGCGGGCAACCCCAGAGAAGGGGCTGGGGGAGCAGCCCCCCACCTAGTCAAGGCCGTAAGCAGAGGGGCCCTTGGTGCTGCCTGGACACCCCCCAAGGGACCCCATCGGAAGGAGGACTATCTCTTGCCATGGGTCAGGGACTATAGTGAGGAATAGCTGTTATTAAGATTGTTCATGTTTGAGCCTTATACTTTGTAATTGAAATGTTGCATTGTGATGTTGTAAATCGTGTTATTTAGGGTTTGACCTTGGTTAGTGGTTAGTGTTCTCTGTGTAAAGATACGATATTTAGTTTGATGTTTCTGTATATTACAACTTAATAAATTATATATAGTTAAGAACTTTGGATTTGGGCTAACTCTATAGAGGAAAGAGGGATCTGCTTGAAATTCTGGCGTCCCTCTCACAGGACCCCCTCCTGCCTACCCATCCCATTCAACTGAGAATGGGGCACACCCTTGGGTGTACCTGGGTTACATACCTACCCAAATGGCTGCTGCAGCAGAATAGCCCTAGTTGAGCCACCCAATCGAGGACGGTTACCTAGAAGGACGTTGATCCGCAGTGGGGAGGTCTCAGTGACTGGGGCGGGCTGTGAGCAGATATTGGTGTTGATGGTAAATAATACAGGTTGGGACTCATAGATTCATAGTTGGTCAGGTCGGAAGGGACCTCAATAGATCATCGAGTCCGACCCCCTGCATAAGCAGGAAAGAGTGCTGGGTCTAAATGACCCCAGCTAGATACTCATCTAACCTCCTCTTGAAGACCCCCAGGGTAGGGGAGAGCACCACCTCCCTTGGGAGCCCGTTCCAGACCTTGGCCACTCGAACTGTGAAGAAGTTCTTCCTAATGTCCAGTCTAAATCTGCTCTCTGCTAGCTTGTGGCCATTGTTTCTTGTAACCCCCGGGGGCGCCTTGGTGAATAAATCCTCACCAATTCCCTTCTGTGCCCCCGTGATGAACTTATAGGCAGCCACAAGGTCGCCTCTCAACCTTCTCTTGCGGAGGCTGAAGAGGTCCAGGTGCCCCAGTCTCTCCTTGTAGGGCTTGGTCTGCAGGCCCTTGACCATACGAGTGGCCCTTCTCTGGACCCTCTCCAGGTTATCCGCATCCTTCTTGAAGTATGGCGCCCAGAATTGCATGCAGTACTCCAACTGCGGTCTGACCAACGCCCGATAGAGGGGAAGTATCACCTCCCTGGACCTATTTGTCATGCATCTGCTGATGCACAATAAAGTGCCATTGGCTTTTCTGATGGCTTCGTCACACTGCCGGCTCATGTTCATCTTGGAGTCCACTAGGACTCCAAGATCCCCCTCCACCTCCGTGCCACCCAGCAGGTCATTCCCTAGGCTGTAGGTGTGCTGGAAATTTTTCCTCCCTAGGTGCAGCACTTTGCATTTCTCCTTGTTGAACTGCATTCTGTTGTTTTCTGCCCACTTGTCCAACCTGTCCAGGTCTGCTTGCAGCTGTTCCCTGCCCTCTGGTGTGTCCACTTCTCCCCATAGCTTTGTGTCATCTGCAAACTTGGACAGAGTACACGTCACTCTCTCGTCCAAGTCGCTGATGAAGACATTGAAGAGTATCGGTCCAAGGACCGAGCCCTGCGGGACCCCACTGCCCACACCCTTCCAGGTCGAGACCGACCCATCCACCACGACTCTTTGGGTGCAACCCTCTAGCCAATTCGCCACCCACCGGACTGTGCAGTCATCCACGTCACAGCCTCTTGACTTGTTCACCAGTTTGGGGTGGGATACCGTATCGAAGGCCTTCCTGAAGTCTAAGTATACGACATCCACCCCTCCTCCTGTGTCCAGGCGTTTCGTAACCTGGTCATAGAAAGAGACTAGATTGGTCAGGCACGATCTGCCCGCCACAAACCCGTGTTGGTTTCCCCTCAGCATAATTTGTCCTGCCGGGCTCTCACAAATGTGAGCCTTGATAATTTTTTCAAAGACTTTACCAAGGATGGAGGTGAGACTGACCGGCCTATAGTTGCCCGGGTCCTCCTTCCTCCCCTTTTTGAAAATGGGAACAACATTGGCCCTTTTCCAGTCCTCCGGGACTTGGCCCGTGCGCCACGAGTGTTCGAATATTCCCGCCAGTGACTCTGCAGTGATGTCGGCCAGTGCCTTCAGCACCCTCGGATGGAGCTCATCCGGGCCTGCCGACTTAAAGGCATCCAGTTCTTCCAAGTGACTCTGCACCACCTCAGGATCTACGCATGGAAGTCTGGCGCCTTGCTGCTGCCTCTCTACAACCCCAGTGAGAGACTTGTCGTGCCCCTCGCTTAGGAACACTGAGGCAAAGAACCCGTTGAGTTCAGCCTTGTCCCCCCTGTCCGTCACCAATTGTTTCTGCCCATTTAGCAGGGACCTTGTAGTAAAACCTGGGCAGAGGGTAGCTGACCTTGTAGAAGCCGATGTTACGATAGCTCCTCCAGGTGATCCCCAGGCCTGAGTGATAAACCCAGAGGGGTTTAATTTTGGGATTCCCTAGGGTCCCAGGAGTGGAAGGAGTGCCTGAGGGACAAACTCTGCATGAAATCCAAGATGTTCTCCTTGCATGAATGGGATGTAGGGTTGGCGAAAGTGGTATTGCATATCAGACTCCATGATGCCAGCTGCAACAGAGATGGAGGATGTGCGATGCAACCTGCAGGTATGATCACAGAATCCCATAGTCCATACACTTCCCCTGTCATGGTGCAAAAGAAAAGTGTGAAAATTAGAATGTGCATAGATCATTGCACACTAAGCAGTTGCACATTACCAGACCTGAATACTGTACCTAGGGTGGAAGATGCATTAGACGGTCTGCTGGGGAGTCAGTGGTTCTCCGTATTGGACCTTCAGAGTGGGTACTACCAGATTACACTGGGGCCCGGAGATAAGGAGAAAACTGCATTTATCTGCCCACTTGGGTTTTATCAGTTTGAACGCATGCCCCAGGGGCTATCTGGGCTCCAGCCACTTTCCAGAGACTTATGGAAAAGGTTGTAGGCGACATGAATCTGTTGTGAGTTCTGGTTCATTTGGATGACATAACTGTGTTCGGCAGGACTTCGGAGGAAAGCAAGGCAAGGCTGATGAAGGTGCTAGGCCGACGGACTAAAACTAGCCATTGATACATGTCAGTTCTGTCAAACTTCTCTCAAGTCTGTGGGTCACGTGGTGTCTCGGCAGCGGGCCAGGAACTACTGAGAATTAAAAAGATCCTTGGAATTTACTGGTTATTGTCGACAGTTTGTAAGAGACTATGCCATCATTATCAAACCATTAAAATGGTCTCACTTGGGGTTACCAGGTGAGGGAAAACAAGAAAATTCCCAAGAGGGAGGTGTCTGATCCTTACTGATTGTTGCATTCTTAACACACCATGGGAACCTGCACACGCCTTACAATACTCACACCCACCGGCTGGCACACCTGTCCGCGAGACATCATTCCCCTGAAAACCCCTTGTCTCCTAGTCCTCTCCCTAAATCTGGGGTTAGGAATTCAGTTCATCCACTGTCACTTCCGCAGGAGGACCCGCTGCTGTCTTCATCCCTGTCTTCTGAGCCAGCTGTTTCGACGTCCTTGCTCTCGCTGTCCGATACCCCACTGGGGTGGAGGGTCTCGAAAGATCCTATTCCAAGTGTCCCTCTGCCAAGTCACTTTGGCTGCATCCTCACTGTTCTCTGCTACCAACTTCTGGCAGTAGGATTAGAGTTCACTCAAAGCCATTTTAACCCAGTCTGCCACCTTGGGTGCGCTGTTCCACGGGTGCGAGTATTGTAATGGGTGCACGGGTTCCTGTGGTGGGTTAAGAGTGCAATAATCAGTAACTAGAAGGTGTATGTGTACACACACACACACACACACACACACACACATATGTAAAGACATATTTTTACCAAAAAAAAAAAAAAAATCCTGCATGAAAGAGCTACTCAGAGATGCTTGGTTGCCGGATCTGCTGCTTGTAAGACTAATAGGGCTCCAGGAGCTCATCCAGTACACAGGGCTCGGAGGCACACAATACTCAGGGAGAAGTTTGTCTTCGTAAAGGGGCAGAGTGTGGCCTCCATCACTGTTATGTTATAGCCCAGGGGCTTATGTTGATTCATAGATTTATAGATGTTAGGGTCGGAAGGGACCTCAATAGATCATCAAGTCCGACACCCTGCCTGGGCAGGAAAGAGTGCTGGGTCTAGATGACCCCAGCTAGATGCTCATCTAACCTCCTCTTGAAGACCCCCAGGGTAGGGGAGAGCACCACCTCCCTTGGGAGCCCGTTCCAGACCTTGGCCACTCGAACTGTGAAGAAGTTCTTCCTAATGTCCAATCTAAATCTGCTCTCTGCTAGCTTGTGGCCAAGATCCCTTTCCACCTCTGTGCCACCCAGCAGGTCATTCCCTAGGCTGTAGGTGTGCTGGACATTTTTCCTCCCTAGGTGCAGCACTTTGCATTTCTCCTTGTTGAACTGCATCCTGTTGTTTTCTGCCCACTTGTCCAACCTGTCCAGGTCTGCCTGCAGCTGTTCCCTGCCCTCCGGTGTGTCCACTTCTCCCCATAGCTTTGATGTTGTCATTGGCACCGGTGGTTTTAGGGTGAGGCTACAAGGGGAGGTGGAGTGGGGGGCACACAATTGTGTAGACCCCAGTGCCAGAAGGGCGGGGGCCAAGTAGGCTGAGACCCCAACAGAGAGAACAATATTCATATACCATCTGTGAGGCATGGGACACAGTAAAGGGGAGGTGTTGGAGCCATGCATTTAGCTCATAAGGCTTAAGATGTCCCATGAGGCACCGGCTTGGAGCGGGACCTGGCAAGGGGTCCAAGAACCCGTGGGGTCCAGTGGGATTCAACAGGACTGTGGCCACACAGGAACTTGTGGGCAGCCTCTCTACTTATTATCTTTACCAGCAACCCTGCCCTTCAGCGAGTGCCATCTGGGGAACCTCTTTGTCAGCTCAAGAGGGCAGGGGTGTTGCCCCGGGCACCCTCTTCATACCTCATGGGCGATAGATAGCACATATGCATCATGGGGGTTCAGATGGCTGTTGAGATTCACCCTTTTCATTCAGCCCGGGCTGGGCCCAGCACCCTGCTGCAATGGGGCTGCCTGCCAGCCTCCAGGGCCTGATGAGATGCCCATGCCACCTCTACCAGTCAAGGACAGTCTGAAGAGAGAAAGCCAGGCATGCCTGGCCCCCCTGGGTTTGGGGGCTGGGTGTGAGATTGCCTCCCTGATCCCACCAGAAGATCTCAGTGGACAGACCTCGGCAGTCCCAAGCTCTTGGGGAGGTGACCAAGCAGACCTCAGGAAAACTCCACCCTGGCTGGTTTTTTTGAGGAGTTCACAACTCCAGATTCACTCCAGATTCAACCATAAACTGGAGCTGTTTCGAGGCTTGGTCTGGGGCAGGATGGGCTGGTGATGGCTGACGTCTGCTGTATGCACCTGATGGGCAAGAGGTGGTTGGGGTCAGATTGGATCGGGCCTTTGGGTTAGCTCTGCCTGCCAGCGCAGGGGATGTGCAAAGATGGGGACCAGTAACTGTGGGCACTGGTTCTGCCCTGGTGGGCTGGTAGCCAAGCAATGGCTCGCTGCTGGGGAAGTGCATCTCCTAATAAAGCTCATCACAGGGTCTCCTGACGGTAGGGGCTGGAAGTTACAATAGAAAGGGGCTCTCAACTATTTTGGGGCAGGGAGTAGAAGGAAGCCATCTTCAGGCCATGGCCACAGAAAGAGGCACACTCCCATGCAGCAGCAGCTTGGATGCCCTTGAGGACGCTGAGTTACACCCAAGGAATAGGAATGTTCCACGGTGGTGGGGAAACTGAGGCAGGGAAAGGCTAGGAGCTGCCTTATGCCTTTTATCTAGACCTGCCCGCCTCTTGTCCCTGTGACGGACACCCTTGCAAAGCCTGTGTGTGTATATCTATGTCCACCACCATGTCCCATGGAGAACAGCAGAGTGGGGCTCCGGGGACAGCAGTGCTTATGCTGCCAGGGGGGTCAAGGGCATCAGCACTGATCCTGAGGCCCATGAGGGCCCATGCACAGAGCCATGCCCTGGAGCACAGCAGTGCTTTCAAACAAGTGGTCGGTGAAGGGAAGCAGTGCAGTTCTCCATGAGATGACCGTCCTTGCCCTACAGGACCCCCCAGCAGTGCAGGGACCCAGAACCCATCCATAGTTTCATCGTTTCATAGTTGGTCAGGTCAGAAGGAACCTGAGCAGATCATCAAGTCCGACCCCCTGCCATGGCAGGAAAGAGCACTGGGGTCAAACAACCCCGGCCAGATGTTCATCCAGCCTCCTCTTAAAGACCCCCAGGGTAGGAGCCAGCACCACTTTGCTTGGAAGTTGGTTCCAGGTCCTAGCCGCCCTGACAGTGAAGTAGCGCTTCCTGATGTCTAGTCTGAATCTACCCTCTGCCAGCTTGTGACCATTGTTTCTCGTCACTCCTGGGAGTGCTCGGGGGAACAGGGACTCTCCCAACGCCTGCTGGTCCCCTCGGACCAGTTTGTAACAGGCCACTAGATCCCCCTCAGCCCTCTCTTGTGGAGGCTGAACAGGTTCAGGTCCCGTCGCCTCTCCTCGCAGGGCCTGCCCTGCTGTCCCCGGATCATGCGGGTGGCCTCCTCTGGACCCTCTCCATGCTGTCCACATCCCTCCTGAAGTGCGCACCCAGAACTGGACGCAGTACTCCAACTGCAGCCTGACCAGTGTCGCGTAGAGGGGCAGGATCACCTCCTTGGACCTGCTCGAGATGCATTTGTGGATGCACGACAAGGTGCGGTTGGCCTTCCTGACCGCATCCCCACACTGTCGGCCCATGTTCATTTTGGCATCAATAATGACTCCAAGATCCTTTTCTGCCTCTGCGCTGACGAGAAGGGAGTTCCCCACCTGTCGGTCTGCTGCTGGTTCTTCCTCCCCAGGTGCAGCACCTTGCACTTGTCAGTGTTGAAACCCATCCTGTTCTCATCCGCCCACCCCTGTAACCTGCCTAGGTCCGATTGCAGCCTGTCCTTCCTTCTAGTGTGCCCACTTCCCCCCACATCTTAGTGTCGTCTGCGAATTTGAACAGGGTGCTTTTTACCCCCTCGTCCAAGTCGCTGATGATGTTGAACAGCACAGGTCCGAGGACCAAGCCCTGGGGGACACCACTGCCCACATCCTTCCTGGTCGAAAATGACCCATCCACCACCACTCTCTGGGTGCGACCCTCCAGCCAGTTCGCGACCCATTTGACTGTGCAGGCATCGACGCCACAGTCCCCTAGTTTTTTAATGAGAATGGAGTGAGAGACGGTGTCGAAGGCCTTCCTGAAGTCCAGAAAGACTACGTCCACAGCGACACCTGCTTCTAAGGATTTTGTGACCTGGTCGTAGAAGGCCCACCCTCCTATCCCGGCCCCTTGTACAAGTGCCCTTCAGACAAGCTCTGTTTGGAGCAGAGCTTGAAGCCGTCGCAGCCTGTGGGAATCCAGCTGGCGCTGTGCTGGCCAGCGTGGGGATGGTGCACTGCGAGGTCCAATCCTGCAGGAGTCTGATGGGCCACAGAGCCTGGCCCCGGGCAGCCCTTGGGGGACTCCAGCACTTGTGTCCCCAACTAAGCTGCAGCCAGTGCGCAGAAGCCATCAGTAGCCACCTGGCTCAGAGCAGCCCCGAGCCCATGCAGTGAATACCAGGCATGTGCCCCATCACAGCCGCCTCAGGACCCTCAGGGACTCATGGCAGAGCCATGAGCACCCATTGAGGAGGTGTCAGTGAAAGGTGCTTAATGGATGCTCCCATCTGTGTGCGAAAGGCCTCCTGGCATGTGCCGAGACCCTGATGCAAGCTCCCACCGAATGCCTTGCATAAGCACAGCTCAAGCTCACCGCACTGCGAGGTGGGGAGGGACTAGCTGGATCTAGCCCCATGGGCACCCAGCGCGGCAAGGACACGGCAGCATGCCCTTCTCAATCTCTCCAAGTGAAGCATGTGCTTGCTGTCTTCTGCTTCCCCGGGTCTTAGCTGCATTGCTTACTTTTATCCCTGAGAAACAGAGACATTTCAGCTTGGAGATCCCACTGGCAAAGCAGTCCAAGCCCAAGGAAACTCAAAGCTGTCCTCCCGTCCGGTCTGGAGAAGATGCACCCAGGTCCTGTGCAAGGGTGCAAGGGTGATCTTATAGGGACAAAGCAATACTCCAAGCGGCCACGCAGTGGCACCAGCCCTGCCACGGCATCCCTGAAGGGACTGCTGCGGAGTCGGGAGGGAAGAGCAGGATTGAACGCTTGTCAGGAGGCCAGACCCCGGCCCCCTTCCCTTCCCACCCAGAATAGCCACATCCCCATGGTCAGGAGCCGGGGCAACAGGCAGGCTGAACAGCCCCTAGCAGCCCTAATACCCGGGTGAGCCCGGCTGCCAGCTGCCCTCCATGACCCCTGCATGGGTGTGCTTGCCTGCCGAGAAGCAACACCTGTGTTAAGGCCCAGGACAGAAGATCCTCTGCCTGCTATAAAGCATCTTTTTTCTCTTGCTGCAGAGAGCAGGACATGAACCAGCAGGTCAAAGTTGCAGCAAAGTGGGTTTGAACTGGATCTCAGGAATAACTTCTTCACTGCTAGAGCAGGGAGGCTGTGGCATAGATGCCAGGGAAGTGGGGGACTCTCCGTCACTGGAGGGGCTCGAGGAGAGGCTGGACAGCCACTGCTCGGGGATGATTGAGGCGTAGCAATGCTGGTCTTCTACTATGGGGGTTTCCCAGGCTTTTGGGCTTTGCTGGTTGCCCCAACTTTTCTGCTCCATGATCTCTTGAGCACATACTGTATTAACTGTATTAACAACCTTTCACAGCAGCAGGACGGTGGTTGCCAGGGTCTCCCTGCTTTACATGTGGCGGGTTCAGGTGCGATGTCTGGGCTGTGTCAACAGTAGTTTTACTAAGAGGTTAGATGATGGGATGGGCTGCACAGGGCTGATCCTGCCTTGGATAGGGGTTGCACTAGACGGGACCTCTGAAGCTCCCTCCCAGCCCCACCTCTCTATGACTGCACGGCCCCGGGCTGCTGACTCCTGACTCTGCCAGACCCCTTTGCTCCAGGCTTGCCAACTCCTGACCCCCATCCCTGGCTCCTGACTCCAGTCCAGACCCCTGTCTTGTGACACCAGGCTCTGGGCTTTGATCACCTACATCCTGGGCCCTCAGCAGCAATCCTCGGGAACAGACTCCTACAGGGAGTGATGAAGTCCCCATCCCTCGGGGCCTGGAGGCCTCCTAGAAGATGCGCCAGAGCCAGCACAAGTTATTGGGCTCTGTGCGCTCACTGCCAGTAGCACCCTATGGCCTCTGTGAAGCAGGAGGTCAGATGAGATATTTAATAGTCTATTCTGGCCCCAAACTACGAATCTCTGAATAAGCAGCATAGAGGCATGGTGCCCACTGCCCGGAGGAATGGCAGCACCAAGGAGTGCAGCCCCCCAGAAGAGATGGGAGGAGAGGAGGGAAGGTGCATCAGACGTCCCTTGCTGGGCATCTTCGGACAATGAAAGAGAAGAGGTGAGGCTGGTAGGGATGGAAAGCAAAAGAGAAGGAGCCCAGTGATCTATACGAGAGCCTGGGGGCCGGTGAGAGGCTCTGTAGTGCTAGGTGCTGTACTAATATATAGTATAGTCCCGGTCTGGGTGGGGGCTTATACCCAGAATAGACTGGGTGGGAGACAAGTGGTAGAGATGCGACTTGCCTGTGCTCACGCAGCCTCTGAACCCGGGTCCCTTGCTCCTTATCAGCCAGAGCATCCTTCCTTCCTTGACCCAGTGTAAAACCGCAGGACAGCGGCGTCTGGGAGGGGAAACCACCTCTTATGCAACACACGCAGGCAGGCACGCGCATGCACCGGGTGCCTGGAGGATACCAGGAGACCGGCCCCATGAGAGAGCATCCAGGGTCTGGCTGGAGGAGCTTTCGCTGGTAACCGCGAGCTCCTCAACACATCGGGGAGTAAAGTACTCAAGTGAGTCAGGTCCGCGGGGCAAAGTGTCCAGCAAACATTAGGTAGATAATAGAGAGGAACACATCACTGTGAACTGCTCATTAACCCATCACAACGGTGCCTCCTTGCTTGAGACCTCCCTATTATTATGATGGTAATGTAATTAGTTTTAGTGTGGCTGAAGGAGCCTCGGAAAAAAAGAGCGTAAGAAAAGCAGCTGCTGACTCTGGCAGGGGAAGGGCAAATGGAGATGAGTTTGGCTTCCCCAGGCACTGCTCGGTGATCAGAGGTTAAATAAGACTCCTCTGGGGAGAAGGAAGCCGCAGCATCCGTCAGCGCTTGCAGAGAAGCAATAAGGTCAGCGAAAACACAGCCGGCCTCGTGCTGGCCACGGAGGTTAACGAGAGTAACAAGTGCTCCTACCAGCCAGGAGCCGTAAGCAGAGCCACGGAGGGGGGGCGCAGGCCCGTGGACACCACAGGAGAGAGATGGACTGAGCAATGACTCCAGCGCTGTCGCAGTGTTTCTGCAAACGCGCTTTTGACAGGGGAAATGAGAGCCCAGACCACTGAGCAGACAGGAAGGAGGAGGCTTATCAATAGAGACAGACGAAGAGCAGAGAAAGGAACCTCTGCACTGAGAAACACGGTTCATACGTGCAAGCCGCCCTAGCACACCGAGGGGCTTTGTCTCCTTCTCTGGGCCAGGCTGCGGATACAGGTTTATGAGCGCTGCACACTTCTGGTGAACGGGCCAATTCTTTGCCTCCAGCAGCAAAAATGCACTCATGCTTTTAAATCCAGGGCTCAGATCTGGGAGATAACCCGTTCGGACATGGTGTTATACAAACTGAGGACAGACCTAGAATTTGAACAGGGGGGTGCACGTGCTGAGGTGTATCATCACACATAAAACAACACAGATTTGTCTTCAGTTAAAAATAAACCAGAAGCTTTACTAGTAGGCGAGCGGCTTAGGGCTGGATTATTCGGTTTAAGGAAAAACACATATAACTTCATTGCAATTGAGGCTGCAGGGCTGTGAAATAGGAGTTTCATGACCAGGAGCAGTGAACAGACAGCAGAATTGCAAAACAAAGGATAGGCTGATTGGTGGAACATCAACCCCATTAAAAAGGTGGGGGGGGGGTTGTTAATATTAATACCTGTGGAATAAAGATTTTAGAAGGAATCGGGTAGATTATAATGAGCCGTGAAATCACGAAGTCTGACTAGAAATGCTGCTGCCACTGCCAGGCAGTTGGTTTTAAACCCTGGGTGGAGCAGAGATCAACTGGGGGTGCAACGCTGTGGATAAGTTAGAGTCCAATGAGGGGCAACAGAAATGGTTGTGGGGCTAGGGGACAGGACTGGTGAGGAGAAGCTAAGGGAACTGGGCTGATTTAGTCTGCAGAAGAGAAGACTGAGGGGGGATTTAATAGCAGCTTTCAACTCCCTGCAGGGCGGCTGCAAAGAGGATGGAGCTGGGCTGTTCTCCATGGGGGCAGATGACAGAAGGAGCAATGAGCCCAAGTCACAGCAAGGGAAGTTGAGGTTGGATATAAGGAAAAACTTTCTCATGAGGAGGGTAGCAAAGCACTGGAAGAGGTTACCCAGAGAGGTGCTGGAGTCTCCATCGTTGGAGGTTTTGAAGACCCAGCTAGCCAGAGCCTTGGCTGGGATGATGTAGTTGGGGCCGGTCCTGCTTGGAGCAGGGGGTTGCACTAGATGTGAGCTCCTGAGCTCCCTTCCAGCCCTCGTTGTCCATGATTCTGTGATTCCAAGTGCACCAGTGCAACCCCCATCACCCCCGGATCTGCCCCGACACATACTGCATCACGTACTTAAGGACACTGGGCCCTGGACTTTCTGAAACCAGCAGTAATTATTGCAGAAAGTCACCGAGAACCAAAAAGGGATTGAGAGATGGGAGCAGATGGAAGGTAGGACTGGACTTTGTGCCAAGGAAGAAGACGACTCCAGGCAATTCGAGTCTCACAAGGCTAACTTGTTTCCCAAGGGGAAAAGCCAGGACCAAGGTTTAAGCAGGTGGTAGTGATGGAGGACAGATCTTTCCGACGTGCTATGTTTTTGAAGCCTGAATGGCAGTGCGGGTGGTGGAAGGGAATGTGAGTGGCCGATCGCTGGTTCTCATCGGGCTCTCAAGGTGCAGCCAGATTGGCGTGACTATGTATACAACACTGGGCCAAAACCATCACTCACATCCACCACGTTGCCCCTTCCCAGCATCACGTTATGCTGGTTGCCACACCAATACCAGTTAACTCTCTTGTCCCCTCCTGGACAACACAGCCCCTTCCTGCATCTCTGTCCTGGGCTCTTCTGGCATTTCCGCTGACCACTTGGTGATCTTGCTTCTCCTAAACACGTTCCCCTGGACTGCCCCGCTGGCCCAGAATTACCTTCCAGACTCTGCCACCGTCACCATCTTCGAATCACCTGCCAGCCCCTTTCTTTGAACTGCATGCCCAACACACACGGTCACCTCCCCCAAACCAAGGCCCCTGAATGCCATGCATCACTCGCAGCCCCCTTCCCAGATGCCACAGCTCCTTCCCACATGCTGGTTGCAAGTCAGCGTATTTAGGGGTTTGCATAAAGCCCCAGCTCCTGGAAGCATGTGATTCAATGAGACTCCTTTCAAAAGCCTAACTCCCCGGTCCTCCTAACTGCTGACAGAGGCCTGAAGACAGGATCCAAAAGCAACTTCAGGCTCCCAGACTAGAAGTAAAGGGAAAAACCCTCTGTTTTATATTTATTGTTCTAAATGGATGAGGATTTAGGGAGCCTGCCTCTTGGCTCTGAGGGCGCAGGGCCGCAGGAGTGTATGGGGCACCTGCTCAACAGGACAGAGATGGGAATTTCTCCCTCTCTCAGCAGTTACGTTCACAGCAAAAGTCTGCAGTTGTGCTCCAGTGGCCCGGCCTCCTCACGCCCTGCCCTGCCACTGTGCGCAGACCCCCTGCAACTTCCAAGCCCCAATGCCAAGCACCTTCCAAGCTGCCAGGAGAGGCCGGGATCCCCTCCCATTCAGCTTCCTAACCCCCAGGTCCTGGTTGCTCCGGGAGGAATGTCCTGAGTCGGGGCGTGATTTGGGCACGTGCTTTCTTCTCTGCCAGGGCTTCTGGTGCTCCTTTCCAGGGCACGAGGACCTCTTGGACCTAAGACTGCTCCTGCTCTAACCATGGTGGCCAAATCCTTATCCCCTAATTCCGCTGGTCTTGTTTTGTCCACAGCCTACGTGGAAGCAATGCATCCTAATCGATAATGTGCTGGACTGTGCCCTCATTCCCAGCCTCAGCTCAGCCACTGACTCACTGAGTCACCTCAAGCAAGTCCCTTCACCGCTGCGTGCCTCAGTTTCCTAACTTGTAAAATGGGCGCGATTGTACCGGCCTCCTAGGTGCAGTATGTTGGGATCTCCCTGGGTGCTGTATTACTACACCGTGAGATCTCTGAGGCTGGGCACTGCCACAGCACTGATACCCAAGTATTAGTGGTGCGTGGGGGGGATGAAGACTGAGCATAATTTAAGATCCGAGCTAATCGTGACGGCAGCCACTAGATGGCAGGCCCGGCCCCTACTTGGGAGCCCCATGCTGTACAGACCTGGCTCTGAGGAAGACAGCGCTGCTTTCTCGCATGTCCCTGTCCTTGACTTCACCTCGCAGCATGCCTGCCCTGGGGTCAAGGAGCCAGGCTTGGCTAGCCCATGGCCATCGGGCAGACGGGCTGGCTGGGTCTCTGTGCCGGGGTGCATATGTCAAGGCCACCTCAGTGCAGGAGCAGCCTTCCCGCCTCTCCTGGAGGGCACCGAGGCCTGTCAAGCAATGGCAGCAGAGCCCTGGGGGTATAGGCTGGGCCCGCTCTAAGGTGGCCCAGGCTGAGGGTCTCAGATCCAGCCCTCGTGGCTTAGCTACAGCCATGCCTGTCTCCGACCCCAGGGTGTGGACGGGGCCTCGGGTCTTGCCAGCCACCCCTCGCGGCTCATGGCAGGACTGCCCAGCATCCCTGGCCCATCCCCGGCACCGGAGCACAGCTCCCAAGCAGGATCCCCCCCCTTATTGAGTCCTCATCCCCTTGCCCATTCCTGCTAAGGGAACAGGAACTGTGTTCCTTTAAGCATGGGTGGCTCCCATCCCAGTGTGATGTCACTGCCCGTGCTGTGACGTCACGGCTGTTTTGCTATGACCTCACAAAGTGAAGCAGTCACAAGCGGGCCCTGTCACTAGCTCCTCACGCCTCTGCCCTGCCCAGCCCCGCTGGGGTCAATGGAGCCGTGTGTCAATATTGACAGAGCCATGCCTGTGCCCGGCCTGGGGCTGGAGGAGTAGGGGATGGCCATACTGGGCAGGAAGGGGGATGCGGGAAGGCTGGGGGAGCCCAGGCAGGAGTAGTAGGCAGTGCCTGAGGGGCATCGGCAGGGTGGTATGGGGCTCCAAATCCACTCCTCTCCAGCCGTCGGGCGCTGCTGGGCTCTGCCCCGCCAGACCTTGGTGTTTCCCCCACGGGGCAGGACTGGAACCCAGTTCCCCAGTGCAGGCGGCCCCAGGTGTGACTGTGCCTGGGATGGCTGGAGCTCCTGCCTGTGGGACGGGGCCTCTCATCACCCCGCAGTGCCCCCAGTGTGTGCCAGGAAGCCAGGAAGGCAGTCTGGATGGCCAGGGACCGGAGGGTGGGGTCTGGGGGAGGGTGTCAGTGTCCTCCTAAGGTGGGTGGGCATCTCCACCATCAACCCGAGGGAGGAGGATGGTTACACAACTGGGAAAATGAACCGAGGCTGTGGAAAAGGCAGTGGCATCCGCTAATGGGGCTCCGAGCTGGTCTGTTTGGGGTGGCTTTTCCCTTGGAGGTCGCGCGGTGAGCCCGTACTCTTCGAAATGCCCCCTTCAACGAGATGTAACACAAGGGACTCAACCCCTCTCCTCCAATTCCTGCCGCAGCGGTCCTGCTTCCCCAACCGAACGCTCCCCCTGCCTCCCAGACCCCTCTGCTCTGGCTCCTCGACCTCTCTTCCCGTCCCAAACTGGAGCTTTGTGCTATTAAGCACCTATCGGGTTCCTCCCCAGAGCTGGCTGCATCCTGGGGGGCTGAGTGGAGTGACCCTGATAGGCAAAGTATGCTGGGGGCTTTGGGATGTTGTCGAAACATCAGTCACAAACAGCAAATATATATATATATATATATATTTAAAACCAGCAAATATAAAAAAATGATATTTGTTTTGCCTCCCCACAATCATGCGGGCAGCCAGGCGGATTTCCAGCACGCAAAGGGTCACGGGGCTCTCCTCCCTGCATCCCCCAGTGCCCTGGGGGCGAATCCCCCCACGAGCCCCTCTGGGCCTGTCTCCTCTGACACAAAAGCAGCAGCAGAGCCCGGCTTAATCCAGGCTGGTGCCTAGGAACTCCATTGGCTCTCGGATGAACGGGCCGGCCGGCCCACAGCTCGGTGACCGGGCTAAGCTGCCCCGAGCCCCAGCTGGGCAGATAAACCACAAACCCCACCGTGCTAATCTGAGGAGAATGAAGAGGAGAGACAGGAGCGAGCCAGAATAGGGAGGATGAAAGGGAGCGGCAGGGGGGCTGCAGGGGCGGGGGATGCCCTGCTTTATCCCCGTGCAGCTGGCTGTAACCCGGTGTCACGGGCAGGGGCTGGACTGGAGGGGACCTGCTCCGCGGGTCGGGGTCCGTGGCTCTGGCTGGTGCATAAAGCGCCCCGGTCCTTGCACCCACGCAGACCCTAGCACCCCCGAAACAGCCCCGGGAAAGAGCCGCGAGCCTGGGTGAATCCAGGGTTTGTCCTTCTTTTGTGCACTTTAAGCCAAGAAAAACTTGGGGCCGAGACTCCATCAGCAGGCTGGGCTCTTCACGTCCCTTCTCAGCTCCGCTACCAACCTCCTGCATGGCCCTGGCCACCTCATCTCCATGGGCCTCCGTTTGCCCTTCTGTAAAATGGGAAAATCCTGTCCCTACCACAGAGGGAGAGACTGCGTGAACATCCCCCAACCCTGGGATTCCTGAGGGGAGGACGCATGCTGGTTGTTGCTACTGGCTTGGGATCAAGGGAAGAAGAGGCAGGAGTCCTCGCTGTCTGGAACGGACCCCGAGGGCTGTATCGGACCCCTCCACAGAGTACGGTGCGGGGCGGGGGGCCCGTGCCGGGCTGGCTGTGCACCCCCTTGCTGCCACATGGTCACGGCTGCACGGCAGAATGGGGCGGGGAGCGATCGAGGACCGGTCCCATCCTGATGCTGACGAAGGGCCCCCTGCATGCATTGAATGCTTCACGGGGAGACGGCTTCTGTGAGTTAACAGACACGTAAGCCTCAGCCCTGCCCTGCAACCCGGGTGCTGGGCTGGGATCCCAGCTCATCCCGTGAGCTAAGCCAAGCCAAGGCAGGTCTAGAGGGACGTCTCCAAAGAAACCCCAGGGGTCGCAAGGCATAACGTGGCGCACAAAGGGCTCCTGCAGTCGCAATAACAGAGCTGGAGACTCATCGGAGAGATGCTCCCCACTGGATTCTCCTCTGCCAGGCCCGCCTAGCCTAGGGGAGCTGGGGTCCAGCCCGGGAGGCAGGCCCTCTCCACTTCAATAGCCCAGGTTCCCAGCCAAAGCCATCAGACAAGTGACTCCAGCCTTGCTGTGTCCACCCCGCCAGCACGAGTCTTGGCCCTCGCTAGCTGGGACTCGAGGCTCTGAGGCAGGGGCTGCCATCCTCCAGGCTCCTGGGGTCCGCGGGGAAAGCTACAGTTCCTCCACGAGGATCTGGAAGGGCTCATGCCCCATGATTCAGGCCCAGGGCCAGGAGTGGGGCCCCCTACTGCAAGGAAATAGTGTTGCTCCATTGTGTGTCAAAGCCCCCTTCCTTCTCACAGCGGGTGGAGAGTCTCACTTAGACCAGGTGGTAGCAACTGGTGCTTTGGCAGCAGCTTGTCATGGTTGCTGAGTTGTTTCAGGACTTAAGGGACTTGCAGCAAAGCAGGGGGCTTTGCAAACGGCTCTGAGCTCAGCCTGTCTACCTGGGGTGCTCTGCACAGCACGCCCTTCCCATGCTCCCGCTAGGCCCTACTTGTCTCTAGCTCCTGGGCCTGGCAGGGTGAATCCTTATTCTCCTTTGGCCTTTCCTGGCTACACTGTGCCCAGGACAGCGCTCTACCTGTGGGCAGCCAGCTGCTTCACCTGTGGCCGCGCAGTATCCTGTGACCAGGTGCCTCTGGCTTTCTGCCGTGTCTGGCCCTATCTGTGCCCATCTATTTAAGGAACCCGCCACCTGCCCCTCCAAGGCAGGTCTCACTAAGTAGCTTTGGCTAAATAATACACTGGCAGAAGCTGCTAATCCCGAGGTCTGACTGGCTAAGGGATCACCTGCTGGGCTGGGGGGAGCATGCGGTCAGACGGGACAGAGAAGGTCAATGCAGAGAGTGGCAGAGATCTGGAGAGCCACGTGCGGACATGGGGCATGCTCGTCACCAGCTGCTTCTGCAGAATGCACCCCATGCACTACGCACGGCTGGCTGTCTGCAGAGGTTCACGGCTCTTGCACTGCAGGGCTGTGCAAAGTATCTCCGCTGAGAAAGGTGCCCTCCTTGCTCTCCCTGCAAGCTCGGTGTCTGGGCCAGGCTTGCTTAGGAGACTTCATCGCTGGGCAGAGTCCGAGGCTGGGGAATCCCTGGTCAGCAGCTTTCCAGAAGCGATGAGCAAAGGGTAATAAAGGGTGGGGGTGCGAACTCCCCTGCAACCTTCGCATGCGGTCGTCACTCCTCATATGCTCCTTGTTCTAGCAACCCCGCTCGGTCACCCCTTCCACCCACACCTGCACCTGCTCCTGCCCCCAGCGAATGATGACCCCAGTGCCCTTTTAGCCCTTCTCACACCTCCTGGTCACCCAAAAGTACGAGAGTTGGTCAGAAGCTTGACAGAAGTATTTTCTATCAGGAAACACAGTTGCACTGGGATCCGAATGAAGCCGCAGTGATTTCATTGCAAGTCTTTTTTTTTTGCGGGGTGGGAGAATTAAAAACAGCGGAGGCGAGCTGAGAACGGGCTATCATGACATCTTCTGAACGAAACACGTCGTGTTTTCATTTGGAAATAACTTTTCCCTGTCACCTTTATGCTAATCGAATAAGTGAAAGTCAAAGCAAAAGATGGCAGGCCGCCAAAATAGCTTGGGAGGGAGTTCCCCCTGACATCCCAAAATTTGGGGGTGGGGAGGTGCCAACATTTGACATCCCAAAGCGCCTTTGTGCAATGGGATTGGCAGCTCATCAAGACCTCAGGCAGTCTGGTACCAATGACTCTGGTACTCATGTTACCGCGCTCCTGCCCTAATCCCGTTATTACTCCTTAAATACCCCTTGGCTGCATCTCCACGAGCCGCTGGCTATGCAGTTGTTACTGCGCAGTCCTTAAGTACTTGCACACCCACGTACTAAATGACTGCGCGGTGACCAGCGTTACTGCGTGCGCGGTCGTGGTGATGCCGACTGTGCGGCGCCTCGTTACTGCTGCCCAGTAGCGTCGCCCCATGGGCTTGCGTCCCGCGATGCTACTGCACGGTAGGAGCAAGCTACTGCGCAGCAAGCGTCTTGTGTAGATGCGGCCGTTATATACTCTTGTATAACAAGTCCCTGCCCTCGTGTCTCTCTAATAACCCGGTGCCCGATACCCCCATATACTAGCCCCTCTATCACACCCACAGTTTTTCAGTACCCCCAACCCATCGCTACACCGCAGTACCAGTAACTCCATACCCCTCCGATACCCCTCTAGTACCCCAGCAGCACTCCTCTGACTCTTTTGGGTTTCAAGTACTCATGTGATGCTCTCTGGTGCTGGATACCCTGGTACCCGTAGCTCCCCCAACCCACTAGCACCTCTGGCATATCTAGTGGCACTGGAGTTTTCCACTGCTCCTCTGTGTCTCCGGTCCAGTCCCCTTTGGTGCTGAGGCTGCACCCTCTGACCCTGACTCCGGTGCCCTCGGGGCCCTGCGCTGGCCGCGGCCTGGCCCACTGCCCCACCGGGGCCTGCTGCAGCATCCGCGTGCTGGGAGCCCGAGCTGCCAAGGGGCCGGGCTGGCTCCATCCATCCTCCTCCCCTTGCCGCCAAAGCACTGGGGCTCTAGCTCAATCCAGTCTGTCTCCATGGCAATAGTGACCTCACAGGGGGACAGGCAATCTGGGCCAGTCGCCGTAGCAACCATCCCAGTGACATCAAAAGCCGAGCTCCTGTTCCCAAGGCAACCCACCGGGCTGGCTGGGCAAAAAAAAGAGCTATTTGTGTCCCTGGGATCAGTTGCCAGAGACGCGGCAGGGGGAGGGGAGAGGGGCAGGCTGTGGGCAGCGATACCCCGGGGCGCTGGCCTGGGGGGCGATGTGCAGGGGATGCCCCAGGACCCCCAAATGCTGCTGTGCCCATCGGGTCCCTTTCCCGTGCACGTCCAGTTTGCAAGAGAGGAGCCCAGCCCCATGCACGGACCCGCGGCACCTAGCAGCAGGCCAGCACCCAGCCCCTGCCCCTGCCCTGGCAGCTCCACCCCAGGCACGGGGCAGATGTGGGCAGCTGCAGATCCACCCCCAGCCGCCTCTTCCCTTTTGCTAGCCGGGCAAGGCGCCGTGCTGCCCAGATGCCCCGCGATCCCAAGGGGAGACTCAGGTAACAAGCCCGTGGTGCCCCTCCCCTGGCCAGGCTCTGCTCTCTGAGGAGCACAAAGTGCTTTATTTCCTCACCCGTGTCATCCCACAGCTCCCCAGGGAAGGGAGTGAGCAGAGCGGGAAAACTGAGGCACGCAGAGGGGGTAACAGACTCCCAGGAAGCCAGCAGTGGAGATGAGATGAGACCCCAGGCATCCTGGCTCCCTGTCCACCGCTCCCTCCGGCCAAGCAATCCCCGTGGCCCCACATTGCCCTTCATACAGGGAGCTCTGCATTCCCAGCCGTCACGCTGGGTTCGGCACACGGTCCAGCGGGCGCAGGCTGTGGCTCCAGGAGGGGCGGCAGAGCCCATTTGTGCGCCAGCGTCTGGCGCCGGGGTGCCCATTGCAGGCCCAAACGAGAGCCCGACCCAAAATGTGCCAGATTGCAGCCACCCATCTGTCTTCGAAGCGGTGCAGACACCTGTGCTCGGCTGCGACCTTCCAGCCCTCGCGTGGCCCGCTGCCCTACCGTGTGTGCCCCAGGTCACCGGCTGCACCCGTGGGCACTGAGATGCCACAATTTGTGAGCATCTTCTGATCACGGCTAAGGGCCGACCTGGATCTAGCGGTGGTGGGGACAGCTCTTAGCTGGATGCTGACCCAACTCCATCCCCCATCGCTGGGTCCCGTCTGGTTTCACTGGAACCAGTTCTGGCTCTCCTCCCCACCCATAACTGGCCTGGTCCTGGACCCAGTTCCCACATCCCCGCTTCTTGGTGGGACAGCTTGCCCCTGCTGCCCAGCTGCCAGGAGCCGGCCTCCCTCTGCCAGCTCGAGGTGCCGTGCGTCCCTCCCGCCTTTGTTCCCACAACAATGGTGCCATCTGCGCGCATGCAGGGAGAGCCGCGCTCCCAGGCGCTGGGCCTCTGCACAGCCCGGCGTGCAGCACAAAAAGGAGATGAAATCACGGCGAGGCGGGGGGCTGGTGACTCTGGCTCCTTCCCCCTGGCAGCGCCCGCCTTCTTGCCCGTGCCCGAGGAGGCGATGCATCAACACCCCCCCATACCTTTATGGCCCTTCTCGCCATAAAAGCAACCCAGCACCCTACATCAGGGGCTCTGTGCTGAGCTGGTTGCTCAGGAAGGGGTTAAGGTTGAATATATTAACATATCTTAGCAGTTGCTAGGCACCCAGTCCTGCCCTCCACCCAGGAGCAGCCAGTGAGAGCATGCTTTGATGATGTAATGCTTCTCAGCAGCCTTTTCATTGGCTGGCCATCCCATCAGTTTGAATCCTTGCTGGAGAGTTTGGCAGAGGCTCCACCTCTTTTAACCCTTTAACGCCTATCCCAAATTGCCTGAGCTGTCCCATTCCCCCTGTGCCACCTCCAAGGACACCCCATCCGTGGCACCCAGACGAGAAGGACCGGTAGGGCCAGCTCAGTACCTGGCCCATGCAAGGAGGTTGGCACCTTCTATGGGACAAGGAGATGCCGAAGGGGAGATGAATCATTCCCTACCGTCCTCGCAGCTGTAGGAAGTAGGGACGGTGACGAGCAAAGCTGCAGACAACCTGGTCGCTGCTGGCTGTCTTTGAGGGTAATTGCATCTCCAGCACATCCTGGACTCTGAAGTGTTGGGTTCAAATCCTGCATTAGGCTGGGGAAACCCTGCTAGCTACCACAATGGGTAGTACCAGTTGCATCCGAACGCTGAGAAGCTAGCGGTGTTTGATTGCTGCTAACACAGCCATCCTTGCCACGTTGGTGGCATCCACGCTAGAAGCAAAGAGGCTGTGTTTTCAGCTTGGATTGAAATTCTAATGTCTACAAGGGCCATTTTCCACATTTTTACACATCCTAATGGCTTGGAGTAAAAGGGAAGTAAAATTGGTCCAGACCAATTAACATGTATTAACCCTTGTCCGCACTTGTATGGTTCCCAACATCTTTGCCCCAGGTGAAGATCAGGTCACCAAGAGCCATGCTATCTTTTTGGCTCTGCTCATTAAAATGCGGTTCCCCGCACAGTTTCCAGCAGGATGCGTTTCATCAGTGGAGACGTGGCCCGAGGTGATGCAGGGGAAGTGCATTGTAACTGGCACCGATTCCCGACTTCAGATCGCTGCTGGCACTGGCAACACACTCATGATCTAATTTAGCTTTTGGCAAAACCCAGACTTCCTTTTTTTTTTGGAGCCATTTATAGTCCACAATGTTTCTGGACGTCTAAATAAAGCCAGAGGAACAACCTTGTGTCGGACGCGATGGGTGCATGAGTTTTAATCCCAGCTTGGTTACACACGGGAAATCAGTTCCTCTCTCTACGCCCAGTTTTCCTCTCTGCAAAATGGGAACAGCACTGTCTCATCCCCTCGGGGAGGCTGGAGCGCTCAGGCCACTGGTGCTATGCGAGGCCTGGGAAGAGGTGAAGCGCTAGGATTAGTCCTCCAGCACAACTAGCCACTAGATAGCACCATTGCTCCACAGACAGACTGCCGAATGAGCGGGTCTTTGGCAGTAAAAGCCTGGATTTTAAAGGCAGCCTGCTCACCCTAGCGCTGCCCACCAGACAAGATGTAACACCAGACGGGATGCGCTGTAGTGGCTGGCCCGTGGCCAGCCCTTCAGTCCCCACCAAACCAAAAATAACAACCGCTGACGATGACGTTGGGACTGTCAATGGCAAGAGGATTTACAAAGTTGCAGGAACCGGGAGTCTTTCCACCCACCGCTGAAATGCAGCTGCCTCTGGGGCGGGACACGGCAGCTGCTTAGCAGCTGCACAGTGCGAGTTTGGGACAGGAGGAGAGGAACGTATCCGATGGGGCCGGGAGGGAGATTTTATGGAGGCCGGTCGTAGTGACCCAGGTTGGGGCTTGTTGCAACCACCATGGTAAATGGCTCAGTGGTAAGAGATTTTTTGTGGCCAACAGCATGTGTTTGCCTTGGAGCATCTCCAGACGCACAGCCCCTGCCCTGGGGGCAGAGAGCGGTTCAGAGAGGGGACCAGCCTCTGCCGTGGCCCCATCAGCTCCCCTGCAGGGGTCGGACAGGGGGTTGCGAGGGCTCTGGGTGTCGAGGGAACCCAAGCAGGGAGTATGCATGCCGTGAATTCCCCCAGGACGCGTCTTCCTCCGCGGAGCAGTGACTCACAGTCTCCGGCTGCATCTGGGCGGAGGGCGTGGGCTTGCTCCCAAGGCCTCTTTGAAGACACCAGCCTGCTCTCCTGGGCTCTCAAGAGAAACCCCAGGTCCTCGTGTAAGGTACTTGTGCCAAACAGCATTGTACACCCCAGGCAATGTCGGGGCTGGCCGGGCTGTCCCCCTTAGCCTCGCTCCTTGGAGGGCAGAGGGACACCTCGCTCCAGCTCCTTGCAAGCACCTCTGGGGCGGCAGCACTGGCAGGCCATCGGCTCCATCTTCTGCTTGCCCACCCCCATTGATCTTTGCCTGGTCAGACACCATCCAGCAGTGACGGGCGGGTGCCAAGATCCTGGATCTAACACGGGAACGGCCTGGGAGCACATGAAGATACCCCCCAAAGGGGTGAGGCGCTCAAACAAGGAGGCCAGGGTCCACCGTGCGGGCCAAGGGGTGGCACTGGCTTCATGGGCATCCCTTCGGAAAGGGTACCGGCCTCCCCGCCCCCATGCTCTGTGGGGAGGGGGAAGGGCTGTGCTTTGTGGTTTCATGGTGCATCTGTGCCCTTTGAATCCCATGTGAATGTGGAGGTGGTAAAATGTCACCAGCTGGGCTGCTGGGGGCAGGGAGCTCGTAAAGCAACAACAAAGGGAGGCTTTTGTCTGCCCGCGCGTCTCTGCCGGGGCTGCATAAAGGAGCCACCGGGCAGCCGGGGTGACCTCAGCGGCGGCAGGGGTCCAGCGTGCATCGTGCCCCCATCACGGCCGCCCCCACCTGCCTGCCCCTTCCGCCACCAGCCCATGGCTGGGCCTCGAGCTGCTGTCTGCCTAGCCAGGGGCGGCTTTCTCCCCCGGGGAGGGCAACGCCGCTCGGAGGGGGCTTCCCGACGACCCTTTTGGAGCTGACGGTGCCAAGCCCTGCCCTCTCTCCTGGCTCTTTCCCGAGGTTGAATTCGTTTAGGGGGCCCAGAAAGGGCCCCGGCCCCGCTGGAGGGACGCAGGTGGGCAGAGAAAGCATGATGCAGCTCCCGGTACCCATGGCTGCCAGGGCAATGGGTGTAGCGCTGCCAGGCACGTGGGACTGATCCTGCCTCGGTTTCCCCAGGGAGCGCTGTAGTATGCATGGTCCGTTCAGCTCAGAAATACAGATCTCCCTTCCGCAAGCTTGCACACGCGCATGCTCGCGTGCACACGCTCACGGAGGATCAGAGCGGCTCCAGCTTGCTCCAGACAAACGAGGCCTGTCCCTTTAACGGGGCCCTGCTGGGAGCCGCGGCCCAGGCTCATCAAACATTCAGGCGCGGGCCCTCCATAAGGGCCTTTTATAGCCATTAGCTCATGGAAGTAAATTACTGGCGGGGCCTGCAGCGCTTTCTGGCTGCCTGGTGTGTGCACAGCCGTCACGTGGGGCCCGGCACCGGCTCCCTCTTGCAGGGCATGTGTGGAGGAGCCGGCTGCCAAGTCTTGCACCGCACGGCTTCGAACCGAGGCTGGCCCACGGCTCGTGCATCCCCTTCTCCCCGCGCAGCCCCTCTGGGTAGGAAAGCCCGGGCACCGCTTGACAACAGGCGCCTCGTAGTCCTGCATGCTCAGCAGGTGGCTGGCACCAGTATGGACCTGCCCACGGGGCTAGGGCACGTGGGGCTGGCATCAAGTGCTGGCTTGGGAGGCCACGGCACAACCACCTGGGCACTGAGCCACCCCTGGCCCCTGCCTGTCGGATGCCAGTGATCTCGTGGGGCTTACACGTCGCAGGGCAGCTGCAGATGTGGGCACCTGCTGGCATGTTCCTGGCACAAAGCAGAGCACAGCTTTGCCCTTGCTTTGCTTAAGGTGCTCTTGAGCCCCCCGTGGCAAGACAGACCTCCCGAATGAGTCCCAACCAACTCGGCAGAGCAGGCTGAGATGCTGCGCCGACGTCCCCCCTGGCAGGAATCCCCAGGCCTTCATCCCTGACTCCTCCACATCGCCGTCACTAATGAGGTCTCCAGCAGCTGGCCTCTTAAATGTTTAATCAGGGCACGGAAGTAGTGCTGGATTAGGTCTTGGCTACCGCTTCTGCATGGCCTGATAGCAGCAGGTCCTGGACTTCCTGGCACTGCTGCAGTGATGTTCCCCACATCCCAGCAGGGTCAGACTGAATCTGCCCCACACTGCAAGGCCACAGGCAGACCCAGACCTGCTCACAAGGCGCATCAGCTCCCCTGCAGACAACACCTTGGCTGCAGTCTTCTCCCGCCCCCCCTTGCTTGGCCTGTTCCACCCCAGAGGTGGCTGCATCCTAGATACAAGTTGGGTGCTCCCTCTATCCAGCTGGCCAGCCACGGGAACAAAAGGTCCTGCTGTGAACATCCATCAGCAGTGCCTGCGAGTCCCACTGCTGACACCGCCAGAGCTGTGGAGCAGGTCCTGTAACATCCCCCGGGCACGGTGACAGGGCGGGGAGGGGCTGGGACAGCAGCCAGATGAGACTTGGCAAGGTCGGCCGTAGCCACCCTCGTGCGCAGCAGAGATGTCCGCAGCGCCTGAGATAGGCATGATCGCACCCGCCCCACCCTGGGAGACCCTGATACCCGCTCCTTCCTCAGCAACCCCCAATTCTCTGCATCGTCTGGGGACGGGCAGGCTTTCCAACACAGAGGGCACGCGCCCAAACCTGCAGTGGCCTCTGTCTCTCAACTCTTGCAAGAGAGGGGAGGCTGTGGGCCCAGCAAAGAGGCCGTGCTGAAAAGCCCAGGACTTCTGGGCCGGCCTGAGGCTCCGTTTGGGCATCCCAACCTGGTCACACAGCCCATGTGAAGACACAAGGCCCAGCGGGGAGCTGAAGAAGACAGCCAAGCCGAGGGCATCTTGCTAAGAAGGGACGGGGACTGGTTGCTCTGTGCAGCACTTTTGCCCATAGCTACAAGTCGTAAGCCAGGTCCGAAGGCACTTGGTCATCGTCAAGGGTGGCAGGAGCTGGGCAGGGGTGGTTATGGCTGTGTCCTCAGCCCCATGCCCACACACTGGCCCCCCATGGGCACTGGACCAGGTCGGGAGCCACCAGCTCAGCTGCCAGCCCAGGAAAGGGCATGGGCAAGGGGCCTGCCAATGCATGAGAGGGATGAGAGGGTCCAGCTCTGACGCAGGCGTTGCCAGGCTCAGGGAAGGAGCCAATCGCGCCAGGGCGCTGGAGCAGATTAAGGGTTGCAAGGCACTGGTAATTGCTTTACAGCATAAAAATAGGCCTGGCTTTATCCCCTCGCCCTGGTCTCCCACGCCCCGCTGACCCACACCCCCTCTGGCTTGTGCTGGCAGATGCCACCCATCCCGTGCCTTCCAGCACAGGGCAGCGAGCCTGGAGGCAGCATGGGCTGGCACGCACAGCGACGTGGCGAGGGGTGTGCAGGGGATACGTGTGCAAGGTCACTAGGGCAAGTGGCTTTGGTCAGGAGAGGGTGGTAGCTGATGTTGCAAGATCCTAACCTTTGCTCAGGGGAACCCCCGAGACTGCCACCGTCCAGGGGGCTGCGGGTCAGGAGCAAGGGGCATCGGCAGAGTTGGGTGAGGACCCAGGGATCAGGGATCCTGAACTGTGTGGGTGACAGGCGGGGACGAAACACATTAGGAGGGCACGCTGGGAGGACCCCCAGGGCTGCATGTGCCCTCCCGTTAAATGCCACAGCCGTGAGCTCAGGACTGCTCCAAACCCGGAGCACGAAGCCTGTCCCCAGCCGGGTCCAGCCAGCCGGGATCTCACCTCCTGCCAGGACCAGGAGGAGCACAGATGAGCTGGGTCTCACGCTGGGGCCAAAGCCCCTGCTCTCCTCTCCAGCTGCCAGAGAGCCAGCTGGACCGGCATAAAAGGCAGCTCATCGCTGCATCCCCAACCCCAGGGTGCTGGCACGAGCCAGGCTGGGCTGGGACCCTGCAGCTACTGCCTCAAAAGCCCCGTCTGGAAAGCCTTTAGGGTAATCCCACTCTGCGAAACGGTCTCCGCATTGCTGCCGCTCGTGCACCCCTGCACTGGGGATTCACCCGGCGTTCGCTGGGGTGGCGTCTGCTCGGGGGGGCTGGCGCGAGGCATTGCCCTGGATGCCGGGAGGCAGTCGGTCCTCCCCGTGTCCCCCCCTACGAGGGACCAATGCCCCTGAGAGCAAGGGGAGGGGGTGCAGACACCCAAGGGCTCCCCGGCTCACAAGGTGCAGGGTCCCCCGGTGCCTGGAAGCGCAGGGGGTTGGGGAAGCTCACTGGGGCACCTCCCGCCTGGCTGGAGACGGGGGGCGGCTGTGCCCACCCCGCCAGGAGCAGGGCACGGTGGGAGGCAGGCAGTGCTCAGGGAGAGGGGCACCAAGCACCCCAGGGGCAGCCTCCTGCCCCCCTGCTGCGGGGCTGGGCTGGGCTGCAGCCGGCACTGCCTTCGCCCCTCCCCGGTGTGCAATGTGCATGGCAGGGCCCTCCCCCGGGAGCCCTGCCGGTACTTTTCCATGAGCCCAGCCCTGGCTCCTTTGTTTCCCTGCAGCGGGAAGCCGGGCAGGCGCCGCCCCAGTGCCTGGGGGGGGTTGCACTGATGCCATCCCCCTCCCGCACAGCCCCTCTGCCATCAGGGCTGCAGACACCCCGCTTCCAGCTGCAGTGCCCCATCCTGGGGCAGCAGACGGGGCTGGGGGGGCACGTGGCTACAGCTCGGGGGAGCATGCACAGGACCCCCCCCCCCCCCAATTGCATGGGATCCAGCCCCAGCCCATCCCCAATGCGACCCCGCATCCTCCGCCGTGCCCCCAGGGGCCTACTCCGCCTGGGTCCCGGCTTGCCTGGGCGCTGCAGGGCTCCGGGGCTGGCTTCTCGTCCTCTCCTGGCTCGCCGCGCTGCTGCCAGCTCCCAGCGCTGGTCCTGCGCTCTCTCCCCTTCTCTCTCTGTGTCTCCTCCTCCTCCCTGACTCGGTGTCCCCTTCTCCCCAGCATCTCTCTGCCAGCCCAGGCCCCCTCCCTTGGGAGCCCCTTACCCCCCTGGGTGCTGCTGGCTGGGGGGTAAGAGAGGCCCCCCACTTCCCCATGCCACGTGTCTCTGATTCAGTTTGTCCATAAGGTGCAAATCTACCTTGCCTTGTGCCTGGGTTGAGAGTGGCAGAAGCCCCCCCCCCCGACACACACCCACACACACCCCACTGCCAGCAAAAGAGGGTGGCAAGAGGGTGGTGTTCACCTCGTCCCACCCCAGCCCAGGCTGTGGAGCACCTGCCCCGTGCCAGCTTGGGGGGTGAGGTGGAGAAAGGGGTAGGGGATCCACAAAGTACACCGCACGCCTGCTGGGGCAGGGTCCCTTGCCCCCACACTCTGCCACCCAGCACGGATCACACGGCCTGCCTGCCACCCTCTGGCACGGGTTTGGCACGGGGATGTGGCATGCGTGGCTCAGGGGGCCGGGTAACAACGCCCCGGCCTGCACCGCTGGCCAGCAGGTCGCCGGGGCCAAAGGCCCACCCTGCTGCTGGGCGGCTAAAGGGAGAGGCATGGAGAAGGCCAGCCTTGGGTCAGCTGTCTGCCGGGGTGAGGGGGACACGCTGAGACCCCTTAGCAGCCAGATGGAAAGGTTGCTCAGTGCCTGGAGCACCAGCTGGGCATGTGGAGACTTGGGTCAGTGCTGTGCTCTGCCACTGCCCTCTTCATGTGGCCTTGGGCACCTCCCTTATGCTCCCAGTAGCTCCCCCTGCTACAAGGATACGTAAGCTCCCAGCCTTAGCTCAGCGCAGGAGTCCCTCCATTTCCCAGGCAAAGCTGTCCTTCCCAGAGGTCCCTGCCCTGGCCCCAGCGTGCCTGCCTCCCTCACTAGCTCCCTCCCACGAGAGACGCTCACGTGGCGCCCGCCCGCCCCAGCCTGCTTGCCTTGCCGAGGCACGGTGCCAACAGGCCCTGCCCCGCGCCACGCTGGTCACAGGAGCATCGAGCCCCCCCAGCTCCTCGTCTCTAGCAGGCCCGATGGGTCTCATCATGGGATTTGGGGTGCTGGGAGTCTCCCAGCTCCCTGCTCAGGGCAACGGCCCCCTCACCAGCACCCAGTTCCCTGCCTTGTCTCTCCTCTGCCGTGTTTTACTGGGCTGCTAATCGCTGCACCACGCTGCACAACTGCAGCCGGGCCTGGCTCCTTGGGCAGGGGTCCTGCCTCCCTCCAGCAGCGCAGACGGCTGGGCTGGCCGAACGGGTTGGGACCCGGGGGCAGGGGTGTGATGCACCGCGACGCTGGCTGCGGCAGGGCCGAGCCTCTCTGGCAGGGCTGGAGGATGAGGAGAGAGTGCTGCCGTTTCCCCTCGCTGGGCAAAAATGGGCCTTTTGGCATGGGCCGAAACTGGGGAAGGCTTCTGCAGGGCTGAGCAGCAGACCTCGCATCCCCCGGGGGCTGAGCTGAGCCCCAGCGCACTCGTTTCACGCAGGCAGAGCAACGGGTGGAAGCGACGGCTGGGTGCCCCGTGCCCGGCGCTGGAATTAGCAGCGTGGTCCATCGATCCGCAGATCCAGACTGCAGCCCCCGGGCGCTGCGACGCCTCCGGATGTCTCCTCTGACTCTAGCCGAGGAAGACGCGGGTCCGGCGAGTGCAGAGGTCCAGGATTTCAGCCTGCATCCTGCCTCCCGGAGATCAAAGGGGCCGGACTGTGACGGAAGACCAGTCTGGAGGCAGGGGAGGGGACGGAGGAGGAGAAAGGCCACAGGACGTGAGGCGAGTGTCATGCTTTCCCCCAGCACACAATGTTCCCCTTCAGCTCGTGTGAGTCAGCGTTTCCAGCCCCGAACCACGGAGGACGGCGGGCCGGGCGGGCTGCTAGGTGCCATGCCGAGGTGCATCTCCTCCAGCCGCCTGCGCCCGCCGTGGGGAGCGGGCTGGCCGAGCTGCACGGAGAGCACGAGCGAGCACTGGGATGAGCGGCCGGCTCCCTTTGCCAGCAGCCTGGCACTGTCCCCGGGATGCTACTGCCTGCGCCCTGAGTCTGCCCAGGCTGCCAGCAACAGGGCCTCTGACACCCTTTCCCGCTGGATGCTAAGACTGAGCCAACTTGTCTCACCCGGCTTCCCGGTGGCAACGGCCTGCAGTCACCGGGGCTAACAGGAGACAGCCACCTGCCCGCAGAGCTTCCCGGGGCACGCGGCGGCCTCAAATGGCGCTGCTGGCACATGGCTGCAGATGGGGCAGGACCTGGCAGCGCTGGCCCGCAGCTGAGGCTGGGCTGCAGAAAGCCACACCAAGCCACCTCCCCCTGCCAGGGCAGCGCACAGCCCCACAGGCACCTGGCGTCACGTGGCGATAGAGCCACGTGGTGGCCCCTCTGCGAGGCATGCGTGGGAGTCCTGGCACGCTCCGCAGGCCACATGAAAGCAGCCCCGTTCCTGTAGCGCTCTGCCAGGACGGTGGATGAATGAGCTGTCTCCCCTCACCACGGGAGGAAGGGGGCGGGTCGCTAGCCCCATGCTACAGGTGGGGAAACTGAGGCTGGCTAACACCCGTGACTAGCAGCAAAGCTGGGGATGGAGACATACAGTCTTTGCTTCCCTTGCCAGTCCTCACCCACTGCAGTGAGAAGCGTCAGGTTTGAGTCTAAGCCCCGGCTGGGGTTGCCCAAGCGGCGGGGCAAAGCAGGCCGGTCCCTTGCAGTGGTCCAGCTCCCTGGTGGCTCTGCCGGGCTCTGGGCCACGGACAGGCCGGGAGACAAGCGTTTCCCAGCAGGGCCTCCTGGCAGATCTCAGATGAGATAGAGCTAAAAATAAGCCGGCACGATCCCAGCTGTTTTGTTGCTGACTACAATGGCTGGTTATATTTTTAGCTGTTGTTGTGGAGTCCGCAGCGGGGAAGCTCGCCCCCCCTGCCCCCTGCACGGCCTGGCCCCCGCGCCCCCGCCTCCGGGACACCCGCCTCGCCTCCCCGGGGGGCGCGGGTCAGGCACGGGAGCTGTGGAAACGGTAACGCTAGAAACGAAACACAACAGCTCACCTTCCCTCCCCGCCGGCCTCGCTGACTCACGCGGCCCGGCCCCTCTCCCACTCCTTCCCGCCCTCGCTCCCTCCCACGGCATCCCCGACCCCCCACGTGCAAAAGTCCTTCTTCGACTCCGGGATCACTCATGCCCTGTTTATCCACCTCCCGCGGGGTTTTCCAGACCCCCCTGCACATGCACAAGTCCCCAACCACAGACTGCGAGCGCCAGGAGTGCCGAGAGTCTGCCTAATCCCAGGACTCCTGGAGCTGGGGCTTGATGGAAAGTGCCGGGGGTGGTGGACCGGGCTTTGCTGGCGAGGGCAGCCCCTGCCTGTCACCAGGGGGGTCCAGCAGCCGTCACAGCCCAGTGCCAGCCATGTTTAAGCTCAGCAGCCCTCTCCCCCGACCCCGAGCTGACGGGTGAGCTCAGCTGTAGGTTGCTATCTGCTCCCAGCGTTCGGCCGAAGGAAGGATCAAGAACGGCCGGGATAAAAATAGCCATCCCAGAGCAGGAAGATCTGGGAGCCCGGCTTTAAATAAGCAGGGCTGTGTCCTCTTAAGGAGGTGGCACGCCAAGGAGAGGCCGCCTGCCCCAGCCCAGCCCTCCCCCTACCCCCAGTGCATGCACCCACCATAACCCCCAGGTATTCAAAGCACCAGGTTCTTTGGGGGGCATCTGGATTAGCCCCCAAAGACGAGGAGAGACTGCCGCCCCGCTGCTCCCCCAGACCTCTGAGCCATGCACGCTGAGCCCCGCACCAAGCAGCAGGCGCCTTCCACCCCAGCCAGCCGCCACGTTCGTGGCCCCTAGGCTTGGGCTGGCGATGGGGTAACAACCACAGCCTGTTGTCGGACTGAGCCCTCCTGGAGCAATGCCCCCGTGGCTCCTGCCAGTCTCCAGAGCCATTGCCACTCACCCAGGGCCTTCCAGCTCCTGCCAGGCTTCACCCGAGGGGCCGTCACTCCCTGCTGCCATCTCCCTTGGATGCTCAGGAGTGGGGGACCCTTGCTGGGGTGGGGAGGAGGAGGCGGCCACGTGGGAGTGGAAGGGAGGGTGATTGGGAGCAAGACTGTCTGGGACGTGCTGGTGGGTTCCCAGCAGAGGCCAGATGCACACCGGGCTGGGGGTCCGGAGCTGCAAACCCTGGGCTGGGAGGTCCCTGCCGGACCCCAGCATCTGGGAAGCCAAGGCAGCCGTGGGGCCTGCCGTCTGCGTGGCCGGTGACGCCACACTTTCCGGGTTGCTCTGGCTCCTGGCAGGCTGCAGAGGCAGAGCCGGGTAGAGCAAGTCTGGACAACGTCCCCCGCGGTCACCCTGGCACTGAATCAGACGGGGGGGGGGAGCCAGAGGAGGACGACACAGAGCCACACGCCTTCCGGACCCGCTCCCCATCCATGCCCACCCCAGTGCCCACCACAGGGAAGTGCCCACCCTAACCCTGCCTGGCCAGGAGCCCCCAGGAAGGGGGGGAAACTCAGACCCAATGCAGCGATTCTTTATGAAAGGGCGAGGAAAAACCCATGCCGCTTGTAGACCCCAAAATAAGGTACCTGCCAACCTCCCCCATGTGGGGGCGGGAGCCAGGCTGCTCGCATTTGACTATGTTAGGCTGTTCTCCGTCTGAGGGCAGATTACACTGGGGTCAAGAATTAATTAACACTAGACTTTGGACCGGGTCCCAGGCATTTCTGGCAGCTCCCAGGCCCTTCTGCGTACACGGGCCCTTGTGCCCCAGGTAGCGGGAATGTCAGCAATGCGCCGGGTCCCGGCTGCCCCCAGCTCGGCGCCCACTTGCACACCACGACCAGAGCCCTGCTCTGCTGGACGGTCCCTCTGGGACAGCTCGCCACGCCGTGCCAGGTCTGGGCAGCCGCAGCGTACGGTACATGCTGTCACGCTGTGTCTGGCAGCTCCCAGCTGGCTTTCTGGGGACCGTACCCACCGGTGGGAGTAGAGGTCACACCACAGTCCTCCTCTGTGCCCTCGGGTGCACCGTGCCTCAGTGTCCCCTAACTGCCGGTGGCATTTCCTTTGTCTGATGTGTTCGATTGGAGGTGCAAACTCCTCCACATAGGACCGTCTCCTGTGCACAGCAGCTGGGGGGTACCGCGAGGGCATGGCAGTAGGCCCTCAAAGTCATACCCTGTGCCCATGTCTGATCCTGCCTTTTCACGCTGCAGCCAGGCACCGCCGCGGTGGCTTAGCATCGGGCCCGCTGACAAGACTGGCCCAATTTACCTTTTCCAGCAAACAAATGATGAGTTTCCTTGGGAAAAGGGGAAAAAAAATGCATGAAATTGGGATCAGAGACAGAGAGAGGCTCTTCCTGGGATTTGAGCCAGCTGTCCGGACTTTGCTTGGAGGGGTCTCCTCTGAGGAGGAAGAGGAGCAGGCCATAAAAGCAGCATGGTGTTTGGGCGTGGGGGTAGCAGCGGGAAGCAGGACCTCAGAGAGTGCGGGGGGGGGGCGCGTGGCTCTTCGTGTAGGTGCGGGTGGGTGTGTAGGAGTGTGCATGCCGCCAGGCACGGTACACGTTTCGGTGACTCTGAGCGTGGGTTTGCAACGGTGGGTGTGTCCGGATCGGTATCTGAGTCAGAGCGGTTGGTGTCTGGCTTTGCTTGTGTGCAGATGTGTGCGAGAGTGTGTTGGAGGCTGGGGGCTGAGAGGAAGGGAGCTGGAAGGGGTGGTGTGTGCATGTGTGTGTGTCTGAGCTTTAGGGGGTGTGCTTTGTGCCGGGGTGCTGGAGCCGTCGGGTGGACGCGGACAGGCCTGTAGCTGAGTTTCTCCATGTACATGCTGGGGTGGGGGCAGTACGTGTAGGCAGCTGAGTTTCTCTGGGTGTCTGTGTGGATGTACGTGCAGCTAAGTTACGCTGTAAGTGTCTGGGGGATGTGCGGGTGTGTGGCTGAGTTTCACTGTGTAAGTGCCTGTGTGTGTGCGTACGGCTGAATTGCTCTGCATGCCTGGGGGGCGGTGTGGAGCTGAGTTTCTTTGTCTATTTGGGGGGGATGTATAGCTAAGTATGAGTGTGTGTGTGTGTGTGTAGCTGAGTTTCTCTGTGTGTGTATGCATAGCTGAGTTTGTGTATCTGGGTGCGTGTGCACGGCTGAGTGTGTGTGTGTACGTGTGTATTTGTAGCTGAGTTTCTGTGTGTGGGGGCGTAGCTGAGTTTGTGTATCTGGGCGTGTGTAGCTGAGTTTCTGTATCTGGGGGTGTGTGCATAGTTGAGTTTGTGTGTGTAGTTGAGTTTCTCTGTGTATCTGGGTGTGTCCATAGCTGAGTGCGTGTGTGTGTGTGTGTGTGTGTGTATGTAGCTGAGTTTCTCTATGTGTCTGTGTGTGCATAGCTGTTTCTCTGTGTATCTGGGTGTGTGTGCATATCTGAGTGTGTGTTTGTGTGCATTTGTAGCTGAGTTTTTCTGTGTATCTAGGTGTGTGCATAGCTGAGTTTCTCTGTGTATCGGTGTGTGTAAGGAGCTGAGTTGTGTATCTGGGTGTGTGTAGCTGAGTTTCTGTGTGTGTGTTTCTCGGGGTGCTCGTGTGCACGTGTGTAGCTGGTTTCCCTGTGGAAGTGTCCGGGGTGGCGTGCGCGTGTGGGTACAGCCGGGCGTGCTGTAAACAGGTCGGGGCTGTGCGGCGCAGGGAGGGAGCCTGCCTTGGCTCAGCCCGGGGCTGTTATTTCTCTGATGAAACAGATGCTCTCCGCAGCCCAACCTTTAACTGTTTCTATCCGGCAGGAGGGTGCGGCCGGCGAGACGTGCCAGCCCGGAGGCTCTCCCCCTCCGCGCCCAGACACGGGCTGAGGCCATGCAGGAAACGCTGGGCCGTTCCCCCCCAGCCCCTGTGCCCGGGCGGGTTTAAATTTAGCACTTCCTCCAGCTCTTGTTGTGTAGCTGGGCCACGGGCCAAGCCCTCCATGGTGCCTCCCTGCTCGAGGCCTTCCCCCATGCATGGGCCAGCTGCAAATCAGCCCCACCGGGTAGCTGGGGCATCCCAAGGGGCTGCGGCAGGTCCGGCGGGACCCAGAGCCCTGGTGCTCCTTCCCTGCCTTGCTCTCTCCGGCCTCCCGAGTCCTATTACGGAGGCTGCTCGCGTGTCCGGGCAGCATCGAGGCTCCGAGCCAACACCGTCGGGACAAGGTGGAGCCCTGTGAGTGAGCTGGGCCTACCCTGTAACAGCAACATCCCCTTAGGAGCAGCACAGCACCAGGGCACCGACCTGTCGGCTCACGGCTGTGAGCAGGCACCGACAGTCTCCAAAGGTGTGTTTATGCTCCCGCCGCCCTGCAGGGAAGGGAAGGGCTGTATCACTGATGGGGAGGCTCACACACACAAGTGACCTCCCGCAGCCACATGGACAGACGGACCCAGGTGTCCCGGGGCTGGGCTGGCAGCGGTCCATCCGTCCGTGCATCCGCTCAGGGGATCCAGTAACGCATCTCGCATACGCTGCTGCAGCCAGCAAGGGATAACTGTCGGTACCGCGGCGTGCTGCATGCCGTGCCTTGCCATCACCAAGGCAGGTGTTGAACCTCTAGAGAGACAGGCAGCCCCGTGCAGGTCCAGACACGGGCCACGTCTGACTGTCCCAGGTGCATTGCTCTGCTTTCCCAGCTTCCCCGCCCCTCCCTCCGTGTGCTCGCTGCCTGGTTTGGAGCCCCTGTACCGGCGGAGGTGAGGTCTCAGGTTCAAAGCCAGCAAAAGAGACCAACAATGATCGCCCCCTCCTGCCTGGGACTCCGTGCCCCCCCCGCCAGACATCACCGCACTGTGCCCAAGAGGGCAATGCCTTATCCCTCTTTGTCCATGCAGGGAAACTGAGGCACAAGGCAGGGAGGTGACAGACAGTGGCACAAGCAGGGGTGAACACAAGCCTCCTGCATCACAGCCAAGGGAACTCCCTGCCACAGGATGGCACCAGGCCTAGCTCTTAGGGGGGTCCCTAGAGGGATTTATATGGAGACAAGAGTTCCCACAGCCTGGTAGGGGCAAACCCACGTGCTGCAGGGCCTCTGCCACGGCCAGGAAGCAACTGCCCCCTCCATCCGCCATGTGTCCAGTACTGGCTCCTGGAGTGGACGGCCCAACCCCAGTCTGAGCTGGAATGGCAATGCCCGTTCCCCACCGCACCCCACTGGGGATGTCAGGGGAGCTCATTGTAGCATCCCCACTTTGTGCCACTGGATGAAAGCAGCCTCCTCTTTGCTTTCCTTTGAGATACCCACTATTGGAGCTGCTCAATGCCAATACAAGAGCCTGGCCCTGGGGGCAACGAGGGGCTGAGGGGCCTGGCGCTGTGCTGGAGAGTGGGGCATAGCCGGGCTCTGGGGATGGGCGCAGGGGGATTTGTGTGACTTCACCAGCCCACCACCTCCCATGTGTGGGTCTGCTTTGTGTGTGGCCACGGCAGCCAGCAAGCGAGAGGCAGTGCCCTGCTGCAGCCTCCCCACACCCCACGTTGTGACCCCCGAGGAAGACGACACGTCCTTTAGAAGCTGGCACATCTCAGCCTTTCTTTCCTTTCCCTCCCCTTTCCTACACGCCGTGACCAGAAGGACAACGGTTAGCAGTGCTGAAATGCGCGTGGCCATCGGTAGGCTCCAGAGTGATCAGCGCACCTGCAGGAGCTGGTCACAGCTCTGAGCAACCAGTGCAGGCTGGCTGCAGACTCAGGCAGAGGGAACAGCATTGGGTTCCTTTCCGGGGTGTTTCTTAGCTCCGGGGACTCATCGCTTTCCCTGGGGAGGGAGACACGGCTTTCTGAGCAGCAACGGGCCCCTCCACAGGGAACTGGCACCGATCCTGCAGGTACAGCAAGACCAGGGCAGCACCAGGAGGGCCAGAGCTGTTCTGGGAGCCAAGACCCCTGCAGGGCTGATGCTGAGGGCACAGGGAGCCACAGCCTGCTCTGGTTGTGCCACTCACTGCGTGCTGCAGCTCTGGGCTCTCCATGCGGCGCGGTCTGGGCACCCTGTCTCGTGTCCCCATTTTTCCAGCAGTGGCACCCCCCTCAGCCCCGTGAACACTGCCTTCCCCTGGCTGCCTGCCTGCAATCCTGCCATCCATCTTCCCCTGGAGCAGGGATCAATATCTCCTCCCCCACGGCCCTGCCCAGCCCACCCGGCATGGAGAGCCTGGCGCATTGCAGCTCTGTTCAGCAAGGAGCTCGGTGCTGGACGGGCTGGTGAGGCCGATGCCGCTGGCACGGGGCAGTGAGGGCACTGGGGAGTGTCTTTGCCTGCCAGACGCAGGCTGGGTGCAAATGTTGGGTGCAATATGCAGGGGGAATGAGCAGAGCAGGGCGCACACCCTTGCACTGGGCATTGTCCTTCCTGGCGACGGAGGGGAAATCACTATTTTGCAGTGGGGGGAAACTGAGGCACGAGGAGTGCTAGGGGCTTGCTTAGGCTCACACAGTAAGAACATGGTAGAACTAAGAGTTGGACCTGGCTCCCAATCTCCAGCTGCAATAATAACACCCCTCTCATGGTGGGGGGGATAAGTCTTGGGAGTCCCTACCTCTCCCGTTTTCCCCAGGCCCCGCAAACCAGCCGCAAAGCCCACGACAGCCAGCAACAGGGAAGCAGGGATCGGTGTCCACTCTCTTTGCAAAGAGCCGCAGGGACTGGCAGCTGGTCGCCTTCTGTACCAGGAGCCCTGGCAAGCATGGACACGTGCACGTACACACGCAGGTGCACATACACACACAGGTGCACATAGGTTTGGTGAAAAGCCGCCTGCCCTTTGCTCCAGGGACAGCTCAGGCCAAGGTCTTTGTCCTTCCTGCACTGACTGGCCTCAGACCATGTGTGACAGAGGCCAGCGAACCAAGTCCAGAGCCCCCGTGTGTCCATGGGAAGCTGAGGGAGAGAGCGCAGGATGGTTGGGTTTTCTCTTCCAGCCCCAGCACCCGGAGTCAGGGGAGCTAGGGAGCATCTGGGCCCTTGTTGCAGGAGAACCGGAGGCTCCTGCACCCACAGCCCCAGAGAGCAGTCAGCAAGCGTGCCCTAAGCCTGACCCAACAGGAGGCAGAGCCCCAGCTTGGCCCTTGTGTTCGACATCTCACAATTCCTGTTCTCATGATTTGGGGTCTGCCCGGTGAGTCCCGAGCCCCCAGGGCTGGCCCTGCTACAGGCCTCCAGCCCCCCCCCCGGCTGGAAGGACATGGCTTATAGTGCAGGGCCAGGGCCGTGGCACCTCCATGCATGAACGGGGACGCTGAGGGCAGGGTGACCAGCGCTGCATGGGTCTCTGCAAGCAGGCGTGCTGCAAAAAACAGGGGGGACACTTGCAAGCTCAGACTGCAAGTGGGCACCTGTGGATTTGAGGGCTGAAGCCAGAAAGTCCCTGGACCTGGATGCTGCTAGGTCCGGCAGCCCAGCTTAAGCATCAGTCCTGCTATGCAGAGGCTGCCCCCTCCCCAGCCAGCCCCTGCCTCCTGCTGCCCCTCGCCAGCAGCCCAAGGGGCAGAGAAGCTCCCAGGAGCTCCCTCTCGTGCCCGCAAGACATGGTTGCAGTAGCTCGCTCCTGCCCTCCTCCATTAGTAGCAGACACAGCCTCCCCCACTGGCTGCATTAGCAAAGAGCCAGCTGCTCCCTAGGGAGCTCTGGGCTGCCGGGGGCCAGGAGCCCCCCTGCATTAAGGCACTAAGTGCAGGCAGCCAACTAGATCCCCCGACAGCCAGGATCCTGCTACCGCAGCAGCTGGCAGGCTGCCGGGGCGTGACGGGTGCCATGCAGTGCCCGGCACCTCCTCCAGAGCCCTGCACATGTCTCCGGTGCAGGGACAGCCTGTCACACCTGCACACACCCCTCCCATGTGCATTGCTGGGCACTCCCTCACATGCCAGGGGCTGTGCATCACCAAACCAGACCCTGTTCCTTGCGGCAGGGGCCCCTGTGATACCCGCCGTAGCTGGGGGGGAAGTCAAGACGGCCTTCGCAGCCTCCTTCCCCAGCCCAGCCAGATCGTGCCCAGCCCCCTAATATGCCTCACAGACCCCAGAAGGGGCTCCTGGCTTCCTCCCATGGAAAAACCCCACACTGCAGCCCAAAGGGAGAACCTCCCACCCCTGCCTTGCATCGCTCTACCTTGTCCCTTAGAGCATGCTGCTGGAATCAGACCCACCCAGCCTGGGACAGATCCAGGACCGATGCGCAGAAATAGCTGCCTGCTCCTGTCCTGAGGCATGCAATGATCTGCCAGTTCTCAGCACCGATCTGTTGGGCTCTTCCCCTCCTGGGGACACCGGCAACATGGAAAGGGCTTTGGGAGCAGCTCGTTTCTCTTGGGAGAAGCAATCTTAAATAATAAGGGTCCTGCTGATGTGAGCCTGGGGGATGGCAGATATAAGGGCAGGTCCAGAGATACTGGACCAGGAGATGCAGCTGGTTCTGGGGAGGGGCAGGGCCACTACCACTGCAGCACACCACACTTCAGGACAAAAGGGGAAGACGAGGGGCAAGGGGGAGACATAGGCACGAGCAGGAGCAAAGGCAGACCTAATGGACCGCACACTCCTCACACATCCCTTCTTCCCAACTTTGTCCAGTTGGACTGTCAGCTGCTTGCTGCAAGGACCGTCCTGTATAGATGTGCAGCACCTAGCGCAAGGGGTGTCATTGCAGTGTAACTACTCATTGCTTTTTCTTTCAGCAGGGCACCTCCGTTGATGCCACTGCAAAATATGGTTCACCTCATGGAGGGTCAAAGAAGGCCTTGCCCATGTTTTCAGAGGTCTGACCTGGAAACGGAGCCAACCCCTCACCCCTGCGGCTGGAAGCTGTGCTAGCTGCCACAGCAAAACCCCAATAAAACCCACGTGCAATGTGTCCGTGGGCCGGCAGGTGGCACCGTCCCCCCATGCTTCACCACTCAGCCCCCCAGTCCTTCCCGGCATCCTCCAGGAGCAGAGATGCAGGGGTCCAGGATGCCCATGGCCCTGGCATGACACACTAAAGAACTGGGTTAGGGAAGCGGGGCAGCAGCAGGCAGCCCTGGATGGGACTTCCTAAGGAGGAAACCAGGGCATTGCCGGGCACGGTGGGTTTGAGGGGGTCGGGGTGGGTTTTTTGCAGACACGCAGAGATTTCATACCAAGATGGGCCTTGCAAGTGCAAAGAGAAAGCAGGCGCTCGAGGGCCGGGGCTGATGTGCAGGAGGGCGCAGCGAGTCGGTGCTTTGGAGGGAAGGGGCAGCAGGGGCCTGGGGCTGGTTGGAGTGTCCAGCCCATGAGGTTTGGATCCCAGGTCGCTGCCTCCGAGTGCTGGGAGCTTCCCTGGTTCCCCGCGGGCCCCAGCTGCTGGCCTCTGGCACCTTGAAAAAGGATGTGGGGAGAAAACCTGGCAAAGGTGCAGAAAAGAGCCACAAAAATGAAGCCGGAGAAAATGCCTGAGTGCCCTAATGAGCTCCATCTGCACGGCCTAGCAAGGGGGGAAGGGGTAGCACAGGCCCTCCAGGGAGTGAGCCCAGGGTGGAAAGGGCTTTTCAACCCAGCGGAGAAAGGCCGGATGAGAAGCAACTGCTGAAGCCCGGAGTTGGACAAAAGCAAATGATAAATAATGGGCAGTTGGTCATGCACCAAACCCTGCCTCATGCAGAGTCCAGGCTGGGGCATCTCCTTGGAGGTCCCCACGGCCCCTCAGCACGACAGCCTTTGCCCTCGTCCAGCTCGAGACAAGCTCGGGACAAGGGCCCCTCATTCCCACAGAGGACAGGCTGGCCCGCCTGCCTGGCCAACCTCACCCCCTTCCCACGTGTTACCCTCACGCCGGCCCGGAGCGCCCCCACTACAGGCCCTATCCCCAGCCGCAGGGCTCTCAGGCTGGGCCCCCCTCCCCGGCCAGGGACGTGGGCCTGCGCCACCGCCACAAATGCCTCTTATCAGCCTGCTGCAAAGACGGCCACCGCTCCCGCCTTCCTCCAGCCACGTCACCGCTGCCTCGGTGCCGGAGTGCCGGGGAGACGTGGACAACCCTATCAGGGGTAGCTGGCCCCTGCACACACGGCCCTACTAGGCAATTATTGACAGAGCCGGCTGCCCTGCTGTTATCTGCCTCCTGCTGCCTCCTGCTCCCGGCCGGGGAGGAGATGGCGCCCCAAAGGAGAGCAGACAAGAGGGATGGGGGGCAGCAGTGCCTCTGATGCCGCTTGCTGAGCCCCCAGAGAGATGGGGCTTTCATGGTGTGGTGGCGGATAAGCCCCAGGAAGACTGGGTGACATGACCAAGGACACCCAGGAGAGCCTGTGGCAGAGGAAGGAATCAACTACCCCTGCCATCTCCTGAGTGTCAAGATAATGCACTTCCTCTGCACTGTCAGCTCAAACAATGACGGTCTCTGCCTGTCCTTTTGCAGCATCTGATGACGGGAATTTGGGTTTGCGCTCTTATATCATGTCTTATTCACTTGGTCTGTAAAGGTGCATCTCTGCCCTGCCTTCTAGCTGTGATAAGGACTCACGGGGAACTGGGCAGGAAAACTCCTTCCATATCAGGGACAATCACTGCCTGACCTGTGCTGGGGACGGGTGGGCACCCAGCAGCAAAGACTCCCCTCTCCGCTAACCACCGCAGAGCTCTCCAAGCCCTGTGTTGCTCTTGTTGATAGCTCCGAGCGTGGGCAGATAAAATGAGTTTCTTTGGAGCTCAGCCTAGACTAGCTCTGTGGCAGAAGGCAGCAGAGCCCAGTGGTTAGGGCCAGGCATAGGCTGCACCACTGGGCATCAGCAACACACGTGGCACCTGGAAAGCAGGCCAGACAAGCCCACCGAGCTCCCCTCTGATCAAGCAAAGAGCAGCACGGGTGGATGTCTTGTCTAGCAACCCCAGCCCCAGGGAACTGGCGGAGCTGGGCCCTTGAGCTGGGTTACATCACTGGCCCAGACTGGCAGAAAGCCAGGGACAAAAGCTTTCACGTGCCCAATGCAGCTTGGCTTTGAGCCCCTGCGACTCTCCCCTTGCAGTGCGGGATGCATGCTCCCTGCAGCCGCCGGCACAGCGAGGCACAGCCGCAGCGGAGGCCTCGAGGTCCTGGTCAGCGTGGGAGCAGAGCCCCAAACCGCAGCTAAGCTCCCTTCACCCTCCCCGTGTCTCCGCTTCCCCGAGCCTTCGAGTCCAGCTAGCTCCCGGGGAACCTCAAAATGGGGTCGGAGGTTCAGCTCAGAGAAGTCCTGGGAATCACCCCCCATAGAAACAGCTGTGTCTCTATCCGGTCACATGCATGTCTCCTAATTTTAGCTTGAGAACAGGACCTTTAGCCGCCCGTGTGGCCCCACTCGACATCACCCCCCACCTGTGACTTCATCATCTCCAGCTCTGATGTCACACCAATACGGCTACAAGGGAGAGGGGCAGGTGGCTTCTTAACCGAAAGCAATGCCCGTTGCCACGCAAATTCCCGCTGCGTCTCAAAAGGAGGAAAGCAGCCTCTTGAGAGCACATTCTTCCCAGCTTGGGTAACAGCTCTGTGGCCACATGAGTGCCATTATCAGCAGCAGCAGTCAAGCTTGGGACTGTTTGCTCCAGACACGCAGGCCCTTGGCTGGGAGCTCCACCCTCCAGCCGAGTGCCAGGTCTTTGATGCACTTGGGGCTGCAGCCGCAAGTGGGGATCATCCTCTCCCAGCCAGATGCAGGGCTGGTTGCAGCAGCGTGGGGACATGCAAGCCGGAGCTGCTGCCCAGGAAGCATCAGCTCTTTTGCGCCAGGCTGGAGGTGAAATCCCACGGGGCTGTTTGCAAAGAGACTCTGCACTCAGAGGAATCTGGCTGGTATTAAACAGCCTCCTTGTCACCCCAATGCCTCTTTAACCAGCCGGGCACCAGCAGGGAGCTCCCAAAACGTGGGAGGAACCACACATTTTAGTGGGCAGTGGCCCCGGCTAAAAAGTCCTTGGTCAAGACTCATGTGCTCCAAAACCGGGGCTCGAGATGGCAGGTATTCTGGAGGCTGGGAGAGCACTGCCCTGCTCCAGCCCAGCCCAGCTGGGTCAGGAGGAAGGGGCAATGAAACTGGAGAGCTCAGGGCATCTGCACTGGGAGTGGGAACTGTCTCCAGTTCCACCAGCCATGCTCTGCACTGGTCAGCAGGGGTCAAATGGTCTCGGTCACGTCCACTGATGTGACCTGGGGAGTGTCAGGCTACATTGCAACCAAGGGGACAGGATGGGCATGCCCAGGGTGAGTGCTACCCCTGGTCCGGGGGCACCCGCCTGGCACCGCGTGTCTTGGGGGAAGCATCTGGCCTTGCTTCTCTTCCGCGGCACAGCCCAAGACCCGCTCCTACCTTGGGGAGGCAGCCCAGGCTGTGCCAGGGCCAGGCTGTCAGGATCAGAGGTGGAATCCAGCCCAGCCAGCAGCCAAGAGCCAGGCCCTTCCAGCCCTTGCTGTAACCGGCATTTCAGGTTGGGGAAGCTGGGGCTGTCCAGAAGCACCAGGGTAGCATGGGCCTTGGGCCAACATGCCTCTACACCTGCCATTGGAGGCTGCCCCACCCCTCCAGCCAGCCAGCCAGCAAACCCCTCCCCATCCCGAAGGCAACCAGCTCCCACCGCAGGCTCCCTCCTTGGAGTCTCTGAGACTCCAGGGCAGGTGGGGGTACAACGGGGTATGGGGGCATCGCAGGGCATGGGGGAGCAGCGTGGGGGGTAAGCCAGGGGATTCGGAGCCTGGGGTATCCCCCAGCCACCCAGCCAGTGGTGGCAGAAAGGGACATTGTCCCTTTAAGACCCGGATCCCCGGCACAATGCGGGCTTTGTCAGGCTTTGCAGAGCCTTTCCTCGCCATCTCGAGCAGGGCTTTGTCCCGGGAGAGGTTGAGACATGTATGGGCACGAGTGCCGGGCTCCCTGCAGCCTGGGGCTCCTGCACCTGTGCACGCGCAGGACCAGCCTGGGGCTCGGCTGCCAGGGAAGCAGGCGGCACCCCTCTTCCCCTCCAAGAGTGTTGGGGGACAGTGCCTCGCGTCTGGACACGGACAGGCTGGCCCAGCCAGGTCCCCGAGGGCCATCGAGCAAGGCTGAGCCGTGCCCTGGGAGTGTGGATGAGGCGATAGGGCAGGGGCAGGTGCTGCGTGCTGTCAGGGACATGATTCCCTCTGGCCCGTCACGAGGGCGGCAGGGCGGCATTGAGGGATACCAGTAGGGCTGGGCTAGCAAGGGCTGTAGGGGACAATAAGGGGCATGGGGAGGGGGCCAATTGGGCTAGCAGCGGGCTGCAGGGCAGGTGCTTGGAAGCCATAACCCCCCTTTTGGGGATTAAGAGTAAAGGTTCCAGGACTGGAGAAAATCCCCCTCCTGCTATGATGCCCCCAGGGAATCTCCGTCCAGGTCTTGCCGTCAGCTGTCCCCATCTCGGCCGTCAGGGCTGGGAAGAGGCCTTGAGGTGCTGCAGCTTCTTGGCTCCGGGAGGAAGGAGCATCACTCCAGCACCGGGAAGAGCCAGGCTTCCTGGGGGAGGACACGGGTGCCCCAGGCCTTGAAGGACCCCCAGGACCAGGCAGGACCCAACCTGCACCTCCTGCCAAAGGCCTGGATGAGGAGGAAATGCCTTTTCCTGGGTTCCCCTTGCCCCCAGAGCAGCTGGGCACTGAGGCAGACTGTTCTCCGAGAGCCCCTGGCCGGTGGTGGAGGGAGCAGCGCGGCCCTGAGCATCCTAGAAGAGGCAAAGGCAGCTCACGATGTTCCAGGGGCTAAGTGGGCACCGCAAGCATGAGGGGCTTGCCGGCTCTCGGGTGGGCGAGGGGGACGCAGAAGGCAGGACCTGCCCCCGAGGGCAAAGTGGATGGAAGCAGGGCGTGCTGTTTTGCCGAGAGGCCCAGCTCCCAGGCCTTCCCGGGAGCTCTGCACTCTGATTTCTGGGCCCCAGCATGGTACCCGCACCCCAGCAAGGTGTGAAAGCTCTGGGAGCAGGAGCTGTTTGGGCCCCTCACGCGCGGACCTTGCTCTGGCTTTGAGACCCCTGCCAGCTGTGGTGCAGAGGTGCCAGCCATGGGGAAGGTATCCAGGTTGTAAAGAAATTAAAGAAGTTTTTTTTGCAAAAATCTTGTTGGTCTAATAAAAGATATCCTCTCTACTACAAGTCCTGGTAGCCTTGGGGAATGCAGCATCAGAGCATGCGGGACTGAGCGGACCACAGGGATGCTATTGCTTGGGAGCCCTCTTAGCTCCAAACATGCCTGGGCTGCCCAGGTCTACTCAGGGCAGGACAAGGAGCCCGCAGGGGCTGTCCAGCATCCCTGGCACACAGGGACGACCTGGGCATCGGCTGTAACAACCCCACCAGAAGTCTGCAGCAGAGTTCACACCCATCCACCGCGCGCCCTAAGGGAGCAGCTCCCCTTGCTAGCAGGCTGTTACCCCCTGTGACCAGCTACTAGCAAGGGCAGAGAGGAGGGAGCCAGCATGTGACAATGTGGGACCTTCCAGGGGTTGGTGTTTCACAGTCAAATTGGAGCAGGCCAGGAGCTGGGACTTCTGGATTCAAGCCCTGCACACCAGCAGGCATCGAGTCCTGCTCTCCTAAGCACCCCACCCTTCACTGATTGCCTGTTAACAGATGCCAGCTGTGCTTGGGCTCCCTTTTGGTAACGAGCTTCCTCTTGCCCAACACCCTGCCACCCTAATCTGTCCCCAGGCTGTCTCCCTTCCCTTGCATTAGCAGTGCCATAAGGGTGTGCACCTGTGAGCACCACCGCCCTCTGCTCACCTGTGTGTGCCAGGCCTCGGCTAACAGCCCCTGGAGATGCCCCTTCATTGCAGGGATGGGGCCTGCCTTGTGGAGCATGCCTTCCATCACCACCATGGAGCTCCAGATCGTTGTGGCACAGACAGCTGTGACTTCAGGTGATGCTGTTGGGTACGGGGCTGCTCCCATGGTCAGGGCAGCCAGGTAATCCCGCATGGGTGAAACTGTTGTATTCATTTTCTATTGCAAAGCCCCATCTTCCCCATCACCCTGCTGCGAGCTGGGGGTGGGGAGGGAAGAGCAGGGTGGGAGCAGGGCAGAGCTGGCACCAGCGCAGCCCAAGAGCTTGCAAAGAAGCACCGGTCCTGTTGGCCCGTGTGGCTGGAGTTTACTGTTTCATGATTCCTGCCTCAGCGGCAGATTTTGGAGGGCAGCCCCAAGGTGAGCACATCCCTTGCAAGCGCTGCCATGGATCTGAGGCTCACAGTTCCCGTGGGAGCGTGCTGTGCTCAGACGCGCGCCACGTCAGGCCCCTGCCTGGCCGCCGCGGCTTATCAGCACCGTGCTTTGCATTGGGTGCAGCACCGGGCGCTCTGCTCCCCGAGCCAAATTCTGCTTTTAGGTGGAAGCCCAGTATGCAGAGACTGGTGCACCAGAGCAGGTGCTGAGCTGCCACAGCCAGCGCTGCTGCCAGCAGCTCCCTGCACGGCACCGCATGAAAGACTGCGCACTGCACCTGGGTATTGCGGCAATTGCTGCCCTTCGTGCCATGCACTGGGCCTGTTTTCCAGCGTGCTTTGGCATCTCTGGGGCACGGTAGCCCCCATAAGATGCTCTGGGTGGGGAAAACCTCTGGCCCTGGGGCCAGCTGCTGGTGATACACACCAGCCTTTATATGCCTCCAGCACAGAGGGGTAACCAGGGTGGCTTGAAGACATCTCAAGTATCTGGATTAGCGCCCAGCGCAGCCCAAGCTGAGCCAGTCAGTGCTATCGCCGCACTCCAGTGCCTATGTTGCCACCTCAGCTGCCCTGACGCACCGATGCCCCTCGCCACCCCGCAGCACATAGCATGCCCCGCATGGCAGCTCTGCTCCCCGCTGCATGAAGACGGGAGGCCCTGATCCCCTCCCGCGACTAACCGGAGAAAGAATGGGGGGAACTCCTGTGTTTTTAATTGAATGCATAAGCAAACCACCTACCCCGGGGCCCTCGGCTGGGCTGGGGGGGCAGAAGCACAGAGTTCATTGCTGCCGCACTCAGTCACGGCCCCGCAGCCTGGCAGCTTAGCTGCTTTGATTTGAACCGAGCTGATTAGCCAGGTCTGGGTCTTTCGCGCCGGCCTGTCAGATCGCAAGCCCAGGCGCTGGAGCTGCCGTCTGAAAGGCAGCCAGTGTCACGGGGCCGGGAGTCTGGACGCCTGGGGTCTCTTCTCCGCTCCAGGAGGGAGCGTGCGTGATGGCTGGCACAGCGGAAAAAGGGAGTCTGAACCCCTGGCCCCCACCCCGGCTTAGACAAGTCACTGATTTGCCCGCCTCAGTGTTCCCCCCTGCAGAATGGGTCGAATACCACCCGTCACAGCCGGGAAGGTGTGAGGCACCGCACTTCCAAAGGGGTCCAGCACCTCTGACGGCGATGGGAGGCACTGGAGCGAGCTCGTCCGACACCTGCCACATCCCTCCCTTAACCTGGGGACCCCGAGGCATGTTGCACTCCCCAGGTAATACCTAGAAGCCCCATCTCCTCAACCCCCGCTCCAGGGGCTCAGGCCAGCTGCTTTGCATCAACTTTAGGCTTGTTCTCAGAGGGGGGCGATTTTGGGGGGCGCTGGGCCAACCCGGCAGCTCTCCGCCAGCCCGGAGGCAGGCTTCAAATCTGCTCTCTGCAAAGCACGTCCGATGGTGGGGCAGGGACGGTGCTAAGGGCCCCAGGGGCAGAATCGGGGGGCTCCAGAGGGGCCCCCTCCCGTCTCCCCACCCCAGGGCCTGCAGCACGCAGGAGAAGCCCCGCTCCGTGCCGCCTCCCGCTGGCATCCGTGTTTTCTCTCCAGCCCTTTGTGTGTGCATGCGTGTGTGAGGCTGTGTGAGATCAGCCGTGGATCAGGTTGCTGCCTGCCTTCCTCCCCCGCCTTCCCCCCTCTCCCCGCCTCCCCGGCCGCCATTTCGTAGCTCCCGCTTCTCCTGCTCGGGCTGCACATCATGGACGCCTGGATTCAGGCACAACAAAGAGTCGGCCCAGGGGCCGGGGGCCTGGCCCCGAGCCCCCGCGTGCTTGCGCTCAGCGGTGCCCCGGCACGCTCCCCGAGAGGCGTGAAGTGGCTAGGGAGAGCTCCTCGCTCCCCTCGAGGTGGCGAGCGGCGCCAGGGCAGGCACACGCACGGAGCGGAGAGGTTGCGTGTGCTCACCGCCGGCACACGCGCTCACCCCCGCTGCCACGGGCACGCAGAGTCCCTGCACGCCCACCCACTCCGTCACGCATGCAGCCATGTTGTGGGCTCCCCGGGTACACCCACACCTGCTGACAGACATGTGCCATCCACGCAGGCAGAGAAGATCATCCATCACATGCTGTCCCACATGTGCACTGGGCACACGCACCCCCCTGTCACATGTATTCAGACAGATGTGTGTGTGCATATATATATTTATAAACCCCCCTCTGCCGTGCTAGGTGCACAAGCACAGCGTTCCCCCGTGGGAAGTCTGCCATGGACACCCAGTGTGCACACGCAGGTGCCTGGGCACACGGAGAGCACGCTGGCTGTGCAGTCGCACTGACGCGCTCGCTCCCCTGGAGCACAGCCTCCTCCCTCCCCCTCCGAGCTCGCAAAGCCGACAGGTCTCGTTAGTCACAGCCACCGGAGGTGACGAGCCGACAGAGAGCCAGAGCCGGGCAGGGGCCTGGCGGGGCCGGCAGGGGCTGTCCACCGAGGACGCGTCAAGCTCTGAGATGAGAGAGGAGAAGAGAAGAGAAGAGAAGAGAAGAGAAGAGAAGAGAAGAGAAGAGAAGAGGGGACGGCTGTCCTGCAGACCCACGTTGCCGCAAAGGGACCCGCTCTGGGCTTTCCCTGCACGCAGGCAGAGAGAGGCACGCGCACTGCCAGGCCGGTGCTCCCAGGTGTTGCAATGCCATCGACGGCCCCACCGTCTTCGGGGTTTGCCCCAGCTCCGGGAATCCTGTGATCTTTGTCTCGGGATTGCAGAAGAGACCTCGCTCCAAGATGTCAGAACCGGAAAGCAAGAACCAGAACGAGCTTTTTTATTTATTTATTTATTTTTAAATCTTCTAATTGTCGGGCTGGTCATTGTTGCAGGGTGGCTGTGACACCAGAGCGTGCGGCCCTGGCAACACCTACTCAGGCAGCAGTCATGCTGTAGGGACTATGCATGGCACACGCTATGCACATGGCAAGCTGTCAAGCGTTGCCAGAGTATTTGCAAAGAAGGAAAGAAGAGCAGCGACCTCAGGGGCCTGGTGGAGGCAGCAATTCTCTGCCCGAGATGGGGCCGGGTCTTCCCATCACGAACGGATCGTGTGCCATCAGGCATGTCAGTACGGGGCACGCACCCCGCCACAGACATGCAGAGAGCAATGCTGAATTCAGCTCCCAATTTGGCTTGAGGTCTGAACCCATATTCCCTTTACCCTTCGCCTTGGTGCCGGGACGCATGCGAGCGAGATGTCAGGGCGTCCCTCGGAGCGGGGAAACCGAGGAGGGAGTGGACGCATTAAATCCCTCCGCAGTCGATGTGTCCAGCCAGCGAGTGACGGACGCCTGGTGTCAGCCCCTGTCGTGTGTAGCAGGGCCGCGGGGCTCCCTGCAGGTCAGGCAGGTGGCACGGACAGCCGGCATCTCCGGTAAAATAGCACTCCCTCCCCACGCCGAAGACATCGGCGTTGCTGTGGACTCGGAGGGAAGAGCTCCGCCAACCGAGTCCCCGGCGTTGCACCCCCTCTCACTGCTGCGGGACACGGGCTCGGCACCGTTTCGTGGCTTCCCCCACCCCACCTGGCCGTTAGAAGGAGGAACTCCCCGGCGTGGCCTGTCCTTTCGTCCTCCCCACAGCTTCCGCCCCTGCCTCGCTCTACCAAAAGTCCTCCCACCGCAGCTGCTGGTTGCAGGAAGCCACAGGGGAGAGCTGCACCGTGCTCAGCTCCCCTGGCTGGGTAGTACAGCAGGGTCACCTCTCTGGCTCCCGTCAGCCCCAACCCTCATCACTGTGTCCACCCACGGGTGCCTCTGCGACCACTGGAGCATGCACGGGCCGTGGAAGCAGGTGGGGAACGGCCAGGAGGCGATACCTGCCCCAGTAGCGAGTGGAGCGGCGGGCCCAGCCGTGGCAGACAGCAGCCAAGGAAGGGGTAGTTTGGGGTGCGGCGGGCAGGAAGGATTTGCTGCAGGATGCGTTCTCTCCAGGTGGCTTTCTCACATGCAAACGAGCAAACCTGCTTCCAAGCAAATCAGGCCTTTCATTGAGAGGGGAGGGAAGGACGCGAGTGAGATCTCCGAGAGAGAGCGCTGTGTGTGTGCCTCTCCCCGCCTGGGGGGCACAAAATGGCAGTCGCCGCCAGCCCCTTGAGCATTGCAATGGGGCCAAAGAGACCCGGAGGCTCCCCCGTGATGCAGCTCTGCGTGCCGAGGCTGCGGCTCCCCTTGGCGAGCAGGCTCGGGTCTGCTTCCAGACTCCAGCGGAGAGTGCCTTTGTGCCAAGGATGAGCTTGCCCGCGGTGCTGTGTGTGCCTGCTCCTACCCTGCCTCTGCATCCTCGCAGGGAGAGGGAGGGGTGTTCATCGTGCCCAGCAGGCCGTCAGCCCCCTCCGAGGCACTCCCAGACCCAGGATGGTCCCTCGGGTGTGTTGATGAGTCAGGGGTGATGGGCAAGGCACCGCCTCTCCCCGCAGAGGTGAAGCCAGAGCAGGTGGCTCCTGCAGACACCCACATCCCACGGGGCTCCTCCTTTCTACGTGACTCGCTCGCCTGCCTCTTCTTCACCTTCCCCTGGAGAGTCCCGCTGCGGCCTGCTGCAGCCCCTTCTGGGCTGGTCCTCCCTTATCCCATCCAGAGACCCAGCCACATCCCCCAGCATCTCCCAGGCCAGGGCCCGTGGCTTCCACTTCTCTCCCACCAGCCTTTCTCTCATTAACCTGGGGGCAAACGAGGCCTTGCCTGATCATAAAGGCTCGGCTTGCCCCTACCCTGGGCAAGTGGCGTCCTGTATCGGGCGCCGACCTCTGCGATCAGTTGGAGCTGCTCTGAAATGCTTCTCCTCAAGACGTGCTCATCAACCTTTGCACAAACACCGATGGAGCCTGTCTGGCAGAGGAGCTGGCCCAGTCTGCAGCACCCAGCATTTCTCCAGCACCTCCTGTCCAGGTGGGCATGAACATGGCAGCATCCCTCTGCCCTAATGCTGGTGAAAAGCAGGGTGCAGGAACACACCGACATCAATGAGATCCACTCCCCTTGCACAGACTAGTCATTAATCTTGGCCTTGACCCCCTAAACACTCTGAGGAGTGGGTGAGAGGGGCTGGCAACGTTGACAGCACCTTCTGGACGCAGCTACAGCCCTGCTCGGTAGCAAACCCATCCTCCTTCCCTAGAAGAGGGGTTTCCAAATGAGGCCCCGGGCTCCTAGGCTCTGCTCCTGGCTCTGCATGACTTGGACGAGCCACGCTGGGCCTTTGCCCCTTGCGCCATCCCCCGACACTGCTGCCTCTCAGAGGTGGGATTCGGAGGCTTCATTCCCTAACGTTTGCAAAGCACTGGAAGATTTCCGGCTCCTGGGACTCTCAGCACCCAGCTCCTCCCCTGGGGGAGGAAATTAGGTAACTGGCCACAGGAGAAGAGAGGGCAGGAAGGAGGAGGAGGAGCGGTGAATGCTTTAGAAGCATTCGGGTCTCTCTCGCCTGCCTGAACACTGCTCTGAACTTCCCACCAGCGGCAGGGATGGAGTTTGCAGCCTTTCGCCTCCGAAGCTCAGGGCTGGAGGACGGTGGCTGTTGTCCCCATAGGGACAAGGACACATGTGGGCTCTGCAGGGCCCAGGACACACGGTGAAGCAGTGCTGCTTGGATCCAGCAGAGGGCAGCGGTGTTTGCACGCACACAAACGTGCACACACACACATACACATGTGCACACATAGGCACACACTTATGATGGGGCAGTAAGGAGAGCTGGATCAGGGGAGGGAGGCAGCTGTGGCACCCTGTGGCTGGAGAGTTGCCCCAAATGCCCGTCGAGGACTCTGGCCTGGGGCATGGATTCAGGTAGGCGGACGATGGTCTTGAAGAGAGGCTGGAGGCCGAGGCCAAACCTGCCTCCCTGGGGCAACCAACGCACCCCGGGCTTCCATGTGTTTCCACGCGCAGCCGGCGGAGGGCTCTGCTTGTGCACTTGTGCCCTGCTTTGTGGCAGGGCCGTGGGCAGTGTGTTTACCAGGCTCTTGCTGTGCAGCTGTCCTGGCTGACACTGGCACAGCCGTGGCAGTGTCCAGCACAGCATGGCCTGCCTGGCTCAGAAGAAGGGAAAGAGAGCCCCTCGCTGGCTCGTGGAAATGCCCCACAAGACGGTCAATGCAGGCGTCTGCCTGGCTCCGAGCACTCAGGTGGCAAGGAGGGAGCCTGCGCGTGACGCTGTCCTGAGACCAGCCGTGCAGTGCCAGTGTGGCATAGACAAGTGACATCGGCACTGCCACCCTGCTCTCCACCCCAGCTGCCTACTGCCCTCCTCCTTGCCCCTCCTCGGAGTCTGAGCATGCTGCGTCCCCAGAGAGCAAAGGAGGGAGTTGTGAGCCCCTGATCCCATCCCAACGGCAGGCATTTCAAAGGTCCCCGGCCGCTATGGACTTTGCTATGCAACATCGCAGCGTATTGATCTCTGCTCCTGTGCAGCGTGACACCCCCTCGGGCCAGGCCCTCTCCCAGGGCCTGTTTTGTACTGGCGCGTACAGCCCTGGCACGTCCACCCCAGCTCAGGCTGGGAGCCGGCTCCTCCAGCTGCCACCAGGGGCCAGGCTTGGACCGCAAAGCACTCGCTTCAAGGGCCGGTTAGCCCCGGTGCCAAGCCCGGGAAGACTTGCAGAGAGAAGCCCATTGGCGTGCCCGGGCGCTGGATGTCACAGGCACCAGCAACCACCACCTCAGGCAGGTGCAGGGTCTTCGTGCCCGGGCACAGTGCAAGGGCACGATTGAAGGGCAAACATCACCATGGGGCACACATGGCAGGACCTTGCCGAGGTCCTGGGTGTGATCCTGACTCCTAATGTTAGTAAAACCCCAGGAGATTGTCTCTATCCACCCCTGAGCCCAGAGATGCCCCCCCAGCCCCGGGAACTGCCCGTGCTCCCTCTGGCACATCGGGCACCTCCCTCGTTTGCATTTTGCCCAGCCTGTGATTTATGAGGCTAATTGAGCTGGCTCCCGGTCTGCTCCCCCACCCTCACACCTGCATGCAAGTGCAACCCTTTGCTGTGAGCAGAGACGGCTCTGGGGGGCTGTCTGGTCACTTGTGACATGCTTCTGCTGTCCTCCCTCGGGCAAGATGCCCAGCACCTCCCTTATGCACAGCCCCTGGGTCTGGGGCTTGCTTCTCTTTTATTCCAGGCAGGTCTCCAGAGCCGAAGACAACCCAGGGCCAAATTCAGCACTCGGTGACACTAGCCCAGCCCCCATGAGCCCCCCGGGGGGGTCAGAACGACCCCGGAAACAGCAACGAAGCCTTTGTTTTTGGGCCCGAGAGGCTGCCAGGCCCGACGAAGAGCCAGCCTCGTGCCGCCTCGCAGGGCTGGGCGCGGGGAGGGAAAGGCAAAACCAGGGAGCCTGCTGCGAGCACTGCCCCGATCAGCACTTTTCACAGATGTTCTCTGAGCCGGCAGATTAGACGGTGACCTTGGTGGTCACCCCGGGAGTTAATGAATTATACGAGCCCGCGAGAGGGAGGGAGGGAGAAGGGAACATGTGCAGCCTCCTCTCTCCGGGCAGAGTGGGGAACGTGGGCAGCCGGAGCACATGCCCATGCTTTGCAAGCGTTCGCCGCTCCTTTGCTGGCTCCCACTCACCTCTGACTCCTGGACGAGCCTGGCGAAGGGTTATTTCAAGCCAGAGCTCTTCCCGGCAGCTCTCTTCCCCTCCGGCTATCGTTCCCCCTGCTCTCTGGGCGACAGCCGCGGTGGCAGGGCTGAGCCGGCCCACGAGATTTTAACCACGGTGGCGCCCCGCTCTGCTCAGGCCGGCGTCTCGGTGCACGACCCAGCCAGGCCCCCTGGCACAGGGGGGCTGGGGGTAGCAATGATGACCCTAGTGTAGACAGGTCTTGGGAGGCGGCCCCGTGCGTGGGGGAAGCTGCGGCTGTTCCCGCACGCGCGTGTGGAGGCGTGCGTTTCTCAGCACGCTGGCCTGTGCGTGGGAGGAGCTGGTGTGTTTGTGCAGCGCGGGGCGCGTGAGGAGCGGGCCCCTGCCGGGCATGTGCCTGCGTGTGCTCCCACGTCACAGCCCCTCGGGTCACCTTGGCGAGAGGCTGCTCTGCCCCCGGCTCTGGGGAGGGCCCAGCCAGCCCACCTCCGCCCCACCAGGCCCTTTGCCCTTCGGCCTGGTGCGCGGGGCCTCGGTTAGCACGCGGCGAGACTCCCAGGCCCTGGCCCAGGGTGTGTGCAAGCAGCCGGCTGGAGAGAGGCCATCCCTCCCTCTCCCACGCCTCCTCCTCCCTTGGGGCTGCTGCTTCGGCCCCGTCCTCTTCCTCAAGGCCCCATGGTCCTAGGGGTCTTGCCCAGAGGGACCCCCGCAAGACGGGTACAAAAGGGCCCTCCTTGCCTCTCCCTGCAGCCCACCGAGCCGCCCCGAAGGGGCAGGGCAGGGCTCCTTCCCACCCCGGCTAAGCAGGAACAGAAACTTCCCGGGGGGGCGGCAGGGCGGCGGAGGAGGAGGAGGAGGAGGAAGGGGGGGTTCTTTTTTCAGACACTTCCCCCAATGACAAACTACCCCAGAAACATCTCCTTATCTGGAGCCCGCGCAGGGATCCTGTTGCAAGGCTGACATTAGCCAGCTGCTGGCTGAAAGGAGAGCACAGGGCCCCCGGGGACGCCGGCGAGGGGCGGGGGATGGCTTTTATTAGGACATTATGAATGCTTCAACGGATGCTCGTCCCCCTCGGCTTTGCTCTCTCCCCTTCTTTGTGCACAGCAGCCTCCCGGCAGCCAGGGAGCAACGGGCCCTCCCCGCCACCCTGCGCCGGCGACATCCGGCGGGCTCCGTTCCCCACCACCCCCGCCCCTGCCACCGCCTCATGTGGCCTGCCCTGGCCCCCCACCCCGAGCTGGAAGGGATCGCTCTTGCACGAGGTCTCTGGGTGCAGGATGCACACCCAGGGCTTGGTGGCAGGGGGCACAGTGCTGGGGGCAACGGGGACAGGGCACCAGGGGGCGCTGTGGTGGGAGCAATGAGGACTGGGCAGAAGGGGGCGCTGTGCTGGGGGCAATGAGGACTGGGCAGAAGGGGGCACTGTGCTGGGGGCAATGAGGACAGGGCAGCAGGGGGCGCTGTGCTGGGGGCAATGGGGACGGGGCAGCAGGGGGCGCTGTGGTGGGGAGCAATGGGAACAAGGCAGCAGTGGGTGCTGTGCTGGGGGCAATCGGGACAGGGCAACAGGGGGCGCCGTGCGGGGGGCAATGGGGACGGGGCAGCAGGGGGCGCTGTGCTGGGGGCAACGGGCACAGGGCAGCAGGGGGCGCTGTGATGGTGGGAAATGGGGACGGGGCAGCAGGGGGCGCTGTGTGGGGGGCAAAAGGGACAGGGCAGCAGGGGTCGCTGTGCTGGGGACAATGAGGAAGGGGCAGCAGGGGGTGTTGTGCCGGGGGCAATAAGAACGGGGCAGTAGGGGGCGCTGTGGTGGCGGGCAATGGGGACGGGGCATCAGGGGGCGCTGTGCTGGGGGCAAAGGGGACGGGGCAGGAGTAGGCTCTGCGCTGGGGGGCAATGAGGACGGGGCAGCAGGGGGCGCTGTGCTGGGGAGAATGAGGACGGGGCAGTAGGGGGCGCTGTGCTGGGTGCAATGGGGACGGGACAGCAGGGGGTGTTGTGCCGGAGGCAAGGGGGACAAGGCAGCAGGGGGCGCTGTGTTGGGGACAATCAGGACGGGGCAGCAGGGGGTGCTGTGCTGGGGGCAATGAGGATGGGACAGCTGCGGGCGCTGCCCGGGGGGCAATGGGGACGGGGCAGCAAGGGGCGCTGTGCCAGGGGCAACGAGGATGGGGCAGCAGGGGGCGCTGTGCTAGGAGCAATGAGGATGGGGCACCTGGGGGTGCTGTGCTTGGGGCAATGGGGACAGGGCAGCATGGGGCACTGTGCTGGGGGCAATGGGGATGGGTCAGCAGGGGGTGCTGTGCTGGGGGCAATGAGGACGGGGCAGCAGGGGGCGCTGTGCTGGGGGCAACAGTGACAGGGCAGTAGGGGGCACCTTGCTGGGGGGCAATGGGGACGGGGCAGCAGGGAGCGCTGTGCTGGGGGCAATGGGGATGGGGCAGCAGGGGGCGCTGTGCTGGGGGCAATGGGGACGGGGCAGCAGGGGGCGCTGTGCTGGGGGCAATGGGGACGGGGCAGCTGGGGTTGCGGTGCTGGGGGGCAATGGGGACGGGCAGCAGGGGTCGCTGTGCTGGGGACAATGGGGACGGGGCAGCAGGGGGCGCTGTGCTGGGGACAGTGGGGATGGGGCAGCAGGGGGCACTCTGCTGGGGACAATGAGGAAGGGGCAGTAGGGGGTGTTGTGCCGGGGGCAATAAGAACGGGGCAGTAGGGGGCGCTGTGGTGGCGGGCAATGGGGATGGGGCATCAGGGGGCGCTGTGCTGGGGGCAATGGGGACGGGGCAGGAGTAGGCACTGCGCTGGGGGGCAATGAGGATGGGGCAGCAGGGGGCGCTGTGCTGGGGAGAATGAGGACAGGGCAGTAGGGGGCGCTGTGCTTGGGGGGCAATGGGGACGGGGCAGCAGGGGGCGCTGTGCTGGGAGCAATGAGGACGGGGCAGCAGGGGGCGCTGTGCCACGGGCAATGAGGATGGGGCAGCAGGGGGCGCTGTGCTGGGGGGCAACGGGGACAGGGCAGCAGAAGGTGCTGTGCTGGGGGGCAATGAGGACAGGGCATTAGGGGGCGCTGTGCTGGGGTCAATGGGGACCGGGCAGCAGAGGGCCCCGTGCTTGGGGGGCAATGAGGACGGGGCAGCAGGGTGTGCTGTGCCAGGGGCAATGATGATGGGACAGCAGGGGGCGCTGTGCTGGGAGCAATGAGAACAGGGCAGCAGGGGGTGCTGTGCTTGGGGGGCAATGGGGATGGGGCAGCAGGGGGCGCTGTGCTGGGAGCAATGAGGACGAGGCAGCAGGGGGCTCTGTGCTGGGGGCAATGAGGACGGGGCAGCACTGGGTGCTGCGCCAGGGACAATGAGGATGGGGCAGCAGGGGGCGCTGTGCTGGGGGCAATGAGGACAGGGCATTAGGGGACGCTGTGCTGGGGTCAATGGGGACCGGGCAGCAGAGGGCCCCGTGCTTGGGGGCCAATGAGGATGGGGCAGCAGGGTGTGCTGTGCCAGGGGCAATGATGATGGGACAGCAGGGGACGCTGTGCTGGGAGCAATGAGAACAGGGCAGCAGGGGGTGCTGTGCTTGGGGGGCAATGGGGACGGGGCAGCAGGGGGTGCTGTGCTGGGGGCAATGGGGACGGGGCAGCAGGGGGCTCTGTGCTGGGGGCAATGAGGACGGGGCAGCACTGGGTGCTGCGCCAGGGGCAATGAGGATGGGGCAGCAGGGGGCGCTGTGCTGGGGGCAATGAGGACAGGGCATTAGGGGACGCTGTGCTGGGGTCAATGGGGACCGGGCAGCAGAGGGCCCCGTGCTTGGGGGCCAATGAGGACGGGGCAGCAGGGTGTGCTGTGCCAGGGGCAATGATGATGGGACAGCAGGGGACGCTGTGCTGGGAGCAATGAGAACAGGGCAGCAGGGGGTGCTGTGCTTGGGGGGCAATGGGGACGGGGCAGCAGGGGGTGCTGTGCTGGGGGCAATGGGGACGGGGCAGCAGGGGGCGCTGTGCTGGGAGCAATGAGGACGAGGCAGCAGGGGGCTCTGTGCTGGGGGCAATGAGGACGGGGCAGCACTGGGTGCTGCGCCAGGGACAATGAGGATGGGGCAGCAGGGGGCACTGTGCTGGGGGGCAACTGGGACAGGGCAGCAGGGGGCAATGTGCTGGGGGGCAACGGGGACAGGGCAGCAGAAGGTGTTGTGCTGGGGGCAATGAGGACGGGGCATTAGGGGGCGCTGTCCTGGGGGCAATGTGAACGGGGCAGCATGGGGCGCTGTGCTGGGGGCAATGAGGACAGGGCATTAGGGGGCGCTGTACTGGGGGGCAATGGGGACCGGGCAGCAGAGGGCCCCGTGCTTGGGGGGCAATGAGGACGAGGCAGCAGGGGGCTCTGTGCTGGGGGCAATGGGGATGGGGCAGTAGGGGGCGCTGTGCTTGGGAGGCAATGAGGACGGGGCAGCAGGGGGCGCTGTGCTGGGGGCAATTGGGACCGGGCAGCAGGGGGGCTGTGCTGGGGGGGCAATAAGGATGGGGCAGCATGGGGCGCTGTGCTGGGGGCAATGAGGACGAGGCAGCAGGGGGCGCTGTGCTGGGGGACAATGAGGACGGCGCAGCAGGGGGCGCTGTGCCAGGGACAATGAGGACGGGGCAGCAGGGGGCGCTGTGCTTGTAGCAATGGGGACGGGGCAGCAGGGGGCGCTGTGCTGCGGGCAATGGGGATGGGGCAGCAGGGGGCACTGTGCTGGTGGGCAACAGGGACAGGGCAAGAGGGGGCACCTTGCTGGGGGGCAATGGGGACGGGGCAGCAGGGGGCACTGTGATGTGGGGAGTGAGGACAGGGCAGCAGGGGGTGCTGTGCTGGGGGCAATGGGGACCGGGTATCAGGGGGTGCTGTGCTGGGGGCAATGAGGACGGGGCAGCAGGGGGCGCTGTGCTGGAGGGCAATGGGGACTGAACAGCAGGGGGCGCTGTGCTGGGGGGCAATGGGGACGGGGCAGTAGGCGGCGCTGTGCTTGGGAGGCAATGAGAATGGGGCAGCAGGGGGCGCTGTGCTGGGGGCCATGGAGACTGAACAGCAGGGGGTGCTGTGCTGGGGGGCAATGGGGACGGGGCAGCAGGGGGCGCTGTGCTGGGGGCAATGGGGACGGGGCAGCAGGGGGCGCTGTGCTTGAGGGCAATGGGGACAGGGCAGCAGGGCGCGCTGTGCTGCGGGCAATGGGGATGGGGCAGCAGGGGGCACTGTGCTGGTGGGCAACAGGGACAGGGCAAGAGGGGGCACCTTGCTGGGGGGCAATGGGGACCGGGCAGCAGAGGGCCCCGTGCTTGGGGGCCAATGAGGATGGGGCAGCAGGGTGTGCTGTGCCAGGGGCAATGATGATGGGACAGCAGGGGACGCTGTGCTGGGAGCAATGAGAACAGGGCAGCAGGGGGTGCTGTGCTTGGGGGGCAATGGGGACGGGGCAGCAGGGGGTGCTGTGCTGGGGGCAATGGGGACGGGGCAGCAGGGGGCTCTGTGCTGGGGGCAATGATGATGGGACAGCAGGGGACGCTGTGCTGGGAGCAATGAGAACAGGGCAGCAGGGGGTGCTGTGCTTGGGGGGCAATGGGGACGGGGCAGCAGGGGGTGCTGTGCTGGGGGCAATGGGGACGGGGCAGCAGGGGGCTCTGTGCCGGGGGCAATGAGGACGGGGCAGCACTGGGTGCTGCGCCAGGGGCAATGAGGATGGGGCAGCAGGGGGCGCTGTGCTGCGGGCAATGGGGATGGGGCAGCAGGGGGCACTGTGCTGGTGGGCAACAGGGACAGGGCAAGAGGGGGCACCTTGCTGGGGGGCAATGGGGACGGGGCAGCAGGGGGCACTGTGATGTGGGGAGTGAGGACAGGGCAGCAGGGGGTGCTGTGCTGGGGGCAATGGGGACCGGGTATCAGGGGGTGCTGTGCTGGGGGCAATGAGGACGGGGCAGCAGGGGGCGCTGTGCTGGAGGGCAATGGGGACTGAACAGCAGGGGGCGCTGTGCTGGGGGGCAATGGGGACGGGGCAGCAGGGGGCGCTGTGCTGGGGGCAATGGGGACGGGGCAGCAGGGGGCGCTGTGCTGGAGGGCAATGGGGACAGGGCAGCAGGGGGCGCTGTGCTGGAGGGCAATGAGGACGGGGCAGCAGGGCGCGCTGTGCTGGGGGCCATGGGGACGGGGCAGTAGGGGGCGCTGTGCTTGGGAGGCAATGAGGACGGGGCAGCAGGGGGTGCTGTGCTGGGGGTAATGGGGACGGGTCAGCAGGGGGCGCTGTGCTGGGGGCAATGAGGATGGGGCAGCAGGGGGCGTTGTGCTGGGGACAATGGGGACGGGGCAGCAGGGGGCGCTGTGCTGGGGGGCAATGAGGACGGGGCAGCAGGGGGCGCTGTGCTGGGGGCAATGGGGACGGGGCAGCAGGGGGCGCTGTGCTGGGGGCAATGGGGACGGGGCAGCAGGGGGCGCTGTGCTGGGGGGCAATGAGGACGGGGCAGCAGGGGGCGCCGTGCGGGGGGCAATGGGGACGGGGCAGCAGGGGGCGCTGTGCTGGGGGCAATGGGGACGGGGCAGCAGGGGGCGCTGTGCTGGGGACAATGAGGACGGGGCAGCAGGGGGCGCCGTGCGGGGGGCAATGGGGACGGGGCAGCAGGGGGCGCTGTGCTGGGGACAATGAGGACGGGGCAGCAGGGGGCGCTGTGCTGGGGACAATGGGGACGGGGCAGCAGGGGTCCTGGGCTGCGTCTCTCAGGACTGAACAAATGCCCCTGGGGGGGCACCCAGGGGGTGCAGGGCAGCTGAAGGACGCTGTCGGTGCAGGTGACACCACGCAACCCCTGTAAAGGTCCCTTGGTTCTTCGGAAGAGCCACCTTGTCCAGGCTGGGTCTCGCCTCGTGCCTGTTGCTCTGGGACCCCGCCGCCCCCCTCCCCGAGTTGGCAGCGTCACATAACACTGCAGCGTTCCTCCCCAGCAGCAGCCGCTTTTCAGCAGGGGGCAGAGAGACTCCGTGGTACAGCTCTGGGAGCGGGTGGCGGGTGCCCCTGGAGGAGGGCGGCTCTGGCCGTCTCAGCCCCGGCCTTCCCCTCCGCTCGGGTGCAGTCTTTGCAGCTCAGATAAGCGCTGTTAACCATCAACTCGGAGACCGAAGAGCAGGCTGGAGGTCTCTGACCCCCGTGTGCAGGCTGCAGGACCCACCCCATTCCTCTCTCCTCTCCCTCCTGAGGAGCCTGTCCACCGTACGGGGCATGGGAACGACACCTGCCCAGCTGCCCCCGTGCCCAGCCCCTGTTCACAGCCCCAGATGCAGCCCCCAGCGGGTTGGGTGCCAGTCTCAATGCCTCGTGCCCATCAAGCCAGCTCGGCTCAGCCCCGTGACACTGCCTGCCGTGCCCCCACAGCGCAACAAGGGAGCAAGCCTTTCATGCACCCGTGCCATGGCATCCCAGGTGCTGGGGTTGGGTCTGGAGGGGAGGGGGCACCTGGGGTGGCATCGTGGCTATGTATCAGGAGGCAGCAGGACACCTGCACCAGGCCCTGGACTAGGGAGGGCTTGTTCGGCCCCAGAATGGTAGGTGCTTGCCCCCCACTCCCACATCTGGAGCCAGCTGGAAAGGGCGCAGCGATAGGGAGGGGGTGCTTGTTGGGCTCCAGGGGCCGTCTGCTTGGTGCGCGCTGGGCCCATTGCTGGGCCTGCACTAATAAGGCCTCAGTGTCATGCTTTCCAACACCCCCCTACCCCCGGCTGCCCCCAGCCCTGCAGTAGAGAAGGGCAGAGGCTAAATGATCAGCCAGGAGACTGTGCAACGAGGGTATGGGGGCTCCCCCCATCTCGGAGCTGCCCGCTGCAGGGCCTGCAGGAGGGCTGGGATGTGTGCCCACCACCCCACAGAAAGCACCGCCAGCTCCCGCGTCTCTGCGGGTGTCATCCGGGGCTGGGCAGGGGCGACTGGCTGCTTGGGCAGAGCTGCAGGGTGCAGGACCTGCTTTGCTGGGCACCGGCTGGTTTCAAGGGCTGGCTGGAAGAAGGCTCCCTCCCTCCGTGGGCACTGGAGGGCGTCCGAGGGCTGGGAATGAGAGCAGCCGCCTGCAGAGCACAGCACAGCCGAGCTCGGGGATCTTCCGGGCTGTGGCGCTGCTGACTGTGGACTTGGTCGTGGGGTTTGGAGCCACAGGATCTCAGCCTGCCGGGGCCGGCTCCTCACCCCCTGCGCCTGGCAGGGCTGTGGGCAGCAGCCTGGATCACAGATGCGTATTTGCCGGGCTCTTGAGAAGATCCAGACCTGGGGGTGTGAGGAGGGGAGAGCTGGCCTCTCACTCGCTCATCTCCCACCAGTGCCAGGCAAGCTCGGCGGGTGCCAGGCCAGGGAGAGCACTGCCCGTGGAGGGCACCACGTTGGGCCAGAGGTCTGCAGGGAGTCAGCTGCAGAGGCCCAGCTGATGCCCAGCAAGGCAGGAGCCCCCTCCATGAAGAAACACCAGGGCATAGGTGCTAACAGGGCCCACGCTGTTCCTGGAGGCTACGCTGCCCACTGCTGAGGGGAGATGCTGCCAGAGACCACCTGCCTCCAGCACCCTGGGGAGGGCCGATGAGCAAAGCTGGGGCCACAGCGTGGCAGGCTGCAGCCGAGCTGGGAGCGGAGCACCTTGCTTGGGGCAATGTCCGGGCTGGCGAAGCGGGCGCTTGAGGATCACCGACTCCGTGCTGGCACCGCTGGCTTCAGCAAGGATGCTGGTGTTTGTGCGACGATCGTCCCATCTCCTTTGATGGATCTTCCAGCCTTGTTGCTGGTGACACCTCTCCAGGCTCTTGAGATGCCGATGGCAGGTCCCCCACATCCACAGAGGAGAGCAGGGATGACGACTGCTTTGTAAACTGGGATCTTGGTGTCTTTCTGGAGATCGTGATGCATAAAGATGGGCTACGCAACTTCCCAAAGGAGGCACCAGATCCTGTGCTCCATCTTCTCATCTCCCTGCACAGGGGATGCCTGCGTGGGCACAAGGGACCGGGCTCGATGTCCCCTTTGCATCCTGTGATGCTGCCGTGGTAGCGCTTCCCCAGCTCAGGTCCTCAGCCTCTGGATGCAGACAGACGCCAAGCTGCGGGGAAGCCCCATTGCTACTCTGGCTTTTCCCCAGGGAGCCACACGCCTCACATGCTTGCACTCCTATGTACATCGCTGCACACCCACATCATCCCCCTGTGCCAGGCCTGTGCCCTGTGCCAGCAGGTGCTCGAGGCCACCACAATGCCCCTCCATCAAGGCCAGCACCTCGGACATCTGCCCTCCACTCCCCTCAGCTCTACAGAGGCTACGTCCTTGTCCCCCCATCCCTCTGGTTCTCCGCCGCGACCGAAGCTCGGCCTGGCCACGTGGAGGATGGATGCCCGTCTGCACCGCAGGCCGCTGTGCCATACCTGGGGCAGGTGGGTCATGGCCCGTGGGCCTGATAAGCAGGTTGGAGTGGTTGGATGGAGTTATCTCATTTGCTGGGGAGGCACCGGTCTACCAGGGAATCCGGCCATGGTGAAGAGTGGATAGATGGTGCTGCTTGGCATGAAGGCAAAGGCAGGTGCCTTGTTGGACTCAGAATAGGAGCCGACAGTGGCAAGAAGGGCACCAGTCTGGGCTGAGCTGAGCGGGGCTTGGCCTTAGGGCAAGGGTAGAGAAGAGGGCAGGGGCGGACCGAGACCTGCCCTGGAGGGCAGCTAGGGTGCCAGGCCTGCATGCTGCTGGTCCCCAGATGCCCGGCCCAGCCTGGCTGGATGTAGTGGTGCCCAGAGGCTACTCCGGCACGGGGCTGGTTTTTGCTTCCCAAGGTCGAGGCGTTCAGTGTTCATGGAGGGAAGCAGCCTGTCTCCTCTGTGATGTAGGGACAGGTGTAGGAGCCAGGAGCCCATGCCACTGACCCTCTGCCTCAGTTTCCCTGCCTGCACAATTCATAGAAGTTGGGTCAGAAGGGACCTAAGTAGATCATCAAGTCTGACCCCCTGCCCTGGGCAGGAGAGAAAACTCATATGACCACAGCTAGGTACTTATCAAGTCTCCTCTTAAAGACCCCCAGGGTAGGAGCCAGCACCACTTCCCTTGGAAGTTGGTTCCAGATCCTAGCCGCCCTGACTGTGAAGAGGTGTCTTCTAATGTCCAGCCTGAACCTACTCTCACACAACTTATGGCCGTTACTCCTTGTTACTCGGGGAGGTGCTCGGGGGAACAGGGACTCTCCCATTCCCCGCTGGGCCCCCCTGGTCAGTTTGTAAACGGCCACTAGATCCCCCTCAGCCTTCTCTTGTGGAGGCTGAACAGGTCCAGGTCCCGTCGCCTCTCCTCGTAGGGTCTGCCCTGCTGCCCCCTGATCGTGCAGGTGGCCTCCTCTGGCCCCTCTCCGTGCTGGCCACATCCCTCCTGAAGTGCGGCGCCCAGACCTGGATGCAGTACTCCACCTGCGGCCTGACCAGTGTCGCGTAGAGGGGGAGGATCACCTCCTTGGACCTGATTGATCTATTTGAATTAAAAAGACCGTGGGCCTAGCCCACTAAAAATAGGGGGCCACCACTGGTTGGGCAGCCAGAGCCTTTAAAAATTCAACTGATTATGGGGACCTGCTTGAGATGCATCTATGGATGCACGACAAGGTACGGTTGGCCTTCCTGACTGCGTCCTCACATTGGCGGCCCATGTTCATCTTGGAATCAATAGCTGCTCCAAGATCTCTTTCTGCCACCGTGCTTTCGAGAAGGGAGTTCCCCACCTGTAGGACTGCTGCTGGTTCTTCCTCCCCAGGTGCAGCACCTTGCACTTGTCAGTGCTGAAACCCATCCTGTTCTCATCCGCCCACCCCTGTAACCTGTCCAGGTCCAGCTGTATCCTGTCCCTCCTTTATTGCATGCCCACCTCTCCCCACATCTTAGTGTCGTCAGTGAATTTGAACAAGGTGCTTTTCACCCCCTCGTCCAAGTCGCTGATGAAGATGTTGAACAGCGCGGGTCCAAGGACCAAGCCCTGGGGGACCCCACTGCCCACATCCCTCCAGGTCGAATAAGACCCGTCCACCACCACTCTCTGGGTGCGGCCCTCCAGCCAGTTAGCGACCCATTAGACTGTGTAGGGATCAATGCCACAGTTGCCTAGCTTTTTAACGAGACTGGGGTGGGAGACAGTCTCGAAGGCCTTCCTGAAGTCCAGAAAGACTACGTCCACTGCTACCCCTGCGTCCAGGGGTTTTGTGACCTGGTCGTAGAAGGCCACCAGGTTGGTCTGACAGGGGAAGGTCTGAATGGGGAAAACAGTCTTGGTTTTACCAGCTCCAGACACTCTCCCTAATGCCAGGTCCAAGCCCAGCTGTGGGTTTCCGGGGCACATTCTTGCTCCTGCACAGAAGCCCTTGAGCGAAGCACGGCCGCTGCTGCCTGGCAGGGAGGATAACGGGGCCATCCCAGGCTGTCTCTCCAGTGGCTCAGCTGCCAGTGTCTGTAACCACCCCAGGGCCCTTGGTGTCTTCCTTGAGGCACAAGCTTTCTGGGAGCCATCTCCTCCCTGAACCCATTCTTCCTCCTTTGCCTGGTATCAGCTGTGTGCTGCCTGGCTGCCCACATAGGGGGTCCCATGGGCCACGAGGCCCCCATTTAGACCTGTGGTGTAGCTGTGGGCACCAACGGTGGCTGGTGCAATGCAGGCCATGAGAGCACAGGTAGCGGTGTCACCCAGGGGTATGAGCTGCTGAGGCTAAAGCAGGCTGGCCATGACCCCTGCCTCAGTCCCAGCGGTGGGCCAGGTGCCCCTGTGACAGGAGGCTTCTCCCACATAGCTCTTTGGGGCTGAGAGAGACGCAGCTGAGCCCAAAGAGAGCACTAGGCCTGGGCACACCTGGGTTCTGGATCCCAGCGCTGCCACCGACTTGCCCCATGGCCCTGGGCTGCTCACTTGTCTCTCCTCCTGCCCTTTGTGTTGCCTCTCACTGTGTCTGCATGCAGTACCTGGCACAATCTCTGTAGTGACCACTGCCGTGGTGGACAGTGGAGCTGGAGCTCCGGGCAGCCAGGCAGGGGCTCATCTTGGGCCTGGAGGATGTGAGGTCTGGATGTGAAGCCCCGTCCTCATCTGGAGGCCTCCCATCCCCAGAGCTCTGGGGGCAGCTGAGCTGGGGAGAGGAGGGACATTGGAGCAGGAGTGACCTTCAATCAGGCACCAGCATAGCCAGTCTCAGCGCAAGCAATGGGCTAGGGCTCAGGAGACCCTCATGCCGTTCCCTTCCAGGCTCCCGAGTCTTTGGGGGAGGCCCTAAGCTACCCTGTGCCTCGGTTTCCCCTTCTGCAACATGGAGGCAACAAACCTGAGTCTGTGCCAGTAGCACGGTCCCTCTTGCAACTGCTGGCACTGGTCCAGGCTGCTCAGTATCTCCTGCCCCTGTGACTCCCCAAAACCCTGCCTAGGAAGCTCGACTGCTCCCCGGTTCCCATGCCTGCCTGCTCTGCAGCTGGCCAGGCCCTGGGCTGGGGAGAGCCGATGGGCAGAGGCAGAGGCATCCCCACTGCTGAAGTTCATCCCCAGTCTGGGATGAGGATCCCCCTTGAAGCCCCTGGGTCACTCTGTGTGCATCGCCATGCCCAGGTATGTGTCTGCATGCACAGGGCCCGTGATGCTGCATGCCCAGGCACCCATCAGGAGAAGCTGCTGCTTGCCTGGGAAAGGCTGGGGGGGGACCCCCAAATTGATCCCACTGGGAATGGAGACCAGGACAGCTCCCACTCCCCCCTGGTCTGATCCAGAGGTGGAGGCTGGGAAGGAGAGGCTGGTTAACCCAGAAACCCTGCCCTGTGCCCAGCGCCCCGACCCTTGCACCCAGCACTGCCCCTCCACCCTGCAGACTTGACCCTGCTTCGTCTGGGGGAGGGAAGCAGCGCCGGTAGCCCTGGGATAGTGGTAAAGGGCCTGCAACATCCACTCCTGCAGGGTTTAAGCTCCTCTTCAAGGTAGGCTTGCAACCCCTCGCTCGCAGCTCCAGGCTGCTGGGTTTCCCTACGGCCGACCCAGCCCCTGCAGGCAGGGATGAAGCCAGGAGCCCTGGGCTGGGTGTGGGAGCTCGTCTGGTCCTAGGAGATGCGGCAGCATCCTGATGTGAATTCCAAATGGCCTTTTCTGTTGGAGGAAAAACCCGACCGTGCACCAGTCCCGTGCCACAGATCGGAAACATGATGTATCCCAGGGTAGTGCTCAGTCATGCTGCTTGTCACGGGAGCTTTCAGGGAGATGCTAGGAGGTGGTTTGTGCCTACAGGTGAAACCCATTCGCTGGATTTTCTGCAATTCCACCTCAGTGCGTGTCATCGTTAGGTTTCAGAGTCAACACCCCTTTGACACAAACAGGACCAGGGCCCTGGGATTCAACTGGGGGGGGGGGGGCTGCTAAAGAGCAGAGGGATGCTCGGGCTGAGGGGGAAAGAAAGCTGCTGCGTTCACATATCTCGAGTGCTGTAGCCAGAGGTCCCAGCAGCACTGCCTCCCCAGAGGCAGGGAAACTGAGGCACAGCGAGGTTCAGTGAGCACCACTGTGGTGCGTTTTTGCCGAGCTGCTCCCCGTCTCTTCTGCACAATGCTTTGTCTGAGGCAGCTTCAAGGGGGCAACCTTCCCCGCATCACATGAGAGATGCAGCTGGCCGTGTTCCCCAGGGCAGCCAGGTGCCCGGGGCCCCGCGACAGATCCATGCGGTGCCAGCTGCCTCCGCGTCTCGTGAGCTGGTACAGAAGGTGGTGGCGCTTCGTCTGCCCGCAGGAGGGTGCAGACTGGGGGACAAGACCCAGCCAGGGGCTATGGGCTGGCCGCACCAGGCCTGGCACGGAGGGCCAGATGCCCAGACTGGTCACAGCGCTGCCTGCCAGGCTGCCCGGGGCGCTGGGGCTATGCAGGCGGCCGGAGGAGTGTGCTCTGGGCAGGGGGGGCAGCTGGGACTGCAAGAGAAGATAGGCCCCCTCAGCCTCTCGGAAAATACCTGGAAGAGGCAGCACGGTTGCAGCCAGCCTCACCTGGGCGCTCTGAAATGCACCATAGCCTGCCCGACCTGGGAACTAGCCAGGGCCTGGCCAGGAGGTGCTGTGGGGAGCCTGGTCCCGTGGGCTCATATGACCCAGGGGCGAGGGACCCCACACGCTGGCACGCGTGAACACACACATGCGCGTGCACACGCCTGCCCCTGCACACGCTTGCGGGGGAGCGAGTCCATCCCGGGAGGCGCCACCTGGTGGAGAAGGAGCCCCCTTTGCTGAGCCGGCTGCAGACACCCCGGCTGGGCTGGCCCCTCTGGGTCCCGGCCTGTCCCCCCTGCCCGGGTCCCTGAGCGGGGGCTTTGCCAGCCCCTTCTGCACCCCTGGTGTTGCCCTGTGCCCGTCAGACCAGGGCACGTGCTGGGAGCTCCTTTGCTCCTGGCAGCTCCCCGTCCCTGGACCAGCAGAGAGCAATCAGGCTCCATCCAGCCTGCCCGAGGTAGCCCTGGCATTGCTTGAGCAGGGAGCCCACCCCACCGGGGATGCTTGTCTGCAAATGGAGCTGGGAGGATGATGGAGGCCTTTCCCCTGGTGCAAACACCCCAGCCCGAGCATGGGCACTGCAGCCCTGGGGCCAAGAGAGTGCTGGGGGAGGGGGGCTCTGAGTGACCTTTCACCTTTAGGCTCCAATGGCTGGACCAGCACATGGTCGAGGCAGAGCTGCTGCCCCTAGTGCTGCACTCTGACCCGGCGAGACCAGCTCCTGCTGAGGATGGAGCGGGACAGTGCTGGGGCTTCGGTACTCAAAGGTGAGGAAGAGACATTGCATTTGTCCCTGGCTAAGCTGTGCCCACTTGTTCCGGGTTTGGCATGTACACACATCACCCCTCTACTCAGGATTGAGCGAGCGGCTGAAGGTGCTGCTGTCGATTCAACGATGAAACCCTAGGATACCTACTCGGATGTACTTCGCCCTGCCCCAGCGCCACCGTCACAACATCACCCCCTTCCCTTTCCTGTTATAATAATAGCCAAGGTCCCGCAGGCCTCTCAGTGACCTGAGCTGGAAAAAGGGAGGCAGGACTTCCTTTAGGGATGCTGCAATTGCCACCGCGGAAGTGGCTCAGATATTCCAGGGCTGGGCAGCAGCCTCATGCCCTCCGGCAGGCCAAAATCTCCCGGGTCCTGCTCAGGACGGGTGCCCTGCAGAGGCCTCGTCGGAGACCAGCCTGGCTCTGAAAGCCTCGTGGGGTAACTGGACCCTGGGGCGGAGGGGCAGGGAGGGCTGCCCCCATCCCGGGCTCACCCAGGGATAGCAGCTGTCTGCCCGGAAAGTCAGCCGGCGTGACTCAGGCAGGCAGAGGCGCCAAGGAGAGAAGGGAAACTCCAAGTCACTGCCCTGCCCCGAACCAGCCCCTGCCTTTTCAGACTTGTAGAGGGGCAAGAATACCGGGTACCGCCGGGAGAGAGCAGGGGACAGTGTCAGCAGCTGAGAGGCAGGGAGGTGGCTGCAGAGAGCATCCCCGGGGCTCTCCCCCACCACGGGGGTCCTGCGCTGGCTGCAATTAGGAGCCACTCCAGATTGACTCCTCTTTACCTAGGAGCAGAGCCCGGGCCATGTAGCCTATTGTTTCTGGATCCAGCCAGCCATCCCACACGTGGCCCCACCTCCAGGCAGCCGGGTCCCCCGGGGCCTCGTTACCCTGAGCAGCCCTCAGCTCTGCACTGTCTTAATTAGCCAACATGACAGCATTGCAGCCACATCCCCATCTCCAAGGCCGAGCCGCGAGAGCGCGGCCTAGACCCAGCGGAGGGGCTGCCGTTCATCAGCCTTCATGCACCCTGCTAGGGGCAAGATCAAGGGGAAACTGAGGCACTGAGCGGGGAAGCGCCTCTTTCAAGGTGCCCTCGGAAGAGCTGGGGTTAAAACGTAGCTGGTCCCGGCTTGCAGTCCTATGACCTGACCTCTGCTCTCGTGCCCACCCCCTTGTTCTCCTAGCAGCATCCCTGCCCATCGCCTCTTGCTCCCCGCTACCCAGATGGCTGGCAGAGCTGGGCTGCTAGGCTCACGGTGACCTTTGAGCCCTGAGCCTGGCAGGGGCCTGGGGGCACCACCTGCACGTGGGAGGGGGACGGTCAGTCACTGCCCTTGTCTCAGCCTCCCTGCCCACCCTGCAAGTGCCCTGGACCAGGCCGAGCTCCTTGCAACTCGCTTCACAAATGCTCCCTTGCAGCTGAGGACTGACTCCTGCTCTCCACCTGCACCTGCCCGGGCTGTATGGGGGTCAGGCTCCGTGTGCCACCCCAGTGCCCAGGCAGCCCACTCCCCAGCCCTCCCGCTGACCCGTTCCTAGGTGAGCAGGCAGCTGGGGGCTCCAGACTGGAGCAGACAGAGGAAAGGTGGCTGGGGGTCATCATTGGGGGTCCCAGCTGCTCATATGGCCTCCGCTGTGGAAACAGCAAGCTCCGGGGAGCGAGAACATCCACGAGCCATGGCCTGGCAACACAAAAACTCTCGCGGGGGAGCTAGCACCCTTCGTGCAGCCGCTTGCCCCCAGGCCCCACTGCTCCTCCGGCCCAGGCTCAAGAGGGCAGCATGGCAAAGTCAGTCTGGGCAGGGAGCCCTGGGGCCAGCCCGTCTCAGGGCAGAGGGGTTTAAGCTCCTGCTAAAGCCACATCCTGATGGGGGCTGAGCAGGAAGGGCATTGAAGGAGGAGGTCCGCACTATTACCCTTGTCTTATAGCGGGGGAAACTGAGGCACCGCAGGAAAGGGGCTCACAGGCTGGTGGCAGAGCGGGGCACAAAACCCTGGGGTCCTGAGTCCCAGCTCAGGGCCCAGTGAGTCCTGGGGCTGTTTGCTCCGTAGAGGGCAGACCGACCCCAGCACGGTGTGCCTGCACTTGGCGTCGGCGGGCTGCTTCAAAAGGAGCAACGCCGGCTGCAGCCCAGGACCTGCCCCTGTAGGCAAGGTCATTTGCAAGAACAGTGCCCCCAGCACGCTGGCTCCCAGGGGCTGACAGCAGGGCTGGGACCCCTCCACCCCCCAGCGGGCCCTGAGCATCAACCCGCATCAGGTTGCATCTTAAGGCTCAAAAGCAACCCCCAGGAAGGGCTCACATCCTACACCCCAGCAACACAGCCTCCACCCTGGGAAGGACCGCCCAGCCATCCTGCCCCGCCAGCCCTCCTGTGTGCCCACACTATCACCCATCACTCAGAGGTGCAGCTCTCCCAGGCAGGGCCCTGCCCTTGGCCACCTGCCTCACATGCAGATGTGCCGGGCCACCCTCCTGGCACTGCTCCTGGGCGACCCTGTCATCCTAACGAGCATGTGCCACAGCAGAAGAAACATGCACTGAGCTGAAGAGACAGGAGAGCTGAACTTTCAGCTGTCTGCAGAAGGGCCCAGGTGGGCATCCCGCTGGGTCCCTGCCGGCTTGTCCGATGGAAAGGCAGGCAGCTCATGCTTGTGGCCCAGCGGGGCTCAGACAGCCCTGGTTTAAAGGCACTTGACCCCCATGCTCCCAGCCCTGTTGCTTGGCCTGGGGTCCCTGGAAAGGCAGAGAAGGAAGGGGGGAAGCCTGCTGGCATGAAGGACGGACATGCATACACGGAGCCGCCTGCTCCATCCCTTCCCCAGCGCTGCAGCCGCCGCCGGCCTTTCCTAGCCCCTGCCCCAGGCCCCCAGCTCCATCCCCACACCAAGTCTCAGGATATTTTGGGGGGTGCCATCTTCCATCTGGCCAGCAGGGGGTGCTGTTGCACCAAATAATCCATGCCCTCCGCCAGGCGAGTGGGTGCCCCTCCTTCCCCTCTCCCCATCTCTTCCTATTAGGCAAGTGCACCCGGCAGACTCCCAGGGCCGGGGGCTGGCTGGGAACCGAGGCGATGGGACCACAAATCCACAGACCGTGGACACCGTCTAAGCAGCAATTTAGGGGCAGGGCTGGCAGTCGAGCTGGTCGTCTGTGCCTCAAGCTCTCCCGCCTGACCCCACTCCCCGGGGAACGAGTGGCCTCGGTGCTCTGGCTGCCTTCGGAAATAGAAGTGCCTTAGAAATAAAAGGAATATTTCTGGGGTGCCTTAGAAATAAAAGAAACTCCTAGGTCCAGCCATGCCACGCAGGCACGTGCACCCTGACTCTGCCCCGGGGGCAAGGGAGGAGCTCCTGGCACGGCCCCGTGCCGGGCTATGAAGACTTCGTGCCTCTTTCCATCGGAGTCTCTGAAACTTTAGGTTCAAAGCCCAAGGGTGGACTGGCCTCATCCCTCTGGGCACCAGCTGTGCAGCCCAGCGTGTTGTGGGAAAGCAGGAGGGTCTCCAGCTCATCCCAGAGAGGGGGTATGCCCAAGGATATCGGTGACACTCGCCAAGCACAGATCTGCTGCGGGGTCTGCGGGGCACAGGCTGTCCTCTGCCTGGGAAGACAGGGTCTGCAAAGCCAGCTCTCCCAGAGACAGAAGGGGTTAAAGTCAGGGGTGCACTCAAAGGCAGTGAACACCTTGGTCTTAAACCATAAAGGGGCTGACAAAGGTCTTGAGGTGTCACAAGGCATGCACGCGCACGCCACTGCTCCATCTCTGCCCCTTTCCTGGCCTTCCTTGGCCCAGCTCAGGGCTATTCATGGCCTGTTTCCCTTCGCCGGGCTCTTGGCCCTAGCGTGTGTTTGTCAGCCAGGCAAAGGTGGCCAGGGGCCCCGTGCCCACGGTAGGAGTGAGAGGAGGAGAAATTACAGGCTGCAGGTGGCCCAGGCAAAGCGGGCGAGGGTGTCTGCTGGAACAGGAATGGCTAATTGCAGCCATGTGTCTGCGCTGGAGTGCGGCCCAGGGGCATGTGTGCAAACGAGGGAGGGGATAGGCAGGTGTGTGTGAGCGGGGGAGTCGGGGCCAGGGTTGTGCACATGCAGGCCGAGGAAGAGCAGCAGCGGGCAGCATGGCGGCGGGGCTGGCGAGAGGAAGAGGAGGGCTCCAAGGAGGGTCCCCCACCGGGCAGACCAGGGAGCGGCTGGGTGGGAGGGGTCTCGTCCCCTATGAATCTGGGGGGAGGCTGCCAAGGAGCCAGGCCCAAAAGCCTTGCTGGAGACATGCGTGAGCAGTTCCAAACCAGCCCCCATCGATGCTTGGGTCCCGTCGATGGCAGCAAGATGCCCCCGCGGCGTGACAGCCCTCCAACCCGTGGGGGTAGCTCCCCTACCACCTCAGTGCCACTGTCCCATGCCTGGCCCAGTCCCCTGCAACTGTGTGGACCACAATCCCATGCCCACGTGAGAGACCCCCAACCAGGCTAGCGCAGGCCGACCCGGAGGCAGCCTGCCACGCAGGAGCTGTCAGGGAAGGAAGGATGGGTGCTGGGCGTGCACGATGCAAAGACTCACTATCCCTGAGCCCTTGTAAAGCCTTTCCCGGCACAGGCTTTTGCAGAGGGCGTTCGGCCACGGGGCTGGCTGTTCCTCCTGCTTCCGTGTCACAGGTGGGGAAACTGAGGCACGGGGGCTTCTGTTCCCAAAAGCTGCAAGGCGTTACAGAGTCCTGGTGCTGGACCCCATGTGAGCCCATATTGGATTTTCACAGCACGCAGGCTCTTTTATTCAAAGAGAAGCCCTGGTAAATCCCCACCTACCCCAGGTGCTGGGAGTAGGGCCGGGCTGTTCCCAGCCAGAGCACTAAGGAGGGTCCTGCCCCCACCCCCCGAGCCGCCCACAAGCCAATGCCCCAAGCCTGGGCACCACCCTTTTGGCCCAGGTGGCCTGATGCTGATGCCCCAATCAACCCTTCATTGGATGGGCCTGGGGCAGCTCTGTTGCCAAATGACCTTGGCCAGGTGCTCAGCCCAGAACGGGGCACACTTGGCCTCTCTCCATCCTCTGTGCCTGGCACTGTTGTGTGTGCTGGCACTGCAGCCCGAGAGCAGCCCCCCACCTGAAACCAGGAGGGCAGGAGGTGAGCTGATGGCACTCATGGACGGGCCCGAACCCAAACCAGAGGGGATACAGGGGGGCAATAATAATTACAGCCAGGGCAGGCCTGGGCGGGGGGATATGATGCGCACAATTAACCCTTTGTCTCACAAGGAGCTACGGAGAAGCAACAGGATGGATCCGTGGTGTGTCTCCTCCTGCTAAAATGAGACCAACCCAGTTGATTGTATTTACTAGTATTTAGGTTTTATTTAATCACAGGTATTTCTTATATTAAATGTGACCATTCTCAAGCAGGTCAGGGCTGGGGCGGTCCTGAAAGCTTCATCATTGCGCCTGAAGTGAAAGGGCACGGATAGGAAGTGGCTGAAGGCGTCTTTGACATCGTTCAAAGCGCGTGGTCCAAGGCAGCGGCTGGAGTATTTTCCCCATTCTGGGAGATAGCTGCTCGAGGCCCTGAATAGCCGGCCCAGCACTGGGCGGCACCCCCTAGTCCGCAGCATGTTGTTCCCCTTGGGGGCTGGGAGACGTTACCCACTTTTGCAAATCTGTGCATACGTAAGTGCTGAGCTCGTGTGAACCCCTGGCCTCATCTGTGGGCCTAGAATAATCATTGCTGTGGTCTGCCAAGGTCCTTGTCTGAGGGTGCAAGCAAGTGTTCGGTCTTGGGGAGACACCCCGTGTGCCATTTTAGCTTGTTAGACTAAGGGCAAGCTGCGGGAGTGGCAAGACAGCATCCTCTTTGCTGCGGGGTCAGCTCTGGAAGGCGAGCTAAGCCAGGAATGGCGCATCCATGCCGGATTATGATTCCTGGCAGAGAGGACGGCTGCATGCCGTTGGCCCACCTCTGTTGCAGCACTGGCATGTGTGGCGGGACAAGCAACACCTGGAAGAAACCCAGGCTCTGCACCACAGGTTTCTTCTGCACGCATGCCAGCTGACCTACAAGGCCATAGATGCTTGCTGGAGGGTATGCGGGGTAGCCGTGCACGCGGCAGTCGTGCAAAGTTAAATCTACCTGCTTGTCGGTGGTGGTGCTACGGGCCTCGGGCATCACAGGACCGTGAGTGTGACTTGCATTTCTTCAGAAAAGGGTGAGTTGTCGCTGTACTGACCTATTCTAAAGCTGTCCCGTGAGTACCAGTGACACCGTTTCTGAGCGATGACCCTCTTCCCGGCATAACAGACATCTGCATCATGGGCCTTTTCTCATGGCACGGCCTGGCCTGAGACCATCTGAGCTCATTGGTGACACTGAAATGTCTCTCTGAAGGTGCGGGGAGTGGTGTCCTGTCATAGCCGACCTGTGGGATGGAGGCGCCGGTCCTCTGCCGGAGGAAGATAGATAACAAATGACTCCCGTTAGTCCCCGGAGGGAATGGGACAGCTGTCGGGAAGCAGCCGGAGTCGGGGCAGGACTTGTTGCCCCCGCGGACTCACTCCACGGTTGTCTGGTCTGGTGCTAAGTACCACAACCATGAGACTCCCAGCAGGGCCGCTCCCCGGAGACAGCCCCACATTGTCCAGCTCTCCTCCCTCGAGTCCCTGCTGACCCCTCCGACACCTGCATGCTGCTTCCCAGACGATGGAGTCAGGTCGGGCCTGCTGTGTGTCATACGCCCCGTACTGCTCGGAGAGACTCCCTGTCAGCTCAGGCTGTCGTTAGGACGCGTGCTTAGTTTGTGATGCTCTGCAGCTATGTGGCAGCCAGGCCAGCCTGACTGGCTATGGATTTCTCATGCTATCGATGCCCTTCAGAGGCCGGGGGAAGGCATCACATCCGCCTTAGTCATCCCTCCGCTCGGATTAAGTTCGCTCCATCCTGCTGCGTGGGACTGAACGGTGCTGGAGCAGGGGCTGAGACCCTGCTGGGACCAGGGGAAACCAGATAGCCATCCCCTCCTGGGCTCAGGTCGCCTGTCCCTCCCGTTGCAACGCAGAGGATGCAGCCAGGGACGCCTGGCTGGCAGAGCCCAGGGCACCCTCCTAACTACAAAGTGAGCGCTAATCTGCCACGTGGCCTCCCCGGCTCCTGCATCGCGGGGGGCTGTAGGACGCAGGCCTCCCGAGCTGTTGTTTTCCAACATACTTGGCAGGATTAGCTCTTCCCAGTACTCCTGGAAATAAGCCATGCCACACGCCTCCGTTGCGGAGTGATCACCTAGTGCAGGTCCAGCGTTAGCGAGCCTCAAATCCGAGGTGCCCAGGTGCAGCCGCTCTGCGGGGGCAGCTGTTAGTGAACCTGCTGGGTTACCAGGGGCAGTGCAAGCGCATGCAGTGTCTCAGCATAAGTGTTTTCCTGGGCATGCTCCCCCGTTATGCCAGGCATCCCCTGAAGTCCCCTGCGCCCTGTCTATACTAGGGATCCTGCTGCTGCTCCCCTCCCCGCGTTGGTGTGATGGCAGCCGGGTGTCTGGATGAGGAGAACGCGGAGCAGCTGGCAGCCCGGCTTCCTTCCCGAGTTGGCCAAAAACAGAAACTCCAGTGGAGCTGGCTTTGCCATGGGAACGGCAGGATGCAGAGGGATGGATGGCTCATCCATAACAACCCCAGCGCTCCCCAGCCTGCGGCACCTTCGGCCCGGGGGCTGCAAAGCCCCTGGCATGCGCTGATCCAGCCGGCGGGCACCCACACGTTCCCGAGCTGCCTGTGCTTCAGGAGGGCACGCTGTCCTCTGTATTTCTCGCCCGCCGAGGGGAGATACTGGGTCTTGGGAACGCGTTGGGCCTGGAGAGAGTCTCGCTTCTCCCAGCTGGCTGCAGCACCCTGCCGGAGGGGACGCATCTTGCAGCCTGTCTCGGGGATTGGTTCGCAGGCATGTAGCTGCATCGTCCCTGCCTGGATGGGGTGTGATTCCTTCCTCTCCGGGGGCCAGAACCGGGTCAGGCAGCGGAGCTGTGCAGCGAGAGGATTTCTACAATATAGTCCTTAGAAAGCCATCAGGATTAACCCTTGCAAACCTCCCAAAGCGATCAGCCAGGTGGAGATGCTAACTCAAGGGCCCATCTGGGGGGCATGGGTCCAGCCCACGCTCCTTAGTGCTCAGTGGCTCTGTTATTTCAGGTCAGAGGAGGGAAGCAAGCTGGCTCAGCCCAGGGCATCTACCCCAGTGTCAGCCTGAAGCAAGACTGGAACGAGTTTGGATCCCTTTCCTCTCGAGTCCCCTGAGCTGGCACGAAACCTCAGCTGATGTGAGAGCCAAGGTGAGGTCGGTTCTGCGCTCGAGGCACAGAGCCTGGCAGATGAGGGTAAATCTGGACACGTTGCCCCATGTAGGGGCTTCTTTCCCTCTTGAATGAGCCATGCAGGAAGGAAAGTGTGTGTGGGTGGCTGCAGACGGTGCTGCGCATGTGCACGCATGCGTGTGCATGCATGTGCTTGCACGCCGAACCTGGCAACCGCTCCCCCTGGGCTCTCTTCCTGCTCTATTTAATTAGGCACTGAGGGACGGGGACAAGAACCAGCAATTAGGTGAGCTAGATACGTGCCCCGGTTTCACAGCCCTTGCACCCAGCACCTTAGAAACCATCTCGCGCTGAGAAAGCAGAGGGAGGAGAGCGGCGGTTTGGGAAGAGGCAGGTCCCACCTGGGAGGAGCAGGGCAAGGGATGGAAGCGCAAGCCAGACCCTCCGGGGACGAAAGTGGGACCCCAGCCTGCATGCACGGAGAGCAGAGGCAGCCACCTGCCCCCTTCCAGGCAAAGGAAGCCCCGTTCCAGAGCAGCGCAGACAGCAGGGGCACTGCCAAGGCTGCCCTCACCAACCTCCCCAGCCTTTCCTCCAAAAGCGGAGCAAGCCATAAAGCAATTAAAGCCCATTTATGCCCCCTGCCCTGCTGTGAGCTCCTCTGAGGGTGCCCTGATACCCGATGAGGGTCCACACGCCGTTGCATCGCGAATGGGGTCCACTGGGTGCCGTGTGTAGACGAGGCCGTGGCTGAGCAGCGTTCTGGGCACCAGGCCCGCTTGCAAGGGCAGTGGGATAAGAAGTGCTTAAAAGCTCATTATAGCCACTGGCTCTGGGGCCACAGGCCTATGCAGACTCCCACGGCCTGGACAAGTATAAGGGTGACCCCAGTTTAGGTTGCATCTGTCTGCAGTTGTCAGATAGTTACGACAGCATGGGAATGAGCAGGGTATTCCCTGCCACCCCTGTGCCAAGCAGTGAGGTGCAGCGATAGCTGCCCAGGGTGCGAGTTACCCTGGCACAGATGTACCTCTGTTGGCACCAGCATACAAACCAATGCAGGTTACCTTGGGGCACAAGTACATCTGTCCATGCCCCCGCCTGCTTCTGCTGCTACTTCAAGGCCTTTGTCTTGGCTTCCCCAGCTGGCAGCAGGGCAAGACCCAGCTCCGTCCACAGCAGCGGTGTCTTTTATGTCCCAGAAGGAGGAAGAGCTCGAGCTAAAGGGTGGAGGAGGGCCGGCTGTGGGATGTGCTTCCCGGGGAGGTCAGTCAGAGCCGGAGGCAGGCAGCATCTGCAGGACGCGATAGAGGCAGTGGCGCTGGCCAGGAGAAGAAGGACCTGCCTGGCTGATGCATGGAGGACCCACCACTACGACACTGAAGGGGCCTTATTCCACCCCCCAAGGCCATCAAGGCTGCAACTTGGCAGGTGATGCTGAAAGGCGAACTGGGGCCAGGTAACTCTGCTCCGCTGAGGCAAGACAAGGCGCCTGGCTCCCAAACAACCCTTAGAAATCCCTAGCCTCCACCAGGGCAGGGACTCGGCAGAGCTGCCTGCATGTCTGGCTGGGTGAGCATAGCCTGGAGTCTGGGGGCAGGGGCAGGTTTGGTTTTGCACATCCCCATTCACTTGGGTCTAGCCTTGCACATGTGTGCTCACACGTGGATGCACATGTCTACATGTGCACATGCCAAGCGAAGGCTCCTACCGGCCTCTCACGAGACCTGCGTCCACTTGCCCAAAGCAAGTTGAATCCCTGTTCTGGCTTCTCCCCCACTTCAGATCAAGCCCTACCCCGGCACCCGCCCATGGGATGAGTGGGGCTTTACAGGGGCATTAAGTCCCAGCACCATCCTGCGCCCAGATCTCGCCCATCCTGGGTGGGGGCTGGCCTCCGGCACAGACAGCACTTGGGCTGTGGGCTGGGCGGCCAGACTGCAGGGGAAGGGGGAGAGGGGTCTCTCCAAGGCAGGCTCTGGGAATGCAGCCGGGGCCCCTGCATGCATGGGAGAGGACCTGTGTGGGGGAGGAGACTTACTTGCCAACGGGACAGCAGGGGGAGATGTGCCCAGAAGGAGCTGCCACGCAGACTAATGATCCAACCCTCAGGAGGACTGTGATGGGAACGACAGCCATTGAACCAGACCCAGGAGGGAAACTGAGGCCTGGCTGCAGCTGGAGACCTGCAAGGGATATGCCCAGACATTGCTTCTTCAAGAGCTATGCATGCTGTCTCCCCGTGGCCGTGCCCGGCACATTCAGACTCTCGCCAGGCCCTATTTTGAAGCTCTGAGAAGTCTCCTGAACACCTGTCTCTCCAGCACCCTTTGTCCGGCGGTGCTGCACGAGCAACGTCTGCTGAGAGCCACCGGGTTTGGGACATGTGCTAGCTGGCATCCATGGGAATCAGTGCCCTGATTTCACATGCAGCCAGAATGGGGCATGTCCTTACGCCCCGGCCATCAGGTGCCAGGCCGCGGGTGACCCCCGCGCTCAGAACAACAAGCGTGCCAGAGGCGGGCAGATGGCTGGGAGCTGAGCCGTGCAGCGCTGGATGGCACATTGATCGCCTGTGTTGCGTAAATTATTCATTCCCAATCGTTCCCCCGCGCCGGGTCATGCAGAGAGAGCGGGGACCGTGGCTAGGCCTGGGCCACGTGCTGCTTGACAACGTCCTAGAGTACGGACTGGAGAGATGCAGAGTAGGGCTGAGGTCGGCAACCCACCTTCCTCCTGGGATGTGCCAAGGCAGAAGTGTTCCCAAAAAGCCAAACGCAGCCACGTGTCCATCGCGGCCCCACACACCCCTGGTCTGGGGATGCTCTTGCTGGAAGGAGACAGCCTGGAAGCCTGTCCCATGCACATGGATGCACCAGCCACCACCCTCGACGTCTGCAGATCGCAGCAAAGAGCAGGTCCTTTTGCCCTGCTGTGGCCTCTACATTGCCCTGAGCTGAGATGGAGCAAGTGGTGTCATGTGCAGCCGGGGAGCAAGGAGGGAGCGTGGCATGGCCGAGACCACCCATGGCTGTGGGATGGAGCAGCACCTGCAGCAGGGAGCGAGGAGCTGCCAGGAGCAGTGGGCAACAAACCTCCTCTCCAGCTGGCGTTCAGGCCATGCCCAGGGCTTCAGCAGCAAGTGCGCAAACCCTTGCTAAGGAACTCATGCAAAGTTGTCTTCTTAGCCCAGCTCAAGGCTTAAAAGCCCCGCCATGCGTGTTCTGGCCATGCATAGGAGCATCTCGTCTCCACCTGGGTCCTTCCAGGGGCAGAGGCTGGGAGGACTGGGTTGGCAAGCAGTCGTGGGACGATTGTAATGTCCCTTTATAATGCAAGGGACATGTCCGCACAGTTGGGCTTGAGACCACGGGCTCCAGCATCTGCTGAGACCACGCAGCAACGGGGCTTAGAGCACAGCTCCGTCCCTCTCCAGCTCCGGTCTTGGACTGGGGTATTAACAGATGCTCCAGGTTCTCCAAGGCAGCTGCAGCTCTCGTTCCCGGGCTTAGGGTCACCTTAAATACAGCAGGAGTCAAGCCCTGCATGGCACTGAGCGGAGAGGTCATCCAAGCCCTCAGCCCATGGCCTGTTCTTGCCTGGTCGATGGCACAAGCGGGGAGGCAGTGCCCCAAGGCCTGGGTCTTTCCTGGGCAGGCGGCCTTCGTGGCCCCTCGGCGCAGGTGATGAGAGACGAGGGCACTGGGTTCAACTGGCAGCACCTGAACTACCAGGGGCCGATGCAAGAGGGAGGGACAAGGGCAGCTCGGCCAGGACAAGACTCGAGGCATGAGCGCTGCATCTGTGGGCGCCAGCTTCTGGCTCGGAGCTGGCAAGGACCCCGTGCCATGCTGAGAGGGCACCCGCATGGAGCATGTCACAGCTGGCAGGGCCGAGGCACAGCCGGGGAGGCCCCTGTCGCCGTGGCCAGCCACGGCCATGAAAAGGTCATTGTGGGGAATGTGCGGAGCTGGGGCAGGCGGCGAAGCAGCTGGTGCTGGCAAAGTCCAGCCGATCCAGGCAGCCCCCTCCCTGCCTCGCAGCAGAGGCAGGGCACTCCTGGGGGGGAAGCTCACAGCCAAGCAGTCACAGCAGGGCACTGCTGAGTGGGAATTCCCCAACTCTCCCTGAGTTAAGGCTGGGGCCGAGCCCAGTGACCTGGTAGGGGGTCGGTGGCATAGTAGAGGCGCTGCCCTGTTTGAGTGGGTGCCGAGCCCTGGACCCCATGGGGGCAGCTTGTTTTCAGGGCAGTGCTGCAGTCGCCTCCTGGGCACCGGCCAGTGGTTCACAGAGACCCTCACGGGGCTTTTTGAGAGCCAGGAGACTTGCTGCGCTCTCCTACACAAGGTGGCCGGGCAGTGCACGGTGGGTGGGAGCACGGGCTGGTGCAACTGCCCCGGGGGGCAAGGTGCGTTGTGCGTTTGTGTGTGCGCGTGCATGGCTGAACTCCCGTCCAGAGTTAAACCGGATCAGTTAAACCTGCACGAAGGTGCTTGCAGATGCTCTGATTTGAGGTTAAGAGCATCCTAGTTTGCCGTAAGTCAGTGGGGTCAAAGAGGCTCCCCAAAGGCCTGATCCAGCCACAAATGAATCCCCGAGGGATTCCTGATCTGCTGCTCTGCTTTCTGCTCCTGGCCCTGCCTGCCCCCTCCCCGGTCTCCTGCGGGCCCACCCAGCAGCCACCCCTTGCTGAAGGCAGGACCGTCCCCATCCAAAGCATCCCCTGCACATCCTTAGGCACCGGTTCCTAGAGCTACACTGTCAGCCCCGTCAGACAGTTACAAGCCCATTGCTCCGGGACACCAAATACTCTGATCTGCCCACAGGGCCGGAGGTACGTGATGCCCCTGCCCCAAGTGAAGCCACTTCCTAACTGGCTTGAGCTCAGCAGCCCGGCTTCGTGCTGCATACGTGCATCCACACGGGCTCTGGGGCGTTGGCCCGACGCTGAGCGTGGGGGCTCCAGCGTGATTGATGTGGCTCTCGGGAAGGCTGGGAAAGTGCTGCGGTCCATTTCCATGAAAGGTTCTCCGTGCAGTAAATGGAAGATCGTTATCCTGACGGGATCGCGTTGTCGGACTCACCAGCCCAGGCCTGCAGCTTCGCCGCCCCCCGCGGCAACATTGCTAAAAGCCTCCACTAAAAGGTCCTTGCAGGAAGCGTCAGATAGTAGGAACAGATTTCTCCTGCTCTCCCTGTGGCCCGCTGCTCCTCCCTGAGCTCAGGCTGTGGCTGTACACCCTGCCGCTGTGCTGGCGGGGGGATTTGCAAGCTGCTGCGTGGGGCTGCATCCAGGCTGGGAGGGAGCTCAGGGGCTTTAAACTGCCCCAGTTCCCCAGCCGGCTGCACCCCCAACCCCTGCCTGGTCCCAGCCGCCATAAAAATGCAGCCGTATCGTCTTCCCCCTGCGCTGCGTCTGCCTCTGTCATCTGCGGGAGCTGGGCTGAATTAGCTTGGATAGGGAATGGGGGGGGTCAGCAGCAGCAAGCTCTCCTGCAGCAGGGGATGCCCAGCTCCAGGCTCCCTGCCAGGTCATGCCATGTGCATCCCTGGGGTGGGCATGGACCGTGCTGTCCACCCGGGCCTGGCGTCGAGGCTCAGGGTGCGACTCAGCCTGCTGGGTTACGTAGCCTGTGCGCCGGGACTGGGGGTCTCCAGTAGCCCACTCAGCTCAGTCTTCACAAGGAATAGACCCAGGAAAATAAAGCACCAGGCTCAGCCTCCCTGGAAGCTACTGCTCAAAGCAGGTGCTCGAGGAGGAGGGGGTGTGGAAAGGAATCACTAGCAGGACCTGGCCAGTACAAGGGCATCCTAGACCCCATACTGCAGCTGAGGTTGGGTGATTCTCCTTTGGCTCGGGCAATAGAGGCCTGTGCTTTTTGCAGTGGAAGGCTCTGGGGTCTCATTCTGCTGGGCCAGGGTGGCGCTGGGGTGATGCTGGGTAGCTGAGGCATGGGCAAAGCCTGAAGCTTTGGCTCCAGCATTTGAAAATAATGGACGGGCCCTGATTGGCAATGTTAATTAAGGCAGCTCCCATGTTGCTGCTGTCCTTACCACGTAGGGTGTGGGCCTGACGGACCCCAGGTGCTAAGCAAAGTCAGGTGGGATTGGTACTGGACTGGGAGACCTCCGGAGATACCTCGAGATGGGAGGGGAGCGCACTTGGCCCTGGACTCGCAGCTGCCCCCGGCCTGCACCTCCCTCCCTGGGCAGGGACCTACCGTCCGAACCACCACGGGCCCCGTGGGCTTGCCAGCCTCCAGGAGCCTGTCATGAGTCTCCCAGTCCTTTGGTTTGTCCCTATAAGATCCAGCCTTGGAGTCGAGCCGTCGGATGAAACTTTCTGTAGAGGAGGGTGCTAAAGCAGAGCATGCTTCCAGCCCCCTGCTTGCAAAGCCTGTCCTGAGCCCCGGTCCTCAGCAAGCCCTGTGCAATAATGAATGCCCTCCGCTTGGACTGCAAGAGCTCAGCTCTTTATTTGATGAGCTGGGGGCTGCTACCCACAGCCACGTGATGCTACGCTGACCATGAGCCTGCAGGGAGGGAGTTATAGTCATTCGTAGTCCTAGAGCCCTGGGGCTGGAAGGGAGCTCCGGAGATGATATCTAGTGCAACCCCTGCCCGGGGCAGGATCAGCCCTGCGCAAACCAGCCCAGACAAACCCATCCTCTAAATTCTTTGCAAAATTGCCATCAACCCTGGCACAGCACAAGACCTCCCGCTCGAACCTGCCACAGGAAAAGCAGGGGGGCCGCGGCAGCCAGCGTCCGGCTGCTATAGGAGGTTGTTAATATACACTCAAGAGATCACAGGTGGAGGCTGTGCCCCCGCTGCAGAGGAAGGCAACTCACCCCCCCAAGTCTGTTACCAATCTGGCCGGCGGATAAAATCTCTTCCTGACCCCAAATGTGGCATCGGTCTGACCCTGAGCGCAGGGGCAAGACCCTCTAGCCAGGACCCTCCGGCTTTGGTCCCAGCAGGAGCATTGGCACAGCCCGGTCCCCGTCCCCAGCGTGGGCTGCAGCCGGCACCCCTGGGGGAGGCTTAAAAACACCCTGAGACATGAAGCAGAAAGTGGGGAGCAAGCAGCAAAGCCCAGGATCCCGGGAAATCTCCATAGCAGGGCACAGGCATTGCTACACCTCAATCGTCCCCGCTCAGTAGCTGTCCACCTCTCCTCGAACCCCTCCAGCGGTGGAGCCTCCGTCTGCCATGGAAAAAGCGGACTCAGGGCTGTTTCCAAGAGGCTTGTGTTGCAGCAGCACCTCGCCATTCCCGGTAACGCCTGCAGAAAGGAGGCAGACGAGAAGGCTTCACGCACAGACACCTCGGTCTTGGTAACCTGTCCTTCCCAGCCCGTCGGCGCGCCTGCCAAAGAGCAGCACCGGCCGCAGGGTGATCTCTGATCTGGAAGGACCGGGGGATCCTCAGGGGCTGCCAAGGGGACCGGATTTCCTGGGAAAGGTCACAAGAGAAGCAAGGATCTCTGCATAGACTGCAGCATGCTGCTGCCGTGACCCAGGCAATACTCCCACCCCCGGCCCGGCTCTCCGGGATGCCTGGATCACCGCCTGTGGATCTTCACACGCATGCATAAATCCGTGGGACCGTGGCACTGCCAGCGGGAGAGCGCCTCTGGGCCCTGGGTCTGCTCCAAGCGCAGCCGTTCTCGCTGAGCTGAGACGCGTGGGCAGAACTTCTCTGCAAGCCGCCACGGTCCAGGGGGTCCTCAGCCCTCGGGGAGGGAGGCAGGGGGCTGGTGCTGCGTTGGGGGACCCCCTCTCCAGGGCTGTGCAGCCGGGAAAATAAAGAGGAGCATCAAAAGGCAAAGCAGGCCCAGCCCAGCACCTCGGACTGCTTGCACATCACAGGAGGGTGAAACGGCAGCCGGAGTCTCCTTGCTGAGCGCATGGCTCTGTCCTTGCCTGGAGACGATCTGCGTCACGCTGGCATTGCTCTCTTCCCGCACGCTATGGAGCTAGCATGGGATCAGCTGTGCTTTCCCCACCGTGCTCGCTTGAGACCCAGGGCAAGGAGCTCGCGCCGCCCTCCAGGCTCCCAGCGGCCCCTCTCTCCCCAGCACAGAGCCGCGAGGGTCCTCACGAGGCTGGGGAAGCCACGGACACCCTCTGCCTCTCCTTCCTTTCTGTGCCCACGGCTGGGTGGGATGCACGTACAGCTGTGGTCACATGCCAGAGAGCTCCCCGCTCCTTGGCGGCTCCGGCCTTGGCTCTGGCCTTCTGGCCTAGGGGGATGGCATAGTGCAGTAGCCCCTTCCCTGCCCTACCAGAGGGGCTTGTGAGCACGCATGGGGGGCACTCCCCTCCCTGCCCTCCCTTCTGCAACGCGCATGCACACGGAGCTATAACCCGCAGGGCCCGGCCCAGCTCTGCCACGTCCCCGGGAAGGTGGGGTCCGATCGATCTGCCCTAGCAGGTGTTTGCAGGCCCCGGGGATCCCACGGTCTGGGGGCAACTGGACCGAGGGTTTCTTTCGAGAAGGCGAAAGTCTGTGCGACACCTGGCTCAGACCCATGAATATAAACAGCAGGGCTGGCGGGGGAACCCCAGCAGAGACTGACCGACCGGACTGACCCTCCAAATCATCCTTCCTACCGGTTGTCCCAGCAAGGAGCAAAAAGCTCCAACGCAAGGGTGTTTAATAGGCAAATGTCGTACCTGTTCAAACAGGCATGCCAGGAGCAGATTGAGCCCTTGCACATGGGGAAGTCTCCCTTGCTTATGTAGCAGCACTAGGAAATTCTCTGGGATTGCAAAAAACACTGGTCTCATTGGTACTGCTGGAAGCTGGGACCTGTGTAACCATCCTGCGTAGGACCTTGACTCACCTTGGGTGAGACGGATTAGGGAGCGACACCCTGTTCAAGACACATGCTTTTGGACAATTGTTGGTAACGGAGGGATGCAGGATTTTGAATGCCTGTGACTCCAACCGCACCCAGGAGCTGGTACGGGGAAGGATCTGTCACCAGGCGGAGAGCAGGGCAAGCCACTGCTCAAACACCTGACTGTAATGTTTTGCAAGTGTCACTGTAATAAGGGGACTTCAATTTGAGACGCGTGCGAAGGGTCTTGTGCAAAAGGTACTCACACCTGGTCGGAGGTCACGCTGCTTGGGACCTCCCGCTGGATGAAGATGAATTAATCACGGACTGGGGGTTGGCAGAAGAGGGGCTGTTTGCCCAGGGTGGGCAAACAGAGTGCGGGTCCAACTCGCCGTGTGTGTGCGGTGCTTTGAAATGGGCAATTTCCAAAATGAAGAAAAATGAAGAGCAGGACAGCTAGGGAGAAGAACCGAGACACAATTCAGACAGCCTAAATTAAAACATACGAGGTGTGGAAAATGGAGAAGGGAAGCTAAAGTCATAAGGGGATAACCCAAACCTCGCAAGAGGCTTTGTGATGTGTAGTGGGAGCAAAAGAAATTCTACCAAGTGTGAAAGCCCTTTCCTACGTGGAGATGGTAGAGGGACAAATGATGGAGAAAAGGCAGAGCGGCTTGATAGAGCTCTCTGTTCTGTATTTGGAGAGAGGCAGGCTGATGTAATTTGTATGGCAGGAGGATGACAGATTACTTTCCAGACGTTCATAATCAAGGAGGTTAGTAAGCAACATCTGCTAAGGAAATCCATTCTTACATCAACAGGGCCAGATAACTGGCACCCAGCAATCTCTCATGAGCCAGTCGAGGGGATCTTTGGACCACTGGTATTCATTTGTAGTAGATCCTGCCATACTGGGGAAAGTCTAGGAGCCTCAGAGAGGGCCAGGGTCCAAAAAGGGCGAGTAGGATCATGCTGATGAGTAGGTCTCTCCTAGCCTGACACCAATCTTAGGCAAAACAATGGCACGTGTTAGGGGGTTATATGAAACAAGAAATACCAGACAGGAATGTAATTTTGTCAGCCGTGTTGGTTTATGGCAGATGGGCCTGTCTGATGGGGCCTGGCTTGGTACCTTGAGATTACGCGTTTGGTTGTTTAAGGGAACTGCGTCTGTGTAACGCACCTCCAGTCCTGGAAGGCGTTTGCCTTGGTATGGCGCAGCGTTCGGGGACAAACAACGGCACTCCGTCACGTCCGCCACGTACCTGTTGAAGAGGCTAAGAACCGGCTAGCCGGCAAATCTCAGCAAGAGCCTTTCCATAGGCAGTCCCTGCGAAGAGAAGACCGAGGGGGATGGAATAGCAGCCTTCATCTCCCTGCAGGGCGGCTGCAAAGAGGACGGAGCTGGGCTGGTCTCAGTGGGGGCAGATGACAGAAGGAGCAATGGGCTCAAGTTGCAGCAAGGGAAGTTGAGGTTGGATATTAGGAAAAACCATATTACTGGGAGGGTGGTGGAGCACCCAGGTTACCCAGAGAGGTGGTGCAGTCTCCATCCTTGGGGGTTTTGAAGACCCAGGTAGACAAAGCCCTGGCTGGGATGATGTAGTTGGGGCTGGTCCTGCTTGGAGCAGGGGTTGGACTGGATGTGACCTCCTGAGGTCCCTTCCAGCCTCATTTTCTATTAATCCGGGTGCTCCTGAACAAGCCAGGCCTTCAGCATTTCCATTAGTGGTTTAGAAATAAATCCCCACTGGCGAAGTTTGTGGTTGGCATGAAGGTTGGCAGAGGGTGTCAAGCGTGGCGGGAACTGGGTGGCGGCAGGGAGACATCAGGATCACGTATTCTGGGCCATCCATGTACTCGTACAGCCAGACGCACCGTGGAGCAAGGAGTGCCCCCGCATCTCCAGCACCGGCGGCTGCGGTCTGGCAGGCAGCGGCTCTCGAGCGCATTAGGGTTCAGAGTGAACGGGCCAGCTGAACGGCTGCTCCTGCACTGCGGTGGCAAAAAGGGCTTCTAGGATGGATAAACAGGAGGATGATGACCGGGATGTCCTCAGGGGGGGCATGATTTTTTTCCCCGTTGGCAAGACGGATGCTAGAAAACAGCACCCAGCTCTGGCGCCTACAGTTTTATGTGGATACTGGAAGCAGAGAGAGGCTTAAACAACTCAGTTTGCTTCGCTACTTGGAAAATGATGGGGAGGGGACTTGAGGGGAGTCGCCAGGTCACAAAAGGTCGCTGAAAAGCTCAGCCAGGGTCCGTGGCTGGAAGGTGGCCCCAGACCCGCAGGCAGGGGAAGGGAGCACAGGGGCAGGGGACGCACCAAGGCATCAAGGTGAGGCTGGCTGCAGGTCTGGGAGACACGTGCTTAGCCAAGCCCAGGGCCATGGGGCTGTGGCAGTACCATCACCTGCGACACACAGGGTGTCAGGTGGGTGGTTTAATAGCCCATGGGTCAGGTCTGGTTCAGCATTTGCGGACACCAGAGTGGCACCTGGGCATCGGAGCATGGCCCGTTTCCGCTCTGCTCGAGGCGCTGGAGAGCCGTTCATGTGAAAGCCGGCTGGTCGCCCTGCTCCTCGCTGCTCTGACGGCTGGGTCTGACGGCCGAGATGGAGGTGTGTGGCAAACAAAGACACGGTGGCGGCTCTCCAGGCCCCAGGCAGAGCAGGACAGGCTTGTACTTCTGTGCCCAGGTACCCCATAGACACCGAATACCTGCAGCAGGACCTAGGTCTCAGTACCCAGGACCCGGCCTCTAGGCATCCAGCCTCTCTGGGCACTGGGGGTGGACGTTGCACAAAATGCACTATTGCACCCAAGCTGTGCCCTGATGTCAGCAGGGCTATTCGTGTGCGTGAGGTATCCCGGCGCAAATCCAGACCAGGCTCCCATGAGCAGCAGAAGGCCAGCACGCTACCCAGGCCAGCCAGGGGTTTCCTGACCTGGCACCCACTGGGTGTTGCTCTGCTGCCGTCAGCCCAGTCAAGCCAGGGGAAAGGGAGTTTCAGCGCCGGGCCGGCTTTGCTGGTGTCGTCTTCCTTTTTCACCTGCTGCAAAATGGGAAATACTAAGCAAAGGGAAAGCTGCTTAGTTTCATTGCAGCTCCTCTACAGCTCTGTGCGACCTGGGCTGAAATGCTAGGCTACGGCTTCTTCTAGGAAGGGGGTGGGAAGCGAGATCCTCTTCGGTCTCTGCCGGCAAAGAGCTCTCGCCCCGCTGTGCTGCAACGGTTGTGCGCGTTCAGGAAGCTTTCTCAGCCTGTGCCCAGCCGACCAGGCCGTCATCACAAGCCACTGGCATCCCTCGTTCAGACACCATCTTCCCCTCCAACGCTGCAAAGTCCCCACCGGGGTTCATCCCTGTGTCAAACGCCCACTCCTGAGCTCATGCACCTGTTGACCAGAGCACACGCACAAGGGGCGCTTGCACACAGTATGTGGTGTTTAGATACACATCACGAAACGGTGCCAAAAATTGCCATTTTGTTAGCTTAGTTGCATCTGAAGACGCACACTGACTTTTTTTATCGTGATAGATTTCCGGAGCTGATATCCCAGACCTGGGAGGAATAGGGCAAAACCCCTGGTCAGGCCCAGGTCACACTACCTCTCTGTTGCTGTGTGATGCAGGACCCTGGGCGAGATGGACCTAGGGTCTGACCCAGTCAGTGCGTCTCTGATGGTCTTATGCCTTGGACCGCGAGACACGGCTGCCTCTTCTGGGAGGTGGTGACAGGAGTCCAGAAGAAACACGGGGCTGGTTTGGAGGGGCGTCCCTAACATGCCGCGATGGGAATGTACATCTCCCTCCCAAGAGCCAGCTATGTCTGGTCCTTCTTCCTGCGGTCACTGGGTCTCGTGGGTAGTTTGGGGGTCCAGACACCCTCCCATAGCACCACCCGTGTGCAGCCAGGTAAGGAGGCCCTGCCCCACCCCGGTAGAGGACAACTTGACCTTGGCCGTTCCTTGCTTCTTCTCTGGGTGACATCCCTGGGCATGAAGTCCCAGGCCCTTAGGGAAGTATCAAGCATCTCTTCAGGCACCCGAACTTCCCCCCAGCCTCAGTCCAGCCCTCAGCTTCCTACGCTGGCTTCCCACAGAACCAGAGTCTTTTGAGCTTTATCTTCGGGGCGCCCAATGGCCCGAGCTCAGCCTGTGGACGCTCCTCCCAGGACGGCTGGATGAAACAACCAGCACCGGAGCTCGATGATGTTCCTTCGTGCACACCTGGGGGTGGTGTCGGAGCCGCATGCACGTGAGGACAGGGGGGCTGCACGGGGTCGGCTGCATGGCACCCAGGATGTGCCAGGAGCAGCTGCACCCCTGCTCCCACCCCACCTGGTGCAAGAGGCCTGGGGCGAGGGGCAGGCAGGAGAGGAGAGCGGAGGGCAGTGACCCCAGCCCTGCCCTGCCCTCCCCAGGCCCCTGGTCTCTCTGGAGGCCTGGCCTCTCTGGAAGCTGGGTGGGGGCTGGTGCCTCCAAGAGGGGAAGCCCCCCAGGGTGGGCAGCGAGGCAGAGACCTCAGGTCGATCTGAGGTGCACGGAGGTGGGGCTGGCAGGGTCTGCACGTCAGGAGTCAGGGGAAACTAGCAGGGTGGGAGCTGGTTGGGAGTGAGGGGCACTGCCAGGGTGGGGGCACCATTCACTGCGTGGGCCTGGGGGGAACTGGCCAGGGGTGGGGGGCTCCTTCCAGACACCTGGGCTGTGGGGAGGGTGCCCTGGAGCATGCTGCTGGCTCAGGGGCAGGCGCTGCGTCCCATCGGTGCCAGGGATGAGCGCGGGGGCCTGGCACTGGCCTGGGAGCCAGGAGCTGGGAACACTGGGCCACCAGCTCCCCCAGTGCCTGGCCAGCTCTGTGCCTCAGTTTCCCTCCCACCCTCACCATCCTCAGCCCATGGTGCTGCAGGGATTGACCCGCTGGTCTGTGCACAGCCCTCCCCCCCACACCGTCCCGTTGCCTGTTGGGGCTGGGAGTGGGGGCTTGGGCAGGGGCAGGGGCAGCTTCCCTGGGACACGCCGAATTCCCACATCACTGCCTGCGCCTGGCACCGTGGCCATGGGTCTTCAGACCAGGCACCTGTGCCCCGGGGTCCAGTCCCACCCACAGGGGTCTGCGCCCCACAGGCCAGAGGTGTGCACACCTGGTACACGAACACACAGATCTAGCACGCACATGCACTCCACAGAACACACATGCACATGGATCTAACGTACACCTGCTCCCGTTCACATGCATGCACACCTGCGCACACGGATATAACACGCTCATGCACTCTACTCCCACACACACACACAGACACACACACACACACCAGTCTTTAGATCCACATGCATGCCCTGATTCATATGCACACCCACAACCCATACACCCCCCCAGTTGGTGCGCACACCCCACTGTAGCCACACAAACACCACCCCACCAAATGTGCGCGCACACACTGAGCCATCCATGCATGCACAGGCTTTGCCCTGTACACACACACACTGCAATCCACACCCGTCACACAAGCCACCCTACCATGATCCTCATGCACAAACATGCATGCACACGTGCACATATACATGCACATGCACGCATGCACATGCATGCACACGCATGCACATGCACACACACATGCACACCTGGGCTATGAAGATGTACCGCTGGAGCCCCTGTCCCTGAGGGTCTGGTTGTGGTCACCCCCACATCCCAGCAGCTACCACGGAAGCAGCCGTGTCATCCCCGTGGGCAGGGCTCAGCGACATCCACGGATGCGCGGTGGAAAGCCCCGTGCCCAGGCTGGGTCCCAGGTCCGAAGCAATGGGCTCAGGCAGGGTCTGGCTCCAGGTGCAGCATCTCCCCATCCCGGCGGGCAGCTCTGCCCCGAGCGAGGTGGGGGGTGGGGGCACCTGGGTGCAGCACAGTGCTGCTTTCTGTTTGCCCGCACCGGGGCCGTGGGGGGAACCGAAACTGCTGGCCGTTGCCTGCGAGAGTCGGAGGCCGAGGGTGGGGGTGGGTGGAGGGTTCAGCTGCAGCTGCCGCCAAACGTGGTCAGGCCACACCAGGCCTCTGGCTCGGGTCTGGCTTAGTTCAGCCCCTCGTCCGTCCCTCACCTCCCAGCGGCTCGGCTGGGGACATGGAAGCAGACGGCAGGTTCCCTCGCCCCAGCCGCCCGTCACAGCTGCCCACAGCTGGGGGGACACCTGACCCGGGTGCTCCCTGGTGCAGGGCGGTGCAAAGAAACCAGTTTCTTCTCTCCCTGTTGAAATGCAGCTACCTCTGGGGTGCGGTGCGGTGGCGGCAGGCAGCACATAGCCGTGCTGCGCCCTGTGGTGTCGGGGTGGCTCCCTGGCTGGTGAGAAGACGTCAGGGCTGCTTCCATGACTCCTTCCGCACTCATCCCGGGGCACAGGGGAGGCTCTGGTCCTGGTCCCTCTTCTCCTCACACCCGGGCGAGAAGCCAGTGGGGGTTTCTTCCCCCTCAAAAAGCTACACGTACTCCTGGTCCCCCCGTGTGCCTCAGGGCCCCGTGGGGTCTGGATAGGGGCACAGGGCATGGAGCAGAAGGCAGAGCAGCAGATAGGCCATGGAGCAGAAAGCAAAGTAGCAGATGGAGAAGGCAGCCGAAAGCAGAGTGTGCAGGGCAGGGAGCAGAAGGCAGAGCAGCAGGTCAGGCAGGAGAAGGGGAAAGGCTGGCCCCCGTTGGCACCAGTCAAGTCCCTGCCCCAGCCCATTGCCCCCCAGTCCCGTGCCCATACAACCCAGCTGGTACCAGCTCCTGCCCCCACTGGCACGGTGCGGTCACGGTGCCCGCTGCCTGTCCGCACGCAGCACGGCGCCCATCAGAGCTCAGGACAGTGCAAGCCACTGGGTTCGGTGCTGTAGACATGATCCACATCCCTCCAAGGCACACTGCACCAGCCACGAGATCCGCATCATGCCCCTGGCCCATCACTGCCCGTCATTACCCCGCGCAGCTCCTAGCCCCTCGGGCTCTGCTTCCCGCCCCGTTTGGCCCACACCGGTCTTGGCCTGGGTCAGACCTGACCCCCCAACCCTCATGTGAGGTTCATTAGCAGCAGCTGTGCCCACCCCAGAGGCAGCCGCAATTCCAGGGCAGAGGACAGCAGTGGCCCTGATGCCTCCTGAATGCATCTGGAGGGGCAACATGGGGCCAGGCCCGCAGCCCCCTGCAATCCCCCCGTGATCCGTCCCACAGCACCCAGGCTCACGGGAGCTGAGAGCCAGCCCCACGTAGGTCTAAGCTCCGCAGGTGGCCGGGGGCCGGGAGCGTGGGCCCAGCCCCGGGACGTTGCAGGGGTCCAGCCATGAAGCCGCTTTCATCCTCCACAATCCCTGAGGCCTCCAGCTGCCCCGTACAGGCAGAGCTGGGGGAGACCTGAGCCACGCAGCGGGGACCCTGGAGACCTGGGGTCCTGGCTGGGGAAGGCCCCAGTGCTTCAGCACTGAGCTCGGGGGCAGCTCGTGGGGGCCAGGACCGGGATCACATCTTTGGTCTGGGAGCTGAAGCAGCAACAGGTCCCTGCAAAACCAGGCAGGGTGGCAGGAGCTGGGGGGTGCGGCCTGGGCAAACACGGCCTCCCAAAGAAACGCAGCTGGTCCAGAGAAGAGTCCAGCCCACGGGCCCCGTGCACCAGCCCGACTGGGCGCTCTGGCCTCGAGGGGTGTCGTAGGACACGGGGTTTGCACAGAGATGGGGAGCCAGGCCCAGGCGGGTCCTGACACCAACTCCGAGGGGTGTGCAAACACCAGGGAACCAGAGTGGATGTGCCAGGGAGCCGGCATGGGATGAGAGGGCCATGGGTGTGAACCAGGGGCGGAGGCGACAGGCCGACGTTGGCTCGTGAGCAGATGGGGCAGCTGCCTGCCAGCCATCGGAGCGACAAGGCTTCCCTGCAGCTGCAGGAGCAGGTGGGGACTGGCTGGTCCGGGGTGCCTGGCTGGCGGGGCCCCCCCATGCTGGGACCAGGGCACTGGTGGTGGTGCTTCTCCCTGCCCGGGCTCTGCCGGGGCAGCCCTGGAGCCCAGGACCAGGCCTGGGGCAGCAGCCAGCAGGAGAGCTATCGGCGTGGTGTGCAGTGCTGCACGGGCAGGGGTGCCCTGTACTGGCGCTTCACAGGGAGGTGCCTTGCCACGGCTGGGGCTGGTCCATGCTGCGCTGCAGACTTTATCCAGTGTCTCTACATTGCCGGGGGGCACCCAGAGCCCCACGCAGCCCCGTGGATGAAGATGGAGGCAGTGGCGGCCGCCAAGGCGGTACAGCATAAGGAGAAGGGTGGACCCAAAACTGCAGTGGGGTTGGCGCCGGTGTTGGGAGGGCTCCCGGTGGGGGACAATGGCTCCACGTGCCATCCCATAAGCTCAGCCTGGGCTGGACAGTCTGTGCACGGGGGTGAAGCAGGCTGAAGAAAAGAGTCCGGTCCCAGAGGAGCAGGTTGGACCCGATGCCCCCTCGGGATGCGTCCACACCGGCTCCACGGACAACAAGCCACGCTCCAACCCCAGGGCAGAGGCACTGTGGAAACCCCAAGCCATCTCTGCCCTCGTATCCCAACAGGGGTGAGGCGGGTGCCCCTGGGGGCTGCCCTGTTATGTGGTCTCTTAAAACCAGTGGAGTCAGAGCAGGGTCAAACACATGCATGGAGAAGGGGAATGCAGCCCAGCCGCTCCTTCTCCTCTCCAATGCCCGTGGCCATTGCTGGCGTGGGCGTCTGCTGTGCTGAGCAGGAAGGAGGCCACGTGCCAGCTCCTCCTGCCCTGGCTGCTCCCGGGAGGCTGCATGGTGGCGTTTCACTGGCGAAGGATCCAGGCCATGATCATCACGGTCACCTGCGCCCACAGCAAGCACATTTCATGTGGGAAGGGCCAAGCATGTTATAACCAACCTGGCGGCGAGGCCATGGGCAGTGGGGACGTTGGCACAACTGCTCTGGCCAGGTTGAGGCAAATAAATGGGCAGACGGAGCGAGATGAGGCAGTCACAGGACACTGAAAACCATCATCCGTGGCTGGCTGTGCTGCATCGGCCTCCACCATGGGCTGGACACCCATGGGGGCCCTCCTGGCCACAAAGGTCTCGTGGCATTGATCAGCCACATCTGCCCACTACGGTGCATGATTTCAGAGATGGTGCCCCTTCCAGCAACTCTCAAGAGCTGCACCGCTTGGTGCATATCGGGGAGCGCTGCCGCAGCACGGAGATGGAGACTATTCCCATTTCGATTTTTGTGACAGCTGGTGCTAGCAACGTCAATAGATGCTCAAGAGATCCCAAGCAGAGGTCGGGCTCCTGCTACAAAGGAAGGCAAAACCCACCCATGTCACTCTGACCAAGAGGTAAAAGTCCCTCCTGACCCCAAGTAATGGAGACGTGTATCCAAACTGCTTGTTTGCAAAAATCCGGGGTTTGGGAGATGAAAAGCTTCAATAATGGCCATAATAAAGAAGATGCCTCTGTCACCCCCTTTTATTTTTGCAAGGAAAAAAAATTGTTGATAAAAATTGATGATTATCCCTGAAAAAAAGGTTTCACAAAAAACCCTTTTCTGATTAAAAGAGTTTTGCTCCATAAACTACCAACCCGCCCTCGTTTAATCTGCGTTAAATTGAATATTTCATTTGTCTGATGCAGCGAGTCTGAAGGGAGATTCAATACCGTCAGGAAGGACACGGCTAACGAAGGGAGCTCCTTCACGCTGCGGTGTGAAAGGGCCTGGAGTGGAGCAACTGCCACGGGACGTGGCTTTATGCCGTGGCCTCCCAGCACCGACACGGCTCCAGGTAAAGATAGCTCCAGGTAGCGCCTGTCCGTCGTGCGTTGCCTTCATAGTGACCTGCACAAAGCTGTGATGATCCATTGTTTCCCCTCCTTAAACGCTCTGTGCGAGCCCAGGGGAGCCCCGTGGCAGGGCCGGGGTTATGAAAGGCAGGGTGAACTGCATCCGCCCCGCGGCTTGTCTTCGAAGGACAGGAAAGTCAAGCTGGAAGAGAGCTCGGGAGGTGGCATCTAGCACAGCCCCCTGCTCGAGGCAGGACTGTCCCAGACGAAACCACCCCAGGGAAGTGTCTGTCCAACCTGCTCTGCAAAACTTCCAAGGGTGGAGACTCCCCAGCCTGTTCCCGTTGCCTGACCACCCCCGGAGTCAGACACTTTCTCCTGATCTCCAGCCTACATTCCCCCTGCTGCATCTTGAGGCTGCTGCTCCTAGTCCTGCCCCTGTGCCAGCCCAGCTCCATCCTCTCCGTAATTGCCCTTCAGGTAGCTGAAGACCGTTCCCAAATCCCTCCTCCGTCTTCTCTTCTCCAGGCCACGTAACCTGACTTCTTTCATCCTTCCCTCGCCAGCCGTCCTTTTCAGGCCTGAAATCACTATTAGCACTCTGCGCCCTGCTCTCCCTAACCCAGCTGCAGCTTTTGGGGGACAAGGACCGCCGGTAGTGGGACGTCCCATGATCATATGCGCCCAGCTTGGCTTTGCTTACCCCTGGGTGGGGACGAGGAGTTCCCCGGCCCGAAGGGAGCCCTGCCAGCGCCTCTCCTGCTCCCCAAGCCCTTGCGGAGGCCAGAGCACATGCAGGAAGCGACTCGCTCCCCTCGGAGCCTGGGTGGTCCCAGCGTGCGCAGCCAGCCAGGAACTAGCGTCCCCGGGGGGAAGGGGGACGCGTCAGCAGCACGCAGGGTCCTTGGGATCCCACCTTGGTTCTTGAATGGTCCCCAGGGCCATCAGCTCTGCAGCCCCGTGGACTCCTGTCCTGAGTCCTGACACGCGACTGATCCTCTGGGCCACGGCGTGTGCACGCCACGCTCTTCTGCCAGCCAGAAACGCCCTACATGAAGCACTTGCACGGGGGATGGCTGGCCCTGGCTAAGGCACGCGTTGTGCTTCTGCTCCCCACGTGACCTCAGACTCGTCCCATGGCTGCCCGGTGCCTCAGTTTCCCCACCTGTGAAAAGGCACCAGCCGTCCAAGGGGGATTGCGAGGCTGACTTCTCCCGGGCTCGTGGAAACAGGGGGTCCAGAAACAGCTGCATTTGGACTTCAAACAGGCCGTGCTGTCCTCGATGCCCAGTGGCTCACGCCAAGCTGGTCCAAGCTGTGAGCCTGGGGCTGCCTCAGCCCCTGCCACCACTGGCCGTGACCTCTTGCTGGGCTGGGGGAGTTCCCACCAAACCCCCGTGGCTCAAATCCATGTCCCTTCTTCACCCCCCAGACCCAACCTTGCCCCTCTTGGCTGCAGCCGAGAGGCGTGACAGGGCATGTGCTCTTGTGAAATCCCAGCAGGCCACGGCAGGTTGTGGCGCGAGGCGGTGGATGGCAAGGCGTGTCCTCGTTACACAATAACCACAAGCCCTAGAGCATCCTGGCATAATTACAGGGGGCCCAGCTGATATTTTAGCTGGTGGGAAGCACCCTCCCCCCCCATCTTTCTCCGTGCCACTCAGAGAATTGTTCAGGACGGGCCCATTCATATTTCCCCGTGGAGGTTTCCTCGCCGCTGTCCCCACCGGGCCCCCCCAAAAATCCCAGGCAAGACTATTTATTCAGACTAATTAAACACCTCGGATTGCTCCTCTCTCACTCCCACGGGCGTGTCGGGATGGCCCACGGAGAGGTGATGAACAAGTTGCAACGCCCGGCACCATCAGCCAATGGGAATGCGCGGCATAGCGTCCCCTCAGCCAATCGGCTGCGCCAGGCAGAAAGGGGCGGGAGAACCGTTGGCATGGCAAGGGCCTTCCACGTGCCTCAGTTTCCCCATCTGCTTGATGTGGAAGTAGCGATTCCCCGCCGTGCGGGTAGGTTGTGGGGTCGGGGTCGGGAAAGCACCTGGGGCGTGGGCAGTCAGCCCCCTCCTCACCCGTCCTTCAGCTGCCCGTCACCTCAGCACCGGCGTGACAGCCCCAGGGGCTGAAACCACACAGGGGGCACCGGGCAGAGCGGGGCTGCACATGCCAACCTGGGCTCCAGGCTGGGCGCCGGGAGAGAGACCCCTGCCTTCATCCCTGGCCTGTCCCTGCTGCACTGGGAGACAGTGACTTTTGGGAGGCAGATGGGTCCTGTGAGGGGGGTGGCTTTCCGGGCTGCCCGCAGGGCAGTGGCCCGAGGCTGCCAACTTGCTGCCTTTTGGGCACCGGAGACTGAACGGGGTCATGGACGGTTGGGCTGGGACTGGGAGCTGGCAACTAAAGTTGAGTGCTTTAGAGCCCCTTTGCAAACCCCCAAGCCTGCCAGGTCGCATACGACACGGGCCAGGTCCTGTTCCACCCATTGGCGCTTGGGCATCTAAACACCGGAGCCTCGTAAGCCATCGGCACAGAGGGCAGGTGGCTTCCTCCCCCGCCTGCTGCCGTGAGGCGGAGACGGATCAAAGCAAGACACAAGGGAGATGCCCAAGTGTCCTGAGAGCCCCAGCGGCTGCGGTAGGATCTGACCTGTGTGCGTGACCCCTTCGGCCCAGGGTCCTCTGCTGTGGGCACTGGGGGCTGAGCGCCGCGCTGGGGCATCGCAGAGAGAGAGATGCCCGCGCCGTGGCGGACGGGAGCCGCTCGGCTCCAACATCCAGCCCTCCCGGCTGGATCTACGCCAGGCTGGGAAGCATCGGTGACTCACGCCAGGATTTGGTAATGTGGGCAGAGGAGCTCCCGCCGGGGAGCGTGTCGGGGCACCGCCGACGGCCCGGCTCTGGGCCCAGCCGGGGGGTTGCAATGGCTCCCGTAGGGAAGGCGTCTCCCCCCCACTCTGTGGGGAGGTGGCTAAGGGGCCAGCCCCATGGCACCCAACCACAGATCCTTTGGAGGCCACCCTGAGGCATCGAATGGGCCCAGATAACCCAGCTCCTCTCCACCCGCGCTCCCGCCTCTGCCCTGCCCGCAGGGGGAGCCAGCGAGTCCCGGGGAGGAGGCGTGTGGCGGGATACTCCTCTGAACACCTGGACGGGCTCCCTCCGCCCGCCCCATTCCCATGGGAATAACTGCATTGTTTTCCACGGCGCATTCCCGGGCTGGGAGTCCAGCGGAGGACTCCCCACACCCAGCGTCCCACACCCAGCGTCGATGGTGGAGCAGCAGCCACCTCAGGGCTCAGGGCTAGAGCTCTCCCTGCCGCTGGGCTGACCTAGAAACAGCCGCACGCCTGGCGCACCGGAGCCTGGGGACACGCTTTGCAAGCCGCCGAGCCACGACCACTCCTCCCCGTCCGGCGAGGGGCGTCCCCCCGTGGAGCCATGCCAGCCCAGGGTGACTCGCTCCCGTTCCCCGAGCCGGTGGCAGGGCTGGGCCTGGCTATGGAGGAGGGGAAACTCCTAGGGGCTGCTCCGGAGCCGCGGCTCGGCTCAGTCCCGAATGTTTCCCCGGCGCTGAGAGCCCACGCCCGTTCCCTCCCTCCCGCCCGCCGCCTCCTTCCTCTGCCAGCGTCTCCCCTGGCCGCCGAGAGGGGCAGGGAAGGAGGTCGGGAGCAGGCAGCAGCTTTTCTTCTTCCTCTTTGGGCCGCTGAGGCGTAAAGCATCCAGCTCCGTCTGCTTCCCTCCCACGAGGCACCGGCTGGGCAATCCCGGGAGCCCGCGACCGCCTGACCCCTGCCGAGGTTTCGCTCCTCAAAGCGTCCTGGTGGCAAAGTCATGCGAGGCTTCCTCACGTGCCGCCCCAGGCAGTCAAGGAAGAAAGAAAGCAAAACCCCTGTGGCCGCGGCCTGCAGGACGCGGGCGCGCTCAGCCCGGCCGCGGGCCGCGGGCGGGGAGGGAGAGGCGCTCCTGGCGTTTCCAGCGAAGCGCGGCCGTTTCCTTTTTGTTCTGGCCCGTGTTCCTGGACGAGCGCCGAGCCTCGGCCACGGCTGGGGGCAGCCACGAGCCCACAGCCACAGCGCGCTGCTGTCGCTGGGAAAGGCTGCGCACCAGGCCCCACGCCTGTCCTCACCCTGCGCCCACATCCCCTCCGACGCCCTCTCCCCCCTACGGCCTCCCATTAAGCAGGGGCGGCGGTGGCACCTCCAGGCTGAGCTCAGTGCGTCGTGTCGGCAGCTGCACGTACACACCGCCAGGTCCCTGCCTCGCGCAGAGGACAGGCCAGACCCAGAGACACGGGGCACTAGTGCCAACCCAAGGCACCCAGCCGGGCAGCGGGGCAGAGAAGCCGGAGCCCCTTGCACCCATGCCCACTACACCAAAAAAGAAGCCAACGCTGCTGCCGCGACGGGCCTGGCACCCGCCCAAAGCTCAGCCCCTCCAGTGCCCAGCCCTGGGGATGCCAGGCAGGGCGGAGAACAGCAAGTGCGCCGCAGGGCCTGGCGCACCTCGCTCCTGACCCCGGGCCCGGTCAGCCGGGCACCGCGGCCTCACGCCAACAGGGCCCGAGCTCCCGGGGAGCGCGCGGCTGCAGCGTTCACCCCTCCAAGGCAGCTTTGCCCCGGCCGAGGGTGACAAAGGGCACGAACCCGGGGTCAGAAAGCTGCGGGCCAGGGGGGGGGAGGGGGGGTGACAAGTGCTGCACATGCAATTTGGGGACTTTTTAAAATTTATGTTTGTTGTCACCCCAATGCCAGCGCTGCTGCACGTGCAGTCTGGGGACCTTCTTTTAAAATGTATGCTTGGTGTCACCCCCAACGCAAGCCTGCGCGTGCAATTTGGGGGCTTTTTTTTAACTCTTTTTGGTGCCAGCCCCGTGCATGCCCCGCTCCCTGCGCCATCCACCGCCGCCACTCCGCCGCCGGGTTTTCCGAGCCACCCCCCCGGCAGACGGACAGGCCCCGCAGCCAATAAGGCGCCGCAAAGCGTCAACACAGCGTTCGCTCGACGCGGGCGGCCAATCCGCGTCGCCCGGCTCCTATATCCCGCCCTCCGAGGACAGGCTCCGGCGGCCGTCGCGCCGGCCCGGTGGCCATGTTGAGTGTGGCGGCTCCGCAGCTCCGCCCGGCCCGACCGTCTTGCCTGCTCCCGCCGGCTCCTTTCCCGGGGCTGGAACCGGCGGGAGCCTCGTCGGGCCGCACTGGCCCCGGCCTGGCGTTACTGCCCCTCGGGGCCCGCGGCTGGACCGAGAGAACCGAGGAGATCCCTCCCGCAGGGCTGCGGGCGCCATCTTGAGTGTGGCAGGTCCCGCTGCCTCCATGGGGGGCGGCTGCGCCCCGCCCCTCCCCCACTCCCGCACTTACTAATTGCAAATAAAAATAGCAATTCTCGGGAGAGGGCGTTCGGGGGGGTTTGCCTCAAATGGCAAAAAAATAGCACCCCCCCCCACCCCGCCTCCAATACATTATTTTTTAAAATTATTATTATTATTATTTTGGTTCGCTCAATTTCGGCGCAAAAAAGGTGGTGGGGCGCGCAGCCACTGCGCGGCTGCGGACCTGGCGGGGGTTTTAATTGCAATTAGCGAGGGGGAGCGCTGGCTGGGGGAGGGGTGTTTTATTTTGCTCCCCGCTGCTTTTTCCTCTTCTGAAAATCGCGGGCTTCTGCTGCGCGCGATTTTCAGCCGCGCGCGCCGCTTTGTGGCGCGGTGCGAGGGGGGAATGCAGCGCGCGGAGCGTTTCCCTGGCGGGTGGCGAGGCGCCTTCCCCCCCCCCCCCCGCCACACACACACACACACACACACACACACACCCCTCCCCTCCCCCCCATGCGCTGCCGGGCGCATCTTGCGCGGAGCAGGCGGCGCTGGGGGAGGGGAGGAAGGGCGGCGCGGGAGGGGATATCCTGCCGGCTTTTGATCTTTTTTTTTTTTTAATTTAATTTTATTTTTTTCAATTTGTTAACTTTAAAACTGATTTAAAAAAAAAAGTTAATAAAAAAAAAAAAAAAAAAGAGAAGACAGGCGCGGTGGGGGAGGGGGCAAGAAGGTCTCAGGCCGCGGCCGGGCTGAGGCCGGGCGCGAACTCATCGCAGGCGCGCGGCGGCACTGCCGCTTTAAGCAGCCTTGCCCATTGTTTGCCCCCCGACCAATGGCGGCGGCGCTGCCCGCTGGGCGCGGCCAATGAGCGGCGCGCAGGGCAGGCGCGGCGCCGCCCCCGGCTCTATAAGAGGGGCCGCGGCGCCGCGTGAGCCCTCCACTGCGCGGCCAAGGCCATCTTTGCATTGTTCGCTGCGCTGCGCCTGCGCCTGCGCCCGACCGCGCGGGGCTATTTTTATACAGAGCTATTTTGTACCCGCCCGCACCGCACCATGTCGGACACGGCCGTGGACACCAGCGCCGAGATCTCCGCCAAGGTGAGCGCCGCGCCGCGCCGTGCCGCGCTGCGCTGCGCTGTGTTCAGCCGTGCCCGGCGCCGCTTCCTCCCCGGCGGCGTCTCCCGCCTCTTTGTCTCGGCGCGGGGCGCACCTCCGGCTTCGGCCCCGGCTCCGCGCGCGGGCTGCGCTCGCCCCCCGCGGCGTGACAGCGCCGGCCCCTTTGTGGGCGGCCGGCCCGGGGGCACTTGGCGCCGGGGCACCCCGCCCCGGGGGCGTCCGCGGCACGGGGCGCGTCGGGGCGGCGCGCGCGGTCCTTTGTCCGCGGCTCTAAGCGGGTTATCGTGGCGGCAGGTGGACGCGGCTGCTCCCGGAGTTAAGCCCGATTAACCTTGCGGCTTAGGCGCCCCCCGCCCCGCGCGGGAAGTTGCCGGCGCTGTCCCGGGCGCGGGGATACAATGTATCGCGGGCTTCCCCCGCCCGCCTTCCGTTTTCACTTCTGCTTCCCGCGCCGTGTGTCCGCGCGGGATGCCCCGGGGCAGCCCCTCCCCGCACCGCACCGCACCAGCGCCCGCCACGTGCTGCCCGCCCCGGCCCCGCGCAGCCCCCTGGGAGATGTAGTGCGGCCCCCGGCCCCCGCGGGACCGCGATCCCGGGCGAGGGGCGGGGCGGGCGCGCTGGCCACCGGCCAATCAGCGGACGCGCCCAGTGGCGCGCGGTTTGAACCGGGGCAGGGCGCGTGGCGCTGGGGCGGCGGGCGCCCCCTGCGGGCCGGCGCGGCGGGGGGGTGGGGGCACCCCTGGGTGCGCACGCCGCACCCCGATGCGGGGGCGGCAGGTGCCTGCGCGTCGAATGCCCGAGGCCGTGGCCGTCCCGCGCTGGGGTGCTCCCGCGAGTATCGGTGCTCGTGCTCCGCGCGGGAGAAAGGTGAGGCTTCCCTGCCCGGCGGCGCAGCTGTTTTCTGGACAAACAGCCTCGCCCCACCTATAATTAGAGGCTCCGTCAAAGCCCCGAGACGGCGGGCGGGCCGCTGCTGCCCCAAGCCGGCTGGCCGCATTTGCCTATTTGCCTTGGATTGGTTCGCGGGAGCGGAAAGAAAGTTGTGGCGGAGGCGCCCGGCGCGGTCCGGGGAGGCCGCTCGGACAGAGCCGGAAGCATCCGAAAAGGCCGGCGGGGGGCCGGCGGGCTGGGTCTGTCCGGCTGACGTGCGCGGGGGCTGTTCCCGGGAGCACAGACACTGCTCGCGCCTTGTCCCAAAGTTGTTTTTTCTTGTCGAGTGAGAAGGAGTGGGCACGGAGTTTAGTAATCCCAAGCTGGAAACTCTGACTCCGCGTCGCGTGGTGCCTCCAGGAAACACTCGGAGCGGCCCCGGGCACCGTGCCGTGCCGCGCGCTGGTCGGAGCTAGGAGCCAGAGGGGGAAATTCGGGGGTGCTGCCTGCACGGGAGGTCTCTCTCCGCGGCAGAGAAGCGGCCCGAATGATGCCCGTCTCTTCCAGGCAGCAGAGTGTGTGATAACAGGTGTAGCGATCCCCAGGGCTTGCTCTCGGAGACGCCCTTTCCCGGCAGCCAGGCTGCTTGGGATAATGCAGGCAGGCCTGGCTAATCCACGCCTGGTTTATCCAGATGTCTGGTTTATCCAGATGCCTGGTCTGCGAGCGGCTTAAACGGCCCGGCGTCCTCGATGTGCCTGTGCTGCCGGCTGAGTAATCCGGAGGCATTTTTAATCCTAGTAAAAAGGGAGATCTCCGTGGTCGGGGGCCAGGTCTGATGCGCCAGCCACTCGTGGGAGCAGGTGGGGGTGCAAGTGACCCCGTGGGTGGGCAGCAGCAGATTGACCGCTAAAGGTAGGGGCAGGGGTGGGCAGGCAGGAAGCTGCCACGGGCTTGCAAATGTCTCGCAGTCCCGGTGAAGTGGGGCAGGGTCTGGGCAGGGGGAGCGCTGTGTGCTGGTGGGTTTGAACAGAAGATGGGGCAGAGGCAGGCGCAGGTGCCCACGCTCGATCCCAGCCTGTTTGCGTAGCAATGCGGTGTGCCCGCCTGACGGCGACCCAGCACCCAGGCCTGAGCTGGGCCCCGCGCGGTGCTGCCAGGCTGCGTTGCGACCGTGCTCCTCGGACCTGCCTCCGCGCTGCGAAGCCAAGAGCTTGGAGGCGGGTTCTGGCGCTTCCTCTCTGCAGCGAGCGTGAAATAGGCCCTGGGTGGTTTCTCTGGGGTGGGAAAGAGACTGTGGTCGGTGCCTGCGGTCGCAGCAGGGCAGCGCTTGGCCGGGAAGGGAACAAGTGGCCGTGGGAGCCTGCAGGCCGCGTGGGTGAGCTGTGGGCTGGCGGGTTCCCGTGAGCGCGGGAGGGTGGGAACCGAGCCAGGGTTTGGCTGCTAAGCAGAGGCAGGAAACCAGCGCCTTGCCTGCCTCTCGTGGACCGCGCTGCGCACTCCAGACCTGCCCCTCGCCCTCAAACGGGGCTGGGACTGAGCGCCTGTCCGCTCGGCCTGCCCCAGGTCCCTCGCTTCCTGCCTGCCTCCTCCATTCGCCCGCTCCATCTGTGTCTTTCCCAGCCCGGGAGCTGTCCCCCAGAGCCGTGGGCTGCGAGCAGGGGAACTCACTGCCTCTGCCTGTCCCTTTCAGGATCTAAAAGAGAAGAAGGAAGTCGTGGAAGAGACGGAAAACGGCAGAGATGCGCCGGCCAACGGCAACGCTGTAAGTACCAGCCTGAGGCCCCAGCTTTGTTCCCAAGGACTTGGTGGCTGGTGCTGCCCGCTGGTCCCGGAGCCCCAGGACAGAGGGAGCATGCTGGTAGCGTCGGTCAGGGAGACCTGCCCCCCCGTGAGGCTGGGACAGGGTCTGGTGCCCTGCGTTCACCTTCAAGAGCTCTGGGAGTGACTGCCCAGCTCGGGCATGTGGCTCTTCCAAGCCTCGCCAGCAGCTGGGGGCAACGGGTGGGGATCCCTGGCGGACCCCAGGATATGGTCTTTAAGCTGCATCCCTTGGGGCGGGCGGCCCCTGACCTGCCATCCTGCTGAGGCCCTTCACATGCAACTTCCCGGGTGCGGGTTGTCTAGGCCAGGAACTGGCCAGGGTCCTGGCCTAGACCCAGGAGGCGGCGGGGCTGGCGATCTCCGGCGCAGCGCGGTTTTAAGTGAGTGCTCTGTCTCGCCAAGGAGAACGAGGAAAACGGGGAGCAGGAAGCTGACAACGAAGTAGACGAGGAGGAGGAAGAAGGTGGCGAGGAGGAAGACGAGGAGGAAGAGGGTGACGGTAACTTCCCTCTCCCCGCTCCTGCCCTCCCTTTGCTGCCCCTGCCCGGGGTGCTTGGCTGCTCCCCTGGCTGTCCCCAGCCTGGGGTTCCCTGCTCTTCTTCCCCCGCCTCTGTCCAAGCTGCCGCCCCCGGTCGGCTCCCTCGCGTGCCCCAGGGGTGGTTCCAGCAGGGCTGGCCAAGGGCAGACTCCCCAGCAGCCCGGCTTGTGACTGGAGACTGCACCAGGGAGACCGACGCTGCTCTGACCCCGGGGAGCTGGGGCATTCCTGTCCCCCGGCAGTCGGTGCTGGCTTGCCTGGAGAACGCGAGCTATTTTTATCGCCTGTTGAGGCCGGGAGGAGGCAGCCACGCTGTCATTAGCCAGCTGTGCTGTCACAGCTGGCCGCAGCTGGGCTAATCGCTGCGCTCCAAGGCTGTGGCACTGACCCACTAACCTGGCAGGGCTGGGGCGGGGGCAGACGGCTGGGAAGGGGCTCCAGAGCCTTCCAGGAATCCCGTGGTTGAACAGAGGTGGCGGTGAGCCCAGGCCTCTTGTCTCGTCTTGGGAAGAGACACCCTAGCTGGTTCCCCCTTGCCCCCATCCGGTGCAGAGGAGAGGGCTCTGCTGCGGGCAGGGGCTGGCTCCTGGATAGCTCAGTGGGGTTGCAGGGGGGATGCTAGCCCTTGGGACTAGCCGCCTCTCTTTTCCGCAGTCGCTTCCCAGGGCTGCCTGCTGCTCTGGAGAGGAGAGGAAGTGACTGCATTGCCTGACTTCCCTGTTTGGGGGCGGGGAGGGGGGTGTTGCCTGGATACCCTAGTAACAAGCCTCCTCCATGCCTGGAGAGGTGAGTGTGGATCTTGCAGACCCACTGCGCTGTCCGCCTCTCCCCGTGGGCAGGCCGGGGCTTGGAGCCCCTGGCATGAAGGCAGGGCTAGGACGCAGACGCCCTAGGCTAGCTCCTGGCTCGTTGCGTGTCCCTAGGTCATCGCTGTGGCTTCAGAGTCACAGCCCAAACCCAGCGCTTTGCAAAAGCCAGCGAGGGCGGCCAAGGGCTCCCTGCATGCAGTGCCCAGCAGCCGCCCTGTGTCGCGGGATCACCTGAGAGTCCCGGCCCCCCCCGACATTGTTACTGCCTTGGCTGAAAGCAGCTCAGGCAACTAAAAATGCCCCATTCGGCTTGGTCACCTCGCCACAGCCCAGGATGCGCTGGTCCTCAGAGCCGCAGGCAACTTGGTGTCTGAGCACCCGCTGACAAATGGGGAGTGCGGGTGACCCTAATCCCCAGACGTGTGGCTTGTGCTATCGGTGCAGAGCTCACTTCCTGGCCTTGATGCTTGTGAGCGCTGCCAGGCTGCTCGCCGCACAGCTGGGTCAGTCCTGTGCCCCAGCCCTGCAGCTAGGCCACAGGGAAACCGGGCTGCGTTGTTCTGATCCACTGGCCTATTTGAGCCCAAAGTGGGTCAAGTCTGTGACCGCCTCTTCCCCCTCTCCTTCCCCCGCCCCCCCGCTGTCCAGCCGCCTGCCCGGCCGCCCTGGAGAACGTGCTCGCCGTTGTGGTAATTAGGAAGTGTTGTGACTCAGAACTAATGCGTTCTGGCTCTCTCAACTCATTAAAGGTGGCCTAATAGCGGCGAAGAGAAGCAGAAGTAATGCAGAGCGGTTAAGCAGAGCTGCCTGCGAGAGAGCCTTTCCTTTCCAGCGCGAGTGGAGCGCGCCTCCCCCCGCGGGGGGATCGAGAACGCACCCACGCAGCCCCTCCCCGCCAGGCTGGGACGGACTAGCTGGAAGGGTCAGCACAGCTCCAGACCCCCCATGCTGAGATCTCCCCCACCCCCGGGCTGCGTAGAGCCGTGGCATCCTGCCAGACCCCATCTGTGTTAGGAACTCGCTGCTCGGACCCAGCCCACCAGGGACAGGATGCTTTGGCATCTGACTCAGGGCAAGCCCTGGGTACTTGAAGCCGGAGGGCAGAGGAGGTGGCCCCTGGCTGCTGCATGCTTTGCTGTGGAGCTGGCGCTGGCGGCACATGCGAGGCACGGCCCGTGCCCTTGGACCTGCAGGGAGCCGAGGAGATGCCTGGAGTTTGCTTTCAAGGACTGGTTCCCCTTCCAGCTGGGTCTCTGCCTCCCTGCTTCGCAGCCTGCCCTCCCCACGTCCTTGCAGCTCAGCTGCCGCCGGGGTCTCATGTTCCCTCCTCCCTTCCCCCAGGTGAGGAAGAGGACGGTGACGAAGACGACGAAGCCGAGGGGGCCACGGGCAAACGGGCGGCTGAGGATGATGAGGTGAGCGTGGATGGATCCCAAGTGCTTTGCTGGAGCAGAGCTGGCTGGGTCCCCCGGAGGGATCCACCCTGGCAGGCGTGGGCCAGGGGGCCTGGCTGGGCTCTTGAAGCCCAGCTCCCGCCCCTGTCCCGGGCACGGCTCTCGCGTTTGCCTCTGGGGAGCTGCCCTCGGGGACTCAGCCCAGTTCCATTTATACCCGTGGCCTGCTTAGAAGCGCTCTTGGCTGCAGCTGGAGCAGCCTGTGCTCCCGCCCCGGGATGGCACAGCTAGGAGGGGAGTCTTTCTCCGTGCTCTGCTGGCAGCGGGGAAGGGGACGGCGCGACCCAGGACGCCCTGGCTGCATTAGGAAGGGAACGAGGGGGGTGATGGATGCTGAACTCCAGCACAAAGGTGCTAGGAACCTGCTCTGCCCTCTCCAGCCCTTGGCCTCTCTTCTGGGCAGTGCCAGCGGCACGTCAAAGGGTGCAAGACACGGGGCCGGTGGGGGGAAGACGGCCGCTTCCCAAGGAGAGCGGCAGCTCGCTGGATACCTCGGGCTGGCTCTCCCTGGGGTCTGCGCAGAGCCAGGTGCACAGAAAGGCCACTCAGATAAGGCCCCTTATCTCCGCGCGGGAGAGGAAACCTAAAACCCGCCTCTAGGAGCAAAGGCTGAATCCCTTCGTGCTGGGGCTGGCAGGGAGGCAGAGGGAACCACGGTCCTTGGCTACTTCACACGGCCATCCCTGCTCTCGCACCCGCCCCGTGGCCCCTTGCGGCCACCCCAGAGCTGGGCGGGATGGGGCATTTGGGCTCCCTAAAACTTCAGGGGTGAGGAGACAGCAGGGCAAAGAGGTGCCAAGGGGGCAGCTGGGCACCTCCAGGCTGAGGACTGGGGCATGACCCTCCGCAGTGGGCCAGGCCTCATGCCTGATCCAGGCCCCTCCACCTGTCCCTGTTGGCACCGTGCCCGCTCAGCCCCTGCCCTTCTCCTAACGGCTCTGCTCTTGCCCCCTCCCAGGACGACGAGGTCGACCCCAAGAAGCAGAAAACCGACGAAGACGACTAGGCAGCGCGTTTTGGGGATTTTTTTTTTTTTTTTTTTTAAATAAGGAATAAAAAAAAACAAACCAGAAAGGCCAGCACGCCCTCGCCCTCGCCACCCCTGCCCTGGTCACCTTCACCAAGTAGAGCAAGACCCCCCAGCCCCGTCCCCTCGTGCCGCCACCGCAGAACGAGCAGACACAAAAATAAAGATTCCCCCGTTAGCGGGGGCCAAACCCCCCTCCCTCCGTCCCCCCTCAAAGCACCAAAACTTCAAGGCCCTGCTTTCTTTCTTAAAAGTACTTTAAAGGAGAATTTGTTTGTATTTTTTATTTACATTTTATATTTTTGTACATATTGTTAGGAGGTCAGCCATTTTCAAGTGATCTCGGATTGACCAAAAGGGGGGCTTTGAAGTGTATATCTCTCGTTCACCCATCTCCGACTTTACTTGTGCTGTGACCAGGTTCATAAACGCCATCTCCAAGGAGAGGAAAAAAAAAAAAAAAAGCAAAAAAATAAAATAAAAAACCAGTGAAAAAAATGACCAACCTTGTAAAAAAACACAAAAAAACACAAAACAAAAATGCAAAAAAAAAAATTACAATCTTATTTCGAGCATTCCAGTAACTTTTTTTTTGTGTATGTACTTTTTAGCTGTACTATAGGTAGTGGTTTGTATGAGACGGCAAGGCCAAAGATAAAAAAGGGGTTTTGGTTTTTTTGGGGTTTTTTGTTTTGTTTTGTTTTTTTTTTGTTGGTTTTTTTTTCTGTCTATGAAGTTGCTGTTTATTTTATTTTAAGGAAAAAAAGAATTTTTTTGGCCTGTTTGATGTATGTGTGAAACCGTGTTGTCCAACAATAAACCGGAATTTTATTTTGTTGAGTTGTTCTAACGAAGCTGGCTCCCAACTGCTGCTTTTTCATTTGATTTCTTTTATTGTTTTCTTTTCTCTCTTTTCGGTTTGGTTTTGAGGTTTGTTTGGGAGGGGCTTTTTTTTCCCCCCCATCCCTTCCCCTTAGGACCCCGGCTGGGGCGGAGGGGGTGTTTCAGGCCCATCTGTGTGGGAGCTCTGGTTGCTTCCTCAATGGCTTAATCGTGGCCTGGGCGAGCGAAGGACCCCACGTGGCTGGGGTTTGCTCTGGGGCTTCCTGGAGAATTTAGCATCTCCTTTTTGGAGGGACTTTGCCACATCCGGGGTCAGTTGGCCTGGAGAGGAGCCGGGAGGGAGGTGAGCGCCTGCACCGGGAGGGTGCTCGGCTCCCCTTCGGCAAGCGTGGTGCCTTGGCAGGCATCGTGGAGGGGCCTGACTCCCAGCCGAGCCTCTGCAAGCCACAGAGAAGCCAGAACGAGGCACCCGGCTGGAGGAGACGGCGTTTGCAGGTATGGTCATCTGATGGAGCGCGGTTGGGCTCACAAAAGCTGGCGCGCTCACCTGCTTTCTCGCATTAGATTTAGTCTATCGATGCATCTGTGCCCTGCCTTGCACAAGCATCTGCCCAGCCCTGCTGGGGAAAGGATGGGGTTTGTGGTTTGCTGAACCTGCAATGCGTTGGGCTCCAGGCCCAGCCCTGCAGCCCAGTGCATTGCAGGTTCAGCAAACCACAAACCCCATCCTTTCCCAACAGGGTTGCAGGCTCCTCTTCGCGAGGGTGTCTGGGTGCTTCTCCTGGGCAAAACTTGAGGTCCCGAGTAAGTTTGGCTGGAGCTTATCGTGTGTCTGGGAGAGGCCGAGGCTGGGTGGGGACAAGCTGAAGCACGAGGGGCGGTAGAAACCATGCTCTGGCCAGCTGTAGTGTGCAGAAACCACCGAGCGCTTGTACCCTACGGGCCCCGGGAGTGGGTTCCTGAATGGCATTGCAGGCTGAAGGAGCCTTGCCCTTAGCCTCCTGCTCCATCTAATTTTTTCCTTCCCCCAGGGGCTTTGTGGCCAAGAATAGCCCAGGCGGCTTCTCCAGGTGTTCGGGAGAGCCACCCCCTTGCTGCCCCTGCAGACCCCTTCTCGAGTTGCAACGGGAGCAGGTGTAAAATGAGCTCCCTTGTCCCCTTGTTGCAATGGGAAGAGACAAAGCCTGGCCTTGCGGTTGCAGCTGATCCGAGGGCTGGCTCCTGGCAGCGATCCCTGGAAATGATGGAGCCGGGTGGAGGCAGTGGCCGGGTGGAGGCAGCGGCCCAGTGGAGGCAGCGGCCCAGTGCAGGCATCTGGCAGCTGGGAGGTCTTCATTGGTGGCGGGGGGTTGCTACTGCCTTGTCGTGACAAGGGGTGATGCCTCACGTGCCCCTGGGTCAAGTTTAAAACCTCCACCTTGTGCTTAATTCACCAGATCAGGAGCAAGGAGTCAACCAGAGCAGCAGCCTGGCTGCCATGGGGAGGGAGGCTAATTGATGGCTAGCGGGGTCCACGCTTTCCACCTGGGCAGCGGTCAGGGCTTCCCAAGGCAGCTCGAGGCTGCTAGGAGAGCACCGAGAAGGCCGCCCCAATGGGGGGTGGCACTGGGAAGCACGTGTGTGCACGCGGCGCTGTTGCGCTCTCGGTTTGGAAGTAGGGTGGGGCATGAGGTGCGGGTGGGGATGGCAGATGTCTGCACACGCATCCCTGTGCTGAAACGAGGCCCTCGGAGAATCAGCCCGGTGCCCGCTAATGCCTCCCAGCTCCTGCCACTGGCACCTCCTGGCTTTGAGGGAGTGTGACTCATTTTGCTTCCTAGCAGTGCCGGGGAGAGGCTAGCAGGGGTAGGAAGGAGGGGAACGATGGGGGAGTACTGGGCCTCAGACCTGGCTCGCTGGCTGCATGCATGCATCTGGTGCCTGCGAGCTGGTATCAGCACCGTGCTGCAGACTGGCTGCAGGTCGGTCCCCCGGGCTGGCGGGGTCGTGGTGCCCCACCGCTGCCAGGTGACGGGGACACGCACACTGGCGGTACTTCCTCACACACTCTGGGCACCTCCCGGCCCAGCCGTTGCTGCGTTTGCCGTCCCCAGGTGCTGATATCCCCATTTTAGAGAAGCTGAGGCCTGAGGGCCAGGCTATGGGCCTAACCACTGAGACATCCTCCCTCCCTGTGCATCTTGCTTGACAGGAGAACGCAGCCCGGGTTATCAGAGACTCAGGCGCTGAAGTCCTACCAAGAGCCTAAAAACACTGGGTCTCAACCTCTTCGAGGAAGGCTATCAACTGAATTTCCTAGCAAGCATGTGACTTGCTCGAGCCTTGCTACCCTGCACCGATGGCACGGGGCGGGGGACAGCGCTGCAGCAGGGCCTTGGCTACGGGGGGCTTTCAGCCCCTGGGTGCAGACCCCGGGACTAGACGGTCCGTGCAGCGCCAGACACGCTTTGCCCTAGAAGCTCAACCCCTGCCGCGCCCGGCCTGCGCGTACCCATTTGCAAGGTAAATCAGGCTGGCAAGTGTCCTCTGCAGTGCAGCAGTGCAGAGCCCCGGGGTCCTGCCAGCTGCGCCGCAGTTGCCAGACGGGAAATGGGCAGCGAGGCTGGGCCCAGGACATAAGCGGAGGCTGGGTCCTAGCAAGGCTGGTGCGGGTTGGAGGGCTCCCAAATCACCAAGCGCACGGTGCTGCACAGCTGGCAGTGTGCTCCCGTTTGCTACTGCCCAACCCCAGGATTACTAACCCCCAGCTCTGCCTTGGGCACGACCTCTGCTCAGTGCGCCGAGCCTGCTCCCCTGCTGCCACAGCCCCGGGGAGGTGGCTGGGGTTCAGGGGAGACTCCCAGGTGCCCCTTCCCCTGCCATGGGCATCTCCCTCCCAAGCCCTCCAGCACCTGCTGCCTCCCCCTTACCCCAGCTTTCCTCTGTCCACCCTGGGGCCACCGTGCATGTGCCCCCAGGTCCCTGCTCCCCCCGTTAGACTCCCTCGGTCCTTGCGTGCAGGCTCCAGCCTCCCCAGCCAGCAAGCACGGCCGAGCAGAGCGGATCAAGCACGCCCTTCCTGAGCGCCAGCAGGGCTGGGTGCAAGCCAGCACCATCCGGCTACTCCCCAGGGAGCGCGAGCGAGCAGCACCGGCGAGGCCCCCGCCAGCCCAGGTGCTGCGCGATGAGGTCACATGCACCAGAGAACTGCAGCTGCCTCTGGGGTGGAGCTGTCCCGCTGCCCCGCAGCAGCCGTGGGAGCATCGCGGCGAGGAGAGGGGGCAGACGCTTCTCAGTTCCCGGCCTCCTTCGCTCGCTTGGGCCTCCTCATTAGTGTCGTGCCCCACTTCGGTTCTCTGACTCGCTGCCCTCGAGCCTGGTCCCTTGTGGCCCTTTGCTGTGTTTGCTGGCCTGGGAGCGCTGGCAGAGAGGGGCACACGTGCGTGTGGTTGCACGGGCCATGCCCATGCTTGGGATCACCCACGAGACACGTAGGAGCATCTCCTTAACCACAGGCCGAGGTCCATTGTGCTCCCAGTGCCCACGTCGTGAGCAGCCCGGCTGGGCAAGGTCCCACGTGCCTCCCATTTGCTGGGCACGAGGGGCTCCATCCCACCCCGATGCACCTGTTCTGATGCCACGGCGCAGCCCCCCGGGATTACCAGTCCCAGCGTGCACTGCTCCGGTCCAGCCCCCCACCACTTCCCCTGATGTGGAGGGGACACGCGTGCCCTGAGAAGCCCCTGCGATGCCCAGGCTGGATCCGTCGGGCCTGGTACGCGGGCTGGACCCAGACGCTGACAAGCCAGGACGGGAGCGGAGCTGGTGTCCACTGCCCGGGGTCCCAGTGAAGAGGGGAAGGGGCTTGTGGAGGGCAGAGCTGTGGTGCTGTGTCTCAGGACCCCAACCCCCTGCCTGATCCGGCTCTCACCAGCACAGGCCATGGGGAAGTCCAGCCTTGACTCTGCCTCTGCTCCCTTCTGTGGACTTGGGCACATCACTTCATCCCCACAGCCCTGTTTCTGGGGCTCATTGGAGTGAAGTGCCTGTGTCCTGTGAGGACGGGGTAGTTCAGGGGGGCACTGAGGTGTGTGAGGGGCCAGTGGCTGCAGAAAGAAGCAGGGAAGGGGGCAGGGCCGTGTCTTTGGGGAGGGAGAGAGACGTCCCAGTAAGTGAGGTGCAGTGCAGTGGCTGCCTGGAGACCCCAGGCAGGGGCTGAGGCACGGCTGCACAGCACGGGGTGGCCAAGGGGCCAGGCTGGGGTCAGGCGAGCAGGTCCTGCTCCTTCCTCTGCTCCTGAGGTCCTCAGTGGCCTTGGGTAAGTCACCTAATGCCCGTTTCCCCACCTGAATAAGTGCCTCGCTCTCTGTGCCCTCACCGAGGCAGCAAGCCCAGATCCCCCGGCACAGCAGGATGCTTTCCCCATGCCTGGCACCGCCGCCCAGAAACATCCCTCCTGCCCCCTGCAATGGGTCAGGGAGGGGTGCCCTCAGTTGTGCCCCCGGCCTGACCTGCTGCAGCGAAGGAGAGGCCAAACCAGGCAGCAGCTCCCATCCTGGCTGGCAGGGCACAGGCCTGGCGCCTGCAGCCGTGAGGGTGGGGTGCATCCCGGGGTGGGAGAAGGGGGCAGCAGGCCACGAGCCTGTGTGGGGGCTGCCTGCGGCCTGTCTGGGGGGCAGTAAATTTGGAACCAATGTTTCCAGTCCAGCCCCATTTCAGGGGCTCTGTGGGGATGCCAGGACTCGGACTGAAACCCGGGGGTCCTGGGCCATGGGGATGAAGTGACATGCCCAAGTCCACAGAAGGGCGCAGAGGCAGAGTCACGGCTGGACTTCCCACAGGCTGGGGCTTGGGGCCCTGAGACCCCGGGCCTGCCCCAAACGCATAGGCCATGGTTGCTGGGACGCCCCACCCTCCGAGTTGAGGGCTGGAGGGCAGGGCACGGGCACCCGCCCGCAGACAATGGGTACACGCAAGGCTGTGACCTTCCAGACAGGCAGCAATGACCGGGGTGACCCAGGACAGGCCGGCCACGGGGAGCCCGCAGACTTGGCGGGCGGGTGCTTGGCTTGTCCCGACCAGCCCGACCCCTCAAGGTGTCTGCATTGAGGACGCTGGATTTTGAGGCCCCCGACCCCGCCGGCTGTCTGAAAACGCAGCATCTGGAGGGCAGGGAACGCGCCAGCTGGCACCCAGTCCCTCCGGAGCAGAGCAGCCCCCAGCAGGGACCGGCCACCTCTGTGACCCCAGAACTGTGCTTGGCCAACAGCCCCCTGAGAGCCCAGGTCCGGCTTGGAAGTGGGATTCGTGGGGACCGGGTGCCCTCTGGCGGGCCGTGGAAGAAAGCCACCTCCATCCCTGGTGCTGCCCTGCCTGGTTCTGCGGGGCAGGGGTAGGGCTGCAGGGCAGGGGCCCTCAGACAGGACGGGCTGACGGTGGAGGCCAGGTCCCTGAGGATGCGCAGGGGCGAGGGCCTGGTATGTCCGAGTTGGCAGCCTCCCTCCAGAGAAGCTGGTGCCAGGACGCACAGGCTGGAAGGCACCGGGGCCTCTGCTTCCAGGGCCAGGGCTGTGGGCACGGGTGCTGGCTGGGGGGCTGGGGGCAGCCGGGCCAGGGGCCACGCATGCTGCGTGGGCAGGGGCACCTCGCTCTCCGGCACCCTGCAGGGCCAGGCCCTGGGCACGGGCACAGCACGAGGAGGTCGGGACTATAACCAACACCCCTCAGTCCCGAACCGCAACCGCTCGGCCTGGCACCTCCGCAGAGCCTGACAGTGCCCCTGCCATCCTGACCTCCACCCCCGGCCTGGCAGAGCTCGGGCTACTCCAGACCAGGCACCTTCTGAGCAGACGCTGCCGGCCTGCTGGCTCCTGGGATGGTTTAATACTCGCCCGGGCCTTTCCTGGAAGGAATCAGTGCAAGGAGGCGCCGGTGCTGGGCATCACCCCCTAGCGCAGGGGAGCTGAGCCGTATGCCGACTCTGCCACTGACTCCCTGCGTGGCCTTGGGCACTTCCCCGCTGACCTCAGCTGTGCGGGAAGAGGGGGCTTCTGCCGCTGCCAGGGGCCCGCGGCGCTTTAGCCCCTGGTTCCAGTGTGAGTGGAGGTCGGCAGTGGCCACCCAGAGATTTTCACCTGCCTGGTGCAGGAACGGCGTGGCCTGTGTGAGGGGCTGGGACGGGGTGACCCACACGGGCCCTCGCCCCCGGCCCCCCTGCAGCAGCTCCTGGCTGATTCAGGACAACAGGCTCCTTCCTCTCCTGTGCCTTGTGCGTGCCCCTTGCAGCTGGGCATGGCTTGGCGTGTGCACCTGGGCTGCTGGTGTCCAGGCGCGCAGCTCGCACTTGGTCCAGTGCCCCCACGCTGCCAGCGGCGCGGCCCCAGATGCATGCCCCAGGCTGGTGTCGGCCCCTCCGGGGCCCACGCGTACCGTGGTGTTGCAGCACCATCTAGTGTCCCCGGCCCGGCAGTCCTCACGCTCGCGAGGACAGGCCGCGCCTGAGGGTGCTGCAGGGCTGCCGAGACCACCCTCTGCTCCACCGCACCCCAGCTGCTCCGCTGCGCGCCAGGGGCCCTCCCTGCCTGCCCGCCACCCAGCCCGGGCCCAGCATCACTTGGCCGTTTGCAGTAGAGGGTGTAAGACGCTGGGTTGGGCAGACCCGGAGTCCATCCAGCAGGACACGTGCACACATATACATGCACCTATACACGTGTACACGTACATGTGCACACACGTGTGCGCACATACATGTCCACGTGCTGCCCTTCTCCACCACAGCTCGGAGCCCCTTAGCACCTGGCGCTCCCTCCTCCCCTGCCAGGTGTTTCCTCCAACCTGGGAATCGCCTCCGCGGCTCCTCTCCCTGCCCCCTCATCCTTCAACCCCTTCCACCCAGACAGAGCTTGGCAATCCTGTGCTGCTCCCGCCCCAGGGGCAGTGCCACCCTCCGCCTGCTCCCCTCGCCACCCCCAGCATTGCCACAGCAGGGCCTGGCACCGATCCCCCGCCGGGCCCTGCTGAGCAGGAAGCACCTCCCTGGGGTGCCGCCCGACCCGTGCAACCCCTGGCTCCGGTTTCTGCGGCTGGGAGAAGCCGAGGCATGCTCCACGCTGTGTCTGGATGCCCCCATGCAGTAGCAGGAGCCCCCCACCACTCTCCCTACGCCCGCCCCGTGGGTAGACAGGAGCTCTGGCCAGCGTTGCAACTCGAGAGTTAACGCGTTAACTCCCCTGGGTTAACTGGGCTTCTCAGGTGCTGGCCCTTTCCCTGCAGCATATGACTGGGCCTGCAGGAGCTCGGAGGCACCTGGGGCTGGTGCCAGGCTAGGCAAGGCCCTGGGGCAGCCAAAGCAGGAGGCAGGTTGCAGCCCCGCTTGGAGAGTCAGGGCTGGGTGCAGACACCAGGCACCTGCTGCCTGCATCCGTGGGCCTCAAGGGCTTCAGCGGTTGCATCCTGCTGCGGTCACATCCTGATGCTGTGCCCGGCTCACCTCCGCCATCTGTGCCGGCACCTGTGAGTCACCGAGGGAAGGTAAGACTTGCAAAGCGGGCACTGAAGGTAAAGTGCCCTTGGGCCACGCGTGCCTCTTGTTCACTGCGACACGGGCAATTGACTGCATTAGGGAGGCTCTGCCGGGGCGGCCTGCCAGGAGCGCTGCTTTGGAGGAGTTGGAGGAGCTTTGGGAGCCGCGCGGGGCTGGACGTCGGGGCAGCCGTGCAAGATTCACGCCATGGTGTGCCAGACAGCAGGGCCAGCCAGGGGATGAACCTACCTCGTCCTCTGCACCCCGGGCTGGCGAGGGGCTGGCCTGGCTCTCCTGGAGTAGATACAGCTTTGTGCCGGCTTTTAAGGTGAGGGGGCTCCTGCCCCCCCACTCTTATTGGGGTGCCCCCTCCGCTCCCAGCAGTCAGAGCCCTCTACTTAGGGCGATTGGGAGGACGTGGTGCTGAACCTCCTCCCCCCACCGCGGAGACCCGGCAGCGTGAGTGTCCCACGGCTCTGAGCTCGGTGTCTCAGTTAAAGGGGGTTCATAGAATCATAGCAGTCGGGTCGGAAGGGATCTTGTAGATCTTCAGGTGCGACCCCCTGCCTGGGCAGGAGGGAAACTGGGCTCAAGTGACCCCAGCCAGGTAGGCATGGAGCCGCTTCTTAAAGACCCCCAGGGTAGGAGCCAGCACCACTTCCCTTGGAAGTCGTTTCCAGATCCTAGCCACCCTGACTGTGAAGTAGTTCCTACAGATGTCTAATCTAAACCTGCTCTCCAACAACTTGTGGCCGTTATTCCTTTTTATCTCGGGGGCGCTAGGGGAAACAAGGTCTCCCCCAAACCCTTCTGGTCCCCCCTAGTGAGTTTATAGACGGTCACAAAGTCCTCCCTCAGCCTTCTCTTGTGAAGGCTGAACAGGTTCAGGTCCTGTAGCCTCTCATCGTAGGGTCTGCCCTGCTGTCCCCGGATCATGCGGCGGGTGGCCTCCTCTGGACCCTCTCAATGTTGTCCACGTCCCTCTTGAAGTGGGGTGCCCAGAACTGGACACAGTACTCCAGCTGTGGCCTGACCAGTGTCGTGTAGAGGGGGAGGATCACCTCCTTGGCCTTACTTGAGATGCACCTGTGGACGCACGATAGGGTCCAGTTAGCCCTACCGACCGTGGCCTCGCATTGTCAGCCCATGTTGATCTTGGAGTCAGTGATGACCCCAAGATCCCTTTCTACCTCCGTGCTCTCAAGAAGGGAGTTTTCCATCTTACAAGTGTGTTGCCGGTTACTACTGCCCAAGTGCAGCACCCTGCACTTGTCCGTATTGAAACGCATCCTGTTTTTGTTAGCCCAGCCCTGCAACCTATCCAGATCTTTCTGCAGTCTTTCCCTCCCTACTAGCATGCCCACCTCACCCCAAATTTTGGTATCATCAGCAAATTTGAACAGGTTGCTTTTCACCCTGTCATCCAAATCTCTACTAAAGAAATTGAACAGTGCGGGCCCAAGGACCGAGCCCTGGGGCACTCCGCTGCCCACTTCCCCCCAGGTCGAATATGACCCGTCCACCACCACCCTCTGAGTACGACCCTTCAGCCAATTCGCAATCCATCTGACCGTGCAGGCATCAATGCCACAGTCACCTAGTTTTTTAATGAGGATGGGATGGGAGACAGTGTCAAAGGCCTTGCTGAAGTCCAGAAAGACTACATCCACAGCAACACCTGCATTCAATGCTTTTGTGACCTGATCATAAAAGGCAATCATCTCCCCGTACCAGCAGCGCCTGCCTTGTTTCTTGTTCCTCGTGAAAGGACGTGGATGCGGGGAGGCCTGGCCGGTTCCCGCTCTCACCGGGACGCAGGGCGGGACTCTCTGCCCGTGTTGGCCCCGGCGTGTGCCTGTGCCTGGTCCGTGAGGACGGGGGTGACTAGCGAGGTGGCAGGGCTCAGAGAGGCCTGGGGGTTATGGTGGTGCTGAGCATCCCCGGTGTGGCCCTGGAAAAGCGGGGGAGCTACCGGCTTGTCCCGCGGAGCGTCCCATGCAAGTCCTGAGAGGCGCTTCAAGTAGCCCAGGTGGCAGATCGTGCCCTCCCGGGGCACGGCGCCCAGCCTGGACCTGGCACTGGGGGAGAAGGGGAGGGATCGGCTGGAGAACTGGGACTGTTTCGCCCCAGGTGGGGCAGGCCAAGGGGGACTTGCAAACGACCTGCCAGCTTGCAGGGCCTGGGGGAAGAGGGTGGTGCTGACTTTTCCGCCAGGGCTGGGGCAGGATGCCCCAGCTTGCTTTTGGCTGGGAAGAACGACACGTGCGGGCGGCTCAGCCCTGGACCGGGCCAGCCAGAGTGGTTGAGCCCCCGCTCCTGGGGGGCCAGGGAGATGCATGCCTGCCGGGGACATCGGCCTTGTCTGACCCCTGCCCTGGGCTGGGGCTAAGCTAGACATGACCTCCGCAGGGCCCTGCCAGGGCTAGTCCTGGCGTGACCATTCCCCACTTTCCGCGCGGCTTTCGGGCAGCTGCACAAAGGCCTCTGAGCGCGGCGTGCAGCTGCCTGACCCGGCTCTTCCCGAGGTGCACAGGCCCTGCGCCATCAGGAAGAGGCGGCCGGGAGCCTGTTTGCTCTTTGGGCACGTTGCAGCCGCAGCTCGGGCCCTCCCGCCTCGCCTGCTTCCTGTTGTGACTCCACAGCCTCGGGCCGCGTTTCCGGGCCCAGCCCAGGCTGCTGGCAGCGTAACCCCCTTGGCCCTGAGCTGTGGCACCGATGCACCGTGCAATCGGGGGGAGAGCAGCAGGCAGACGTGTGGGGCTGCATCCGTGTGCTATGGGGAGGCCCCAGCCGGGCACGCAGGGCTGCTGGAGGAAGGGGCGCTCCGTGCCCCGGCAGACCCCCGTGCCGTCAGCAGGGAGCTGCTGGCCCCATCGGGACCCTGTGCCCATGGGCCCAGGCAGCACAGAGGGATGCCGGCTCCAGCTCCTCCAGGGCAGCTGCAGAGCTGGTGCTGGTGGGGAACCGGTCCTGTGTTTTCAAGGAACGTGGGTGCACAGGCGTGGGAACTGCAAGGCAAGTTTGGTTTGCGGAGCAGTAGACGAGCTCCTGCTGTCCTTTTGTCCAGCAGATTCGCTGAGGGACCATCTCCCCATTACTGCTGTCCTCCGCCCCTTCGCTAGGGAGCATCTTCCAGGTACCACTTTGATCCCTGCTGCGTGGAGCTGGTGGGTCCCGCTGGCCGGGCTGGAGCACAGCCGTAGTCCCAGCCAGGATCTGCACTGGAGCTGGGCCGTCCCTTCCCAGGCCGAGGTCCTTGCTGCTGCCCCTGGCCGGCCCTTACCGCAGTGAGGGCAGGTGGCCAAAGCTCTGCCCCAGCCCAGGCCTCCCACCCCTCACTTGAGGGCATTTGCCCCACTCCCAACTCCAGGGCACCTTGCCCTGGTGCAGCAGCTGCAGACCAGCTGGACGTGGGGGCAGGCCAGACCTGTCCCATCACCCTGTCCCCGTCCTGTCCAGGGCTGTTTGGCACAAGATGAGAAGGCCTGAGAGGCTTCTGCTCGTGCCTCACAATGTCCACCCCTTGCCTCCCTCCAGGGCTGGAATTGGTGGGGGAGAAAGGGAGGATCACGCAGTCCTGCACTGAAGCACAAGCTGCTTTCAGCCATGGCTGTTTGCATGGAGCAGAGATGGTGCTGGGCACTGAGCACGGATGGGTGAACGTGGCCACCGAGGGGCGTCCGTGCCCCGTTCCTGCCTCTGACCGCGTCTGAACCCAGCTGTCCTGAGTCTTGCGGACCTGTCACCCACCCTTGTGTCAAACACTGGAGCTGGCTGTGGTCACCAGAGACACCAAATCCCTGCCCAGGCCTCTCTCAAGCCAGGGTTTTTCCAGGCAATCCAAGCTGGTGCCTCGGCAGGTCAAGGTGGGAGCAGAGCAGTGTGTGTGATTGAAGCCACGTGTCCTACCTGGTCCTTGCAGGTCCCAGCCCCTGATGGAGAGGGCCTGTGTAAATGGTGTGTGTCCCTCATCCCATGCTGTCCTCTGAGGGTCTAAGAGTGCCTGGGACACTTGCTCCCACAGCTCTCCTGCCAGACATTGAGGGGACACAGTGTTATCTGCCAGGGCTTAGAGAAGCGCCTCTGCCGGGAAGGTGTAATGCCTACGATGCTCTCGGGTCCACTGTCCTTTTGTGGATTAGGGAAGGCCTCATCTTGTGGCTACACCCGAACCCCACTGTACAGGCGGTGCCGAGCACTCCCATAACATCTTGGTTACAGGGCACATCTCCCTGCGCCCCAGAGGCCGCGCAGCCTCCGAGCTGGTTTCTTGGGGCACTGCAGCAGGCCGGTTCTGACCTTGGGTGGCTCAAGCCTGGGTCTTTCAGAGGCGCGTTGCTCTCTTAGCATGCAAACTCGGTGGCCAGCAGTGCCGGAGTTCACAGGGCTGGGTGCGAGCCTGGTCCGGGAGAGCCCCTGACTCCGGATCTGGCAGGACTCAACCGCGATGAGCTTCCACGCCTGGGCCAGGATGCCGGCCCCGTCTTGGGCTTTTGTGGAGGGATCAGGGCACGTCTAGAAGCTCTTCTTGGTCATCTTAAGCAGCAGGTCTTGTCCCAAGCGCAGGCAGAGGGATCGGGTGAGTGCCACCTGCTCCTGGGTCAGTCTCTCCTGCTGGTTGTGTTGGGTGCCAGAAGTCAACGTGGTGGCCGGGAGCTGTTCTCTGTGGCTCCACGAGAGGGCAGCAGTGACACACGAGCCCACGCAAGCCACGCTCGTTAATTGTGGCTCGAAGGCTGTCCACAGCAGTTTAAGGACCTGGTGGCTGCCTCACAGGGGCATTTTCTCCCAGGAGGATGCCCAGGATGGCAGGACGGCCTCAGCAGTGGGCTCGCCGCTGGCCTTGTTGCAAAAGCAAAGATGCAGCCACCCTGCCCTTGACTAGAAAGAAGTGAAGAGTCCAGGCTGATGCTTTTGCAGCGGTGAAACAGGGACTGGGTGATGGGATATGGGCTATAGACTCCTAAAAGCCTGGGGCTGGAAGGGACCTTGGGAAGCCTAGTCCGACTGCCTGCTCCAGGCAGGATCAGCCCTAGGCATCATTCCAGACCATCGCGCGCCCAACCGCAGCCCTCAATCCTACAGCGTGGTTAAGCTCAAGTCCTGATGGGGAAGAGGGTGCATATGCTTGGTTCGGGCAGCGCTGCCATTCAGACAAGGTCATGAGCCAGGCGTGTTTGCTGCGGTTGTATGTACAGGGCTGGGGGCTGAAGCAGGAGGTCACAGAGGCAAGTCGGGTGTTTTTCCTCTGTTAAGTAGGAGGGTGCTCCATTAGGATAAGGGAGCAGAGAGAAAATGATGGATGGGGGGGAAGCCCTACGGCAGAAATCAGTCTACAAAGCAGTTGCTTCAGCATGTTTCACCACCAGCACTTTTCACTTCACTTATGCTGAGCTAGCTGCATGTCACCATCTCTGTGGGTACTACTGACCTCCCACGTGCTGTACGCACAGCAGAGACAGTCTCCCACTACGGGAAACGGACTTGGGGAATGAGAGGCATCAAAAGGTCAAGCACTATGTGAGTAACTGCTGTCTCGGGGAGAGGGGAAAGAGCCATCATGGTTTAGATGTGTAAGCAGAAGGCTGCAGCCTGGGCAAGCTATTCCTGTGCTGTTTTAATGCACGCTCCGCTGCCCTGGCGGCAGTGAGGAGCAGTGCTCCCACAGCAACCCTGCCTTGCTTGGGCCTGAAAGTCTCCGTTTTATGGCTAACAAGGCCCGCGCTAAATAGAGATGGGCTTTGCCTGTTGGGCCTCCAGTTCATCCAGCAGTGGTCTGGACTTCTCGGAAGCCTAGCGTCCAGGGACGGCCCACGGTCGAGAGCACGTCAGCACCTGAATCCACCTGGACCCTATTTAGAAGCTGTTATGGTAGAAACTATTTGGAAAGGATGCAATTCTCCAAGGAAGTAATTACACGTGAAGCCTGTTTCTATAGGTACGAGTGTAGTTAAGCTCAAGAGTTTTCTATGAACCCACTTCTGGTAATATCCAAGGCAGTACAGGGACCTGCAAGCTGGCATTTAGTTTCTACTCCCTATATACAGTTGCGAGGCTCTCTGCTATGCCGCAGTGGTTGTCACTTTGCTGTAGCTTGACTTGTCCAAAGGAAACTGATCCTGCTGCCTCCCAGCACTGAGGCGAACAGCCTGTGCTCCCAGCGGTGGGCACGGCTGCGAACATCGCAGCAGAGAACACCGTGCGCGCCGAGAAGTGCTAAAACGGCTTAGGGTGAAGACAGCTGAAACTGCAACGGGCTGTTTTACCTGGCATGTACGCCACTTCGGGTTGGAAAAGCTGGTTGAGAATGTGCCCTAAACCTAGGTGGTTTGTTTGTTTTTTACATGCAGCTTCATTAGCACCCTCAGTCGGCTGGCTCCAGATAGCTGGTGACTGATCTCTGATCTCACAGTTGGCTTGAGGTCCAGGAGGAGAGGGCAGAGCTGTTAGCAATGTGCCTTCCCAGCTGCAAACTGCGTTGTAAGAGAATCTCCTCTCTTCCCCTACCTCCCAGGCCCCCGCGGCATGGCTGCTTCCTTCTTCGTGCCCCGACGAAGGCTTGCGGAGCCGCAGTGGGCCATGCTAAGAATCTCTTTTCACTGGTGTGCTTTTTTCTTTGGTGGAGCAAGGAAGAGGAGGAATCTTACTTCAAAGGGCTACATGGGGCAGGAGGGAAGACTTTTGCATGATTATGGCAGGGCACCCAAATCTGGCTCTACAGTGGAATTGTTTGTTGTGATTCAGCAGGGCACGGGCTTATGCCAACAAGCTGCAGTCTAGGACTCTTGTATGGCATCTACACTCAAACTCAGTTGTCTCCTATTATTACTAGATATGCCCTGACAAGGCAGCTCCTGCAGTCTCAGCCTCTTGTCTCTTCAAGCACCATTTCCTTCCTAAATGATTTCTTGGCTGGTAGGTTGGGCTGGGACCTGTGCGCCAGCTCAGTTGCCTCCCCTGGTACAAGCACAGGTTGTCCTGGAGAGCATACTCTGCCCCGTGGGCCCAACAGGCTGGGATACACTAGCAGGGAAGCAGAGGAAGCTTTTGCTGTGGATAATGGACTTTCCTCTCTGGGATTAATGCTCTATTATCAAGTCCCTTAAAAATTAAAAGCGGGCTTATACTTCCACTCACAAGGGTTGAACTCAGGAGCTGAAACAGCGCACTTATTTCCTGTCCCGACACAGTTTAACCTCCTGATCCCTCTGGTCAAGTTGACCGGTATCGATGGATCATAAAGCCTCCAGTAAGCTTTGTGCAGGTGCTGAGGCCATGCTGAGATTTACTGAGGTTATGAAGGTTATAGCCCCCCTGGAGGTGGAAAGGGCAGTGGAGACGGAAGGTTTGTATATTTTATAGCAGGACTTCCCTTGCAAGTCACTGAAGATGGATTTATTTGGGGACTCCCAATGCAGCATTTCAGCCTCTAGTAAACTTCTGGAAGAGCATGGCTACCTCCAACCTATTCTGAGTTTGTAGACAGTGCAGGCAAGGGTAATGGCCAGTTCATTCAGCACAACCCAGCTTTCCAGATTGCACTGGGGAGCCAGTAGAACTTGGATAAGTGGATGTATGCCCTCTACTGCCCAAGAAATGAGTGAACCTGGCTTACTAGCGGCTGAATAAAACAGGAAGAAACTGTACCCAGTGGCATGGGATGCTTGTAGTGATGCCACAGGAAGACCTTGACATTTGGCTGGAGGTGCCACTTCTCGTAGGCAAGTGCTTTAGAAAGAACATAGAGCCCTTTGTGGCAGCAGCGCTGATAGGAGCTTTGCGTTGCTGCTGCTGGCTTGCAGACAAAGGGCTGCAAGCTGCATCTTTGTCTCTTGCATCCTGAAGGAAGGAAGGGGAGAAACAAGAGATGTGGCTTTTTCCATTTTTGGACGGTAGGAATGTTTTTAATTCAGAAATCGTGTTTGTACTTACATTAGGTAATATCACAGTCTATTTTACAAGTTGAGGGGATGAGGATGCATGGACCAGTTACACAGAAATCCTGTGAGAGGATCGAAACTAAACGTGAAGAGGTTTAATCCGAAACAAACTGAAACGTGTCGAAGGTTTGGCGCGAGTGGAAATGAGAGGTTATGTACCAGACGAGTACAAAGGATGAAACTAACATAATTTACAGTACTGGCTCTGCGTGACCACTGGTTTGCCCATTTCTATGAACAGTCTTGTTCCCGCTCCCATGGCGGAGATAGGGGTCAGGTCTCTCAGGACTCGGTCTGGTCTGGTCTGGTCTGCTCTGGTCTGGTCTGGTCAGGTCAGAGGGGAAAGCAAAATAATCGATGGGTGAAGGTCACAACCCATGTTGAGCTGGTCCCCAGGATCATCGCTATGGAAAGCATCTTCCACTTGGATAGTCAGGGGGGTCTGCACCAAGAACTGCGCTGAGGAAAACTAAACCAGCCCCAAGAGCCCCTGATCTCAAACGTAGAAAAGTCTCACCCTAGAAGTGCTTACAAGGAGGTCGTCATCGTAGAACTTGGTTTCTATAATAACATTACCGCTGTGGAAGGAAATTTCAGAAGAGAGGTTGGTCAGTCTCTACTCTTCATACTTCTATCTCCGCCAGTACTCGCTGGCTTCACTGAACGCTATCAGCAATGGACTGGCATCATCACAAGCAACCTTCCCTCTTATCAACCCCCTGCACCACTTCCTGCATTTTCCCTGAAATGGAAAAACTTGCTGACTGCATTCCAAGCAAGGGAGCGGCTTTCCCTCTCTTTTCCAAGCTTCTGCTTACTAGGTTACATATCACGCTGTCGGCTTACATAGTTATGAATGGTTAGCTGCTTCGCGACACTCCTGACATGAGAATCTAACAGTATGCCCAGCTGCTTTTGCTTAGCCCTCTGCTGGGAAATGCATAAAGCAGCAACTGTGCTCCCTGCTTTGCTCTTATGTGACCTCTAACACTGGGGAGCTACCTCTTTCGGGGATATCGTTTCTCCCAGAAACTCCTTAATGTGTGCACATCTTGTGAGCTGCAGTGGAGAGAATGCAGGCAGAATGCAGCTTTTGGTACGATTCCAAGTTGCATGGGTTTGAGCGTGTCAAAGCCTCCATGAGCAGGTCTAATTGGGAGTGTTTTTTAAATGGAGCAGCAGCAGGTGACCTGATACCAGGGTCCCCAGCACTGCTGAACCAGTGCCCTCGACAGAGGAAAGCATGTCTGTATTTTCTGGCCTGCACTGGAAGTGAACAAGTCTCTCAAGCCTTCCTGCCCTTCCATTCAGATGGCATGAAATCTAGAATCATAGAAAATTAAGGTTGGAAGGGACCTCAAGAGGTCATCTAGTCCCACCCCCTGCTCAAAGCAGGACCAGCCCCAACTGCATCATCCCAGCCAAGGCTTTGTTTAGCCGGGTCTTGAAAACCTCCAAGGATGGAGACTGGACCTCCTCTCTGGGGAGCCTGTTCCAGTGCTTCACCACCCTCCTAGTGAGAAAATTCTTCCTAATATCCAACCTAAACCTCCTTCGCTGCAACTTGAGCCCACGGCTCCTTGTTCTGCCATCTGCCAACACTGAGACCAGTCCAGCTCCATCCTCTTTTGAACACCTCTTCAGGTAGTTGAAGGCTGCTATTAAATCCCCCCTCAGTCTTGTCTTTTCTAGACTAAATAAGCCCAGTTCCCTCAGCCTCTCCTCACAAGTCATGTGCCCCAGCCCCTGAACCAATTTCATTGCCTTCCGCTGGACTCTCTCCAATTTGTCCACATCCTTTCTGAAGTGGGGGGCCCACAACTGGACACAGGACTCCAGATGCAGCCTCACCAGTGCTGAACAGAGGTGAAGAATCACTGCCCTTGACCAACTAGCAATACCAATGCAACCCAGGATGCCGTTAGCCTTCTTGGCACCAAAGGCACACTGCTGGCTCCTATTCAGCTTCTTGTCCTGTCACCCCAGGTGCTTTTCTGCAGAGCTGCTGCCCAGCCCGTCACCCCCAGCCTGCACCGATGCATGGGACTGCTCCACCCTAAGTGCAGGGTTTTGCACTTGTCCTTGTTGAACCTCATGAGATTCCTTTTGGCCCAATCCTCCAATCTGTCTAGGTCACTCTGAATCCTAGCCCTCCCCTCCAGTGTATCTACAACTCCCCCCAGCTTGGTGTCATCTGCAAACTTGCCGAGGGTACACCCCATCCCATCTTCTAGGTCACAATGAAGTTCCCAGTCAGCCTGGAAATCACCTCAGGGGGTTCTTGTGTGGTACCAACTGATGTTTTCAGACCCAAACTCTTAAGGGGGTGAAGCTGCAGGCGACTTAGGGCTGAAGGAAACGGACCAGAAAAGACACGCCTTCAGGCACTGCATAGCCCTCTGAAAGGATTTTAAGAGGCCTTTGGAGGGCAGGATGGAGAACTGAAAGACCTAGAAAGACTGGTGGGAACTTAGAGGAGAGGGAATAGAGGGCTGGAAAAGCCCCCTTGCACCCTGGATCATGCACAGTCCTTGCTCAGCTGTTCCCTCAGGAGAGCTGTTTTCCTGCTCTGCACCAGAGAATGGGCTCATGTGCACAAAGTCAGTGTATTCTCCTCCCCAGTGTTTTGCTCAGTGTTCAGCATCTCTTCATCTCTCTAAAAAGGGCTGGGAATAGAAATCCAAGATGGCAGAGCTGCCTCAAATCCCTCGCTGAGGGTCTAGCTTCTTTCCAAGCAAGGAGCAATAAGGGGGAAATTGGAGAGGAAGAGCCTTTGGGGAGGATACAGACATTCTGTGTTGTGACTGGCTGATCTCATCCTTCTATCTCAGCTGGTGACTGGCAAATAAGAGGTTTGCTGGCTCATGTCTAGGCTGGTTCTGGGGTGTGGGGGAGTTGTTTTTCTTTTTAAGGAGACCCTTTGGGAAGCAGCAGTCTCCAGGACTGCTTTCCATCATCTTACCAAAGCCTCTGTCCGTCAGCTCCTAATTGGAGTGATGCCCTGGTACCACGGTTCTCAACCTTTTCTAGACTGAGGGTGCCCCTCCATAACTCCTAAATTTGGCGGACCCAGCAGAGAATTGCTGCTATGCTGCCTCAGCTTCATGCAGTGGTTCTCAACCAGGGTCCTGCAACAGCCAGGTGGAACTGCCCTGCCCACCTCCTGCAGAGCCAGACCAGGAAGGGGCACAGTAGTGCCAGCTTCTGCCTGCACTGCACTCACCCAATGAACCTAATGTAGGCAAGAGTACCCACGCTCCACGCACCTATTTCCAGGAGATGCATGCAGGGTCAGACTGGGAAGAGGGAGGCAGCACTGGGCACTCCAGCTCTTCTCAGATGCCACAAAAGGCACATCAGGAAGTTTCACCCAGTTGAGAATCACTGCCGTAGCATATGCATATTGATCCAGCATTGCCCTTCCTACTTTGCTCCTCTCTCGTCCCTGCGTGATCTCCAACAGCATCTCCTCTAAAACAAAGGTGCCGGTTAAAGCAAGCTTTACTCTGACTTGGTGCTATGTGACTAATGGTTATCTCATATCTGAAAAAAAAGGAAATACAGCTAACGGCTTGCAAAACTATACAGTGTTGAAATAAGCATTGGAAGCCAACGCTGGGTCCTGTGAGCAATCCCCATGTGAAAAATCTCTATAGTGTTTTCTGAGGAAGAGCCAGTTCTCAATAGCTGGACTCTGAGAAGAGGTTAAATATCTTGGCTGGGATGTGAGGATGAAATATTCAAAACTCCTTCAGAGGTCACCTTTAAAAAAAAAAAGACAGCTCTAGTGTCTAATACAGGATCAATTCCAGTTTCTTAAAAGTTTTATTGGCTATATCAAAGCAAATTAGGCCTATGGGAAAGAGGAAAATGAGGTTGGCTCTATTCCTTTAAATCTCAGTAGCTGTTAATATCAAAGCTGACTGAATGCTGATAGCAACTTTCCCTTCTCCCCTTCCAATTTACCTTTTCAGCAAGCCTCCACTTTCACTCCTGCACCCCCAAGGAAATTCAGGTGCACTAACCCCAAGCCACTCACGTTAAAACGTTAGCTGGCATCATCTGTGATTCTGGTGCAGCTTCTATCAAGGACTGCCAAGTGTTTGTGGAGTTGGGGATCACGAAGCCAAATTCAAAGAACCATTCTGTAAGGCAAAAAGGAGAGGCAGACACTTCAGAAAATCCCCACAACAGTCCTTGAGCTCTCTCTACCTTGTCACACCCCCAGAACCGAGTGACCCACCTCACACCCTGCCAGCAGGTTATTTAAAATCAGAGGGGAAACACTATTTAAAAATGAATGTACAACTCAGACTGCACTAAGCATGCTCCTCTCCTCTGAACTAGGTGTTTCCTGTGCCCTTTACCACTGCACAGAGCCAGTCTCTACACACTCCACACTCAGTGGACATGCGAACCAGCCGAACAAGGAATAAAGAGGTCGGTCCTTCCCCATCAGGCCAGCCTGGAAGGAGTAGGTACACAATTAACAGTAAAGAAGACTATGAGCTCAGTATGCTCATGCATCCAAAAGCAAGTGTAGCAATGTGACAAGGCATGTTGGATTTTGCAGTTATGAGTCATATACAGAAGCCTTGTAAGAACTGCAGTACCAAAGCATACCACTGCTCCTTCTAGTTTGCTATCCAGCCTGATAGTGGCCTGCCCCAGATGCTACACTGGACTGTGCAAAAATCCCTGTAATGGACAGTCAGGGGGGAACCAGCTTGCAAAAGAAGCTTTCTCCCAGCCTTGGGCAGCTTGTAGTGGTTTTAGGCTCTGAAGCACAATTACCAGACTACTGGCATAAATGTACATGGAGAACTAGTGATATGAGCTTCAGTACTTGGGCCTGTTCCTTCCGATGTGCATGCGGCCTTGATGAGATTCTGAAAAAACCATGCTCAGTCCACTGTACTGCCAGCAATCCCGGCTGTTCTACAAAGGACCAATTTGCCACATGATGGCATGGCTGTGCATGGCCTACGAGGATACCTTCTAGACACTGCCCTTTGAAAAAAACTTTCTGTTCCAGTCGGAATTTTTCCATCTGTTCCGCTGAAGAGAAGTTCAGCTCCCGAGACACCGCTTTGCACTTCAGGATTTTCTTGGGAACTCGAGCTGTCAAACAGAGGGAGACAAGCATTATTCAGACCAGCAATGCAACGAACATGGCTGCTACACATACTATTCCATTATCCTTTGAAATGCTGCCCAGTGCTAATACAGAGGCTCAAAGCTCAGTGAGGGCAGAAGAGCTATGAGAGAGACTCATTTTAGATGGCTCAAAATGGGTTAAGGCTGAATGCTTTAAAAGTCTGTGGCAGAGGCAGGAATTAGAACACGTGCCTCCTGACTTCTAATACCTGGCAATCTCCTACTAAAACTGTACTTCCCCAGGTTAAAATGTGACCTACAGCACTGAAAATTACTTTACAATGTGCTCAACCTGGCAAGCAGCTGGAGAGCTGCTCTGCACATTAAACAGGTAACACCTCTTGCTTCTGCTTCCTGCCTCGGGCTCTGTGAATCCCAATCAAATGCAAATTGCTGCTTTCCAGCCCAGCAAGCACTATTCTATCCATGTTGTGTATGTATTGGGAGCTGTCCCTTAAATGTAGAAGTCTGTTCTGCAAAATAACCATCCTGAGATGGATCACTGTCTCAAAACCTGTACTGAGCTGGACAATCAGAAATGTCTGTGTGGCTGGGCTATCGCTGTCTCCCCCTGTCCCGGTCAATAGGAAGATATACTTGATGATAGATTTTTTTGTCTTTGGGGGAACAAGAGAAGAAGGGGGAATCTGGAAGCACCAGCTAACGGGCTGAAATGTCCTAATAACAAGGATAATGGGGCGATCAGTACGCTAATAAGCTACCAAGTCCTTCACTCTTGAGCAATGTGATCCATATATATTCTTACATCATACCAGTCTTTTCATATAAATGTATTTAATAATAGAGACAAGGGAATACAGATGGAATGTACTTTTTATGAGCGGAACTGCTACTAAATGAAAGCCTATCAAAAGGTCCAGGAGCAGACAGTAAAGCTGCTGTTCAATAAAAGGAAAAGCCCATCAAACCCCAGGCAAATCCATTTAATGGAGTGGGACCTCAATGCAGTGCTAGCTTAGAGAGCCAGAGGGGACCACGATGTGAACTGCACTTTAGTCTTAGGGAGAGGTACAGATGCCAGATCTCAGAAACCTGGATTGGAGCTCCCTGAAATGTCACACCCTCCCCTCCCTAATGGCTTTGTACTATTTTTGCAGAATTAGCAAGTATACTAGCTCTTCGTGATTGCATTTCAACATGGAAAAATGTAGATTATTTATTAATTTACGAGTGGAATCTCATGCATATACATCAAGGTAGACTGATTTTTAAATAACAGCATTTTAATCATGATTTAAAATCATTGGGCAGAAAACCTTGACTGAAATAATTCATTTTAATCTTGTTTTGCTTTTATATTTTATGGTTATTTTGCTGAAGAAAATGTGATTCTTGTTGCTTGGTGTTTGTTAGAATACACTAAGCTGTAAGTTGACATGGCCTTTACACTACATGGGAGTCTACTTCTGCCTAGCCAGGGGATAAGCATTTATTTAAGTGATTAAATACCTTAACAAATATTTATTCAGATTCTTAATTTTTTTACATTTTTATTAGGTTAGAAAATGGCAAATAACATTTATTTACTAGCTGAATTGCTCTGCGTCAAGCTGCATTTGGATGGAAATAGAAATTCAATTAACAGGCGCAAAAGCCACATTTTTCATTTTTTTTAATTAAGTGTGCAGGATGCATAAAAGCAATTTTATAAACACTTGCATATGAAATTAACTGACTGTTTGGAAGTGGAACTATTACTGTGTGTTTCTAATTGCAATGTCCTTCAAGATTTTTTAGAACTAGCAGATATCAGCCTTTCACACCTCACTTCTGGTCACAGATGGGAAGAGGAGAAGTTTTTCCTGCTTTCCCGACTCTTGTGTTCTGCGCTTACGCAGTTAGATAAATTGAAAAGAAGACCAGACTCTTTTTTTTTTTTTTTTTTGCACCTCCAAAGAGGCTACCGCTGGCAAAAGCTCTCTCTCTGCTTAGAACATGACTTCCTCATTTCACTTTAAAAAAAAATTCAACTGCAACTGCACACTGCTTTAAATATTACTTTACTTGAAATAGTAAGCATGGGTTTAATAGAGGGTGTCAGGATTTCAAATTTAATTTTAAAAAGGCTTATTTTTTACAAATATCTATTGAAGTCCAATAGACACCCAGTGTAAATAAATGTTCATTGATCTTTATCCCATTTGCTATGTATTTGCCTCTACTATCAATAGCTGGGGGCTTACCATGAATTGCCATGACAAAGCAATACCCTCAAAGATGCACATGCTACACATCTTAAAGCCTGTCAGGATCTCTCAGGTCCATCTTAAACCTAAAAGCTCCTTAGGATGCTTGTCCCCACTAGCCCTCTTGGGAAGCCGTTCCAGAATACCTCCCCCTTCTCCTTCTGCTGGCTGGAAATGACACGGCTCCAGTCTCGGTTTATTCCCGGTCAGGCTGTACTCCCTCGCTCTTAGGCAAATGCCCTTTAGATAAAGTAGCTCTTCTCCCTTCTGGCGTTTATCCCCCTGACTTATTTATACAGAATAATCATATTCATCACAATCCTGCGAGAGAAGATTGTGAAATAAAGTCTTAGCAAGGCCTTCGTCAGCACCTGCTGCTGTTTGAATTCAACTTTCCTGAGCCTGGGTGACTAGCACTAGAACTGCATGCAGTATTGCAGAAGGCCTTAACTGTACCTTGAATAATGGCATTTATTAATAGCCCCATATGGGATAAAGTCCCAAACAGCTCTGAAATAGGCAAGTATTGCTTCTTTTAACAGGGAGGAGCAGTCAAAGGCAGAAAGAAATTATACAGCTTGGCAAGTGAGAAAACTGGGAACAGAACTCACGAGTCCCAGCTCCCAGCCTTTTGCTTCATTCAGAAACACATGCTCCGGCAACCTACGGTACTTAAAATTAGCCAAGAAGTCTAACGGGTTATTTGGCTACATTGAAGGGAGAGGACTCACAAGCTGCTAGTGCAGGGGCAGGCAATTATTTTTGACTGAGGGCCGCTTACTGAGTTTTGGCAAGCCACTGAGGGCCATATGACAGGCAGCCAGGGGCAGGTAAATATTAATTTTCTAAATTTTTAAGGGGCCCCGCGGGCTGGATAGAATAGCCTGGCAGGCCGCATCCGGCCCACGGGCCACATTTTGCCCACCCCCGTGCTAGTGCCTCTGAGGGGAAGCTATCTGAAAAGGAAACCAGAAAACAACAGGAACACCTGACTTGATATTTTCTGCTTCCTCAAGCCGTCTCATTTCTCCCACAGCTCCTGTCGGCCACTCTCTGTCTTTTCAACACTTTCTCTATACAGTGGCTAGCAAAAAAAGGCAAAGCAGAACCACCAGTTTCAACGATTTAAGCTAGTTCCCTATAAAAAGGGACTTGCTGTACTGAGGTTTTGATGCATGCTGCTGAACACAATGCCTCAGTTTCAAAACCGGTGCAGTGTGTTCCTGATTTGAAAGTTTTCTCCAGGTATGTGATGCTAGCAGAGTAAATTCCTACACACATTAACAGGAGTGTTGCTAACCTGCTGCTGGAAAAGCACTGGTATGAGATTAAGGGGAGTCTTATAAACAAGGCTGAACTGGGTGGAGTTCAGAAATGGTTGGATTAACATTTTACCACAGTGCTTCCATCTTCCAGCTTTGAATCACGACCCTCCCATGACAGCATCGGCCTCCTTTTTGCAGAGATGGCCGGTCATTTCTAACTGTAGTGGACAGATTGGGCACTGGATGAGGGGTAGCAAACTTGCTCCGCTTCTGTCTCGAGTTAGCTCGGGACCCAGATCTCTAGTTGAAAGAATAGCGGATTAACCATGTGCGGTACAGTCCCCTACGGCTGAGATTACCCACCCCCTCTACTCTGATAGTCTTATCATCATTTACAAAAGGGGTAATGGTTCCCGTTGTCCACTCTGGTACCATATACCTTTATAAACTGGTGGCCTACCTGTGGCAGTAACAGATTTCCCAATTCATACATACACCTTTATTCTTCAGGATCCAGCTGCTTCCCCCAATGTGCACACCAGTAAGTGACACTGATGTAAGCACAAGGCCAAGTTCACTCCACTCTTTACCTGCCCTTGCATGCTGCTCACTTAATCAGAAATGCCCTTTTGCATGAATTTGCTGAGGCCAGACCCGACCCTATGTGACAGGTTCTCGACACTTGTAAGTTCCCTTTCAATTGCCTTCCATTATGGATAAGCTTGCATGGGATATTAAATAGGAAAGCACTTTCTTGCAAGATGAAAACATAATGGGAAATGGAGCACTGTGCTAGGCCTGTGGGAATGGATTCCAAGGGTAGAAAAGAAAAAGCCTTCATACCATTACCTAGGACAGAAAAAAGAAATGGAAAGCAAAGATGTAAGACTTCTCACCCCAAGGCACTGCAAGAGTTACGCTTATTTTCACCTTGCGCCCACTGACTGCAGCGGTGCCCACAAGCATTACCAGCCCAAGATACCCAGTGAAGCCACGCAATACCTTCATGCTCCACTCCCGGCACGGACAAATCTTCTGTTCCTTGCCAGAGGATTTTCCCCGTCTCCGCATCCCGAAGGTTCATCCAATTTCTGATTGAGAAGCAATTAAGGAAAAATAAACTGGGCCTGTTGTTAAACTATGTCCACCATCCTTTATCACATGCTGAAACAAGGTTGTTTGAATTAAGCAGCTGAATTGCAATAAACTTTGGATGGCCACACCGGGCGCATCCAGATGAGTGTGCATGTGTGCTATGTAGCACTGCAGACCTGTCTTCAGCACTGCACACCCCACACATGCAAGCATTCCTTGCACTGCTAATTTGCAGCATGGGGGGGGGGGTTGACACTGATAAATCCTGCTGTCAAAAAAACTCACACTAGATGAAAGTGGGGTGGCGCATGTGGCGGCAGTGTGTCACCTGAAACTAGAAACTGGCCAGCTACAGCCACGCTCTGATTGTTGGCCAGGCTCCCTGCCACTGGATCACCACTGCTGAAAGCTCCCACGACCCAGGTAAAGCTGCTGGAGCCAGCCCAAGTGCTGGCCCCAGCCTCCCCTACCCCACCCAGGGCCATTTGCCGCATGCCAGAGCATGTGTGCATGGGCATTCCCCAGGGACAGCTATGTGCCACTGCTATTTGTCCCCAGGGAAACGCATGCACGCACTCATCTGGACGCGCCCAGTCTCCAATCGCAGCACTTTCCTCTCCTGGTTTAAAACCAAATGCACCAAGTCATGATCAAGTTAGTCCCACAAGAGCTGTACATGCACATATTCAGCTTTCACTTGAACTGCATGCTTATTATTAGCCATGTTGACCATTTCCAACTAATATATACTGGAGAAAACGCATCACTGATTGCAGTGCTATAGGGAAATGAGTAGCATTACCACCCAATAAAAGTTGTCACCCTGAGAAACCCTTGCCTTTTGCCAGTAGCAGGGAACTCTATCCTGAAAGCCACCGGCACTGTCCCCTCTTCAGATTCATGGGAATAGGGGAAAGACCATATTTCTTTTTTTCTGTTTTGCTAAAGGGAAGAGTATTGGCTCAGTCTTATTTCCCTGATGAGCAGACTGCAATAAGAAGGGCTGTTCTACTCCTGGTCAGCATGAGTGATTTTCATTCAACTGAAAAGCCTCTAAGCAAAGTAGCGCTGTGGTGTTCCCCAGCCTGGTGGGAGCGAAGAGAGCAAGTGTCAGCCTTCTGGTGGTCTGGACCGCAGAGTTACGCAGAAGTGTGGCATGCCCAACTTTCCCAAGGCAGAGACAGCAGGTAGATGAAGTGTTTTATCTGTGCCTCCTGGTGTGAGCGTGTGTAACGTACACTATGAAAAGAGGCTGCCAAGCTGCATTAGGTGGTCGGATCGTCTGGAATAGGGATGCACCCTTTTGAAAGCCTGAGGCTAACTTGCCAAAATCCTAAGGGAGCGCTCCCTGCTCCAAAGGCTCCAAGGAGTCACTGGCATATGTTTACGTGTAGATGCAAAGCAGAGACAGTCTTTGAGAGAGACTGCAGTGTGAACCAGATGGAAAAAAACAAGATTAAAATGTTGGTTACTTTTTTTTTTTTTATAGAAATGCTCTCTCTGAACCAATGGTTCTCACCCAGGGTGCCGCAAGATCTTTTGTAGGGTGCCCTGAGTGAAGAGATAAGGGCAGACAGGCTAATTTGTGCCTGGCTGCTGCCCTGCCCCGAATGCTTGACCTCTCTTCAAGGAGGTGAGCACTGTAATAAATACATTCATTTTTGAAATGGGGTGCTGCTCAATTCACAAAAGTGATGGAGGGGTGCCTTGATTCAAACGAGAGGTGCACTGACTCTAAAAAGGTTGAGGAGCACTGCTCTAGGCGTTGGTTAGTACACAGCCACGTCCATTTTTGTGCTGAGTGCTCTCCAAATCTTCACGGGACAGTTCCTGCTGGGAAAAAATTCACTAAGGCAGTGTAAACTGACCTTTTTGGCAGAAATGCCACAACTTAGCCCCTGTGCCCTCCCTGGGTGCCACCCCAATCTTCTTCCCCTGCTCTATAGTTTCTGCCCAGTCTGTTGTTTTGCTTTCTGCTCCTTGTCCTGTGATCACTGCCCCATCTGCTGTTTTCTGCCCCTTGCCCTGGCTGCCATCGTGATGCCTGTCCCCTCCCCAGTCCACTGTGGGCCACTTGCAGTGCGTGTGCCCTGGTCTAAGGTGTCAGGAGGAGGACAGTGTGTAATGCTTATGCAAGTCAACTCTCTGCTGTAGCAGCACAACGCCAGACGGTCTTGAAGAGACACCTGAGAGAGGACCTTGGGGATGAACTTGGGGGGGTCTTATGATGCACAGGGAAATGGCAAGGAAGCTGTGTGAGGGATACGTGGGAGTGAACTGAAACAGCAGCATGATAGATAGGGGCACAGCGAGGTCAGGAGGGTGCGGGGGGAGTACTCTTGCATCCACCTCAGGTGCTGATGCTCCAGGCAGACTCAAACTCTTAATCTCTGTATTGATCACTCAAGGTCTGTCTGAGGCTGGTGGGGGGGAAAGCAGATGCTTTACCAACTCTTGCTTGGCAAAGTTTGTTTTAAAATTGCATGTAGGAGTGGGAAAGGAAAAAGGCTGGTTAAAAATGGCAGCCTTCTAGCAAGGTTTCTAACAGACGTGCTTAAAAACTGGACGTGGAAAAGAGAGTTGTGGGCGGTCACCACCTGTACACCTATAGATGTTATACCAGACGAACATCATGAATTAGGCAATCCCCCTCCATTGACGGCATTTCTAAAGCTGCTGTTACTCCTGTATCTGAGCGTTACTCTTTATAACATGCCTGTGATGGGAGGAGGTCCAGATTTTTAGTTATGCAGGTATTGCTCCACTGAGTGACTTGTCAGAAGTTGCGCATGAAGCCTCTGATGGAGCAGGGAAGTGAACCTACATTTCTCAGTCGTCCAAGTCCCACAACAGTATTGTAACCATGGGATGGATCTCCCTCCCTCCCTTCTCACAAATTTTTGCATTCCTCCTGCATACCAAGGTGTCAAAGCCCATTGAATACATATAGTCTCACAGCTCTGTTAATCAAATGAACACAACTGAGATGGATGAGGGTGACAGACGTAGTTAGCCATATTAGTCTGAAAGCGTATGGTATCAGGCTGTAGTGATGTACTTCTGGTCATTAGAGAAAAACGGTGAATGCCATTAACCCTGTACCTTAACTCTAACAGAATTTCTCTCTCTCACATCCAAAGGAAGGGCAGTCATTTTAAATTGGACAATGCAGTCTTAAGAATAGAGGTGTCAGGCTTCTAGGCAGTCTCTTGCCAAATTTTGTTCTGTATTGATGTTTCACTGCAATGGTAAATCCATGCGAGATGGTCAGAACACAGCACAGGGGAGACAATCGAGTTAAAGATCGATAAGAAGTGAAAAGCTAGATCCCCGGTGCCTGGAGTTTACAGGTCAGCAATATACATCACAGTTCCTGGCTGATACCTCACATTTCAACAATCAAGGCAGCTGTTGACCCTGCTTACCGTGCAGAACCGAAGAACTAAAGGTTTAAAGTACCGAGGTAGCTACAGGACTCCTGACTGTGACAACTCTGTATTAACTCCATCTGAGTTCTTCCAGCTTTCTATGAATGAAAAATAAACTGACAGATGGCATCAGCCTGACCTTTGGGCAGGAGCTCAAGAAAAGGGCTAGAAAAACCACGCAGAAAGAAATGGCTCAACTGTCTTTCCTATGCACTCAGAAACCACAGGAGACCACAGGGCGCTAGCTGTTTTAAGTATACATTTTCTAGCAGCTGAGCATTAAAAGGGAAAAAACCAACCTCTAAGTATGTGCACGCTGAAATATCACCTGGAGGAAGACAAGGTTCCTCTAATTCAAGTTCTTTGGGTAGTGGTGTTTGCTTTTTGAAAAAGCAGAGACAAACGTGAAAACGGTTTTGTAATTCAAAACTTGAGTTCATTCACAGAACTTAATACAACGGGACAGAAAAAATACCACAAGTCCCTGGCTAGGGAATACCCAGCAGAGCACCAGCTGTACTGCTTACCTAGTTAGCAGCTTAGCATACTATTTTTGTCATCTCGAACAGAAAGCCTGGTACTAGGACATACCCCATAGCGAAGAAAATGGAGATCTCGAACCAAACCCACACGTGCTGTTATTTCCTAATGTGTTTAATTGGTTCAAGATTCTTCCATCTCAGCATGAGAGAGATTGTTACTAAAAATAAAAATTCTCCATCTTCTTTCTGAACAGCAGTGGGGACCTGCAGGCAGGATGGAGAGGGTGGTTTAAATATTGTTAAGCAAAAAAAGGGTGCACTGATATGAGCTTAACACAATCATTCTTTGTGTGGAAAGCTTGGGTCAGAAGTTAAGAGGAGGAAACTTTGTAAGTGCAAGTCAGGGAAAAGATACAGGGCCAGGAAATTCTGACCTCGTTAAGTTAGGAGAAGCAACAACAGTATATTTGTACTGTAGATTCTCACCCAGACAGTGCAAGACCCCCGTCACCATTATTCTCGTGCTCCTGCTTTTTCCTACAGGAAAGAGGATCTGATTTAAGGTTGCATAGGTCAAATCACCTTCAGTCCTGAAGGCAAGGAAGGATTAGGTAGCAGAGCAGAAGGAAGGAAGGGAGTACTGTCAATCTATTTTTATTCACCACCTACTGGGTCAGCAAAGTCTTATATGCTAGCTCTGTAGTAGCTGCAATGTAACTTGCTTTATATACATGACATAAATTAAGCTTCCTCACACACGCACTCCATTCAACCTGATGAAGAGCAGTTAGGGATGCAGCATCTAATTCAGGGTCTGCTGTCTTGAACATCTCTGATCTAACGAGAAAAGAAATGTTTTCTTTTCCTGTATCTGTCAGAAACGTCATTTTCTTTTTAATTCACAAAGACGTCCAAACGTCCCGATTCATCTTGAAATGCTTGGCACTGCAAAAGACTCAGTGTGTTCCCGTGCTGTTAAATAGGGATGGCCTTAATGGAAGAGGAGGAGGAGGAATTCAGGCAGAATTAATCACCGTGTAGCATGTGGAGAGAGGGATAGGCGTTGCCTCTACCTTGCTATTGTTTGTGCCATTTTCTAACATTTTCCCCTGGTGCATGCCTAATTCCTTTTGGAAAACCTGCAGCTGCCAACTGCTGCTACTCTTTCCACTCTGCTGCAGCTCATTCTCAGTTTTGGGCCAGGCTATCCTGACTCCCCCACATCCCTAGGAATCTCTGCAGGCCTCTTATCATTCTTAATGAAAGCAACCTACTTTCTGTAGCCACTTCTTGCAGCTACGCCATTCACCAAAGTCTTTCCCAGCTGCTTATATGTATGCAATATAGAATTCAAAACGGTGCGCAACACATCAGGCGTGATCAGGATGTCAGCGTAGCCCAGAGTAAGCAATATCTGAAAGAATAACGGGCAAACTGAGGGCAAGATCAAAAACCCCTGCAACTTTCTAAAATCACAGAGTTGTTGCAGCACCTCCAGCCTCCAATGAGGCTTCTGTTCTAACCCACCCAACTTGCATTCCTGATTTGATAATGTTGCCCGACTGAAAGCATAAACAACCAGGCATTCATGGTATGGGGGGGCAGTGCTGTAGTTTTAAAGGTGTATAGTTTGGTAACTAGTACAAAGCAACTTTTAGTAGCCTATACGGATCAGATGTAGACTTTCCGGATAGTATATTTTTAATAAGAGGTTTTAACTTTGACTTCACAGCATCTGATTTTTCAGAGCTAGCCCCGTGGACCTGAACAGAACGGTTGGAGATGTTTCCTCTGGCATCTCGAAACCAATACTGGTGGGTGCCAAGGGTATTGAATAGAGGACGGATCATTCTACAGATATCTGGTTCAATGCTCTCCCTCCATACCATCCGTTTCTGCCACTGTTGGAGACACAGTACTGGGCTAGATGGACCATAGGTCTGACCCAGTATGGCACTTCCTTTGTTCTCATGACTTCAGAACACTAGGAGATGGCCGGCAAATTACTGGTTTAAGGATTAGGTCACCCAAATGGCTGACAGTTCCCTCCCCTCCGCCCCCCAACACCAGTCATTCTCCCTCTAACACCCCTTCCCACTCCTTCCTACTTTTACAGCTCCTAGACCCCAATCTGGTAAAGCACATACAAGAGTTAAGCAAATGCTTAAGTACTTTGCTCAATCAAAGCCCTTGAGTCCACTCTACTTGCACATAAAACAACACTGCTACTTGAGGGTTTAATACGTAGTACTTACTGGCTCTGACAGCGTGTTACAGAGCATAAGTATTTCTTCACGGCCCAAAGTTAAAAGACTGTATGAAATCATATTAGAAGGGACTGGAAGAGAGTCCGTCCACTTCATCCACTAATAAAAGTGCTGAAACAAATACAGAACCAAGCAGTTATTGCTCAAATGCCATCATCACCTCTGGGTGTTTTAAGGCATGCACAAAGCATCTCACCTCAGCCTACTACCAAACAATGACATACGCCCGGGGCTCCAGATTAACAAGAAAGGATGCTTATATATACACACTGCAGGAGCACAGAGCTTCTTCAATTCAGCGGTGAAAAGCCAGCTTTCTTAGCAGTGAAGGACAAGGCATCAGTTACTGTGCTCCTCGAAAAACAATTTGGGGTGGTACAAATAGGAAAGGTGCTCTTGTTAAGCCCCAAATGGAAGGAAGCCAATTATTCCTTCCCAGCACTTCTGACATGCTCTGGTGCTAAATGTGAAAGAAGCTGCTCTTAAACCATCCTATACAGAACAAATTGCTGCACAGCAGCAGTCAGCGAGACCCAAAAAGCAACATGAGCCATATGACAAGATACAGTAAAAAAAAAAAAAGTCCCCAAAACGAAGTCAGCTGAGAGTAAATTATATAATTGAGGGGTATATTTAACAGCAATAACCTCCCCGCAATGAAACAAAAACCCTGGGTCTTTGCAGCATTCATATTAACTATTTACTGCCCTTCATGCTATTTTTCTTGTCTGGGTTTTTATGTTTCCACTACATCTTCACCAACAGATTCTGATTCCACTGGTCCCATGTCTGCCACAGCCAGCTTTCATCTAATGTCACATAACCCCGGATTAAGCTGGAGATTTTCTAAACTACCCGGTAAGATATGAACTAATATTACTGAATACCAAATCTATATAATAGAGGTATCTTCACATACCATACTAGATAAGACTGCTTGGGAGTAATGTCACAGTAAATATACCTGCCTTATCTGTAATATCAAGCAGACCTCAGGTCAGGTTTTATAGAATCACAGAAAATGAAGGCTGTACGGGACCTCAGGAGGTTGCATCTAGTCCAACCCCTGCTCCCAGCAGGACCAGCCCCAGCTACATCATCCCAGACAAGGCTTTGTCTAGCTGGATATTAAACACCTCCAAGGATGGAGACTCCACATCCTCTCTGGGTCACCTGTTCCAGTGCTCTACCACCTTCCTCGGGAGAAAGTTTTTTCCTGATATCCAACCTCAACTTCCCTTGCTGCAACTTGAGACCTGCTGTTCCTTGTTCTGTCATCTGCCCCCACTGGGAACAGTCCAGCTCCAGCCTCTTTTGAACCCAACTTCAGGCAATTGAAGGCTATTAAATCCACCCCCCAGGCTTCTCTTCTCCACACTAAATAAGCCCCGTTCCCTCAGCCTCTCCTAAGTCATGTGCCGCAGCCCCTGAACCATTTTTCTTTGCCCTCTGCTGGACTCTCTCTAATTTGTTCACATCCTTTCTGTAGTGGGGGCCCAAAGCTAGACACGGGATTCCAGATGTGGCCTCCCCAGTGCTGAATAGAGGGGAAGAATCACTGCCCTCCATCAGCTGGCGACGCTCCTACCAATACAGCCCAGGATGCCTGGCACCAAGGGCACACTGCTGGCTCATATCCAGCTTGTTGTCCACTGTAGACCCCAGGTCCTTTTCTGCAGAGCTGCTGCCCAGCCACTCAGCTCCCAGCCTGTCCCAGTGCGTGGGATTGCTTCGTCCTAAGTGCAGGACTTTGTACTTGTCCTTGTTGAACCTCATGAGATTTCTTTCAGCCTAATCCTCCAATTTGTCTAAGTCACTCTGAATCCTAGCTTTACCCTCCAGCGTATCTATTACACCCCACAGCTTGGTTTCAACCGCAAAGTTGCTGAGGGCGCACTTCATCCCCTTTCCAGATTGTTAATGAAGATATTGAACAAAACCGGGCCCAGGACCGACCCCTGGGGCACTCCACTCGATACCAGCTGCGAACAAGACATTGAGCCATTGATGACTACTTTCTGAGCCCAATGCTTCAGCCAGTTTTCTATCCACCTTACTGTCCATTCATCCAGCCTGTACTTCCTTAGCTTGCTTGCAAGAGTGCTGCGAGACAGTATCAAAAGCCTTGCTAAAGTCAAGGTATATCATGTCTGCTGCTTTCCCCGCATCCGCAGAACCAGTTCTCTCTCATCATAGAAGGCAATTTTCTCACCTTCCCTATGCAGAAAAGCTTGTTTTGGGTTAGAATTAGGACACACGTACGCTGCTCCTATTCATGTTTATGCCACACACTTTCTGTGTGATCTTGGGCAAGTCACTCACTCCTTGTGCTCCAGGTGATCATTTGTGGAGTACAAATGAGCTATTTCGCTACCAGAGGAGCACTGCAAGGATAAACCCATTCATATTTATGTGGGTCTCTGATGTTACACAGAGGCACACCATAGAAAAGTATAATGCCTACAGTTAATTTATAATCAGCTCAGTTACAAAGTGCTGCTAATCAAACAAGCTGGAAAAATACAGAAGCCATCTCCTTGGCATCCTTTGTTAATGTAGCAAAATCATGTCGAGTTCCTGCCAGTGAAGAATTTCAAATGCAAGGGCTTAGCTGGTGTAACAGCTGTGCCCAACACCCAGCCTACGACTCCAGCAAGCATGACAGCCGTTATTCCCCAGTACTGCAGACAAAAGGACAAAAGTCAGCAGAGGCCTCAATCCCGCAGCATCCTGTTAACATCAACGTGCAGAGTTTAAGCAACGTGGTGTCCTTTTCATTACCTACTGATTTGCCTTCTTGTCATTTCTGCTTTCCGGAGAGATTCCTAGTAAATCCTTCCCCTGTAATACAGGGGCTCCAAATACAAAATATCTCACTGGGATCTGTGACACCTGCTGTATGATGAACAAAACCAACCTCATGCCACAGATGAAGAACTCTAACTATGAAAAGGAGACAGAGAGTCTCACAGTGGTGGTTGGGAGAGGAATTTTAAGTCCTCCCTAGTTATGCTGTAAAACAAGCCTCGATTCTACTTCACTCACTTCTTGTCTCTCTTCTGCAAACTAAATGAGGAATATATAAGCGGAGGGAGCTCCTGAGGGAAGACTTGTGTCTAATGAAGGGAAAGGAAGGGTCATCAGAGCATTGTGTGGCACAAAGCAAAGGAGAATAAAATCTGGCAGCACAGCCCTACTGCTTGAAAATACTTGAGACAAGGACAACCACACACAGGCATATGCAGACGCCCGGTGTTTCATTTATTAGCATACCTGCCTACATGAAACAGTAATGGCAGCCTGGAGGTTTGCAACCCTATGGTTTTGGTATTGTGAGTGCTTAAATTGTTTAAGGTGTTTAAATTCCAGACCTGAGCACTTTTAGTCACTGCTGAGCAGTCGGAAATAATCTTAGCGTCTACAAAGAGCTTGTGATTTCTTCAGACAAAAGCAACAATATGTGACATTCCCCAGCCGTTCTTGTCTGCAGCAGATGAGAAGACTTCCTTGTTATCAGCATGTACCAGCCAAAGGCCAGTCAGCCAACACTTCCAACAGAGAAAGAGGTGCATGGCACTGCTGCAGCAGCCACATCGAAACGCAATCCAGGAGTCCCCTATATCTGCAAAATCCATCATCTGAGGTCCCATACATAACGAATTAAAGTGAAAAAGCTGGCAGCATATGGATTGTCCAAGGAAGAATAAGTTCTCGAGTCAAAAGCGCACACATGTGTTCAAATGTTTAGCTTGCAGGGCAAACGCGAATCAGACTGAGCCCGTTGCCTTGTATAGCAGCGCTGAGGAAGTGGTTTGCTTGCTGCTGTTAGGACTTGGTTTAGTTTGCGCTAGTAACAGATGCGTTTAAAAAATGGTCCCTAGACCTGGATTATGGTGCCAGAGATTAAAAAGAGGCTGAAACAATGCAGTGGCTTTCCAGTGCCTCTGTTCGTTAGGATTCTCTTTGGCTCTTGTGAACGGACTTGTCGGGATCTTTTTGTGCCAGTGCCCCAGCAGGAAGAGGAGCAAGCGATTACCTTGCATCTGGAGGACACTTTATGCTCTGGACAACAGAACAGTCAAACCCAACACTGTCAGCAGGACCATCTCCAAAGTATGAGCTGCGTGGACAAAATTAGCATTTCTCTTCTGATTTGACTGTAGGCAGATCTTCCCAATCCTCCTAAACAGAGCTTGAAAATTAACGTGTTAGAAAAACTTCAGCTCATGCTAAGAACCCTGTGAATATTAACATAATTAATGGCATCAGGAGTGCTGGAAGTCAGCGGAAACATCAGGTGAGTCAGCAGGAGTTATGACTGCACCCAAGGGGAGAAGCTGGCTTTTCAAATGTAGGAGATGTTATCGGATTGTAGTTTTACAGTGGGTTGCTCCTTAGCTCAGCTGTAGGGCAAAAATGAATGCCGCTATTGAGCAAACTGCTGGAAAAAATATATACGTGGGAGACTGAAAAGGCAGTGGAAGCCTTTGGGATTACCTCCTGGCAGATGCCAAGTGCAGGATCTTCCTTTGCAGAAGAAAAGGACGCTAGAAGTCCTCCCCCCGGCCAGGCAGAGGAGGCCCCTCTCTACGGACAAGGTGACATGGCACGAGAGAGTGTTCTGCAAATCTTATCACGCGGTATCTGTCAACACGCGATAACAGAGTTAAACCCAAAGCAGGAGGGCAGACAAAGCTGCATGTCCAACTCACGACCTCTGCCACTTCTTTTATGAATACCAACCGATGTTCTTCTCCTTGCGAGTCGACTTTAAAAGTGATTCAGCAGTTGACGCAACTTCACTCTGCCTTAACTACCTCAGAACACTCAATCATTTCCAGCATAGCTGAACTATTATGATAATATTCCACGGCTCTCGGCAATAAGCGAGCTAGAGAGAGTTGCATGGAAATAATCCATCAAGGGGTTTTGGTGAGTAACTTCATGTTCATAGTGAGGTTGTTACTAGAAGCTCTCCAAGGAATTTACCCCTCCTGAAAATCACTATGGCCTATTGTTCTCTGTACCGTTAGAACATAGGGTATTATGGTAGTCGTGCAAAGAAATTAGCCTTAATAGAGAGAAGTATTTTGAATCCTGATGTACCTCTTCATTTTACACTGCTCTTCATTTGCTTTCCAGTGGGTATTCTTTTACTTTGCTCAGGAAGGGAGGCTTGGTTTGACTTCATTTGATTTTTGTGATTATACTTGGGGATATGGATTTTTCTTACGTGTCTAAAGGGATTCTTCACACTCCCCTGTACAAACAAAGGATTCTTTGATACTTTACCAGAATATTTAAATAGGGCAAACGTGGCGGCTGTAGTTGATGTGTTTGCACAATCTCACACTTCAGTGACCTGCACGCAGTCTGGTGTGAAATGTGAAAAAATGGGGGAAAAAGGTTTTTTAAAAAAAGGCAGCTTCTCGCTGCACTGTTTGTGGCTAGACCATTTCTTTGTTCCTTGAAGCCCTCTGCAATAATGTTGCTATTGAGCAAAGTGAGGCTTATTGAAAATGGCATAGCTGAACATTAGCGGGTTCCCCTGCTGTTTGGTTTATCCGGCCGCTGAACTCCCAGCACCATCTCAGTCTGAGTGTGTCCCTCTGGTGATATAAGCAACTGGCGGCAAGAAAAGCCTAGATGCTTTCCAACTGCCAATATTTATGTTGCGACTACACACTTTTTTGCTCCGTTAATAACTACTCGTCTCCCTTAACCAATCTCTACTCAGGAGACAGCACATCTAACACTAATGCAGTGGGTTCCCAGGAGGACGGCCTACAGACTTATCAGATATAGGGTCTTTTTAGAGACTGGAATTTACTGGATTTTTCTGCATTACGTGTCACTCAAAGTTAGACAGACCTTTATGAAGACCTGAAAAATGATGGAGAGAGAAAGTGAGTACATAGTGTACCAATTGTACAGCTAATTGCAGCCCATCCCTGCCTAAGGAGGAAGAGAGAAATGCTCTCATTTAACAATTTGACTTGACAGACGGGGTACTCTGAGCAGTCAACATGCCCTAGCAAAGCCCCTTCTATACTGCTTACAAGTCTGTTGTTTTTCACAAACATCGAACAGTTCTCAATGCAGCCTCATGAGAGAGGTAGAGCAATTCCCTGTTTTCCACACTGGCTATGAAATATGTGCAGAAACTCGTCCACAGTCACGCATTACCCTGGGGACCGACTTGGAACGAGAATCGAGGAGGTTCTTGGCTCTGTATCTTGTGCTTCATAAGACAATATGGCCCCTCTCTCTCGTCTTAGCCAGGAACCGGGTGCTCTGGACCAATGGAAATTCTTATTCAAACTTGGAAAGCTTATACAGTACCACAAATTACAATGCGATAGCAACACACTTTGTGCCAATCATTTTCTTCGCGTCATGCTTCTCTTGCTTTTGGTGGTCTCTGTACACTGAAACTTAATGTGCAGCCCTGCACTCTGGCCAGACCTTAGTAATGCAAGAATACAGGGGAAGAAGACAAAGAAAGATGACTGGTTTCCAAAGTAAGAATTACTTTTGACTTTGTGTAAAATGGCAGACGAAAGCCAAGATCTGGCAGCTCTACCAGGAGCAAATGTTTCGAATCAGAAAACCAAGCAAACGCAGCATACCAAGCACATCAATGGCAGTGTTCCTGGTCATTAAGGAGGTTGAAGAACTGTGTTACGTAAAAGAAAGGCACACAAAAAGCACTTCAACCGTTGTTCCTCACCCTATTTATATTAATTAATGATTAGTCTGCCTTGTAAAGGGTTTTTTTCTTTTAAAATGTGGATACTCATTTTTCCTCAGCCAAAGTCTAATCACAAGGCCACAGACATGTTTGGCATCATTTTGGGATTTGGTTTGGTTTACAAGTGAGCCCAAGCAAGTAAAAATGAGCTTCTCAGTATATGAACAAAAGGAAATGCCCACCTCCCAAGAGTTGGCTTTTTTCTCTTTTGAACCCACAAAACTGCTCCCTTCCACATAAAGCATATCACAGATGCGAAATCATACCACTTTCCTAAATATGTTGCTTCAACTAGATGCCCTCTGAATTGTCACCTCCGGGAATGGTAGTATTCATCTGCAAAACATATTCAGGTACTACTTTAGAAGGAGAAAAGCTCCAGACAGATTCCCATGGGAGATCACTTACTGAATGACCGCTGCAGGCTCCTGGCAGAGATCTGCCAGTGCCCGCTTTGTACAAAATGCAGAAGAACTGTTCAGGGACTAACCTCTAAACAGGCTCCTTTAAGAGCTGACCCAACATATGTAATGTTTAAGTCAGTCCAAACAGGCCGGGGTCATCTTCATTCACAGACACAATAGTGACGTGTTTCAAGATTTAGATCACCATCCTGACACTAAATGCAAGTGCTACAGTCCTTACAGACTTGGTTAGCAAAGGCAAAACTAACAAGCTCTGAGATTGTTTGGTTAAAATACTAAAACTAATGCATCTCTTCCAGCCACAGTGGTGATTTGGAGATGTACGGCATTTGGCCAGCTCCACAAACAGAACCATAACCCAGACACAGCCTATCATGGGGTTTAAATCCTTAGGACAAGGCGTTTCCTCGTCAAGTTGATTTTTTTAGGGGCAGAATGTTAGCAGGTGAAGGGGAGCCTGGAGAAAAACCCTAGCGCTCTTTGTTGCTCCCCATTATGTCTTGCCTCTTGATTTCCTTCATTTTTTAATTCAGTAGCTGTCCTTCACATTTAGAACCTGCATAGAATAGGCCTAGGCTCCGATTTAGCACAGCTCAGGGATAACCTACTTCCTTTGCTGCAGAAAAAGGAACCAACAGCTTCCTGGAGGTATAGTTACAGCAAGTTACCAAGGTTTTAGAAGAGGATGCAAAGGGACTTGAAAATGCTGTATAGCAAAAAAATTAGGCGTCCTCCAGAAAGAAGTACTGCTTGTTCTTACTTCAAGGCAGAACAAACAAAAGAGAGGGGAAGATTCATCTGTATCCAGTGGATTTGGGTTTGGCTAATGCAGACCTCTGGGACTCCACTGCTGCTTGCACTTAATTCTCCAGTTTATGCACCTCAATGTGTTTCTTCTATGAAGAGATGAAGAGTCAGGGAGATTAGGTGATACACATGCATGTGAGCATGTATGCACACACGTGAGTGCAAAAGAAAGCCAGAGGCTTTAAAGTTTAACTCTAAATTGAAGTCTCCTGGTGAGAAAACCCAAATGATGCACAACAAAGGCTTCCATCCAGATTAAAAGTTTAAATGAATTAATAATTGAAACCTTACACAGAAGTTGGGACTCCTGTAACAGCTAGACATACTGAGATAACGAATAAAATGTTTTATGGTAGTTAAAAAGGATATTAAGATATTCTTTGTTTTTGAAAGATGTGACGTCAATGGTGAACACAACCGTAGGCAGACAGACCTGTTCTATGCCCTGAGGAACTATAGTTTTTAGATTTCAATAAATACGTAAGCTCAGGTTTCACAGAGCGCAGCAACGTCATGCAGCAGTTATACAACATTTTTAGCAGCAAAAACATTACTTGGAGTCGTACGACTGAAATGCTGCAATGGATGGGTTCTGGACAGAATCATCCCCACGTTTATCAACTATACTTTTCCTTCTTCTTTTCTCTTGTTCCCCACTGTAAGACAATCAAGGTCTCCCCTGATAAAGCCATCAGAACATAAGCCTCCAATGACAATCACTGTACTTATTTGCATACCACATACCCCCAAATAAACCATGTGCCTTGCTTTGGGAAGGTAAAATGAAGAGAAAAAGATTTTTTCCCCCTGTTTAACAAGCTGTTTAGAATCAGTTTCCTCATTTAAGACATGCACACCAAGTTCTGATGGCTAGTTTTTTTGGGGGGAAAGGTGCACGTATGTGCCTAAAAAAGTTATGCTATGTAACGCTTCCTTATAAAGCCCTCAAGTATGAGTTCAGAATACGGATATCCTCAACAGTCCAAAAACCCTTCTGGGGTCTCTGCATTTTTACTCAGGACTTCTTAACTATGGACATGCCTTTAAATGCATGTCATTAGTTCTACTTCTGTGAAGGGAAGGGGGGACCAGTTGGACAGCAGCAAGGAGACATTTCCGAATGCCTCCCAGCTCAATAGCATTAGGCTCTTCATACTGCCCTTCCTTTAGATTGGACTGCCCATGCCAAAAGAAGTACGAAGTAGATCTCACACACTAGCTACAGTCGCAGAATCATACAATATTAGGACAGGAAGGACCCTCAGGATATCATCTAGTCCAGCCCCCTGCCAGAAGGACAATCATCCCTAGGCAAACTATCCCACACAAGTGCATCTAACCCAGGGGTTGGCAACCTTTTTGTGCAGAGTGCCCAAAACACCCACAACCTCGACTTGTAAGATGCTGGTGTGCCAGGGGCAGATGGCGGGGGAGCTGTGAGGGGCCCAATCCTTATGCTGGAAGAACAGCCCCTGCCCGTCCCTATCATCTGTCCCGAGACACGTGTGCCAGGCAAAATGCCTTTGCATGCCATGCTCTGGCACCCGTGCCCGGGGTTGCCTACACCTGATCTAACCTATCCCTAAAACTACACAGCAACCCTGTCACGTACTATTTAGCAACCTACGTTTGTAAAGCACTGTATTAATCATTTGTATGCTGCCATATATTAACATTAAATAGGCGATTGGAGAGGTGATTATGTGGTAAACAGTTCTGCCAGCCAAGTTAAAATTCTCAACAGGATCCTGATTGCTTGAGACCTCTACTGTACTCCCTCAGTTTGCAAAATATTACACATCCCAACCCTCCACATAGAGCCAAATGCATAGTCTTTGTTTCAGCAGTACCACGGAGTGGTCTCTTTATTATACTTCCGGCAAAAATAGCTTAGCAACAGCTGCTGGACCTACAAGCTCCACAAAATGTGTAAAGAGGCACACAGAAGTAGTTTTTCTAGTCTCCAGTTTAACTATACCTTGGAGAAATACTGTTAAGAGAAGAAAGGTTCCTTCCATCACAATGTTCCCACAGCGACGTGTGTATTGAGGGGACACAGAAGAGGAAGAGAAGTGAGTTATTTGCTACTGCAGCAGTCTCCTTTTCCCTTGATGAAAATTCCCCCTAGTGACAAACAACACAGAATAGAGGAAGATATTACTGTGTCAGTGAGAGGGTGGAAATCTGGGTAGGAAGATCAGTAGTTCTCTCCAGTGCCGTGGTCTGAATATTCTTCACCACTGAACTACACAGCTGCCTTGGCCATTCAGACTCCTAAATCTTTAAAACAGCCAATTTCAAAACCTAATCTCTTGGCAGTGCTAGCCTTGTTCTACGACAGAAATTAGGGAGTAAATACGTCAAATGATATGTTGTAAGTCATGGGTCTCGCACGTCTTCTAATATCGCTTGTATGCTGAGTATGTTTCAAGGGAGGTGATCTTGAGACTAGACGATCATTTCCTTTTGACCCCAACTGAGCTAAGTATTACTGTGAATCTGGAATCATTTTAATTTCCCAGATTGTTGTCATCCTACATTACCTTTCAGTTTCTGACGGAGAATTTTACACCTCACCTTTCCACCAGAAATCAGTCAGATAAACTGAAACCTCCAGAGGAAGAAATGAATATGGTAATGTGATTCATCTCATTAAAACAGTACGGAAAATGATTTTACGTGTGAGGCATAGATCAAAGTGCTAACACCTTAACAGCAGCAGTGCGTCCATCAGAGGATGTATTACGACATTACTCCTACAATCGTCTAAAAGTCTTTCTGCAGATTTCTAAGTGTAAGATTCCAAGGTCCCTTAAAACAGAAACAGATTAGAGAACATTTGGCAGTTTGGATAATAAGCTTTTTCATTTAAGTGGCTGCAATGAGCCAAACCACATGCTTTCTTTTTCTGCAGTTGAAAATGAAAGCACCTGCATAGAGCTAAAAGAAAGGTTAGCTCGACCCTACACATGTACTAGTGCATGCAGGTTTTTCCTGCAGTACACCACCCTCTGGGTCTTGATGAATGCAAATGTTTCTAGCACTGGTGCAAAGTAGTACACAACCATTAATATTCATTCACTGGCAAAACAATCTTATTTACTGTCTGAACCCTGCTTTCTTCCTTCATGTAGCAAGCAGCAAAAAGAGGTCTGAGAACAAAGGCAGTAGATACAGCGGCTTCCTGCTCAGCTGCACGTGATCTGGATAGCTGACAAGGGAGCTGTCAGAATGATGTTCGCTCTGTCCAACCTGATCTCCCTTACGACTCCGACGGAGGGGAAGGGAGGGAGCAAAGACGGTTACAGCCCAGCAGAAATCCATCTGAGAGAGCTTTTGGACAATTCACCTGTCTCGTTTGGATGTCAATGGGGGAAGAGTATGTGCTGACCAGGCTGATTTTAAAGATGATCTGAGCTGATCTCAAGATCCCCTGCTAAACAAGTCTGCCTTCATGCTGTCCTCTTCAGCATAGTGAAGAGCTATACGATGGATCTATTTATGGATGTGAGATAGTCAACATTTTCTTGCTTCCACAATACCAACTGGGAGCATGATCCTCTGTGGCTCATCAGTAGGAAAGGGCAAAAGGTCTTGAGGGCCCACAGCACTGTTCTGGTAAACCTGTATCTGGGCCTCAAAGTATATAGTTCTGTGGAGAATCAGGAAAGAACTGGAATAACATCCTCTCCCTTGGCATGAACGTCCTGACTTGTGCTGCCCAGACAGAGGCACTGGCACTGGAGGGCAGGGTAAGAGTTGGTGTAAATGAGGAGGAGACACCAAAGTAGGTTTTTCCTGCACCACTCCAAGACTAATGCAGCCTTATGTGTGGTGCCAGGTGAGAGTTTTATTCCTAGCATAGGTCAATGAGATTGTTTTGGATTCAGAATTCACTTGCAGGGAAAATGGACTCGGTACCCTAACCAGACCCATCAAGCTCTAGAAACTGCCAAGTGAGATGAAACTAATGAATGAAGTATATCCCTTTTAGTGGTGGGAGAAAAGATGCAGCCAACTGCATGCTGGATTACTGAGTGGCTCTTGTCCAGATACAGATGGCACGGACATGGGCATCCGTCTTCAAAATGATCACTGGACAACATATACTTCTGGAAGCCCTTCAGGGCCTGAGACCCAGTGCAAAGCCTCTAAGGTGTAGGACGCTGAAAAAGAGGAAAAGGTGTGCAAGGACAAGGCATCTTATACTGCTCTGCATGAACTACAAGAAAAGTGAGAAAAACTAGGGTAAGTTCTAGCCTGAAGACACAAAGGTGAGGTCCATTTGCTGCCCTGCGTGGGAAATAGGTACTGGAGGCAGAGCCACTTACAGAGTAGGGTAACCTCACCCTTGTGCAACATCCTTTGTGCAGTTCCCAAAGGGCAAGGCTCTTCAAGGCAGTTCTATGGCTCAGTAGCAGCAGAGCCACAACCTACAGGTGTGAAAACCCACAGCTCCTTGTAGAAGAAAGAAGTGATATATGCTGAGGAGTCCAGACACCCAAATGATTTGCACTGGCTGTGGAGCCTTCCACCCCTTGGTCTGCACTCCAAACCCAAGTTAGGTCAGTCCTAACAAAGTCATTATCATCCGATGACTTCAGGCTTCTGAGAAATGATTTAGTGTGAATTACTCCAGGGTTTAGTAGACAGGTGTTCATGCCACAGATGTCATGCATTAACTGGCTCCTGATCAACAGTCTCAACAGAAAGAGCTAGGTTTGAGAGTTCAAGGGCTGAACTCCCCTTGCATTCCCAGACGCACTAGCACCACCTATGCCCTCCTTGCTCTGTAGATGGAGAACTTCAGTCTCTCTGGTCTCCTACCAGCACAAACATTCACTTTTATAAAGTTTTCACCACCAAATGAATTAACTAAGGGCTTGTCTGTACTGGGGAGCTAACTGAGACTTAAGCTGGGAATGTCTTTAGGGCAAAAAAATGCTATCTCCTAATTAATTCCTTATCTGGATACTCTTATTCTGGATTAAGAGCATCCACACTGGCTATGTCTACACATGCACTTAACTGTGGAGCAGACTAATTAGCTGCAGAGTAAAACATCACCATGTACACGTGTGAAGCTATTAGGCCACCATAAACTAATTAATGCTACCATAAAACAGTACAGTCAGGGACAGAACCATCTTACAGTGGGGTAATTAACTGTGAATAAATGCACGTGTAGATGCTGACTGCAGGCATAAATTGTGCCTGGTCAGCCCAGCCACTAGGGGTCAGACTCCTGTCTGCTGCTTAGCTACGTGGCTTTGCACTTTCAGCACCCTTGTGCCCCAGCCAGACTGCTGCCTGCCACTGCCACCCAGAGCCCCAGGCTGCACCCCATGCACCTGGCATAAACTGCTCCGCCCCAGCTCAGATTGTTGCTGTCCTGGGCATACATGTAGATGCTGCACCCAGGAGTTTACTCTGGCTCAAACTGCTCTGGATTTTATTGCTTCAAACTAATTGCATATGTAGATGCACCCATTGGGAGTAAATCAGTCAGAAACAATATTCCAGTATAACTCCCCATGCTGGTAGGCCCTTATGGCTTACCTATAAGAAGGGGTTTTTTTACTGTTGTAGCTGGTGATTTGAAATGGGGTAAAGGCATCATTGCAAACATTGCTCTATAATAATGCAGTATATCTCCACTGTGTGCAACTACATCATTGCAAAAACCCCTAATGCGGGCAAACTCCATGTCTCCCAACCCAAACCAGGCTGTAGTCTGGCACAAGGAAGGCGCACACACCCTGAGGGTGGGAAGAATATGCCAAATGATCAAAGTCTCCTCTTCCAGGTGTGTGTGCATGTGTGTGCGTGTGTGTTCAACCGCAAGTAATGCTAACAAATGACAGGCTGAAGTTAAATGCTGAAAAGTTGCTCAGTTGCTTTCACTGAAAATGCCAATTGCAGCCTTTAGGGAAAGGGTGAAATGAGTGGTGCTGCTGCAATACAGCTGCTAATTAGTCCATAGGGACTCATGTTTATGACAAGAGTGAAATCTCACTACTGCAGCAGAAACCATGTTGGCTAGACACAGCCCTATTGTCTTTTCCAATACCACAGCAATGACTAGACACCGATTCTCAAACACACATGCAATGAGGTGGATATCTGGCCATATGAAAGACAGTTTCACACTGGAAAGTAGGGCTGGTAGGGAACTTCAGAAGTCACTGCCAGAACATCCCCATCCAAACCATCCTATACAAATCTGTTGTCTAACCTACTAGTAAAACCACAGTCACTCCTGACATAATCACAAGGCACCACACCCAAACTTGCCATGGGTAAGGCATGGGGGACAATGAGATCCAAGGCAGGCTGTACCCCACCCCACCAGAGGAAGGCAAAAATCCCCAGTCTATATACCAATCTGACCAAGGGGTAAAATTCCTTCCTGCCCCCAAAAGTGGTGATCAATCTGCCCCTGATGGGAGGGGCAAGACCGCCTAGCTAGGAGCTTCTGGGTTTAAGTCTCAGCAGGAGCACAGGCACAGCCAAGTCAAAATCCCTAGCCTGGGCTGCAGCCAGCACCCAGTGCTTCCACGGAAGGCAAAAAAAACCCCAACCCCTGACACATGTAGGAGGGGAAAAAAATTCCTTCCCAGCCCTGGGGACATGGCAATCAGCAAAGCCTAGAAAGCCCAGTTTACTAATTAGACTTCTAGTTTCCTTGACCTTCTGCAGGCACGCATCATATTCCTAAGTGTTTCAATCTCATGTTACTGAGATTAAGGGACACATCTAGGGAACAGAGGATGTCCCTTAAAAAGGGATTTGGTATCCTTGAAATATAATTGAAGAGTCACAAATGGAGTTAATCTGATTGAGGTTTTACAGTGGAACAGTACTTAGCCCTGGCACTAGCACTGTGCATGTAATAAACAAAATAAAAATTCAAATCAGCCACAGAAACAGCTAAGGCAAGCAATTTCCTTGAGTCTGTATTGACAAGTGCACAATCTTCTACTTGCTGATGCGGCACAGCTGGGACACAGACCACCCTGCTTCTGGCATTATAATAAATTGGTCCTCTGTTTTACTATCCGTGTGGACAGTCCCGGCCTGATTTTCATTGGAGCTGAGGATGCTCAGCGTTTTTGAAAAAGTGAAGCCATGCGTGCACCGGGGAGATCTGTACCTTAGACATGCCAAAAGGACAGCTCTCACAGCCGGAGCCCTTGTGACCGAACACAGAAGATAGCAGCATCTTCATTTTAACTACTGCATTTCCTGCTCACGTGGCTGAAGGCAGTGGGGCCAATCTTTCCGACAGGCATGCCACAAATTAGCATCACACCCTCCCTGAATGCTACTCCAATGTTTTTCCCCTGCCCGACCTGATACTCTGCTTTCTGCTCTCTGCCCTGTGCTCCTGGCCTGGCCTTTTGCTCTGCTTTCTGCCTTATCTGCTGCTGTGTGCTTGTCCGTTCCAGATCTGCTCCATGCCACACACGGAGGCTGCCCTTGCCACTTGTGGTTCCCATACCACAGGCTGGCGGCCCCTGCCTTAAGGAATGATTCTTCATGGAAAGTTTCTCCACCCACTGCACAGTCCCTCTGAAGAATGATATGATAATTTATGTTAGACGCTCCCTAACCTCAAAAGGGCACAGGCTGGAGGTTCCCAGGTAGACCAGTGTGTTCAGCTCCACATCTGAACTACTTCTTTAAAAAGCAGATAGAAGCTGGGGAACATTCTCCGAGTCACTGAAACCGCTGTTCTGTTTGCGGCAGCCACAAAAAAATAACAAAAAACCCCATGAAGTTTTCTTTGCTTTCTCTGCTGACATGGCATCATGAGTGAATCCTCAGAGCTTCAGGCAATTCTGCTGACATGATATGATGCTGTTTCACAAGCAAGAATTAAAAGGGGTCATTGTGGTCTGTGTGATATTAGACATACAGGGAAAAAAAATCTATTGCTGCAGAATGAGACCCAAGTTAAGTTCTTTAATGGAGGGCAGCCTAACGATAGGTCTCCTGCTGATTTCAGTAGGAATCTCCCTGGGATAAACTGACTGTAGGACTGGAGCCAAACGAATGTCACCTATTCGGAGTTCACACCTGAAAACTTAGCTTCTTCTGGAATTTCTATTTTCAGGCCAAAAAGTTAACCCGGGGCTCTGTAAAGCTGAGGCAAAAAAAAAAAAATCATTAAAAAAAATCCAACTGCAGATACTTCCTCAGCCTGACAAAGGGTATGTATACCCAGAAGCTTTCAAAAAAGAGTTTTTCCAACTATTTGAGTTGGTCTAATCAAAGATATCAGATTAACCCAAAGAGTCTTGTCTGCTTATTTCCAACCAATAATACTAGCTTTTATTGTTAAAGAAATCTGTAGGTAAGTTTAGACTGAGATGTACATTCCTTCTTTCACATGCTCATAGCCTTTTGAAAAATGCTTTTATATGGCAAGTTCTACATGCCTGACGCTAATTTAAGAGAACAGTGGGTTTTTTCAATTGAACAAGACAGTGGAAATAATATTTCCGTGGTGAAAGGATTCTATACATACATAATGCAAACAGCTGTATTTCACACGCTATTTCTCTCAAGATGTCTAGCCCTCAGAGAATGAGACTGTGGTCTACTTTGAAAACTATTGCAGTGGCAAGTTACTGAAAGGCTAGTTTTACACAAAGGTAGTGTGCAAACCCCACTTAAATGAGTTGAAAGACTATTTGAGGAAACAGAATAACATATTAAAAAGAGCATTAGGGTTGCAAAGTCAAACACTCAAAATTTAGTAAATGTCATGATGAAGGTTACATGTGCTGCCTTAATTAGCTCCCTTATGTGTATGCATAATTGTACAGTGTTTAATTACTTGATTATATGCTATTTTTTCTACTGGACCTCTGCCTCATTCAGTACATTCACTGTACCAGAGAGCAAAAGAAGGTCTTGTGTGTACAATATCCTTGATTAACAATTAGGCTGAAAGAAATGGGATGCATATAACCCCCATCTCATCAGAGAAATGAGAACATCACTGCCTAGGAGAGAAGCCAGGCAGGGGACTACCTTGATTCACAGAACCTGTGTTATCCTCCACTTAACGTGAGAAAGTTTCACCAGCCCCCAGGCAGGTGGGTATTTAAAACAGGAAAAAGGAAGTACAGAGAAGTGTTGTAGAAGACAGGTATAGAAGGAGTCTGCAAGAAGCAGGAAACCTTGAGGACTGGACTGCACCTAGGCTTACAGATAAGACTGTTTAAATCTTCTTGGTTTTTCTCTTTTCTGAGGTAAAGACCAAAAGCAAGCTGGCCAGGGGTATGGTGTGACTTGTGCAATAGGCTAGGGAGGAAAGATGCCTAGGGGAAGACTCGTAGGCATAAGAAGCAGACCAGGCTGGAAAGAGAAGGGTCTAATGACTCTTCTTTGGGAACTTCCTATACTCCAAAACAAAAACAAAAAATACTAAGGCCTCTGGCTAGTGTCTCGCAAACAGAACCCTAACTCTTATACTTCCTTATTTTTTTTTTTTATTTTTTATTTTTTTTTTTTTTTAGCCCTTATGCCAAAGTGAATGCATTGTGGATTGACTGAGATCTGCTGGCAGTTGCTAAGAAAACAAATCCAGGTTCAATGTCTCTCCTTTAGAAACTGAGTTTAAAGTCACTCTGCTAATGCAACAAAGCTCACTTGAAGAGTGCTTAATGAATTGGAAAGAAAGCTGGCCAAGTCACTCCTTCCCACAAATGTCTAATGACCATTTCTTCACTTGAATCAGTGCAAGCAAAAGTGAAGCAGTAGGGTCAACTGAGGACACTGAACTCTAGTTGGGGGTTACTTCTATATAAATAAGCTGTATCAATTCTTTTTCCTTCTCCCTTCTTGGAAAGGAGGGAACTTGAGTCAAGAAAAGACTCTTCAAAGGGAACAACAGTGAGGCTTCAGCCCTTAGTTCCCACATTTCTAGCCTTGTTTACTAGGAGGGAGTTAAAGAAGGACCAAGTCTCTGACTCCAAGGGTACTTGCTGCTAATTCCCCTACACGGTTTTGGGATCCAGTTTGTAAGATCACAGCTGGCTGCTGGGGAAGTGACTCACCGGGAAGGATTAATGACTTAATGTGGGGAATAATCAGCAGCAACAGATGAGTGCTTAAAACTCCTATCTTAAGAGAGTCCTTGATGCTTAAGAGAAGCCAAGTAGCCCCTGACTTAAAAATGTAGTAGCAGCATGCTGCACTGACATACAGGCCTGGAAAGGGGGCTGGAAGGGCCTACTCCTGGGAGGTGACAACTACTCCAAGGGAGCCAGTTGTTGTGTTGGTTGCTTGTAAAAGCTGCATATCTAGAAGAGCAGCCTGACATAAGGCTATGTATCCACAAGAAAGTTCGGATAACCTAGGAATGTCTTCCCTGCCCCCTCAAAAGCACCAGAACAATGTTGCATCCTGAACTGCTTTTAAACTTTTTAAAGTTATTGACTAACCATTCCCCTAAACTGTGCTCCAAGGGAATGCAAAACAGTGACAATGGAAGGGCTCCTTTCTTCCTTGTCCAGGGGCCACTTCCTCTGCCTTAAACCATGAAGCCTGAATTCAGCTCTATCAAATAAAGCAAGGAGGTGCATTTAGTGTGTTAGAAAACATGCATCTTCAAGCTACTTCCTCTCTATATCTGACTCAGATCCTTTCATCAGGATACCTCCCAATGCCCTGAGGAAAAGTAGTGACTATCTTAGTGTCTCAACTTGCAAACTAAGTCATCTCATCAAGATGTTTGAATAAACTTGCAGGAAATAGCTTCTTCCTACTCCAAACTTTAGGAAGTATTTGGGTGCTAAAGAGCCCCACACTTGCAAGGAACTAAAATATTCAATGCAAATGGATTAAGAGGAAAACATTCCCCCTCTAGTGAAACTTGATACATGTGCTTTTTCTACAAACAGAAAAAATCTGCCTCTTAATAAATGCAAAAAAATAAAGTTCTCCACTGTTCCTCAACCCAGACTCTTCACTTCTCGACTACATCCAAAAGAGACACTTCAGAAGTCGGCTCTCTGCTTTTCAGTAGTATGTAAAAATGTCTAGGCAGAGATGCTTCAGTACACTACTAGGCATGCTGCTTGCTTCTGACCACTAGCATCTTTAGGTAAGGCTTACCTCAAGTCCTCTGAAGTCTAGAGGAGACAGGCAGGCAATCTGCTTAAGTCTTGTATACGTTAACTTGTGATTAAGGTACAAGGTCTCCTCTGACAGTCTTTTTCCATGATGCCTAGAAAAAACTCATCCTGCATACCACAGCATGAATAAAAACCTACCCAACTGTAAACCAGGCAAGCTTCATATACAATACAACATAAAGGAGTTGTCCTATGTAACACTGCTGCAACTACAGAACCAATAGTACAAGTACTGTCCACTGCACCACCTTCCTTCATGAAACCAAGCACCTCCAAATTGGTGTGTTTTAACTCTCTCTCCGACATGTGTTTATCACAGCCACTCGCTTCAACCCTATGCTGTAGAATATCCTTCCAACAGCTTTTTGGGTCAGCCAAAATAAGGGAAATTCCACTTGCTTTTGTCTTCCACTTCTGAAACAGCCACTCTTCTGGGAGAGTCCTGCAAACAGTCGGCTCCAATGCTGCCTTCTAGCTGAACCGGTCTCTGCAATGGCATCAGTAAATTCTTTTTTCCCTACACTTAAGCATAGTTTCTAGCACTTGTAGTGTGGTGAAAGCCTCTGTTAGCAGATCCTTCCTATGCTGAATGATATCATGTTGGCATAGTGAAAATCCTCTGCTGTCAGTCAAAGACTCAGCAACCTACAGCTGGAGCATTTGGCTCTGGCCCCTGCTACCACTGTGGAGCACCTCAGTGTACATCACTGTCTAGAAACTGGGGAGACTAAAGTCTGCTTTAACACTTCATATCCTACATGGATACTGCTTCCCTTGCAGGCTGAGGTTCCTGAAATCACTTGACTCAACATCTGATTTTTACTTCCCCCAGCAGCGGTCTGTTTGGAGAGAAGGTGCCGAGAAGCAGAACCTCTTTATACAGCAGCTCTTCTGCATGCAGTCAATGAGACCGTACAAAGGAAGACTACTAGCCTTTATTCTATGCTCCTTGTACACCACAAATGGCAACATGCCCTGCCACTGTAGTGGGACTACTCTTTTAAGTGCTTTTATTTAAAAAAAAAAAAAAAAAAAAAAAGTGACAGGTGGCAGGGATTAAGAATCAATAGTGCTCTCCAACTGATCATGGAACTAGCTTTTGATGACAAATTCAGATATGTGCAGAAAGGCTCAATATTAAGAGGATTTGAGTGCTAGCCTTCAAGCTCTTCCCCGACCCCCCACCCCTCCCAAGAAATCTGGAAAAGGGACCTTTCATATGCTAGTCTGCCCCCCATGTGAGGTATTTCTAAAGTGTCTAATAATCTATTTGTAAGCAACATTCTGCTTTTTACCTATACTGAGGATCTAAGCTCTTCTATAAATATGAAGTAAGCTTGAAAATCCTCATAAAGGTGGCACTATCACTTTGCAGATGGGGAAAGGGAAGGTTGTGCAAATGTGGACAAGTCACTACAATCTAAGGCAAAACTAAAAATAGAGCTTCTGACTGCCTCTCATCCAAAAGCTCACTTATCCTATTAACCTCATCACATTTCAGAAACTCTTAATGCCCTTCTCCAAACAACTCCTGTTCAGCAGTAACCCATATCAAACCAGTTATTCCTAAAAACAAAGGCTGCTGCAGTCAATATTGGGGAAGACAGATAGTCCAGGGCAATAAGTCAGGTATTTCAGCTGGTCCAATATTGCCTACTTTGTGTCAACTGCCTAGTAAACCTCTTGTAAACAGGTTATTCAAGGTTTCTAGAGGCCTCCTCTACTTGAACTAGATGCTTTCTTTTTTTTATACCATCTAGAGTCCTAAAAATGTAGGATAAGGTAAAGTATCATCATTCATCACTCAGTCAGTCCCCTAACTTCCATGCCACTATAGAAAACCCAAATCCTAGGATATGAAGTGCAGCTTTTGGCATATTCCACTTCAGAATGGACTTTGCCTCTTCTTGATGCAATTTACTCCTGGGTATGCATAGGTGGGCAGGAAATACTTTTACAATCCTCATGGCAGTACACTACAAGAGAAACCAAGAAGCAATGGGCTAATACCAAGAGGAACTGGCTCTCTTACACAGAATAAGATGCTTGACAAATTAATTGCAAAATAACTCCTGAAGCCACAATCTAAGGGCCCTAATAAAGGAATACTAAACATTTTTCAAGCACTCTACCACACATGTAAAATCTAACAGCAGGTACAACAACTGGTGAACAAACAAAGCCTCAATCTTGCCTCTAAGACCCTCCTGCGCTACAACTGCTAACTTAAAATGATAGGGGATGTGGTATTCTCCCTAAAAAGGTACCACATTGCAACTGTATTATGGTGGGGTACCCTGTTATGCTGAGTGGTGTATGCTGAGGACTAATTCTTTGTAAAGCCCTACCTTGGAAAACTCATTTGATGGATCTCATATGTGACTTTAACATCCCTAATCTACAGAAGCATTGATAAAATTACAAATATAACTTAAGTGCCCACCTTGACACTTCTACTCCTAACTGTTCCTGCCTCCCTCCACTTTAGAAGCAGCTTCATGTTTAACTGCATGCAAGACATGAACAGTGAGAACCCTTTCTCTCTCATTAGAAAATGTATGAACAAAAGGAGGGCACAGAAACCTGTTATCAGTAGAGTTTTAAGCCACTGCCTTCAACACTTCTATATCTATGAGCTTGCTGCTTCCTGTTACTTGGGTACATTTCACACAATTATCTATAGGAATGATAGCTAAAAGATCTGCATCTCTTGCAGATGAAGAACAGAGGCTTCCTGTCATGGCTCCATGGATGTCTTACATAGTTACAGTTGCAATTGCTGCTTTGCAAATCAGTCCCCTGGAAAAAGTAAAAAATCCCTCAAGTTTCCAATATTCTGGGTTAGCATCATGATGATCTTCCTGAAAGCCTTGATGAAGTAGCATGCTTCAAAACCTGAACCTGTTTATAAAGCTTTGAACTTAAACTAATGTTACTTTATGTCCATCCTCCTGTCAAATGGAACTACAGCATCAAATCATGAAGTGTGGAAAAACAGATGTTGGCCTATGCAACAGGCAGTCTTCAGGGGGAAGAACAATAAATTGTTAATTAGGCTTTTTATAAGTAGCAACTACATTATTTTCCAGTGAGATTGATGAGGACAGAGTTTTCGGTATTTACCTGCGGGCTAGTGAGGATTAAGTTTTCAAGAGGGGAAAAGAAACCGAAAAGCTGGTTTCTTCTTAAAATTGCTGCTCTTGCCTCCTTTACAAACATGGTCTTTGACTCAAGTGGGAAACAGGAACACTGCTGTTCCCCACGGAGACTGAGTAACAAGATCACTGCCAAGCATTGCCCAAGGAACTAATCAGCACTGGAAACCAAAGTCTGATACTAGCTGGCTGATCAGTATCTTGGCCACCACGGCACTTGTACAAATGGCACCACCAACATACTGTACAGATTGGGTGAAGTGTCTAAGTGAAATCCTGACCTATGAAATACATGGGAATTTTGCCACTCATTTCAGCAGGGTAGAGTTTTTACCCTTTGTATCTAGTTGGGATGGTGCTTGCTCCCATTTATAAAGTACTTTTGAGACTTGCAGAAAAGGTAAATAAGGCAAAAGCAGTTTGAGAAGCACAGACTAATTTGTTATGATTTCTAGCATCTTTCTTAATCCAAGGTGTAGGAAAGCTGCCTGTGTGCGCAGTACTAATTTGGGTGCCTATGGAATAGCTCCTTAGAGCCTGTCCCATTTACTTCAGTCAAGACCCTCTCTCTCTCCTAAACTTCTAGGAAGTCTTGTACTACTAAACCAAGATGTCTAAAACACTACACCACACCACTGGGATTTCAGAACCTAAATCTTCTGAAAGCCCATTAAAGTGCCTATGTTGTACCTGGGTGACAGGTGATTAAACCCAAGCCCTTAAGATCTGCTGGCTGAGGAAATCAAGGGCCTGGACTAAATGCATGATGTATGTGGTTGGATGTAGTAACCACAGTAATGTTGCATCCATCAGTTCTTAAGCTGTTCCCCAGGGGCTGGTGTGGCACAGCACTACAGTGCACTGTTGACAGTCCAGAGGTTGCATGTTCAAGGCTGCAGCAGACATGCTCACAGTACAGCCCTGCAGAATTCCAGGGAATTCATGAATTCTGCTAAATACCTTGTCACACAGACAGGAGAAGGGGAAAAAAAGGCTGCTCCTCAAAGTTCTTAAACTGATTGAGCAGAAATGCATTAGTCACAGGTTAAAACTGGCAAAAGGAAAGTCCCTACCTGTTGATAGGCATCACTGCCTTCTAACATACCTATAACCATGCATCAGCTTTGAACCAGTCAAGAGCTAAACAAGTTGGTCTCCCTAATTACTTGTATCCCGGAGCAAAAATATAGCTAGAGCTGAAGGGACAGGGAGAACATAGGTTGCAGGAAGCCCCTGGAGGGAGTGGGAGTGAAAGGATGCAAAAAGCCCCTGGCATGCTCAATGTACCTGGCCTACAGAAGCTCTGAAGACCACCCCCCCTGCATCACTTCTTCTGTAAGACTTCTGAACTCTCTCAACAGTAATGCACTGAACAGCCTCAAATGCAAGCCAACATGTGACTCTACATTGATCGCTTGTGATGGGTGTTATACTCTACAGACAAGAGTCTAAGTCTGGACTGTAGTCTTTTTCTATTTAGAAGTAAAAAAAGTTGTTCAGGCAAGGCCATGCCTAAGATGGAGGATCTTTACCTAAGGTTGCTTGCTACTTGCTGGGATAGCTGCAGTAGGCTATGAAAACAATGGATTTTTGCTGTTTTAGAGTAAGACCCTGAAAAACCAACACCCAAGGATGCTGTGACTGTGGTCCCCTTAAGAGTCTGATAAATCGCTGCCATAACCTATTTCTGGTTAAGAGTACAGAGGCTCAGAAAACCAAGGCAGAGCATGCTACTAGCTAAATGCTGGCCAGCTGAATTTAAAGAGTGGTGGTGGTTTTTTCTGTCTAGAATTGACTTGTTCTTGATGCACAGCACAAGCAGTTTGGTGCTGGGCTATACTCTATGCTGGAGAGAGAGGCAAATCAATGGCATCATTACCTGGGGGTCTGATAAACTATGATACAAGCTGGCTTTTAAGAAATAGCTGTAGAAAACATTCTGGAGTTCTTTGCCCTTGAATGGGAAGGGCTGTTAAACACATACACTTCATGGGACTAATCTGTACCACTGATGGGACAGAGCAAATGCTGAAAGATGCATTTAACTGAGCTTCCATTCTGAGATAAATATGGAAAGGACATCCAAGTCTATCAAGAGACACTCTTCCTATCCAGATACTCCAGTGCCTTCAGAATCTGTTCTGTAGCTTTTATAGGGTGTTGGACAGTAGAAATAATTTAAGCATAGGCTTAACATTTCAGAATGAGAGTCAACCAGACTACTTTTACATAAATATTTGTAGAACTGAAATCTTAGGTAATATTCAATATTTGGCTCCCTATTTTCTGACTTTGTTTCTGTTGGTCAGCTTGCTGCAGGAAAAGCAGTTTAGGAACCGTTGGTGAACACACTAATGTATACAAGGATTGCTGCTTGGACCAAAGTACCATTAAAGGAGTAACTTTTTTATGGGAAGCCTGAGCTGATAGCTTGTCATCTGTTGTGAGAGAAACTAGATGTGCTAGTAAATCGCTTGATGGCTGTGGGTTTTGTACACAGTAGCAGATGGAAAACCTACAAGCAATACAAAGCACACTCGGATAATATGGAAATTGGTGCCATGCAAATATCTAAGACAAAAGTAGTAAGACACACGAATAACTACTGGCTGTATCCATCTCCAGTAAAACTGAAAGCTTCAAATGCCTGAAGTTGGGGGGGGGGGTTAAATTTGGAAACTAGGAGTGATGCACTTTAGATCTGCAAGTAACTGGAATAAAACCTCCTGGTTTGAAGTCAAGGACTCCAGCCACAGCATGCTTCTACACTAGTGTCATACAGGAAGGAGACCACATACCTCTGCCATCCAAGCCAGAGGGTGCTTGGGGCTGGGGTGGCGTGGGTGCCAAGTTGACAGCCTAGAAGTCACAAGTTTAAGGCCATAGCAGAAACGTTCATGGCATGGCCCTGCCAGATTCTAACAAATCAGCAGATTCTGCTAAATACTATGTAACACGAGGCCACAAAAAAGGAAGGCAGGCAGAGGGTAGATTCTTACACCAATCAAACTTCCACAGAGGCATATCCTGGTCAGTTGGAAAGCTTACTGCCTTCTTCGCAATCACAAGTAAGCACAACTTGTTTAAGGAAACTGGAACTATCTAGGTTGAACCAGATTTTCAATCAGCGCATCTGTTTGATGTTACTGTAAGTAAGAATTTAAGAGACCCTTCACCAAGCAACTTCTGTCATATAAACAAATCTCATGATGAGGAAGCCAGTCCAGCTGTAGTTTAAGCACCACCATTAATTAGTCTCATATGCCAAAAACACATATGCTGTACCTTGAAGTTACCAAGTTATTTAGGTCTATTAAGTTGAGAGAACAACCTTGCCCCCTACATGAAAGCATCTCTAAGAGATGTATCCTGAACAAAGACACTCCCATCTTTTAGGGACTTGCTCCCCTTTTCCCTCCTATTAAAGAGGACAAATTAGCACAAATACCAGAATGAGTAGAAAGTTAAAGTGTTTCTTCAAACATAATGTTTCACACCTATGCAAAGGGCAATGCTGCAATGGTTTCCTTTGTAGGCGAATTCCTCCATGCAGACTTTGGATTTATGGGCAGCTCATCAGGACCCTTCCTCAGTTAAAGCAGTTCTTAACTAAACTTCTATTTGAAAAAATGACTTGCAAAATCTTTGCATGAAATCCCTGCTACCTCAAGAATTTAATAAAATTAAAAATAATACTCTACTAAGTACTTCAGTACTGACTTTTTTGGATCAGCCAATCTAATACTTGACTTTGTCTCCTCCCGTGGGGGTTGAATGTATTGTTTCAGAGTGGGTCAGGGCCCAGTCATTCCAGGAAGTGAACAAAGACTGAACTTGGACTGCTCCCACATGGCTGTACTAAGCAGTAACATTTAGGTTATTAAGCTGGCCCACTTAGGTAGGTTCAGGTAGGACAAATACTAACTATGTCTGCTGAAAATAGTGGAAAGTTACACCTGCACGACCTCCTCTTCCCCCCAGCCTTGAAAGGTGACAAAACACTTTACTTTGAGTAATCTTAACTATACACAGGGCTTAATTCATGCAACACTTAAATATAGCTGTGGCCAAGTTCCCTAGAAAGCAGAAGATACATGCGGTCCCTATACATACTGACCCAACAAGAATATCAATTTTATTTTGTGCTTGTTCATTTCTTAGAGTCCTTGGAGATTACTTAACAGATTCCTAGAGCCCTGGGGCTGGAAGACGGCTCCAGGTCACATCTAGTCCAACCCCTGCCTGAGGCAAGATCAGCCCTGTTCAAGCCATCCCATATAAATCCACAGTCAATCCTGATGCAACACAAGACGTAATGCCCTAACCTGCCACAAGTAAAGCCAACATCCTGCTGCAGCAAAGATCATTAATTGCTCAAGAGATCCCAAGTAGAGGACACACCTCCTACTATAGAAGGCAAAACTCCAACTGTCTGGACCAACCTAACCAGGGGGTAAAATTGCTTCCTGACACCAAATATAGTGATGTTAGACTCCCCACCAGCAGGAGGGGAAAAGATTCCTTTCCGACCCATGGGTCAGCCAGAAAAGCCCAAAAGCAAAGAAATCCCCACGGTACAGCATAGGCATCGCTACACCAGATCATCCCCAGCCAGTGGCTGTCCAACCTCTCCTTGAACCCCTCCAGCGAGGGAGTCTGCACCTTCCCTGGCGTCTATTCCTCTGCCTCCCTGCTCTGACAGTCAAGAAGTCTTTCCTGAAATCCAGCGTAAAGCTACTTTTTGTTTTGTCTTTGCTGCTGCCGGCAAGTTAGCTTGAACTTCTGACTAGCCTCTAATGGCCTTTGGTCTAAGCATCTTTCTGACAACTGAAATATCATACTGCATGCTTCAGGAAGATTTGCTGCTGCTACTTTGGAAACAAAAAAGGAAACTATCCCAAAACCAGATGGTTTGGGGGGTGAGAGGAGAGAGAAAGGACTTCATGATCTTACAGAGAGAAGCATCTGCTTGCCATTTGATGGTAGCCATTTGGCTAAATCCAACATCTAGAAGCTCGGATCCTGATGCAGCTGGTAAAGAGATTATATGTATCTCTGGTAAAGAGATTATATGCATCTCACTGCAGGGGAAGTCCCGTTAGGTAAAAACGGCATCCAAAAATACCACAGAATTACATCGCCCGTGTCTGGCCCCTTCCCCCACGCTGTCAGCGAGGAGCGGTGCAGCCAGCACCCAGCTCTGCCTCCTGCCCCTGTGCTAAGCATAGCCACAAAACCGGCATGCACACCTCCTTCCCCGGAGCCCGTCATGCTTGCGCTCCTCCTCCTGCTCTCGGGCTCAACCTTTGCTGCAACCTCGGGGAGGGAGCGAAGCCCTTGGCCAGCAGCTCTCGGCCTGCCACAGAGCAGTGGTCCCTTGCCTGGACTCGAACCTCCCCCCCACACACCTGCAGTCCCTGGACAGACTCGTGGCCTCCCAGATGGACTCATACCCCCACCCCAGATGCCTCCACCCAGGGGGGGCCATCAGGCTACAGCAGGGGCCACAAGTCTAAGGTACCCAGAACAGACTCACGGCCCCACAGATGGACTCACAGCCTCTGGATAGACTCGAGACCCCCAGAGAAAGACTCATGCCCCCCCTTGGATGGACTCAAGACCCCCACATCAGACTCACCCCCCCCCCCGCATTGGGCTTGCCGGCCCCTGCATTGACTCCAGATCTGGATGGACCTGAGACCGCCCCTCCCCCCAAAAAAACACTCGTAGCTTCCCAAATGGACTCATGCCCCCGCCATGAGTCCATCCAGGGGGGCCATGAGTCTATGTGGGGGAGGGGCAAGTATAAGACCCCCTGAACAGACTCAGGACCCCCCCCTCCCCCCACGCCAGACTCGGCACCCTCCAGTTAGACTCACAGGATCAACTCAAGACCACACTGGATGGACCTGGGACCCCCCAGAACAGGCCCTCCACCCCCTGGCTGGGCTCAGGACCCCCCTGGATGGACCCAGGACCCCCAGAACAGGCCCTCCACCCCCTGGCTGGGCTCAGGACCCCCCTGGATGGACCCAGGACCCCCAGAACAGGCCCTCCACCCCCTGGCTGGGCTCAGGACCCCCCTGGATGGACCCAGGACCCCCAGAACAGGCCCTCCACCCCCTGGCTGGGCTCAGGACCCCCCTGGATGGACCCAGGACCCCCAGAACAGGCCCTCCACCCCCTGGCTGGGCTCAGGACCCCCCTGGATGGACCCAGGACCCCCAGAACAGGCCCTCCACCCCCTGGCTGGGCTCAGGACCCCCCTGGATGGACCCAGGACCCCCAGAACAGGCCCTCCACCCCCTGGCTGGGCTCAGGACCCCCCTGGATGGACCCAGGACCCCCAGAACAGGCCCTCCACCCCCTGGCTGGGCTCAGGACCCTCCTGGATGAACCCAGGACCCCCAGAACAGATCCTCCGCCCCCTGGATGTGCTCATGGCCTCCCTGGATGGGCTCAGGACCCCCCTGCATGAACCTGGGACCCCCAGAACAGGCCCTCCGCCCCCTGGGTGGACACAAGCAGACCCCCATTAGAGACTCAGCACCCCCTGGACGGACTGAGGATCCCGCTGGACGGGCCCGAGCAGCCCCTCCCCCCACGAAGTGGGCTCCGCCCCCCCCCGCGCGGTCCCCATGGCAACGCGGAGCCCCCACCCTGCCCGGCGGATACAGCTTGAAGCCCCTCAGGATCTCCTTGGCCCGCTCGTCCTTGGCCGACATGGTCCCGCGGCGCTGGCGCCGCCCCGGGCGCAGGACAGGACAGGACAAGACAGGACGGGTCGGGTCGGGTCGTGCGGGCTCGGGCGCGGACCGCGGCGCCTCACAGCCCGCAGCCGCCACGACCCAGCCCGGGCGGGGCCAGCCAATGGGCGTTCGCCGCTCCGCCCCCCGGTGCCGGACGGACAGCGCCCACAGCCAATGAGAGCGCGGCGCGGCCTGGCAGCCAGCAAGGGCGGCTGCGCAAGTAGGGGCGGTGGAGGAGACACGCCCCCTCCCTCTTGGCGACCTGACGTCGCCGCGGGGATGGGAGCCGCAGCGGGACAAATATGTGCGAGGGGCGCGGCCGCTGGGGACTGCAAAGGGCGCGGCGCGGCGCCCCCTGCGGGCGCCACGTGAGAGTGCGCGAGACACGTGCGGGGCCCCGCTCTCGCACCATGTGCGATCCGCAGGGATCCGCGTTTTCCCTGATTTCAAAACATCCTCACTTTTCGGTTTAAAAAAAAAAAGGAACCCCAAATCCACATTTTCCCGTGATTAAATGAAAAGCCACTAATATAGAGATATAGACATAGTGGTCTTTAAATCATGGAAAAATGTGGATTTGGGGTTACTTTTTTTTTTTTTTTTTAACCGAAAAGTGAGGATTTTTTGAAATCAAGGAAAACCAGGATCCCTGGCAATCAGTCATAGTAACAGTGTTCAAATGGCCCCGCATTTTGGAGACAAGGGTCTTCGTGTAAATCTGATATCTTTGATTAAACCAACTCCAAGAGTTGGGAAAATTGTTCTTTGCAAGCTTTGGGGTAGAAAGCTGTCATTTTGGAGGCAGCTCCTTGGCGCAGCATATGCAAAACCCCAGTCACTCTCAGGTCATCTTTGCTAACTTTTGGGTTTGCGGCCAGCGTTTTGCTTTGCCTGGGAATAAAGAAATGCTTCATTTTTGATGGCCCAGCTCTCACTCACTTGGAGTCACACAGCAATGTAGAACAAAGAAGAAAGCTTATTTGCATACTTTTTCAGTGTATTTTGAGTTTCCAATGTAATAATTCCATATTTAAAACCTGGCAACGCCAGACCCTGTGTGCAAGCCATGTGCAGGGAAGGGTCCCACTGCCCCTTCCCAGGGGAGGAGGAAGCTCTCCCTTGGGACCCCTCCTTATTCGGTCTCCCTCTGCTGAGAGCAGCCCTGCAGCCAGGTGCTTCACAAGGGGCTGCTCCTCTGGCTTGGAGACCCTGGCTCCTCTCCACCTCTGGGAGCTCCTTCTTTTCCCTCAACTCCCAGGAAGCAGGGGGTGTTTTCTTCCTGTAAAGAAGCAGGGTTTGGGGGCACTGATAGTCTCCACCAGCAGAGCGGACTCTGCTCCATGACACGGGATGGGGATCAGGGAGTCACTGTGGATGGTTTACTAAAAACATTGCGTCAGGGCCCGGCTGCCGTCAAGAAGGCAAACACCACGTTCAGGAATATTGAGGCAATCGTGAACACAACGGAGACTATCGTGATGCCCCTTTGTAGATCCATGGGGCATCCACACCGTAAATATTGCACCCGGCTCTGGTCCCCACACCCCAGAAAGGATGCAGAAGAAGTAGGGAAGGGCGACACGGATGATCAGTGGCACGGAGGGGCTGCCATCGGGGGAGAGATTAAGGAGGCCAGGCCTGTTCCACTTAGAAAAAGAGACGCCTCGGCGGGGGTCGTGATAGGGGTTTACAACAGGGTGGGCAAAATACGGCTCGGATCTGGTCCACCAAGTGATTCTGTCCAGCCTGTGCTGGGTCCCTCTGTCCCACATAGTCCAGGCGTGGGGGGCAGCCTGGGCTGTGGCGTGTGTGGCTGGTCCTGCCGTGCCCAGGAGGCGGTGCAGTGGCTGATTCAGATTCACAGAAGTTTGGGGCTGGAAGGGACCTCGTGAGACCATCGGGCCCAGCCCCCCTGCTGTGGGCTGGATAGACTGCGGGGGTCAAATAACCCCAGCACAGTGTGCGTCCAGTCTCCTTTGGAAGAGCTCCAGGGTAGATTCATAGATTGTAAGGGGCCGGAAGGGACCTCAGAAGATCATCGCGTCCAGCCCCCTGCACCAAGCAGGAAAGATAACTGGGGGTCAGGCGACCCCAGCGAGGTGACCGTCATCTCCTCTTGAAGATGTCCAGGGTCGGTGATTGCACCACCTCTGGAGGGAGCTTATTCCAGTCTGGACACCCTGACTATGAAGAAGTTTTTCCTAACATTGAGCCTGAATCGATCTTCCAGGAGTTTGTGGCCATTACTCCTGGTTTTCCCCTCAGGTGCCCTGGTGCACGGTTGCTCACCGAGCCCTTGATGTACTCCCCTAGTGCAGCGGTAAGCTGCTACCAGGTCTCCTCTCACCCTCTTTTCCTCAGGCTGCAGAGTCCCACGTCCTCAGCCTTTCCTCGTATGCCTTGCCTTTTAAGACTCTGATCATGCGGGTGGCTCTTCTTTGGACTTTCTCAAGCTTGTCCACGTCCTTGTTCAAGTGCGATGCCCAGAACTGGACGCAGTACTCCAGCTGTAGTCTCACCAGTGCTGAGTAGAGCGGAAGAATCATTGCCTTGGCTTTGTCGGAGATGCATCGATTGATGCACGCCAGAGTACTATTTGCTCTGCTGGCTACAGCGTTATACCGCCGGCTTATATTCATACTGTGGTCTGTTATTACCCCCAGGTCCCTTTCATTCGTGGTGCTGGTCAGTTTGGTGCTGCCAAGCCTGTAGGTGTGTGGGGGTTGCTCGTCCCGAGGTGCAGCACTTTACATTTCTCGATGTTGAACTTCATCAGATTCCTGTCCACCCAACTTGCTAGCCTGTCTAGGTCCACCTGTATCTGTAGCCTATCTTCAAGCGTGACCACACTCCCCGGTAACTTGGTGTCATCCGTGAACTTGGCCCATGAGCTCTTCACCCCCACAGCCAAATTGTTAATAAAGACGTTGAAAAGTACAGGACCAAGCACCGACTCTGCCGGGACGCCGCTGCCCACTTCTTGCCAGGATGACACAGATCCGTTCACTACGACTGGGTTCTGTCCTGCGGCCAGTTTCTCACCCACCTGACTGTCTCGGAGTTAAGCCCACAATCCTCCAACTTTCTCAAGAGGACATTGTGGGATACTAGTTCAAAGGCCTTTCGGTAGGTAGGTGCCTGCACCAGCCCCACCCGGAGTCTATTCCAGAGTCTGGTCACACAAACCATGAAGTTTTTCCTTATATCCAGTCTGAAACCTTCTTCTAGGAGTTTATGTCCATTGCTCCTGGTTTTCCTCTGAGGCACTTTGGTGAATAGTTGTTCATCTAGCCCCTGATGCTCTCCCCTGATATATTTGCAAGCTGCCACCAAATCCCCCTGAAGTCTTCTCTTTTCTAAGCTGAACAGTCCCAGATCTGTCAGCCTTTTCTCGTATGGCTTGCTCTTCGGGCCTCTAATCATACGAGTGGCTCATCTCTGGACTCCCTCGAGCTTCTCCACATCCTTCTTGAGGGATGGCTCCCAGAACTGGACGCCTTACTCCAGCCGCAGCCTCGCCAATGCTGAGTAGAGCAGAAGAAAAACTTCCTTCGTTTTGTTTGAGATGCATCGGTTGATGCACGCCAGCGTATTGTTTGTTCTGCCAAATGTAGCATCACACCGGTGGCTCGTATTCATTTTATGGTCAATTATGAACCCCAGGTCCCTTTTGGACATGGTGTTAGGTACCGTAGCACCACCGAGCCTGTAAGTTTGTGGATTTTTCCTCCTCAGATGGAGCACTTGACACTCCTCAGTGCTGAACAGCATCTGGTTCTGGTCCACCCACCTAATTAATGTGTCTAGGTCTGCCTGGATCATCAGCCTACCCTGATGTGTGGCCACACTTCCCCACAGCTTAGTGTCATCGGCAAACTTTGTCAGTTTGCTTTTCACCTCCACATCCAGATCAGTGATGAAGATGTTGGTGACATCAATGATGTTGGTGGCATTCATGTGGTGGCAGCTCATTCTGCCCGGCTGTTGCTGCCAGTGTCACCACTGCCACCACTGCCAGACCCGGCCCCATTGCCCAGGCACCCCGGCCCATCCACCCTGCACGCACCACCGTGGGTGCTGGACAGAGCAGGCGGGCAGGTGAGGTCTTCATGGGGCCTGGCCCAGGACTGCTGCAGGCAGAGCGTGTTCAGCTGGGTAGATGGGATGGGGCCGCAGGTGTGCGGGGAGCAGCATCCAAGAACAGGACAGGCAGCCAGGGCTGGGGCTGGAGCCGAGATCATGGGGCAGTGACAGTACAGGGCCGAGGCCTGGGGCAGAGTCACGACCCACTCCCCACAGGTCCCTGTGACGGGCGCTGGTCCCGTGGGCAGAGACGTGTGGGGAGTGGATTGTGGCTTTGCCCCAGGCCCCAGCCCTGCCCTGTCGCTGCCCCATGATCCCAGCCCCATCCTCCCCAACACTGCCCCCACCCCCGCCTGCAGTCCCTTCCCTTCTGCCCGGCCAAGTAGATGCTGCCCGCAGGGGTCCTGGACCAGTCTCCATGCCTGGCACCTCTGGCAGTGGGCGCAGGCTGGACAGGGCTGGGGCCAGACAGGATTAGTTGCACCCCACCTTTGCCCCCTACCCCCCATCCACTGGGCCAAGTCAGGACCCTCTCCTTCCCCTCGGTCTGCAACAGCTCCTGAAAACTCCTTAAGTGGCCGTCCAACCCAAGGAATTGCCCACCCCAGCTTACAAAATACTAAATGGCAAGGAGAAAGTCAATAGGGGTTTATTATTTTCTGTCTCTCACGAGACAAAAACGAGGGGTCCCAGCATGAAGCCAGTAGGTAGTAAGTTGGAAACTACCAAAAGGAAGTTCTTTTTCACTCAGCGTGTCACTGCAGCATGGAGTTCAGACGTGGTGGGAGCGGACAGCTCAGCCAGATCCACCAATGGGTAGGACATGTCCTTGGAGGAAAGGGGCATCAGTCGCTACTGAGCACAGGAGTGGGGTGCACGACCTCTGAGTCACAACTTCCTGGACCTTAAATGCTGGAGGCTGCAAGTGAGAGAGGAACAGGTATAAAAATCCCAGTTCATTTTCCCTTTTGGGGTCCTCTCTCTGCCACTGTGTGATGGCATGGGACAAGACGGACCTATAAGTGGCAATTGTTATGTTCTTTATCATCACAGGCAGCCATCGTTCTCAGGAGTCCATGGAGATCGTACCTTTGGTGGGTTATTGGGTACCATCACAGCTTCTTGAGTGGCTGAGTCCAATGCTCGACAAGCAAGCTTCACGTACGAACTCGGTTGAGCTTGCATTGGCCTGCTGAGTATCATTTTGTCTTGCCTGTCTCCGACACCTCTTCTCTAGCTCATTATTGACCCTCTCCATTTCGAAGCAATGTAGGCCTTGCTTCATGGTGGCTTTCTACTCGCAGCGGTCCAGAGCAACTGATTCCCAGCGTTGGCCATCAATGCGCAGCTCACAAAGGTTTTTCTTGCAGACATCAACAAAACAGAGTTTGGGCTGCCCAAGCTGACATTTGCCAGTGGCCAGCTCACTGTAGAGTATGTCCTTGGAGGTTTGGCCATTGCTTATACCAGGGGTTTTCATGTGGAGCGGGTGGGGGGAGGTCCCCCCAGCAGCCTGTTGCTGAGCGTGGGGGGGTCCCCTGGCAGCCAGATGTGAAGCAGTGCAGCAGCAGCAGCACGCTGCATACCCCTGGGGCCTTCCCAAGTACCCCCAGGGGTATGCATACCCCCAGTTGACAACCCCTGGCTTGTACGATTCACATGTCCTAACCAACAGAGGTGTCTCTTGTGGGAGCATGAACATACTGGGCATCTTGGCCTATTCCAGAACAGCGAAGTTGGAGATTTTGTCATGCCATGTTATGCCCAGAACATGGCAGAGACATAGAAGGTGGAAACTGTTCAGTTTTCTTTCTTCCTTAGCATAAGGAGGCCATGTTTCTCTGCCATACAATAGAGAGCTAAGTACGCAAGTGCTGTAAGTGCTTATATGCAGGAGTAGAGGTAGATGTTATTTCCTTGGATTTTAAAAAGGCTTTTGACACAGTGTCGCACTCAATTCTTACAAGTAAACTAAGTAGCTGTGACGTGGATTTTTTCACAGCTCGGTGGGTGGAAAACTGGCTTATGGGACACACCCAGAGAGTGGTGGTGGATGGGTCGGTTTCTACCTGGAGAGATGCGGGCAACTGTGTCCCCCAAGGCTCTGTCCTTGGACCGGTGCTGTTCAATATCTTCACTGGTGATTTGAATGAGGGTGTAGAAAGCACTCTGTCCAAATTCACAGACGGCACCAAACTATGGGGCATAGTAAACACACTAGAGGGGTAGGGAGCAAATTCAGGAGGATTTGGACAGACTGGGGAAGCGGGTGGATCAGAATAGGATGGAATTGGACAGGGATAAGTGCAAGGTGCTGCACCTGGGGAGAAAGAACCAATACACCTAGAGACTGGCAAGTACCACACTAAGTAGCACAGTGGTGGAAAGGGATCTCAGAGTCATATTCTATGCAAAAATGAACGTGAGTCGCCAATGTGACGAGGTAATAAGTAAAGCTAACTTCACTCTTTCCCGCATTAGTAGGTGCATCATGAGCAGGTCCAGGGAGGTGATGCTTCTCCTCTGTGCGGCACTGGTCAGGCTGCAGCTGGAGTACTGCGTGCAGTTTTGGGCACCGCACTTCAAGAGGGATGTGGACAACCTGGAAAGGGTTCAGAGGAGGGCTACACGTACAGTTGAGGGCCTGCAGGTAAGATCCTATGAAGACAGATTGAGGGACCTGAATCTCTTCAGCCTCCGCAAGAGAAGGCTGAGAGGTGATCCTGAAGCTGTCCACAAACTCATCGTGGGGGTCAGCAGGGAATAGGAGATACTCTGCTTACCAGGGCGCCCCTCGGGGTAACTAGAAACAATGGCCATAAACTGAAGGAGAGCAAATTTAGATTGGACATCAGGAAAAAATTATTTATGGTGAGGGTGGCCAGAATCTGGGATGGGCTTCCAAGGGAGGTGGTGCTCTCTCCTACCTTGGAGGAGTTCAAAAGGAGCTTAGACAAGCACCTGGCTGGGGTTACTTGACCCCAGCGCTCTTTCCTGCCCAAAGCAGGGGATCGGACTCAATGATCTAATCGGTCCCTTCCAACCCTGGAAATCTATGAAATCTAAAGCTATGAAATCTGTAGACAGACATTTTTGTCGACAGAGCGCTCTATTTTTCCAAACTCTCTTTTGAAGTTTAGCCATGGTGTTGCTTGCCTTTTGAATGTGATCATTAATTTTGGCTTCCAAACCAAGATTTTGGTGGAGCCCAAGGAAGTGAATTTTTCTACCACTTCCGGACTTTCAACATTTATTCTAACTCCAGGTGGGCGGTCAGCTTGTTGAGCCATAACTATTGTCTTCTTTAGGCTAACGGTCAGACCAAAATCATCACAGGCATGAGAAAGGCAATCCACGAGACTTTGCAGTCCTGCTTTGGAATGACTAACAATCGCTGATCATCGGCAAAGAGCATTTCACGAACAAGAACTTCTTGGGTTTTTGCTATCACTTTGAGATGAGCAAGGTTAATGAGTTTCCCATTGGATCTGGTTCAAATGTATATTCCTTCTGAACAGCCACTGAATGCATATTTGAGTAGGACAGTGAAGAAAATCCCCAAAACCCACTGGAGCTAGGACACAACCCTGTTTGACAGCACTCTTGATTTCAACTTCTTCCAAATGTGACCCATCAAACTGCAGCACTCCACGACGCAAACCAACGTGGAAGGATTTAATGATGCTCAGGAGGGCAGTCAACCTTCTTCAGGATTTGGAACAAACCACCTCTGCTGACAAGATCAAACGTTTTCGTGAGATCGACAAATGCTATGTACAGAGATTTCTTTTGCTCGTGGCACTTTTCTTGTAGCTGTCTCAAGGAGAATATCATATCCATCGTGGATCTACTGAATTTGAAACCACATTGAGACTCAGGGTAGGGTCTGTCCGCAAAGGTCTGCAGTCTTAGCAGAACAACTGGTGAACAGCTTCCCAATGAGGCAAAATAAGGATATACCGTGATAGTTATTGCAGTCACTCATGTCTCCTTTGTGTTTGGTAACAGGGAACCTTAGCCCTGTTACTAAGAGGCAGGGCTGCCCTTTTAAGACCCGAGTCTACAGGGACACCAAGCGCCAGGAGGGTAGGGGTTAATAGCCCAACCACCCAGGCCGGTCAGCTGACAGGAAGGGGATAGGCCTCTGGCCACATATAAACCCCAGGGCCGAAGCTGGCAGCGGGAGGTCTCTGGCAGGGCTGTGCAAAGCTTCGGGTGGTGATTCGATTCAGAGGAGATTCGGCCCGATTCGGTGGCCGAATCTCTGAATCTGAATCGAATCAGGGGACCAATTAAAAGGTCTGAATCGATTCAAAGCTCTCCAAATCTTACTGCAACCTTGGAGCTTTGGGGGGCTCATGCAGAGCCCCCACATGGTGCGGGGGGCATCAAGGATCGCCCCACACCGACTGGAGCAGGGAGTCCCAGGGTCTCTTCAGGGGTTTTTTTTCTTAAAGGGCCGGAGCTGGCCTGTGTGGGGCACCCATGGGAGGGCTGGGGGAGCGGGGGGGTGGGGTTCAGAGGCCCATGCAGAGCTCCCCATGCAGGGTGGGGCAGTGGGGGACAGCAGAGATTGCCCCCCACCCAGCAGCACCCACTGAGCCGAGGCTTTTTTTCCCCCCAAGTGCCAGGAGCTGGGGCAGGTGGGGTAGCCATTGCAGGGCTGGGGGAGGGGAGGGGGATGGGCCTGGCCTGGCTGATTTGGAGATTCGGCAAAATTGAATCGGGACAATGATTCAAATCACCGAATCAAATCACTGTCCCCTGAATCAGCCAAATCCAAATACAAAGCGAATACTAGCTGCTTCGCACAGACGTAGTCTCTGGCAAGCAGCCAGGGAAAGAGAGCTCTGCAGAACTACCCAGGAACAGTGTGACTGTTGGCCAGACTGGTGCTGTGGCTAATGAGGCTCCAGGAGTCTACAAGGTACCCAGAGCGAGGGTGCTTAATACGCAAGGAGCAGTTTGAGGTTTTTAAGGAGTCAGAGTGTGGCTTGTATGCCTTATTATGTTGTAGCCCAGAGGCTCATATTTATGTTATTATTTTATCTGGTGGACTGGACTGAGGCTATAGGGGGAGGAGGAGGCCTCATTGGGGCACACTACTGTGCAAAACCCCAGCACCGGGGGGGCGCAGTGGCAGGGGGTGATTGGACCCCAGCACCAGGAGGTGCAGAGACAGAGGGCAGAGCCCAGTGCCAAGAGGCACAGCAACAGGAAGTGAGCTGACCCAACACTCTAGGTTGCAGGTCAACATTTATATACCATCTGTGAGGCATGGGCCATTGTGTAGGGGAGGTGTGGAGCAGTGGATAGTGACCCCTAGTGTTGGGGTAGTAAATGGGCAGCCTCCCACCTGAGTAACATCATAATTATTGTTCCACCAAGGCATGGCAGGCGAGATAGGTGGGTGGGTAGCCCAGAGACAGAGGGTCAGGCCTACGTTAGTCAAGTCCAGGGATGGACCCTGTCACATTTTTGTACAGAGAGACTATGCTTACATCCTACATGTCTTGAGGAACTTCATATTCTCTCCAACACATACATATTAATTCCTGCAGAAGGAAGATGAGGATTGCACACCACACTTAATTACTTCAGACAGTATGCAATCAACACCTGGGGCTTTACCACAAGCAAGCTGATCAATGGCTTTTTCTACTTCATCTGTGGTAGGTTCATGGTCAAGCACTGTCAGGGTTGGAAGGTCTTCAAGTATGTTGAGAGCAAAGTCACGAACCACATTTTCACAAGAGTAGAGTTTTGAATAATGTTCAGCCCATCAATCCATCTGCTTATTGCAGTCATGGAAGACTTCACTTGTGGAGGATTTTAAAGAGGCAGTCTTCCTTAGAACAGGCTTGAGAGCTTTCCCCATACATTGCTTGCGTGTCACCTCAGTCACCAGCTTTTTGGATCCTTTCGCAGAGTTGTAGCCAATAATCATTTGCGCACCATCTCGCTGTACGTTTGACCTTTTGCAAGATCTCTTGAAGCACCTGCAAGTTGGAGTGGCTAGGGTCACACTTATATTTAAGGAGAGCTAACCATTTCTTTTCTATGAGTGGGATCATTTCAGATGAGTTCTCATCGAAGCAGTCATTTGAGCTGCGATGCAAGGTACCACCACGAGTCCAAGGCAGCTTGCTAGATGGCTCCTTTGAGCTGAACCCATTTCTCCTCAGCAGTATTACATGCATGAATGCCATGTGCCCCCGGAGGCTGGAGGGGCATGGCGAGCTCCTGCAGGCGGCAGTGGTGTCGGCAGTGGAAGAGTGGCGGCGGAGACTGGCGAGCTCCCGCAGGTGGCCACGCCGGTGTCAGCAGCGGGTGGTGAGCACCGACCAGCAGTCAGTGACCACCCGCAGACCTCCCCCAGGCGTATGAGTAAAGCATCTTTAACCAGAGACAAATGTAATGATGTGCCATGCCATCTGCACCCCTTTTCAAAATCCTAGAACTGCCCCCAGATGCACCCCCACCCCCACCTCCTGGGTCGGATCAGCCTTGCCCTATCCTCTCCCACAGCTTTCTCTCCACCAGGGCAGCTGCCTGGCACCAAAATGGGCCTATATCAGATCCTTCAAAGCAAGAGGTGGGATCCCTGCAATGGGCAGGTCTAGGGTAATTAAGGATATTTTTCTCCTAACCCTCTGGAGCCAGAAAGCTGGTGGAAGGGTTTGCATTGCCAAAGCTGCATCGAATCGGGAAGGAGTCCTGGGCATGAGGGCAGATTGACTCCTATAGCCAGAAGGATTTGTGCAATCATTCAGTCTGACCTCCTGCACTATGGCAGGCCTTTCATTTTCACCAGTGGCCAACAACCAGCTACAGCACATCTTCCTGAATGGCACCCAGCCTCGATTCACTTCTTCAAGATATGGGTCAGCAAAGACCTCCTTTCCTTGCTTGTGGGCAGTCAAAGCAAGTGAACAAGATGTCAGGATGCATCAGTTATGGTAAAGGGAATAACAAGGAAAATATAAAGCCACTACATCCATCAATAATTCAGGCTGGTGTGTATCTTATGGGTGGCACTGGTCTCCTCATCCCCTGAAAGAGACTGCAGAACCAGAGGGGCTCTGAGAGGCAGTGAAAAGGATCCTGCTTCTGATGGGGGGAGACTAAGAGAACTGGGATGTCTTAGAAGGGAAATGGGGCAGGATTGAAATCTATACAATAATGATGTGCCTGGAGAAAGTAGTTTGGGAGCTTCTGTTGTTCATGGCTTGTAATTAAGAACAAGGGGCATGCAATGGAAGGCAGGTAACTTCAATGCTAATAAAATCATTTTTTTGTTTCCAAGTCCTAATTTGACGGTGGAATTCAATGTCACAGGATGCCATTGAAGCCAAGAACTTAGATTCAAAGAGGGTTTGATTGTTTGTACCAAGAATATCGAAGAGTTGCGGAAGAGATAAAGCCCTTCTACCTTGGATCCTGAATCAATCTGTCATGCAGGTTAAGATGAGAAAGGCTTGAGGAGACAGGCTGCTGGAGTAGAGGGACCATGGACCCAATCCTGTCCACTGGGGCCGAAGCCCTGCTTGTATACTTGTTTGACATTTTGGGTCATCCTGGTTTCATCAGTGTATCATGTGGCAGTGAGTTTCTCAGTCATCGTGTTCATGATGTGGAAGGAGTCTTCCCTTTTCTCTGTTGTATGGAACATCTCCTCCTCCTTGCATGTGAGATCGGGGTATGGAAGTCTTGAATCGCCCATGTAGCCATTGCTAGTGCCCAGGTGCAGTAAGATGAGGCACCGGGCTCTGTCCAGCTTCCCAAGTGATCATGCTATGACTCCCCCCAAACCCACTGAGGCCTGTTCCAATTTCACCTTGTACTATGGCTGAGATAGGCCAAAGGGATCCCTGAGGGCTTGGTTAGAGATTAGTAAGACTGAACTCAGGTGATGGATTTGGTCTCTGGCACATGGGCCTCCCTTTCAGCAACATAGATTCATAGATGCTAGGGTCGGAAGGGACCTCAATAGATCATCGAGTCCGACCCCTGGACTCGATGATATATGGCAGCTAGAACTGGCTCGGTTTCTGGATATATATATATATATATATATATATATATATATATATATTTCCTATATTGTCTTGCCCCTAACTGGGTTTGAAAAGGCAAGTGTTATTGGGAGAGTTTCAAATGAACTATTTGTTTTCTCGGGAATAAAAGCAGCCTTGTCTGATCTAAAAAAATTAGGCCTTCATGTTTGTGTAATAAAATAGGTTCAGGGAGAAAAAAAATCTCTATCACACCCCATCAGCAAGACCATTCTTTTAATGTGATCGCAACAATTAACTCCTTCATTAACGCCCTGAACATCACTAATGCACATCATTAATAAACCCTGAGGAAAATGAATGCTTCAGACTAATTCATCCCTCATCAAAGTGCCTTGTACTAGCACCAGGTAATAATTATGGCCCCATCAGTCTGTCCACGGCTCTGCCCTCCTCCAAATCAGTCAGTGCATGAGTGAAGAAATTGCTCTAATGAATAAAGGCCGCCACGAATGCACAAAGACAAGGCGGCAGCTGATATCACTGATAAATAAGCTTCATGACAAAAATAGGTGATACGTATGATCTGTGCCCAGTTCCACAGCCCTGGTGTGAAGCTGCTCAAAGAGAGTTCCTACTGGATTTTGGGTAGCGTCTAATAATGCAGCAGATCTGAGGAGGAAGGAATGAAGCTTCCCAGGAAGAAAGAAGGGATAGTAAGGAGAGAGGAGTAGGGAAGAAAGTTGTAAGTGACGGAGAAGATAGACGGTTCCACCCGGGTGGGATGGAGATCGTGTCAAGTGGAGGTGTGATGCAGAGGCTTTAATGGAGCAGGGACTGGGGTTGCTGCCAGCCAGGGAGGTTCATGGGGCCGGGGCAGGGAGCGGGACAGAGCCGTGGGAGGCTCCTCCAGAGGACATGTGGGGCATGTGCCCCCCCCCCCCCCAGGTTTGTGTATGGGGCGGGCTCCCTGCTGCCCTCCCCTGGGGGCCCTGCACTGCCATGGCAAGGTGCCCCCTGCCCACCCAGCAGCAGCTTGGAGTTGTGCCTGCTGTTGATGTATGTCTGTTTTTGTCTAGGTTGGGGTGGGAGGGGGGGTGCACAAACAAAATTGTAACTCAAAGTGAGGGATCTGCTCAAAAAGTTTGAAAACTGCTGCTCTAGAGCAACAGTGCACAGCCTTTGGCAGTCTGGATGAGTGGCACAGGGCCAGCCTGCAGGTCAGATCAGGCTCCATGTACCAGGATTGGGGTCCATGCCACCCCAATTGGCCCCACATGCCCAACTGGCCCTGTGCGCCCAATCTGGTGCACAAGGCCAAGGTACCTGGGCCACAGGGCTCTCCCTGGATCTGAAAATTCGGAGCAGCGAGTGGTTATTAGCTGCCACTGCGCTTCCACCACCAAATTTTCAAACCCATGGGTGGCCCCATGGGCTGGATGACAAGGCTCTGTGGGCTGGATCTGGCCTGTCGGGCCAGGGGTTGAGCCCCCCTGCTCTAGATTTAGGGAGATTCCTAAGCTACAAAGGAGTAGCAAAGCAGCCTTATCCAGCCCACCTTTCAGCCCCTGCCATAGGGATGTGGGAGGGAAGGCTCAGGGGACAGAGGGGCTGTGCTGGGGGAGGAAGGGGCATATTCAGAGCTCAGAACTGGGACTATAAATTTTCCAGTTAAATTAAATAGTAACAAGTGCAGGATGCAGGGGCCACCTCTGCTGTTTCAGAGGAGAACAAGCAAGGCAATGTTCTTTTCACTGGAGTCTACAAGTGTTGTGATTGTTCCTGCGACCATCACTGGGAGCATGCTAGACCCCCTTGCAGATCCTGTGGTTGCAGTGCCATAAGTAACAGCTGGGAGTGCACCAGTTCTTCAGTCTGGCTGCAGAATGGGTAATTGCAGACTTCTTACTCCACATCATGTTGAAGGCTTCATCTATGCTTTAGTAGACCTGAAGTGAAAATGCAGCTGCCTCACTATTTGCTGCATTGCCACTGCAGGTCAGGAGACTTCTCCAGCTGGTATTCAATCTCTCTGAAGCATGTTGTTCCTCCGCTCTGGACTTGCTGAGCCAGATGCAGAGTTGGTGGGTCTCCAAATCTGTGTAGTCAGGAGTAGGTTTCATGAGCCCTGGGAGAAGTGAGCATACCAGACTGCCCACAGGCAGTGAAAGTATCACGATGCCCCTGTCTAAATTCACATCTTGAATACTGCACCCAGGTCTGGTCCCCAGGCCTCAAAAAGATCTAGAAGTAGAGAAGGTGCAGGAAAGGGCAACAAGAATGAGCAGTGATATGGAGAGATTTCCATGTGAGGAGAAACTAAAGAGGCCAGGCCGATTCATTTTTAGAAAAGAGACGCTTAAATGGGGGCATGATATAGGTTTGCAAAATAGTGAATGGCAAAGAGAAAGTCAGTGGGGATTTATTATTTACTGTCTCTCAATTCAAGAACAAGGGGTCACAAAATGAAACTAGCAGGTAGTAAGTTTAAGACTAGCAAAAGGACATTCTTTTTCACATAGTGTGGCAGTGAAGCATGGCACTCGTTGCCACCAGATGTGGTGGGAGTGGACAGTTCATCCAGATTCACCAAGGGGTTGGACACGTGCCTGGAGGAAAGGGGCATCAGTCGCTATTGAGCAGGAGAGTGAGGGGCACGGCTTCTGAATGAGAACATCCTGGACCTTAAATGCTGGAGGCTGGACGGGAGAGAAGAACAGGGGAGAAAACCTTGGTTGTACCCAGGTCACTCTCCCTTTCAGCATTTGCCCTCTGCTGCTGTGCGACAGAGGAGACTGGGCAAGACGGACCAGGTCTGACCCTGGCAATGGCAATTCGTGTGTTCTTATGATGGAGATGCCCCCAGAGCCCATGTTCCCTTGTGTCTCAACTGCACCACTAGAAAGAAAGCAGAAGGCATGAAGAGCCAAGTGTCCAGTCTGGCTTACATGCTGAGACCAGGCCGTGGAAAAGGTGCAGGCCCCTGGAAAATTAAGGCAGCTTGACCTCTTTTTCCACTAATTCCAGAAAGCTCTCCCAAGGGCGTTTCAAAATCTCCTCCCATCAGTCACAGCTTTCGGAGGGGTGTGATGAGGCTGTGGGTTGGGTGCTCCAAGAGTAATGCAATTGCAGTGCTGTAATACAGTGCAAGTGTGCCTCGAGCACTGCCTCACTTACCAGCCATTTGGTCTTTGAGAGCAGACACAGCTGGGTCGGTGTCCATATCATACAGGTGAAACCTGGTTGTGGACCCAACTTGTCACGCTGCTCTTTCCCCTGCCGCATGGATACATTACACCCCTCTTGGGGGGGTCTCGTTATAACCCAGGTGGACCAAGCTTGCCTAAAAATGGATGTTTTAAACATTTGTGATCTGTTTATTTGGATTATGGAAGCAGCCCACTCTGTTCTGAGCATTTGCCAGGACACGGTTGTTTCCCACAAAATCTCTTACTCAAAGAAGTCCAAAAGTAGAGGCGATGGGTATGTTATACAAAAGCATCCTATTTCGGAGGATCCTCTCCCCAGCCCTTCCATACGGGCGATTTCTTGTAAGCCTTGCCACAATCATAAGTCTTGAGGAGGAACTGGACTAGCTCAAGAAATGAGTTCACTGTATTAAGGACAATGTGAAATGCGAGACAAGGCTGGCTGTGGGAGAAGGGCATGAGTGAGAAGTTGGAGCCGCTTCACGGCGGGGCTGAGATGGCCAGAGATGAGGACAGAGGAGCACGGAGAGGCAGAGCTGTGAAGACCCGTGATGACGAGGACCCGGACACAGTGGAAATAGGGACTGGTGGAGAGATTTGGAGAAGAGCGTGTCTTTCCATGGACTTCATGGGGCTTTGGATGAGGCCCTCGCAGTGCAGGTTTTGTCTCTCGCAGGCGGGTGCAATGGCTCTGTGCCCAACTCATTGGCAGAGATGCCCAACCGCCGTTAATGCTCTAGAAGGTTCAACCCTGGCCGCCGGGACGGCTCTGCCCAACTGCCGGGTTGGGATTGCTATGGGTTTGCCAACAGCCATCACTTTGCCAGGCAACGATGGGCAATAAGGTGAATTATCCGCAGACCAAACAGGATTCCAGCTGCAGCACCGGGAGGGGAAGCAATGATGTGAGTTAACGGAGAATGCCGACATTAACAGATAAACCGGGTTAAAAATCTTTCTGGATGCAGATGGTAGCATGGGTGGAGGCAAGAGGTTGCAAGAGCAGGGAAAAGACAGCTCGGCATTTTCGTGGTTTTCTCTTTTCCCTAAAAAAAAGAGACAAAAAAGGGGGAAAATCTGAGCTCAACTGCCCTGCTTTTCCACATCTGACTTCAGCCAGCCAAGGCAGGATACAGCTCTGTCAGAAGAGCTCTGCCCTGTCTTATAGAGACTGGAGGATCTTGGTGATTCCCCGTTCATGATCTGCCTACGGACTCCAGCTACTGCCCCACCATGTCTTCAAAAATGACCTGTGGGAAGCAGCTGGGAACTACAATTCCTCTTTACTTTTTCAGCCCTAGGTTTCAGATCTAACCACCCTTGAGGCAAAGCAGGCCAGACGTGCCTCTCCTGGCACAACTTTCAGGCCGTCTGAAGAGCACCCCTGAGAATGGGCTGTATCGCAGGACCGGTGTGTGCTGCAGTTAACAGACATTTCTGCCTTGCAGCAGAGCTGAGCCCTAAGCAAATTTTTGCTGAGGCTCAGAACAACTCGTTACAGCCCTGGCTGAGTTGCCCATCGGTGCACAAGCGCCAGGCTGCTGTATCCAGCCCTAATCTTGGGATCCAGCTTGCTCTGCAGCCCCTTAGCTCAGAGCAGTGTCCAGACCCTGTTTCAAAGCCTGGCTTCCCAAATTATTTGGTGTCCCTCCTCTGGATGTGAGACCCCAGACCGGATACTGAGCCCCCGGCCCTCTCCATAGGGTGGCCATCATAGAGGACATTCCAGATTTCTGCTACTCTTCCTCTGTCCTCTATTGATACAAAACCCAACGCCTTTATGTCCTCTATTTTATAGAGGAAAAGAGAGGATATAAAGGCATCCAGTTTTGTACCTACAGAGGACAACCGGACTGTCCTCTGTGATGGCCACCCTACCTCTCCAAGAGTTGAGGCACATGCTGCCCGGAGCTCCATCTTTGTGAGCATGCCAGTTTAGAGATTAACCCCTCAGGAAGCAGGGGACAACTGAAGCAGGGATTCCCACATGTTACAAAGGGGTTTCTAAAAGTCACACGCTTGATTCATAGAAAAGCACAAGTGAGTTAGAGGTCTGTAGATCTGTAACCAGCACTGCCCCTGCATCCCTGTCTGTCACCTCCCTGGCTCTGGGCGCCCTTGGGGGTTTGGCCAGTGTCCTTGGGGTCCCGGCTCCACACAGCCCTCCGCTCCAGATCTGTTTTGTCAATTGATTCTCCTTTGCTAGAGGGAGAGCTCATTTAAAAAACCCTTATCTGAGCCCTTGTTCTTCTTCAGTCTTTTGGTTGGGGTTTTCCATTCTCCCACGCTCAGCAGGGTTGCCAGCTGCCCTGCTGGAAACCTCCATTGGCTCGAACAGCCCACGCTGTCCCATTGCTGATGCCCCCCGTGGTCTCACATGAGTTTCTCAGACGTTGTCTGTCTTCTGCCACGCTCTGATCCACACTGAAAGCAGCATCCCTAAAACCATGTAGATTTGCCAAGTTTGCACAGACAGATTCTCCAGACCTTCACAGCCCAGTATTAGAGAACATGCCTGATGCATGGCTAAACATCTTTAAAATGGAACCCCTTGGTACAGTTCATTTTGCAGTGCAGAGATCCTAATCAAGTGCCACAGTTTCATGTCCACAAGGTTTCCCTTTGCGAGGATTCAAAATATTGCTTATTTCTAAACAATGATAGGTTCATTATAGACTCTTAGTTGATTACAGAGAGGCAGTTAGCTGTGTTAGTCTGAAGTTAATCAGAAGGCAGGGTAGATGAAGGTATTTGATGAAGTGAACTTGGGTTCAGGAAAGCTTGTGCACGCTCTCTCTCTCTCTAGACACTGAACTGGTTGTTGGTCTATAAAGTGCATTATCTACCCTGCCTTCCAGCTGACTTAACCCATTTCCTTGTTGTAACTGACTCCGCTTTCCCAGTGCTCCCATCAGCTCCCATCCCTATCCTGGATCCAGAGCATGGCATCAAACCCAGCTGTCTGCAGGCAGGGATAAAAGGCCCTACCAGCTACAATAAGGTTTTCTGGGTCAAGGGAGGTCAGCTGTCCAAAAGCATCCGCTTGAAGTTCAGCTGCTGTCTGCTGCTGGGAGATTTGTTCTCAGTCCTTAGCGTGGAACAGGGAACCCAAACAGGATGATATCACACATCATAATCTTTGTTATTACCAGTATCTCCACATCTCTGATGCCATCACTAAGCACGTGTCCACCTGTTCATCTGTTGTCTCCATCACTGCTGCCATCCCCCTTATAGCTTCACTGCCTCTCCCCAAAACACTGCTGCTAACATCAAACTCTGCTCGTCCTGCTTTGCCTACACCACCTCTCTCCTAGACTCCGGCCCCTGTCTTCCTGTCTCTTGCTATGTCAGATCCAAGATCCCTGGCCTCACATATGTGTCCCTACGTCACCCCTACTTCTTCCTGATTCATTTCTTTGCCCTCTGCTCCCATCCTTACACTCTTTGCAGCTGTCTCTTCCCTTCACCTCTTTTCCATGATTTGGCTTTGTCCTGGGAACACCTGCAAATTCACTATGTACCAGGTGGCCCCTCTCTCCTTCTCTGTAACATCCTTTTCTTCCAGACATCCTTTCTCCTCCACTCTGCCTTCCCTCACTTGCTCCCTGAACTAATGATCCTTGTCTTGTCTTAGCCTGAAAGACGTTTGCACCAGCTCACTTTTAAATGTACCAGTATTTCTACTGAGGTCCAGAGTCCCGTGGGAGCTACTAACACACTTAACTTTAAATCGATAGGTAGGTTTTTACAAAATCAGTCTGTGGCTTTGGGACACGGGTATGTTTTCTTTTGTGTAGGCAAAGTGCTGCATAAATGTACAATACTATTTATATATTATTATTGTTTTAAATAGTTTCACAGGGGAAAAATAGCATAAGGAAGAAGCTAAAGGCACAGTGCTTTAAGGTCCAAGGTGTAACAAAGGATTGTTCTCTTCAATTAAAGAGAAAATGAAAATGCAGCCTTAGGGATATATTTGGTAGCTATGTTGGTCTGAGACAAAAAGAAATGCAAAAATCTAGAACTCTTGGTTCAGACATGATGCTTTTTATTAGACCAACTGAGAAACTGCAAAAAAATTATCTTTTTCTGCAAACTTTTGGGCTCGCACGACCTTCGTCAGGCTCAGGGAACGTTAAAGATGGTAAAACATCCCCATAGGTAGGAAATAAACTTCATTTTTGCATATGAGGACTTTTTACCCTTTAAAAATGAAATTTATTTCCTACCCATGGGGACGTTTTACCATCTTTAACTTTCCCTGAGCCTGATGAAGGGCGTGAGAGCCCAAAAACTTGCAGAAAAGATTTTTTTTGCAATTTCTCAGTTGGTCTAATCAATGCAGCCTTAAGATGAAGAAAGTTTGATGTTTAATGCAAGTGAAGTAAAGAATTACTGTGACAAGAAGAATGACATTTAGAAACAAGTGGCCAAAGACATTAACATAATACAATGATGTGAGCCACAAAAGCACCAAAACAGACTGATGTGCAGAATTTCAATGGATACATTTGAATATTTGGAGACGTAATTTCTCCTACTTTTAAGAGTCCCGTACCAAATTTTGATTTGATAAGTGCTTTATTATTGTGCTATGCCTGGTGCTGCCGCCTGCTCAGCTCTGGCCTAGGTTGGAGATATGGTTAGGGGTTACAGAGTAACCTATTGGAGTGCCTTTCCTTTAGATAAGTGGCTTTCAACCTTATTTATTTGCAGACCCCTCAAATATTTCAAATGGAGGCATGGACCCCTTTTGAAATTTCGAATGGACGCCTTTGGATTGTGAGTGTGGGTCTCCACGTACTTTTGATTAATCACAGGCATCTTTTCCCTTAGACATAGTCTGTGGACCCCCAGGGATCTGTGGACCACATGTTGAAAACCACTGCTCTAGATTTAAAAAAGGCCATGAATTTACTCAGAGAATGCGCTTACTCAAACCCTGAGTGAACAAATGCTCAGTGACTGCAGCGATAGCTGGGGCTAAGCTCTGTGCTCATGAATGCTGGTTACCCTGTTTCTCAGAGCTCACTCGGTCTAACGGCAGCCTTGAAATGGAGAGGACAGGACTTCCTAGATCAAAAACGCTGCTTGGGAAGCCTTGAAACGGTGGGCTCCTAGGGTAAAAACAGAGGTTGGTTAACCCTGCTGCTTGTTCCAGCTTTCAACTCGCATCAAAACAAGCAGAGGGAGGGAGGGAGGGAGAGCTGTGTACACACGCGGCTGCAATGGCAACTCACTCCTCATGGGGTGGGGGTGTCTTGGATACTGGCACCGGTGTCACCTGGGTGTGAGCTGCTATTCGCCCCACCCAGGAACAGCGCACACCAGCTGCAGAGGCTTCCTCGGCCCCACCAAGGGTTTTCACACCCAAAAGCGTGCTAATTTTTTTTTGCCCAACTATTTAAGCTGGTCTAATAAAAGAGATCCGATTCACCCAAAGAACCTCGTCCGCCCGCGTCCTTAGACCAGCACGGCCGCAACCCGCGTGCGCCCGCCTGGCACGGCCAGGCCAGCCGCTGCGGCAGGGAGACCCGGGCTGGGTTCCCACCTTGCCTGCTGCTTCGGCCTGTACCCCGCGGTGCAAGACACATCCAAATGGCCAGGAGCCCATGAGGGGGGCCTGACCTCTGCCCTCAGACCATCCACGCTCACCCCCAACCCTACCCCTAACCTGGCCCCTGGCTGTCTCCACCGGATCAGCCCCCCCTGACCCCACCCCCAGCTTGACCTGTGACCTCTGCACCCCCCCCAACACACCCCTGCCCCCAGCCTGACCTGGGACTGCTGAGGCCCCGCCCCTACCCCATCCCCATGGCAACCGCCGCCCCCTGACCGGGGCGCCGCCGGCCAATCGCGCGCGGCCCCGCCCCCGGTCGGAACGCAGGGCGCGGGCGGCGGTTCCGGGGGACGCGCTGAGGGACGGACCGGGCCGCGCTCATGGCGGCCTGAGGCGGCGAGGGCGGCGGGGCGGAGGAGGAGGGCGCGGAGCAGCCGGTGAGCACGGGCGGGCCGGGAGCGGGGAGCCGCCCCCTCCCTTCCCTCGCGGGGACCGGCAGGTTTGCGGCGGGGCCTCGCGCGGGTCCCGCCAGGCAAGCCGCGGGCATCGCGGCCCGCCGTGCTGGCGCGGAGGGGGCGAGACGGGGGTCCCCTGCCCCCTCCCCCGCGGCGCGCGTGTAGACAGCCGCACGACGAATATAGCCGCCTTGTCTAGACTCCCGTCGCCGCACTGGTGCATTCACCCCGCAAATCGCCGTGGCTGCGTCGCCGGCCCTCGCGAGGCCTCCGGGGGGTCCTGGCGGCACGTTGTCCTGGAGCCTCGTCGGCTTCCTGACAGGGAGCGCGCGGCGCGCTTCAGCACCTCGGTGCTCAACCGTTTGGGATCTGAGGCGCCCTCAGGAAACACCTGCCCTGGATTGTCACTTGGTTTTTAACTAGGGGAAAGTAGCAGAGCCGCTCTTCCCTCGCAGAGCGCTGAGCGAGCCGCGGCCCACAGCGGGCCTGATTGTGGGAAATCGCTGGGTTTGTCCTGCTCCTGGCAGGGTGACGGTGCTCGAAGGGATCTCGAGGCACCGCAGATTTTCACAGCAGCCTGTTTGGAAATGGCCGGGAGCCCTGAAATCTGGACGACGTTTCCAGTCGTATGTAATCGCCCCTGCGCGCGAGCGCCGTTGCGTGTGAATGGGGGCAGTGGTGCCGATCTGCCCCTCAGAGGTGGTGGGAAGCTAGCTGCCGGTGTTAGCGTTGAGGCCGTTCTCTCGGTGCCGCTGCAGTCAGAAATCGGCACCCCGTTGTATGTCTGCACCCGTAACAAGAAGATGGTTCCTGAACAAAAGGACTTGCAAACTCAGGGAGCAGAAGCCCCTAGACGGAAAGTACGAAACCTGGTTTGAAAGAGAGAGGTAGTCAGTTGTGTTAGTGGGTAAAGAAGTGTTAAAGAAGAGGAAACTTTATATGAAGGCAGAAAGGAGTAAGAAGCAGCTGTCCTTTCGTTTCTCCAAAACGATTTGGCTCCCTCGGGACATGATGGCTTCAAAGTCTTAGGTTGCTGCTTAGACACGCCAATTCGCTGGTGTTGCTCGCGGGCCAGTGTGCAGAGGTGCTGCTGTGGTCCTGTTGTCATTGGCTCAGCTCGGGCTGCACACGCGTGTAGGATCTCTCAGGGCAATTTCGTTTCACCGTAGTTGAGAGGCAACGATGGGAACAAAACCGCCATCAGAAACGTCCTCTGTAAATATAGCGCTGATCGTTGTATCTAGTAGCGCGTCAGGACTGCGGTTAGGGAGCAGGCTAATTTTTTTGCAGTTTTCTCAGGGGGTGTTGCTTATCGGGTCAGTTTATTTTGCTGAGTCCATGTCCTGATAACGAGGCTTGTGGTTCAAAACCAAAGCTATTAATGCTCAGAGAGAAGCTTGTGCATTGGATGTATCAGGCCAGAGATGAAGATAAAGATACCAGATAACAGTACTTGAATTGGGCCTTTCTACTCAGGGAATTTTTATTACTTAAGCTTTGTAATTTAAAAAGCATCAATTAAACTCTCCTGTCAGCAAAACCGTATGGTAACTGGTCAATTTAGTGAGAGACCTCGTTCGTTTTCTCCTTTTCTGCTGGGAAAGCGGTTTGATTCTGTGCTCCTGCTTTGCTGATAACGGACAAGCACTTGGATACCATAATGAGCAATGCAGAAAATGCTCATGAGGATTTCTGTGTTGTCTATAAGGGGATAAGTTAGTTTCAAACAGAACTAACAGAAATTAGTTTCTGTTTGAAACTAACGTCATATAATGAGCTCTGTGGAGAAAGAAGTCTCAGCAATTTTTCCTGGACGGCACAAAACTCACTGCCATGGTTGTCACTGCTTTGCAGTCTCAGCAAAGTCTGGAGCAACCATGGAGTCTGGATTCCCTTTGCTCAGCTGGCAGGTGCATGTCCTTCTGAGCAAAGGTGAGAGTTACAGGACTGTGCGTGGGACGCTGTCAGCGCTATTGCCTGAGCTGTTCTGCTCTGTGAACAGATGGAGTTGTGGTCTCCCTGGCTTTCCATCCTGTGGTCTTCAGGAGTACTGAATTCCCATGGGACACCAGGCAAAACTGAGTCTAAAACCCCACCATCCCAGCCCTGGTTTCTGATCCGCAGTCAAACACCCAGCGATGGAGGAAGGATTAATTAACATGACTTCTTTGTTTTGGCAGATTAAAATACCTAGAATGGCAGGAGAACAGAAGCCGTCATGCAATCTCCTTGAGCAGTTTATTTTACTAGCCAAAGGTACCAGTGGCTCAGCCCTGACTACTCTGATAAGCCAAGTGCTAGAGGCTCCTGGTGTCTATGTCTTTGGAGAGCTGCTGGAGTTACCAAATGTACAAGAGGTAAGAGCTGACTTGGCTGGGATTGTTCTTTCCACACCTTGGGTTTAAGGAATCTCCTGAGAGTTTCTCCTCCCAGGGAAAGTCTGATATGGCTTGGCCCAGTCCCAGTACCTCCTTCATGCTGGAGTCCCATGCGTTTCTCCACCCTCCTGAGGACCTAGTGTACAAAAGATGATATCCATTTTATCTTTGTGTTAATTTTGATTTAAGTAACAGGGCTCCAGATGCACTAATATGATGGCTAATACAGTAAAATCCCAGCAGCCCTAAAATAATGGTTTTTAAACAGGAATTTGTCCAGTCACTGAGAAACAAAATCTCCTTTTGTTGTCCTGGAAAGCATCTGCCATTGTGTCCGAGAACTCTAGCAAACAGATGTCTTTTGTAGCAGGCTGGAATGAATAATCACCAAAATCGAATGGTTTCTGACCAATATGCAGAGCAAATGCTGGAGACTCAGCTCTTGGAGAGAAGGCACTGCCCGCAGCCCCCTCTTTTAAAATGAGGAGGATTTTGCTAGAACACTCCTGCAGCTGGGATAGTGTGGTGCACAGGAAGTTCAGCTTCCCACGTGGGCTTGCGTGTGTGACCATTCTTATAACTGTTGCTCCAAGTCAGGCGACTTGCAGTAACAATTGTAAGTCCAGTCTAAGGTTAGTTAACCAGTGCAGTGCTCTTGAGGAAAGGGAATGTATCTCTGCAATGTCACCATCAAATCTGTATAGAGGGCAGAGTATTATGTGGTCCATAGTTTGATCAGGGTTGCCACAGTCACCTTTTGCAGAACTCCTAATACTCCATTTGTACATCATGTGACTGCAGTGGCTGGGCCCAGTTCGGATCCAGTTTAGAGCCTTTTATGTTTTTCACAGAAAGTCAAAACCAGGAGGCTTTATTGTTGGGTTGGAAATTAGATGTTTATTCCAAATGGTGGTTTTGTTCCACGCTTTTCTCCAAGCTGCTGCACTGTCATGTCCTACAAGGGCTTGCATTAGTGTCTACAAAGGTTTCCGGGAGACCAAGCAGTGAGCTGGGAGGTTCTTTAAATCTCTATGAATGGGGAGGTCTGGGTTGTCATTCATGTGGATGATCTCTGTCTGTAGCTTCCTCACAGTGAATGTCTGGAGGATCACTATTGGCCAGCACCGGTAGCCATTGAATTGGTGTAGATTTCAGGGTTCTAGTGATAAATTCTCCAATGCGTGATTACTGGACATCCAGTTAAATTCTGCAATGTATGTGTGATCACACACAATGTGTGTGTGTGACAAGACATGCCTCAACTGCTCTTAGCATTGAGCTGGATGTTTGCTGTTCCCCACCTTTTTTCATATCAACCCCTGGAAAATACCAACCCAGTTTGGTGCTGCAGCTGTTACCACAGTGCAGTGCTCATTTGTGACAGAAGAGTCTGTGTCTACCCGTATACTACATGCATCTTTCTCCCAAAAACAGCCCTCCAGAATTGGGGTGTGCAGCTTCAGCAGGGAAGCTGATTTTCTTTACTTAGAAGGGTTGCATGGTAGGTGATAAAATACAGAAGCACACATCTAACCCACTTCCCTTTGGGGTTGTTTGAGACTCTGCAGGTAAGCTGTCTGAGCTTCCAAGTTGCCAGCACTGTATGCTTAGCTAGCCAGCACTGTAATCTCCTCATCTGTCATGTGATAAAAACAGCAGGCCCTATGGGATTAAAGCTAAATTAAAGGGGATGCTTTCTTAAGAGATTGCATAAAGCAGCTGGCTGTAAACTCAAGTTCTAGTTCATGGAAATGGCTATATCATCCTGACTTTAAAATACTGAAATGTAGTACTAATTACAGGTCCTTTACAAGAAAAAAGGGAGGGGGGGGTGGATCCCACTGTTTGACAGCTGAAAATAGTCTTTCTTTAACCTAAAAAATCCCATATTGTTTGTGCAATAAAACACATTGTAGAGAAACTGCATGCCAATATCATGCTGGCCTTTATTGTCTGAGATAAGATCTCTCTTGTTTTCTTCCTGTTTAGCTTGCTGAAGGACCTAATGCTGCTTATTTCCAGTTGCTGAATCTTTTTGCCTATGGAACATACCCAGATTATGTAGGTAAGAGATTGCTGTGATCATGCGGTGTTTGCTAATTGCAAGGATTACATTGGCTGAGTTGAGGGTAAGATACGTTTCAGAACCAGCCTGTGCAGCTCTTTGCTTTCCTAGGCAGTTTACTAGTACAAGTGTTTGTCCTTTTTGTGAATGTGACAAAATTAAAAAAAAAAAAAATTCTAAAAGGAAAACTTGGACCATAGGAGTCTTTCTGGATACAGCTCTCTGGATGAGCTTCTTTTTCCAGAAAATGGAAGAAAAGCAATGGCTAAACTGTTGTGTCCCATTGCTCAGGATTAGAATGGGCATTTTACTAAGATGGCTTGGACCAAGTCACTGTGAATTGAAGTGACTTGCAGTGGTATTTACTGTTGTATCCTCATGTTCAAAAGACCCTTATTCTGCAGAGAGCAATCTCCGGCAGCCGTTTTGAAATTAGACTGCTGCACATTAGATGAGTTACAATATGAAAACTTCTCCATATCTTCCGTAAATTTGTCTTTCTTTTCAGGGGACTATAACCTGTTCTTTAAAATCCATTCCTGACTAAATCTTGGTAAACAAGGCTTCTCCAAGTGTTGCATTTTCTGCTTCACACTTTAGGTGTGACCCTCAAAAATGCACATGCAATTGCGTGCTGAGTTCGTTTGCACAAATACAGCATTTACGCTCCTCAGCTGCTGTGATAATTATGCATACAAATTAGACCCACAATTATATGTGCATTTCACACACAATTGCACATGCCTGCCTCTCAAAATCTATCCCTAATGATATTTTGAATTAAAAGATCTATCTATAAAAGGGGTTTTCAGAAATGTAATTATCAATGTCATGCTTTGGATTGAAATGCTGTTTTACACTTGTATGTCTTTAAATCTTTAATTGTTGATATTTGACAGAAGCCAAGCCTATGCTCTGCTTCAGGAATATTTGGAATATTGAGAAACTAGCTACAAAAGGCAGAGTCTCAGACAGGAACAGCTTTTCTTTCAATCAGTCTTAAAAATTGAGTACCACTATTACCCTGCCTTGGGACCATTGGCTGTACTCAAGAACAGTTTCATTTTGCTTCTGGGGTTTGGGGATTTCATGTGCTAAAGAAAGTAAAAATGTATCATCCAGGACTGTGCCTAGGGAGCAACCACTTGCATAGGACTTCAGAGCCAGCCCATCTGAACAGTGATACATTTTGGTGTGAAGGTGCGTATCAGGCTTGCTGTGCACCTTGTGTTTATACTTTCTGGTCCAGCTTGTGAGTAGCAGCCTGAAGGCAGAATATGAGAGCACTCCACAAATCATTCTCTTGGACTTTATATTGACACCCATTCCCTTTGTTGTCTGAGCACTGTGAATTGAAAGTGTGGAGCAGGAAACATAAAGGGGGGTGAAAAATTTGGTAGATGTGGAGCAGCGCAAGCTTCATACGTCTTTAGACTACAAAAAAAGATTCATGACCAATTAGAGAGCCTGCCTGCTGTATACAGTTGTTAGATCCCAGGGCACGACCTTGCAAGAGCAGAGAGAACCTTGACTTTAACTTCTTCTCCCCTTAGGAAGAGGGCTGTCCCCTGGCTGCCACCCTTTGCAGTATAGCACCAGTGAAATATAGAGCTTGGGTCATGTTCTAAATGTTTGGGCTGACCCTTGCTATCAAAACAGACGTGCACAGGAAAGAGTAATCTTGCTCCCGGCCAAAAACATAAATGTATGGGGTAGGGACAGAGGAAGCCAAAATGGAAAGTGTTGAATGAGGTGGGATGGCTAAGATAACACTTATGTTCCTGAAATGCTGACTTACATTAGCAAGGAGATTCCAAAGAATCCCTTTGTTTTGGAAATGGCCAGTCTCTTCCAGCGGTGACAGGAAGGCCATATAAGCATCTCCCGGAATAACTTCTTGATGCTTTTCAGAAAAATAATTACCAAATTTTATTTTGCAGTTGGAGCCACAAGAGTGCAAGTTTGTATTTACATGGGTTCATTAGAAGCACAGAGATGGTTTATGTGCTGGAAATAAAATATCGCCGGTCTATTTTGGCAGGGCCTCATTTGTGTACGTGCGATTTACAGTCTAATTCCACACTCTGAGGTGCCGAAGAACAGATAACAATGAAACCGCCAGCTTCCTTTTGAGTTCCCTCTGCCTCTCCTTGGGTGTGGCCAATCTGTTATTGATGGCAGATTTTTCTTCTCACGAGCACAGGCAGTAGCCAGAGGAGTTCAGTGTTTCAGACTCGCTTGGTCCAGCTGGTTTGAGGTTTTTGTAACCTGAAGAATTGTTTACTTCTAGAAGGAAAACCCGTAACTTCAGCACTCTCTTTTTTACATTAACAGCGAACAAAGATAACTTGCCTGAGCTAACAGGGGCCCAGAAGAACAAGCTGAAGCACTTGACTATTGTAAGCTTGGCTGCCAGGATGAAGGTAGAGTACAGGCATCTTAGCTAGGGAATACCAGGCCTTTTTTTTTTTTTTTTTTTTTTTAAGTGGTATACTTGGGTTTGTGTTTGGCTGTATGCACACACTGGGGAACATGTAACAGGGAAGCTACTTGGCAGTGTACATGGCTCCTGCGTAGCTTTTGGGGAATCAGTAACTTAACGGACTTCCAGGAGTGAGATGCTGGGGTTTCTTAACAGCCTGGTAAAAAGAATGTTTTCGGGAGGGGTACAGAGGCCAACAAGTCCTAGGCTCTGGTAATTATTCTGTCTGTTCTTGCGAGGCTACTTCCACTTTTCCACCATACTGCAACCCACTGTTCCTCCAGAATTCAATGAATAAATGCTACAAGCATGTCTTGTCCATGACCTAGTCTGATTCCAACTGCTGCCTTTGCCCCTCTTGTTTGCCATTATTCGTGTAGGATGGAGTATGGGGTACAGTTAATGGTTAATTGCAAGCTCTTTTTTAATCCTACTTCCAGTCTAGGTTTAATTCCCCTTCTGGGTAGGTGAATGACAGCTTCTTTTTGGACTCCGTTTGTCTAGTGCATTCCTTATTCAGTGTTGCTGAAAGACCTGGACATGAGGAATTTGAGGGAGTTGGAGGACCTGATCATCGAAGCTGTCTATACAGATATCATCCAGGGGAAGCTGGATCAGCGCAACCAGGTGCTGGAGGTGGATTTTTGCATTGGCAGAGACATTCAGAAGAAGGACATCAGTAACATTATGAAAACACTCCAAGAATGGTGAGCTGGCACACTGCTTGGCCTTCTCTGCCTTGCTTTCTGTATATGTCTGAAAGGGAAAAAGCTCATTCTGACTTTTTCTGATTCAGGCGTGAGCTGGGCTTCAATATTCTATTCTTTAGCATTTGTACTGGCAGCAGTTGTCTGGGAAAGGGGCTGTTCTTGCTCCCCAGCAAATCCTACCACGCTGTATCCCAGAGTCCCAGTCATTTAAACTTAAGGAGGTTGTGAATGCAAAGTGGTTGAATCACCTTTGTAGGCCTCCCTTCCTTGTTGCAGATGGTCTCTGCCTTATTCTAATTTGCTGGAAAGCTGCCCCCACCAATCTTTCTTATGGGATTCGCTCCCACAGATTCCCTGTGGAGTGGCAATACTTGCCTAGCTTATTTGTTGATGGGGGCCTTAGGCATACAACTAACATTAATTTGCTATGAAAGCATGATTTCATAGACATTAGGGCTAGAAGGGACCTTATGAGATCATTGGGTCCAGCCCCCTGCCCGAGGGGCAGGAAGTCAGCTGGGGTCAGATCACCCCAGCAAGATAAGCATCCAAGCATTTCTAACCCAGAGTTGCTGGGTCTTTTAGTCTTTCCCTTTTCCTCCTTGCCTCTGCCTCCCTGACTGCCGTGAGAGGATCCTTCCAGGATCCTGCTGCATTGTCTGGTGCGTAACTATGAATCTATTTCAAATGCCCTTTCTGTTCTTTCCCACTGTGAATAGCAGTTGAAGAGTGTTCATGTCGCACCATTTGGTAACTTCTTAGAGGGTCTCTGTCAGACCGACCTTAATTTTTGTTAATGTTCTAAGTTTGTTAAAGTTTATTGCATCTCTTTGTACATAATAAACCCTGACCTTTTAAAAAGGTTTTAAAGACTTTTACTGCTCTGTTGGGGAGGTCTGATGAGAGCAGTTCCAGCAAGCATTTGCAGACCCATCTTCTCTGTTCCCACAGCTGCCTTCTGCCTCTCTGGCTTCAGTTTTGGCTTTGCCTCTGTCACTGCAGAGCCCAAGGAAGTGTGTTTCTATGGGCATCTCCTAGAGCAGGGGTGTCCAACCTTTTGAATGTGGGGCCAGATCATGAACTTTTTATCACCTAGTGGGCCAGCGAGCCATATTCAGAGACCTCACAGGAAGCAGTATCGCATCACCCCCCCCCCCCAACGAAAGTACGGTGTTTACTTTCATTTCCCGTCACAACACCTCGGGTCTCAGAAAACAGCTTGGAGGACCGCATGGCAGCCTGTGGGCCGTATGTTGGACAAGCCTGTCCTAGAGCCACCAACCAAGCAATGGAGCAGAGTAGATGCAGAGAGCTGCCAAACCCACAAAGTAATCAGTGGAGCAAAGTGCTGGCTTTTCCCTCCTGTAGTCGTCTCAGCTGCTCACGTTCTTATGTCCTCCAGTGCTTTCAGGCAAATGTTACTCTTCACATTGATGAGGTCTTATGCATTATGCACCATTGACCAGCCCTTGTGTATCCAATTTTCAGGTGTGATGGGTGTGAGGCCGTTCTCTTAGGAATCGAACAGCAGGTGCTTAGAGCGAACCAGTACAAAGAAAACCACCACCGGACGCAGCAGCAGGTGGAGACAGAGGTAGGTACGGAGTCATCCTGCCTTGGCCTGGTGTTTGTAGGTAGTGGTTTGGGGAAATGTTACTGCCAGTTAAAGTGAGGAGCTAAGGGTCTGGCGAAAGTGTGAATGTAGGCTGGTGTTTCATAACCTTACATGCCCAGCAATGTCATCACGCTTTGCTCCTTACCCTGCAGCACTCCCAGCTATCGGGTACAGGTTTTCTGTTGAGTGGAAACCAGCAATCCTGACAAACACATTATTTTGATAGAGAAGTCCTCTAGGAAGATCCCTTGTGTCCAGTACCTTACAAACTTTGCTGAAAGCCTGAGCCAGACTTGACTGACTAGCCTCTGACAGGGTTTCTGAGCCTTCCTTAATAAATATGAGCCAGGCAGGAAACGCTTTGGGAGTTCCCTTGGTTGGTTTGTTAGGAACCCCATTTTTTTAGCACACAACAGCGATGGAAGTGCAATGCCTGTGAAATGACAGGTTTCCCTGAATAACAAATCAATGAATGAACAGATTGAACCTAGTGAACTCCACATATTTTAAACATGAGAATGCTGTTAAAGATTTCTCTGCATCAGCCTTCTGAATTTATCAGTGGTATGATGTAGGATACAGGGAGACAGGGCTGAATCCTAGAGGGTCACAACCTGAGGGATCAAGAACAGGCAAGGTCAGGGAAGCAAGGGTCCCAATTAGGGCCAGGAGATCAGGAGCAGGTGGGTCAGAATGTCTGTAAGAGACTGGGATCTGGGTGATCACCAAGCTAAACCATGAACCAGGAGTCTGGTGTCTGAAGACAAAGGCCTGGACTGGAGTCTGGAGCACAGGAAGCAAGGTGCTGGCAAGGCTGTCTGGAACAAGGAGTCAGCAGACAAGGATCAGAAAGGAATGGGCAGAAACCAGAAGCAACGATGAAGTTGGGAAGCAGGAACCAGGGAACAAGAAACTAGGAACAAACAGGCAGGATCTAGGGATTGGGAAACTAGGAATCAAGGGGTAGGAAACTAAGAGCATAGAACCAGCAGCCCAGGGACTAGACAGGAAGGCTCTGTCCTGTTGAGTAGCCACCTGGACACTGACACTGCAAGAGCTGCTTTGAAGAGGCAACTGCCCACGCAGGCAGCTGGGGGTAGTTAGACTGCTGGCAGCCAGGCCCTCTCAGGTAACCAGGACTGCTGGGGGCTCTTCAGTCTGCCTGCTGCCCTGGCTTCTGACAGAATCCTACCTTGGGTTGGAAAGGAACTTTGGAGTCTGTCCTTAAAGACCCTTCTTTAGAAGTTGCATAAAATGTGCTCTTAGCAGCTTCCCTCAGTGAAGGAGACTTGTCCACATTAACCCTACAGATAGATGGCTGCCCATGACCCCCACGGGTCACATTTTCATGAGTGGGCAATGATTTTTGGCACCTGATTTGAAGGCTTTACCTGGGGCTGATATTTGTTTGGTGAGTGTTCAACGGGACCTGAAAGCCTAGGTCCTTCCAAGTGTGGAGATGACAGAACCTCTGCCCTGTCTCTGAGAAGGAGAAAAGCCGGTTTCTCCTGAGCAGCTGTAATTTTGCAGCCAGTCGGCAGAGGGCAGCAGAAGCCCATGAGTGCAGCCTGGGGGAGTCATGGTTGCTTGCTAGAACAGAGCTTGGCTAATTCAGCTGTAAAAGTGAGAATGGTCCTCCTGAGACTCCAGCTCAAGATTTATTTCTTGCAGCCTGTTGCATCCCTGTAGGGTCCCATTCACTTTCTGAAGTGGTTTCTGTTCAGCGATGGGGTTGGGTCCCACAACGCGTTTGGTTTGGTTTGGATAGGACTGATCCTGCCTAAAGCTCGGGCTGCAGTAGATGACCTCTGGAGGTCCCTTCCACCCCCACTTCTCTCTAAGGCATTTCAGCACTGGCCTGTGCAGTCCTGACCCCTGGTTTTCCCTTGAGCTGCTCTTTACCAAATTGCTCCTCATAGTTTCCGTGGCAGTGCCCTCAGGCCCCATATTTGCAGATGGAGTGCAGTGCTGCTGGCCGTGCCATGCTTTCGCTGCTTATTTCCCATCCAGCCCTGGATTGGCAGGCTGCTCCAAGTGCTGATTTCCTTTGCTACCAGTTTTGAGAGCTGGGTTTACCCCCTCTATTGCAGATGCCCCCTCTTCTTCTACAGTCACCTCAGGCTTGCCAGGTGATGTGACAATTGCCTTGTACAGCCAGATAGGTTACTGGACTAGATCCACCATTGATGTGATGCAGCATGGCACTGCTTCTGTTCTTAACAGGTGCCTATCTCCAGCAGTAGCTGAAACGGATGCTAGAGGGACAGCATTGAACTCGATATCACTAGAATGATCTATCCGCTATTCAGCATCCACCATTATCGGTTCAGAGACACCAGAGAAAACATCTCCAACTGTTTTGTTCAGTAGCCATTGATAGAACTATCACCCATGAATTTATCCACTCGCTTTATTTATCCACCTGTTGATGCTCATTAGGTTACTCTCGGTGTCTAGTCTGAGGGACCAGCCACCCTCAGTTGCCTCCAAACCAAGTCCACCATGGGGCATTGGCAGTTACGGTTCCAGGCAGGACATCTGCCCCTCAGTCGTGCTGTCGGATAAAACTCAAGAGCAATTAGTGTGTTCACACCTGAGCTTTGTATCTGATGAGCTCCTCCTGGGCCTCTGCAGGCGTTTCCAGTCTCTGCTCACAGAAGGGGCTTCCCCTCTTGCAGACGGTGGAAAAGGCAAGTGCTGATTCTGTCTCTTCTCGCCCAGGTCACAAACATAAAGAAAACGTTAAAAGCCACAGCCTCGTCATCGGCTCAGGAGATGGAACAGCAGCTGGTGGAGCGCGAGTGTCCCCCGCATGCGGAACAAAGGCAGCCCACAAAGAAGATGTCCAAAGTCAAAGGGCTGGTCTCCAGCCGTCACTAGAACACACCGTGGAGGTGTCTTTCGGCCCAAAGGAGCAAAAAAAGGCCCCGCGTCTCCTGTTCAGTGGGTTCTGGGCCAGTCTTCGCCAGGCTGGCTAATAAAAGCCCTGTTTGAATCCAGCCCCAAACTGGCAGTGCCTGACAAAGCTACACTGTGCAAACTCCATTCGCGTCCAATCTGTTACTTGTTCTAGGCCTTTTGAGAGGGACTTTTGGACAGAGGTGATTAACAGAAAGGAGCAAAAAAACATCAATCAAGTAAAAAAACAAAGCCTGTGATGCAAAATAAAATGGCATCTGTGGAAAGTTTTCTCCCTCTCAGCCTCTTCAGAGGAGGTTGCCATGGTAATTCAGACCTGAAGCTAAGATAACCTCAGCTGGGGCAAATGTGAATACCAGGTAACAGACTTGGATGCAGAAGCTGGGCTGAGAGAGAGGACACTATCCACACAGATTACTGCCTCCCCCCACCCCAAAGGGAGTCTGAGAACGTGACTATGTCAGGAACTGCTTTCCATTGAAATCTCCAGCCCCTCCCTCCCCCCTGCCCTCTCAAACCAGGGTGACTTCACACTACCTCGCTCTGTGATGGTGAGACCCAGTGCTGGGCTATGTTTACTTAACCTCCCGTTTACTGCCCTTACCAAGCCTGTTAAGCTGCCGTTGGTTTAAAAGCACTAGGCCGCAACGTTGGAGCACCCATCCAGCAGGAGGGAGCAAGCTACTCTCACTTGAGCCTTCTGTGTTCCCGTAATTCGGGACCTCTTGGAAATCATGTTCTTTCTCAGTGTCTGCTGCGTCCTCCCAGGGCTGCTGGCGATCGGTTCCCCTGCTGAGATCTTTCAAGTGCAAGGTGCTCGATCTTCCTTGGAGCTGACGGTTTGTTCCAACAGTGACCTGTGTAGAAGAGACCCCTGGCTTGGTGACAGGCTGGTGACCCAGGACCCGCTGACAGGGGTGGCGATGGCGCCCCTTTGCTGCCGCGATGGACTTTACCAGCCTTTCTGAATTTGAACACTTTCAGGTTGTATTTTACTTTTTTTTTTTTTTTTCTTTTTGTACGTTGTTGTGACTCTAAAGCATTTCCGCCTTCGTTCTGTGTTTGATATTTGTTACAGACTAACTGCAGGTGACTTGCACCTAGTTTGGCGAGGGGCATGGGGATTTTGTTTTTTAAGGGGCGGGTGGGGTCAACATGGAAACTGCCATTCACACGAACAAGCACATTTTAGAGAAAATTAAAAATGCTGGTTTCACGCAAGGCTCCAGACTCTTGGCTTTGGTAGCAGCCGGGGGCTCTCGGGCACACACTGGTTAGACTCTTGGGGCAGGTCCATGGCTCTCATGATCTGGGCCTTCTCTCTGTTCTTGACTTCCCAACACACCTGAGAGACAGCTTATGCCTCTTTTACAAGCCGGGGACTGAGGCAGGAAGAGAGAAATGCCTTGCCCAGGGTTGTGTAGGGAGAGGCAGGAGCTGAGTCCTGATCTGAGTGTGAGCACGTTGGTGGCTTGGCTCCCTCCTGCCTTTGAAGCCTCCTCAGATCAGCTCCTTTGCTTGAGGCATTGTCAGAGGGTGACACCTACTTGGCCAGTCCCTGCTCTCTCTACTTTGCTGCTCTGCTTGTGGAGAAGCTTCCAAATGCCAGCTCCAGGAGCAGAGCCTTGCATCTGCCATGGAGCTGAACAGACCACGCAGTACAAAGCATCCCTTGACTGGCCTGGCTTTCCCAGGGCCAGTGCCAGGCTGTATTTCTTCCTCAAGGAGCTGCAGCCAGCTACTGTGTAGATGGCTCATGCACCATGAGCACCCTCCTCTGGGTGCTGACGTGAACCCTTAGCAAGCTGTGCACTCCCTTTCTTCGCCCCAGAGGTGTACTAAGCTTGGGCCCTCTGCTGAAGGTCAATGATTCTCCTCCTCCTTTTGCTGGGCACACGAAGAGCTGGCTTATAGCAGGCAGGTGGGCTCATCTCAACCATACCTTGATGGCAAGGAATTATCACCCCACTGCCAGTTGCTTCTTGTCTTCTCCACTCCCCACTTAGGAAGCCCAGCCAAGCAAAAGCTGTGTTGGTGAAAGGTGCTATGGGCCAGCCTGGAGAAGCAGCGTCTTCTCACAGCTGAAGAACATCTCTTCCCCAGGCAGCAGCTCTGCTGGCTTCTCCATGGGGCCTACCCTCTGCAGGCTCCCTCCTTGGCCTCGGGGACCACGTCTAACAGACTTTTGTGCTGTGAAGCCCGAGATTGAGCAACATTGGAGTGTCCAACATGTCGGTCCGTTCCTGCTGCCTCTTCTCCCAGGACCAGGAGCCCTTGAGGCCTAAGCGATTTGTCTTTCCTTCCGGTGCTCCAGGGAGCAGTGTCAATCCATCACTGCTCCTTCAGTGGTAAGGTTTCAAGCTTCCTGTACTTCTGCTCCAAAATTGCAAGGCCTCACTGGGAGCTGACACCATTTTCCTTCTAGTCCTAGAGAAACAAGGGAAAGTTACCAGTGGCCCCATGCACAGAGTGACCTGGTCCCAGGCTTTTGGGGGGGGGCGGCATAGAAGGAGACAGAGCTTTGGCAGGATGAGTTTCTTTGCCTTAAGGACTTAAGATGGCTGTGCTTGGCGCTGTACAAATGGAGTCTCAATCTCTGCATGGAAGGGGCCTTGGCTTGAGCTCCAGCTCTGTAACTGCACAGCATGAAGCTGCAGTTTTAATGAACTGGACTTGAGGGGTAGGGTAGGTGGTTGGTCCAGGAGTGAAGGTTGCTGGGAGAGGGGGAAGGATCCAGTGGTGTGGGGGCAGAGCAGCAAAGGGAGCCTGTCTGCTCCCGGCAAGGATGGCAAGGGGGCAGGAATACAGACCACGCACATGTGATCTGGGAGATTTGGTACAATATGGTGCAATGGAGGCTTGACCCCCTGGTAGCGGGGCTCATCTGAGACCAGGGAAGAGGGTGTGTGCCCTTGACAAAGCTACAGGAGTGGCAGTCGGAGGCAGGGGGCAGATTTGGGCACAAGTGATGAAGAGCTTTGCCCACTGGGCCTCAACTCCACCCTGCAGGCCCCAGATGTGGCCACAGCATCCGAGGCCTTCATATAGGGTGACGGTAGACTGCTGCAGTTGCCTTTCACTGCAAGACAGTGTCTGGCCCCTTAAGGAATGCCTCCCTGCCCTTCATGGGGCCTTATGGTTTCCCTCTCGGTCCTGCATTCTCCCGTGTTTAGTATGGAACTGAACTGGGAAGTGTAGGAGACGAGCGCAGCCTGCTGCTGTGTCTCTGGACCTTGTATCCTGGCAGCCCAGCTCTCGTTTTGTACCAGATGCTGCTGGGCATTTGCCACAAGTACAGCGACATTGGCTGCCGATCTCGGTGCCTTGTTCTTGGAACCTGCTTCTTTCCCCTCTCCTGGAAAGACAGAAACCAAGCACCAGCCCAGTCTGTGCTGAGTGCAAGGAGGATGGATCTTGCGCACCCTGCAGGGTGCTTCTGCATTCGTGCTCTGGCTCTGATCCTACAGCTGCCCCTACCCAGACCCTTGTCTCTGGAATCCTCTTGACTTCACTAGGGTTTCACACAGGTGTAGGGATCTGCCCCAATAACACCTCTTGCAGTTTGGGGCAGGCTCAGTCTTCAGGCACGTACCAGCTGACAGGTCTCTGGGCTGCTGGGAGTGGATATCAATAACAGGAGTCAGAAGGGAGGCTCTGGTGTTTCTAAAATGCATGCAAGAGTAGAAGTCTTTGCCTTCGGGGAAAGCCAAGCAAAATACAGCCCCGGGGCTTTCCCTTTCACTGCCTAGCAGGGTGATTCCTAGAGAACAGCAGCTGGGATAGGGATAATGCTGGACCTGTCTCTAATGATCCTGCTCTGAGCAGGGGGTTGGACTAGATGTGACCTCCTGAGGTCCTTTCAACCCTCATTTTCTGTGATTGTATCAACACTTGCCTACCCCATGGGAAAGGTGTGTGGATTGTTCCAAGCAGCAAGGACCCCTCATTTGTTGCAGAGAGGGCAGCAGTGCAGGGGACCAGGCCTGCAGTTGTATTAATTTGGGTAATTAAATAGACATGTAATAGTCAACATGAAGTGAAGCTTTTCCCAGATCTTAGATCTTGGGGGAGGCGGGGAGCAAAATATCAGTTGGAGTTGTATAAAAATGCCTCCCCCACCCCTCTGGAGTCCAGCAGAAAGGTTTTTAAACGAAGCTGGTTCTTCAGAGAGCTGTCCAGACTGGTGGTCACTACACCCCTCCTGACCACCCTCATGCTTTGCCTCTCCCTGAGAGTGTATGGAAGTAAGATTCCTATTCACTTTTGGAGATGGGGAAACTGAGGCACAGAGAAATGTAAAAATCCTCTCTGTGGCCATGTGGGCTGTTTTAAGAAGAGGCTAGAGAAATGATTATCTAGTGGGGGATGTAGGGGGTTTTGCCTTCCTTTTAGTGAGGGACACGGCCTCTGCCTGGGATCTCTTGAGTGTATATTAACAGTCTGGTATAGCAGCAGGAGGTCGGCTGCTGGGGCTCCCCTGCTTTCCCTGTGGCAGGTTCAGGTGTGATGCCTCGTATTGTGTCAGAGTTGACTGGAGTTTTGCAAAGAGGTGAGACGGTGGATCTGTAGGTTGGTTTGGACAGGGCTGATTCTGCCTCAGGCAGGGCGGTGGACTAGGAGACCCCTGAGACCCCTTCCAGCCAATGATGGGAAATCAGCTGTAGGAAGCTCCTGCTGCGTCTGCACCCTGCTAATACTCCAGACCCTGAGAGTGTAGCTGACTTGTTTCTTTCTGTCCAGACAGAGGGTAATGCTGCAGTACTGGAAAAAATGTTAAGTGCAAATTTAAACTCCTCCATTCTCCTCCGCAACTCCACTCTGGGCTTCCAACATGATTTTTTTAAACTCGCCAGGTTGGATTTCTCGGCAGAGTCTTTACAAATCCCCGTCCCTGTTTTACTTCCTTCCCTTGATGCCTGCGGTCAGCCAGTGTCTCTCCGGGACGGTTGACATTTGGCTGGTATTTCATCAGCCTGCAGTCTATCCTGGGGAAAGTTGTTCCAGCTAGAGCTGTATTTTCAAGAGGAAGGAGTTTGCCCTCTAAATTGATTGGTTCTGTGATGGAGATGGACCATTTTCTGTGGCTGGAGGGGATGGGACTAGGAGCAATGGCTTTGTGCTGCAGCAGAAGGAACTTAGGTTGGAGATTAGGAAGGACTTTCTGACTGAGGGTGGCCAGGCATAGGAACAGGCTGCTTAGAGAAGCTGTGATGTCTCCATCCTTGGAAGTTTTCAAGAGCAGCTTGGACAGACACGTGGCTGGACTGGCTTAGTCAGGGACGATCCTGGCTTGAGCAGGGGGCTGCAGTAGGTGTGACCTGCTGAGGTCCCTCCCAGCCCTGGTTTCAGGGCTAATGCAGCCCCCCTGGGTAGAAGGCATTCCCAGGAGCTCTTTGGCAGAGGAGAGGGCAGGGCAGTTACCTAGTTTGGAAGTCTCGAAGCCCTTGGGAAAATCAGAGTGGGTATTTTTGCATTGGAAAATGTTGCTTCTCTCCAGGGAAGAAGGACAGTTTTGTGACGAAGGCACGTGGCAGGCCCCAGAGCTCCTGGGTTCTCCTCTACTCTGCCGAAGACATACTGGGCAGGCCCCGACCCCTTCCCCACAGCCCCCCGCTCCAGTGCCACGCTTCCCAAGGTAACATTGGCCACCTGTGGGTGGTAGGAAGGCTGTGGCATTGATATCTGCTGAGTGCTTTGATCAGAGCCCCTCGTTAGTGTAATTGGAGGGGATTACGTAGGACTCTCTTATTTTCTTAAAGCTTTTAAGCTTTTCCAGGAGGCGTCGAATCATCTCCCTTTCTCCCCCGCAGCAGATAACACCGGCCATTGTAGGCCCCTTGGCCTGTGGGATTATGGGTAATAGAGTAGGCTAATTATTGCGGGGGCTGGAAAATAGCTGGTGTTGTTTTATCCCTATCAAAGGGAGGCCACCTCCGCCTCCTCTGCTGAGCTCTTTTCCCAGCCCGCAGAGGTGCTGTTGACAAAGGCTGTTTGCAAGTCATTACCCTGGATTTTCACAGCAGTTCTGCTGCCACCCCCGGCCTAATGAATCCCCTGCCCTCCATCTGTGCCACCTGACGAGGCCACTCACTGGCATGCACCAGTCTGATATTTCCCATCTCTGTGCACTGTGGAGGGATCCTGGGAGCTCCCCCGGGCATCATCTGCTCCCCCCAGGGTTCATGGGCTAAGCGAAACCTTGAAGAAGATGGAGGGAGAGAGGGTTATCCTTCTGCGGGTGCCCGCTAGCAGATGTCTTATGGAGCGAGCAGGTCTTTGCCTTTCCCATGCCTCTTGCCTGGCTGGTCTTGGCTGCCCTGTCCCTGCATGGGTCTGGACGTGACCAGGAAGGGGCCTTCTGTGCCGTCAAGGCCAGAGCCTGTGCTCGCATCTCTTGTGCCTATAGGGCATGTTGGCTTTAGGAGGTGCTATCGTTTTGACTTGGGTTGGAGAGGGCTGTGCCAAGCCCTGCACGCTGGGGCTGTACCTAAAGGTTAGGTGTAGGGCCCCACTGCATCAGGCACAGCCTGTCTTGCCCCAGGATGTGGGCAGCTCTTGCAAGACTGCTGCCCATCCTGCCTTGCTCCCTTGTAAGTAAAGGGTCATGGATGGGAGAAATTCTTGGTCGCCTGGGACCGGGGAAGTCCAGCTCATCCCAGGCTGGGAGTAGCCCTGTGCAGACCATGGTACCCATGTCCTGTGGCAGCGATTCTCAACTAGGCTGCTGCAGCACCACAAGATCCTTTAAGGGTGCTGCGGGGGCGCCAGGCAATGCTAGCACTGTGAGGTGTGCAAATTCCTACAGGATCCACCAGATAAACCCGGACATTTTGAACAGGAATCCAGGGTGTCAAGACCATCCTGCCCTGCTGCAGCCTTTCTGAGTTCTTCGTGATTAGAGAAATGCCAGAATAATTCTTTAGTCAAAACCTGAGTGGAAGCAAAGAGCTGGAGTTTCCTGAAGGGGCCTGGGCCTGGGGCTGAGATCCACTGCTGCCAGGGCCTCCAGCTTGGACCCCGCTGCTGCTGGCTCCACTGGATGAGGTGGAGCAGGGGCTGCAGGGCTGAGTTCCTGAGAGTCATGGAGGTAGTGACTGAAGGGGAATTATGCTCGGGCCTTGTTGATCGGAGCCCGGACTGCTGTCTCTCCACCTAGCTGGTAGCAGGGCCTGGATGCAAGGTCTGCTCCGTTCAAGGCTGAACACCCAGGCTCCCCTGTGGCAGTAGAGGCCTCCTGCCTGCTGTTGGACTTGTACCATATTGCTGATGCTCCCACATGTCTTCTGCTGCCTGAAGAAGCCAGCCCCTCCTAGGGTGTGTTTGGCACAGCTGTGTCCTGAGGCTGGGGCAGCGACAGCTTTCATCTGGTCCAGCTGCAGGCAGGGCCAGGCCAAGGGAGAGGAGGCTGCAGGGCCTTTGCTCAGCTACGTCCAGTTCTTGCAGCTTTGCTCCCCACTCTTTGGCTCGATCCGTTTCCGCAGAGCAGAAGGGGCCAGAACAGCCACCCAGGGCAGCAAGAGGCCTGCATGCTGGCAGAAGGTGCTCCATGTGGTCCTGCTCCCTGTGACACTCTGTACCTCGTTCTGGAGGAGCTGCTGCAGGAGGGGAGAAGGCATCAGCTGCTGTGCTGTGCTGCGCTTGGTCTCGCCTGAGGAGTAAACCATGGAGTTCACAAGTGCCGGCCAGCGGCCTGGAGCCTGTGGTATGAGCCCCTGGGCCTGGGACAGAGACCCCTCCACCCAAGCCAGGCCCCTGAATGCTTCCCACCAGCTGCTGCCTGGTTGTTGGACGTGACAGAAGTATGGTTGCAAGAGAAGTATATCCCATCCCTCATTAGGCAGTCGACCAGCTCCTCGCGTACTGTGTCAGTCTCTCCCCCTAATATGCAGGAAGTGCAACCCTGAGATGTACCAGAGCCACCCCCCCCTCCCTGCCCTATCATGCTCTCCTACCCTGGAGGGCTGCAGCCAGCAGTGGCTTCTCTGCTTTCCCCAGGGCTTGGTGTGATGCCCCCTCCTAGAGTATAAGGGAATCTATCACGGGGCTCAGAGGCAGCTGTCCTTTCCTCCAAGGGTCTGTGGGGAGAGGATGGGGGCCAAGTCCATAGACCAGGAGCTGTGGGATGTGCTTGGTGTCGAGAGCTCCAATTAGCAGGGCTTTGCAGGCAACAAATTCAAATGCCTGGAGAAGTCTCTGGGGAGGATGCTCCGAGCTCCCCTTGGCTCCCAGCAGGAGATGCCATAGGTCCCACTGGCCTCCCCTCTGGCCTGTCTCTGTGCACTTTGGGTTAAGGCTACCTGTGAATCGGGCACAGCTGACGTGTTGCCTCCGACAAGGCACAAATGTCCTGTGGAAGGGCAGGAACCAGAGGATGGAGCTGTCAGTGGCACAGACGCAGCCTTTGCAAGCCCGGCACATCTGCTGTTCCTGCAGACGTGGGGCAGGGAGGGCCTGGCTGCAGGTTTCTCTGGCTCCCTGATGGTTGATAGTGGAGGCAGTCACTCTGTCCCTGGGTCTCAATGGCTCTACGGGGGTCTTTACCCCATGCCGGGCACCTAGACCCTGTGACTTTACTGGTAGGGACCTGGGGTCTTGGTTGTAGCAGGGCTGGGATTTGGGGCTGCCAAAGCCCTCCCAAGCAGGCTGTGCTGCGCAGCTCCTACAGCTCTGGGAAGGAAGAGACCACAGAGCCCTCGTGCAAGAGTTTTGCTTGCCTTCTTCCCCTCACTTCTGTTTCCTCTAAAGCTCAGAGTCCTTTTAACGATCTATTCCGCGCACTTTCCATAGCGAGAAGCGGTGGCAGCAGCTGCAGCCACAAAGCCCTGTCAGGCCGCGCTCCGTAAACTTTGGTCTGTCTGTGTGTTGTCCTAGGCATGGTTCAATAAATCTCCCTGCTGGAGCAAGGGGCTCATAGCTGAGCAGAGGCCGTGGGGAGGATGGGGCTATCAACAAGGCGCTTAATAACCCGTGGTCTTAGAATAACAGCATCACCCAGCGCGACAGGCTGTTTCCCACTAATGTATCCCAGGTCTGGTCCAAAGCTCGCTGAGTCTTTGGAGGACTCCAGCTCCATGCTCAGTGCTTATGTGGTACATCTGCTAAAGCAGTGACTCTCAATCAGGGTGTCCTAAGATCCTTTTAAGGGTGCTGTGCTGTGAGTATATTATATATATATATTAGCACCACGAGGTGTGCAAATACCTACCGGATTCTCAACATCAACCCAGAGATTTCAAAGAGGACTCTGTGATGTTAAAGCCAGTCTGCCCCATTGCTGCCTTTCTAAGTTCTTTGCAACAGAATTGCTGCTCTAGTATTTTTGTAAGCAGAAAACGAGGGAAAACGGAGCTGGCATTTTTCAAGGAGGGGTTTCAGTCTGAGAAGGCTGAGAATTGCCACAGTTGGGACCAGTCCTGCTTTGAGCAGGGGGTTGGACTCGGTGCCCCGCTGAGGTCCCTTCCAGCCCTCATTTTCTATTACTCTAGTAAAGGAGTGAAGGGTGCGATCCTGTAGATCACATGTAGGCAAAATCCCTATTGAAACAAATGGGCCAAATTCTGCTTGGCTTCACCACTGCAAATCCAGGGGAAAGCTTGGCAGCGCGACTGATTGCAGATTTTAACCTGCTGTAGCCCACTTTGGGCTCTAGCCTGGGAATATGCTGCTTGAGACGCCGCGCCTACCGGTGCAGACCTGGAGGGCCACAGCATCAGGACCCTCCTGCTTGACATCATTTTCACGCTCCTGAATGAAAGCAATTCGCAGCTAAGCCCATATTAACTGTGGGGTCACAGTGTAAATCACACCTTCTGGGGGCCCCTCTTAAATATTGCACAGCTAATGCTGGACAGCTCTGTTCACCTGAATGAATCCAGCCATTTCAGAAATATAAGCTGTGAGTTAATTGGAGAAAGAAAGACAGGCTGCAAAATGCCACATGGAATAATTATTTGGTGGGGGGGGTGGGATTTTTTTTTTTTTTTTTTTTTTTACATCTTTCAACTATTTAGGACAAAAAAAAAGTTACACTGCTCGACGTTTCCGTCAGTTACATAAATAATTTTTTTTTATAAATATCTCTTTATAAACAATATATAAATAGCTTTACAACATAAATACATTTATGCAGGACATGAATTTACAAACAGCAACGGTATACAGCTGGCTTCATCAGTCTCTCGGGGAAAGCCCGGGCCCCGCGGTCCTGGGGAGCACTTGTGTTATATATCGGATATATGAGAGAGAGAGAAGATTTTTTTCTTTTTTAATCATAAGAAATAACATCAATCAAAACAGCTGGTGCCACGGCTCCTCGTACCACAAATCCAAATGCAGCCGGGTCTTCTGTGCAGTCCTGGGGTTCCCTGTTCCTCTGGGTGGTGGTCGGGAGACGGCCATGTGGGGCCGGGGAGAATTGTGCTGTCAGTCCAAAGCCCTGGGACAAACCAGAGGAGGAGAAAGCCCGTGAGCATTTCCCTCACTATCCATCCCCTCTGGAACAATCCCGAGAGAGGCAGATCAATGGCAGTGCTGACCTGGCAGTCTGGGAGTTGAACCTGTTCGGGGAGAGGGGCCCATCCACCCGCTGGGAGAGCTCCATCTGAACTGCTGGTGCTGCCCTAAAGCTGTGTGAAGCCCCACAGAGCAGAGCTGTTTGGGTTTTTCCTGACTTTCCTGGCACTTCCCACCTGCCTAAAGCCTTACGGACCCTGACAGGCTGCACCTGCAACAAGCCCCTGGAAAAGGAGGAGGGAAATGAGCCCAGGAGCAGGGATCCTGTCTGAAGTCATCGCTCTGCCCGGCAGCTTGTGAAGTGGGTAAGTCATCAGAGGATGCACGAGGGGGTTGTGCTCTGGGCTGGGTATTAATCCATGGAGGGGGGTCCTGAGTTTTGAGGGACATGCGCCCGTTGGGGTCAGGCTGCCTGGTGCTGCTGCCAACTTGCCTGTGTCCCCCCTCAGCTCCCCCACACTCCCCGTCTGGCCTCTGTGTCTGAGCCCCTGTGAAACGCCAGCTCAGTGTTAGCATGAGCTCCAGCCTGGCCTGACCTGAATCTCTGATCTGTCTGCCTTGTTCTGCCAGACAGCCCAGGTGTAAATCAGCCACACTCAGCTGGCTTCAGCAAAGCCAGGCCAGTTTACCCCAGGGCAGGAGCTGGCTCTCTGTGCCCAGCTCAGTCGCTGCAGGGCACGGACTGGCCCTCTTGTGCTGACCTGTAAAGTACCCACCTGCCATGGGGACAGTGGGAATAGATGGGCCCTTGGCTCTGCTGGCACTGAGGAGCCAACCGGTCATTCCCTGCTTGGAGGAGAGGAGCCACAGCGGTTACTGACCCTTTGGTGCACAGCGCAGGTGCACAGGCTGCTGGGGTGTTTACAGGGCCCCCGCGCACTGACTTGCCCCAGCCCCAAATGGATTCAAGGCCTGGGGAAGGGGCTTCCTGGTACAGAAATTAATGGACTGGTCCTATGCCTGAGATCCATCCTGCCCACTTTGCTAAGCTCCAGCACATGAGTTTGAGCTGTGCCACGTGCTCCAGCAGAAGGAGCTGGCTTCTGCTGGACACCTCTGATGGGGCGGCTACACTCGGACGCTGCCTCTGTTAAGTTCCCAAGGAGTCCCCAAGAGTCTGGTTTAAATGGGAAATAAGCCACTGGAAATCTGCACCAAACTGGGCTCTTCTACAGGTGTAATCAAGTGCACGGCTAGGAAGGCAGCCACAGGGCTTTACAGTGGGGTGGAGGCAGCATCAAGCCTCCACACCATCTTCCAATTCCTTGGGCTTACCGCAGAGAGGGCCAGCAAACTACCAGGTTGGACTTAATCAGTTCAGCTTGCCTGCTAATTAACAGGCTAATTAGAGCCACTTGCCAGGCAGGGCCTCTCCCTAGGAATCTCTATGCACTGTGCTGTCACTGTAGCCCCTGCCGCGAGTATCCTACTGCTGAAGAGCCCAATATCCCAGTAAGGTCCTAATGCATCACTCCAGCTGGGGCTGGGACTGCTGTTGGCAGGGACTGTGCTCCACCGGTGCTCTGTGCTCTGCCCCCAGGACACAGGTGTGGGGAGCATATATGCTCTTCCAAGCTTTGGCCAAAGCTTCAAAGCAGTGGCAGCGCTAATTATAATGACCCCAAGCGTACAGGTGCCGGCCACGGCTGGGGGGAGGTGGCCAGAGCCACCGATGGGGGCCCAGGCCCCTTGATTTATCCCCGCATCGCTCAGCCCTGTGTGAAATAGATGATTTAGGAGCGTGCCCTGGCTGAAGGGGCTGTCACAGTGGAGAGCAGAATTGGGGACCTCAGGTAGGGCAGTCAGTCTGGGAGACCTGATGCTGATGGCGGGCTCGGGGAAGGTCCTGGGCACAGGCTCTGGGGTGGGCCATGTACTGGAGGACCTGTGCTGACAGCCAAGAAGAGGCCGGCACAGCCTCTAGCCCAGGCCATGTCCCTGGATACTCTTCCTCACTTAACACGAGGGTGGCTCCTGCTCTGCTGAACCGGCAGCCCCAGCAGAGGAGGGAGCTCCCCTGCATGGCCTGGGTCTCAGTGATCCTGGGAGCGATGTGCCCTCACCTTGTCCTCACTCTCCGCTTACTACCAGGGCAGCCAGCCCCACACTATGATATGCACCCCTACACTGCGGAGGTCATTGGAGCCCAGAGAGGAGCTGTTTGCCCAAAGGGATGCAGCTAGCATGGGGGCGAGTGGGACCGTGACCCCTGACCATGCAGCCCTGTGCTACAGCCCAGCTCGGCTGCAAGCCCCAAGCACCCCCAGGCTGGTGCAGGCGCTGGCTGCCGCAGCCCTGCCACTGATGACACAGAGGGACTAGTCAGGCGCTGATTCGGGCGTGGGGGCAAAAGACTTGTCTTCCCACAGAGTGAGCCACTAGAGCAGCCTGTTTCCCAGCTGAGGGTGCAAGAAGGGGCAGGTTTGGGCAGGGGGGTTCTGGTTTTCCACCTAACTTTTCTATTGTTTTGGCCTCTGCTGGGAAGTGCCCCGATGAGGCCTTATGGGGACCCTGGCTGCGGGGACCAGCCCAGGCGCTGCAGGCAGCCCCCTCCATAGCACCGGGTGGGTGATGCTGCATCTATCCGAGGGGCTGATCAAAGCCGGGCATTGCTGGGTGGGCTCTGCAGCGCCCCTGGGCCCTCCTGGGAGAGAGAGAAGTGGCTTCCGTCCACTTCAAGCGCTTAGGGTGAGAGCGTGGGGGGGTCTTTACGGCAGGTGCACCACAACCTGGCCCTGCACTGGCCCTGGGTGCCGCACCGATCCTCTGCTCCTCGCGGCTCTGCTTTCTGCTCCCTGCCCAATCTGCTTTCTATTTCCTGCCCCCTCTCCTGTTCCCTGCCCCGTGCTCCCCAGCTAAGCGGCTGCTCTACTTTCTGCCCGGTGCCCTGGGCGGGATCTGCTCCGCTTACCGCTCCCTGTCCCTGGCCCGCTTGCCGCTCCGCTTTGTTTCCTGCCCTGCGCTCCCCGCCTGCTCCTCCGCTCTGCTATCTGCTCCCGGCTGCGCCGCCCGCACTCACCGGGTCTAGCAGCCCAGGCCGCTGAGGGAGCCGATGCGGTCCAGCTTGAGGCCGAAGCAGCCCCGGGCCAGCCCCTTCTTGCTGACGCCCTTGAGCCGGCGGCCCGGGCCGGGCGTCTCGTGCAGCAGCCGCGCCAAGCTCCGCGTCCGCTCCCGCTCCTTGGGGCCGGCCTCCCGCAGCGGCCGCGAGCCCCGCGCCCGGGCGCCGCCGCCCCCCGCCTCCAGCGCCGCCGCCTCCGCCGCCCGCAGCGCGCCGCGCCCGGCCTGCGGGGAGCGAGAGGTGTCAGCGCCCGGCCCCGGCTCCGAGCCCCGTGCAGTGCAAGGTCCCGACCCCACGTGCAATGCAAGGTCCCGGCCCCGACCCGACCTCCGGCCCCGATCCCCGTGCAACTCAAGATCCTGGCCCCAATCCCGACCAGCGCTCCGGCCCCGCTCCCCGTGCAATGCAAGGTCCCGACCCGCGCTCCGGCCCCGGGCCCCGTGCAATGCAAGGTCCCGGTCCCGACCCGACCTCCGGCCCCGCTCCCCGTGCAATGCAAGGTCCCGGTCCCGACCCGACCTCCGGCCCCGCTCCCCGTGCAATGCAAGGTCCCGACCCGCGCTCCGGCCCCGAGCCCCGTGCAATGCAAGGTCCCGGTCCCGACCCGACCTCCGGCCCCGCTCCCCGTGCAATGCAAGGTCCCGACCCGCGCTCCGGCTCCGGGCCCCGTGCAATGCAAGGTCCCGGTCCCGACCCGACCTCCGGCCCCGCTCCCCGTGCAATGCAAGGTCCCGGTCCCGACCCGACCTCCGGCCCCGAGCCCCGTGCAATGCAAGGTCCCGACCCGCGCTCCGGCCCCGAGCCCCGTGCAATGCAAGGTCCTGCCCCAATCCCGACCCGACCTCCAACCCCGATCCCCGTGCAATGCAAGGTCCCGGCCCCGCGACAGCCGTCGTGCGGGGTCCCGGCCCCGCTCCCGCGACTCGCGGCCCGCCCGGCTCGCAGGCGCCGCTCCGCGGCCGGGCGCCGCGCTCAGCACCCGCGGGCTGGAGAGCGGCCGGAGCTCGGCCCGCCGGGCCCTACCTGGCGCGGGGGCTGCGGCGCGGGCTGGGCCAGCAGTGCCAGCAGGAGCCCGCCCGCCACCACGGGCCAGAGCCGCATGCTGCCGCCGCCGGGATCGGGATCGGGGCCGGGATCGGGGCCGGGCGGAGCGGAGCGGAGCGGAGCGGAGCCGAGTCGAGCGGAGCTGCCTGCTGCCAGCGCCGCGCTGCCGGCCCCGGGCTGCGGCGCCGCTTTATAGCCCGACCTGCGCCGCTGTCACCGCCCCCGCCCGGCCCGGCCCGGCCCGGCCCCCGCCTCCGCCTCCCGCGCCCGGTGGGGGTCCCCGCCGCACCCCGCATCCCCGATCCTGGCCCCAGGGCCCCGAGCCCGGCGTGGGGGTGGCCGGGAGCCCGCGGCTGGCTGCATCTCTGCTGCCCCGGAGCCGGGGGAGGCAGGGGTGCAGCCGGGGGGGGCAAGGGGAGCTGCAGCCCTTGCCCTGCCCTGCCGCAGCAGTGCAGGCTGGAGGATGCTGCCTGGGGGAAAGGGGGCAGGGAGCCCCTGCTGCCCCAGGGCCACTGGGGAAAGGAGAAGGCAGGAGGGCTGGGGACACTCCCCGCAGGGGACTATTTCGCCTCCACCTGCACAAGCCGCCCTCTTCACCAGGAGCCCACTGGATCCTGCCTGCCTCTTTCTAGCCTCTGGGAGAGGGGTGGGGTGCGACCCCGTGGGGCAGTCTGCGAGCCACCCCCTGCCAAGCTAGGGCGTTCATGCCCCACAACCCTCAAGGGGCAAAGGCCGTGGCAGCTCAGCTGAGACACTTCCCCCACACACCTGGGGGCTGCCTGACCCCGGGACACTGTGAAGGCGATTGTCTTCCTTCGGCTCCATGTGAACAAGGAGCCGGGAGGATGGATCCCAGCTCCTTTTTCCATTGCCGCTGCCAGGCTGGAGTTTTTTTCTGCTCCAGGAGTTGTTCTTGGGCATTCATTTTTCTCCTTCGCCTGCGCAGATCAAAGCGAGGGAGAGCTCATCTATAGGCTAGGATCTGGGGTCAGCCACGCTGCATGGGCACACAATAGCAGGAGCACAATTGAGGCCCATCTCTTATCTTCCAGGCATTGCTATTTTCTCCCCGCAGGAGCTCTTCTTGAAGGGCTCCATCCCAGATTTGGAAGGGCAGGGGGAGGCAGCTCTGTACCCCTGCGCTGCCCCGTGTAGGGCAGGAGGGGAAATAGAGCCCAGGTTGGGGGGCAGGACAGCAGCTGGGGTGGCAGCGTGAACAAATTGGAGGTGACCACATATCAGGGGTGGGTAGAAACCTGCCGGCCTGGCCTGCTCCACGTGCCAGCCAAGCAGCGGCCCTGCTGAAGCAGGTCTAAGTATGGCACCAGGCCTAACAAACCCCCCAGCGCCGCCTGTCCCAGAGCAGGGCCCAGCGTGTGTGCGGGGAGCTGGGGAGAGCAGCCCCCCGGGAGAAGGGAGCTGCGTGGGACCACTTGTTCGGGAGCCCTCTAGCAAGCCACACGCCAGCCGGCTGCAGCTGGCCTCCCCCCAGCCCCGCTGGAGAGATTACAGCATCTCGGCATGTGCCACTCTGTGGTTAGAGCTCAGCCAGCGCCTTCCTGTGTGGGACGGCCTGGCGGGCTCTGGCCAGGGCTCCCCGAGCGTGGTTTTCATTAGCCTGTTTTCTTTGTCACACTGTGCGCTGCCCCCGCCTGGAAGGGGGGCTGCGGTGGGGGGGGGGAAGGTTGCTTTATAAATCCAATTAGCCTTGTTATTCAAATTACCCTGCTTCTCTGCTGGCTGCAGCACGGCGCTGTGGTCTGAAGCCTCCGCACACAAAGAGCCTTGCCGGGCAGAGCGGCTTCTTTAACTGAAACCAGATCAGATCCACCAGGCTGCTCTGCACCAGGGGTTTGGCAGGGGGGCAGGCAGGAAGGGGTTAATCGAGGCCTCTGGCATTGGGGAGCCTTTTAACCCTTTCGGGGGCTGCCCCCCACCCCAGAAACTGAGCCCCAGTGGCCTGAGCCATCCCACACCTGACAAAGCCATGCAGCCTCTGGCCTCTTTGGGAATCTCCCGTGCAGCCTTCGCGGGACGAGCTGGGAGGTGTAAAGCAGCGTGTGAGGGAATCCTGATCTGGAAGGGTGCATGGAGGGCTGGCAGCCGGGCCCTGGATGCTTGGGGTGAAGAGGTGGCCTGGGGGGAAGGAAGTCCATGGTTGTACTGGTGCTCAGATAAGGGCTCAAGTCCTGGGGGTTCACCTGTGGCAGCAGCTGGTCCTTAGGAGAGTTTAAGTGCCCTCTCTGCAGGAAGCCAGAGCACAGCGGGGCTGGGGTAGGGGCAGCGGTCCCTGGGGCCTTGGGTTTGTGCCTCGTCTTTGCCCCTCCTGGTCGATGCGTGCTGTCCCGGGGCCAGGAGAGCGGTTCCACCTGCCTGGCTGCAGGCAGAGAGCTTGTGGTTTGGGGGCTACCGCCAGGTCTGGCTACACCGATGGGAACTGGTGCCCAGGCTGACACTGGGTCCGGCCCCCCTGAGCTGAGCTGACACGGGAACGCCTAAACCGGATCTGTCAGTGTTGACGAGACAATTCCTCTCCAGCCCTGGTGAGAGTGAGACTGGGGTGTGTGCATGCCCGCGTGGGCCCACAAGGCAATTAATCTGCACCGCCGCAGCAACACCAGCATGGGATCGGGGGTTGGGGAAGCGATGAGAGAGTGGGAGGGGGGTTCAGGGGTCGGCTGGAGAAACGCCACTTTCTCGAATGACCACAGCCGCCCCGGGGGGGGGGTGTAAGCTGTCCACCGCGTGTGCCCTGAAGGCTCTGGTCCAGGGGACCGGCTGTTTGCTGTGGCTGTTTAGGATGGTTACAAGGTCAGTGTTCGGCTGCAGCTCCGGGGCCAGCTTGGGGATTGGGTTTGGGCTTCAACTGATTTGAAATCGGGTCAGCGGATGCGGGAGGCAGGACAGCAGCAAAGGAGGAACCGTTCCTGCTTTGCTCTGGGGGCCTGGGGACAAGTTGCCAGGGTGGCTCATGGTTCGGGCCAGCCACTGCTTTGATGCTTGCGGCTCTCACGTCGTCAGCTCTGGCAGGCTGTGGCACGGTCCGACCTGCCAGGAGGAGGCAGCCCTGATGCGGGGTGCTGAGCTGAGACCCCACTTAGCGGGGAGATGGTTTATCAGACAGTGTTGCCATGAGTCAGGAGGCTGGAGCTGCCTAGCAAAACGGTGCCCATTCAGCCAGCCGACCTCTGACCTTGGTGCCAACCCCCAAGTGGGCATCCTTTTCCCTGGAGAGCCAATGTCCCCAGTGGCTTGGGGCCAGGTCCAAAACCCAGTGGAGCCAAGAGGAAGGCTCCGGTTGACTCTCGGGGTTTGGATCAAGCCCTTGTTGATGCCCTGCTCCTTGTGCCTGTGCTGCTCTGCACGTGGCCTGAGCAGCAGCGGCAGAGACGGGCTCCGTCTCAACCCTCTGCAGTGAGTGCCTCGAAGGAAGTCCCAGGCTGCTCCTTTGCAAGCAGCCCGCTGGGCTCAGTCGTGTGTTCGTCGCCTCGTGAAATGCCCCGGGGAGCTCTGGCAGCAGATGCTAAGTCTCTGGGCTGCAGGCCTGGCAGTGCCAAGGGTGGTGCTGGCTTTGAGGTGCCCCAGGTAAGGTGCCATGGGGAGCAGGAGCCTGCTGTGGGGGCTGCAATGGCAGGGGAGTGGTGGGGCAGGAAGCTGCTACTGGACGTGGGGACCCCGCAAGAGTTTTTAGACCCTGCTCCTACTTTAATAAAGCCAGAGGAGGGTGAACATAGGGGAGGAGGGAGCACTAGCCATGGGGTGTGTCTGGCAGCCTTGAGGCAGCGGCTGGGCTTGACCCCAGCGCAGGCAGGGCCTGGCTACTGTTCCTTCCCCAAGGTCAGAAGTGGGCTGGGGCGGTGAGCGAGCCCTGTCTGCCGCTGCTGTGAGTCTCCCCCTGCCAGGCTCCATGCTTCGCGCTGCGGCTCCATCCTTGCTGCTAAGCAGTCACAGGTCTTCCGGCTGCTTGCCCTGGATACCTGCCCTCTGCCTGAGCAAGGGTCTGTCCTTCCCCTCCTGCAGCACATCTGTCTGCCCAGAGGGACGGGGGCTTGCCCTCCGTTGGCCTGTAGCAGACCCAAAAAAGCACCCACCACCCCGCCACCACCACCCCCCAGTGCTGCCTTGCTCCCACACCCTCACCTGAGCGGGACCAGCCCCGTCTGCTCTGCACCCATCTGCAGCGAGACGCCTGGGGGGCGATGGTGCAATGTGCGTCGCACGTGTCCGGGCCGGGGAAGCAGGCCCACGCTCGCTCTGCTGCGGCATGGTGCGGGCGGATGTGAGGCGTGCCCCAGCTTGGCACGAGGCAGGATCCCGCTGTCTCGGCGGATGGGAACTGTCTTAATCTCATATCCTGTCATCGGTTCCCCGGTGGTTCTTGTCCAGGAGCTCCCTGACAGGCCTGCCACTCCTCCCCTCCAGGCTGGTTGTCTCAGGGGCTCAGGCCACGGAGATGTGGGGACCCCTGCAAGCCACAGGCCGGGTGGCCTTGCAGTGAGCTGAACAGGTCTCTTCATGGGGACGGCATAAACACAGGCCGATGGCCGGGATCTCAACGCCTGCTTCCACATGCGCAGGGCTTAGGGAGGATGAGAGAGGGCTCGGGGATGCTTCAAGAAATGCACTCCAAGTCTGGGGAGGACTTGCTGCATCCGTGCCCTCCCACCCGCTCCAGGCCTCTGATGTGGTAGAAACCTCTTCTTAGACCTGGCTTGGGCTAATTTTGGATTTGAAAGCCATGCCATTCTCCGCTTGTCCAAGCCAGGGGGTGCCTGCCTGGTATCCCTCTCATCCACCCCGAATCCTTTCGAGGGGTGGAAAAGGCTTGGCTTGGGTTGCTGTGCCAGGTAAGCTGTTGGCGCAGGGTAACATATGGTCACAGATGAGAGGTGACCTGCGGCTGGGAGTGGAGGCATCGCTCCTAGCAATGCCCGACAACACCTGCCTGAGCCAGCACGAGCCCTGGGCTGGTGACGGCAGTGAGAGACGGCCTACGGGTGTAGGGAGGTGGCAGGCACGGGCTGGTGCCATGCTCCTAGGCGGGTATGACCAGAGCAGCCGCTCTCCAAGCCTGACCTGCAGCTGGGGTGAGGGAAGGAGCCAGCGTGGCCCCGCCGTGACCTGTGACCTGGGCAGATTTATGCACCAGGGATGGGGCGGGCGGAGGGGGCCATGCAGCTTTGCAGCCCAGATAACGGTGTGTTTTGGCTTCGGACGTGCCTGGGAAACGGTGCGGGGGATATGACGATTGCTGCGGAGAGCCACGGACTCCGGGGCCGGCGGGGTGGGGTGCGGGGGGACGGCTGCCACTTGAAAGCTCGGGGCCTGTGTGGACGTGCGGCGTGCCACAGCACTCACCTCTCGCCACCAGACAGAATAACAATGCGAGCCCGCGAGGACATAATGGCCGGTGTTTGCTTGAGATACACAGGCACAGGGCTTTCACATGAGGTAATACTGATAAGTCCCGCTTGCATTCACTGCTTTGCCTGCCAGCCGGCAGCACAGCCAGCCCAGCAGCTGCTCCCGGTGAGGCCGGGAGGGTCACCTCGGAGGCAGGGACCGGGGCTCCCTTGCTCTCCAGCCACCCTGCATCCTTCAGGGCAGGGGTGAAGCTCCTGCCCCCCAGAACTGCTGCTTTAACTCTTTAGCAGTCAGGAAGCATGTGCTTTCCAGGGAGGGGAAGAGGCAGCAGTGATGAAGAGGAAGCAGGCTTGTGTGATGAGTGCATTCGTCATCATGAGCTTTCAGCCGATGGGTCGAGACTGCTCCGTGCTCCTGGCACGCGCAGCAGGGGCGCGTGGCCAAGAAGCCCCCGGCCCCATCGGCGTGTGGACAGACATCGCAGCTGTGCCAGTGCTAAGCTGCACCTACACAGGGTGCTCGGAGGTAGCCATCACGCCCGGGGCTGGTAGAAGAGGCACGTCGTTTTAACCCTCTTTCATTCTGCAGTCACCTCACTTGCTCGTATCGCAGCTCCCTCCCCCCAGCTCAGCCGTGTAAAGTGACATCTGTCCGCAGCCTCCGTGGGGCCAGCTCTGGACACGTCTCTCGCTGCTCTGGCCCCATTGCTATAGCATCGGAGTGCCTCGGTCTGAGCGGGGTTTCCCCAGGGCAGCCCTGGCGGGCAGGACTGTGCTGTGAAGCCCTGTCTGTGGATGGGCATGTGGGGCAAAAAGCGCTGAAGGGACAGATCTCTAAAGGTGTCTATGCCCTGCTGGATGCCCGGAGATGCCCAGCGGGCAGGGCAGTGTGAGCCACGGGGGTCCCTATTGCACGCTACTGCAGTTGGGGTCTGCCTAGTATGTTTTAGTGTACTTAAGAGCGCAGACCTGAAATGAACTGGGACTCCAACAGGGAGCCCCTGCAGCTGCTGGGGAGGGGTCTTTAAATCACCGTGCGGATCAGTCTGAAAATCCCTCTAGGCTCCTGTCAGCATCTTCAGGCACTTGCCTGCCAGGTGCTGGTGCTGGGGACTGGTCTGGGGTCACCACAGGTATCTGGTGAAGCGCAGAACTGGGCTGGGGTCTTTGCAGTGCCCTCTCTGCCTCTCCTCCCCCACCTGGGTGCCTTTTTCCTGACTCCCTTGAACACACTTTTGCTGGCAAGACTTCATACTGCCTCTTCTCTTCTCTTCTCTTCTCTTCTCTTCTCTTCTCTTCTCTTCTCTTCTCTTGCCTCGCAGTCCCGGGCACTATATAAGCAGCAATACTGATCTCACCAGCCTCTCCCATTCTTTGCAAGTGCTGATACCATGGGCTTAGAATTGGCCAGAGGTTGTGATTTATTTCTGTGACGTGGGTACCCCACACTGAACAGAGCCTTTGCAAGTGGGTGTGAGGACAGGTTGGCAGGTCAGAGAGCAGGTGATCTAAATGACTTTGCAGATAAAGAGTGAGGAGTCGGTGTAAGCAGGCACAATTCCACCCACTACCTGAATTCCTCCATTTAGGCTATCCCATATAAAGCCCTGGGGTGCTGTGAAATCCTTTGAAGGGTGCCATAGGAAGCATGATAAGATAAGCAAGGTGCGAGGCAATAAGCAGATAAGGGCAGGCTCAGGATCTCCCTGCCTGGCTGCTCTGCAAAGAGGGAAGTGTTATAATCAAGGAATTCACTTTTGAAATGGGGTGCTGCTCAATTTGCAAGAGTTATGGAGGGAGACCTGGAGTCTAAAAAGTTTGAGAATGGCTGAGCTCGAGTTATCGACTCTGGAGAAGAGAAGACCGAGCAGGGATTTGATAATAGTCTTCAGCTGCATGAAGGGGGATTATGGGGAGGATGGAGATGGGCTTTTCTCTGTGGCCCTGGGGACAGGACTGGGAGCAATGGCCTCAAGCTGCATCCGAGAACATTCAGGTTGCAGATCAGGACGAACCTGCTGGCTACGAGGGTGGTCGAGCTGTGGTACAGGCTGCCTAGAGAAGTTGTGGTCTCCATCCTTGGAAATCTTCAAGAGCAGGTGGGCTGACCCTTGGCTAGGCTGGTTTAGACAGGGAAGATCCTGCCTTGAGCAGGGGGCTGGCCTAGATGACCTTGTGAGGTCCCTTCCACCCTCCTGTCCTATGATCCTAAGGCGTCTGGGAGCTGCCGCGGGCATCTGGCCGCCTCCGCAACCTGTAGAAGTAACGGCACCGAGCGCAAGGCCAGGGGACTCGGGCCCCGAGGTCCTGATCTCTCCCCACACTCACAGGTCCGTGGTGCTTGTCAGAGCCCAGCTGGCAGAAAGGGCAGATGGGGCAGGTCGATAGTAATAGCCCATTGCAAAATGAACGTCTAGCTGTTTCTACAGAGCAATCGGTTACAGCCCTGGGTGTTCCTGCTCGTAGTACAAGATGGGGGGGACTCATCAGTCAGCAGGATTCAACCACGAGTGTCCCACGAGTGGGAAACACGAGTGTTTTACATGGTGCATGACTAACCTGTGGAACTCATTGCCACAAGATGCTGTGGAGGCCAGCGGCACACCCGGTTCACAAAGGGGTGAGACAAACTAAGGGAGGTCGCGACCATCAGGGGATGCGACCTCAGGCTCTTGATGTCCTTGAAGCTGACGGCCAATTCCTGGAAGGGAAGAACTGGGAATGAATGACTCCTCCTGTCCTTCCTCGAGGCATCTGCTACTTGCCACCGTTGGAGATGGGACGCTGGGCTGGAGAAACCCCGGTCTATCCCAGAAGGTGGTCCTCATGCTCCTGCCTGCCGCGAGGGGTGGGGAGCCCCTCTCTCTCCCCCAGCGGGCATGGACCTGCTCCAGCCCTGCAGGCACAGCCTGGGTGTACATACTACTCATCCGTGGGACGTCCCGTTGCGCAGAGGAGGTGGCTCTGACACTACAGTGCTACAAGGCAGGCTGGCAGACTCTGCAGAGAAATGGATGTTTCTTGTCCTGCTCTTGCTTGCTTTTCACACGGGGGCAGTTGGAGTCACGCCGGATTCTTGCTGGTGTGGACCCAGTCGGGTCAGCAGTGAAGCGGTGGTCTTTGTAAGCAGGGAACTTGACTTTACAGGTGTCTGGGGAGGGCCGGCAGCTCTCCATCGCTGTAACACTGACCACATTCCCTCCGTTGCTTCTTCATTGTGCAGTTGTGCCAACCGCTGGGTCCTGCCCAAGGGAACAGGGGTGAGGCAGTCTTAAGGAGTGGGGGTTGCAAGGTGGGGGGTAAGCCAATGTGCCAGGCTGGCCTTGCTACTAAACACCTTGTGAATGAGACAGATCAACTCCTTATTGAACTCCTGCCTCTGGGCAGTGCCACTGAAGGGGGCTGGAGAGCAAGTGACTGGGATGGTCCTCTCCACTCCAGAAACACGAACTTGGTGGGATTTTGTGAACTGTGAGATGAGTAGGAGGGAAATGCTTCATCCCAGCCCTTCTCTCCCTGTTTGGACGAGGTGGCTTTGAGCTGACGTGACAACAACCTGCATAGGAGGGACCCATCAGTAGTTAAGATTTCTCACGTGAAGGACGTGGCGCTGCACGTACCAGGAATGACAGGACATAAGAAGTGCTGTACTGGGTCAGATCAGTGGTCCGTGTAGGCCAGCGTCCTGGTGCGCTTTGCAGACTCCTTGACACCTGCCCTTTGTGAAGCCAGAAGGAGACACCCAACCCTCACGTGCGCCAGGCTGCAGCCCCTCTACCACCCAGCCCCACGAAATCCCGGGGACTTTCTGGCCAACCTCCTGGCTCTGGCCAAGCCGTCCATCTACTAGGCCAGGAAGGAGGTGCTGGCTGGAGGGAACCTGGCTGACGGTGTGGCTGTTCTCCTTTCCCTTGTCTGTGCACATCTCCCAGTGGCACTTTGCTGGGCGGCATCCGCTGTCTCTGTAGATATGTTCGAGCTGCTAGTCAGGGTTGTCTGCTTGGTGTCCTCCCTTGGCACCCTGGTTCTTGACTGATAACCTGCATGCCCATTCCTGCTTCTCATTATGTGTCCCACAAAATCCGTCGTTATGAATGTAGTGGCCTCCCTGTAACAATCAAGAGGAGCTTGTAGTTCCTGGTGGGCTTAGGCTTAGACAACAGATAGGCTTGTCTCCAACACTGGCAAACAGTAGATGCTTCAGAGGGAGAGGAGAGGAGAGGAATGGGGCATGTCTACAGTGATCCATCCCGTCCTACCCCCTCTGGCATCCATCATTGGTGTCAGGATGTTTAAGGATATGGCCTGGACTGCTCTACTTCATAGCTCCCAATGGACCATTGGGACCCTAGGGCAGGGCTCTCAGGGGGTCTAGTCCAGCCCCCTGCTTCAGTCCTTGCCCAGAGGAGCTCACAAGCTAAGATGACAGGCTGCAGGTTGGCCAGGAAATGCAGCCTCATCAGTCTAGTGAGAAAACCAGTGCTCCTGTGAAGCCACAGCCGACCCAACCTGCACAGGCCCCACGCACAGCCGGGGCATGCACCCAGCTGCGGGTGGCAGCCACGTCTGCTGTTCAGGCCCCATCCTGACGGGCCACATGACATCACTGCTAAATCCCAGCCCCAGGGAGCTGTGAGCAGCGCTCGGCTGCCTCTTTCCTCCTGTGAAAAGACCCACAGCCACAGCTGAGCCAAATGCCCCGCATGCAGCTGGCGGCACCATGACCCTAGCCAACAGGATCCTTGGCCCCGTCCCATCCCATCCCCCCTGAGCAGCTGTGAGCAGGAGCAGAGTGACTCAGCGTCCAGGAGCGGGAGGGCGGGCAGAGGCTTTAAGTGTGGGGTGGCTACTGGTGCCGGCATCCCAGGAGAGGAGTTTCTCCTGCTTTCTCCTCAACCAGGGGCTGGGCAAGTGCCTCCTGTATCCCTCCATGCCCAGCCCAATGTGCATGCCGCAGCCCTGCCTAGCTGATCCACCCATACTCCAAGTCTGGGCTGGCAGAGGTGGTGCAACATCTGCACCCAGGTGGTGGCACCTGCAAGCTGCAGCGAGTGGCATGGTAAGGGGCCGGTGGCTGCATTCACAGGGCTCAGGGACTTTCTTTCTCACTGGTCTTGTCCCGAAGGTGCTACGTCACACTAACAGCTGCTGACAGAGCTCCTGCCCGGGCCGTGCCAGGCCTGGATCGCAATCCCTGCCAAAGAGTGTGAACCAGCTGTGGCAGGGGGAAGGGAGATGTTTGCTGGATTAACCCCCTTTTCACTAGCTGCCTTTTCTTGTAAAAGTGGTGGCCAAAGCTGCCGATTGCTGCAAGGCTGAGAGGCTGCTGGGAAGCAGGGTCCGTTCTCACTGGGTTTCCATTTTGGGAAGGCTCAAACCAGCACTGGTGTGGAAGCGGGCACGTCTGATTGCTCAGCTAGTCTCACGGGAACTTAGAGCAGGACTCCTGGCTCTGCAGGAGATGGCATTTCCTTCCAAACGCAGGCCTTTTATCCGCCCCCCAGAACTGGCCGCTCATGCTTCAGTCATGCATCTTGCAGCAGGTCAGGCTTTGCTATCAGCGTTGGAACCAGTTGCGAGTTTGCCCCCTTGGACCAGGCACTGCCCCTCTCCGTGATAAGTTCCTCTCTTGAGGCACCCGCTTAGGAGAAGTCATTGTGTTGGTGTCTCTGCAGAATATAAGGTGCTGTGAGTTATAATTGTGGAGATCTGCGTGCTGCAACTGGCTGAAAGTATTGGATGCTTGCCCAGAAAGGTCCGGCCCAGGAGTATAGGGAGGGTGTTCTGCCCGAGAGCTTGACCTCTGGTGGGGCAGGCTGCCTCGGGAAGTCCTGTGTCAAGCTGGCTTCCCCCTTCTATGGCAGGTTCCCATTTACTGTGGCAATGAGCAGAAATGCCAGCTGAGCGATGCAAGACAATTGGAACAAACCCTGCAGGCTGCTGCTTTTGTGCTTGTAAGTGAACTGTAGAGCATCTCTGGAGATTGAGCTCCTCTGCTGTCCCCGAGGAAGATCCAGCGCGAGCTGGGAGCTGCAAAAGTGCCTCCACTTTGAGCTGAGATTCTGTCTCCATCAGTGGCTCTCACCTGTGAGCTCCCCACCTGGGCTTCAGGAAAGCTGTGGTATTATCAGTGTGGCTTGCTAGAGGTGGATACATGTCCAGAAGGCGCAGGATTGAGATCCCCAACTCGTGTTAAACAGGAGCTACCAAAGAGGTGCGGGGTGGGGTGAACGTGCAGGCAGTAGCAACCTGGGCTGGATCTGACTGACAAGCTAGACGTGACACCGTCTGTTCCACAACCAGTTCACCAACCTGCACAGCACCCACTCCCTGGTGTGCAAAATACCACTACTAGCAAAAACAGCTGTAAGGAAGCCACGCTGGAATAGCCTTTGCTGGAGGTTTTCAAGGGGAGGCTGGAGAAGATTGGTCAGGGATGGCTTATTCTTCCCACATTTCAAGAAGGGGCTTGGACCAGATGACCCCTGAGGTCCTTTCCAATCCTGTGATTCTAACAGGACGCGATCTGAATTGTACTAAATGAATGGAAACCTTGAGAGTGTCTCAGCCCTGGAGCCCGGTGGCCAGGGCACTTCCTCGGGGCGTGGGAGGTGAGCGTTCAAATTCCCTTGGCACAGGGAGGAGATGAATCCACGCCTTCCACCCCTGAGCGAACGTAAGCACCGAGCTGTTGAGTGCAAGGGAGAAGCCACCAACTTTTCCAGCTGGAGCTTTGTGAACTGAATCCTCAATTTATATTTTTCCCCCAACCTGAAATTATTCAGGACATTTCAGCACATTTTGCAAATAGCTGTATGGCAACTGAAACGGCATTTTTTCAGGCAGTTTTATTACTCGCTGACAATATTTTTCCCAGCTGCAGGGTAAATACCTCTGGCGGATAAATGGCCACAGGTAGAGGCTGGGGTAGAGCGAGGACTAAACAGAATCATGTGTCCTGGCTTTGTCTCATGCTCTAATCTCTCAGCCACGTTGCCTCTCTCCCGCGGGGCTGCCAGGAGCTCACCAGTCAAGAGCGTAGCTCCGTTCTTCACCCCGTGCCGTGCCCGGGTCACTCTGCATGTCAGACCCCCGCACCCGGACAAAGCAGGCTGCTGGCGGGCCTCGCCTCTGGCCTTGGACATTGTTTGAACGCATCTCTCTACTCCACGGAGACTTCTGCAGGTGCCTTGCGTAGCCTCCTGTTTTCCCATCATTTTACAGTCCTCCTCACCCCGTGAAGCTCTGCAGGATCAGATTCTTCTCAGAGCTCACGAATGCAGCACCTTGTTGTCGAAGCAAAGCTCTCGTTGGCTTGAATAGGAACAGGACGGGGTCCTAGGCGCCTCTTGACCGATGCAGTCGCTCCCTTCTCCCCAGGGCTGCCCTTGCTGCTTCCTCCATGCTGCTGCAGTCCAGTGGCCCAGGAGACGAGGGCGGGTCTGAATCCTTCTGCTAGACAGCAGTGTAAATGGGGGGCGACTCCAGCAAAGGCTGGCTCAGTGAACGGGGAGGGACATGGCGGTGTCTAATCCTGGAGAAGTGGGGTGAGGTCCCATCTAGTCCAAGCCCTGCCTGAGGCAGGATCAGCCCTGTGCAGACCAGCCCAGACAGGTGCTTGGGGCTCTGTGAAGAGATGGGTACAAATCAAGGCTTGGCATTTTCTTCTCAAGTCAAGCCAGCGACACGCGAGGCCATTAGCCCTGCTGGGAGCAGAGATATTTTGGGGGAAGGGGTGCAGAGGCCGCCCAGGTGGCGGCGAGCTGGACCGAGACCGCCCGAGGCACGCGTTGTTCCTTTCCGCCCCCTCTTGCCACAGGCACGTCCTCTCCTCGCCAGCGCGGGACGGCCTGGGAGGTGGCATGGACACCCAGCGTTGGTGCCGGCTCTCCAGCTTCCTGCTGCCCGTCTCCGCAGGTCACCCCCGAGAGCGATGCACCCCATCCGAGGCATCGCTGGCGATTTCGGTGCCCTGCGCTGGGCACCAGGCAGCGTGGGTCTGGGGGCGCCTCAGCACCCCCTTGCCTTGCCCCAGCGACACGGCTGTGCCCGCGGTGGCTTCTTTCTCCGTGTCTGCCGCAGGAGGTGCCCAAACCTGCCACCCCGCAGAGCACCCGGGGATGCCCGTGTCTAGCGAGGGAGGATGGCTGGGCCCTGGGGCTCTTCCTCCTCCGCTGAAGGGAGGAAGGGGGCAAGGGCCACCACATGGCACTGCCCCTGGGGAGCCCTGATGCTGCTGTCCCACACCGCAGGGCTCTCCCCCACCCTGGGTGGCTTGTGCCCAGGGTGGGGGGGGGCCCTGGGGTCACCCCCTCCCTGATTGGCTTGTGCCCAGGGTGGAGGAGATCCCTGGATCTGGAGGGGGGGGGCCACCCTAGCACACATCTGGGCACAGCAACCCCCTGCCCCTCGAGCTGGGACTCGCACTGCTCGCTGGGAGCCCCGCCCATCCCAGCGCGGGGGCGTGGCCGGGAGCCATGCCCGGCTCCCTCCTCCCCCCTCCCCTTCCGTTGGTCGCGGCGGGCGGCAGCTTCGCGCGAGGCGTTGTGGGCCCCGCCGCGGCCCGTAGGCGGCCCCTGACCCGGAAGGAGACGGCGGGAAAGGGCCGGGGCCGTTTAAGCGGAGCGGGACGGACGGACGGGACGGGACTGTCGGTGAGTGCGGGGGGCCGGGCCGGGCCGGGCCTCGGGCTCTCTGCTCCGCGTCCCTCGTGTTGTGGGCCTCGGGCTCCGCTCCCGGCCCTGTTCTCGTTCACATTGGCCCCAAGTCCTCGGCACTGGAGCGGGCGGGCGGGTCGGTCTTGGTGTCTGTCCCATGAACCGGTGGCTGCTCCCCCGGAGGCCTCCTCGTCCGGGGCGTTCCCGCGGTTAGGGCGGTTCCCAGGAAGAGGTGCGATGTGTGTCTGCCACTAAATACCCCTCCATCCACGTCTGTCCCCGGGTAGGTATCTCTGGCTCGCTGTGTCTGTGTAGAGACACCTCACTATCGATGCAGAGCTAGCGAGAGAGCTATATTTTAATCTTAAAAAAAAAAAAAAAAAAGAGTGTCCTTGTGGGTACCGGCCCTCGGGCAGCACCGGGCCGGCGTTGCGCGGGCGTCCCCCGGCCCCTTGGCCGGTCCGCTCCTGTCCCGTCTTCCCGTTTGGCCCCTTGAATCTGCGGTTGTGTCCCCAGTCGCCTTCCTCATTAAGGGAGGTGTCAAGTTCCCCCCCCCCCGTGCCCCGTCACACAACACACACGCACGTACGTGAGTCCCAGGGTGCGTCTACACACGCGCTTTAATGCACGGCAGCATTTTCTACCGCCCGTGAAAGCGGTGCGTAAAGAGCTGTGCTAATGCTCAGTAGAAAAGGTTTACTTTTAAGCATCACTTAAAAAAAAAGCATGTGGTTGTGCTACTGCGCGTCAGTGCAGCCGAATGCGCGTTTATTTAGTACCTCATTTTGGAGGGATTAAATTTAACGCGCATAAGTAAAAGTGTGTTAATGCGTGTGCAGACGTGCCTGTCGAAGAAGAGAGCAGATGCCGAAGGGGAGAATGAGCTGGGTTTTTCCACTCCTTCCCTTCCCCCCCTTGCAGCTTTCAGCGTTTAGGGTCTAGGACAGCGCTTCCCCACCTCTGGCAGATCGCGCACCACCCATTTAAAAGGATACAACCTTAAGTACCACCAGCAAATGTTTCAGTTCAGCGTTAAGTACCACCAGCAGATTTTTGTCATGTAAAGTAATTGTAATAAGTCTGTTAATGCGTACTGCTGACGGGTTGTCCACGTACCACTGGTGGCACCCGTACTACAGCTTGGGAGCCGCTGGTTTAGGGGGAGGTCTCATTCGGAGGCCGTTCCCTTAATGTCCACGTTCAGTAGCTACCGATGCCCCTTTCCTGCAAGAATATGTCCAATCCCGTTGTGAATCCACCTAAGCTGTCAGCTTTCACCACATCTGGTGGCAACGAGTTGCACAATTCAAGGGCATGCTGCATGAAAAAGAACTGCCTTTTGTTAGTTTTAAACTTACTACCTAGTAGTTTCATTTTGTGACCCCTCTAGTTCTTGTATTGAAAGAAACAGTAAATGATAAATCCCTGTTGACTTTCTCTTCACCGTTTAGTATTTTGTAAACCCTTCTCATGTCCCCCCCCTCAAGCATCTCTCTTCTAAACTGAATAGGTCTGGCCTGGCCTCTTTGGTCTCTTTTCCTATAGAAGCCCTAGGATGGGACTGATCATCCTTGCTGCTCTTCTTTGGACCCTCTCTAGTTCTGATATATCCTTTTGGAGGTGTGGGGACCCGAACTGGGCACAGGTTTCAAGATGTGGACAAACTATGGATTTATGAAGGGGCGTAATGATACTTTCTTTTTTGTTCACAATTCCCTTCTTAAGGATAAACTACAAGCCTTTGGAATAAATCTGTGGCGAATGTCCACACTGGCTTCTAGGAATGTGTTAGCTCCCTGGATGTAAATTGGCAAATGGAATAACTTGAGGGGAAGAGAAGTCTAGTGTAGACTTGCTGTTTTGAGGGTTCCTGTAATAATGGTGGGAGGAAATCAGTTTTGCAGGTCTACCTATTGCCAGGGCAAATGGAAAATGTTTGGAAAAGAAATGCAAACCACACCAGGAGTTTAAGGGATTTTATAATAAACTCTCTGTGCCTTGTGGAGGCTCTTCCAATTCTTGGGGAGTTATTGGATTAAATTAAGTTGCAACATGTGGTGTCACTCCAGAAGGGCAACAGTAGGCCCGTGGAGGAGGAACGGAGCTCCACAAGCCTTAGTCTCTAGAGGTCTTGGTTCTAGATGGCGTGGGCAAGCAGCTCAGAGGAGGAGGAAAAGGCAGATGTGCTCATCCTCTTTGAAACTCTGACAGCATAGGAGAGGGAAGGCAGCTGAGGAGGAAAATTCAGAATATAAAGTAGATCCTAAATTTCATTGCAGTGGAAGCAGTAGACTTAGAGAAAGTCCTGCTCTAGATAGAGTCTCCTGTACTAGGAAAACAGCTAGAAGGGGCAGAGGTGGAGGAGGAGAGTTCATATCTCATGGCCTTGCCTTCAGCAGATTCCTGTGCGTACCAGCTTTGGTGCATGGCAGAGGCCCAAGCTAGGCTCTGAAGGTCACACCTCAACACAATGAATGACTCCAGTGAGGTCACACACAAGATGGTTTGGCTTCTCCCTGCCTATATCTTTCCTGAGTAACAGCTTAGTGACACTTACTCAACCATGTTTCATTTCTGTTGCTCAACAGCCTCGCAGCTGAATTTGGGAAGAAGCGTACCTGATCCTCATGCACTTCACTAATGCCACCAAAGCAGATATAGCAGCGTTGTCTAGAGGTGGAAATAACAATCTTTCCTACCTCATAACCCCCCAGAATTGATGAGCCTTTGAAAAATGGTCAGTTATGTTCATGAAGTCATATTCTCTACTGTAGAGTATATCAGTTTCTACAGAAAGACAAAGTGAGGCAGTTGGTCTTAGATTTTGAAACAAAGCCCCATGAAATCACCATAGAAGTAAGAAACTGCTTTGCTTGCATGAAACAATGACAAGAGACGCACGCTTGCTGTCGAAACACTTCACCAATTCAGTAAGGAGGCAGTTATTTTTGGAGCCTCAGGGTTGGCTGTGGTCACACTGTTTTCCTGATAACATCTGGTGTGATGCATGTAATAAAGTCCAGCAGTTGGTGGTTTAATTTGCTGAGATTTGCCAGTGGCAAGGAAGAGAGGATTAAAGAAATTGTTCTTAATTTCAGTGTATGCATATGGTCCAAATCCTGGTCTGGACAGATTATGGTCCAGTGTGGACTGCAAATCACGATTGTTCTTGGATTATAGCTGATGCCTTAAATCAGGGTAGCTTCTGAACCACCACCACCACCTTGGAGTGTTTTAAAGAGAAATCAGTTCTCGTTTAGTAAAGCTTTTCACACCGTTGTTAATATAATCAATTCTTTGATCCTTTGCTTTGAGAGAATAACCCCTTTTTTCCCTGTGTCTATTTACCACACTGAAGTCTGGGCCTGTTACTGGACTATGGATCAGCTGGGATATGTCCGAAGTGCTTCCACCCAGGGTGCCAAAGATGGATTAAGCAAGCTTGCTGTCCCTCAGAAGAATGCTTATGCCAGGCTGGTACAGAAACACCACAGCGGGCGATTCCGATCCTATTTAAATCACATTGCCCAGAAGATGCAGCTCGAGGAGAGTGGCCTCAATGACTCCAGTTCCGATGTGGAGCTGTCCCTGAAGAGAGTCCAGATGAAAGAGGGTCTTGCAAGAAATGGGCTGAACATGCCTAGCTCCTCGCCAGTCAGAACATCGCAGTTGGAACAGCTTGTGCCTGGGGGACTGAATGAAGATAAAACTCAAACTTTGGCTAACAGACGACCTCACAAAAAAGATCCCAGCGTTGCCCTTGAAGGAGACCTAGAGCTGGAGGAAGCCTCTTCTCTAAAACAGCATGGAGGAGCTATTGACTCTCTAAATGTGAACGATGCCTTGGGTGGGAGAGGTATGTCGAGCACTCTAAGACAAGGCAGTGCCCTGCAGAAGTCATCTGGGTCTGAAGAGAAGGAAGAGGAGGAGACATGGAAGAAAAAACATAAGAAAAGAAACAAATGTCCTGTCAACATGGACAGAGCAGATGGACACTCATCAGCTGAGCAGTTTAATGTGGATTTGCCTGAAGCAAATGCTAGGAAAACCATTCATTTGCCTTCTGGACAAATTCCAGGTGAGTTGTTGACTAGTTTAAAATATCAACAGTTTGAACAGTGCATTCATTAACGCAAAGTATAATGGAACTGAAGGTGGCACGTTCATTAGTCACGGGAGTGAGTTATGATTAGTGAGCCTGTCCTTGAAACTAACTAATTGGAGGTTTGCCATTGACATTACCAAGAATAGGACCGGCCTCAGCAGCATGTCAGTGGATGGATGTTTTAAACATTATATATGGAAGGACCGGAGGGAAAAAAATCTACTTCTTGTGTTCGGTGCTAAAAGCAGTCGCTTGGCAGTTTGATCCATGTCAGGTGGTTTTTAGGATAACAGGTTAGGATTTCCCCATGTACAATATTTACGGTAGACCACTTTGATAATCGGTGCTAATGGATTCTCCACTGCCAGTGAAAATAAATGTCGCTGTCCTAAATGAGAAATTGACCCCTCTCCTTTAGTTTGTTCAGGTAGATGCGATGCTTTCAAAGCCGGCATATTGAAAACCTACTGAATGTTCAAACACCGCAGTTTTGCAGAACAACTTTGCTCCTTCATTCAACAAGGATGACTGATATACTCATTGACATTCGCTGCCATGATGTTGACAGTGGACTAGTGGATCTTATGCTTAGGATGGTAAATGTCCACGAGTTATAAGGTTGATTAGTGACTGTGTACATTTTACACCTACGCCTCTAATTCTCTAACGAGCACTTGCAAAGCAGGGATCCATTGGTTTTAGGAAATCTTTGGTATGAGTTACAGAACGCACTTTTGACTGCGTTGCGCCGGTCTCTTCTAATAGCCCGGCTTTCTGCTGCATTTTACTTTTCAGTGAAGCAGCAGCTTTTGGAAAAACAATTCTGGCTGTTTAATTCAGGAGCTTCATTGTGCAGTGTGAAATAATCCATGCACCCAACAGCTGTTAAATAGGCTTCATTGTATTGCCTCATTACAGATGTAATGTCTGTGTTCTGCATGAAGCTGAGGCAGGCCACGCTTAAAGGGCTTGCATTGTCAAAATGGGTGGCGCGTACCACATATTTACTGTTAAACGGGTAAGATGTTCGTTTCTGCCTTGCTACAAAACACCTGATACTTTCTCTAATGTAAGGGACTTAAGCACGAAGACTTTCTGTGGGGCTTCTTAGAGACGTGCTGGCTTTTGCTCCAGAGCCGAGGCTTCTAAACAGACCTATTTTTAAAGTTTGCACAATAGTCGCAACTATTCTCGCTCTTCAAGACAAACAGGATGTTAAGATCCCATTGTTTTTGAGCGCCATTGTAATGGCAGAGATTCCTTGGCATGCCAGCCTTTCTCTCCTATACGGTCTGTTTGTTTAGTTAGCCGAGGGCTCTTTCTGATCTGAAGCCCCGCATAAAAACCAGGAACTGCTCTCTGGAATTGGCCTCTCCCCACTTGAGGGTTTAAGCAGAAATGGAGAGGAGCGCAGCAGCAGACACCTCTGTGCAAGCAAAGTTGGAAGAAGCATCTGCCCCCACGGGAGGGCTTGGCTGGTGTTCCCTGCCCAGGCCAGGCCTTGCCTCCCGGAGACCCTGCTGGAGTCCTCCTGCTGTCTCCTGGGCTGAGATGAGCACAAGGGCTGTTTTCCAGGTCCATCACTGAGTCATGATGATGCATTGAGCTTGGCTGAGAGATGACATCAGGATCTACCCCATAACTCAGAGCAATAACATTGTCTTGTGACTTTTTTACTATTTCTCTGCTTCCCAGAGGGGCCTTATCCTAACAAGAACCAAAACAAAATGCATCACTAGCAAAGGAGAGGTTTTTAAAGCAACACCTTAGGCTTTTACACTTGTCTCCTTCCCATAAATTTGTTTTCTAAGCCATGAAGTAAGTTGTAATAGATCTCTCAGCTTGCGCAATGAGGCCGCATTGGTTTATGTATTGTTGTTTCCCTTCTGTTTTTCATGAGCTTAGCATAATGTATCTGGGATTTTGATGCTGCAGGACGATGTTTAATCTCACCTAGTCTTTGCCTCGCATCTCACGTGGAAATTCAAGAGTCAGCAAAATTTGCTGCTAATCTGTATATGTCTGAACAGGGTTTAAAAGTAATAGTTGTATCTGAAGGATGGGGGGAGATGGGGGTGGGCGATGTCCAAGTACTGTGTTATCTTGCATATGGCATGCCTCTGCTTTCCAAAATTCATCTGATGCACATTAGAGTGCATATTACAAGTGAGGAAATACAGTAATAGTGGGTTCTGCCCTCGGGAGAGAGAGTGAAGTTGTGCATACTGCAGGCTGGGCTCCCTGTCTCCTGGCCGTGGACACTACTCTTGCCTTGCTCGCCTCCCCTGGCAGAGGCTCTCAAGGACAGATATTTTTTATTTTGTTCAGCCTTTCAAAATGAATGTATGCATCTTATTTGGGGATACGTTGCGTATGAGAAAATATAGCATTTGATATTCTATATATATTGTACATATTTTATTATTTTGCCTTTTATAAGTGTGATGCCTGGGCATCTTTTGGTTGAAAGTCTAGCCATTAAAACCATAGGACAAAATCTTCAATCCTTTTCTGAGGCTTTTAATTAGGTTTTTAAATACAGACTTAGGCACCTAAAGAGAAGGAGCAGGATATGTCATAAGCGGTGAGCACCTGCAACATCTGTAGGAGCTGGGGTTCTCCAAACCTCTGGGAATTGGGTTCTGGCCGTGACAGTCAGTGACCTCTCGCATGGCACGTGGCTTCTCTAGCTGGGAAAGACTTGCCAGGCTAATGACGCTATTGTCCATGGCTTGATCTTGGGGAAGAGTGTTGTCCCAATAAGGGGACATAGCTGAGCTGGGCATGGTAATACTCTGATGAATGCCGAGGGACGTGGAGATGACTCCTGAAAGATATCCATCGTGGGGAAGCTCCTTCTCATTGCTTCTTTATGTCCTGGAAACCTTGTTCTATAAAAATGAAGATTATTTGCTACTCAGGCCTTTCTAGCTACCAGAATTAAGAGCTTACAGTAACCAATTAATAGTCTCTCCTTTATCCTTTTTTTTGTCATACCGCTGATGGTAAGGCCTGTTTGTTTGTGTGCCCGGGTGGTTTGAATCGGCGTTCCTGGCACTGTGGTCCATGGGACTGCTTCTGTGACATTGGTGAAGTATATCCACTTTCAAACCATGACGTTTCCCCTTGCATATTAATTCAGTTCAGGTTTTATGAGCTGGTCTCAAACAAGCACCTCTCTTCCTTTGTGCCTGCTTCATATGTTCTTTTGTTAACTGATCCCCAGCACAAACTTACCCACTTAAAAATTGGCAATGACCTTAAAATTGAAGGAGCTGTGAGTATGTCAGAGGTTACAATGGACCTGGAGGTATTGGCTGTAAATTATACCTGGTCAATTGTAGGCTTTCGTAGCAAACTTTATAGAGTCCTTTGGCTAGAATATAGTTAAGGTAGAACAGCAAAGACACAAAATGGCTAAAGGTTGATTAGTATTAAAGGTCCCTTACTACAAGTCTGAGTTGACATTTGATGAAGCCATTTTCATAGTCTGCTAAACAAGTGTCTAGTGATGTGATTCTCATAATCAGCCTGGGAATGAGACACTGAGGCTGGATCCAGATGTGCAGGCACACGTTTCCCTGTGTGCCATTGCTGTTTGTCCCTGGGGAATGCCTGTGGATGTGTGCTCTGGCGCGTAGCATGGTGCCCTTGGTGGGGTAGGGGAAGCTGAGGCCAGCACTTGGGCTGGCCCCAGCAGCCGTACCTGGGATCCTAGGGGCCTTCTGGGTCTCTAGCAGTGGCGATCTGGCAGCAGGGATCCTGGCTGGCAGCTGGAGTATGGCTCCAGCCAGCCTGGCTCTGGTTTTAGATAGTGCACACTGTCACCATGTGCACTGCACCAGTTTTTCTGCTGAGGGTTTTTTTGACACCAGGATCTCCCGGTGTCAGAAAACTACTCGTGCTGCAAATTAGCAGTGTAGGGAACACCTGTACGTGCAGCACGTGCAGGATGTGGTGCCGCACCATCTGCGGTGCCGCATACTGCACTTGCATGCTCATCTGGACGTACTCTAAGGCTCAGACCTTTGCAGGCTTCCATCTGGGATTGGAGCTGGATAATGAGGACATCTGTAGTGGCAGGAGATAAGATTAGTGGAGAAATGGGAAACTTTAAGAGGTAAGCCATCACGGTTTGGAGCATAAGTTAATTGTATGGGCAGGTTCAAGCTAGAGCTTGCCCTTTCCCTTGAGGCTTTTGGTGATGCTGCAGTTGGAGACAGGACCTGGGCTAGCTGGGAGTTACCGCAGTGGGACAGACTAAGAGGAAGGTTCCTGTATTAAAGGCTAATGGGTGTTTTCACAAAAGTTCTCAAAGCATTAGAGGCATCTTTTTACATTTCCTAGCACCTGGTGCCGGTTTTACCACTGAAGATTGCTTCCATCCCAGCTCTGGTACCCTTCTTCTAGCTGGACACCTGACAGGCTCTTGTGTTCAGATCCCACCATGCTGGAGCCAGGTGCTTCCCAGCTTCCCTCTGTCTCGGGAAGCTGCCACTTTGGCTCTACCATGTTTCCTGGGCACATGCTCTCTGGCTACTGTGCCATGGAAATGGGACTTCCTGGTTCAGCTTCTTGGGCATCCAGAGCCAGTGCTGGTGATCCAGGCTGCCCAGCAGCACTACGCTCAGCCTTTCCCAGAGCTCTAGGCTTGTGGGCACTGTGGGTTTGCAGTCCTACTCGCTGACAGCACCAATAATCACCCTTTAAGTAGCGCAAGCAGTGGCTAGATGTAGGCAGAACAGTGAAACTTCTGAATGTGTTTCCCTGCCTCAGTTTCCTTGCCTCTCTGGGGACTTTCTAGGGGGTTAGGTCAGGGTTCTCTCTCTCTCTCTTTCCCCTCCATGCATCTAGGTTTCTTCTTCCTCGATGGCCCCTTTGCTATGAAAGCAAATCTCCCTCTTGCTCTCCCCCACCTAGAGACCTCCTTTCTCTCTGGTTGTGTCACCGTGGGTGGGCTTTTGCACACAGCAGCTGCCCCAGGGAAGCTACCAGAGTGTGCGCAACCCACCCGGCTTCTGGGGCTCCCATCCCATCTGCTGTGGCAGAAGGACGTGATGGACATGTGGGAAGGCACAGCTGATGGAGGTGTGGGTACATCTACCCAAGGAAGATGTTCTTTGAGTGCAGTGCTGCCGCAGGTTCTCTGTACTTCTCCATGCTTCTGGGGGGCTGAAGGAGGCCTGGAGTTACAGCAGTGGTTTTCAACCTTATTTCCATTTGCGGGTCCCTATGGAAATTTTGAATGGAGGTTCGGACCCCTTCAAATTGTAAGTGTGGGTATTCACATACTTTTGATTGATCGTGGCCATCTTTTGCGGACCCCTTAGGGATAGCGGTCCGCAGACCACAGGTTGAAAACCACTGGCAGGGCTGATGCGAGCTTGTATGCCTTCGGGGATGGAAGGGCAAACTGAGACTCTTGTGTCCCTCCAGCAGGTCACTTCTTTCAAATGCTTTTGTGGGGCTGGCTTGGCAGAGACAATGTCTTGAAGAAGAAAAGAGCTTACCTTGGTAAGCTCCAGTCCAGCTTCTTTGGACTGGCCGCCTCAAAAAAAAAATCTGCATGAAACAGTCAAGAAGCTGAAGTAGCGTGGGCTGCATTGACCCTGATTCAGTAGGAAATGGCCAAATCATGGTCAGCATAGTGCCAGCTCACTTGATTCCTCGCTTTGAACTTGAGTAATGTTTTCCAGTGTAAACCAGCCCTTTGTGCAACTCCTGCCTCTGGTCTTCTGTCTGCCTCTGACTGCTTGACACTGGGCATTTATTTGCCCTGCCTGGAAGACTTCCCAGGTTGCCTATCAGCATGGCTTGCTGGAGATGCTCGATGAAAGTGGTGGCACCATGGCAATAAAAGAATGGTTAAGACTTTTGGAGGATGGTTTGGCATTGGCATTTTCCATCCAGAAAGCCAGTTAGAGGCTGCACTCGCAGGTTAGGAGGTGTGGGAGGGGGGCTGGGAACTCCCAGTGCTTTCCTAGGTAACTATCGGACTCTCAGGTGTCGAGATCCCTGTCCCAATGCAGGGGGTTATTTCCGTCGTTTTTCACCTTCCCTACATTGCATTAGCTTTCACACTGCTCGCCACACGTTCTGCTCGTCTTTCAGGGTTTTCTCATAAAGCAGATCTCAGATACCGCTGGTCTTATCCCACCCCTGCTGTGGTGAATACCCGCTCCTAAGAATGGCATTATCTCCTTACCTGGCCACAGTAAACTCACGAGCACGAGCCCAAATGGAGCTACGGTGCAGAATCCTCTCGGTAAAATGGAGAGCGCCGGCTGCGGTGGGAATCTTCGAACCGTAAATAATCTTCTCTGGGCCCAACTGAGTTTTCCGCAGTGACGTTAATTAGAGTAATAAGATCCAGGATTGGGAAGACCTGGATTTACCCTGGCCTCATTTGGGACACATAAGAGAGTGGTTTCTTCTCTCTAATGGGTTAGAAATGTCATTGCAAGCATAAACTTTTATGCTTCTCTTTGACAGAAAAATCCTTCGTTCCTGTGTCTTGTGCAAGAATAATATTTTTGCCTGACATCAGCTGTGGTGTCAGTGTTAATATGCAATGCATCCTCTTTATTTACAAGGGCTGTTATATGAGATCTTATAACTCTTCCTCCATCACCACCAGAGGCTTTTATCCTCGGGTGCAGTGGGAAATCCTGTAGTGACTGCCCGACCTCCACGGCAGCATTCATCTGTTATTGCCACACAGGCACTTTGCTGAGTTTTTCATTGGTCCCGCACGCATGCTCCCGGCCATGGCTCATCACTGAAAATACTTGGTGATATAAAATGTGTGGCTTTTTTTCCCCACCCAGGTGGCTTACTCCTGGTCCCACTCCCCAAATATCTGCTACCGTGATGTCTTTGCCGTTTAGCTCAGGTAGGTAGGGACCTGTATTCTGGGCATCTGTGACTCCGAAAAGGAAAGTCAGGTGTGTGCCAGTTGAATATGGGCTGGCAATTGGTGAAGCAGCTACTGTGATATAGAAAGGGGATTTGCAAGATGGAGTAGGGACATCGTATTACCTGTATATTTGTCACCGGTGTGAGTAGGGCTGGAACTTGGTGCTTCTGGAAGGCATTGATAAATGGAGTTCAGAACAAAACCCAAGCATCATTAAGCTTGTTTTATAATGAAAGGTGCAAGGAGCTCAGTCCATTTAGTTTATCAGAGAGCAGGTTAAAGGTGACTTGATGATGCCCAGTTAGTACCAACTTGAAAAACAGATATTGAACACTAATCGGGCTGGACTTGATGATCTTCCGAGGTCCCTTCCAGCCCTAACGTCTATGAAATCTGTGAAACTTGAGGCCAGATAAAATTAGACATACGCGAAAGCCCCATTTTTAAAAAGCAAGGGCCAGTTAACCATTGAAACAGCTTAGCAAGGGTTGTGATGGGTTGTCCGCCACTGGAAAGTCAAGATTGGACTCTGTTCCGAAGAGAGAGAATACAAGCAGGAATGAATTTAAGGGCATTCTGTAGCTTCTGTTATGCAGAGGTCAAATTAGATGGTCGAAATACTAATTTTTGGCCTTGTTATCTATGAAAAATCTGTCTTCCAGGAGTACCAAGGCAAGGGTGGAAATTAACTGCTGAAGTCAGCTACATCTCCCTTTCTCTTCTGGCCTGGATTGCTATGCTGTTCTGAAGGTGCCTGGCTTGGCAGCCTGCCCTTCTGTGTCCCCTGCTCCCTGGGCAAAAGCTGGTCTCCTGCTCCCATGGCCCTGGTCCCTTGCTGCCCTGTCCCACGGGACGTACTTTAATCCAAGATGGTGCTGTAATCCAAATTACTGGGAGCCACAAGTAATTGAAGCCAGGTTCAGTGAGAGCAGGTTGAAAGACAGGAGGCAGACAAGATATTGGATGCCTAATTGTAGCAAAACAGGGAATTCCCTGGCATATTTGCCCAGCCTGTGGCATTCTTGGACAACGCTGAATAATTGGGCTGGACTCGATGACCTTCTGAGGTCCCTTCTAGCCCTAATGTCTATGAAATCTATGAATCATACAGCCGCTGATCCTTGGAGTGCATGTGAGATGCACACGGGAGCCCGTGCCTTTCAGAGCTGCTGCTTCAGGCTCCCTGCAGACTCAGGCAAGCAGCACTTTGGGTCATGTGAGCTGATATTTTTGAGACTTCTTTCCACAACCTGAAAGACTAGATGGCCTGATTTTGGGGCACAGTTCTGCAGTGAGGGGTGTAATTCTGGGTCAGATTCAGAATACAAGCTAATTGTGCAGTCTTGTCTTATTGTATTAACGACTCTAGCCCTCCTGTATGCTCCCTTACTGATTGTCTCCTCCTTGGGACCCCAGCTCTTCCCACTGCTCGCTTCCCCCAAAACTATCAGAAGGGAAGCACAAGGAGAACTTCATACAATATGTTATTCTTCTCAATTGCCCCTTTTGCACAATGAAATCTGCCTTTCAGCTTCAAGAGGAAAAGGACACTTTGAGATGACTCAGAGGGGGCGGGAGGGCAGGGAATATGGGGCAGCGGAAGCAGAGTGACCCACATCTGGAGTCAGGAGTCCAGGCTTGAAGGAGGGGAGTCATCAGGCGGAGTAGGTGGTTCGGCGGTCAGAAGCAGGGTGGAGCAAGTTCACAGAGAGTCCTGACAATCAGAAGAGCTGTATCCCCTCCTTCCCAGTGCAAATACAGTGCTGCACTCAGCTGGAGCGTGGTCACTATTTGGATAAACTTTTAGCTTATTGCTACTAAGTGGGTTTCGTCACCGGAGCTTCATTCTGGAATGGTATCTTTGGCTCTTGCAGCTGTACAGTTACTCTAACATCAATTGTCTTTTTGTCATCCATGAGTTACTACAGCCGAAAACCCACCCAAGTCGAGGGTGTGAAAAGACTCCCCAAGGACGAACGTGATGTTGTGGGCGTGAGTCGGGGAACTATTTCATTTAAGACTGTGTCCCACAGTAGAAGAAGAGCTGGACTTGGTTTTCACAATCACATGGTGCACATGGACAAAAGTGAATCTTGGCGCTTGAGGTTTTTAGAAAGCTGCACGAAGCAGCAAGGAGATGTTTCCTAGTGACTCTGCACCGAACGGTAGGGGTATCTGGATCATTGTCATATGGCTTATGGAAACACATCTTTTGTAGGTAACACGGGGTTTCCAAATCGTGGGGCTAACATTGCTGCAGATTTCCTGCGTGGCCCTGGACAAACCCAGCATCTTCGTCGCTCTCCCCAGCAGAAACATGGAGCTGTTTCCACTGTCTTCCTGGCAGTTAAGGCTCAGTCCACACAACAAATGAGTTTTTGTGCCTAGGTGAGAGTGACATGCTCTGTTCTAAACTTGGTCTGTGGCCACGTGTCTTGTGGTTGAAGCTCATGTCAAGTGTTTTGGGGACCCCGGCTGATACGCCAGGTGCCTTTCTGCAGTCAGCTGGGTCCATGCCCTTGTTGGTTGCTCTGATGGTTTGGGTATCATCCTCCTCTCCAGTCTGTTGTGCCAGCACGAACTGGGGAGCAGCATCCCACATGGACTGGGAGAAGCAAGGTCCTGTTTCGTCCCGTCTCAGCAGGAGGAAGCTACCCAGACTTTTCCCAAATGCACCAGTTCCCAGCTGCCTCCAACCAGTTACCTAAATCGCATTGAAAGTGCCTTTGGGCGCTTTTACACGTGCTGTGGGATGCAGCGCTGGGCGCTTTAATTAGCACCCATGCATCACGTGTATCAGTGTTGCCGTGCATCCCTGTGCTGAAAAAGTCAGTGGGGCGCTTTGAACTAAAACTCATTGAATATATTTTATTTCAAAGCGTGCCGCTGCCGTGTTTTCAGTGTGGCGATGCTGATGCACGTGACACAGAAGACTGCCGGAGCGGGTCAACTTTCATGCTCCAGCAGACTCGATTAATCGAGCCTGCTCCGATTTCCAGTGCGTCGGAGCAGGCTCCGCACACGTGTCCTTCGTGTCAAGTGCATCGCAACTCTCACGGTCTCTAGGTGTAGATGGTGCTCAAATGTATGTGGCAGCTGAGCCCTAATGGCCAGTAAGTGGAAATTAGTGGGGATGGGAGCCAGTTCCGGCAGCTGCATTTCGATGCATCGTGTACTTAGTTACCTTTGCGTAGTGCTTAGATTTGGGCTGATTCAGCGCTTATAAACATAGGTCTGCGTTCCTCTCTGAACGGCTCTGTAATTAACTTCAGACTTAACTATGCCATCTGCCAGCGGCTTCCTCCTTCCTCTTTAAAACCCTGCAATATTGTCACTCCACCTTGCTTTTCCATTTTCCCCCTCCAATGTGTTCCCTTCCCAGAAATCTTCCCTTCTAAACCTGTTTTGCAACACGCGTGTAACTGCGTACGGTTTTTTAGCTTGGCAAGCTTTTTGCATAGTGCTTCTGTTCATATTCTCCTTTGCCCTGTAATAAAGCCTGGAGTGAGTGGACTGTGAGAAGAAGTTGTCACTTGTCTTGGTGGAGCAAAGAATATATTGTAGAAATGTGAGTCTGGGATTTTTTTGTACTCATGTTTAACTTGTGAAGAGGTTTTATGCCAATGGCAAATAAGGAGCTTGCTCTCTCTCCTAGAAGCCCATGAATTGGATGGTTGAGATTTCACCTCTGTCTCCAGCGAGTCTCTTGGTGAAAGCTGCACCTCGCTAAATGAATACACTGGAAGTCTTTCTGTCCTAGCGAGATATCTGTAGCGAGTTTCTTTATTCACGTGACGTTTTCTTCTCTCGCCAGCCACATTGCCTTCTGAATTATTAAGCTGCCGTGTTCAATCTGTTGCTTCGGGGTATTGTAAGGCGTGTTGATACGACCTTGATACAGAAACATTATCAAAGCATTCTGCGTGCTCTTAAATCAGCGCGGCATTTATTGAGGATGTGGCAGGTGATTTTAATAATGGCTCTATTGCCGAGTGACTGACTCTCGCAGAATCCTGCTTGACGTGCTTTCAAACCAGTCTGGCTTTCCTGGTGCGGGTACAGACCTCTTACCCTCTCGGCCACTTATCCAACAGCTGTCTTTTGTGTGTTTTAGTTTCTTTCAACAAAAACGTACTTGGCTGTTACCCTTAGCGGGACGTTTAATCTTTTAAATCCTCCAAATATTCAGCAAAACATAAATAGCTAGGCTCACTTTTGATCTGTCTAGAATTAGTATTTGTACTGCCATAACTTGCATTTGAGATCACTTTGTTGGAGTTTGCTTTTTTTTGCCCATCCTGGGCAGCTTGATCTAGTAACTTGATGCCGGATACTCCAGCAAAAGCTGAAGTGCTGAGAGAGCTGGCGACTTCATTATGTAATGTGGGATGTGTTGGAAGTGGAAATAAGGGTGGAAATTTCCACAGTTAGGGTGGAAATTAAAAACCGAGTAACATACTGTACAGACGTCACCTTTTCACAGGTGTTTACAGGCTCCTTTGTGTCTGAGAAAATGTGAAAGCGGCTTTTAAATTGCTACTGAATTCAAACTTATGGGATAGGAAAGCTTAACTATACAGGCAAAATGTTCCTAATGTAGATGCTTATACCAGCAAAAATACCAGCCCCCCAAACACCTTTGCCAGATTAGCTTATTCCACTTCGGTGGTTGAAAGAAACCACAGCCTGGTGCAACTGCATTTACGCGAAGGCTTTTGTCCGTAGAGAAATGTCAACAAAAATTGCATCCTGGCTGACGTTACAATGCTGTAATGGTTTCTAATGTAGACAGGGCTTTGTGTTGAGTTGCTGCTTTGTTGGGGAAGGGAGAGTTGCTGGAGAGGGAGGGAGAGAGCAGAATATGACCACGCTTGGGTCCAGGGTCATTTTCCCAGGAGCGAGAGGGTCAGCCCCACCTTGCAGAAAGCGAGGCATCCCGGTGGAAGTGGGCTCTGGCATGCAAGGCTCCATTTTAATGGAAGAGCGCTATCATTTGGTAGGACTTCAATCTCCTTGGGTCACATCTGGCTGGCACGGCTGAGAGCAAATGTGGGCGTCAGTTATACCACTTAGTGTCAGTTATACCGTAGTTCACAAGGGAGTTGGGGGACTAAGCCGGGTTTTGGCACTAGAGTTATTCTTGTTTTCATGTTAACTATTTGGTTGGCTGATTCTTGCGCTTTGGTTCTGGATATTGGATTCCCATCGATATGGCAGTTGACCTGCCCCCTAGCTCACAGACATAATATCATCCCGTTCTGCTGAGTATATAGCTGGATTGAATTCAAGGATGAAGGTCAGGGTTGAATTCAAGGATGAAGGTTGGGGAGTCTGGGAAGGATTAGAAACAATTAGGTTCAAACAATCCAAATGTGTTGGAAATGAAGAGGAGCAGTGTGGAAGTAGGGACAGCTATTGAATAACCATGTGCCGAAGCCGTCTCATTAGCTCACAATAAATTGTTCGGTGTCTTTGTACCTCTTCAGTGGTGGAGCTTGTTTCCTTCCTGTCCTGGTTGTGGAGGGTGGGGGCTGTTTGAAATCATCCCAGTAAAGAACTAGATTATGGTCTAATACTGGGAATAGTGAAAATCCTTTTAGTTGAAGTGGAGAGAGGGTTGATGCCTAATCCTGGACCGGTATCATTGAGTAGTAGATGGAAGTGTTGTGTTGGATCAGAACAATCGAGAACATTGTTTTGCTCGAGTGTTTTGCCATTGCGCCGTTTTAAAACCCGAAAGGACTAATTTAGTGTTGAGAGCGCGCATGGCGGGACGGTTGCCTTCCTTACGCTGTAGGGGTGGCGCCTGGAACCGTGCGACTGCTGTGATGCTCGGCAGGTTTTGTTCAGACTGGGAGAACTGGGTTAAAATATAAATCACTGTAATGTAAATCAAGCAGAGAGTTCATTGAAAACGCCCAATGATTTAGTGGGTAGACTTTGACTGGGAAAGAGGAGACCTAGATCCAGATGATTTTGTGCTGTGATCCGGTCCGCAAGTACAACAGGATTGGATGGGGGATGCAAGTGTGCAGTGGGAAATGTAATGGGTGATGCTTGTGTTCGAGTGGGCAAACATGGCATGGCATTCATTGCGCTCGGTGGAGATGCTTCCTGTGGGGTGAATCTTTAACTCGGGGCCCCCATCCTTTTTCCTGGATGTTTTTTATGGCTGAAGAATGTAAATGCCAGTGGGTCTGGGGATTTTACTGTGCCTACCTTAGCCCTTGCAGTTTGAGTTGGGTCCAGGACTCTCCCAAAGAGCCAGTTGAGTAATACAGTGTGGTGCATTAATGGTTGCCCTCACCCCTGCTCCCTGTATCTGAGTGTAGGTATTTACATCTCAGCAGTAGGTCACCATTTGTGACTCTTCAGGCTAGAAAGAACATCAGAAATTGCTGCTGTTTTGCACATCCTCACCTTGCTGGCCAGCCTGTGTGGGGCTTTGCTTAAACTCAGACTTGAAGAGAAGTGATTAAATGGGATTTTCATAATAATTTTTATGATTTCAGTTAAATCTGCATGTGTGGGTATTCTTTTCAGAAGAAAACTCCTGTTTGCACTGAATGTAAAAGACAAAATGAAGTCAATTGATGCTAAATCAGAACCCTTTTATTTTGAAGTAAAGTCCATCTGTGGACACTTTCCAAGATAAGAAAAACTATTAATCTTTTAAGACCAGGAAAGATCATTAGAATCCTCTAGGTTCTGTCCTGACTTCCTGTATCATACATGCAAGAAACGGCACCGATGATTTTTATATCGGGGTCATAACTTCTGGCTGAGTTTGAGCATGAAAGACATCCGGTGTTGATTTAAAGCAGGGGTGGGCAAAATATGGCCTGTGGGCCAGATTTGGTTTGTGGGGGGAGTTTGTCCAGTCCGTGGCAGATCCCTTGGTCCCACCTGGCCCAGGTGCCATCTGGCCCGTGGTGCGTCTCACCACCCTCTGGGCACATAGTGGGGCTGGGGCAGCTCCACAGGTGGACTGCCTTTCTAGGCAGCCCAGGAAGCGGTGGCTCCTTCCAGCTGCTGCTGACCCCAGCCCCATGGTACTGGGCTGCTCCCCAGCTCCTCTGCACTGCCATCGCTGCCGCACTGGGCAGCCTGGAGGCGGCAGTGTGGTGGTGTAGAAAAGCCGCAGGGCAGCCCAGGCTCGGGCGGCTGCAGCAAGAAGGGCCTGGCAGCAGTGATGGGGGAGAGGCCACTTTTCCCCATGCCTGGCTGCTGCTGCTGCTCAGTGTGGGTCAGCAAGCCCGGAGCAGGTGCAGGGCAGGCCGGGTTTGGGGCTGTGTGTGCAGGTTCTGGCTGGTCCACTCCGGCCAGGGCAAGTCCAGAGCAGGCATGGGGTGGGCCGGGGTTGGGCCTGGGGCTGTGCACTGGTGGCAGTGGTGGGGCAGAAGCACAGGGCGCATGGGCTGCAGCTTGTTGCTGGGAGGTGGGAGGGACGGGGGAATGGGGGGCTGCTGGCTGGGCCACGGCTCCTCCTTGCGTGGCCCATGGACCAAATAATTGCCTGCCCCTGATTTTAAAAGAATTCAGGCAGTAAACAATCCATCATGTTTCTTCAGTTAATTGGTTCAGTAGTTAATTAACCCTTACAGTTAGCGTCGGAATTGGTCTAGCTTCAGTTGGGGCTGGTCCTGCTTCGAGCAGGGGGTTGGACTAGATGTGACCTCCTGAGTCCCTTCCAACCCAAATTTTCTGTGATTCCAGCCATTCATGCTTTTTTTAAATACTAGGTTAAAGAATGATCAGAAATCTTTACATCAAGTAGGTGTGCGTAGGGTCTGGACAGAGAAAACAGTCATACCACTTTAAAAAAAGTGTCACGTGCCTGCTTTCTTCTGTAGTAACTGGAAGCTAAAATGGAGCAATTTGCTTCTAGATGAAACACCTGCCAAATTACCAGAATTTAGCTTCCACGTACTGTGGGGCAGACAAACAAGCCAATTTCTGTGGATCAGTTCAGTGCATAGGAAGCTTCCCTTTAATTTTATAAGGTTGCATCCTCTCTTCATAGTCCCAGAGGGGATCCAAGTTACTTGTTTAAGTTTCTTGAAGAAAAATACATTTCTCCTCCTTCGTTGAACGTTACCGGTGCAGACCAGCCTTAAGATACGAGCATGACTATTTTGCATTGCATTTACAGACTCTCCTTCAGGTGGAAGAGTTTGGAAGTGTTTTATAAATCACCTAAATGCATCCCTAGGGAATAACCACCATACTTACTTATAAACCATACGCACCCTTTTCCCCATAAATCATTCCTCCAAAATTGGGGTATATATCTGACGTGGGAAAGGTGATTTTCTTTGCCAGAATAGAAGCATGGAGACGCTGTGCTGTAATGGCTGCTGTTTCTCTCTGGGCCAGCAAGCACAGAATCGAGTTTTAACCCTCTCGCAGCCACTTTTGGCTGAGTAGCCAACACTCATCAGTGGCTGTGAAAGGATTAACACGGTGGCTTTTGCCTGAAGCAGCCAGCGAGCTGACAGTGGGCAAGTGAGCTGCTGCATGCAGTCAGTTCACAGCCATGACTCGGAAAAAATATCTTTTTTTTCCTACATTCTGCCTTCCAGGTGCATGTCTTGTTTGGGGGCGTCTGGCATACGAGCAAATACCGTGCAGCTCCTGTGGTGCACCTTGTGTCCTGGACAATTTTAATTTACTAGTTATTTCGGTCAGTGGTGAGATATTCAATTTAGCGGCAGTCATCTACAGAGTGATTTCATTACTGTTGGTTTTTGGGACGGGTTGTGGTTACCCAGCCTGAATATTATCAGATGGCAAGAACAGCAGAAAAGCATTTGGAGAAGATTAATTTTGACTGCTTAGTGACTAGCTTTAAGGGGCAAGTTATCTAATTGGGAGAGCCAGGCTTGTTTAGCTTAGAGAAAAGGCGATTTAAGTGGGGGGGGACAAGGCAGTCGTCTTCAAACCTCTGAAAAGCTGTCATCGAGAAGAGGGAAAACATCTGTTCTCCCTTGCTGCAGAGGGCAGGACACGAAACAATGGCTTTCAATTGCAGCCAAGTAGATTTAGATTAAATATCAAGAAAATACTCCCTTAGTGTTAGAGCAGTTGAGGCAGGGCAGCCGCCTGCCCAGGGAAGCTGTGGGGTCTCCTGCAGGGGAGGTTTTCAAAGGAGGCCAGATGAGCATTGACAGGGATCATTTCAGAGTATCATGTGGGGAGGGCACGGTTGGCCCTGAAGACCCTCGAGGTCCCTTCCAACCCCATGGCTGTAGTATCACAAAGGTAACTCTTGAATCTTGTTGCAACAAATGACATCCTGAAGTTCGCTTTCTCTACCCCGGTGGCAGCTCAATATAAAGGTGCGTGTAACTTGGTATCTTTCCCTCGAATCTCCTGTGTGTTTGCAAGCCTCCGCCCCATAACACCGTCGGTGTACATAATTGCCTCTCTTACACCTCAATCTGTGGTTTCAATCAGGCTACATTGCAGTTGCAGCTCTCTTTCCGGTTGTGTCTCAAAGCCATTCTCTCCAAGCTGAAGTGCATGCAAAATGCCTTGTCAGATATGAAGAAACCACAAGAGTCCTCCTCTCCCCCCCATCAAGCTGTACCACAGATTCCTCATTTTGTTTCTGGATGTAATGCAAAATGATTGCTCTTGCATTTAAACTTTCCCTGGGCTTGCTTGAGCCAACTTCTTTCTTTCTCGCTCTCCCGTCTTCTTAGTTGCCTTGCCCCTCTCTACTTGGCCGCTCTGGGCGTGGGAGGTTGTTACCACCAGTTGCCGCTGGAGAAACGCAGTCTCCGTAGCTCACCATCTTATTTCGAATCTCCCCTGAAAACATACATCTTTTCTCCCTTGTCCGTACCTCTTAATATCTTTCCCCTCTGCCGTTTATTTATTTCTGTAGAACAATTTAGGGGGCTGAGTTTGTAAGGGATGCCATACACTGTAAAATTGCGTTGGACCTCGGACAGACCATTAACAAAGTCAGTTGGCTGCCATACATTTTTCAGACTTGAAGGTACGAGCTTAGCTTCTGGGCCTGCAGCCAACGGGCTGGAAGGCGAAGCTGCGATGACATGTTCAATATCCAGGTGGAAGGCCAAAGGGGCAGCTGTATTGCCTCACATTTCCTCTTCCATCCAGGGAACAGCGCTGGCATAAGCTTTTAAAGCTGCTGCTTGCTTGCCAGGCAGCAGGCAAGTCTGAGGTTGAGGGCAGAGAAAGGTAAGGTAAGCCTTTGCAAAAGATTGTGGCCTTTTCTAAGCAGACAGGACTCGGTTCCTGCTAGCTCTTTACCCAGTGTTGGTATATGCAAGTGAACAAAGGTCTCAGTGTTCTTCCTCTAGTAGCAACAGAATTAATTATCCAAAGCACATTGATTTTTTTTTTTTCTTTCTAATACTACCATGTTTGTTCTTCGTGTAATTCAGAATGGATTTACATCTCCTTGCTACCTGGGGGTTTGAGGAGGGCTTTGAAACCAGTCACACAAACAAACCAAGAGGCTAATGAATTTCCCAGGATTTTGGAAGGGGGGGTGTATCCAAATATTAATCTAGGAGTTTCCAGAGTTTAGTTTATGCTAAAATAAGTTAGCGGGGGAATGAGGATGCATGAAGAGCCAACATGGGATTGCAAGTGAGCTACTGGAATAACGAACTACTGGAGATGACTTTTCTTTGGGGTTGAGAACGTGGCCCATAAGTGTGGCTCGTATTCGGGCTCTCTGAATATGCATATCTACCATGGATAATAATGTGGGAAGTGTTCTTTTTCTCTCATCCTCCATTACAAACCTGTGTTTCATTTCAGGTGGGGAAAGGAGAGTCTTTATAAGGACCAGAAACAACTCTGAATCAGCCAGAGCTCCCCAGCACCTGGATAGGAAGAGGCAACTCTCTGAATCTCAGATAGAAACAGTGAGCAATTCAGACTGCCGAGTAAATCCTAGACAACTGGGAACACCCAGAGGTATTCAGGCAAAGCGTACATGCACTTCAGAAACATGCTGCTTTGAAATACATGCTCTGACACTGCTAAAAGATGGCCCGGGGTATTGTGTTCTCAAATCTGAAAGGAGCAGTGAAGGGCTGTTTGTAATATATGGTCACTCTAGTCTTGAAGCATGTTGTGCGCCTGTCACCTCAGCAGGCTGCTCTCAAAAGTTCAGTCTTGAATAGAAAGGCTCCGTATAACCGCGGTTAAAGTACACAAATGGACTCGGGTTCGAAAGGTGATGTGTGGATTTGTATCCGTTTGTAGGAATGGCCCATGCTGTTGTCTCCACCCCAGGCGACCGGAAGAATCGGAATAAAGCTGGCAGAGGGAGGAAGAAGAATATATTTGAAGCTTACTTGTCAAAGGAAGATGTTTCGGCAGGATTGAAAAGAGGCGAGCTTATTCAGGTGCCTAGAACATACGCTGCTGTTGCTCTTTTGTTACTGATACATCTGCGGTAATAACAGGGGCTCATAATAGCATGTCACCCATTTTTAATGTATTTATTATTTGGTGATTTCTTTTAGAAGGGGCGGGGGTTTCTTTTTCTTTCCCCAGGCAGCTCTGGGACTTTACAATTAAGCTTTTTTGTTCATTTAAGTTTTTGGGCTGTGTTGGCTGCATGTACAGTAAAACCACTGATCCACACATTTGATGAGTCTCAGAAGTCTGGTCCTACTTTTCAGCAGAGTTTAAATGGCGGAGGCAGCGCTGTGATTAATCATCTGTTACGAAGACCTCATTACTCTTACAAAGTATGCCACTGCACACAGCTGGTGGGGTAGACTCGGGAGAAATAAAATAGCGATAAATAGGCAAGGCCCTGGAGCAGTAGCAAATCTTTATCAGCATAAATAAAAAGAGTTTACCCCAAGCAAAAGTTTCCTTCCTCTGGAGTTCATCCGGTCTCAGCGACTGGGTGGGCAGTCTTGCTTTCCCCAAGGCATTCTGTCGCTTCACTCTCGTCTCTCCTGTGGCTCTCTCTTTGGGCATGTATAGATGAGACGTGAAGCTGGAAGTCCCAAGGACAAAGTAGTGTCCTGGCCCCACAGACATGCAGCGAAAGATCATAACTTAAGCGAACCAGGTAAAATAAACCAAAGCCTTCACAGATACGTGCTGTGTAGAGCTGTGGCCTGGCTGCATGATGGCAAATTCTTTTGGCAGGTATTTGATAGATTGTACTACATTCATGGAAAGCCACTCTTGTGTTTTTGTGGTTGTGCTGTCAAAGGCCACTGAGACTGGCACTCCGTTTTTATTTGAGAACTGGCACCAGAATATATGCCAGTTTCTTTACCATCAATCAAAGGTGTGGCACTGTTAGAGAATGAAGTTTGAGGCTAGAACATGCTAACACTTTGATAACAGGTTGGCTTATCTGCTGGTTTCCAGTCGGATCTTACCAGAGTACGCAGGGTGTTGTTGCAGCTTATGACTTGTACACTGAGTATACAGGGCATTGTACAAGTATTTGAAGAGTAACTGGAATCCCAGAACTGAAGGCAGCCATATGACTTCATGTAATCATAGTAATATAAAAGGAACCACATCCTAAAGGAGCAGAATTTGGCAGCTTGGTTGAACTGGCCAAAGTGAAGGGAGGACTTTATGAGAACAATGCAAATCCCTTCCCTACTGAAGTACAGGTCAGCCTGGTGGTGTCCTTTGCAAGGACTGATCAGTGGCCTGCTGTCACCTTTGACTTTTCTGGATGCATCCTTCTTTCCGGGTAGACTACTATGTTCATGGAGATGGTACGGGAAAAGGAAGAAATGTCATTCTTGCACTCTTCAGAGAGCAGCGCCCAGAAGAGCTGCCTGCTTTTCCTCTTCGGGAGTCAAAATAGTTTTCTTTTTTGGAGGTTCAGCCTGTTCGGAAACCGGAGCCAGTCTCAAGTGAAAAGCCTTAGCCACTAAAATGATACAAAAGCCGTGCAGAAACTATCACGACCCTAATTGCAGCTTCTCCCTATTTTTATAAAGGAAAAGCTTTCACTTTTTTTGTATGAGTTTCACAAGTGATTAAGGTTTCAAACAGTTTGTCAGACTTCTCATTACAAATGTTGTAGCTAGAACACAGAGTTTGGAATTGCGGAAGGGATTTCATACAGCACGCTTTCTCTTTGGAGAACGATATCTGCTCACCTCGGAGGGTATAGATGTACAAACAAGGCAAAAAGGGCATGGCTTTACTGCCCATCAGTCGCTCCGTGATAACTGCCCATGTACACATTCTTGCTCCTCCCTAAGTGGAAGCTAGTCTTCATAACTTGTTCCCTTTCAGAAAGGGTAAAGCTGCTGTGGTTTTAGATTTTGCTTTACTGACAGGTAAGTGTGTGCACATGGGCAATTACAGTGAAATGACTGAAACATAAAGCCTTGTCCCCTTTCATCCCGAGGCAAATTCCTTGTATGTCCGTCCCCTGACCGGTTGTAGAAAGGGTTATACATCACATCTTAATTGACTTCAGTTGTGGTCCCAAGTGTTAGGTTGGCCCCAGGTGACTGCAGTCTGACAGCCGCAGGTATCTACACCTGGAAGCCAAGAAACCCAGTGGAGATATTGGAGCCCCCAACTGTTCTGTACCTGCGTCAGGGGAGAAGCCCTCCTTGCTCAGGAAGCTGCAACCTCATGATGCACCAGCCAAACCTTCCAAACAGCTTTCTTGGTGCACGTTCCAGCGCCTTGGCGTAGTGGTGGTAAGTACAGAGACAAGGCTTAAGGCCCACTGCAGTGGTGCAATCCAGCTGCAGATGATAGCAGTCATGGCAGGGCTCAGCTGCAACCTGAGAATCCCAGGGAAGCGATGCCTTCCAGAGGGCCTCGCACACGGTGTCAGTGGTGTAGCTCCTCCTGCAGCTCACGTACTTCTCCCCGACAGAAACTTTCCCACGTGCCTCATTAAGGTAAAGCTGCAGCCCTTCTCCTTTGGGCCAGTTTTCTGTCATGGGGGAAGGTATTGAAATCCCCAAATCTGGATTTGATGAAGGAGATATAGAGCCGAGTGTAGCAGCAGGGCACTGCAGCCCCAAATTTCTTGTGTCCCCTAGTGTTCTGTCATTAGCCCTACAAGTGGCTTTAAATGCACCCTACACAGGCAAGGGGTTGGGATGAAGCCCCAAGATCTTGTCAGGACTCTCACTAGACGACTGGGTCTTCAGTGCTGCTCTTTAAGACCTCTGAGGAAGGAGGGAACCAGCTGCAGAATTACTCCATCGGTCTCTACAAGCAAGATGTTACTGTGCTCTTGGAAATGCTCTTTTAATTGGTGTCCGTGGCTGTGTCTATACTTTACCTTTTCTCCTGGGCTTCTGGCAGTGTCTTTGTCACCAAGCAGTAGGATCAGCCAGAGGATTCTGGGTGGCTGAGCACAGAAATAGGTCTGTCACATGGGAAGGACCCTGATCTCAGCTCTGAGGAGGCGTTTTTGAAAGTTTTAAGAGCTGTTCAGAGAAACGCTTGGTTTGGACAAGGCTTGTCCTTCCACGAGCAGGGAGTTGGAATCGCTGTGACTTCCTAAGGTCCCTTCCAGCCCTACTTTATGAGGCTTCTGTGATACGACCGGACTATAGCAATGGTTTCCTGTAACATGGTGTTAGAAAAAAGCCTCTCCTGGACATCTGCGATCATCAGGGACCTCCTGCACAAAATCTTATGAGTCCTGCCTGGATGATCGCAACAAGCCTGTCAATGCCTTTGCTCGTGGCAGGTGCTTGTCAACAGGGAGACCAGGGAAAGAGAGACTGTATGAATTTCAGGTATCTGAATTCAGTAGTCTGTTCTTATGGAAAGGATTTGTTGGAGTCTGTCCCATGATCACACCTGTCTGGGGAATCCCGTATTGATTTGTCACGCTGTTGCTTTAATTGAGTAGTTGAACAAACTGTTTAGAGTCAGCTAATGGATGCTGGCTGTCTATTAAACAACATGAGCAAAAGGGCCTTTCAGCATCTTAGGGGGCTGGACTCGATCTCACAAGGTCCCTTCCAGCCCTTACTGTCTATGAACCCTTGCCAACATTATTCACCAGTCCAGGTCAAGGGCTGGGTGAGCAAAGTGAGCAAGACTTCTTGGGCGTTGGGGTCTAGATGGGTAAATGCTCCTGCTGATTTACAGAGGCCCTGAACTGTCATCAGAATAACTTCCCGTAAAGAAAGCAGTTTCTTCAGAAGCATGAAGACTTGAGGGGGGGAGAAAGCTGATTTCTTTATGTAGTTGTGGGCTGTTTTTAAAGCTGTTCTCAGCACTGGCTCGATACTTAAGAACTGCCCTTTTTCTGTGTTTTTACATCACAAACCAATCTGGGCACGCATGTTATGAGCTGCTTGATTTGGGATGCTTGACGTCTTGTCGAAGCATCTGTTGCTCTGGTTCTGCAAGAAGAGAGAGAGTTGGGAAATCCTGTCTTCTGCGACCTGTGAGGAGCGTAACAAATTGTAATTCCTCGTTTTGGTGCGTGTGAGAGGTTGACCTGAACTATCGGGAAATGTTTTAGAAACCTGGCTGCAAACCTTTCCCCTCCCAAAATGCTGGCTGGGCTGACATAAAAACACTGATAAATATAGCAGCTATTGTTTGCAAGTTATTGTAAAATAATACAGCCCTAGTGTGTGACATCATGAGACCCTGCAGCCAGCACCTCGGCCCCGAATACACACATGAGAACAGTTGTTCTCTGCAGATGGGGAGAGCGACTAGTTCCAGATATGATATCACAGCGTGAAATGTACTACATTGTAAATAGGATTTTCATAGGCACAGATAACGGGACCCATCTGCTTTCGAAGATAAACCTTGGGAGTTCCTCGCTTAAGGGAAAGATCGAGAGAAAAAGTATTTTAATGCTACTTGACATCAGAGTTTTGAGGCTGGGGGTAATTATATAATGTGTATAAAATGTAAAGAGGCCTTGCAGCGGTAAATATGCTGAGACTTTGATATTCAGCCATCACGTGCAAATCGAGTGCTGGTGTGTACAGACCCAGTTAGGTGCCTTATTGGCCACGTGTGCAAAACATGATTTTCCATTTGTACATGAGATACTGGCCTGTGACTACCTGCAGCAGCCTGGGCCTGACTATCTCAGGGAGGTCCTTTAGCATGACAAAGGGTGTTCCTCCTTTGCTCTGGATGTACAAGCTCGGAGGCTAGATGCAGGCACTAATGTGGCTGCTCTTTTTCCAGTCCATGCAGGTAGTTTGGGTCTCTCCGTGGCACTGCACTGTACCCCCGGGAGACGTATTCTTTGCTAAACACTATTTCCCCCCCACCCCCCTGCCAACATGTTCTCCCATTGCGTGGCTCTCAATAGCCACCTCCTGTTTCCAGCTTATCAGGCTGGCGATTTGATAACTGACTATAGAAACAAGCTTTTTTTTGTGCATTTTCATCATTGAAATGGGTTCCAATCCTAAAGGAGGCTATTCCTCACACATTTCCAGTGCACTAGATCTCATTTTGCTTGAGCATGGCGCTCTCTTTGACGTTTTCCATGGTACAAACAACCCAAGGAAATAAGTAACTAGTCAGAGTGTTAATTCTGCAGCGAATAAGACATTTTGCAGCAAAGAGCACAAATCAGGTCAAAAGGATATAATGCATGATTATAGAGCTGATTTTTTTTTTTCCCCCCTCTCCTGGTGCTGATGGTTTTAAACTTTCAAAAAAAACAAAAACCTTTCACAAACTATCAAATTCTTCCTTGAGCCAGCAGAAGTTGCAGATGTGTTCAGCTTATTTTCCTGGAGTCAGGGTGCTTCCCAGAATACATAAATAAAATAAAATAATATGCTGCAGTGAATTTATAAGGAAGCAGTTCCCATAAGAGATTCCTGTCATTGCTAAACACAGAAGTTTGAACGCAGATGGAATAGATTTTATATAACAAATTGAAGACATTATCCCAAATATATGGATGAAGAAAGCTTTAACGTTTCATTCAAAAGGAAAAGCATTTACTAATGCAGCTATTTAGCTATAATGCTATTTCATTTTTTCTAAGACTAACATTTATTTAGTTTTAACTGCATCTGTCTGATTGCAGTTCCTGTGACACTCTTGCAATTGAATATTCATTATTCTAAAACAGCCCATAATCTGCTGTTTGCACTTTCCTTTCTTCTCTAGTAGCTAACGTGCCTGAATACAAGGAGCAGAAATGCTTCCTTTATGTTAATGACAGTATGACCTGTTGTAGGGGAATCGAATCCTGACTTGGCAAATAAGGAAGAAGAAAGTGCATGTCCTCTAAGTGTGTTTGCACTTATTTAAATTTAAATGTGGCTAAACTTGATTTAAGCCTTTTGGATCTCAAATGCTTTTTTTTCTTTTTCCAAATGCTTTTATTTTAGAAATAGCTTTTCAGTTTTCCCTTTAAAATATCTTTGCCATGGAGTTATTGCTACTGTCCGTGTTAGTGAGCAGTTCAAAGGCACAGCTGGACTCCAGGAAGGCTTTCACCTTCTGGCAGGAGCCACTGATGGAGGAAACATTTCTTCTTTTCTTTCCCTTCTGCCTTCAAAAGTGTGTGTGTGTGTGAACATAAATGCATCTTATACATATAACAAAATGAAGTATTTTAAAAGCAAAGAGTGTCTCACCAAAACCAGATAAAAAGTAGGGGACTGTTCTATTCCTATTATTTCCATTCCTGAATATAGTATAGAGTTTGTGGCTGTTGAGCTCGCCCTGCTCAGGTGCTAGGGATGAAGGAGGGCCTGGGTGATTTCTGCTGATTAGATAGCAGCAGCAGATAAAACCTTCAGAAAGTTCCCCTCTAACCACTATCTGTTTTTTATGGTGACATGTTTTAGAGCCATGGGAAAGGGTGGCCCTGGAGAAGGTATCTGCTTTTGGGATGAGCATTTTGCATGTCAGTAAAAAATGTATCTGATAGATTTGACCTTGGGTGCACAATAAAACCTGAACGCAGGGAGATATGGAATAATTAACTTGTCGCAATATGTTTAAATTACTACTTGCCTGATAACAACCTTTGCCTGAAAATACAGTATAACCTCATAAATCTGGCACATTGGGGAGTAGCAGTGGCCGGTCCGGGAGCAGCGAAGTAAAGATCACAGTCTGTCATAATATGGGCAGCCCCCGCGTAGCACGCTTAATTGGATCCCGAAAAACTGAGTGTTAAATGGAGTAATGTTAAGCAAAACCTGCTGCCAGCTAGACAATGCCCGTGAGCGTTATAATGAAACTCGCTGAGCGCCAAGTGGAATCCGGTCTCAATGTAGAACGAGCGTTATAGTGCTAAGCGGGGGTTGCCTGTATCTCGAACTCGCGCTCAGTCATGTTGCACATGTTGTGGTTGTAATGCAGCTTGCTGTCTTCTGGCAGGTAACTTAGATTTGGGCAGGTGCATTCATCTTTTTGTATAGTGCCAGTCCTGGTGGAGGCATGGTCCCCGACCGGGGCTCCAAGGTGCTACTGCAGTACAAATCCAACAGTAAAGATTCTTGATCCAACACAGTGACCAGGTTTAATGCAGTGTTGCTACGGCTGTTGGGAAAGACTGCATAACTGAGAGGCTAGGAATTTTCCTTAAAACTTAAATACTTTAAAAGGAGGAAAAAATATTGGTCAACAGAAAAATTAACTCTTGAGAAGCATTTTCTGAAAGTGCCTTTCTTTGTGGTGTAAGGTTGGAAAGAATGGCATCTGAAACCCTGACGTCTGCCTCCATCGAAGGTGGGAATCGGAGAAAGCTGTTGCATCTGAATAAGCCCATCCATTGCATTGTGGTTGGACGTTGCCTAGATGTGAAGGCACTAATATCAAAACTTGAGAGAGATCATGGAAATGCAGATGCATCTTCCGTGTTTCCCTGTAAATGCAGTGCTTATAACTGCTCAACTGAACTAATAGTCTTTTTAAAAAATTATATATTCTAGACATAATCTTGAACCCTCTTTTTCTTAAGGGCCCATTGAGGATCAATCCAAAGAAATACCATGAAGCCTTCATTCCATCTCCGGTAGGTATAATTTACATCTCTGCTAAGTGTAACACTCTGGAGTGCTTAAGTGAATGTTTATTAAGATAGCAGTGATACTATACATGAAATGTCATTTAGATGTGTGTAGCAAGATAAATCAGTTGGGAATCAATTTAAATAAATCCTGAAGATATGCACGTAATCTGAGGGAAAGACAGAAAACCCCAAGCAGCAACTTGTTTTTAATACTGTAAAGTGCTGTTGAATGTGTCTGAACTTTCATCAAAGGGGGGATGTGTCCTTTTAGCTTACTGGAGCCAGCTGAACCCAGGTTTGAGGACCACCAGTTAGTGTAATTGTAAACCCTTGGTTTATGGCTACAGAGGGTTTATAGATTTTCCACTGATTCAAGCTAATCTTCCCTAAACAAATATGCTCTCCACTTTCAATCTGCTGCATGAGCTAATTTGAAAAGTCGGTCCAAAAGTAACGCGTGTGATTCTTTTTAAGGTGCCTTCGCCTGTGCAAAGTGTTTTGAGTTTGGCTTGGGGTTTGCTGCCATCACACAGGCCCGTGCTGTGCCGCTCTCCCCCTTCCTTTGTCACCAGAATAGAAAGACACTTGTGCTTTCGAGGCCCTCAATTAGTCAAGGTTACCTGGCAGCTGGTGTAGCCGAGGGCAGTCATTTGGAAGTGTCTGGATCCACACTTTGGTGTTGATGTGGAAGTGAGTTGCCTCTTGAAACGAGGTTTTGTTTGGGTGTAGAGTAGAAACCCCCCCTGCCCCGTCTCAGGCAGTGAAGTGCTGGTGGCATTGATGTCTCTCCTGCTTCTGGCCATGATTTTTTTCTGAGCCTGGATTGAAAATCCAGAGATCTCTGCTCACGTCCGTTGTTGCTCAGTTCTTGATGATGATGACTTTAGCCTCTTTCCTCAGGGAAGGTCTTGCATTACGTAGTGTGATGCAATGAGAGAGACTCTTAAAATTCACTGGGGGAGGAGGTACTTTTGCACAGCTGTTTGCGGTGCTTTTGTAAAGTAGGCTTTAGCGTGGAACAGGGAAAGGAGTGGTAGTCCTTTCTTTTTGCTTTCTCAAGTAAGGTAGGTGTAGACTGTTAAACATATTCCCATAAACCACACAACACAGGCAAAATACTAAGTCCAGCTGCAAACACAGGAGCAGCTGAATTTGAAGCTCTATCCTTCATTCCCCCTGGTGCTTAGTGATTGCCTGGTATAGTCAGGCAGCGGGCTTGTTGCCTTGTGTACTGCAACGCATAGGCACTGCAGGTTAGTTAAGGATATTCTGGCCATCGTTCGCGGTTTCCTTCCCTTTGTGGGTTAAATCGCACCAGCCACTCTATCTCCCACTGGGAAGGAGCATCAGCACCTGGACAAAGAGGACTCTGCCCAAGGTGGAGATGGTCACTGTGAAGCTATGTGCAGGGGGACGCATCGTTAGCATAACGTTACCCTCCATCAAGGGCGGCGGGATGGCTCACAGCCCTGTCGTCCCACAAGACTCTCCGTTGCTGCCAGATGCTGAAAGAGCTACAGCTGTGAAAAATCTCCATCCTTCCCTTGCAGCTGGCCAGGGCAGAGCCCCCTGTTCGTCAGCCCCTGCCTTGGCTATGATTTCATTTGGTTCGTATGTAGCAGCTGGTCACCTCGAACACCATGCGTCTCTGGTTGTACGTTGTCCCAACTGCTGCTATTGTGTACCGTCTCGCGTCGAAGGCAGAGGGAAGGGTCCAGGCTTGACCTGATCTTTAACACCTGCCACGGGACGAACTCCGCTCCGCGCTCTGCAGTCTTCACCGCTCGCAGTAGCTGCGCTCTCGTGAACGGTGGAATTGTCAACTGCAGGAGGGAGTCTCTGAACGTGAGGGATGGAGCTGTCTTGGCGGCCGGCCCGTGACTGTGGAACTCATTTCCAGAAGAGATTAAAATGACCGCAAATCTCCCTGCTGTCAGATAGAAATATAAAAGACTACTACTGTTTTCTGAGACGGCGACATAGTCGTAAAATAGCTTGCCGAATGGGAGACGGATGCAGAGGGTCCGATCGCCTGCAGTAATGTGCCCCGCAGCTAATACAGTGTAAACACCTAGGCATAAGTGTAGACCTTTTAAGTTATCCCAGTATTGTGTTGCAGCTGAATCCCATTTTAATAACATTAGCAACATGAAACAGCAACTGACTGTCGTGGGGGGGAAGAGTTGGTAAGGTGGAAAGAGACAATAAAAGGGAAATCCCAGACATTTTTGGAAATGTGCGAGTTAACCCCTTGGACCACAAATCTGAGACTCCAGGTAAACAAATGTTACATTTTTTTATGGCAGTTTAAGTGGCTTATGCAGGAAAAAGCTTTAGGCCAGTTTTTAATTACAGCCTCTCTAGGAGGCACTGAACTAACCCATGTAGAAACACGTATACCTGGAGAAATTGTTTAAGATGAGAACTTTTGGCGGCAAATCAAAACAAAAAAATCCCTCCTTGCTTTGTCTGGCAGCATAATTTTAATTAGCTGGCATAGTACAAACCAGTGGTGCTGCTGGCAGACACAGAAGCTGCTTTTATATTTTCTTGCAAAGTTTAAAAAAAAATGTATGGAGCAACCACATTAGCACATTTACCAACCCTGTCCTGCAACGAGGCAGTGTTAGGGCAGTAGTTGTATAGCTACTTAAAAAAAAAAAAAGGCATTTATCTTAAGAGGGGCCGTTGAATTTTCCTTTTTGTATATATGGTATTTCGTTCAGGAGCTGATGGGGGCAGGAAAAAAGAGCGAGGACCATATGTAAAAAATCTGGTCTTAGAAGAGCAGTTTCTAATTTGAATTATGTTGGTCCAAAAAGCTTCGCAATTTTTCTGCATCTTGTCATGGGAGGCAGCTTTTGCACAGCTGTTGAGCTGCTGCTGCTGCTTTTTCTTCTAAGACTCATTTGCTGTCTTGGAGAATGGCTTTCGGTTCATAATGGCAGCGCACCACCTCTCTTTGTTTCACCGTTTTGGAGCCTAAGCAGGGCAGAATACTTCTGTGACGTTAAATCCTCTTAGGTTTGAGACTGGATAAAATGGCAATTTTTTTTACCAAGTGCTACAGAATTGTGAGCAAGTGGTTGAAGAACCACCCAAAAAAAAAGAAGGAAAGAAAGAAAAACGGTGACTAAGATTTTAGTTCCCTTGAAGTTGGATTTTCTTGTGGTTATGAAAAATAATTAAAAAAACATTACAGCCAAAAGAAACCCACGGTTAACTTGGTTAGGAAAGAGAATGAAGCTGCGTTATTAGAAAATATTTCTGAGTGCACAGATTAATACTGAATGCTTATTGTTTTGCGTGTCCAAGGTGCGTTACAAGTAGCCATGCAGAATAGCCTGTGTTGAATTACAGGGAAGCAGAAATAAAGGTATCGGGAGCACTGGAGAGTAACCAGACAAAATGGAGTGCGTAAAAGTAAACTGTCCCCTGCAAAAACCTCGCAAATCTGTCACAAAATCTTTAGACTGTTTTACTTTTCTTCACCCCTTCTGGGGAAAAGCCCCTAGCCAAGTCTAGATTGTGAGCAGAACATCAGCTGATCATGGCGTGTAGCGCAGCAGCAGCAGCTGTTACGTAAAGGCGTGAATGCAGAGAGGACGGGTTTTAACATGACTGTTCCAGCAGAAGGTCTGGTCTGAGTCGGCATTGCCAGGTCAACATTTCAAACCGATTTTATGTCAGATATGGGGGAAAAAATGAAACTGGTTGTCTCTCTTTTCAAAGTACCAAATGCCTTCAGAGCATGACTTCTTTCTGACCTCCACGGGTCTTGTCCATGGCATGCCGCTTGCAGCTTTCTTACCCAGGACCGGGAAGCATGGGAAGTTCTCGTTCACCTTTTAACACTGCTTTTCAGGATTCCCTAGCACTGTATTCAAAGATCGGCAACTTGAGGGATAGAGCTCCCCTTTCCTAAGAGTCGCTGGAGGGGAATTATGCTGAGGTTGCAGATGATACATTTTGAGGGCTTGGCTTTGTCTTATACACTGTGTGGAACTACTGTGCTAGCATGCACACAGGAGCCGATTTGCTAGGAGAGACTCTGTGTTGGAGGATGTCTTGGTGAAGTTTAGCTTCTGTGTACATCTGCAGTGCCTCCGTCTCCAGCACGTGCGTTCTGTTTGCCATGACAACAGAGCTTTTTTAAAACGCTTGTAGCAAGTTGAACCTTGGCTTTTTGGTCTGGTATTTATTCTCTTTGTCCTCTTCCTGTAGGATGGGGCACGCGATATCTTTATCGATGGAGTGGTCGCTCGCAACAGAGCCCTGAATGGGGACATTGTGGTGGTGAAGCTACTTCCCAAGGAGCAATGGAAGGTCAGTCCAATGTTTATCTGTATGGTTTGCACAGAAAGAGCCTTTTACAACGTCCTCCTCTGTGCATATTCACATATGGCTTTACTAATGAGCATAAGAACTTTATACAACCCTATCTTAGATAAATTATGACTTAGGCTTTAGCAGATTAAAACGTTTTATCTTTTAACTATGTTTATGACTAAAACATTAGACCACACACTTGGGGTGGGAAATAACTAGCTCCCATTACTTTGGAAGGCCTGTGTCTTGCCCAGGTTACTAACCTAGAATGGAAGTTGTGGCCCTTTGTTTTCTACCAACCTGGCTTCATGTATTGGCACTGAGTGATTTTGCTTGGCCCGATCCGGCCTGCCAAGGGGTTCTGTCCAACCCACAGAGGTCTCCTGCTCAGCCCAAGCACAGGGAGAAGGCCAGGCCATGGTGCATGCAGCCGGTTCTGCCACCCCTGGACACGTGGCATGGCAGCGTGGTGGCCAGACGCAGCTTCTTGGCAGCCCCTTCTGTGGCTGCTGTTGCCAGTCCACCCCGTACCCGCCACAATGGGCACTGGAAGGAGTTGGTGGGCAGGCGGGGTCTCCATGGTGGGTGGGCTCAGCTGGGCGGATGAGATGGGTCCACGGGTGGGGTGAGGAGCAGCGTCTGGGAGCAGGTTGGGTGGCAGTAGGGCTGGGATTGCAGGATGGTGTCTGCAGGGCTGGGGCCTGGGGCAGAGCCGTGATCTACTACCCGCACGTCTTTGCCTGTGGAATGGGCACTCATCACAGGGATGTGCGGGGAACAGACCATGGCTCTGCCCCAGGCCCTAGCTCACGGCCCTGCGCTGGTCCGGCCCTGCGATCCTGACCCCACCCACCCATCCCACTCCTGGATGCTGCTCTCTGCCTGCCTGCTGCCCCGTCCCATCTTCCCAGCTGAGCATGCCTTGCCCGCAGGGGTCCCAGGCCAGTCTTCATGGAGACCCCCACCCTCCTGCTCCATCTGGTGCCCTCAGTGGTGGGTGTGGTAGATGGGCCTGAGGCCAGGGGTGGGGTGGGGTAGATGGGCCTGAAGCCAGCTAGGGTCAATTGCTTCCCCCATCCCTGCTGCCGCCACTCCAGGGAGGGTCAGCGCACCCTGCGCCTGACCCACCACAGCTCGCCAGAACTCCTTAAGTGGCTCTCCAGCCCAAGTAATTGCCCACCCCTGCTTTAGTTTGTGGGGCCTGGAGAGCTTATTTTGTTCCAACTCCAAATCTCACAATGATTCCAGCCTTCAAACAAACTCGTAATGTGGAATAACTCAAACAAAGTAAACAGGTATTGCTTTATCGCTTGTCTTCGTATCCTGCAGAATTTTACTCGCCGAGTGCTGTCTGTCTTCCTTCTACCTGGCTGTTCTGCGTGCAGGTGACAGAATTGCCATATATTCTCCAATTAAAATATTTGAATTTTTAAAATTCCTTTCAAGTGCTTGAAAAATGACCTCCGGTATCCAGGTTGTAGCCGTATTGGTCTAGAGGAAAAAGCAATCTGGGCTCATGGTAGAGGTGATATTTTTGATTAGACCAACTTGCTGGTCTAATCAAAGATATCACCTCTACTGTGAGCCCTGATTGAAAAATGACATGTAAGTTTAGTTGAATAGGTGCAGTCCTGGATTAGACAGATGAAATAGGTGCCTGCTCTGTAAGACTAATATCCAGACTGTCTTGAACAGTTCGGGTCCTTTAGGATAGCAGGGTCTTCCCATTCCTCAACTACCTTCATGTCCTTTGTTGGAAACAGGCTAATATGAAAAGCTTTAAACTTGCATGTGCAAAGCCTTCAGTTGAACATTAACTGGAATCTTTCGACTTCCACGCTTTTAGAGGGCCAGAATGATTGCATGGATGTTTTTAGAGCTTCATTCTTTCCTTAAGATAATCCTGAAAATCCTCTGAGCAGAAGACTCAGGTGTATATTGCACAACGTTTCGGTGAAAATCCATTATTCAAAGGATACTGCTGCTGCCTGAGTATTAAATGGGAAGCAAACGTGATATAAGTGAAAGTAAAGCTGAGTTCACTAGAGTTGTGGCTGTTGTTGTCATGGTTGGATCCCCAAATGCATATCAATGCCAAAAGATCAGTTCAGAATGTTCTTCCTGTTCTGGGCAACACATGAAGGAACACAACGTGAATGGAGGTGTGGGGTCTGACTGGTAACTGAGAAAACTTTTATCTTCATAGTATATAAGTCTAACTGCTCCACTGTGAAGTTTTCAAAATTAAATGGGTGAATCGTACAGTAATGCATGAAGTCACACAGAGGGCCATTGTAGGAAGTCCTAGTCTGTTTTAGGCGTATAGGTTGTAGCCGTGTCGGTCTAAGGACACAGGCAGACACGATTCTTTGGGTGAAACCGATTTCTTTTATTAGGCCGACTCAAATAGCTGGAAACATTCTTCTTAGCAAGCTTTCAGGCTCAAATACCCTTTGTCAGGTGGGGGAAGTATGTGCAGATGGTCTGTGCGCTCCATCCAGGAAGAGCACAGACCATGTGCAGATGCTTCCTCAGCCTGACGAAGGGGAGGTGTGCCCAAAAGCTTTGCTAAGAAGAATTTTTTCCAATATTTGAATTGGTCTAATAACAGGCATCAGATTTATCCAAGGAGTCTTTCCTGCCTAGTCTGTTTTTTGCATTCAGGGGTTGACTCAGCCTTCCAGCTTCATAAGTTCCCCGGAGTCTCTTGCTACTCATTTGTGTTTGTATTAGGGTCTTGAAGAAGGTATCACAGAGTTGCGTGGAGATTTGTTATCATGTTGCCAAGTAATTCTCACTGATTGGTGATAGATGGCAGCTAGCCATTTTCAGTTCTTTTCCCTTCATTTACCCATAAACTGCTGCGTTTACCCATAAGCTGCAACTCTTGTTAGCCTAAGAAATATTGCTGTCCCATTGGGCATTTTGGTTAGGAGCTGTGATGCCTCTACTATTTCCTTGAAAAATACAAATCAAATGTGCAGTAATGTGGTGAATCTCTGAGGATACCTTGAAAAGTACACAGATTTGGTTTGCTAGACTGTCACTTTGTATAGTAATGGTTTTTTGCTGTTTACTATTCCCAAACCAATGTTTTGCACTGCACCGAAGACTGGATTTGTGTTTGTTTTTTTTGTTGGTGAGCCTTGATATCACAAAGGATTAGGTTGTTAACACATCGGACTTATGTGGCAGTGACTTCGGTGCTCTAAAAGGGCTGGAAACAGTGTTGCGGGGTGGCTTTTCCTAAATCAGGTGGTTCCTTAACCCAGATTGCATGTCCTAAAGACGCCCCTTTTTGTTGTGTGCTGGGCTTCTGCTGCATTGTAAAGCTCCAGTGCTGTTTCAGCGCACATGAGCCCTTTCTCTACCATTTGTTTATGGCTGGCCTAACCAAGGGTGTCTGAGAAACTAGTATACGTGTCTAAAAAAAGGAGACTGCTGCATCTGACAGGCTAGCATGAGCCCTGGATAGTTGCTATATTTACTTGCATACCGCACACATCCTTTCCCCAAAAATTAGCCATCCAAAATTGGGGTGTGTGATGAAGGAGGCTAGGGGAGAAGAAGTAAGGCTCTGAGAGAGCTGGAGGACAGGAGAAAGTCTGAGAAGGGACATGGAGACAGTCCTGGAGTGGACAGAGAGAGAAAGTCTTGGGCCAGACAGGGAGAAAGTGTCCCAGGGTGGACAGTGCCAAGTCCGAAGGAGGACAGAGGGAACTGGCATGGCACGGCATGCAGTACAGACTGTCTGCTTTGGAGCAGGCTGTTGTACAGTTGGAGTCGATCATACCCCTCGTCTTTACAAAAAGAAAACGCCCCCTCCTTAGGAGTTGGCCAGAAAGGAGGAGCGGGGTGCTATGGAGCATCAGAAAAGCCAGGGGATGAGAAGAGCCTGGGTCTCGAAGCCAGAGGCTTGCCCCTTGTGAAGCGGCGCCAGAACTGGCTTCAGGGGGTCCTCTCGGGAGGGGGAGACCGAATAAAGCTGCTTCTAGAGGGAGTCCTGAGGAAGAGCTTCCCCTTTGCCCTCAGGAAGGGCAGTTTGATTCTTTTCATGACAGGCAGCACATCTTAAGCCAGGACACTGATTTCTGCACCAAGACGGAGGCATGGAGACATTGATGCCAGGGGCTGTGCTCCCATGTGCCTCGTAGAGCAGGGTAGAGTCCACACACCAGCATCACTTGCCCTCCCCTTGTTGCTCAGCCAAATGCCAGAAGTTTGGCAGTAGTATGGAGTCGCACCTGCAGCCATCCCTGAAACTCAGGTTCTGTACAGTAATGCGCCTTGTACAGTAGCCCAGACGGTAAAAAGTGTTCGTGAATTATTACTTCAATATTTTTCTAGCATCTGGACAGAAGGAAAGTCAGTTAGCAGCATAAGAGGACAGCATTCACTTTGCAGCCTGCTTCCACTCTTTCATCAGTTCCTTCATCGATATGCGTACAAAAAACTAGAACTCTTGGTTCCAAAATGATACCTTTTATTAGACCAACTGGAAAATGGCAAGAAAATAAGCACTCATCTCAGACCTATGTTTGCTTTTTGTATAAGACTGACTTTGCTGGAAGAAGGTGACACGTTAGGGACTTCAATTCTTGTCCTGACTCGTGGCGCTCACAGAATAGTAGTTTATCATGTACTGGCTATTTCCTGACAACCCTCTCATGAATTACTCTCTTTACGGGTAAAATTCACGTTTGATTCAGGACAGGACTTCTTGGTGTGAGTTGCCCCCCAAGAAGAGCTGGTGGGGTTTGGTCCCAAGCATGTATATCATTTGCTGCCATATGCAGGAGGCATCTTAGGTTATGAGTCCGCTTGTAACAAAGGTATTTAAAACAGAACAAGCAGCCTCCAAACTCCGATTACTGCTCTTGGTTCCTCTTATAGCCCATTTTTTATAGGCTTCATTCCTTCCCACACCACTGTTGACCTACCCTAGCGCTCTTGCAGGAATGAATGCAGGGATGAAGTCTTGGGAATGACTGCACTATGGGTAGCGTGGGCCGTTTGTTTGACAGCTGGATGGCGTTCCAGTATTCTGACAATGAAGTGGCCAAGAGCAATATCATCTGCAGATCTTTTTAGCCCAGGAAATCATGGGCTCCTCCAGAAACTCTTCAGGAGGCGGTATGGTGGAATGCAAGGCTGTGGGAGGTCTTAGGTGATTGTAGTCGGGACCTGCTGCTTGTAGGGCCTTACGACAGAAATAACCACTTCAAACTCTATATATAGACATCAGCTAAATTTCCCTTTGCCCAGCAGTGGCCATTGTTGGAATAATTGACTGCAGTCAAAGGTAAGGAAAAAATTAAATTCAGACAGACGTCAAGAAGCGTTGTAAAGCGTAGTATAAACACACTGACATATCCTGGCCAGCTCCCACACGCAGCTGTTGACGCAAACATATATGGTGTTAGTCAGGCATCAAAATGGCATTGTTAACTTTGAACTTGCTTTAGCAAATAGAAATCATTTGCTTTTCCTTCACCTAAACTCTTATGCAAGTCAGGCTTTTCTCTGAATATCTGTCTGGATAACTCAGAGTGGATTTGCTTTGCATCAGATCGATTTTTAAATCATGATTTAAATAACCGGTCACAAAGCCTCAATTTAAAATCATTGTTTTCTACAAAAAGTGCGTTTTTGTTGTTTGCTATAACCTTAATACGTATTATTCACAACCCGGACATAGATCTAGGTTTAATTTTTAGAAGATCCACGCTATACATTTGAAAGCAGTGATTTATATTGATCTTTTTTTTTTTTGATTAATTTTGCAGCTGCATCAGAAAACTGAAATATGATTTGGTTATTTTATTTACCAAAGCTAATTGAAGCAGATAGTTAGTTGTGAAGTCCTCGGGAGGTGAACTATCTCCAAATCACTAGATCAGTGCACCACCAATTTAAAATGATTTAACCTTCAGTACCACCAGCAAATTTTTATCGTATAAAGTAATTACAATAAATCTCTTAATGCGTACCACTGACAGGTTGTCTGCATACCACTGGTGGTACCCATACCACAGATTGGGAACCACTGCACTAAATTAATCATGGATTTTTCGGGGATATTTTTGCCACACTGTATCGGGAGGACATTAAATGAGCACTGCAGCCATATGTTACTAGTTTGGAGCTTTCTTCACTTGCTTCCAGATTTCTTCTCTCTTTTACAGACTGGTAACCTGCTGCCATGATAGGTTTTCCCTTCCACCACACCATTCCCTCACTAGATCTCAAATCAATGGAGAGGCTAGCCTCAGAAACTTATCCCTCAAGATTTTTGGAATATGCTGCTCAAAATGTTTCTCTCTTGTTTCTACTGCCCCTCCCTCCTTGCATTTATCTTCAGATTCCTCCTCCTTGCCCAGATCTACTCCACCCCCAGCAATTCTCTATTCATTTAACTTCTTGAAACTTTGCACTTTTAGTGAGAAGTAAAGGCTTGACTCTGTGTACATAATCCCTATTTTGTGGTGATATCTTTGAGCTTTTACATATCTTAAATTAAAACTATCTTCTATATAGGATTTTTTTTTAAAAAAAGACATCTTAAAAGTGCAATTAAATAAAATCTAATTTAAATAAAATCTGATTAAAAAAAACACATTAATTTTTATTCACCCTGAGATAACTACTGCTTAGCCTTGCTAATGGCTACTTTGCTGACTTAACTTTAGCCTGTTGAGTGAGGAATTGCAGTAGGTTATCAAAATACTGTTATTTGATAGCTTGAGTTAGTGAATACTGCAGTTCTTTGGAAATGGAAACCATCATTTCATAATATAGAGCTTTGGATAAATCATCATTATAATAATGGGTAACTGCCCACCTTAAAAATGACCTAATGTAACTCATGCTGCCAAAGAATAAAGTAGAAAACCGAAGAAGCCAGGAAGGTATCCAGATGAGGAGAGCTATAACAACTGTAAACTGCTGGTGAAAGCTACAGAGAGGAGGCCCAATTTAGTACTGCTGTAGGCTGCACTTAACTTTAAATTGGGTGGGTGTGGAGTAGTGATACCTAGAGCAGTATCCAGAGTTGGGTAAGTCAGAGCTGGTTTTCATAGAAGGAAATGTTGTATTATATTTACTTTTCCCCACATTTATTTTTTAATAAAATGTAATTGGGAACGAAGGAGACAAAAATGTAAGCAATAAGCCGTAACAGTCAGCCTTATCAGGCTTCTGAGAGAGGAACCAGCAGCTTACTAATGTCTTCCCTGGTGTGTCTAACTTCTGCGATCCAGACCCTTCCACCTGGATGTTACATTTCTTCCCCCCTCCAGGTATTAAAGTAGAAATGTTGCCGCTTGGGGATGTAAATCTGCTGTCCATTCAAGATTAGGGTCTTCAGTAGAAAGAAGTTCCCTTCCCTGGAAAACCAAGGGTAGGGTTCCAGCTGGTGAAGAGGCAGAAGACTTGCAGGTTCAGTCGCTTTGCTGTGCCTTTAGCCCTTCATCCTTCTCTGATGGGGGAAAAATTAAAGTGCTGAAAGGTTTCCCAGAATGCTTGGCCAGCGGGGACTACAACCGTTTCTTCGTATTGATACCATGGGGCAACTTGACTGACTGTATTTGGTCTTCCTGTTGCATAATGGCATTGAGGATGGAGCTTGGATGCAGGCACGCAGGGTAAAAATATACTTTTTTTCCCTTCTCAGGTTAGCAGCCAAGCAATCGTTCAGCAGAAAGAGAAGTGGGATTTGTCTTCTCAGACGCTTGCATGTGCTCAAGTGTTAAATCCGCGGCAAAGTTAGTGTTGGGTAAGCCTCTGGTGATCGGTTTGATTTCAGACTTGAGTTAAGTGCTGTTAGGTTTCAGTGAGGGGTGCTGAAAGAACTTCGGTTTGAAGGATGAAAGGAAAGTGCTGATGGGAACACCTGATCTTACTTAGTAGGAGAGTAAAGCCAACATTTAATACCTAAGCTTCTATTACTACTCATTTCTTTTTGGTCACATGAAGAAAGTCTAGTACAGCAAATTGTTTCCTTTAACAACTGACTTTTCTTTAAATGATTGTTTTAAAGTCTAGTCTTCCAAGGCTTCTCTAAACATGCACACATCACACTAGATTATTCTTAATCCAATCTCTTATATAACCACTATCATTTTGGACTTTTCTTAGTCCTTGGTTCCTGTGGAATTAGCGTTTCTTAGAATTATTTGCTGTCTGCCAATTTGGAGACGCATTTGATTGATATCAAATGATATTTGGAGCCTACACCTTATAAGAATGTCAAGGCACCTGTTGTCATGATCAAACAGGCTTTGAGTGCCACATGCATTAAGCTTATTCTAACTTTCATAAACACTTTTTTTTTCTGGGACATTCAGATTTTTCACGGTGTTGGTAAGATTCAGACCAACATAGTTTGAAAGTCAGGAGTGGATTTAAGTGAAGCGTAACGATATACAAGCCCATTGGAATTTGTATGAGGATTTTTATGGCGTTAAAGCAGGGGCGTCAAACTCATTCGGGCTCCTGGGCTGGATCTGGGCCTGGCAGTGATTGCAAGGGTTAGCACAGGCATTGCTTGCTCCCTTGGCACTGGTATGCAGCACCAACCAGGCGCCATAGCTGGGAATTTGTTGTCGACCCCCACCCCTGAATTCCTGGTCCCTCCAAGAGGCCCACAGGCTGTATCTTTGACACTCCTGGCATACAGGAACTAAGGGTTTTTGGTTTTTTGTTCGATTCTTGTTTTCTTTTTTTTAAAAAGTATATGCCTCAGATGTCATTTGACTAACAGAGGTGGAAGGGAATAGTTGAAAATCATACTAAAAAGCTGCGTATTGTTAAAATTCCTCTGCACGCTCTGTTTAGGGTGATAGTCTAAATCTCTAAAATGGGTATCATTCTGCACATCTACTCTTGTGAGCTGCTGGCAGAAAACAAGGATTTGACTCGGTGTGGACAACAGTGCTTACAGGTTGGCTGCTTCACACTCTCCCCCCTTCCTTCTTTTAACTGTCTTTTCTTGTTAAAGGATGTAAATCCAAGGGATTGGGAACCTACAATAGAGGGAGTCCTATACATGGAGACTTGCAGAAAGCGGAAGTGGAAGAATTAGGGTTTCCCTACAAGTGTCTTGAAGTCAAGATTCATAACCCCTTTTATAACAAGAAAGTTCTTGTTAATAAATGAGATATTCACCACCAGCAATGGGATGTCTGAAGTGCTGGCTCGAGGTAGTTGTTTGCCTGGTAGGGAAGGGTGAGATAAGCTAGGGGAAAGTAGTTCACGGTGAAGCTGCTGCTTTGGGGGTTTGGTGTCTATTCTGATTAGGTTGGAAAGGCCATCTGCAATAGTGCCATTAACTTCAGGAGACTGGAAAAAACTCAGTCTCCAAATGTCCCCTCCTTTTTTTGTGCCCAGGTGTGGTGAAGTGTGCTAAGGTTTGAAAAGAGAAGTAGTCTTCCAGTTCCCTCCTCTCATCCCTTCCTGGTATTTTGCTTGTTAGGGAAAGGCAGGATGAGTCCTAGTCTTCTGAGGTTCATATCGCTATTGCCAGGGGCAGCTCAAGAGCATTGGAGATGACGGTTTCCTTCTACACCACGGTACCACGCGTGGTCTTCAATGATGTAAAAAATAAGGGTTTATGTGCTTAACACATGTCGATGACAGTTCCCTTAGCAATGCTAACATGTTACAAGTGTGTCTTATTTTTAAGCTATTAGTACTTGGCCGTTTCCTTAACCAAATTAACTTACAGATCCTTGTCCTGGAACCTGTATGGATGGCAAGGCTTCAGGTTGGGTTTGTTTTTTTTTTTCCTATTCCTGCAACTGTTTGAAGAAGTGGAAGCAATCCTTTCAAATCAAGCTCCAGTTGCAAAAGGTGCCACTCAAAACATTGAGAGGTAAATTCAAATTCTTCCTGGTTATCTCTTCCAACAGATTCCTCTGTTTTAGTAGTTGTGTACTTCGTCTAATTTCTCAACATCTGCCCAGCAATTGAAACAGTTTATCCACGTTTCTGGAGGGCATATATTCTATCTGCACTTTCCATTCTCTCTACCAGTGTTAACAAACTGCAGCTCTTTTTTTAAACTTGGTAGTGACTCTAGAAAAATATTACAGAACAAACTAATGACCTGTTAACTATGCAGCAAAGGGCAGAGACTAATTTTATATATTTCCTTACTCTCTCAATGTGTTTTAACTATTTCCCTTAGCCCACTGCATTTAGCCAGCTCGGGAAATAATTGGTACAGAAGAGTAGGCTGGTGTATGCCTTTGCAACTGGCTTGCATTTCTAGTTTTCTGACAACTTTCAGCATCCTAATCATTTGTCAGTTTAGAGCAGCACACATCTTTTGAATAGTTTTTGTTTTTAGTTAGGACTAAATGGTTTTTAAATACCGTGTTGCAGGGGAAAAAAACTTGGCACTGAACGCATTGGTGGAGGTGTGAAAATGAAGACTTGGCGTGATCTCTGTAACTTTTTTGTATATTCTGGTTACAAGATGTCTGGCTGAAAAATTCCCCAGGTTTCCTTCTCTAGAGTGCATGAAAAAATAATTGTTTCTGGGTGTTTCTTGCATGGTTCGAGAGAGGTGTTTTGGCTGCTGCAGTTTGTGTCGGTACGCAAAAGTGGCAAAAGCAGTAGGTGTCAACACACCCAAGGGTGGAGGTGGATGGATAACCACTGGAGATCGTGTCCTTAGTTTAGTCAGACTATTACACCCTGTAGCTAAGCTCGTTCTATTTATTGGCTCATTTACAGAGCCTGTGTTTAAGGCAGGCCATTATATATGTGCTCCGAGGAGTCTTTATCTTGTCCCCCAGGATCCTTCATTAAAACTGACTCTCTTTCTGGGCTGGGGATGAACGCCACTGGCAATACATTTGTCAAGTTAGATTGAGTGGCTTTGGAAACACAATTTGCCTGTTCATGTGATGGTTTATCAGTAATGCATTGTCACGTTTCCTGCCAGGATATGCATTGTTCCAGTTAGCGGCCGAAGAGCGGATGACTACCCCGGGCAGGTTCAAAGGTTCGCAAAGCAACGAAGGAAAATGTGCTCACTGCCACCTGACATCACTTCAGTCCCATCCTCCTCCTTTCCCCTGGGGTGTGTCCTATCTGTGCTTAAGATATAATGGAGCCCGAAGACTAGGTGTGGTAGCTACTGTAGCTGTCAAATAAAGGAAAGGCAGGGAGATGGGAAGCTGGCCTTGTCAGGGCCATGTCACACTAGACAGTAATTTCCTTTGAGCTGGCAGAGTCCTTGGGCAAACTTTGCTTTTGGGAACAGTTGCAAAAGGGCTCACACAATCAACATTGATTTTTTTTTTTCTCCCCCCTCCCTTTCCATGTTGTCCTTTTGTCATTAAACTGGTCTGGATTGTCCAACAGTAAGGATTTTCCCAGCAAAACCACTGAAACAAGTGACTAATGCTCAGTTTAAGGTTAGCGACTCTACACTTGAAGAGTTATTTCAGTGGCATAGGTTGAGTCCAGGGCATGCACGTTCTCTTGTGGGAGTGCTGCTAGAGGACTGTGATCAAGGAGAGACTGGTGCTGCACCTCAAGGCCTGAGCTCCGAAGAATCTGCTTCTTTTAACTGCTTTGCCAATTCCAGCTCTTTCTGTTTTAATTTTTTTCTCCCCTAACAGCATGTTGAGTATGCAGAGAGGGAGCAGTGTAGCATGCAAAGTATACCAGACCACAAAGTACACGTCGGACTCTGCACAGTGGTTTGTGATATCGAGAAGCAGCTCCCAACGCTCATCTCTCACCATCCGTCATGAAAGCCTGTGGCTTGATCTGCCAAGCATTGCTTGCTTTTTGAAAGCAAAGAGTACTTTTTCAAATACTCTCCCTCTGGAGTCTTGTCTTGCGCTGCTTTTGTCTGTCATGGGTTTGCCTTGACATTTGCCTTGCTTTGCGGGCCAGGACTGCTGCCTACTCTCCTGCCTCTGATTTCACTTGGAAACTTCTAGTCCAGGACCTTGAATCAGCCACGTAGTCACTTAAAGGCAGTGGGTGGCAGGGACAATGCACGAGTAGGGGAGCTAGGATGGAGCCCCTTGCTAGGCTCCACGGCACAGGGCTGCCTGCCACATCAGCACCAGTAAGCCCTGTCCTTGTCCCCAGACTCTTCCTTGTCCAGCATGCATAAGAATAAGACTCTGGATTCATGATGGGATCTTCCCCTGCTCTTTTGAGGAAAATCTGTTTGCTCCATCTTAAGGGTTGAACTCGCATAGAAACAGGCCATGCTTTGTAACATCGAGAGTTTGTCCCACCCTGGATATGTGGTCTGGTAGCACTGTATCATACACATTGCAATTAAAACCAGCAAAATGGTTGATTTTTTTCAGTGCACGTGATTTGGAATGAGCCATTTTTACGAAAGCTGGCATCAGAACAGCATCAGAACAAGTCTTCCCCATTACAGCGGCTGAAATGAAAAAGGCTGGCGTATAGAGAAAAAACACTAGTGACCTAATAAGGGCACATGTAGACAATACTTTATCCTTAGTGATACGTAGCTAAAAAAGGTTCCATTTCTGTGGACAGCAACCTTAATAAAGCAGTAAATACCTGTGTTTCATGCATGGTTATGAAGCATACTTAAAATAAATAGAAGAAAAGCACGATGTTCTCAAACATATTTATCTTGGTGTGTGTTTTTCCTCTGTACAAATGAAAAGAATGAATACATTAGTTTAGGTCAGAATAACCCATCGCTGTTTGGCTTTGATAGGTGACAGTGAATATGGAAAGACGGATGAATGAGATTTTTCTCAGTGAAGTTTTTTCCTCCAGAGAGAATTTAAATCCCAGTTCTGCATACATTGCATGATCTTGCACATGCATCCTTATATAAACATTATGGTTATAGCTGAAGTGAGTCAACCTTTTTGTGTTATACTCAATTTTCTTAGAGGCTTGTAACTTTGCTATAAAACTTGTTCTGGGCAGAAAATTGGCACGAGAGGTCCCTTCTGAAGCCAACTTTTTATGGGCAAAATTTGATAAATCTGTTCAATGGTTTCCAAATGAAAGCAAGTTGTACAAGTTGAAGTGGCTTCAAATATTCTTTGGTGTTCCTGTACGTGAAACTGTTTGAACGGCTTTCTTTTAGACTGCAGCTTTGCCAGTCACAACTCCCTAGCAGAGTTTAAAATACTTGGCAGTTTGGGTGCCAGGGGAGAATTAAAATAATTAGTCATTAACTTAACTGCGCCTTAAAAGTTCTTATGAAGCAAGTTTAAGCTTGGTAGTGTAGGGATCGCTTGTAATAATCCAGCAATACTAGTTATGTTCAAACCGCGGAGGCCTGTATTTCAACGGCAACCTGGTCAAAGTGATTGTTTTGATAGGATTGATGAACAATGTTAAGCTAGTAATGTGGAAACCTACAGTTCTTCAGCAGCTCTTGGAAAGTTGTATGGTAATAACCATTCCCCATAGAGACACAGAAGAATTTGCATGGCAATTTTCAACTCTTCCAAAAGAGCAAGGACAGTTTGAGTTCCTGAATATATGGTTGCATGACCTATTCCAGCCTTTGGGGTTTTCCAACTTGCACACTTGAGAAATTTATGCTTTTTAAAATTCCTTATTAAAGTATCATTGAGGAAAAGTAGTAAGAGAAATAGCTCTTTTGATTGAACAGACCAGACATTAAACTGGACTCTGTTTGTTGCCTGCTTGTACCTAGCTGTTGCAAGGGCCTGAGATCAGTGCATGACTTGCCAGAAAACCTTTGCACAGATGAAGGCATCTGCCATGAGATGAGCAGCCTCTTACATTGGTTAGGCCCTTCATTTCAGACACCCACAGAGTTACTGACTTCTTTTTTCCTTTTGGATTACTGGTCAGGTATCGGCGCGGAGAAAGTTTCACTGGCCCTGGCTCACTGTTTTAGGCTGATGGCATCTTTGGAAAATATTAAACTTTTAAGTCCACATCCTTCCACATCAAATCTTCCCTTCTTCCCCATTTGAAAATGGGATGGGATGAAGCAGCTGCTGAGATCCGGTGCTGCTGCAGGTGGAGATGGAGCCCAATTAGGGGTATACTGGATTTAGCAGTAGATGCTAAATTGCTTGAAGTCTGTGCAAAATGAACGTGCCGAGGGAGTGGAGTTGGAGGGTCTGTCACAGGAAAGACATCCAACAAGGAAGGGGTAATGGATAGACAGTAAAGCTCCCTGGTGTCTTACAGCCTCTAGGATATTTTTCCTGATCCAACCCCACTCTTCTTCTCTGCCTAGGAATAAGTAACACCCAGGTCGATTTGCAGACCTGCTTCTCTGCTTATCCAAGCCCATTTGCGATGAGGAAGGAGTTTTGCTTCACAGTCAGATCAGCATGGACTGCGTGGGGTTTTGCCTTCTGTTGGCGGGGACATGGCCCTCTTCCTTGGTTTTTTGAGTGCATTTTAACCAGCCTTTCCCTGTCCTTGCAGTGGCAGGATGCTGGCAGCGCCCTCGTCCCCCTGTGGCAGGTTAGGGTGTCCGTGGCGGTTTTTGAGGTGGTGTTCCTGGTAGTTCTTCTGGAGGGTTGTTTGCACAGTTTTAAGAACAGGCTAGACATGCGCTTGTGTTGGGTAGTTTTAGCCAGGGATGATCCTGCCTGGAGCAAGGGGTAGGATTAGATGCAACCTCCTGAGGTCCTTTCCAGCCCTCTTGCTCTGTGATCCTATGAGGTGTCAGGACCCGGGGCAAAACGAGAAACCGTTACAAATTATTCAGGTAGGAAATTAAAAATGTTGGAGACCTCATTCCTGTCGTTGCGAAGACCTTTTGTTAGCGCTTACCTTTGGAAATCATTTTCAGCCATGAAGTGAGGGGATCCCTGCCTCGTGTGAACGGGAGCGACCTTTGAGATGGGAATGAGCGCTGTGCCGTGAAGGGGGGAGCAGCTAGAAGGAGGCTCCCAGGGCTTAATTCTGCACAGTGGAGTGACTCGCAGTGACACATGGATGTTGGTGGAGTTGTTCCCATTTTCTTTAGGTGCAGCTGAGAGCAAAATGTAGCACAAAGCTTACGCCACCATTTAGCCACCTGATCTTTTCCCCCAGTATGCCAGCCCTTTGGAAAGCAGATTTCAAATGACTTTCTGACAGCAATAGCTTTGGCTTCAGTTTTCAGCCAGGGTTTGCAGTAGACAGGAGGTTTCTGCAGGTTCAGTATTGCCGAGGTTGTGGTGGGTGGAGAAGGTCAGGTAATTTGACTGGCATGATATTAAGATCCCGTGATTTGTGTCCTGTTGCAGTTGGAAATGAATACGTTATGAAAAGTTTTCCTATATCGAGGCTTGGGCACCGCATCATGCTTATACACATGGTGCTGAGCAGAACATGGACATATAATGTGTTAGTAGGAAGTATGAAGGCAGCTTCATAGCGTGGTCAAACTAGCGGGGAGAGATAACTCTGTCAGATTCAGAAATAACTCTACTTTGCATAATTTTAACGTAGCAACGTCCTGTTAAGTCTTGACAAGACGGCAGGTTTGGTCTTGCATGCTGTTTGAAGTGAACCTTGCATTTATTACAGGTGCTGTGTTAATCAGTTTGACGAAGGAAGGCCTTTTCAGTTAATTTTGAATCTCCTCTTATCTAAGGGACACCTTTTAAGCCCACGAGGTGACCGATTGTAGCTATTCTTAGCTAGGAGAACAGGTGCATGTTTCTGAGTGGGGGAAATTATGCCAGAAGCACTGGAGAACACAATACAGCTCCTAGTTCACTGATAACCTTTTGCACGTTTAACGAGACGAATCCTTCCGCTCAATTGTTTCACTGTGAACCACTGCTTATCACCGGATGTTTTTGGACCTGCATCCTTCTTTTTAATTTGTTTTGGATCAGAGACCATAAGAGCCACTTAATCATCTGTGAAGTGAAGCAAAGCATTTGTTCCAGGAAATGGCAGCGAAACCAAAAGGTGGCTTTTAACAGGAATGCGACATCTGAAGAGGGTCCTTGGGAAGCCATAGGTGCTACACAAGGTGTGTTAACCAGGAATATCTGAGCAGACACGCAGCCGTCTTTTAGCTGCTCTAGCAAGGGTTGGTGTTCACTGCCTTGGTTTTGGATCTGGTTATAGACAAACTTCTGGAGTTTGGGATGCAGGTGGCCTGTAGTACGCCGCGGAGTAACACACTGGCTGCAACCGGGTATGGCCAGGAGTATGCAGGAGTGCACCTCCCGGCCCAAAGCTTTGCCAGTGCCCCATACCCTTGGTTTAAAGCATCTCCACTCACCTAGCCTTAGCCTGCGTCTCCTGAAGAGGGATGCTCCCTGGAATCGCATTATGGAGTGGAAAACTGCCCTCCACAGCCAGGAGAAGACTTTTATGTTTGACCTGAAGCTGGATTTGAACCTGGGTCACAAGAGTTCCTAGAAAAAGTACTGTGTTAAGTATTTTGTTTCTCAGGAGGGTGCAGCACTTTGCTGTATTGAGGGTAAAACAGCAAACGAGTTAAAGGGTGAGTGGCCAGTTAACAAGGCAGAGCATTTAATTAAAGAAGTGACATGATGGTGTACAAGGTGGAGGGTTCTCCATGCCCGCACCAGTCAGTGCTGCGTTTTGCTAGCTGGGCTGGGAACGGGGACGGATGGAAGGGTTGTCATGAAGAAGTGGGGATGGAAAAGGTTGAACCTCGGTCCTCTGTGCATTTTTCAATGGCTGATGACTCATTGTTAGCTAATATACGTCCTCTTTTGTTACTGGAGACCTGTCAGAGGGTTTGATTAATAATCCAGAACGTTTGGATTCAGGGTGATGAAAGTAATCATAACAGACAACTATTTTCTCTTGTGCTTAAGCTGCAGTTGATAAGAAAATGTTGTCTTCAGATATATATAAAACGTAATATAGGCTCCTTTAAAAAAAAAAACCCCAAAACACAAGCAGAAACTAGTTGATGGATTGCACAGCAGCAGCACTATTCCTGTGAGGCTGCTTTCATAGCCTGCCAGAGATGAAGTGGAGCTGAGATTTAGTCCCATCCATGTAGAGTTGTAATTCAGTTGTTTAACTAGATGTGATGAAAACAGCTAATGAAGTGATTGATAAATATTTCTAACCAACAGACCGTAATCCAGTTTACTTGTCTCCATCACTTATGCAATGTCGTGAGTCCTACTAAATGCAAAGTGGTCTTTCCAGATTCACAATATTAATCTTTTTTTTAAATTCCAAAACAATTTACCATTAACATTTACTGCTTGACAGTCTGCCAGTTTAAGGGAAGTGCTGGCTTTTCATCATTTCATGGAACAGTGTCATCCTTCTAATGTGGGGGAGGTAGCATTAAAACCAGGTGTCATACTATACTAACATTGGTGCAAAATGTGAACAAGGAAAGGTTTCTCTATTAATGTGCAGGGCTGCATCCCGGTACTTTGAACTTATCTGGACTATGGTGAGCTGGCAGTTTAGCCAGATTCAAAAAAGGGCTGGGCACATGCTTGGGGGAAAGGGGCAAGAGTAGCTATTGACCACGGGAGTGAGGGGCACGGCCTCTGAATCAGAACTTCCTAGACCTTAAATGCTGGAGGCTGCAGGTGGGAGAAGAACAGGAGAAAAACCCTGGTTAGACCCAGTTTTCTTTCCCTTTCAGCATCTGCTGTGTGCCCCAGTGTGATGCAGGGCACTGGGCAAGATGGACACGAGGTCTGACACAGTCAGTGGCAGCTCTTACGTTCTTATATAATACGTGGCTGGCTGGTGTTGTTGTTCTCTTTCAAAGGTGAACCACTGCAAACAATATACTACAAGGGGGGTCCACTCCCCCACTCCCTGGTGGCCAGCGCTAGTATCTTCCAATTCTTTTATTTTAAATGAAAGTCGGCATGCCGCAGAATCCAAATCTGTCCTAGGAGTTGGACAGTTACCTTCCAGGGACTGGGCACTTTGATTTTATTAGCTGTGACTTTCCATGTAGATGTAAGCCTCATTAATGGTGAGGCAGGAGAGGAGCTCACATGTGGGCAGGATAGTTTATACTAGCACTTCCCAGACTTGTGGCACCAGTTGAGGATTCTTAGATGTCAGGGGCTGGAAGGGACCTGACAAGATCATCGGGTCCAGCCCCCTGCACTTGGGCAGGAAAGACCGCTGGGATCAGATGACCCAGCACGATGGGCGTCAAGATGCTTTTTGAAGATTGCCAGGGTAGGTGACTGCCTGGGGTGCCTTGGTGAACTAATGCTCCCCCAGGCCCTGATGTGTGCCCCTAATATCCTTATAGGTTGCCACCAAGTCCCCTCTAAGTCTTCTCTTCTCCAGGCTCAGCATTGACGTCAACAGGAAATCTGATCCTCCATTGATGCTTCCCAACTTTGTGTCTTCAGCACATTTCATGCTCTGGTCAACCCATGACATTTTTCACACGCAGTTTTTCCTGTGACCCACAGCCCCCTGCCCACGAGATTACAAACCACTGTGTAGGAACCCTGCTTTACACAGTTACATGTCTTTAATTGCTTGAAAGCCCCAGACTTCCCCAGGCATTACAGATCGTAATCATCGCTTGAACAGCTGGTGGAGTCAGCCCCTGGGAGCACACCGGGTGCTGCTAGCCAGCTCTTTCTTCTTGCTCAGCCCCTGCAGGTAAATGTTGAAAGGGTTAACGCCCAAACTTAGCACGGCTCCGGCTGTGGAGCTTTCCCACATGCCCTATTATCAGCTTGTTTTTGTATCGCTCTTCATGTCTACGCACATCATCTTTCCGTTGGCTTCTTCCTTTCCCTTTCGTGTGGCATTCCCTGCTTATTCCCCGGGAGAAACACAGGCGTGTTTGCAGAGCGTTACCAGGTGTATAGAGTTGTCCCTGCGTAGGCAGCATTTACACCTGTCATGTTCTCTCCACTCAGCAAATGCTTCAAAGGAAAAACAGTAACTCAGTAGCTCTCCGTTGCAGATAACAGGATCTGGTGCGTTGCAGGTTTTAATTGTACAACTCTTATCAGCAGGTGATATAAAACCGAGCCTGGGCAAATGCATGAGAAGCGTGGAACTGAGCCGCGTGCTGCTCTTGGGGAACGATTGTGTGATCTTGCTGGCTTGTGTCTGGGAACCTTTCTGTAAATATTGGTGGGGAGCTGGAGTGCATCCAAGCTAGCCGACACATACAATTGCCAGAGCCGATTATAGATCCCTGCATTAATCATTGGTAGAAATGGCTGAGCTATTATAAGGTTGCGAAGCACAATTAGTAGCTTTGCAGGGTTAGCCTGGGGTAATCGCGTAGGGGGAAAAAATGCCCCGGGGAGAAATGTACTGAAGGGCAGTGCAGAGTTTTTTGAAAGATATCTCGTATTATCGTAAATATACCGACTAAGTGAGATCTTCTGGCTGCCGCTGCTGCCACTCGCATCTTTTTCTTTTTGTTTGCTCCTGGTTTGACTGATCTCATAACTGGCCATTGTTACCGAAATAAAGTTAAGCGCAGTTGTGGGACCAGCAGTTCTGAACTTTTCTTGGAAGAAACAGGAAATACCTTTTGCACTAATATTTCTATGCCTTTGGTCAGGGGTCCCGTCAGTGTTTCCATTATGAGCTCCTGGATTTTTTGAAGCAGTTTATAACTCAGTTGTAAAAATTTGTTCTTGGCAGAAAATTTGTATACGAGATCTCGGCTCGAGCGAAGCTCCATAATGAACTTTGAGAGAGCACAAACTCGGGTAGTCATGGAAGCTGAGGTTATGGAGTGGGAGCAGCTTGCGCTGATGTCTGTGGTAGTGATCCTCGGTCGATAGCCACTGCGCATTTGCACTGCTGCCATTTCTAATTTTGCTTATAACGCCTGTAAACATCAGGACATGCAAAGTTAGTTTGGATAGTCACCTCCAATAATCCCCCTTACTGTTTCTGAAGAAGATCCCATTGTATAAAATAAAAGACTGTGTGTGCCTTTGCCCTTTGCCTTTGCAAGGCCCAGCGGGAGATCAGGAGCCGTTCTAATCAGCCTTGGACACCTGCGATGGCCTTGTGCACTCGTTCAGCCTCCGCAGTTGCTGTTGCCCAGCTGTGGTACGTGTGTTGAATGTGGATTCACTCCTCAGTACTGTCGCACAGCACCACAGCAGTCTGCATGCCTATCATATGGCGCTAGCTTTGGACCGAAGCAGTTCAGTGAAATTTTCTCCACCATCCAGCCTTTTAGCAGGGGTTCCTTCTGTGGCTCTCAGCTGATGGGCTTCTCATGGACTGCAGAGATCATCAGAGGGGAGAGGTTTGGCCGACCCCTGCACCAGCACTTCTGGCACCAGGTTTCATAGATGTCATAGATCTCGTAGAGAAGCTGGGCTGGAAGGGACCTCCAGAGGTCATTTAGTCCAACCCCCTGCCTGATGTAAGGTCATCCCTATCCACACCATCCTATACAATCCATAATCTAAACTCTTAGTAAAACTACTGTCAACCCTGATGCAGCACAAGACATTGCACCCAAACCTGCCACAGGTAAAGCAAGGCGACCCCAGCAGCCGGTGTCCTACTTCTGTAAACGGTTGTTAATATATGCTGGAGAGATCCCAGGTAGAGGCCACACCTCCTACAGACGGTGGCAAAATCCCTCCTGTCCATACCAGTCTGACCATGGAGTAAAATTCCTTCCTGACCCCAAATATTGGCCTGACCCTGAGCGGAGGGGCAAGGTTGCCCTCAATGCTTTAGCCCTGGTGCGGGGAGCAGGAGGACTACCCTAGTGAGTAGTGCTGCAGAAGGATAGGCTTATTGACGCTGCATGAGCGTGGCGATAGCACATCTATTCCCGAGCTACCACATGCGGAGTGCTTGTGCGGTTAGGCTGTGCGGGGTTGGAGCGGGGTTGGCTGTAGGTCCGCCGAGGAGTCGGTGGGCTTTGGGACTGGGTCAGAGGTGGGCTGGCGATGCAGAGCATTGGCAGGGTGGTGGTGTGGGTGGACCCTGGGCCTGTGCAGAGCCCTGAAAGTGAGGACTACTGGGCACAGGAACAAACGGACCTCAATAATCTGGCGTCTGCACCCCCAGTAAGCTTTGCTGGTTTGATCCTTCCAGGATCTTGCCAGTGGTTTTGAGGAAATCTCTCTCTGCTGCTCTGGAATATATTCAGAAGCTGGGCAGAGTTAATGGCATTCACGCTTCTGCCCAAAGGACCTAGGGGTTCGGAGGCTGCACTTTTGCTGAGCTCAGGCTGCCGGCCTGAGCACCTCTGGCTGGAAGCGTGTAGGCAGAGCGGATGGTGAAACCTCGTCTCAGACCAGCGGCAGTGATGCGTCCTCTTCGGTCAGACGTGCACAAAGCATAGAAGCAGAGGTCTGAGCTTCATCCCAGCAGACAACACCGACGATGGGCTTTTTGCACCCTTGGTTTTGCTCTGGCCTAAACATCTTGGACTCTGGAGGAAGCCAGGAACCTCTCTGGGAGCAGGCAGCTTGAGGTGATGCTTGATAAGATGCTGTCTGCACACAGCACAACCAAGTCTTTTTTGTTCCTGATGGATGCAGTGTGACTGTGCTGGGGAACATGGGTTTTTTCCCCATGTTGTCCCTCTGTGCTATAAAAACAAGCAAGGGAGAAATAGCTAAGCAGGCAAAAACAAGACCAGAGAGACCCCCGGCGTTAGGGAAGCAGCAGCTCGTTTGATGGCAGCAGCTGTGTGTGCACACTCGTGTTTCCCCGGTTGCCAAGGTGGAACGTGGCTCCATGCTAGCTGCCGTAACAATGGTCTTATTTTTGCTGGGGAGAAGCAAAGTAGGCTGTTCCCATTTAGTTAATTTTTCTACACAGTTGCAGATGCTCTGGGAGCCCAAACGTAACCAATGTATATTTTCATTGGATTAAATACATTTGAATACTGACGTCAAGAAAGTAAGGCCAGAAGTCTAGGAGAGGAAGCTGATGCATTTTCATCTTCTAGTCAACACTGCCGCCGACTCCAGCGACCTGCACCGTGTGGCTGGAGGTACATGTAAACCGACTGTGGCACTGACGTTTCGGATCAGACGCTTGCTTTCTAGCGAGGCTCGTCATTAGGTAATGCGAGTAGGTCCGTATGACGCAGATGTCTGCCCTTGTTTCCCATCGCCATCTCAGAGGGAAACTTGGAGACGCTCGGTGTTTCCCCAGCCGGCGGGGGGAGAAAGCAGGTGCGGTGTAGGGCAGCCTGGCATGTGTGCTTTGCAGAAGGCCATGGCATCCACCTGTTCTGGCCATTGTGCTAGCAAGCAGCCCCAAACCAAAGCTTCTCCAGCTTAAAATCCACGTGCAAGAGTTTTGTTTGTGCCGACTCCTTTTGCGAGGGGCCTCTTCCAAAGGCTGCCTCATCATTGCCGTCATCTCCTCCTTCCCATTAACTTGTTTCATCCCGCCTTTAAAGTAAACTCATTTCAGCAAGAAGCCCTTTGGCACGTGGGCAGTTCTCTGTGTTTCTACAGCGGCTGGGGCCTCCGAGCCCTATTATTGTATTCAGTAACAATGGGAAGGATACGTTATGATCCTCATCAAAATTTAGCGAGCGTGTGCCAAGAGGAAGGAAGGGATTTACCTATTTAGTGTGAAGCTCCTGACAGCTGCATCAAGGGAGGAGCTACTGCAGGTTGGCTTCCATTTACCGTGGGGAAGAGGTGCCCTCGGGGTAGTTGCTGAAGAGAGGCTGACATGCTGCAAGTTGCCTCGCAAGAACTTGTTCCCATCACATACCTCAAGGCACTCCTCTTCCTCCGAGTATCTGGCTGCACCACGGTTCAGGATGTAGGTGCTAATGCTTTTTTTTTTTTTTTTTTTTGACTGTCAGGGTGCTGGGCCAGAGGTCAAGCTCATCCTTGTGCACTGTTGAACCAACGGGAGTGATGAAACCGGGTGCTAGAAGTGTAGATATCTAGGCACGCTGTAATTGTCTTTGGTGTCTTGGAGAACCAAGTTTGCCTACAGAAACAAGCTCTCGTCGCGTCAACGGGGAAGAGATTCCTTCTCTTCCAAACTGGTTCTGCTTGGTCTTCCTGAGACGCGTTGCTGTTATAAAGACCCCCTCCAAATCTGAGACTTTGAGATGACAGGAATAAGAGTTATTTGAAATTTGGTTTTAGATAGTTTCACGCGAAGGTCCGAGCTCATTTTGAATAACTGTGGTTATCCGTGCTTTGCTGTCCAAAATCCGAATGAATGAATATGCGTCTTCACCCAAATGCAGGGGAACCACACCGTGATTGTAAGTGTGGAGCAGTTCATGGTTTCGCTGCTGTTTTGCTGTTCTGTTGAGTTACGTTTGTGACTGTGATACAGTCGGGCTGGTCTTGTACAGTGGCAGTCAAGGCCATCTTTCGGCAGACCCTCAGCAATGATTGTGTTTTGATGAGGTGGGGACAGAGGGATGGTGGCTCTGAAGTTTTGGGGCCTGGAGGAAGGAAGAATTTGCTCTCCTTTCTCCTGGTTTCAAAGAAAATGATAAAGGTTCTGGCTGTATTTGGCGTTGCAAATGTTGGTTTCAGTCATTTTACAGAAATCCCTAATTTCAGGAGCAGTTGTCAGTGATCCCATCCTGACCTGCAGTCTTGCACGTCCACACTACAAGTGTCATAAATCTGCCACTGTAAAACCTACTATACGCTGCATGGGTCATTCTTAGCCCTGCTTGCAGAAGAGGAGTAGCCTCTACTGGCTGGAAAGCAGAGTCTGGCCTGTCCCTGTACCTGGCATTCATGTAGCGCTTTTTATCTGCACAGATGATTGACACACAAATCCTCACCTCTTGGTCTAAGACAGCTATACCTCCATTTTGCAAATGGAGAAACTACCTCGTTCTCTGCTGCCCTTTCTTTATAGCGCGCTCCCCTCCCAGCTGAACTGCTGTAATTATAGTATCACCTTTCTGCTTTCAGTTCCTCTTTAATATTTACCTCTACTTTGAAGTCCAGGAAAATGGAGCCACTCAAGACACTTAATTTGCTTGGAATTTATTAAACTATTTATTAAACTACTTAAAAATGTTCATCCCTCTGTGCACGCGTCATTACTGAGGATCCGAGCGACCGTACAATTACCGTACTCTGTCCTTTTTCCCCCCTGCTCAGCCTATCAGGCAGTCGAAAATAGACTGTAATCTCTTCGGGTGGAGATTTGTGCAAATTCTGCGCACTCAGGTATGTCTTGCACAATTTTGGTCTCAGTAGAGTAACAGGTGACTTACCCAAGGCCATGAAAGCCAGGATCATGTTGCCTACGGGTAGTCTGAAGAGGCAGTCTTCATAGAAGCTGGAATTTGGAAGCTCTTGGCTTCCAGTGCTGTGTTTGGCTAACTCTTGTCTTCAGTACAGTGTTGATACTAAGCCCGGGTTGTGAGAGCTTATCTGTTGTACGTGGTAGCGAGACATGCAGATACTCAGAACTGAGTGTGCAGACCAGATGCTCTGACCTTCTCCTGGATGTCTCGCATGGCCACGCGTTAAATCCCCCACCCAGCACCCCAAAAAACCCTCAGCTGAACGTGCAAAAAAGTCATCTTGAAAAAGGAAGAGCTATGTAGTACGTGGAGAATTGTGTGTTATCAACCAGATACAATTCGGCATTGGGGCCAGACCGTGTTGGCCTGTGTTCCCCTGCTGCTGTTGGATCTCATCTTGTCTTCTGTTCTCAACGGGTAGAAAGGGCCAGCAGAGTTATAACGAGCGGGGGGAACATCGTTCTTTCTTCTCAAGGGAAGGGCAGAAGAATCTCTCCATCTTTTCTCTTGCACAGTCCTCAATTGCTTTCCTTCCTGAGGATGCTCCGTTAGCTGTGCTGGTTATAACTGCCTGGTATCTGTCAGTGCCCCCAGAGCAGCTCGGAGAGCACGAGTGCATCTCATGGCGCTCAGGCTCACAAGTTATGGTATGCCCAGTCGGCTGGCAATGCTCCAAGCATCTCTTACAGGAGCACCTTGTAGCAAGATGGTCAATTAATTATCTCAGCCTGCTTCCCGGTAGGCAGGAGTCTTTATGATCCTAATCCTTCTTGGGGGTCCTGGTATGTAGCAGGTTGCTGTTATGGACCCAGATTATCCACTCTGCAAACCAGATCTGGCTTTGGAGAGTTGCTTTGGCTGTTAGAATAAGGGTAGCAAGGAAGGGACGTGATCATCTAAGCACAGCTCTGCTTTGCCTCATCTGCCCTTGAAGGCAACTTCTCCCAACAGTTAAAGCAGTAATTAGGCAGCCCAGAGATTGACCAGTTGCAGCCATCGAGGGAAGAACTGCAGGAAGCTGAGTGTTGTGGGAGAAGGAACTGGAGTTGGAGATGCGGCGCTACTCAAACACCCTCTTTCTAGGTTTCTACTGCTCGTCTCCCTCTCTAACCATGCCGGCAGACCTGGTGTGATGGAATCAAAGGAAGTTCCCATGGGGCATATATACTCTGAGAACTTCCATAAATTGTTCTTTAATATGACAGTTTCCAATTATGGGTTTTTATAATAAGAGGCTTATTGGCAGCTGGGAACGCGAGGTAACTGTGGAAATTTCTATTGCTTTTCTTGGCCCCGGCGCGTTTCCTGAACAGTGCGTGCTTTGTCCCAGGTGTACCATTCTGGGCTTTGAAAGTGTGTCAAGACATGTGCAGGGCTGGGACCCCTGGGAGCTGGCACTCGGAGGAGCGAGCAAGTGGCAAACCGCAGGCCTGCTGGGTCACGCGGGGGACTTTTTTTGGGGTGGGGGAAGGGAGGGCGTGTTTGTTTGTTCACTTTCCCGTGGCACAAAAAAGAAGGACCGGGCAGGGGTGATTTCCTTGGGCATGCAGGGAGGGCGACTCTGACGCAGCTCTGAACAAAGCTTTTCATGCTTATAGCCTTGGGAGGCAGCAGCATGCAAATTTCTTGGCCAGGCTCCGACGGCGATGCTCGAATGGATTTGTATTGTCGACGTTCCTTCCCTCTGCAGGGCACGTGTGAGTACAGACTCGTCCAGCTTATGAAGTGTGGAATAAACCCTTCAAAGACCATCTTTGTATTCCAGAAAATATGGTTTTCATACTTGCTTTCATTGTTAAAAAAAACAAACCAAACCATCTCCCCCCAAAAACAAAAAAATCCGAACCCCAAAACACCATCACGTGCAGTACACGGCTTGTGCGTGAGCCAGTTGAATGGACTGGTTTGGCTCTCCGATAGAAAACTGGCACATCCAGGTTCTTTTTGGGCGACGGGGAAGGAATACGATGAAACAACGGTCTCTTTTGGTGATGACTTTTTTATGTTGCAGGAAAAGTTGCAAGTGGTACAGACGGGCTTAGTTTGTCTGCCCTGTAGCTTCAGAAACAAAATGGACCTTTTCTGGTTTCTCTAGCTAGCTGGAAATCCAAGGACTTCTCAACCATGGTCTCTCAAGATGTAACCTTGCCTCTCTCTCTTCTCTAATCCACCCATCTTGAGTGATTTATTCAAAGGCCCTGTGCTTTGTAGGGTTTTGTGCTGGCTCCCATCGCTGCAGCAGAGCTGTGCCTATCCACGCTACCAAAAAAAAAAAGATGGCTGGGAACCAGATTTTTAAATGTTAAACCAAAAAGGGGATAATAAAGAGAAGAAAACCCAGAAACTAGAAAAGAGCAAACCAGTTCCAGTTAGCAGGGAGGGTTTTGTTGCCAGTGTGGACGGGGCATAATTTGATTTAAATGACTTTTGAAATACAGTTCTCAAAACTGTTCCATACTTTTGCTTCCTGGCTACTGTTGAGAATATAGGGCCGAGTGTTTTCTGTGATGTTTCAAACCAAGATGTTCTGGCAGCCTCGTCGCTGGGCCCTGTTGCGTTACACTCCAGTTTCCAGTCAGTTGTGGCCTGGAGTGCAGCGCGTTGCTCATGAGATGCACCAAAGTGGGAGGTCTTGCAGAGAGCAGGCGAGAGAGAGAGACCCAGGGTACAGAGAGCATTTCACCAGGGCCCGGCAGGGAGACTGCCAGTTCTTCTGCGAGAGGCCCTGTAGGAGGGGAGAGGACCAGCGTGTGCTCAGTTGGACTGTGGGAGCCTGGCTGCGGGCTGAGGGTAGGGAAGGGTGATCTTTGCTTAAGTTAAAGTCTGGGTGCTCAGGCGAATCTCTTGCACCTCGCTGGTTGGGATCCTTCTCTGCTAGATGTCCTGCGATGGGCCTGGGACTGTCATCTGCTGCACTTCGCTGTGCTGAGCACTGCAGCAAAACCCTCTGTGCGAAAGACATGGGCCTGAGCGGGCACGTTGGCCTTGGTGGCACCCACTGCATTTGCAAGGTCCACCTGCATGCACTGCTTCTGCTCGAGTATCCATACTCCGTGGGGCTCGATGCAAGGAGGATGAGCATGGGCAAACATCTGTTTTGAGCACCTGATCCATTTTTCGACCCAAGAGCTTGAGTAGAGTAGAGGGTGTGAAGCTGTCGCCGAGGTGGCCGCAACAAACACGTGCCACGTGCAGTACGTGGAGGCCTCGTGGGGCAGGCTTCTAGTGGAAACAAACCTGGAGGGTCTTCCAAGTCCTTCCAAAGGCCAGGCCCTGGAGAGAACAGCGTGCAGATATGTTGTTTCTTTTCCTAGCGTTACCATCACCGTGCTGCTTAGTTATCATGCAGCTGGCCTGGAGCACTCGCCCTCCCTGTCAGCAGAGAGATGTCTCTCTGGCTTTGGGGTTTTCTTGGGCGAGGTCCTAGAAGCTTTCCGTGCTCTCATGACCAGATGCCATTAACAGCCCTGCTTTCAAAGCAAGTTGGGGAGTGTGGCCTATTCTGAGTGAGCCTCCTCTGCATTTATAAAGCAGCACCCATTCCTGCTCTAGTGCCCGCTTCATATGAATATTGGCTGTGGCAGCCTTGTGGTACCACCTGCCGTGTCCAGTGCTGAGAGCGATGCTCTTTTGGATGGGTTTTTTTCTGAACGTTCTTTCTCTGCTGTCGACTATGCTGTGAAAAAAGTACAATGTACACAATTGCATGGAAGGAACTATTTAATTTATTGCGGGCCCCTTAAATAACATGGGATAACGCCAAAAGTGAAACGTTTTGGGGAGTGGTAATACCATAGGCTTGTAGGAAAGCAGGGCTGGAAAGGACTGCATGAGGTCATCTAATCCAGCCCCCTGCTCAGAGCAGGTTCACGCCTGACTAAACCATCCCAGCCAAGTGTCCTAGAATCATAGACTAGTAAAAATGAGCGTTGAAGGGACCTCGGGGGGTCACATCTAGTCCAGCCCCCTGCTCCAAGCAAGTCCAACCCCAACTACATCATCCCAGCCAAGCTTTGCCTACCCGGGTCTTAAACTCCTCCAAGGATGAAGAGTCTGCCACCTCCCTGGGTAACCTGTTCCAGTGGTTCGCCACCCTCCTAGGGAGAGAGTTTTTCCTGATATCCAACCTCAACTTCCCTTGCTGCAACTGGAGCCCATTGCTCCTTGTCCTGTCGTCTGCCCCCACTGAGACCAGTCCAGCTCCATCCTCTTTGGGGCCCCCCTGCAGGGAGGTGAAGGCTGCTCTCAAATCCCCCCTCAGTCTTCTCTAGACTCAAGAAGCCCAGTTTCCTTAACCTTTCCTCATAAGTCAAGTGCCCCAGCCCCAGAAACTTTTTTGTTGCCCTCCACTGGACTTGCTCCAATTTGTCTATACCCTTTCTGCAGTGGGGGCCCAAAACTGAACACCATACTCTAGATGTGGCTTCCCCAGTGCTGAATAGAGGGGAGGAATCACTTCCCTTGACCCACTGGCAATGCTCCTACCAATGCAGCCCAGGATGCCAGTAGCCTTCTTGGCAACAAGGGCACACTGCTGGCTCATATCCAGTCTACCTACTTGTCCAGCAGAGCCTCCAGGTCCTTTTCTGCAGAGCTGCTGCCCAGCCACTCACCCACAGCCTGCACTGGTGCAGGGGATTGCTCCATCCTAAGTGCAGGACTTTGCACTTGTCCTTGTTGAACTGCATGAGATTCCTTTTGGCCCAATCCTCCAATTTGTCTGGGTTGCTCTGAATCCCAGCCCTACCCTCCAGTGTATCTACTACTCCCCCCAGCTTGGTGTTATCTGCAGACTTTCTGAGGTGCACTCTACGCCACCTTCCAGGTCGTTGTTGAAGGCACTGAACAAAACTGGCCCCAGGACCGACCCCTGGGGAGCTCCACTTGATACCGGCTGCCAACTAGACATTGAGCCTTTGATGACTACTTTCTGAGCCCAGTGCTCCAGCCAGCTTTCCATCCACTTTACAGTCCATTCATCCAGCCCGTACTTTCTTAGTTTGTCTGGGAGAATGCTGTGGAGACCGTATCAAAAGCCTTGCTAAAATCAAGGTATATCACATCTATTCGTCTCCCTGCATCCCCAGAGCCAGTCATCTGATCATAGAAGGCAATCAGGTTGGTCAGGCATGACTTGCCCCTGGTGAATCCACTCCGACTGTTCTTGATCACCTTCTCCTCCAAGTGCTTCAAAATGAATTCCTTGAGGATCCATGATTTTTCCAGGGACTGAGGTGAGGCTGACTGCTCTGGAGTTCCCTGGATCCTCCTTTTTCCCTTTCTTAAATATGGGCATGATATTAGCCCTTTTCCAATCATCTGGGACCTCTCCTGATTGCCATGAATTTTTGGACATGATGGCTAATGGCTCTGCAGTCTCATCAACCAAGTCCCTCAGCACCTTTAGGGGCATCCCATCTGGCCCTATGGACTTGTTCACGTCCAGCTTTGCTAAATAGTGAGCAGCCAACAATAGTGAAAGAACAGGTTAGTGTTCTTTCACTACTGTTGGCAGCTCACATTCTCCCCAAACTGTGCTGCCCGGCGCAGTAGTCGGGGACCTGACCTTGCCTGTGAAGACTGAGGTGAAGAAGGCATTGAGCATTTCAGCCTTTTCTGCATCCTATCACTAGGTTGCCTCCCCCATTCGGAAAGGGACCCACACTTGCCCATATCCTCCTTTTGCTACCAGTATACTTGTAGAAACCCTTCTTGTTTCCCTTCACATCCCTTGCTAGCTGCAACTCCAGTTGCGCTTTGGTCTTCCTGACTTCATCCCTACATGCCCAAGCAATACTCTTAATACTCCTCCCTAGTCATTTGTCCAAGTTTCCACTTCTTATAAACTTCCTTTTTGTGACTTAGCAGGGGACTTTTCAGGAAACTAAGCCAAGCTGGTCTTCTGCCACGCTTGCTAGTCTCCCTGCCCATCGGGATGGCTTATTCCTGCACTCTCAGTAAGGCTTCCTTCAAGTACAGCCAGCTCTCCTGGACTCCTCTCCCCCTCCGACCGGCTTCCTAGGGGATCCTGCCCATGAGTTCCCTGAGCAACTCAAAATCTGCTTTTTAGTCTGGAAAAAAAAAAAAAATTTTTTTTTTTTTTTTTAAGAGGCAGGGGAGTGGGCAAATGCTTCCTCATGTGCGTGGATGAGCTCTACCTGACTCAAGAAGTCTATGGACCAACGAGAGGCAAAGCGCTGCTCGACCTGGTACTGGCAACAGGGGATGACTTAATCAGCGACCTAATGATCGAGGGGAAGTTGGAAGATAGTGACCATGAGCTGATCGTCTTCGCCATCCGCTGTAAAGCTGGCAAATCAGTCAGCAATGCAGAAGTCCTTGACTTCAGGAAAGCTGACTTTGACAAGCTCAGGAGGCTTGTTGGTGAGGCCCTAAGGAACCACGACCTGAAGGGGAGGGGAGTTCAGGACAAGTGGTTGCTCCTCAAGGGAGCGATCCTGGAGGCACAAGCAATGTCTATCCCTTCTCGGAGGAAAGGCAGCAAAAAGGCACAGCAGCCCCCTTGCCTCTGCAGGGAACTAGTGGACCCCCTGCATCCTTTATAAAGGATGGAGGACTGGATCCACCTCCCAGGAGGAGTACTCTGCACTGGTCTGGACCTGTAGGGAGCAAACCAGGAAAGCCAAGGCTGTAATTGAACTCCAACTGGCTACACGTATCAAGGACAATAAAAAGTCCTTTTCTAGATATGTGGGGAGCCGGAAGAGAAGCAAGGGTAACATTGGACCCCTGCTAAACCATATGGGACAACTGACAACTGATGCCCAGGAAAAAGTCAACCTGCTTAACGGGTATTTTGCCTCAGTTTTTCAGCAGCCCCAAGGGATGGCCCTGCTCAATATGGTATGGGACGGCCAGGGAGAGGGAGAGCTGTTATCCTTCATCAATGCTGACCTTGTGAAGGAACACCTTGAGAGGCTAGACACCTTCAAGTCAGCCGGCCCAGACGGTTTACACCCCAGGGTACTCAAGGAGCTGGCGAGCATCATAGCTCAGCCCCTGGCACGGATCTTCAAGAACTTGTGGCGCTCGGGCGAAGTGCCTGAAGATTGAAAGAAGGCCAATGTGGTGCCTATCTTCAAGAAAGGGAGGAGAGTAGATCCAGGGAACTACAGGCCTATCAGCCTGACCTCTACCCTGGGGAAGATCTTGGAAAAAGTTATCAAAGAGACCATTCTTGACAAGCCAGCTGATGGCAACATCCTGAGGAATAGCCAGCATGAGTAGGTCTTGCCTGACCAATCTCATCTCCTTCTACACCAGGTGACCTTATCACCTGGACAAGGGAGAAGAGATTGACGTCATGTATCTTGATTTTAAAAAAGGCTTCAATTTAGTATCCCATGATCATCCCGTAGAAAAACTGGCCAACCGCGGCCTCGGCTACATCACAGTCCGCTGGCTGGGGAACTGGCTTCAAGGTCGGACCCAGAGAGTGGCAGCTGACGGAAGTCAATCATTGCGGTACACCGTGACCAGTGGGGTCCCCCCAGGCTCTGTCCTTGGACCTGTTCTTTTCAACATCTTCTTTAATGATGAGGACATTGGTGTCAGAAGTGGACTGCCCAAGTTTGCTGATGACACCAAACTCTGGGGTAAAGCATCCGCACCCAAGGACAGGATGGTGATCCAGGCCGACCTTGACAGGCTCAGAAAATGGGCAGATGAAAACCTGATGGCCTTCAACACTGAAAAATGCAAGGTTCTCCGCCGTGGGAAGAAAAACCCACAGCATGCTTATAGGTTTGGCAGTGCTACACTTGCTAGCACCACGGCCGAAAGGGACTTGGGGGTCATGACTGACCGCAAGATGAACTTGAGTCACCAATGTGATGTTGTAGCCAGCAAAGCGAGCAAAACTCTGGCTTGCATCCATAGATGCTTCTCTAGCAAATCCCACGATGTCATCCTCCCTCTGTACTCGGCCTTGGTGAGGCCACAGCTGGAGTATTGCATCCAATTGTGGGCTCCACAATTCAAAAAGGATGTGGAGAAGCTTGAGAGAGTCCAGAGGAGAGCCACATGCATCATCAGAGACAACAGACCTTATGATGAGAGGCTGAGCCATGGGACTCTTCAGCCTGGAAAAGTGTAGGCTCAAGGGGGACCTGGTGGCAGCCTATAAGTACATCAGAGGTGTGCATCAGGATCTGGGGGAACGCCTGTTCCCCAGAGCTCCCCATGGGATGACAAGGTCAAATGGTCACAAACTCCTCCAAGACAGTTTCAGGCTGGACACAAGGAAAAACTTCTTTACTGTCTGAGCCGCCAAGGTCTGGAACAGACTGCCGCCGGAGGTGGTGCAAGCACCTACTCTGGCTTTTTTAAGAGACATTTGGACGTTTATCTTGCTGGGATCCTGTGACCCCCGCTGACTTCCTGCCCTTGGGACAGGGAGCTGGACTTGATGATCTCCTGAGGTCCCTTCCAGCCCGAATGTCTATGAAATCTATGAAGGGAGCAAACCTATGACCTTGGCATTATCTGGACTTCAGATACTGCCCTTAAAGTGCTAGATTTTTGGGGGAGCTCGTGGGAGGGGGTTTTGCTGATCCTGGTAGGAGGAGAACATCAGGAGTGGGGCTGAGGCAGTTGCACGTTGTGGCTAGCGATAACGAGATGATGCAAAGCCTGTTTAGAAGTACTGTAGGTTTGGGATAAGGGGATTTCAGCATCAGATCTGCAGGCTGTAGAAACAAATGTTAGGCCAGTGTCAGAGTTGGAGAGTGAAGATAAGGCCTGAGTTTGCTTTCATGTCTGACAACTCCTCTGTCTTCTGAGTGTTTTGGCTGAAAGATTGCACACGTGGATAGAGCTGTGTAAGCTCGTGTGGATCCTGAGGTTACAGAAGGATCTCAAAGTTGTTGACTTTCACCTTTGTGTTGTAGGTTAATGTAGAAGAGATGTTGGAAAAGCAAGGACCAGAGCTAAAATGAAAACGGGATCCTTATAGCAAGCATGCTGTGTACTCTTGGCTCATGAAAGAGAGACTAATGTGGGGAAAGGAGATGAGCAGAGAGCCTGGGGATGGGAGCTGTCAGTGGGAAGTGAGATGCAAGTGGAGTGGTGAGAGAGGAGACCTGTTTAAGGGCACGTCTTTGCTGCAGAGGTAAGTCAGGCTGTTACCCAGTTATAGCTCCAGCCTCTCTGTCTATCCATACACAATCCGCTGCCCCAAGTTTAGTGGTGGTTACAGTGTGGACGGGCTGGCGAATCTAGTTTTATAGGCTAAAACCCAAGTGAGGCATTCACTACAGTTGGTAATCTGCCTGCTTTATAGTAGGGTGCAGGCTTAAATCACTCAAGTTCTGGTAGTCCCCCAATACCTTCCCACTGTTCCCCCTGCCAGCCCAGAAGGGCAGCTATACTCGCCCACTATGCACTGGGAAAGATTGTGGCCTTGCTCAGCCAGAAGTCCTCGTGCTATGTGTGGATAAATTGGTGAAGCATCACTGAGCACCCAAGAGCTCTTACGGCTTTTCAGTGCAGTTGTCCACACTAGAGCTAAACGAATGAGTGCCAGCCACCTCTGAGCTCTGCAGTTTAGAGAGACCTCCGTGGCAGGTGGTTAGCTAGCTTAAATGCTGATGGAGGGGATGTGGGGATGGCTGTCCCTGCAAAAGGGAGCATGGTGTGAATTGAGTACTGGGAGCAAGGACAGCGAGTTCAGTCTTGCTGCAAAATCTCAGCACCTTGCTTCAAAAGCATATGCACGAGGGGTTTTCAGACCTCAGCTTGACAAAGGGTATTTATACCTGAAAGCTTGCAAAGAAGAATTTTTCCAACTATTTGAGTTGGTCTAATAAAAGATATCAGATTGACCCAAAGAACCTTGTCTGCCTGCGTCCTTAGACCAACACGGCTACAACCTACACCCCTGTTTCAGACTCCTATGCACTTGGGGAATATCAGAGGAAAGCAGCCTGGAAACTGCTTGCACGTAACCCTTGTGTCCCTCAGAGATCATTGAATCCTAGAGAATGAGGGTGGAAGGGACCTCAGGAGGGCACATCTAGTCCAACCCCTGCTCCAAGGAGGACCAGCCCCAACTACATCATCCCAGCCAAAGCTTTGTCCAGCTGGGTTTTAGAAACCTCCAAGGACGGAGAGTCCACAGCCACAGCTGCCCTGGGCCCTTTTGCAGGAGGGCAGGATATAAATCTGAGCAGTAACAAATAAGTACATAAAATAGAAACTGGGAGCCATCCTGCAGGCCTGTGGCGTGTGTTCCCAGGGCCTCAGAAGTGATGTGCTGCGATGGCTCTGGCTGCGTCGGCGCGCGTGTCGAATGGAAATCCTTAACTGCTCCGATTGAAGCCAGTTGCTTTTATTAAGTGCTCTCCATTGCCAGTGCCATTTGGTGCGAGTGAGATTACAGCAGAGATGGAAGATGATGGAGACAGGTGTTTTTCCTCTTACTGGAAGTACCATCCTTTATTTAGCCAAGAATGAATTAGAGCAGGCGTTGGTGTAGCTGCATTTTTTTCTTTTTTTCCCTTTTTCTTTCAGATCCTGTTTGCAAAGCTATTGCTATTCAAGATAGCTTGGCTCTGCCTTTTGCAAATGTGTTCTGACAGCACCCCTACCCCGTTAGCCAGTCTCTATTATCAACTCTGCAGCGAGCGAACATTAGGGACCGAGCTTTCAAGTCAGGTCTGTTTAAAATGGCAAACACCGATGGACTAATAGATGCAGGCGTTCCACAGTGATGGTACGAACGGTCGTGTTTGTATCAGTGTTGTGGTAGCAACGCTGCGTTTAAGGGTGAAATGGTATTTTCATCCAAAGCTCCCTGTCTTCAGTTGTATCTCCAGTCAAAATAACCCCCTTCCAGTCTGGATTTTCAGAATTGCCATAGATTTGGAAAGCTCAAGACAAGAAGAGGCTGTGAGATCACCCATCAGAGGCCATTACGTTTCACCCATCTACCCTATATTGAGTGTAATTCCTGGGGGTGACTAAAGCATAACTTGGGTTTAGCTAAAGCATCTTCCAGAAAGGTACCCAGTCTGGATTTGAAGATTCCCAGAGATGGAGAATCCTCCACTCCCTCTGGTAATTTATTCCTGTGGTTTAATCATCCTCACTGTGAAAAAATCATAGTTCATAACTGCTTGGGATGTGTCTGGTTTCAGCTTCTGCGCAAGGGTTCTTGTTCTGCCTCTGTCTGCTAGATCGCAAAGCCCTTCAGCACCAGTGTTTTCTCTCTACTGTCGGCACTTAGACACCAGAATTTCCCAGTCCTCCTTTTGAAATTTGTACGGTGTTTTCTCCTCGCTCCATCACTCTTTTCTGTGCTCTGTCCAGTATCTCAGCATCCTTTCACAACGTGGACAGCAGGGCCAGGCCCAACATTTTCAGTATTGGGCTCACCAGTGCTGTGCTCAGAAATAAAATCACCTCCTTGCTAACTCCCGTTGTCCCTCTGTTCATGCAACGAGGGGTTGCATTAGACCGGTGCTTCTTGACCAGGATGCCTCGGGATCCTTTCAAGGGTGCCACAGTGTGTCACTCCATGTTAGTATTGGGAAGCATGCAAACAGGATTCACAGCATAAACCCAGAGATTTCAACCAGGAATTCAGAGTGTTAAAAACATTCTGGCCTGTTGTGATCTTCCTGAGGTCTTTGCAACAGAAGAATTGCTCTGTTATTTCTCGGTGGTCAAAAAACTGCATGAAAATTTCAGAGGTGGGCATATTCTGAGGTGTGCCTGAAAATGTGGGGAAACCACTGCACTGGCCCTTTTTACCACGGTGGCGTGCTGGACACTCCTGTTGAGTTTCTTGCCCCCGAGTCCCTGCTTTTCTGGAAACGGCCCCCATCATTGCGTGTGCAGGGCTCTGTCTGCACAGGGCATCCCAGCAGCCTCTAGTCTAATCGCCGGATTCTGAATGCATTGGGGGAGGCAGTCAATATTGCCATTGAAGAGGCAGTCTATAGAAAAGCCCTGGTTTTTTCTAAAAATCAACAGGACTAGGCTTGTCAGTATGTGGACGGGAGAGCGCAAGTGGAAAGTCTATGGAATGTGTGGAACTAACAGGCCTCAGATAGGATTACCGCTGGGAGACGAAGCCGTCTCTCCTGTAGCTGGGTAGGTAGCTTAGTGCTTTCAGACACAGAAACTGCTGGTTCAGTTTCTTGTTGGAATGAGTTCCTTGCAAGTAAGGACAATTGTTCATTTGACGGATACTTCTAGACCGTGCAGAACACAGAAAGAGGGTAGCCATCACGCTGCCCAGATGCCTCGTTCATGCCAGGATGCACTTGCCCACTAGCTGTTTTGATTTCAGTTCTGGTTGAGATGGCACTTTCATTCAAAGACTTTCTTTCCAGTGGGTTATAACTTTCCAAAGCAATCACTGTGGGGCAGAAACCCGATGCTCGTTCAGAGGAGGATGTTTGTGTAAAGCTGGAAGAAAATCTCTTCCACCACTATCTTGAGGATCAGGCATTCAAATTAGCAACTGGCTTTCAACAAAATGCTTATTAAGAGGTACTTTTCAATTAAAGAGCATGCAAAAATAATAAAGGCATCAGGCAGAGACTTTGATGGTACCAAAATTAGGAAATTCAGAGCTAGAGGTTGTTGAGAAGCTTTAACTCTGAATCCTTAGATGTTTGCACTGCAACGGGGCTTTCATTTTAGGAGTGCGCAGCGGTGGGAGATGCCTTCGTTTTCAGTCAATGCCATGCGCGGTACATGGCAAAAGAGAGAAGAGGGCTCCCCTCTTATTCTGATAATGCTCCAAATTAGCTAATTATATATTTAGTTTTAAAGCTCACCTTTTATATATACTTGTATTATACTTTCAGAGTTACTGCAGATGTGAACGAGAGGAATATGAAAGTGAAGTGAAACGACAGAAGGACTTTTAGTAGTCTGTGATGCTTTTGGGGTGCCACGTAACACAGAAGTTGAATCTGGGGTGATATTCAAGCGTGCTGCTCTTAATACGTAAGGGCGCTGTTGCTATGACATACCTGCACTCTTGTTGGATGGTATGAGCATTGCTGCTCGTGCTAGGTGGAATACTCCCGTCCTTGCTTCAGACTTTGTGATTCTGGGGCAGCACTTGGGTCTTACACCGTATGTACAGCTCGGCGTAGGGTGACTTCTGTGGCCTCCTGTTGTGCCTGAGCTCAGACTGAATGACCACAGTTGTGTCTCTTGGCCTTGATGGCTAGAAATCGATGCAAGACACAATCGGCACGTTCTACTGCTCTGGTGTTGGCTGGGTGCCAAAGTCCCTGCTTCGCAGGCTCCTGAGAATTGTACTAACGACCCTGCTTCAGGTGACACTGTTTCATTTTGACTGGATCCAAAGGTGGCTAGGGGTTTTGATTACCCTGGTCAGTGCCATGAGCTTTGATGAGGTTTTGGGAAAACTTGGCGTCTCATCACAGGTAGCATATATTTCACTTCCTCTGAACTTGCATCTCATTCCTCGCAAGCTCTTCTTATAAGGTGGCACTGAAGAGATGATGCTCGAGGCAGCGTTGGCCATTATTCCAATATATGTGACATTGCTAGCTGCAGCGGCTATAGGAGGACATAGTTTAGTGCCCGGGCCATCTCTTGCATTGCCTCAAGAGGCTCACTCGGCAAGAAGGGAATTCAGGTGAAGCCTAAAATGAACTGCGACTTCAGTTGCGCACTTGCACACATCTGGTGCAATTCAAGTTTAAGAGCTGAACACATATCCATCTGACCATGGTAGGGTCCAAAGATTACTGTTGACACTACTTTGCTTTTTTGGATAGCCACACTGGCACAGTCACTAGCGTGTGGCACCCTGTCAGCTCTCTAATCTAATAGACTGTTCTTGCCCAGACCTTTGTGTGTCAGTATTTTATGTACTGAATGTAGCCAGGTTTAATAATCAGCCATTTTTTTTGCACCTTCTGCCAGACTTTTCCCTCTTTTTCACCATTTACTGTTTGATTCAAAACCTGCTATGGAAACAAATGATATACGCATTAAAGAATGAAAATAGAGATGAAAAGCTGAGTCACAAAAGGTAACAGGAGTTCAGAATAATGTCATCTTAGTTTTTTTAAAAGAAAGACTTGAAATCAGCCCCCTCTTAAGCGGTTTTTTTTTTGCTTTTTTTGTACATTATGAAAAGATGGCAGGGTAGGGCCCCTGCTTGAAAGCATTTCTCTAGCTGTGTGTTGGTAGTCTTGCAGAGCTCACCTGGAGAGGACCAAGGGCTGTATTTCATTTCTCAGTCACTAAAATGTGTAAGGTGATTTAGATGCTTGTTTTTGTAGTGTGATGGACTTGTCTTCAGGTGGCACGCGTGGAGCCCAGTTTCAGTGGTTCCTGATGCCCGGGAGCTGTCCTGTTCAGTGCTATAAGGCAACTTGACTGTATGATGAAGGTCATCGGGGCTTCTCTTTCTGGAATGGCCAAAGATTTTCATATTCTGCCTCAGCAACTTGTGAACTGCAGCAGAGTTTCTTGGGAGTTTCTGGTGCAATAAATATACATGGAGAGACTGAGGGAGGCTGAGAAATACATTATAAAGCATTGAAGCCTTAACCTGTCATTTGAAAGCTCACCTAGTGAGTGATTCGGGTGATTTTTATCTGGCACTTCAGTTGATGCTGGGATGGAGAATCCCAGATGCTTTTTCTTTGCACTTCTCTCTACATGTAAAGATTTGACAACTTAAAACGACAGGGAAGACTTAGGGTGGTGGCATACCGGCTCGTGATGATGCTTACTCTCTCTGTGCTGTTCCCTTACCTGTGTCGATGGGCTTTCGTGAAAGGGGCTCTTCCTGATCCAAGTCAGCTCGGGAATAAAAACCTGAGTCCATCTGATAGAAGTGGCAGGCTAGACCCAGTTAAAAAAGTACCCCTTAGCTAGTGGTGGCTTCCAGTAAAGGCAGAATTAACCCACAGCTTGGGGGTGAGGGTGGAAGATGCCATAGTCAGAGAGGGAGCAGCCCCTGGCTTGAGTATGAGGAGGAATTACACTGGCCAGTCATCTCGGTCCAGCCTTGCAGCGTGTGTTGTGGATGTGGGAGACGGGTGGGAGTATTCTGTGGGTGTATTGCAAAAAGCTGCCTTTTTCCCCAAGAATTTCTTTCCATCCTCCCCTAGCGAGGAACTGTGCAGTCTCCATATCTAATTGCATGGCAATTGCACTGTGCCACCAGCCACCCATCATTCATTTTTGCGCCCCCCCAGGAGCACAGATGAAAGAGGAGAGATAATGTTTTCTTTCTTCAGTCCAGTGATTTAGCATGTCTCTCCCCCTGTTACTTCAGGTAATAAAGCCAGATGGCAATGACAAGGAAACAGAAGCCACACATGAATCAGAGGTCCCCGAGGAGCAGTTGAGGACTTGCCTTCCTCGAGCGACAGTGAGAGGAGATGCTGATAGTCCGGATGTCATTATAGAAGCTCAGTTTGATGATAATGAGGCAGAGAATGGACAAGAGAACTTGCCGAATATGCTGGCTGAGGACATTAAGAAACTTTCCGTAGAGGCCAACGAAAAGGGTGAGTAGATCAGACTGCTCTCTTAAGCTTTTATTTCAGCAAAATGTTGAAGTATCACTTTGCTGCCTCAATTTGCTGCAAGTTCAAAACACAGCATGGAAGTCTAATGCCTTATCACACCGATCAATCAATGCTAAACTGCCTTAATCAGTAGGTTGGGCTCTGAACGGCTGCCAAGGGCACGTTTCTATGTAGCTTTGGCTGTTCGCCGTTAGGCTATTAGACCAGCAGAATACCTTCATGTCTGATATTCCCAACGCTGTGAGATGCTGCTGTTTGCCATCTGATTCGAGATGCTTCTACCGCTTTTTCCTTCCTTCCTAGGCTGGCAGATTGATTTGCGTTCCTCGCTCTGGGGGCGAGAATTGAAATTCCGTGGGATTTCTCTTTCCAGGTGGCAGGGGTCTATGTCGTTTGTAACCCAACGCTTTGAAGAATTGGTTTGCTTAAAAAAACCCATATTTTTAATGTGCGTCCTTCCCACATTGTCAAATGTAGCTCAGGGAACAGAAGAGACTCCGTTACTGCCATCCCCTTGAGGCTACTCTTACAGGTTCTCTGTAAAGTCCAGTGACCGTTCCATGGAAGAATTATTTCAATCAGCCTATTTTACCTGGGTCGTCTGCTGCCCATTGGCACACCTGCCATGGTGGTCCCTCTGGCTTCATCCTTAACACATGTCCCACTTCAATCTTTCTGATGTAAATTGTGAATTGCTGTTTGTAACAGGATTTCCTGCTTGTTATCCCTGTTGTTCCTCTTGTCCCTCTACTTTCCAGTGCAAGGCTGAGTTGGGTTGGGAGCTACTGGGACTCACATTAGCTTTATATTTTCATAACTGACGATTGCCCCATCTTTTCTGCAATATCGGCCGTCTTGTGAGCTGTCCCGCTGCTTAGAAGAGCTGTGTCATTAACAAAAACTAGATCTTCCCATGTACAGCTCTTCAGCTACGTGATGTCTGCATTTGCATCCATCCGCTTTTTTTCCTGTGAAGTCGGTGGCAGTGCCAAATAGGTGAAGGGAGAGAACTTAGCCTTGTTTGACACCCGCATCTCTGTTACACAAACACGGGCTCGAGTGAAAGGTTCCTTTTAACTGTGTAAGCTGCGCCTTGGGAGAAAGTCTTGCTGCTGCTGATTTCTCTTGGCATCACACTTCACAATGCTCCCAAGTGGATCTCATTGGAACCTGTTAAACGCTTTGTAAAACTAAGGAAGTTGATAAGTGATTTTTCCACGTGATGTTGCCTTTAATGGTTGTTCATAGGGTGAAGGTTGGATTCACACATGGTCTTTCAAGCCAACAACCAGCTTGGTTCCCCCTTCGCTTCCCCTCAGCCGCCCTTGTTCTTTTTCTGCTATTACGGTCTTTCCTTGTTTCTCCTCCGGCGGGTGTGTACTTGCCAGTTGGATCTTGAGTTGATAAAGCATGCTATTCTCACGTCTTTCAGTGATTGCTTCAGCTTCTTTGGCCATGTTATCCATAGATTTCCTCTAGTCTCTTCGTGCTCTGCCTTCGAAGGCTTTGTCCTTTGTTTTATACAGCGCCTTTACTGCTGCTCTCTCCGAGGTGTCTTGCGGAGCTGATGCTTGCTTTGGCTAACTTCCTTTCTTTCATGCCGTTTCACGTGTCATTTTTTTATCCAGGTTTTAGGTTTAAGTGTCTGGAAACCAGCTACATTTCACTGCAGCATCTACAAAATTACCATGCAGAAAAGTTCATGGCCATTCAATGTTGACTTTCTTTGGCCAAATTCGACTTTCATGAAGTGCGAGCGTGGTCCAGACTTCATTAAAAATAGCCCTAAGTGTGCATTTTGAAGGTAAAATTTGGCCTCAAGTAATAATGGCACCAAGTGGTGCTTCTTTAAACACTTGCCAACACGAATAGCTTCGTTCACACAGATAGACGCAATAGGGCTGCTCACCTGAATAAAGGTATTTGTGAGCAGGTACTTGCAGAGTTCAGTCTTTGGTCAATTTTTCTCCTTCACCATGTAACTTAACTTGACTTGAGACAGCTGGGCTCTGTGCTTCACCCCTCTTATAAACATCTTTCTTACCAGGCTGTTATCTTGGCTCCTCTGTGTTAAATCCCCTCTTCTTGAAGCTAAGCACCTTTTGGCAAGAGCACAGAGATGCACATGGGAGAAGGGAACGGGTGGGTCATGGTGGTATTACTGTTATGCACAGACGCTACAAAAGCAGAGCTGTGTTGAGTTCCCACAAGCTTGTGAGGTTTTTCATCCTGCTCTGATCTTTCCTGGGATCCTCTCTGCAAAGGAGAGAGATTTACCCTGTCTATGAGATGGAATAAGCAGTACACAATGAAACCAGGCAACTCTCGAATGGGAGTTTCTGGTGAGCTATTTAGTAAGTCCAAGTCTCAAGGTTTCAAGCTAAGGAAAGATGCTGTTGAGTTGGCACTGATTATTAAGGAGATGATCAAAACCCCCACCCCATACCCCTGCCCACCAGAGAACCTCAGAGTACTCCCCCACCCCAAATTCGACTGCAACAGACTGCAAAAGCCCCTGTAGTCACGTTGCTCTGTGCACTGCTGGAAGGTGAGAGCAGTAGGGTGACCTGCAAAGTGCTGTGTTGGTGCTGGCAGGCGGCGTTCTTCCTCTGTTACGGAGGAGTAAAAATGTGTGAGTTCACCGATCCCTTTTTTGACTTGCTACAGAAGTCCAGGATGAATAACAGAGGGTGCTGCTGGAAGTGGCATTGGGATAATGAAACTTGGGGCAGCTCTGGGTCATGGAGTCTGTTCTGAGACCGTTTCCCTTTTTATTGAGCAGCGCTTGCAGACGCTAATAGCAGGATTTCAGTAGTCACTTGCTGGTGGCTTCTCTCTCAGTTGTATTCAGCCTGCAGTGGTAACGCCATGCACAGGCCTTTTTCTTAATTGCTTCTTTAAATGAGCATCTTTTCCCAGCATAAATATGAAGAGGCCAAACCAGTGCTAGCAGCCAACCAGGTCGTCTTTCTCCCTGGAAGACCTGCGTTGCCTGAATTTTAAGTGCCGGTTATTCTTCGAGTCATCGTCCATGCAGACTTCGCACGTGGCACAAGTGTGCATCATGTGTGAGATCAGATTCTTTCAAAAAACAATGGGGCTCTGCCTGTCCCCGAGTGCCCTTTTGCTCCCCGTAGCAGAGGGCATAAAGCAAGGCAACCATTCAGAAAAGAGACTAGACTTGTCCTTGTGGAGTCTCTGCGTCCCAAAGCGTGGAATCCATGTGGACAGCACATCTCGAAGGACTGCCCTTTGCTCTCAGGGTAGGTAACTGTTCGGTGTGACTCGAGTGGCAGTTTGCATTATGTGATCCTCGTTATTACTACGTGTCTGCTTGAGTACAGTTTAATGAGGACTCCAGATTTCTGTGCTCCATCTCAAAGGTGCCCATATCCAGGGACCATAGGAGCTAGTTCCTGCATGCAGTGATGAGTTTCCAATGTTAAATTTTCACAGAGTTAAGACCAGAAGGGACAACTGGGTCGTATATTTGTCACCAGTGTGAGTAGGGCTGGAACTTGGTGCTTCTGGAAGGCTTTGATAAATGGAGTTCAGAACAAAACCCAAGCATCATTAAGCTTGTTTTATAATGAAAGGTGCAAGGAGCTCAGTCCGTTTAGTTTATCAAAGAGCAGGTTAAAGGTGACTTGATGATGCCCAGTTAGTACCAACTTGAAAAACAGATATTGAACACTAATCGGGCTGGACTTGATGATCTTCCGAGGTCCCTTCCAGCCCTAACGTCTATGAAATCTACTCGGGACTCCTGTATATCACAGGTCCTTACGTTTTGGACAGCTTTCACTATAGTAAGCCCTGGATTTAGTTGAAAATGAGAACAGCATTGCACTGAGAGCCCAAGTCGAAATGATCATCCGTGGTGATGGCCAGGTCCTTCTCTGAACCATGGCTTTACAGGACAAGTCTTCCCCTTGATGGATGTAATCTGCCCAGGTGTATTATGGAGAAGTGCAGGCTCAGGGCGGACTTGGTGGCAGCCTGTAATTATATCAGGGGGGTGCATCAGGAATGGAGTGTCTGTTCACCAGGGCACCCCAAGGGAAGACAAGGTCTAATGGTCACAAACTGCTTCAAGACTGTTTTAGACTGGACATAAAGAAAAACTTCTTTACTGTCTGAGTCTCCAGAGTCTGGAATAGACTCCCCCCAGAAGTGGTGCAAGCACCTACTCTAGATACCTTCAAGAAACGCCTGGATGCTCACCTTGCTGGGGTTATGCAACCCCAGCTGACTTTCCTGCCCTTTGGGTAGGGGGCTGGACCCGATGATCTCGTGAGGTCCCTTCCAGCCCTAATGTCTATGAAATCTTGTATTTGATTGCGCCCAGTTCACCTTGAAAGGTCCAGCAGCCTAACTTTTTACCTTCATTTACTAGTCTACTGACATGAAGCTATTAGCACGTGTAGCTCTCATTGCTTTAAAAAAACATTTTTCTTATTTACGCTTTTATTGTCTGCATTCAGTGAAATCTTGTGTCTCTGCCTGAGACCAGAAAAAGCAGGACCTATCCTGTGCAAGGTATTTTATAACACTGCATCCTCAGCGTGGCCCACATGGAACCTGGATTTCATATGAACTCGAGAAACAGCCTCCAGAGTCTGAAACGGATGCTCGGACTTCATGACAAGGAAGCACCAGCAGTGCAAACAGCAGCAGTTGTGTGCACTGTTGAGAACAGTACCTCGTCTCCTAAAAAGCTTCTTAGCCTTTTTTAAAGAGGTGTGTAAATAAAAGTGAGTAAATCCTGGCACTTTGCCAAAGCCTGCTCTTGCTAGATTAATCTGGCGCGTGCTTTCTTGAACTCTCTTGGGAGGCGGTTTCAGCTGTGCGCTGACCAGACGCACAGATCACTCCACTTTTTCATGAGCAGCTCAGAAAAAAAACTTGACGCAGTAGAATAGCAGCCGTGGCAGTAATTGTATAGTTCAGGTTGCTGAAGGGTTATGTTCTGATCCTTTCTTTCCACTTGCTTTTGCGTTTCTGAGCTGTCACATATGTAAGCAAAGACTTCTGGACTTGCTGTCGGGCTTAAGAAGAAGAGGTGGCTCAACGCGATTCCTCACCAGCCTCTGGTTCTGTGGAGTTGGCTCCACGGAGCTGCCCACTCCTATCCCCGTCGCTGCTCGTAGCTTTCCAGGCTGCAGCGCCGTGGCGTTGATCTGATCGTGACCGTTTCACTGTTGCCCCCCGGAGTCTCACTTACAGCAGTGGAAGGGACCAGACTGGGCAGCCATTCTGGTGCTGCTCCCCAGGAGGGTTTTGAGGAGCAGCAGATCAAGTGGTGGGTGGAGCAGGGTGAGGACAGCGCTGCTTCAGTTTATCCGAGGTTCATGTTTAGAGCCTCTCTGTTGGCTCATATTTTAAAATGAGAGCCCGGGACCGTCCGAAGCCGATGGCTTTCTCCTAGCTTTGAACAAGCTGGGTTTTCATATTGTTTTGACTGAAGCTTGTGTAATCTAGAGCAGTTGTACTCAACCTTTTGCCCCACAGACCAGGTGAGTGGTGCGGGGCTTGTCTGCTGGCTGGATCGGGCCTGGGCCTGGCACTGCTCCCCCCTGCACACTGGGATTGGGTCCTGGTGTCCCGGCGCCGTCCCCTGTCTGCCCCATATGCCGAGATTGGACCTTGGCCTCCCCCCCCAGCTCCCAGCTTCCCAGGGTTGGGTCCCAGTGGCCCAGCACCAACCTCTCCTGCACACTGAGATTAGGTCCTGTGGGGTTGGCAGCACCTCCCTTGCACCAGGATTGTACCTTTATGGTGGCCTGGTATCACCCTCTTCCTCCCCCTACACCAGGATTGGGACCGAGGTCATAGCATGCCCCTACTCAGCCCTGCGGGCACTGGATCCAGCTCACAGGACCCAGGGCTTCCCGCTACTCCCCTGCTGCTAAATTTCCAGTCCTGTGGGGATCCCTGCGGGCCAGATGGCACAGCGCTGCAGGCTGGATCTGGCCCGCAGGCCAGAGGTTGAGCATCACTACCCAGGTGTTGGGTTGCATAGTTGAAACTTGCAGTAGAAATCAATGCTGTGGTACTTAGGCACGAAATTTCTTCAGCTCTTCTTCCCCTGTTAGTTTTCATAACCCCAAAATGACGTCGTAGGCAAAGAATAAAAAATTACTCATGCAATTAGGTAACCAGAATTAGATCAGTTCAGCATATTGCCATATGTTACTGAAATGACTAATTCACCTGTGCTTCTCCCTTGGCTGAGCAGGCCGCAGGGCATGCTATTCAAAATGGCTGGTGGGTGTGGGATGTGAACATATCAGAATGCGGTCATTGGTAACAGTAGTTTTCTCTGATGAATCAGATCATTCATGTGATTCAATTATTTCCTTCATCTAACACACTCAAATGTTTCCCAGGGAGCAGTAAACTAATGTCTTTGTAGGAAATAATGAGGATACATGTGCTTCAAGAAAAAACAAGTACAGCTACGGGAAGGAAGTCCATTAGACCAGCAGGTGAAATGTCTCACTAAACACCGTTATAAAAACATGTCCTAATTATTCATTAATTTAGCAAAACTGGTGCTCTTGAAAGGGGCAGCATGGGCAGCTCCGTTGTCTTCAGGCTGCATTGCAAGCATCCAAGCTTTGCTGTGCAACTCTTGCCTTCTGGTGTTTTCCAAAGCCCCATCCAGCCTCTGCCCCTCACTGTCAGGGTGGTTCTCTGATGGGGCATCTAGCTAGAAAGAGCTAAATCCAAATCCCTCAGGAAAAGACTATGGGGGGATTGAATAGCAGCCTTCAACTCCCTGCAGGGGGGCTGCAAAGAGGATGGAGCTGGGCTGGTCTCAGTGTGGGGCGATGACAGAACAAGGAGCAGTGGGCTCCAGTTGCAGCAAGGGACGTTGAGGTTGGATATTAGGAAGAACTTTGTCATGAGGAGGGTAGTAAAGCACTGGAACAGGCTACCCAGAGAGGTGGTGGGCTCTCCATCCTCGGAGGTGGCTAGACAAAACCTTGGCTGGGATGATGTAGTTGGGGCTGGTCCTGCTTGGAGCAGGGGGTTGGACTAGATGCAACCTCGTGAGCTCCTTTCCAGCCCTCATTTTTATGATTTGATGATTGGGACAGATACCCGGAGAGTCTGTCCCATCTCCATCCTTGGATGCTTTCAGAAGCGGGTTGGACAGGCACTGGGCTGGGATGAGTTAGTCAGGGCTAAGTCTGCCTCGAGGAAGGGCCTGGACTCGGTGTGAGCTCCCGACAGCCCTGCATGCCTGACTCTTCTGCGCTCCGACAGTCAAAGGCCGCAGGACAGGAGGCAGCCCGGGGCTAGGATGCAGCGTTACAAGGTGGTTTTAATTCCTGGCTCCCTGCACACAGGCTCTGCATGGGAAACCTGGTGGCAGGCCCACTGACAACAGCAACACAGCAGTCCACGAGGGCTCGGGCACCCTCAGCCTGGCACGTGTCTTTCTCAGCCCAGCTCCAGATGCCCAGGGAGTAATGCCCAGGCACCTGCTGCTGTCCCGGTGCCCAAGCCAGGGGAGAGATTGCCCCAGCACCAAGCAGGGACAGGAGCAGACACAGAGCCAGCAGGCCTAGCCGTCCCTGCTGGAGAGGCTGGGCCTGGGCAGGGCAGCTTGTGCGGTCCTGGGGATAGCAGCCTTCACCTCCCTGAAGGGGGGCTGCAAAGAGGCTGGAGCTGGACTGGACCCAGTTGGGGGCAGATGACAGAAGGAGCAATGGGCTCAAGTTGCAGCAAGGGAAGTTGAGGTTGGATATTAGGAAGACTTTTCTCCCGAGGAGGGTGGTGAGGCACTGGGACAGGTTACCCCGGGAGGTGGTGGAGTCTGCACCCGTGGTGGTGTTCAAGACCTGGCTAGACAAAGCCTTGGCTGGGATGATGTAGTTGGGGCTGGTCTTGCTCTGAGCAGAGGGTTGGACTAGATGTGACCTCCTGAGCTCCCTTCCAGCCCTCATTTTCTAGGATTTTAAGCTCTTGTCTTTATATGCAGATCACCACTTAGCATTCCCATAACGTGGCTTTTTGGTCATTACAGGCGTTAGCTTGCACTTAAGCCCTGCGGGTGGGGTCGCTGAAACATATCTTCAAAGAAAAGCCCATTAAGGACGTTGCTCTGTATACAGCAGTCATTGTGAAACGTCCTGGGAATCCTGTCAGGTTTGGCACTGCCCTGCTTTTTAAATGCACGGAGCCGTCTCAGTACTTCTCACGTGCGGCAGAAAGGTCCCGCTGCACACTAGCGCCATCCGGCTGATACGGGCCAGCATGTGCTACGCCACTGAGAAAAGCTTCAAAAGCTGTGAAGTGGCTGGGCCCCATCAGACTGAGCTGAACACACTTCATCAATCAAAACCATTCTCCGCTTCTGGAACATATAGCATGCAAACTTGGCCACTGCCAGTATCCCTCCAAATAAGGGTAAGAGGAACAATTTTGTCCTTAAGATGCAGTGCACTGAGGCTTATGTTGTATGATAATGAACTCCCCAGCCTCGCAGAGCAAAACCATAGCAGAGTTGGCGATGGAATCTGAATTCTTGCACCATTTAGTCCCTTGCGTTCGCAGCTCTATCACACTGCTCTCCTTTGCTTGTCCGTTCAAAATGATTCATTGCCCTAGTCTGTTTAATCTGGTGGTGAGTATACCACGCTCCACATCCTTGTGTGGCTCCTAAGGAATTTTCTTATTTACTATAGATGGCTCCTTTGTGCTGGAACGGACAAAGCTTTCGCAGACGCTTCCTGGTGGAGCATGGCGCACCATCTTTGAGATTAAATCTACAAACAATCAATTTATTCTTGATTAAGTCACTTCTCTTACGTGTGGTACAAAACGTTATGTACCGAAAGCTGCCCGTTTAAACAAACAAGAGAGACATGAAAAGTCTGTTACTTCGCTGGCCAGCAGCAGACTTTCTGGTGCTGAAGGACTTGCACGTGCGCTGGAGTAATGACCGAGTGCTAAGCTCAAGTGCAGTTTTTACATGGGATTGAGTTGATAGCAGTGGTGCCTCCAGTTGAGAGCCTTGAAGACGAGACTATGTAGAAAGGACCAGCTTCCTTTCTTTAAGACTTTATAGCTGAAATAGTAAGCATTCACTTACTTTTTCTTCTTTCCATCCAATGAGGGAGACACCCCCCCCCCAGTTGTTTTTAAGATCTGAAACGGTGATATATTTTCATTTGCAAGTGGATATTGCATCTTTAATTGTATGCCTTTTGGAAAGAATCACAAATTTCCACAGTGACCAATGTAAACGCAGAGAAAGTAATTTTGGATCTGTCACCACCAATAAGGAATTTAGTCTGATGACTTCAGGTCCACTTTGGCCATCCTTTTAGTGTCATGGTAATCTAATTGTAAAAGGAAATTTGGGGGGCTTGTTTTGCTAACGTTTAGCCCGTGAATGCTTGCCAGGGAAGTCTAACTACACAGGAGAACTATTCAAGTGATCGTTTAGCAAGGGATGCAAATGCCACAATTGCTGGATCGAATTTGTTGGTAATAACATAACTAATTTGAGAGGTTTTTTGCATTTCATGCCTAATTTTTTAAGTAAAGCTATTACCATTTTGGTTTGTCAGATAATCGCTGAAAGGAAAACAAGGGGATTATAATACAGCCTCACTGGATCCTAGCTGCTGAAGTGTGTTTTCACTGTAAGATAAGCTCACGAAGTGTTGCCCAAGCTAACATAGTAAATCTTTCTCAGAAAACATGTCATTGCACAGGGTGGAAATATTGAATGGTCATTGGATAACCACTACAGTAAAGGGGTCAAAATAATTCATTTTTGGTTTGGCATGAGGCAAAGAGCCTCTTCCCACCTCCCCTGCCCAGAAACCTCCTCCTTTCAGCCGCGAACTCTCCTGTTGAGAATTGCCTCTCTAAACCTCCTGCTCACGCGGTGTGCTCACCTCTGCACCCTCGCTCTCAGCATTTCCCACCGGGGCCTCACGGACCCCCTCTGGCTTTTGGGGGGCCGAAGGGGGGGTTTGGAAGAGTGAAGTGCCAGTTCAGATGTCTGCGACAGAGCGGCATTCAGCAGAATTTGGTGCCAGGTCCTCCCTGGATCCTGGCAGCTGTAATCTTCCTGTTGCTTCTCTCCCGGTTTCAGCCATGGGGGAGTTTCCCGTACAGAAGTGTCAGGGTCCTGACGGCTCAGCCCCGTGGGCCCTGGATCATGTCAAAGGGCTTGCATTTCTCCTTCCCAAATGCATAGATAGAGGTTTGCCACCCTGACCATCTCTCATCTTTTGGGCAGCCCTCTATGCTGGCGTCCGATCCCTGCTTTGTCATGGTCAGCATGGGTGTCCGGTCCCATGCTTCATGGGTTGGCCCCACCCTAGATAGCTCTCTCAGAAAAAGTCTGAATCTCTTTGTGTGTCTTCTTTAAGGAGGCAGAAAGTGCCCCCTTCCCAAACCCTCTCTGAGAACCCACCAGGCACAACAGCCTGTCAAATACAGATGTTGTTAAGGAAACAATGGACAAGAATTAAGTAGACTGAGGACCAAACCCCTTCTGTTGGAGGTCTGGTCACAGACTCCAGCTTCTCCCTGCTCACTGAGTCTTCGTATGCAAATCTCAGGATTTTCTGGGTTTTGGAACTGAAAAATAACTAGTATCCCAAGACAAAAGGTGCTTTTTCATGTCAGCCAGAGACCTCTGGTTGACTTCGTAGCTGAAGAGGCAAGTAAGCTCTACCAGCAACCCAAGTGAGTTTCAGAACTTGCCCAACTCTTGTGCTTGGCTCAGCAGCAGGGATGAACCGTTGCCTGTCCCTCGTCCCAGGAAAAGGAGAGCGGAAAGCTGAGCCACGTCAGCCCAAAGCGTACTCCCAGGGGCTGGGAGCACTTCTGTGCTGCCAGTAGGTCATTCTGTTCTGCTTGTGTCTGTGCTCAGCGTGGGGTCTTATGAGGACAAGGCACCTGCTCTTCTTCTCCCAAGTGAGAGGCAAAAGTAGATTTCAGTTTGACCAAATGAAAAAATGCAAGTGACCCTGAAATATGGTGTGGAAGGTGAGGTGGAAAGGAAGTGGCTTCACGAAGCAATAGCCCCGTCATGAGAACAGGGCTTCCCTGGTAATTGCCCTTGCACATGTCATCCCTAGAGTGTGCTGGCTTTGGCCATTGCCTTTTGTTGGAAAGTAAGCTTCACATTTGTTGCTCTGGCAAAGACCTCAGCCTAATCTCTGTCCCAACCTGCTGATTGTGTCCTATGAGCAAAAGCTCACTCCCATCGATCCCTGTGATGAGATGCACTTTAAGATATCCCATCTGGAAGACAACAAGCTGGTCAACCTCTATAACTTGATGAGCATCCGTTGAAGCAAGCTGTTGCTTATGAAAGCTTATGGATCTCTGATTAGGTAGTCTATAAGTCAGGGGTGGAGAATTATTTCAGCTGGAGGGCCACTTAATGACTTTTGGTGAGCTATTGAGGTCTGCAAGGGTAGCCCTGCCCCTTGACAGGAGCGCCACCCCCCACCCCCCCAATTGCCACCCTTAACCCCTGACCTTTGCCACCAGAAGTCCCTCCCTTTGCCCCTGCAAGTATTCTTTTTGGGAAGGGGGTTTGCCATCCTGGAACTGGAAAAAAAAACAAATCATACACTAAAAATCAAACATCTACTATAACATTTTTATATTATTTCAAAAATATTTTGTCCTGATTTACATGCATTTGCATAATGTATATAGAGGTGCAAGCCCCCATTGGTTCAAGCCTTTGCCATCAGTGGCAGCAGCAGGTAGCGGGCCCTCGGGGTGCTCGTGGCCTGCAGCAGGCAGAGCCTCCCAGCAGTGCACAGCTCCCACCAAGTCCCAGGGGCTGCACGTGGTGGCACGGAGCCAGCTCCATGCCAGCACGTAGGGCTCCCAACACTGCAGGTGGGAAGCATGCACCATCGGGCCAGGCGGGCTCCGTGCTTCCACGTGCGGCTTCCAGCACTCCAGACGTGGTGGCATAGAGCCCACCTGGCCCGATGGCGTACAACTCCCCGTGGCTCTCGGTCCACATGCCATCAGGCCAGGTGGGCTCCGTGCCACCATGTGTTGCCCCTGGCACTGCAGGCAGGAGCTCCCTTCCCCACTCACCAGCTGTCGTTGCAGGCCATGGTGTTCAGTGCCTCCATGAGAGGCTCCCAGCTGGAGTGCCTGGAGCCCATGGAGGTGGAGGCACTGAGCCCGTCCAGTCTGATGGCACGTGAGCTCTGAAGGCCCACTTCTGCTGGCTTTCAGAGGGGCAGATGCAGGCTGGTAATAGTTGATTTTTGGAGGGGCCCCATGGGCTGAACAGAATGGCTTATTGGGCCAGATCTGGCTTGCGGGACATATTTTGGCCACCTCTGCTATAAGGTGCCCTCTGTGACCTGCCAGACTTCCTTCATTTTTGGTCATCCCATTCTTTGGTTAGGAAAATTGCCGTGTGACGCACCATATCTAGATCATTAACCAATGGTTGGGATATGTCCTTTGTTGCGTATCTTTGCTAAGATCACCTCGTGCATGTAGGAATTAAACAAATAATTTCCACTGAAAAACAGCTTTCTTGGCCTTTCTGCTTTTCCAAATTATTGCTGGATACGACCTCTGGTTGGCAGGAAAGTTAAATGTTGCATCTGTTTGTTCTCCTTGTTGCTTGGCTTCACAACCACGAGGTCCTCGCTTTTCTGTTGCTTAACTCTTATTGTCCAAGCAGGTTCGTCAAGGATTTACCCTCCACTGAAGGCTCTTTAGATGACAGGTTTGATTTCTGCTGGTTTGAGTCGAGAGAGGTAGTTATCCCTGTTAGTCTGAAGTCAAGTAGAAGGCAGGGGAGGGTGACACCTGAGAGACTAACTGGTGCAGGGAAGCATGAGCTTTTGTAAATAGGTGCCTTTGTAGGAAAGCTTCTGCTCCTACATCAGTCAGTCTCCAGGGTGCCACCCGGCCCTGGTCTGATTATAAAGAGGGTTGATTACTTTAATAAAAGGGGAAAGAGGAGGGAATTTTTTTTTACCCTTCTGTGTACATGCATTCCCCTTCCCTTACAAAATGTTGAAGGGATTTACTTAAACTCTGCAGGGGAAAAATTGCCTTTGAGCAAAGCCTCTGCCCGCAGAACTTCATACGAACTGGCAATTTTGCGGACAATTTAGAAGCGTATGAAAAATGGGGTTATTATTCTAATGATCGCAGTCATGGCCAAATGGCTGCTAGTGTAATCTTGCTGGAGGGCCTCGCTCACCATCCCTGAACATATGCCCATCTGTGACGGTGCCCTCTCGATGGCAGCGCGCAGCAGCTGTGCTTGGGGCTAGCCGCAGGCGGCGGGGCAGTCCTGTCTGGACCACGTGTGCTCTTGTCTGGGTTCTGTCCCATGGAGCCGTCTGACTCTTCCCCACTTCTGGCAGCTGCAGCTTTTCCCAGTACGAGGCTCTTCACGATTCATCCGTCATGTCACCAGAAACTTGCATTGCAGGGAGGCCCGCTGGACAGATGGGCATCTTATGCTGGCCTGTATCGACGCTTTAAAGACTCTGGTGTCTGTATTTGGAGCGTGGTGTCCCGCAGAACATTACTTGATCTCTTATTTCTTCTGTGAGGCCTCCCTCCATTGGAAATTACCTTCCTTTTGCTGATGGCTGGTGAGATGGTCCTTTTGGGAAACCGTTCTCTCATCAGGATCCTGCCTTCAGGGAATTTGCCATAACTACATGGAAATTCAGTTTACCTAAAAAACCCAGTTTATTCTCCTCTGGCCATGTAATGAATGGTGTGTAGGTGTTTCCATTCTAGATTCACTTCCAGGCTGGTCAAAATTGCTTCTGTTTCTTAACCTGGGGTATCAAGACCTAAATGCAAGCTTCCTCTCACCCAATTGAAAGAACGGTTCAGCTGTTTGTGACTAGCAAAAGTATGGCCAGGTGCCAGTTACCTGTAATGGAAACTTTCACACCTGTGTATGCAGCCAGTTTGAAATTCAACATGAAAATTTGCTTGGAAATTAGCTTAAACATCCCAGGTAACCACGGAAGGGTTTTAAGGGGGGTGGCGGGGAGGAGTGGCTATTGGCTATACATAAGTGATTATTTTTCCTAAGGGTTTTTAATAGCCCTGGTCCACAGCCAAAGAGTGTCAGCTTACAAGATACGGTTTCAGTTCCAAAGATAAATATACATTTTATAACTTCAACTAGCATTTTTAAGGGAATTAATTAGCCATTAAATGAATGTAAATCCTTAAAGGACAATGTATATAATGTTAACGACACCCACTACAAAACGACAGGCAATTCAAACAGCTTGTTGCATTGAAATAAATAGAATGCGTGTTCCTCCATCTTGTTTGCTATACTGGTAGAGATGCACTTGTAACAACTGGATTTATATTGATTTTTTTTTTAATCTCTTCAACAAACATGCACAATAATTGAAGAGCTTCCTAGCTGTCTGGAGAAATATTAAATAGCGTTTGGTATTTTGCCATTCAGATGGGCTGGCTTCCATCATTTACGGCTAAACTTGTACTTTATGTGTTCATTTACAGGAAAAAACTAATGTAAATTGAAGCTGGAAAAATGTGTAAAGTAACCACTGGGTATGTCTGTTCTAATGCAGTGAAGGATGCAGAGCGCGGTGGCATGCAGGGTGCCAAACCAGAAGACCTTCCCAAAGTGAATGATCCAAGGCTTCTCCCAGACAGGTTTCTCCAAAGGACTGCAAAGGTAACTCCACGCTGAAGGCACTGTCAGTCGTGAGTGTGAGTGTATATCAGGAGGACTGTACCCTTATTCTGCTCCTAGGAGCTGAAACAGTCCTATTGTTGGCTTCCACATGGTCTTCTGAGGGTAGGTGTCGGATCCGATTCCTCTTTGTATGATTTTCTTCACCGTCTTCAGTGGAAGTCTAGCATCTTGCAGTTTTTATCTTATATCCTCCTTTAAAGTGGTTTTGTTATACAAAGTGACTTAGCAAGATGCAGAAAAGGGGTTTGGCTGTTGAAATGGAGTTCAGAATATCCAGAGTTGTCCCAATTAATAATTAAAAGGACAAAACAGTGTTTGGAAACGCTCTCAGACCTCAGGCTTCAGAGCTTCAGCCAGTCTCTGACTTTTGAGACCAGGGTGAGAACTGCGTGGGGGGCACATGGGGTTTTTGCCCCTTTCCTGTTCTTCTGACTCTTTCTTGTTCTGGCCATTGTCAGAGGTAGGGTAGTGGGTTGGGTCAACCTCTGGTCTCCAGTACAGCCATTCCTTGGATCAGGATTTCAATGAGGTGAATTTTGAGCCCTTCGGAAAGGATTGTTCTACATAAGCCTAGCAAATTAGCTATAATATTTCTGTTCCCTAGCAATTTATGCAGTCTCCAGTGATGAACACCTCTCCAGAATGATCATTTAATGATATATGATTTATTATTCTTTTCAAAGCCAATTTGTGTAAAGGTAAAATAGCCCTTCGCTTCAGAAAAGCAGAGCAAGAATTTCTGCCAAATTGCCCACAGCACATCCTTTCCTCTCCTGTGGTCAACATTGGATCTACCAGAGGCACTGTTTTTGGACTGGCCTGCTCTGCCCTGGATGTTGGAAGCACAGTCTTTGCAGCGAAGTGTACAAGTGAAAGATTTTTTACAGAACTTGCTTGTACATGTGGCTAGTGTTCTGCACTTGGAAGCACGAGCTTCTTGTCTGGTTTTGTTCTGTAATCAAGAAAACTTTCTGAGAGAGCTAGCACTTGGAAGGCACTCAGCCCCACCATAGCCGTGAGCAAGATGGCAAGCATCGTTTGGCCTAAGAATATGCTTTCTAAATGAGTGCTTTGTGTTTAGGATATGCATACAAACCCCAACCCTGGGTAACCTACTCTAGAAGCTGTGATTCTTCAAGATCCTCTGCAGTGTCGCTGTGCTAGCCTTCTTCCTCTTATGGAGAAATGTGTTTCTTTGAAGTTGTTAGCTGATGAAATCCTTTCTCTGTTCTAGGTGGTCTATATCTTGGAGAAGAAGCATTCCAGAGCGGTGACAGGCTTCATCAAACTGCTGGCAGACAAGAACAGCGAGCTCTTTAAGAAGTGTGCCATGTTCTCCCCTGTGGACCACAGAGTGCCTAGAGCCTACGTATCCTTGGCAGACTGCCCTCCCGACTTCATGACCAGGCCTGAGGACTACTCCAATACCCTCTTCATCTGCCGCATTGTGGATTGGAAGGAAGACAGCAACTTTGCAATAGGGTATGTGGCTACAGGCAGGAATGGAGAACAATGAGGTTACTTTTCTGGGTGCTCAGCTTGACGTCGTTTGGTACGTGGTTCAGCCTCTGCAGCTTGTGTACCTCCTATTATTCCAAATAGGAGTCACTGTCATGGGACTTAGGGTAGCTCAGTAGAGGTTAAACCTATGAACTCTTGTCTGCAAAAGCAGGGGCTTCATTTGGGTGTTGCAGGATATGGACAAATGTATGTCTGGGCCTCTCTGAAAAGGAGAGGGAGCTTCTGCTCAGGACCGGTTATCAACTGTTAGAGTGTTAGGTCAGACTTCTGTATGACCTTATAGCCATAGGGGTTTGTTAAATGGCTGTAACTTTGACCCTGGGTTAAAGTTGGAGTGGTTTTGCAAGCTGCATCCTAAGAGCTTGTATTGGTAATCTTTGCTTGCAAGCAGTACAACTGTTGCGATGCCCGCAGCCTGCTCACTCACTGTGCAAGTACACAACACAGGGTCTTTGCACTGAGGAGTCTCCCACCCTGTGATTATTAGAAAGGTTTAGTAGAAATCAGTGTTCACCTCTGCTTTGAACAAGGAATCAAGGGAAGTGCTTCTTCCCCTCTGCTCATCTGGATTCCTGTGTCCAGTTTTGGGGCCCGCACTTTCAGAAAGGTGTGGGCAATTTGGAAAGAGTCCAGCACGGGGCAACAGAAATGATTAGGGCCCTGGGAGGCCAGCCTTGTGGGGAAAGGCTGAAAGAACTAAGGTTATTTAGTCTGGAGAAGAGAAGACTGACACGGGATTTTATAATCTTCAAATACCTGGAGGGTGATTACAAAGATGATGGAGATAGACTTTTCTCCTTGACTGTAGGGGACAGGACTATGAACAACGGCTCCAAGTTGCAGCAGAGACAATTTCCTTTGGAGTTTAGGAGGAACTTTCGGACTGAGAGTGGTTAAGCATTGGGACAAGCTTCCTCGAGATGTCTTCTCCATGCTTGGAAACTTTCAAAAGCAGGTTAGACAGACAGGGATGCTCTTGCCTTGAGCAGGGGCCTGGACTAGCTGACCTTGTGAGGTCCCTTCCAGCCCCGTTTCCAATGAATCCTATGATTTTGAAGCCTTGAAGCAGAGGTGACACCAACCTGCTGGTGAAAAATTAGAGAGACTTAATTTAAATGCACTAGGGAAGCTCGGACTTTTTTTAGCGCATTATCTTCTCCACATGTCCAGCATTGGCAGCGTTGGGTGAACAGTCCCAGCACCAAAAGAATAAGTCACTGCATATGTTGTAGCTGGGATTTAAGACCCAAACTCAAGAGAGCTCCTTCTGAATAGCACAGCTCAGTGGTGTATACCTCTGCTATAGGGTTCATGCTACCTCTGGTCCCTTATGGGGAAAATCTTTCATTGTCTTTCTATTTGCTGTCAACAAAGAGGAGAGCGGAGGGTGGTCAGGACTCGACTTCTCATTCTCACGGATCACGCTCTGCTCTGCAGTGCAGGGGGAAGCTGCGAGGCTAAGCTAATGTTTTCTTTCATTGAGTGATCAGGCCTTCGCTTATCTGCCCTTTTGACTATAGTAATGTGCAGCCTGATTTGGCTACACCAGGAGTTTCCGAGATGTGAAGGGTGTTGTCAGGAAATGAACTGAAAAAACTTTCCATGATTTGTCTTCACACATTGTGGTTTCCTCTAGGGCTCTGCTGGGACTTGAGGAAGAGCCCTGGGGAGGCCAGTAGCATAAATGTTGAGGACTGCTTTCAACATTTAACTTACCAATATACACTTGTCTAAACTCTGAAATGTGCTGAAGCCTTTTAGAGGCCACAAAGGGCATGCTAGTTTTCTGGCTGTTAAAGAAAGGTGGCTGCATGCAACTGCCAAATGAATGCAGGAGATCTCTGGGCAGGGGGTGGGGTGAGAATAAGATTGTGTTATCTGATAAGTCGGCCTGGGTAGCTCATCCCTTCTTGGCTTTCTGCACTTTCCCATCTGATTGCTAGGCCAGGGGGCAGGGTGAGGAGATCTGTGTTCCCTTTCCAACTCCAAACTTGGTTCTGTTGTTTTGAGAAACATTTCTTTGTCTCCCTGGATCCCTTCCCATCTCTGCTACACGGGGACAGGCATCTTTTTGTTTTGAGGTCTTCGAATGAATAGCTCTATTAAGTGCAAAATGTTTTGAAGCTATTAATAATGGGTGGAGGATTACGGAGTCTGATTTGTTTGCGGCTTTTTTCCCCTTTCATGTCTAGAAACTGAATTCGTCCTTTATTAGAACAAGGTAAAAACCTTGCTATGAAGCTGCAGTCATCAAGAGGCTCATTTCCCTAACGCTTGAGGATCTTGGCCTCTCTCCTGAGGGCAATAGCATAGACTTCACACAATCATTTGAATCCCAAAATGTTATTAAGTAAGCGAATGTCAAAAGAAGAGCAGTCTTCCTTTATCTCCGAGCAACCTATTGCTCGTAGCGGCATGTGGAAGCTTCTGCAAACCGTGATTAATGATCACGTGCAAGACATGGGATGCATCTTACCAGGATCTCAGCCGAAAATTCCTTCTGTGTCCTGTTGACTATGTTCGGGAGAGTTGTGCTTCTCTTGCAGGTTTAGCTACCCACCGGGTCAGTTGGGAGCTTTCTGATCAGGCCTGTTCAGTGGGGCGTGGAGTAAAACAGAACCCGTAAGCCTGCACTTGACGTTCTGCACAAAGCACACCTGCTGGTTTGCCTCCCGTCTTAATCGGTTTGGTGCTGTCTCCTTGCCTGCATGCCACAGGGTCTACAAAGCACTGCCAGGCTCCCGGAGGCATGTCACTCTCCTTTATCACCTCTCCGCATTATCTCCAAACGCGCTCGAGCAGAATAAACCATCTACATTGGGAAAGCTCAGACTTCCCCAAGACATGGTGTCCTTCACACGCCGCACCGAGGTATCCAGGAGGTCCTTTGGTCTTGATGGTGACCACATGCCCTTGGATGAAGTCGGTAGGTGACACAGAGCTACCACCCGCTGTTCAGGGTTTGGGAACCACCCGGAGAAAACCCGACGGCGTCTCGGAGGTGTGCGCTTGGGGAGGGGGCTCTTTTTGTGACTCGAGCTCCACCTGGTGGGGGAAGGTGGGACACGACCTGGCTGTCCTGCGGGGAGTGTGTGGGATTTCTGCTTTGCTTGAAACAGGCCGAGCGGAAAAATAAGACCAGGAGGAGCCAGCACCATGAAGTGGACAACTGCAGAGATGGTGACATCCCTGGGATACTCACAAATCCCTACGGCATGGCAGGAGGAGGGACCTTTCCTGCAGGACAGGATCGCGGCATGGCAGTGAAATGGCCTTTAATTTTCTCCCTCTTAGGAAGCTGTTAAAAAACTAGCCTTTAAGCCAACCTTCCCTCCAGGAAAGTGCCAGAGGTAGATCTGGTTGGGGGCGTTCTGTTGTCATGATGCATCCTTGTGCCCTGGGTCATGAAACGTCTCCACGTCCTCCAATCGGTTCCCTGGCTTCTGATGCTGTGTTTCCTCTTTAGAGACGGGCTGAGCGGTCCTTTCCCTTCCCCCTGCATGATGGATGGGGCTGTTAAAGCAACAGTCCAACCCCAAAGTGAAATGTAAAGCTACCGACTGCCTCTGCCTTAGCTTTGGGACCGGCGGCACGTGGAGCCTACATGACTGCAGCAGCTTGGGGTCCTCAATGCCGCTCAGTCCCGGTGACGGTATTCATCAGGAGATTTATGACAAGTGAGAACTTGCCCCTTGCCCTTTCTCTTTGTAGCTGCTGCCAAAGCCAGCTTAGTGCTTGCAGTTCCAAGATTTGGGGGTTTTATTTTGGCTTTTTTTTTAAACTTTCTAAATCCAGATTTATGTGGATTGACAAAGTGACGGGATGACTCCAGGCAGGAGGGGCACGAGGAGCTGTGGTCCCTGACCAGCAGGGCCATGCTAGCCAGAGACCCTGTTGTGGTCGTAGCTGTGTCGGGAACACTGCCCCCTCCCTGGATAGCTGGTTTCGCTCCTGCTGAAGTGTTTGCACTACGTTGGTGCAAGGAGCAGCCTTGCTGGTAGAGCCGCACCTCCAGTAAGAACTGCACTGCTGAAATGGCCCTGGGGTAGAAGCAGTTTAACAGTTGCATGGAAGACGACTCAGCAGCACAGGATTCGTTTGAACCGATCCTTCCAAAATGCACAGCTTTCCTTTAGGACTCTGTTCAACACATCAGCGACATTGAACCTTTTAGGTTGGAGACAGTGTCTTGCATTAGGTGGGATCGTCTCAGGCTGGGTCCCTGTTTTGGAAACGAGACCTTCAAAGAGCTCCTGCGTGTGGGTGGCAGTGGGGAGCATGGCATGGGGGCAGCCTTCATACGTTGGCCCAACGTGAGCAATGCTGGCCAGCGTCTCCCAGCATTTCTTCCTACCTACCTTCCTGTTGCAGTTTGTCACGTGCGTCTTTCTTCCATTCTCTGCTTTAAACCCTGGCATCACGTTAAATAGCTGCTCTTGCTCACCTCAGCAGCAATCGCATTGCTAACACTATGAAGACGGTAAACCATCTCTGGAATGTATTGGCATATCAGCTAGTGAAGCGCATTCTCAGGATCCCAGGACGCGTGATTCTTGTGACCGAGACTTGCTTGTGGGTCGGCTTCTGAATCCAAGTGGAGGTTGTTTGCCACCCCCTCTGCAGCGCTGTATCGAGGTACCTGGTAGACGGGACCACGTTCAAGTAATACCTTGGCTACATGCTCCCCCAAACTTCCCGCCTCAGCAGGAGCCTTATCCCCTCTCTTCCACGACAGGATGTTGCCTCTGTCCCTGACGTCAGTAGATGGGTATTCGAGACGTCCTCAGGGAGCTGTAACGCCCTGCCATTGACGTCACCAGAAGGAAACGTTAAATCTCCAACGGTTCAAAAATTTTAACTTTGAAAATTTTTTAAAAATCCAAGCAAGGGCAGTGCACGCTGCAAGCAGAGGAGCTGGGCTGGAAATGCTGGGCTGCCGCCAGCCCACATGACTCTTGTTGTTTGGAAGCTTGTCTTGCTGCCCCGTATGGCACGGGAGCCCCCGGAGTGGATTTACAGCCTGGCTTTCCCTCTAGACCCATCTCTTATCCTATACGCCTGAACTTTGATCACGTGCCGTCCTGTCGGATTTAGCTCTGATGCAAGCCGTCGCGTCTGTGTGACTGTAACGTGGCCCCGATTAAAGTTGGTTGCAAGCCCTTTATTTTCTTTCCAGGTACTTGAGAAATATTCCCTCGAATATCGTCAGTCAAACGTTAATCTTAGTCCTTATGTCAAAACTCTTAAGTAATCAAATGCTGCTCGTTCCGTGTGGGTCATAACCTCATTTCGGTACACGGCTCAAGAGCACATGGGTTACAGAATCCACTCGGGGAAAACGTTCTGGCATGGAAAGGTGGTTTCCCTGACTTGTAATGCTGCCTTCGAGAGATGCTAGAAGTCTGTTATCTTCTAGAGGGTGAGCAACACTTACAGCTCTGGCTGGGATTAACGGGAGCTTGAAAAGGAGACCATCGGTTCCTTGGTGTTAGCGATGGGGAAGTTGAAAAGGGTCACCCTCAAATCCCCCCATTTTTCCCTTACCTCCTAGATCCGTTCTTCTGGCCACAAAGCGCGGTGGGGAGACCAGATGCTCCTTCCTTGCCCTTTATGGGGCTCACTGCAGGGACCAAGGCCCAAGTTTCAGCTGCTGCCGTGCTGTCCCTGCCCGTCACTTCTCCCAGTCCAAGCCTGTCCACGTCTGCAGCTGGACACTTGACGGGTCTGCGTTTCGTTGCTGCTGCTCTGAGCAAGTGAAAAGAAGATATATAAGTGTTGTCTTGTCTACTTGCATTTAAAACAAGGATCAGATTAGGATAGAGGTGGCAGCACTGAGAACCATGGCTAGATGCCAAAGCCAGGCATGTTTCTTTGCCACAATTGTCCATAAAATTGAAACAATCAAGGGCAGGATCTTTTATCACTCGTTTTATTCTTATTTTAAAGCCGGAGAAGGCAAACTACCATTCAACTCGGAGCAAAGTGCACAGTCCTTTGCAGCATATCACCCCATCTGACAGGTTTATAACGCTGCCCTCCCTATCGTGGGGAGCGATAACGTTTCTTCTCATAAAGAAGATGAGCTTTTGTGCACCATGCAAATGGAGTTTGTTATGGAAGTTTATGGTGCATTAGAAACACCGAGAGCATCCTGCATGTCAGAATGAAAAGTACCCTTTTTTGCCCTGTACCAGGAAAGTAATTAGTGCCAGTTCTCAGTCATTAACATTACGACAAAAGGGTGAATATTATGTTATTGTATTTCACACGTTGCTGAAACCTTCATTGTGGAGGCTGTATCCTCCTCCTCTCCAGACTAGCATACTTTGATGAATTTTTCTAAATTTAGATTCTCATTTCCTTGGGGTCAGGAGCCCTGGTCCCCTTTGCTTTGTGTGGTGCCGTTCATAATAGCGGCGCTATGCTAATAATAAAATCCTGACCTTCCTCACACAGCAGGTAAAGAAAGGTTCGTCCCCAGAGATTCCAGTTTCTAGTGCTACTTCCCTCGTCCCATAGGGAAAGGAGTCTCTCCCCGTTTATGCAGAATCGCAGTTTTCAGGTCATTTTTGCCCCTTAGAGATGGAAACGCGGTCGATGCCAGAGGCTTTGGGCGTAACATTTGGTGCGAGTTGCAGTGGAGCCAGATGGAAGTGGTTTGTAGGCATAATAGACAAGCAGCCTCCCGCAAGCATTTGCAGAGCTGCTCATCAAAGATGATTAGATGTGTGACCCAATGCTGCCTCCATCCACAGCCAGAGCCCCCAGCCCCTTTCCAGCAGGAAAAGCTGATACCAGCCAGCAGCACCACGTGGGGGCCCTCAGTCCTTGAAAGAGTCTGGAAAATGGCTGGAAACAGTTCACTTGCTTGATGCTGAGGTGCAGTATGCTGCTCTGGTAAGAGAGGAGAGGATATTTGGGCAGAGGAGCATGTGAAGTCCTGTGCTGCCCAGGCTAGACTGCTTCTGGTACCTGCACCAGCTCATGCAGAGCTAGCTACGGCATTGCAGTGCTGCGCTGGAGTGTGCAATGCCCTTTGCTTGGCTCTTTGAAAGGTGCCTTCAGGCAGAGAAGCTGAGCTACAAAAGGTCCTGAATGGTGAGACCACTTTCTGATGGCTGGAGGAGTTGGGGACGGTCCTGAAACTTGTCTGTTGTGACACAGCGTCCCTGGGGTACATCTGCCACCTCCGTGGGGATCCTGAGATGGTTGCTGAGGAATGGGCCCTGCCCACTCGCTCCCTGTCCACGTTCTTCACGTGGTGGATAAATGTTGGGCGTTTGCTGCGAGAACCGTGGGGGGCATGCCTAGCACAGCTCCAGGAGCCTGTCCAACACCGAGATCCTCAGAGCTTCCCTTAACGACAGCATGACACTTCTTGGGAAGTGGCGCATGATGAACAGGAGCAAGTAGTCAGGGCTTGCTTCTCAGTGATGGCACAGATGTCACCTGTGTAAGAGAGGTCGAGAGCCGGTGATTTATAGGACTTGTGCTAGAAGCACAGAGCTCTTCACCACCGGACATCGCTACTGCGGCTTTTCTGTTTCCTGTAACTGGATACTTTCGTGATGCTCAAACAGTCTCCTTAAAGCGAGACATGGAAAATAGCAGTGGCATAGAGTCTGGCTCCTGCTTCACATCTTCCTCTGCTGACATAACTCGTGGCTTTGTCCCGCTCCCTTCAAAGCCCTATGCCAACACTCAGGGAGGAAAAGTGAAGGGGGGAAAAATGTGCTTGCTCTCGATGGCTCAATCGCAGATGCATCAGGCTTCTATAGGAGTTCAGTCGGCAAGTCAACCGTCTTAATGTCGCACTGAAAAAAAAGCTTTACCCCTTGTGCTTGCTTTCCACAGGCAGATGACCAAAAGTCTGGGTCAGGCTGGCGAGATTGAACCAGAAACAGAAGGGATCCTCAGAGAATACGGCGTGGATTTTTCTGACTTTCCCCAAGAAGTTCTCGCGTGCCTTCCCCAACGCCTGCCTTGGGTCATCCCGCCAGAAGAGCTGGCCAACAGGAGAGATCTAAGGTAATAAGCAAAAACCTTTCTTGGTGTCCAGCTCGTTCTTGTGTTGCTGTATGGGGGGGGGTGTTTTGCTTCACAGGCACCACGCGTTTCATCACGTTATTAATAGGTAGTACCGTAATGGTTACTTTTCTTGATTCTACCTTGTTAGCTAGGCAAGTAGCCCTCCCCTTAAAAAAACAAAAAACAAATAAAAAAACTCCACCTGGGGGGCATGTGGTATGGTAACAAACGTTGTCTTCAATAATCCCTTCGAAGACAGAAAATGAAGGCTCCGATACAAAAATTTAAAAGTGGAATCAAGTTTGAGAGCTGTTTTTGCCTAGCACATTGCAAATACTCCAGCTGTAGTTTTCCTGAGACTGTCTGTTGATGCAAGGATTTGTTTTGAAGACCCAGAAAGTCCTCTTTTTTACTGGTGCTGATAATTCAGGGTTCACCGTAAAGATCTGTGTTAACGTGGACGTGCTCTGCAGGGCTGAACATGTCTAAATATGGCTTGGGTTTTCTGATTTGTTACACTGGGGCTTGGGCAGGCAGAGGATGTCCCGCATCCTGTCCAGGCGGTTTGAGTTTTGCAGGGTTTTGAGGATTTGGCAATTGCTGTTGCATCTCAGGGCACTGGACATTGTGAGTTTTGTCCAATGAACTTCCCTGTTTATCGTGGTGAAGATGCAGTATTTGCATGTCCCTCGAGAAAGAGACCTATCCATTAACTGTGCCGGTGTGAACACGTGTGTGTATCCAACAGCAAGGCCATCCCTCTTGGTTTATCTGTGTAGTTCCCTGTAAGGGTCATGTAATGTGTTAAGAGGGTACGCAGCATTGAGTGTCTGGATTGTACAGGTGAAAGGCCAAGACTTGGGTCTCTGGGCAAAGGTGGCAGGGGAAGGTGATGAAGCAGCTGGAGTCACATTTGGGTGCTGTTCCTGACTGCCATCTGCTCCCTAAGCTTTTTGCAGCCAGTTGTTCAACAGCTTTTTCTCCATGTGGCTTTTCCCTTTGTGAAATGGATGCTATTTCCCTACCTTGCAGAAGGCTCGGGAGGCTTAAGTTATGCCTGTGAAGCAGTCTGTGATCTTGGCAGGAAGCAGGCAATCATCTCATGCATTACTGCCAGAGCTACCAAAGGTTTCCACCCCAGCTCCAGAGCGTGGCATTCTAGATGCAAAGAAGTATTGGACCCAATTCCCCGCTCCAACGCTGGCGTGTGGCTAGTGAAGTCAGCGGCATTGCACTGCCACAAAGTGGTGACATGCCGTAGAGAATTGGACCCTTTATTGGCTGGCGTCAACATTCGGACGCTGGATTTCAGATCAGGAATGATTTAAAAAATGATACAAGATGTCTGGCTCCACCAGAAACACATGCATCCAGGGCAGATGTCACTTGAATTATCTTATTTTTGGCCACTCAGCTCTGCTTCAGAAGCCTTTCCCTACTTTCCTTCTGTCTAAGCAGCAGCACTGTTGTGAGATGAGGAACTTGACTCGCCTCCAGTTACACAGTCATTCTTGGAAACCCACTGTAAGTGCATTTCTCGATTTTCAGACTGAATTTTACATGGAGAATTGTCAAGGTGTTCGGTCACGTTTGTTGCGGTTACGTCATTTAAATCCTCCTCTCTCCCTTCTCGGTAATGGTGAGTCCACCTGTTTCCACCTGTCCTCTCAAATATACAACTTTCCTCTTAAGGGTTTCCAAGATAACTATTTCGTCTTCATGTGTTCAGACTTTCAATATCAACTGCCATTGTTGCTACTTATCAGTCTCTTGTCTAAACACGCATGAAGGTAGCATGAAACTTCTGCATCTGGGCATGGAGGCGAAACATGGTATTAATGTGCTTTGTCACAACGTCCAAGTGAGAGGTTTGCAAACTGCAAAAGAAGATATTTTTTACTCAGATAAGTGATGTGAGACATAGCTAAGTGACACTTTCTCCACCTACCTTCTTCATTCACCTTTCCTGCCCTCTCAAAGGCCCAATGTTGAGCTGCGCAGTGGTCAATCCAGACATTTTTTATTCTGGAGCTGTAATGTGTCACCCCCTGTGGCTGTTCGTTGAGTGCCCGACACTGGGCCAGCGCTGAAAGTGCCGCATCGGTGTCACCTGTCCGGACGGAGTATATCGTACTGCAGATTGTCAGTGCGATGCAGGTACCTGATGGGTCTCTTGGCATGCATCGGACATCACCAACCGTGTGTACATGGTTACATCGTCTGCCTGGAGCTTCTGCAGTGCTATAAGGATTCATCCGAGCTACAGAAAGAGCCATCTGAAAACCCCTTTGAAAAAAGGCTCATGCCAATGCACTTTATGCATTGTGTGCCCGACCGGTTGTAACTAGAGCCCTCTTACAGTTCATTTTAAAACCCGTTCTAAACCAGGAATTCCCGAAGTAGGGGTCAGGATCCCATATGAGATTGGATTTACAAGCGGGGTCCCGGGCCCTGCAGAGATATACTTACGAGGGCTGAGTTTTGGTGTAAGTGGGGTGGTAGCCAGAAAGGATTGGGCCGTGCTGTCAGCTCTGTGATAGCATGTTGTCAGCACTGGCGGTGACAGGTCTGTGGAGTCTCTGGGTCAGCTATGCTGTTATAAATCACAGATAAAGTTGTTAAATAATACCCGTTCTAGCTTCCTCTGGCTAACTTCTCACTTATGCAGCTTAGCGTGGAAGCTGAGTGCAATTACTTGACTATTGCTCGACTACCCAGCTGAGTGGTGCCGAGTACTTCTCTGTCGAGCGCTGGGCAGGAGGCAGACGACAGCTTGACTTCTCACACGGCTGACTGCATCGGCGTGGGAAGTGTTAGGCTCTTCACGTATTGAACCTTATCGTCTTCCCCCTCCTTCGGAAGCTAATTTTCTAGCAAACGAGAAAAGACTGGTTTCTAAACGCATCTTTGTTCTGTTCTCATCGGGAATAATCTCATCACAGACATCACTTCACTGTTTCAGCAAATCTTTGCAATCCTTTGCGGTTCCCGATGGAGAACTCTTAAAAGAAAGGGTTTGGGACTGAATGTCGTTTTAGGACAAAATGGAAAGTATGTCTGAAGCATTCATGGTGGATGCTAATGTTAATCAGTGTAAGGGAATTATTTTGTTTGTTCCTATCGTTTCGTAAATGCATTTCCCAAATTGTTTTCTCTCTGGTCTTTCATTCCTTTTTTTTTTTTTTTTTTTTTAAAGCCGTGTGCCCTCTTGCCATGCTTGCTGGACTGGCTTTTCTGCACTATCAATAGACCTTGCAGGTAGTTGCTTCAAGAAGTAAAAATAAAATCTAGTAATGTTATTAAAAACCAAAAAGAAAAGGTTTTAAAAATACTTTCATAGTTTCTAACGCATAAAACCCGTAGCCAGTTATAAACGGTCCCTGCTGCTCTCAGTTTTAGTTCCTGCCCTGCTGTTGATTACGGTATGATCTTGGGCAAGCTCTTGACCTCGCTTTACTTCCTTTTATCTATTTGTAAAATGAGACAAATATTTCATAGTAGCGCTGAGCTTAATTGTTTGCAAAGAACATGGAGGCCCTGTAATGAAAAGTGCAAGATAAATGTTACGTGTTGTCACCGTGAACTGAAAGCAGGCGTTCTCTACAGAAAGTTGGACATAATTGATGGAAGGTCTGCTCCGTAGCATTTCAATGTCATGACATAAATAGGACCCACATTCCCACTGTTTTTTTTAAACTCAAATTGATTAGAACGAATATTTCTTAATTAAATGGGGAAAATAGTTGCAGAAGAGGAATACTCCATTTACGGTTTCAAAGTAACACAAAGCAACCGGAGGAAGGGTGTAGCAGAGGCAAGTTCTCACACATTTAGCCATTTTCTGGCTTTTTCTAGGGCTTCGACCCGTACTTCTCATTTCCTTGTTTGCTTTGTACTGAGTGTTTCAATGGTGCCGTACAAAACCTCACTAGAAGAGAGGAGGAGGTCACGGCAAAAAAGGAAATGCAGATTTCAGGGGTAGGTGAGGGGCCCTGGGGGGTCACAGGAGGAAACAGTTTGAAGAGGTTTAGCCAGAACTTTAAGAAACCCAAAAGCTATTTCTAAGGCTTGTTCCAAATGTTTCTAATTTCATTCATATCTTTTTTGTTTCCTTTACGGCTAAACTGGGACAAGAAACTAAAGCCAGGAAAGTCCAATCATAGTGGGAAACAAAAACCTAAATATTGGAGAGAGAAAAAAGGCCGTTCTTTGCAAAGCAGTTTTGCCTTTTGCATGTCTCCCATTGTTGGTGTTACTGTGGAAAATGTCTAACGTCACTCTTTTGGAAGGCACTAAACCTGGGTCGAGTCGAGATGGTTTATATAGTCTAACATGGAAGAACTCGAGGAGATCTATTTCTTTACCATTCGCCTCACAAGTGAGCCCAGTGACCTCCTCTGGACCATTACAAATGTGAAACTTGGCACTCAAAATTGCTTGCTCTCAATTTTCCAGTTGCTTTCTCTTTTTTTCCATTTGATGTCATCCTGCCAACTAGCAATTTTTATTATTATAAACAGGACATTGTATTCACTTTTAAGAAGAAATATGAAGCTGGAGGTAAAATTACCAAGTGCAGTTTCTCAGCTGCCAAAATAGAAAACAATGAGCTAAAAATACGGAGTAGAGAAAGGGTGTTGTGGCGAAGCAGTGAACTATCTGCACAGTTAATAGGTGTCTAAGGACCTGAAATGTTCTTCACTTGACCAACTCGGGAAAGTCGCTCCCTGAGCAAAAAGGGCAGCTTTGGTGCTAATGCTAGATACTGAACGTCCTGCAAAGCAAAAATCAATGAGGCTTTATTATAGCTGGCATTAAGCTATCAATGAGCATTGTTTCCCTGCAGATGAGACTTCATGAAAGTTGTTGGTCTTGCAAACGAAAAGCTCTACCCTTGTGAAGCAGCCTTAGAGTTCATATTTTTAAGATATAACCTATCGGTCACAAACTGTGATGTCCTCAAAGGTCTTTCATCCATGGCTGAAGCTACTGAAGGTCATCATTACGGAGTAAATAGCAACTTCAGGTGCTCCTTTAAAAATCTGACATCCTTCCTTCCTTTTGGTCAGAGAAGTAGGAAGAGCAGAGGTGCTTCCTCAGGTCTTTACGTCCTATTCTGGACAGGGAGGCTCTGCTCCGGGCACTGTTTGTCACTGGACACTGCTGGCAGCGGGACGGCGCCGGCATTGCTATTTTGCCCACTCCTGTGCCGCCTTTGAGGAGGGGTGCAGATGGGATTAGGGATTAGCAGCACTTATATTAAAGACTTTGCAGCAGAGTCTTAAGGAGGTGTGTGCAAGTAGATTGTGGGCTGATAAAATTGGAGCCAGTGCTAACATCGGCAGCTGCCTTCCCCCGGCAGTGCACGAAGGAGTAGGGTGAAGGGGGGCCAGCCTGTGAAGCAGATGTCTGTTCCAGGCAGGTGGAAGGCTTTAAGGACTTGAAAAGGATATAAGGCAGATAAACCATCATTAAACATCTTATTCCCTGGAGGTTTTCCATTACAGAAAGCTTTTGTCAAGCAGAAGTAGAGCAAGCCTCACCCTGCTATTACAGGGCATGGGTTTACAGGGTTTCTCAAGGGATCTGACCAGCATCTTAATAGTGCAAAGCAGCAAAGAGCCAAGTCTGTCATCCCGCAAAGTGTGGGAAGGCAAACAGGGCCAAGTCACCGTCTCTTGACTCACTAAGCGGCAGCTGATTTTGCAATATCCTCACTGAACTCGACAGGGCGGTTTGAGGAGCCCGAGGTGCTGCTGCTGGGTAGCACAGTATCCCCTTCTAGCCCGCTGGTAATACGGTCCGTTCTGGAAGCTAATGGCGAAGGCCGGGCCCCGAGATGTTCCTTGCCACCTCTCTCACTGTGCTGCCTGCTCTGCTGCCAGGTCGCTGGGATCAGAAAGATCTCCTGACCGAGCTGAAGAAATACTGCAAGACGGCGTTCTTGTCTCGGTCTCGGGCTTGAGCTCCTTGCAGCAGAGCCCCTGACCTGTCTATACGGCCTCGTCCTCTGAAATCAAAACTCGTGGCAGAGGTGATCTCTTTTATTAGAGCAACTCAATATTTGCAAAAAAAATTCTGACTAACACTTGCATGGAAGCAAAGCGCGTTGCGTGGTGACTTCATTTCTTCCTAAAAGACAGGCGGCTATTGAATACTGCTGTTAACCGGTGGCTGCCATAGCAGAAACACCCTTGCCTCTGCTTGTGTGTGTGTGTGTGTGTGTGTCTTTTTTTTTTTTTAAGGAAAAGCAACTTTAGCAATTGGAAGCGTGGTGCTTTGTGAACACAGTTGCTTGGGAATTGGTGGATGGTCGGTTATTATTCCCTCAATGGCTACAGCATCAATAATGCTCAGGCCTTGAGCGTGCTGGCTATTGCATGGTTTTTCCATGGGATGAAGTGGGTCCAAACCCATGTGAGAAGCTGTCCACGCCTGTCGGATATCTCGTGTGGGATCACAGGGCTTCGAAATAGGGTTTTGGCAGGGGATTAAAGAGCGTTTGGAGCTTCCAAGGGCCACACTTCTCAAGCAGGACTAGCTGGCAATGCTGCTAATTGGATAGTCAGACAGCTTCCTCCCTTGTGTCCTTGCAACAAGGTATTTAGCAGAATTTGCAGATTTGTTGCAGTCTGGCAGGGTGCACCGTGAGCACGTCTGTTGTGGCCTCGAACATGCAGCCCCTGGGCTGTCAACCATGTGCCTTGGTCCCTGCGTCACCTCTGCCCCTGTCAGCTAATTAAAGACACTGCACCTCCAAAGGTGAATGTCTGAACCACTGCAGTTTCCATCGGCTTCATGGAGGGGTTATGGGGTTAAGCTTCACCCCTTAAAGTCAGGACACTTGGTGAGATGGTTGAATATGTGTTGGGAAGTCCACAATTAGGCACCGTGATGGCTCGCTAGCCCCCCGCCCCTTCAGTGCTTTTGGACAGCTAAAGCAACAAGACCATGCTCTTTCTTTACCTTGCCTTCATTGCACGGGGGTTTAGTTCATCGTCCTCACCGAAATGGCTGAGAGGCCTGGCCTGTCCGATTGCTCTTAGCGGTTTAGAGCAAGGGTTTCGGGTTCTTTTGCTTGAACAGAAAGCTGGAATCACTGGATGTGGCACCTGAAGGAATCTGGTTTCCGGAAAGTCAGAGGGTTACGTTTGAGAAGCATGCCACAGCCCCATCTGCCCTGAAAGAGAGAAATCGGTCAGGAAAGAGTCACAAAACTAAGCCATGGGCTAAAAGGATTGATTTGCAAGGATTAGCTCTTAACCGTGTGATAGTCAGCGAAAAGACTAGACACTTATGAACCATTAAGGTAGGGTAGGAATTATTTAGAAAGAGACATGACTAGGATAAGTAGACCAGACACGAGAGGAAATGGTTTCTGTGCTCCTAAATTAGGCGGTGGCATAGACTCCCGCAGGAAGTTTCGGGAGCCCCATGGCCATCATTTCGGGTGGTTAATCCTAGACGGAGCAAAGTTCTTCCAAACATGCTGGCGAGAGCCGGCCAGCGCTGGCCCCTGGGAGACGGATGACCTAACGTCTCTTCCATTTCTAGCTTCTGTGAATCTATGATTAGAAAAGTTTGTGTAATGCAAGAGCGTTTTCAGTTACACTCCCGCTCTCCTTCCTCTATGGGATAATGTGGAAAGCTCATTACGCTCAAGGCACAATTGTAGCACGACTTGTAGAAATCTTGCTGGGTTTGAGTCCCCGAAAGACTCTCTGATCTCTTTGTAGCATCCTGGCTTTTACAGTAGCTCAGTTTTTGTTACCAGGCCTCATTTTTCACCGTAGGACATTTTTCACCTTAAGGACCGGGACATTTTTCACCTTAAGCTGAAGCCATGAGTCCACCGCTGGAACGGATCCCTGTTCGGCAGTACGGGGAGCCTGCTTTTGTGGAAACGCCAGTGTTGATGATTGCAGTTGTGTTATACGTCGGGGGCCGTTGGCAGCTGGACCAAGATCTGCTCTTTGAATGAAGGCAGGCTTTAACTAAAAAATAAACATGGAAAAATTATGAAGGCCAGCTCTGGTTTGACATCCTCAGACAGGACTTCTGGCGTTTGTTACCCGCTGCCCTGGATTCTTGGATTGCTTTTGCCAATCGTATTTTGAGGTAGGACAAATTTTCTGTCTCCTCCCGGTTATTCTCAAATTCATTTTACAGCAGACCTTTCTTGTACAGAGAGGACAAGTTAGATGACGTGCAGACTGCTTTTGCTGGATGTATGTTCTCTAGGCTATATGTGCTTGTGTTGTACACATCCTTTGTGTTAAGTCCTGTTGAGACCCTCTCTTCTAAGCAGCTGTCTTGGGGTTTAACTGAAAGCTGCCAAAGCTTGAGCGGTCCGTGCAGGAGGCAGAGACGTGAAGCAATAGGTATCTTTGGCAAGCAGGGTGTTGGAGACTTTAGACTGTGCAGACGGAGACCATTGTCTGAAATTCCTTTTGGAAAGGAGTATTTCATGTCCGTTTGAGTGATGAACATCTATAGGAATAGGACCTGCGCTCATTGGTATTTCATAGGAAGCCTGCACAGGCACCGTCTTCTACTTGGGTTCATTTGTGGTTGAAGAATGAGATTCATTTTTGTGGTTGCCATAACAATCAGCCTGTTGCGTGAAAAAATGTTCTTAGCTTTCACTGGAGCGAGTTGACAACACTGGGATGCCTATTCCCGAATGAGAGCAACTGTTTCCAGACCTGAGAAATTATGTCTGTTTAGATTTTTTTTTTTTCCTGAGACGGAGCCCAGCAGGGTCCTGGAGATGGCCTGAGAAGTGGCAAGTCTAAAACTGTTTTCGCCAGTTAATTTTCAAATGCCGGCACCGACTTAGGGGAAACCAGACCGCTGCACTGAATTGTGTTCACACCCACCCATTGTTCGCCTTCTCCGAGAGAAGAGAGCAAGACAATTGGAGGAGTCCCTGGAAGAAGGAAAGTGCGTTGCGGGAGTCTAGACATGTAGTCACTCTCCCTGTAAATGTCTTAGTGCTGACAGATTCGTTTAAACAAGGCCCACAATACCTACACTTTCATAAACAAAATGATGGTCATTACCTTTTCCCCTCCAACCGCTGACTGAAGAAGCCACAGCAGGCTGATGTTCCTGAAACACGTTATGCTTTTGTAGATGTTTCAGGCCGGCGCTTCAGGAACCTCTGATGAAAGGTTTTTACGGTTAAGTGATGCTTAGAACCACATTTAGGCAATCCCTCGGGTTCAGTACAGCTCTGCATTGTCTTGGAAAGGCACGTGCACAACTGAAACCCCTCTGATGGCATCCGTCTTTGAGAGGCGCGTGCATGGACTGGAGTGCCTAATGAATTCCTCGTTTCATTTGACGGTCATTTGGGGTGATTTATTTTGCCTTGAACAGGCAGGAAGCATTACTGACGAATGTCAAAGACCAAAGACTTTGGACTGAGAGCACCAGTTTTGGGACAAAGCCAGGGGATTTGCATAGTAACTAAGTGGCTGGCCTGGAGGGTCTTGAATTCAAGTGGGTGGCATAGAAAAGTCTTAGCACTTGAGTGGTCCCACCACTGGTCGATGGCTGGCACACAGAGCAAAAGAAGTTCTCTTTCCAAAATATGCAGTAATGCAGATGCTGTTTATGGCCACATCCAAACGAGCGTGGCCGTGCAGTATGTGGCACCGCAGACATGTTTGCGGCACCACATACTGCACGTTCAGCTGTTCTCTGCACTGCAAAGGGAGTAGTGTCAGGGGATGGTTGACCCCTGGATATGCAGGGGCCGAAAAAACCCATGGAAAAAGAATGATGGTGCGCACAGGGCCATTGCACGCTACTCAAAACCAGAGCTTGGCTGGCTAGAGCCATGCTCCACTGCTGGCCAGGCTCCACGTGGCAGGATTGCTACTGCTGCAGCCCCGAGAGACCCCCAGGACCCCAGGTAAGGCTGCTGGGGCCAGCCCAGTGCTGGCCCCAGCCTCTTCTGCCCCACCCAGGGTGACCTGCTGTGCACCAGAAGGTGTGTGGCACAGGCATTCCCCAGGGACAGCTAGCGGCGGCACAAGATGCACTGCTGCTAGTTGTCCCTGGGGAACCAAACGTCCACGCACTTGTGTGTGCAGCCTATCTGGCTATGTGGGTTTGTTCTCTCTGCTTTGCTGATTTGTACCCCACTCCCTCCACTGGCAGGGGTTAAATAGAAAATTCAGGGTTGTACCGTCTGACCTCCCTGGTGGTTGATGCCGTGGGGGTTATGGATCACTCTAGACATGCTCCATACATATACCATCCCTGCTGTTTGTCACTGCCAGAGATGGGTGCCAGGCCGGAAGGCTAGGGTCTTGGGCTCCAGTGTCCATCTCCAGCAGTGGGTATGATAACAAAGCTATGATTTCCTTTGACTCCTGTAAATTGTCATGTCGTCTAGTTAGGAGCAGAGTGTCGTTCATTTATGGCTTTCTGTTACCATACTGGGGACACTTTGTCTTCTGAATTATCACCCAACAGCAGTCATTTCTGGGGATTAAATCATCAGAGATTGACAGTCAAAGGCTTGGCGTTTCCACCTGACTGGTTTCTTCAGCCAAATACTGTAGGTGGACGATTCCCTTGTTCAGAGGAGGGCTGGTGTGGCCGTACTTGGACGTTTCATTCAATTGAAATGTCCGCTCTGTCCAAGCTGCCACTCTTGTTCTTTCCCAGCATCAAGCTGTTTTGGTTTTTTTTCCACGTGTTGATTTAGGGACCCTCGAGCTGTGCCCAGGCGCGGTCCAGGCTTCACCTGTTCACAGGCAGAGGCTGTAGCTTGCAACATGAAATACCGCATCTTGCTCTGAGTAGCCTTCCGCCTGGATGAAGATGAAGCCCTCCCCAACTGAGACCTGTGTTCCTCCTGGCCTGTTTGCATTTGACATTTAATAAATCTAACCAATCTGGTGAACTGTGGAAGCCGAGTTCACCAATATATTTTGTACCAGGCTTTTCAGGGCCACCTGTACATCAGAAAGGGTTTTTTCTCCTTTGAAAATGGCAAAATCTCTTGCATGGACACACCTGGTTACCTAATGTAATACAAGGCTGTTTTGATCCTGTGCTCCTTGCCTGTCTTGGTCACCTTGAGGGTAGCTCTGGCTCAGTGATAAAGTGCTGATCTTGCCTTCAGAGCTACGTCAGCAGGTTTTTTTTTCCTATGATCCTTTTAAAAGAAAAATGGTATATAAATAAGCTGGTCAGCAGACATGCCTTTTTGCTTGAACAAGGCTTTTGTGAGATGTGCAATGGGAAACTGTTCTCAACTATCTTTTTTCTCCAATTGGGATTGATAGACCAGGGTGTGCATGTGCATATTACCATCCCGTAACCCAGGCTGGCTGTGCTATTTGGTTTTCCGTCGGTGTTTTTTTTATTTTTATTTTTTTAATCTAGTTGAAGGAAGCAGCCCATTAGCCTCTCTTGTGGCACTGCTGTCTTCTGCCTCGATTGGTATGGTCCCCTTGTTAATCAGCCTCCCTCGAATACTGTAGAGGCTCACCTGGACACTCATCCTGTGCAACAAAGGCCACGTTGAGAGGTAGTTAGCCACGTTAGTCTGAAGTCGTGCAAAAAACGAACTGAATTGGAGTTAATTTGATACAACATCTGATGAAGTGAGCTGTTGCTTACAAAAGCTGTATGTGTCTCTGATTCAGTCTTGGAGGATGCATTGAGAGGGGAGGATCGGTGCCTATAGGAGCTAGGACCAATTCCACGATCTCCACCAGTAGCACAGCATTGTCGCAGAAGCTTTATAGCCTAGGTGCACACGCTCAAACTAGGGGGAGGGTGGAAAAGAGAATATTTTTCCATCAAGAAAAGCACCGCATCAGAGCGCGTCCACTTTTGCACATAGACCTGTTTTGGCTAAATGAGCTCCTGTAAAGAGCAGGTTTCCACGTGGCGCTGCTTGCTTTCACTCAGCGCGGCAAAGTTGAGGGCTCGGAGTCGTGCATTTCTCCCTGGGCCTTTTCAGTTCGAAGACCGGAAAAACCTCAACTCCGTGCACATCTCCACCTCCTGAACCAGCTTCCTTCAGCTAGCCGAGTGGTGTGTATATTGGAACGAGCCCTTTTGGAACATCTCATTACTTTTTGAAAGTATGTTTTGACACATTTAAGTGGACAAAACAGATTTTTATTGGGTGCAGTGACGATAAGAGATGGTTCCTGTGGGTTTTTTAAGGAGGAGCACCCCCTCCCCGCACCTCCCCAACACACAGGGCTACTGCGGCGGCCCCCACGAGCCTGACAGCAGCATGCAATCTGTAGACATTAGTGATAGCCATAAATTAGGATGTGCACAGCCGTAGCATTTGTTTGCACAGTCAGTGTCTTCCTTGAAAGGTGCATAGAAGTTGCTGTTGCTTTGAGCTTTATGACTAAAAAGCTGTCTTCAAGTGGTTTTGCCCTTGCTCAGCTCATACTCCGATCCTTTTGAGCTCTCTTGGTGCCAAAGAGAGGGATTGGCCCTGCTGGGGATAGACAAGGGTCTTTGAACAGCTTTTTGTTCTGCCAGGAGTCACTGGGAGGTAGCAGGCAGTGACCCATCTCCCCTCTGAGGGTTTCAAAGTCAGGAGTCTGCCATCATCTTCATTGATTTTGGTGCCTGAGGCAGGGAGACGGTTTGGTTCGCAGCACTGGCGGTCGTTCCAGCAGACTCGGGTGGTGCGACTGCTTCTCTTGCAGTGACCTGGAGTTTTGGACGGGCCAATGCTGTCCAAAACACCGTGCAGATATGGGGTGATGTTGGGAACTTGGAGGAAGGAGCAGAGGAGATAGCAGAGGCTGAATCTGGTTGTCTGAAGCCTCATCCGCCCTCAATACTAACAGGATTTTTGGACAATGCGCCTAGGCAAAATGCTGTTAGATGGGCCTCTGCTTTTTGCAGCAGCCCAGCTGTGGATGCCGCAGCGCCTGGGACATCTTTAATAACGGTGCAGTTCCTGGCAGACGGAATTCATTTAAAACACTTTCTAGGTCTCCCGGCCTGCAGCAAAGATAGCGTTTTGCTATAACCTTTGAACGTTGCTGCGGAAGACGAGCACATCTTCAGCATATGGGCCTGCTGTACCATGGCTGTTACCCCTTGGCCCCTATTCTGCAGAACTGCTTGCAGAGTCGCTTTCTACACCTGCTTCTGCCATCTTTTCATAGGGCAGCACTGCCAGTGAAGCCTCCAGGCTCAAATCTGGAAAGTTAGCAAAAGAGAAAGGGCTTTGAATCTGCTCCGTGTATCATCCATGCATGGATGGGCATCAATTCTGCCCAACCAGGCCTCTGTTCACTCCTGCATGTGGGAAAGTAAATCCCTCATTCTGGGAGCTTAGCATCAGGGTCGAATCGGGCAGCAGCGATTGCCTGCCCCGGGTTAGGGTTGATGAAATGCATCTGGTAGAGCACTGTAGAGCCTGGAAGCATATACAACAATCCCTGCAGGTTTGCACTCTTATGAACTCAGGCCCCATCATTGACCTCTACAATAGATTTAATTGGCTGAGTCTCTCAAAAGCAAAGCAGTCCCATTAGTTACTACACTGTATAAATGTGTTCAGAGTTTGGCACCGGCGTATTTATGTTCACTTCTTTCCAGCGCAGATTTCAAATATGCACTTTGTTGAAACCAGTCTATTAATTTTTAAGCCGCCTGGAGCTACAAAATCGCTATGGGTGGCAGGCATTTGTGGTTGCAGCCCTAAACAGCTGGGAGCGCTGCCCTATTCTGTTGAAACAAGAACCCCCGCTCGCTTTTAAGAAGCTCTTAATCCTTTTTTATAAGACTTGTCAGTGTGAAGCGAGCAGGCGGTTTCAGTTTAATGCTGTCTGCAATTGCAGTGCGGCTTCTTTGGGGCATTTCATCTGCGATAGCCATAGCCACGGTGCTGGGTTAGCGGTGGCCCTGTGCCTTACGTGGCAGGCAAACACCGGCATATTCGTATCTGGAGAGTCTGCGCTCACTGCATACAGAAATGACGCTGGGAGGAAGGGCAAATAGAGACGTTATGCAAGCACCGTCCCTTGAAATGAGATCACTTTGAAATTCCATTCACGGATGGACTTTTAATTTAAGGAATATGCAGTTGTGGAAGCAAGACAGTTTGCAGGTCGTTAAATTGGTTGATTCTCAGTGCTGGAGAGCTAGACCGCTAGGAGATCGGTGCCTCAGTACAGTTGAGGAGCTCTCAGGTCTTCCAGGGTGGCTGTCTAGCTCTGTTTTGTGTGGATGCACATAAAGTATCAGGACCCAACATTTATCTGAGGATTAGGCAGCCTTGTCCTAGGCAAGCGAGCTAGCGTATCAAGGGGGAGATTTTCAATTGGGAGTTGATGCTCAACTGGTTTTGGGGTTGTTGGTGGTAGCCGTGTTGGTCTAAGGACGCAGGCAGACACGGTTCTGTGGTATCTTTTATTAGACCAACTAAATAGTTGGCCAATTTGTTCTTTGCAAGCTTTGGGCCGCAACCACCCTTCTTCGGGCATTGGGGAGAGTCTGTTTTTGTGCCTCTGAAAAATCGGTGTGCCGCGCCGAATCGTACAACTGCAAGGTGACGTCAGTCAAATAGCGACAGATGCTTCCATCACATGTAATTATTATGCTGATACAAGGGCTGGAAAAACAGAGCCGTGACAGAGACCTCATTGTGAGTATGTGAGATCACGTGGGGATGTTAAAACCTGCTAAGCCCATGAGGCCCTTGTATCTGTAGTCTGTGCCTCTGTTTTGGACAGTATGGCATTACAATTAAATTGTCATCTTCTCCCAGCTCCTCTCCTTGCTCTTTACACCATGGATTTCCGGGGTAATGAAAGTGTAAAGAACTTCTTTGTTCCTCATTATCTCCAAAAGGGAATAGCCTCTGAATGGAGATGGCTTGTTTTAGAGAGGAATTGGCCAGACTGAGGACGGCTGTCAGAGTCCGACTTAGATCCACGTACGTTGGTAGGGCATGGCCTTATCCCGAAGATGAAACACAGAAATAAAAAAGGGCTGCAGCACTTATCTCACTCCAGTTCCCCAATGCTAACACCCTGTGTTTCTTTTATTTTTTTGTTATAGTCAAATCCGGGCACAATCCACCCCGCGGGGCAGGATGTCAGTGGGGTTTGTTCCGCCCGGGCTTGAGGGGCTGACGGGCATTTAGCATGAGTCACGTTCAGGCACTTCAAGCTCTGGGCCGAAGCTTGCTGGCATATCCTGCAAAAGTACACTCATTTAAGCGTGGTGATTCTGGGAGTAAGACACTGTATTTTGTCTATTTTGAGGCCTTGGAGCCACAACTGCTATCTACCTAGATTGATTTCCCATTGCTGCTATCTTCATCATCCCCCCACTCATGATGTACGACTGTCTGCATCTACAGGGATAACATGCAGAGTAGATTTCTATTAGTTGTAAGCACTATGGGGCAGAGACTACATTTTTCAAAGGCTCAGAGGATCTCTAGTATGGACTGGATGCTGAAAAGTTGGTCTGTTAATTCTCATTAGCAACCTTAGCTTAGCATCCCCTTCCTTCTCTAATTTCCCTGGAGCTTCTTGTTGATTTAAATCTTTTTCAAACTCCGCTTTTCCTAGAGAAGTGTAATATTGTTGCTCTTACACACACAATCCCATAAACCAATTTATGCATTACGGTGTCTTTGCAAAGACTTGTACCGAGCCTGAAACATCTCTTGCACTTGATTTCACTTTGCGGTCTGCCAGCTTGCATTTGAAACAGAATAAACTCTTTTCACTTTAGATTTATCCGTGGTATTAAAGAGGCTGCTGCACCCGGCTTCCTTTATAAACATTCAGGCCTTAACACAGAAGTGATATTTGTTCCTGATTTATTTAGCTCTTACAGTCAGGGGCAATCTTTTTTTTCACTTTAGCTCAATTCTCCAAGAAATCCATGTTCCCGGGCCATTCTCCACCAGCTTGCTGTGTGGGGGGACATGTCTGCTGGTCGGTATTTCTGCAGCCCACTGACTTGCCAGCGCACTTCTCATAAAACTTTCCTCCATCGGACAGTGAAGATGTTCCCACCACGTTACATTCATAACTTTATTTTGCTCACAGACTCTTATGTTTTTATTCCTACCTGAATTTCTGTTCGATGAGTACTGTCGTTCAGGGAGCTCTGCAAAACTCTGCCAGGCCCAGAAGAGTAAAATGCCATTGCTAGTCATCAGATTATCACCATGCAAGCAAACATGTGTCTGGCTGGTAAATTCTCCTGACCATTTTGAAAGGCTGGATACATTAATGTGCTTTGAGTTCCTCCGTTGGCTTACCTTTTTAGCCCCTCACTTTTTGCCTGCCCTGCCATGTATTTGTAATGCCTTCTGCTCGGTCGTTTCCTAGCTTCACAGGCCTTCTCCCAGGATCAGACCCCTGGGCCAAAGTTGGTCATTTTTAAATTGTAAGACACCCAACACCCCTCAGCTGAACTTAACATTGACTTAGGACCAGCCTGGCAGAGCACCCCGCTGGAAAGAGTCACCCTGGTCAGAAAGAAATCGCAACGCCCATGGGCTTTCCCAGAGGTTTCTTTAGGTGGTTTTTATGTCTAGGTGGTTTGACCTAGACATAGGAGGGAAATGATGAATTAAATAAGAGCTGCATAAATCGAACAGTTCTTGAAAAAAATAGAAATGTAACCCTTATTGCCATTCACTAATTGCACCACTATTCCACGTGCCGTTTTTCAGGGAGAAGGTTGCTTCTGAGGGACTGGGGATTGCAGGAAGGGGAGAAGCAATTACATTGAAAGGTGTAACAGAATACAGCAACCTCAGTCTGCCAAAAAGTGTCACTGTTGTTGGCTGGGCTTTCCCAGTGGTCTTTGTTTGGTGCCTTTTCCCCAACTAGAAGATAAGTTCCCTTTTTTTCTTTGATAGGAAAGAATGCATCTTCACCATTGATCCATCAACTGCCAAGGACCTTGACGATGCCTTGTCCTGCAAGCAGCTTGCGGATGGTATGACACCTCTTACACACTATTCTCTGTTTGTTTTTAGCAGCTGATGCCTTCCCATAGTTAGTTTTTCATGACAAAAATTTCTCAGACTTCTTAAAGCAGATCTCCTCAGACCAGTCTCGTAACCAACTCTTGGCCTCCGTGCAGGCAAGAGCCAATGTGCTCGCCATAGTAAGAGCTATAACTTGATCTGAGCTGCATTCCCCATGCCTTCAGTCATTGTGGGAGTGGCATCACGGAGTGGCCTAATCTACCTCGGGTGAGTTTTTATATTTTAGGAGAACTAGGTGACCTTGGATACAGCATACTTGGAGAAAAGAAGGGACTTTTTTAAGGTGGTTTTCTGGATGAAGCTCCCTCTTGGCATTCATCGTAGAGACCCTTTTAACTCTCATTTCAGCTCTTGCTGCTTTTGCCTTTTAAGCTCTCTGGTTTGCCTGGTCTGCACTTGAAACTACTGTAGAGTAGGCTGTGGAACAGCAAGTTCTAGGGAATAAATCCTGAGGGGTTTGATTTATGGAGCTTCCCATGTGAAGTCTTAACAATTATTGCAACAGTAATGTGGGGGGGATAGGAGGGGCGAGAGGGCTCTTGGCTCTTTCTGTGCAGCTTCAGGAGTTCATTTGGTTTAGAAATACGCACGACATAATAAGCACGCTCTTGCTAATGCAGATGCTAAAAAAGCAACATGTTTCTGTGCAATCATCGGATCCGATCCTCGAGAGATTCACAGTCGCGGAGAAGGTTAAAGGCAGCACTCCAAAAGCTGGGATTATGTGGATGTGTTTTCCGCAAAGTGGTTTTGGGTTGATTTTGTTTTGAGCAACTCGGCCAATAAATTGTCATGTCATTTAGACCCAGATACAGTCTAGGATTACAGCAGTACAACAGAGATATGCAGTTCCCATTGAAAGTAAACGTGAGGCTAGTAAAATTATTTATGGCTCTACTGCATGCTGTCAGTTCTGAGGCAGCGTTAGATAAAAACTTTGTCTGGCGCTCTGCTTTTTTGGTAAATCTGTACAGTGCCATCCCCTACCCCCCTGCAAGCTCTAAGTCACTCAGAAATAACTCTTGAAACTCTGGGTATTTTGCTTGCACTCATCACACTTGCTAGGGGATTTACAAGCTATTGCTCCACTGAGACGTGGGCTGAATTACCTCCCGATTCACATGGCTACAAGGGAGTCCATGGTAGGCATCATGCCAAAACAGTTATCATTTTAAGTGTTACATGGATTTCTGTAGCACAGCAGCAAGTGCGAGAGTCCCCTTCAGATTCCCTTCTCAATGACTTCCTCTTATTTTGGGACATGAAGGTCCTGTCCTTCTGGCCTACATATGAGCAAGTGGAGGAGACCTCGGGAGATCAAGTTATACTTTTCCTCCCCCATAAATCTGACCAGTTGGGAAAGGAAGTCCAGAAGGACAGTACAGAGCCTGAGTGAAGGGACCACTTCTCCACAGACAATGTTTTGAAGTCTTGGTTTTCCCAGGGATACTCCTTCTGTAAAATAAATCTTCTTGGTATAAAGACTCAAGAAGGGACAAGGAAGTGCTCAATAGTTGTAAGGGGTTTCTCCTCCCTTATCCTGGGAGCAAAGGGCTAATTCCCCCCTGGCTTTATAGCCGAATCCCAGAAAGAAGAGAAGCTTTAGCATCAGTTTCTTAGTTTATAGAAATATTTTGAAACCATTTTCAGGAGCCTCATATAGATTCCACATTTCTCCAGATGAACCTCAGCAAAGGAAAATGTGAGAAGCAGCGAGTCCATCTGCAAGTCCGTCCTGATGCAACCTACCAAGTATTCATGCACCCCCTCGTTTCTGATTGAAGAAATGGCAGGTGTCAATCTAGAGTCCTATAATAATCAAATGAAGCCACCATACCAGTGGTCTGAGTGTCTGTGACTTCCACATCTTGGCTAGAGCGGTGCATCCTTGGCTGTGCTTTCTGTTGATCATTATGACATTCATGATTGGAAATTACTCTGGACGGGGGAACCTTCTTTTGGAAGGATCTTATTTTCTGTCAAGGAACTGTTGCCCTTCACTTACCCCAAATAGCCTGAGATTGACAGTGAAATCAGTGCGCTTATAACTCCATTACAACCCAAAGTTAGTAGGAGCGTCCCTGCATTGGGCAGGGGGTTGGACTAATGACCCTTGAAGTGCCTTCAGTGAGTCTGTGAACAATGGTCATGGAAACCACCTACCTGGAAAAGCCAGTTCTTGTGATCACTAAATATCCCTGGGGCAGGCTCACCAGAGATTGTAGATAGAGCAGCCATGGAAACGACCTTTAAACAATAGCTTTTCAAGTGATCATACGCTCCTTTTGTCTTCCAATCAGTATTGTTTTCCAGCAACTTAAATGGCAAACTCTTTAGGGGCAAGGACTTGGTTTTCATTTTGTCAGGTGTCTTGGACATCTGACTGGTATATAAGAGAAGAAGAATACTTTGATTGCTCTCTTATCCAGCTCTGTCCTCTGTCCATGATGATGTTAGATAAAGAGTGGGACTGAATGTCCTTTTGGACTAAGCACCTACCATGGCATCTGCAAACACGCAGGGCTAAGTTGGATGCCCCAGGTGGTTCCCTCCAGCTCTCTGCTCCTAAATCTTGCCTGAGCTAGCAATTCAATAATAAGAGGTTTCAGTCTGTCCATTTGGGACCTACAGGTCACTGTATAGCAGCCTCCTTGGATTAACTTGCTCAGGTTAATACTGAAATACTGAATGCTTTCGGACCACAAGTTTATGTTAGTATTATGCTCCCTTAAAAGAAAGAAGGGCTTGAGAGGAACACATAGTAGATGTGGATTAGAGACTGGATGATAGAAATCCCACCTCAGAACATGCGTGTAATATAAAACGACCATAAATTAGATAGACAAGGTCTGCAGATGCATTATGATGATTAGAAACAGATGCACGTCTGCGTCTTTCCACCCAGGATTTGCGGTTGCAGGCCCCCTGAAATATGCAGAACAAATTCAGGCCCGTCTCAAATACAGATCACCACTGTGTTTCCATTTAAATGTATCTTACATTTCTGTTTCGGAAGGAACTGCTGAGTGTTCCTGTGTTAGCAAGCATCACATCCAATTTTCAAGGTTAGTGTTGAATGGGAACGTAAAGAACACAACTGGGCCCATTTTACTCCATTAGCAGTCCCTTTAAGGTCAGTGAAATTAAGCAGTAGCGCTCGGGATAACTGAAGAGTGTGGCCACCTGGCCCAGAATACATGGTTCAAAGTGAATAATGAACAGATGGTTAAAATATGTAGTAGTAATTAATTGGACGGAGGCTAATAGAAATGAATTCTCTCACTTGTTTTGGTGCTTCTTAGGTTCTAATCTATGATCCTCTTATATGTTAAAATTGTTTTCATGAAGATTAAGAAAAAGCTTATATTTTTAGCACCTTGTGTAGGATTCACTAGTATGCAAGCCTAATTCTTATTCATGTGCATTACATGCCATCTGTGCATGGGGTTTAGATCGTTTAGAAAGACACCATCTATGTCTTATAAGGCTTCAAATTCTGAAATAAAAAGCTGGAAAGTGCAGATACCATATCGTGGAAGAGATAGGGCAAAGAGATGTAAAGACTGAAACGAATAAAAGGATTATAAAGCTAAATGGTGGACAGGGCTGGGCTTACCTAGACAGCATGGCTATTCAACATGGACATGTGTGAGCAAGCAACGACATGGCCATTTAATATTGGCATTCTTTTTTCTCCGTGCCATGAGCACGAGCAGTCAAGGCAGTCTGCCTCCCCCTGCTTTCCCTGTGACAGTTTAGGTTGCTTTTGGTGCCTTTGGGCAGCATGGCTTATAGTTGTGCAATGTAGTTGATTGTGTCATTTTAGGAACAGGTCAGACAAGGACTTGTATAGGATGGTTTGGACAGGGATGGTCCGGCCTCGAACGGGGGGCTCCAATAGATGACCTCCAGAGGTCCCTTCCGGCCCTGTTCCTCTATGATTGTACCAACGCAACCATCCAGAGCATTGTACTTCCTGAATTCAGGACCTGGGACAAGTCCCAAAAGATTAGGAGGTGCAGACTTTCACGTGTCATTGGATTTTATTAGCCATTTACTGACGGAGATTAAATTAAAAAAGTGCGCCCTTCAACTAAATCCTGAAGAAAACACCCCAAAGATCTTGGTTTGGAGTCTGCTGTTAAGGAGCTTGGTAACTGGAAGAAGCACAAAGTGTTTTTAGACTGTGCTTTTTTTTGAATGCATAGAAACTCTACTCCAGATTTCCATCCTTTGCACAGGATCTTAGGGACAGCAGTGTCCTTAGAGATGAACCTCCGATGACAGGCAATGTCCCGGGTAAAATTAGTGGGCACTGTGCTGTGTCAGAGTATAAAGAGAGAGGACTTTGCAGCCACAGCAGGAAAATAAACATGGAGAGGATGAAAGGAGCTTTAAATCAACTCCCACACAGTGAACGTCACTCATGCATTTGGTCTGTTTTGTACAAATTCCGGTGAGGATGTTCATACCCCATTATTCTCTGTTAAAAAAAAAAAAAAAAAGGCCAGAGCCCCGATACTGGGGATGTGGTTTGGTTCTGCATGTGTTGACTCTTAGGACCTGGCAAACTCTGTTGCCATTGGAAAAGACTGCTCAGAGCATCATTTCTTGCAACAACCCTGGGCCATGAGGTTTAACTGGGATGGAGAGAAACTGAGGCAGACGTGAGCGCCGAGGAAGGACGTGAATATAAATCTGGTCGATAGGAAAGTTCCACATGGTGGAGGAAGAAACACAGGGAAATGGCAGTGGCTCCCTGAACGCAGGGTTGTTGGATGGAAATCCCTTCTACGTGTTTGTCTTGTTGCCTAGCCCCAACGTCTCTGAAGGCCATGGAACAATTGAAGCACTATAGCGCGACTGTGCTCAATATAGATATCCCAGAAAGAGCCCACCGAGTCATGAAGAACCTCGGTCCTCACCACCACAGACCTTCGTTTCAGGAACAGGATGACCTTCTACACCCAGAACTATTGTAATTCATCTCGAAGGCTGCCGGGTGCCACTTCCCATATCAAGGAGTGTTAACTTCCCAGTAGAATTAGCCTCTCAAATGGGAATTAGAAATAAGCACAAAGTGCGATGGAAGTGCCAGAAATTGTCCTTCTCCCTTTATCATGCTGGCTACGAACCTTGGTGTTTCGAGTGGGCTGAGCCAGGCTCGGTCTCCTCTGGTAATTTTTATCTGCCGGCAATGAGCTCCTTCTGAGTTGGACATCAGATTTCCCAGAGGCGCATTCACTGCCTCACTCTGCCCCTCGTCCTACCTGCCTTAAGGAGAGGCGGCAGGTGAGTGCACGTCCATCTGCCACATGCTTGGGAAAAGGTCAGAGTAGCAGAAGTCTACCTGGGGCCTGAGTTAAAAATATGCACCCAGATACTTCTCCCCAGTACTCAGTGCTTGGCTGTCCCTGGGGTCAGTAGACATAGGAGATGTGTTGTTCCTCATTTAAATGATATCTTCTGTCCTTGGATTGTATGAATAAAAAAAAAAACAGTTTAACTCCTAGGGCTGCTCCTCTGAATTCAGTCTTCAGGCAGAAGGTGCTACGTCAGAAAGCGTGCAGCCTCAGCCGGTGAGAACGCCGAAACGGGAAAAAGCTGTGTGTCAGCCCCAGCAGTTTCCCGCCCACCTTGGTCCTGCTTTCCACATCTGGTTGTCGATGGGAAGGAGGCCAGAGTAGGTTTTGGAGATAAGTCTCACCTGGCGATCTGCTTCCATCCTTGGCCAAAAGCCAGGATGTCCAAGAAACAAAAAGAGGCAGTTCTTCCACTGGCAGGCTGCACCGGTTTCTTTGAGCGTATGACACAGGTCTGTCCTGGTACCTAACACTAATAAATGTACATCCCACTTTCCTGCACGGTCCCCTCTGACTTGCGCAGAGGTAGAAACGGAGCGTAGCGGCTTCCAGTACGTGCTTGTTCTCTGGGGTGCCGATCTGCTTCGCTCTCCAGCCTGCACCTTTACCGCACATGCAGTGTGGCGTTTGCCCTTTTTAATAATTTGCCGCGTTGCTCCCAAGGGAGTTTCTCCCGGGATACTGAACAGAGTACCAGCCGGTGGCCCATGAGAGAACTTGGCGTTTCTGTTAAAGAAATGCACCCCACGCACACTTCCTACCCTGGGAATGAGATACCTGCTGTCCCCAAACACAAGCCACCGAGCCGGGCGGTGTTGTGGAGTGCACTTCAAGCGCAGGTTTTCGGTGCCAAGCTTGCCTGTAATGTTTGAAAGGTTTGGCTTATGGTTCTGGCATCTGAAGCCCGGGCCTCTCGATTGCATTGTTTGTAAAGTGCCACGCGACCCCTTGTTCTGAAGGCGTATTACGCAAATGCAGCTTTGCTACACACAAGGTAGCTTTTCAGCCCTCTTATGAAATGTTCTTTAGCCAGTGAATGCTTAATTTATTAGCTGCGGCAGACAACTACCATATGCAGCTCTGTGAGCAACCTGCCTCCTGCATTTTGGTTTAGTAATAGATGGAGGTGAAGTCTCCTCCTCGTACTTCTACAGCTCTTTAAAAAGCTGCTTATAGTTTATGGAAAACATTGCATTTGGCTGCAATTGAGCTCCTGTCTCGTGTTTCTGCTTTTTGTCTCTACTCCTTTATTGCTAAGGACATTTCATGAAAACACTTGACTTCTGTTTCGTCCCCTACCTAAAACCAGTCTCAGTCCTGTTTGTATAATCCTACTCCCTGCCACTGCCCCCAGATGATGCCAGAGGATGAAATGCTCTGAGAGCAGAGAAACTTTTACAACAAAATCTTGTCATGCAAATGCTGTTGGAGAGAAACTGCACAGAGGTACGGCCCTTGCTAGGTTCTCAACTAGCTTCTCAACACTTGTTTCCTACTAGCATTTTTTCCCGTGCTATCGTCTCTACTGGTCTGAGGGGTGCCCGGCATTCAGAGGATTTCACTTCTGTGTCTCAACCATTTCCCCCTCAGATCTGCAAGTCAAAAGGGCCTTTTTCCTCCTTCCAGTGTATTGCATTCTCCCAGGCCATTCCCAGGCAGGCAGTTTTCCAAGATAATCCACAGCAATGTCTGTTCTGACTGCTGCTGCGACGGCACCCACCGAGCACCTGACAGCGTTCCCCAGGTAAGGGGCGGGAGAGGCAAAGGCACGGCCAGTGCTTTGCTACTGCAGTAGGAAATGTTAGGATAAAATGTGTGCAGATTATTCTAGGTAAATGATCCCTACAGAGAGAGGCAAAAATCCCTGTGGTGCATGTCAGTCTGATCTGGGGAGAAATTCCTTCCTGCCCCCAAATTTGGCTGTTAGTTTAACCCAGCCAGATGCACCAGGTCAGCATGTGAGAGGTGTTTAGGACTCCTAGGAGCACCAGGGTTGCCCCAGCCCGTGTCAGGAGGAAAGGCAGACACTCCCTGTCCCCCTCAGTAGGGTATCCACCGAGGGAGGTGGGGGGATCCTTCCTGGCCCTTGCAGGCAACCAAGAGAAGCCTGAAGGCATGGGATTTCCAGACCCTTCCCACACAGGGATCAAGTTTCCTTTCAGTCCCTTGAAGTAGGAACAGAAGTTGCACATAAAGTGGTTTAAGTGATCAGAAACTGGTTTAAACCTGTAACAGAACAGACGTTCAGTGCACATAAACCAGTTTCAAAATGGCTGGAAACCGGTCTGAGATGAACCTGGTTGAAAATAGTATCAGACTTTTAACTGACTGAGCTCAAACCAGTTTAGGGAACATCTGTCCCAGAGCTTGTGGGGGATGCGAGATGCTCAAATCCACATGTAACGCCCAGGGATTACAGCACTGAGCACTTGTGTCCTAACGTACCTTCCCTTCCATAAACCTGGCAAGCTCCACCTTGAACCAGTTCAGGTTTCTTGCCCCCACTGCTTTTGGGAAGGTCGTTCCAGAGCTTCTCCCTCTCTGATATTCATCCTGCAAATGGGTTGATCAGGAGCAATCACAGCCCCTCTCAACCTCGGCCTCCAGCGAAACAAGCAAGGTTCTTTTAATCTCTTCTCTTAAGATTGGTTCTCCACCCCGCTGGCCATCTTATCGCTGGACGTCTGTCTCTGTACATCTTCTAGTTTAAAGTTATCTTTTTGTGAGCTGGGGTGACCAGAAGTCTGTGCAGTATTCTGAATGAGGGCTTACTAGTACCTTGTATAGTGGTATCAATATTTCCCTATCTGTACTAAAAATACCCCACTGAATATACCCGAGGGTGAAGTTAGGATGAAGCTATGAAAAATGCTATCTCATGGTTATCCTATGATTGACCAGTACACACAGGGACCGACCTCTGTTGCCCCCAGTAAATGAGTCCCCACCTGGCAGCAAAAAGTTCTTGGCATTGTTCCCTGGAAGCATGACTTTGAACTTCATGGTAAGAAATGTCATGCTGTTTCTGTTGCTCTACTCTGTAAGGTGGTCTAACTCTTCCTGCATGATAATCTCATCTTTCTTCATTTTAGCAATTCCTCCCAGTTTCACGTTGCCTACAGATTTCATATACACCTCTAGCTCTCACCCCGGGGTTGGCAATGAGCCTGTTGAACCCACTTCAGAAGAAAGGCTCTTCATTTCAAGCTAGGTTATGGGCTGTGCATAGAGAGCCCCATTGCTTTCCTTGGGCATAAGTGATAGGAACGTCCGGTTTGACCCCACACGCTTATAGCTAACCTCCGGAGTGCCATCTCCATCAGGGAGCTGCATCCACTCCAGGGGATTTGTACAGCTTCAGCTCTATTAAGTTTGTAAACTGATGCCCTCAGTAAAAAAAAAAAATTGGTGGCTATGCATGGTGGAAGATAGTACAGCTATCACACTCCTTGAGCTATTGATTCTGCAGGAATGCAAAAAGCCTGCTAACCCCAAAGAGGCGTGTATGTGTGTGTGTGTGTGTGTGTGTGTGTCTGTGTGTGATATATAAAAGGAGCTTTTTTTTTTTTTCCATGTAGCTGCTTTTCAGAGTAAAAGGGACTATTAAAGTGAGCTTTAGAGCAGGCAGGAATTATTTGCAGGTTTGTATTCGGCACTGTTGTTAATCAGTCCGGTCATTTAGAAAAATGTGAGCACGTAGCTTATTTGTGTCCACTTCTATGAAATCATCTGGGTACTTCCAGCTTCTCTCAAGATATCCTGGAGTGGATTCTTTTGCTTGGGCTGCTGCAATCTCAGATAGCTTCAGGAAACCAGGAAGCAGCAGGGTTTTCAGAGGGACAACAACCTATGGTTTAAGATGAAACTTCTCCCCCCCACCCCAGTTCTCTGCCTACCCTCTGCCTGTCTTGTCTTGCTCACCTGTAAACCCCTTGGGGCAGGGACTGCCTCAGTGTTGCAACGCCGCACTGGCTTGTGAGTCTCAAGGCTTGTTTCTTCTCGTAAAGCCTCAGCTCTGGAGTTTGCGTGGCGCAGTGGGGTTTGGGGTTTTAAGTGCCCACCTGTTTGCAGAGAAACATTTGAATCATCATGATCTCTGCAGGCTGGGAAACTACAAGACCAAAAAATAAGGGCACCTTAAAATTCTTTTAAAAAAAAATGGCATATTTAAGCAAATTTGATGCAATTTGGGGCCTCTTCCATGAATTTCGAGCACTTGAGGTTGTCGATACTAAGTTACAGGTGTGGTCTTGGTTGTGCTCTGTCGCTAGACATGCACGGTGGTTGGCAGAACGGGACCTTGGTCCCAGCAAGGGTCTCGCGATGCTGTCATAACACAGATGAGCAGTAATCATCATGTGAGGTTTAGTGACAAACTCAAGTGTCATGGTCATGCTAGAAGGTCACCTTAATATATTTTCATGGGGTGAAAGGTGGGGAGGGCAGGGTATACCTAGCTGGCAAGTTTGCAACTCAGACTGGTGGTAGTGGGGCTTGGAGAAGATCGTCCCCCATTGAATCCACCTGCTGCAGAGCTCTGCTGTTGGCCTTTGGTAACCCAAACTTCCAGTCAACGAGGACATCACCACGTCACCACCGGATAGGCTCAAATTTAGAAAACTCTTCTGGAAATACGCCAGGAAGCTCTATGATGATAACAAGAGCACCGAAGAACAATGGAGGGAAGCCAGGGAAATACCAGCCTGCTGCAGAAATACATCATCAGCGACCCTGCAATCCTCCAGCCAGGATTTCACCTACCCACAAAGATTTGGTCCTCCCTGAATCGCATCTGGACACCTCATGGAAGATGTGGACACCTGCTCCCTAAATGGAGAATCAAAGAGAGCCCAGGTTGCGATTGTGGTGTGATTTTTTTTTTTTATTTATTTTTTTTTTTTTCAGACGGTGCAACACATCGTGACTGATTGCCCAATTCATTTAATGGCGATCTAAAATCAATCCATGCAGCTGTCTCTGAAGCAATCAAATGGATATTAAATTTAGATATTCATCTATGAATGTTGTAATCCTAAAATGTCATATGAAAGAAGACTGCAGAGCTTGGGGGCACGGATCATGATTTCTGTTTCATGTTGCACAGCTTTTGTCTGCAGAGCCAGTCTTGCCTCTTTTCGAGGTGGTCACTTTAGTAGAGGTAACTTTCAAAATCCCGGGTGGACAACCGACCTCCTCCCACCCTTGAAATCTCTGGGTGCCAGACGTGAACACAGAGCCCCATCGTCTTGGGAAGGAACTTTTGCTCCGAGTTTGCAAAAATATTGTCACAGCTCCACGCTTCCTCGTACACTCATCTGGAAACGTGGGGCCGGTTTGTTTGCTCAAAGCCTTTTTCAAAAGTTTTTTTCAGTAGGAACCGCTAACAGAAGAGCCCTCAGCGAGGGAGGAGAAGTAGTAATGGATGCAAATATCAAGAGCCATTCTTCTGGTGGTTGAAATCGCATCATGTGACAATTACTGACTTTTTGGTAAGTTAGGCAGTAGATTCACGCCCAGTCGCGCTGTGCTTTTAGAAACCAGACTGGCCACGGGGCACGCACGTAAGATTTAAGTGCTTGCCTTGTTGATTTTTAAATGAGTGAAATGAAACACGATGCCCGATTTTTCTGAACAATAGCTTGGCTTCCTGGGCTGGGGGAGTGACCTCAGCTGAGAAACTAAGGCATCCGTCTTTGTCTTCAAGGTAAATAATGTGTTCTATGCCCAATCTTTTTTTTTTTTTAAGCTATTATTTCCTTCTCCCACTGTGTGCCCATGCCAGACACTGCTGTATAGGAAACCTGTCTGCTCTTCCTTGGCATTCAGATACTTGTCTGGTCATGGTTGTACTTGTGTGAAATCCTTGGAACAGGAGCTGTGTCAGAGAGCTGTGCATGTCACCGGCACACGTCATTCGGGGTTATACCGAGTAATATCCTCAAGTCTCAGTCCCCTTCTCAGGATGCTAGCTGTGTAAGCAGGAGGTAGGATCTCTTCTAGGTAGTACCGTTTCATTGGCCCTGTGCCCTTTCCCACCTCTCTGTTTCAGCTGCGTATTGAATCGATCCCCCAGCTGTGGATCCTGCACCACCCGTGTCCTGGGAAGCAGTGGCGAGTGATCTGCAGCTGGTCTGCAGTTCATACCAGGTCTCTCACCCTTTCTGATTAAAAACTTGATGATAAGGCTGCGTGGCCCTGCGTGAGGAGTGTCGATGGTTGACCACTGTGTGTAGGCCTCCAGGGTTTTGGAATAGCACATCTGTTGCTTCGTTGCTGCTAGATTATGAACCGTTTGGGGGCAGACTCATGCAGCCTCCAGGGCAAGGTTGAGATTAGGGCTCCCCACACCTCCGTAGTCCTACTAACAGGAAGCCAGCCCATATATAAGTAAATGCCCTTAGTTTTTTCTAGTGTCTTGTGTCAAATTTTGAGATGACAGAAAACTTCTTTTAGCATCCAGCTTTTTCTCCTGGAAATGCTGGTGTGGAAGCGGATAGAAAGAGGGGAAGTGTCAAAATTGTAAGGACTACCACCGTATCAGCAGGATCTGGTGTTTTTAATACGATTGATCCCAAAACGTGCGCTTTTCTGTGTATAGCACTTCAGGAGCTGTCACATCTCAGCTTGCTTCATCTTCCTCGTTGCCTTTCTGCTGGGGATGAAGACAGTTGCTCGATCAAGAGAAATGCATTTGCTACCAGGGTGTTCTCTTGTATGCAGTTCACATACGTTTCCACTCGGTTTTCTAAGTCCTGGAGCAAATACTTGACAGAAACTGTGGTGTTGGCAATTTTTGCTGAGTGTTTTGGTGGATTGAAAGAGTCTCTCCCCTCCCCCTCTTAATCCTTTATTTAGTACAGGAGGAAAAGCATTCTTTGGGCTGTTGTTATTCTGATAGGTGAGATCATCCTTGAAGATTAAAAAACAAGACTCACTCCTGCTACGTGACACACTTAACTCGCCTCCTTTGATTGCAGCATCAGATCCGTGATACCTAGACACAGCGCCTTGGAGCGGCAGCAAAACAAAGCAGATGAGCCAGCAAGCCCCCTCCTAAAACCCTGGCACCAGTTGAAGCGCAGTTCTGGTGGAGGCTTGCCGTGATTAGCTCTACCATTTATTCAGCTTGAGTACAAGATCGAGCAGAGAAGGTACACTTCTGTGAGATGCTTTTTATCCAGCTGCTTTTAAGCTGCGGGAAGTGTCTTTCTGGAAGGACGGAGCAGTTGCAGTTGCAGCAGCTTGGAGGCTGCCTGTGGTCAGCGCGGTGACTGCAACTGAGCTCTCAGCTAGCTGGCTGGTCGGGGCAGATCTGGCCAGAGCCCCTGTTTCCATGCAGCTCCGTAGCCCAAGGGATGATTGCCGTGGCTCTTTGCCTTTCCCTTCCTCCTTACCCCCTTGTCCTTCACTTCCCCCCAGCTGAATTCAGCAGTCAGAGAAAAGGGGTTCAGATCAACCCCTGGGCTCCAGAGCGGTGTGAAAGCAGGGGCTCTGGCCAGACCCCACCCCGACCAGCTGGCGAGCTCCAAGCCTGGCAGGAGCTGCACGGACATGCCAGCAAGCTCAGCTTCCCGGCATCCAGGATCACGGGAGGGGCTGCGGTTACTCTCCCCCCGCCCCGGCTGTATGGCGCGTACGCAGTGAACTCTCTCTGCTGCCCACACACCCTACCCTCACCGCCACCCTGGATCCGCCCATGGGGAGATCCTGAAACGCGTATCGGCCCCACGCTTCCCCCATTGCTGAACTTCTCGTTGGTGTGCAGCCTTGCGGCTAGGAAGGGCCTGCAGAGTCCACGCACTTGTATATGAAATCTAAGCAGCTTTGGCCGAGAGAAAGTGCTGACCGTTAGCTGCCAGCAGAGTCCTTTGGCACTTCTCATCGAAGGAGGTGCTAGCTTCGACTCTGCTCGGGGACCACCTGTGACTAAATCACCTGTATGTTTTAATCAGGCATAACCTCCTTGTTTCGCACCCTGTCGCAGGCTCCACTTCGGGCTGCTGTGCATGCCTGCTGTTTCATTTTGGGTGGACGAGGCTGCGTGTCCAGGGTGAAGCCAGTCTGCGTGGTTTTGTAAAACCCACTAGGATTTTTTTTTGGAAAGAAAGTACAGTAGAAACTCAGGGTTGGGATCGGTGTGCCTGGACTGTCAGCCTGCACTTGGGGAAGCTGTGCTTCCTTATCAAGAGGTGTCTTAGACCAGCAGTTCAACCAACAGTTAATATTACAAGAGGTGCCGTGTGGGATGCGTGCGGCTGCCCCGTGTCTGTCCTTGTGGTTCCCAAAATCACCTGTTCTCTGGACTAAGCCTATTGTGCATCCCTCAGCCTTCCTGCTTTGTTTTAACCAAATGTAATGGCTTACCTCTCCCGAAGCTCAGCTAGAATGCCCTCTCCTCCTGCCCTCTGGAAATAAAGCCCACAATCTAATTTGTCCTTTCGTGGCTTTGTCATTAAAATCAACGAGACGGGAAGGACCTCTCTGTGGACTCAGCAGGAAATGCCGATGAACAGTATTTCTCCAGCCACAAAACATTTAAGTAGTGAGTAAACCAAAAGAGAGCAGCAGACCGGTTTCCACGTGGCTTTTGCTGTCAGGGTTAGCCTGGTATCTTTTAGACTCAAGGTGCCCCTTGGAAAATGCCAAATTCTTAGCTTTCACTCATTTTTTTTTTTTAACTACAGGAAAATAATAAAGCATTCCCATTCGAAACCTCTGGGCTTATCTCGTGCATCACGTGTCGGCATTTGCACATGAAGCCATGCTAATATTGGGGAGGGGGTAACCCGCAGCGCCCTTTAAAGGGTCTCCTGGCATCCCAGAGTGCCACAGTCCCCTGGCTGAGCATCGCTGGGGTGAGACGTGTGAAAAGCAGTGGTTTCAAAGCCTTCCTGTTAGCTGACTTCAGAGCTCTCTGCCATATCGTACAGTGGCCTTGGTTTGAGTTTTGGGGGTGGGGGGAAAGGTGGGGTCATTCAAACCTTTGCAGTACAAACCCGAGAGCTGCCAGTTCACATTATGTCAATATAGGTAACAAAATATTTACTCAGGGCTTCCACTCTGAGTCCCAAAGCAGGGGGTTCCAGCTGCCTCTCGTTTTCAGGACCTCTGATGGGAATCCTGAGTGAAATGCAACTCTCCTCACCGTGTTTTTATTGGCGGCCGCTGTGTTTTATTATCTCATGTAACGAGATCATTCTCGGTTTGCCGATTTTTCTACCCAGGACAGAGAGTTCACGCATGTAACAGGGCACATGTTGAATTAAGGGCCGATTAAAGTCATGATGTAATGACCCCCTCTCCTTTTCCTTTAGTCAATATTTGCCTGTGGGGTCAATACATTACAATATGCTCTTCAAAAGAAGTCAGTATTTTGTTACCTTCCGAGAGCGTTGGCTCCAAACACTTGTAATATTAAAACTGTTGGTTGAACTGTTGGTCTAAGACTTACTGTCTAAGTAGTTTCAGGTTTGGGCCCTTGATCCACGTAGAGCAGCTTTCAAGGCAGCTGATAGTATCACAACACAGCTGTAGGCAGCTCTCGGGGTGAAGCATTTGATCTCTAATCTGCAGCACTTTCTCCCAGGCTTAGTAGGCTCTCATTGCAGCCCGGGATGTTTGTTCTCTGCAGGCCGTGTCAGCGGAGGGCAGGTGAGGTGGGCAGCTCTGCACCGTGGTTCCCCTTCACGGCCTTTTCAGCCACCTTCCTGTATGAACCGACACGAGCAGAGAAGAAATAATTTAATACTCCATGTATTGGAAAGTGCTGCACAAACATTACTTAATTCACCCCTCAGGTTTCACGGTAATCGGTTTGAACCTTAGCTCACACCCCATCTGCTGCTCGTTTACTGCTTGAACTTCCAGCGCGGGGAGTTTAAAGACGGGTGGTGTCCTAATAACACTCTCAAACCCCCGTCACGCCTTCTCTTCCCAGGTAGCTCCCAGTGCATTGGACGCTAGCACTGTCGGAAGGGGGCACAGTCAGATCTTCAAGTTCAAGTGTTTAATTATTGTGCGTGTTATCGAATTTCCCTTACAAACGACAGAAATTTGAGGAAAATGATCATAGCGTGGCCTGGTGCTTTATTTATACACCTGCTTGCAAAGCTGCCCAGTGCTAAACAAGAGTTCCTTTCGGGCTTGCTTGCATTAACAAGGCATTGTGTTAATGTATTAACAATTAAATGATGATTATCTGCAAGGTAAAAAAATCAAGTCCCCAGTGTGAGCCCTGTTATCAAAAAAGGATGCTTCAGGGGTACAGCCTGTTGTAAAGAGCACTTTGGTGTCTGACCTCAGTGACAAGGGCTTGGGTCACTGTAAAAGTGCCTCGCTTGAAAGGCAGAGGGTATACAGCTCTGTACAGACAAAGCCACGCTAACTCTGGTCCTGGAAACTTCATAGCTGTGTTAATGTGGTGCTGTGCTCAGCCTGACATACCTTGCTTCTCAGGCCGATACACCTGGAGCAAAGTAGGTTGCTAACAGGGCTAGGTCAAAGGTGTCTTAATGCACTGTGCTATGTAGACATACTGAGGGTCACCGTCTCTTTACTAAACCCTTATTTACTAACTTGATGGGAACAAAATAATTAAAGAAATACCATATTTATTCGCATACCAGAAACCTCCTTTTCCTAAAGATCAGCCCCCAAAATCGAGGTGCATGTATGAACTGGGGAAGCTGATTTTCTGCCTGGAAGAGAAATACTCTGCTTTGATTCCTGCTCCAGCTGGCAGCAGCTGGGGCATTTCTATTCAGGCAACTGACAGAGTCAGTTGACTTAATGTATCCTTGTTCTTCACAGATGTTAATAATAGTCTCTCCTTTTTAATGGCCTAGATCTAACCTTTCTCTGGGGAATTGTCTGCTAGCTGCTTCTGGCTTCTCTTCTATTTTATAGTCCTAGAGACTCTTACTAGCTCTTTTCAAAATCATAGATCCACCCATGGATACCAGTCTTCAGCAGCAGCTAGTGTTTCAGCTTTTGGTAAAGCAAGAAAAGGGGGGTGAGTCAGCTAAAGATTGGGTTCTGTCTACAGCCCAAACTCAGGAAGAATCTTTATTTTTTTTTATTTTTTTTTCCTTCCCCAAAACAAGGTGTGTGGGGCATAGGAGGCAAGTACGGTAGGTTTTAGCTACAGCAGCGTGGAAATAGGCAAAGATCTAACATCGCTCCTTGCCTGTAGGCAGGCCGCACTTGCATGTTTGGTGGGGGTGACCAGAGTTTGCAGTGTTTCTATTAGCCCCAGGGCTAGGACGACGGGCTGGCTGCCAGCATTGAGCAATGAGATGGGAGCGGGAAAGATGAGAATTCAGCATGACAATTACTAAACACAATCAACAGTCAAAAAAATCAGTACCTGGAAATGCAAAGATCTTTCTGAAGGGAAAAATACTGGTGTAACTTTTGTGCTGTTGGTTTCTCACGCTGCTCCTTGCCGTCTCATTACCACCAGCTCTGCGCTACCTCCCAGGCCTCGTACATCATGGATAATTGCACTGCCAAAATGGCCTGGCAGAAAGTAGAGCAACTGTAATATCTTAGACATTTGTTTTTGTAAGGTGACTTTTGGTTGCAATTATTCCTTTTCTTCCATCCCCAACAATCTTCTGTCTTCCTTGTGCAATTTCAGGGAACTTTGAAGTGGGCGTGCATATCGCAGATGTGAGCTACTTTGTTCTGGAAGACACAGCGCTGGACAAATTGGCCAGTGAAAGGGCAACTAGTGTCTATCTAGTGCAGAAGGTAAGAACAGCCTCTTCCTCCCTCTGAGAGCTATGTCTCAGACTGCAAACTCATTATAAATGATCATTAGCAGAATCTGTGAAACAAAATCAAACCATTAGCATATCAGCCCTGCCAGGAAAAAACAGTTATAACAAACGGATGACAGAGTTGTTGGGAACCTCCACAGAAAACATTTCATCCTGCAGCGGTACGTGACTGAAATTCAGCAGACATCAAAGTAACTTTAGAAAGAGCTGCAGCATTTTTCAAGTAAACAAAAAGTTGCATGAATATTGATTACAGATTGCTGGCTGGAGTGAGCGAAGGGATCGTCTTCATTCCTGATTTTCCTAGTTAAAGGTACAAAAGCTTTGCCAGGCTTAATCAGGTATTACAGGCACGTCGTTGTCTTAAGGGAAGCCAAGCAAATCTTCCTTCTGCCAACCCATGGTGTAAACTGTAAGCCTCAGTAACAGGAAACAGAATGTTAAGAAACCGCATAAGATTCATACAACAAATGGTCTCGTCTTTCCCTGTTTTCCTATCACGATCAACAGGGATCCTAGTTTTCCCTGATAAAAAAAATCGCAAATTCTCTGATAAAAAAACTGCAAATTCTCTGATTAAAAACCCCCAAATCCATGATTAAAATGAAAGGCCACTAATATATATATATATATATAATCAGCAGAACACAATGTTTACTTGATATATTTACAATTTTAAAGCAGTGTGGAAGCCTACCAGTGCCTCAATCACTATAGGAAAATAAATTCTAAATACCTATACATTTTGGTACTTGACTTTGGGTTTTATCTTGGAAAATCAGAGCTCCCCCTGCCCCTTAGCTCACAGAACACAGCTCCTAACTCCCAAGCCACAGCCCCTCTGGTCCTGCTGGTTCCCCTCACTCACCCCCCACAGCCCTGATGGTGCCCCGCAGCCCTGTCGGAGAGAGCCCCCAGCTGCCAGGGCTATGGGGCCAGGGACCTGAGTCTACAATCGCCTGCCCCCATGCCAAAGGAGGTGGCAGCTGTTGCAGTGGGGTGGAGTGGAGAGACCAGCCACCCTTCCTCCCCCCTGCTGCCAGGTGGGGAGCGGGGCTTGGGGCTGGCTCCCTGCCACTATGCACACTCCCAGGATGGGATGGGGGTAGGCATGGGCTGCCTGCCCAGCTGCCCTCCCGCGGGGCCTCCACAGTCCAAGCAGGGCTGCGCGGGGAAGCTCATTGCCAATACAAGCTCCATGCTGCCCTGGCAAGGCATCCCCTGCCTGCCCGGCAACAGCGAGGGGCACAACCCCACGCCTCCACCCCTGCTGCTGTTGTGCGGGCAGGGGACGCGTTGCCACGGCAGTGTGGAGCTCACAGCAACAACGAGCTTCCCTGCGTGGCCCCGCTCTGCCCTGCTGCACCGGCTCGCACCCACCGGCTGTGGAGGCCCCAGGTGTGGGCAGCAGGGTGGGGAGCCCGAGCCCGCAGCAGGCAGCCCGCACCTGCTGCTGCCCTGCACACAGATCTGGGGGGCACAGGATCCCCCTGCCCCCTTGGGAATGTATGCCTAACTCCCCCGCCCCCCCCAAATGACCCTGTCCCAGGGCCCCGCAGCCATCCATTGCAGCCCCAAGCCCCACGCACCACCTGGCTGGACAGCAGTCCCAACCCCAGCCCTCTCTCCCTATGGGGGCCTCAGTCCACTCCCACCCCCCTGGCTTAACCTGCAGGAGCTACGCTCCAGGCTGCCTGGTGGCCATGTGCATATACATGCACCCGGTGCCTCCTGCCTGGGCACCCTCCTCCCGCTCCCCCCAGCCCCTTGCAGCTGGAACTGCACCGGCCTGCGCAGGGCTCTTTGCAAAGCTGCAAAATCCACGGATTTCTCTGGTAAAAGGAAGTCCATGTTTTCCTTGGGTAACATGGGAAATCTGTTTTTCTCCATTTCCCCATGGGAAATGGAAAACCCAGATCCCTGCTGATCGGTCAAGTGGCTTCTTATCTGTAGATGTCGTGCCTGCCTTTGTTGTTCCGTGCGCTGAGTCCTTCAGTTGCACGCCTGTCAGATAAGTGCCTGATTTACTTAACTACATAAAAAACACCTGTCCCAGATTTTTTACCTACTGCTGTCATTGTAACCCACAGTGGTTATCTGCATATTGATTAAGGGAATAGATCACTTATGTGCATAGGAACTGGTTGGTCCCTTTGTCTGCTAAGTACCCAACTGACTTAGGAGCCTTTCAGGCCTAAACTGACTAGGTCCTATCTATTTCAAGGCTACTTTTGCAAGCATAAGGCCCTTGGAAACAAGGGAACGAGCCTTGAGGAGGTACAAAAAGCTTAGGGCAGGCTGTTCCTACAGTAAATGAGCATTTTTGACGTTGCATTTGGGTAAACGCATGCTCTGGGGAAATGCGTAACCCTTTTATGGTTCCAAAGCTATGCATTTCAGCAGAGCACACTGCATACAGAAGGGGCATCTCTAGTAAATGGTCATCTTCTAAGTGTTCAGGCTCTGGGATGATGTGTCTTCCTTCTACCACCCCATTTAATTCAAGATTTGCTTAGAGAGGAGATACGCTGACCTGTACCTACCTTGGTGCCAAGTCAAGTAACCCTCCCACTCTGCTTTCTTCGCTATACACTGCACTAGCTAAACGTTTTGTCTTTCACTGGTTTGATCTCCTTTCCTAGCTGACGAGTTACAGCATATTCAACATTACAGTTAATGTTACATACAGCGTATGTAACATTAACTGTAGCAGAATTCATGATGGAGATGAATTGGGACCGACCTGGAGATGCCTGAAACACTTCTGCGTGCGGAGCCCCTTGGAATGGCAGCTGGCACAGCACATCGTGGGTCCCTCTCTACTAACACCCCCCAGAAAGTGAGATGTTAGATTGTGTTGTCATTGGAAGATGCGCAGGTCGTTGGCACTGCAATGCGCAGCTGACAAGGCAGCATGTTCAAAGAATTCGGCTTACTGATGAGTTGCTCTGTTTTTAAGAAGGCTGAAAACTAAGATTCTTCCCTTTGGAAATGCTGCAGCATCTCAGGTGCCTCAGGCTGTCCTCTTCCTCGGTAGGTGCTGCTCCATTAGCAGAGTGCATCTTCTGCAAGGAAGCAGGGTATCCACTGTCACACCATCTCCTCTCTCCAGGAAGGGCATCGAGAGCCTTGGGCATTGTAAGAGTTAGAGCCTAGTTTGGGTAGAGTAGAGACACAGGGCAACCACGACAGCATTTCCTAATGCAAATAGCTCTTTTTCCAAGCTCTGATTTTTATGGAGAGAATCAAATTGATATTCCGTGGAAAGTGACACTTTCCATGAAAAATTCAATAGAACAAAAAACAAATTTCCCCCTGAAATCTTCCTGTCAGCTATTTTTTGACCAACCCTGGGTTCCAGCCTACATGTTGAACTAGGACATCGACTCGGGCATTGCCTGTCATGCCGTACATCCATATTTAACCTCCAGCTGCCTTGCTTCATTATCACTAGGCCTAGTCTTCAATCTGCTCTTGTCTCAAAAAGTAGATTTCAAGGGAGCAAATTGAATGAGGGATTGGAAATACAGAAGGTGTTTCTAGTTGACACTAAAATATATTTAAAAAAGATCAGTCCTTGGATCTTAAGTTTCCTGTGGGTTTTAATGGAGGGTCTGCTTGTCACTTGAAACCAAATGACTGAAAATGAGCAAGGGGATTGTCCGAACAAGGAAATAAGAGCAGCGTCCAGACAAGATGGCAGTGCAACTCTTGCAGAAAATAGACTTTCCTCTGGTGGAATTGGTCCATATAGACTGCTGTGATTGTGCTGTGACTTCGTGTTGCACAAATCCTCATAAAGAAGAAATTAAAGAAAGCCACATCTTGAATTCTCTCGACCCATCTCTCCAGAAGAGGAGTTACTGTGTAAGGGCGAATGGTTTGTTTAACATGAGTCAGTTTTAGAAATAAGAGTGTATCAAGTTTTAAGAAGCAGGAAAACCTAAACAGGTTTCTCCCTCTTGGCATGTCTTAGAGTGTTGTTTTAGGTGTGAAGCAGCTCAAGCAAAAGGTCAGCCATAAATCCCTATAATATTTTATCGGCCCTGTTTTATAATGCAGATCAAAGGTTGGAACTGGAAGCCTAGCCTTACGTGGAGTCCAAGGCCGTTGAGACGTTCCCTTTTGACAACAGCAGGTTGTCGGGGGGTTGATATTTTGATAACGTCAAGCTGGGTAACAAAGAGTTGATCGAAATCTGAATTCATGGAAGTGTTGATACAAAAAAGAAAACTCTCAAGCAGAAATCTTGGCTCATAAACAAATTGCCTATTTCCTTTGAGTGTCTTTCAGCGTCTGAGTGATAGGCTAACCGAGCCCACCGCATTGTTCAGCTTCAGCGCCCTCCGCCCTGCAGCAGGGGCAAAGCAGCTGCTAGACTTGATCGGGCCGATAATATAGTACGTCCCCAGCAGATAGATCAGCCGTGGCGAGGAGGAGAACCACTCGGAGAAGCAGGCAGACTCGTCATAACCAACCTGAACCGATCGGGACCCAGCAGCCAAGACAGGGAGCCAGTGGAATTGGATTGTTTGATGAGAACAAAATAACCATGTGACTGTGCACACGCCAAGGGTTATTCTGAACTGGCGTTTGTTCCTTTTTCCTTTTGCCTCGTTGATGGATTGATTTCCCCCTCTGTTGCCTGCAAAGCCTCTGTGGCAATTCTCATTGATTACAGAGCTGCCCTGGCTAACCTGCTCTGAACGTGGCCAGCCTGGCACTCGGGGCCACAGCAGATGTTTCTCATTTGAAAGCGAACGCGGAGGTTTGCAGCCCACTCCACACACCCCCTCCAGCTCTCCCCACTCCCAGGAGTGAGGAGTGGGCCTGGACATGCACATCGGTTTCTATTTAATAAGCTCATGAGGCAAAACAGAGCAAGACCCAGGCTCTCCAAAGCAGGCGGTCACATAGACCTGTGATGCTACGTGAATCTGCCATCCAGACGGGCCAGATCCAGCGTGTCAGGACGTGTTAACAGACCAGTATATTTTATAGTCCCAGGAAGGCAACAGGCAGGAAAACGTCCATCCTTAGCACCTCATTTCTTACTGCAGTCTCCGCGCTTCCTCCTGCCACGCGGGCAGGTCACGCTGAGCTTATCAGACCAGTGAGTGACAACACAGAAGGGAGTGACTTTTTAATAGGTGGTTGGCTGGACTTGATCCAGCCACTTCCTTTGAGGCTGGGAGGGGAGATGATTTATCTGAAAACTTAACTTGCATCACTTTGTCACAAGGAAAGGTAAATCCTCTGCCTTTTGCTCGATATGGGGAGAGAAGAGGTCGTTCTACCGATCAGATTATAATTCTGAGAAATGGAAAGGACCTTCCCGTTGCTCTGCTCAGCACCTCTGTCCTGGGCTCTGCTCTCCGTGCATTTTAAAGCCTGGACTGGGGCTGTGTCCTCCCCTCTCCCTGTGTTTGGAAAATGCTCTTTCCTCGGGACCGCTGGATCCCTGTGGCTCTCTTCCAGGGCAGTGCAATTTGAAAGCCCTTTGTGTCCCCTATAATGTGCTTGGGCAAGAGCAGGTCACTTAATTGCAAGTTCCAGTGAAAGTGGAGCTCTGTGAGGTAGCCCCTGGCCTGAGGTTACTTGCCAGCCAAAGCACTTCAGCATTTAAGGGGAAAGCTTTACCTGCACTGGATTATTCTGCAATCCATAGCAATGCACGGGCTAGCTGGCACCCATTGTTGCTTGGCAAATACCCACCTTCCATGTCAGAGAAAGACACATGAAAAAGAGGAAACAAATCTTACTCAAGATACTGTCCTGTATCGTTGAAACCTTGCTGATCTCTCACTCATGTTGAATATGGACACAGTAGACTGTTCCTCCAGCACACCCGTCTTCCCCACAGGTCCTGTTGTCAAAGAGAACCCCTAATCAGTCCTCTCAAAATCTGACAGAGCAGTCGGTGGCTGCTTCGTGCATCAAATCTGCGCTCCCCTCTCTCACTACGTGCCCGTGTTAATGGCCAGACTGTGAGAAGATGAAGTGTGCAGTTGTCCCTGCAAAGTTTGCCTTTCATCACCTTGGGTTTATTCTCAATGGAAATGGCATCGGGGGGAATCCAGGCATTACGACAGAGGGCTGGGGCTGGAGAGGTGTGTTCTGGACGCGGGCCTGAGGTCGTGATTCAGCAGAGCCCTTCGGCATGCATGCGATTTGAAGCATGAGAGCACTCCCAACTGACTCGAATACCTTAGCCTCCTTGACTAAAGTTGCATGCAGACTGAAGTACCGCTTGAAATAAAGCCAAAAAGAAAGGACTGTGAATTCTCACTCCCCATGCAGACTCAACCTATGGCTTTTGTCAAGTCAGTTTGCCTCCGCCTTTGTTTCTCAGTGTCATGCGAGTTGTACTGTCCTACTTGGCAGTAGTCCTGTTACAATGAATAGCTTTATCAGTGATAAATTAATAACTTTATCACTAAGTGTTTAGTATTGTGATTATACCCTGAGTTGCAGTTCTGGGTTTCAGGTCATCAGAATCCCACTTCTGGAACCGGAGCCTCTCAGATCTGTTTGTGATCATGTCCAGGAGCACTCGAGCATCTCACCCTCTCCTCCAAGCTATGGCGTTGGCTTAAGGGCACCATAAGTTTCATGCAGTGTCCTGGGTCCTGCATTCTCTGGCAGGATCCCCGTATAGACGGGATCTGTTTTGCAGGAGGAGTGGGGTAGAGGACTATCTGTGCCTTTGTTCATTCTTTGAAGAAATAAAAGAAAAGCGGAGCTCACTGGTGGAAAATGTTAAATACTAGTCTAATGAAGAAGAAACAGTCTGGTTCCTCTAACAACTTGCAACCTGTCCTATACTTTCTACGCGGATTTATGTTTTTTGCAGAAAGAAAAAAGGCCAACCCCCCATAAAAAACAAATAATTCAATATTCTCCCTCTATATAGCATCCACTTCTGCCGCTGTCAGAGACAGGATACTTGGCTAGATGGACCGTTGGTCTGACCCACTATGGCACCACTTGTATTCTTATCTTCGAAACATTTGTGTTTTGTTTAACTTCTTGCTGCTTTTTTAACTATCTGTTTGCATTGCCATATGCTGCATTCTGTTTTAATTTTGTTTAAACTGGTAGAACGTGTAATCTTATGGTATGCTTTTACTAGAAACCATAAATGAATTCATTTTATGATTACAGTATATGTAATTTTGACTGTTAATTTTATTGTAAAGTTTTAGCGAAAGCTGTAAGTAAGCTACTACAGCTATTCCTCTAAAAGAGGGATGTTGCTTCAGTAGGGACCCAGGGAGACAAAAAGCTGCCATGCCCAGAAGTAATCACTGCAGAGATCAGTGATATGAGCTAAACAGCCTGTTCAGGGACCAGTGCTATCAGCTGTGTCCCCAGAAAAGGTGGGCAAAGAATGTGTCCGTCAAGATTTTGGACGTTGTCTCCCTATTCTCTTAATACAAATAATGCATTAGTGGAGAAGAGGCACCTGCCTCTGATCCCTGATTTTGGAAGTACATCTGCATTTAGGATTTTATTAAATGTCCGGTGTGACCCACACACGTTAGTAGCCAGTGTGCCTCCTCACCGTCGCGTGGGATATTCGGAAAGCGGGAATTTCCCACACTCCGTAAGTGTCTCCTGTTGGCTGCTAATTTCTCTCCTTTTTGGCATGCATTGGCATAACTCATTCTAAATTTATCACCTCGTGTCACCAGCCTTTCCCAGCAGCATGGCAGACCTCACGTAGTAGACCTGTAAATTATGAACTTATTACTATTGTTAACATGCTTTTCACAACTGGAATAACACAGCTGGCAGCCTTTGTGTTGCGGGAAACCGCTTATCACAGTCTCTGCCCTGGTGACCTTCCACTTGAACCAGCATTGCTGATTCACGTTGGAAGTGCCTGCTTCACTGTCAGAGACCATACAGTTAACCTCTCGGCATGATCGCACCGTGCCGTTAGAGTGGATTTATGGGTGAGGGCTGGTGCCAAGCTGCAGATGCGATTAAATATTTGAAGAGCCTTCCCGTGAAAGCCAAAGATAAATACGACAAGTGCGTGCTCACAGCAGAGGGGACTGGAGGGACTGTGTTTTCTTGGTGCACTTGCAAACCAGACTGCTCACGAGCGTACCAGGGACTTGACCCCAATAATCAGCAAGTGTTTGGAGGCATGAGTAGTGCCCGTGCGCAGTGAGTGTGGCCACGCTCACTGCCTGTGGCTTTTGGGTAGTGTGCCACTCTGTCCCCTGGTAGAAAGACCCAAGCGGTCACAAATAAAACCTTAGCTTACATGTTCTTCAGAGCAGAGAGTTTGTCTTCACACTTTCCTGGAAAGCATCGGATACTTCACTGACTCAAAGCAAACAGTAAGACCGAGCTAGTTCTTTCCTAAGCGTATTTGCTGTTCTTCAGGAAGGTCAGTAACAAGAAGGGAAATAAAAAAATGAAAGGCCAGAGACACAGGTTTGACTTGCTGCCTGGATGCTTGGTATTGCCTGTACCAAGCATTCACCTGAGAGCCCCAGCAAATGGCTTTTTCGTTCTGGTATACACGGCTGCTTTGTCAGCTTTGATTATTTTTATCAGACTCGTGTCTTCTCCTATCCTTTAGCCTGTTGCACATAGGATAACCATACAGAAAGTGATTTTGCTTGGTTGGTTAGCTAGTATTTGCACTCTTCCCCTGCCTTTTGGCAGCTCTGTGAACTGGTTGTGGAAACTTTGTATCACCTCTGAGATGAGGAAATGTTTCTCCAATTTTGCAGAAGCTAAATTGAAGGGTAGAAGGTAAAATACTTCTTTCATGTCTCACGGCCTTAGGGCCAGGGAAGGAGCAAAATGCAGGAATCCCAATTTGCAGGTTTGGAAAACCCCTGCCTTTCTCAGCTTCAGCATGAGAACTGGCCAGAGGTCACGGCCCTTCCCCCAGGGACATGCCGTCCCCAGCTTACCCCAGCCCCCCGGTGTCTTAGCAGTGGCAGAAGGATGATGGGTTCTCTGTTGCAGTGACTTTATGCAGCCCTTTTCCCTACATTTTGCTGGAGTGCTGCAGGCCCTGGGGAGCTGCACGCTAGGAGAGTCCATGACAAAGTGAATGTCCTCTCACCTGCCGTCTTGTTTTCCAGGTCATTCCCATGCTTCCCAAGCTGCTTTGTGAGGAGCTGTGCAGCCTCAACCCCCTGAGAGACAGACTGACATTTTCTGTTCTGTGGAAGCTGACTCCAGAAGGCAAGGTAAGCCTGCATGGGTTTGGCTGTTTTATTCATGCTGGCCACCCTATACTGGCAAGGGTGCCCGTTGGATCTGCTGATGCCAGTCGTTGGCCATCATAGTCAAATCCAGACTAATTGCACTCCCACCCCGTAAAGAAAGAAGAATTCCAGAACGAGCACTGATGAAGGGTTGAGAATTGCCTCTCCTCTTCGGTGAAGCCTGCACTTCCACAGATACCACGTTACAGAATATTTTCCTAACATGCTAGATAGGGAGGCCAGGAAATGACATTGCTTTTTGTGACTGAGGGGGGAGAATGACTTTTCGGACCACAGGATGGTTCTGCACTGTATCAAGGCTCACGTCCATTCAGTGTCTCATCTTCACCATCATGACCCCTGCAATGAACAGTTTCCACCCTGAACCATGAGACCGGACTAATCTTACACAGCTGCAAGTGATGTGACTGGGTATATAATGTTACAGCCCTCTTTAAGAGGTACTACTGGGTCCAGGAGGCTGGGTAAGCAGCGGGTGAGTGAATGTCCATGTTCTCTTTGCACTGCAGTATTTCAGGGAAGCACTTGCAGCCTGTTGCCACCAGTTTAGTAGGCGGCATCATGCTATAGCCCACTAGGCAGTAGCATGATTTGAGGAGGTGAGTGGGGCGTGGGGCAACCTTGGGTGCTGAATTGAGGGTGGGGATCAGCTGCCAGCTCCTGCTGTCCGGGACAATAAACTGCCCCATTATGTATCTGCTTCTAGGCTTCGTTGTTTGCCCCGTGGCAGTTGTGGAAAAGCTGTTGTTTCCTCCTTGGATTTTGCATGTCTCTAGACTTCATCCGTCTCCTTTTGGGCGGCAGAACGAGGAGCAATGGTTTCCATTGCAGCAAGGGAAGTTGAGGTTAGATATTAGGAGAAACTGTCTCATGAGGAGGGTGGTGAAGCACTGGAACAGTTTACCCAGAGCAGTTTTGGACTCTCCATCCTTGGAGGTTTTTAAGGCCTGGCTAGACAAAGCTTTTTCTGGGATGATCTAGCTGGGGCTGGTCCTGCTTTGAGCAGGGGTTGGACGAGATGTGACCCCCTGAGGTCCCTTCCCACCCTCGTTTTCTAGGATCCTGTGGTTCTGACACAACAGTCTGCCCCTTGCAGACTGACCCATTCCTGACCAGCTTCAGAAAGGAGTTTTTCTGTATCCCAAACACCCCACTCCCCCACAAGTGCCTTTCGGATCTGTCCATGTGTCCCTGCAAAGGCTGTCAGAGCAGCTGGCTCTCAAATGATCTTTACAATGGAAATTAGTGTTGCTTCATGACGGGTGTCTGCACTGCTCCACTGCAGCTCAGAAATCCCCTTTTGTTTGTATTACCAGCGGGACTGAACTGCATCCTGTAGTGGCAGCTCTGGATCCAGACTTAAAGATAGCTCTCTTTTACTTTCGGGGTTGGCTGTGGAATTTAGGGAAGGGCTTTGATGCATGGGGCCCCAAGTCTGTCACTTTCTGTAGCCTGACACTACTTACTTTTAGGGTGTAATGCCAGTATACTTTGCCCTTTACTTAACCATTGAGTGCTCTTTAATTGATGCTTGATTTCTTTTCATTGTTTAAATGAGCAGCTCAATCTTACCTCTTTGGTCTGGCGCTTAAGGTATGTTCAGGCTTAGAACAGTGTTTAGTTCTGCTGGGGCTTGGCCCAAGAAATTTGGGAGGGGTCGTGGTGTCTTCGCTGCCTGGAGATAGTCATCCTTGAGGTCAGTTGCTTTCCAGGAAGAAAGTGCTCTGATATCAGTGTGAGGGTTTCCCTTTGCAAGCCTGATTGTTTAAGGAAAGCTCACTACTGGGTTTCTCCTGGGGCCCTTTGCAGCCTGCAAGCTATGCCTGGGGCACTGGGTTTGGATAAGAATCGGAGGCCACTTAATGAACATTTGTCGTCCTAAGAATTTGCAACCACAGGCCTTAACCCAGCCAGGCATTCTGGTCAGAGCTTGTCCTTAAGTGTTACTGCCGTCTGATCCCAGTGCAGACAGGTGAGTAAGAAGTCTAGCAAAGGGTGCCCACCTGCTGCACGTGGTCTTTGAGTTCTGCCAGGGATCTATGGAGGCGTAAGGCTTGGAACAGATCACCTGGAGACACTTGGGATCTCCATTCTTGGAACTTTTTAAGAGCAGGTTTAACAGGCGCTGAGCTGGGCTGGTTTAGACAGGGGCAATCCTGCCTGGTGCAGGGGGCTGAACTAGATGTGCCCCCCTCCAGGCTCTGCCAGTCCTGTGATGGAGCGTGGAGACAGAGCCCTTCCATGGTTAGGAGCCTAGGGGTCTTCCAGGCACCTTCTTATCATCAAGGCAATATTTTAACTTGAATTTATGCAGCTGGGACCATGATCAGCAAGGCCTTTTCAGCACTTTGTCTTCACCCCTGCAACACAATAAACCTGGCACTAATGTGCCTGCCAGTAAGATGCCTGCAGGTTGGATGAGACTTGATTGCAGCGTCAGGTTCTTGGTCTTGTCTGGAGTCAGCTGCCTTCTTGTTGTCTATCCCTCATTGCGGCACGGCAAAGCTTGTCTAGTTTTATCCATGAATGTAACAGGCCAGGTGCTGTCTGAGGTTCTGGTTAGTCGGGTCACACAAATGTGGTACTGCGAGGTACGATATGGTGTGAACTTAGAGGGTATGATCTAGAGTGACTGAGTGTATTATCTACCTGTGTGTCTGCCGCCTTGGAAAGTGGGCTGAGCCACCTTTCATTTAGCCCTGGTAAAAGTATGCACATGGGCAGCTGGCGCTGAGCTGTTGATGTGCTTTAATCTCCCACTCTAATTTACCTTGGAGTGACTTGTTTCTGTGTCGTTACTCTTCCCTACGTTGTCTGTAGCTCCATGAGTTCAGTAGGAAACAACAGACCCTCTCTGAAAATCCTTCCCAAGGCTTGTGCATATCAGTTTTGTTATAGCGATGCAATACGTTTCACGAGCTGGGCTGCACTGTGTCCGGAATAGAGCATTACTGCTGAAATGCAGCCTCTCCCTGCAGTTCCAGGGCTCCGCGCCGCGCACAGTCATACCTTAGGTGAGATCCAGTTCTTTCTTGTACAAGCTCCCCTCTTTGATGCGGTGTTGTGTCAAATACAATGCAACTGCTGCTTCTCCTAATAAGGGAGGCAAACCCGCTGGTTGGAGACAGCTGATACACTCAGCTGCACTTCCTGGCTCGGAGCCACAGGGAGTTTGGGCTGCAGTGTTTGCATGTGTCAGCAGTGGACACCCCCAGGGATTCTTGGATTATACTGGGCAAGATGCATCTTCAACCTGTTTCAGGCAGACAGAGAAACTGATGCCTCTGTGTCAGCCTCAATTAAAGGAAGCATTAGAGCTATTCATGAGGACACCATCACAGCGGTGTCCAAGTACAAGATACTTCAGGTACAAGGATCCACACATGAGCCAGAATAGATATAGCATGTTGCAGCAGAAACAGTGCAGCAGACAACCCAGCTGCCTCCGGAGACTGGAGATGGACCATTGAGTGCAGAAGGGGAATACAGCACTGGCTATTACTAAAGAACATTATATGTTGCCCTGAAGCTGGCCAGCCTCTGATCATACATATTCTGATTGATCTTCCGGGCTGCATGCCATGGTACCTGATACGGGCAAATTCACGGGACTGTGAGAGATTTCCTAATATCTAACCTCAACTTCCCTTGTTGCAACTTGAGCCCATTGCTCCTTGTTCTGTGATCTGCCACCACTGAGAATAGTCCAGCTCCAGCCTCTTTCGAACCCCCTTTCCGGAAGCTGAAGGCTGCTATTCACTTCCCCCCTCAGTCTTCTCTTCTCCAGACTAAATACATCCTGTGCCAGTGTCTAGGAGGCTTGTTTTTTTTATTCCCAGCTCTGCCACTGACCTGCAGGGTGATCTTGGTCACTCCACCCGTCCAGCCTTGGTTCTCCCCATCTGAAAAATGAGGGCAGCAATACTGACCTTCTTGGTAAAGCATGCTGAGGTCTAGTGATGGACAGTGTTACTTAAGAGCTGGGTGGTACCTGTTCTGGTGCTACTGTGGTCAGTGGAAAGGTTCTTTCCAAACCTGCATGCATGGATGTTGAATGAGGAAACCTTCATGTGCAGTTTTACTACAAGCGTGAAGGCCCATGGAACTTGTTGGTGCCTGTTCACACTTACAGCTGGTGTTTTCACATGCCTCTTTTTGATGAAAATTAGTCACGCAGCATACGCTCTACAGAGAACCTGTATGGTTCATGCCCTGTTTCATACCATGTCCCCGTGTTAGATAGAACTGCGTGTGTGTCTCCTCCCATCCAGCCGTCGAGTATGGGAGGATGGCGATACCACTCTGAACCTCTCCTGCTCAATAAGACATCATTCCCACTTGGAGAAGCTGTGGCCTGCTTATGAGAGGAAAAAATTCTCAGATCTCACTATAAGTCACGTAATGATTCCCCGCATTGCCTGATGTCTCATTCTCATCAAAATGTGGCTCTGAATGTAGGTAGCTGATTTGTGCTCACAAACGAGGGACAAAGTCCTTAATAAAGTATCCATCCAATCCTTTGTCTTTTTAATGTATAGTGATGTGCCCAGAAGTAAACCCACTCCAGAAAGACAAAATTCGTGCTTTCACTGAAACGTTTGGCCCTTACCATGCTAAGAACCAGCACTGATAAAGGCCTTGCTTTTAATCACGGTGGATAAAAAGCAACAATTAAAAGTAATATTTAAAAAATCTGATTTTTTTTACTTAATTCAGATGTTTTTATTTAATCGTATTTTTAATTTGTTACGGTGCTTTAAAAAATAAACCTATATAAAGATAGTTTTCATTTAAGATACGTTAAAGCTCAAAGATATCATCATGAAATATGGATTATAACTTCTAATCGTATACTATTTGAGACAATAAGTTCATGTAACATATTGAGGCTCCTCTAGATTAATAAAGATTAAAGAATGCCACTCGACCCAGTGGGACTCAGTGCTCGATCTAGAAGATCCCATTAAAGATCTCTGTGTGGATTTGTGTCTCCAGAGATAACATCCTTGCTAACAGCAGTATATGGAGATGAGAGAGAACAGACCTGATTACCTACCCATCGGCCCTGTTGTCTCTCTGCAAATTTGTGTGCACAGAGTCAAACCCTTACCTCTCTCTAAAAGTGCAAAGTGTCAGGAAGTTAGATAAATACAGGATTGTTGGGGGTGGAGTAGATCTGGGCAAGGAGGAGGAGTCTGGAGATAAATGCAAGAAGGGAGGGGCAGTAGAAACAAAAAAGGAACATTTTGAGCAGAATTTTGTTGAAATTGCAAAATACTTCTGTAAGAAGCACTTTGCAGCAGCCACTCTGAAGAAAGCAGGAGGAGCCAAACTAGCTCTCCCACAAGACGTGCAATAGAACGTAGTAGTGGACTGTTCTGAGCGATATATTGAGAGCTGGCCGAATCTGATGACAATTTGTGAACACAATTGTGACAAAATAGATGGAATCCTCATAGCCAAGGTTCTCAACATTGGGCTAACGAGCAATGTAAAATGTATGCTGACTGTCCTGAAGCCTGTTTCTATAGCCTTGAACAAAGGTTACATCAAACAACAAGAATTTACTTCTTGTAGAAAACAGTGAGTAAGTCGAGGCTTCCTGACCAGTAATTTAAATTGCGATTTAAATCAAATTTCGTTTTAAATCAAACCCGCCCTGCTTTTAATGTAGCTATTATTAAGAGCTAGGGTTAGAAGAGGGAGCTAACATCTAACAGTATGAATGCCCTGCTAAGGGAGGTTTCCCTTATGTACACAGGATTTGATATGTGGGAACATCATGAGATGGAGCTCCTCTCCAACGGCGGAAACTCAGCCTTGTTCACTGCCTGGAGCAAAAGCTTCCAGGTGCAGAACCACTTTTTTGGTCTAGTCAAATGGGAACCACTTACTTTTCATTATCTGGCTACATGTTTTCCACTTGCTTTTTACTGATGGTGTCAGGTTTAAAAAGAGACTGCAGCATCTTAGTTACCTTGCAGGAAATGTCCATAACTTGGAATAGGGAGCTTTTTGGATCAGTGATTTTTTTTTTTTTTTTTAAAAAGGACAGAAGCTTTAAAAAGTGTGTAAAATGCCCTTGGTTTCCATCAAAGAGAAAGTCTCTTTCCATAGACAATGTCAGATGCCCATCATTATGTGATGGAGGCAGATAAAACCATCTTACTTTGTGAAGAGCTTTAAACACTCAGATATGCACTTGCCTGAGCATTTGTTGCTTTGCTGTACTTTGGGTTGAATTCAGGCCTGAATAACGGGTATAAGACTGAGTAAAATGAAAGGGCGGAGATTGGTAGGCCTGGTGCACGGGTGGTCAGAGCACAGCATGGGCTTCTACAGTGGAGCCCCTGAAGGCATGTCTAGGATCAAGGTCCCAGCGGGCAGTCCCCTGTCTAGACCAGCTGGGACCGTTGTGTCCAAGTGAAGCATCACATGCTCAGCCTGATGGCCTTTATTGGCCCCAGCCCTGGAGTAGAGGGTGTGCTGCAGTCTGTGGCTGAGTAGCTACAACCACCCATTTCTAGCAGATTGCTCATAACAATGTCAGTGCCATTGTCTGTGTCCTGAATGCCTCCTACCGTGGTGCACGCAGGCCCCTTGTCAGTTGACCTGGAATTTTTGTGGGTATGAGGAAGAAAGACCTGGGCTGGTGGGGAAGGTTGGAAGCCGGCCCTCCGTTCAGTTGCCACGTTCTTACATTTTCTGATTTTGCAGATCCTCGACGAATGGTTCGGGCGAACCATCATCTGCTCCTGTGTAAAGCTGAGCTACGACCACGCGCAGAGCATGATCGAATGCCCTGAGAAGGTGCTTTCGCCGGAGGAGCTGCCTCCCATCTCTCCCCAGCACACGACAGAGGAAATTCACTGGGCAGTGTTGAACCTCCACCGCATCGCCAAGCAGCTGCGCAAGCAACGCTTCATCGATGGTGCCCTTCGTTTGGATCAGGTCAGTAATCTTCGTGCGTGGACCTGGGGCTGCCCTGGGGTCTTTTGCTGACTTACAGCAATGCAGACCTAGAGTATAGAGCAGAAGAAGCTTCCTTCATGTTAGAACAGCAGCACGGTGGGATAGAGTCCCAGGGAAGCTGTGGACTCGCCTTCACTCAGTTTTCAAGAAGATGCTGGATTAGCAGTGGTGAAGGATGACTCTGAGAAGCGTTCCTGCTTCTCTGCAGGGGGGTGGGCTGGGTTACCCTTGAGGTCGCAATCAAAACCTATGATTCTGTGGTTTACTACGGCAAAGCCAAGTGGGGCTCTTGTGGTCTGTTGATCGGTCTAGAGACTCCTAGCAGGGATGAGACACGAGCAAAACTGTAAGGTTGTGCGTCCAAGTTTTCTTTGCAATATCACTGCCCCACATTGCACCAGTGCAGTAGGGAACCATAGAGGGAATCCTGTTGAAATCTCCTGGACAAAACATTCAGTGACATGTGAGCACTCGTACTGAATTCTTCACAAGCTCTTATAACACCTACAAAGCTGTAGCTAAGTGTCTGATACATTTAAATAAATGATAATGATACAGCGATGTGATCAAGGAAGTTAGATGCCGTGAGCATGCATTCTGCAATAAAGCAGGCTCTTCTCGAAAGCACGGTTCCCTCCACTACATCGGGCTTGGATTAGTCACTTTTTCCCGCTGCAGTCATTTCAGTTCTGGGTGCAGGGCAAAGAACTGAACTGCAACTCAAGCAAGTTGAATTGTGTATATGGGAAAGGGGGATGCGTTTCAATAATCAGGGCAGAAGTGAAGTGGCTTCTTCCTTGGGATCATATCAGTTGTGCTGGGGTAACTGCTGGATTAAACTGTTGCCTTTTGATTTGTGGATTCTCCATCCTTGGAAGTTTTTAAGAGCTGGGTAGACAAAGCCTTGGCTGGGATGTTGTAGTTGGGGCTGGTCCTGCTTGGAGCAGGGGGTTGGACTAGATGTCACTTGCCTAGGTCCCTTCCAACCTTCATTTTCTAGGATTCTAAAACCTGCTTGACAACACAGTGAAGAATTAGTTTGGCCTAATTACAGTCCCCTGTGGGCTTCTATATCACAAACTGAATTATTTCCCATGAGCACTGTTCCTTGCTCAGAAAATCTTGTTCCCAAAGCAAGAGATGGCTTCTAGAGGGGTGTTTCACACATTAACAATGTGAATTTAACCAAGGGAAATCTTGCACTCGTGGGTCCTTTGTTCATATAGCCATGGGGACTGCTCTGTGGGGAGCTGTACACGCTCAGATAACATTATCAGCAGTTCAACAAAGAATCCAAGGTCATGCAGACAGCTACTGCTGAAGAGAGCAAGATGAACCCAAGGGCACGTCCTGGCCGGTAGAGCATATCTTGTTCGGGGCAAAGGAAGCACGTGTCGCTTTTAACGTAGCAGCATTAGAAGGCCTCAGCTCTTGTTCCCATGACGTCCTCTGCTAACCTGGGTGTAGTTCTGTAGAAGATCCTATTCCCAGCTTTGAGCTAGCGAGGGTGGGTCGGTTTGGGAAACACACCTTTCCAATCGCAGGACCTCTCGTGGATTTCCTGTTGAGTAATGTAAATCCTAAACAATGGCAGATAAACTCTGGTAGGAAACTGTGAGCAATTCATTATCAGATTCCAAATGAACATGAAAGCAAAGGAAATGTTCATTCCATAGCATAAGGGAGGAGGTTGTTAAGAGACGTATTACTTCCATGCTTTCTCTCTCAAAGGGTTTGAGCCGTCTTCCCATACGTAAAGTTACATTCGGGGTCTGCCTTGTGTTCAGCACTGGACATCTCTACCAGGAGCTTGGTGGCCTGGTGATTCTTTTCCTGTTTCACTAATGATATTTGCCACCCGGATGTTTTTTCATCATTCCTGTTAATGTCCTAAGGAAACATGCTGGTCTGCTGCTTAGAGCCAGAAGCTGGGACTCGGAACTCCTTTGCCACCGATTCGTTATGACTCTTGGCTTGGCTGTCACTTCCCCTGGTCAGCTGTTCTGCAAGCTGGCAATAACCCTCATCTGCTGGACAGGGTTGTTGAAACGCAACGCTTGTTCCCACAGAAAAATCTTAGCCGAGTCAGCTAAGGGTGTTGATATGTGTTTCTTCAGAACGAAACAGATGCTAAACGATGAGAGAGGTGCTCGCGCCCAACCCGGCACGAATCTCCAGGAATTAATCCTCTTCCCACTGCAGCTCTTGGTATCTTCAGTATGTGATTGGATGCCACACTGTGCTGTGAATAGCCCCTGCTTGAATACGGTGGGCACATTTATACAGTCTGGCAGAGGCAGGAATTTTGTCTTTAATGATACCTGTCTAAATGATGATCAGATGATACCCGACTGTGGGTCACACACGGTTTTGAGTGTTGATTTAACCTTGGTATGGTAAGCTTGGTACAGTATGGTTGGTAAGCTTGACTGTTGTTACAACCTCGGTATGATTCAACTCCAGGTATTACTGTGCTTCTGCACAAATAAGAGGCAGGGCTGTGATGAATAGACTTTGTAGCGCTGGTGTGTTGTGTTTCGGGGCGGAACAAGGGTAGTTTGGCTACTGGTGTTACTTTCACTGAGCCAGTCGCAGCCAGATTAGGCCCATAGATGATTCCCACCCCCAAATGCCTGATCCAGGATGTGCAGCACTCACCAGTTGGGGATACCAGCCCAAGCGGATGTTGTGGTCCTGGTCCCATCCTCAGCAAGCACCGTGGTCGGCGCAGCCTAGGACCCAGCCCCAATGGGTGGCACATGCAACACATGTCCTAGTCATTGCGAGCCAGTCCAGCTCACTGTGCGGGGCAGCACTGAGGGTTGGATCACGGGGCTCCGTGGCCTGGATCTGGCCTGTGGACCATAAGTTTGACACCGCTGCTCTAGAGAAAGTTGTCAGTTAAAGCTTTCACTACACGGCATCCAGACATTTCCAGACTAGGTAATTCTTGTACCAGCCACCCCGGATAGGTGGTCCCACACCCTCCAGCCACCTGAGGCTGTGCTACCTTCGTATCTGGCATGGTGCAGCAGCTACTGAAATACCAGATGCACATCCATCCACATGTCAGGAAAATGCTGAAAATGTGGCAAGAGTCCAGACAAGGGAGGTGAAAGGAGCAGAAACCTACCTCATAGTACAGGGGTCAGCGACTTACGACCCACGGTGCTGTTGGATCAGGCTCGCAGAGCTGGGGGGCTTTGGTGGCATTCAGGAGCTAGGGGCTTTGCCCATGCCAGGGCTGGGCAGCGAGGAGAAGCAGTGGCAGCGCTTGGGTCGGACTTGCTGCCCTGCCTCAGACCTGAGCCGTGTTGTTTCTTTGCTGACCCTTGTTGTGGCAGGAGACTGAAGGCACTCAAGCTAATTCGCTTTTCAGGAGGAAAGTGAAGATACAACTCAGTCATATGTTTTAAGGATCTAGATGGGCATCGAGATCTAATGCAAGAGGGGCCTCCCATCTGACAGATCAAGGTATAACCATATCCAGGGGCTGGAGGCTGCAGCTAGACCAATTCTGACTCAGAAAAAGGCCAGAGTGGTAAGCAGTGAGGATAATTTCCACTGAAACAACTTACCTTGTATACTGATGGATCCACTGTCTTTGGAAGCTTTTAAACCAGGAGCTAAGGTTTGTCTACAAGATGAGGTCTCTGTTTCTGCAGCGGTAAGACTTGTGTGAGCACAGTTGTCCCTTCGGGCATTTGACTTTGAAGCCCTGCTGCCTCCTCAACCCGTTCTCATTCCTTTTTTGCAGCTCTCTGCCTAGATTCCCGCCCCCCATATCTGTGATACCCTACTATCCCTGGCTATCTATTCCAGCCAGCCCTTTCCAGGCTTCCCTCTAAGCTTCAGTCCACCAGCCATGATCTGCAGAAAGGAAATCTTGCTCCACTGAATGTGATCCTCCCTCGCAACCTGTAGCCATACATGTGCTGCAGCCTGGAGCCTCACTTTTCTCCCTCGCCACCTTTTCCAGTCCGTTCTCCCCACCTGGCATACCCAGCCCCTTCTGTCAGCGATCCCTCATAGCTCCAGAGTGTAGTCTAGGAGCATCCAAAATCAGATGCCTTAGTGCAGCATCATTTTCGTGATTGGGCAAATAAAACTTGATTTCTGGGAAATCTGCCAGGGTCTAATCCATAATGATAAACGATAATGCTTTCTCTTTCACTCAGAGCTGCAGTACTTGGATGCGAAAGCAAGAGGTGCCATAAATGCTGGAGAAGCAAATAAATTGTTTTAAGTACATTTGTTTCTAAGTTCACATAAAAGCCCGTGTACAAGAGGCCTACCATAAATGTAGTTCTCCTTTGCTTTAACTGCCTGGAGATGAACCACAGAGAGCATTACCCACAGGAGAACTGGTTAGAAAAGTGCCCTACACACATCCAGGCCGGAAATAAATTCGATCATAATCTTTACGATCCCCATAATTAAACAGCTGACTTGGAGTTGATTGATGGCTTTCGTTGTTCTGTGAGGCCGCTCTCCATAGCGCCCGTCCCCACGTGCTTGAGTTGGTGACGGAGGTTTATCATGGAAACAATCAAAAGCGCATTTGCAGTAGACCGATTTGTGCCACTGGCACCAAGCTGTTTGCAGAGACTTCTCATCACTTGTTTTGATGCCTGGGGGAAGCTGCAGAAAGGGAAAGGAAGCGAGTAAAAATGAGGGCGATCAGAGCGTTACTCTGGTTAAAAACCAAACTGCAAACAAAAGGTTACCTCCTCTGTGGTCATGGATGGCTGGTCCTGCTGCAGGCGAGGGGTTTGTGTTGCTCTGTAGTTTGTAACGGGCTTTCAACAAAGTGGATGAATTTAGGGAGAGCAAGTGCAGCCTCTTTGCTTACAGTGTTTCAGCCCCTTGCTTACAGTGGGGCTGATTGCCCTCTTGGCATTTTTATCCCAGATAGCAGCTTCAGTTAACTAACAAGATGGGATTCGTGAATGCTGATAACAGTGGAATAAGGCACACACGAGGAGCTTGGGGAAGTGAGAAAGAGGAACCAGAAGGTGTTACTAAGTGATTCACGATATCAAAAAACATGGAGTTGTCTTACAGATTCTCAGAGCTCCGACGCAGTTGGGAAATTCCCAACGTGCGTACCATTTCCAAGGTGTCCGTAAACCTGACTCCAGGTTCGGTTCAGCTGGGAGCGATAGACCTGTCATAGAAAGCAGGCAGCCCTGAGGGGTGGGCTGTATATGTCAGCCGCACAGAGAAATGAGAACGAAGAAGGTCTTTGTGTCATCAGGATGTGACAGCATCTGCATGGCGGTGGCGGTTCACAGGATTGTTTCCAACAGGCAAAGACAGAGAACCTCTATTTTTAGACAGTGGCCCCCACTTATGCTTTATAATTGAATCACTCAAGAACCGAAGATTAATTACTATCTCAATTAAAATCTTCCCAGATAAATGTCGCTTGGAAACAATGCTAGGAAATTGCTTTCTCACGTTTCCCCTCTGAGACCATTAGCAGATGAGCATAGGACTTCTCTTTCTCTTGCAATGCGGAGGTAGCCTGCGGCTTCGACTCCTATTTAAGGTGACATTGTGTGCAAGGTAAGGCGTAGAAGTGTGTCTTGCTCTGGCGTGTAGGCGTGGAAGATGTCTGAAATGCTGCATGGCTGGGTTAGGAGGAGGCTGCAAGTACTGTGCATCAAAGACAAGGAAGTCAGAGTGGCCCAGGCGCCAACGAGTTCAGCAGTCGGGGTTTTTTTCAAGGCACCCGCTGGCTGGTCTGATTGTGAGGTGCCTTTGGTCTGCTGTCTCAAGGCAGGGACCTTTGAGAGAGTCAGAAATGACTTGGCCATAACTAGTGCATACAGACAGTGTCCTATGAGTAGCAGAGCCACCCTGTCCTGCCCAAGGAGCTTTGCCTTTCCTGGGTTTTGCAGTCCAAAAAGAGCTACAACAGTCTGTCCTGCTTCTGCAAAAGGTACGTTTGGCACCAAGGTGTGACGTGAGGTGCCAGATCCCACCTTGGCCTGCGTTTCATCAGGAACGAATTTGTCCTTGCGAACATGTAGAACGCAGGGGAGTTCCCGTGACCATGCGCTTCAGCAGCCTGAAAGCATGAGCTAGAGCAGAGGTGTCAAACGTACAGCTTGCGGAGCTGGGTCGTCTGGTCCTGGGGGCTCCCGTAGGGGCCTGGGATTGGGGAGTGGGGTCTCGCCACCAATATCCTGGGCGCAGAGCCCCACTTGACATGCGCATTGGCATCGGAGGACAAGCGGTGGCTGTGGTAACCCCGCAAGGGACTTAAAGCCAGAGTTTCCTGGCTAGAGCATCTTGCCCCTCTGCTCAGGGTTAGACCGAAGCTATATTTGGAGTCAGGGAGAAATTTTTACCCCCTGGTCATATTGGTATGGACTGGGGGGCGTTTTGCCTTCCTCTGTAATGGGGATCACGTCACGGTCTCTGCTTGGGATCTTTTGAGTACAGACAACGTTTCGACTTACAACGTTTCACGCTTACAGCGTTTATAAATTGACACCCTGTTTCAACTTGACAACACCAGTTTCGACTTTACAACGCTTGATCCAATGCGATGCCACGCCAGCGAACAAATTCGCTGCATTGCTCATCTCCCTGGAGGACACCTGTCCAAACCTCCCTGGACACTTTCTTTAAGAAAGCCGACGAGACTCCAGAAAAACCCGCAGCCGAGACTCCTGGGAAGACTCCAGCCAAGAACCCGTCAAAAAGTCCAGCAAAGTCACCTCAAAGAAGTCCTTCCAAATCAATATGATTGCTATTTACAATAGAAATACATTAATGTAGCTCTGTTACTCATCTATAATTGATTGAGTACAAAATTCTGGGGTATTTGTGGTGAAAATAGGGTATCGGGCCTTGGTTCAGGAACCAATCCCCCATTTATAACATTGTTTCCTATGGGAAATTGGTTCCGAGTTACAACGTTTCAAGTCGTTTTCAGGAACTAATTGCGTCCTAAGTCTGAGGACTGCCTGTATATATTAACGACCTTTTGTGGAAGCAGGAGTGGCTGCTGTAGTCCGCCTGCTTTACCTGTGTTGTGTCAGGGTTGGACGGTAGCTTTACCAAGAGGTTAGATTGTGGATCAGTAGGGAATGACTTGGACGGGGCTGATCCTGCCTCGGGCAGAGGGTTAGCCTCGATGACCTCCCGAGGTCCCTTCAGCCCCGCTCCTCTGTAATTCTGTGTCCTGCCAGGAGACGTGTCTAGGAAAGTAATGACGGCAATACTCTGGAATGAATATACCGTCAAGAAACACACAAGTCTCTTTGTTTCTTCTCTCTAACTAATATAAATGTTGTAATCACTAACTTGGACACCGAGGTCCGTCCATTATTTGCGTGTTGCTTGCTTCTGGACAGGCAGCTCCGCCTGCCAGTGGCTTGCACTGTCCCAGCTGGTCCTGGAGTCTCAGCCTGTGCCCCGTTCAGAGGCAGTTTTCGTAGGCAACAGCCTACTTCACCAGCAGCATCTGATGAAACAGATTGCCGCCTACAAAAGCTCGTGCCTCTCTGAACCAGCGAGTCCCCGTGGTGCTGCGCTGCCCTGCCTTCTGCCGCACTTCCAAGTAGCCGAGTGATCCAGCTCTGTCCCCTGCGCCTCAAAGCCCAGCTGCTGCTTCCTAGAAACAGGTCTTTATGTTCTTAAGTTAGACACAGTGCTGGTCTGATGATCATATTTATCACTGCTGTAGAGTGTCCTCCACCTCCCTCAAAGCAAGTGACAGGTGAGGTTCACTTTCTCGTCTTCCCGGATTAGGAGACTAGGGTGGGAAGAGGTGAAATGACCTCTCCAAGGCCACCCAGTGACTCAGTGGCAGAGACCATCGAACACCTTCCTCATTCCCAGCCCATAGTCCAAGGTCTCGCACTGTCAGCCCGGTTTATCTTCCTTCTCCTTTTATCAGTGCAAATATTTATGTGGAAACAGGTTCTTTGTTATTCCTGAACTTCATCCCCAGCCCATTCATGGCATGTCTGTGATGATGCTGCCTCTCCCCAGGGGGATTTGGATGCCTCAGTGACAGGAGTGACTCGAGAAAAATTCACAGCAGGAACAGAGGAGGCTGTGACGGGAAGTCCTTTGTTCTGTCGCTGCACACGAGCTCTGTGTGGCTGGCATGGTTTGGAGTTAAAATATCAAAAGTCCACGACCCTGGAACGCTGCCACAGATCCTTCTGCACCAGACTCGTAACGGGGGACCCCGATCCATCCAACTTGCTCAGTCTTTGGCATTGAACGTGTTTGTGCTTCAGCGTTATGCAGAAGGCTTTCTTGCTAGAACTGGCCTGGGCTGGGCAGTGATTCTTCAGATTCAGCACAGCACTTTACCTTTCCTTTCAGATTTAGCGCCATCCCAACCAGGCACACTCTGGGCATAATCGTCCTCTTGGTGTGGCTGAGGTTTGAGGGCATTTGCATGTTCTTCGTGGTCACTGCCCACCACGGCAGGGTGCTCCGCGGACACACATGGCAGTCTGTGAATGGCTGCACCGAGGTGGAGCCCGGCTGCGCGTTGGAGCACGGTTCTTTGTGCGTGGCTCCCCTGGAGCGAGCCGGCTTGCTTAGAAACTGCTGAACTGAAGTGTGGGACCTTAGGGTGTCAGAAAGCATCTGAAACACGGAGGTGATCACTAAGGCGAAGAGATGCTTGAAGGCTACTGCCGAGCACAGTTTCATGGCATTGCAGAGTATGATAGGAAGGGAGACTGTTGCTTTTCTTGAAAGAGGCTCGAGGTGCAAGCACTGGTTATCTCAATGGAGCAGAACCAAGCTGATTCTTGGGGGAGCCTGATAAGAGCTTTGATAAAACAAAAGCCTCAAGAACGTATTTGTGTCGAGGTGTGCGCAGGGTGAATGGCAGGGTAAATGTCTTTTTGTCCCGGAGAAACATTCCCGGTTCCAGTGCCCTCTCGTCGGATGCCGGTGTTTTTCTTGCAGAACCGCACGCGGACGTCATCGCAAAACCTTTTGTTGTTTCAGGTTCCCTTTATCACGTATTCAAACTGAGCTTGACAAGGGCTTTTTTTTTTCCCCAGGTATTAATTATAGCTGGCTGCGTGGCTAATCCATCATCCCTGTTGCACTGAGTCACCGCGTGCTGAGTGATGCAGCCTCAAATGCGACCGGTCTGCCCTAACCGAACACGCAGTGCACCGTTGTCAAAGCCTGTTTTGTTTCACCTGCCAGGGAGCGGTGGAAGAGCTAAACGTGCCGTGGTAAAAGGCAGCCCCTGGGGAGGGAAGGCAGATGAAGTAGCTCCGCTCGGTGATATTTTTCCGATTTCACTTCCAGTGCGAAAATGATTAAAGCAAATACCAGTTTGCACATCCGTCACTCATGTCATCGGAGGGTCCTGGAGCTCTGCGGAGCAAACCTCATAACCTGCTTGTGGGGCGAGGAAGGGATTTCCCCTGCCTTTAAAACTGGGTTGAATGGACTGGTGTGTCTGCAGAGCTGAGCTCTGTCGCTCCCTTGCCACCTCCGAGATCAGGCCGTAAGGTCAGCACTTGATGAGAATAGATTTACATGCCTGGATCCCAGGCTGTCGACCAGCCTCTGCCTGGGTTATTTCCCGGACTAAGCCCCTCTTCAGGCAATAGCACGAATGATTCAGGGCCAGGCCCAGGGTCTCTGAAGTAATGTGCTCTGATTGTTTGCAGCCTGTTGCTTTGTTTTGAAAGCAAAGTGGCCGGGGCTTTGTCTCTAGGAGGGGCTTACGTCATCCATCGTACCCCTAGACCTTCGTGTAGCAAGAAGGACACGCGCTGTCATGCGAGCTCCTGTCAGAGGCCGCGTTTCACACGGGGGAGCGGAAGCGTGCGACACACGTGACACTTTGCCTTCAGGACTGGCCAACACCCGATTCCTGGGAAGGGGAACTCCTTTTCCGCGAAACGCACCTGTTCCTCTGCACAGCGCGGTCCGCTGTGGTGAAGGAGCTCGCGCGCCCCAGGCCCAGAAGCAACAGCTTAGATGATGCTCGTCTCTGAAGGCAGGGAGTGCTGCAGCTCAGCTGCACCTCGTTAGAAATGGATGCTTCCTCGCCTTTGCTCTTCATTACATGCTACACTGACTGTCACTCCTTGGCGGTATATTATGGGATGGGGTCAGTGGAACAGTAAAATAGCAGCTGTAGCAAGGAAGTCTTGTGCAGCTGTTTCCAAAAGGGCACAGGCAGCTGGAAGGAACCAGTCGTGCAAAAGGATCTTGAAGGTCCTTTTAAGCGGGTAAATTCCTTTAAGTGAACTTGAGAGGCTTGTCTCTATGGTAGTGGGGATAAATAAAAAAGAAAGATAAGCCTGGTAACCCAGTCTTTAACAGCCATGGTACAGTTCCCATGCAACAACCTGTCATTTATACTATGGCTGGTGGCTCTGGAGTGTGATGTGGCTTGGAGATCACTGCTTGCACCAGGGAGGAAGCTGCACTTGCACTCGAGTTGATGATCACAGCGGGACTCCGGCACTAGTGCAAAGCGGGGGGCTCACCGGACTCAGCGGGGCCAGGACTTCACCGCCGGTCCCAGTTTCTAGTCCTGTGCTCTGATCCCAAGACTGTCCTTCATTCGTCTGAGATCTGCACTTACCCAGCCTGCACTTAGCTCCTGACTGTCGCTCTGGAGTGGAATCTGGCCCCGGCTCCTGAGAAACAAAATGCTAAAATGACTAAAATGGGATTTTTTAAAATGCAATTTAGTAAATTCTTTCGGAGTCGGTGATGCCTTTAGCAGGTACAGGAGACAGAATGAAATAAACCAGGGTTTGGCATCTAGGGCAATGAGTCACTTTTTCTGTTGCATCATGTACAAACTCTTTTCCCTTGCCGTGTATGTATGGTTGAAATTACTTTGAGGTTTTGAATTTTCACTTCGACACTCTGTTTTTTATTATTTTTCAAACATTACTGAAAGTGATGGTCCATCTTGCTGTGCCCACATTGCCTTGCTGCTTTTTTTTAAATAAGCCATTTCTGTAGCTAATTCAGCTAGTTGGGAGTCCAGTTGTTTCTCTTAAGCAGGGGTGAATTTGTTGTGGGGTTATCTGCCCATTGGCAAGGGTGGCAGCGTAGAGTAGCCGTCATCCTGAGAACCGGGCTCGGATCCTTTGTGGAAGGAACCAGTGGTGCAAAAGGATCTTGAAGGTGCTTTAAGTAAATTGCTTGGGTCTGTCTGCTTAAATCACAGCAAGGTAAGGATAGCATGGGGTAGTTCTTGACCAGGTGAGGTGGCACAGAAAGGACCCCTCCTGTTATCCCTTGCTCAGTGTATAGGAATGGGGAGCACACGCAACCAGAAGAGTATAAAGCCCCCCTTTTTTTTTTCATTTCGCTCTGTATTTGCCCATCCCCAGGTCAAGCTATTGGAAGCTGAGAGGTTTTCCACACTGGAGAGAAGCCGTTGAATAACTTGAAGACGTTTTAAACATTAGTTTTGTCCTAGCTCTGCTCTTGCAGGAGTGCTGCTTTGGTTCACCGGCCTAGCAGCTGGGCTTGGCTTGGCTAATTTGTTTGTGGCAACCAGCTTGTGGATAGTGGGAGAGAGGGAGTGCTGAGTGGCTCGGTACTTTCCTTTGCAGTCATGTCTGTAGCGGAGCGGAGGCCCGGCCAGCCTGTTCTCCCTGGAAGGACTTTACAGCAGCGAGCATTCGCTGAGGTCATCTGCAATTAGTGGGGATTCGTTACCATACCGTGCCTTTTGCATCCTGAAGGCTGGAGAGAACACAGAGGTCACTGTAAGTCCTGAGAGACAGGTGAGATGTAAGTACAGTGCATAAACAGGGTTTCCATCACTGTCAAGCCTATTCACCAGAACCATTTTACCGGGAGCACTGGAGCTCCCCACATGCCAGTGCCGACAGGATGATGAATAGCTGGCTTTTTATGATGATGAAATCCCGCAGCCAGCTTGAAAGTCCTGAGCTCACACACCTGCAGCCTTCACCTTAGCAAGAAACAGGCTGCTGCTTGGCATGAGCACAATGATACTCCCACTCGAGTGTGCCATTGCTGTCTGCCACGTCCCCCAGCTCCCAGGCAGAGCTAGTAAATGGGCAGGGGGACAACCTGGTCGGCCTGTGTGTCTACCTCCTTTAGCAGAACTGTCCTCGTACTGAATCCTTCCGCTTGGTGGGTTTCTTGGGTGGTTTTTGACTGGCCTGTCTTTATACATGCAGGGATTTTTTACTAGTTTGTATGCGTTTGGTGGTTGCATCCAACAAGAAAGATGAGTAGTTTGTACAAGCAGTCCGTACAACAGCTCGCTTGCTTGTGGGTTAGGGCGTAGCAATGAGTGTCCTCCTAAGCTTCATGAATTTCAGCTGGCAGTTTAGTGTGGCCAAAGCCTCTGTCATCTTTGGAGGAGCTCTTCAGAAGATCCACAAAACCATCATACCAGTAACACGCCAGTGCTGAACCCACCATTTTCTGCCAGCGTCCCCATGCAAAACCTCGGCTTGATGCTCAGAAGTGCTGAGCACCGGCCGTCCCTCTTGGAGTCTGTGGGCTCCCTCTGTGTGAAGTAAAAACCTGCCCCCCAGACAAGGTTGCCGCAGTAAATGCCCAGTGTTACTTGAAAAAGATATATTCTTTTGCAATTTCTCAGTCAGGCTAATAAAAGGCATCGTCTCTGAACCAAGAGTTCTAGAGTTTTGCATTTTTTCAGTGTTGAAGCATTAGATGCAATGTCCAACCTAAATCAAGTGGTAATGTTAGAGCGACGTTGCCGTGATGGTCCAACAATCATGCAAGTGGCAAGTATTTCTTAGGGTGATATCTTTTATTGGGCCAACTGCATAGCTGGGGTAGAGTTAGACAAGTTTTTAAAGGCAAGACAGTTTTTTTTCAGGAGACCCGGCTGGGTCCTAGTTGGGACTCAGTTGGGATGGACTTAGACAAGCTTTTGAATGCATGCCACTGCAGTGACCTGAAGAAGAAGGTTTGTATTCGAAAGCTGGTCCAACTCTACGAGCTATGCCGCTGTTCGGATAAAAGCTCTCTCCCTAAGAAATCCTTGGGTCTCGCAGCCAAAATTAATTGATTCTGAGAATTTTGCTGAAGTTACGACAGCACAAAAGTCAGTGGTGGAAAGGGACGGTGGTAGGGAGTTAGCTCTAGTCCCACCAATACGTTTGCTTGGTGTTTCAGGGGCCCTGAGCTTTCGGACTCAGTAGGTTTCACCCAGGCAGGAGGCAGCAGCCTGAAGATGTGGACCGTGGGCAGGAAGGTTGCCCGAGGGGCTGGGCATCGGGTTCGTCTCTCTCTAAAATTTGAAACATGCAGTGTTACAGCTGGCGCAGCCCTTGCAGAGAGCTCTGCTCTGCGCTCCCCAGGACACTGGGGTAGAGTTCACAAGAGCAAAAGCCTTTCGTCCTCGTGCAAAGTGACTCGCATGACTGCCTCTGATCTCATCATCGGGCGGTTCTTTTCATTACCGGCAGCCAGCTAACCTGCTGGGTCCGGCTCTGCTTGCAATTGGCTCGTGCTTGAAATAGCCCCGGGTGCAACGAAATCCTGGGGTGCGAGGTGCCTTCTCGTGCAAGCCCGGTAGCATCACTGTGCTGGGCTTTGCTCCGCAGGTGAATGACGCACACGGCATGGTAAGTGCCTGTGAAATCACTGGTACGGGGGAAGTGGAGCAGGGGCCTTTCCCCTGGCGTGTTAAATGGGGAAAGCAGCTTGAGGTTGGGGTATGGAAAGCAGCATGAAGCTTGATCTCCTTTAAAAAGAAAAGACTTGAGAGAGAGTCCTTTAGCAAAGCAATTTGTTTCTCCTTTCTGGGAGCAGAGCTTCCAGGCAGGCTCAGTAAATTCTGAAGTACAATCAACAGGACTGGAAAAAAAATATCAAGTGAAGTAACACGGTGGCTGTGGTAAACATGAACCGAAGCCCTTGGAAGTAGCTAATGGCATACCACAAAAGAGTCTCCTTCCATGCACCGCGGGCCGTGCCAGCAGCGAGCACTGCCAGCGCTGGCTTCTTAAGAGAGGAAAGCATCATTTGGCTCTCTCTTGGATTTCACTACTCTCCCTCTGCTCCCTCCCTCGCAGCAAAAAGCCTTTCCAGTTGTAAAGAAGTGAATTAACTCCCGATCCTTTTGAAACCCTTCATGTCAGTGATAGATGAGGCAGCTTTCTATGACTTCAAAGCGGAAAGCTCTGCTTGTGAATGCAGGCCAGGGGAGTTGAAAAGTCCAAGTGGAACAGGGGAGCACATGGTGTGACCCAGCTGTCAGGGAGGACACCCTGGAGACTACCCCTGCTGGTGCCATGGAAAGGCAGGACAATGCCACTTTCACCAAGCGGAGTATCCTGAATGCCCATTTTTTTTGTCCCGTTTTCAATGGACTTGGGCACATCACTTAACACACAGCGGTCATTTGTGCTGGCTTCACAGAGCCTCAAAGGCATCCGAAGGGTGCTCTCTGCCCCGCACAATGGAGACTGAGCATAGTGGTGTTTCGGAGAGCTTGTTTCAAGCGTCCATAGCTAATCATATTAGCGGTGACCTTTTGGGCAGCACTTTTCATAGCTGCCATGTGTTTTGTCCAGTGCTTGAGTGATGTTGTGCATTGGGATGTATTCATGCATCATCTAATTTAATCAGGAGAGTTAATCCCCTCTCTCGTCCTACACTCCCAGAATTTACTAGCCCCTTTTGAGTCCTTAGCCTGTTGTCTGTGTCTCCTTCGTAAGCAATGCAGGAGCCGAGAGAGAGTTTTTCTATTTGCTCTGAGGGTCTGTTTTCAAGAACCCAGATTTCATTAATGCAAGGGATGCTTTTAGCAGGATCACATTCGTTCTTGTTCTCCTATGAGTTTTGCCTTGAATGTCTTTCTACGGAGACATATGGGCTTGCACATGAGGGTTTAAAAAAACAAAACGCTGCAAATGGAAAACCAGCTGAGACGAGCACTACATCTCCCGGAATATTTTTGGAATAAATCACTAATTGCAAGAGCTTGACAGCCTCTCTAAAATATAGCATTGGTTTCTGCTCCTTAGAGCTTAGTTCTCAGTAGAGATCGCTCCCAATCAGGGACTGGGCAGGGCATGCAAAGCACCCCAAAGCCATACAGGTGGGGAGGTGGATTTAGGCAAGCTCCCCGCGCAGAGAGAGAGCTCTTTACAGCTGCTGTGGTTTGCAAAAGTTGGGCATGTCGAAGGGAAAGTGAATCTTCAGCCTCTACGGTAAGGATTGCTTCAAAAGTATTTCCAACTCATGGTTTCATCAGTGCCCCCAAGGGACTTTGCGGCGTGGGCGCCTATGTTAAAAATAGGAATTTGAAAGTCAGTTGTCCTGTAAGCGGCTCTGGGAGTGGCTGGGGCAAGTACTGGGGAGGGAAGAGACCGATCAGGCTTTCTGATGATACATGGTCGGGTTGCTAATATCCTGGACTCCCAAAGGCAGGAAGCCTTTTAATTGTGTTGCACTTGCCGAGGCAGATTGTTGAGTAAATAAATACCTCATGCTTTGGTTTGGTTTCTAGAGTCTCGTTCTCTTCATCCACTTTGCTGGTACCCACAGCCCTAAGTAGTGGAATAAATCCCGATGCCTTTGAAACCCGAGACTCGGTTTGCACCCGCTCGCGGAACAGCAGCTTTGGAAACACAAGTTCTCCCATCTGAACTTCCTGCTGTTCTCCGTGCGTGTGCTCTGGTTTGGGTTTGATGGGAGGAACGAAGACTGGCATTAAAAAAAACAAACCCATAGATTGGCGACTGGTGAGAGCTACAATTATAAATGTCTGTATGTTCACTTTGCAGGACTGTAATGCCGCTTGCAAACCGTAACCACAGCTACCAAACAAACCACGGCCAGCCCCTTACATATGTTAAATAGCAGTGTCCAACAGAAAGTTATAAGAAGCCTGCTGTGCATTAATGCTGGGAGAATATCACTGACCATAACCCACACGCTACAGTCCCAGGGTTGGCCGTGGTGGCAGAGGTTCAGACATCATGTTGGGCAGATATAAAGACAAAAAAAAAACAACCCAAAAAACTTGCATTTTTATATGGTACCTTTTCAGAGTGAAAGTTCCCCAGCCCCGTTTTGGGTGCATAGGCACTGGTGCACTGCTGGAATACAGCTGTGTGTAGACTGGAGCCCTGCAGCATACCACGTGGTGCAGGACACTTGTGAGATGGGGAGATTGTGATGCAGAACAGGAGACAACCCCTTCCAGTCGTGTGAAAAGCATGATACGAGCTGTTATCACACGGAGAAGACGGGACCCCACAGTTTGTAACTATCCCACCCGGTAAACTGCACAGGACTCCAGATACCTCTCCGGGAAGGATGGCAGGCCAGTTAAGTCATGCTGGAATCTGATCCTGGTGACTCTGGAGACCCTAGCTATTTTGCATATTTTGGGGGGTTGAATTTACACAGAAATGGGTCCGTTTATAAACAGGTTGTTTCCAGATCTTGGTATTTTCCACCTCGGTTTAAGGGTTGGCAAAAATAAGATTGTAACGCTGTTGTGATGGTCTTCGTTACCTGGCAAGAGCTCTTATCCGTTCAGCGCAGCGCTGTCCATATTTTAGCGTATTTACTCCTCAAGTGCTGGGAGACCAACTTTCGTCTGCCTTCAAACGCAGCATTGTGCAAATCGAGACAGTACGTGGAGATGAAACTGGTCCGTGCTCCTGAGTTTGTGGAGCTTCATTAAGAGCTCAGTGGGGGGAAATCAGTTGATACAAATAGACCTAAGCAAATGGAGTTTGCTGGATCTCATCAGACCGTAGATCCTTGTATCCTGCCTGCAGTAATGGTCAAGAATAGCACATTAGAGATTCACAGCTCATTAACTGGGGTTAATTTAAAACATCACCTGTCTGCTTTGTCTAGGCTCATGAAACAATACCAAGTTACTTTATAAAAATGCCAAATAATGAGACTGTGAATCCACCCCTTGCCCTCTGTTCCACACAGCACCCAGAAAAATCCAAACCTTTTCAGCTCCTGAAAGCACTGAAAGAAAAGGGAGGTTGAAGAGTTGAGGCTGGAGGTTGATGGAGTTGTGCCATACCCAGGAGAGGAGGGGTGGGCAGAATCCGGCCCGGAGAGGGACTCTTGAGTGTCCCACGGTGGGTCTCTCAGTCCTTCCTGGCCCAGGTGCCGTCGGGCCCATGATGTGCCCTGCTCCCTCCAGGAATGCAGGAGGGCTGGGGTGGCACCACTGCCGGACTCCAGGTGCTGGTGGCTCCTTCCAGCTGCCTCTGGCCCCATGGAGATTGGCATGGACCTACATGCACAGCCCCGACTGCGGCCCGCTCTGTCCAGAGCGAACCAGGTACGTACCAGCCAGGACCTGCACACGTGGCCCCAACCCCAGCTTGCCCCATGTTTGCTCTGGACTGGCCTGCCCAAGAGTAGCAGCGGCAGCACCCAGGCAGAAACTACTACTGAGCATGGGGAAAAACGGCTCCCCACCGCCCCTTTGCCGTCTTGCTGCAGCCACCTGGAGCTTGTGCTCGGGCTGCCCTGCAGCTCCTCTCCACTGCCATGACCAGTGCCACCTCCGGGCCACCCAGTGAGCACTGGTGGCAGTGGAGAGGAACCTCAGAGCAGCCTGGGCATGCGCTCTGGGCAGCCGCACCAAGAAGGGCCCGGCAGTGGCAAGTGGGGGGTGGCAGCTTTTCTCTTGCGCCCAGCAGCAACTTCTGCCCAGCTGCTGCTGCTCATCATGGGTGGACCAGTCCGGAGCAGGTGCAGAGCCGGCCAGGGCTGGAGTTGTGCATGTGGGTCCCAGGCTGGTCCAGAGCTGGTCCTTTCCGGCCAGGGATACGTGCTCAGCTATTACATGGCGCTGGTGACAGCGGCAGTGGCAGGGAGGAGCCGCAGGGCCCACGGGCTCCGGGTTTGGTGAGCTTTTGTGGGGGGTTGGAGTGCTGACCAGCCCGCAACCGCTCCCCAAAATTGCCCGTGTGGCCCATGGGCCAAATAATTGCCCACCCCTGCAATAGAGAGTGGCCAGTTTCAGAGCTCGTGGCTTTCTGCAGAGAGCACTGTACTTCCAGCCATCACACGCACCCCTGGGACTGCCCACTTGACCTCTTGAGCGTTGCAGCTGGTCTCTGCCGCTGGGGTATGGAACAGGGAGGATTGTGCTCTTTCTTTACACAAGACCCAACCCACTTAAAGGCTTTACAGATAATTAGCAAAACCTTGGCTAGCGTCCAGACATGGATTGGGACCTAGAGAAGACCCTGGATCATAACAAGACCAAAACCTCCTTACCTGTATGAGAGTCCACTAAGTAAGCAGGCAGCCACCTTGGAAGTCATTGTCCAGGTATCACTTCCAACAGAGTACGTTGCAGGTATCCTGTTTAGAGATTAGCTTGGACATTTGGCAGTTTTGTTTGACTGAATCTTTCCAGCTGCAAGCTGTGGCTCACTGATGCAACGGCTGTTGCATCTCCACAGCCATTGGGACCTCTGTCGGGCAGATCTAACTTTTTCTTCCACTTCTTTCTTCTTAACTATTTTTCTTTCCTCTTCACTATTTTTCTAGTTCTTTCCAGATGAGTGGCTCCGTGGCTGCTTTCTTGGTAGCATACTTCTGAGGATTTCCGAACTGCTTCACCCTGCCTTTTTCTGGGCAGGGGGGTGTAACTGAAATAGTCAGACTTTACACTATTAAAGTGCTTTGTTCCACTGACCAGTGTAGGCCTTTCCCAGTACATGTAGCTCCAGCTGTCTCCTTTTCACAGGACATGCACTTTCACATGGTCCTTCCCAGAGACTTCCTGTGCCTGGGAAGCTAAGCCGTTGAAAGGCATTGTTCCCAACACCACATCTGCCTTGCATGAGCAAAACTTAATAATAGCACCTAGCAGAGAGAGTTTTATACAATGCTCATTGCTCAGCCTGCTAGCTAAACTTATGAACATGCATCTTTGATTAACCTCTGCAGTGCCCTGCACTGTGACATGACCTTGCAGGGCTTCCTTGAATATCAGTGCTACTGCTGTCAAGATGCAACAATTAGGCTTTTCTTGGAAGGGTTATGTACTTCACCGTGCTTCCCTGACCCTGTTGCGGTTGTTGTCCGAGAAGGATCTCTGGCAAAATATCTCCCTTTTTTTGGAAGTGGGGAAGAAGTGTCACCTACTCATAGATAGGTATCTGGGATAACATGCTTATAAGACCACAGAGCAACAAAACGAGACACCGGCCACTCAGTTATATCAAAGCTGTGCACTGCTGTGTGTTCATGATGTGGTGGCTCCTCTGAAAACCTCAAATTATAGTGCATTTCTTTTTCTGGTTAAGCGTCTTGGTTTTCTTTTAAGCAAAATGTCTAAGTGATGAGCCATGTTTCATACATGCCAAACTAATCTAATAGTGCTAGGTGTGGATCAGCATCTAGCTCTTCTGGCTTTTCCAGTAGCCGCTTTACAATTTTAACGCTATTTTCCAGCAACTGTACCTTTTGGGTTTAGTAGGCTAGTGATGACATGTCTAAATCTAAGCTATATTGCAAGCAGCATAAACTCATGCATATTAAATTGAGGCCCATCCTCAAACATTACTGCTCTGTCTAGCAATGTGGATGTGTTGTACATGATCACCTATTACCTGTAGGGTATGTAATAAAATTGCTTCAGAGAATGAGTGCACGGTTTGGTGTTTTTTATAAACCCCAGTTAAGCTATGTTAGGTTTCATTTGAAGCCAATATAAAACATATCCAGCCCTTTTATTTCAATCTTTAAATAACCTTCATGTCTCCTTGTTAATATATTCTTTCTGTAACACCTTAGGGAACTCTAGCCTGGTATCTTAAAATAAAATCCATCTTGGACAAAATGATCCTTTCCAAGTAAGTGCTAAGGGCTGGGAACATGCTGTCCCAGCCACCCTGTTGCTACTAGCCATAACTGCTCCCTGCAGAGTCTTATCCTGAGCTGTTGTTCTGGCAATTGCAGTTCACATTTCATTGAAAACGAGATGGGTATTTTTCTTACCAGATCGGTATATGTAGCGTCTAGCCCTGGACTCTGTTCCACTGGATGTCTGTCAGGTGCTCTGGTTTGAATTTTTGCCGCCATCAAATCTCTCCCAGGTTTGATTTGCTAAGCATACATTTGTAATTGAAAACACGATCTTGGTGTTTTTTCTGTGTTTCTGAGGGCAGAGGTGTTGCCAGGTCTCTCTTGACAAGGGCATTAAGTGTTTTGCAAACAGTTTCAGCTAAAGCTAACCTCTCTGAAATAAAGACATTAATTTTGCATTATACCAGTGGATGAAGTCCAAAGCCTCTTCTGCTCTTCTCCTTTAGCACTGCTTTGGTTAGCATCAGTGACGCAAAAGTGAAAAGTCTCCGACTTGGTCATGCTGATGCAAGAGGACAGGGCCAGAGCCCCCTCCTCGAAGCCAGAAACGGGCAACCTCCTTCGTGCTTACTTTCACAGACCCTCTGGCTAATTAGCCGCTGCTGCTTCTCCAGCTCGTTCAGAGTCATGCACCACGTTGGCTGGACGTCTTTGCAGAGTGATGCTCCCGGGTTGACGCTTTGAGCGGCTGGAGTAGGCACAGGTTTCCTACGTAGTTCCCCACTCCCAGGAGTCCACGTACCTGTCTCTTGTCTGTTGGCACAGGGATGCTTGTGAGCCAACCTGCACGCTTCACTGTGTTAACTTTTCTCCCAGGCTTGTTATTTCCTTTATGCTGAATTTACGTTTTTACAAGCTCAGCATTAGCCCAGCGTCTCTGGCTCCTTGTAACGCTCCCCAGAGCCCCTAACTGTGCTCTGCTACTGCTTTGCCCTAGGTCAGGATGTCCTCTCTGCAGACGCCCTATATATCACCGTGATTGTGCGTTTCCCAGTGAAACACCTCAGGTGCTGAACACAATCCAAACGGCAGCCTGAGAAAACAGCCTCCCAAAGAGGGTGCTAAGTGCAGACAGATGTGTGCAGTGTCTTTATTGGCACCTCTCTGGATGCTGCTGAGGCATCGCATAGAAAAATATTTGATGTCTGCCATAGTCTTCAAAACTTTCCCCTTGCAGACCGTGGGAAATGACCCCTCAATTTGTGCAATAAGTTAATTATTTTGGGGTTACTCATAAGCGAAAGGCTTCATCTTTTAGCTACCCCCTTCAGTCACCAGTGAGGACACCACTCTCTTGGGTTTTGTGATTCCCCAAAAAAATGGGCCTACCCTGCTCCTCTCCTAGCCTCTCCCCCAGGCATGGAGGAGAACTTCTTTCTGGATGTGAGTGATGGGACCCGTGAGCTCTTGTAGCTCTGCTGACAGCTTTCTCATCCCTTTGGGGGCACATCCTCACACTCTTCCTCAGTTGTTCTGGACCCCAGCTCCTCTGGAAAGACCGATAGCTCAATGATCTTCAGATTGACTAACAGGTATTTCTTTTCCTGCTATAGCTTTACCTTTTCTATTTCCCGGTATGTCCAGTTCACATCCTCCTCCAGCGGGGATAAGATCGCCACTGCCAGCCCTAAGTTTTACCCGTCTGCTTTGCCCTGCCCGTGACTTCTCCCGGTGCTTCCGTTTCTGGCAGCTCAGTGCCTTAGGATCACAGGGCTGGCAAGGACGACAGCCCCCCGGGTAGTTCATATACATTTGTGTATATCTAATGCCCATTGTTCAGCTTGTTCTATTGTCCCGCTGTGCTGACAGTTCGGAAGTTTTTACCGAGATTTGATCGCTGTTTGCTTTGCTGTAGTTCAAACCCGCTGACACACGGCCTGCCCTCTGCGGCAAGAGAGAATAACAAATGCACTTATTAACATTAATAAATGTCTCACTTGCTCACCAGTCGACAGCCCATTCATCATCAGCTGCGACACTGCCGGCTGCTCCTGCGAGCTATCGGTGCTGTTGTCATCCTTCTTGGGCACACTAGTGCTTGCAAACTCCTGCAACGTGATCCCTGGTGTTACATTCCTCGTCTCTTTAAGCGTATGCCAGGCATTGCCCTGGCTTGTGCTGCCTGACGGAGCCCGTGCAGCTCCTGGTGCTGTTCTTGCTCGACTCTGCTGTTTTTTTCCAGGTGCTTATCTGCCTTCGTTTTTGGCCTTTTGTGTTTTCAGTTCTTAATTGCGTTTGCAGTGCCCGAGCGCTGTCCAGTCTCCATAAGCTTCATTCTGGACAGGCAGCTCCCTTCTCTTGGCAAACTCTCATTGCTTTGTCAAAGGTTAATCCGAGTCTTTCGGTAGTCTGAGCGTGTTTAGTTTTACTTCTGATTCCCATCACGCAATGGCTATTTATTCCATTTTCCCCACCCCCTACCTAACTGCTGAGCCTTTGCTTCGTAACCTTAAGACTATTACCTCTCATTTTTAATAGGGAGACATTGAGGCCGAGGGTTAAGTGTGATGCTCAGGGTAGCTCATCTGAATTAGGCCTCATAACACGGGGATTTTGAATAACCAAAGAAACGAGCTAGGCAGACTCCTGGCCCTTTTCGGGTTGGCAAACCCCAGCGCTCACGAAGTCTGTTACAGCAGTCTCCAGATTCCTCCCCACAAATAATAGAAACAAAACCAGCCCTAATGCTGTGTATCACCTCCATAGTAGTGCTGCAGTTGTGCGAGGTGCTCGTACCACCAGCAAAAACAGGGAGCGATTGAAACAAAGCCTGGAAGGCCGACTAGAAGAAAGGGAAAGCGTTTGAGCGCTGAGATTTGGCATGCATCTTGTTAGTGTCACTATTTTTTATGTGGCATTTCCTAGGGATGTTTTGCTTTTATTTTAAAATTGATGTATGCGCATAAAAAGGTTTTAGCTTCATTAGCCATTCCTTGGGGAATCTAGAACATGCAGTATTGTGTCAGCATTCATTAGTCTCCGAAGAAGAGTTTAAATCCAGTAATATAAATCTAGTGCCGTTGTGCAAGTTGCTTCGCTTCTGTGGTTTTCCCTAATGATGAACCCACAGAAGAGGATCTGATTGACTTATAAATTGAAGGTCGAGGGGCACAGGAGGTCAAGGGGCACAGGACAGCCTCTGGGGGTGGCCTGCAGCAGATCAGCAAGGGGGTAGGGATCAGAGCAGCAGATTGGGCTGGGAACAGAAAGCTAATTTGTGCCATACCTGCCAAAAAGGTTGGCCCCCACTAAAGTAAAGCATAGTGAGCCTCTCCTCTCTTGAAGTAGATGTGGGCCCATTTTGGTCCTTTGATTTGTGGGGTGGGCACCGCGCACGCCTGCACAGCTTCCATTCAGAGTCATGGTTCAGTCAAGGATGGAAAACTTGGCTTCCTCGTCGGAGCGGAGGCTCAGTTTGGAGTCGCAGTGGCTGCAATGGAGAACTAAAAGGGTAGTTTTCTGTGTTGATGGAAGTTTGCGCATTTGTGCTCAAAAGGACAAGGTGAAAAGCATGTGCTTTTGTCACTTTTTAAAACGCGGTTTCAAGTTGTACTAAACAACTGGATTCATTTTTTTAAAAACTGCTTTCTAATTCCTTTGGTTTTATGCCCTCTGCTTGCGGGACGGTTCACTGTCACTGGCCTCCTGTGCCTAGTGCTGCTCCGTTTTCTCTGCCCCGTGGGTCTTTACCTGGCAGTGGAAAAGAAGAAACACCTTCCACATGTAAAATGACAGGAACAATGCGGAGGACACAGGACCAGGGCTGAGGCAACACCAGAGACCAGGCTAAGCACCTTTTCCGAAGCAGGTTGCTATCAAGTTGATGTGGCCCCTTGTCCACAGGTGGGTGTTGGAGGGGGTTAGAGAGAACTCTGTGGCGGGGGTGCACACGCACTGGAGGTGATGGTGCTGCACTAATTGATGCACAACAAAGCCCAGGGTGAACTGTCCAGACGTTGCAGTTTATATGCAGCAGAGACCGAGAGAGCCAGTCCCATACTGAACGGTGTTGTGGCTTCAGGTAAGAGCTGAGGAACAAAAGGGAAGGCAAGAGTAGATCGTTTGCATCTTCCTCCATTGTAACCAGGAAGAAACTGGCCTGACCTTGATGGGACTTTTCTGCAGATGTGTGACGACTCTCTGTTGTTTTGCAGTTCTCACAATTGTGCCTTACTATGAATTGAGCTTGTTCTGGATCCCACGTGGGACCAGGTTGGATCAGTCCCTCACCCCACCCTGTCCCAGCCTGCGTTTGGCTCTGATGGTTTCAGTGTGCGTGGCTCTGGTCAGAGGGCAAGGAGCAAATAGTCACAGGCGTCCCCTCTCTCTAAGGGAACGGGGCCTGGGGCTGGCATGAGAAGTGCTGTGAGGAGGGCAACAAAGAAAACCAGCACGTTCCCCACAGAGGATTCGCGCTGGAAATGTTGGAGAGCGGAGTGGACTAAAAAGCCCAAAGGCTTCTTGCTTGAAGCAACAAGATGAATGGCACAGGTTTGAGTAATGGGCCCCCCTGGCACAGGACTCCTGCCTGTCACCTCCCATCCAGACTGGTGGGGAAAAGCAAACTGGTCAGTGTAATTCAATGCCAGGATTGGCCAGGTGCCCACTTCCTTCAGCACCAGGAGGAAGGGGCCCCGTGTGCCCCATTCCCAGCAAAGGGGCTCAGCCATGATTTTAGTAGGGAGCTTTCTTATTATGGGGTCCTTCAGCTGCCTTGTCAGACCTGTTCTGGCCTTACCTGGCCGCCCCTTCTCCTAAAGCCGGGGGAGCGGAGCGGAGACTCTTCTAGAGGGCCGTCGCCTGAAGTTTCTAACTTCAGTGGAAATAGAAAAGCGCTCTGGAAAGCGGAGGCATATGGGATTCGAGAGCAGTTTAAGTGAAAACCCAGCTGTGAGGTTTACAGACTGCACTTCTGCTAGGGATCATCCAATGTGAGCCGCCAGCCTCGCTGCAGACTTTCCAGCTCTAATGAATTGGGAAATCCATTCTGAACAAGATTGAGTTTGATGGGCCTGTGTGCAGGCAGATGGATGTATTTTTAAAAGACAAGGTGCCAGAAATCTCCACGATTACGTTACTGGAGCAGGGCTCGTTTCTTGTGGTTTGAAAAGTTGAGTGTCAGGACTTCAGGGCTTTATTTTTTTTCAGGTCAAAACCGAAGCTTGGGCAGGGCGTAAAAACCTGCCCGATGACTAAGTCTGTTCTTAAAAAGCTCTGCAGGGCTTGTCCCGGAGTGGCAAACCTCTGTGCTTCGAGGGAGGCTTCGTGCCCTTGCAAACAGGGTTAAAAATGGAGCTGTGTCACCTCTTCCAAACACCCAGGCAGGGGCATGCGGCACCCATGCTCCCAGGACTGACTGGACACAGGCCAAAGGGAAAGGCTTCCAGGAGACTGCTCTGTTTTTCATATAATCTTTAAGTCAAGTCCCCCCATTCAGCAGCATTTCTGTGTTTAGGACCGGGGTCTGCCCCATTTACCTGTCTGGGGTGGTATCTTACTGTCTGAGCTCTTCCAGTTTATTCAAACTACACCTAGCAAGGCAACTGCTCCATGGAGGGGGGATGTGTGTGTCTGTATATGCACAGAATTGGGGCCTTCAGCTGCCCCACAATTGGGAATCTAAAAGTGTTTGACCTGCTTCTGCAGCTGACTGGTTCATACCTCTCTGGTATAGGGCATGCACGTGAAAAGCCCTTTCTGTCGGGTGACAGAGGTTCTCTAGTCGGGGCCGGGACGCGGGAACGTAGTGTGTCCAAGCCAAACCCGCTACTCCAGGGGCATGCAGAGCTTCCCCGGTCAGGGCAATATAGGAGCTGGCTCCGATGCAGAAGACAGGAGGCTGCTCCTGACCCTCGCTGCATGCCGGCGCTGCTAGGCTTCACCGCATGACCAGGCCTGTAATTGCTACAGGTATAAAGCGTTTGCTTCAAAATGAGGACAGCTGCCCTGAGAGAGTCCACTGGGGGGGGGCAAGGGCACATGGGGCTGGATTGAGCTCTGGTGCAGGGACCAAACAGCTCAAATGAGAGCCACCAGCATGCAGTCACCCTGTGCACCACCCCGCACTGCCGCCCCTCGCCTGCCCAGGAGGCACTTCAGAACGGGCGGCAGTGGTGTGGACCTGGCAAGGGCAGCTCTGGCTTGTCCAGGGGTCTTGATTCCCCTAATGCTTAGCTAGTGGAAGGGACTGCAGGGCACACATGGGGTCCCCTGGGTGTTAGCTCTCCTGGCAGATCAAAGAGGGGCAGCCCCAAACCAGCCCCTCCACACTGGAGAGGCACAGCCAGCTGAGGGAGGTGCAGGCAGGGCTGCCCCCAGAGAGCCGCTTATGGGGGACTTCTCCCTTTAGCTGAAGGACACGGTGCTGTGTGTTGGATGGAGCTGAGACCCTGGAGCCATGAAATAATATTAAAACCCAGCTCCTGGGCAGGTCGGCAGCGGTTATGCAGTGAGGGGGTTGCCTCTGTCCGGAGCGCAGGGCCCAGTGCTCTTCCTAGGATCAGCAGCGGGGCATTGGCGGAGCCCACACCTCCCTGCTGTTTCCTACGGCATGTCGAGGGCGTCCCCTGCTGCGTGCCGTGTAGCCATGCATGAGGGCTTTGGGGGGCTCCGGGGGTCGGTGGCTGACACGTGAGAGGGGATGCCCCAGCAAAGGTGGGGACTGGACAACCCGTGCACCGTGTAATCCTTCCAGGCCTAGCCCTCAACGCACCGCACAAGGGAGTGGACGTGTCACTTGCCCCGTTTGACGCATGGGTAACTTGGGGGCATGAAGTGCCTTCCCCAAAGCCAGTGGCAGTGGGTGCATCTCTGCCACTAACTCGCTCCTGTCTTTCTGCCACCTCAAAGAAGTGTGTTGGCATCCTCACCTGCCCGGTATGCGTTTTTGGGGGTTTCCTGGGTCAGGGAGTGCTCTCAGCTCTCCTGCAGAGGTGCTGCCAAAGGGCAAACAGTACCCCCTTGCTTGACAGATTGTGCTTTTCTCTCAAGCAAGAACAGACCGTGCTGGAGACCTGGGCTGTTGGGCAAGTCGGGGGTCCTACGCAGCCAAGGAAATGCAGTGTCAAGGATTGCAGGGCATTCCTCGGGACCCTCTTGCGCGGTGTAGACTCCGTCCCGTCCTCGCAGGGGAGTAAGCCTCGGTCCATCCCAAGCCGCTCCCGCCTGAAGCGTGTGCCCACTTCGCTTTTGTCTGGCAAATTCCAGCTTGATCCGCTCCCGATGAGAGGCCATCCATCACTCCGCACACGCAGAGTCCCCGTGGCTCTATTTGACAGCTTTTATTCAGAGAGCTCCCCATGCCGCCGACGTCTTAATTATTGATGAGGCTCGCGGGGTAGGTAAGGCTCTGTTCTCAGCAGCGCCGCGTTCCAGCTCCCTTTCCCACCGAGTTCACCCACACGGCAGGGCGAGCTTTGCTTTGTGTGGGGAACCACTGAACTGGAAAGGGCACTGCATTAGCATGTGCACGTCAGAGATGGGCAAGCTGGAGAGGGCAGCGTAGGCCACGCCACGCCAGGGCACGGAGGGGTGAGAGCTTGGCCACGGTCTGTGTTCTTCCCTCGCCGCTTTGGGCTGATCCTTGCGCCATGAAGCAAAATAACTGGAGGCCTCGCTTCAAAGAAATGCCTCCGACGGGTCTTGCTCGCTCACGACGGGGTCACGCTGCTCTCGAGCATTCCCCGTTGGCTGCACGCTTTTGGCTCTGAGCTGTGGGTGGCCTTCCCTCCCTTGTGTCTCAGTCCTCCCCTGAGCTGTGCTCGAGGCTCTGGAGGACAACAGGGAGCAGGGACAATAAAAAGCCAAACACTGTGGCCTGCTGAAGAGTTGGGCTGGGCCAGAGGGAGCCTTGCAAAAGCACGTTCGTCTTTGCAAGCTCTTGTGTACGGGGAAGCCCTGGGGCGTCTGGAGACAGGGCAGCGGTTGTGGTGCAAGGCGGAAGGGATGAGCACTAACCCGGCTGGACCACTAATAGCACTAGGCATTTTCCCCAGCCTTCCCTAGGGCTTTCTTCAGCCAGGTGATGAACAGAATTCGTACCATAGTGTTGACGGGGAAAGGACAGGGGAGAACCTAGGGTAGCCAGGCCTCAGTTTAATGGCCTGAGAAATTCAGCTTGCAAGTGGACTTTGCAAGATCCTTCGAGAGCATCTCTGGAGTCCTGTCTAGGCACAGGCACAAAGGGCTCAGTTCTCTCTCGAGAAAGCTTTTCCGCCGTGTTGGTGATTTCGCTTGGACTGTCTGTCTGGGCGAACGTGCTCAGGCAGATCTCACAGGTGGCGCGTGTTGGTAGCGCCTGAAGGGCTTGCATTAAAGGTGGGGATAACATCAAAAGAGCTACGGGTGGACTTTCAGAAGTGCCCTAAGGGACTGAGGAGCACAAATCCCACCAACGTTGGAGGGAGCTTTGACAGGATCTGCAGGGTCATCTGGCCCCAAGGCACAGTGCTCCTCCTTGCATGAAATATTATTCCCCCTTAGAAGTCAGCCTGTATTTTAGAGCCTCCCCGAGTCTGTTTTGTCTTTTGCAAATGGCATAAGTGAAGAAGGCCACCCAGCAGTGTGGTGTCAGTACTGCCAGGTGCAGTCCAAGCAAGTTTGACGCCGAGCTTGGGTTCTGCATGCGACTCTGTTGACCCCCACAAGGCTGCACCGCCTCATCTATACCTGCTGAATTGCTTGGCTTTTCCCCCATACATTTTGCTGCCTGCCTGCCTGCCTTCCCATGAAACCCAGCCCCCCAGCAAATAAGCCTAGCTAGGAAATTGAGTTCAGCCACACATGCATGCTCCCACACGCACACCAGCTCAGCCAGAGCCTTGCTATTATGGATTCAGAAGCAAATAAAGATCCTGGGTTGTTTGCACGGGTGACCAACAGGAAGGGAGCGTCAAGAAGCCCAGGTCTTGTGCTCTGTCTTGGCCCCCCGGTAACATTGCAGGATGCTTCTTGGTCAGCGGTGGCTGCAGAAGCTCGGTGGAAGGGCACTGCCTTTCCCCACCTGCTTTGGCACAGCTCTGCCACTAACTGTCAGAGTCCTGGGGTGAGTGTGTGGGCACACACGCTCTCTTTCTACCTGCTTCCCTATGGGCCCGGCCTCTCTTTCAGAATGAAATTTCCAATTCGCCCCACTCCTGATTTGGCCTCCTCCTGCAAGCCCAGCTGGATCTGGCCCTTGCTGGCATCGTCACTGGCAGCTGGGACTAGAGGGCACACACGGAACAGAGTGATATATTTGTCTATAGGAACGTCTTGTCTATAGGAACGCCCTTCTGGAGGTTAAAAATTACAAGACAGTGTTGGCTTTAGGCTTGTATCTCACTCTGATCAGGTTAAGGAAGCTTTGCTGGATCAGAGAACCGGGGATGGGCAAGGCTGTCCCTCCACACCTGCCTCCCTGCCAATCTAGGCTTCACTAATCCCTGTTCCCTCTCAGAGCATCTGCTTTTTTCCTGGACTGGACAGAAGTGTGTGACCGGCTGCAGTCTGTCCAAACGAGGCTGTGTGCCCTACCAGCCTTTTCCCTTCCTTGATCTGTCTCCTGGCACGGAGCTTGTTGCAGGCGCTGGGCTGTGCTGGGGGAAGGCAGGCGAGTGCGCAGCGCTGGAGGCTTCACAACCACGGCACTGCTTTGTCCTGCTGGCTGCAGATCTACCGGTGGCAGCAGCAGCCTTCGCAGCAATGCCGCTTGGTGCTGGTTGGGTTTGGCTCGTCCCGGAGGATCAAAGCCACGCATGCAGCTCTGTGCCCCCTGTGCTGTTTCCACTGTGATAAACCTGAAGTCTGTTTTTCTGCCCCTGTTCCTCGTTCTGAAGGGCATGTGGGGAGCAGGGACGGGGGGAATTGTTGCTGGCTTGGCCGGGGCATGGATTCCCCAAATACTTGGTAAAGCTGTGAAGCCCTGGGTCTCACCTGGGGAGACCCAGTTGATGCAGGAAAAAATAAAACCTCCTTCTCTTACAGCAGTTCCATGGTCGGCGTACTAGCCCCAAGCTCCGGGGCAGGTCATCTGCAGGCCAGAGGCACGAGGAACCAGTCACGCACAGCGTGGCCTGGGACACCCATTTCTCTGCCCTGCGCTGTACCACTGATCCCCTTCCCCAGCCCTCCCTCCTCTCTCCACCTGCCCCTCCAGCAACCTCTGCTTCCTGTCGCCGCCGAATTTGGCACTCCATGCTTTGGGCGTGGGATCCCACGGCTGAGGTGGCAGCTCGCGGCTGTGTGCACCAGCAGGGAGTAGTGCCTCACGGCAGCGCCCAGCTCACAAGTGGCTGGCCTGCCGCTCTCGAAGGCTGCCGACCCCTGCTCTGGCTGTCTGGCAGGTGGGTCTGAAATGTGCCAGGGGAGCTAAGCATAAGAAGACGTAGCTACCTGCACACTATGGGAGTTGGCAGTGACGTACCTAGGCTGTGGGGGGCATCACTGGAAGCCGCCCCACGTGTGCCCACTGTCCCAGGTGCCTGGCCGTATCATTTCACCTCTGGGAGTTGCTGTCTGGGCCACAGTATGAAATGCGGCACCTTTTTTCCCATAGATGGAAAAAAAAGGCTGTGCTGAGTAGCTGCCACCTGGGGAGCTGGCCCAGGGGAGAGATGCACAGCTGGCTACGGGAGCATGTTCATCACCTCTCGGAGCTGCGGCGCAGATGGGGTAGCTCTCAGCCGGGCACTTGGCTCTCTCCTCCGTCTTGGGCCCGGCTTCACAGTGCACCATTTTATCTGGGTCAGCAAGAGCTTGCGGTATCACTTTGTGCCTGCTATTCTGTAGGGAAGGGGAAATCAGTGCACCAGCTAATGATCCAGCACATTGGCTCCGCCGGCAGCCTGCTGGTGGAAGAATGTTTTAATACAGCGATTGCTGTCCCGGAGGCAGTTAATTGAGTTAAGCAATTTTCCTTAGAGTTCAGAAGCCAGAGGAGTTTGTAAACGAACGCAGCGGCTCAGTGGTGGTCCCGTTATCTCCCTTTGTTTCGAAAGGTCAGAGCCACCACGAGAAACCCGATGACAGCGCAGAGTGGTTAGCCGCCTTGCAAAGAGCTGGGCTCCACTCCCGCACAGTCCAGTTGTGCTAATGGGCCTGTCTCCCTCTCATTACCGCGTGCAGCGAGATCAGAGCTAATGCATCCCCGTTTGATGCATAAATATCCCTGCTATTTCCTCCAGAGCATGCTGCCTGTCTAATCTAGAGTGCTCAGAGTGTATTGGGGTCACCACACCTGGCGCAGGTTGGGGCTGTGCCCACGATTTAGCTGGAAGCAGGAGGGCTGCAGCTCGTTGCATTGCAGTGGAGCGTAAATGCTGCCACCCCCCTTGGGAGCAGGAGCAATGCCTCCCATCCCCACCGGCAAGCATCCTCTCCATCAGAGCAGCCTTCACGTCGGATGAAGAAGGGGTCCCAGCACCCGCTGAGGCTGCAGCCCCGTGTTTCCGAGGCCAGCCCCGTTTTCTTAGCTTGGTCCGTAAACCTCCCTGAGAAATCCTCGCCCAACACGTCTCCGTGCAGCTCCGCACTTGTTCTGCCACTCGTCGAAGCGCGGGACTCATTTCCCCCCTTAAAGAAAACTGGCCGAAGCTGCACGTGGGATCTGAAAGCTCTTAGCAGATCCCTTCTTGGAGTCGAGGAGAAGAGCTTTCCCGATCCCACCAGAGCCTCCTGCTGGACACCGGGCCGCACTGCAAAACGGTCCTCGCCGCTCTTTAATAACTCGGCTCGGGAGGAAAAATCTGTCACCTTTCCCTCTGCGGTTTCTCCTCGGCTCTAAGGCACCGGAGGAACGAGCCGGAGCCGGGAAGGCTTTCAGAGAAAGAGGCTCATGGGAACGACAGCTGCTGATGGAGAACACTCATTTCTTTAGTGTCTGAGGGGAACCGCAATGGCTTTGGTGGAGGGATGTGTGTGTGGGTGGGTTTGGAGGGGGCAACCGTTCTGACCCAGGCATTTCAGAGGAACCACAAACACTTTATAGTAACAAAGGGTGGAAAAAGCGAGCACTTTTCTGCAACGCATGTGACTGTGCCCTGAGGTTTGGAGCCCCGCGCTCCGTTCCAGGCCACAGTGTTTGCGTGTCAGGCTCGGGGAGCTTGCTTGCTCCCAGAAGCCTTTCACGAAGTTGCTGTAGCGACTGAGAACGCCGCCTAAACTTGCTTTTCTTTTCTCCCTCCCCGCTTTTTCCCCCTCTGCAGCTGAAGCTCTCGTTTACCTTGGACAAGGAGAGTGGGATGCCGCAAGGCTGTTATGTCTATCAGTACCGGGACAGCAACAAGTAAGTCCCACGGATGATGGCGCTCAGGGCAGATAGGCACGGTGCGTTGAGAGGGAAATATCGCGGGTACCGTGCCCCCCTTCCCACCCGCTGGCAGTGGGATCGGACCTGCTTGTGATGCCGAGGTGTCAGTTGAGCGAGTTTTTGGCTCGGGCGCGAGAGCTGGGAGTAGCTGGTCAAGGATCCCCTGAGCCCAACAGCACTGGGCGAGCAAAGAGATAGGCCTGGGGCCAGACGTCGGAAGCACCCAGCGCCCACTCGGTGTCCCCGCACCCTTTGAGACACTGGCTGTTTTGCTTCGTTACCCAAGTGGCAGCTCTTCAAGCACTTCTGTCTCATCAGGGGCATTTGCCTCTGAAAACCCCGGGGTGCGCTGCACTGGGGTGTTTCCAACGGCATGGAGGCAAATCTGTCTCCCAGCCCATTCTCTCCGGGCTCCAATGCACCTGGTGTCTTGCCCATTGGGGTCTCGTGGTCCTCCAAGAGCACCTCTGTACTCTGGATGGGACCCCTTCTGAAAGCAAAGCTTTCCACGGGTGGGAGCATGGGCTCCTCCATTTCCAGGTATTCCTGCCTAGTTTTACTAGCTGCTGCAGTGAGTTGGCGCCCAAAATGTTTTTGTTTCAAATCATGTTCTCATCATCAAATTGACAGCAGGCGCGCAGGGTAGTCCTGTGCTCATGCTGGGTGACTTGTCAGGAATACCAGTGTGTCATAAATCCATAGTCTCTCACCTCCACCTGCAAGCTAGGTTTCTTTTGCCAAATTTAGACCTTTAACCTAGAAAAGCAGGGCATGGGGAATTGCTTTCAGGAGCCCAGCCTACCTTAAGAGGATCTGGAGAACAATTCCAGCCCCTCAGAAATGTCTGTTAAAACACAATTTCCCTTTTTTTTTAAGTTAGAAAATGACTTTGTTGTTGTTGAGGAAGTTGTTATTGAGGCTGTCCTGTCCTTCAGCACCCGTTTCATACCCTGTGCTCAAGCCTATGCCCCAAGCAGCTCATCCCAGGTCTAATAAGTGCGAAGAGCCACTAACAGCCACTCTGCTAAACGAACAAAAAAAACAAACCCAGGGAAATGTGCTGGTTAAATGCAAAAGGATCAAATCCGCTGGGAACAGATGTTTGTTTTCAAGCTTTTAAGAGGGAATTGTACATAATAGGCGGTGCGGAAAACACAATTATTAGTCCTATTAGGATCGTTATGGATGTTTATAGTTCCAGCTTGTCTAGTTGTATAACATCTAGCTTGAAGATCAGCAGCCTGTTCTGTGTCTCTCGTTGTCAGTCCTTTCTCCATATGCTTTTTTGTGTACGTGCATTTGTGTCATTGTTTTAAGAAACATCTGGGAAGGACTTTTTACTTTAACACTGTATGCCAGTAGCATTGTCACCTGCAAAGCTTTCTTAGTACATCCTTGAATAGCTGAGCAAGAAGCAAACTAGCTATAAAATATGATGGCAACTCTCTCTTCACAGAGCTTTGGTTCTGACCTCTTCCTGGCCATGTTGGGCTTTGAGATGCTCAGGCCAAGTGTCAGCTGTGATCAAATTAAAGGGAAAAAAAAGGTATCCTAGCCAGGGCTAGTTGGATAGCGGCAATGCAAGGCCTCGCATGGCTGATTCAAACAAACCCAGGGAAAATATTTCTTCCAATTCTCCTCCCAGTTGGTACCAGGTTTGTTGCTTTCTGTTTTGTACTGTGCAGCTCATTTCATCAGTCAAAAGGGCTGGGGTTTAAGAAAGTCCTTGATAACCCATAACAAATGGGTTATATCGAGGGTTTGTGTGTGTTAGTCGAAGAGGTTTTTCCCCCTGAGCCCAATACATCCAGCCTGGGGGAGTAAGGAATACATGCAAAATGCATTGAAATGGGAGGGCAAGAGCAGTCTTTTAGCTTATGAACAAGGTTGCCTCTGTGTGATAGGCCTGGCTGGCTTTTGCAAGTAAGATGTCCCTTTGCCAAACAAGCTCAGTTCCTTTCGGGGACTATAGAGTCACACTGGGGTTGGACTGGGATACCCGTGCGTGCTCTGCTCCTTATTGCAGGCAGTTGGTTTTGCCCTGAATTAACAGAGTGAAGTGGACTAGCAGGGAATTCATCTCTGACGCTGTTTCTTCCCTTACCCACGCAGCTGAGATGTGATGAAGAGCCCCTCATTCATGGATGCTTATCCCTTTATTGGATGTAATTTCATTCAGAGTTCAGCACATTACCACGCTAGTCCCCATGGCAGTCTTCCCTTTGCAGACATCACAGTGCAGACTTTTAGGCACGGCTCTACACACAGCTAATGACCAAGTTACACTGGTATAGAAACATTTGATACTGGTATAGTATGGTTCAGTGACATTTTATACTGGTATAGTATGGTTCAGTAATAAAATGTTACTATGCCAGTGTAAAATGCCTAACTACCATTAGGCAAGCTGTGCTGCTTTAACCACACTCACAGCCTGAGTTCAGTGGATGTTGTGTGTGTGTAAGAGGTGTCTCAGAGATGTTTGCAAATCAGGAAAGAGATGCTGGCAGTATTGTGTGTGTCCATGCAAGCATGCGAGTGATAAGTAATATGCATCTTCTGGCTAAGATTCGGATAAAGCATCTGCCATTGTGGGTTAGCAGCTGAGGATGGAACAAGTGAGGGGGTGAGGGCGATAGATGTTTGCAGTAGGATAGCATAAGTAGCTCCCAAGATGGACAGTATAACTGGCCCTTCAGATATGACAGCCTTCAAAGCCTTGCTGCACCATCCTCTGCGCATCCAGAGTTCTTAGGATCATAGGAAAGTCAGGCTGGAAGGGATCTCACAAGGCCCCCGCTCCAGGTAGGATCGTCTCTGACTAAACCATCCCAGCCAAGTGTCCGTCCAACCTGGTCTTGAAAATTTCCAAGGATGGAGATTCGACTTCTCGAGTGCCTGTTCCACTGCCCGAGCACCCTCGTAGTCAGAAAGTTCCTCCTAATCTCCAGCATAAATTTCCTCTGCTGCAGCTTGAGACCATTGCTCCTAGTCCTGTCCCCCACAGCCACAGAGAAAAGTCCATCTCCATCCTCTCTATAATCACCTTGCAGGTATTTGAAAACTATTATCAAGTCTCCCCTAAGTCTTCTCTTCTCCGGTTCCCGAGTTCTTTCAGTCTGCCCTCACAAGTCACGCTGTCCACATCTCTCGTTGTTTCTGTTGCTCTCCGCTGGACTCGTCCCAATCTTCATATCTTTCTTGAAGCTTGGGGCCCAAAACTGGACACAGGACACCAATGCTGAGTAGAGCAGGAGGCTCACCTCACCTGACCTCCGTGCCTTCTCAAGGAGGATAGCTAATGGCTCTGAGCTGCGTGTGATAAATTATGGGATGCAGCGATCATGGGCTCCAGGCATCAGTGACCCTTCATCGAGGCAAGGCTCCTCCTCTAGGATGGTGAACGCTGCCCAGAGAGGGTCACTTTGGCACAGTACATAGTGGCTTTGTATTTGCCGAACAAAAGACTCCTATTTTTGGAATCTCCAGCTTACCATGTAATTACCAAAGCAATTAAGTTTTCTATTACCTAGGCTGGAAGGGCAGGTGCTGTTCAGGATCTCACAAGGGTGATGTACTGGAATGTGTTTCCCTTAAAATAACATAATGTTCTGTTAATGAAACTTTGCCTCCTTGCTGCAGCTGCTACTCGGCTGTCATTGTTTTTGGCCCTGGAGCTACAGATCTGTTGTTGCTCTCGTTACCTCCATATTAGGAACAGCTTAAAGCATTGCCTACTTGTATGCAAAGTGTGGTAGGGAAAAGGGCACCCAAAATGCCTAGCAAGTTTATTCATAGCACCCTTCATCCTGAGGGATGCCCAGGTGTTCAGCAAGCTGTAACACGGACAGCAGGCACCTCTTCGTGGGATGGTGGCAGCCAACTGGAGCAGGGTGCCCTGTGCAGGATTAGCAGGCAAGATCCCGGGGCCTTGGGAAGGCGGAGAGGTCTGGAGTGAGCGTGAGCAGCAGACAAGGCTGCTGTGTTGGGTCCCTTTGTGCCATCCTGGGGTGGCCCACGTGGATCTTCACTGCCTGCCTTGGCAGAAACGACAGGCCAAATCGACCCGGGTCGAGCAGGAGTGGTAGCTCCACGGAGTCCAGGGTTTCACAGCTGAGACTCGATCTCCAACGCCTTCCCAGCTGGCTTTCTGGTTCATATGCCTTGAATGTTTCTTCACCATATCAGCTCTGCTGTATGGAGCAAGCCTTCTCGGTTTGTACAGAACGCTGTAGCTGGGCGTTTCCTAGGGAAACACTGTTTTCACGTTGGGAAGCTTGGCCCCCACCCATCATTGTTTCTGATTGCTAGCCCAGATTGGCCCTAGACCTCATTGCACTGCATCTTCCTTGTCCCCCAGCTTGCCCGCCACGAACACCTTTCTCCACCTTGTGACCGCAAATGCTTCCCCCCGCCTGCAGCGCTGAGAGCCCAGCCCCTCAACAGGGAGATGGACCGGCTTCAAAGCCCCGCGCCCCGTGACCCTTTCTGAGGGTGGCACTGGACCAGCCACTGCAGCACTCAGGCAGGCAGTGGTGGGTAGTGGTTTCAGCTGTGTCGAGAGACCGATCGGCAGCCTGAAGGACACGCCAACCATCGGAAATTTTCTTGGGCTCCTTCTTTGTCCAGACTTATCCTCAAAGCAAAAGCAGTCTGAGTCCAAAGATGATCTGACTTGCTGCCTATTCTCAGGGGAAATCAGATGCCTGGCCTTTTGTGTCGGCTGTAATCAGAAGAGCGAAGACCAGGTTTGTGTCTTCTGTCTCCACCCCCTGGGTTTCTGAGCCCTTGTGCACAGTGAGTCCATCTCCCTAATCGCTCTCCTTCCCTCTGAAGTCCCTCCAGCTGGCCCATCTTTCCAAGGAGGAGAGCAGTATTCCAGGTCTTCTGTTACCCAAGGAGCAGAGTTGCTGTCCGTCTCTGACAAGATGCCTCCCATCAGTGTGCTTTGCTTCCAGATCATGCCACTGGCTCTTACTGGTGTGCTGTCCACCAGCACAGCCTTTCAGCAGGGTGCTGGTTGCTGGGTCTCTCCCTGCCCTCTCAGGCGACTTTTCCTCTGATAATACCGACTTGCATTTTTCCAGCGAGTTTTGTTAGAATTCCTCCCCGCGGTTTGGGTTGGTGTCAGAATTGTGAGTTTGTGGTGGGGCCATGTGTGTTGTCTTTGGAGCTGCTTTCTGACCCCAGGAGAACAAGATCTTGCCTAGAAACACTTGAGAGACCCCATACTGAAGCAGTGAAAGCACAGCGATCTTTTCTCATGTTCAGGGATCCCAAAGAGATTTACAGATGCAGCTGACCTGCAAAGTGTACAGGGAACACAGCATCCCCCCACCCCCAGGGAAACGCAGCTACCTGCGGACAGCATTGGACATCTACTCGGGGCGGGAAGTCAGAATTGTCAGCAGCTGGAACACAAAGTGTTGATCCTTTCTACACGCAGAGCCCTGGTGCCCGGCATAGTGTGATGGATCCTAACCAAATGCCAGTTCTGACACAGAGCTGTTCAGGAAAGCATGATTTATGAGGAAAGGCTGAAACAACTCAGGTTATGTAGTCTGGAGGCGAGAAAACTGAGGGGAGATTTGCTATCAGTCTTCAAATACCTGAAGTGCAATTACAGGGAGGATGGAGATGGCCTTTTCTCTCTGGCTGCAGGGGACAAGACTAGGAGCAATGGCCTCATGCTGCAGCAGGGGAAATTTAGGCTGAAGATTCAGAGGAACTTTCTGGGTGGTCAGACTACTTAGAGACATTGTGGTATCTCCAGCCCTGGAGATTTTGAAGAGCGGGTTGGACAGACACTTTTCTGGGATGGTTTAAACAGGGGTGACCCTGCCTTGAGCAGGGGTTGGACTGAATGACCGTGCGAGGGTCCCTTCCAGCCCAACTTTCCTAGGTTACTAAGTTTGCGTGTGCAACCTTTTCATAAGGTGAATACAGTGTCAGCTATCATGTCATGCCATTAGGAGAGCAAGCCTGGCACTGTAACCAAACTGTTTGAATGCATCATTTGTCACCTAAGTATTATCTCACTGCTCATATTGCTACCGTGCAGGACGGTCTTTGGCATGATATCACCGAAGCTGCTGTTTCTAGTGCAGGGTATCATTGCTTAGGATTTGTTCCTGTTTGCTAGCAAGAAGTGATATGGCCACACCAGGTAAACCCGCTGATGCAGCAGCCCTGACTATGACTAAGAGCCCCTGGCAGGTGTGGCTCCCACGTGTTGAACTTCGGCACAGACAAGTTGCTCTGCTGAGCTCAGCGGACAGAGTTTAGACATCTAGCATGGGTCACAGAGCACGTATTTTGTGCAAGCAGCTACCGTGTAGCTCCAGGTGTGCAGCTCTCCAGGCCTGACCCCCGTATCACCTGATGGCCCGTAGCCTAGTGAAGAAACGTTCCTAAGATCGTCACCTTTAAAGGAGATTATCTGGCTTTCCTCGAAGTCCACGATGTTCAGCAGACAGCAAATATGGCTCTTTCTCTTTCTTTGGGGGTTTGGTTTGGGGCACTAAATAAGGGAGCAATTTCTCAACTTCTACTTGACTTGAGAGTGCAAAGTTGGAAGCGCAGTTCTGTGATCCCAGCCCTGGCCTTTCTGCACATGAAGCCTTGTGCTGGACGTGCGTTCCACCTCGATCATGAAAGGGATGAACTGAAGCTTATTAAAGACCTGATTTGGACTTCAGAATCAAAAAGTGCTGCCAGGCTGCAGCATTGCATCCTCCAGTCAGAGTAAGGCTAGACCTTTGCTTTGGCATTAATGCCGGGGCTTGGTAGCCTGGGTTAGCCTCGCCTGCATGAGTAAAGCCCATGTGCTGTTGTCCCCAGTGCCACGCTCCCTTCTGTGTCCCTCTGTGGGCACGTTCAGTGGCTCTTTGTGCTGCCAACTGCTCTGATTCTGCCCTGGTGAACTGGGAGAACGCGGCTCTTCTCCTGGGCACGGAAACAGGCTCATGGGAAGGCATTGGGGGTCCGTGGGCACTTGAGTGGCTTAGCCTGCATCCCAGGTGGGCAGGTTACCCATTATTTGGAGTGACAGCTCTGGCCACAGCAGCTAAAACACCACCGTATGCAGGAGGAGGAGATGGTTAGCAGCTGCACCCGAGTCAGTGCCTGGGTTGACCCTGAGCAAAGACATGCCCGAGGGAAGGCGCTGGCCAAACAGGAGGGAGGTGATTTTAGTTTTGACGCAGAGACTTGTTTGTCGTTTAACTCAGCTGGCACCCAGCTCCATCCAGATGGGCAGGTGATGTGTTCGCCCCCCGCCACAAGAGCAAACCTTTGCCTGCACTGGCTGCTGGTAATTACCCCCGCATGTAGTGGACAGAGGTCAAACCGCCCTCCTGGCTTCTACACGGGTTCAGGGCATGGTAAATTGTCAAGGAGAATTAGTCTACACGGCACAGCATGCAAATCCTTGTGTGAAGGGGACACAACCCCGGTGCCTGTATGGACGGCAAACAGGGCTCCTGGGATGTCAGCCGCAGCAGGGGTCCCTCGCCCCTGAGATTTCGTCAGCAGCCAGTTGAGTTGAGATTTCTGTGCACAAAGGGGTCATGGGGCAGTTTCAGCCCCGAGAAGCAGGCTCCTTGCAAGGACTTTGCTCAACTTCTCATGTGTTCAGAACCAGAAACTTCTTGCCTCCGAGTGTCCGGCTTTGTGTTTCTCCAGCGGTGCCGTTTCCCTGGCAGGACCCTTCTCATTGCAGCACCACGCTGGCGCGTAATGGGTGTAGATTTTCATGAAGCTGTAGGATCAGCCACAGTGCCCAGGAAATGGGCACCGTAAAGAGTCATGGTAGGGGCAGAGACCCGGCAAATGCATTGCTCAGAAGTGTTGTGCTCCCTCTGCCTCCATAGCGAGGAGATGTTAAAGAGCCCAAATGAGCCTGCTGTGCTATTGCTGGGGTAGCTATTGATGCTAGCCTACAGGTCCCCTGTGCTGCCAGCATCTCTCCCTTCAGTAATACTGGGATATCAGAGTAATAAAGTGCCAGTCTCATCCCTCCTCTTCCCACTCTAAATCAGTTTTGCTGCAGGCTCTTGTATGCCAGGAGAAACAATTGTGCCCTAATTGCATAGATAATGGAGCACGGTTTCTTCTGTTGCTACCCTAACCTGCTCCAAGCCCCTGGGTATTGAACCAGAGCTGTTTCCTTCTCAGTAGTTTGCAGAGCTCATCTTTCAGAGGCAGCCAGACCTTCTTACTAGCATTAGACATGACCATGTCTCCAGTAGCAATAGGGAAGACAAAAATAAAACTGCAGCCAGACATGGGGTACAGAAAAACGCCATCTCCAGCAGTAGTCGCTGAAGTTCAGTCTACGCTAGTGGCTTTCAGTCCTTTTAGACTCGAGGGTCTGCTCAGAAAATGCCATCTCTTTAGTTTTCACTCATTTTTTGATTCCAGAAAAATACTAGAGCAATTTTTCATTTGCAAAGAACTCAAAGCTCACAGCAGGACAGGAAGTTTTTACTGCTGTGGATGCCTATTTGAAATCTCTGGGTTTATCTTGTGAATTATGTGTAGGTGGTTGCCCCAGGGTGCTGTGACAACCCGATTGAGAATCACTGGTCTGTGTAATCATTGCCTTGACCATCCCCTGGGAAGTCATCAAAAGCTTTTGAGCAGCACATGTAGGCTGTCAACCTTTCTGCACGCCACCTGAGTTAGAGAGCTAGCTCTCTCAGCACCAGCATCCCTCATCTGCCTGCGCTGCTTGTAAAAAGAAAGTGCTTTATTAAAGAGAGAGAGTCCAGCTTCCTACTTCCAACAGGCCCAGGGCAGCTGGACACGTTGGGCCTGAAATGTTTCATATTATTTTCAGGGTCAGAAGGGACCTCAGTAGGTCATCGAGTCCGACCCCCTGCCCTGGGCAGGAAAGAGCGCTGAGGTCAGACAACCCAGCCAGGTGTTTGTCCAGTCTCCTCTTGAAGACCCCCAGGGTAGGGGAGAGCACCACCTCCCCTGGAAGCCCTGCCACACTTGGCTGGCTGGCTGCCAGCTCCCGGTTCAAAGGGCACTATCCGCAGTCATCTGCTCCAGTGTTTTGCACTGATTCACCAACTGTGGGTGGGACTGTATTCACCCTGGCACCGTGCTCTGAGCCCAGTTACCCTCATTTCCTCCCTGCCCTGGACCTTCGACAGGCTGCTGGTTGCTTCTGCTCATACTCTTGCTCCTCCCATTCTTTGACTGGGAGCCTAGAGAGGCTATTTATTTACTATAATGTTAAGCCTATTGGATAAAGCACCTCTTGCTGGGGGGCTCCTTTAGCAGAGAGATTGTGTTAATATGCCAGGGGCCTGCATCACAGTGTAAAGTCCAGCAGCAGCCTCCACCTCAATCATTTGCACCTCGAGTCCTTGTTCTCTGTGCCTTGGCGCCCTGTGGGCTTCCTGGCCGCCTGTTCCATTTAGCTGCACCTGGATGCGTGGTTTATGATGGTCAAAGTGGACCTGGAGGAGTGGTGATTCCAGTGTGCTGCCAAAATGCACGCTGCCTAGTGGGCAGGACTTTCCATGAGCAAATTCTTCACGCTTTCATTTATTCCCAGCGCTCCTTTGAGATCTCATGGACAGGGAAGTCTCTCTGCACTGCGAGATGCGAGTCAGCTGAGAACGTGAGGCTGTGCACGCGTATTCTTTGCTACCGCACGAATTAACCTCAAGAGCTGGGGGGACCTGGCTGCTAACCGACTCTAATGGCATTGCAGCTTCAACAAGCGGCACCCTTGAAGCGGAGGAGAGAAAACGGAGGAAGGAAAAGGTGAGCAACGCCAGCCCGTGACCTACTCTTCCCTTCAGAAAGACCTGCACATTCTGTGGATGGATCTGTGGCTCCTAAATCACCTCAAGACCCATCAGTGAGCCATAGTAGAAATCATCCTCGATTCGAGGGACTGCCAACAATAAAGATGACGTCCTGCCTGTGGGTGCATGCCGGTGCAGGACAAGTCCGCTGTACTTGCAACTGGCTTGGGCTACCGGGAGCACAGCTTCTAGTACAGAGCCCTTGTCAGTGGAGCGACAAGTTGCCCCAGCTCGTTCAGCCCACGCTGTGGCCTCTAGCATCAAGCCAGCCCCACCTCATAAAAACGAGACGGATCAACTCATCCCACGGCTCCGCACGAGATGCTTCCAGCCTTCTCCTTGCACTCCTGTCTGATAGGAAAGAGTGGTACCAAATGTCATGGTTGGAAGGGACCCCAGGGGTTGTCTAGCACAGTCCCCCACACAAAGGCACGATTTGCTGCTCCTAAGCCAAGCTTGTCCCAAGATCTGTGGCAGCCCCAAGCTCCCTGGAACTCAAATCAGGAAGTGGCATGGCCCTCTGAACGGGCCGAGCGCTGTGGCTGTGCGTGTGGCTCTCTCTGGGCTCCGTTAGCAGAACGCTAACGAGGGAGGCGCTGGTTCTGCTTGACAGCTGAGCTATTGTAGCGGAGTATGATTTAATAGCAAAACTTGACTACAACATGCGAACACAGCTGCGGCAGGCGCAGTGCAGGATTTCATGAAGATTAGCTGTTAAATTGGCCAGTACAAAAATGTTATCAGGCAGAGAGCACAATCACTCATCTCCTGCTTCCGCAGCTCCTAGAAGAGACAGATTTGTTTAACGCCAAACAAGTCCTGTGAACAGCAGAGGCTTATATAAATGCCACGGCTCGTGCTGTATATATTGCAGCATATTTCATTAGACAAGCTCTATTATGTTACACCATTTGGGGGCACTGGAAAAAATCTATTATACTGCATCCTTAAAACTAAAGCTATGAGGCCTCATCGATTGGAGGGGTAGGCCGACTTGAAAGCATCTCCATTTGCTCGTTAGCAATTTCTTTTCTGGTGCTGCTTGTATGCAGCTATAAACAAATCAAACCCGTCAAGACTGGAAACTTTGGGAGCATGTTTCAGAATCATTTATCTAACTTCTACTGAAGCTTCTTCCAGCCAAGATAAATCAAAGCTGCCATTAATGCCTTTACCTTGTGAAATAAAGATTAAAGAGATGCTGTCAACTCGGAAACCGTATTTCAGCCTGTGATTTTTATCTTTTACTGTTACAAATTGCGTGTGAGATCAGCAGAATTACCAGTAAAAGTGAAAGTCGCTGGGCAGAAAGTTCTCCAGCTTGCTCCTGGTGTGTTTGATAGCACTGCGGGGCCTGATGTTTGGAGATTTAAGAAACCATTAAAGTTTGGGGAGCATTGAGTGTGCTGTGCCTGTTGAAAATAGTACTGCTTTCCAAGTATGGTCCATACTGGCCTGTAGAGACGGCTTGTGAGTCTTCTACATGACAAGAGAGAAAATATTTGCAAAGGAGACAAAGAGAATGGGGACTGTAAAACCACGAGGATTACCCGGAGGAGTGAGGGCCCCAGGTGTAGTGCCCAGGTGACCTTAATCCACTCATTCATTTAAAAGATGAATGAAAGTAGTTGACCTCACTCTGATGGGCACCTAGCACAGTTCGAGAGCGCAGCTGCAGCTGGCACAGGGAGCTGAAAAATTTTACAAATGTTTGAAAGATAGAAGTGGCTTAAAGCTGGGAACTTTTGGGTGCATGTTCCTGGGGCCTTGGGAAGGATTTCAGCAGCTGTGGGAACGCTCGCAGTAAAGACCTGTTCATGAAGCTGGTTGTGAATGGTGGGAGTTCCCCAGACTCTGGTCCCACTGGGTTTTTGCCTCCAGAGTAGTCCTGAGGGAAGCTTCTGCACATGTTTTAAAATTCTCCCAGCAGATGAAAGAGAGGCGAGTTAAAGGCAGGTGGAGAAGGGGCACACCAACAAGGATGTCCATCTACTTGGCCCACAAGTGACCTACATTTGTGCTGGGGTTGGTCAAGTCAACACAGCCGCAATACAGTGTTCCCCAAGTCCCAGGCAAGAGACCTGGCTCCTACTAATGCCACTGTCTGAGAGAGAAGGCGGGGAGTGAATGGCATCCTTTGATCTGCACCAAGCACAGCCCGGGTATTTGCTTCTTGTCATCTTCTACGGCAGTCCCTCTCAGTCGAGGACGATTGTCTTACCGGTGGCTCCAAAGATGGCTGATGAGGCTGATCTGGGATCGGCAGACTCTGTTGCAGCTCAGGCATGTGTTTCGTGCTAGGTGGGTGACTCCTGATTCTTGATTTGGTCCACGACGCCCTGTTTCTGCTGCTTCCGCTTTTCCATCTCCTGTTGTCATCATGAGGTTTCAAAGTAGTGAGATCCTTGCAGCAGACTCTTCCTTCATTTGGGGTGGTCCATTGGCTCCGTGTAAGTGGCTGGCGGAGGTGCTTAGTTAGGGAACAACTGCTTGTTCTCTGCAATGTGGGCCATTATACGAGCCGTGGATGACTTGAGGCACTGCAAATAGGGCAGAGCACAGACCTGGTGTACCCACACGCAGCCGAGGTAACAAGATGAAGCCTCCTAGGTACCCGAGTCAGATTTGCTCTTTCTTTACCATCTTCTCTGTCTCCTTGCACTGGGAGATTCGACTCTCCCATGGTTTTTTGTGTTTTTTTTTCCAAGGGCTTATTGCCGTTCACCAAGGTTTGATTAGGGAAGCTGCAGCTATATCATGCAACTGAGAGGACAGGTGACGCCCCACCAAGTTTTGGGATCCCAGACACGACTGCAGGGCGAGCTGTGTCTGCTTTTAAAGACATGCTTTGGATCAGTGGAAGTTGCAGACACTTTCAGGAAGACTATTCATGATGGAAGAACCAGAAAGGCTGACTTCAAGGGATGGTTTGTGTGTAACTGAGTTCCAGCCAGCTGAAAAAGCCAGGGGTGCTGTCTGCGTGGCTTGTGGTGTGTATAAGAGTCTGGTTGTTGTAGGTCACCAGCCGGTAGCTATTCTGTCCTGCATTGTCCAGCTATCCTTCAAGTAGCTCTGAGATGCTTTACTGTGACTGTTTGCCTAAACAAGAGGAAGTATCCTCCCAAGCCTCAGAAGGAAAGATAAAGGCCTCCAGGATGTCTGCTGGGAACCACCTCTCCTTCCTCTTTGCTGCAGTTTGGGGACTCTGGTAAAATAATAGCTGCTCTCTGGTGATTTCCTTTTCGGCCTGTATCTGGAGGTGGAATCAGTTAGAGGTCAGCAGCCGTGTGGGCAAAGCCCAGCACCCTTGGGCATAGCCTATCTTGTCTGTCATGGCTGAGACCAGCCGTTAAGCTTGCCGAGAAGCTTGACATCTCAATTTAAGGGCCATGCTATGTGTACAAATGTAAGCTGGATAGAAACCAGCTATAAAGTAGTTACACATTTTCAGGCACTAACTTTGTAACTGATTGGCTCCTTTCTAGCTGGAGTAGTCATTTTGATGGAGGGATAATTACTTTGCTCATGTGGCTGGTCTAAATATATTGTGCGATTAACCAGTTAATTGTAGTATAATTACTTTGCACATGTGTCTGGTCTAAATTAATTGACCAGTTAATTGTGTAATGCATGTAATGTGTAGGGGTGGGTGCCTTTTTGGCCCATTGCCACAAGGTGCATGCTGTGTATACAGCTGCTGACCAGCAGCTTCTCCTTGCTGCTTCAAAATACCTGGAGAGGGCTCTTGCTGGGCCCTATCGGGTTGTCTGACCTCTTCTGGCTCTCGCTGCACGGGGGTCATTTTAAAGCTGCTCAACATGTAGCTAGCCACAAGTGTCGGCATCCTGCAACTGTGCAGAGCCGTTGTGCCACGCAGGAGAAACCTCTGGCTGCAAGGAAAATGGTCTGTCTTTACAAAATGGCTTGTTCTAATTACCTAAACCTGGAAAAAGGACAAGCGGCAGCAATGGCCTGGGCAGCAAACAGCCCGTGTCTGCCACACAGCAGTGGTGGGTAGGTGCGTGGGTGCAGAGAAGAAAAAGGGGTAGAGCGAGGGCTTCACTTCGAGGTTGTCCCAGAAAATGGGAATGAGATCACTGATTTCCTAGTACAGGAGCACAGCATTGCGCAGCGTCGACTGAAACACCGAGCTGACAAACCAAGTGCTTAACTTGTACACAGAGGGCTGTGTTCATAGAGCAGCGGGGCTGGAAGGGATCTCCTGAGGTCGTCTTGCCCCTGCCTGAGGCAGGATCAGCCCTGTCCAAACCATCCCATACACCCATGATCTAAACTCCACATAAGACTACTGTCAACCCTGACACACACAGCAAGCATTTTTATAATGAGCTTGGATGGTTTAGAAAGCAGCAGAAGAACACGTCTGCGTGAAAGGCAGCTGTATCAAGATGAGCCCTGAGTTGCCCAAGTTCCTTATATTGCAGCGCCTGTCCTCACGTCAACAAGCAATGTCAGTGCTTCTGAGCTATATCTAATGACCAGTATTGCCAGCTGTGAGATTTTCCACAACCGGAGCCAGACTTGGAGGCAGCCATGGGCAAACTGGGTGCCTGTCTTGGGCCCGGACAGGAAAAAAAATTATAATTGCAAAAAAAAAAGTTTTAGTATTGTGCATATATGTATACCTAATCCCCCGTTGTCTGATTATTATTATTATCATTATCTCTGGTGAAGCGGGGCCTGATACTAAAAGTTTGCCCAGGGCCACCAGGAGTCTAGGTACGGCACTGCCCAGCGCAGGAGAATCCCGTTGCAGGAGAGATGGCTTTGATAGCAGCAGAATAAAGGAAAGCGATGTCTTTCACCTACTACGGTTCCTCCCCGCACTCATAGCTTGGACATACAGTAAGATGTACGCACTGAACTGCCAGCAGGTCTGGATGAAGATGGTCATTTTTGTAGGCGATTTACTGCATGTCCATGAGTGTCAGATAAAGGGGCTCTAGGAAGGGGTCTCTTCGTATACCGGCTCTTCACTTCAGAGAGCTACACTGACCTCCAGCGAATGGTAGTTTGTGAAGACACTCGATAGGAGAGAGAAGAGCCTGACTGATCAGACCTGTATGCTGTCGCTACTGTGAAAACCTTGTCTGGCGTGGGACGAGTACAGCCATTAATGGCCGATACAGCAATCTCTCTATTCCAGGCTGAGAGACTGGAGGAAAAAAAATCTGTTGCATTTTTGTGACTGGCTCTAAACTAACATCAACTCCCCCCCTTCCCAAAAAATGGAAAATTGCATGGGAAAGCAACAGTTACGGCCTTTAAATCTTTCCACAGTTCAGTTCCAGCTCCACTTTCTTACTCAGCAGCCCAAGTCTTAACAGGATCTCTGGTTGAAACTCTCAGAGCATTAAATACTGCATCGAACTTCCACGGGGCAAAAACCAGTGTAATTGCACCGCGGTTGCATTGCTTATCTCTCGACATTCAGCTAAGGCTTGGGCATCTCCTGAGCTGCTTCCAGCTCTAAATGTGTGCTTCTCCCAGTAGAATTCACTACATTACAGTGCAAGGTCAGATTAAAAATGCTCTCGCAGTGCCATTCTGTTTAGCAGGAAGGTGCCAGCCCTCCCATCGAAATGACCGGGAACTGTTCCCATTTGCGTGCAAGGCATGAGTGAGCACGCTGAAGGGGAGAATTACCAAACACTATTATACCTCCTCCAGTTGGGTTACCTCATCTCTGCAATGCTCCCTTGAATCTTCTTGGGCCTGCAGCTTGATGCAATTATTTTTAAATGCCCCCCTTTATCTTTGCACCTCTCTGCATAGCTTGGTTAGCATGGTTGGAAGCGTTGCCATTTGCCAGTGGAGGTAGGCAATACATGGCATCTTATGGGAACACGTTTTGCTGGGAGTTCCTCCCCGTTCATGGGGTTGGCTAGTTCAGAGAAGCCCCCAAACCCCTCAAGTGGCCGAACCCTTCTGGTGTTCACTCATCCCAGACCACGACGGAGAGAGGATGTGGGCAGCATAAGAGACCATGTGGAGCAGTGCTGGAATTGGGGCCAGCTGTGCTCTGTGAACTAGTTGCATTAAAAGCTGCATTTGGAAAAAAAAAAATGACATGGCTGGAAGGGCAGCTTTGTGCGGGTAATTCAGAGTTGGGTCCCCTGGTGATTGTCACCCAGCCACAGGCATCTGCATAGCACGTCACACCATTAGTGAGGGAGTGACCTTTCCATTGAGACTCTTCGTTGCCGGCAAGGTCGAAGTACTGAATTGGGACTCATCAGAGCGCCTTGTATCAGGCTCCAGGAGATGTGTGCCAGGTACCTCTACAAGCAGTATCCTTTGATTGGCCTCTGTAGGCGCCCACTCGGGGGTCTAGGTGTCTAGAGCAAGAGCCTTCTGGAAAGTAGCATCCGCTGGAGCCGGGCAGGCTTCTCTTTCAGTCCTGGAAGCTTCCCATGACTTCAGATGGGGAATGCTCCCCTCGAATCTGCAGTGTTACAGAATGCACAGACCACACATGGATGCTTGTCCAGCCAGGTCTCTCTCGCTCTCTCTCTCTACCCTGGAAGGGGTGTATAATGCTCCCAGGCAGCTTCAGTTATGCTTTCTAATGAAAGAAAAGAGAAGGATGTTTCCATCTGGTTCTGGGTAGGCCCTGCGGAGTTGGCTGGAGTAGAAATCCAGCCTTGCAGAATCAGGTACGTGAGGACCCAGCAGCTGCAGATCTAACAGACAGAGAGCTGATGTCTGGATTGTGAGCTCCCATAAAACAAGGGAGACCCATCCCAGACCCAAGTTCATTCGACTTCGACATCTCTCAATGTTTCTAGTGCCAGGATCCATCCGAGGTCCCAGCAAGGATGGCCATCTTGGGCTTGGCGTTCTCAAATACAACAGCAACAGCTGGTGCTTGGTCTCCTCTTCTCCAGAGGATTTAAGAGGCATGTGCCAGGGTTTTGCAGAGAAGATAGGTCTTTAAATCCTGTTTGAACTAAGCTCTGACACCCCCTGAGCTTGAAAGCCTGAATGGACCTGTGTGTCCCTAAGATACGAGGGCATTTTATTAGATCGCAATTGCAGCTCTGTGCCGCAAAGGTGGTGCTTCAGCTCCAATTCTGAAGCGGCTCCCCTGCGCAGTGCAGCACACCTGGGATGAGAGAGTGCATTCGGCAGCCGGTCTGCATGGGTGGTAGCCTCCCATCCCTCACTTTACCAAGCCTTCCTCGAGTCTAATGGCACCATTGGTCCACATTTCAGTGCCCCAGTTGAATCTAGCTCTGATTCTTTCCATCTAGGAGGAGCTGGGGGGCCTCTACAATAATTAGGCTGGATTTTGTGCGGTTTCACGTAAGGATTCAGGTGTCCATGACCTGTGTTAAGGGGTGATTGCTTGCAGGCCACGATGCAAGCTTCAGCTTTCTGCCTATTAAACAATGCTGGCAACAGGACTGTGGCACGGGGTAGAATAGCACACTCACATTCACCCCTGGGCTCTAGAGACATGGCTTTGTCCAACTTTCAGATGTTTTCCAGTGGTTCTCGCCTCTCTGTGTTTGGTGACATTGAACCTGGAAGCTGCAGGCCCTTTTGTGTCTCCAGATATGTCTCCACGTTCTCTCCCCATGATTGGAAAGAGGTGTACCTCGCCCTGTACAGCACTGGTTCCCAACCTTTCTGGACTGGGAGCCCCTCTGTAACTTTTGGGAACTGAGTGGTAACTGATTTTCAAAACTAATTTATATACGACAGGGCTTACCTCCTTGCAGAGGAGCCAGGCAGGGACAAGCCTGCTCCTGCACTGCTGTATAGGCATGATGCTCAGTAGATGGTTATTCCCTGATAGTCTGAATACATCACGGTGATTTCATACCCACTTCAAAGGTGCGGGCCCACTTAAACCTTCATATAATCCTGCAAACTTTCTTATAGCGGACAAGTTCCTTACTCATGAAAAGACCTTGATACCTTTAACCCCAGCCTGCTTGAGGCCTCAGCAGGTCTGTTCATGACTCTACAAATAAACCCAATAGCCAATATTTACACAATAAAAATGTTCCTGCTTTGCTATTAAAACATTACATTCAAATCACAGAAGTGACAGACCCCAAAAGACCCATCATCTATTTAAATCCATCCCTCTGAAAACAGAGGATGAATCCTATAGGTAAATCATCACGTTAAGGCAGTAGTATTTGAAACCTGGCCTCTTAGCCCCTACAAAATGGTTGTTATTATTGCTGTGGGAAGGATAATATTATATTTCCTGTCTTTGGCATAAAGCGCACACGCTCCTGCACCACTTTCTACTAACCTTGTTTCTTTGCAAGTTTAATTTCCCTGATTTTATATTTAGAAAAGGAAACCATTGTTGACCGTGTGTTGGTAGCGCTCCTGCCCCACGTCTTCATCCCGGCCTGAGCCTGGATCTTTGAAGTGTAACGTGCTTTTTTCCCCACCTCACATTAACTTAAGATGGTTGAAGCTGGATACGAAACCTTTTTTGCGACATTTCAGTCTGCCGCGAGGTTATCCAGAGCATCTCCTTAGTCATTATAAAAATAAACCTCCATGTGTTACCCATTTTCCTCCCTGGCCAGCTCTTATTCCTTCTGCGTTAACCCTCGTCTACCTCCGACGGCCCTTGTGCTCCCCTCCTCTCCCCTCTGTGTTTCCATGTCTTTCTGAAAGGTTTAGCAACCAGGACGTTCATGTGTTGTGCTTTAAAAAACGTTCAGACCAAAAATAATAAGGCGGGAGCCAGCTGGATTGCTTGCCCCTTATTGATACAACTATTCCCCTCAAGCTGCCCACATTCAGTGCTACAACTGCAAATCTGAAGTTGAAACAGGCTTTTTTTTTTCTTCTGCAAGCAGTAATCTGCAGTATTGCCCCCGCTCTGCAGCCACCGGCTTGAGCAAAACCCACCCCAAGCAAAGCTCAAGACCTTGAAGTCCATTTGGGACTTCACTGCAAGTCTGTAGACTAGGAGATGCTCCGAGGCTGCTCGGATGGGCACTGGGACAGGACCTTTACTCAGAAAGCGTTCGCTCCCGGTGACTCTTCCCCGTCATTCTGGTTGTTGCTATGACTCCCTAGATCTTCAACTATAATCTCTCCAGACCATAGGAATCTTTCTAAAGCAAATCCCTTTCTACGGACTAACTTGCTGAAAAGGTTTCCTTCCATTACTGCCCCATGGCAGTCTCTGCTCCAGCCCCACCACTGGACTCTTCCTTCCAGCAGAAGGCTGCAGTAGCAATCCCTCGTGTAATGTTTTCCTAGACCAAGTGCTGGTCTTGAAGTTGGTAGGCCATCCTAATGCTTCCCACATTCAGCAACTAAGAGACTCGGGCCTTTGGTCAGAAGTCCCTGGATGAAATCATAGTCTTTTATCTGGTGTTCTGTATTAACACGACTCCCCTTTGAGTCACCGGGAGGAAGTTTCCCTCGACTTGGGTGTGTTTCAGCTTCTTTTCCATGTTGTCAGTGAGCTCTGGGTTTCTGCTCTTCCACTTCCTTAACCGTTGTTCACAAGAAATGCTCTCCGGCTCAGCGTCCCAGTTTTCTTCTTTCTGCCCGTGCCATAGAGTCATAGATGTCAGGGTCGGAAGGGACCTCAGTAGGTCATCGGGTCCGACCCCCTGCCCTGCCGCTTAGATTTCCAGTTCCTCCTCCTGGCACTTACTTTGCCTGAAGGAGATAGCTTTTCGCTTCCTGAAATAAACTGGCCTTCTTGGTATAGGAAATATGTGAAATGGTCCTATCCCGTCTCCATCTCTGTCTCATTTTCCTTGTCCTTGTTCTTCAGTTTGTTTCTGGATTTTGGAGGCTACCTGCTTGAGCTTCTACCGCCGGAGACGCTGTTAAAAGAGTACGGCTTACGCCCCAAGGGAGAAACTCCTGTGAATGATGTGAAATAGTGGTTCATCCTAGCTATAGTCGCGTTACTGAATCGAAGGGCACGCATGCTTTGACCAGGCCAGTTTCCAAATATTCTGCTTATACCACAGGGCTGCAGAGTTTCAGGAGCTTTGACCGTCTCTTCCCCTGGCAGAAAGTTTGTGTCAGATGAAAGCACCTTAATGGAAGGCCTAGGGACTCTGGAAGGATGCAGAAGAACTTTTAACTGTCCTTGTCTGATCTTCCTGACCACAACATGGCTTTCAAAAGACACTTTCCATATCAAACAGGCAGCTGCTTTAATGGAGAGGCAAATTTCTGTCATCCTTCCTGGAGCTAGTAACAAGTATGGAGCTCACTTCCTTACACGAGCCATGGTATTATAACAGGGCAGCAGCAATGAACAGTCGCCCGGCAGGATGCTCCCGCTCCGAAATGTCAGCCTGTTATATCTGTTTTGATCTCTCGAGATCAATTGTTTACCTAATAGGCCTGCATTTGCACTTTGCAGATGTCATGTTAATATTAATGTGTTGTCGGAATCGTTAATATTTCTTTCATTTCAGCGTTACTTTAATAAAGGCTGCAAGGGATGAGAGAGAGCGGCCTAATTAATTAAGCAGGCTAAAAGTATCTTCAAGCATCCATCGCGCAGCCCTTTGCTGCTGCCTAATGGCTCTTGACGTTTCTGCTAGACAGCCACATAACGCGTCCTGCTGTATGGCAGCAGGCTTCAACTTACTTGCTAATTTTTTTGACCCGTAAATCGCTTGCATAACTGTAAGGAAAAATGCTTTTCATTCCTGCCGTGATCTGCGGGGGTGGGAGACTGTCACCTTCAAGAGGAAGATCGACGGCATTTCTTTGGGAGCTACTTTTATTTTCCTCTTATGCTGAGCTCCTGATTAGATAATTGCTATGCGCCGGTTATAATTCCACCAGATATTCTGTTGAAGTAAAAAACAGTTATGGTTACCTCTCAGTATTTAACTCCCTGAAGCTTCCCAACAACATCCCAGCCCATCTGGAGGAGAGGAGGGCAGCTCCCCATTGCGATACGGACTGTGTTCCACCGGCTGGAGATGGTTTCAACGCTGAGATTTGGGGAACGAAACCAGGCCAGTGGCTTTTTGTGTCATAGCTCCCCCGAAGAGGTGAAATTTCCTTGGAGCATGGAGCTGTTCTGGTGGTGAAATAGGGCTCATATATATCTGTGGGGGCTACGTCCTCCTGCCAAGCAAAATAGCCCAGGTGTCCTGCAGAACACGTTGCAGTAGCTCCCTGAAATAGCTTTAGATAAGTGGTTTGAGACTATGTAGGGAGAAATACAGGCACACACTTTTTACATTAAGAAAAATATTGTACCCTCTCTCAAAGCACAGGACCACTGAAGTGCTAAAGAAGCTTGTAGCACTTCTGCCCTGGGGAGGCTGAATGCTCACTGCTGTCCCCATGCCTTGCACCATGCCTGGGATGTGGGCTGGTGACCCGTGGGCTGTCCCAGTGGGGCTGTGTAGACCCAGTGACATGGAGTTCACGGCAGTGTAGAGCATCCTTTTTCCCTCTTGACTAGGACTGGACCAAAAGTGTCTCCTCGTCCACCAAGGCTATCGGGGAAGGCTGTCAGGCTGTCCCCACGGCGTTTCCTCTCTTCTGCTGCCTGGCTGCAGTTAGCCATGCACGCTGTATTTGAGGAAGCTGATGATCGGTCTGGAGAGTGCTGAAAGCCGGTGTAATGATAATTGTTCTGAATGTGCATGTGGCCCCGTGCCCACGCGCAGCAGTGGCGAGACTGTATCCTGGGCAGATGGCAGAAATGTTCTCCAGTGCAGCTTTACGCAGTTTCTTTACTCGGCCGCAATCCATGGATCGCTGCAGAACAGAAATCTCTGAGCTTTGTCCAAACAAGGGCCATGCTGGCATCTGCCCACATGTCTGCTGCTTTATGAGAACAGATTGCAGGCCTTCTGATTTTTAATGGAGGGGCATCACCTGCAGAGACAGAGCTCCCCACGTCGCCTGGATCGAGATGGAGCATTTGGGGGTGAGGCCAGGGATCTCCTGTCTCATCCCCTAATCTTAAACACAAAGATGACCATGTCTTGTGCGTGAGTGGTTGAGCCATCCCTACAGCGAAGCCCCATGGGGCAGCAAAGCCACCATGGCAATTTTCTGTAGCTGTAGTAAGTGTTGTTACCTTGCTCTCTGACCTGAGGACGCTTGTCCACCGGCAGTCATCCCCACTGCATAACCTTACTGCAAAGGGAGGCCAGTAACTTCCAAGGGACTTAGGCAAATGGTGAGGTTTTTTGTTCTAAATCCCTGCGTGCACATGAAGTACCTCAGGGTTTATGCAGTTAATTGCTAATGGCCCCAAATGCCATGGGTAAGGCGACTGTAGTACAGAGGGCTGCCACAGTTTTCTACTGTGCTGCACTTCATTTGGCTCGAATGGGAAGAAATGGTATCGTGGCATTTCCAGCCTAAAGGTGTGAGAGTGGCCAGTAAATGCCATTTACGTTCAGCAAAACCTCCTGTGCATTCAGGTTTCTCGGCATTTATCACCAGGGAGCCACTGTAGCTAATAAAAAGGGCATTTATACCCCGGCGTGGGAGTTGATTAGAGAGAGAAGCCAATTCTGACTTGGTAAGAAATGAATCTAAAACTGCCTAGGAGCTGCTGTTCTCATCAAGTTTCAGTGCTAACCATTTTAACCAAGAGCTAATTGAGCAATCTCAGAAAGTGGACTAATTCCATTATTCGGATCTGCTTTGTTCAACACGCCTGCTAACTGCGAAAATAACCCAACCGACTTTCAGCGAGCCAGGCACCGCCAGCATTCCTGGCTTTTTTTTCTTTTCTTTTCTCTCTTTTTTTTAAGTATGTTTTTTGGCTTTTGGCAACTGCCATTGGCCAGAAGAGCCCCGCGCCAACTTTGCAAGGCACATGTTTGTAACTTGAAAATCCAGCGTCTAAGTGGCAGGGGGTTTAGTTTTCATAACTGTGCGACCGGTAAGGAGGTTCTGTGCTGCATGTCTCAGGATGCACACGCACGTGTCAGTGTTGGATGGGCAAAGCCTCCGCTGGGAAGACAGTGCCTTCTTGTTGCAGGATTTTGGGCTGAAAAGGGTTTGACGCCGTTGTAAAGCCTCTTACCAGCTACTGGCCAAAGAGCGTGAGTCTGTCATTGGCTGTGCTCTGGAGAGTTGGGGTTAGCTAATGTTGCTTTTAGAAGAGCTTTTATAGAAACCTCCTGAGTTCCTTCACTTCATGGAAGAGCTGTAATCAAAAATAAACTTACTTGGGTTTTCAAAAAAAATATATCTTACTCTATCCAGGGCACTAGAGTAGATCTTGCAGCCTTAACTCTCTAAAGAAAGTGTGCTGGCCAAACTGCTGTGCTGTTTCATTTAGCGGAGTCCTGCTCTTTTCTCATGACAAATTCGGCTGTTCTCCTTCATCTTCAGATGCTAGCAATGGCGGATACACCTACTGCTTTTCTCTCGGGAGATAAGCCCATATCTATTTTTGTCTGCGCTGCTTTTGTGGCACATGTGGCCTCACTGGTGCAGAATAGAGGGGAATAATTAAATCAAGAGAAGTTATTATTCCTCTCTGTTCAGCCCTGGTGAGGCCACATCTGGAGAACGGTGTCCAGTTGTGGGGCTTCCACTACCGAAGGGATGTGGACGAGTTGGGGAGAGTCCAGTGGAGGGCAAAGAAAAATGGTTCAGGGGCTGCGGCACATGAATTATGAGAAGAGGTTGAGGAAACTGGGCTTATTTAGTTTGGAGAAGAGAGGACCAAGGGGGGATTGAACAGCAGCTTCACCTCCCTGCAGGGCGGCTGCAAAGAGGCTAGAGACGGACTGGTCTCAGTGGGGGCAGATGACAGGACAAGGAGCAATGGGCTCCAGTTGCAGCAAGGAAGGTTTAGGTTGGATATTAGGGAAAACTTTCTCACGAGGAGGGTGGTGAATCACTGGACCGGGTTACCCAGAGGGGTGGTGGACTCTCCATCCTTGGAGGTTTTTAAAGCCCAGCTAGACAAAGCCTTGTCTGGGATGATGTAGTTGGTGCTGGTCCTGCTTGGAGCAGGGGTTGGACGAGATGTGACCTTCTGAGGTCCCTTCAACCCTCATTTTCTCTGATTCTGAACCAGTAGAGAGCAGGCAATTTGCTATGGGCAGGCTGGCACTAATGCAAGGACAGCCAGGCTTTGTTGTTGAGTTCCTGCAGGAGTTTCAGATATGAGTAGACCTCCCTGCACCCTGAATAAGCCCGCCCAGGAACTGTAGACGTCTGTAGATTATTTTCTCGAGTACCATCATAGTGTTGAGGCCCTTCCCACATCTGAATGCCAAAACACTTGGGAAGCACTGCTGTTACCATGTGATAGCATTTTACTTTGCGCATAGGGAAAGGCAGCACCGACTTGGGTCCATCATGCTGGGCAATGCCCTTCAAACATCATCGTGCTCTGAGAAGTGACTTAAAGCACCGTTGTGGGCTTCTTAGCTTATTGTCTCTCCCTGTTCCCATATCAGATATGGCGTTCTGTTTCTCTTCTCCTGTTTGTGACCCCCAAATTTACTGGTATTACGGTTGTTTTGTCCTTCCTAGATCAGAAGATGCATCAAAGTCTATTATCATCTCAGATGTAATTACCATTATGTTTAATTGGGCTAGAAGATGAGATAGAGCATGGTTCCTCCTGCATGATGTACAGGTTATATCTTTGATCATCTAGGACACGATTCTCCTGCAGCACCCTGGGGTGCCATAGGATCCTTTCAAGGGTGCTACAGCAATACTAGTGCCATTAGGTTTGCAAACACTTGCATGTGATTCACAACAGATTTCAAACGGGGATCCTGAATGTCAAATATTTTGACCTTTTGTGGGTCTTCTAAGTTGTTTGCAACAGAAGAATTGCTGCTATTGTTCCAGAGTTAAAATGAGAGAAAGTTAAAAGTTGGTATTTTCCAAGGGATGCCGTGAGTCTGCAGCTGTTGAGAACCACCGCGTGAGGGCATAAGGGAAGGAGAGGATCCTTTCCTGGAATGGACGTCTGTAAGCACACGCAACTCCTTCTCCCGGGAGGGCATTGGGCTTTTGCCGTCCAAGCCACGTGCACTTCTGCTCAAGAAGGAAGGCAGTGTGCATTCTCAAGGCCAAGGATTTCCTTTTTGCTTGTTGTGGGATTGCCTGCTGTGGCTTGCTTTGTTTTGAAACCCAGATCTGACACCCTTTTAGCTGCTCTGCCTCGTCCTACTGTTGCCTCGTGTTCGGATCCAGAAATGAACCTGAAACATTGGAATGGGTTGGAAAAGGGGCACAGACCCAAACAGCGGGGCAGTGAGGAGGCATAGGAAGGCACTTTCCTTACTCCTGGAGAGCAGTAAGAGAGTCTGTAGGCTAAGCTGAAGATTGGAAAGGAATATAAGCAGCAAAAATCTCTCTCTGGTGCCAGAAATGAGGGTGGGGGCACTGGCCTTTAGCTTGGTCTTGAGGCAGAATGACAACTAATTGATGCGACAAGGGAAGACGGCATGAACCTGGTAACCTTTGGAGAGGCTGTCCAGTGGTGTGACTGGGATTTCATCCACCCTACGTCTGAATACAAGATGCCGCAGTTTTATGCACCAATCAGTTACCCAACCTAAATAGCTTCCAGTGTGGCCAGACCCTAGAAAGAGCAGGATTCGGTTCAATTCAGTGAAGAGAATTGAGTGTCCGGCCCAGGGGGACAGGAGAACAACCACCACAATCGATGCCAGAAGCAAGGAGGATCTCCCACCTGCCCCTACCTCCCCGCTTAGCAGTGCTACTTTCTATTTGGAAATGTGACCCCCTCGGTCCGTGTGTCATCACGGTCAGGTCCCCAGTGGTCGCCTCTTGTCCGAGAAGACCCACATGAGCTGCCCGCAAGCAGGAGGGAGCGTGCCATGGCTTGGCCAGTCCAGCGACCCACAAGGGAGTCTTTCCGCAATGAAAGACCTCGGGTCATCTAGTCTGGAGAAGAGAAGACCGAGGGGGGATTTGATAGCAGCCTTCAAAAAACTGATTGCAGAGAAGATGGAGCCGGGCTTTTCTTGGTGGCCGTAGGGGACGGGATTAGGAGCGACGGCCTCAAGCTGCAGCAGGGAGATTTAGATTGGAGATGAGGAGGAACTTTCTGACTATGGGGCTGGCCAAGTCTTGGACAAGCACCTAGAGACATGGTGAAATGCCCAACTTGGACGTTTGCAGGACAATGTGGCACGGACCCCTGGCCGGGATGGTTAAATCGGGGATGCTCCTACCTCGAGCAGGGGACAGGACTAGAGGACTTCATGAGGTCCCTTCCAGCCCTACTTGCCCATGCTCCTAGGAGCCTTGCAGGTGTTTCCATAAGCACCTGGGACGTGGTTGCTTTGGGATGAAGACCTGGTGTCAGCACTGTGCGGCTGTAACTAAAGTGTCGGTGGTGTATCTGCCCTCACCGTACTGTGAGCCTTCTCCAGTGCAGTGACCCTTTCGACTAATGTCCTGCGTGAAGCGTACCGGGAAGAGCATGGAGTAGGAGCTCAGAAAAGTCATGCAGCAGCGTTACCGCATTACAACCCCCCTCGCCCCCGGGATCTCAGAAGCGGGGTGTCCATCCTGAGTTTACCGCTGTGTTTTCCGTGTAACAGGGTGTTTGAGGTGCCCGTGAGGAAGTGTGGCGTCAAGTCAGGCTCTTGGTTTTTTTGCTGTGACGTGAGCCCTCCCGGGTCCCATGGATTTGGGGATTTTTGAGGCCAGCAAGAACCGGGTTTGAATATCGGAGATCGCCCAGATCCTGTTTTCGAAGTGTCCGAGGCCCTTCGGAAGAGCTGGCGCGTCGGAAGCCTGCGCTAGCTCGCAGCTCGCAGCCCGCTGGCATGTGCCCCGAGTCGCTCCTGAAAACGGGACGAGGATGGCTTTGAAAGCGCTGCCCTTCGTCTGACCCCTTGCGTAAGGCAGGCTATAGAGTTTCACCCACCGACTCTTGTGTCAAGGCCGTAATTCATGAGCAGATTCTGGGTATTCGGAGGGACGGGGAAGGAAGCGCACGCGTGTTGCAGAGCACTTCGCCTGGCCTCCCCCCCTTCCGTGGGCACGCTCCGAATGATGCAGCGAGCGGGTCGGAAACCCCATCCTTCGGCAGGCCCCGGGAGCAAGGCTGCGGCTCCGGGGAGAGGGGCCAGCACCTGCTCTGCCCCCCACCGCCCCGCGCCGGAGGGCGATGGAAACCGTGCATGAGTGCACAAAAGGGCAAAAGTTCAGATCCAATTGTTTATGGGACTGGAGGCAGCCGGGAGCCAAGGATAGCTCAGCGGATCCAGAGGAAACTGTAGCGATGGCGCTGGAGTGCATTTCACATGGGATTCATTCAGTGCAAATTCAAACGCACTCGTCTCTCTGTCTCCATTTTTTTTAGCCATGAAATATTTTTCTTTGGGCTCCCGCCTGCCAGGCGCACCGAGCCAAGCTCCGCGCTCGGCTGTTTGAAGAGGGAGGAAAAAAAAAAAAAACCTCCTCTTGCCGTTTGACCTGCCGACAGTTCTCAGCGTTTCGGTGCTCCGCTCCCATTAACGCCGGAGCCAGGCTGCGGAGCTGGCCCCCGGGCCCTGCCAGGCGCCCTTCAGCTCCAGGCTGCCTCATGATCCATTTCTTTTTTCCGAAGCACAAAGCAGCATTTGCTGACTCGGAGCCCTGCGCGCGCCCTGCAAGCCGGAGCTGCAACCTGGGGCATGGCTCTCCGTGCAAACGGCCTGCTGCGAGCAGGCAGGGGTGCCCTGGGCTTTGGGGCCTCGCTTGAGGCTTCCTCGCTTGCAGCTCTGCCAGGTGAGGGGCCAGCGACGGCTGGGTTTCTCCAGTGGGCAGGCGCGTGCCCGGGGCAGGGGAGGAAGCAGCCTGCCCTGGTGGTGCCTGCAGCCCCTCCTCGTTCGAGCTCAGCTTCAGCCTTCACAGCCCACTAGACAAGACCAAGTCACGGCCCGAGCTGTGCCTTCTCCTGCAGGGAAGCCACACAGCATGCCAGCAAAATCCCAGGCCTGCGCGAGCTCTGAAGAAGAAAGCACTTCAAATGCTTTTTTAATAATGTCCTCGGCCCTCCCTGCAGGGCAGGATTTGGCCTCCTCCAGCCCTAGCGGTTCTGAGCCACAGACCCAGTTTCCCTGCCCAAGCGGGTGACCTCGCTGACACCGAACAGAAGGGCCAGCTCGTGCCCCCAGCTCCATCGGGCTCCCACGTGTGGCAGGAGCTGCTTTGTCTTAGCCCAGATGTGTCCAGACCCTGTTACCTGCGTGGGATTTTTGCAGCGGGCATCATCCTCCTGCAGAGCTCGTCCCCAGGGGCTGAGTCCCAGACCACAAGACCACCAGTAAGCAAGGCCTTGAGTGTTCACGCCTCTTTTGCCCCTGCAGAGCTCAGACAACTCCCATCTGTTTTGCTGAAACTAAGAACAGCAACCCCAATAAAACCCAAGGAGCATCTCTTGGTTGCAAAGTCGAGACAAAATTGTGGCCCTAAAGAATAAGTTATGATGGAGGTGACCGGCGAGCTTGGCAATGGAGCACTCCGGCAGCCCCGTGCTTCCAGTGACTGCGACATCTCTCCCAAGCCAGGGGCGGGAGGGGTCCCACGTTCAACGATTTCATAGATTTTTTTTAGGGTCGGAAGAGACCCCAGTAGATCATCGAATCTGACTCCCTGCCCTGGGCAGGAAAGAGCGCTGGGGTCCAGTGAACACCTGGGGTCAGATGTAGTCAGGGTATTTCTCATTACATGTTAATCTGTCCTCGCTAGCACCCCTCTGGCAGCACGGAAGTAAGACGTCGCCCTACACGGCCTTGTTCCTTGCTGCGTGCGAGCGTGCAGGTCTGTCACGGGGTCACTCGTGAGTCTTGGGCTGCTGGTGTGCAAGCAGTTGTTCAGAGGAGAGGAGGAAGCAGTGGAGGAGCGGATGGAGGAGCTTCGCCTAGTTCTCAGCTTTCAACACCTGGATTATTCTCCCCCATTTGGTTTCACCTTCCCGGCAGGAGACGAATGGAGTGACTGAGAGGGACACCCTCATCAGAGGCTTTGCTTTAATTAGCTTCTCATCCAAAGCCTTCCGCCCAGGAGTTTTCGATACCATCCTCGAGCAGGCTGTGCTTGGCTCCTGCCATGCCACAGATGCAGGCTCTTAGCCGGTGTCACCTTGACTCCCTCCACCCGCATTGCCAAGCCAGTTGGTTTTTTAGCATCACTGCTTGAGCCGCCTGGGACTCGAGTCGCAGGTCTGGACTGCGGTGCTGTCAGAGGGCTCCCCGGCACGCAGCTTTGCAAGCCAGGATCGAAGTGCGTGTGCAGGGAGACGAGGCCGCACAGGATGCTCTTTGTACTTCAAAGGGCCGTCAGAAGGGATGCAGATGATAGAGGTGTCTACGGTGACAAAATTCTGGGAGCCATCGGGAACATGCTTCCAGCATAGCTTTCGTGGCACAAGCGCAGTAACCCCCCAGTGAAATGGAAAGGTAAAACATTAACAGATCAAAGCACTTTTCACACAACGCCCTGCGACTCTGGGGAATTCACAGCCCGAGACACCACAGAGACAGAGAGAGAAGGATTAGACACTCTTGGTAAGCAGCAACAGTTTAATCTGAGCACGCTCTGGTTCGGATGAAGCATTACAAAAGCCGTAACCCCTCGTGCTTCTGGACAGAGGGCACCCGCCGAGCACCCAGGATTAGGAAGGAATTTCCTTCTTGGGCGTGTTAACTGCCTTGGCTTTAGGAAGATTTTGCACCTTGCTGCGATGGAGACTTGATACCGGTCATGTTCAGCAGACAGCCAGGATTTGGGAGCTGAGGGCTCCTAGCTGTTGGCATAACACCACAGACCAGTCCCGCAGGGACAGCTGCCCCCATCAGCTGGGCTCTAGCTAGGACCATAAATCTCTCCCTTGGCTTTGCAAAGTGTCACATGCCCAAAAGCAGAGCAAAGCCCTTGCCTGTCTGCCAGGATGTTTCATTTAACCGTGTTAGGGGTAGCAATAGCCTTCTCCGCTGGCACTGGTTACCGGAGCTCACTGGTGAGGCGCAGGCTGGGAGGTCAGCTCCTCGCCCCGTGTGGGTACCAGGCTCCCATGAATGCATCCCTGCTTCTCTCCAGTGACCTGCTGAAAACAAGACTGGGAGGTGTGAGCGGGTGGTTTTAGCTCTCTCGGGCTGGGCACCCAAAAGAAAGCAGTGCTGATTGAACCTGCTCTGGCCCGTTAGAAACTCTTGCACCCCGGGCAGTTACCTGTTGGATGCTGCAGGTCTCTTCTGCCTCCATCAGTTGGTGGCCGGGTACCAGCCACCATACGGGGACCGACGTTGCCATCTACTGGTCGAACTCCACCAGAACAGCTGTAGCTCGGTTGGATTCACGGCGTTCCTCTTTGAGACATCCCAAGTGCACCCAGCTCCTGTTTGGGGAGGAGGGGGCACCTGCCAGTACTTACCTAGGCTACAACAGATATTGCATTTGCACCATTTTATCCCAAGATAAAGTGCAGTCATCGAGACAGGCACGTCTGTTGTCCCAGGACAAGCCTTACAGGGGTGCACGGGATAAGAAGCACGAACGGTTTGTCTGGCGACATCGCAAAGTGGCATCTGTGTGGTTGTCCTGGGTTTGCATCATTGTATCAGAGGCAGAAATGCGGCAGGGCCTTCAGCCACTTGCTAAATCCTGATGGGGCATTTCTGTCCCAGGACAAATACAGGCACAGCTGGCCCCAGGACACAGCGGTGTCTGTTCCTAGCCTTAGTTCTGTACACTTGATGTGGGAGGGTTATCACAAAAGTGCAATCTCCGTGGGCCCAGTAGCAGCATCTGGTGTTTGTAGTGCTTTTGATTGGTAACGGACTGGGACCCTTCTCTCATCCCATGTTATCTGCACCTCTCGTGGACCTGGAGCTGCAGGGAGGGTGTCAGGGGCTTGGAAGGCAAGGTCATGAAGCCTGCAGAAAATAACAAGCTCCTCCAGCCCTAAGGAGAGGTGATATCTGTGTGCCTGGTGGGGTGCTTTTCCATGAAAGGCCCCCATTTTCATTGCTGATTGCAGCTGCCACAGACTTGTTCCTCCCCTGGGCTTTGCCTTCAATCATCTCCTCTCCCTTCTGGGCACTTTGCACGTATGGCAGACCGTGCAATGGGGCTGGGACGTAGCCACTGTACTGCAGTACGCACAGCAGGCAGTTGCTTCAGCAGTGCAGGCAGCAGCTTCCCAGCTTCCACGGCTCTTCCTGCAGTGAGAGAGCACAGCGGGGTACCGCCCTGCTCCCACAAAGCAGCCGTAAAAGCTCTTGGGGTCCAGCTCTGGAGACCTCCTTCAGGAGCTGTGGTGCAGCCGCTTGCCTCACACGAGCAGTGCTGGGCAGCAACAGTCCCGCAGTGCTGGGAGTGCGCAGTGGCTGTTACGGCTCCGTTATCTCTTTCGGCGGTTCTCGCTGCTCGAGAGCGGCTGGGAATCCCTGGAGCAAGCGATGTGCATCTCATTCAAATGCATCTCTCTGTCTAAGCCCCGTTAAACCCGTCTCCAGTGATACAGTCTCCCAGCTGGCAGCCTAGCCCTCCAGCACCCATAGGAGGGCCTCGGAGGCTGTGGTTTGCCTTCTTTTGCTGCACGCGGCTCACAAGGCTCCCATCCGCAGCCTGTGTTTTTAGTGGCGTGCAAGAAGAGTTCTCACTAGCTCGGACGAGTCTCCAGGGCTCTCTGCAGCGAGGGCGAGAAGCCGCAGATGGTGCTGGTGTTGCCTTTATTGGACAATTGGCCCTACAGCTAGAAAAGCCGCTGCGCTTTCTTTCCCGTCCGTCCCTTCCCAGTTCTGCTGTTGGCCCTGGTGTATGCCAGAGCTGGCCTTGACCACACAGGTCACTCCCTGGGTGGGCAACACTAAGAGGAGGGGTGGGGGCACACTGTTTTCTCTGGCTCCAGGCGACAGCTCTCCATGTTTGTCTTCTGTGCTATCTTTCCTCTTACACCTGTTTTTTCTTGTCAAGCAATTCAGGAGATAAAAGGACCTGGAGCAGAATTATTTTACTGTCATTGGGGCTGTCAGCATGTTGCTGGCTTCTGCCTGTCGGCACCTGTCCCAGGGGAACCTTGGTCAGAGAGAGGATTTTGGGGGACCTTGCTGCCATCCTAGGCCTCATCTCCCCCTGTAACAGCAGCTAATCACCGCTGTTTGTTTGAAAGCCAAGCACCCAAACTCCTTCCTGTGGCCAATCCGTGCTGATTCGCCTGGTGTCTTGTCTTGTCTTGCTGCAGGCTGGTGGAGGAGTTCATGCTTCTGGCCAACATGGCAGTGGCCCATCAGATCTACCGCTCCTTCCCTGCCCAGGCCTTGCTGCGCCGTCACCCGCCGCCCCAGACCAAGATGCTGAACGACCTCATGGAGTTCTGTGACCAGATGGGGCTGGGCATTGACTTCAGCAGCGCCGGGGCTTTGCATGTGAGCTGGGGGCCCAAGGGAAGGGGGTCGGTGCCTCGGGGAGCAAGTTTGCTCTCCTGGTGCTTTGCACATGAGCTGGGGGCCCAAGGGAAGGGGGTCGGTGCCTCGGGGAGCAAGTTTGCTCTCCTGGTGCTTTGCACGTGAGCCGGGGGCCCAAGGGAAGGGGGTCGGTGCCTCGGGGAGCAAGTTTGCTCCCCCAGCTCTCAACATGGCCTGGCTGCAGTCTTGTCACACATAGTTACCTGCTTCCCATCCTCTGTGCCTTGTGCCCGGCCTCCTGCAACATGCCGGACCGCAATGCAGCACCGAGGCAGGGAATGTGCTGTGCCCAGAGCCAGCCAAAGCTGGGACCAGGCTGCTTGGGAATAGGAGCTGCTAGACTGGTTGTGCTCTGGCTAAATTCATGAGTGCCAGCCCCGCAGAGCAGGTTGGCTTCTCCCTTCTCCCACGCCTGTAGAGAGAGCTGGGTGTTCCTCCACAGCACGTGGCAATGGACTTCTGGCACTAAAAGCAAGAGGTGGGTTGGACTGTTAGGCCTTGGCTGTTAGCTCAAGCCATCCTCCCTGGGGATGGCAACAGGCAGCTAAGAATGAGGAAGGGGGGAAGCAGCTGAGGTGTGAATCCAGCTCTTTGTCTGCTGAACTGTGGAGGCAGGAGCTGGCTTGTCCCCACGTGTCCTGTCAGACAAGGACGGGCAGTCCAGCAGAGAGCTGGGGTGAAGTGCATGGCTTACAGGGGAGCTTAGTGGCTGGGCTGGACTCAGAAGCAGAGGGGTGTGACGAGCACAGGATCGTCAGGCAGAGCAGTCGCAGAACCCAGGAGAAGGGGGAAGCTCAGCTCCATCCCGCCACGTCCCCAGGAGCACTGCCCACCTAGCAGATCTGCTCCTCAGTGCAAGAGATGATTGGTGCTGGTGCCCCAGCTCCGTCACAGACTGCCTGTGTGGGCTTGGGCAAGTCACTTACTGCTGTGCTTCAGTGAGGGGCTTGTCCCGGCAAATGCACTGAAGGAAGCAAAGTGCCCAGATGCTCTGTAACAGGGGGCAGACCAGTCCCCCAGAAAGCAGGCAGTATATGACTCCCTCTTTGGGACTGGGACTGTGTGTAAGGCAAAGGACTCTTGGAGCCCAGTGTATTAATGCTGCTGTTAGCATGTCTTATTAAATCTGGGATTGTCCCACCCAAAGCAAAGGCCTGGGCAGAGGGTTAAACATGGACAAGTCCTGGAGGAAGGGGGAACAGGAGGGTCCTAAGAGGGACCTGGTGGTTATGGCCAAGCCTTGAACTGTTGCAGCCTCTCTCACCAAGGAAGCGCTGCTTGCTGCTGGCCCCACATAGCAGCCCCTTCAGACCGACGCATCCCTCAGGTGTCTGCTCTGAAAGCCAGCTGGTCCATTCAGGGACATCTGCCTGACTGAACCAGTTCAGAGGCTGAACAGGCAGCTGTCTGGGGTCGTGTGGGAACATCCTGCTTTACGCCGGTCCCTTCCAGTCCTTTGTTTCTAAGTCACAAGGGCCCTGGCCTTTGATCTGCAGGCTGAGGGAAAGAGAGGAGGAAAGTATAGTGGCCCCCTGCACTCCAGAGACACCTCCTCGTGTCACTGTGCTTCACGTGGCCTGCCCTCGGGAGCGATATGCAGAACAGCATGTGGGCAGTGTGGGGCATCTCGGCCAGTGTCATCCTACTGGGCCCAGTCCAGCTGTCAGGGACCATGAGGAGCCCGGCTGTGCTCGCAGAGGAGAACAGGGATTGAGAGAAGCATTTTAGCTGCATGCATCTCAGCCGTTGCAGCTAGCGGAGAGAGGATTTGGATTAAAGTGCCAACCTGTTCTGGGATCCCTCTGGCAATTTGACAGCAGCAGGTAGAAGAGTTTTCGGTTGTACCCACTCTCACCCCTGCAAGTTTCCAGCTCTCACCTGGTTTTTTCCACCCCCTTCTCTCCTCCCAGAAAAGCTTGAATGAAATGTTTGGTGCTGACAAATACTCAGAAGCCCGGAAGGCAGTGCTGACCAACATGTTCTCCAGGCCGATGCAGGTAAGAGCAGCGTGGGCATGAAACACTTAGGATGGTTTCAGGCACTTCCCTGCCTACTCTGTGTTCACTGCCTGGACTGCCCCTCACCTGACCCATCTCGGGGGTAGGTAGACAGATGCAGCCCCTGGCAAATCCCATAACCAGGACTAAGTTCCATAACCAGCAGGTCCACTCTGCTCTGGGCAATGAGGACTGCCCATGGGTGCTTATACTGTGGGCTGGCCACTTGGGGAGCAAGGGAAGGTGCCTCTTTGACTTGCTTCTCAGAGCACACAGCCAGGAGGCTTATCGCTGCGAGAGGTCACTGGGATATTTCCCATGGAAGGGCTTTGTTCCCAAAGGGCTGGTCTCACTGCTCAAGTGCAATAACTGTTCATGCAAGACTCCGCTCCCATTGACTTTGGGGGATGTGGGTCGGGTCTTGGCAGTCTTTGCATAACACCTCATGCTGTGGTATCCTAAAATAGCCTCCTTTCTCAAGCAAGTCAGACATGGGGCTGGCATCAGGGGGATGGAGCCAGGCACTGGTGGGAACTGAATCTGGGTCCAGCTCTATGAGGGCAGTTGGGTCCACCATGAGATGCCCAGAAGTAAACCGGGTTCTACATCCAACCCCAGCAGTCACATTGATCAGAGCGGCCCATGTCTTTCTGGCCCACAGAGACCCTCTTGCCTCTAGGGAGGGTCTGTCTCGATCCTTCCTTCCCTTTGAGGCATGTGGCATGATGGAAGTTTGTTGCACCACTGCGCCTTGCTGCTGGTCTTGTGCGTCTCGGAGGTTGCGGCCCCAGGGGAGCTGGGGGAACATACCTGCAATGGCCTCCCTCCTGCTGGCTGCTCCTTGCTACAGAGATGAATCATCTCCCTGATATCATGTGTTTGACGGGTGCCCTTCTAATTAGCCAGTTTGCTCTGTTCACTCATTAGCCATTGCCTGAAGTCCTGTTGCACTTTAGTGACACATAAGGGTTGTTTGCAAATGGAGCTGAGGAAGCTCGGATGGTGTTGAGCACACGCCGGTTGGTAATTGCACGCACACGTGTTCTGCTCATTCGTACAGTTAAATGCTGCTAAGTTACCCCCTTCCTGGCTCAGGGTGCATGTCACATGTCTCTAGATACTGATCCTTTGTCTGGCTTGGCCTTGTCATGGTCTCTCCTTATCCAGGAAGCTAGTGACCTCCTTCCCTGTTACTGTCAAGTGCAGCCTCACAGCAGGAATTCAGTTGTTGACTCCCATGTAACGTGATCTGCCCCAGGATGGTGGTTTGGGTGCACAGTGGCACCCACATCATCTCCCCAGGATAAGACAACCCAACTCGTGTGGTCTCAGATGGTCAGGCAGGAGGAGACCGGCCCTGTGGGCACAGCCCAGAATGGACTGGGAAGATTCATCTGACCCAAGGGCTTGTGCCATAAGCCATGCTGTGGGGCAGTGGTGGCCTGCTGGACTAGGAGATGGGAGGGTGCTCTGAGCCCCTCTCCCTGTGCTCCTCCCCTCCCAGGACCCCGGGATGACTTGCCGGCCATGTGCATTTGCAGCAGCTGACCACGAAGGACCTGCCTGCTGTCAGGGGAAATGCTGATCCAGTAGTTCCTCACTGAGACACCCAGGAGAATTAGGACCACCAAAGCAGCCCTGTCAGAGACCTGCATGCCTTGAGGGGGCAGGGATAGAAGGGCCATTCCAAAGACCACCTGAGCTGAGTGGGTGTATTTGAGGGTTGATTTGCTTTCCAGCTTCTTTTTGCTGCTATCTCGTAATGGGAACGTGGCCATCTTTCCCCTGTGGCAGTGGTAATGCGTACGGGGCAAGCCCAGTGGTTGCAAAGGAGAGGCGGGCAAAGCAGCGGTCAGAGGTTCTGCCTTGCAGCAGTCCGGTTGGGCCCTGCAGGCTGTTGTCAGGGCAGGGGCCAGGGTCTGCTCCTTCCAGTACCGTGCAGAAAAGGAGTCAGGATTTAGGATTGTGGTTGCTAAGAAAAGGCCCAGGTCCATTCTCCGGCCCCCCACCCCGCGAGCATGTCCCCTGGTCTGATGTGACAGTTCAGAGTGTGGTCATTGTGCCTCATGCCAGCTCTTCCATCTGGAAAGACCAGGGAAGAAAAGAGCCTTGATACCCACAGGTGCCAGGAGATCCAAGTGAGGTTGCATGTGGAAAAGTGCTCTTGCACTCAGCGTGCCCGTGATTTCAGCTGGATGCTAGACTCACTTCAGCACATCTGCTCTCAGCACATATTTGGGGGCACCTTGCAGATGTAACAAGTAAACACAAACATGACTGGACTTTCAGCACAGCTGAGTCCCATGACTCTGGGCAAGAAACCATCCCGGCTTGCAACATTGCTAGATACCGTGGTGCTCACACTGCGCAACGTTCGCTCTCAGTGCTGCTACGTGAGCCAGAGAGAGCCCAGGAGCCGTCTAGAGTCCAGCATCCGAGAGGACTTACCAGGGTGGGCAGTCAGCAGAGCCATCCTTTAACTCAGTATGGGGGTGCCAAGGCCCCACCAGCAGGGATCAGCTGTGAGGATGACAGGCCACGAGGGTCCTGGCTAGGCTGGAGGTGGATCTGCTGCCAGGCGTCTGGATGAACAATGTCTGCATCCCCTGGAGCTTCTCCTTCCCTGGGTTCTCCCTGGGAACAGATGCTCCCACCTGCGCCTGTGTCACCACCCGCCTCTGGAAATGAGCTTGGGGCCCTGCCAGTTTCTAGCTCAGTAAATGGCAGCGAAGGCACCGCCAGCCCTGCTTTCCCATGGGAAGCCTGTGCCTCCTGGACTAGGGTTCACGCTGATGCATTGCAAAGGGTTCTTGTGAGCATAAAGAGGGGTTGAATTTCAGGGGTGCCCCTGCTGTACTCCCAGCCCCTCTGACACGTATGTGCAGCTATTGACATCATGGCCAAGCCTGAAACAGCCCTTTTCTCTCCAGCCAAAAGCTCAGTGGGTATCACAGGAGCAGGCAAAGGTAGAGAAGGGGTCATTTCACCACCGCAGCCAAGCTCCATTCGCAGCAGGCTGATGTGCATCAGGGAGCTTGTTGCAGGTCCCTTCTCCTGTCCTTGCTGTCCATGCAAGCTGCTGGGGAGCTGTGCTAACTTCCACCCCATTCCCTCACTGGTTTGCCCCAGTGGGCAGGCATAGCTGGATTCTGGCTTCCTACCCCAGAGGAGGGCTTGAGCCACCAGGCAGTGAAAAAACCTCCCGCACATGGGGACCTGTCCCCGTCTCCAGTGTCAGAACAGCTCCAGCAGATTGGAGGCTTCGGCCCAGGGGAGGCCTCCACCCTCTCCCACCTGCTGCTGCAGCCAGCATCCCCCGTCCTCGCCATCCTCTGTCCTCCCAATGCAAGGAGGGAAGCACGGGTTTCATGGCAGAAAGTTGGTTCTTCCCGTGCCAGCAGCATCTCTTCCGGCACCTGCTGAACAAAGCCACGTACAGGCCACGGGACCTGCATTGGCAGTGGGGGCAGGGGCTGTCACTGATTTACGGCGAGTGGCCCCATTAGTGCCGGGCACTCGGGACCAACCTGCCTCAAGTCGTGTTTCGCAGCTGTCTGTGCCGAGGTCCGTCATCTGGGGATGAGGCTGCTGGTAATTTGGTTGTTAATTAAACCACAGCCATGCCAGGCCTCGCACAGTCTGAGCCCCATTGGTCAAGATGAAAATCTCTCGGGTGAGGCGGGAGTCAGGACACAGCTCGTGCCGTGTGTCAGCAGGGGTGCCCGGATCCCACCACCAGCCGCCGCGTGACAGATGCAGGAGCAGTGACGCTCCATTTTTCAGGGGCTCAGTCACTCAGGGATTCAATCTGTCCTCAAGAGCGAAGCAGCCCCCAGTCGGCCACGGCTCATTTATTTTTCAACTCCTTGCGGTTCTTCTGGGGAGTGGAGCAGTCGGGGCCCGCATTTTTGAGAGCGCTTGTCACCGGAGTCTGCTAATGAGGAAACATCTGCTTGCTGCCAGGCCGCTGTCGCTCTGAACCGGCTGAGGGTTGCAGTTTGAAGCTGCATCGCGGGGCCTTGGAGGAACCGGCTGCCCATGTCGCGGCTTTGCTGAGGGTCCCCCTGGCCCACGCAGCCCTTTTGTGGGGGGGTGGAGAAAGCATTTGCAACCTGCTTCCCCCACTCCCTTGCAGCTCCAGGGGCAGGCTGGGAAATCCCCAAGCTGGAATTGGGCTGGGGATCCCTCCCTCCACTGAGCCTGGGCAGGCTCAGAGCCAGCATGCACCACCCTATGCCCACGCCAGGCCCGCGCACCCTGCCCTGGGAACAGCATGCATCTTCCGCGTGGCCCGAGAGAGTTAAGCAAGCGGAAGAGACTCTTGTCTAGTGCATCAGAAGGAATTGAGCCCCGGGTCGTAGAAGTTGGCAGCCACCAGAGATCTTCTCCCAGCTTGTGGGTCTCATAAAAAGGCAAGGGCCACGCTGCTTTTTTTTTAACCTGCTCTGTTGACTTGCCCGGAGCAGTGCAGCACAGCTCCACGAGAGCTGGCACGGATGCTGGGGAGGCAGCCGCCTGAACCACAGTTCCCAGAGCAGCTCGGTAACCGGAGCAGGCAACTGCTGCTGTTGCGTCTCTCCCCGTCGCTCTTAAACGGGTTCATTCAGCCCCCATGACCCTGCCACAGCCTCCCTGCTCCAGCCACCTTCTCCACAGTCTCCGCCTGCCTCGCTTCTCCGCCCCAAGGGCCGGCATTTCACAGACATGAACATAAAAGCAGGAGCGTGTGTCATAATGGGCACGGCTGAGCGAGATTCCCGTTGCGGGGGCAGCTGGGAATTGCGGGGCAGCTGCCGCTCACCTGCTGACTTAGCCGCGCTCCAGCAGGTCAGCGCTGGGCTCTGCTCACAACACCCGGCAATTGGCCCTGCACCAATTTTGAAGCACCAAGCCTCAGCTTCCCAGGCCCTGATTCTCCTAGGAGCCCTCCTGAGACCCGCCGCTCTGCGCATGTCCCATGTGGACGCTGCCTAAGAGGCCTTCTGGCCCGTCGAGTCCTGGTGCAGGTTTGAACAGGCTGCTGACTGCAAAGGGAGCGGACAGAGGCCACTAGCGTCCCTGCGGGATGCAGCTTGAGAGGCCTCATCAACCTCCAGCATGGACAAGGGGCATGCAGGTAGACAATGGCATTCACCTGGGTAGCGCTGCCAACCCACCAGCGTGACCCAGGGGCTGGTCAGCATGAGGGCGTCATTGCTGCGCTCAGCCTGCTGTGCCGTGGGCTCTGCCCATCGCGTGCTGGCTCCGCAGCAGGGTGAGGGGCTGCAAGGTCCTTCACATTAGGTGGAGACCGAGCGTTGTTGCCACCTGACAGCTGTGTGGGCGCGTAGGCCTCGAGTTGGCACCGGCAGTGTCCAAGGACTGAACTTACCGGGAAGGCTGAGCCCATCCCACCCCCAGAAATGCTCCCACCAAGTGAATGCCAAAGGGCTTTGGCAGGGAAGCCTGAGCTGCCGCTGGCTGTGCTACCTCTGCCCTGTGGCATTGCGGGCTGCTGCCTTCCAGTGCTAGGTTCAAAGCCCACCCCTGCCAGGGCGCTGGGCACCCTGCATGCACCTCTCCTCCTCCCCCAGGGCCAGGATTCCTGGAGTCTGTGGGTTGTGTTTGCTGGCCAGTTCCTCGGAGTAGGTGTTCAGAGTCCTTCAGGCCAGGAACCACAGAGCAAGGCCATATCCTGATGGGCCTGGAGCTGAGCAAGGGGCCTCGCAGAGGCTCACGCTCATGGCACCATTTCTTTGTTCCCCGCTGGGGTTCATTCAGTGTTGAAGTGCTGCACAGGGCAAGCACCGTCCAAGCGGAGCTGGTGCCGGGGCATCAGGCCACCAGCACGGCCACTGCCAGAAACCGCTCGTCGAGCTGGGGGTGATTTATTCCAGTCCTGCCCTTGCAGCTGCATGGATACTGCCAAGCGGAGCCCGTTCCCAGCTCACAATACCAATTAATCCCCATGGCCATGCTGGGGCAGGAAGGAGGATGGCGTTCTGCTGTCCATCTCCCAGAGGAAAGGAGAAAGCTGTGGTGCCTGGCCTCTTGCAACGTAGCCATAGCGAAAATCCCCTGGCAAGAGAGCAGCCTTCGCAAGCCTGTGATGTGCAGGTGCATCTGGAAATCCATCACGGCAGCCCCTACCAGTTGTGGGACCCTAATGCTGATCTGTTCCCTGAAGGCCTTCCTCTGCCATCAGGCACGGGCGTGGAAGCAGCCTTTGCCTGGCTGGTTGGTCACATCCAGGGACTTGGTTAATACAGCACGAAGCGCTCCGGTGAAGGTGGTACAAGCCCAGGCCCTCTGAGGCAAGCTTGCCTTTGGAGGCCTGGTGCAGACAAGGGGCTGAGCGGTGCGCGGTGTGCACAAACAGGCTGGCAGGGGGGTCATTTTGAATCATCTTGTTGGTGGCTGCATCTCTCCCATTTCCTGGGGTGCAGGAAGGATTATTCCCCCCTGCCTGGATGTTTTGTGTGCCTGGTTTGCACGCTGACTGCCCCGTCCCTGCCTCATTCGACCCCCATGGCGTCCTCATCACCCGTTTACATCAGCGTGCTGGGGGTGTCGTCACCGTCCTGCCGCTTGTGCCTTCTTTCAGCCCAAGTCAGCCACCTGCTCAGCATCTGTGGGGGATCCACAGTCGAGAAGTGGGTGCGTGTGCCACAGCCAGCATGCTGGCACGGACAGGGCGTGGGGTGTCACCACAGCTCCGCCAGTGCCACGCTGGCAGCTTGGCCTCAGGGCAATAGGCTGGTTCTCTTCCCCCTGCAAAGACTTGGACCCATTTCAAGCGTCTGAGTGAGAGGCCCCACATGGCCCCACTGGGAGTCCTCCAAGCAAAAGAGAAGCAAGTCGTAGGATCCTGCCCCCAGGTCCGGGATCAGGCTTTTCCTTGTCGGGCACAGCGGGCTCAGGGGTTTAGCGGCAGGGTGGGGAGCAGGCAGCTGGGCTGTGCCAGAGAACAACTAGTGGCAGAAATAGCCTGGTAGCAGCAGGGAAAGAGCACTTTTCCAAGAGGGAAAGGAGGACTCTTCCCTCTCCCCTTTCCCAGTAGTGCCTGGCAGAGCTGGCCTGGACATGCCTCTGCCCTGCGAAGGGGGCACTGGGCAGCTCATACCCCCAACCCTCCCGGGCTGTGTCCATCCTACGAGATGCTCCCTGTGCAAATCCTCTCGTGTCCCCGTGCCCCAAGCCCAGTCTGCAGGGCCTCACAGAGCAGCTCACAGGCTCCCAGGATGTCAGCAGGGGGCTGCCTGTCTCATCACAGGGTTTCCCTTTCAGATGGCCCTCTACTTCTGCACCGGAGTCCTAAAAGATGAGACCCTGTTCCACCACTACGCCCTCAACGTGCCCCTCTACACCCACTTCACCTCGCCCATCCGCCGCTATCCCGACATCATTGTCCACCGGCTCCTCTCCGCCTCACTGGGTACGAGCTCACGAGACTCTGGGTGCGGGCAGCCCAAGAGTGGGCTCCCTGCAGGACGGGCTCCGTGCCAGTGCCTCCAGAGCGGGGCTGTCCGGGGAGGGGAAGGAGTCAGAGTCAGGACTCCTGGGTTCTGGGGACTCAGGCCAACTTCCTTTGCCCACCTCCCATCTACATGGCTGTTGTAACTCCCCCTGGCATGGTCCCAGCTCCCTGACCCACCCTTCACAGAGCAGGGTGTCAAAAGGACTCATGTCTCAGGGGGATTTTCCTGCCAACAGTGGGTGAGACCAGATGGGCATCACCCCCTTGTGTTGGTAGTCCCAGCACCAGGCAGGAGCTGGGCTGCTCAGTCTCACTCCTTGCAGTCGTGTGCTCTTGGCCAGCATCCCAACCCTTTAGCAAATCGGGCAGCTCCGGGGTGGGCATTGGTGTCTGTAGCACCAGGGTGCCAAGGCACAGTGGTTTTCCTTCCCAGGCTCTGGGCGCCCAGTCCGGCTGTGGAAGGAGGCCATCCAGGAGCAGGCAGACCACTGCAACGACCGCAAGATGGCATCCAAGAGAGTGCAGGAGCTCAGCGCCGACCTCTTCTTCTCTGTCTTCGTCAGGGTAAGGCCTCAGGCAGCACTGCACTGGCTGTGCCAGCCCCTTCCCTTGGCCCTGGGAGCAAGGACCGGGCCTCTCTGATTCCCCACACTGAGACAACTCTCCTGCAAGGATGCCTTGGTTTTGCCCAGTGGCCACATCTCGTGGGGGCAGCTTCCTACTCTGCTTGGAGCTCCGGTTAACCCTTGGATTTGCAGCCCCTTCTCGCCCACGTGGCTCTGACTGTTTTGTGGCCACTGCCTGCTCTTCCCAGGGCAGGTTCTTGCTTTCAAAGAATCACGGGGCCTCCCCCCCGGGGGCTGCAACTAAGAGACCAAGCTCTCTACCGCCTCTCTCCTGCTCTGTGCAGCAGACAGGCACCGCAAGTCCTCCACTGGCTTCTTGGGCTTGGCTGGGATCCTGCAGGACTGGGTGTCCTGGCTGTTTGCACCTTGCGGAGTTGTATCCAGGCCTGAGGGGGCTGGGGAGAGGTGGTACTTAATACAGTGTTCCCTGGGGAGAAGGAGGGAGGGGCATCCTAGGCTTGGGCATTGCCCACATGGAACAAGTGTGAAGGGAGAGGGCAGAGCTTGGTGCTGGGGTGGCAGAGGCCTGGGGGCATCTCTTGTCATGCCAGCACGTTGCCTTGCAGGAGTGTGGCCCCCTGGAGTCAGAGGCGATGGTGATGGGCGTCCTGAATGAGGCCTTCGACGTCCTGGTGCTGCGCTTCGGCGTCCAGAAACGCATCTACTGCAACGTAAGTGCTTCATGGGCAGGTGGGCAGCCCATGCTGCTGCAGGCTGCAGCCTTCGTCCTCCCACAGCTCCAGGGCTCTGGGACTGGAAGGGGGCAAGGGGGGCACGCCCCCATGAGGCCAGGCCCAGGGACCTTCGCGGCTGTGACGCTGGCTCATCCAAGCAGGGAACAAAGGCACCCATGGCCCTGGCACACGAGCAGTGCCGCCAGCCAAGCTGCCCTGGTGCCTGTGCAGCAGTAGGACAGGGTGACATGGCCACGTAGCCAAGAGCCTCAGGAACCATGGCTTGGTAACCACTGTACAGAAAGGGGCAGAGTTAAGGGGACAGTGGGAGCTGTTAAGGGCTAGAGAAAGCCTGGGATAGAGCTTGCCATTCCCTTAGCTAAAACACAGTTCCACCTTGCCTGGCTTTGAGGGAAACGGGCCACAGCTTCCTTTACTCTGAAGAGCCCAGTGCCAAGGCACGGCCCTTCCCTCCCCTTCCCAGATCCACCTCGGAGGGCACTGCCTGCTTCTCACCTTCCCAAGCCCCCGGCAGGACAAGGGCAGGATCAGAGGCAGCGAGGAGGCCGGGCAAAGCAGAGCGGGGAATTCTCTCCTCCGGTCTCCTCTGCTTTCAGACGCTCCATTTGAAAGCGGATGGTTTTTCTAGGGAAAAGGCGCTGAAGTCCAGGTTTGAGAGCTCAAGCGCCCGGGCTCCGAAACCAGGAGGGGCCAGTTTGAATTTCACGTTACCAGCCAGTAAATCAGGGGCTGCCTGAGGGCAATCAGCCCTGCACTAGCCCCACAGGGAGCAACGACAGCCTCTCATACCGTGGCTGTACGGCTTGCGGCAACATCTTTAACCGGACCCTGCTGCGTGGACCGCGTGCATGTTACAGCAGCCCCTGAATTACGGCTCACGAGCCCTGGGCTCCCGGCAGTTCAGAGCGGCGAGAGGCCTTTCTGTTGCGTGCTGAACAGGAGGGATTTCAACGTGTCAGCAAGCAGGCGCTGAGGGACGGGGCAGGGAAGCCCAGCCGTGGCCTGCAGGGCAACTGGGCAGGGCTGGGAAGGGGACGGGGTTCCTGGGATCTCTGTCAGGCAGCAGGAGTTAGAGCCGTTCCCAGCATCCGTGTCTGCCCGCAGGCTCTGCCCCTGGTGGGCTTCCACTTCCAGAAGGTGGGGAAGAAGCCGGAGCTGACCCTCGTGTGGGAGGAGGAGACCCCCAAGCAGGAAGCTGCCCACCAGGTAACGCCACCTCCGGGCCAGGCTTTGGGGTGGGGCGGAGCTGAGTTGGGCAGATGGTGCGGCTACAGGCTCCGTGTCCACGCGGGCGCCTCGGGGGCTTTCAGCAGGAGGTGGCAGCGGGCTCTGGATGCGAATCCCACAGCCCCCGCTGTCATGTTATGGGAAGGGCCGGATAGGACCCTGGTGTCGCAGCCTGTGGGGAACCGCTGCTGCTGCTGAGACTTACAACTCGCTCCAGCCTCAAGCTCCCCTGGCATCGAGAGCAGGGCTGGGTGAGGCCAGTCTGCTGCTGCACGGGGCCACCCTGGCACCAGCTTCCAGAGCAGCCGGGCACCTCCCGTGGCTGCGCACCACGTCCCTAAGGATTTCCTGAGCTCCTGCTAGCGTAGACCCAGCCCAGAGCCGTGGAAAGGGTGAAGAGCCTGTGCCGGGAGCCGTGCTCCCTCTGGCACCGCACTTCTACCTCTGAGCTCAGCCCCTGCAGCCACCCCGGGTGATTCCTCTTTTGCATGGGAGCTGGTGTCACTTAAGCGCCTCCAGCATGAAAAATGGCTGCCTGGCAGGAGCCAGGCCCAGCGCTGGGTTTGATCCCTTCTGCTAAGCAAACATTTGTGAGGGATCTTCCACACCTCCTAAGAAAACACTGGAGCCCTGGGCCAGGCCAGGTCACGGCACACTGCGCACTTCCCTTCCCTGCCAGCCCATCCCTGAGCCAATAAATCTCTCGCCCTGCAAACGGCCGTCACCCAGCCAGTGCTGTGCTGAACCAGCAAGAAGCACTGTCACCTTGACACGCAGCTCCGGCCTCCTTGTCCCCTGGAGTGAGTCGCCCAGCCCCGGCAGCGCCAGCCCCTCCTCCATGCTGAGGCTGGCAGGGAGGGGTCCACGCACTGCTCAGGTGCTTGGCACCTGTCTGGGTTTGCCTGAACCTGGCCAAAGAGGGGGAATGTCTGTGAAGGGGGTTTGCAAGCTACCTGAAGTGGGCAGAGGTTGGGCAGCTGCTGCAGCGCCCCATCCCTGCCTTTGCCCTAGGATGGGGGATGTGCAGCTCCACCCTCTGCATGCCCCTGGCATCAGGCAGACCCAAGAGACCACGCTAGTGCCCAGCATATAGGCTTTTGTCCTCTGTGCACCAAGTCTCTGCCATCACCAGGCGCTGCCTTTCCCTACAGGCTGGTGCCATTTACCTGAGTCCAGAGGAGACCTGGCCTCATCCCCACGGCTCCTCTGGAGCAGCAGAAGGGCTGGCAGGGCAGGTTTCAGCCCAGTCGCTGCACCCCATGTACACAACAGCCAGGGTCTCTTGGAGGACAGCACAGGGAAAGCTCCTCCTAGGATGGAGGTGGAGCAGGTGCCACAGGGAGGGCACTGCAGGGGCACATCCTTGAGAGCGTGCCCATCTCAGAGAGCTCAACATCCCACCAGCACTGGGGGGGAAGAGAATGGGGCTGGATGAGATCCGAGAGACTTGAGGCCCCGAGTCCCTAATGCCGCAGGCCAGAGGCTACCTTAGGTTTCACTGGAGCCTTCAGTCCATGTCTTGCATCCCAGTGCTTCCAGGACCAGTGGGCCTGGGGGCAGCTGCCGGGGTGCTGCAGTCTACCTAGGGGCACAGCATCATTGTCAGGAAGGCTCAGGTCCTGCAGGCACTGCAGACCCCCACATCCACTGGGACCGCAGTGGAGGCTGGCCACAGCAAGCCCCATACCAGGCGGTGCTGGCAGGATCTGGCCTACTGCTTCAGGGCCCAGAGCTTCCCCTGGGGTAGATCACTGTGGGCGCTGAAGTCATGGGGCTGGGTGCAACCGTGCAGATTTCCATCAGCTGAGGAATCGCTCTAGCTGCTCGCTGGCTTTGCCCATGCACAGGACAGGGCTCCTACCTGGCCGCCCGCCAGGCTTTGCCTTCCTCCAGCCTGTGCCTGGAGCAGATTAGGAGCAGGCATCTGGGTCCCGGTCACGCTGAGGGCTGTGTGGATCGGCACGATTCCACTCACGTGTCCGGGGTGCAGGATCAGGCGTTGCAGGTCCTGCCTGGGGTCATCGGTTCTTTAGCGTGTGTCTGCGGCTGATGTGCAGAGAGTTTCCGGGTGGAGAGTCCCTTCTCGGGGCAAGGAGATGGCTGTAAATGCCGGGAGTGCCTTCAGGAGCCTCTCTGCTCGCTGCTGACCTTCGGCCCGAGCTCCCTGAGTAAGCAGCTTTCCCTGTTCCAAGCCATTCTGCTGGGAAGAAGCAGCCCCTGCCTGCCCCAGAGCTGCCCCCTGCACGGACAAGCCAGATGGCGGTGCCGCTGGCATGGGGAGAGGGAGGGTCTGATCCACCCAGGGCCTGGGCACAGCGAAACAGCAATGCCCCTGCCAGCTGGAGAGGGAGCATGCGTGGGGCAGCGTGGCACGTTCAGTGTGGAGCTGCCTCTCCCCGTTAAAGACAAGCTCTCCCCCCACAAGGCCTCGGCTTGGGGCATCCTGGCAGCGGTCTCTCCCGTGGGGGAGCTTCCAGCCCCCAATGAACCTCCTCACACCAGCTTCTCTCTCCTTCCCCAAGGTGATCACCCTCTTCACGCTGGTCGATGTGGTGCTCAAAGCCGACAATGCCCCCCTGAAGTACAGCGCCGTGCTCAAGAGACCGGGCCCGGAGAGGGAATGAGAGCAGACGGCTCCGCCACCTCCCACCTGCCCCACCATGCCCTTCGTGCCCAGGCTGCCTACCCATGCAAGGGGGCCGGAGGGGCCCTTCTTTTAACCAAGGCTATTTTATTTCCAGTTTGGATTTTAACCCGAGCAGCGGGGCTCAGGGGCCCTGTCCCTTCGGAGCTGATGGGCACGGACTCTTTCTATTCTTTGGGGGTTTTTTAGCTGTCTTTGTTTCTTTTAACTGCAACCGGCGGCTCCTTCCTCATGCCCTGACACATCAGTGGCCGTGGCCGGGGCCGGGGCCTCGCGCTCCCTGAGAAGCGCCAACCAGGGAGGCGGCTGCTCGTGCCCCTCGTGCTTTTGTGATGTGGCGTGGCATTCCTGGGGGGACAGGGCGGTGGTCGGGGGGAGCCAGGGCATTTCCTGCTGACTCCTGCGCTGCGCAATAAAGTCCGGTCTGCCCTGGCGCGTGGGGTTTTCTTGGTCTCCTCCAGCTCCCGAGCCCGGGAATCCTTTGCAGCCCCTGTGTGCTGGCCTTCCCGTACGACCCCGGTGAAATCCCAGCTCGTGGCAGCCAGGGAAGCAGCTGTGCCTTTCCCCCTCCTCGGGGCTTGTGCAAGAGACTGGCGGGAAGGAAGGGGTCAGGGAGATGCTTGCTCTTGGCTCTCACCCTCAGCCTGCTAATCCTGAGCTCTGCTTGCTTAACAGGGACCTTTGCTTGTCAGCTGCTCATGCTGTTGGGTCCGGGACAATCCTATGCGCCATGGGTATGGGCTCAAGCTACAAGCGCCAGCACCGGGGAGGATGCATCTGCCTCAGTTGAGCAGACACGGGCACCCGACGGCCTGTCCCCTCCCCTTCCCACTCCAGCCCTCCCTTCCCATCCCTTACATAGCTGTCCTTCCCGGGTCTCCCCCAGCCCTTCCCCAGCCTGTCCTCTCACATACCAGCTTTGCTGAGCTCTCATCACTTCTCACGTCGGGGCCCAGCTGCAGCCAACACACCCCTGCCTCCTCTCGAGAGTCCTCGCTTTGCAAGCAAGTCCTGGGGCCTGCTGGGCAAGGGCTAGTGTGACTCATGGCAGGCGTGTGACAGCGAGAGGGGCCTGATCAGCTCCGGACACAAGTGGGCAGGGGAAATGCTGCTTCCCGCGGGTGGGGAGGGAAAGGCAGGAGGTTAAATTGTACATGCATCCGCTGGCAGTCGGTCAAAGCCGCCGCAGGGAACCCAACAGGCAGCCCCAAGCGCCTGCAGATAACGAGCATTGCTGCCTCCCAAGCGTGGCTTGGCCCGACTCTTCCCCCTGCAGTGTTCAGGGGATCTGGCTGGGGGACGCGAGGACCACACTCCCGTCCAGGCCACAGGCCAGAGCCGTGTGTTCCCTGGCACCGTCCAACGGTCTGGTGTGCACGAGGAGTGTAGACCACCCCGTCAGGGTAAATCTGAGGTCTGTTTTGGGCCTTTACTGGTCCGTGATGTGGTAAAGGCAGGAGCTCTTGTCCTTACCCCCTGGGGCCTCCCATGGTTTAACACTTCTAGTGTAGACGAGGTCCCAGCATCATCTCCGAAGGAAATGGGGGATGAGAGCAACCAAGATGTTGAACTTGGGGAAAGCCCCATCCCATCTCTGCTAGGGCCCTGCATCCACGGTCCGCAGTGCAAACCTCCCCCCCCGGGGCGTGATCCTCGCTGAGCGGGGGCGAAGGTGCACCCCTTCCGGGGTGGCTGTACCATGCCCCACGGGTCCAGGCAGCTCCGTGTCCAGGACCCCCCAACAAGGAAAGTGGTGCACCTTGCTGGCCAAGCCCAGCCTAACAGCAGCGCTCCCTCCACGGGCCTGTCACGACCCCCTCCTCGGGAGATTCCCCTTGGCAGGATTGCATCCACGCACCCGAAGCCTAGGCCCAGGCAGCGTGTCCGTCCCTGGCTGCCGTGTTGCCTCGCAGGCCCCCGGTTGCCCCTGGGTCTCCCTCCACGTGGCACCTGCCTGGTCTCGGTGATGGCTGCGTCTGTCCTGCTGGCCTCTGGCTGCCTTTCTAAGTGGCCTGAGGCACATCCAGGCCTGCGCTGCTCCCAGCCCCTTGCACAGCCCGGAGAGGCCTGGGGAGCGCGGAGCCACAGGCAGCTTGGCAGCGGGCACCCTACGATCCGCCCCGGCACGCGGGAACCTGCCACGTTGTCCGAGGCAGGGCTGTCATGCTTCCGATCTGCAGAGGTCGGGTTGCATCCAACCCCCCTCCGCAACCGCTCCCTGCCGCGGGGACAGGTGTCGGCACGGCACCTACCGCGACCGCCTGCAGCGTGGAAGGGTTGCTGGTGTCTGCGGGCAGCTGCCCCAGCTTCCAGCTGCAGCTCCCTGGGCCCGGGTGCCTCATGCTGGAGGCAGAGGGGCTTTACCTGCACGTGCCGTCACCCTTGGGAGGACGTGGTGATTTGGGCATCTTCAGCCGGTTGCACGGGGAGCCGAGCGCTCCCCTCGCCCAGCTGACACGCGGGGAAATGCAGCCGCCTTCCCCTGCACTGCCAATTGCCCAGCGGTGGTGGCACCGGCCTCTTTCCCCTGTGGAGATGGAGGCAGTTTCTCGATGCCTCTACAACAGGGTGAAAAGCTGCCCGCTCCCGAGCTGAATTCCCATAGCCCCAGGGATGCCCCCCAGGGCCAGGTGCTGCCCTGCCAGCCCACCCGGCCATTCCCAACATGCGTGGTCCCACGAGCAAGGCACGTCCCCGGGGACACATTGGTGTTGCTCCAATGTGACCATCGCAGCTTTGCTTCCCAGATCCAGGGAGGGCCGACGAGGGCTGTCCTCTACCACCTGGAGGGGGCAAGCAGAGGCTCGCGTCCCCCGGGGAGCTGGAGAGAGGATCCCGTTCGTGCTCCCCATCTCCCTCCCGCGTTCAGGGGCCCAGGGCTGTACAGAGATGGCCCTGTTCCTCCTCCCCGGCAGCTCGTCCTGGCCCTTGCTACCGGTTGTTCTTCCGAGTGTTATTTACTGCTGAGCCAGGCAACCCGCGGCCCCGGGGGAGCAGCCCGCTGCTTGCTTTTATTTACAGTTGTTTGGGGGGTTTTTACAGTGAGTTGTAGCAGGCCTTTTGCAGGCACCTCTCAGCTGGGCGCCACGTCAAGAAACAAGGGGTCGTGAGTGAGACGAGGGGGGAGAAGCCACCGGCGTACGTGCGACGGTGGGAAGGAGCTGCCAGGCCGCTGAGATGCCCGTGCAAAGCGACTGGGACGCGTCCAGCGGGGCAATCGATCCTCTGAAATTCTCTTTCCTCCGGCATGGGAGCAATAACCGTGACGGCCGAGGCTGCTAAGCCCCCCTTGCCGGGCTGGGAATGCTCCCGTGGGCTTTCTGCCGTAACACGCTGTAAAACCGACGCAGCTGGGAGCGGAGGTGAGACGCAATAAACCCTGATGGAAAGTGCGACCGGCGGTCCCCGAGCGTATCCGAGCAGCGCCAGCCATCGCTCTGCTCGCACCGCGGTGGGCACGGGGGCCAGCCGGGCATCGGGAGAGCAGGGGAGCAAAAGCCAAGTGCTCCCCGCAGCTCATTTCCAGCGTGACAACTGGTGGCAGCCTGTATGAGTCTGCCTGGGGGCCCACGTGAGCCAGCGCATGTGGCGCAGCAAGGGGCTGGGCAGCCCGAGCCCGGCCCACGTAGGGCATGAACCGCCCGTGAGCAGTCGGGGCTGCTCTTGGTTCCAGCCACGCTGCGTCCAGCGGGCCATGCATCCGTCCTCTTCCCCGTACAGACAAAAATGCCCCACGCCACGTGGTTTGCAGCACGCACCGTGTCCACGTGGCTCTGGGCCTTTTTGAGACGCTCCTCTGGGAAGAGAGCCCGGCATGCAGTTGTGCCTGGCGGCGCTGTGCATTTGGGGGTGTTTCTTGTGCGTTGTGGGGCCCCGGCTGGTATTCTGGGACCTGGGCGGGGGGCCAAGTGAGCCTCTTGTGCTAGGCCGTAAACCCCCGTGTCCAGGACCCTTTGCCACTGAGTTACGCCCCCTGCACCCTGGATTTTACTCCGTGATAGGGAGTGGACACAGCCGGGGAAGCGCTGTTGCAGGGCTTGACGGCTGGCTGGGCTGGGGGTGAGGAGGAACTTGCCCACCTTGTTTGTCAAGGGGCGCCTTGGCCCTGGCTCAAGTGGCTTACTCCAGAGCCGGGCTGGGCATCGCGTACACCCCACTTCTCCCTCCTCGTGAAGCCAGAGCTCCCTAGGAGTGAGCGTGCTGCATGTCTGCGCGCTGGTGTCATGTCTGTGCAGCGCCTAGCACGGCGCCAGTCTGGCAGTGGGTCCGGTGTGGCCCCTGGCCCCTCCACACAACAGCAGTGGCATGGGGCCTGCTTGGCTGCGCTGTGGGGGAGGACTCGTGCCCACGCTGCCCGCATCCCTGCCTTGACGACACGCCTGGCTGCAACCGGCCGGTCTGCACGACCCGCCACGCTTCCTGGCACGGCCTCTTTCATCCGATCACACGCAGCTAACGGGCAGGGAAGGACCCAGGCCAACAGGGACGCGACCTGCCCTCTCCCACGCCAGGAGGGATCACGGCGTTCCCAGGGCCCTGCCTGCAGGGAGGCAGCGTGGGCACGAGCTGCAGACCGCGCGGGACCCGTGGGTGCCTCCAGTCTCTCCTTGGAAGCCTCCAGGTATTTAGTTTCTGTCCCTGTTTCCTCCAAGCGCTCGGGAAGCTGCTCCTACCGCACAGCACCCTGGCTGTGGCCCCGGGCACCGCTGGGCAGAGACGTGGCCCCAGCCTCAGGGGGCTGCGACGTGCAGGGAAGGCTGTGCCCCCTTCAGTCGCCTTCTCTGATGTGCTCTCCCGCCTGTCTCAAGGCTGTCTCCCTCTTCCCCATGGGAAACAAGTCGGAGCAAGGCTGCTCCAGGTCCCCAGCACCGGCCACCTCAACGTAGCATCTGCAGTAATAAAGCTTTGCCCTTTTCTCCTGCCCCGGCCCATGGCCACGCAGACACGAAAGAAATGTGTCAGGGTGTTTGCAAGCCGTCCTCCGGAGCGCTGGGTGCTGCTGGGGATGGAGACCGGGCTGTGCCAGAGTCCAGTGCTGCGGGAATCCTGTATCCGGACTTCAGCACGGCTTTGGACAAGACCTCCAAAACAACTTGGAGAAATGTGGGCTGGATAAAACTGCTACCAGGTGCACAGATAGCTGGCCCCATAGCCGCGAGCCAAGGGTAATTACTAATGGGTCCACGGCAGGATGGCAGCAGGTGTCGAGTGAAGTCCCACAGGTGTCTGTCCTGGGCCCGGTGCCGTTCGACGTGTTTATTAACGATTTGGAAAGCTTCTTGAGCAAGCTGGGGGACAACAAGAAACTGCGAAGGCCTGTGAACCTGCTGGAGGATGCAGCTGCGATTCAGGAGGATCTCAACAGCCTGGAAAGCTGGGCTGGAGCTGCCAGGGTGAAGTTCAACGCAGGCAAATGCAAGGGAGGAACCTGGGGAGGAATAATCAGCATGGGCTGGATGGCATGAAGTTAGAGAGGGTCCAGAGGCGGGCGACAACGATGATCGAGGGCTTGGAAAGTGAGTCATAGGAGGAGAGCCTGAAGGAGCTGGGCACGTTCAGCTTGCAGAAGAGGCTTGAGAGAAGACATGATCGCCGTCTTCAAATACTCAAAGGGCTGCCACGAAGAAGAGGGAAAGTGCCTCCTCTCTTTTCCTGCGGAGGAGGATGTGAACCAATGGCTCGATGTTCCTGCAAAGTAACTTTAGGTTGGATATCCCGAAACACGTCTTCACTGGTAGAGCAGAAAAGCGGTGGAAGAGATGCCTGGGGAGGCTGTGGGCTCTCCACCGCTGGAGGCATTCAAGAAAAGTTGGCCAGGCACTGATCTAGGCGTAGCGATGCCTACTTTCTACCCTGGTATTTCCCAGGCGTCTGGGTTTTGCCGGTTGCTCCCCTCCGCCCCTTTTTTTTTGAGTTTAGAGGCTGGTTGGCACAGGGCTGATCCTGCTGCAGGCGGCGCTTGGACTGGAGGTGACCTCTGGAGCTCCTTTCCAGGACGATCCTGCCAGCCTGACTTCCCCAAGACGTGCGGCTCCCCAGGGCTACGTGAGCTGCAGAGTAGGGCCCTGCATGCGCCGGTCCTGGGATCCAGGCACCGTTTACTCCCGTCTGCACTGAAACTCCTGCAGCTCGGGGCGTCCGGCTTCCCGCAGCAGTGGGGTGACGCCCGGTGTACGTCCCCCCACGGCCCCTGGTTGCAGTCGCATGGCTGGTCCGAGCCGAGGGGGTGGATGGTGATTTGGCCCTGTTTGGGTAGAGCCAGGGTCTGCAACTTAACTCCCACGTTTCTCCCTGCCATAAAGCCCTCGGGTGAGCTGATGAGTTACAGAGCTCACCCCCTTATCAGCCAGGCCAAGCCCTTTATTGCCTCTCTCGGTGGGTGGTTGATCCGTAGCCAGGTCGCTCCGGGCAGTACCTGCCGTCCCTCACATCCCACTCGGCTCGGCTCTCTGGTGTCCGCGCAAGCATTTGTTCCTGGGGGAGCGCAGGGGCAGCGGGGTGGCATCTCTTTCATTCAGGCTCATTAAAGTGCTGCGATCCGGTGTCAGTAAAGCCGAGGATGCTGTGGCCTCCAAGGTGAGGCCGAGTGGGAGGGAGAGGAAGGTTGCACGGGGAGTTGGCCGGAGCCCTTTCTAGAGCAAGGGATGATTCAGTGCAAAGCTATGAGCCGTGCAATCTTGGGAGCCCGGCATGGGGTGAGACCAGTCCTGGCTGGTGCCGTTTCTTTGAATGTTATCAGCGACGGCTCACCTCTGCAGCAGGACTTCACCCCTCGGACACATTTGGCAACATGCCTCCAGGTCCAAAGGTGAGAGGAAGAGCCCTTAAAAGAGCCGGCCCCCGTTCTTTCGGACAGAGACGGCGTCCAGCCCGGGATCCCCAGCCCAGCTGCAAAATGCAACATCTGGGCAGGCTGTGGACTTGGTCCTGCATCTGCTTTGCCATCCACCTGGCCGCTGCAGCTGCATCCATAGGTGAGGAACAAAACTTTTTGCCTGGGAAGAAGCCTGTCATCTACCGCCACTTGCCTTTTCCATGGGAAACGCGTCTCCTGGTCTGTCAGAGGCATCGGGAGTTGTACCAGCTTGACGCTGTATGTGGCTGCCCTTTAAGGGGGTGCATCAAACAGTGGGGAAGGCTTTAACTAGAGAACGGGGGGCTGGAAATGGGGTCCCTGCTGGAGACTGTGCTGCCCCTAACCATACGCAGCGGCAGGGCCTTACCCATCCCGTGCTGGTGGCTTGGCAAGAAGTGACCCAACGCCAGCATTAAAGCAGACAGCCTGCCCTTGTCTCTTAGGATGGTGGTCGCTAGTGGGTGGTAGAAGACCTCTGTAAAGCCAGAACGAGTCAGGGTTTGGGGGAGCTGGCTGCAGCCTCTGCTCACCTGCCCTGCTGGGAGGTGTGCATTGTACCCGTGGGTCGTGTCCCTGCTGGGAGGTGTGCATTGTACCCACGGGTCATGTCCCTGCTGGGAGGTGTGCATTGTACGCGTGGGTCGTGTCACTGCTGGGAGGTGCGCATTGTACGCGTGGGTCGTGTCCCTGCTGGGAGGTGTGCATTGTATGCGTGGGTCATGTCCCTGCTGGGAGGTGCGCATTGTACCCGTGGGTCGTGTCCCTGCTGGGAGGTGCGCATTGTACGCGTGGGTCGTGTCCCTGCTGGGAGGTGCGCATTGTACGCGTGGGTCGTGTCCCTGCTGGGAGGTGCGCATTGTACGCGTGGGTCGTGTCCCTGCTGGGAGGTGTGCATTGTACGCGTGGGTCATGTCCCTGCTGGGAGGTGCGCATTGTACGCGTGGGTCGTGTCCCTGCTGGGAGGTGTGCATTGTACGCGTGGGTCGTGTCCCTGCTGGGAGGTGTGCATTGTATGCGTGGGTCATGTCCCTGCTGGGAGGTGCGCATTGTACCCGTGGGTCGTGTCCCTGCTGGGAGGTGCGCATTGTACGCGTGGGTCGTGTCCCTGCTGGGAGGTGTGCATTGTATGCGTGGGTCATGTCCCTGCTGGGAGGTGCGCATTGTACCCGTGGGTCGTGTCCCTGCTGGGAGGTGTGCATTGTATGCGTGGGTCAATACGGAGCCATGGTATTGATAGGACTGACTTGAGAAACACCATTTGCTCCAAGCCCCCCTGGCCATTGCCTAGCCCCTTAGTGCACATAGAAAAGACTTAACCAAGATTTCTGGGGCGTATCTAGCAAACATGGCCATGGTCGCACTTTCCATGCAGGTCCCAGGCCTGTGCTGTGTGCCAGGGGTTAATGAAGGATCAACAGATGCTCTAAAAATGGGTATGAGATGGATGGAGAGGCCAGGGAGAAAACAGGCTGTTTATAACTGTGGTTTATAACCCCCTGCAGCAGCTTCTACTGACAGTCGTATAACACCGAGGGCTCTTATCGGAAACGTCTATTAATCACTTAGGGACCTTTGTAAATGGAGCTTTAATAGAAAGTGTGATTGAAAAAGAAACCGGCGGTCGCCCGGCGGGGTTATTTATGCCCTGCCTTTGCTGCCGGGGCCTCTCGTGGGCAGTAAAGCTGTCGGGAGCTGCAGGGCCCTTTGCAGTGTTTCCCCCCGGTACGTTTTCACCTCCGGTTGGGGCTTGGGGCTGGGGGAAGCGAGGGAGATTTCCAAAACCAGGTAGTTTATGACCTAGGGGTCAGCTCTGCCTTCCGGCTGCCCGCGAGCTGTGCACTTGCGCACCAGAGTCATGCCTCGTGCAGGAGGCTCTGGCAGGCCCGGCAGGGCAGGGACGTGCCGTGATCTTGTTAGGAGCTGCCTAGGAGGTGGAGGAGGCTGGCGATCAATCCTCGACCCCCCACACGACTCGGCCCTCCCCTCCGGGGCGCTGGCTCCAAGCCGGGTAGAAGTGGCCCAAGGGGACGCTTGAATTTGCGGAGCGGCGAAACGTGTCTGTCTGCTGGTGCACGAGGCGGCCGCGCTCTCGGCTCCTCTGGGCCGCGGGGCTTGTGTTCATGGCAAAAATACTGTGTGCGTCACGACAGGCATGATCTCGGTGAAGGTGAAAGCACGGCGTGGGGAAGGGACCTTAGCTAAACCTGTCACGGGCTGGGCCAGGTGGTAAATCTTCACCGTGGGGGCATCTACAGGGCAAACTGCAGCCAGGGGCAGAGGCATGGGGGCAGGAGCCAGCAGGGTGCCGGCCACGTCGGCTGCTCGACGGCCTGCGGTCAGCAGTGCAGCCGGGCCCCGTGCTTTCCCCTCGGGGGCTCGCTGCGGAGACCACCGCGTTACGAGCAGCGAGGGGCAGCCTGGCTCCCTGCCTAGGCTGCAGCTCCGCCTGCCGACCCCACCGCGTGCCACCCCCCGGGCTGCAAGGCTGGTTGAGCTGGCATGGTGCAGCAAAGCAGTTCTCCTGGGGCCTTGCATTTAGCTAGCCCTGATGGGCCGGGGGGTGGGAGGGACGTGACCTTGGCCTGGCTTCTCCCCGCTGCATTGCAAGAGCCGGGTGCTGCTCTCCCAGGCAGAGGTGCCTGAGGGCAGGGATGCTGGTGAGACCACGCAGGAGCCAGGCACACAAGGCTCCAGGTGCCAGGCTCGCGGCCCTCCAGCTCTGTTCCCAGGGACCTTGGCCCGCAGCGTCGTGGGGGAGAGGGGCTGGGGCCCTCCAGGCCCCGAGAAGAGGGGACGCTGGGGCTGGAAGGTGTCTGCGCGGCCCCAGGTCTGGCTGCATGCGTGGACCCGGGGGCGCAGCAGCTCTGGGGGCTCCGGCATTGGGCAGGGGCTGCCGCAGCTGGTACCCGCAGGGCTGGAGGTTGCAGGGCACGGCCTGGCTCTGATGGTGCTGCGTGATGCTCGCGCTTGGCTGCTTTCCCCGGCCCCTGCTGGGCTCTCTGCAGAGGTTGCCCCCGGGCTCCCCATCCCTATGGGCCTGCCCTGCAGACGGGCACCTGCCCGCGGCTCCGCGCCCACCCCCGGCACCCGGAGCTCTGCACAGACATGTCCATCCTGACCCACCTGCCTGCCCGGGCGGCTTCCCCGTTGCTTCCAGAGGATGAGAAGACCCCGGGCTACTGGAACCGGCGAGCCCAGAGGACGCTGGAGGCAGCCTTGGCCCTGACGCCCGTGACGCACCGCGCCAAGAACATCATCCTCTTCATGGGCGACGGTGAGTTCATCCCTCCCCGCCCCGGCACTGGCCCAGCACCATCGTGGCAGCCCCCGGGGACGGGGACAAGCAGCTCCCAGCATGCACTGGGCCACACTCCCGCCAAGCCCTGCCCTCGCAGAGCTGGTCCCTATTGCGCGAAGCCGGGTCCTGCCTGGTCCAGAGCCACGTTTCACTGGCAGCAGCCCTGGGGAGGGGGCTATGGGGCTATGGGGGCATTAGCACCCGAGGTTGGGTGTACGGGTGCTCCCGAGGTTGGGTTTAGCCACCTCCCTAACAGACCCCTCCTCCACTTCTGCCTCAGTTTCCCCAGCATTGACCTGGGCTGTGTTGTCCCCCACAAGTGTGGGGGGGGGCGTCAGCATGAAGGGCCCCATGCTCAGACCGGGCAGAGGTGCTCAGGGCAGACCCTCGAGCCATCCCAGCCTGGGGGGGGCTGGAGCTGGTGCCCCCGGGCTGTGGGCAGAGCTTGCAGGTAGCCCTGCCGGGGACTCGCTCTGTGCCGAGCACCGGGAGGCCGTGCCCGGCCCATCCCTCCAGTGGTGCCAGGCTGCGGGTCGTGCCAGGACGCCCTTGACGAGTCAGGCCACCAGATCTCCCTGCCCCACCGTGTCCCCGGGAAGAGCCTGGATCCTGGCAGCTGGGAGCACGGGCATCAGAGCTCAGCTGCAAGGTGGCATTAGGCCTCTGCAGCAGGGAAACTGAGGCACAAGGCGAGGGCCGGGAGTCACCCACACTCCCCTGTGGCAGCTGGAGCTGTTCTCTCTATCTGGATATTAATAACAGTAGGGCTGGGCACTGGGGGAGAGCTCTCCGGGCAGCGAGCAGTACAAGGGCTCTGACACCGCTGAGCTGGGTCGACGCCGGCCGTGGGGCACACGCTGCCCCTCTGCTTTGGGGGCAGGGGTAGGGTCTCCCTCCAACCCCCGTCTGATGGGGCAGAGAGCTCAGCCGTGCCCGGATCCAGGAGCAGCACGACTGACCGCGGGCGGGGGTCTGGGTGGGGGCACTGACCCATCCGTGCTGGGCAGCTCGGAGGGGCTGACGTGAGCCGGGGCGGTGCCTGCAGGGATGGGCATCTCCACCGTCACGGCCGCTCGCATCTACAAGGGGCAGCTGGAGGGCGGGCCCGGCGAGGACAGCTTGCTAGCCATGGAGACCTTCCCCTACCTGGCTCTCTCCAAGGTGAGTGCCCGGGCGCGCGGACTGGGCCGGCTGCAGAGCCCCCGGGTGCTGGGGACAGGGATGAGCTCCCTGGTGCCCCGGGCCCTATTGCCCAGCCCTGCGAGGAACGCCCCAGATGTGGGCACCCCGTCCCCTTCCCGGCCTCCCCACCCTGGCTCACAGCAGCCCTCGTGTCCCGGCAGACATACTCCGTCGACCGGCAGGTGCCCGACAGCGCCAGCACGGGCACTGCCTACCTGTGCGGGGTGAAGGCCAACGCCAAGACCCTGGGGGTGAGTGCCGCGGCCCAACACGGCAAGTGCGGCACCACCTTCGGCAACGAGGTGGACTCCGTGCTGCACCGGGCCAGGCGAGCGGGTAAGAGCGGGCTGGTGCATGTTCGACCGGGTCAAGGGCTCACGGGCTCTGCCCTGCCAGCCAGGGCAGCACAGGGCAGCCCAGCTCTCTGGATCTCAGGACCCAGCCTGGGCTGGCCTCCTGGCCTATAGACTGCCCCTAATTATCGGCCGAGGGGTGGGGTGGTACCAGCCGTGGAGGCTGGCACGTGGCTGTCTCACCCAGGCGGGGTCTCTGGAAGGGAAAAGCACAGGGCTGAGCTGACCCAGCCCAGCTCAGGTCCGGCCCAAGCTGCGTCCCCCTGGCCACCTCCCCGGCCCCTCTCTTGATCCCCTTGTCCCCTCCGCCCATGGACTCAGTGGTGCCCGTCGCCCTCCCTGCATCACAGGCAAATCCGTGGGCATTGTGACTAGCACCCGTGTGCAACACGCCTCGCCCGCGGCTGCCTACGCCCACACGGTCAGCCGGACGTGGTACAGCGATGCCAGCCTGCCCAAGGAGGCCGCGCGGCAGGGCTGCCGGGACATTGCTTACCAGCTGGTACACAACACGGACATCAATGTGAGCGGACGGGGGCAGGTGGCTGCAAAAGGGGTTGCAGGAGGCACGGTGGACTCTGGAGCAGGCCCCTGTGCCCCTAGCCAGGCAGTGGCACGTGCCAGAGCCCAGCGCTGGGGAGAGGGAGACCTGCTGCCTCCGAGCAGCTTGAGGTCTTGTCGTGTGCCGGCTCACGGCCACGCCAGGCACCTCTCCAGGGTGGGGTGTCTGAAGGGGCCGGGCTCCCTGTGTCCGGTTGGCAGGTGATTCTCGGTGGTGGGCGGACGTACATGATGCCCAGGGGGACGCCGGACCCTGAGTACCCGCAGGACCCGAAGCAGAACGGGGCGAGGAAGGACGGGGTCCACCTGATCCAGACGTGGCTCAGCACCAGGAAGGTACCGCCCGCAGCGTCGGCCGAGAACGGGGGAGAGGGCGGCCTCCCGGGAAGGGTCCGTCTTGCTCTACAGGAGGGGGGCAGCGCGCAGTTGGGTCTCTGTGCGCATGGCACGCCTGTGCACGTAAACACGCGTGGAACACGCCATGTTTGTGACACGCATGATGCGATGCTACTGGACCCGTTGGTGTGCGTGTTGTATGTGAATGTGGGGCTCACACGTGTGGCCCCATGATGTGTGGGGATGTACTCAGCATGGGTGTGTGTGTGTGTGTGTGTGTGTGTGTGTGCACGTGAAACCTTTGGGCACTGGGTTCCCAGAGCCCCTCCTGTCCTTGCTCCCAGGGGGCCAGGTACGTCTGGGATAAGAAGGGCCTGGACTCGGTTGATGAGACGTCCACCGACTACCTCATGGGTAAGAGCGGGGCCCAGGCCAGGCCACAAGTCCCACCCGTGGCCGCCTGCCTCTCTGCCACTGGTGGAAGAGGCAGGTGGTCCTGCCTCACCCTCCCACGTGCTCCTCTGTATGTGGTTCCTCTGCTAGCAGGGGCGAGACCCCCCAACTGGGCTGAGCCCCCTCCTGCCCGCAGCCCTGGCGCCGGGGGGCTGTGGTGCAAGTCCCAGGTGCCCACGGGAGACCACCTCTGCACGAATCCCCTTGCCATGTACCATCTGCCCGCCGGTGTCCTGCCCGTGGCCTCTGCGTGGGCACTGAACCTGCCAGGGGCCTGGCTGGGTTTCCTCTGAGCCCTACGCACCCCGTGGCACCCCGGCCCCGCTGCCAGCACGGGGGGCAACAAGCGATAGCAGTGCCCAAGCCCAGAGCGCCCCATCTGACGCAGTGAAATCAGGCCCCGCCGCTGTCCCCGCAGGCCTCTTTGAGCCCAAGGACATGAAGTACGAGCTGAACCGCAACACGTCCACGGACCCCTCCCTCGTGGAGATGACGGAGAAGGCCGTCCGCATCCTGCGCCGCAACCCCCGCGGCTTCTTCCTCTTCGTGGAAGATGAGTAGGGGCTCAGCTCAGCCCGTCCCCAGAGGGCCAGGGAGGGGCATGGGGGGCAAAGCCGTGGCAAGCGGCTCACTCAGCACCGCTGGGTGGGGGGATGCATTGCAATGCACTGTGGGATAGTGGTGGGTGCAAAAGGCGGTCCTGTGGTGGGGGACTTGAGCATGACCTCTGACTCCAGGGGATGCCCCCCCCCCCGCTGTGATCCCAGCCCCGTCCCCAAGCAAGGGGGCTCCAAGGGGTGTGGGAGCGTCTCTGCTGCGTGGGGGCAGGGCTGGTCCAAGGGGCAGCCAGCGCCAAGGGCTTTATGGGCTGTTGGTTCCCCCTGCACGAGGCAAGATCGACCACGGGCACCACAGCGGCAAGGCCAAGAAGGCCCTGACCGAAGCCATCATACTGGACCAGGCGGTGGCCAAGGCCGTGGAGCTGACTGATGCCGCCGAGACCCTCACCGTGGTGACAGCTGACCACTCGCACGTCTTCAGCTTTGGTGGCAACACGCCGCGTGGCAGCAGGATGCTGGGTACCTGGGGCTGGGCTGTGGCCGGGCTGCGATGGACAGTGCCTGCGGGGGTCTTTCTTACGGGGCAGCGACGGGTTGGGTGTGAAAACCAGGAATGGGGCTTGGCGCTCCTCGGAGCTCCTCCCTGGCACCGCAGGAGGGTTTGACGCCATCGTCTTGCTGCGACAGGACTGGTGCCCAAGAAGGCCAGGGACAAGCGGCCGTACACCAGCATCCTGTATGGCAACGGGCCCGGTTATGCCATCAAGAACGGGAGTCGCCCTGACATCAGCCTCACGGCCATCGGTAAAGACCGCAGAGCCTGTCCTGTCGCTGCGGCACGGGTGGGAGCGTGGGGCTGGGGGAGCTGTGTGCCAGCCCCAGGGTGGATCACTTCTCCATGGGTCACGCAGAGGCCTGGCCCCCATCCTGGGGCTCAGCTGGCACCTCTGCCGGGCACGGCACGGCACAGCCAGCGCTGCATGCAGTGCGAGGGGACTCCCCAGGAAGGCCGGGCTGGTGGCAGGTCACAGCAACCAGCAGCCCCTGTGCTCAGCAGGCTTTGCGCTGGCCCTTGCGGGATGAGATGAGTTTGCCAGGTCTCTGCCCCATGCCCACGCCCAGAGAGCAGCTGTGATTGATTCCGGGCTCTGCCTGGAGGAGACCCGCTCTGCCCCTGGCAAATGGGACACTGGGGCTCAGTGCTTTCGGTAGCCGCTGGGCAAGCGATGCCCCAGGGTGCTTTGCAGGCAGAAATGCACGGACGGGTGTTGCTTATCTCCTGTTGTGCAACGGGGACGGGATTTTATCTGCCTGATTGCCGGGCACATGGGTCACCCGAGCCCGTGACTCACCGTTCAGCTGGAGCTGGCGGCGCTGAGCCGTCTAAGGTGCTCCGGCGGCCGGCCAGCCATGCCTCCCAGGCCCCAGCACTCACCAGCTGGGCTCTGGGGGCGCACGAGTAGGGGGGGGTTGGGAACCGGGGTCGGTATTGAGGAGCCTCTCGCCCGCAGAGGACAAAGACTACCGGCAGCAGGCAGCCGTGCCCCTGGACACCGAGACCCACGCCGGCGAGGACGTGGCCGTCATGGCCAAGGGCCCCATGGCCCATCTCTTCCACGGGGTGCAGGAGCAGAACTACATCGCCCATGCCATGGCCTATGCGGCATGCCTCGAGCCCTACCACACCGGCCCCGAGTGCCAGGCGCCCAGCGGGAGATCCGGCAGCCCGGGTCTCTCCCCCTTCCTCCCGCCCGGCCTCCTCGCCCTGGCCGCAGCCTCCCGCCTGCTGGGGGTCTGAGGGCAGGTCCCACCGGGACCCCCGGGACTGGACCCCGGGTGGGACCAAGTGTCTTCAGGCCCTGCCGTGTATATAACTTTGTAATAAAGCCCTGCTGCCCCCAGGAAGGATCTGCTGACTGCTGCTTTGTTGCCCCCTCCCTCCGTGCTCCCCAGGCGGCTGGGAAAGCCCGCAGGCAGGCCTGACTGGGGACAGCGGGGTGAGGGGGCTCAGCCGGGTCCCTGGATTGCCATGCTGGAGGGGCCGCCCTTTGTTCCCTGCTCCGGCTGGTCCTGGGTGCTCAGGACCCCCTGCCATGGCCCGTTCACTTCACCTGCCATTATCCATCGCCCTTCCACTGCCCTGAGATGCAGGGCGACTGGAGAGCCGTGCGGTAGCCCTCAGACCGGGGGTATTGTGCATGCTCCAGCATTTCTTCCTCCCCTTCTGTTCAGAGAGATTTTGTGCTTCGGGGGGCCGAAAGGGGGGTGGGTGCGTGGCCAGGTTGGGCAGCAGCTTGGCGGCTTTTGCACCACCCGATGGCTTTGCTGGTGCCCCTTAGCCCTGGCCCGCAGCCCTCTGCCAGCCAAGCCATGCCCGTGCCTCTTGCTCCCGACCTGGCGCTGCTGGCCCGTGCATCCGTGTGGAGCAGGCCTCGTGCCCGCAGGTGTGCACGGGGCAGTGCTGAGCCAGCGCTCTGTAATCGCTGCCCACGGGCAGCACCAGGTGGCTCCTGCCCTCAGAGCTGTAAAATCCTCTCCTGGTCATGCCCACGGGGCGGGCAGGCTCCACAAACACCTGCAGGTCCAAAGTCCCGTGGCAAGTGGTGCATAGGCACACGGCGCGTTCAGAGTCCCTGCAGGTCTCCCGGCTGCAGCCTGCCCGCTCCCAGCATGCGGTGTCCACTGCTCCTCGTGCTCTGGGCTGGGGTCTGGGCCAGCTGCTGCTGTGTCATCATCCCAGGTAACCCCAGCCTCTTCCCAACCTGGCACAGCCCGTGGGCCTTTCTCCTTGGGACGCTGGCACAGGCGCGGGCCAAGCACTGGGGCTCACAACTGGCTTCGGGTTGGTCTGGAGAGCAGGCGACGTGTCAGCTCGTGTGTTGGGGTTGCGGGAATGGGATTGGCAGGGCACCCATGCCCTCAGGTCTGGGGGGGCTGCATTGCAAGCACCCGCCGGTGGAGGTGGGGTTGGGGCTTTCCCAACAGCTGCCTCAGCCTGGCATGTGCTGGAGACGTGGCTTTGCCGATGGGCGAGTGCTCCTTAGCTGTGCGTGGCGCAGAGTTAACAAGGCAGGAGTGGCCGCCCCTTGGGTCCTTTCACCCCCAGTTCCTGGGGCCGAGGGTCCCATGGCTGGCTGCTTCATCCCCGTGGGGGCAGTCTGTGCCCGGCGCTAATGCCCCGTCCCCCATGTGCCCCTGAAGAGGCGGAGAAGCATCCCTTGTTCTGGAACCAGCAGGCATCCAAAGCCATCCAGGCCGCCCTCGCCCTCCAGCCCAAGCACTACCTGGCCAAGAACCTCATCCTCTTCCTGGGCGATGGTGAGTGCCCCCCGGGCCCTACGGAGAGGGTGCAGGTCTGGCTCTGCCTGCAGAGTCCCATCGCTCAGAGCTGGGCCATCTCCCCACGGGCACCCTCCGGCCAGTCCCAGTGCCCCAAGAGCCCCTGACCCATGTTGCAGGGTTCAGGGCAGCAACCTGAGGTGGCCAGGGTGTGGGGTGGGGGGGTTGGCCCTGGGTAGGAGCCTGGGGGTGCTGGGAGGTGATGTTCCCGGTGCTGGGAGGAGATGGTCCGACGTGTGGGCGCCATGTCCCCTGCAGGGATGGGGGTCCCCACCATCACGGCCACGCGGATCCTGAAGGGGCAGCTCCAGGGCAAGCTGGGCCCCGAGACGCCGCTCGTCATGGACACCTTCCCCTACGTGGCACTCTCCAAGGTGCCTCCGGGGGGTGCTCAGCAGGGAGCAGCGTACAGCCCCTGGCGCAGGAGCAGCCAGCCGGCCCCTGAGAGGCTCCCCGAGCTGGGGAAGGGCACATGGCTAGCTCCAGCCAGCAGGGCAGAGTTCCCTTCTCCTGCCGGCTGGTGCAGGGAGGGCTCGGCCCGCCTCCCAGGGCAGCGGGGGCACTGCTGGGGCAGTGCTCTCCAAGGCTGGAGCAGAGGAGACCCTGGCAAGGATGCTTCTTGCAGGCGCTAGGCTGGGCCGGGACCAGGCTGGGGGTCCCGAGCCCCCATCTCCTGGGCCACGGGGCAGGGGGAGGGGTGGGTATTGCCTCCCCCTGCCTGAACCCATGCCCTGGCCTCTGCAGACCTACAACGTGGACCGGCAAGTGCCGGACAGTGCGGGCACTTCCACGGCCTACCTGTGCGGGGTGAAGGGCAACTACCAGACCATCGGGCTGAGCGCAGCCGCCCGCGTCTCGCAGTGCAGCACCACGTCGGGCAACGAGGTCGAGTCCGTGCTGCAGAGAGCCAGGAGGGCCGGTAAGCGGGCCTGGCTCTTAGAGACCCCTGTGCCCGCACCTGGGCACCTGCTCCCTATGGGGCAGGAGGGATCTTAAAGGGACAGGACCATGCACGGGCCAGCCCGCGCTCAGGGGGAAATTTCCAGCTCGGGTATGGTGCCCGGTTTGGGAACAGCCCTTCTGGCTTCCCCGGGGCAGCAGATGCCTCCGGGTCTGGGTTTGAATGGCGGCCAGGGTAGGAGCCCGGGAGGTGGGTCCCCGTGGTTGCAAGGGTGAATGCCCAGGCTCTGGCCCCCGTGGCAGGGAAGTCAGTGGGGATCGTGACCACGACACGGGTGCAGCATGCGTCACCTGCTGGCTCCTATGCCCACGTGGTCAACCGGAACTGGTACGCGGACTCCAGCATGCCCCCGGACGCCCAGCGCGAGGGCTGCCAGGACATTGCCGTGCAGCTCGTCCGCTACGCGGACTTCAACGTGAGTGTCGGGGCTGAGGCAGCTGCCCCTGGCCCCACACCCCCTCCTCACACCTGCCCCGGGGGTCTGCCTCAGCGCCCCTGCAGGGGAGAGGCAGGAGAGGAGAGGGCCATGCCAAGGGATGCCCATGCCAACACCTTCCCGGGGCACTTGGCTGTAGCACTTGGCCCTCTACTCCCTTGTGCCAGGGACTAGGTGCAGGCATCTGACTGCCTCTCATGGCCAGGTGATCCTGGGGGGCGGGCGGAAGTACATGTTTCCCTCTGACACGCCGGACCCCGAGTACCCGAAGGAGAACGGGACGCGCAAGGACGGCAGGAACCTCGTGAATGAATGGCTGGCTCCCAGGCTGGTGGGTGCCAGGCTAGGCTGGGGGCATGGGGGGGGCAATGAGGTTATGTGCACCGCCATGCTGGGGGCTAGCTGATGGGCCCCCTTGCCCTAAAGGGCTGCACTGGCCGGACAGGTGCCTGCTTTCGGGGCACACGGGGAGCCACTGGCGGGCTCACGGGTTGGTTCCTCAGGGGGCCAAGTACGTGTGGAAGAAAGCGGATCTGGTCAGCGCCAGCCAGGACCCGGCCGTGACGTACCTGATGGGTAACGAACACCAGCACCTCTCCCCTCCCCTCCCATCGCCGCCTGGCCCCAGTGCCAAGGCAGCATCCTCCAGCCTCAGTGCCTGAGTGGAGACCCCTATCTCCTCCTGGCCCTGCCCGTGCCCCTGCCCCCTGGGCCATTTGCACACCCGTTTCCCAGCGCACTTCGCAGGCTGGGAGCTGCAGGTGCAACCCCCTCTTGGGTGGGCTCATTTTTGGGATATGGTTTTTCCCAGGATGCTTTGTGGGTCTAAAGATCTGACAGCTCCTACCCCTTGTGTGTGTGTGTGTGTGTGTGTGTGTGTGTGTGTGCGCGCTTGTCCGTGCGTGTGCTTGTCTGTGCGTGTGTATGCTTGTGACCGTGCACTGGTGTATGTGTATGTCTGTGTGTGTGCATGTATATCTGTGCACATGTGCATGTCTGTGTGCATGTGTGTCCATGCATGTGTCTGTGTGTGTGCATGTGTGCGTGTCCATGCATGTGCACGCCCCCCAGGCCTGTTTGAGCCAGCCGACATGAAGTATGAGTTCAACCGTGACAAGACGCTGGACCCGTCCCTCACCGAGATGACAGAGGCGGCCATCAGGATCTTGAGCAGGAACCCCAAGGGCTTCTACCTCTTCGTGGAAGATAAGTCAGGCCGTGGCACTGGCGCGGGAGAGCTGGGCCCAGCCCAGGCTGCCGTGGGCCCTGGTCTAACCCCACCGTAGCTGGAGCTGGCTCATTCCCGGGAGGGCGTGGAGAGTTCCCTGCCTGGGGGTGCAGAGACGCCCCAAGTTGTGGGTCGGCTCTTCCCCCGTCTTCGGGCCAAGCAGCTGCAGTGGCCCTAAGTCCTGGCAGCCTGGTAGGGGGGCAAGATGGGGTGAGCAGGGCAGCGCCATGCCAAGGGCAAGCCCCATCCCGTGGTCTCTGGCCACTTTGGCAGGGCACTGGGAGCTGCAGCTCAGGGGGAGGTGCCCCCCGACCATCCCTGGGGCTCTGGTCACCCCAAGGAGCAGGGGTACCCCGACAGCGAGGTGGAGGGGAGCAGCCCCGGCACTGTCCACTGCTCTCTCTACCTGCCTTGCTTGCGGCCACGGGGCGCCCTGCTCATCTCCACCCCTTCCCCGCATGCCCTCACGAGGCAGAATCGACCACGGGCACCACGATGGCATCGCCAAGGCGGCGCTGATGGAGGCCGTGGAGTTTGACAAGGCCATCCAGCAGGCCGGCGAGCTGACAGATGAGGCCAAGACCCTCACCGTGGTCACGGCCGACCACTCGCACGTCTTCAGCTTCGGCGGCTACACGCTGCGCGGCTCCTCCATCTTCGGTACCATGCGGGATGCGCCCCGGTGGCACAGCCACGCGAGAGATGGTGTCCTGCCCAATGCCTAGCTCATGAGGGAGCTTGGAGTCCGTGCCTCCCGCTGCAGGGCTTGGAGGGATGCTGGGTCCTGGGTTCAGATCCTGCCACCAGCCTTGCTGGCAGCGTGCCCTATGCCCAGGGACAGGCAGACCTCCCTGGACGCTAAGCTGTGGGATTGGGAAGCAGCTGGTGGTGCCCCTAGCTTGCCTGGCACTGCCTTTGCTCTGACTGCATCCTCTCCAGCCCTGCCAGGGGTCTCCTGGGGTGCACTGGCTCCACGTGGCACTGGGAAGGTGTCTGAGCCCTCGCCTGGCCTTTCCCCCTGCAGGCTTGGCACCCTCCAAGGCTGCGGACAACAAGTCGTACACATCCATCCTCTACGGGAACGGGCCCGGCTACCCATACCCGGCACCCGACCGTCCCGATGTCCTGAGGACCGCTGTCGGTACGGGCATGTGCAGGGGGGTTTCTCCTCCTAAGAGCTAGCTCTGAAAGGAGTGGGTGGAGGCCTCTGTCTGGACCCAGCGAGACCCAGGACATGGGTGATAGGGGTGGCAGCAGGGCTCAGGGCAGGGTACTGTGGTGGCACCGTGGTCAGCAGTGGCTCTGGGGTCCCTCATACTTGTGCCCCCCTCTTCGCCCTCAACAGAAGACAATGCCTACAAGCAGCAGGCGGCCGTGCCCCTGGACTCGGAGACGCACGGCGGGGAGGACGTCGCCATCCTGGCCAAGGGCCCCATGGCCCACCTCTTCCACGGGGTGCAGGAGCAGACCTACGTGGCCCACGTCATGGCCTATGCCGCCTGCCTGGATCCCTACCAGGACTGCGGTCTGCCGGACACCTCCGGGGCTGCCTGCGCCGGCCCCTTGCCTGCCCTGCTGGCTGCCCTCCTCCTGTGGGTGCTGACTTAGCCCCACGGCCCCACAGCCTGCTCCCCCCCGCTTGCTCTGCAGCCTCGCACCCCGCACCCTCGGCCGCCCCAGAGCCCCCGGCCTGAGCCAGCTGCTACTGTGGCGCGTTGACCTGCTGCGGTCACACACCCGGGGGTCGGTCTCGCAGGGCTCGGGGGGCTGTGCCAGGCACGCAGGGAGCAGGCAGACTCCACCCCATATCTTGGCTGCTGCCATGGCCTGCTGCGGTCGCAGGGGGAGGGCAGTGGGTTGCAGCCTCCTGCTCTGAACAAAGATGCTAACAAGCCCTTGTGTCTGTACTGACGGGCATGGGGGGGCAGGGGGGGGTGTGCAAGAGGGTTGTGTGTGTCAGGCCTCCATGGGGAGCTGTGCCGTGTGTGCGCGTGACATGCATGTGGTGGTAGACTGGGAATCGTGTCTGTTGGGTAGGGGTGGGGTGCATGTTGGCACGAGGGGTGCCAGGGGTGTATGGTGTGCCAGGAGCAGTGTGTGTGTGTGTGTGTGTGACATGCCAGTGGTTCTCTGTGTGCACTTGTCACAGCCAGGGATGCTGTGTGTGTGGGTGCATGTGTGTCACATGTGGAGTGGTGTGTATGTGTGTGTCACTCAGGGGTGCTCTTTGTGTTGCACTTGGGGGTGCTGTGTGTGCTTCAGGTGCTGTGTGTGTAACTTGGCGGTGCTGGGTATGTCACACGGTGCTGTGTGTGCACATCACACTCAGGGGTGCCGTGTGTGTGTGTGTGTCCAGGCTGTCTCCAGCGGGGGCTGCGTGTGCAACCTCATTGCGCCCTGGCTGTGCTCCCGCTCCCCCCAGCCCCGAGCGAGTGCCCCTTGCATGGACATCGCCGGCTTTATTGACCATCATCGGCCGCGACAAACAGCGCGAGCGCCTGCACGAGGGGCTGCCCACCCTGTCCACTGACCGTGGCACCCGCCAGGCCAAGTGGCCCCATAGCCCACGGTGCCACCATGTGTTGCTGCCTGGCAAGGCTCTCAGTGTGGCCTGGGACCGGGTGACCGTGGTACAGCAGGCTGAGACATGGATGTGGCCCCGCGGTGCTGCCCAGGGGCCACGGCTGCCCCTGCTCCCATGTCCTCACAACCTCCACGAGGGCCATGTCTCTGCTGCCACGATGGGTCCAGGGTCAGCTGGGGGGTGTCCAGATGTGTAGGCAGGGGATGGGGGGGAACACGTCCCAGCTGGAGCAGGTCCATCGCCTGCTTCGTCTCGGCCTCTTCATCCACACGTCTGTCCAGCCGCCATCTGTCTGTGCGTCCCCAGCAGCCCCCTCGTTGGGACGGGTCCCCCCCAAATCGTGCCCGTCCAGCCCGGGGGAGGCAGGCGGGTGGGCTCACCACACCGAGCACTTGTGCGCCGGGTTCATGGGCGAGTCCTTGGGGCAGTGAAAGACGCGGCCGAACTCCTCGAACTGCGAGACGCTGCCCAGGACCCTGCGGGGGGAACGGGGGTGGGTCAGGGGGCCAGAGGCCAGAGCACGGCCCCGATGCAGCCACCTCTGGGGTGGGAAGCGGCAGCTGATGGCACCAGGCAGAGCAGGGCTGGGGGGGAGGCTGGCATCCACCAGGCCACCCCAGGGCCACGCAGCCAGGCAGTGGCAGGGGCACGGGGCCGTACCTGTAGTGCTCGGGGGCATGCTTGTCGGTCAGCACCTGCAGGTAGATGGACTGCGAGCGCCGCTTGATGCACCAGTTCTGCAGAGAGAAGCCGTGAGGGCCAGGGACAGAGGCTGGGTCGGGCCGGGCGGAAGTGGGACCCAGCCAACGCTGGCCGGACCCAGCCCGTTCCCCACTGCCACCGTGCCGCGGGACGCCAGGCCGTTTGCAGCCATGGGCAGACTGTGTTCGGGGGCACAGCGGGAGGTCCCTGGCGAGTGTGAGCAATCGTAGGGTCTCCAGTGACCGTGGGCTGCAGCCAGAGCACAGGGCAGCTGAAGGATGGCCCCCCTCGCACCCATGACCTTGGCAGCATCTCCTGCCCCCTTCCCCATGGCTTTGCATATGTTAACCCAATGCCCAGCCCTGGCTGGCACTGCCACGGATGCCGGGCCCCTCCAAGCACGACGGGGGCAATGCGAGGCTGGGGGGCTGCAGCCGAGGGGTGTGCGGGAAGCGTCGCTGCCCCTGGCTGGCAGGCGGTACCTGGGCGAAGGCGATGAAGAAGAGCTGGTCATGGGTGTACTTCAGGCGGTGCAGGGGGTGCTCGGGCCCGTGCTCCCGCACCCACTTCTGATAGGCCTGCAACACAGGGGCACCCTCAGGGTGGGGGCCAGGCCCACCCCGGACCCCCCAGCCCAGGCTTGGCGCCCAGGACCTCTCAGTCTTGCAGCCCCAGGGTGGGGGGCGGTGGGTCAGGTCTGGGGGGACTCCCTGCAGCCTGGTCAGGGCGGGCAGTGCCCGGCCGCTCTGGTGTCTGGACCCTGTGGGGCGGGGGAACGGTCACTCACGTAGTAGGCCAGCTTGAGCCCCCCCATGTCGGCGATGTTCTCCCCCAGCGTGTGCTTCCCGTTCACCTGCGGAGAGAGCAGCGGGGCCCAGAGGCCCCAGCATGGGGGTCACAGCCAGTGCCCGGGGTCCCTCCCTCCACCCACGCCCTGAAGCTGCGTGGCCGGTGGTGCCGGGATAAGCTACCAGGCTGCCCAGGGTTGGGCCAGCACCAGGGTTTTACGTCCACTCTTTATGGCACTGGCGATAAAAATTAAACAGCCCCTTAAATCGCTGCAGAGATGTGGCACGGAGCCAGGGGGCCCTGCTGGCTGGAGCAGCCCCGTGCCAAGGGGCACAGCGCCCTCAGAGACAGGCTCAGGCTCCTCCCCGCCCACAGGTGTGATAAAGTGCTGGGACTCGGAGCACTTGCCCAGCCCAGGGATTGGGAGGAGCAGGCTGAGCCCCGTGCCTGGGGACACCCCGCGGCGGGTGGGCGGGCGCGGGAAGGCTCACCCGCTGGTTGTAGACGGTGAAGTTGTCGTACAGGTCCACGATGCACTGGGCCTTCTTCAGGAACTTGCTGTACGAGGCCTCGGTCCACCAGTGCACCAGATTCCCGTGGCGATCGTACTGACCTCCTGCAAACACCGGGCAGGCACGTGTGGGCACCTGCCCGCTCTGGAGCGAACCCAAGTCCGGGCACCCTCCATGCGGCCTCTCTGCACCCTGGCCAGGCTGCCCAGGGCTCGTTCCCTTGCCGAGCTGGGGCTGGGCATGCTCAGCCTCTCGACCCCCTGGGCCGTGGCTAAAGCTGTGGGCTGGAGGCGGGGGGCTCACCCCAGTCGTCGTAGCCGTGAGTCAGCTCATGCCCAATGATGGTGCCGATGCCACCGTAGTTCAGGGACCTGTTGGCCGGCGAGGCAAACGAGCCATCAGCAGGGGGTGGAGCGGGGGCGATGCCCGGCCTGGACATGGCACCAGCAGCTGGGAGACATAGCTCCATGGCCTGCCCAGCCCAGCCGAGTCCAGGCGGTCCCTTGGTCCTGGCCCTATACTCACTGCGGGAACTCGGGGTCGTACAGCGTGGGCTGCAGGATCCCGGCCGGGAACACTGCGGGGAGAGGGCGCGTTAGGGCTCCTGCCATGGGCCAGGCTCCTGCCCTGCACCCAGCCGCACCCCCCAACTCCTCTGACACCCCCTGGTCCTGCTTTGCAGCCCCAGGCCCCAGGCCAGTGCCCCACCCCGACCCCCAGCTCCCTGCCAGCCAGCCCCGAGCACCCTGCTCTGACTGAGTCCGACACAGCCGGCGCCCCGACTTACCCATCTGGTTCTTGTTGGGCAGGTAGTAGGCGTTCAGCGCCTGGGGAGGCAGCAGCCACCTGCGAGGAGACGGCAGAGCTGCTGACACAGGTGCCCCCCGGGCACCTGGAGCAGGACCCCCAGGAAATGCCTCCCTGGCAGCAGAGGTGAGGCTGTTTGTGGAGCGCAGGAGGGCACAGGGGCTGTTCCCAAGGGCGAGCTCACAGGCTGCCTGGCGTATAGGGCACAGGGGCCATGCAGGCCATGCCGTGGTCTCTGCTGTGCCAGCACTGCAAGCTCCCTCCCTCCGTCAGCTGCTTGCCAGTCAGGCCCTGGACCCAGGTACCCTCTCCTGCCCTCAGCTCAGGCCCTGGCACCATCAGGCTGTGGGCTTGCCTGCTTGTGCCCACACTGGCCACGGAGGTTGCCTTGCCTTGGGGAAGAGTTGGCCGAGGCGAGGTCCTGTGGGGCACAGGGACCAGGGTGGTGCTGTGCTGCAGGCTCCTGCTGCACCCGTGCCAGGGAAACAGCCAGCGGGTGCTGGTGGGCAACACCCTTAGACCCGATGCCCCCCGCTCCCCCTGCCCGTGCCAGGTCCTAGGGCACCTACGCAGACTTGTCAACCTCCTGCCGGATCCTCTTCACCGAGACCTTGATGCTGAACCTGATGCTGTTGAGGATGTTCCTGAAGTACGTCTTCTCGTCCACCTCGAACTGCGGTGGACACACGGGTCAGCAGGGGCTGGCGCAGGGCAGAGCTGGGGGAAGACCCTCGGCTCGGAGCTGGCCCCCGCTCTCCTCCCAAGACAGCTCCCATCTCTTGCTCTCTATGCTCCTTGGATGCCCCGTCCTGCCCCCATCCCATCCCTTGGGGGGCATCTGCCCAGCCCTGCCCAGGGCAGGGACAGCATGGCAGCTCCTGGGGGTGCTCCTCATTGCACGTGTTCTTCCACGGCCTCACCAACGCTGTGTGTGCGTCACGTGCTGCAAGTGTGTCGAGTGCGGCTGCGGGGCCAGGCTGGGCATGGAGCAGGGCTGAGCCTCCTGACGCCCCGGCTGCATGCTCCAGCCTTCAACCCCAACCCCAGCCCCAGCAGGATGGCAGGGAGGGAGGCAGCTGCTTGGGGGACCCCACAGGGGAGCCTGTGGGGGGCCAGTATGAGGGTGACTCTGCTCCCAGATGCCACCCTGCAGCCGTGCCCTGGCAGCGAAGGCAAGGGGACCCCTGTCCGTGCACGGCGCTGCACACTCGCCTCATACTCGCTGTCGATGGAGTCTGGCTGTAGCAGGAAGTCTGGGTACCCGATCATCACCATCATGTACTGGAGCTGCCAGGGGAGCCGGTGCCTGCATCAGAGCTGCCCCCTCACGCCCGGGGGCACGATGCTGCAAGTGCCCACCCTCCCGCATGGCCAGTGGTCTCAGTCCACATAGCCATGACCCGTGGGCTGGAGGCTGCAGCTGCTGCATGGCAGCCTTGCACTGCTGGGCCCCAGCACCATGGGGTGGCTGTGACTGGCAAGGCAGGTGGACAGGTGGCACCATACCTTGTCCCTGGCCGCACGCCGGGTCTCGTCATCCATCCAGTCCAGCTCGTCCAGCCGCTGGTCCAGGATGTGCTTGATGTCCTCCACCAGCTGCTGCACCTGCGGGCGCCAGCACTGGGGTCACCAGAGTGCCGGGTTGGGGCAAGGGGGCACCTGGGGCCTTGCTGAGGCTCTTGGTCCCATGGTGGGACCTGTGGTGCAGGCAGCGGGGCCGGCGGGCCCTACCTTGGCCTTGCTGGTGGAGGAGAAGTGCTCGCGGACGAAGAGGGCGCCCAGGGCCATGCCAAAGTGCTTGTTGGCCTGACTGAGGCAGACCCTGGCCAGCTCCAGTGGCTTCTCGGTGCCCTCCATCTCACGGGACAGCTCGTGGATGGCCTCGCGGAAGGGCGTCGACAGGTGCTCGCTCAGCACCACCGTGATGCGCCACAGCATGTAGTTGTGCAGGATCCTGCGGCCGGCGGGTAATGAGGGTGCGGCGCCAGCAAGGGGAGGCCGGGATGCAGGCCCGTTGGTGGGGGGACCCTGTGCTCCACCCTGCCTGCAGGCACGTGGGCCTGGGGCTGGGGCCTGACTGAACTGCCCACGTGCGGGATCTCGGCAGCCCGGGGCTGCGATGCCATTTGTTAGCTTGAACTTGTGTCTCCTGCCACAGTGCAGAGCAGGGGATGGGGCGGGGGGCTCCCTGCAGGTGGGGGCCCCAGTGTGTGGCTGGGGGCACGTCCAGGAGTAGGCATCACTCTCTGGCCCGGTGTGTGCATGCACACTGCTCAGTGTGTGTGCGCATCTGCCACTGTGCGTGCATCTGCTGCTGTGTGTGTGCAACTGCCTACAAGTGTGTTTGTCTCATGTTCTGTGTGTGCCCACATCTGCCTCCGTGTGTGTCTTCCACTCCTGTGTGTGTGTGTGTGTGTGTCTTCCACTCTGTGTGCAGGCCTGTGCGTCTCCCGAGATGTGGACGAGCATGCATGCGTGCGAGTGTACAGGTGTGAGAGGGAGTCTGACTCTGGGTGTGCAGGCATGTCTTCTTGTGTGTGTGTGTGTGTGTGTGTGTGTGTGTGTGTGTGTGTGAGACACAGTGTGCGCAGGCGTGTGCCCTCAGGAAGATGCATATCCCCATGTGTTTGGGGGGGGAGGGAGGGGGTCGTCTCTCCTCACCCCTGCAGGTGCTCAGGGCAGGGGGCCGTGGGCACAGCTCTCCGTGTGGCCGGGCGCTATGGTGGGTGACCAAAGCAGGCATCAGCCAGCAGAAGAGGCCAGCTGTGCAGTGGTGCCTGGCTTGGCGGGGGCACCCACGAAGGGCAGGGGGGCTCTAGGGAGTTGCGGAGGATGAGCCTCCACCTGCATCCCACCCCGGAGTCACTCCAGGAGTCTCTACCCTCCTGTGGCGCTGCAACATGGGGTGCTCTGGGGCAGAGCCAGCCACGTGCAGCCCTGGCCCAAGCTGGAGCCCTTGTAGCAGGACTCAGAGCTCCGGGGGCTGCTGGGTACCCATCCCTCCCTCCTGCCACCCGTACACCTGCACTGTGGGCTTGGCCGGGGCATCCCAGCCATGCCCAGGGAGCCAGCGTGCGAGGCCCCCGTGCGAGGAGCTGGCGGTACCTGCTGGGCGTGCTGCGGATGAGCTCCGACACCTTCTGCATGTAGTCGGTGGCCAGCAGCACGACCTCCTCATCCTCCGAGAAGTCCTCGTGGAAGATGCGGTCCAGCAGGTGCTTCCACCTCAGCTGGGGGGGCCGGGGGCAGCTCTGTCACCACATGGGCCTTGGCTTCCCCCACCCACGCTCTGCCCCCGGCCCATGCCTGGCAGGCACCGATCCAGCCCCCTTCCCACACGGCGCTCTGCCTCAACGGGCCCCAGTCCCCTGGCAGGCGGGAGCGGACCCCTGCATCTCTGGAGTGGGCTGCAGGCCAGCCTCCGCCCCAGGCAGAGTTCGTGCTAGGAGCCGCTGTGGGGTGGCTAGAAGTGGCGTGTAGCCCCGGATCCGTGGCCTGTGCATATCTGGGCATGTGGGCCTGGGAAGGGCACAGAGCCCGGGGGCTCTGACTGCACGCATGCATGCGTGTGAGCGCAGGCGGGGGTGCGGTACTCACAGTGGGGGTGATGCGCTGCAGCTCGCCCAGCGTCACCTTGTTGTACATGCTGCTGACGTCCCGCCGCATGTCGTCGTACTCTGAGACCGTGATCTGCGTCGCACACGGCAGTCACTCGGGGCAGGGGCTGCCTCTGGCCCACCCCCAGGTCCCCCAGCTGCAGGGGGATGGGGGTGCCGCCCCAGCCCCTCTTCTCCTCTGACTGCCCCCCGGGGGTGGAAGAACTGCTCTAGGGCAAGCACCGCTCCCCGCAGCCCCCAGCTGTGGGTCACACCCTGAGTGTGGCACTCCTTGGTGAGTGGGGGTCCCAAGACACCAGCCCTGGGGCAGGTGCAGGGAGTTGCACCCGGGGCTGCTGGCGCCTGTGCCACACTAGGGCACCCCCTGCTCCCCACACGCCAGGAGGGGGCAGGTGAGCTGTTCCCCCCTGACCAGGGGCACTCACGTTGGCCAGCTGCTGCTCCAGCTGCAGGATCTCTGCCGCCTTCTGTGGCACGGCCTCGGCACCCAGCAGTCCCAGCAGGCGCTCCATGAAGACACGGTACGCCGCCAGGATCTGCCAGACACGGGGAGGGGGTCAGCCACACGGGGTCATGCAGCCTCCTCTCTTCCCTCCGTCACTCCCTCTGCCCCAGCCAGGGTCTCGGCCGGCCCCTCTGCCCTGGCTTGGGTTTGAGACCACCCCCAGTGTGGTCACGGCCCCAGAGCCGGCAGAGGAAGCTGCCCGGGTGCTGCCCCAGCACCCCTGCCCTGCTCACCTTCTCACTCTCCTCGTCCTGGCCCAGGTAGAGGGTCCGTTCTGGCAGCGTCAGCCCATCCTGGTCAATCTGCAACGCAGGAGCGGAGACCACCAGCCTCACTGCCTGGTGCCACACCACGGTGGCAGCGGGGAGGGCATTGGGGGGGAGGTACAAGCTTGGCAGATAATTGGCTTCCCTCATTAGGGGCCCTGGGGCCCTTGTGTCAGCCAGGCAGGTCATGGGCCATTGGGAGCTGCGTTATGTGATGCCGCTCTGTTCATCCTCCCCAGAGCTGGCCGCATCACTGAGGGTGCTGGGCTCCTTCCACAGGGAGATGTGACGTGACGGGGGCACAATGCGCTGGCCCGAGGCTCTCGCCTGCCACCTGGCTCTGTGGTGGCAGCGGCCACACAAGGTCTCACGGGTAAGTCTTGCTGCTGGAGGGGGGCACGTGGGGACCCAGGAGTCCTGGCCTCGGAGTCCGGCTCTGCCACTGCCCTGCTCCGTGCCTCAGTTTCCCCACTGAAGGGGCTGTGTAGCCCCCCCTGCACTGCCTAGGTGGGGGTGTCCAGCAAGGCCCAGCTGGAGCCAGGCTGCTGAGGTCAGGCAGACCCTGCCAGCCAGCGGCACACCCGCCTGCTCCCCGCACACGCGTGCTCGCGCATGCACACGCACCCCCCTCGCAGTACCCGCCCGGCAAATCGGCTGACATGCTGCTTTGCTAAACGCTGCAATTACACGGAGGGAAATTGCCTTCCCCCGTCCTCCCCCCACCCCTCAGCCGCATCTATTCAGAGAGGAGAGCCGCCTTGCTGGCGATGCGGGGCCCGTAGCGCTGTGCAGACGCAGGCCCCTCACTGTGCCCCACCCTTCCCTCCCGGCAAAGTGGGGCTCAGGGCCCGTGTCACCGGGTGACTCTGACCCCTGGGAGGAGCCGACAGGACCTGGGGCCTTAGAGCAGGTACCTTGGGGAGCCTGGCACCCCCACCGGCCTTGCCCTGGGCTCCCCCTCCCTGCCAGTGCCCCTCACTCCCAACCCGCAGCTCCTCAGCTTCCCCGCAGCTCTGCCCAGACGTTCGTGCTGCCGTCCTGCTGTTCCCCAGACGAGGGCAGAGCTGAGCCAGGCTTTCTCCTCCCTGAGCCAGCCCGCAGGCTATGTGGAGCCTGGTGGCAGGACCCCGGGCCAGAGGAGGGTTAATCTAGTTGGGAAGGGCAGGGATTCCTGAGGAAATGCTCCTGGGGGGGTACCCCGGGCCTTGTTAGCTGCAGCTGTGTAATGGGCCCATCCCTGTCCCCTCGGGGCTGTCCTGCTGGGGGTCAGAGCTGGGGCTGCGGTCTGCCCCTGGAGCCCAGAGCAGGGCTGGGACAGGCACGCTGGAGCCAGGAGGGGTGGGCAGGCAGTGTGCATCTGCGTGCATCGCTCCCCGCTTGACGGAGGGGCTGTGCATGTATGTGTGTCATAGGCTCTATACCAAGAGGTGCTGACGGAGAGTCTCCCATGGCAAGGGGAGAGCTGGGGGAGCTGAGGGGGTAGGGTCTGTGTGCTGTGCCTGGAGGCAGTGTCTGGGGTCCCCCTGCACAGCTGCCCGGAGGCTCAGCCCCGCTGCAGGCGCCTGCCAGGAGACACGAGACGGCCACGGCGCCTCCAGGGAGCCTGGGTCTGGCTTGCGCCGTTGTCCCACAGGAAAACCCGTGCTCTCGCGCGTCTCGCACCAGCCTGTTTTGTCCGTGCTCTGGGCTTGCTCTGAGCCAAGCTGAGCCCCACAAGTGCTGGGCATGGAGCACAGCACACCCCGCTGTGCTCGGGCAGCGGGCACGATGCCCTTGCGTGCAGCCTCCGTCGCGGGCAGCAGGTATCACTGGCACAGGGCTTTGTGGCAGGGGGGCGTGGTGTGAGCCCCTCCTGGCTGAGCTGCCAGCCCTGGCTCTGGGGGCAGAGTACCCCCCTCAGGTCACCCACCCCATGGCTGGTCTTGACCGGACCCCCCCACACACGTCTCTCGCAACAGGGCACGGAGCATGCCAGGCGCCCCCCGACCCTCCCCAGTGCCCATGGCCGGACTGACCCGAATGATGTAGCGGGAGGAGTTCTTGTCGTCCAGGCTGACGGTGAGGGAGAAGAGCACGGCCGTGCTATAGACCCCCTGGGTCTTGTAGAGCAGCTCGTTGAAGTCCCAGCGGCCTGGGCTGCTGCCCGCCATGTCCCAGCCCCCGCAGTCCTCCAGGACCTCCAGCATGGGCTGGGGCCCCAGGCGGTCGATCTCGGCCATGTCGAGGCAGGAGCGGAAGAAGGCCTTGACCTTGCGCTCGGCCGAGGCCCGGGCGGGCCGGCGGACGGGCTGGAGCAGCAGGCGCCGCAGCTTCTCCTCGTTCTGCTCCCCGATGGCGGCGATGATGCCGTAGATGAGCTTGTCCTCGGGGATGCCATAGCGCCGCAGCCACCCACCGCACGCAAAGGAGTAGAAGTCCTTGCAGGGGTCGATGGTGGGGTCCACGTTGCCGGCGATGAAGCGCGAGGCCTTGAGGAAGGCCCTCTTCTCCTGGCAGTCCTCCAGGCAGTAGCCGTCCCGCTCGGCCGCCAGGTACTTGAGGGCCAGCATGCAGCCCAGGATGACGCACAGCCCCGCCGCGAACACCAGGCCCGAGAGCAGGCACACCTCCCGGCGGCTCCAGCGCGGCAGCCCCCGCCGCGGCTTCTTGGGGCTGGCGCCCAGCTGCAGGGGGAAGCCGTTGGGCAGCGTGCCGCTGTGGTAGCGGCTGGCGTACTTCACCTCCTGGAACTCGTCGTAGTGCGCCGTCAGCGAGTAGGTCTTCTCCATGCTGCCGGCGGACCCGGTGCCGCCTCAGGGCACAGGGCGAGGTGGGAGGCAGCCCGGGCACATGGCTCGGGGGCGAGGCTCTTCCCCGGCGGGGTCCCTCCGAGCCTGTGGATGTCCGAGAGCAGCGGTGGTTAGGCGCCTGCTTTCCTGTCCCCGCGCCCCCTCCCGCCCTGCACGTCCCCGGTCACAGGACGCCGGGAGGAGTGACATCCTCGCACAAAGCCCCCCCCCCCCCCCCCCGGCAGGAAGAGATGCTCCAGTGCCTCCCCCCCGTCCGGTCCTCAGCCCCACAGCAGGATGGGCCCTGCGCCCCCCCCCCGGAGCACAGCAGTCCCGGCGCGGGCTGGGGTCCGGCCCCTCTTGGTCCGGAGCCGGGCTGCTGCCGCCGTCCCCGCGCGCTCCCGGGACAGCCCTGCCCGGCGGCGCGGGCGGAGCAGGGCAGCCCTACCTCGGCTGCGAGTCTCGGCTCCGGCTCCGGCGGCACGGCCGGACCTCGGCTCCCGGAGAGCCGCGGGCTGCCGCTGCCCCGCGCTCGGAGCCGGCCGGCCGGGCTCTGCCCCCGCCCCGGCCGCGGGGGCGGCACCGAGTTGGGGAAAGTTGCGTGGCGCTGCCCCAGCCCCAGCCCCAGCCCGGCTCCCCGCCGGAGCCCCGCGCCCAGCCCTTACCGCGCCGGCTGCAGCGGCGGCTCGGGGCGGCGCACCCCGGGCTGGGCAGGCGGCGGCCCCGGCGCTCCTCCGCGCTACCTGGCGGCGCCGGCGCTGCAGCCGGCCGGGGAGGGGCGCGGGCGCGGGCGCGGGCGGGCGGCGCGGGGAGGGGCCGGCGCGGGGACCCGCGGCTCGGAGCGCCCCGCGGGGCCGGCCGGCCGGCCGGGGGAGCTGCATTGCGGGGGCGCCCCGACGGCGGCTGCCCCGGCCCGCGGGGTATGGCCGCGGCGGTACGGCACCCCGCCGTCGGGGCTGGGCCGGAGCGGGGGCAGGATGAGGCCGGGGCACTCGGCCACCCGGCTGCTCGCGCCCCGGCACGGGGCAGGGGCGCACACGGGCTCGTGTGCACGGGGTGCCCGCGCTCACGATGCCCCAGGAGCTCTGCCCTGCGTCGGGGCTGCTCCCGCGTGTGCCCACCAGAGGCAGGCAGGGCCGTGCCCTCTGTGCCGATGGGCAGCGTTGGGCTGGCTGGCATGCCTGCCAGGGCGGTCGAGGAGCCGGCACGGCTGACCGCCAGTCCAGGCCGGCGACCTCGCTGTGGCACGGCACGCAAGGCACGGAGGGGGCTGGGGATGCCTGAAGCGAAGCCCTGCTGGCAGGGGCAGGGGCGCCCAGTTCGCAGCCCCTGCAGCCTGGGCAGTGCAAGGTGGCACCCAGCTGCAAGGGGCGGCTCGGGCAGGGGCAAGCTGGGTGCTGTAAAGACAGCCTCTGTCCTACTTCAGCCCCTCGAGCCTGCTGGGAAGGGAACCCGGGGCTACTCCTGCCCCGTCCCTGGTGGATGTTAAGCTGGGGGGAAGAGGGGCTCTGCTGTCTCTGCCTCAGTTTCCCCCCACGTGGGCGTGCTGCTCTCCTGTGTGCAAGGCTCTGCCACTGCTTCCTGACCACATCTGGGATCCCCGCAGTGCCAGACGGCTGCGCATGTCCCCAGCAGGCGAGAGGACATCACCACTTGTCAGTACAGGTCTTGGACACAGACCTGGGCACGGTTCTGGTGCAGCGTGCTTCCCCAGTGCCCAGGCAGGGTCTGTAGGGGTAGCCAACCCTGGCACGGGGCTGGGGACGGGGGACCTTGCTGCACCGCTGCCCCCCTTGGCTGCCCGGGGAGCGAGCAGAGCCATAGGTCCTGGGCATGTGGGACCCACACCCCCTGGCCCATGCTATGCTCAGCTCTCCCTCCCCCTGCACCTGCTCAGGACAGGCGTGCTGGCACCTGCCGGAGCTTTCTGCCTGTATGCAAATAGGATGCAAATCAGAGCATTAAACAATCGGCAGGTGGTGGAGCGAGGCGCTGTGCTGCGCTTGCCCCTGCCCTGCCATGGGATGGCAGAGGCCCCTGGAGGCCTCGCCCAAGCCTGGGGTGCAGGGCATAGCTGGATGTAGGGGAGTGCCTGGCACATGGGGCTCAAGGAGGTGCCCACCCTTCTCTCCTCTGGCTCCTTCCCCCTGCCATGCCATACCATGGAGCTCAACCCAGCCCCAAGGCCCCAGCTCCAGGCTGCAGCTGGTCTCCACGCCGGCCCTGCAGATTTACCAGTGCAGGGACCAGCCCCATGGGCTTTACCCCCTTCCAGCAGGGCCCATTCTTCCCCCTCTGGCACCCGCATCCCCCGCCGCTGCGTTCCTTCATCACCAGCGGGTGACAAATAAGTTTTTTCCAGTCGTGTGCTCTGCACTGCACGGCTCTGCCGTTGGCGAGGCAAAGCAGCTCTGCACAGCGGGGGCTCCCAGCGATGAGCCCTGGGGTCTGCCCTCCACCCATGGCAGATGGCAGGCAACCCACCTCCGCCCCAAAGCAGGGAGCCGGGGCCCTGCTGGGAGCAAGGGAAGCCGGGGTGGGGAAGGGGGAAGCTGCCGGGAGGTCCCGGGGAGAAGGGCAGTTGCAGCAGAGTTTTATCCTTTGTCGCTGGAGCAACACTGGGCTCTGCTCGGACGTGCGGTCCAGGCTGGCGCCTGCCCCAACAGCCCAGGTCTTGCTGCGGGCGATGCCCGTGGGCTGTGGCCCAAAATGTCTGTGGGCAGGCGCAAGGGAAAGGCATCGCCCCGGGCAGGGCAGGAAAGGACGGCCCCACCCTGCAAGGGGCTCCATCCACGTGTCTGTGTGTGTCTGGGAAGGGGGTCCGGCTGTCTATCTTTCTGGGACAGACCTTATGTCTGTCTGGGAAGGCCATCTATCTGCCTGTCTCTCCCGGAGGGCTATTGTGTCGCTATCTAGATAGCTAGCTTACGTCTTTGTTTTGCAGGGGGTTGTCTGTCTGTCTGTCTGTCTGTGAAGCTCATCCAACCATCTGTCTCTCTGGAAGACCGATCTGTCCGTCTGTGTGTCTGTCTCTGCTCGTGGGGGTTGTCTGTCTCTGTCTGTGAAGCTCATCCATCAGTCTGTGTCCCTGGGAAAGCTGTCTGTCTTGCTGTCTGTCTTGCCATCCATCCATGCGTCTCTAGGTGCGGAGGGTTGTCTGTCTGTGAAACTCGTGCATCTGTCGGGCTTTCCCCGCCCCTGCAGCAGTGCCAGGCTCCCAGGCAGACCCCTGCTGGGTCCCTGCCGTTGTGGGTGCAGCCCTGCCCAGGCCCTGGGGCCTCCACCTTGCAGGATGACGGTGGTGGGGGCAGCGGGGGCCCTGGGGCCCAGCAGCTCACACCCCCCTGCTCCCTGCAGCGGCATCCCAGGAGCCTCTGCGGGGCGGCAGTCAGCACGGACCCCGGGGCCGGAGGAGTGCGATGCGCAGGAGAGGGGCAGCCGGCCTGGGAGCCTCGTGGGGGGCTGCACAGTGCACCGCTTTTTGGTGGTAATGAACTCAGCTGCGCCCCGTCAAGGACCAGGCCCTGGCAGCGGCGTTGATATATTTGCCATTCACCGGCTGCTCCACACACACCATTTCCAGGCTGTTCATAGCCCGGAGCTGCAGTCCAGACTTCCCAGTAGGGCCATGACCCACGGTTGAACTGTTTAACGCACCAGCCCCCCCTGCCCCGGGGCCTCTCGGGGAGGCAGAGCAGCCCCCCAGGGTCTCTGCTTCCCACCAGGACGCAGGTGAGTGAGCTCAGCTGTGGTGCAAACGGGTGCTGGCCTGTCCATCATGCTAGGGGGAGAGGCAAGAGCCTGTCCATCATGGATGTGGACGGGGGCACCTGGGGGATGGGGTGGCAGGGGGGGTCTTGGCCTCTGCAGTCCTAAGGGAGCAGGCGTTACACAGTGACCTCAGCTCCCAGCCCCAGTGTGCAGCTACAGACGGGTGCGTTCCAGTGGGGTGGTCAGACTGGTCCCAGTTTTCAGCTGGTGTTCAGGTCCCTGGTGGCTGCAAAGCCGGTGTGAACCTGGACGAAGCCATAGCAGAGGGAGGCGGGCACGTGTGCCTATGCATGCGTGTGCATGCGTGTGTTTCCTCTCCAGGCTGCTGGTACAAGCAAGTCATCTCGCCTCCGAGGAGCGTGCGGCATCCTGGCCCGGGGGGTTTGGGCCCCTCCCTTGGCTCACAGGCACAGCGGGACCTCGGGCCAGGCTGTGCTCAGCCGTGTGGCTTCATAGGGGGACGAGGGGCCCGGGACAGGCCGGGGACACCCCCACCCTGGCTGGCTTGTGGTGACAGCTGTGAGCTTGGGAGCCCAGTTCCTAGTGGCCGGGCCACTTTGGGTTGCCATGGCAGCCCGCACCGGGTGACAAGAAGACCTATTGTGCATGGATGACGTCCCCATGGTGCCCTCGTCCCCCTGGGGCTGGGGACCGTCTGGGGCCGGCCAGGCCGTGGGAGCAATGCACTGGTGTGGATGCAGCATCCTTTGCACAGGGCCTGTTTTGGGCTCCGCTGCCCACAATCCTCAGCGGGCCGTGGAGGGGACGGTGGCATGAGTGGGGTGGGAATGCCTGGGTGGGGGGTCACTGTGTCTCAGGGTGCCCCCTGGCTCTGGGGCATTAGCCCAGGCTGCTGCCAAGGGGAGTCGCAGGGTCTGCAGTTCCCCACCCAGGTGCCAAGGGCCTGGGGACGAGGCACATCCTGGGCGCCCTGGCTCCACTGCCCTGCAGCCTCGGTCCCTCCAGTGAAGGCAGGAGCCTGGTGTCCGGCCCTCAGGTGCCATGAGGCAGAGCCAGCTCCACCGCCACCCCTTGTCTTGGCACCTGTAACCGCTGCCCTGTTGCACCCCAGAAGCAGCCGCATTTCAGTAGCTTCCTCCTGCCACTGCCAGGGCAGAGCCGTTTGCATTGCCGCCCTGGTTAGGAGGGCTGAGCACAAGGGCTGGGCCGTGGAAGGCAAAGGCCCTGGAAGGTGCCCGCAGGGGGCCAGCCCATCGTGACCCCTCTCCCAACCGCGTGGGCGCCTCGCTGGAGATTGTTCCCCTCCTCGCTGTCTCGGTGTGAAATTAATTCGAAGGTGGAGAGGGAGAATTATGTAAAGTGCGGCTCTTCGCCGCGCCGGGGGGAGTGCGGCTGATGGCAAAGTGGCTCTTTGTGTGTTTAATATGCAGTTTTTTCTCTCCGGCGGCGCATTCTCCGCCGGGTAATTTGCTGCCTTTTCAGGCCCCGATCAGTATCATTTCTCCGGCAGTGACAGCTTTTATTTGCGCTGAAATGAATGCCACGAAATTTCCAAGAAATAGAGAAATGCCCATTGTCTCCCAGCCGCGTGCCGCCGCCACCCCTACCGCCAGGAGCGGGGTCGGGCCACGCCTGCTCGGCCCGCTGTCCAGCCGCCAGCCCGGCCCGCCCGCGCTAGCCGTCTCCCTCGCCATTTATCTGCTTATCCAAGCATCGCGGCGCGCAGCCGGGGCCCGCGTTATCCGGCCCAAAATCTATTCAGCCATCGCTCAGTCGTGTCATCTTTTCTCTGCCTTGCTGGGGCATCTCACTGGGTGCACCCCCCCTCCGCTCCCTGTGTGTGCGTGCGTGTGTGTGCATGTGTGGGTGATGGGGGTGTATATGTATGTGTGTGGTGGGGGGTGTACTTGTGGGGTGTGGGTATTTATATGTGTGTGTATGTGTGTGTGTACATGCAGGGCGGGTGCATATGAGATTCTCCTCCATGGACCCAGAGCTATTGCCTCTCCAGGCCTGGGAGGGGCACAGCTTTTTCCCCCCGGGCTCTGGGGAGCTCCTCAGACCCCTGCCCTTCCCTGCAAGGTGCCACGGGCCTGGCCTAGCGCAGGGGAGGGGGCTGGGGTGGGCTACAGAAGTAGGGGCAGGGGGTGCAGGAGTGGAGCCTAGCTGAGACACCTTCCCATGCAGACCCACCCAGCTTGGCCCATGTCCCCTCCCAGCACCTCAGGGACCATCTCCAGCCTTCTGCCCTGGGGAAACCGAAGCACAGGATGGGTGATGCCCCCCTGGAGCCAGGCACAGCTCCCAGGGGTCCTGCCCTGGCGTTATGAGCCCATGTGTGCAGCTGATCCCGGCCCCGCAAGCTCAGCACAGCTCCCCGCTCTCCGGCACAGGAGCCCCCATGGTGGCCAGAGCCCATCCCTGCCCCACGTGCCAGGGACCAGTGGGCATGGGGATCTCCCTGGCGCCACGGAGGCCTCCCCCACCAGCCGGAGCCTGTCCAGGTATTCTTGGCTCGAGGCTAAGACTAACAGGGCCCGGCGGCAGGAGCCGGCTCGGGCGGGCGCTGCGCTCGACAAGGTGACCCGAAAAATTACGAGCAAGAAAATGATCCGGAGCGTCAGCCTCGGTGAGCCAAGTGTTTAAGTGCTACAGATGCTTGATGGGAAGAGTTATTTTAATAGGATCAGAGGAGGCACGGAGCCAAGCTCCTGCCACGCTGCGAGATGGGGGGGCTCCCGTGCAGGGACAGCTGGGAGGGCATCGGTGGCATGAGACCAGCCTGGCTGGGCCGTGGCAGCAGCCACCCCTGGCCCTGCCTTCACCAGACCCATGCCACCGAGCCCAGCCCGGCTCCCACAAAGCCACAGGACCGCTGGTGGAGGACTGAGATGCCCGAGCCAGGTCTGAGCACTCTGGCCAGGCCACAGGGCTTGGTATGGGCTGCCACTGTCAGCTGGTCACCCTGGGTGCAGTGGGAAAGGCTGGATGCCATGGTGAGGGGGCAGCTGGAGGGAGCAAGGAGCTGAGAGCAAAGGAGAGCTGGAGTAACTGTTGGGCACAAGAGGCACTGGCAGGGCTGGGCTGGCACAGGGGGCTGTGGGGTGGGAGTGAGGGGCACCAGCCACATTACCAGCTCTGACAATGCACCCCGGTCCCCTCTCCCCTCACAACCAGGCCTGGCCCCTGCCACTGTAGCCTCAGGGACACCTGCCCCTGCCCCCTGCCTTGCCCCATGGGGCCATGTGCCCGGCATGGGATGCGTCTTCAGCCCTCCCACTGTCTCTGCTGATGCCAGGACTGGGATGAGGAGCCCACGGGAGCCACCCAGCTGCAGGAACAGTCCTCGCCTCACCCGGCCTGGCGCTGGCAGCTGACGTGGGAGCCCCTCTGTCCTTCCCGGGGGTGCTGCCTCTGCCCCCCTGCAAGTCCGTCCCCTCCCCCACCCCCCCAACCCTGCCAACGTGCTGACCTGGGCTTGGAGCCTCTGTTCGTGTGTGCGTGTGTGTGCACGCACATGCGTGTGCGTGCGTGTATGCATGTCTGCTGCTCTGTGTGCATGTGCACATGCATGCATATGCCTGCTGTTTGTGTGCGCACATGCGCACACACGTGTATGCATGTCTGCTGTGTGTGTGTGTGTGTGTGTGTGCACATACCTGCTGTTTGTGAGTGTGTGTACACAGGTACGCACATGTCTGTTGTGTGCACGCACATACACATCTGTGTGTGTATGTCTGCTGCTCTGCATGTGAGTGCGCGCGCGCGTGTGTGTGTGTATGCATGCATGCATGCACTGTTGCTGTGTGTGCATGCTCACATTCTCACTCTCTCTCTGCTAAGAGATGGGTTGGTAGCCTGCTGCCCCGGCCCACCCACCTGCTCCTCCACGGTCCTGAACGCTGCCACGCGCCCTGCCCTGGGTGCCGCGGGGCCCTGGATGCAGCTGGTACAGCAGTGCGGCCATGGCCCTGCCCCACCCAGACAGGTGTCCAGGCCTGGAAGCAGCAGGCACAGCCTCCTGGAGCCCAGATGGCCACGCTGGGCTGGCAGCTGGCATGGGGGGAGCCACAGACGCCCCCTTGGCCTGCGCAGGGGAGGTGTTAGCCCCCCGCCCCCAGCACTGTGCTGGTGCGGGTGAGGCCACAGGCAGGACACCTGCTCAGTCAGCTGCGGGATGGGCTAGCAGGAGGGGCTGAATCCTGCCATGGGGTGTGCAGACGCCTCCCCTGCCCCTCCGGCCCAGCTAACCTCCCTTTGCTGGCTGGGCTGGGGCAGGGCAGCCAGGTCACCCGCACCTGTGCCCCACTGCGCCCTCCCACGGGGCTGCCGCACCCCCTCACCTGACTGTCTGCTGGCCTCCTGCTCCAGACATCCAGCCCAGCGCCTCCCGGGCACATGACAATCCCAGGCAGGCGGGCAGGGTGGTGACCTTTGGCCAGACCTCCCCTGCCCCTGACCCCAGGCGAGCCCCTCATTGATTTCTCGGCAGTCCAGCTGGAGTGGCTTTGTGACCCCCCAACCCCAGGAACCTGCTAAGTGGCTGGAGCTGCAGCTGAGCCTGTGTCTATAGAGAAAGTGTGTGTGTGTGTGTGTGTGTGTGTGTGTGTGTGTGTGTGTGTGTGTTCAGGAGGTTGCACTGGGCACACGTGTGTAGCATGAGTTGTGTGTCATTGCAGGCAAGCGTGTGTCTGCACGTGTGCATGTCTGCACGCATGTGAGCAGTGCCACCCCCCCCCCGCCCTGCACAACACGCTAGGCAGGCCAGCCGCTGAATCAGGGAGAGTGCCAGCGCCCCCTCCCCACATCCCCAGTGCCTCGCGCATGGGTGCTTCTGCCCCCAAACCACAGCCATGGTGGTGGTGACTGTGGGGGGGGGGCAGGGGCACTGGGTGAGGCTGGCACGGGCACTGCCACCTCCTCGGGGCGTGTAGGGTTAATGCATTAGGAGGTTGCCTTTTTTTTTTTTAATTTCCCTTTTTGCAGAGCCCGGGAAGCTTAATTTAATGAAGTGTGAGGCTTTTTTATGTGCTTTTAATTACAGCGCGATAATTAACATGATGGGCCCCCGGTCCTGATTGCGCACGCTGCCCCGTGCCAGCTACCCAGCCTGTTTGTAAATAAAACCAGCCGCCCGCGCCCTGCCAGATTTTTTTCCGTGTATTTAATTTCATAGCTCAGTAAAGCCCCAGTTTGACGTCCCCCCCTGCCCACCGGGCCTGCCCGGACTGGGGTGTCAGGGGCTGGTGCTATGGGGAGACAGCGGGCCCCCCCCCCCCCCAAGCTGCTTTCCCCCGGGGCCTGGTCAGCCCAGTGCCGGGAGCCTGCACCCCAGCCACAGCCCGAGCAGGGGTCTCGGCCTCGTCGTGCCCGCCTCCCGGCTCCCTCCCGGCTCCCCGAGGAGTGGGCGCATGTGTGCGCCTCGCCCTAGCTGGCCAAGGGGGCTCGTAGCCAGGCTGCGCGCCAGGTGGCCGAACCCAGCCAGATCTCTGCGCCCTGCCAAAAGCCTGCCCAGGAGCTCCTTGGTATGGAGCAGCCGTCGCGGGCCCCTTCTGGGAACGGCTGGCGACAGCCCCAGAGCCGCATCACGAGCGCTGACGGCTTGACAGGCCCAGCGGCTCCACCTGCCGCAGCCCCTGGGGCTGCCACGCGCGGGCAGGGGGTGACAGACGATGACAAGCGCCAGCCCAGCCCCGTCCCCACTCCTCCAGCGGGTTCAAGGACAAGGCACCTCAAGCAGGGCTGCCTGGCAGGGGTGTGGGGGGACCGCCAAAATAGCTGCCTCTGCAGGACGGGGGCCAGGCCCCCAGGATGCCTCCGTGTTGTGGGTTTGGGGGGCACCGCTCCTGCCCAGACTCCGCCCTGGGATGCCATAGTCAGCTCTGCCCCTGCCATGCCATAGTCTGGCCCGTGGCATCTGTCATGCCTGCTAGCAGGGAAGTGGGACCTAGGCTGCACTGGGCCCAGGGAAGGGATGCAGGGCAGGCTGGGGGGCCTCCGCCACAGATGCTCATGCTGCACAGGGCAGCCTGGATGCCTGGGTTCGCCCAGCACCCTGGGTTGCTGCTGCCTCACCTCCACCAGACACAGCGATGGAGCAGGGCCGTCGGGGGTGGGGCAGGATATGACCCCCCCACCCCCCGCTCAGCCCTGCCAAGCATTAATAAGGGCTGGAGCCCGTGCACGGCATCCCAATCGGGCGCCCCTCCCCCGCCCCCGCGCCAGGAGCAGCTCCCGTGCTGCCCCAGCCGAAGCCTCTGCAATTCTCCACCTGCTCCGGGGCTAATAGGAAGTGATCCATCATCTTTGAGGCTGCAAATCCCATCACGGCCTGTCAGGCGGCTAATATATTTATCTGCCGTCACCCAGGCAATTTCCTCCCTCCCCCTAATCAATATCGCGGCGCTCAATATGAAAATGAATATTGTCAGCCCCGTGCCCGTGGCCGGGGGGGCACGCCCGGGTGAGTGACAGCACCGGGCATGGCGCTGGTGCGCAGCCCCCGTGGCTGCACACCCCGTGCCCCCGCCCCGTACCGGCCTGGCCCCCGTGCGCAGCTGCAGGGACGGGCTGGTGTCATGCTACCTGCTGTTGCTGAGGCTCACGCAGGTGGCATCCAAGGCAGAGGGCTGAGATGGCCGGGCTGCAGCATGGGGCACCCTGACACGAGGCTCAGGTGCTTGCCAGTCTCCGGTGGCTGCAGCCCAGGCTCCGTCCCAGCCTCCCTGCCTTTCACCCCAGCCCCCAGCCACATGACACTCACCCTTGCAACCTCAGCCCCCTCCGCTCCCAGCCCCATGGGCCCAGTGGGGCCCGCGGGAGTAGACAGGCTCGCAGGCCACGTGCCGGTTTCCACCAGACAAGTGTGCTTCATTCCCCGAGCACAGGGCAGGGCGGATGGCGCCAAGGCACAGCGGCAGCGGTCCTGCCTCCAGGGCTCTGCTTGGCCTTGGCAGCTGCTGCACAGGGCTGACCAGCCACTGCTGTTGGACGCCCAGCCGGCGCGAGAGTGGCAGCCGGTGCAACGGCCTTGCTCCCTTGAGGACCAGCACCGTGCCACAGCCCTCTTTGCCAGCGCTGGCTGAGCCCCAGGAGGTGGGGAGGCAGAGGAGCCCCGTGCAGCCTTGCCACGAGCTGCAGTGCCGTGGACTCCCCTCTGCTCCCCCTGCCCCGAGCTCCTCACGAAACAGGGACCAGCTCTTCCCAGGCCTAGATGCACCCCTCACCAGCTCTGCTGCACCCCCCAGGCTGAGCCGGTGCCCCTCACACCCAGCTCGTACCCCCCAGTCCACCACCACCAACCCAGCCCACCATAGCCTGACCCAGGCTCAGGCTTCAGCAGATGCCCCTCTGGGTGTCCCACGCCCCCTCCGTCCCCTCTGCTTTTCTAATCAAAGCCACAAAGCGTGGCGGGGTGGGAGGGGCAGCAATTCATCAATCCTGGCACCCAGCTGAGGGTTTCCTGGCATGCGGGCAGCACGGCGGACCCAGGGCTGATGCAGTCGGGGGGGCAGCAGGCTCCTGGGGGCTCTGGGTGGGAAGGGGGGACTGACCATAGGACGGGGGAGCAGAGGTGCCAGGCTGCGGCCTCCCATGCTGGCTGTTGGGGGGAGGCATGCAGGCAAATGGATGGGGAGGGGTGAGGGGGTCTCTGCAGGGTGCACTCTGTGCCCGGGCCTGGGGAAGGGGGCACTGGCAGGGTCAGGAGCAATGCAGGGGAAGGGGCCCTGCCTCAGTGCTGTGGCCTGCATGCTGGCAAGCACGGGTGATGGATGAGCCCCCCGCCCCCGGGGTGGGGGGAGGGGACCACGCCGCACCAGGAGCCTTGGCCCTGCGCCAGCCACAAAAAGGCTGCAGTCAATTATCCACCATCGTGATCAGACAGGTGCAGGGGAGGGGGCCATGCAGCCCCTGAGCCTCCAGCCACGCTGCCCCCCCAAGCCTTCGAGCCCAGCCTAGCCGCAGCGTGGCAGGACCTGGGACGCCCCGCTCTGCCGCGGTGCTTCTGCAACCAGCTCTTCCCTGCCAGCAGCGCCCTGCCTGCAGCTGGATCTGCCCCGCAGGCTCCTTCCTCACAGGCCAGGACCCTCCCACATGCCCAGGGCACAGCCGGTCTCTGCTCCTGCACCCAGGCTTGTCCTGGTTTCCCAGCTCACTTCCACCACCTATATTCCCTCAGCATGGCAGGGGCTCAATGGTACCGAGGAGCCCATCCTCGGGGTATCGGGGCACCACATCCATCCTGCTCGGCTCCAAGCTTGGCTGGAAGAGACAGGCAGGAGGGCCATGGGCTGGCACAGGCAGAGGGGAACTGTCTGCAGCCCTACAGGTGCCAGGGCAAGTTTCCAAGGTGCCGGCGTGGAGCTGGCAGCCCCTGCCATCCATCCTGGTGTGAGCCAGCCCCACAGGCACAGTGCATCTCCCCGACTGGTAATGGGCTGCTCATCTGGCCATGTGGCAGGCCAGTGCCCGCTGGGCTGCCGGCCTCGCGTCAGGCACAATTACCAGAGCCGATAAGGGAGCGGGGCCCGGCAGGGAGATGCACTAAACAGGCAGCAATGACACTGGTAATTGAATCCAGCCACCGTCGCCTGCCTCGGCCACAGGCACCACTCTCTGCTCTGACAGCTTTCTTCGTGCAGCCAACACCCCCGCGTGTGCAGAGCTGCACAGGGCACTGGGGGGGCGGCTGGGGGCTGAGCAGCCTGGCACAGCACCGCCGGCCCAGACCCCTGCCCCATGCAGACAGAGCCAGGGGCTCCCGGGGCCGGTGGTGCTGCAGGGGATGCATACAAGGGTGCGGGGGCAGAGCCTCCCATTCCAGTCTCCTGCCTCTGCTGCAGCAATGCAGCCGGCTCTGCCCCCAGCCAGGCCAAGGAGGGGCTCGAAGCATGGCTGTGGCTGCGCAGGGGAGTGATGGACTGCCCCTAAGCTGGGAAAAGAGCTGCAGGCAGCAGGGTACAGGAAAGAGCTCACCCCCTTGTGTGACCAACAGTGGGTAAACCCCCCTCCCCTTCCTCCTGCTCCGGTCAGGACCCCCGTCTGCCTGGCTCTGCTCCCACCCAGACCCAGCTGCATCAAACTCACAGGGCCTAGCACCCCGAGCCACCGGGCTGCCCCAGCCCCATTCTGGCTGGGGAGTGCCCAGAGCAGGATGAGGGGGCTGCACCAGGAGGGGCAAACACCACAGGATGAGTCTCTTGGGTGCACTGTAGCCCTGGGACTCACTGCCAGGGAGCAGCCCTGAAACCCCTGTCCATGGGTGCTGGCAGCCCAAAAGGCCAAGGGGCAGCTGGAGCAAGGTCAGCTCCCTGTGGGCTTGCCCTGTCTCCTGCTCAGGGGGGGGTTGACTCTTGCCCCTAATGACGACAGTGACAATGGCATCAGCCTTGCGTGCTAACAAGCGTGGCAGAATCCAACCACCAGCCTGGCAGCCCCGCCACGGGATGCCCCGATGCAGCAAAGCACATGCCAGACCGAGCGCACAGTGAGTGGCGAATGCACAGACTCCCAGGCTCTGCTTTCCATGCGGACTTTATTCAGTGACCCCCTCCCTGCCGCAGCACACAAGAACCTGCTGCAGCCTCACCCCCGGGGCCTGCCCCTGCCCCTCCCCGAGTGCCAGTACAATCCCATTACAATGCACAGAGGCGCCTGGATCCAGCCTCCCGGCAGTGGGAGCCCCAGGCTACAGCAGCTGGTCTTTGACTGCCAAGGCTGCCTGGAGTGATTAGGCCATGGCACAGGGACGGATGTGCTGCTTGGCTTAAATGCACTGCTGGGATGAGAACCCAGGAGTCCGGAGCCCTGCCCTGGGGCTCTGCTGGGGGTTGCAAGCATTGATCGAGTGACTGGAGTGTGTGCCCTGGCTCGTGGCCCCGCATCCTTGTCTCGCTCTGAGGTAGCAGGGGACGTTTGGGGGGCTGCCATCCCAGCCAACAGGCCCTGGGGCTTACAGAGCCGGTGTGGGAAGGAGTCTCACGGCTGGGGAAGAACGGAGCCATCTGGGAGTGTTGAGAAGGACCCGGGTGCTCGTGCCAGCTCCCACCAGACAGAAAGTGCCCTAATGGCTGGCAAAGTTGAGCAGGGCACAAGGTGGGGGAAGAAAACCCGCAGGCATAGACCGAGGCCCGGGTGCCCCCAGTGCTCTGGGACGTGCCTCCCCCAGGTCCCATGCTCTGCCCCGCCGCACTACAGTTCGGTGCTGGTGACAGCGCTGACCCCGTGCACCAGCACGGTGGGGCCGAGGTCCCGGGTGAGCAGATCCAGCTGGTGCAGGTAGGCGGGATAGAGGGCGGTGTCGGCGGGCGGCCGCGGCAGGTAAAGGAAGCGGATGGTGGGCGCGGAGCTCTGCTCCAGGATCAGCCGGTTGGCGGCGTGCAGGTACTCCTCCGACACGCAGGCAGGGAAGTTGACGGCTGCATCGGGCGCTGCAGCCCATGGCTCCTGCTGCTTCTGCCAGTGCAGGGCCACCACGCTGTCCCAGGGCACTAGGTGGATGGCGGCCCGGATGCGCAGCTCCTTGAGCAGCTGGCGCAGCTTGTCCTCCTGCCCTCGGGTCCTGGCGCCCGTGTCCACGCAGAGGAAGAGGCGGAGGGTGGCATGGCGCCAGGCCCGCGCCATGTGCAGCACACAGGCCATCTGGAGGAGGAAGAGGCTGCAGGTGTCGGCATAGCGGGCGCTGTCGGGGCGCAGCAGGTTCACAGGCCACACATCGATGCAGGGGGCCGCAGGACGGGGCTGTTCCAGCTGCTCGAAGGCCCGAGCCAGCAACACGTTGCGCAGCATCTTCACCGCATCGGCCACAATGGCCACGTATTCCTGGGGCGACAGCGGCCGGGGCCCCGAGGCCTCCCGCACCGGCGGGAAGCTCAGCTGTGCCTCCTCTCGGCCGCCTGAGAAGGGAGAGTACTGCGCCAGCCCGTCCTGCGGCGCCGCACCGTCGTAGAAGCCCAGCACCACGGTGTTGGGCCGCATGCCGCCTGCGAGACACGGCCAGTCACAAGGGGGAAAAGCCCAGGCGTCCCCCTGAGCAAGAAGTGCCTGGGAAACCCGCCTCGGCTCTGCTACGGCACCCTCCAACCCCAAGCCCCAGCCCTCTCCCTCGGCAGCCGGCTCTGCCCTTGGCACGGCGTCAGAGCTGGGGACAGCCCTGCCCAGCCAGCTGCATTTCCCAGCCCCCAGCTCTCTCCTCCCTCTCCCCACAGGGCACTGCCCTTGCTCCAGCAGCCCCTCAGCCCCCCCCGAGCCCCCTGCCACCAGTGCCCAAGGGCAGAGGTTTGGGGGTTGCTCCTGAAGAGTGAGCCCCGGGGCTCTGCTGCATGTGGGGAATGCACAGGGCACATGGGGGACAAAGGCTCATGAGGGCTCTGGCCAGCCCAGCGCTGCCTGGATCATATTGCACAGAGAAGGAGGGCTGCTCAGGCTGGCAGCCCGGCTCCTTCTCACCCATTGCTGGGACTCAGCTCCCAGGCAGGTTGCAGTCTGGCCCTGGGCACAGATGTGGATGCCACCCCTTGTCTCCCCATGGGGGTGGTGGGAGCAGGGAGGGCCAGGACTCACCGAGGCCGGAGATGAAGAGCAGCTGCTGCGCGCCGTGCCGCACAGAGTCGGCCAGTGTGAGGTTCACGAAAGCCTTGACATTGAGCTTGTCGACCAGCCGCAGCCAGGACTCAGTCTGGGCTTGCAGCGGGTCCGAGGGCAGCGAGTCTGGGAAGGGAACGGCAGGAGTGTCAGACATCCCGGGGCACCCCCAAACCTCACCTGCCTACAGGGGTACTCTCTCCTGGCTCGGAGCCCCCCAGTAGCACCAGCTCCTCCCATCCTATGCCACCCCCGTGACCTCTGCTCCCCCCAGCCCATGTCACCCCCAGCTCGGCAGCTGTGGGGCCCTCGCACTCGGGGTTCGTCCCACTGCTATGGGTTAAAAAAAGAAGCATTTAAAAAAAAAAAAGAAAAAAGAAAAAAAACAGGTAAAAGCCTCTTCACGGCTCCCCCCATTTGAGATCCATTAGTTACCATGACAACGCTGGGTGCAGGGGGGGCTTCGTAGCCTCTTCGACTGCAGCAGAGAAATCAATGGAGAGCCAGGAATGTGGGACCAGGCATGAGCCCACGTGGGCTGGGGAACCCCACATGCGTGTGCCAGGGAATCCTGCGTGCCCCACGTGTGGGCTGGGGGAGCCAGGGGCCGATCCAGCACAGGGGGCCCCTCTCTGCCACCCTGCCCCACCATGAGGGCACCTACCACGTTGGTCTAAGGGGACCTGACGTGGAGTTGTCCCCCCCTCCCCTTATCCACACCCCGGGAAGCCAAAGGTGGCTGAGCCCAGCACTGAGGGGCATGAGAAAAGGGGGTCCTGGCTCTGCCCCCAGCGCCGCTCTGAGAAGGGGTGGTGGGAGGGCACTCCCTGCCCCCTCCGCTCTGCTTTGAAGGCATCCGGTCCTGACCGAGGAGCTACAACCCTCGCCCCATTGAAAGCCAGGAGCCTCCAGGCACCCATGCCTGTGACAGGGTCACCAGTGCCCGTGGTGTGATGCTCACGTGGCGTGGTCCTCGCGCCTTGCCTGACTCCAGGCCCACCTGGGTTGCCCTAGAGCTGATGCTGGGGGCATGCAATGTGTGAGACAGCCCAGGTCTCTGGGGAGCCATTGGGGACCAAGAGCTCACAGGCCCCTTGGGGACATTCAGTGTGCAGAGGGCACTGCTGAGACCCAGCCATCTCAGCTGCTCGCTACCCCTTGTATGGAGCCTGGTGGATGTATGAGAGATGCCTGGGTGAAGGGGGTGCTCTTAGGGCTGCTGTGGTCCCTATGGGGCTGAACTGGGCACAGCTGGTAGAGGTGTACCCTTCTGCAGCCTGGTCTCCACGATGCTCGAGCTGAGCTCCAGAGGAGCACCTGCTTGCTTCTCCCCAAAGATGCCCTGCGGCCAGGCACCCCCCACCCCACTCAGGGCAGCATGTCTGAACCCCGCCATGTCCCCAGCCAGAGGCGATGCGCTCACCCAGCTCCTGCAGCTCCACGTGGCCCAGCACGTAGAGCCCGCTCTTCTTGAGGTCGTTGACGAAGCGGATGAGCTGGACGCAGGACCGGGGGTTCTGCACCATCAGCAGCATCTGGGGGCGCCAGAACTTGACGTGCTCCTTACGGACGTCCAGCATCAGCAGGTACTTCCGGACCTGGCGTGGGGTGCAGAGCGGGGCTGGGTCATCGGACAGGCAGGCGGCCCCACAGGCAGAGGTCGGGGGCCCTTTGGGAGCTCTGCAAGCCAAGGGCACTGGGGGATCCCCTGTGGGTGGGGTAATGGGGCCATGACCACAAAGGGGAGGTAGAGAGATGACCAATAGGAACAAAGAAGAGACTGAGCACTGGCCAGTGGGAGTAGAGTGTCCTGGTGACACTGTGTCCTCCAGATGTGGGAACCCCTGGATTTATCTCCCCTTCTGCGACCCACAATAAAGGGGACACGTGCCCTATGGAGGATGGCGTGGCAGATAGCGAGGGAGCAGGGGGCCGGCATCCCACCACCTGTCATCACTGGTGCCAGCTGAGCACCCCGTGATGGGGGTGAGACTGACAGTGCCATATGCCAGCGTGGGTACGTGTTGGCACCCTGCTGCCCTGGACCCACTAGAATGAGCCTGGGTTGGCCCAGCTTGCCCTGCATGGCTGGCATGGGCACTGCCCTCCCACCACCTGCACAGGGGCTATAGCCAGGGGGTAGATTAGGGGAAGGGAGTTGGGGGGCTAGCATGGGAGAGGAGGGGGTCACCACCCTCAGCACTCTAGGACCTGGGCAGCCAGAAAAGGAGCAGCCCCCCCGGGTGCCAGCGGCAGACAGCAGGGCCTGGGCATGAGCAGACCACACGGTTGTGCTCCCTGCCGCCAGCATTTGTCATCACCGCGGAGGCCAAGTGCATTCGATCACACCCACGGGGCAGCATCTTGTGCGGGAAGAAATGCAATTACTCCCGACACATGACATCAGCTTGTCCTTTTCCCTTGCGCAGTCTGTCCCTGGCTCCAGGCCAAGCCCCAGCTGGCCCTGGCTGGGGAGACGAGGCTCAGGGAGGAGACCCGGCGTGTGGCGTGAGCGGCTGCACTTGGTCCCCAGCTTGGGCCTGGCCCCGGGAAGGCAGGGAGCACCCAGGGCACTGCTGATCACCACAGCCAGCCTGTACACTGCCCTGGTGGCCAGTGACCGGGCCAGTAATGTTCCCCCTTCCTGCACTAACAGCCAGGGGTGGCTGCATTTTGGGCAGACGGCAAGGGGCTCCAACAGGCCCTGAAGGCTCGTTGAGCCCTGGGGGATGAATTTCTACACTCTTCTGAACACCGCCGAGCCATGAGGAGGTCATGCTGGTGACGGGGACCCCCTGCTTGCTGCTACATGGGGCTGGGGTGGAAGTGGAGCTGAGGTACCACGGAGCAAGCCTGGCAAGTGGGCAGGGCTATAGGCACCTACCCGGGCAGCGGAAGGGGCGACAGCTCCCATGTCAGCTGAGGGTGGGGATCTCAGCACTCACCTGGTGGAAGATGAGGGCCTGGCTGATGTATCCCCAGCTGCTGCTCGGGGACAGGTAGTGGAGCGCCAGCAGCAGCACCAGCATGAAGGCCATGCTGCCCGAGGCGTAGATGGGGCTGATGAGGAACATCATGATGCCGCAGCCCAGGATGCCCAGCACGCAGGTGTGCCAGGTGAAGTACCGGAACGTGGGCCTGCCGGGAGGGAGGGAGGCAGCGTGTCCGTACGGGCAGCTAGGGCTCGAGCCACAGCTCAGCTTGCTGGTACGCCCCAGGTGCCCGGCTGGCTAGCAGGGACCGAGGGAGCTGTGGAACAAGAAGCAGCCAGACCCCTTCCCCGCTCACCGCCCTCCCTCCTGCTGCCCAGGAAGAATCGGCCCCTGGGGTGAGAACGGTGCCAGCCAAAGCATCAGAAGGCTTGTGCCGAGTATACAAGTACACCAGGGGTTTGCCTGGGGTGCCAGTAACAGGGCTGCTGCCTGCCCTCCACCACAGCCGGTCACAGCCTCTGCCATCGTACAATTTGGGTTGACAGTTGCAGGGGGCAGCTGGGCTGCATGCCACCAAGTGGTGCCAGGCAGGCACCAATGGCCCCAGCCTCACCCTCCGGCTGGGGAACTGGGAATAGGAGCACAGAGCAGGGATGGGCCGCCTGCAGCAGAGTGCAACCCTGGAGTCCCCTCATCACCACCGAAGCCTCGCACCTGGAGGCAAAGCACAGCCAGAGACACTGAGACATGCAGGCACCGAGACAGAGCGGAGCTGGGTAATGCACGCTCGGAGGATCCAAGGAGGCCCTTCCTGGTGCTGCAGAACAAGGCACAGCCCCCGCAGCTGCTGCCCATCTGGCCAAGGGGGGTGGGGGGTGGGTATTCCTTCCTGACCCCAACTTTGTGACAGGTCTGACTCGAAGTAGTGGCAGCACCCTCCTGCCGGCGCCACCCAGGGTAGGAGTTGGCCAGACTGGGAACAACTGCTGCCTCCATCAGAAACATCTCAGCAACCAGCCCACAACCACGCTCCCTCCCACGGGCACCCTAGGTGCTCCGATACAGCGAGATGCCCAGGGCCGAGCTATAGCCCCAGCATAGTGAGAGGCTGAGGGAGAGCAAGCCAAGGTGCCCACTGGAAGCAGAGACGGTGGCTGCTTCAATCCCAAGTCCGGCTTTAATTCTGGCATGGGGCTGAGGGGGCAGCAAGGCCAGCAGGAGCCAGGTGGGGAACCCAGTGCCCTGCATGGGGGCAGAAGAGCTGTCAGCACAGGACACCAGCACAGCCTGGGACCGGACATGAGGCCCCACATGCTCCGGGGGTGCTGTATAATTTTATTACATTGCTCTCATCTGCGTGGCTCTTCTCTATGTTGCTCGGGAAGATTTTGAAAAGGCCAGTGATGCCAATTCCCACACACACACACATCCCACCCCCAGTGCCAGAAGCCCTGCCAGGAGGACCCGCACCCTTCCTCTGGGTGGGGGTGCACGCAGAGCCAAGGTGCACCAGGTACTGATCTGGAGTGGTGCTGAGGCCCCAGGTGATGCGAGCAGACTTGGCTGCCATCCCTGTGGGGCAGGATGGTGCCCAGTTGCAATCTGCAAAGGGAAAAGGCTGCACCAATCTGGCAGCACTGTGGGCAAGGATGGGGAAGGGGATTATAAAGTCTGTGCCGGGGGGGGGGTCCCACTAACCCCACACAGTGCATGGAAGCAGGATGGGGGGCAGGGGCTGGAGTCCCAGCCCTGCCATCCACTCACATGACCCAGGACCAATTGCCTTGCTGCCTCATGCCTCAGTTTCCCCATGAGTCTTCAAGAAGACACATGTGCCACTAGCCAAAGTGAATCCAGAGCTTGCTGCCTTGGACACGTGTGGACCAGTGTCAGCCTGTTTGCTGGTCACGGCCACCTCCCTTCCCCTGCCAGCTGTGGTCCCCAGAGACTGGGGCACAGGGTGCTACCCACTCCATAACGGGTGCTTCAGAGTCCACCAGAGACTGCCTGGAGGCCCAGCACACAGCTGTCCTGCTGCACATCAGGGAGACAGCAAAGACAGTAATCCAAGAGTATACATGTGCATGTACACACAAGTGCAAGCATGCATGCATGCACACATGTGTATGCAAGCATGCATGCATGTGCATACAGGTACACGCATGTGTGCGCTCTCATGCATAACCGCACGAGTGCCCCAAACCCCCAGTTCCTGTGCCATCACCTTCACGGTTTCCCCTGGTGGCAGGCTCTGGCTCCCTGGTGCACTTCTGTGTTGGAGATTTGGGGAGGGGGAGGACGCCAGGTTCCCCCAGGAGCTGGGCCCCATCTCCACACCGGTGCCTCAGGCTTTGGGAGCCAGTGACGGGGAGCAGCACAGGGGGCAGGGGCAAGGGCAGCCCAGCCTGCCTCGGCGATTGTGACAAGAACGCGGCGGCTTCGGCACGGATGACAGGAGGCTCCAGAGCAGGATGCCGCGAACGCGTGTCAAGCTGCTGAGCTCCGAAGGGATCGTTAGTTAATTACATCGGAGGTAGCTAATTATTCTTTGAGTGAAAGCGACCCTGGGTCGTGGTGTGCAGAGGAGAAAGTGGCAGCCAGGGAGCAAACGCGCCTGAAGTGTCCTTGTGCGGGCTGGCACGGCTGCCCCGGCCCCATCCCTATCGCCGCCCCGCCACAGCCCGCTCCCCCTCCCCACGCACCCCACAGTGCTCAGCTTTTCCCCAGCCCAGGATGAGGGAAAGACGCTTTCGGGTCGTGCTGGCACATGGCTTCCCAGTGCCCTCCCCGCGGGCAGCTCTTTGCTAGGGGAGCTGGGAGCAAAGCTCCACGGGTCCTGCAGCGTCCGGCACATGCAAGCTGTGATCTCGGGCTCGCTAGGAGCATCCCCCAGGCCACTCTCGCCAGCACCTGCGCCACGGAGGCAGAGCTGGCTCCAGGCAACGGAGGGCCAGCCAGCCCGGGGCTGGGGGACAGCTCTTCGGCACGGTGCTGTCACCTGCCCGTGACGGGGTCATGGGGGAGACTGTGGCGGGAGACCACAGGGAGCAGACCCAGACAGTGGCTGGGGTCTCCGTACCTCGAGGGAACCACAGCTGGCAGCTCATCCTCTTGTGACCTGCTTGGGAGCCACCTTCCATGCACGGGGGCAGAAACCCAGAGGAGGAGGGCCCCGACGGTGAACCCGGGAGTTTGGGATGCGAAGCCGAGGACAGCCTGGGCACCGGCGTGGCTCGGGGCGGCTTGTGGGGACAGGGCTCCAGGCAAAGCGCGCCAGGGCACGCCAACGAGCCTGCCACGGGCACCGTGCTGCGGCGAGTGGCTGGGCTGGAGAGCCGGTTTCAATTACAACCGGCACCGGGCGCCGTATATCAAGGCCCCGGCGGTGATTTACAGAGCGTGGTACAATATAATCACAACTCGGCAACAATGTAGGCAACAGATTTACTTCTCCCAAGCAAATACGTCTCCGAGTCATTCATCACCCAACGGGACTCCGGCTCGCAACCCATCAGCAAGCTGCCGCCCAATCGGAGCACAGCTCGCGGCTCATCACCCGGGCCCCGCCCAATGGGAGCGCAGCACGCCGCGCAGCATCCGCTGCCTGCCCATCGGGACCGAGTCCGCGATTCACTGCCCACGCCCGAGCCAATGGGGTGCCAGCTCGAGGCTCATCCTCCCTCAGGAGGGGACCAATGGGGCATCGGCTCGTGGCTAAACGCCCCGCCGTGGGCTTACGGCGCCCGAGATTTACAGCCGATAAACAACTTATTACCGGACACGTTTCAGCTCATTGAAAAGCTGAGCTGCGGGCCCTAAACCATCCGTTATCCATTGCACTGCCATGCCACGGCGGGCACGAGGCAGGGTGGCCGGAGCTGGTGCACTAGGAAAGGCTCTGGGTGTCAACCCGTGCCAAGGCTGGCACTGCTATGGCACGGGGTGAATGTACGGCAGGTCCCACCTTGACCTCTGCCACCCACTGATGGGGCTGAGGCCAGCCCCACACGACACTTCACCCACGAGCTGGGCAAGAGCCACGCCACACTCATTGAGGCGGGGAACACCGCTCAGCTCGGAGACGAGGGCTGGGAAGCGTGAGGGGTCATCCCCCTCCAGCACAGCAAAAGCGCGAGGGGATGACAGGACAGCCAGCGGCGCCCTGCAGGCCCAGCTGGAGATGCCCGGTGGAGACAGGCTTGGGACTGGCAGACCGCAAAGCAATGCCAGGAGGCAGCGGGGGACCAGGGCATGGTGGAAAAATCAGCCCCTTCCCAAGCGCTCTCTTCGCCGGGAGCCTCAAGCCACTGACCGGCGGTGCAGGAGGGGGGTGGACACTGCCACGGAGCAGAGCCAGGCACATCCGCTTGCACTAACCCTGCCGGCTGCAGCGAGGGGGGCCTGGGTCCTACGCCTGGCTCTGGCGCCAGACGGGCTCTGGTGCAGCGATGAGATTAGGCAGCAGGTCTCTGGGGCTCTTTGCTCGGCTCTGGCACTGAACAGGGTCTGGTGGCTGGGGTCTCAACCAGGCAGCGCGGTCCTGTGCCCTCTCTGGGCTTCTGCCCCCTCTCCCTGGAGGGCCGCAAGGCCCCACCAGCCCTGCAGACAAGGGGCAGGGGCTGGCTGAGGGTGAGTGGGGGGCAAGGGGAGCTGGGGGGCCAGTGAGGCCCGAACCATCCCAGAGCCCGAGGCCCCTCCAGGCTGTGGGGAGAGGACTGGCCCGTACAGCACCTGCCCCCCGCCCCGGCTGCCTGCCCTGGCATTGCTGCTTTTCCTGGGGCATGTGCGAGGCGCAGGGGAAGGGGGTGCGGGGAGCCCGCAGCCCCAAAAGCCCCGATTCCACCACGCCATCGCTGAAGCCGTCAGTCAGCGGCGATCGCCGGCAGAACGCCGCCCACCACCTCCCGCGCGCCGCTCCATAATAGAGCTTAATCATAACAGCCATTAGGCAGGGCCCAGCGCCTGCAATTACCATTTCAATCAGCACCCCCGCTGGCGCTAATGCATCCAGCTGCGGGGACCGCTCACGGACCTTCCCCCGCCCCCCAACCCGAGCCCCAACCTCCAGCCACTCCCTGCCACCGTCACGTTGCGCATCCCGGAGCCCAGGCCGGGGACCCTGGAGCAAGGAGCCGTTAGCAGAGTGGCCTGAAAGCCTGGACAGAAAGGACGCGGCCACTTGTGGCAGGAGCGATGCGAACCCGCGCTCCATCTGCTTCTGCTGGCTGGCCAGCCCCGGGCCTCGAGGGCTGCTGGATGATGTGCTCCTGGCACGGGGCACAGGCTGCTCAGCGAAGGGAGAGGAGGTTGTGCGACGTGCAAAGGCGTCTGCCACAGCCAGCAGCAATTAATCCAACTGACCGACCGGCAGCCATCAGTAGGCTCCAGAGTGAACAGTTCTGTCGACACAAGACACAACATGCTTTGCCCTGCTCAGTGCTCTGGTCTCAAGCTGTCTGCAGACTCCTGCCTGCCTGGACTTGGCACCTTCACTCCCATGCTTTCACCCCCCGCCCCCAGGGACGGCAGGGCTCTGGGTTGGGGGGGGGCATGATGGCAGGGGCAGCACTGGGGCTCTGGCTGGGAGCACAGAGGGAGACGAGCTCCCACGCTAACACGCCGTTGAGTCTGCCAGGAAGGAACAAGCGCAACCGGCTCGGACTGCCACAGCCCCCAACTTGCACACAGGCCGGCCAGGAGCACGGGGTGGGGGGTCAGAGGGGTGGCACTGCCCAGCCCAGCCCAGCTGCCCCCCACAGCCGAGCCTGGCTCCTGGTACCGCGGCCGGGATGCACAGAGCGGCAGCGCAGGGGGCCGGAGCTGCAAAGCTGTTATTTTCTCTAATTGTTGTTTTTGCTGAAAGGTAATTAAAATCCCTTTTTATTTTGCTTGTCGGAGACCTCGGCGGTGACAGGGAGGGGGAGGGGGAGGCAGGTGCCGAGAGACGGGGGGAGCAGGAGGGTGCTCGGAGGGGAGGGGGCCTGGGGGTGTCAAGCTGACCCCTGTCCCCCCAGTTCCCTGCCTGACCCATCGTGTCTCTGCTCTGGGGGGCACTACCCCGGCCCCCGTGGGGACGATGCCACGCTGCTACCCTAAATGCCCCTGCCCAGACTCTGCACGAACCATCTCTATGCCATCCCTGGGCAGCCTTCGCTCGGCACCTCCAAGGATGGGATCTCACTGCTCCGCCAGCCACCTGCTCCAGCGCCCTGCTCAGCCGACAGCTTCACCGCACTTAAACCCTTGGGTCCATGTCCTGCCCCCCGCCGCAGCCTCTCCCCCATTCGGAAGCTGCCATCACATCCCCCCCTTCATCTCCCGGCCACGGCTCTGACCCCAACCCTGACTGTAACCCAGGCTCCATCGCCCACCCCCAGCACCTCGCGCTTTCTCCCCTGACCCCCATAACCAGCCCAAGGCCTCTCCATCGTTCACCTTCAGACACCCCAGAAACCCACCAACCCTGCGGTACGGACACAGCCTGACTGCTGCTGCGACAGGGACCCGTGCCATCCAGCTGGGCTTTGCTGTACCACGCCTCACCGCCCAGGGTTGAGGTACCAGCACCCATGGCAAGGTGCCCAGGATGCAGCCCACCCAAAGGCCCCCAAGTCTGGGAGGGGGGAAGCACCGAGCCGGCTGGGACTCACTGCCCAGGGGGGTAGGCAGGTGCAGACTTCCTAAGCCGAGGGCTTGAAGGGCCGGGCTCTCCCCTCGGCTCTTCCCCAACTGGCTGCAGGACTGCGGGCAAACCTAGACGAGACTCTCCGCAGCCCCTTGGTGCCAGCGTAAGCCCTGTCTTGGATCTACAGAGAAGTCAAGCCTGTGCCAGCTCCAGCTGGGGAGCTGGAAATACCCAGGTGTGTTAGCCAAGCTGGCAGCCACCCACGTGCAGCTCCCAGCACGATGGGGCCCCATTCCCGGCTGGTGCCCGCAGGCCTGACCATAACGCCATGACTTAATCCTACAGCATGACTGTCCCAGACATGAAGTGATGCAGAGACACTAAGTGACTCACTTGAGCTCCAGGGAGTCGATGGCAGGGCCAGAAACAGCGCCCAGGCCCCCAGGCCGGTGCCATCCTTACAGGGCCAGTGTGTGCCCACTGGAGAGGGCAGTGATGCCCCAGAGACCCCCCGGCCTGCCCCGAGAGAGCCGTGCCCACGGGGGAGAGGCAGGGCAGCTAGCTGCTGGCTGCGTTCCCCGCTGCCAGAGCCGTTCCTGGAACGCGGCTCGTCTCTCCCCTCCATTTAATTACCGCTAATGCAGGCCGAGCCCCATCGCCGCCTGGCACGCTGCCGCGGGGAGCAGCAGGACAAGGGCCATAAATTCACCACAAAGAGCCCCCCGCGCCTTGGGCTTTCTTCTTTTCTGTCTTTTTTTTTTCCCCTCGACTAAAAACGGTATTTGCTCAAGGGCAAAAGCTTTTTAACCAGGATCATAAATGCTTATTACTCCAAGACGTGCCGGCTGGATGGGATGGGAGTGGGGGCGGGGAGGGGAATCGATCACTGCCCCCCCCCCACTCCCCGCAGGGACGCCCAGGCACTGCGAGCATGGAGGGCTCCACCCGGGAGCTGGAGGGGGAGGGCAGCCTCAGGCGGACGGGTTTGGGGCTCGGTGGGAGAGGAAGGGGGGGATCTCTCCTCCTCCTGCCTGAAAGCCATCTGAGATGCCTGGCAGAGCTCAGGCGTCTCTTCGGGCAGACAGGGCCCTGTCCCAGGGAGCCAGGAAGAGATGGTCCCTGCACCTTGGCCTGCTGGGGAGTGCAGCAAAGGGGTCTCTTGGGTGTCAGGACAGCCCCCTGCACACGCAGGCAGCCAGCACCCCAAGGAGCACCCCCCAATCCCCACCGCAAAGCCTCATGCATGTAGACAAGCCACAGCCAGATGTCGAGAGCACCAACACCACGCTGCCAGGAGCGGCAAGGTGAGGCGGGCGCAATAAGGATGGAGCTAGGCGACAGGTGCTTGGAGGGTCCTAGGAGAGCTGTCCCATGCTACAGAGCAAGGCAACCCTTTCCCCACATGCACCATCCCAGGCCCCACAGCCGGGCGCCGTGGCAGCCCTCCGAGCACCACCAGCTCCCCACCGTCCAGAGGTGTCTCTTGTTGCTTGCCGCACAATTGTGTGTTTAGGGGGGCAAACCCCTGGCACTGAGTGAGGGGCAGAACATGGCACTCACTAGCAACGGGGGCTGCCGGGTGAAGGGGCAGAGCCCCATGGTCCAGGCCCCATTCCCAGAGCACCGAGTCAGGGCACCGGGTCCCCATCTTGGGTCCTAGGTAGCCAAGAGGATGGCAAGTATAGCAGGGACGATGCCATCAGTAAGGGAAGCCTGTGCCACAGAGCACAACTGGCCTTAGCCCCATGGTTCACGGCCTGCTGTGAACACCCGGACAGCAGGAAGCCTTCCTCTCCCACCCCCAGCTCCAAGTACCTGAAATTGGGAGCTGAGGCCCACTCCAGTGCCAGGCAGGCCAGGTCCACGGTGGCGTAGACTAGAAGGAAGGAGATGGTCACGATAGCTGCGATGGTGTTCAGCTTCCCAGAGAACAACACCAGCTGTGGGGAGGCAAGATGCCGTCAGCAGCAAACCCAAGGGGGTCGCGAGAGGAGGACAGGGGTGCCGCGATGGCCTGGACAGGGGCTGGCAGGCTGCGGGAGGAGAGCAGCAGCCCACACTGTGGGGCTGGAGGGGTCGCTGGGACTGACTGCAGGCAATGCATCTCCTTGCACGCTGCCCCACTCCCCCCACCTCCACCCCACAGGCTCAGGGGTTGGGTGCTGTTACTGCCGTAACCCGCTTCCCAGCCCAGCCGCTGATGCTGGGCGACAGAGCAGAATCTGGCCCTAGAAAACAGAGACAGGAAGCAAAGCCCAGCTCAGCATGCAAACACCCCAGCCAGAGAGCTGCCCGCCCGTGTGCACCATGCCACGGGCACCATACCATGGCCCCGCATGAGAGTAGGGGAGAAGCGTGGAGATGCGGCTCCCGTGGAGGTGTGTGCCCGCGCAGCACCAACCCTGCGCCCGTATGACGCGGGCTGCTTGGCCCCGGGGCTCCTGCCCTCGCCCCATGCTCTGCCAGAGCCGTGCTCGGCGGAGGAGCCGTGCGGGCCGGCGGGCTGTCAGTTCAGCTCGACCCAGAGTAATTGCTCAGAGTGGAGGGGTTTTTTTTCCCCTTAGATTATTCAACCCATTTAAGCAATTGGGAATTTCAGCTCGTTGTGAGCTTAATAGCGCAAAGCCAAGTGGTAATCGTGCCTGGCTGCTATAATGGAGCCCCGGCTCCCCCCCATCCCCCTCCCCCCGCCTGTCGCTCTCTCAGCCATTTGCCTTTGATTTATAATTCATTTAGCTGCTCATCAAGGTAAAGGATCTGCTGCTGAAAGGTATCAAACCCCAGTGCTGGGGGCCCGGGGGGTAGGGGAGGGGGCAAGCAGCTGGGGGAGTGAGCGGTCGCTATTAGGGACCCCTCAATTAGCTGCTATTAGAGAGACCTCATGGGGTAGAGATGGGAGAGGAATAAGAGCCAGCAAGAGGCGCAGCCGGGGGTATGGGAGGCCCAGAGTGGGAAGGCAGTGGAGAGCCCTTAGCAGTTTGGACATGCGTGTGGGGACAGCCTGGGACGGGGACGGTGACCAGCCCAGCGCCAGCTCCCTACACACAGCCCAGCTGGGGCCCCTCACTCTGCAAAGCCGGACCCACGCTCCCCTCCCCATCCCCAGCTCTGCACATCCCTCCTGGCCCCTCTGCCCGTGCTCGCTGCCCCACGGCCTGGTCCCCGCAGGCATGATTTCTCCTGTCCCCCCAGGCCTGCAGGGCGCGAAAGGGGGCACGGGAGAGACACTAGCCAGGATCAAACCCTGGGTTCACGTCAGCCTCTGAGCTACAACGACCAGGGAGAGAAGATGGGAGCCCCGGGGAGCAGGCTGTGCGGGCCCAGGGACACTCATCCTCTGCCCTGTGATGCTCCAAGGCATGGGGCTGGCACCTTTTTTGGCAGCAGGTGGCACTGCCATGCTCCTGGCCTTGCAAAGGGGCACCATGTACAACGGCCTGTCACCTTGGATGGGGCCTGGACACTGCAGGGAAGAACCCTGGGGGTGGAAAATGCCCCCCCACTCCATGATGGGACCCAGGCAAACAAAACTGGGAAAGCTGTCCAGCAGTGGGACCCCCTCCTCAGGCCAAGCCAGGCCCTCTCCTGCCCCCCCAGGTGCCGAAGGCGATTATTAGTCCCACCCCATGTGCGTGGGCTGCTTCACCCGGTCACTGTGCCCCGCAGTGCCCACCCCCGCAGGGCTGGGCTCAGCGCAGCCACATGCAAACTAGCCATTAGCTAATCGCAGGGGAGGGCGGGAGACGCTGGGCCTTTCCATTCAATTTGCTCAGGAGGAAGAAAAATGCCTCCAAGGAACAACCACTAAGCAGAAGTTTGCCAGGGAAAAGCTCTTGCTCGCGCTGCCTGGCGCTGACCTGTCATTCAGCCCAGAAGCTGCACAGAGGAGCCGGCCGGGATTAGCAGCCCTCATCTCTGCCACTCGCGTTAGCACTGGGGCTGGTGCCAGCTGACGGCAGCAGGTTGCACCCTGGCAGCGTCAGCCAGGGGCAGGAGCTTAGCCTCCCACATCCCCCCAGGGATAAGCAGCACCCACGGCCCCAGCCCTGGGCTGCTGGGCACTGTCATGCTGCCAGGGGACCAGCCTGGCCAGACACCCCCTACCATACCATAAGCCAGCAGCTGGCAGGCAGGGTGGGACCCCCAGCCCCCTGCACCAGCTGGGAGCAGCAAGGTCTCACCCGGCCCTGGGCAGTGCCATCTCTGGTCTGGTTTTGCAGAAGGGCCCGATCCATGCCCAAGGCTCCCAGGTGCTGCCAGGCTGCCTTTGCCAGACAACCCCCTGGGCTCCTGATAGTCTGCTCAGCCCATGCCCCCTCCTCTTTCCTCAGCCACCAGGGCAGCCGCCTGCTTCCTGTGCACCTTCTCCTTCACAGCGCCCACAACCCCCCACTCCTTGCCTGCACCCAGGCACATCAGGGCAGGGAGGGCATCTTCCTCGTGCACACGGATCCTGCACATCCTAGCATGCAACGCTTCCCCTCCTAATGCACGCATCTCCAGGGGCTGCACCTGCCTTGCCAATGATGTGCCCTGGCAGCAAACCCACCCTGCTCCCCTGGCAGAGTTGGGCCCTGGGGCTGCCCTCGGCTGCAGGGACCTGGAGGTGCCAAACACCCCCAGCAGGCTGCAGCACTAAGCCCCCACCTGCCCATCTGCTGGGCTCCCCAGCACTAACAGGGATTCAGCCCCCTGAAGCTGTGCTGGCACAGGCAGAGCTCTGCGCTGCACAGCACCAGCGCTGGATGGCAACCTGGCGAGGGCCGAGCCGCGAGGGCCTTTTGTGCACACGTGTCCATGTTCCCTGCTGACTAATGGGGCAATTTTTTAGCATTACACATATTTGTCCAATTTGGTGGCACAGAGAGAGTGGGGGCCATGCGGGGCCGGTGAGCACCGCTCCCGATTGGCTGGCGGCCCCTGCCTCGCAGCCGCTCATGCACGGACTCGGGCCAGTTGCTTAATTCACCCGGGATGGAGGCAGTGGTGGCAGTGGGAGACCAGGCTGAGCTTGCACGTGAGATTCAGAGGAGCTCCTGGCGCTCAGCCGGCCTGGGTCCTTGAGAAGAGGGGGCTGAGACAGGCTGGGGCAGCCCGGGGAGGCTGGGGCAAGGGCACCGTGTGCCTGGCAAAGGACAATCAAGGCTCACACCAGCTCCTTGGGAAACAAGGTGCTGGAGCACCCGAAGGCAACTCAGCCATGAGGGTGGGCCTCTGCGGGGAGGGAAAGCAGCCGAGTCCTGCCCATTGCATGAAGGGGTTAAAAGCAGGTTTGGGACCTGCTGGCGCTGAAGTGAGCTCCAGCCCCTAGTGCCTTCCCCACAGAGCCAGCTGCCCCCTCTAAACCCCAATGCAACACCCGGACATGACAGCCCTCTCCGAGGCTCGTTCCCGCTGACCATGATGGTGCTGCACTAGCCGCTGCTGCTCCCCACCCCAGAGGTGGTCGCACTGCACAAGGCTGCCTGCCTGGCCGGAGGCACAGGGGAGAGTGCTCAGGTCCACGCGGCACACTCACCTGCACCAGCGCCCAGGACATGACCACGGCCACCCAGGGGTTTCCGCTGCGGGAGGTTTTCTTGGCTGGCGCCAGGGCTCTGCCTGCGAGTGAGAGGGAAGCAAACGCCTCGTTAGAGGGGACTTCAAAGGAGCAGGGCAGGGGGCAGAACATGGGGCTGGCACACACTGGGTGTCACCTCTCTCTCTGACCCCAGGCCTTGGGGCACCAGCGTGGGCACCATTCAGCGGCCAAAGAGTGTTTGTTCCCAACACGTCCTCCTCACCCACGTCCATCCTACACCAAAAAGCCACCAGAAGCCCTCGTCCTCAGCACGATAACCCCCAAATCTCCCCAGGCCCTGTTTAAGAGTGATCCTCTCTGGCCAGCCCCGAAGGTTAGGGGTCCGCACCGGCACTGAAATCCATGACCACTCCGCTGGGCAGTACCTGGTACCGCCAGCACCGCCCGCCCAAATTCGGCTCGGCGGACAGACCAGCCCCTTCCCCCAGGATCAGAGCAGCAAGCTGGGGAGCACCACGGGCCTGGCTCCCGCATGGCGAAGCTGCGGGGTGGCAGTGATGCGGCAACTCAGGCCTGCAGGCAGCCGGCGGGGAGGATAATTAAAACTGAAATTAATTTAGCGATTGGGACAATTAATTACAATGGTGCGGCTTCTTCCCCCCCAACCCCCCTTCTTTGGGAGAACTCGATTTATGGTGACGAGCGGGTAATTTATGTGTTTGTACTGCCGATCAGCGCCGCCCCACGGAGGCTGAAGGATTTAGAGCGACGGGGGAAGCGGGGCGACGGCTTTGCGAGGCTTGATTAATTTAAAAAAAAAAAAAAAAGTCCATGGAAAGACCCAGATCTCATCACTGCCAGGTCCTGGCGGCCGCCACGAGTGGGAAGCAGCCGGGCACTCATAGGGATAGTTGCTGAGAGCTAAGTATGTAGGGAGGGAGCTGGGGGTACATGGTCAGGGGAGGATCAGCAGGACAAGGCGGGAAGCCACGGCCTGGCAGCAGGAGGAAACGCTCGCTGAGCATCAAGCGAGCACCGTGCCATGGCTCTGGCAGCTGGCGCCGTGGCATCCCTTGGCAGCAAGCTGGGGCAGCAAGTGCCCCCTCCCTTGCCCTGCTGCAGCCCAGCATCCCCTCCTCCACCCCAAGGGGCTGCGGCCCTGGGGTCGGCCACACGCACTCCTAGATCGGCCCGTGGACGGCTCTGCCCTGCCCTGTTGAGCCGAGGAGACGAGAGCCTGCGGCAGTTCAGCTGCAGGCCACGGCCGCCCCAGCGCACGCCCGCGGAGGCGGGATGGTGTTGTGTGGTCACAGCGCATTAGTCTGGTTATCAATTACCAGCCGCGTTGCACGCGCAGCCTGGGAGCGCCGAGCCGAGGGGGCGCAGTGGGGAGGAGTGCCGGCTCGGAGAGCAGCGCCGTGGTGCCCGGGGGCGCAACAATCCCCCTCCCCACCAGCGGCTCCAGGGCAATGCCAGGCTGTTCCCTCAACCCCTGGCTGCTGGGCACGGGCTCCAGGATGGAGCCAGCTGTCATGGGTCTGCTCAGCTGGCCCTGGGCAGGGCACCTTGCTCCTTGTGATCCCCCTGCCCATGCTGCCCAGGGCTCCCTCCCCAGCCCACCAGCGCATCCCCAGGGGCGACATGGCTGGGAAGGGAAGGGCCCGGCTGGGAGCCTGCGAGACTCTGGGAACGACAGCAAGACCTGAGCCCAGAGCCCTGCCCCTCCTGGGGCTGCTCACAACCCTCCCCCTTTCCGTGGACATTGCTCCAGGCTGCTGGAGGGGGGGGGAGATGGGGGGAGGTGATGGGGAAGGGAGCAAGCCCCCAACCCACCCGGTGCTGGCAGGGTCTCAGCAGCCAGACAGCAAGACCCCGCTGACCTGCCTTGCTGCTGAACAGCTCGGTGAGGAGGTGGGGACCAGGTACCCCCTAGATAGGGAAACTGAGGCACGAAGCAGGACCGAGCATCAGAGCTGGGGGGTGAAACCGAGGAGTCCTGCCGCCCTCCCCTGCTCCAGCCAGGGGCACACCATCCGCCTGCCTCAGCTGGGGGGAGGGATGGGCTGGGGGGAGCGGCGGCGCGGGGACCTGCGGCAGGCCGCTGCCAGAGGATATTTATTCAATTGGCTGGAGAAGCCCAAGTGGGCCAGGAGATAATGAAATCAAAGTGCCTGTGCTCTTGTCTGGCGTCCTTGAGTGCTGGCAAGGGCCCAGGGCTGGGGGGGCTGCAGCGCAGACCCTGCTCACCCCAGGGGCTCCCGGGGACTGCCTGTCTGTCCCCCACACCCCCAAGCCTGTGCGGCGCTCCCCACGGCAGGTGGAGTCGATGCCCCCGCACCTGCGCAGGCAGGCCAGGTCCCCAGGCTCCTTGCCACCCCCCTCGCCTGCCAGCGCTGCCAGGGAAGTCTGCCAAGGAGACAGAGGACTGGGAAGGACGGCCAAGCCCAAGCGCCGGAGCTGGGAAGCCAGAGGGAAGAGCGAGGGGAGGCAGCAGAAGGAACGGAGAGGGAAGGGGGGAGGGTGCGGGGCTGGCGGCTGCAGTCCCCTGCCCAGCTGCGGGGACCCCTGCCAGCTACAGGAGACTGGGCACCACGTCAGCCCCCGATCGTCAGCTGGGGCAGGCGCTGGGCAAGGCTGCAGCCTGGGGGGGGACTCTCCGGGGCAGCCAGGCTCCTCCAGCCCCGGGAGCATCTCTGGGCTGTGCCCAGTGTTATATGGACCAGGGGGTGGAGGGGACCCAGGAGCACCAGCTCCCGCCCCCGCCGGCGCGGCTGTACCCGGTTGTGCGTTGAGAGGGCAGGTGGATGCTGTTGCCGAGGGACCGCAGGACCATCAGCTGTTACCATGGGGATGGCCAGGCAGCTTGAACCGCCGCCTGGGATGGCGAGCGGAGGCGCCTGGACAGGAGCAGAGACAGCGCGCACCGCCCTCTGCTGGGCCCAGCCAGAAAGTCTCAGCCATGTGTCTAAGGCCCCGTACAGCACCGGGCACAGGGGGATTCTCCCGCGGCTGCCCCACCTCCTGCAGCCAGTGGCCCTGCCCTGCAGGCAACCACCCCGGGAGAGGGGGCAGCTCCAGCCACGCAGGGGGCACATGCGGCATCTCCCAGGACGAGCGCCAGCCCCACAGGGCACTCACCGAACAGGTCGTCCTTGGCCAGGGCATAGAGGACGCGGGAGGCACCAATGAGGTTGCTCATGGCGGCAGAGAGCGTGGAGCAGTACACGCCAATGCTGACAAAGGGTGGCCACAGGTTGATGTCCCGCAGGAAGCCGTAGTCGTTCTGCAGCAGGTTCCTGCCAGCAAAGAGAGAGGCTGAGCCATGGGGGCACGGGCCCTGGATACACACCAGGTACATGCCACATGCACGGACCAGGCTCGTGAGGGATGTGCGCACTGCAGAGGCATAGGGAATGGGCAACTGAGCCAAAGGTCCCAGCCTGTGAAGGGGCAGCAGGCAGGATGTGCCAGGGAATGCGTGGCACTGCCCAGAGCCCAGAAGTTTGCATCCAGCCTCCGGGCACCCAGCTGGGGAAGCCAGACGGGCACTATCTGTGCCATACATGTGCACATGCCCTGGCCCGGCCCCTGTACAGGGGACAAGCGGGAACCCACTCTGCTCCAGGCAAACTGGCAGGCACCCCTGGCAGCAAGAGCGGCTGGGGAGCCCAGCACCTCCATGCTTCTGAGTGGGTATGAGAAGGAGCACAGCAGCAGGTGGCAGGGCCCTGGCCGGGTTAGGCTGGCACAGGGATGGGCTGCAGGGGCAGAAACTCCTCCACACCTTGCCAGTACCAGCCCAGAGGCTTCCCCATCCTTCCCACTGGTGGCAGATCCCAGAGAGCATCCAGGGGGTAGGAGCTGCAGGTTGGCATCGAGGGGCACTGTGGGGCTGAGCACAACAGATGTGCGTGCCATGGACACACTGCCACTGGCATTCAGAGCTGAGGATCTCCTCTCTGCTCGAGCAAAGCTCTGGTGAGCTCTAAGCTGAGGCAACTTCTCCTATCCTGCAAGGAGCTATGAAAGCAGCGTGTGAGCGCAGCCCTGCCCAGGGAATCCCAGCCTGGCTGCACTCCCGTGAGCAGGATGAGCCCCCTTCTCTGCTGGGCCAGGCTGGCATGTGGGCTGGGCAGGGGGACCAGCAGTAACCAGAACCACAGGAGGGTTATGCACTGCACACATACAGCCCCCAAGGCAGCCCGCAGCCTCACGGCCCAGCTCCTCGGCGGCTCACGGAGAAGCCCTGTCACTGCAGCTCCTGGCCACGGTTGCTTCCTCACGGCCGAGACCCAAACAAGCCGTCGATCAGCTGCAGCCACCTGCCTGGTGCAGCAAGACAGCAGCCAAGAAGCTCCCGGCTCCTAAGGAGCCAACTGGCCAAAATTCAAGGAGGAAACCGTTGGCGGAAAGCGGGGGGAGATGCTAGAGCGTTACAGACACACAAACGGCCCAGGCTTTAATTGCATCTTAACAAGAGGATTCGAGCAGGTGCGAGATAAATGAGCACAGATCTTAAACATCAGCGTGGCCCACAATTAATACCTAATTACCAAAGGATTGATCACCTTGTTCCTAGGGGCGGGGGAGTAACCTGGCTGGCACCCAGCACCGAGAAACCCCCTCCACATGCCACTCAGGCCCTCGAGGCTCTCTCTGTCTGCTGGGCTGGCATCAGATGACCTCGTGGATGGGGGGGACAAGGCTGGCACCACAGCCCTGGCTCTCCCCTGCCACCGGGTTTGCAGCAGAGATGGGCACAGCCTGGCTTCCCAGCTTCAAGTCCCAGCAGGGAATAGTCTGCCCCTTGCCCACGCCAGGGCACGTGCCCAATAGTCTGCCCCTTGCTCACCCCGGGGGCACATGCCCAAATCCATACAAGGTACCACATGTGGGCACTAACATGGTCCTTTGAAGTCAGGGTCCTATCTCCTACATTGAGACAGCAGAGACCGCTTGCTGAGGACTGGTTTGGCACCCACGGCCTGATTCCTCCTCCCCAGAGATGGCTGCATTTCAGGGCCTCAAGCTAACCTGTGAGCACTGCTAGGACTGCCAGCAAGATGGGGAGAGGGAAGACCCTGAAAGGGGGCAGGGGGTGAGCGGGGCTCTGCGCTGATCAGGGAAGCTGATTAAGCGAGGCAGGAAGGAGCGGCAGGCTGTGGGGGAGGAGGGTACAGCTCAGCAGGGGGAGGGGGGACGAGCCGGCCTGTCCTCTGTCATCATGAGCAATGGCTATGCATTAAGATATTAGAACATGACAGCTCTAATTCCAGCCCATTCCTGCCGCTGCCCCGGCCCACCAGATTGATGGTAGCACTTTCCCAAGCGGAAAATGAACAGCTGAGCGCAGCGGCCCCCCGGGCAGCTCAAACCTGCTGCCTGCCCTGCCCTGTCCTGCATGCTCGGCAGGCTGCCGGCCTGAGGCCCGGGGGAGCGCTTGGCCTGGGGCAGGCAGGTGCATCCGGCTTGGCAGAGGGTGGTAGCACGCAGGTGCGAGCTCAGCTTGGTGCACTGGCAGGGGCCACGTGGTCGCTGGACTCGTGGCACTGAAACCCAAGCCGTGGACCTCGCTTGGAGGGTCTGAGCCTGCCAGGCAGCCCCAGGGTGCTGCAGGTCCCAGAGAGCCCAGGTGCCGGCATGTTGGAGCGCGGACCCCACGTGGGGCACAGGGAAGCTCCATGAGGCCATGCCAGCCCCTCAACCTGGGGTCCCAGGGGCTTCCCCTGACCCCACAGCGCCCCCATGCGGGACACAGGGCAAGGCCCCCTGGGGCAGGGCTCAGCTGGCTGAGTTCCCCCCAGCATGGAGGAAGGAGGCAGAGGCTGCCAGCCCAGGGAAGGGGTGGAAAGGGGGGACCCGGGGCAGTACCTGTCGCAGGTGCAGCACAGCAGGAAGGCCAGCAAGTTGTAGACGACGTAGGTGAAGAGCACGGCTGTGATGGTGCCCCGCGGGATGGAGTAGCTGGGGCGCTTCAGGTCCCCTGCAAGGGCGGGAGGCGAGCGGCCTCGGTCAGGGGATACAGGGCCCCCACTGCCCCCAGGGCATCAGACCCCCCCACCAATGTCCTGCTGCTCCCTCAGCCCCCAGCCCTGCCCCCCACCATCCAGCCCTACCACCCCTGCCCTGCTGCTCCTCACCGGACATGTTGGCCCCGGCCATGATGCCGGTGCAGCCGTTGAACATGACAGCGAAGACGGTGCTGAAGCTCATGGTGCGCCCCGTGGTGTAGTCCACGCTGTAGCTAGCTGCGGGGCACAGAGCAGGCGTGAGGTGCCTAGGCCACGGCAGGGGCCACCAGCTACACCACAGCTGCCACGCGGCCTGCTCCCCCACATAACACAGCCCCACGCTCAGCCTTGACCCGTGGGCCCTGCCAGCCCAAGCCGGGGTCCCCTTACCCCTCAGCCCCAAGCATCAACCCAGGGCCAACACTGGGCATTGCCCGACCACTCCACAGCTCAAACTAGGTGCCCGCATGCCTGCTGGCAGGGAGGTGCGGTGGGCACAGGGGGGCAGCTCCAGTGGGGCTCAGCCCAGGGCTTCTCTCCATCCCCCAAGGTGAGTCCCAACCAAGCACCAGCCCCTGCTGGGACAGGGGCAGGCAGGGCAGAGCAAAGCGGGTTCAAGGCAGGGAAGATGGCAGGGGAGCTGGGCAGGGCTTGGGAGCTGCGGGCACGTCTCACCTGGCAGGTTGCCCCGCAGCGTGGCCAGCCGGAAGCCGGTGAAGGAGCCGTTGAGGCTGATGGAGGTGTTGCCCTGCGGGCGCAGCAGCCGCACCACGGTAGGTCCCACAGCAAAGAAGCTGATGAGGACGGTGCCCAGCACGCCCATGACGACAAGGAAGATGAGGAAGGTGGCCTTGGCGTAGATGGAGGCGCCCACCAGGCACACAAGCAGACACAGCAGGAGCACGAACGTGCCGTAGAGCAGTTCGTACCAGTAGCTGCGGGGCAGGACCTGGGAGCCGGTGCCCACGCTCTGGCCTGCCGAGAGAAGAGCCTGGGTGAGTGGGGATCCAGGGGCAGACTCCCCACTCCAGGGTGAGCTCAGGCCTGGGGCAGAAAGGTGCCCGCTTTGTGCTCATGACTGAGCCCTCCAAACTCATGATGCTCAGAGCAGCCACACTGGGCTGGGGGAGGAGAGGGGCGTCATGTCCTGAAGATGGAGCCTTGTATCCCTGCCCCTGGGCCCAGCACCCTTGGGGAGGAGGCTGCTCTGGATCGTCCAGCGCTGAGAGCCGTGGCCTGGGGTGTGGAGCAGCCCACGGGGAAAGGGACAGGCAGGACGCCGGCAGTGCCTTACCCGGGGGGATCCCGTAGATGTCAACGATGGCCTCGACCAGCCCCAGGACGTAGAGGGCACTGCCGCAGACGTTGGCCAGGAAGAACATGATCCCCATGCTGCCCCCGAACTCGGGGCCGAGGGCCCGGCTGATCATGTCTGCACCAGGGTCAAGGAGGGCAGACGAACAGACGAGGGGGGTGGGAAGGCCCCAGTATGGGCAGCGGTGCTACCCTCTGCCCCCTTCCCCGACAGCAGCCCCCAAAACCCCCCTTCACGATATTCAACGCCCACCCTGGGCTCAGCCCCCAGCCCTGCCAGTGCCCCTCAATCATGCCCCATAGGCTGCACTGCCCCACGGGGCTGGTGTCATGGCCTCTGCCCGACTCCCCTGGTCCTGCAGCCCCCGGAGCAGCCCCATGGGCCACAGGTGCTGCTGGGTAGCTCCAGGGCCTGGCACTGAGGAGCTGCACCCCTGGAGCAGGGCAGGGGGCCCCAGCCTGGCTCTGCCCCAAATGCCCCTTGACTAAGGCTCTTCCAGCTATTGCTGGGGAGCTTCTCCCCAGAAACATGCCATGCCCCTCTCTGCAGGTCACCCTGGCATGGCAGGACCCCAGGCAGTGAGCATGACCACCGTTGACTGATTGGGGTCCAGCCTGACCCCAACCCTGCTGCCAACCGGGGCCCATGCAGGGACATGGGACCAGCCTGAGGAAAGGATTTGCCCTGCTAATGCCCCCCACGCGGCTCAGGGATGGGCTTGGGGGGGCCGAGCTGGGGAGCAGGGGCAGGGGGTTTCCGGGCAAGGATACAGTAGGCTCCACCGGCATCCAGCGCCCCGTTGGTGGAGATGGCGCACACGGACAGCACCGTCATGCCGATGATGAAGTAGGCCACCACGAACATGGCCAGGGCTTGGTACAGCCCAGCCTGCCCCACCACAAAACCTGCCAGCGGGCGGGACACACAAGGGCCAAGGTTAGGCTGGCACCGAGCGCCCCAGCACTAGCTCTGCACTGCGGTGCCAGGACCAGCCCAGGCAGCAAGCCACAGCTGGACCCCCTGCAAGGGCAAGTGGGGGGGCACAGCAGGCACAGCAACCCCCACCACCAGCTCTTCACATACCCCAAGCCCCAACACCTGGTGAACATGAGAGCCTCCTTTTCCACCCCCAGGCCCTTTCCATCCCCTGGCGCTCTCTGGAGAGACCCAGCCAGCACACTGCACTGCCACCAGCCACGCACTGCTTGTGGCAGGGCATGGCCCACGCCACGGGGCAGCCCCTGTGAGGGCCCAGCATCCAGCTGGCAGAGGCCGTGCCCTGGCCGAGGGTCTTCCAAATGCCCTGCCTCCGTGGCTGCGTGCTGGGCCCTGCCACCAGTGCCATGTGGACCCGGGAGCCGGGCATGGCGCCCGCCTGCGAGGGGCCAGCCCCACCATTCCCCCCTGTGGGCACTAGAGGGTGCTGCTGCTCCACCGCACGCAGCACCAGCACCCAGCACCGGACACCCAAGGCGGCCAGACCCCAGGGCATCCGGCCACGGGGCTGCTTCCAGCCCAGGCAGCCTGGCCCGTGGACAAGGGGGCAAGACGGGGCTGCGCACACACCAGTCCCAGCTGGCAGAGGGCAGGATGGATGGTGCCAAGCCTGTTCCTGCCACGGCGGCTTTGAGTGTCCTGACCCACAATGCCCAGGGTATGCCAACACACTGCTTTGCCGCACCTCTGTAGCCATGACCCAGCCCTAGGCTCCCCACACCACTGCCAGTGCCCTGCTGTATCACCAGAGAAAGCCCCATGGGCCCCAAGTACCCGTCACCCTGCCCCTAGCCCTGACAGCCCAGTCCAGGGCTCTCAACAAAGTTAGTTCAATGCAGCTCCTCCCGCCCCCCACAGCGCCCACCGCTGCCCCTCTCCACCTGGGGATGCGCACAGTGCTCCCCTGGGCAGGTGGTGGCTGCAGACCAGACTGGGGCACCTCCAGCTGGATTAAGCCGTCTCCAGACGCAACCCCCAGGCCCTTCGTCCTCCTCTGGCCTTGCTGCACTGGGGCGCAGGTGAACACCTGCTGGACACCCAGCACTGCCCAGGCTGGCTGTGGCTCTGGGGGAGACGCCTGGGCCTGGCACTCATGGCACTCAGCTGAAGGGCAAGTGGCAGAGGCTAAAAGTCAGTGGAGCAAAGGCAGGAGCAATGCCCCCAGCCATGCCCCCAACACCAGCTCTAGCACCCACAGCCAGGCCCCCGCAGTGGAGGGCCTGCCTGGTAAAGCAGAGATGCAGAGTGGGTTGTACTGGGCACCAGCCCCCGCCCCAGCGATTCCTCCACTCCCAAGCACATTGGGACCAGAGGGACAAGCAAAACCTCAGCCCCCGCAATGGGCTGGGCTGCCTGATCCTGCAGGAGGGGAGATCTCTGCAGCAACACGCAGCACCATGGCCTCGGAGGGGGCATCATAGGTGATGCCAGCAGGGCTCGGGGCCCTGCAGCAAGGGCTCCCAACCAGGGTCACCAGGGGACAGAGGCAGAAGCCCAGAGGCAAGCAAGCAGCCTGGGGACCTGGATAGGAAGCAAGTCAGAGGAGAGGACGGGGAGGCCTTAGCAACATTTGCAGGGAGAAACGAGGGCAACCGCTGGTTATCTAAGATGTTTACACGCTAATGCCAGAAGCTTGGGGAATAAGCAGGAGGAACTGGAGGCCCAAGTACGATCACGACATGTGATGCAGTCAGGATCAGGGAGGCGTGGCAGGACCAGTCACAGGACTGCAGCCCTGCCAAGGGTGGGCCAGACCCGCTCACGCGGGGGAAGGAGGCAGCGGTGGATCTCACTAGATCCGCACTGACTGAATGGAGCATGTAGAATTTGTTACTGCTCCAGGGCACAAGGAAAACGTCTCTTTTTAACCAGTCTTCCCCTTGATCTTGTTTTCTGCAGGGCAAGAAACTCCAGCTGGAGCCCTGGATCACAGCTGTTTTCTCCCTTTCAGGACAATTAAGGGATAACTGGGAGTCTGGTGGGGGGGAGGAGGGGGTTGCATGTGCACAGGCTCGGGGGCTGTGGAGAGGATGGCAAATGGATGCTAATGCCCCTTTGATTGCATTAGGCATCTGCTTGCTCTGAGGTGCAGGAGTTAGGTCCCCTGGAAGCCTCCGGGTCAGGGCAGGAGGGGAGAACAGCAAGGGTGACAACCTGGCAGGCAGAGGCTGAACAAGGAGCCGACAGCGTGCTCTTGTTGCAGAAAAGGCCAACGGCAGACTGGGTTGTGCTAGCAGCAGAGTTGCTTGCAAATCAAGAGAAGTGATTTTCTTGCTCTATTCAGCACTGAAGTCCTTTGTCCGATTTTGGGCTTCACACTTCAAGACGCACAGGCCAGCTGGGAAGCCCCGAAAGAATCCAGTGGGGACGGGCAAAAGTGACTCGAGTCCTCATACACCTTGCTTCCCAGGTCTGGCTGGAAGAACTAGGGTTATTTAGACTGGAGAAGAGAAGACTGAGGGGAGATTTGATAAGTCTTCAAATGACAGAATCACAGACAATGAGGGTTGAAGGGACGTCGGGAGGTAACATCTAGTCCAACCCCTGCTCCAAGCAGGACCTGCCCCAACTACATCATCCCAGCCAAGGCTTTGTCTAGTCAGGTCTTCAAAACCTTCAAGGATGGAGATGCCATTACGTCTCTGGGTAGCCTGTCCCAGTGCTTCACCACCCTCCTAGTGAGAGCGTTTTTCCTAATAGCCAACCACAACTTCCCTTGTTGCAACTTGAGCCCATTGCTCCTTGTCCTGTCATCTGTCACCACTGAGACCAGTCCAGCTCCAGCCTCTTTGCAGCCCCCCTGCAGGGAGGTGAAGGCTGGTATTAAATCCCCCTCTGCCTTCTCTTCTCCAGATCAAATCAGTCCAGTTCCCTCCGCCTCTCGCCAGTCACGTCCCCCAGCCCCACAACCACTTCTGCTGCCCTCCACGCAACTCTCTGACTTGTCCACGTGTTGGGGGGAGGGCAAAACTGGACATGACTCCTATTAAATCCCCCCTTAGTTTTCTCTTCTGCAGATTAAATTAACCCCGTTCCTTCAGCCTCTCCTCATAAGTCATGTCCCCTCGGCCCCAAACCATTTTTGTTGCCTTCCTCTGGACTCTTGCCTTCCTGTGAACTCTCTTTGTCCACATCCTTTCTGCAGCGGGGGCCCACAACAGGACGCAGGACTCCAGATGTGGCCTCCCCAGTGCTGAATAGAGGGGAGGAATCACTTCCCTTGACCCACTGGCAATGCTCCTACCAATGCAGCCCAGGATGCCGGTAGCCTTCTTGGCACCAAGGGCGCACTGCTGGCTCATATTCAGCCTCTTGTCCACCGTCACCCCCGGGTCCTTTTCTGCAGAGTTGCTGCCCAGCCCGTCACCCACAGCCTGCACCGGTGCAGGGAATTGCTTCATCCTAAGTGCAGGACTTTGCACTTGTCCTTGTTGAACCTCATGAGATTTTTTTTGGCCCAATCCTCCAATTTGTCTAAGTCACTCTGAATCCTAGCCCTCCCCTCCAGTGTATCTATGACTCCCCCCAGCTTGGTGTCATCTGCAAACTTGCTGAGGGTGCACCCCATCCCATCTTCCAGGTCGTTGATGACAACATTGAACAAAACTGGTCCCAGGACCGACCCCTGGGGCACTTCACTTTATACTGACTGCCAACTAGACATTGATGACTACTTTCTAAGTCTGATGCTTCAGCCAGCTTTCTATCCAGCTTCCAGTCCATTCATCCAGCCCACTCTTCCTTAGCTTGCCTGGGAGAATGCTGTGGAGACTATACCAAAAGCTTTGCTAAAATCAAGGTATATCACATCTACTGGTCTCCCTGCATCCCCAGAGCCAGTCAATCAGGTTGGCAATCAGGTTGGTCAGGCATGACTTGCCCCTGGTGAATCCACACCGACTGTTCCTGATCACCTTCTTCTCCTCTGAGTGCTTCAAAATGAATTCCTTGGGGATCTGCTTCATGATTTTTCCAGGGACTGAGGTGAGGCTGACTGGTCTGGAGTTCCCTGGATCCTCCTTCTTCCCTTTCTTAAATATAGGACTATGTCTGCCCTTTCCCAATCGTCCAGGACCTCTCCTGATCACCATGAGTTTTCAAAGACGATGGCCAGTGGCTGTGCAATCACATCACCCAGCTGCCTCAGCACCCTTGGGTGCATCCCATCCAGCCCCATGGACTTGTACACATCCAGCTTTTCTAAGTAGTCCCTCACCTGTCCTTTCACCACTGAGGGGGGCTCACCTCCTCCCTGGACTGTGCTTCCCGGTGCACTAGTCTGAGAGCTGACCTTGTCTGTGAAGACAAAGGCAAAAAAAGCATTGAGCACTTCAGCCTTTTCTTCATCCTCTGTCACTACGGTGGTAAGGGACCCGCACTTCCCCTGATCCTCCTCCTTCTACTGACATACTTGTAGAAACCCTTCTTGGTTCCCTTCATGTCCCTTGCTCCCTGCAACTCCAGGTGCACTATGGCCTTCCTGACTTCATCCCTGCATCCCCGAGCAATGCTCTTATACTCCTCTCTAGGTATTTATCCAAGTTTCCATTTCTTATAAGCTTCCTTTCTGTGACTTGTTTTACTGAAGAGTTTTCTGCTAAGCCAAGCTGGTCTTCTGCCACACTTGCTAGTCTCCCTGCCCATCAGGATGGTTTGCTCCTGCACTCTCAGTAAGGCTTCCTTCAAGTACTGCCAGCTCTCCTGGACTCCTCTCCCCCTCCGACCGGCTTCCCAGGGGATCCTGCCCATGAGTTCCCTGAGGGAGTTGAAGTCTGCTTTCCTGAAGTCCAGGGTCCTTCCTCTGCTGCTCTCCATCCTTCCTGATCTCAATCATCTCGCAGTCACTGCTGCCCAAGTTGCCATCCACTTCTACATCCCCCACCACTCCTTCCCTGTTTGTGAGCAGCAGGGCAAGAAAGGCATGGCCCCAGTTGGTCTCTCCAACACTTGAACCAGGACATCGTCCCCAGCACTCTCCAAAACCTTCCTGGATTGCCTGTGCACTGCTGTGCTGCCCTCCCAGCAGGTCGCAGGGTGACTGAAACCCTCCGTGAGAACCAGGCCTTGTGATTGGGAGACTTCTGCTAGCTGGTCGAAGAAAGCCTCATCCACCACTTCCTCCTGGCCTGGTGGTCTACAGCACACACCCACCCCAGTATCACCCTTGTTGCTCGCCCCTCTGACCTTAACCCAGAGACGTTCAACAGCTCTGTCTCCAGCTTCATGCTGGAGCTCTGAGCAATCATACGGCTCTTTTACATGCAGAGCAACGCCTCCTCCTCCCCTTCTGCCCTGCCTGTCCTTCCTGAACAGTTTGCACCCATCCATGACGGTGCTCCAGTCACGCGAGCTCCCACCAAGTCTCTGTTATTCCCATCACATCGTCGCTCCGTGACTGGGCAAGGACTTCCAGTTCCTCCTGCTCCGTGCAGACACCTGAAGTAACTAGTTGATTGCCCCGATTTCTCAGCACGTAGGAGAGCACCTCCCCTGCTGCCCCCTCCTGCTCGCTCTTCCTCCAGGTCTCCTGCTTCCCCGAAGGGTGGCCACAAGGAGGATGGAGACGGACTTTCTCATCATGCAACACTCTGGTAAGGCGCATGCCACGGCTGTCATGGACAAAGCAGCGCGCACACGGGAAGCCGAGACGGCCTTGTAGCACAGTTTTACCGCCTCCTGACAAGACCACACAGCCTGACGGTGGAAGGAAGTACAGGAACCCCCAAAGAAGCTACGTCTGTAATCGCAGGAGAGGGAAGGCTGCTGCTTCTGCCCCCGGGAATCCAGGCCAGGCACCTTTTACTTCTTACCCAAGATCCACAAAACCCGGCGGCTCAGGATGCCCCGCTGCCTCTGGCTGCAGCCCCATCACACCTGGCTCTGCTACTCCTACCTGGCACTGGAGCCACCAGCTATTTGAAAGACACCACAGCTTTCGTAGAGAGACTGGGCTCCACGGACAAGCTTCCAGCAAACACCTCGTTAGCCACCATGGATGCCACGGCTCCGTACACAAACATCCCCCCACGAGGATGGATTTCAAGCCATGAAGAACCTTATCCCCAATGCAAAAACATCTGCTTGCATTACGCTCTCCCGCGTTGTCCGCACACACAGCTGTTTCAGGTCCGTGGACTCCCTATCCCAACAAACGCACGACCCTCCCGTAAGTACACGTCTGCCCACCAATACCCCAACATATTTATGGCAGACCTTGATTTCTCTATTGATTTCTCTCAGATCACCTCTATTGTGCACGGCAGACCTTGATGTTCACCTCCGCTGCGGCTGCTCTCTCGTGCCCCGGTATACTACAGCTACACCAGCGACATCCTCGTAACGTGGACACGTGGAAAGGAAACATTAGAGACATTCCCCCAGGACTTTACCAACTTCCCCCCACTCCAAACCAAGTCTGGCATACTCCACGCAGCAAGTTCATTTCCTAGACACCGCAGTGAAGGTTTGCAGTGGCTACATTGCTACCACATTGTATCAGAAACCAATGGCCCAACAGTTACCTTCAGGCCACTGGTTTCCCCCCTAAGCCCACCACTAGATCCATCGTCTACGGCAGTCCTTTTCAACCTTTTTTCATTTGCAGACACCTTTGGAAATGTCAAATGGAGGCACAGACCCCTCTGAATTGTAAGTGTGGGTATTCACATCCTTCTGATCGATCGTAGTCCTCTTTAGCATAGTCTGTGGACCTCGAGGGGTCTGTGGAGCACAAATTGAAAACCACTGGGATACAGTCAAGCTCTACATTACACCCAGATCTGCCCTGATCCCACCAACAGGGATGAACACCTTAAGGACCTGGAGCAGGGGTTCCTGCGGTGACAATACAACCCCAAAACTACAGCCACTCAAATCAACGAAGCCAGATTCAGACCTTGCTCCAACGTGCTACACCACCCACCCCATGACAAGCGCAACCGAGTCCCTCTGGTTGTCGCCTACAAACCTTGGCATGAACACTGAAGACACATCTTTAATTGCCTCCCACCGCTCCTGGAAAAGGAGCCGTAGCTTACAGGCAGCCCCCAACCTCAAACGGCGTCTCTCAAGCACCAGACTACCCAACTCCCTGCCTCACCAGAGCACCAGACAAAGCAATGGACTCAGGCGCCTTCTGTGCCCCAATATCAAGGCAGACCACACCATCACTGGACCAAATAGCAAGAAGTACAACATCCAAGGCTCATCCACTTGCAACTCTACCCATGTCACCCATGCCATGACCTGCTCGCTGTGCCCTTCTGTTGTCTACACTGGGCAGCCTCCCTGGACGCTCCATCGCTGACATCAGGCAGCAAAATTTTAACATTAGTTTGAATGGGAAACTGCAGAACAAGAAATCACCAATGCAGACAGGACTGCATTAAGCGTGGCTTACAAAGGGACTATCCCATCATATCACCTAGTTTAGCTTTTGCTCCTAGGGGTACTTTGCTCGTATGCCCCGACCCTGCTTTCCTGCCTGCTGTATTCTAGTCACTCGCTCTGCTTCACGCTCTGCTCTACGCTGTCCTTTCACAGCATGTGACGAAGTGAACTCGGGCTCACGAAAGCCTGTGCTCTATACGTACATCATGTGTAGTTAGTCTACAAAGGTGCATCTCTACCCTGCCTTCCTTTCACTGTAGCTGCAGGGGATAAGACTAGGAGCAACTGCCTCAAGCTGCAGCAGGAGAAATTTAAACCAGGGATTAGGCCAGGGGTGGGCAAAATGCAGCCCGCAGGCTGGATGCAGTCCACCAGGCCATTCTATCTGACCTGCAGGGCCCCTAAAAAATTTAGAAAATTAATAGTTATCTGCCCAGAGCTGCCTACCATGCGGCCCTCAATGGCTTGCCAAAACTCAGTAAGTGGCCCTCCGCCCAAAATAATTGCCCGCCCCTGGATTAGGCAAAACTGTCGCACTCTGAGGATGGTTAGGCATTGATCCCCCTGTGGTCAATACTCGATGATCACAGTCAATACTTGATGCTCTGACCACTTGACCACTCTGAGGTCCCCAGTACAGGCTGGAGACCACCTGGCTAAGCAACAGCTCTGCAGAAAAGGACCTGGGGGTGACAGGGGACAAGAAGCTGAACAGGAGCCAGCAGTGTGCCCTTGTGCCAAGAAGGCTACCAGCATCCTGGGCTGCATTGGGAGGAGCGTTGCCGGCAGATCGAGGGAAGTGATTCTTCCCCTCTATTCTGCATTGGGGAGATCACATGTGGAGTCCTGTGTCCAGTTGTGGGCCCCCCACTACAGAAAGGATGTGGACAAATTGGAGAGAGTCCAGAGGGAGGCAATGAAAATGGTTTGGGGCCTGGGGGACATGACTGGTGAGGACAGGCTGAAGGAACTGGGTTTATTTAATCTGCAGAAGAGAAGACTGAGGGGGGATCGAATAGCAGCCTTCAACTACCTGCAGGATGGCTTCAAAGAGGATGGAGCTGGACTGGTCTCAGCGGGGGCTGGTGACACAACAAGGAGCAATGGGCTCAAGTTGCAGCAAAGGAAGTTGAGGTTAGATATTAGGAAAAACTCTCTCACTACAAGGGTAGCAAAGCACTTGAACAGGTTACCCAAAGAGGTGGTGGACTCTCCATCCTTGGAGGTTTTTAAGACCTAGGTAGACAAACCCTTGGCTGGGATGATGCAGTTGGGGCTGGTCCTGCTTGGAGCAGGAGGTTGGACTAGATGTGACCTCCTAAGGTCCCTCCCAACCCTCATTTTCTATGATTGGGACAGAGTGAGGCTGTGACGTCTCCATCCTTGGATGTTTTCAAGAGCAGGTTGGACAGGCACTGGGCTGGGATGAGTTAGTCAGGGCTAAGTCTGCCTCAAGCAAGGGCCTGGACTCAGCGTGAGCTCCCGACGGCCCTGCATGCCTGACTCTTCTGCGCTCCGACAGTTGAAGGCCGCAGGACAGGAGGCAGCCCGGGGCCAGGATGCAGCGTTACAAGGTGGTTTTAATTCCTGGCTCCCTGCACACAGGCTCTGCATGGGAAACCTGGTGGCAGGCCCACTGACAACAGCAACACAGCAGTCCATGAGGGCTTGGGAACCCTCAGCCTGGCACGTGTCTTTCTCAGCCCAGCTCTAGATGCCCAGGGAGTAATGCCCAGGCACCTGCTGCTGTCCCGGTGTCCAAGCCGGGGGAGAGATTGCCCCAGCACCAAGCAGGGATGGGAGCAGACACAGAGCCAGCAGGCCTAGCCATCCTGCTGGAGAGGCTGGGCCTGGGCAGGGCAGCTTGTGCGGTCCTGGGGAATTCAGCAGTCACCCGTGAGCTCTGGGATGCAGGGCGCTGCTGGTGGGGTGGAGGCGGCCAGGCTCCAATCAGAGACCCCAGCAGGAGCCCAGCCGCACCGTGAGAGGGCACCAGAGATGCCTAGGAAGGGAGGAGGCCACGCTGGTTGCCCAGTAGTGTTGTGTACCGAAGGAGTGGAAGGAGAGGGAGGACAGCCCCAGGCCAGTCGTGTTGCAGTCAGTACTGAGTCAGTGCTGCTAGGGCTGGCTCTAACACTCACCGGAGGAATTTGAGAGGTGACCGAGAGCTGGAGCAGCCTGTCCTCATGCAGCCTCAGACCTTGAGGGCAGGAGAGGTGGAGGGGAGGCAAGGAGAACTGTTTGCACAGCTTGGTAGATAAAAATGCAGTGTGGATACCGGTGTGTGCGTGTTCAGGGGCGAGGGGATATGCATGCTGCCCGCTCACCCTCCGCCAGGTGGAATGACAGCTACCCGCTGGGGCATCAGACCCGGTGGCCTGCGGAGATTCAGTCCTGGCGCCAACAAGGAGCTCCCACACTCCCACCTCCGAGACCAGCACACAGGACGCCTGGTTCCTGACCTATCCCATGCAGATGCCCGTCCAACCTCTGCTTGAGTCCCACCCAAGACTGGAGACCCATGGCTGGCTGGGGGCACCCACTCCAACATGGCACTCCTGCTCCAGCATATCATTGCGCTTCGGGTGGTTGAATGGAAATCCATGCATGGCAGCTAACCCCCAGCCTCGCAACCTGCCCTGGGTGTTGGCCACTCTTCTTTGCCTTTGTGGCAGCCTTTCAAATACGACCCCCATAATCCTTCCTCCCAACTCAGCCTGCCAAGGGTTCCCAGTCTTCCCCAGCCACCGCCTCACCCCTTTGGCCTCTCTGACACTCGCCTCTGGGGCCCGGGCAGCTTCTCTCCATCCCTGCTACAAGTGGCCACCCACCAAGGTGGGGATCCCCCTACACGGGGGCAGCAAGGCTGAATCCAGTGGAGCTAACGACCCAGCATGGAAAGGCTTTGCAAGAGGCAACCAGCCAGGCCAGCCCAACCTCTATCGTGCACGTAGCTAGGCCGGCGCCTGTTCCACGGAGCTCAGCACCGTCACAGGAGGAAGTTGGATCTGCGGCAGGAAACACGGCCCCAAAGGGGAACTAAGGAGGTGCAGCACCTAGGAGAGGCAGAGGGGACCCGCCACCCCCAGCCTGACTGGGCACAGCAGGGCCCGGGACACTGGCGCCTTTGTGCTGTGGCCTGTGCTACACAGGGCTTGATGAATTCACCAGACAGCAACATGTGGGACCGATCAGCCGCCAAGGAGCAACGCCCTGCCGCTGCTCCCCTCCTCCCCAACGCCCTGCAGCCCAGTGCCACGGCCTCCAGCATCACAAGGCACTTTTGGGGGCCTCCATTTCGAGGCACCCAGCTGTAGACATCGGGGACCAACGGTCAAGGGAGCCTCAGAGAATCCAGCGCTAGGGGCCTGGGCCACCTCCCAGTGATACCAGCGCACGGGGACGGGCGCAGAGCCAGCCCTGATCGGTTCATCACGGCTTGCCGTGCCGATCACCCCAGAGGCAGCAGCGTGGAAGATGCCCACTGGCCGGTCCAGGCCCCGACTCCAGATGCACAGGCACGGCTCCTCTCAGCACTGCTCCAGTCATGCCACCGTCATCTTCCCACCAGCCACGTGGGACCCTGGGGCCTCCAGGCCAGCCCCCAGGACCCCCCTGGTCCAGCTGCAATGGCAACTAAGAGCAACAGCTTGGAGTGTCCTCACTCAGCCCCACAGGGAGGAACGCAAGGAGCCCCCCAGACCAGACCAGAGCACCAGCCAGCCAGCACCGAGCCTGGCTAGAGCTGCCATCGACAGCCCTACAGGCTGCTTAGCCAGGGGGATTGTGACACAGGAAATTAGTCATGGCTTGCCCAGGACTTCCTACAGAATCCAGACTTAAACAAGGGCGAAGACCAGGGTCAAAAGGAACTTCATGGTTTCATAAGAAGAGACAGATGCTCAACCACAGGAAAACCCAGAGAATTCCCCCAGCACATCCCTGGTGTAGATAAGGCTCCGGTGCTGGAAGCTGCTGGGCTGCATGCTAGGGTTCCCACTACTGCAAAACCCTCCAGCATCACCAAGGCCAAGGTGGACACAAGGGAGAGGTGACCCAAGTCCTGGGCAAGGCAGGCCCTGAAGGGACAAGGACCAGGGCAGGCCAGGCTGGGGGTAGATGAGTCTCCAAACAGCATGTCTGTGCACATGACCCCACAGGGTCACAATCCTGCTGTGCCTGTTTGCACCATGCCACTCAGAGCCATGTCCCACCAGCAACAAGGACCCTGCAGGGCTAGCTCTGCCCTCGGGCATCCCCAGGGAGCCCCAGCACCTTCCAGCGCACAGGTAGAACAGAGGCCAGGTCTGCACCTCCATCCTACACATGAGCGCGTGCAGGGCACGGGCCCCATCACCACACTGTGGCAAGACAGGGCTGCAGCTGGGAGCCTGGCACAGAGGAACTGAATCCAGATGGCGTCCTGATAGCAGAGGTCCCAAGCAGCTCCCAGCAAACAGCCCGCACCCCCCGCCGGGCTGGCATCGAGACAGCCCCGTGGCTGGGGGAGGTGTGTGCAGAGACACTGCAGGTTAAACTTTAAAGAAGCTCAGAGCCGGGCTCTCAGCAAGGAGTTAGCCCTGCGCCCCCGGCTTCTCGGCAGCCAACTCAGCAGTCAGAAAGTGAAAGAGAGCAGCAGTTTTACTTCCACATTTCCCTGCAAGGCCGGGAGCCGTAGCTCCCTCTGCCCAGAATCGCTCCTCCACCTGCCTAAGAGACACACCAGGCCTGGGCCTCCTTTTGCTTCTCCCTGGGGCTCGGAGGGCAGCGTTTGCATGGTCACCATCTCGGGAGGAAGGCGATACCCTCCAAGGCAGCCCCAGCTTTGCAAACCCAGGCGCTGCAGCGTCCTGCCCCGCGCTCGCCTCCAGCAGGAGTGAAACATTAGTCAGACCACTCGGTGCTTAACGACCGTGCGGGGAGCTCGGCGCGAGCCCGGCCCTGCCCCCACCATCACTATCCTTACAGGAACTCCAGGCACAAACAGGCCCTGGGAAAAAGCAGCTCACGTGAGGACAGGGCCCCAGGCCTGGGGCTGAGGCAGGATGTGCGGCTTGCACAGGAACACTAAATGCAGGCAGCTGGCACTCGGGCGGGGGCCCGGTGAAGGTGCTGGGGTCGGAGGAGCGGGGGTGCTCGGGGAGCGAGAGCAGGCAGGAAGCAGAGGGAAACCGTGGGGACCTGAGCTGGGGGGAGGGCTGGGATGCTGGGGCAGTGGGGGAGACTGGGTGCTCCATGGGGGCTGTGGGCCGACCACTGGGGTCTGGGAGCATCCCTGAGGGGCTGGGCTGCCCCGCTGGGCTTGCTGGGCACTGTGGCCCTGGCAGTCACTGGTGGGAGGGGGGGCAGTGATGCCTGGGGGGCTAGTTACAGACAGGGCCAGGCTCTGGCAGGCAGGGGCAGCTGGGGGGTCTTCAAGGGGAGAGACAATGGGGGCACGCATGGTACCAGTCTCCCAGCCTGGGCAGCACCAGGGTCCTAGGCTCAGGTGGCTGGGGAGATGAACTGGGAGCCACGGGGGGCACAGAGCTGAACTGGGGACACTGGGGTCACAGGCTCAGGGCATTGGGGAGATCAGCCAAGAGCGATGGGGGGGGGCACAGGGGAGCTGAACTGGGGGCACCGGGCTCCCAGGCTCAGGATGCTGGGGAGCTGAACTGGGGGCACCGGGCTCCCAGGCTCAGGATGCTGGGGAGCTGAACTGGGGGCACCGGGCTCCCAGGCTCAGGATGCTGGGGAGCTGAACTGGGGGCACCGGGCTCCCAGGCTCAGGATGCTGGGGAGCTGAACTGGGGGCACTGGGCTCCCAGGCCCAGGATGCTGGGGAGCTGAACTGGGGGCACCGGGCTCCCAGGCTCAGGATGCTGGGGAGCTGAACTGGGGGCACCGGGCTCCCAGGCTCAGGATGCTGGGGAGCTGAACTGGGAGCACCGGGCTCCCAGGCCCAGGATGCTGGGGAGCTGAACTGGGGGCACCGGGCTCCCAGGCCCAGGATGCTGGGGAGCTGAACTGGGGGCACTGGGCTCCCAGGCTCAGGATGCTGGGGAGCTGAACTGGGGGCACTGGGCTCCCAGGCTCAGGATGCTGGGGAGCTGAACTGGGGGCACTGGGCTCCCAGGCCCAGGATGCTGGGGAGCTGAACTGGGGGCACTGGGCTCCCAGGCCCAGGGTGCCGCGCCGGGGAGCTCACTGGGAGTGCTGGGGGCACAGGGGTGCCGGGGAGCTGAACTGGGGCACCGGGGCGGCCTGGGGGCACTCACCGAGGCGCAGGAAGAGCACGACGCTGAACATGGAGAGCAGGGTGGGCACCACGACGCCCAGGAAGGTGCGGAGCCGCCGGGCCCCGCCGGGCGCCGCGCGCTCCTCCTCGCTGGACACGCTGCTGCACAGGCGGTAGGTGAGCAGCGGGCTCCGCTCCGACAGCGCCATCGCCCCGGCCCCGGCCTCGGCCCCGGCTGCGGCGCCGCCTCCCGCCCGGCCCGGCCCGGCCCGGCCCGGCCCGGCACAGCCCGCCCCTGGCCCCGCCCCCGGGCCCGCCTCCTCCTCCTGCTCCTCCGGCCCGGCGCGGGGATGCGCAGCGCCGAGCACCGCGGCGCGGCCCGGCCCTCCGCTCCGCTTCCCCCGGGGCTCAGGGGCCCGCAGCCCGAGCCCGCCCAGACAGACGCGCCGTGGACCCGCGTGCCCGGAGCCCGGCCTGAGCTCCGCGCACCTGGCCCGTGCGGGCGAGGACCAAGCTGCCCCTGGTCTGGCTGGGAGCGGGGGTGGCTGTTCCTGAGCGGGGCGGGGGCGATGCGATGCCCCCCTGGCAGGGGTCGGCGGGCAGGGGCTGGGCAGGAGAGGAGCGCATGGGGCTGGGACGAGAGGGCAGCCCAGGGGCGCGGGCGTGAGGCACCCTCAGCGGGCTCCTGCCTCTGCACCTGCCGCGGCGGGCTGGGCTGGGACTACAGCCAGCTCCCGGGAGCCCCCCGGCCCGCGGCCCCGCAGAGAGGGCCCCGCAGCAGCGCTCGAGGGCAGGAGGCCGTAGCCCTGGCACGTGGCCCGGCCCTTCAGCATCACCCGGAGCCGTGGCCTCCTCGAGCCCTGCCAGCGTGCCAGCCTCCAGCCTGGACTTTGCACGGGGATAATCACCTTCCTGCTGACACCAGGGCTTTCCCCGTGCAGGGAGCTGGGTCAGAGACCATCCGTGGTGTAAATCAGTGTGTCCCTGCTCTCACTGCCCTGCCTCCCCCCAGAGTATATGGCTGGTCTGGCCACGTTCCCCAAGCAGCGAGCGGGCGTTAGCCACTGGCCTGCCCCTGCCGCACTGGCAAACCCCAGGTCTTGTGCTGTACGGAAGGGAAACCGAGGCACGGGGCGGAGAAGCGAAATGCCCTCGGTCACAGGGGTCAGGAAAGGGCCAGGACGAGGACACTGACCTCCCGGCCCAGCATGGCCAGAGGGCAGGAGCCTGCAGCACTGGAGCAGGCAGGGGACTGGGGTCCATGTCCAGCCCCAGGTGGGAGCGAATGCTGGGAGAGCCCTGAGGGGCAAATGCTTCTCCAGCACAGGCCCTACCCCAATTCCTGCCCAAGCTGGCTCTCCTTCCCCCCACCAACCCTCCCCAACCCTCCTTCCAGGCCGCATCTTGTTTCCCAACCTACTCCCATGTGGGGTGCACTTGGGTCCCATGGCTGGAGCACTGGCCTGGGGGCCAGGAGCCTCCTGGGTGGCCTCAAGCCTGCCTCCCCCCCCCCCCCACCAATCCCCACCAGCAAGATGAGCTGGCTCAGCCCAGACCAGGCCGATGAGCGGGTTTGGACTCCCCGCAGGAACTGCCAGGGCCACAGGCACATGCTACTAGTCTGGGGAGCTGGGGGGAGGGGGGGTTGTGCCCCCCTCTCCCAGAGGAAAAAGGGTCCTGGCTCTAAATGGCTGTGGCCTGTGGGCAAGGCTGGCAGGGGTGGGTGCTCTGTGCCCAAAGCTCCAGGCTGCAAGGAGGTGGCAGGAGGAAATAGAGCTGGGAAACCCAACTCCTGCCCTCCCCAGCCCGGCCTGACACCATGTCCTGCCATTGGCATGTGGCCATATCCTGCACCCCGCCAACCCTCTGAGCAGGGCTCACCCCGGCCTCTTCCTTATAGCAGGCAAGAGGAAGCAGCGGGGCAGGAGGGGCAGAGTGGGGCAGGCCCAGCTGGCAGCGCTGAGCTCTTCTGGGCACTAGGTCTGTGTCTCAGGTGCTGGCCTAGTGCCCAGCACCGTGCAGGACAGCTCCACCCATCTGGGCTGGAGGCTGTGACAGGCAGGACACAGCAGCTCAGGCCACAGGTCCCTTCAGTGCCTGGGGAGGCCAGACAGTGAGCATGGCCAGGGGGCTGGGCAGGGGAAGACAAGGGGTTCAGTCTTACCTGCCCTGGGGACTCAGACCCCGGCGCTGTTGCCGCCTGCCCGGGCTGTGGAAGTGTCCTGGGTTGCTGCTGCTCAGACAGAGACCTCGGGAGGGTTGTTTTGTCCATTAAAAGTACACCCCAAGTTACACTGCTGGGCATGGTACTGCCTGTGGTGCAGCAGGGACCCATCCGACCCCCCAGCCATGCCAGCAGCCCCATCCAGATATGGGGGGGGAGAGTGAGTAGGATCCCAGTTGTTGGGCCAGGGATGCTTGGCTCCACAGGCAGCAGGATCTCACTGACTGGACACTGCTGGGGACACCTGTGCTCCTCGCCAGTTAGGTTAATGAATGGACAAAACTAGCACCTGAGCAGAGGCCAGGGGGTGACTGCAAGGGGAAAGGCAGGGGCAGGGTGGGGACTGTGGCTCTGGCCTGCTGGCTGGACCCCCATGGTGCCACAGGCCTGCCATGGAGGAGCATCCTGGGAAGGTGGGGGCTGGAGCGGGTCCTCACCCTCACTTGCACCCAGCAGCAAGGGACAGGCAACCTATTGCCCCTTCACAGGGTGCATGCTGCGATAGGGGTGGAAGCATCAGGCACCTGGGAAGAGGGCCAGGACCCTCTGTCCTGGGGGCTCAGACAAGGGCATGGGGCACCCCAAAACTTACCAGCCCAGCATCCTCTGGTGTGGCTGCACTGAGGCCCAGTCCTGCTTGCCCAGCCCATACCCCAGCCCCATCACCATCGTAGGGACTCACCGGTAGCAGGCAGCCAGCTCCAGGGCAGTCACCACCCTGCCAAGATGAAGCCAGGAGCAGCTGGCAGCCCTCAAGGGCCCATCCCCAGAGCCTGCCAAAATCCCCCCATCTCCCCCCCTCCAGAGGGGCTTACGTGCCCTGGCGGGGCTGGCAGCCAGCCGAAGACGGACAATGCGGAGGCAGCAGCAGCAGCGCGGGGCCTTTCATCCTTCCCTGCACCCGGACCCAGTGCCAGCCGCTCTGCTCTGCTCGCTCACGCGGCAATTACTGCGCTTTGATCCGCTGAGATGCGCCCATTGTCAGGGACTCTACGGGGCCATTAGGGCCCTGCAGGCAAGGGCCTGATCAGCTGGCTGGGGGGAGTTGATGGGACAGGGCTGTGGCAGAGGACAGGGGCCCCCTGGAGCAACCAGAGCCAGGAGCAATGCAGGGCTGGGGCCCCTTGGCTAGCACATAGGGGCACTTCTTTGCCCCCACCTTCCAGCAAGGAGAGCCAGGAGCCGGGGACACAAGCCTGCGAGTCCAGCCAGCCAGACTGGGCAGGGATGTTGGCAGGAGCTGGGCAGAGTGGAGCAGCCACAGAGCACAGGCAGGAGACTGCTTCTGCCCAGATGGGCGGCGGGGGCCAGCTGGAGATAGCTGGGTGCCCACCGTTGCACCCAGCCACTCATCAGGGGCATCCTAGACAGATCCTAGCCCAGGCCAGCTGAGGCTAACCTGGCTGCCTGCTTCTCTGCTTCCCCACAGGGGACAGCAGGGCTGGAGTTGGGGGGTGCCCATGGGGGGCTGAGCCAGGGAGAAGGGAGTTGGCTCAGCACCGGGCACAGGACACCAGCCTGGGCATCAAGCTCCTGGGGGAGCTCACAGCAGCTCTCACACAAGCAAAGGAGAAGCAGCTCTGGCTGCCACACTGAGCACAGCCAGCACCCACGAGCTGGACTGCAGCAACACGGACAGATGGGGCATCTCAGATGCCCCCGGCCATCAGTGCAGCAGAGCACGGGAGCAGCCGGGCCAGAGAGACGGGGGTGGTGGGCTCCTGTCCTCAGAGATGCCATGCAGGGGCTAGGATCTGTCTAGGAAGGGATAGGACTGGGCTGGGTGGGCCTGAAGGCTGTGGGCAGTTGAAGAGAGGCAGCCTGGCGTCCCCAAGGGCCAGAGGTGAAGGCTTCTTGGAGCAGTCAGCAGTGGTGGATGGAAGATGGAGGCTGGAGACAAGCCCCCAGACCAGCCCGGGCAAGGCTGAGGGGTCTTTGGGGCAGGCGGGCGCAGGAACAGAGCAGCCCCCCGCCACAGAGGTGCAGAGGGGCAGCTGGGCCGCAGGGAGGGCTCTCCGGGGATGGCCAAAACAATGGGGCGTTTGAAGCCCAAGAACGGCCCCACAGCCTCCGGGAAGGTCGAGAACAAAGGGCAGTGCCGCACAATGGGCTTGCCAGGGGGGCCGGTGGGAACCAGGCCTGGGCCCGGCCTTCATTAGCGACGCAGCGGGGGAGCAAGCAGGGGCCGGGCCTAGCTGGGGTTCAGCAGGCCTCCCCCCGAAGCCTGCTCCTTGGGCGCCCCACAGCAGAGCTGCTCAGCACCAGGGGCTCTGGGAAGACACGGGACCTGGCAGGGTGGCGCAGCCAGGTGCCCTTGGGGAGGGCAGAGCCACATGGGATGCAGAGCTGCCCACGGTGCTCCCTGACAGGGAGGCTCCATCCCAGCCGCTGCACGGCTCGGGCTCAGCAGTGGGGAGACCCTGCACGGCCTCTACCCTTCTGGGGGAGCACACAAGACCCCCCAGCCCAGCCGGGCCCTTGCTGCCGCCTGCCTTTGAACTTGCCGGCGGGTCGCACACTGTGCCAAAGTGTGATGGCCGAGCGCATGAGGAGCCAGCCCAGCCTGATTTGCTGGCAAGCCTGCCCCCTTCCCCCCGATGCTCCCCAAAGCCTCACGTCTGGGCCGGCTGCGGGGCCGGGGGCACTGGGCCGCGAGCGGGCAGCGCTGGGCTGGCATGGCGGGAAGCGTGAAAGTGATCAAGCGAGGCGGGCGGCCTCTGATCATTAGGGAGCCTTTGATGGCTCCGCGCGCTTGGGGCAGCAGACAATGGGCGCATTCAGAGCGGGGAAGCTCACAGACGGCCCCATGCGCCTGAGCCAGCCAGCCAGGGCCCCGCGCTGCCCAGGACCCAAATGGATTCAAACAGGATCGGCCCCAACCCCCTCCGTCCTTCCCAGCAGCCGGGCCTGGCATGAATTCAGCTGTTTGTGTGTCCTGCGGCCTGGGAACCGACGGCCCCGTGCCCCCCGTGGCACTGTATATATACACAACGCCACTCGCCCCGACCCATTGTTCCACTGTCACGGTCAGCGCCGGCAGCCAGGAGACGAGAGCAGAGCGGGAGGAAAGGAGCCAGCCCCAGGCAGCTCCCAGCTCCAGCCAGGCTGGGCCACGAACGCACCCCAGTCCCCACCCGCCACGCCATGCTGCTGCCCCTGCTCTGCCTCCTCCAGCTGGCCGCTGGGGCCCCCCTGGGCAGGGAGCTGTACCTGATGCCCGCCAGCGTCCTGCAAGGTGAGTGCAGCCCCCCAGCCACCAGCATTACCTTCATCTCCCTGGAGCGGGCAGAGCTGTCCAGCTGGGCACCTGTGCAAGGGGCTCATGTGCAAGGGGCTTTGCCCCCAGGGCTGTTTAGCTGCCAAGCGGGTAGAGAAGGGGCTGGGGAGGAGCCAGGACTCCTGGGCCTGATTTGGAGAGGGGAGTGCAGTCAATGGTCAGAGCAAGAGGATGTTGGGATCCCAGCTCTGGCTGGTGAGCAGAGAGAGGGGACAGAACCGGGACTCCTGGGTTTCTTCCCTGGCTCTAGTAAGGGAGCATGCCCTCACGGAGCAGGGGCTGGACACCAGGACCCCTGATGCCAGTTCTGCCGCGCACACACCTTGACTCCAGGAAGGCCTTCTCGTGCCTCAGTTTCCCCCCTTAGGCAGGCAGGGCAGGCAGGATCCATCTCTCAGAATCCTTGCGGTCCGGGTGCAGCCTGGCCTGTTCTGCAGATGCAAGTGGGTCCCTTGTGGCAGGGTCTGTGGGTGCTGCAGGGCGAGGGGGATAGGCAGTGGGATGGGACTGTGCAAGGAGGTGCAGGGGGCAGTCGCTTCCACTCCCCCCCACGGGCACCTGCGACTGCACCAAGAGGGGCGAGTCCCTCCCGAGGCCAAGTCCAGCCTCCCCCCACAGCGCCCAGCTCCTTCTCCCGTGGGTTGGATTCCCGCTTGAGGGAAAGGGAAGGGCCCAGATCAGGGAGGGGGGCTTTGAGCTGCCCTTTGCAGCCCAGCCCCAGCACCAGGCTCTGGGCAAGCATGTGAGGAGCTGAGCAGAAGCAAAAGGCAGCTCAGGCTGATGTGCATGCACATGTACATACATACCACATGCATCATGCACACACACACCAACCATGGACACAGTTATGCACACGTGCGCATATGCAAATACTCAGAAATACCACCAATGAACACTCAGAAATGTGCATGGACACAATTATGCACACGAACATGCACGCAAATACATATAAACACCACCCATGGATACACAGAAGGCATCTACACGTGCTGGCTTAAATTTACTGTGCAGTTACTTACTGCATAGTATGCAGGAATAGGCCGGCATCTACATGTGCAGGTATTAGAGCACATTAATGCTGTCCGTGGACTGACTGGGAACTAAAGTTAGTCCCAAATCAGTCCACACACACAGTGTTACTGTGCAGTAAGGCGCCTACACATGTGTTACTGCACAGTAACTAATTGGGCGTAAATATACCTGCATGATGCAGGTATCACATTTATGCTCAAGTTGGCATGTCGTCATATTTACTGTACAGTATGGGCATGCACTTGTAGACATGCGCCCATACTGCGCAGTAATTTAGTAAATGCACATGTGTAGATGTGCCCAGAGAGGTGCATTTACATGCATCACGTGCATGTACATGCCTATAAGTTCATCACGGGGGCACAGAAGGGACTTGGTGAGTTTTTATTCACCAAGGCGCCCCTGGGTGTTACAAGAAATAATGGCCACAAGCTAACAGAGAGCAGATTTAGAGACATTAGGAAGAACTTCTTCACAGTTCGAGTGGCCAAGGTCTGGAATGGGCTCCCAAGGAAGGTGGTGCTCTCCCCTACCCTGGGGGTCTTCAAGAGGAGGTTAGATAAGCATCTAGCTGGGGTCATCTAGACCCAGCACTCTTTCCTGCCTATGCAGGGGGTCAGACTCAATGATCTATTGAGGTCCCTTCCAACCCTAACATCTATGAATCTATGAATCTATGCGTGCACAGACGCAATTAATACAGAGATGCACGCATGCTGCAAACAGCTGTGCAAAGGCACTCCCAGTACAAACATCCACACAGCCCCAGGGCCATGACGTGTAAGGGCTGGCCGCTCCCTGCAGCCTCAGCCAGTTCCTGGTTTAGTGCAAACACATGTGGCTGGGGCTGTGTGCCCGAGCACAGGCATCTCTGCCACAGCAGCCCCCACTCAGCTTCCCCCACAGCCTCGCATACAGTGCTCGCCCTCGATGCTGCCCCAGCTCTAGGATATGGGAGCCCTGCCGCTGAGAGCTGTGTGTGTGTGCACACTCCAGGCAATGCCCCCGTGGCTCAGTGCACACAGCATCCTCCATCCCACATGGGGACTGCTCCCTGCCCTCCCTCGCTGTGCCTGACCCCATGCCCACCCTCCATGTGCATGACCCACATGTCACCTCTGTGTCTCCCTGTGACCCTCTGGACCTATGCCTTGCTGCTTGGGGACCCATGGCACATAGGGTGGTGCTATGGACCAGGGACTGGGGTGCTGACCCTCCCAGCCCACCAGGCAGGTACTGTGAATGGCCTGAGCAGTGTGCTGGGATCAGGGGGATGCAGCCAACCCCTCCACCCCCAGGGCTGCCTGACCCCTTTGCATGGGCACACACGGCCCCTCTCCCTGTGGCTGTGCCCCGAGGCGGGCAGCTCCCTGGGAACGGCAAGACCAGAGCCAGGCAGCCACGAACGTCCAGCTCTGTCCCTGCTGGGCCCTATCCACCATGTGAAAGGGCACAATTCTGTCATCCAAGCAACAGGTTGTGGAGACAGCCCACGCTCGGCACTGCGGGAGGGAGAGGGCAGGGCTGGGGGCCTGGCTTGTAGCCGTGGGAAGGAAGGGTAATCGAGAGCAGCCCCAAGGGGCACAGAGAAAGTTTTGACCCAGTCTGTCCCCTCCCTTGCTGCTCCCTGTCGGTGGCCGGGCTAATCCACTCCTCTGTGCCGGCAGCACTGTCCAGCCGTGGGACACGAGTGCTGGAGGCAGCACTGGAAAGTGCGCAGCTTGCGCTGGAAGCTGCGTTGGCGGAGCACAGGCAGCGGTTGCAGGCCTGCCAGGACTGCAGCAACCAGACCCAGCCCTGCCCCCGTGAGTCCAGCCCCTGCCCCCGTGGTGGAGGTGGGGGTAGGGAGGGGGCACCAGGGGGCTGCCTGGCCCAGCCATGGCTCCCATTTCACAGACCCATGGCTTGGGAATACCGAGGTGTGGGGTGGGGACAGTGAGTGCCCCTGTCACAGCAGAGCAGCACTGCTGGACCGTGCCAGCACCGCCCCAGGCATCGCAGACCCCCATGACAGGCCTCCCTGGAGACCCCTCCAGAGCAGTCTGTGCCTGCACCCACAGCAACCCCACATCCCCCGGAGACCCCCCCGGAGAAGTCTCTCTGCACACATCAGGCAATGCCGCCCCCTCTTCCTGCAGCCCCTGCGGCCCCACCGCTGTCCTGGCTGCCCCAGAGCTGCCTGCAAAGAACTGGGTGCTGAGCTGGGCCTGCAACCCCTATCAGCACCTGTGCCCCCCACCCAGGCGGGCGCCCACCACCTCCAGCTGATGGCTGGGCCTTGCTGCCTGCACCTGGCACAGTGCAGGAGAGGCTGGACCATGCTTGGGTCTTGCTGGGGATCTCTCTGCCCGTGGCTCTGGGACTGTACTGGGGGTCTCTTGTGGAAGGGGGCACTGCAGAGTGGGGCATGTGGGTGGGCTGAGTGTGGGTGGGCTTGGGCACAGACCCCAGGTCCCAGCTGCCCTGGCTGGACCCCAGGCCCAGGCCCCCTGATCCTGGCTGCAGCGCCGGGAGCACTGCAGGGACAGGCTCCGACTCCTCTCTCCGTGCCTCACAGGGATGCAAAGCAGCACGGTCTTGCCCAACACCCACGGGGACCAGCCGCGTCTAGGTGAGAACCACCCCCCACAACCCCATCCACGGAGGCAGGGGCCAAGGCTGGGCTGATGACGGTGGTGATGGCCTGTGCATGTGTGTGTGTGGGGGGGTTCAGTCTGCAGGATGCCCCCATCCCACATGGACACTGTGTCATGAGGCCTGCAGGCTTCCCCCCGTCCCCCGCAGTGCTCGGCGTGGGCCAGGGCAGCGCCAGGTCCGAGGCTGCCTGCCGTGGGGGCATGGGGGTCAGCGTCAGTAGCTGCCCTGGCTGCGGGGGCAGCGCTGCCCCCCTGGGGACCCGGTGGCCTGCAGCCCCAGCGCACACAGGCTCAGCCGCCTGCTCACCTCGCTAATGGCAATTAAGTTTGACAGGTCCGTGCATGTGGGATGGCGCCTCTCGGTGCCACGCGCCAGCACAGCCCCAGCCAGCCCCCCTCACCCCACACCAGCACTCGGCTCTAGAGCTAGAGCCATGCCGTGGGGAGACCCCAGGGCTGCAGTAGCAGGTGTGGGGAAGGGGCTGCGGTTCCAGATTGAGAAGCATCGGTCAGGAGCGAAGGGCACCGCCAGGGCTAGGGGGTGCACGGGGCTGCGGGTCAGGAGCGAGGGGCACTGCAGCACTGGGCCAAGTCCTGCTCCCCCCTGCCCCGTCCAAGCCCTTCCTTTTCCGTTTTGTCCCCAGGTTTGTGCGGCCACCAGGCACTCGCAGCCCCCAATGTCACCACAGCCAAGGGCAAGATTGTGGGTGGCAGCGTGGCACCCCGCGGGGCCTGGCCTTGGCTGGTGTCTGTGCGGCTGGACGGGGAGCTGATGTGCGGGGGGGTGCTGGTGGCGGCCACCTGGGTCCTCACGGCCGCCCACTGCTTCACCGGGTACGGGGACAGTGGGGCACAGGCACAGGGGACAGAGGGGTGGGGGCGTAGGGGGCAGCTTGGCCACCCACCCACGGGGCAGTGGGTGCTGGGAGTGCTGGGCTTGGGCCTGGCTGCTCCCCAAGGTCCCCCTCACACAACTGTCCCATCGGCAGGAACCGGAACGAGTTGGCCTGGACGGTGGTGGTGGGCGACTACAACCTGGGCAAGCAGGACGAGGGCGAGCAGGAGCTGCCCGTCAGCCGCATCATCACCCACCCCAAGGTAAATCCCCACTCTTTGCCCCCCTCCCACTCACCCAGGGCCCCAGCACCCTCACTGCCACCACCTCTGCTTGCAGTTCAACCCCAAGACCTTCCACGGGGACGTGGCCCTGCTGGAGCTGACGCGCCCGCCGGTGCCCACGCAGGGAGTGAGCCCTGTGTGCCTGCCTGACGGCCCCCTGGAGCCTGCCCCGGGCACGCCCTGCTACATCACTGGCTGGGGCTCCCTCTACGAAGGTGGGTGTGGGGTAGGGAGCAGGGGCACGTGGCCCTGGCCTGAGCCCCCTGGCACTGGGTCGCTGCCCAGCTGGGGTTGGGGTGGCTGCTCCCTGGTGTGACGGGCTCTTGCACCTGCAGAGGGGCCAGCAGCCGAGGTGGTGATGGAGGCACGGGTGCCCTTGCTGAGCCAGGACGCCTGCCGCGGTGCACTAGGCCGGGACTTGCTCACCAGTGCCATGTTCTGCGCCGGGTACTTGTCAGGTGGCATCGACTCCTGCCAGGTACCAGCCAGGGAAGGGCCAAACTGAGGGTGGAGGGAGAGCAAGGCAATGTGCCATGGGGCATAGGCATTAGGAAGCCCCAGCTAGGACTCCTGGGTCCCTTCGCTGGGTGTCCCCTCACCCTCCGCAGAGGACAGGGGCTTGGCAGGTTCCCAGGGGACCCTCCACCCCCTGCCAACCAGAGATGATGCTCCTGGCCCAGGGAGACTCCGGGGGCCCCTTGACGTGCCAGGACCCCAGGTCACGGCGTTTTGTGCTCTATGGGATCACATCGTGGGGTGACGGCTGTGGGGAGCGGGGCAAGCCAGGTGTCTACACCCGCGTGGCCGCCTTCACTGACTGGATCGCCCTCCAGATGCAGCGTGAGTGTCACTGCAGGTGGGGGCATGGGCTAGGGCAGGAGTGCCTGGGGCAAGCAGCTCAGACCTCAGGGCTGGGGGCAGGGGACGGGTGCTGCAGGATCCTCAAGCCCTCTAATGCTGAACCCCCCTGCCCCCCAGAGTCACCCGCCAGCCGTGAGCCCAGCTGCCCAGAGCTGCTGGCACTGCCCCAGCTGCCCACTGAGCGCCAAGCCCCTGAGCGCACCCGCCTCTGCTCCTTCTACGCCCGCAGCTGTGGCCCCCCCACGGCCCAGGAGGCCTGTGCCCGTGCAGCCCAGGAGGCCTGTCAGACCCAGCAGCATCGATGCGGTGAGTGCCAGGCGCTGCCAAGGTGACCTGCTCTCGGCAGCCAGAGCTGAGCGCAAGTGCAGGCCTGGGAAGTCCCCGGCTGCAGCTGAGGGGGTCTCTGACCTGGCCCAGAGCCCTGCTCTCTGCCCACCCCCAGGTGCCCTGTGCAGAGATAAGGCTGCCCAGGGGGGGCACAGCTGGGGGAGCAGCTGCATGTTGGAGCTCCTGGAGGGTTGTGGGGGTGGGGGGCACCGTGGGACACTTGCACACTCCTGCGCCCCCAGAGATGCGCGCCTACGCCCAGAGACTGCTGGACTTCCTGCGCCGTGCCGAGGAGTTCTTCCAGGCCCGCCTGGACGTCTCCTTCTTCACCCAGGCCCTGCCACGGGCCCTGGAGCAGCTCTACACCCACCTCTTTCCTACCCAGGTGCACCAGGTGACTGCAGGTACGGCCACCCCCCACCCAGCAGGTGCCCGCTGCCTGACCGCCTACCCCTATACACGGCAAATGCCACTGCGTGCCCCCTGCCCCAAACCGGGTGGGTGCCCACTGCTGCTGGGTTGTGGGTGACTCTGGGGCTGGTTTCCAAGAGCTGCTCACATCTCCACCTCCCCTGCTCAAGCGCCCGGCCCAGGGGCTGCCCAGCCAGGCAGCCAGCCCGAGCCCTGTCCCTGGCAGGCACCTGTCCTTGGTGGGAAACCAGCCCAGTCCCTACACAGGTCGGCCAAGGTGTGGCACAGCCACTGGGCTAGGGGTCCTGGCCCCCCTCTGTCCCCATCACCGCAGCCCACAGGCCCTTGGCTGCCAGCTCTGAGCCCTGTGTCAATCCCCCAGAGCAGGCCTCGGATGCAGCTCGGGGAGGACATGCTGGCCCCATGAAGCAGGCAGCAGGAGGGATTCAGAGCCCCACACGCAGGTACAGTTATGGGGGCACAGGGAAGCGGGTAGAGCTAGTGCCAGGCACAGGCCAGTGCAATGGGGGCTGCTCTCTGTAGCATGCAGAGGAAGCAGCCAGCGCCCCGGGCTTGTTCCCTACCCAGGCAGACGCCCAGGGCATGTATAGAGCTGCAGCCGTGATGCACTGGGGCAATGGAGGGGCAGCCTCTGGGGGCACAGGAGGGGCAGATAGGGGCAGCAGGGAACATAACCCATGAGCCTAGGCACAGGGCAAGGATCCCAGGTGCTCCTGGCAATCATCTGCTGGGGCTGGAGACGGGGCCTCACCCAGCTCTCGTTGCAGGGCCGGGCAGCCCCAGCCCCCCAGCCCCAGGCCCCAGCCCCGGGGGCTCCAGCTAGAGGACCAGGTGCAGGAGCTCAGCACTGCGGAGCCAAAGCCAGAGTTGGAGCCACCACACGGGGAGGAGCAACTCTTCCTGCAGGTAACAGGGCAGGGAGCCCAAGGCTGCACCCAACTGCTGCCCCCAGCCCAGGTGGAGCACAGAGCCCACTATGGAGCCACAGCTGCAAGCTCTCTCAGTTCCCAGGGCCAAGTGGGGCTCAGCAGCCTGCTCCGTGGCATTGCACACGTGCTCAGGGGTCCGGGGCTCTGGCCATGGCCCCTGCATTGGCACCAGAGCTGGACAAGCACCCTGGAGACCAGAGAGACGTGTCCCCTGCCCACCCCGTGGGCCTCCACTACCCAGACCCAGCTGCCTCAATGCATCCCCAGAGCCCCAGCCCATACCGCATGCCTCTGCTCTTTCATCGGCCTCCAGAACAGCCAGCACTCCCCAGCACCTGCCCCAGCCCACTATTATAGCCTCTCCGGGGCAGGTGGCCGCAGCTGGAGGAGGTAACAAGGCCCTTCGTTAACCCTGCCCAGGCTGCCACTGTGTGTGTATGTATGTGTGGGGGCATCTGCCCCATGGCCGGCTCTGCCCCTACACCTCAGCCCCCTCACATCATTGCTGTCTGTCCCACAGGGTGAGGAGCTGCAGCAGCGTGGCCGGAGCTCCCTTCAGCAGCTGTGGGCCATGCTGGGCTCTCAGACCTCCCCCCTGGGCACTGCGGAGCCCATCAGTGCCCCTGCCCCAAACCGTAAGTGCTTGGAGGGTGCCTGTTGTGGGGGGCATTGGGGCATGGCAGCCAGCTGAGGGCAGCAGGGGCACGGCCGTGCTGGGTGAGAGCTGGTTGCACTGTGCTCCCTGCGCTGGCACCATCACACTGCCCTGCCTGGCTCCGGTGGGGACAGGGGGTTGCCCTCTCCCACTGGGCTATTTGAGCCCCTTTGTCTGTGGCAGGATCTGCAGTCCCGGGGGGCCGCCCCACACGGGAGAAGCGAGAGGTCTGGGGTGACGTCGCAGGGGACGAGGCAGCAGGCGACAGCCAAGGTAGGCACAGCCCCTGACCCAGGAGACCAGCCCAGGATGCCTCACCTGGTCTCTGCCTGGTGCCCTGGGCTCGCAGGGTTGCAGGGGTCTAGGCCCAAGCCCCCACTCCCCCAGGGCCCATGCTGGCAACTCAGCTTCCCTTCTCGCCAGCCATCCAGGTGCACCCCACCATGAGAGCTGGGAGCAGGCTCACCGTCTCCCAGCTCAGTACATCTGTGCCCTGTTATCAGTGGCTGTGTCTCACCCCAGAGGTGGCTGCCACGAAGCCCACTACCCCCGGAAGAAGGGTAGCCCCCAGCCTGGCTTGGCTGGTGGCCGGCACACCCTGATCCCTGCACTCTCTGCCATGGTGCAGGCTGCCTGGGGCTGGCCGAGGCGGCGCGGCGCATCCAGGCCATGCGGGAGCTGTACCGCTGGGTGCTGCAGGTGCCAGACAGGGACCTGGCCATGACCTTCCAGGAGGTGAGTGCCCACCCTGCAGCCCGGCACCAGGCACTGCCTGCCTGGAGCTACTCTGGCTCAGGTGCAAGCAGGACCCAATGCACGTGGTGACTCCCCTGTCCTGGGGTGGCTGCAGTGCCCTTTGCCCCGCTCCAGAGCCTGGTACCCATCTTCGCCTGGGTGAGGTTAATCCTTCAGCTCAAGTCCAGCAGGCCGTGCTGCCACCCTGCTGAATCCTGGGTTTGAGCCCCCGCTCAGGCTTGCAAGTTCTCCTTCCCTTCCTGTCCCGAACATTGCAGGGCAGGTCCCCAGCTGTGGTGTTGCACCCGGAGCAGGTGGTGTCGCAGTGCTAGATGGAGGGGTGGGGGGCAGGGGCACAGGCTTGCCGGCTCGCACTCCCCAATGCAAAGCACCCTGCGCGTGCCCCCAGCCCCCAGCTCTCATGCCTCCCTCCCCTCCCTTCAGATCCTGGTGGACCTGGGCTCCAAGAACGCCAAGGGGCTGTGCAGGGCGCAGGTCCGGGCCACGGTCGGTGGCAGGGCCACGGCCTTCCCTGGCCTCGTGGGGCTGGACAGTGACTCGCTGCACCGCAGCATGCCGGGCCTGGTGGCCGCCGCGCTGGAGACCTTGAAAACCTAACAGGGACCCTGGGGCTGGGTGTTGCCCCCTGCCCCACTGGCTCCAGAGCAGGATGAGGCCAGGCAGGGGGTGTCCCCTGGAGATGGAGAACCCACCTAGCTGAGGCTGGGCCAGCCAGGACTGGACCCTCCAGCCAGGCACACTGCAGAGCCTGGCACCTTCCAGCCCGCCTACCCCAGCAGCAAGGCGAAGGTGTGGGGACGGCGCAGGGGTCCTGGGGAGAGAACAAGCAGCCGAGGCAAGCCGCTTGGGGCAAACACTGCCTTGGCCCCCGGCCCTGCAAGGGTGGAGCAGGCCTGAGTGGTGCACCCCGAACTGAGGAACTGCCTAGCACTGGCTCCTGGCTTATCTGCAGCCTCCCTGTAGCTCTGGACCCAGGCTGCCCTGGCTGCCCCCTGCCCCATCATCAGAGGGAGCAGGTGACTCTGGGGCCCTCTTTGCTGGCTGACAGAGGACCCATCCCCTCACTTCCCCTCAGGCTTTGGGTAACAGGCTCCCCCCTGCACTCCCTGCCTTGCAGGGCCAGGAGGCCAAGCACAGCATGGACCCCAGCCCCCTGTGCCCGCACTGCCCTGGCACCAGGCCTGGGCATGGGGACAGACCGCGCTCCCACTGTCTGCAAGCCCTGGGCTCCCCTCCTCAGGCTTGCCTCCCTGCCTGGCCTTGGCTACAGCCCTTCTGCTGCCCTGCCTCAGTTTCCCCATCTGTAAAAGGGCCCCAGATCTGCCTCCTAGGGGACAGGGCAGCTGGCTCCACCTCCACATGCTGAGGGCAGGAGTGGGGCAGCTAGGACAGCTCATCCCACTGCAGAGCCTCCCTCGGCCAACACATAGGGCCTATTTATTTGTACAGAGAACAGTTTATTTTTAAATAAATGGGTATTTTATGGTAACCCCGTCTCAGGCATCTGCAGGGCCAGTAAGGCGGGGCAGCTGGGACCCTCCCCGGCATCGCCATTTGGCGGAGGCCTGCTCTGTGGGGTCTCCAGTGGTGACCCCAGCTCCAGTGCTGCCTGGCTCCCGCCCCTGAAGAGAGCTGGGCCTGGGATTGGGACCGCTCCCTGCGGGATTGGTGCTATCGGAGCAGGAAGCAGCTGCTGGCAAGTGGTGAGTGACAGGGCGGCTGGACCCAGTGCCGAGGCTGCCGTTTGCTCCCAGCCACCCTCGCAGCAGCATTCAGAGCCATGCGGCATCCTGGCTGCCCCCCGGCAATGCCTGCCAAGGCCCTGCATAGTGCTGACAGCCCCCAAGGAGCGGGCAGGGGGAGCCGCGATGCCTGGGCTCTCTGTCCAGCCTGGAGAAGGAGTGAGCTCCGCATATCCATCGGGATTCCTGGGTTCTCTTCCAGCGCCCCAGGAGATTCCCATGATCCTGAGCACCTGCAGCTCCAGCTGAAGCTAGCGGGAGGTGGGGTGCTGAGCTCCATGGAAAAGCAGACCCTGGCACCAAGCTGGGCAAGACAGGGCACCAGTGCCAGATGCTGGACGTGTTGGTGAGACTGGGCAACACAGCCCTGCCCAGGCCAGGCCAGCTCCAAATGCCCCAGAGTGCGATTCCTCAGCACAGAGAACAACGGCCCCTCCCGGAGGGTTAGAAATGACCTGCGAACCTCCAGCCCCAGCCCTCCAGCGCCTGCGACCCCCTGCGGCAGGGCACAGAGACCCTGGTGGAGTCCCCTCCCCACTCCGTGGCACAGCTCACCAGGACCTTCTCTGACGCAGCACAGAGAAGCAGCTGCTAACTGCAGCAAACACCTGGCTTCCCCCAGGAGAGGTGGAGTAGATTGGCACCACATGGCATGCCAGCCCTGGGTGGCCATGGCCAGATGAGGCCCCATCTGCAGCTCTCTGCCTGGCTGCTGAGCTGCGAGGTTGCGGTGCCATCGGGCACTGGGCTTGGAGCTGTCAGGCCACCTGCACCCGGCGTGTCTGGGAGCATTTGGCACAGCAGGGACAGTCGAGGAACCCCCAAGGCACCCGACAGCCGGCGTAGTTGTGGGGCAGTCCCCCAAGATGCTGCACGCCTGGCAGGGCCTGGGTACCAGGCCAGGCACACTGTGCCCCTCGGCATGGTACTGGCAGAGCTGCTGATTGCTGCCAGCGGCACCAGCGCTGGCGTCGCCCACCTGCCCCTTGCCCCTGGGGTGGGGGCAGCAGGGGGACGGGATCGCAATGCCGCCTCTGATCCCTCGCCCGTGGCTCTCGCTCCCACCCCTCCCCCCGTGCACCTGTCTCTGCCCGTCTCCAGCATTTCCCCCACGGTGTCTGCTTTGACTTCCGTCCTTCCCAACGCCCCGCAGACAGTCAGGGGCCAGCTCAGCCCCGGCACTGCGCTGCGGTATGGAGGGTCCAGCTCTGCGGCTCGCCTTGCTCTGGGCCATCACCCTGGCGGGTAAGGATAGGGGTGCGGGGGGTGCCAGCTGGGAGGGGTTGCAGAGTCTGCGGCTGCCAGTGGCTTTGTGCTGATCCCGGAGGGAGCCTGAGCCCCATGGAGCCCCAGAGCTGGCGGGACCTCAGGACAGGGCAGAAAGGGCCTTTCCTGGCAAGAGGCAACAGGCTTGGTGTGACCAGCCGCCCTCGCCCCTTGCAGGACAGAGGCGCTCCCTGCCCCAGGCCCCGGGAGGCGTGTTCTGGGGGCAGTGGCAGGAGACCGGGACCCCTGCCCCTTTGCCCCCCACCTGCCTGGCTTGGCAGGTCCCCCATCCCACCCCCAGACCCGGGGCCGAGCCCCCCTGAGTGCTCATGGGGCCGCACACCCACAGGAGGCTTGTGCGTGAACCAGGAGGAGCGGCTCATCAACTACCTCTTCAACGAGAAGAGCTACAACAAGGACCTGCGCCCCGTCGCCTCCACAGACCAGGCCGTCGACCTCTACATTGCCCTGACGCTCTCCAACCTTGTCTCGCTGGTGCGTGGGGTGGGGGCGCACCAAGGGAACCCCCTGGGCATGAGGCAGCCAGGACCCACCCCACGGGGCAGCTCAGGGGCCTCCCAGGACTTCAGGGAGGCTTCTCCCGCCTCACCATGGGTCTCATCCTGCCCTGAAAGACCCAGCTGGGTCCTCAGCCCCAACCCAGACCAGGTCCCCAGGAGCTGAGGGAGGAAGCTGCAATTGCATTGTGCCCCCAGGCCACACCAGGACATGCCAGAGATGCAGCACCACTGCAGAGGGTGGCGGGGGGCCCAGGCTGCACCTCATTGCTGCCTGGTGTCGTTACAGAAAGAAGCCGACGAGACCCTTGCCACCAATGTCTGGATTGAGCACGTGAGTGGGGTCGGGGTCCCTGGGGCAGATTTTGGGGTGGGGAGGGCTCAGCAGTGGAGCCAGCTGCTGCCCCTCTCCTCACTCCCAACCCTTGCCCATCCCTCTGCCCCCGGTGCCTGCTTGCTGCAGCACTCCTGTCCCCCAGAAGCCACGGCAGCCTCCCCACGGCTCCTCTGGCCCCTCGAGCCTGGCCCTTGAGGCACAGGAGGCCAAAGGTGCCTTCTCCAGGCAGAGCCTACCCCCAATCCCTCTGCTCTGCCAGTCAGTCTGGGCAGAGGTGGCTCCGGATGCGCGGCCGGTTCCCATCTGTGGGTAGGTGAACCAGTCTCCCGGGCTTCTCCGCAGAGCTGGGTGGATCTTCGGTTGCAGTGGAACGAGTCGGAGTTTGGCGGCATCCAGATCCTCCGGCTCCCCCCGGACATGCTGTGGCTGCCCGAGATCTTCTTGGAGAACAAGTGAGCAGCGTGCCCTGCTGAGCCCATGGGGGCCAGGCCGTGTCTGTACCCATCACTGGCACAGCACGAGCTCTGGGCTGGCTGCTCTGGCCAGTGATGCCTGTGAGGCAGGGATGCCCTAACCCACTCAGCGTCCCTCCAGTGAGGAAAGGAGTGCGGGGACAGGGTCCTGTGCTGGCTGGATCCGTGCATGGAGCTGTCAGCAACACCCTCCTCAGATTCCTGCTTTTCTGTCTCCATCGCGGTACTCACAGCCACGAGCTGGTGGGAACATGCATCCCACAGCCTGGGAGCACATGGTCCTTCGGGACCTACACACCCTCCTCAAGCTGAGGACGGGGCTGCTAATCACTCAGCAGAGTCCAAGCCCCGAGGAGACTGCCCCATTTCTCTGGTGCCAGCAAAGCTTTAGTTGGGGTATCCTGGAAGGGGTCTCCTCTCCCACGGGGCCAGTACAGCAGTGGCGGGGGGGGAGAATCGGGGCCTTCTTGACCCCCACGGCTGGCGGTGCTCACCCTCCAGCACCCTCTGTTTGCACAGCAATGACGGCACCTTCCAGATCGCGTACTACTGCAACGTGCTGGTCTACAACACGGGCGACATGTACTGGCTGCCGCCTGCCATCTTCCACAGCGCCTGCCCCATCAACGTCAAGTTCTTCCCCTACGACTGGCAGAACTGCAGCCTGAAGTTCAGGTACGGATGGGGTCACTCGCCACCACTGCCTGCCACCCCTCGGGTCCGTCATCTAGAAGAGGGGAGGCCGAGAGGAACACAGGACCTCCCTGTAACAGACCTCCACGAAGAGGAGGAGGAGGACAAGTTGTTCTCCGTGGCCCTGGCAGGAAGACAAGGAGAATTAAGGACAAGAGGAAATGGGTTTGATGGGCAAGGACACAGGCTGGATACTTCCCAAGGGTGGGTGTGGTGGAACGTGCTGTGGGATATCCTTGGCCGGAGGCTTTTCAGGACAAGAGTCTGTCAGGGCTGGTCCGGGTGCCGCAGGCTAGACAGTCTCCTGAGGTTCCTTCCAGCCATACGTGCCCACATAGCATGGCCCCAGCAGCCTGGGATCCATTCCCATGCCCCAGTTTGGCCAATACAGCCCCATTACCGGCCCCAGTCCTGGCACAGAGCCCTAAAGCCCTCTGAAGTCAGGTGGGAAGACACCCATTTGCATCTATCTTGGAGTAGTCCCAACAGGCATCTCCCTATCGATGTCAGCAGGTTGAGGCCAGGCTCCCCATTACCCAGGGTAGCAGTGACACCTGGGACGGGCACTGGGTACAAGACAGAGGCTGAGGCCTCCAACCAGGATGTGCTGGCTCAGCTCAGCCCCAGACACCGACCCATGGGTAGAGATGACCTCCACCCAAGGCCCCACGTGCCCGCCAGGGCCCAGAGCCATTGGTCTTCTGGCTCTTGGCAGAGGTGGATTCGGCAGCCAGCGCAGGGGACGGGTGCTGGAGCTGAGGAGGAGGAGGAGGGGTACTGGGCAGGCACAGGCTGGCATGTACTCACCCACGTCTCTCCGGGGCAGATCCCTCATGTACAACGCCAAGGAGATCAACATGCACCTGCGGCAAGAGTTCGATAAAACCACCAATAAATCCTTCCGCACGGAGTGGGTCGAGATCGACCTCGCGGCCTTCACTGGTAAAGACTGTCCGCCCCAGCCCCAGTCTGGTCTCATGACCGGGGTATGTGCTGTGCCCCTGAGGACAGCGCCAGGCTGTCTCCTCGCAGCGTCCTGCCAGGCTCGTGTCCAGGGTGGTGGGTGGCCCGGGGACGGCCCGTTCCAGGCCAGCAAGGGGGCTGCAAAGCCCGTGGTGATGCCCTTCCCTGCTCCCCTCTCCCGCAGAGAACGGGGAGTGGGAGATCATCCACAAGCCAGCCCGCAAGAACATCGACCCGAACTTCACGCCCGACAGCAACGCCTACCAGGACATCACCTTCTACCTCATCATCAAGCGCAAGCCGCTCTTCTACATCATCAACATCGTCATGCCCTGTGTCCTCATCGCCTTCCTGGCCATCCTCGTCTTCTACCTACCGGCCGACAGTGAGCGCAGGACCCCCCACCCCTCGGGCCGACACTGAGAAGGGGTCCCCTTCCTCACCACAGCGGCTGAGGCACTCCAGCCCACAGCCATGCAAGGGAGGGGTCCCCTCATAGCCAAGCCAAGCACAGGATCCCAGAGACCAAGGGTGCCCTCCACGTGCAGTGAGATGGGACCCCCTCAGTCCCACATGTGGTGAACATGGCATCCCTCTGCCCCGAGGAGGTACCGGACCCTGGTCCCCTGCCCACAGCAGTGGCAAGGCTGGCTCTGCCGACCACAGGTGCCCAGCCGGGCAGGGGGAGCCCTCCCGCACTCGCTGCCGGGGTTGGTCTGCTGGCTGACCCCTCTGTGGAGCTGGTCTGCCCCACGAGGGGGCAAGAGGGGTCCTTACTATGTGCCAGGGGACGGGAGGACTGTGGGGGCACTCCCTAGAGGTGGGGCAGGAGGGGAGGCACCCTGAGATCTCTGCTTTTCCAGGTGGGGAGAAGATGACCCTGGTTATCTCCGTCCTGCTTGCCCAGTCCGTCTTCCTGCTGCTGATCTCCCAGCGCCTGCCTGCCACCTCCCTGGCTGTCCCCCTCATCGGCAAGTGAGTCTCCAGCTGCCCCCTGCCATGCATGCCCCCAGGGCCGGGGGGGTAGATGGCTTCTGCCGGGTGAGTGGGACATGCCTCATGTGACGCGGACCCCCAGCCGGTCCCAGTCTGCAGGGCTCTTCCTGCAGAGAAGTGGGGGTAAGTGTGGCCCCTCCAGGGCATGGCTCTGCCCCAGGCTCCCGGCTGAGCGCTGGGCTCTGCTTACAGGTACCTGCTTTTCATCATGCTGCTGGTGACCGCGGTGGTGGTGACCTGTGTGGTGGTGCTGAACATCCACTTCCGGACGCCCAGCACCCACATCATGTCTGCCTGGACCAAGGAGGTGAGCAGGAGCGGGGTAAAGAGGGCTCTGGTGGGATGCAGGCCCTGGGTCCCCCATTTTCCCCTCATGCCTTGTCCAAGACTGTTGGACCTTCAGGCCAGGCATGGTCCATCTCCCTCAGCTCATGCCGAGAGCCAGCTGAGACTGGAGTTGCAGGACCGGTCTGCATGGCTCTGACCCTCCATATGGCATGGCCTGTGGTGACTGAGCCTTGACGGGGGGTGGTGACTTTGGATAAATGCTGCAGGGCTGGGTGGGGGCCAGGGCTGGTGAGATCCCCTGGCCCCCTTGGCATGCGGCAGGGCAGGCCCCCTTTAGTTGGGCCAGCCCCAGCCGGGGGCAACACCTCTAGCCCAGTGACACTACAGGCCCAGGCACTGAGCTCTGGCATCCAGCATCACCCCCCCAAGTCATAGGTGACAAGAAAGAACGTGGGGGGGAGTCCAGCCCTTTCCCCCAGCCCCAGCCTCCTGCCCCCCAGGTCTTCCTGGAGACCCTGCCCCGCCTGCTGCACATGTCCCGGCCAGCCGAGAGCGAGCCTGACCCGCGCCAGGGGCTGCTGATCCGCCGCAGCAGCTCAGTGGGCTACATCGTCAAGGCGGAGGAGTACTTCAGCGTCAAGGCACGCAGCGAGCTCATGTTTGAGAAGCAGTCAGAGCGGCACGGGCTGGCCAGCCGTGCCACCCCCGCACGTGAGTGTCCGTGCCCCTGCCAGGGACCGGGGGGCAGGGGAGCAGCTGCATGGCACTCCTGGGAGATGCAGGGCAAGGCTGTGCAGGGACCATGCAGCAGGCAGGAGCCCCTGTCCCACATGGCCCTGGCCCCTGTCCAAGCAGCCCCATAGGACTGGGACCCTGCCCACGAAGCTGTCATGCCCACTTCTCCCCAGCCGCCTGCTCTCAGCTCACAGCTCTCCTCCCCTCCACACCCCGCACAGCAGGACCGACCCCCTTGAGCATGGGTGACACACAGGAGCAGCTGTATGGCGAGGTGCAGCCGGCGATCGATGGGGCCAACTTCATCGTTGAGTACACGAGGGAGAAGAACGCCTATAATGAGGTAGGTGGGGGAGCGGGGGGGCAGGGGGCAGCATCCCAGCCCACCAGGTGCCCAGAACAAGGCTTAGACCCCGTCCCTGCCCCATACCCACAGCCCGCTTCCAGTCTGACCCAGGTGGCATGAGGGGTGGGCATGAGGGGGCTGGAGCCCCTAGAGACGCCCCCTCCCTGCCCCTGCCCCCCAGCTGGCTCTGACTGGCACTGTGTTGGCAACTGCAGCAGAGACACGAAGGCAGGAGCAGGGTCAGAGCTGCCTCCTGCCCCCATCAGAGTGGGCAGCCATGAGGACTGCCCCGCAGGGGACCGGTAGCTTCACAATCCAGCTTGCCATGGGGAGCAGGTGCTGTGAGGAGCCCAGGCTGCCCCTGCTATAGGGGGAAGGGGTGCAGGGTGGCAGTCTCCAGGACTCCTGGCTGTGCCGCCTTGCCCAGCCCTCTCCACCCTCTCTTCCTCTTCACTCTGCCTATTCCTCACCCACCCTCACCCCTTCGCCCTCCCTGGCTCTGGTCTGCCACCCCTGGGGTCCCCCATCCCAATGGGCCCCTCGCATGCTACAGGAGAAGGACAACTGGAACCGTGTGGCCCGGACGGTTGACCGGCTCTGCCTGTTTGTGGTGACCCCGGTGATGGTCCTGGGGACCCTGTGGATCTTCCTGATGGGCATCTACAACCACCCGCCACCGCTGCCCTTCGCCGGGGACCCCTTCGACTACCGCACGGAGAACCGCCGCTACATCTAGGGGCTGCTGAGACACTGCCACCCAGCCCAGGGCAGCAGGGCCCTGCCCACCCTCTCTTTCTGAGTTATTTCTGCTTTTCTTACCTTGTCCCAGATGATAAAATAAAGCCCTGGGCCTGGGCTGGCTGGTCTGTGGGGTTGTGTCAAGCACCAAATCTTGGCAGCACGGAAAGGACGCGATGTCTCTGCCCCACAGCTGCCAACCTCCAGGCTCTGTCCCACTGTGTCCTGCTGCTTTGCCCTTCCCCTGGCCAGGGCTGGAGCAGAGGTGCAGAGTGGGGATGGTGAGGGACAGGAGGGTGAGGCCCCCATACCTGTAGGTAGTGCCCAAGGCTCAAACCCCACTCGGCCCATGTTGTCATGCCGCTGTATCTGACCGTCCGCGCAGCAGCCATTGCCCCCTTAGACATCAGCATCTTGGGAGCTTCTGGCATAAACCAGCTGCTGGAAACATGAGAGGTGGCACCAGACAAGCAGCTGCTCTCCCCAGCCACCAGTAAGCCATGCTGTGGCTCTGGCAGGGGACCCTGGGGCAGGGCCAGCCCTGGTCCTCACCCAACGGGGGGTTCAGTGCACTAAGCCATGGGTCCCAGCCCTCCCCTGGGGACGTGGCTCTGCTCTATCCATGTCCCGCTCTGGAAGGTTTCTCCTGGCATCCACTATAACTTCCCTTTTGAGTAGTCAGTCACAAGCTTCCCTGTGCCCTGTACCCCCCGGGACCCTGCAGACAGGTCTCAAGCCCCCTCCTGGCCCCTGCACATAAGCGCCCCCCAGCTGACACCCGCACGCTGCACCCTTCCAGCCCTTCTTTGCAAACCAGCTCCTGCTTTGTGGGCACATGTGTTCCCTTCCCTAAGCAGGATAGAAAGCGGCAGCATAACTACGGTCACCCTCATCCAGGCAGGGGGGCTCTGGGGCACATGCACGTGCAAGGCACTGTGACTGCATGCACACAGATGCACCTGCCCACAGCAGGGACCCATCTCTGGTACCCGAGGACAAGCTGCTGATGCCTGAGCTAAAGGAGCAGCCCAGGGGGCTCTGCAGACCAGCTAGGAGGAGAGAGGGGCTGTTCCCAGCATTTACTGCTGCCCCTTGCTGGGTCCAATGCACGGAGGGAGGCACACGTGCTCTCTAACGTGGGGTCAGGGGGCACAGACAGACCCACAGTACCCGAGCCAGGCACCCGCTGTGCAGCAGGGCTGGTGGTCCCTATCCTGTCCCCAGGGGCACCCCACCCTGTCCTGCTCCCTGGAACTCTGCTCCCAGGGCAAGCCACCAAGTGCCCCATGCCCTGCTCCTTGGGGAGCATGGAGATGGACCTGCCCTGCCCTCAGTGACCGGGGGGGCAGGCAGGATCCCATTGGAAACCACACTCCGGGACCCCAACCCCCTTGGAGGGCTCCAGGACCCGTTCAGGGCTGGGGGTGAGAAGTCAGTGCCAGCTGCCACCTGGTCACTGGAGAGGGGCTGAGACCTGCATGCTCAGTCCATGCCAGACCCATGTGGCAGCGCTGGGGCAGGGAGGAGGGTGCCCAGAGCCTCTGAGCGAGGCAGCTCCTTTGCTGAGCCCGGGCTCCAAGCCCCTCCTGCCCAAGCCACCTCACTCCTGCCATCTTCCAGGACAGACCCCCGCGCCCCCCAGTGCCGGACACCGCCTGGGCCCCACTGCCTCATGAACCCCTGCCAAAGCCCGCCTGGGCCCCAGAGCCCCACTGTCAACCCAGCCCAGCCCAGCCCAGCCCAGTCCCAGGGGCCCCACCAGGGAAGGCCACAGGACGAGGCTGGGCCAGGGGATATTCTTAAGGGGGGGCTGTGGCCAGCAGGGGAGCAAGGCCAGACGGGGAGCACAGGGTCCCGTTTCACGGACAGCTGATGCTGCTCGAGTCGCAGCATGCCTGGTTTGCAAACCTCAGGCAGACAGCCGAGGCGGCCACGCTTCCCTCAGCCCCCCGGCACAGCCAGGGATGGAGGGGGTTCTGCCCCCCCCACCTCAGGCTCAGGGGGCTCCTTCCAGCAGGGACCAGCTCTGCTCCCAGCCCCACCAGGGCACACAGCCACAGCTGCAACCTCCGCCCCAGGTGTGCGCATGCAGGGGTTAACCCCATAGCTGCTGAAAGCGCCACCTGGCATCCCGGCAGATCAGAAACGGGGCAGTGGCCTGTACGTGTGGGGTGGGCTGGGCTGGGCAGCCCCCCCGAAGCCATACAGCCCTCTCAGATGTAGCCATAGGGCTGAGCCCTGCCCTGCCTCCACCCAGATTTGCCGCGCGGAGGGGGGAGCAGGATCCCCAGTTTGGTTCTCAGGGTGGGGAGCCCACAGGTCTGAGGCAGCTCAGACACACACACACACACAAGTCACCCCTAAAAGTGCCCCTCCAATAGCCAGGCCCAGGAAGCTGCTGCTCCCCATGAACAACCGAGGGCCCTGCTGGCATCCTCCGGGCTCTCCCAGCAGCCCTGCCAGCCCCTTGGCTCTGCCAGTCTTTGCTGACCGGTGACTCTGGGCATCACAGCCAGGACCCAGGGGCCTGGGAGCCCTCCAGGCACAGCACAGGGTGGGAAGGCCCTGGCACAAGAGCCCACGTCCAGGGGGAGGGCAGGCATTCCTGTGCCCAGTACGCTGGGATGATGGGGGCGCAGTAGGCTCAGACAGGGGCAGCCTGTCTCTTGTCCCTGCTGTGGGCACTTTGCCAGCCTCTCTCGGGTGCTGTGGCAGGACATGTCTGGAAGGGACATCTTCCCTGCCCCAGCTGGGCCTGGCCCTGTCCCTGGCCCTGGCCCATGACCCCACTCCCCACTGTCATTTGAGAGCAGCTTTAGCCCCCGGGAGGAGAACAGCTGACAATGCCGTGGCTGGACAGCTGGGCATTGTGCCGGGGAGGCGGGGCACAAGCCACCCACCCCAGCCTGAAATAAACCTCCTTTGCACACACCAGCCACTGTCCCGGGACAAAGGCTGCTGCCACCATGCGCTGCGTGGCTCTGCTCATGGCCCTGGGCTCCCTCGCAGGTAGGCACTGCCCAGCTGGCAGGGGTGAAGCGGGGCTGGGGGCAAGGGGCAGCCCTGGCTGGGCTGTGCTGGGTGGCATGAGCTAGGGAATCAGACAGGGCAGGGCAGGCACCCCTTGGCTCTGACACAGGGCCAGCTCCTTTGCCCCCCATTCCTTCTTTGGGCTCCATGGCCCTTCTGGCTGGAGGCACAATGCCCTCCCTGGAACCTGCCCCCTCTCCAGCCCCAGGGGTGCAGCAGAGCCCACCCTGGGCTCATCATCCCCCGCTTGTTCCCATAGACAAGTACAGCCCCTAGCACAGCTGACCGGGCTGAAGCTAAAGGCACAGCCCAGTGAGCACTTCTGCGGGCTGGCTCTGGGCCTGGTGTGTAGGGGTGGCCATGGGTTTAACCCTACCGGAGGGGGGATTTTGCTGGTAATAGCTCCCTCTCCGTGCATAGCACACCGCACCAGCCTAGCCAGTGAGCTGGGACCACTCTCCTCCTTCTGCTTGCAGCGTGCAAGAGCCCGAGACCACAGCACAATCATTGCCAGGCACTGTTGTAACCAGGGGCCAGCTGCTGAGCCTGTCTGTTAGCAGGGGCTCTGAGCAGGGAGCACACACAGAGAGCGAGCTCACACATGCATGCACATACATACATGTATGCATATGCATATATATATACAAATGCTGAGCTCTCACACACCTGCGCACATACACCCTGTGAGCTCACACACATGCATACATACATACACATGCACCCCTCATGAGCTCACTTACACACACACCCCCTGTGAGTTAGCATACACCCCCCCCAAGATCTCACACACACACACACACACACACACACACACACACACACACACACACACCCTGTGAGATCACACGCACACACCATGATTTCACACTCAGGCATGCACACACCTGCCATGACCTCACACATCTATGTATACATACACACCCACACACACACTTTCTCCCATGAGCTCACACACGTGCATGCATATGCAGGTACATGCACATATACACAAGATGAGCTCATACGCACGCACTGTGTGCTTGCTCTGTCTCTCACTCACACACATACACACACACACTCACACTCACACAAGGGCACAGGCTGAGCTCAGCCAGCCTCCTGCTGTCTGGTCTAACACACTTCACACTTGCCAGTGAGCAGCGACAGTTTTGCTAATTAAAGCAATGTGGGCACGTGGGGTCTCTCCTGCAGCTTGTGCAGCCTGTGAGGTGCCGTGTGGAGCCCACAAGATCCCGTGTGGAGCCTGTTGGGCAGCTGCTGCATGTTGATTATTTAAAATGAGGGGAAATAAAACCAAAATTGTCCATGAGGTGACAACTGGTGCTGGCAGAGGGTGCAGTTCTGGGTGGGAGGTGCCAGGCTGGCTCTTGGGCCCCCACTAGGCTGTTTGGCAGGAGCTAAGTAAAAGGCTGTCCCAGGGGAGGGAGCAGGTGGCCCAGCCTGGGGCTGCAGGGGAGTGCTGGGGGATGGCTAGTGGCTCCCATCCCTCTACCCTGTCCATCGACGAGGGTCGTCCCCTGCTGCAACGCACCAAAACACAGGCTTCCCAAAAGAAGGTGCCCCCTGAGCCAGCAGCAGGAGTAGGTTTTTATCTTTGGGCCCAGGCAACCCCAGCCTGCACTTGAGAAGCTTTTGTTGCTGGTTCAAGTCCTGCTTGAGGGCTGAAATCAGCTCCCAATCTAATGGTGCCCCTGTGTGCAGCGAGTGTGCAGGGTCTCAGCCTGTTTGGGGTGGGGAGGAAGCTCAGTGCGACCTAGCTGTTAACCTGCCTTAGGAGTCTGTGGCATGGGCAAGGCTGGGTGGGGCCTAGCGGCTGAGCCCCTGCAGAAGGGGCCAGGTGTGACGGGTGCTGGGGCCATTGTGGTCCTGGCTGCACCCGCTCTGGGCATACCCAGGCCCCTGGCCGGGGCCGGGAGGTGGCACCGTCCAGGCGGCAGAGTGCGGGTAGGTGCCATAGCGGGCTACCCAACCCTCTCCAGCAGACGCAGGGACGAGCCACTCTGCTCAGGCCCATGCCACCCCCTTCTCAGGTGTCCTGGGCAGAAACCAGGAGGAACAGCTGCTCAATGACTTGATGGCCAACTACAACCGGAACCTGCGCCCGGCCCGGCGGGAGGAGGACATCATCGACGTCAGCCTCAAGCTCACGCTCACCAACCTCATCTCCCTGGTATGCAGAGCTGCCCCCGTCCCTTCCCACCGCACCGGGGTGTCCACGGTGGCACCAGGCAGGAGTGGGTTCAGAAGCCATGGGCTTGGGCCTGGCCTCTCTCCTGGCTTTGCCCCTTCTGGCTGGAGGATACCCCTTGGCAGCACCGCCTAGAAGTAGAGATCCCAAAGGCCACGGACATTGATGCCAGCCGCAAGCCAAGGCAGGGCACCTGCAAAGGCACCGGGCCCTGAGCAGGGACAGCCAGCGCCTGCCCCTTCCACTGCTTCTGCCCTGGGATGAGGCTCCCTGCCAGGCCAGCAGCCTGTGGCACGAGCTATGGGATGCTCTGTCTCAGCTGCCTGTGGTGACAATACCTGTCAAACCTGGCAGCTCCCACACTGGGCAGGCTGGGAGCAGGGCAGGGGCCAGTACCCTGGACAGGTTGGGGGCAGGTGCAAGGGAAGCAGTTGCCTAGGTTGCCATTTCAGGCACTGGCCTGGCTAGCCCTGCAGACTGGTGAGGGTTGGGACCCTGGGATGCCATCCTGCTCCGGGCCAGGGTCTCTGTCCTAGATGGACCGGCAGTGTGGAGGGCCCAGGGATTGCGGGGGAACAGGGACCTGTGCTGGACCCCCACGAGGAGGGGCGGCATTGCCCTGGGCCCCTGTGCAGGCAGGGCCATGGTTGCGGGGAGTGGGGCAGGGAGGCAAGGCGACCGCAATCCCACCGTCTTCCTTTGGCTTTTCCCCGGGTTCCAGAAGGAGCGGGAGGAGATGCTCACCACCAACATCTGGATCGAGATGGTAAGGCCCCCGGCACCCAAGTCAGGCCAGCCAGGCTACAGGCACAGCCACCAGCTGGGCACAGGCCACCAGGGCACTGACCCCCCCCAGCTTCACCCTGGCCTGGGGGCAGAGGCCCGCACAGCCTGGAGCTGGTGCCCCTCGGGCTCTCGGACCACCAGGCACAGCCCAGCCCAGCACAGAGGGCAGCTCAGGCTACTGGACCCATCCCTGCTTGCCCTCTTCCCTAACACGCATCCTAGAGCAGTCCTGGTCCAGCCCAGCTACCAGGCAGGGCACACATCGGTGCCTGGGGGTCTTCCCCCCAAGGCAAGGCGCCGGGTACCAGAGGGTGGACACTGGCTGACTCTCCCTGGCCCTCCCCCACTCTGCCCCCCTCCTTCCAGCAATGGTGCGATTACCGGCTGCAGTGGGACAAGGAGAAATACAACATCAGCCTCCTGCGGGTCCCCTCCACCATGGTGTGGCTGCCGGACATCGGCCTGGAGAACAAGTGGGTGTCCACAGGGCTCAGGCTGGCAGTGATGCCAGGCAGCACAGAGGGCCGGGGGTGATGTGGGGCAGGGCAGGTAGCTCAGTCCCATCTCCAATGAGTTGCAAGTGATGGGAGGCAGCAGAATCCCTCCCAGGAGTGGGGCCAGTTCACTCTGGCAGGGAGCAAGGGTGCGGGATAGCCACCCCCATCCCATCACAGCTGGGGGTGCCCAGGGCTGGGGGAACCTAGCCAGTGGCCAGATGTGAGCACTTCTGGGGGGGCACTGGTCCCCTGAGGGCTGCTGTGAGGTCCTGGGGCAGTGCGGGGGGAGCTGCAGGCAGGGAGGGACAGTCCGGTCTGACCCCAGCCCTGCCCTGCAGCATCGACGGGATGTTCGAGATCACACTCTACACCAACGTGCTGCTAGAGCCCAACGGCAGGATCCAGTGGCTGCCGCCCGCCATCTACCGCAGCTCCTGCTCCATCTTCGTCACCTACTTCCCCTTCGACTGGCAGAACTGCTCCCTGGTGTTTCAGTGAGTGCAGGGGGTGGGGGAAGGGTAGGGGGGGCAACGCTGTGCCTCGGATCCAGAGGGACAGGGCAAGGTGCGCCTGGATTCACGACCCTCGAGATGCAACACGGAGCAGCCTACGGCTGTTCAACCTGCCCTCCCCACCTCCCTGTTAGGCCATCAGTGGCAGTCACCTGGCACGAGCCCTGGAGGCCTCTGAGCCAGGATCAGACGTGGCCAAGCCCAAGAAGTTGCAGGGACTTGTCTACATCAGGGAGATGCTGCCATCACAGATGCTGCGGCCGCAGAGCCCCTGGTGGAGACATGGGGCAGTCCGAACACATCCAGCCCCGAGGGTTGCTGGTATGGCAACATTGGTTAAGGGGCATAACTCCCCACCCCCGAGCTGGCATTGCTCTGCCGGCAGGACGCTACAGCATTAGCGCAGCGGGGTCCAGCAGGCACAGGTACCCCTGCTGCTCAGCTCCCCGTCTCAGACCTCCCAGCCTCCAAGTCAATCAGAGCGAGTCTCAGGGTTTGGGCTGCCAAGGCAGGTGGGGCGAGGGGAGGCATCTATGCAGCAGGATGGGCCCGGAGAGGCTTTGCCGTTTGCCTGCTCTTCCCAACAAGCCCTCGTTCTCAGATCGGGGGCAGACCCAGGCGGTACATCCCAGGGCCAGTGACAAAGGGCCCCCCCCTTTCCCACAGCCTGCCAGCACCCCACCCAAAGCTGATGGGAGGGAGATCCCACCAAGAGCCAGCACAGTCAACTCCCTCTGCTTGACAGCACACCCCAGAGCTGGGCCAGGCACGGGAAGGCAGCCCCCATGGGGGCCCTGCCCTACCCCAAGTCCATGATGGAGATGAAGCTGCTCAGGTGCTGCTGCCTGGGGCCTGGCAGACCTGCAGCACAGCTCTGGCCCTGCCCGCCGGCGCTGCTAATGCCCTGCCCGCTCCCTGCACCCCACACAGGTCCCAGACCTACAGCGCCAAGGAGATCAACCTGCTGCTGACAGTTGAAGGTGGGAAGACCCTCGAGTGGATCACGATTGAGGCCGAAGCCTTCACAGGTGCCACCCCGCTCCCTGCTCCCAGACTCCTGGCAAGACCCAGCCTGGCCCAAGCCTCCATCTGACACCCATGCAGCCTGGCCAGCCAAACCCGCTGGGGCAGGCCAAGTCTGTTTTAAGCCAAGTGGCAGATGGGGACTGGCAGGGCCCGCTCTGAGGCCCCGAAACCCCTTGCCTTGCTCCCATCCACTACCATTGAGGCTTGCAGCTCTGAGCAGCACCAGTACTTTGTGGGTAGGGACGGGGACCTGGAATGGGGCAGCCTTCATGTCATACATGGGTCTCATGCCCTCCCCTGGGAAACCTTGGCTCTGTCACTCACCCTGAGGAAGGAAATCAGTCTTGGACATGAGCTCCCTCCCTGCCATGCTCCAGCCCCCAGGTTAAGTGCGGTGCCCAGGGTCACCCAGGGAGCTATGGTAGAGGCAGCACCGAGCTAGTCCAGACCTTGTCCAGACAGCAGCCCCCTCCACTAAACCAGGGCCCCCAGAAGCAGCTCCATCCTGAGATTGAAGGAGCCAGGGCCCCCAGGCCAAAAGAGCTGTACGGGTCCCACAGCCAGACAACGCCAGGGTATTTATGCATGCAGGGGCCTCCTAACTCATGAGTTCAGCTCTGCCCCCAACTACACCCCCAGTGCAGAGGTGGGGCACAGATGCCCTTCTCCTGCCACAGCCTTGTCCCCAGGTGCTGGAGCTTGGACGTGCATGGTCGGGGCTGCCTGGGTTTCCAGGCTTCCTGGGCAGGCACTGAACACGGCTTATGGGCCTGCCCCCGCCTCCACAGCTGCAGGTGCCCCCCCCCGTCTGCCCGCCCGAGTTATTAGCGGTTCGCGCCGTTCCATGGGCATTCAAGGCATTTGTCAAGCAGTGAGAGGCGAGATTTGTTTTTCTAGCCCTCGTTTTCGGTCTCCCTGCCTTTAAATTGCTCCTAAAGCAAACAGTTACCGGGCGCTGATGGATTGGGGGAATGCAGCTGTCACGGGCAAGCGATGACGTTTTCCATCACATTTTAATTGCATATTGAAGGAACAAAACGCTTCTCGGGCCGCCAGATTTATTTTTTCATTACCAGGCCGAGCCCGAGCTCGAGACGGGGAAAATCCATCGCTCCCGCAGTCGACAGGGAAACAACGAAACTTAATAAGGCGTCACGCTCGGCTCACCCCTCCAGCAGGATGCAGTGGGGGTGGGCAGGGGGGAAGTCAGAGCCAGGGATGGGGGATGCCCAACACCTTGCAGGCTCGAGCCCTGGGATGCCGGGCTTGCCTGAGACGACTGCTCCAAACGTGCCCAAGGCTGCATGTGCCAGAGGCTGCACACTCCTGCATGTTGCAGGGACAGCTGCAGGTCCTCGTCTGCCTCCATGGGACTTCTCCTAGGTTGAAGCCTCCTCGCCAGTGCCAAGTCCCTCACCCGGGGTGTTCTGGCTGCCCTGGTCGTTACGGAGCCTTTTCCCAGGGTCTGTTCCCCTGGGGGCACCACACAGTGAAGGGCAAGACATGCTCAGCTGATCCTTGGCACTCACTAGGTTGTGCCTGAGCAGGACCCATGGCTGGGGCCAGGACCAGGCTCTAACCCAACACCTGTGCCGATGGCTAAAGGGGGCTCCCCAGTGGCCTCATCCAGAGGAAAGCAACCGTGACTCTTTAGACAAGGGAAGGTGTGGGGGGCAGAGCCCTACGAGAGCTCCCTCTGCGCCGCGGGTGGTCTCCGTTCTCATGGCCTCCCCTCCCAACAGAGAACGGGGAGTGGGTGATCAAGCACCGGCCGGCCAAGAAGCTGGTGAATGCGGGGCATTTCACCCCTGATGACGTGGGCTACCAGCAAGTCGTCTTCTACCTCATCATCCAGCGCAAGCCGCTCTTCTACATCATCAACATCATCGTGCCCTGCGTGCTCATCTCCTTCGTGGCTGTGCTCGTCTACTTTCTGCCTGCCAAGGGTAACGCTGGCACCAGGCGGCTGTGGGATCGTGTGTGCCATAGGCGTGAAGGGGGCAGGCCATGTGGCTGGGCAGAGGGAGGAAAGTGGGGGACAGCCACCGCTGGGAGACTGGCACCTGGGCCCACTGCCCGTCATTTCCCCATCACATGGGCTCGGGGACATGGAAGCCAGTCCTGTGGGAGCAGACACTCCTGGCTGCCATGTCAGTCCCTAGGGCTGGCTGGACTCTCTCTGCACAGCCTCCCACTGCCAGTCCCAGGACCATCGGTGTCCTGGGCATGCCTAGGCAGAGCTAGGCCCTTTCCGGGTGCCCAGGGACCCCGTCTCATGTGTCGATCCCCTCACTCTCCACATCCTGGCAGCGGGTGGGCAGAAGTGCACCGTCTCCATCAACGTCCTCCTGGCCCAGACCGTCTTCCTCTTCCTGATTGCTCAGAAAGTCCCTGAGACCTCCCAGGCAGTGCCGCTCATTGGGAAGTAAGTGCCTTCTCCCCTAGACCTGAGCCATGGGACAGGGCCCTGCCGAGCTGCCAGGCTCCCCTTGCTCCAGCCTAGGCTCCTGGCTGTAGCAAAGGGGGCAGAAGAAACAGTGCCCCAAAGGCTGATGGCTGGTAGATAGCACGGCCCTGCTCCCAGGGGAAGGGCTGGACACAGCATGGGGAGATTGTGGATGGGCTGGGGGCCCGTCACCCTCTGTGTCAGGCATAGCAGGAAGGTAAGCAGGTCTTAATGGCCAGGGGCTCCCTGGCCAGGCAGCTCCTAATCCTTCTGCATCTTTATGGCTCAAAGAAGGGGTAGATGAGCAGCCTCTCCATCCCACTTAGCCCCCGCTGCTCTCTTGCCTCTTGGGCTGAGATAGCTGCGGCAAGCAAGGGGTTCGGGTACCAGCTTCCAAGATGTCTCCACTCCATTCCCAGGTACTTGACATTTCTCATGGTGGTGACGGTTATCATTGTGGCCAACGCAGTCATCGTGCTCAATGTCTCTCTGAGAACCCCCAACACTCACTCCATGTCCGCGAAGGTCCGCCAGGTAGGAGGGACAGGGCAGAGCGGGACATCCTTGCCTGGCAGCGGTGGTGCATTTACCTTTGGCACAGGGCTGTGGTGCATTTACCATGGAAATACCAGCCCCAGCATGTGCTTTGAAAGGCACTCTGCACCCCTAAGTGGCACTTGCCCTCCCTTCGGGGGTGCAGCTGGGTGGAAGTGGCGGGAGAGGTTACAGTCACGGGCCTGATCCTGCTCTCATGAGCACCAGTGGGAGCCCCAGGCCTGGCCTTTTGCCCCAGGCTTGGCATGGGCATGACGCTGCTGGTACCCACTGCGCCCCCAGCTCTTCCTGCGGCAGCTGCCGCGGCTCCTGCGGATGCACATGCGGCGAGATGAGGTGGGGGATGCCCCTCCTGTGACGCGGCGCCGGAGCTCGCTGGGGCTGATCGTGAAGGCGGACGAGTACGTGCTGTGGAAGGCCCGGACCGAGCTCCTCTTCGAGAAGCAGAAGGAGAGAGATGGGCTGATGAAGGCCGTCCTGGAGAAGATCGGTGAGCACGCCTGGGCCAGGTGCCTAGGTCATACGAGCCCCATCCAAAGCACATGATCCTGTCCCAGCAGCAGAGAGGGGCTCCCTGCAACCACCCAGGACCTGCTCAGGGAAGGTGCAGAGTCCAGGGCTCACAGGCCTCTCCCCAGCCCCACGGTCCCTGTTCACATCTGCAGCCATCTCCACACTGGGGAAAGGGGGTCTTCCCCCTCCCCTATCCCAGTGTCACCATGCAGGAGCCAGAGAACCATGGATGCAAAACCAGATTCAGGCCCTAGTTCACTTCCATGGTTCCCCCCTTCTTTACGATGTATAATTGGCCAGCTCCAGGCACATGGTTCCAGATTGGATCAACACTTCTCTGGATGTGAGAGGATCCCAGTCCAGAATGGGAGGTTTTCCCAGCAGGGATGTCCCCACTGGGTCAGGGCTAGGCCCATCTGGACCTCAGGGCAGTGCCCAGCTCAGCCCCCAACTGTCACTTTGCTAAAGGCCAAGCACATCAGGCTGAGGCTTTCCAATGCCTCCTGCCACCTGGAGCTGCCCCCTCTCCTCCTCTTCCTCATCTCCAGGGAGAGGGCTGGAGAGTGGCTGCACCCAGGATCTCTGCAGCAGCCTGGTGCAGGCCAGTCCCGAGATCCGGGCCTGCGTGGATGCCTGCAACCACATCGCCAAGACCATCCAGGAGCAGAACGAGTTTGACAGCGTGAGTCTGTCCCCAGGAGGGGGAGGCTCCTGCGGGCCGAGGGGGCATGTCGGGGGACCCCAGCAGGGCTCTGCATGCATCAGAGTCCAAAACAAGCAGGAGTGGGGGGGAGAGAAGCAGGGAAGGGACTTTGGCAGCGAAAGGGGACAGCAGTCTCATGGGGTCTGCTTACACTGCAGCAGCCATCTCCGCCAAGGCGTCCCCAAGCCCAACCCAGGCACTCCTGCTCCCACCCAGAGTCCGAGTGCTTGTGAGCGGATGAGAGCAGCCTTGGTGCTGCCTTTCCCAGTCTGGGGCATGGGGAAAGGCAGTCCGGGCTGTCCTGCATAGGACGTGCTGATGCAGATATAGCTGTGACTCCAGAAAGGGTTGGAGAGCAAAGCACACGGAGGGCAGGGGCTCAGTCTGGAGAGGAGAAGAGGGGTGCGACAGCATTTGTTAGGATGTAGGAAGAGAAATACTGCTCTCTCCTCTGTACAGGGCAGGACCCATGTCCAGGGGCTTAAACTACAGCATGAGACTTGGATCAAATGTCAAGGAACCTGCTGGGCAGCAGGGCATTGGCATCAGCTGCCCATGCAGGAAGGGTCGGGAACAGCTGGACCTGAAAGGGTTCAGGGGGTTGAGTTGGGGTCCTTGGGCTGGCAGGGAGCTGTGGGGGCTTTCAGGTTAAGCAAGGTCCTCATCCAGGATGCCCAGGCCAGGGGGAGCATTTGCCCACAGCAGACCTGGACCTGGACCTTCTCCGGGTACCTTTCGCTGCAGGAGAATGAAGAGTGGATCCTGGTGGGGAGGGTGATCGACCGCGTCTGCTTCCTGGTCATGGCTTCCCTCTTCGCGTGCAGCACCATTGGCATCTTCCTGATGGCCCATTTCAATCAGGCTCCTGCACAGCCCTTCCCGGGGGACCCCAAGAAATACCTGCCGGAGTGATCCCAGGACAGATGCTGCTGGGACTCGCACTGGCTGCAAGAGGCCAAACCCTCCCTCCCAGGCAGGAAGCCCCTGGTTGCACCATTGTCACTCCAGGGTCTCTTCATCCGAGGGCTTCTGGTCCGCATTGGGTTTGCTGCTGCCATCCCACCCTGCTGAGATACCTCCAGGGAGTAGATGACCAGACCCAGCAGCCAGGCCTGCTCTTGGGAGCCACAGATAGGGGCAGTGTCATTGCAGCCAGAGGGAGATGGCAACTGGTTTGGAGGAGCCAGCCAGAGCCTCCAGCTGCCATCCCTGGCTCCCCCATGCCTGAGCAAAGGACACTGAACCGAAGGGCCTTGTGGCGGGTGGGAGGGCTGCTGGGCCCTGAATGCCTATGTCTTGGGGAACGGGCTAGTGCCATCCCAGCTGGGGAGAGGACAGGGCACAGCAGGCAGCCATGTGAGCGAGCTCAGGGTGACGAGGCATGCGAGTAAACCCAATGCAGCTCTCACGCCTTCTGTGCTGTTTTTCTGGCAGCAGTGGGGAGTGCACGAGGGACAGAAAATGGGGCGAGAAGAGCAGGCACCTGTTAGGATTTCAGGCCCCAAGCACCAGAACATGGGGTGTAATTGCTGCTCGAAGAGCTGCTTGCAGATCTCTTCCCTCTGCCCAGAGCTAGGGAGAGACCTGGCATCAGTCCCTGCTGCAGAGCCCATGGGCTCAGCCCTAGGCAGACTCCAGCTACTAACGGGGCACCGGTGGTGCCCACAGAGTTCACCTGCAACCCTTCCAAATGGCAGCCCACAACCTGGTGCTCCATCCCCACGCAGAGCTCCCAGCTGCCCATGCTAGTGCCAGTCAGACCCTCCATGCACCGCATCTGCAGGCCCACCCGGGGGACTTCACACTCGGGCCCCAGCGTGCACTGGCTGCTGTGCACACTTTGGGACCACATACATGAGGCCACCGGCACCAACTCCATCAATCCCCAGCAATGGCTGCACTGAGCCAACTCAGATCATCCTTCCCAAGCCATCCCCACTACCCAGGCACCAGCCTACGCTGTGGTCATACCCAAGCCTGCTCTGCTTCATCCCAGACCCAGTGGCCAAGACTCTGCTCCCCTCCTGTTGCTACACGCACATATATGCACATGCACAGGGTGATGGAAAGACGAGCATGGCACGAGCCTGGGTGGTCAGAGCTTTCCTGTTCCCCCTGCTGCAACCACCTCATCCCTCGAGTGAGGCCACGCTTGTTGGCAAAGCCAGGAGCCTCTGCCCATGGCTCCCTTTGCCAAGCTGCCAGGAGCGCCCCAGCCGCCTGGGGCGAGGCTGGGCCGGGGCGGCTGGAATAGCAGCAGAGGGATCGAGATAAAGCCCTGCTCTAATCCCCATTGATCCAAGAGGCGGAGACGGGCTCCGGCTGCGCCTCGGCTCCTAGGAAGGAATGCAGGGGCCACGCTCACAGCTGCCGCAGGGGCAGAGCAAGGGGAGTGGGAGGGGGCTGGGCTGTGTACTGCCCTGCCCTTTGCAGCCTGCATAGATGATGTGCCCCAAGGGGGTTTCAGCCCAGTGCAGAGACAGGAGGAGGGGAGATGCTGCGGGGCACAAGCCCTCCCTTCCCCTCTCCAATCTGCTGCCTCTGGATCCCAAAAGCAAACGCTCGACCCCTGCCCCAGCCCCTGCCATGGCAACCGCCGTGCACAGGACTGGAATCAGCTGCACAAATACCCCAGAGGGGCTGGCAGGCAGGAACTGCCCGGCCCAGCTGCTGTTTGATTCACCTCCAGCCCCACTGCCCAGCCTCAGGCCAGACCCGCCGGGGAGGGGGAAGCTGGGCTGCCAGCAAAGCCAGGCCAGATCCTGAGCAGTTACCATGGCGAGGGGGTGATGGAGCCATTGGGACTTAGTCCTTGGGCTTGAACCGATCCAGATCAGCTGTCAGGGCCTCTGGCACCTGTCTGTGGTACTTTGACTGGTCACCCTGCCAGCAACATGACCGCTGAGCTCTGGGCTGGGTGATGCAGGACAGGGAAGGGGCTGACGGGCCACAAAAGGGCCATCAGCACAGCATAGCTGCACCGTGCCCTAGCCAGTCACACCGCACAGTAGCTAGCAGCCACCTCTGCCCAGGCCTCCCCCCTGCTACCCCCCGGATCAGCTCCGTCCACCTCACAGGACTGCGCCTGCCTCTGGGAGCTCTTCCCGTCGGATCTGCCCTCTCGGGGGAACAGCTTGCCCTTGCATTCCCCCAGCACCATTGTCTTGAGATCCGGGTGGTTGGGATGGAAACGTAGGGACGGGGAGGGGAGTGAGACTGGGAGGGGATGCTGGAGGCGGCTGCAGGCAGAGCAGAGAGCCAGTGCTGGGACTTGCTCAGTTTGCAGCTGTGCAGGGGCAGCTTGGCACATCAGCCCCCGCATCCCTTCCAGCTTGGGCAGGAGGCACGGCAGGAGTCGGTCTGCCCGCTTACACGGATGTCGGCACCCTGCTCCCAGCCTTCCCCCTTTGGGCATCTGACACGAGAGAGACACATTGAAGTACTTGCCCAGCCCCGGGGGCGCAAGTCAGGCTCTGGGGAGCTCTGGGATGGGAGGACGACCTCAGCTACTGGGACTCAAGACCCCAAGAGGAGCCTGGAGCCAGCTCAGCACGGCCTGCCCCGTGCCGAGGGTCCCAGCCAGGGCCGAGAGAGGCAGATCTATGCTGGAGGGCAGACAGGCTCAGAGTCCCCCCTGCCCGCATTGGGCTGGAGACCAAGCCCAGTCCAGAGCCTGAGGCTGGTGGAAGAGGAGGATGGTGGCGAGGCATTCCCGGAGCTGCAGCTGCTGGCAGGTGTCACCCAGCTGCATGTCACCGCTCAGGCTGGGCAGCATGGTAAGGCCCTGCTGGTTCCCCATTGCCCACTCCCCTGGAGGGAGGCAGTGCTGGGAGGCAGCGGTGCCGCCTCTTGCTTCCTAAAGCCAGGGCACGACGGTGTGGGGGTGTCTTGGGTGCTGGCAAAGGAGGACAGAGCCTTTCACCTCACGGTGGCCCTCAGCCACCTCTGGTGTGACCGGATTGAGGCCCCCACATTAGCACTTGGGGGTTCAGGCAGCACCAACCAGTCTCATCGGCAGCTGAGGAAGGTGGTGCACTCACAGCCAAGGTCTAATCGGTAGCAGCTGGGGGGACCTTCCTTTGCCTGGGCATTCAGGGCTTCCTCCTGCCCCCATCTATCCCCGTCTGGTGCAGTTGGCAGCCCCTCTCCCAGGGCAGGCATGAGCTGTGCAAGGCAGGCTGGCCCCACACAAAGCCTTGCAAGTCGATGCCTAAGGAAACCCCCAGCCCACCTGGCATCCTTGGATCTGGTCCCCTGCTCTGTCTCTGGGGTTTTGCATTCAGGACTTCCTCCAACGCTGCTCCACAGAGGTCATTGGGCTCAGCAGGGCCAAGCCCCTGGATCAGGCAGCGGAGCAAAGCAGGCAACAGCAAGGGAGACCAGCGAGCCACAGGTGGGACAGCAGGGCCTGGGGGGTCCCCACAGGGCTGTGTTTTGGACAGGTAGAGAACAGCATATGGTCACATCGCCTGCTCTGAGCAGCGATAGTGAGACCGAGTATAAGATGCCCCAGGCAGGCACCGCTGCGGGGAATCCCCTAGGAGCAGGGCAGCCCATAGGAGTACGGACCAGCAAAGCCCCCCGGCCGACAGAACCAGGCCCCTGCAAGATGCGTACCCAAATAGTCCATAAGGCTGTGCAGCCTGGCCCCTCTGCCCCCAAGCTTATCACACACGGGACAGGTAGCATGAAGCAGCCGACAGAGCATCATGGGACAGGAGCAGGAGAGATGGTGTCACGGAGCCAGGCCTTGCCACAGCAGGGAGTGGGCTACTGAAGGGTGCCCCGAGACTCCCAGGTCCCTGCCCCATGCTACGGAGGAAGGCCAAGGTCCTCAACAGCCCAGCTGGCTGGGCACAGCATGCAGACCTGCAGCTCTCAAACCCCCACCCCAGCCCCCACAGCCTGGGCTATGCCCTCCCCTTCCCCCTGTGCACCCACCCCCAGATGGGCGCCCCATGGCAGTGCCAGCTGAGCAGTGCAGTGGAGCACCCCAGCAGCTGGCACTGGCAGAGGGGGGATGCATGAGCACTGTGAGGCAACTGCCTGGCATAGATGGCATGGCTGGGACTTTTGCAGGGCTGCTCGGGGACCTGAGGAGATCCTACACCGTAGGTTCGGCGCAGGTCAAGGAGCTGCTGGTGGCTACTGAAGGTAACTGGCTGCTATGGCAGCGAGGGGTCTGTGGTCACTTGCCACAGAGGGTGGGGCATGACTACCCCATGGAGGACAGCCCTGGGTCCCACCCCCAAATCAGAGGTGTCTCCCCACTACCCCATCCCCTTCCAGCAGCATCAGGCCTGGATCCAACCCACAGCAGGGAGGCCCCCACCCCATTCCTGTCCCATGCCCTGTGCCCAGGGGTCCTGCAGCTGGGTGAGGGGCTGGTAAGCATGGTGGACAGGAAGGGCAGCTGGACTGAGCTCACAATGCCCCTCAGTAGCACAGACCCCAGTGGGGGGGAACGGGGTGCCAAGCACCACCCCCACTGCAGCAGCAGGGAAGTGCTCCCCATCCCCGTCCCAGGGACATTGCTTAGGCCTGCCCCCTCCTCTGCTCTGTGCCTGCCCCAGAGGCCGACCGCCTATGCCTGCTGCTGTGCGGCCCTGCCCGCGCTACCTGCATCCGGCTCCAGGACCCACAAGGCTGCGACATCCTGCGCTTCCACCGGCCCTACTGGGTGGGCGCCTGCTGCCTTGGCGCTTGCTGGGCAGAGATGAGAGTGTTCGGCGCCAGCAACCAGCTTGTGGGCAGTGTGCAGCAGAGGTGAGCACTGTGGGGCTGGGAGAGGGGCCTAGCCCCACAATGCCTGGGCATGGGCACCACTTCCCTCTGTGGCACCAGGGAGGTAGCCCAATGAACCAGGGATCAAGGCAGCCACCTCTCCCTAGCTGCCTGCCCACAGCCTAATCCCTGGCTGCCAGTTGCCCCTGCCCATCTCAGCATCCTGCCCAGCCCAGCTGGCTGCTGGGCATGACCCTGACATGCTCCATGTCTAGATGGAGCGCTCTGTCCCACCGCTGGGAAGTGTGCAATGCCCGTGGGACAGGCACCATGAGCATCCAGGGCTCCTGTGCCACCAGCCGCTGCTCCACCGAGCAGGAGTTCCAGGTGAGGAGGCAGGGGCTGCTTGGGGAGGTCTGGACAGGTCCCAGCAGGAGAAGGGAGGAGGGGTGGCATTGGTCTGCACTGGATTTCTGGGGAGCAATGCATGCTGTGGCCCTGGGGTCCTTTGGCAAACCCTTCTCCTGGGAGTCAGCACTGGAGCTGCTGCTCTGCCTGGCCATCAGGGTGAGCCTAGCACTGGGTGCTGGGGCTAGCAGCCTAGGGGCCCCTCTCAGCCTTGGCTTGCTGCTAGCCTCACCCTGTGGCTCTGAGTCACTGGCCTTTACTCGCCTGCCCAGGTCACCTCCCATGCAGGCAGCCCCCTGGCCGTCATCTGGAAGCGGTGGCCGGGCTTCAGTGAGGACTGCAACCGGGACCACGAGTTCTTCGGGGTGGACAGTAAGTAGGAGGCACCCCTGAGGTGGCATGGGTCCCCCAAGGCGGGCGGGTTGCCAGGGCTTGGGTTGGGCGCTGCACCTGCCCCTCATCCCTAGGGGAGGTTGTGGCTTGATCTCTCCTCCCCTTGATTTCTTCACTGGTCAGAAGTCCAGAGCACAGCAGCCCCTCAGCTCCCAGGCCAGTAACGGCTTGCCTGGCCCAAATGACCAGGTCCTGCTTGCCATGGGGTAGCCTGAGAGCAGCCCTCAGGGCAAGTCCAGTGAGTGGCTCGGGCTCGAGACACTGCTGACCCGTTCTGCAGTCATGCCCCTCCCAGCCCTCGCCCAAAGCACCCGAGCTCGGCCAAGCCCTGGCCCTAATGACAGGGTGCCCCAGCCAGGGGCTACGGCCTCACGCAGCTCTCCACCAAGATCAGTCCTGGGCAGATCCGGCTACTGCTTGCAGCAGGGACGCCCTCCCTCTGGGAACCTCTTACCCTCTTTCTGAGTCCAAGTGACCAGAAAGGCCCTGAGCATGGCTGTGGAGAGGGTGGGAGAGGAATGGCTGCTGTAGGGCAGGGCTGGGGTTGCTGGTGCTGCTGATTGATGGGGACGCGCCCTCCCTCTCCCCGTCTCAGTTTCAGCACCCATGGGAGCCGAGGACGGAGCCCTCCTTCTGGCTGCAGCCTTCCTGCTGGTGAGTGATGGGGGCACGAGGCCTTGCCCTGCCATAGCCCCGGGTCACAGCCTGCACACCTCCAGGGCTGCCTGTGCCCAACTGTACCCCCTCTGCCCTGGGCTGCCCAGGTCCTGCCAGGGGTTACAGGCTGGCAGCCCTGCCAACAGCTGACATGTTGCAGCATCCCTGGGGCAGATGCTGCTCCTCTCCCCTTGCACTGGACTGGTAACAGGAGTGCAGAAGGATGCGGCCTCATCTGTCCTAGGCCAGTTGCTCCAGGCTCAGCTCAGCTCCGGGCCAGGACTGCCTCAGTGGCTTTCTAGCAAGCTGAATGCCTTGATGTGCCTGCCCACTGCCCGCCAGTGCCAGTCTGCATGAGTCAAGGCCATTCAGCCATCCTCCCCTCCCACACCATCCTCCCCACACTAGCAGGACACCAGGGAGGATCTGACTGCTAGTAACCACCTGGGCCCCTTAGCCCCAGCAGTGCTGCTGCCCCCTCCCTATGTTGACAAGACCCTCAGTCATTTTACTTAGCCTGGTGCCTTCCTTGCAGACATGGTGTCCCGTGCTCCCTGCTCACTAGCTGGCACACAGCGGGGCTGGCGATAGCCCCTGGGGTGTTGTCTGGATGGGGAAATGTGGTCTTTGGCCTCCCATGTGGCCCACTCACAGCTGCAAAGCTCAGCCCACTGGTGTGTGAATGGGCCAGGCAGTCTGTCCAGCAGGGAGGGCAGTGTGGTGCATGCGGGCCAGTTCCAGGACTCTGCAAAGGTCCCATCCATCGCTTTTCCCCAGCCCCCCCCCAGAGTGAGGAAAGGAGCAGGAACTGGCTTCACTGCCCTGCATGAGGCTTGTAAGTTGTCCTTTAAAAGCCCCAAAGGACTGCCAGTTAGCACTTGGCTGCCCATGATCCCTATCCAGCCAGGGTAGGGAAAGTATGGCCTGTGCTTGCCTGCCCCATCTTTAAGGGCAAACAGTGGGGATAAAGCCTTCCTACTGTGCCATGCTCCATCCTGCCCCAGTGGAGATGCTCAGACCAGCATGGGGCAGAGCATCTGGGATACATCCCCTGCAATCCCTTGCTCTGGTCGCCAGTCCCACTGCAACCACTGGGTACTTGGGCTGCTGGGCTGGGACCCTATCTTGTGTCCCCCCACCCCAGCTCCAAATCAGGGGGAGAGTGGGGTCCAGGCATCACTCCCTCAGCCTTGGCACAGTCCCTGGACACATGTGCTCCTCTCTGAAGAGCTGACACCCCTCATCCCTCGCTTCCTCTGCTCCCAGAACTTCATGTTCTTCGAGATGAGCTGAGGAGGGACCCACCAGGAATTCGCCCTGGCAGGACACTCGCACCAGTGCCACCACTCTCCAAGCTGCCCAGATCCCAGACACCACCACCTTGCAAGTTCACAGCCTGCAGGACCTTCAGTGCCCAGACAGCAGGCAGAGGAAGCCCCCATGGCCATGTACCCCATCACCACATGCTGAACTCTGGGGGACCTGGTGTGGATGCAATAAAGGCACCCACAACACAGGAGCAGAAGAGTCAAACCCAGCAAGGCTGTTGGGCTGGTGGAGGCCTCATCCCGCTGTCCCACTGGTGCTTGCTCCGGTTCTGCACGGGGCTTTCCAGGACTTGCATGCCACCAGCAGGGGTAGCAGTAGCCAGGTGAGACAGACATACCCAGGCCACTGCTCCAGAGTCCAGCCACACACGCAGGCAAGTCAGGTAGGGGCATCTCACATAGATACATAAGGCAGCTCATCCATCAGCCACAGCCGAGTCCCACTGGCCACCACCCTCCCCACTACTAGTCAAGGCCAAAGGCCCAGGAGGGGCTGCCTCTCAAGGTGGGCATCCTACCTACCCAGGCCCAGCCCCAAGCTGCAGAGGGGAGGGACAGATCCGAGACTTCCAACAGTGCGATACTTTTCTGCTTCCTCATCCCTCAGGGGACCCCAGCGAGTTCATTACACCACAACCATCATCATCACCCCTTTTAAACAAGAACGGGGGGAGGGGGAGGAAAGCCTTGTCTCAAGTCCTGAAGCAAGACCACGGCTGAGCCAGGTGACCCAGCACCCGGGTGAGCGGGGTGTCCCTCTCCTGGGAGGTGCCTTGTTGGGCCACACTGCTCTTTCACTGGGGCAAACTCAGCAGAGGCCAGCACAGAGCTCAAGGGCTGTTAGACCACAGGGTCCCCAAACCAGCATCTCACTATGGCCCCAGGCCCTTACCTGCTAGTTTGGGGAGCAGGGTCTTGCAGCAACCTACCCACTCCTTCCCCTGCCTCACCTGGGGCATGGGCATTTAAGGCAGACTTTTTTTTTCAATCTAGAGAGGAAATGACAAATTCCCCCTTTAAGAAAGGGAACTCTGGGTAAGCAATCAGGCTGATAAAAGGGCAGCTGCCCTCCAGCTGGGCTCATATTGGCAGGCTGGGCTTGGCTTGTTATTGGCGGTTAATCACACCCCTTTCATTAAGGGGAGAAAACTGGGTTTTCTATGAGACTTCAAAGCCTCAGGTGCCTTGAAATGAGCTTCTCTGCTGCCCTTCTCTCCTTCCCCTATGATCTGGGGCTTGTGCTTATTCACCCCCTTCCTAGGCAGGGGTGCCAGGGGCTGGGGGATGGTGGTGGTGATCATTGATACCTAAAATCCTAAGACCCTGTCTCTGTCTTGGTTTATTGCCCTGCCTCTGGGGTCAGGGCAGCTCAGATGGATGCTCTTTCTCAGCTGCCAGCAGCACCCCCCAGTTCCCTGGGCTGCAGTGTCTCTGCATTGTTTTCTCCCCCACAACCTCATCAACAAGCAGAAGCAGATAAAATGCAGCTCATAATCAGTTTCATTACCGCAAAGCTCTATATTAGCTGGCTGGAAAGCTAGGTTCTTCCCGGAGCCAGCACACAGTGCGGTCTGTCCATAAGGCCGTCGAGCTGGCTATTCTCCGCATGTTAAATATAGCTCCGAAAAACCCAACAGGCCCCACGCAATGTTCGGCTGGATGTTCTTGGCAATTTACAACTGATCCTTAATGCAGAGGTTCAGCAGAGCCCTGCATGGATACGATCACCTCCCTGCTGTGCAGCCACGGAGAGCCCTCCCCTTCCCGAGTCCCAGGGGAAAGCTGCCAGAGCTGGGGGCACTGCTAAATCGCTCCAGTGTCCTCTCAGGGGCTAGGTCACACTTCTGGCTTTCACCAAAGCTTCCCCAGGCTGGCTGTGCTTCCCCTGATGATTCGGCCCCCTCTTACTACCGTGCAGGTTAATGACTCCAACGGGGCTTGGCTTCTGGAGGAATTGGTGGTCACAGCCGGTAGCTAGGGCCAGGGCTAGGGACAGTCCGGGTGTCAGGGTGGAGTCCTTGAGCTGGACCGTGTTATAAAACAGGGGCCCCAAGTGTGTGGGCCCATGGCAAATAGCCTTGGTAGGGAGGTGCGTGGCTGCATTTCTTACCACTTGGAACACGTAGGAGGCATGGGGCTCGGGGGGCCATACTCATACGGGACTGACCTGCCAGTGCCGCAGACCCTGGACGACCATTCCTCTCCATCCTTCCTCCTCACAGGCGATTTAGATTCATAACCTGATTTATCGCGTCTGCCGCTGCCACTGTGGCCCAGCTGATGCCGCCGCCGTGACTCTCCTTTGAAACTGCTTTCCAGAGCATGTGAATAGAGGCAGGCGCAGGTTTGCTAATGGGCAGAGAGGCTGGCATGGCTGTGCCAGCCTACACAGAGCTCCAAAATAGCCCCAGCTTGGGGGCCTTCCAGGCACGCTGCAGAAGACACCTGTTCAATGGGGTGGTTGGAGGAAACGCTGCCTGGCACAACGAGGGGCTGGCAAGGAGCCGGTGTGTCAGTGCCTGGCAGAGCTCCTGCCTGTGCGACCCTGCTGCAGGGAGTGCATTAGGGAGCCTGCATAGACCAGCACTAGCCCAATACTGCCACAGCGCTGTTGCAGCGCAAAGCTGCTCTGGTGACTCTCACCCCCATCAGCTAAACACTGTTCATCTCCACAGCAGCACAAGGCCCAAGCACAGCGATTGTGCCCATGGAAGCCAGTGTCTACTGCACACAGCTGGTTTTCAGCAACGGTGAGCCCTCTGCGCTCCCCCACAACTGCACCCAGCACTTCAGAGGAGGGGGTACGCTGTGGGCCAGATTACCAATAGGGCCCAAGCACCTGCTGGAGTCACTTGGGAGTAGGAGCACTTGGCCCTTCAAAACTTAGAGCCAAGAAATCCCATATCGGGCACATACAGGCACTAACTGCTTGTGAAGACTGGTCTAGCCTGTCTGGGTAGCTCCAGGAGCAGCCGGCGCCCGGTCCCATGGCTGCCATCACACGATTCTCCGAACCCAGGGAGCGAGTTTAGCAAGACTCTCCCAGTCTGAGTCACGTCCTGCTCACAGAACGGGGCTGGCTGCAGCTCCCTGCGGAGACAACCTGTGCTTGAACCACCTAGAGGCAGTCGCACACTGCAGAAAGCAGAGGCACTTGCCCTGCCCTGGGTGAGGCAGTTTTCAGTAGAATCATAGTAAGTTAGGGTTGGAAGGGACCTCAGGAGGTCACATCTAGTCCACCCCCCTGCTCAAAGGACCACGAGATTATCCCAGCCAAGGCTTTATCTGGGTCTTCAAAACCTTCAAGGATGGAGCTTCCACCACCTCTCTGGGTAACCTGTTCCAGTGCTTTAACACCCTCCTAGTGAGAACGTTTTTCCTAATATCCAACCTCAACTTCCCTTGCTACAACTGGAGCCCATTGCTCCTTGTCCTGTCATCTGCCCCCACTGAGACCAGCCCAGCCCCATCCTCTTTGCAGCCCCCTGCAGGGAGGTGAAGGCTGCTAATAAATCCCCCTCGGTCTCCTCTTCTGCAGACTAAATAAGCCCAGTTCTCTCAGCCTGCCCTCATAAGTCATGTCTTTCAGCCCCCCTCACCATTTTTGTTGCCTTCTGCTGGACTGTCTTCAATTTGTCCATGTCCTTTCTGTAGTGGGGGCTCAAAACTGAATGCAGTACTCACAGTCTGGCTTGTAAAATCATGAAAGAGCGAGGGGGGCAAATGAGTCATCCCCAACACGTCTCACAGCCCTCAGCAGGTCTAGATTAGCAGGAAGTGGTGGATGCTGTTACTGCTGTTGGTAGAGAGGACTTGAAACCTGGAAGAAGCAGCTTTACTCATGTAAGAGATGCCACTTGCTCTCTGGCCACCCTCAGCTCCATAAAATGAGCCACATCCTTGGTCTTGCAGGTTTTATTGGTGCAGCAAAGTGGGCTACAATACAGCAGCCCTATTGCAACTCATTTTTTACTCAGCCCCTTTGTACCAGCAACGACAGCCCGGGGCCTGGGCACTTGCCACTGTGACTATGTGTAGTCAGAGGTTAACAAAAGGGCTTTAGTATTAGATGGAACGGAATAAGCAGCAGAACCACGTCCACTCTCTTAAAAAAACATTCAAACCGAACAAGAGGAACCAACATGTTTATAGTATCATAGTACTTAGGGTTGGAAGGGACCTAAACAGATCATCAGGTCCGACCCCCTGCCCCAGGCAGGAACGGGTGCCGGGACCATATTGCCCCAGCCAAATAGCTGCCCAGCCTCCTTTTGAAAGCCCAAAAAATCTAGAATGGGGGGGTCCAGCCAGAAGTCTGGGCACACACCCAGGCTTCAACTCACAACTCTTTGGCCCTGGAGTCAGCACACACACCCCTAGGCCACACAGGCAGGTGCTGTAGGAGCACAAACAAGGGTTGAGAGAGCTTTGAATTGAAACCAACCGGGTCGGTGAAAGGAGGAAAAAAAGCTGATGCCCACTGAAGCATTTTGCTGTAGATCAGTATTTAAAGACAAGCACAGAAGGCCTGGGACACTTCTCAGTGCACCATTCATACAGGCTTATGCATCAGACACAGGGGAAAAGTGTGGAAATCCAGGAAAGTTTCATACAGACTAGTGCATCGTTCAGAGGGGAAAAGTGTGGAAATCCAGGAAATAGCAAAGCTGTGCTCTGCACCACTATGGAAATGAAACCCTTCAGGGATATACCTGCAAAGAGCTAAGCACGAGGTGACTGAAAGGAGTCCACAGTCAGTATTCCAGCCTGGCTGGTTTCTGCTTATATTAAAAATAATTGCCTCTAAATCCCCCTAACAAACACTGGAGGCAGCAACAGAGAGCATTATTGAGAGGAATTTTAAGCAGCAGCTGTGGTGCTACCTTCTACAACCTGGGAACGCAAGCTGCAGCTGGAACGATCACTTGGTTCGGAGATGCCCTTGGAAGTGACATCAATGACAGTCAAGAAGCAGCAGGAGAAGAGCTGGGATGAGGGGTCTCAAGACGTCTGGAGGGGACCACCCCCTTCTCCCCAACCCCAAAAGCCAGCTTCTGAAGCTGTGGACAGACATTGCTTAGATCAGCAGATGGTGACCTACAGCCCACAGGCCAGATCCAGCCCATGAAGAGAGTGAATCTGGTCTGTAGCACAGGGGATGGGCAGCATACAGTAGTTGGGCATCTCCACTGCCCAGTGCTGTGCATTCCCCTGCAATGTGCTGCCCCTGCCCTCCCTGCTCCATGCCAAACTGCAGCTTCTATTTATCATTGCTAAAGTCACCGCTCCTCATTGCCATTGGTGACAGAAATTTGTGGCACCCAGTGGTGATGATAAGTGAAGGCTGCCAGGGGAGGTGGTGAGAGAGCATCCCCAGCACCAAGCAGGGAGGTCTGGGTACTGCAGTCAGTGGACCACAGTTGCAACTTGGGTACCAGCAGCACCCGCCTGCAGTCTTTCAGTCAAGCCTAACTATTGTCTAAGAGAAGGTTGCCAAACCCTTAGGTCATTCCAAATGGGGTGTGAAATGGTAGTGCACAGATATGCATGCCCAATGCCAAGCTATCCAAGGCATTACACAAGCGTACCTGGAAGAATCTGGTACTATTCTAGTCGGATGCATTTTGTAACGTTCTGTTACATGCACATGCTCTGTTCTGCAACACAGGCCCGTTCAGTCCTCCAGGCATCCCACAATGCAGCACAACCCCTGCCCTCTAAGGGGCTGCTCCATCACTCAGGCTGAATGCTCTGGGGGTGTTTTAATCTACTCTTCCACACCTGTTGAGTCACTTGCTGCAGCAGCCAGCTGCACTCAGAGCAATAGGAGGGTGGCTTCTACTCATTCTCTTGAACGCTTTCAGAGATTATAAACCCAGAGCATGGGACAAGGGCGAGTGTTCCCACCAGGGACAGCAAAACATCCTCAGAGTGTCCTCAAGGCTGGTTCCAGGTCACTTCAATTCCTGAATCTCTTTTTAAAGTTGAGGAGGTTGTACAGGTCTGCCTAGTCACCCAGTCAAGCCTAGCCCTTGTCCAAGACACAAGCACCGTATGCTGCCCTTGCTCTCAAACAATGGGCCTCATTCTGAGAAACGGCACTTGCTCAAAGCTGAGCAGCCACTGGCACTACCTCTGCTTGGGCAGAGGGCACCCACTGCAGGCGCCCTGCTGAACTGCAACCACTCTGGAAAAATAAAACACACAAAGAAAGTTTGCACAATCCCTGAGGAGGCGGAAAAGGCCAGAGCTGGTAATGACAACCATTAGCATTGTCGTCAAACAACAGGGGGAATAATTAGCTCTCTTCCTTGCTGTGGAAACGCAGCTGCAGGTGTCTGAGCTCCCCAGTCAAGACACACCACTGTTTGCCTTGCACTGGGGTAGCAGCCAGATCACTCCCACTCCCCAGCCCTGATCCCCAAGAGCTGCTTCTCAGGGCCAAATCCTGGCTAGGTCTTCCCCAGATGACAGCACACAACCACAGGTGCTGCAAGAGAGCTCCCCTACTTCCTTCACCATTTAAATGCTAACATCCATACACTTGACCTTTTCATTGATCAATCCACCGCCCTGCAGAGCTGCTGTTATCCCAGGAAGGGAACTGGAGCCAAGATAATTATGGCTTTTTCGGCCCCTCCTTCCCCCGGCTTGAGAGGAACACCGACTATAAGCCTCCATCTAACCATGGCACAGGCAGGCCAGCAGGCAGTCGTGCGAGGCACTAGCAGTCACAGGGGATCAAACAGGCAGGCAGGGAGAGAATTCCACTCCCATTTTTCATAAACACATCATGCAAACAAGCCCGACCTGGGGCCAAACTCAGTCTGACCACAAACAAATGCTGCGGAGTCGCATCAAGGCCACGTTAGGCTCCACAGCTATTAGATGAGTCAGGACCACAAAGCAGGACCAGTGATGTTTGATGTCAGGTTCCCTTGCCGCTGGGCAACTCAAACTGATGAGAGAAGGGTGGAGGATTTCACTGTCTTGGAGGCCTGTGGGGTCCTGGTTCATGGAGGTCAGGAAGGGGCTCCAAGCAAGAAAAATCACCCTTTTGCTTGTTTTTAAATGAACCAAAGGAAACGACAGACTGAAAGGAACAAAGAGACCCAATAATTTATTGGCAGAGCTGGAAGGGGGCACTTGCAAACCAACAGGCTGGCTCTCAACTAGGACACTTCTCCCAGCTGCAGAGATGTTCTTAATACTGGTATCCCTCAGCAGAAGGCTCTGGCATGAGTGTGAGATTGCAACATCCTAGGTGCAGTGTACAGAGAGGAAGAAGAAAGTGCTGAAGGAGGCGCCTTGGTGGCACGCTGCTAAGGGAAAGGTTGGCCTCCCGCCCCCGCACCAAAGAGAGTTTGTGTGACAAGGTCAGCCTGGTGTCAGTCACCGATGCTCAGGGCGTTGAGTGGGATCCTTCCCCAGAGAGAAGAGCGAAGAGGGACCTGGTCAATCCAGGCTGCAAGTCCCTTCAGAGACCGGAGGGCATGGATGAGACCACTCCTTGGTTTCCAAGGTGGTGAGGAGTCCAGTGCCAACCTTGCTGTTCTCACAATGTGATTTTTGTATTTCGAAAGCTTGAATTATCCCTGGAAGACAGAGAGGGAGAGAACAGGAGATTAATCATATGAGCAAGGACTTGGCTTCCAAGACAAGTCTCATGTGTTCCATGATGCAGACTGGAAATGGGTGGGTTTTTAGTAGCTGCGCTTGCTCTCAAATCAGACCAGCTAACTGCTAAGCAAATCCACATTCTAGCCAGTGCTCCCACTCAAACCCCAGATGCTACTAGTCACCGGTGCACTTAGATGGAAGAGGAGAAGATCCTGGGTTCCTCCTTATCTGTTAGGAAGGTTCAAGGATGATAGTAGCTGTCAGCCATGGGCTCATTTGCCATCTCAAAACTTCCCAGTAGATTTCAGGATAAGAGCAAGCGCCGCCTCTCGTACAGGGCCTCATCTATTCGGTTCTCAAGCAAACAACAGCTACTTTGTTTGGCAGCTGAGCTCATAGCTCTAATCTCAATGGCAGTCTGACCTCTCTTGATTTTATCCCAGATACAGGGAGCTCTTTGTAAGAGACACTATCAAGAAGTTCAGATTTTACCAACCTCAAGAACTCCATGACCTGGAAGGGAAGCTCCTAGAGCCGATACTGCAGCCCTCATTCACGTGAGCAGGGCACCAATAAAAGGGGACTGCGGAACAAGAGCACGTGTGTATCTATTAGGGGTGCACCAATGAAGACTTTCTGGTCCAATACTGATGGCCGATTATTAACGAGCCATACTGACTAATACCGACTCGATTGCCGATACGCAAGCCCGGCAGCTTGGAGAGCAGCATCCAGCTGGTAAGTCGGTTGAGGGGGAAGGGGCGGGAAGTGGAGGAGGGAAGGGCATGGGGGTGCAGATTGAGGCCCCTGCAGTGATGGAGGGAGTGGGGCTGAGGCTGGGGCAGGCGTTGTGCAGCTGGGGCAGGGCAAGGTATAGGACAGAGCCACACGTGGCTTGTCCAGGGGGCAGCTCCCACTGCTATGCACTCCCCCAGGGGAGGCATGGGGGACATGTGCCCCCAGATCTGTGCATGGGGCAGAAGCAGGCTGCCCACTACAGGCTGAGGCAGTACTAGGCTCTCCCCGGCAGGGTGCTCTGGCCAGGGCTGCGGCACTGGGAGGAGATGGTTTGGGGGTGGCTACGGCAAATTTTGGGGTGGCTGCAGCCCACTCTGTAGCCCCCGCTCCCAGCACTGCTGTTACCCGCCCCAGCCCAACCCCCCACTGGGAAGAGCCTGGCACTGCTCCCAGCCCTGAGCGCAGTGGCAGCCCCCTTCCCCACACACAAATCCAGGGGGCATGCACCCCCCATGCCTCCCTCATGGATGTGTGCAGTGGTGAGACCCTCCCACCCTGCCCCCCACACCTCCTGGATGAGCCGCTCGCAGCTGTCCTACACCCCACCTGTGCAGCGCTTGCCTCTGCCCCAGCCCCACTCCCTCCCTCTCTGCGGGGGCCTCAATCTGCCCCCACCCCTTTCCCCCAAGAGACTTACCATCTGGACGCGGCTCTCCAAGCTTCTGGGCTGCACTCCTGGCCGCACGCATGCACGCACCATTTATTGGTGACACTATCGGCCACATTAGCCAAAAAAGCCAACTGCCGATAATGTCAATTCTTTTTTCATTGATGCTGATACGATATGGACTGATGTATTAGTGCACCTCTAGTACTTATTCTTTCAACACATGACCTGTCACTAAAAGCTCAGGTCTCTGACAGCCACAGGGCCTGGGCTTTCTGCTCACTCTACAAAAGCGTGACACTGGGCCCTACAGGAATGAACAAGCTGGGTTGGGGGACTCTACAAGGTTAGATCAAGCACACGTCCCAGCAGGTCAGCACAGCTAGCTGAAGCCATGCTACAGAATAGAGGCAGGCAGTAAGAAGTGGAGTTTACTGAAGGACTGCGAAATGCTTCTTAAACCTCTGGGCTAGCTCTGTGCTCTGTAGACCCTGGACAGCCGGCAGGGCAGTCTGGCCTTTCTTGGGGGGATTTGACAGTAGTCTTTTTCAAGTCTATTGTATGCTGGACACCCTTCTGCTATCTGGGGTGTTAAATGCATTATCCTGCTATAAGACACATGCTTGGAGGTCACCCTCAGAAAGGCTGTGCTAAGCACCATAGTCCTGTGCTCCCTGACACCAGAGCTGGGCAGCCCTGCTAGTTGGGGGCACGGTTCTAAACTCACTAGTGCAACCCAGGTACCTGACGGCAGCTGCCTGATGCCTCATCTCCCAGCACTGTTCTCTCGCCCACGCCAAGCCTACAGATGGCAAAAGAGTTCACCTTGAAGAGCAGGTTCCTACAGGTCTCTAATTAGCGATTAGCTGTTGCCTAGCAGGGGGAATCCTGACTTTCTCTCTTCATTCCCCATTACCATGAAGTCCCCAGTGCCTATTTCTCAGTTACCCAGGCTCTCTCTGCTCCTGTCACTGCTTGCTCTGCTCAATGTGGGTAACAAAGGCAATTAAGACAGTTGAGTCAATATTACCAGCATATTCAAATGTGCTTTGCACATCTACCATCTTCTATCGGTAAATCACCAACTGTGCTGTTATTTTATTCTAGAAGGTCATGGGAAGGTCTTCTAATAGTACAAACAGCACTGAGCACCGTGTTTAGTGTTTCATAAACATCTCGTTAATCCTCCCACAAAGCCAATCCTGTGAGGTAGGCAAGAAAAAATTCTTTGTTTCTTCCACAATCACCGAGTGAGTTTATCCAATGCATTTCTGCTGGATGGTAAGGTGGGAAGTGGTGGCAGCTGGGGGGTTACCAACTAAGCTTGGAAGGTAGCTTTGCATGTACAGCTTTATGGTATTTGGGATATTGCAACACATCCCCCTTGGGCAAGTTACTGTGCACTGATGTGTAGCAACCAGAGTGATTACTCAGCAGCAATCCAGCTCATCTACAGCGTCATGACAACAGAACGAGCCTCAAGTTCAGCAGGCAGTGTTCTAGCCACTTAAAGGAAGGTGCCTGCCATCACATAAGTGGACAGTAAGGGACTGAAGATGCTCTTGGTCATGAGATTCACCTCTGTGCTGAACCTGACTACCCTACTTATCTGCACATGGTTGCCATTAACAGAGGAACTTGTGGAGTCTCATCCTGTTACCCACAGTTTGTGCTATTTTTAAAACAGAGCAATTCCTGCATGATCTTCCCAGACAAGTTTTCATAGGTGGTCCAATTTATTCTGCCATGCTTGGCAGCGAGAGCAAAGGCATGCATGCCAAGCTCAAAGCGCCTTTACCAGTGGGCAAATGTATGTACCAGTGTCTGATTCCAGCTCTAAACAGCCAACCCCTGTGCAGTACAAACAAGCTGAGGCCATACCTCTCAGCCTCCTGGGCCTGGGCCTGGGATGTAGCTGCCTTGCAGACAGAGGACACATCATCAAAACAGCAGCCAGCATCCCGGCAGGTAATGCAAAGTAAAGAGACACAACACTCCATGGTGAGAATGTTAGTGCTTTTGGATTCAAAGATCACTTTTGATCTTAACTTAGCCAATAGAAAAACGGGACGGATCACAGGCCCACAATACAAGCCTGTGTTGGGGTCAGAGTTGGAGGACCATCCCTGTGGCGGAGAGGTATGCCATACAGTCGCGTAAGAAGAAAGATGAGGCCCTACCCTGGGTGTGACAGAGAGAAGGGGAGCCTTCAATCAGCGGCCACTGCTGTTCACCAGGCCATGAAACTCCTCCCAGGCCCTGGCAAGCCAGAGGGAAAAAAAACAGCACTTGAGATCAAAGGCTTCTTAACTTTAATGAGAGCAGAGACATTCAATGGCGTTTTGAAAAGCACTCATTGGGGAGCAAGGCAATATTCTCAGACAGCCTTAGTGGACAGAAGCATCCTTAAAATCCAGCCAAGCCTCTGACATCGTGAGCAGCTTTGAACTCCAGCACTGCCAGGGCACTTCCTCATTGGTTGGCGGTGATCAAACCGTGTTAATACCCAGAGACAAGGCGATGACCTCCTTCCTTTTTTAAAACTGAATTTCTATTTCCCATAGCTAATAAAATAACCCAGGCTAGAGGACTGTCACAGTCCTTGGCTGCTTAAACTACACTAGCTTCTGGGCTCCTGCTTCAGCACATACCTAGATATGTGAACCCCCTGAAATGCATTTGTTTTTATGCCACATGGCTTCATTATTACCCCATTCTCTAACCAGGCTTCAGAATCCAATTATTATTAGAGAGTCTCATTTTCTAGCATAAACCTGCATTGTTAATGACAACCACAATAGATGCGCTACAGCTATTTGAAACGAAAGTGCTTTCAGATAAGTCACAGGGACAGGCCTAACGTTCCATTCCCTGGTGGAGGATGTGCTCCTGATGGACAAAGCTAGTAGACTGAGAAATTGCTGTCTGTTATACAAGGACAGCATACCGAGAGCTCTCTCCGGGAAACAACGCTGAGGTTAATACAACCATGACTAGTATCTTCTGGAATCAGATACATCAAAGGGCTTTGTAGCTCTCAGGGCTCCTGAATATAGCACGTGGGGCTGCAGTACATGCCAAGCCATTTAACGTAACCTAAGCAATCCCAGAGGCACCGAGAGATTAGAGACAAACCAGCTCAGTTGTCAAATCTGATTCTACCCAATAGGTACTTATTTCCAGACCTGAAGCTCATTATTTTGCAATGGGCTTTAAGACAACCCACTGCCAGCATGGCAAGGGAGAGTCCGGAAGGACATTCCACACTGCCACTGTGCTCTGGATCTTCCGTGCTTCTGAGCTAGGCCGTATGCTGCATGCTCTGCCATTTTCTGGCCAGCCTTGCAGAGGGAGCCCAGGAGAGTGGAAATGTATAACGCCAGGACTGAGAACTTGGATCTAAATACATGCTCTTCCTTTCGAAGAGTGAGGAGGGCTAGATTTCCCCTCCACAGGTGACCTGCACTAAAGACCAAAGGCCTCCATACCTCTCAGTAAGGAACAAGAACCCCCCTCAGTGCACCTCAGTCCTGCAGGGATGGCCCTTCCAGGGAGAAAACACAGGAACTCAGCCCTCGGCCTGTGTGGCCTGCCAAAGGGACCTGTTAATACCCACTGAAGTGCTGTGTTGCCAGGAGTTGGCTTCTTCCCCATCAGTTCTTCTCTCCTCTCCCAGAATGTCCTTCACCAGGATGGACAAGTGATGAACAGACAGCCCACAGCACCCCTTCAGAGACAGTACCCACTGGTCAGGGCTAGGCAGCAGCCCCGTGCCAGCCCTTTGCTCTGATGGAACTAATGGAACGAGAGGGGGAACGCTGCAAAGGTAGTGGGGCAGCACAGGTGCAGGGCAGGGGCTGCTGTTTGGTTTGGTTTGTGTACCAGCCTCTCCCATGACTGGCTGGGGTTCAGAGCAACATTAGGTCAAAGGCAATTGAGGGGGATCATGGGAGGGGACCTCATTGTGGCTTCTAGCAGGTATTTCTCCAGAGGAGTTTCACAACACCAGTTTGGCCAGTGTGGCAGGTCCTGCTTGGGGAACAGCCCAAAAACAGAAGAGCCAGGCTAGAAGCTCACTGCCAGGAAACAGCACAGAGACAAGTTATAACAGGAAAAAGCCCTACCCCACTTCTTCATCCCATGACTTCTCTACCGCCAAGCATGGCCTACACGCAAGGTCTCTCCTCTTTGCATACACCTGGCTGGTACCAACAATCAGGACTACAAGGCCAGGAAACCATGCAGAGAAAGGGATCTTCAGAGCCCTGGATAGGGTTGAAAGCACCCTAAGCTGCAAAACACATGGAGGCTGGAATTAGAAGGACAACAAAATGGAGCCCTTCTGACCAGGTGCATCTGCTTCTGACCGCCTATGCAGTCTCCCTCTTCTGGTCCTTGCCTCCTCTCCCCTTCGCTCTCCTCATCTGCTGCACACGGCCTGAACTTCTCCACTGCAGGCTGTCCCCAGCTCTTCTCTGGTTAATGTTGCTGCCTTTGTGTCTTTCTCTCCTACTTTACCACATCCAGTGCTTCCTTGGTTTCCTTTCCTGATAGCACCAGTTATTCCTGGACAGATTTATTTCTGATATGAACCCAGCGCCCACCTTCTCCAGTTAGGATCACCCTGGCTGCTGTACCTATGCTGTGCTCCAACTGCCAAGTCCCATTCCTAACCTGGGAGCAAAAGTCCTTCATAGTGCAGGAAATCTAGAACACAAAGCCTCACACGATACAGGAATAAGGGAAATCAGAAACCTCTGCTGCCTTGCCTGAGGAGGCCACTCCTGTTACTGTGTTCCCCAATGCCCCAGTACAGCTCTGGGTCAGCACACGTAGGCACTTTTCAGAGCCCTGCAACCACAGCAGCTGAGCACCACACACAGATGGGGTGGGGGATTGTTTCTATTTAACAGATGGGGAAACTGAAGCATTGGTGACTAAGTGGGCTCCATCATGGGCCACACTCGTGGAAGCACTTGGACTTGGGTGGTGCCTCCACTTCTGCCACGAGGCCTGGGGAGAAGAACTGCAGTGAGAAGCCAGCAGAAGACTCCATTGACAGAAGCGGCTGCAGAGGCTGCCAGAACCAGGTCGAAGGCCTCCGAGACCCTCCTGCAACTCTGACTGTCCCAGCCCTCCCTCTTCTTCCATTTCAAGCTAGTATTTCTCAGCCCTTCCCATCTTGCTGATCCTAACCCAACCTACCCTAAAAAGATATGCAAACTAATATGTCTTCTTCTGCCATCAGCATTCACTGTGCATTCTGCCATTCCTTCCACCTGGTGGGTTTTGTCTCTGTAGTCTTGTTCCTGCTCTTGGCACAGGGACCATCTATGACACTGTGTGTGGACAGCTCCCAAAAGAATGGAGCTCCATCCTTGGCTGGCCCTACCATAACAACAGACTTGCTCAAAGTCATCTAGGAAGTGATCCCAGATCCTTCCAACCTCTCCTTCCTTTTGCTTAAAAAAAAAAAAAAAAAAGCAAGAACAAAACCTTTTCAGATCTCTGGTAGCACCTAGAAACATCTAGGTACAGTGTTCCAGAAGGCAGTAGTCTCCTTTTGACCTTAACATTTGAGCTGCATTCCCCAAGAAGAAATACGGAATAAATGGGTTTTACTTTTAGCCCCTTTACAGTGAAGGAACAAGCCCCCAAGGTACCGAGCCTTACAGATTCACCAACACCCCCATGTCATTGTCCAAATAAACTTGAAGAGGCATCACCCCCTTTTCAAAGCTCTGGGCCAGAAGAGTGCTCTTTAAAACCTGGATGTCTACTAGGGGCGGGGCCAGAACTGGAAGAGGAATCCCCCCATGGACCTGAAAAAAGGTGGACAGCCCTCAGCTCTGGCACTTTCCTGAGCTCCATTACACTGTCTGCCTAGTCTTAGACCTAGAAGCAAGCAGTGAACAATCCACATTCAAGTCACTCCTCCCAACATGAGGGACAACTCGTCATTCTGGAGGTGTGCCACAGTAAAGGGAGGACTTCTCTGCATTCACACAGCTCTCCCCCCCTTCAAGTATCTAATTTTGTAATGATACAAAATGTAATTAAGGATAAAAGCTGGTGGGGTGAAGCCACATGCAGCTCAAAGCCAAGCAGAGGGCTGTAGGAATGACTGCAACCTTCAAAAATATTGCTTCCCAGTTTGCAAGGAGTTACAATGGACGGAAGAGCAGGGGTCCCAGTGAGTCATGCGAACCGTTGAGCCAGCAGCAAAGACTTTTCTCCCCAGATTAAGCCATTAGCCAACCATCTTCCTTCCCGTTAGGAACAGGGTGACTCTTCAGACTTCACTGCCATACAGCACTACCCTCATAGGGATGTCGCTTCTCATCAGTCTTTGGCGTCTGAATAGCTGTTGTCCCCTTCCCTTGTCCTGGGAGAGCTCCATGTAACCCCTAATCATTCCTCTGTACTGCATAACTCCCTCTTCCTTTCTGTAGCATATCTACTTGCTCCCTGGCCAAAGGAAGGTCTGAGGTTATTGTCAGCAAGTGCCTGCAGTGAAACAGCCCTAATGCCAGCACTGTTAAGATCAGCCATTCTTTTAATTCACTCTCATAGTCCCATTAGTTATCAGCAGTCCCTGAGAGGAAGGGATAGTTTTATACTCTGCTCAGCTCCCACTCCAGCAGGCACTTTCAAGCACAGTTTTGTTCTCAGAAAAGCAGCTTTGCTTTAAAGCTGACAGGATGATCCATAAAGTCACTCAGCAACCAAAATACTGCCAGCCCAAAGAGCTCAGCAGAAGCCCGTGTGCTGCCACTCAAGGAATACATCTGTCTCCCACAAAGAGAGCATAATTCTTGACTTACCCTTAGCTGCTGACAGAAGCTGTTGATGGAAGACAAACCCCCATGCCCCAGACACAAACCAGAAGCAGGAAAGAAGGATGAGGTGCGAAACACTGCTAGTGAAGGAAACCCTTCCTATAGGGCACCTTGGCATAACAGGAGCTTTCTAGTTAGAAGCACAGTGTTTCCCTACGTGTTCACAGCATGGAAATTGTAGTGCTCTAGAAAACCCTTAACCGAAAGAAATGTATTAGGCAGTGTGGGAGCGGGGGAGTAAGACTTCTCCTCAGCCACACAACTAGACCTCTCTGAAACCTCCTAGGTGCCCAGTACTCCCAGATGAAGGGTATTAACTGCCTTCTGGACTTTGTCAGCTTTCCGGGACCATTTTTCTAGCAAGACTGGAGATGGATACAAGACTAGAGTAAGCTGCCTGCTTCCGGGGGCTTAGACAGTTTGTCAATACTGCACACGAGGAAAGAGGAACTCAGGAAACCCATTCTGAAGGGTCTGCTTATGTGGCTAAACGTGCAAACCCGCTGCTGCCAAGAGGAAGGACTGAAGGCAGGGCAGCCTCGGGGAAAGTCTAATGAACAAGTTCCTTTTCAAACACAGCTTCACTGTATTGAGCCTGTCAGCAAGGAGCTCACAACCTCACCAATGCAGGGCCCAGAAAGGCAGGTTTCAGAAGAATAAATGTAATGGCTCAGGAGTGATAGCCAAGTCTTGCGCCAGATCCCAGAGCAGAGCACACACTGGAGAGATCCTAGAAAACCAGTTCTCTAAACAAAGCTCCAGATTTTAAGCAGTACCCACTAAGCATGCTCCCTCCCTCCAAGCACCATTGCTGCTAATCAAATTCTGTATGCAAGCAGCCCAGAGAAATTAAAACATTGCAAGCCACCCAGAAAGGAAATACCAAGCAAGCCCCCAACACAGCTGCTTCATTGGAGCCTTTCGTAAAGCAGAGCCACAGAGTGTGAATGCAACGCACTGGCTAGGAAGCCTGCCAGAGTCCTAAATCAAGTGGTGCATGTGCGACAGGAGTTCACCTGACAACAGACAGCATGTCAAGAGGATTTGATGGATAGGAAGGGGATAGGGGGAGCCTTCCTGGAGGAGACAGACACACAAGAAATCCTGCCCTAGCGAAAGGAGCCTGCTAACATGATTCAGCCTGCACATGCGGTCAGACTGCAGCAAGTGCTGTCGTTCCCTGCTGTCCTGTCAGGGCCTCAGTGGCTGTGCCCAATCCAGTTTACAGCCATAGCTACAGCCACAAAGAGCTGTTTGCAACTACTATGTGCAAACGCAGGTGATATGACAGAGAGAGAGAACAAACAGTTCAGTTGCTGCTCCCAGTTGCTGCTCCGTTACCTTGATTCAAGTACAGGGTGATGACTCTGATAAGTAGGTTCCCTCTGGATTTGCACAGGTGGAACAGATCAGAATCTACCCAGCAGATGCAGTGCCATTAAGGGAATGTTGGGATGGAGTACAGCCTAGCTCTGCCTCAGGAGGGGCTGCAAGCCCGCTGTCAGTATGCCCAAGTGCAGAAGAATAAGCAGGAAATAAGCCAACTAACCCCATTCAAGACCTGCTCTCAGCTGCTAGACTGAATCCCAATCTTAATGGGAATCTGCTCCCCAAACACCTGCTATGCCCAGACAATGACATCCTGGATTTCACATCAGCAAAAGAAAATGAAACAGCAACAGCCCAAGAGCAGAGGCCAGCAAGGAAGGGATGGAAGGAACTGAATACATTTGGGAAGATCACATGAGCAGGCTGGAGGCAATGCAATACATGGCTGCCCTCAAAAGTGTGAATCCCTACACAGGAAGGAGCCACGCTGTGTTCCTGCAGAAGTAGGGGAGGATGTCATGCAGAGGATGCATCTCAACTTTCCATGGTAAAACCTCTCTGCCTAACCCAGACAGCAGAGGTGCTCCCAGCCCCCCATGGCTGGAATGCTGGCTCAGGGCAAGGGCTCTCTTTGCCAAGGCTAGGGAGAGAAGAGAAGACAAATGAGGATGTTATACCCAGAGATTCCGATTCCTCTCACTGCAAGGAGCCCACAGCCTTATCATGCAGGCTGCGTTGTCTCTGAAAAGTACTACAGAAACTGAATAGCCACCTGCAGGTCTGCAGAAGCCCTGTACAATCCTGTAATCAAGACAGATGTGGCAGAAGCAATGCCCTCTATTGGCAATTAGTGGAAGCAGGTGGGAGAAGTAGCGCCACTGTCCAGCAACAGGGACATGTACTCCTCAGAGTCCAGCAAGAAGATCCAACAATCATTTCAGTGGGAGCCTTTGGAAACAGAAGTCAGGAACAGAGTCCATTTAAGAAGAATAATGAGCCTGCCCTCCCATTCACAAGCAGCCATCTGAGAAGGCCACAGGTGGGGTCCAGAAGCTCTTTGGGGTTCCTATCAGAAACAGGATTTGACTAGCTAACCCTGAGTCTAAACCTGCAGCGATTGTGACAGGCACTTTTCACTAAACATTAGACTGATCATCCTACACTGTGACATAGCCTAAGCAGCCATGTGGGACAGAGGGCTTGCCAAGGATTCAGCAAGTTTTAGCTATGGAAAGAGGTCCTGCCTAGGAAATCTTGATGGGTACTTGGCCTGTGGTGGTTCCAGGCTGGATTCAAAAGCCCGAGTTCTAATGCCAGGAATTCCTGTCCTTATTATTAATTTGTCCAATTGCTTTTTTGCATATGTAACACTTCAAAGTGCCCTTAACCCGACCCACGTGACTGAATCTGTGTTCTGGCTTCTAATGCACTTAACAGAAAAAGGGTCTGTGTTATTCACTTCCATCTAATACCCCTATATGCAATGATTCTGTCACTTTGCGGGAAATAAACATCACCGTGAATAGCCTGGCATGGCAAACTGTAATGGGCTTATTTAAAAATACAGCTGTCCTCTCTGTGTACCATCAGCCTCTAGTCTTGTTAAAGAGCCTCTGTCACTAGGGGCCGGGAGGATTTAATATACAGCATTTATTATGATTAGAAATCATTTGTACAGCACTGTAAATTCACACGGCGCTTTCCCAGGAACATTTATAAGTCTAATGGCCCAATAAATCCCAGTTAGCTTCCGTATTTTATTTTGCAGAAACTCTACTCATTCAAATAATCTGTTCCCCACTGCAATCTTGTCTCTGAACAGATAAAACCATGTTCCCCCATTGTAGAGCCCAGTTCCCAGATGAAGGAGACGGTAGGTTGTTAGTGAAGACCAGGACTGCATGTGATAGAAAACCAAGATGTTTTTACTGTTGAAAAGCAAATATCCCCAACAGCAGCAGGGCAATATCACAGGCTTTTGACTTTTAAAGTGACCTGGCACAAGAGCTGCTGTTTGTATCTGCTGACAGTCAAAACAGTCCCAAAGCACTGGTACACAAACAACACACGTGACCACTCCTTCGTACCCCTGCACCTTGTGTTAAGCCGCCAAATGTATGGGTAACCAGCACCGCTCCCTCCCAAACTGCGGCACGTACTTGATGCTGTCGGTGTGTGTCTTGTATTCCATGATGGTGTTGGGAGGTAGATTAAGCACTCGCCGCAGCGTGTCACGTATCCGAGCTGTGGTTGCCTGGTCGCTGGCCGTCTTGTTCCATATTGAGATAATGTCCTCCTGGAGCACAAGGATTGGAGGGGTTAGCAGAGGGCAGCATGTGTAAACCAGCCAGCAGGCACATCTGACAGTCCGCCAAGCAGCTTACCTGGAACCGGACAGAGACGACTGCCCCGCAGATCTCTTCCCCCACCATAAATTGTTCTCCCAGCATGGCCAGAATGAGATTCTCCCAGCATCGTGATGCTAAGCCCTTCCTCAGACGGATAATCCATTTTCCACCATTTTTGTTGGCATCATCCTGGGAAGAGGGATGAGAAATTGATTTGTTTCCTCGCAGTAATTTTTTCTGCTTTCCATTCAAGGACATCTTTGGGTGGGAGCAGATATTGATCAGATGGGGTATGAGTGACAGAACCAAGGTATTTTCAAAATAAAACATTACAAAACCTACCTCACGCCTAGTGCACGACATGGATATTTTGAACCCAGGCAGAATGGGAGATGCCAACTCACTGCTTTCCAGAGATTCTCTTCCTATTCATTATGTCCTATTCATTATGTACTTGTGCTTTAGAGTTTAACTGACAAAAAGGGACCACACTATAGGCTGTGCATAGAACTAGAAGACAGGAACTCCTGTATTCCACCCGCAGCTCTGACACCAATTGCCTTTCTGGCCTAAAATAAGCCAGTCCCACCCTGGAGTTGAGTTTTCCCATCAGGGAAATGAGGACACTACTTCTTCCCCTGGCTGGGATGTTGAGGGAGGGAGCACTTGTAAAGTGCTTCTGAAAACCTAACGGCAATTTGGAGAAATAGCTTGGGCTCTGCAAGTCACTGACAGATATGTTAAAGTTCAAGCTCCTTCCACTTGACCACCATGCTCGGAGTGAATCAAAGCCCCATTGCTTGGACCACCACAGATGGAAGCTGAAGATTTTAGGGCAGAATGTGTCAGGGACAGCCTCATGCAAGAACAATCCAAATCAGCACAACTGCCAGGAATGCAGCAAATTACTGACAGGAGCAAATTGCTTTCTGATTAAGTGCTCTATTCTCCTACTTGCGAGCATCCCCCCTTTAGAAATGAGCTGTCTCGGATTCAATCCTTAACAGGCATTTAGTTTAACCCATTCAAGGCCACTTTACAAGGAGTGAGTGGGGAAATCAGGGAGTAAAACCAAGAGTAGTAGATACGATCACTAGATAATCAGTACTTGCTCAAGCAAGGTCAGGGCCACAATAAGGACAGGAAGCGGGATAAAATAACCCCTGCTATTTTGCTCCTGTGGGAATTTGTTTTTTCCCCCCAACGATAAACAAATCTTTATTTAGTCATTTGTCTAATTTTTCTTTGCTGGCTGAAAGAGAGTAAAGCTCAGTAAAAAAAACCCAAACCCAGTAGTGTTACTACTGAAGCTTCTGATATCTGGTGGAGAAAGGCAGAAAAGGACTGGGGATGATGAGACCAATGCAGAGGGGTGTATGTGGGGAACTGGCACTTCCACAGGATGGGAGGGAAGCCACAAGGAGGGAAGCCACTAGGAAATGGGGGAGAGGCCTAGAAAACAAGTTGGGAAAAGAAGGCAAAAGTGAAGGGAGTATCAGAAATTAAAGAACAGCTATTTTAAGATGCATAAGAGAAAATGCTTTTTAAAACTCCAGATACCGTTAACCTGGGGAGTTTTGGCTGCATCATGTTACCAAAGGCAGGAGCTCATTAGAAGCTCAAAGGGGGTTAGACATTTTATATAAATAGCATTCGCAGGAACGCAAGCTATAAGCCCCTGTTGTGAACGAACTGCCAGCTGAGTTCAGAAATAAATTCTTCTGGATGAAGCAGTGTAATTAGGCACTTGAGAGCAAGACATAAAATTCTTATACTGCAAGCAGTGGTGGTCATTGCTGGAAATGAGCCAGCAAGCTGGGGGGAAAATTGATCCAGGCTGTTTCCACACAGCTCCACAATAAGAATTCAGTTTGCTTCTGTATGTAATTCTAAGGAAGAGAGGGAGATGGAGATATAGATCAAAGCCTTCCCACAACCATTTACTCTCAGTGCCTGCACTTTTACCCCTACTTGCTTCTTCTACACAAGGAGATTTGGACTGTGGAATACACTTATAGTGGCACAGGGTTCAAGAAACCCCCACACTGCTGTCAATGGAATCGGATCCAACGAAAGGTGAATGTGTTACAGTGGCCAGGTGCTTTGAGTCTCCAGAACCCACGTTCTCAGATGGGAGGCAGCCAATGAGAAGCGGTTCTCAGTTTCCTGATGACAGGCAGCTAGTTGTGCTCCTGTAACCCCTCTGTATGCAGGGCAACATCAGTAGCTGCTACGTGAAAGAGGACAGGGCTGAAGTTAGACACATGCAGCTCAGAAAAAAAAAATGTAGGGCAGGAGTCCTGTACTGCAAACACTCTCTCTCTAGAACACAGAGGTAAATGAGCCATGGTCCAGGGCACCAACTCACCTCCCACATGGGCTTGATTCCCTCTTTGAAGAGATGGAAGTCGCTGTGGCCTGTCAGGTCCCCAGGACGTACCATGTGGCTGTAAAACCTCCAGAACTGCTCCACCTGTAATAGCACAGCCACAGCAATCAGCAACAAGCCAATGCTTTCTATGTCGCAAGATCAGGGCGCTCTCACCATCAGAAGGAGACCTGGGTTCTGCAACAGGCAAGCCTGGCTTGCAACTCCTTTCCCTCTGCTAAGTCAGGTCTACTCTGCCCCCTCTCCCTCTATACTGTACAGAGAAAGCTAAAATATTTGGAATGGGCCTGGGGTACTGATGGGGTTGGTATCAGAGTTACTCTAAGTACATGAAGCTGCCTGCCTGGCACTTATCAGCACATGGCTTGGTGTACCTGCTGTACTTACACACCATGTAATTCATGAAGGTGTAGGCAAGTCAAACTGCACTGGGGCCTCCGTCAGATACTGTGAAAGTCCCACCCTACAGGACCCCAATTACCAGCCAGCAGTGAAACAGCTCAGCTCATCGGCAGGCTGCCACTGGGCTCAGAGACCACAGAGGCACTTAATTAACCCTTGCTTTCCACACCAGGGAAGGCTTCAAGATTTCTCCTCACAGGGGAAGAGCAGATTGGGGGATTTGTAGAATCACAAACACTTTCTGATGTTGGTTTAGGATTTTAAACCACCTTGAAAAGTGATTGCTCAAGCAGTTGTTTAGGCAACTCTAAAATCAACCACTCTGTTTTAACCCCTTTCCCGGCTGGCTGCTACTGCAGCAATCTTTAAATTGGCTTTCATGCCAACGCTGAGTGATGTACACGCTTCTCTAATGCTTAAAAGGTTTTTGTCTTGTTTTTAAACGACAAGACATTTCACACATTTCTTATCTATTGCGCTGCTCTAGACAAGAAAAAATATTTTTAAAATAAGGCCCTCTGAACTAGATCCTGCATTCACTGAATTCAATGGCAAAGCTCCCACTGATTTTGGTCAACCCTGTTGGGCCTGGCCTAGCCAAAGAACAAGTAACAAAACAGTTAACGTTTATATTTTGCGGTTTTAGTCAATAGCAAGATTAAAGATAAGCAAATGCTACCCTGACTACTAACACAAAACCTGTTGGGCCTGAACATCCATTTAGACCTTGGAATTGTTTTCAGACCATCTCTACTTATCACCTTTCAGAGAAAAAAAATCCTATTTAATAGCTGATCACTACAGCACAAGAAATCGGGTTGGAGGAAGGAGTCTGTCTTTGTTGTTTTACAGCTTATCATTAAAACACATTGTGGATACTAGCTCTGTTACTAAGTTTGCTATGCCCTCTAGCGGCCAGTATCTAGCTAGCTGTCACGGGTTCAGAAATGATGTTTGATAAGATTTCCCTAAAACCTAAGGTATTACTGGGATGTAAAAGGAACCTGTGACCCTAACATTAAGCAGTGAAATTAGTGTATTTTTTTAAACACAGCTCAAATGGTTTGATAGCTATTTGCCATGTGATCTCTCACACAACTCTCTGCGGTTCCCACACAGCTATACGAGCACGCAAGTAAATCGCACTTGTTGAAGCAAAAGACGCTGATGAATTCCAAGCCTCCAAATGACGACCATCATTCTTAATGGAACCCTTCCCATTCCCACCAGCATTTGGGTCTGACCCAGCTGTCTGGACTGGCATGTCTGAAGGCTCAGCGTACCAAACGTAGGTAGAGGAACTGGGAGTTCCCTTAACTAAGCACATCCAGAGCTGTATGGAAGAGTTATTTTAATACTTCAAACATTCCAGCAGAGTTCAGAGGGGACAGGATTAACACTCTGGGAAAGTCACTCTATCTTAAAAAAAGGAATCGGCTTCTTTTACAGTCCTGATCACCATGGAGATCCTGAACCCAATCACCAACAAGGTCTGGTTTTATTTCTGTCACTGAAAGATCTAGAAGGAATTGTTCTGTGAGGGTCCCATGTTTCCAGGCTTTTCAATACCATTTCAGAGGGCAGCCCCATCCAACTTTATTTTTTAGCCCTCACCTCCACAAAAGCACAAGGAGGCAATGAGCCAGTCATGAGATCCAAGCCCACCAGCTTGTCACATGTATGATGGAAATGCCTGCATCAAGCACATCAGTTATAAAGCAAAAGAGATTCTGCACCCCCACCCCGAGAACAGAGGAGCTTTTTGTTTAAGATCCATGTCAGTGGGAGTGTAGACACAAAGCGAACTGCAGATGTTCAACATTTCTAAACACGGGAAAGTCATTTCTTCCTTTACTTACCCGCTAAGTCTCGCAAACAAGTTGGCATGCACCTACCAGACTTACAGCTGACCGGAAACGCTTTGACTGGCCCTGACTTACAACTAAGGATTCTGCCATTAACGAAGACACTAACCCTTCAATGACAAGTAGCAGCACTCCATAGTCGTACCTTCTCCTGATCTTTTTTAATAACATCATCACATTTTAAGCCAAGGTTTTCAAATGTGTTGGGTGCTGTGGGCTGGATCCAGACTGCAGGGCTTCCCATGGGCCAGACAACCCGTGAGCAATGGTGGCACTGTCTGAGCTGCTGGAGCTAGTTTTGGTGCTAGTTTTGTTGCTCATCTCTTCCCTTCCCTCCTGCCCTCTCCCTTGCTGCTAATCTTGTTCACCAGGAGCTACTAACCACCCACCACCCTCCATTTCAGCAGTGGGTAGGGGAGGGAGGTGAAGTGTTAGTTTCCTAGATTGGGAAGCAGCGGAGATTAATGCTGACATGGTAACAAGCCCCTCAGGCCAAACCTGGCCTGCAGAGGTGGCTGGTCCAGCCTGTGTGAAGACCCACCTTCATGGGCTGGATTGGGCCTACCAACCATACGTTTGACACCACTGTTTTAGGCAGATTAGAATTCAGGTCTTGGCAAATAAGCCACCCACCTTTCCATCTGATGGCAGAGATTCAGACACATGTCACTGCCAGCACCACAGAGAAAAGTCACCCTGAGCGGTTGCACTGCGCTTAGACAATAACGCGCAACAATGGGGATGTACTCACGGAGGCAAAGGTGCCAATCTGTTTGATGTTCTGCTCGTAGCTCTGCGAGCTGGTGGGCCTCCCGGGCGTTCGTCTGGAGTACCAGAAAGTATAATTATACTGCAGTGGGTGCTCGGCCGGCCCTGGGACAACAGCCTGCAGAACAGAGAACCTCATTTATCCTCACAAATTACTCTGGAGAAGAGACCGAGAAAGCTATATGCATGGCATTAGAAAGGCACGTGGTCCTGCCACCACAGAGCATAAAAGGAACAGTTTAGCCTCATTTTCCTAGAAAAATCCCATCCTGGTTAATAGCTTGACACAGATCATTACTTCAGCAGTGATCGGCTGTATTTCAAAGAGGTTATTAGAAATCCAGAGTACTTTCGCTCTTCGAGCAGGAAGGGAAAGTGCTAAGGGGCAGCAGCCCCAGCCCCAGGAAGAATGTCACCCGATAGCAACCCCTCAGGCAAATTTAGGAAGGGCATTAATAAATTCTGGAGCGGCTCCCTTTAACCCTGGGCTGCCAGGACAGTTGCAGCGGTCAAGGCTGTCACAGGCCATGGAATGCAAAACAAAGAAGAGAACGGGAGCTTCTCACAGAGTAGTCTATTCTTCTCTTTTGGGAAAAGAAAAAGCATCTAAAGTGAACTAAACCCCAAATCAAGTGAAATACTCCACCACAATTCCAGTGGCAGGGTTCAGTCATTTAGCTTTCTCAGAGCACTGTCAGCACGCAGGCAGATAAAGACAGAGGGAGTGCCAGGAACAGCCACTGCCTATATAAAAGGCTTCCAGCGTACATTAATGCAGTCGCCAAGAAACAGATGTTACACTAGAATCACCAACCTGACAGAGGTTCCATCATGCAAGGGAGAAGGAAAAGGTCCAAGCTGATCATGCAAAGATGTTACACTAATTAGAGAGCAAGTTTTAATGAGCGCAAGATTAAAGGAGAGGAGGTGGTTTCCCAAACCTGACTGAACCATGCTGTATCTGCTTGTAATCACCCTTCAAGGACAGACTATTTAAACAACAGCACAAAACTTGATCTTCTAAACCAGCAGTTTTCAACCTCGATGCAGCCTTGTGTTAGACTCCAGGCCCCCTTTGAAAACACTGGTTCCTAAGCTCTCACTCATTTTTTTTACTACAAAAACATACCAGAGCAATTATTTTTTGTCAAAAAGCTCACAAAGACCACAACAGAGCAGAAAGATTATGAAACTCTGGGTTTCTGTTTGAAGTGTCTGGTTTTATCTTGCAAATAGCATCTAGGTGTTTGCACACTTAACAGTACTAGCATTGCACAGCACTTCAGGGCACCCTTAAAAGGGCTGCATGGCACCCAGCATGCTACAGTACCCTGCTTGAGAACCGCCATTCGAAACCAAGAGCAAGCTCCCATCTGCAAATACTTCTTGAGATTTGCCTGAAGCAAGTCAAGCTTTGCTTTTTGTTTCCACAAGTTCAACTCACTGGGTGAAGATTTCTAATTGCACCGGTGAACAGGGTACTCGAGCTCAGCTTATTATACTGTACGCTCATTAGCCCTAGTTTGTTAGTACCACACTGACAGAGCAGCAAGCAAAATAACAACATGCCGACATGCATCTTCCTTACAGCAGAGCTACTGGACTGATCAAGCCCCGTCAAGTCCAGCATCTCCAACCGTGCCTTGACGACAGCAGTGGAGCGCACAGCACTCACCTTCCTCTTGGTGCTGCCCTGGGGCTTGTCCCGGTCGTTCTTTTCCTTCTCACCGTCTTTCTGTGTGCTGTTCTCTTCGTTCTGGTCATGGTCCCCACTGTCGTCATCTTTCAAACTGATGAACGTGAGGTGGGAGGAGAGAGAGCCTTAAGTTGCGCAGGAGCAAAAATGTGGCCACCCAACGCGCACCCCATGACACAGAGAGAAGCTGGGAGCCCGACAGAGACTCGTGCAGGGAGGTGCGTTATGAGCCCCGCACCCGTCACAGGTCCCGTGGCCGATACAACGCCCAGGCATCATTTGTTATCCAATACTTAGCTGTACCAATAATGGGTACGTTACCCCGTAGATTCCTATTTAAGACGAGGTCTATTACTCTGTAATTACTATTTAAGACAAGGTATAGTACCCCATAGATTCCTATTAAAGACGAGGTCTACTACCCCATAGATTATTATTTAAGATGAGGTATATTACCCCATAATTACTATTTAAGACGAGGTATATCACCCCCTAGATTCCTATTTAAGACAAGGTATATTACCCCATAGATTATTATTTAAGACGAGGTATACTACACCACAGATTATTTATGACAAGGTATATTACCCCATAATTACTATTTAAGATGAGGTATATTACTCCGCAGATTCCTATTTAAGACACGGTATATTACCCCATAATTACTATTTAAGACGAGGTACATTACCCCATAGATTATTATTTAAAACGGAGTATATTACCCCATAGATTATTATTTAAGACAGGGTATATTACCCCATAATTCCTATTTAAGACGAGGTATATCACCCCGTCGATTCCTATTTAAGACGAGGTATATGACTCCACCGATAACTATTTAAGCCGAGGCACGTTACCCCGTCGATTCCCATTTAAGCCCAAAAATCAGACGCAGGTGAGAAGTGCCATGTGCCGGGTCAGACCGTACGTCCGTCCCGCCACGTCCCAAACCCCGGGACCCCTCGGCCGGCCTCCTGCAGGCTCCGAATCATCTCGCGAGGACGGGGCTCAGGCCCCGGGGCCGGCGGGGCTGCTTTCCTGCCCCTCCGCTGCGCACACCTGCAGGCAGGGTTGCACGGGGCGGCTCATTGGACTCGCTCGCCCACCACCCCTCCTCCCCCCTGGTCCATTAGGTGTTAATTTGTCCCAAGCAGTGAATGCAATCACCAAGGAGGGGGGTGGGGGGGGGCTCAGCCCCCGTTTCTAAAGGCCAATCAGGGGCTGGGTCTGAGCAGCCTCCACACTGAGGCCCAGGAAGGTCCCCCCAAGCCTCCCCCTCCCCCACGCGCGCGTCACACATCGCGCCCCGCCCCCTCCGGACCAACGGCCGCGGCTCCCCCCGGGGGGGCGGGGGACGAGGACGGAGCCGAGGCGGGGGGGCGCGACTCACGCGTCAAATTTGTTGTTCATCCTCGCTCGCCGCCTCCGCCTGCCTCGGCCTCAGGTCCTTCCGCTCCTGCGGGGCCGCCCCCGTCACCCGCCCGCGCGCCACTTCCGGAAGCGGAACCTTTCCGCCGGGGTGCAAGTTTCCGGGGGGGACGCAATAGTCGCCGAGCACATAGTGAGGGAATGTCAAAGCGGCTCGTCCGCCATCTTGAGTGTGGCACCTTCCCTCCCGGCAGCCATATTGAGTGTGGGAGAGCCCTGCCAGGCGCCATTTTGAGTGTGGCAGACCCACCGCGGGAGCCGCCATGTTGGGGGGGGCTGCGTGTGATGTCGCGAGCGGCCGTTGGAGGGCGCCGCTGCCTTCCCGCCAAAACGGGGTGGCCCCAACGGTCGTGTGGGTGCTCGTGGCTTCATGTTCGTGCTCTGAGGGAGCAGGTTCCTGCCTTAGTTGTGAGGCGCTGCGGCCTGGGAATGAAAACCAGCCACGGCTAACAACTGCTCGCCTGGGCGGACGGAAGATTTTGAAAAGGGGGTTGTGGGGAGCAGGGTGCCTCATCCCCTCTGAAAACAACACGCAGCCGGAAGCTTTGACTGATACGCCAGGCTGCACCACGCAGGCGACGATCGCAGCAAAAACCACGTACGGCTTCACTGGACCGAGTTAGAAGCGAGGTGTAGGGCCGTGAAAGAGGAGCTTGGCTACCAGGAGCGGCAAACAGGCCGTGGCATTGGGAGAAGGAAGGACCGTTTGATTGGTGGAACATCACGACCGTGAAGAAAGACGGGGTTATTATTGCCTCTGGAAGGCAGGGTTTAAAAGGGATCGTCTAGATTATAACGAGCCATAAATGATATGGACTCTGTCGCTGCTGGGTTAGAAATGCTGCAGGCACTACCAGGGGTGTATTTGGTAGCCATTGGCGATGTGTAGGGGTACACGTGCGTGCACATGCACCCTCTGGGATTGGCTGTGTGCTCCCTGGAAGCGCCAGCCGCAAATTGGAAGCACGCTTCCGGTTTCGCCGCTGGCTCGGCGATCGGCAACTGGAGGAACCCCCCCGGCTGGAGGTACCAGTCGCCTATGTTGATAGCCATATTGGTCTGCACCGATGCAAGCCATCCCCACCCCTCGGATTTGCCCCCGGTTGCTTGTATTCTTTTTCTCTCTACTAGGGAAATAGTAGTTCTGGACCAGCTCATGCCACCCTCCAGCCGAGCAGCTGTGCCGTGCACCACAAGGACGGGGTGGCTCTTTGGCTTGATGTTGAGATCCGTGTGACAAGCAGGCATGGTTTGTTAGCTCGCTGAAAGGAATTTTAGGGACTCAGCACAAGGATTGTTGGTCAGACAACAACTGTAATGTGTTAAGAGACAAAGGGTTTGCAAAGCAGTGGTTTCCAAATGCCAAGGATGCCATTCGAGAATCCGAAAACCACTTCCCAGCAGGTGTCTGGGAAGACAGAAACTTAACGAGGAACAGCACACATTTTATAGGGTTGGGGCTGCAGAATGAACCCTACGATAGGCTTCTTGTTGATTTCCTTCACTCCTTCCGGCAGCCGAAAGGTGAATGCTCTCAGCAGACTGGAGAACATGATAAAGAGACTTGTTTTTGCCAGCTGTTCCCCCAGACAGACACGGTGTCCTGCAGGGTGAAGAGGAGAATTTATCACACATATCTAATAACCCTTGCAAGTGGAATTATGCCTCTGCCCCCAAGTTGAGGAAGGATACAATTCATTGGAAATAAATGACAATGTTTAATGTCTCAGTATGGCTTGATACTGTATAGATGTAGGGAGCACCAGAGGCACTGATCACAGAAAGTTTAAAAAAACAAGAATACATTTCACCTGTTTGTCTTCTGTCATTGTTTTGTCTCCCATATTCATTCTTGCAACACCACTACAAGGCTGTGCTATTTTTCCATTTTACAGGAGGGAAACTGAGGCACAGAGAAGCTTAGTGACTTGCCCGCAATCACAGAGGAAGTCTATGGTAGACTGGGGAACCCTGGTGTCTTAGTTTAGCACTCTAACAACTGGACCGCCCATCTCCTCTGCCAAATGGGATCAAGTCAGTGTTCCCCGTCTTAGAAGTCATGCCTACGCTAGGAAAATAGGTTACGTTTAGAAGCTACTAATAATGTAACCTGAGTTTCTACACTTCTAAAAATACGTTGATTGGCTGTAGCTACCCCTAGATGGGACTATTATTCTCTGAAAAGTAAGTTTTTACATTCCTTCCAAAACCATTTTTCCTTAAATTACCATGGATATTTGTTGCTCTCGTGTTCAATATCCAGTCTGTTTTTAAATCCTGCTGATTACTTGCTTGCTCTCCATTTAAATGTGATTGATATGAATACACTCAGTATCTGTCAGAATTCAGTGCTGCCACAAGGAAACACATTTTGCTACCACAATTCCAGATAAATTTGCTAAGAAGCTTCAAAGAGCAGTTAGTCTTAGTTTCTTCAAGAAAGAAAGAAATTATCCGCCGTTGGAGATAATACGTTTGTTTTCTGAGCTCAAGACTTTACTGGGTTTTATAAAATAAGATCGGATGAAAGGCTAAATAGATATCAGTCTGTGGAGCAAGTACCCTGCTACACTGGGTGTAATGGGATTAATGTTACCTGCTGAAAATGGCAAAAAGGCTTCTTTGTTCAAAAAGTTTCCACCTTTGTCCAGGAAGTGACTTGGGTTGAACTCTTGAGGGGTCTCCCAATGGTCAGGATCATACAGAACAGAAAATAAGTTGGGATAAATTAAAGTGCCCTAGAAAGAAAGACAACTCCTTAAGAAAATAAAAAAAATATTCCCAGCAGAAACATCCTTGGACCTCCTATGGCTTCCCAATGCAGTCTGTCATATCCCTTTAAAAGTGCCTAATGCAAGAACAAGCTAATTCTTACATGTTCACCCTCTGACACATACTACAGAATAGTTCATTAAAACAATTACTTCAGCAGCAAGGTCTTAAGATTGATTCCAAACAGTCTGAGGACGATAATATACAGCCAAAAATTAGAATGTTTAATTCTGGAAAAATAAACACCCCAGACTGAGTGTGGAACCCAATTCTAAAGTTGCGATCAGTGGAGCATGACCTCAAAGACATCTTCCTCGCTGTCTCCCAAGGAGCTATCTGTAAAGTCTCATCTGCTTGGGAAGGTATAAGGTAAGGAATAAATTTAAGGAATATATTTCTATTGGTAAAATTCCTTTTATTCTAGAATATGTGCCTTTTTCCATTTAACTTATGTATTTTTGCCTTTGGTTTCAATAGTGCCCAACATTTTAGCTCCATGGGTGAGTTGAGTGGCACAGGGTTGGTCTGTGGCTTGGCTCCTGTGTGGGATTGATCTATATGTGCGATCTAAGCACGCTAGCCCAATACTGGGTGTCCCAATCTGGCCAGGTGCCAGCCTGACCTCATGTGCCCCAATCTGGCCAGATGCTGGCTCGCCCCCGCGTGCCCCAATCTGGCCGAGTGCTGGCCCGCCCCCGCGTGCCCCGATCTGGCCGAGTGCTGGCCCGCCCCCGCGTGGCCCGATCTGGCCGAGTGTCGGCCTGACCTCACGTGCCCTAACTTGTCTAAGTGCTGGCCCAACCCGACCCTGTGCACCTGGATCTTGCCATGTACCAGCCCAACCCTGTGTACCTTGATCTGACTGTGTACTGTAGTGATCTATCGCATGCAAGACCATGTTATCTGACCTACAGAATTTGAGGTGGGTCTGGAAATTTGGGAGAAGAGTGGCAATTAACTCTGCCACCATTCTTCTGCTGCCAAATTTTCAGACCTGTGGGGAGCCTTGTGAGCTGTATGACAGCTTTGTGGGCTGCCTGCGGGCTAGAGGTTGAAGGCAGAAGAAAGGTAAAGTTGTGCAGGAGTTAACCTTTACTTACTGAGGTCCACAACCTATCCTGCAACCTATCCAATACCTATTTTTAATAAAGAGTTTTTTTTACAAATTGTTCAACCTTACTTGTAAACCATTCCTGCACAAAACACAGAAAAAACATCTATTGTTTAAAAAGGTAAGTGGGAGTTATTACTGTTTCAAATTTTGCCCAGAGAACACCTCTGAAGTGTGGTAATATACTTAGCATACCTTACTAACTGGAAAGCCCTGCACAGTTGTATCCTTGGCACACTTTCGTATAACCCCTATTGCACTTATGCTGCTATACCGCAGAACTTCATGTAAAACTGCATTTGTGTAGGGTAGGATCATTCGGTCCTCATATCGAATTTCACGAGATGAGCTAATAGTAGTGTCCAGTTCTTTTTGGACTCGTTCTGCAGGGAGAAATTGTCAGAAACCAAAATTTAAGAAATTGGTCAAAGCATGGACTCTGGCTTCTCAAAATAAGTCACTGTAAATTGCAGGATTAAATCAGATTAATTCCTAGTTCATACATACAACTTTGTCCCTTATTATGCTCAGGAGGCTGGAGGCCAAGGCCCCTTCCCTGCATTCTCCCCAGTGGGGTGGATGAGATGGGCTGGTCATATTCCCTCTGTCAACTTGCCCTGGGTTCCCCTGTCAGGGATGGGGACCCTTTGTTGCTCTAAAGTTTCTGCTTTTTTATTTTTTTCCCTCCTGATGACTCTTCATCCGTGGCTATCACTGATTGGTCTCTGTGATCATCATACTGTCTACGTTCTGTCCTGTCAGGTTATTCCTTTGTTTCACAGGCCCATCACATGCACGCATCCTAATTTGGGCTTTTCCAATGTCCTCCTAATTTTGTCTGTTCCCCCAAAACCAGAACTCTCAGGGCCCCCACCCTCAGGCCTTGTGAGCTGGTGCCACCTTATCTCATGTTATGGAACAGTGTCATATATGCCCACAATTTCCCAGGCTATGTCTAGCCATTGACCTTGTTGTCTTGACACCCTGTCTGCCTTAAAGGCTGTGAGAACTGTGTTACTGTGTGATCGGGCCTTTAAAAGTTAATTAACCCTTGCAGCCGCACTTGACTATTGTTCTAATGCATATATAACCTACAAATCAATTTCTAAAACCAAACCTCTAAATGTAATTTTCTAGCCATCAATAATGTGAACAGTGTTGTCATTAGGGCTGTGCAAAGCTTTGGATCATGATTTGGATTCGGAGATGATTCGAAGGCCAAATCTATTAATCTGAATTGAATCGCAGGAAGCGTAGGCTTTCCGAATCGATTCGGAGCTTCCTAATTGATTCAGAAAAGATTTGGAGATTCGGCCATAGGGTATCACGGGGAATGAATGAAATATCTATAACTTTGTTGTCTTTTGGCTGATTCAGATGAAACTTGTGGGGCTGGTAGCCTCTGTTGAGAGCATGAAGTCTGCCCAGTTTCAAGGTGATAGGTGCAGGGGTTTCTGGGAAACTGCACCCCAAATTTCTGAAAGCAAAACTTGTGTCACGTGTGTGTGTTAAGCCACAGCGGGATCAAAACTGCAGGGATGCTAGCCCCTGGTGAGGCCACAAAGTCTGCTAAGTTTCAAGGAGATAGGTGCAGGGGTTTGGGGGAAACTGTGCCTCAAGCTGTGGACAAGCAAAACTCGTGACATGGGTGACACTGTGTGTGTTAAGGCGCAGCAGGGTGAAAGCTGAAGGCCTGCTAGCCCGTGCTGAGGCCACAAAGCCTGCCAACTGTCAAGGAGATAGGTGCAGGGCTTCTGGGGCCCTGCACCTCTAGCTGCTGACAGGCAAAACTCATGACATGGGTGCTTGTGCAATTGTGTCTGTCTTGGGGCACGGGGCGGGGGGGTGAAACTACTGCAGGCCTGGCTGCTAGGCTACTGTGTTATCAATCAATCATGATTCACTCAGGGAACAGCTCCATGTGCAGTAGCTAGCTAATGTAATGAGTTAAGGAGCAAAGAGTAACACCTATAAAACCACAGACTAAGGAGAGGAAAGAATCAATACAGACAGCTGACAGTGAGTTGCATGAGCACCCACATCATGAGTTTTGTCTATCGGCAGCTAGAGGTGCACGGCTCCAGAATCCCCCTGCACCGATCTCCTTGATAGCTGGCAGGCTTTGTGGCCACAGCAGGGGCTACCATCCCTGCAGCTTTCACCCTGCTGTGCTTTAACACACACAGTGTCACCCATGTCACTAGTTTTGCTTGTCTGCAGCTTGAGGTGCAGTTTTCCCCAAACCCCTGAACCTATCTCCTTGAAACTTGGCAGGCTTTGTGGCCTTACTAGGGGCCACCACCCCTGCAGTTATCACCCTGCTGTGGCGTAACACATACAGGTGGCATGAGTTTTACTTTCAAGAATTTGGGGTGCAGTTTCCTCCAAGTCCCTGTATCTATCTCCTTGAAACTTGGCAGGCTTCATGCTCTCAGCAGAGGCTACCACCCCTGCAAGTTTCATCCAAATCAGACAAAAAACAATGAAGTTATATTTAATTGATTCCCCATTATACCCTATGGCCGAATCTCCAAAGCTTTGGAGCTGATTCAGCCAAATCAAAGTGGTGAACCGATTTGGAGCTCCGAATCAAATCACTGGCTTCCGAATTGGCCAAATCCAAACCCGAATTGAATAGTTCCCTATTCGCACAGGCCTAGTTGTCATCTTCAATCTCGTGCTCCAGGACCATGGTTGTCATGGGTGACTTCAGCTACCCAGACATGTCGTGGGAGGATCACTCAGCAAAATCTGAGTAGTCGCAAAGTTTTCTATCATGCGTGGATGACCTCTACCTGACTTCAGAAGTCTACGGGCCAATGGGAGATAAAGCACTGCTCGACCTGGTACTGGCTACTGGGGATGACCTAATCGGCAACCTAGTGATTGATGGGAAGCTGGGTGACAGCAACCACGAGCTGATCACCTTCACCATCCGCTGTAAAGCTGGCAAGTCAGTCAGCAACACGGAAGTCCTTGACTTCAGGAAAGCCGACTTTGACAAGCTCAGGAGGCTTGTCAGTGAGGCCCTAAGGGACCACGACCCCAGGGGGAGGGGAGTTCAGGGAGAATGGTTGCTCCTCAAGGGAGCGATCCTCAATGCACAAGCTAGTTCTATTCCATCTCGGAGGAAAAGCAATAAGAGGGCACAGCAGCCCCCCTGGCTCTCCAGGGATCTAGCAGACCTCCTGAGGCTAAAAAGAAAGGCCTACAAAGGATGGAGGTTGGGATTCACCTCCAAGGAGGAATATTCTGCACTGGTCTGGTCCTGCAGGGAGCAAACAAGGAAAGCCAAGGCTGCAACTGAACTCCAACTAGCTTCAAGTATCAAGGACAATAAAAAGTCCTTTTTCATATATGTGGGGAGCCGAATGAAAACCAAGGGCAACATTGGCCCCGTGCTAAACCAGGTGGGACAACTGACTACTGACGCCCAGGAAAAAGCCAACCTATTAAATGGGTACTTTGCATCGGTCTTTCATCAGTCTCATGGGACGCCCATGCCCACTACGGGACAGGGAGGTCCGGGTGAAGGAGATCCCCTGCCCTCTATCAATGCTGACCTCATGAAGGAACACCTTGAGAGACTGGATACCTTCAAGTCAGCTGGCCCTGACAACCTACACCCCAGGGTACTCAAGGAGCTGGCGAGCATCATAGCCTAGCCTCTGGCACGGATCTTTGAGAACTCCTGGTGCTCTGGTGTAGTGCCCGAAGACTGGAAGAAGGCCAATGTGGTGTCTATTTTCAAGAAAGGGAGGAAAGTGGATCCGGCAAACTATAGGCCCATCAGCCTGACCTCTATTACGGGGAAGGTCTTAGGAAAGTTTATTAAAGAGGCCATCCTTAATGGACTGGCTGATGCCAACATCCCGAGGCATAGCCAGCACGGGTTTGTTGTGGGTAGTTCTTGCTTGACCAATCTCATTTCCTTTTACGACCAGGTGACCTTTCACCTGGACAAGGGAGAAGAGATTGATGTCATATTGCCCTGTGACCAGTGGGGTCCCCCAAGGCTCTGTCCTTGGACCCATATTGTTCAACATCTTCATTAATGATGTGGACATTGGAATCAGAAGCGGACTGGCCAAGTTCACTGATGACACAAACTTTGGGGCAAAGCATCCACACCTGAAGACAGGAGGGCGATCCAGGCTGACCTGGACAGGCTCAGGAAATGGGCAGACGAGAACTTGATGGTGTTTAACACTGAAAAATGCAAGCTTCTCCACCTTGGGAGGAAAAACCTGCAGCATCCTTATAGGCTCAGTAGTGCTACAGTGGCTAGTACTATGGAAGAAAGAGACTTGGGGTCATCATTGACCACAAGATGAACATAAGCCTTCAATGCAATGCTGCGGCTAGTAAAGCAACCAAAATGCTGGCTTGCATCCATAGATGCTTCTCAAGCAAATCCCAGGATGTCATTCTCCCCTTGTACTCGGCCTTGGTGAGGCCACAGCTGAAGTACTGAGTCCAGTTTTGGGATCCACAAATCAAAAAGGATGTGGAGAAGCTTGGGAGAGTCCAGAGAAGAGCCACGTGCATGATCAGAGGTCAGGAAAACAGACCTTATGACGACAGGCTGAGAGCTATGGGGCTCTTTAGCCTGGAAAAGCGCAGGCTCAGGGGTGATCTGGTGGCCACCTATAAGTTTATCAGGGGTGACCACCAGTATCTGGGGGAACGTTTGTTCACCAGAGTGCTCCAAGGGATGACGAGGTCGAACAGTTACAAACTACTGTTTCAGGCTGGACATAAGGAAGAATTTCTTCACTGTCCAAGCCCCCAAGGCCTGGAATAGCCTGCCATCGGAGGTGGTTCAAGCACCTACATTGAACACCTTTAAGAGAAAATTGGATGCTTATCTTGCTGGGATCCTATGACCCCAGTTGACTTCCTACCCTTCGGGCAGGGAGCTAGACTCGATGATCTTCCAAGGTCCCTTCCAGCCCTAATGTTTATGAAATCTTTGAAATCTTTAATCTGCTAAATTCAGCTTCTTCCCACCTAAAAGGGGAGGGAGTAAGGGCAATAATGCCAGCATGTCTGTTCAGCCACTACTTTCCCCTATTTTATGCACAGAAATTCACTAGAAATTCACAGGAATGAAGTGCCATGCCTCATATTTAAATCTGCCATTACTGAAACCATGGACAAGCTCTAGTTTTGCAGGTCACTAGCTGCAAGTTAAGATCTGGGCTCACTCAATAAAAGTTTGATAGTTTATATAGTTGGTGAAGTTGCCCACATTTTGTTGGATTCCTCTGACTTCAGTTACTGGAATAAGTGCAGCTGCATGTCCCTCTCACCTTGTATTTCTGGGTGTGCCATCATGTAGAGGATAGACCACAATAAAGAGATTGTGGTGGTGTCTGAACCTGCTATGAAGAGGTCAGCAATCACTTGGATCATGTTGGTCTCTTTAAATGTAGATGTGGGGTTATCCTTGGTCTGTAGAAGGGAGATGGAGAATGTGAGTTAGGACTGCGATTGAGTAGCACTGTAACCTGTCTGAAGACTTTTACCTAAAAAAAATGCCTGTTGAGATGACAGAGTTGGAAGACATGATGCTGGCAAGCTGAAGGCATGGCTGATGGTCATGTATATTTATAAATGACATTGTCTTGTTAATGCAGGAAGGAAAGAGGGAGAGTTTGTGTGCTGAGCACTGCTCTCTTTTTCCCCCTTCTTTTTAAGATACAGATGAAGTAACGATGTATCTCTGGTGGGTACCAGCCAAAGAAAGACCTCACTAATTAAAAAATCTATCCCTTTTCTTTTTATGTCAAAACAAAGCAGCCACTCAGAAGGGAGTCTGCAATATCTAGATGTGAGCAAATTAAGTATTTAATTTTGGCAGCTAGGATCTGGAACCAACTTCCAAGGGAAGTGGTGCTGGCTCCTACCTTGCGGGTCTTTAAGACGAGGTTTGATGATTATCTGGCTGGGGTCATTTGAGCCCAGTTTTCTCTCCTGCCAGGGCAGGGGGTCAAACTAGATCTGCAAGGTCCCTTCCGACCCTATATCTATGAATTTATTATGTAGCTGTATGGTAGGGGTGCACTGATAGAGATTTTGGGGGCTGATGCCAATTTTTAAGGAGGCATATTGGCCTATACTGATCCAATTTCCAATACAGCTATGTCCAGCAAGTAAGTCTGTTGTGGTGGAGGGGGAGGAGGAAGGCAAGGGGCATGGGGGTGCAGATCAAGGCCCACTGCAGTGAGGGAGGGAGTGGGGCTGGGGCAAGCACTGCCTAGCTGGGACAGGGTGGGTATGGAATGGAGCTGCGGCTTGTCCGGGGGGGCACGGGGATGGGGAGCGGCCCCCACTGTTGTGCACTGCTCATCCAGGAGCCACTCATCTGGTAGCTCATCTGGCACTCGCCTGCTTGTCCGGTGACTCCCGCCGCTGTTCCTGCTGATTGTCTGGGAGGGCATGGGGGGGTTGCCCCCAGATCTGAGCGTGGTGGGCAGGGCCAGGGCTGCGCTCTGAGTAGGCAGCAGCGAAACTGGAAGCAGGGGTTATGGGGGGGGCTACGGCGAATTTTGGGGTGGCTGCAGCCCTGCCCCCATGGCCACTGCTCCCAGTGCTGCTGCTGCCCACCCTGAGCACAGCCCACCCTGCCCCAATCTTGGGGCACATGCCCCCCCCCCCCCCACACACCTTCCTAGATGAGTGGTGGGAGCAGCACCCCCCCCCCGAATCAAACCTCGGCTCTGTCCTGCGGCCACCCCTACCTAGCTGGGCAGTGCTTGTCCCAGCCCCACTCCCTCCCTCACCCACATCCCTTCCCTTCCCCCTCAACAGACTTACCAGCTGGACACTGCTCTCCAAGCTGCCGGGATGTGCTCCTCGTCATCTACGTTCTGCACTGCAGCTGTGCACTGCAGCTGTGCATGCATGGACCATTTATCCGCCATATTATCAGCCATATCAGACCAATTTCTGATACAGACCATTTTCTTTATATTGGTGCCAATCCACTATCGGATCAATGTATCAATGCACTTCTACTGTATAGAACACTGTTACTTACTTTCCATATCTGAGAGAGATATGAGTCAATGAAGTCTTGTGATTTTTCAGGCACCCAGCTGCTCTGGTGAGACTTGATCTCATCCTTTATAAGTCTACGTAGATCCTGCATGTGGGTTAGTGCCAGCAGTGATCTCATGAACACGGGACTTAGATGCTTCATCAATGATGGGAAAGCATCATAAAGCTGTAGGGGAAAACAGACAAAATGAATGTTGGGAATTCTTGGTTTTGTAACCAAGGCTTGCACTAATTCATTTCAAGAAACAGGGTGTTTACAATGGAATCCTTTTCATGGTCCAGTTAAATTCGTTGTGAAAAGAAGGGGAACACTTGATTGTTTTGACTTTTACCTTATTTTTTGAGATGAGAGAGAGCTGTCAAGGGCTGGAAAGTATACTTTCTGCACCTTGTGCCTTCCTCTAGCAGCTTCCAGATTTTCAGTGTCAGGATCCCTTGCAATAAATCAGTGGTCATAGTCTTAAAATGAAGCCTTGACTGAACTAAAAAACAGGTCGCATAACTTACTGAGTTCACTAAATGGGCCATTTTTCACTTATGTCTTGAGCTAGCACTTCATGGTAAGTGTCACGGTAGAAAACTAGGGTGTATTTGTTTGCTGTGTTCTTCTGAATGGACATCGCAGCCCAAGTCTAACATGGTGAGTATAGGACTATTACAGAAACCTTTAAAGCAGTGATTCTCAAACTGCAGGCTGCATGCAGCCCAATCAGCACACTTCTGTGGCCCATTTAACACACTCAGAGCTCATTTGAAATGTGCTTGGTAGACATTTGACAGCATAGAAATGAGAGATATTACAGAATATTGATTTGTATTGCATTACTGTCAGATAACAGATACAAAACATTTTTAAACGGATACACAGGAAGTCAGTTGTGTGGGTGCGGCTTACATAACACAGTGAGAGCTGCATGTGTGGCCCACTGTGGCCAACAGGCTAAGAACCACTACTTCAAAGCAAAAGAGTAGCACAGACAAAAAGTAGCACAGTAAGATCCTGAGTGTGGTCTCCAAGGCAGACTTGATGCTGAAGAACCCCAAGGTAAGCATCAGTCGGGGCTATCCAGAGGAAGCTATTTTAGCACAACCAACATTGATGTGGACAGAGAAAGTCAGGAGATTGTTTGGAGGACCCATGCTGAAAAAGAACAAAGCAAGAAAAGTTGAGTGCTGTAACTGAACTTAACAGAAGAATCCTCTCAAGCCAGAAAAGTTGAGTGCTGCCCTTATAGCTCTGTATTTACCCAAGACTTCTTATTCATTAATGTGCAGGGAGTACCTATTTCATGCATTCTCAGTAAGGAATATTCTGGAAAATTAATAGTTACATTTTATTAAAATAATCTCTTACTTACTCGAGGCCAGATGGTGCCTTGGAATTCTGCCATGGCCTGGGATCCCTTGAAGAGTTGCTGGAAGCTGTCATCCTCCGAGGAGAAGCAGTGCCCAAAAAGCACAGCAGCAATCACGTTGTTGATGGAAGAAAGGATGGAGACTGAAGGGTCCATAGGTCTCCCTGAGAACAGAGGAAGGAGTATCATTAGTTCTTTCACAGACTATGTCCCACTGTAGGCCATGAAGTTCCCTTGAGCTGTATTCCCGTCTGTTCCTGATTCTGATAAGATCTTGTGAATGTCTGATCTTGCCAAACAAGAATGGGGGTGTTTAAATAGAAAATCACAAGTTGGGCAGCAATATAATAAATGATGGGGACAGCCCTTCACAACAACAGCGGCATATCTGGGATAATTTGGAAACCTTTGTCTGTTGCTGTTACCAGCCCAGGCCTCCTTGCCAAAAGTTAAGAGTGAGAGTAATTATAGTCTTGTGGTATTTCAACCCAACTAGGAAGCTTTCTGTGGTGAAAGTGTTATGAAGACAACAGGTCTTACATGCTTTCATCAGATCCCAGGGGGAAGATGCCTGTGCACATTACAGAAACCTACCTTCTCATTTGATACGAGGGAAACTTATTGGCAGCCTCAGTAGAAAAGCCAAGGAGAATAAACCTGTATCCTTTCACTCACAGTTTGTCAGTCATTTTCTGTACCAGATCTATTAAACTGAATGTGAGATTAATACTTCAGCACATTGCCACATATATATTTATGTTTTACCTTGCTCTCTGGCAAAGGTCTGTACCAGGAGTTGAGCTTGTCCCTGAACCCATTCTTCTAGGGTTTTCTTCCCTAATCCTAGGTTCCGTAATGTCATCAGGCTGAACCGTCTCTGCTGTTTCCAGGTGTGGCCATTAGCAAAAATGATGCCTTGAGCCAACGAAATAAAGAAGGACTGAGATATAATTGTATGACTGGCCTGCTAATAGACAGACTAGAAGAAAGTTAAGATGGTTCCAGGATTCTATGTTTTGAGTTGATGAACCTCTTGTTAGTACTTAAATGGGAAATAAGAGACATTTATGCTAATTTAGATTCACATACTTTGTCCTTTTCATGGGAAATAAGTCTGATATCCTTTCCCTTCTCCCTCTCCATTCTATGGTTTTCACCATTGTCCAGATAATAAAACTACTTTGCTGTTTTATCTGGGATCATGTTCAGTATACGCTAATTCTTATTGTTTTGTATCTGTGGTTCTTTGTCTATTGGAAAAACCTCTTCAGGTAATTTGATGCGGTGCTATACTCAGTAACTTTTGAAGGAGACCAAATGCCACCTGAGTTACTTACTGTACACGTAGCAAACGCAGTGGTTTTGTGTACTGAATGCACAATTTGGATCCAACATTTCAAAAGCACATGAAACTATATATATAAAACTTACATATCACTAAAGGGAGTAGCTATGAAGAGGGTGATGCTTTTGATAGGTATTCCCATTGAACTAGGGCTTTTCCTCCGAACCATCTCCTCACAAACAGAAGATTTCTTTACACACAAAGAAGAAGAAGAAAAGTACCTTGAGGGCCGCCTGTCACATCCCTAAAGAAGGGTGTGATGGGTCGGTCTACAAAGTCTTCTGAGTGGCTGATCAAGGCATCCTTCACTGCTTGGAATCCGTTCAGCACAATTACAGGTGTTTGTCCCAGCCACAGAGTGTACATATTTCCATGCCTTCCAGCCATCTGCCGATGCAATAATGCACACAGTGAAGTACAGACACAACTGCAGGTGGGGCATGCCTTTTTTTCTGAAAATGGATTAATTAGCTGTATCCTGAAGCTGAAGGCCCAGTTTTATTTCTAATTACATAATGGTTTGTTTGCAGCTTGAACATTGCCTTAGAAGGACAGGAAGATAAAATCAATGGTTTCATTCTGATGCCACAGAGTAATAGGGATTTACACAATATCTCAGTGAAATCTTTGGGTTTTTCTAATCTTGTCATTAATAACTCATTTTACGTATGCTTCCAAAGGGTGCTAAGACAAACCTTTCAATACCTCAAGCTAGAAAATAAGCATGACTTTTCCCTCTTCACTTGTATTATCCTGTATTATCCTGGAGGATTGATAGACTCTTATGCAAGACAGTCAGTAGATAATCTCCTATTTACAATTTTTCTTAAACCCTATAGCAACTTTTGTCAGTGTATCAGTAAGCATCATTATTGATAGCAGTGCAAACTTGGAAAACCTAGTTGTTATGAATGGTTTTGGCCATGGGAGGGTAGTGTTAGGTTACATTTGTATCTTGTATTGCTCTATCCTAGTGTATATTATTAACAGGGATCCTGGTTTTCCCTGATAAAAAAAATTGCAAATTCTCTAATTAAAAACCCCAAAGCTGTGATTAAAGTGAAAGGCCACTGTATATATATAGGTATCAGTTGAACATAATGTTTTATTGATATATTTACAGGTTTAAAGTAATTTGGAAGCCTACCAATACCTCAATCACAATAATAAAATAAATTCTAAATACCTATAAATTTTGCTTTTGATTTTGGATTTTTTTTATGGAAAATCAAAGCTCCTCCTGCCCCCTTAGCTCACAGAATGCAGGTCCAGGACTCCGACTCCCAAGCCATAGCCTCGCTAGCCCTGCTGGTGCTCTTCCCTCCCCCATGAAGGGGGAGCTTGGCAACATGTTTTAATTAGCCTTTTCGAAAGTAATCATTGATTTTGGGTGTCTCATTTCAGGTGCTTTGGGTCTGATATTGTTGAGGGGAGCTGAGCTGCTGCAGATCCTGCTGGTTTCAGTTGGAGTTTTGATTCTCATTCCATCTGTAAATTAGGTGCATCCTCCATGATTCAGAGATGGGCAACCAAAAATTGAGACAGCTATAAAAATTAGGCTTGTGCAAAGCGGCTAGTATTCGCTTCAGATTCGGCCAATTTGGGGAACAGTGATTTGAACTGGGGACAGTGATTTGAATTGGTGATTCAGATCACTGTCCCGAATTGATTCAGCCAAATCTGATTCAGAGGTTCAGCCGCTGTCCCCCACTGCCCTATGCTGCATGGGGGGGTTCTGCACGAGCCCGACCCCCCACCCTGCTGTCCCAGGTCCCCACCCATGGCTGCCCTACCCATCCCAGCTCCAGCCCTTTAAGAAAAAACCCCGCAAGACTCCCAAACTCACCGGTTCCTGCCTGGCAGGGGCGTGATTCCCTCTGCCCCATGCCACGTTGGGGGCTCTACCCCGAGGCCTCTGCAGGAGTGGTGAGTCCTGGGGTTTTTCTTGTTTGTTTTTTTTCTTAAAGGGCCAGAGCTGGGGCAGGTAGGGCAGTTATAGCGGGGGCTGGGGGAGCGGGAGCGAGGTGGGGGGGCGGATGGCTCATGGCAGAGCCCCCCATGCAGCATGGGGCAGTGGGGAGCAGCAGGTATGGCCCCCCCCCGCCTGACAGCACCTTCAGAATCTTCTTTTCTGAAGATTCAGAGAGCTTCAAATCGATTCAGACCTTTTTACTGGTCCCCTGATTCGATTCGGATTTGCAGATTCAGCCACTGAATCGGGCTGAATCTCCTCCTAATCTAATCAGCACCCGAAGCTTCGCACAGCACTAATAAAAATCAGTGGCTACTTTTAAACTCTGACATTGGCTCCTGAGAAAGGAGCAATAACATATTGCCTATGAAGAAGAAGAAAAAACTTGGATAAAGCTAGTTCCTAAAACCATTCAGGGCATAAAAACACAAAAATAGTATCTGAATAAAAGATTTTGGGATGGTTTGTTAAGAGATTTGCCCTTTTTTTTTAATGTCTGTAGCACACGGGCAGGATATGATGGTAGCTTGAAACGTGGCACATATGTTCCTCTGTTTCTGTGGAACATTCAGAGACGCGTTTGATAAAATCTGAATGTGTGTTTTTGGCATATGTCCTGTACTTGTAAGGTTATTTCTTAAAAGTCTGCCAGCGTTTTCCTGATGCATGCTTGCACAGCTTTCAACATTCATAGGCAGAACTGTGCTGAGTGTCTGTACGTGTGTGTAATAACAGCAACAACAGATCCATACACAAACTGCCCTTTACAAAGCAGAATTCTTACATTGTATCTTTTACCCAGTGCCTTTAAAGAGATTAATTTTATATCAGATACAAGGATTTTCTTGTGTGCACAAGCTTACATTCATAGATATTCTCACCACTTAAAAAAGTCCAGGCTTGGAAATTCTGCTTTGATCACGACTGTATAAATATGGTTCCTCTAAATTCATCAGATGTGCTCTGTCACAGCCGCTGGAGTCCACAACAAAAGTACTGTTTCTACTTCTCCCTTTATCTGATTACATAAAGAGTCAGGCCCTTCTTACTGCTCTTGGAGATATAGGTGCAGATCATATATACTCCTTCTTTGCTAGTGTCTCTAGTGGGTTATGGAATAGAGAAAATCCCACACAACGTACTGATTCGTTTAATGCACTGGCTGGGGAAATTTTTAGTTACTTGCACAATTTCACAATGTTTACACACAACACAATTTTATTTTAAAATTCTTTGCTACGCATATAACACTGCTTAGCTTTAAGATATACCACAAACATTAAGAACACAATAACTACATATATTAGAAACAATGCTCCAAATGCACTTCCTTAAAACAATTACAACTAAAAGTTAAATTTGAATCAATACTATTATTTTTCAAAATATACTTACAATCCTAGAATTCTGAGAAGCCAAACACCTAAATATGGTTTAATTCCTCAGTAGTACAATTTAATGGGTTGGCCTCAGTAGTACGGTTCAATGGGCTGGCCTCAGTACTGATAGGACTAAGTCCCCTTCCTTCAGTCCCTTTCGGGTGCTCTGCAGCTTCAGCGTGAACTAAGAGATTCGTGTTCACAGAGGGGGTGGTTCAGGTGATCAGTCTGATCCAGGCTACACTTGCGATTCTTCCTTCGTTGTTCTGCAAGTGAGGTTACCTCCAAATTGGGACAGTAGGTTACAGTTTTTATTGAGTGAGTTGCCGTCTTGTGCCCCTCCTACCCAAACCTGTCACAATTCCCAAATTTGGGCTCAGATCTTACTTAACAGATTTCTGATGGGTTCAGTTTCTTTTGTTGAATTTAGTTATTTTGGGGGATTTCCTTTCTTTCCAATCTTTTCAATGGCTCCTAGGGTTTGATTTCTCGGAATGTGGGATGTTTGCTTAAGAGTCATTTTTTAGTTTAACCTTGTTAAAGGCATCTAAAGATAAAATTCAAAAGTTAAGACTTTGAGCAAAGCCCAAATCTTCCACACATAGGCCAAAACAATGGCCTAGATAAGAAGATGAATCTTGCCTTTTTCTAAACTGGCTAATGGGCAACTATTACAAACATTCAAATATTACATTCAATATGACAGCTAGGTTCTACACAACATCTACCTTAAACCCCTAAAACCAGCAGGACAAGCCAGGGTGGTTCTTCTTCCTTACCTGACACCACAAGGCATTGTACTTATGCAAGATCTTGCTATGCAGTGCTATAAGCTTCCTCCCCACTCCCATCACTGTCTGAACTTAGATCTTGGCACTATTGAGCACAGATACCATTCTACAGGCATTTAGCAGTCCAACACCACCACTCTAGCCAGCTGTCTGTCTTATATCCCTCTCTAGTACAAGTCATGACAGGACGAGCTAGACACTGGAAAATTCAGCCATGAGGTGGTCGGGAGACAACTATATCCAGCACCACACAAGAAACAGACTGTTGCTCCACACAAGGTCAAATCAGATGAATACCAGCACCTCTACTATGTGCTGGTCAACATGAGATCAGTGATTGGCAAGGCATTTACAGTTTGGTTATAGATAAGGTGCCTGAGTTGCCATGCATCCCAGAAACCTGTCTGACCAGTGCTGGAGACCTAGTGGCAACTTACCCTCCCAGCTTGTCCAAGCAGCAAAATTGCACTTGTATAATCTCAGGGTACATTTAAGCAGAGATTGATCAACTGGTGAAAATCCTGGGTAGACCTTATATCAGTTTACAATTTTTTAAAATTTAATTTATGCCCACTAGGAAAAGGTTTCAGCTAAACCAGAATAAGTTACATTTTAAACTGAAATAAGAGCATCCACACAGGAATTTGCCCTGGTTTCACAAAATCCATTTTAAAACACTGCCTCCTACTGAAAAACAGGAAATCTGTTAAATTTCACTACTTCAAAGGTCTCACCAGCAACCTCCAGTTTTCCACACATGCACCGAGGGGGCCACGTCCTCCACTGTGCATTGACACGAGGAATGCAAGCATCCCAGTCTCCTCTCTCTCTCCTCACAATTTTCTGATCTGATTGCTGTCTATTTTAGACAGTTTTTGTCTTCAAGTCACAAGACGCTAATACCATGGTCCATACTCAAGAATTTGGAGAGCTCACCACATTTCAAAACCTCTGGTACTTCTAGAAAAGACACAGCCCAGCAAGTAGTTTAGGAGTGAAAGTGTTAATAAAGGTACTTCATTCACACCCTGTCTATTATAGTCACCACAAGCCATTCACATCAGTGTAGCTTTCAGAGAGCTTTAGAGTATAAAAAAGACTAAAGTAGCAGCCTTTGCTTGAGGAATTCCTTGAAGAGGAAGCCCTACCTCCCACCACATTAAAGAAGCCATTGCCTGATAATGGTGACTTCATTAATTACAGTCCGATGTCAGGCTCTCTTTCATCAGCAAGTTAGTAAAAACAGTCTTCGGTGCCACCTGGGAGTGCCAGTCTGCTGGAACCATCTTAGGCTTCTGACTCTGACTTAGCATAGAAAAAAGCATTTATTGTTCTAGTGCACAGTTTTATTCTGGTAAAACTGACAAGTAGAAATGTGCTGGAGTTTTTGGCAATACTAGATAACAGTGATCACTAGATACTCCTGTCCTGTCTCTGAAAAACCCAAAAATCAAATAGAAAACACAGCTCAACTGTTATCTCAAATCAAAACCTGAGGGTTGTTATGAGCAACTGATCCTCCAATCCTGGAATTCTTAGTCCTTTCCACCATAAGACTCAAATCTGTAAGAAACCACAGGGTGGAGCTGGTTAGACAATATTGACTGAAATGCCATCAGTACAGATAGTATCTAGCTCTGCATGTCCCTTGTGGCAGATCTAAACAGCACCATCTCCCAGATGTTTTAGCAGAGATCAACACCTGTATGAAGAGCAACTGGATGAAGCTGTACCCTTACAAGATAAATGTCATGCAAGGAGGAGAATAGCATTTGAAATAATTATTCTTCTCCATAATATACTCATCTGTAAGAAGCTCCTGCCTGCTCCTTCTAATATATACTTACAGCCTTGGGATCCTATTAGACTCCTCAGTAGTTCTTCCACTCTTAGGATATCCAAATAATGCCCACTTCCACTTATGCGTAGAAACTGCATCCTATCCTATTGGATCACTGTGAGCATATGTTCTGACTCCCAAATTTGGCTATTGTAACTCTGATCTAGGAATAATCACCTGTAACTGAGTGGCCATGATGACCCTTCAGCAACCTTCAGCCCTTGTCACTTTTACTTTCTTTGGGCAATCTGCCCTTCTGCTTGTCTGCCATGCCTCGATATAATTATATCGAATATTGATACAATTGATATAGAATTTTAGCTGATTTTTTAAAATGAAATATTCCTATTTTCCCAAGTGGGAAGCAACTGTGACTACCTGAAACCTGAGATCCCGCTCCTGCCTTTGTTTCAAGGTAATTTGTATCATCACAGATCCTCACAGGAGGTAAGAGGCTCCATACATACAAAGTATGGCTGCAACGGCCCACCTTTTCTCCTGTAGATCCACCTATCCTTAGAAATACCGTAGACTGGCAAGCAGTGTAATAACAAGATGATATTTCCAGCGCTGCCTTCATTTTGGACGCTTTCCCCGTCCTCGGGATGCTCTAGGTGGACAGCGATCAAAGTGGCAGCACGTTTATTGCCCGAAGAGTCTTTAGCCTGGAAAAGCGCAGGCTCAGGGGTGATCTGATGGCCACCTACAAGTTTATCAGGGGTGACCACCAGTATCTGGGGGAATGTTTGTTCACCAGAGCGCCCCAAGGGATGACGAGGACGAATGGTCACAAACTACTACAAGATCGTTTCAGGCTGGACATAAGGAAGAATTTCTTTACTGTCCGAGCCCCCAAGGTCTGGAACAGCCTGCCACCGGAGGTGGTTCAAGCGCCTTCATTGAACACCTTCAAGATGAAACTGGATGCTTATCTTGCTGGGATCCTATGACCCCAGCTGACTTCCTGCCCTTTGGGCAGGGGGCTGGACTCGATGATCTTCCGAGGTCCCTTCCAGCCCTAATGCCTATGAAACTATGAAACTGACTGCCTAAAGGAATTTTCCATCTATTGACTCCTCTGTGAAGTCCTGTGAAATCCTGTGGAATACAAACTTTCATTTCTACCCAGGAGAACTTTTACAGTCTTTTCTCCAATGCCTGATGAAGGGTGTTTGTGCCTGAAAGCTTGCAATTAAAGATTTTTTTTTTTTGCAAAAATCTTGTTGGTCTAATAAAAGATATCATCTCTACTACGAGTCCTGATTGATATAATTATGCTTTTAGAAAAAGGGAGGCTGCCCCAGGGTAGGTCCCTGACTCTGCTTCTCACCCTGGTGGGCTCCAGATCTATGACCCTGGTTCTCACCCCTGTCAGACTCCAGGTCCCTGACCCTGCTTCTCACCTCTGGTCCAGATCCCTGACCCTGCTTCTTGCCCCTTGTGGCCTGTGGATCTCTGACTCCAGTTCTCACCCCTGGCAGACTCCAGGTCCCTGACCCTTGTTCTCACTTCTGTCAGACTCAGGGTCCCTGACTCTGATTCTCGTATCTAGCAGACTCCAGGTCCCTGACCCTGGTTCTCGACCCTGGCAAGCTCAGAGTTCCTGATTTTGTCTGCTCTCATCACTCTGTGACTGTGGCCCTACTCCTTGGCCTTGGCTCCTATCTCTCGGGCCCTGGCCCCATTTCTGGGCCAGTTGAGACCTCCACCACCTCTACAGTCTCAGTCCATAAATCACCAATCTTGCCTATCCCACCTCAGGTGTGAGTCAGGAGCTTTGCTGCAGTTCTTCTGTTCAGAAGCTCTTCTCTCCATGGCTCCAGGTCAGACTGCCTGCACAGCTCAGGCCTGGGCTTGTATCATGCAAGCCCAGCCCCTTTTGGGTCAAGTGGCTCCCTTGATTGTCCTTTGCCTCACTTGCAGCCTGCTTTCCTTTAAAGTACCAGGAGCACCAAGTTCCCTGCTACATTACCCATCCTGAAAATGTTCCTAGTAAGACAAAACACAGTAGTTCTTCTACTTAGCAGCATAGGTCTCTATGAACATATTGCCCTGATGCTCTGCTTCATAATGGGCCACCACTGAATGCAGAATCCAGTTGAAGATTTCTGTTTTGATATTGACATCTTTCAGTGGGATCTGCCTGGACTACCTAAGAGATCAGGCTTAGGTTAACATATGCAAGCTATATATGGCTTCATCCTCCAGTAAAGAAAATAGGGTGAAGCTCCTGTGTGTAAGAGAGAGAGAACTTTCATGGGAGCTAGACTTACAATAGGGAAATTGCTTCTGCCAAGTCAAGAATGACCATGAATGTCATGGATTCATAACTAAAGACAAGACCCATTGATTAAGAACGGAAGAAATGCCATACTGAATCAGATTGACAGCCCATCATCTTTTTTCTGGCAGTGGCAGTAGTTGCTTTAGAGTAGGAGTAGCAAACCTACAGAACAGGTGTTACAAGTGACATGGGTGGTACACTGCAGACCGGGTAGGTAACAAACAGTGCAGCAGCAGATAGGGCAGGATGCAAAAAGCAGAGCAGCAGATTTGGCAGGGAAAGGGGATCACTAGCACTAGAGAAGGATGTGCGGCTAATCTAGCATGCCTGCCAAAAAGATTGCCCCCCCCCCGCTGTAGAGGAAGAGTATTTGTACAGGACATGTCCAGTGTAATGCATCCTCTGTCCTTCCTCCCTTGGCATCCACCACCATCAGTTTAGGATGTCACAGGATAAATCCCTGCCTGCCTATTTAATAACTATTAATGGATGTGTCCTTCATGGGCCTGTCCCCCAAGGACATTCATCTAACCCCTTTTTGAACTTGGTTATACACTTTTACTGTCCTTCCATGATTCCTCACTTACATTGCAAATAAATATCTTTTAAGCATATAATTAAAAACATAAAACAAAAAAACTAGGGCTGTCAGTTAATTGTAGTTAACATGCAATTAACGCAAAAACAAATTAATATGTTATTTTTTTTAACTGCGTTAATCTCACACACCGTTTTGACCAGAGGAGTGGACCAGCTCCAGACCAGCTGGAACCCACATACACATCCCGCTCCTGGCCCACCCCGTGCCTGCTCCAGACTCATCTGCCCACGCTGAGCAGCAGTGGCAGTGGCAGCAGCCATGTAGAAGCTGCTACTTGGCACAGGGGAAAAGTGGTCCCTCCCCCTCACTGCTACCGGGCCCTTCTTGCTGCAGCTGCCCAGAGCTCACATCCGGGATACCCTGCGGCTCCTCTTTGCTGCTGTCACCATTGCTTTTGGGTCACCAAGCAGAGCAGTGTAGAGGGGCCGAAAGGCAGCTGCAGCAAGAAGGGCCCAGCAGTGGTGAGGGGGAGGTGCCGCTTCTCCTTCATGCTGAACAGCAGCTTCTGCCCGGCTGCTGTTGCTGCTCAGCATGGGCATGTGAGCTTGGAGCAGGCATGGGGCAGGCTGGTGTCCGGGCTGTTTGCACAGGTTCCAGCTGGTTTGTTCTGGCCAGGGCAAGTCCAGAGTGGGTGGTGAGTGAGCTGGTGTCAGGGCTGGGGTTGGGGCTCCGCGCTATTGTTGGGGGCAGGAAGGAATCTCAGAGCGCACGGGTGTGGCAGCTACCCAGATATTTGCATGTTGCTTCTTTTTAAAGATAAAATATTGATCAGTGATAGAAACTTGAACTAAAATAGAAAAACAGACTCCATTCCTGGCTTGCTGAACTTACGGGACAACATAGTGTAATGATTAACATGTATTTTAACTAGTTACATTAGTGTGAGGGCATCCACCTTGAGGTCATTTAACTGCCACTGATTTCAATGGGGAGGGAGTCAGGTTGGTTTGTAATGATTTACTGCCTCTGAAAAGTTCAGTTGAACATGCATTTTAAATTGTGAGCATTTTAATTAAATGAATGTTTCTAAAATCAGTCAGATTGCCCTCTTGAAACATTGTAGAGACACGTCCTACTGCATACTTTGCATGCATCTGCATTTGCAACATTGGGATATTAGTGACTTAGCCAGAGTTTCAGCTAAACTTCACTCTTAGGTTTTAATCTTAAAGGGGCCAGATGTAAAAAGGGCAGAAACTCACAGAGTTCTAGTTCTCCCTTTGAATCCACATGTAGAAACCAGCAACAGCTGCAGTCGTCTTACTACCTACTAATATTTTCATGGGAACAAATCACCTCCAAAATGGATCGAGGTGAGGCAGGGTCACAGCCTCCTAGCTCTGACCAGCTGTGGAAAGGAGCACATACTAGATGTTCCTAGCTAGCCATGCATATAGTTTGTTCACCATGGTGCCAGAGAATCTTGGGAGATATTGCATTTCTCAGAGTCCCAGCATCTCTTGCTGCTGCCACGGTGATGATGCAGCTTTATGCCATAATGATGCAGGGCAGTTATTAACTGCTACATCTTTACTTGGTCAGAAATCTCTTTGAAATCTTTAGGAATCTTGCCTGAGTAAAGTTCTCAGGATCAGGTCTATGTGTGTGTGTGTATACAGAATAACGTGTGTGTGTTTGTGTGTGTAGTGTATATATAGCATTAGTGTTCAATAGTGTGTGTATGTATGTATGCATGCACACACACACATATATATATATATATACAGAGAGAGAGTAGAATAGTTACAATTTGTGTGACGAAATCCCAGATTACATTTCTCTACATGTCTCATTTATGCATCACCACTTCAGATAATCCCTTTTATCCAAAGAAACAGAGAAAGCACTTGGAAACACATGAAATGTCAGCACTGCACTGCTCCATGCTCCAGCTGTTTTGCTGTGTCTATATTACATAATGTAGGTCTCTGTTTAGTAACTAAAATCCCACAGGCCTTACTCTTTGCAAGCTTTAAGCAGGCCAGTGTGGATTGTATCTGTGGTCACATTTGCTTGAATAAGGATTGTGGGATTTGGTTTCTACGTCTAGGAAGCTATGTCTCTTCCCTCTATTAGTTATCTTTCTCTGTCTTCCCTTGCTGTCTGTAGCCCATACCATATGGAGGAGTCTGTGGAGTCTATGGGGCATTTAGTTTGCATACAGACATCTGGGGAGGTTAGGGGAAAGCTAGATTATGTTAAAAATGGCCACCCAATCTAATTTAGTTCACCCAGGTAAGGACCTTACATTAGTTAGGTGGATCTATGAGCAAACTGTACAGAAGTTCAAGACAGATTGATCTAAAATGGCTGACCCAATCTAAGGTAACTGTAAAAGGGGGCAGACAGAAGTGCAGCTCCCTGCTGTAACTGAGAATGCTTTTCAGGAAGTGTTCTGAGTTAGAGCTATCCCTTGGACCAAACAGAAGTTCACTGTTGGTTCCAGGAGGGAGGGGAATCTAGCTGCTGGCTGCAAGTCTGCACCTGGTTTCTCCAGCAGTGGCCCCTCCTACCTGGGAGACTGCAAAGGTTTCAGAATGGGAGGGGGGCAGGGGAACAGAAGGAGCCCATTCTAGGGGTTCTCCAGCCGATGCTGGAGGGCAGGGTGGGTGAATTGGAGCCCCACCCCCTACCTCAGGGGGGCTCCAATACACCCATCCCAACCTCCAGCAGGGGCTGAAACCCCCCAGACTGAACTCCCTCTGCTCCCTTTCCCCCTTCCCATTCTGAGATCAGCGACAGGCAGACAGGCAGACACAACTTACAGAAAGTGCTCTGTTTTGAAACATCTTTGTCTGATCCCTCATGCATTGAGAGTCCAGATTTTCACCTGATTGGCCATTTTTGAAGCTGTCTGAAGCCATGTACCCATGTTTAGTCACAGCTATAAACTGCTTTCTTTGGCCAGATCAGATGAAAATTGTCACTTCTGTCTGCGCCTTGTACCTCCAAGTTAGTTTAACTTAGCTCAGGTCTGGCAAGACAGATCTAACTGAACTTCTGTACAGTTCCCAGTGCAGTCCCAGGCCTGGGAAAGCCCAGCCACTGGCCCCAGCCCCAGGGCTGCGCTTTTCCTACCCCCTCCCTGGCACCAGGCTATTTTTAGCCACTCAGCCCCTCTGCTAACTCCCAGACAGACACTCCCCCACCCCAGCTCACCAAACTGCCATCCTGGAAGCCGCTCCTATTGCCAGTTTTATCAGCATTTGTTGATACTGGGAGCTGAGGAAGTAAGTTGGGGTGGGGGGAGGGGCAGAATGGATATGGGGTAAGTTCATTGCGGGGGTTGTTTGTCTGGGGATGGGGGGAGTCAGGGGGCTAAAAATAGCCCCTGGTCATGGGGAGTCAGGGAGAGAGTGCCCCATTCTCCCAAGCCCCCCATGGAGTCCACAAGCAACATCCTGCCAAACCGTTCTGGAGCCCAGCAACCCCTCCCCCCCACACCAGCCTTGCTTGCCTCCCTGATCCTCCCTGTAGACTCTGCCTGCCCCCCCCCCACCTGGGTCCCCCTACCAGAGCCCACTTGCCCCCTCAATCCCCTCAACCCCCCAGCTAGCCCCTCCCATCCCAACTTACCTTAGATCACATGGCCGTTTTTAATGCTATCTATCTAACCTCCCCTAACCTCGTCGAATGTACGCATCCTTAGTTTTGACTGGGTGGTTCAGTGATTTGTGCAGCTTGCAACTGATGTTGCTTATGATTGTTCTCAGCTTGCCACTGAACCACTCAAAAGCACTAAGCCTTGTCCCATAGTGAGACTTTAGGATTGAGGTTTTGTTCATATTACATACAGGATATGATAGATCTGCATTTAAGCATTGAGAGAGACCAGAGAGACTGGCCAGAGGAGGCAAAATGCTGTATTTTCCCTCCAGCTGCAGATATGATACAGCTCCTTCAGAATTAATTATTCATGGCAATAAATATGTAGAGACACAGTACCTTAAGGAGAGTTTCATGGTGAATCTGAAAACCTATTGTCCACAGGTTACCAATTAAAGGGAGCGGTGCTGGTCCAGGAGGAAGTTTGCTTCGGGCCCTTTGAACACACAGAAAATTCCAGACAAAATAAAAAGCAATGAGACCTACAACTATTTGAATTATGGGGATCATTTTCTATCTACTTCATTCCCTGAGCTCTCTCTGTTACGTGATGCCAGACTGAGAGTTATCCTAAGCAGCTAGTAGCTAAGCACTTGTCCACAGACACACCCACCCCAGGCTCACTCTTCTTTACTGGCACACTTTCAATATTGGGCAAGGTGTTGGAGAAAATCAATAATGTTCAATGCAAACAGATTTCAGCTGGTCAGAATTTCCACCCATGATGGTGCAGGAAGAACAGTACTGGGGAGAAGGATAATGAAATGGAAGTTAAGACTACAGCGGAGCCACTTTCCAGATATAGCATAGTGACAGTAAGGGTAGTCCACTAGTTTAGCCTTTGTTCTTGATGTGGAAGATGTGGTTCAGTTCTGTACTCTGACACAGATTCCATGTATGACATTGGACAGATCACTTCTGTAGCTCAGTTACCCCTCTGTATGGTGGGAAAGATGGTCTTTCCAGTAGGGTGTTGTGAAAATAAATATATTAAAGCAGGGCTGTCCAACTAGTGATCACATGCAGCCTGCAAGGAGTTACTGGGTTCCTGCCTGGTCCCTCAGCTCCTGCCTGGCTACTGCCAACCTTATCTCTCTGGCTGCTGCTGCAGCTGGGGTGTCTAAGCTCCCCCCTCCATGAGCTTTCACTTCTGGCTCCTGTCCCAAGGGGGTGGAACGTTTCAGCCCGTGGCATCAGGGTGTGAATAATACATGCCCCCAGCGGCTGGCGGGGCATGGGGGCGGTGGGAGTGTGGCAGCAGGAGCGCAATGGAGGCAAGTGGGAGCTCCTGCAGATGCCGCCAGTGCTGTCAGCGGCGGGGGTGTGGTGACCACCCACAGATGCTGCAGGAGGCATTGGTGGCAGCCAGTGGGGATCACTGACCACTTGCAGATGCCGCCTGTGGTGTCGACAGTGGGGGAGCAGTGGCAAGTGGAGACCGCCCAAAGGTGCCACTGACAGTGTTGGCGGCGCCATTTTGTAGGGGCCATGCTCAGGGGGTGCACGTGCCCGCTCCCCCAACAGTGTGGCCTGTGTGGCATGCAGCCTCTGGCCACTTAGAAGTTAGACAGCCCTACATTAAATGTTGGAAAGTACTTGATGCTACAGTTATGGACACCAGAGATGTATTCTACATAGAACATATTTTAGGCTGTGATTTACTTTTGGTTCTTTTTGAGGTATTAAGCACCCTGTATGGGCTATACGATTAGCCGTTTTACAGTGAAGAAGTTTTTGGATGTGTTACACTATAGACTGGTTAATATAAGAATGAGGAAAGATTGATGGAACCATAAACAATGAGTCTAGTAAGTAATTAATTCATGTTTATAAAAGGTCTTGTGGTCTCAGATGGTTTATAAAACGTCCCTCTTAAAAGACAACCTATGCAAAAGGGTCCATCCTCAGTAGTCGTATCTCCATCCTTGTCATTTCCCCAATCAGCTAGCACTGATCACCATCCTCCGAGTTAAACTTAATCTATAATGAACTGCTTCACTCAGAAATCCTGGCAGCAGACAGCAGCCACCACAGGAAACTGCCAGGACACATGTAGAGCTCCTGCCATGTCTGCATGGCTCTGCTTCATAGATCCATTGATTGTAAGGCTAGAAGGGACCTCAGAAGATCATCGAGTCCAGCCCCCTGCACCAAGCAGGAAAGATAACTGGGGGTCAGGCGACCCCAGCAAGGTGAGTGTCTAGGGTCGGTGATTGCACCACCTCTGGAGGGAGCTTATTCCAGTCTGGACACCCTGATTATGAAGAAGTTTCCCCTAATGTTGAGCCTGAATCGATCTTCCAGGAGTTTGTGGCCATTACTCCTGGTTTTCCCCTCAGGTGCCCTGGTGAACAGTTGCTCACTCAGCCCTTGATGTACTCCCCTAGTGTAGCAGTCTCAACCTCTGGGGCTTCCAGCCACTCACCCCAGTATTGATGCCAACAGAGCAGGGTACGCCCTTGAGATGAAAACAATTATTAAATACTACTTAGGGTTTGGTTGCCCGAGTAAGTTACTTCAGACTGTGTATGGTCCTGATTTTTACAAAAAATGCCTCCACGTGACGCATACTATTGAATCTCTGTATATCAGGAAATACTACCTCTATTTCAATCCAGTGAAATTAAATATTAGGGCAAGAAACCTTGAAGCAAACCTTGGAGAACCCCAATTTACTATATTAATCCATCAACTACTTTCCAAAGTGCTGTTTTTGATAAAAAGATTATAGAGTCCAGAGGCAAATCTGAAAAAAATGACAAAGTGATTTATTGGAAATATTAATTCAATTTTCAAAAAGTCAGAATTGTTTCCTAACTGGGCAGTATCCATTCAAATCAGATAATCTCCATATCTCACCTGCCAGTTCTTTGCAGGATGATGTTACACAATATATGTTGCCTCTCCAAAACAAACTCTTATTAGGTAATAAATTATCTTTAGATTACAACACTATTAACTTCCATTATTATTTCTTATTTATTGAATTTTGCCCTTGAAAAAAAAAGTGGGAAGGTGTGCTCCGTGCTCCAATATGCTCCCCGCTTCTGAATGAAACAAGTAATACAGTTCACAGACATATGTAGCTGGTGATAACCATAACCATGTTTCTAAGTATCTTTTAAAATGTTGTTTAATTACAAAGTAGGGTTAAAATGGTTTTTACATTTTTTTTACCTTTACAGAGGTCAGGGCAAATTTTCCTATTCCATATGCTCACACAGCAAACATACCCAACCCCCCACCATTCTGTCATGCATATCTCCCAATTTTAGACAGTATACCAGGGACAGTACACCATTGGTAAAATACTGGTTGGAGTCTTAGATTTATAGAAAATTGGTTCCTTTTCAAATTCTTCCAGAAGTTAAATTAAAATAATTCCTTATACTATCATCTTCATAATGTTATTTGATTTCCTGCTGTGATAATTTAGTAGTTTGCAAATTTGAAGCCACTGATTTAATTATTCACTTCTGAAGATACCTTATTTGATCATTGTATTCACTAATTAATTTGGTGACATTTTAGAAAATTAAATCTGTAAAATGTTTACTGACATGTCTATTTGTTATGGATTTTTAATATAAATAATAGGCATACAGAATACAATACATTGTGTTAGATTGCCACAGAAGTGACAGATTCTGAGGTCCTGGGTAATTTTCAAGTCACTTGTCTCAGATGCCAAATTAATATTCAACTCCCTCACAAGTCTGTGATGTTATTTGAAAAAAGAAAAAAAAAAGGCCTATTGGTAATAGCCAGTTAAGATGTCCATTTTCTCAAGAAAACACTCCAGTCCTTATCACTTCACCATATTATACACCAGACTACACTTACTATATAATTATGTTGATTCTAGTGCCATCTTCCCTTCCTCATCCTCTTGTTAGTATCTTTTTTCTCCTTGGCAAGGTATGTCTAATGTTCTTGATAAACTCCCCAGTACAGGAGTTCTTGTGTTTGGCAGTCTTGCCTAGGTTTGGATGCAGCTAGAATAACAATTAATATAAAAGCAGAAATATGTGCTTTGTGCTCACCATCTTACCAATACTGCCCCCAAATAGGAATATGCAATCACTATATTTAATGAACTGGTAGAAGGTTTCTTCCTCAATAGAGAATCAATGTCCAGACACCATACCATAAATCACATTTGTGACTGAATAAATTATTAAGAAAGAAAGGTCCTACATAAACACTGACTGATGAGCGCTGACAACATACAGATATCTTCATAAATGATATGTTTCATTTCAGCTTTTAGGACAAATTGTATAGGCTGCACATGCAGGGAGTCTGTCTGAAAGGTTGTACTAATCTATTATAGGCTTGAAAACTGAATTCCCCTGTTTATATATTTCCTTCATGGACCATGGAGAAACCAGGATTACTTACGTTGTCCTCAGCATACTTATAGCAACTGAACAACGACTCTGATCAAGATTCATATTTCAAGGCCTGAGTTGGCCATATTCAGGGTTTAGGAAGGATTTTTTCCCTGTGGTATTCCCAGATTTGAAATAATTAGCCTTATTTTAGCCCTAATCAGTTCTTTTTCATGCCCCCTGGCTCCCACTCCTGGCTTGTGACCATCTAGCACTGAGCCCCAACTGCCCACATCTCAGTCACTCTCTGACTCAAAAAGTCCCTATTTAGAGATTTTGTTTGTGTTTATAAAACGAATAGAAAGCAGGATTTTAAAATCTTGGGATGCAGTTCTCAAAACTGTGTATAGCCCTAAAACATGTCCAGAATAATTCAACAGCTGGGAAGACATCACGAATGACACTGGTTACATTTCAGGGCCTAGAAAAAAGAACAGCAAAAGTGTAGGGCTTTGGCCTGAAACCCTGCAGGCAGGAACAGCCTTTAATGGTTTCAAACCCACTGTAGTAGCTGAATATGAATATTGGGTAACATTAATATAATGTAAGAAAAGTGCCTGGAATTCTGATGAGGACAGTGCCACTTGTTGGAAAGCAACAAATTGATTGCTTGGGAGAGTCCACAAGGTATTCAATACCTGTTACAAACAATCAATTGTCGTAATTAATTGTTTGCTCTTACTGTTCAGGCTTCTCCATTGTAGTGATTGATTGTTTCACAAATTAGAAAAGTTACTCCTATCATTATTTTAAGCATTTGGATCTGCATTCAAATTAGGGAAAAGCCAAGCTATGAGGAGACAGGTACTTTAGCTAATTTAATGTGTTCAGTTTTTTTCTGACTAGTTTATATGAAAAGAAAATGTTATGTTTCTTTTCTTTACATGTTTCCCAGAGGAAGGGGTTTTTGGCCAGCCAGAAACATCTTTAGAGTGGACCATCAGGCCATCTTTCACTGCTTAGAAGCCATTAAATATGATCACAGGAATATGCCCTATCCACAGTCAGATGTTCCCACAGATCTGTGCTAACTGAAGACATCATCAATGGCTGAAAATCATGGGCCAGGAAAACTTGCACTTAGTGAACCAAAAGCCCAAACTGCCTCAAGATACTGCCTTGGGGAACTCTGTAGAAATTTCTGCAGTTAACCCCAAAACAGGTTGAAAAATTAGCTAAAGTTAAAAAGCTTGTTATCCAATTAGGAGCCAAGCCCGTTCTGTCATTCAGCAGAATGTTTCAGGAACTCTGTCAGGTGGATGCTCTTTAAATGTCTTGTATGAAATCAAATTAGACTGATTTATAGGTGAATTTTACTTCACAGAGTTATCCCTAGAAATAAAAATACTCTTGCTTCCCAAAGAGGGAGGTGGTTTTATACAGTTTCGCTTCTAATACCTTTTGGACATCCAAGCTAGCTAATTGAGAGCAAGCTCAGACGTCTTTTATACTACACTTCAGTGAAGAGTATCCTAAACAGCTATTTAGTCACTTTTGCCTCCCCCTCTGCAGTAATTTCAGAAATTGGTGCGTGACTAAAATCTTTGTATCTTGCATTGCAGTTTCGTCCCCTGCCTGATTTTGAAGCAAGATCATGATTTTATGTGAGTGGTGTCATAGCTTCTTACCATGGAAATGAATGCAGTGCCGCATACTTAATGGGTGTGTCTACACATTCATTAATGCGCAGTAGTTACTGTGCATTTAGTTTAGTACTTCCTTAATGAAGTACTAAACTAGATGCACAGTAACTACAGTTAATGTGCAGTAGCACCAGTGTATGGTTTTTTTGTGATACTTACTGCGTAGTAGCCCAATAATATTGCGCAGTAGCATGCTAGCATGGTTTTTGTCCGGCACACTATTGCACAGTGTTATTAGGCTACTGTGCAGTAAGTGTCTTGTGTAGATGCACCCACAGAGGAAGAGTGAACTTGATGAAGGATTGGATGGGAAGGGATGATGGGCTTTGAGAGGGCAGTGCTCTCACTGAAACATAAATGTCTTAGGTAAGAATAAATAGGGCAAGAAAAAAAATGATGTGACACAGCTGACAGTCTAATAGGCTGAAATGTTTAGGGTACAGTCCATACTTATCACCTGCAGGTCCAGGTGACCTGATTGGACCTCACAAGACCTCATCACCTCTAAATATCATGCTACTTAGTAGTTAAGCAAAACTTAGGAGCCTACCTTTCAGCTGCTTACATTTGCAAGAATGGGCTCTAGGTTTAATCTTATCCATTATTTCTTCCATTGTGAAAATCCCTCTTTTAAGAGTCATTTTTTGGGAAAAAATTGTACTCAAAAAGTTTTACATGTGGTATATAGAAGGGAAATAATTGACTACTTGCTAGTTTTCCAGTTGAACCCCTCAAAATTTACCCCTGCCAGTTATTTTTTTTACATGACAGGGGACTATGTAGGCAGCCCCAAAGGAAAGGGACTTTATTCAGTGCAGAGTGAATAAACGAATACCTTAACAGTAAAATAATATAAAAATAAAAAAGGCATACATTTTTATCAATATTTTATTTTTCTTCCCTCCTGGAGTAACAATGTACAATAATAGCAGATTTGCTTCTTTCAAGGGAAACTTACACAACACTTCCCACAGACGAGCCTACGAGCTCCATTTCATCAACCTGCTGGATACTAGAGATCAGGGACTAAACATAGACATTGGATTATTGATACATTACAATCTGCCTGGCAACTGACTCCCCAGCCCAGCCCAGCCCAGCCCAGCCCCTGGCTTGTTTGCTTTTCATTCCTTCCAGGAAGAGCACACACCAACTGCTGAAGCTTCCTTAGCCTGACGAAGGGTTTTTGAACCCGAAAGCTTGCTTAATAACTATTCTCCAACCATTTGGGTTGGTCTAATAAAAGATATCAAATTCACCCAAGGAACCTTGTCTGCCTATGTCCTTAGACCAACACGGCTACAACCTAAACCCTTGTTTCTAGTTTGCATTTAAGATTTAGCTTAAATAGGAAAGATGTTATTAGATAAAATGGTGGGAAAGTTGGAGAGGCCTTTTTAGTTTTGGAGGCCTTTGAGAACCAATTTAAACCAGCTTTTAATGTTCTTGGAAGGGGTTCAGCAGAAAAGATTCAAAACTAAAAAAGGTTTGGTTCCTAATAGAGAAGATTTTCTTATTTCTGTCTGGCTTACTCTCTGTGCCCCTCAAGCACAAGGACAGTGAAGTCAGAGATGTTGTTCTTTGTAAAATGTTCTCCCTCTGGTGATGTCCTTTATCATTTAGTTCGTTCTGACACACAGGCACTGTTTGATTTCACTCACATAGTTTCAATGAGAACAATCAGTGCACTGGGTGACATATATCACACTATCATAGACATGTATAGGATCCATAGATTATTTCAGTACTAATAACTAATAGCTGCCTTTACCTATCAAGGGTTGTTGGTTGTAGCCATGTTGGTCTAAGGACATGGGCAGACAAGGTTCTTTGGGCTGATATGATATCTTTTATTAGACCAACTAAATAGCTGGAAAAATTGTTCTTTGCAAACTGTCGAGCACAAACACTCTTCTTCAGGCATACTCTTCAGCAGACTCTCGCCTGAAGAAGGGTATATATGTGCCCCAAAACTTGCAAACAACAATTTCCCTAGCTATTTAGTTGGTCTAATGAAAGATATCACATCTACCTAAAGAACCGTGTCTGCCTATTTACGTATCAAGGACACTCCAGCATTGAAAGAGATTTCATCTTGGAATGAGCCACCCAGATACTTTGCCTTAACCAACAATACAGACGATGCCCATACATCAAGTGCGCCCCCCTGGTTGTTGTATACAATCAAGTACTGGAAACTTTAAGAAGGATCATCAAACCATATACACCCTATACTTGAAGAGGCCCACACTTTGAGAGAAATATTCTCCCCCTCCCCTCTGGTTTTTGTCACAACCAAATTAAGTAGTGCCCATGTCACAAACAAGTAAAACCATTCAAAACAGTTTTTTTCTACACTAGGTTAACTAAGAGTTAACAATAATGATAGTAACCGCTTTTTTGCTGCGCATGTCAAAAAAAAATTTATGACTGCGACACCAACATAAAATAGAACTTAGCCTTCTGTGCTATACATAAATCATTATAACTGGTCAGAGAAAACAGGGAGTAGCCCTATAAAATAACACCCTAGCGAAGACCGCTAGATAATTGGCAATTCTAATTAAATTTATGACGTGGTGAAAACCAATTGGCTATTACACAAATAAAACCCGTCTTCACTTCTGTGAAGAATGGGAGACCTCCGCACACACACCTAAAAAACCTCTGAACGTATGCGTGAGAGTAACTGACAAATTGATCACTTGTCAGTTTTTCCCGTCTCGACCCAATCAGATGTAAATCAACGACCTGCCGGCCTGACTTTTCTTCCTTTTCTGCTCGACCACCGAACTCTTATGCAGACCGACCTACGACCTACGAACCTTAAGCTGTAACTAACCAAGTATCTTTGACCTCCGTCTTTCACCACCTTGACGGTGTGAGTAAATAATCTTGCTTTACAACCGATAAGCGTCCGCCTAATTAATTCCACTCCAAGCGTCACAAATACCCGCCTAACAGACCCTTAACTGCCTGGGTGGGAGTCAGGGACAGCTGCTGGCTGGCTGCCCTGGGTCCCGACAGTTTTCAGGTAATTCATGATTAGGAGCAAACACCCCATCCTGCTGATCAGTGAACAAGTGGAACATTACTCATCCAAAATAGGAAATGCAAAATCTTTCAACACATCCCAACCATCACCATAATCAACATACCCCCAACCATCAGAGCAATTGAATTCTGCAGCATTGCTTTTTATCAGACAAACTGAATGCTGTGCTTTTTTTATCTAACATATCCTGCTAAGTGCATTTTACATCTGTTTTCTAATCTGTAACTTGCTGCCAGGTAATTGCTACCAGGTCTGGATGTGGATTTCTTGCCTCTCCTTATCTAATACTCTGGCACGTGATTTTCTGAGACACTTGTGCTTATCTCCCTGCATTTGAATGACAAAGGATTGGTGCCAGGGCTTTCTTGGGCATCATTTTGATGGCTCTTCCTGGGTGTCCAGGACCAACGCTTGCTGCCAGCTTCCCATCATGCTCTAGCAGGGAGAAAAGATCCAATCTGTAGCACTTCAGAGTTGTTCCTGTTTCATGTTCCTTCTTGGGTCATCTTTTCATATAGTTTAGATGGATTTTTAGAGCTATAGTGCCATGCATCCCTTAACTCTTTATAATACTACTCAGGCACTTGAAGATCTACAAACATTGTGTTTATCCATGCCCTGATGCACTCTTGGCTCTAGAGTTTTCCCCTGAGATGAACCTGAAATAATAATCTGTGTAATGTGTGTATGCATGTATGCATGTATTTATATTTTGGTTTTTTAGTAAGCTCTGTTGGGTATTGGAAAGTTGGAAAGGAACCTGTACTGTGTTTGGAAAGGCTTACCTTTAGGGTGGTGCAGGTTTTTTTCTCCTGAGGTACTTTGAATTATTTGTGCTAGTTCACACTTGTATCTTTTGGACAGAGAAGATGGTGTTTGCCTAACACTGACCAGTTCTGAAGGCAGCCTGAATGCCAAGCTGTAGATAAGCTGAAAAAAAGGAACTTGCTCATCTTGCTTAGCCAGTTGTCGTGTGACAGAGACTCTGTCCAAATCAGGTTCACTTGACTTTTCATTTGAGCGTATGAACTATCAGTAGTCTTTATTGCACTTTACCTTAAGTCTGCTTTTTTATGTTCTTTTAAGAAGGTACTTTGTTACTGTGTGAGAGGAGCCAGAGCAAACTGTTAGTGTGTGAGAGGAGCCAGAGCAAACTGTTAGTGTGTGAGAGGAGCCAGAGCAAACAATTTTTAGGATTCCTTGAATAAAGATTTGTCTATGAATGCAGGGAGCTGGACTTGATGGCCCAGGGGTTAACAGACTCCCTTGCTGTAATAAAAAAGTTAAGACTTTTCTAATGGAAGGACAAAGGAGGACAAAAGCTGACAGCTGGTTAATAATTACCCTGATGTGTTGCACTGTAAACCTTATTTGGCTTTTGTTCACCCAGTTCCCACCCCACGCTAGGGTTGACAAGGGAGAGAATTCACTACAGGCTGTTTCTTTGTACCCAGTGTTTATTCAGACTGTTGGTAGCATCGTGTGTCAGGCCCTGTCTACACAAGCGTGGACATTTGTTTCCTTGGGAACAAGCAGCATCAGGACATGATGTGCTAGCTGTCCCTGTGGAACGCCTATGCCAGGTGCCCTCTGGTGGGTGGCAAGTTACCCCAGGGGCAGTAGGGGAGGCTGGGGCCAGCACTGTGCTGGACCCAGAAGCCTTACCTGGAGTCCTGGGGGCCTCCTGGGGATGCAGCAGCGGCGATCCTGCGACTTGGAGCCTGGCTGGCACCTGGAGCATGGCTCTGTCCAGCCGGGCTCTGGTTTGGGGCTTTTTTTTTTTTTTTTGCATGGTGCTTTTGACCCCAGGATCTCCCAGAGTCAAAAAAGCCCACCGTGTGGTTACCTTGCAGTGTGAACACCTGAATGTGCAGTGTGAGGTGCCACAGATGTGTCTGCAGCGCCACATACTGCACAGCCTCACTCATCTGAACGCAGCCTGAAAGTCCAGCATATAAATGGCATTTTCAGCTCTGAACTCTGCTGAACTCAGCTTTGCCCTTCCAGCCTGTCCGCATAGTTACTTCATAAAGGGAAACCATCACTGCCAATTGCATAATTGCATTTCATTTTTGTGTTATATTCTCTGAATCTCCTGTAGAGTCCTTGCTAGCTCAGCCCTTTGCTATTGAACTGTGAGTTGCACTGAACTTTTTTTAACATGAATAAATGGGGACGATTTTTTTATTACAGCTCAGCTAATTTACCTCTTTCTGTGTGTCCACATTTGTTTCACTTCACAACTCCCTGAATAAATTAGATTAATTTCAAACAATGAGAGTCCATTCTAGGCAGGTATATTTGGGGGTTCATATGAAGGGAGGAAAGTGATTCACCTGCACATGTTCAGAATGGTGAAGGACCCAAACTTGTTTTTTTGGCAGGTAAAATTTGCATTCAAATCAGGACTTGTACTTCCAATCATTTGAATTGCAACACAGGTTCACTTGGCCTTAGTACTCTATACTTAGCCTTACTACTCTGGATTAAGATTTCAAAACACTTTTTCAGCCTTTAAATTTAACAACTCCTACACTCTACTAATTATTCAGTAGTAGGTAATCTCTGAACCGTTTCAGATTTCTCAATATCTTCCTTATAATACAGCACCTAGAAATGAACTCCATATCCCATGTACAGTGACATGGCTTCTTGTTTTGTGGTGGCTCCTCTGCATATGCACCATAAAACTGGATTTTTTTTTTATCAGTGTATTGTCCATACTATCTCATGAGGAAAAAAGGTTAATATTCTGGTAAGTTTGTTCTATTTTATTTTTAGGGAAAAATACATTTCAGACATAGTTGTAAATATAATCAAATACTATAAAATCTACTCTGTGATTAGCTGGGATGGTAAATGGTCTGCCTAGGTAGCAAAGATTTGGACTTCTGAACATCCACTAATGGATTGCTTTTTTATTCTTATTTTTGAGAAGGTGGTATGGCCACCTGAAATGTTAATCCAAGAAAGCTTGGCAAACAACCAATTGCTGTAAGTTATCTGCAGTTGTTTTAAAGTGGGTCCATTTCGAATAAAATCTCATTGGCTATTGCTAACCCTTCCTCTGGGAAGGTTCTCAGCTGTGCTTTTCCAGATGTCTCTCACCTGTCAGCATCCCAGCTTAATGGATATGTGACACCACTAGTAAAGATAGTTAGGAAGAGTTAGAGATGGTCTACAGCAGTGTTTCCACAAGTCTGTTAGCTTATGCCCCACTGTCGCAGGGCCAGGCACTCCAGATCTCCTCAACTTCAGTTGCTATTGCGTATTTCCTTAGTCACCAACTGCTGCTGGTGAGTGGAATTGACTGCTGAAGTAAAGGGGCCGGTAGGTGGAATTGGCTGCCATGATTCACACGTGCCTATCCCCCTACTTACTTTTTCTTCACTATTTAGTATTTTGTAAACCCTTATCATGTCTCCCCTCAAGCATGTCAGTTTTATATCTGTTACACATCTCCACAAGATAATCCATGTCTCACTTATCTCAATGCTGAAATCTTGCAAGGTGCTTACCTAGAGATAGCCTTGAAGGCCACTTGAATACACTAGCCTTTTAGATAGACAATACCACATCACACTTCTGCTTTACACTCTTCACCGGCTGTCAGATCTGTTACTGTGAGGTGTGGTCAGGGGAGGTGGACATCTTATAACTACTAACACTGAAACAGTTACAAGCAATTGTAGCAAAACTGGATGATTAGTCTTTTCTACTACTAGTCTTTTCTACGTAATTAGTTATGACTCCTAATAGATGCATAACTATATCACTGTTACATAAATAAAAATGGCATGTCTGGTATAAAATATTTAATAAGGATCACTTTGTAGCAGTAAACAATATCACAATTGCCAACCTTAGATTACACACTCTTTTGTCATGGACTGTGGTTTGTTATGTATCTGTAGAGCACCCAGCTCTACAACTGAACTCCTTGGCATAGCAACCTTAACGCTAGTTCTTCAGTAAGTTGCAGTGAGTAAGTTCCTAGAATCTGAAAAATGTACATGGATAACTTCTTACTCAGTACTAAATGTGTGCTAAACAAAAATCACAATTCATTCCCCCTGCATATTCTGTAGTCATCTCTATAGTGCTGATACCCACTTTGGTGAGTTCTGAACCAGAGTGAAGTCAATAAAACTCTTCAGTTCAACTGCTGTTGACCTACTCCCTGCATGGTCTTTGATTTATTTGCCAACAAACTAATCAACCCAAACCCCCACCACATGGCAGAAATTCACAGCAAGACAATACTTTCTTCAGAATCCCTGAGAGATGGTTCATAAAGTAGGGGAAAGCACCCCACAACTGTGCAAATGACTTAAGGGAAAATCTTCAGAGTTATAAATTTACTATAAACCTGCTGGATGGCTGAAGTGTCCAGGCCAGGAACCCCTCCAAAGGATTCAGTGAATTAATTGCCGTTATCCATACAGAAGTTGATTCTTCTTCTCTCAGTCATTAATTAAAAAGTCCACAGTATCTGCACTTCTGTTTGTACATGTTTTCCTAATATGTCTAGTTACTTTCATATCTGCTCCTTGTTCCCAATTCTGTTTATGCATTTTGATTATAAGGTAATTTGATAAAATGCTCAAACAGTCTTAGATAAAGGGACCAGAGCCCAGGGTTCCCTTTCTTTCAGAGAAGAAACAGAATTGGCAGAGAAAGATAGTAGCTCATTTCACTTAACAGAAGAATCCCTTCATACAAAATATCAGCGGTCATCCTTAATGGGGTTATATATGCCATAAGTACATACGAAATAAATGGTAGGGCTGTGCAATGCTTCGGACCATGCTTTGGATCCGGAGAAGCTTCAGACGCTTCAGCATCCAAAGCAGCATGTCCAGATCGAAGCGCTGGCTTCGTTAGGCTTTCCGAAGCAGTTCAGAAAAGCTTTGGAGCCACTTTGGAGATCTGGCCATAGGGTATAATTGGTAATCAATGAAAGATCTATAACTTTGTTGTTTTTTGTCTGATTTGGATGAAACTTGCAGGGGTGGTAGCCTCTGCTGAGAGCATGAAGCCTGCCAAGATTCAAGAAGATCGGTGCAGGGGCTTGGGCAGAACTGCACCCCAAATTCTTGAAAGAAAACTTGTGTCACATGTATGTGTTACAACACAGGGGGGTGAAAACTGCAGGGTGGTGGCCCCTGGTGAGGCCACAAAGCCTGCCAAGTTTCAAGGAGATAAGTGCAGGGCTTTGGGGGAAACTGCACCTCAAGCTGCTGACAGGATAAACTCGTGACATGGGTGACACTGTGTGTGTTAAGGCGCAGCAGGGTGAAAGCTGCAGGGATGGTGGCCCGTGCTGCGGCCACAAAGCCTGCCAGCTGTCAAGGAGGTAGGTGCAGGGGGGCTCTGGGGCCCTGCACCTCTAGCTGCTGACAGGCAAAACTCGTGACATGGGTGCTTGTGCAACTGTGTCTGTCTGGGGGGGGGACTACTGCAGGCCTGGCTGCTAAGCTACTGTGTTACCAGTCAATCATGATTCACTCAGGGACCAGCTCAATACACAGTTGCTACCTAATGTAACCAATTAACACCTACAAAACCACAGACTAAGGGGCAGAAATAATCAATACAATCAACTGCTCCAAGACAGAGACTGTGAGTTGCACGAGCACCCATGTCATGAGTTTTGCCTGCCAGCAGCTAGAGGTGCAGGGCCCTAGAACCCCTCTGCACCGATCTCCTCAACAGCTGACAGGCGTCGTGGCCTCAGCAGGGGCCACCATCCCTGCAGCTTTCACCCTGCTGTGCTTTAACACACACAGTGTCACCCATGTCACGAGTTTTGCCTGTCAGCAGCTTGAGGTGCAGTTCCCCCCAAACCTCTGCACTGATCTTCTTGAAACTTGGCAGGCTTTGTGGCCTCACCACGCACTACCACCTCTGCAGTTTTCACCCCACTGTGGTGTAACACATACATGTGACATGAGTTTTGCTTTCAAGAATTTGGGGTGCAGTTCCCCCCAAACCCTTGCATCTATCTCTTTGAAACTTGGCAGGCTTTGTGGCCTCAGCAGAGACTACTTACCACCCCTGCAAGTTTCATCTAAATCAGACAAAAAACAACAAAAGTTATTGATATTTCATTGGTTTCCCATTATACCCTATGGCCGGATCTCTGAGGCGGCTCTGAAGCTCCGGAGCCACTTCAGCCGGGTCAAAGGGGGAACCCAATCCAGAGCTCCAGATCAGATCCCTGGCATCCAAAGCGGCCAGATCGAATAGCTGCCTACTCACACAGGCCTAATAAATGGTCCTAATCCTTACAGTTTGAGTCATTCATAATCTACCTTGAGGGAGCTGTAGTAATTCAGTGGTAGATAGCTGGGCATTTATTTTTACAAGATTCTGTTGTGCTCTAGATTATATTTTATGCTTCAGGACAAACAACTTCAAGCATGTCTTTGCAATGTAAACCATATACTCCTTTGGGAGTGGCATGGTAAAAAAAAGTGGTGCAAGTGGGAGAAGACAAGGAAAGAAACACAAAGGCTAGGGTAATACATTTTTGTAAAAGGTAGAGTATAAAATGGGATGAGACCATGTCAAAGCTATAGGGTATGTAGAATTCTATATGGCCTCAAATCGTATCTGGTATACTGTTTGAGCTGATGATTTTTTTTTTTTTAATAATTGCAAACTCCACAATACTGTTAAAACTCACTTCCCATGCTGACTTCCTGCCCACTACGGGGAGCCTAGAGGTTCTAAGTTAACTTGGGCTGGGCACAGGAAGAGGCAAAGGGCAGGGCAGAGCTCTTGTGCACAGCAGGAGTCAGATATGTGATAGGTCATAGTGCATCTCTCCTTTGAATCAATGCAAGGAAAACAAATATTTAAGTTTTTCCATCAGTGTTATCATGCACGTGCTTGTCAGTATTCCACACTAGGTGCCCTTGCCTTCTCTGCCCTTTTGGCCAACAGTGCCCATTTGACCCAGGTACATGTAAGTAATTGGTACATTTGGCCAACTTACTGGGAAAGAACAAGGGACCTACAATGCAAATATCAAAATCTGTTAGCTCTTTGGCTACCTAACTAAGGCTCTATGGATGGAAGCTGTAACAACTCCTTTTTCCATGGATTTTACGCAGAAGTGGCACACACATCAGTGGTTTATGTGTGAGCCTGAGTAGTCATGCACCCTGTCTCATGTGTATAAATAGGCTTCCAGCTCCTCACTAGTCCTGACTTTGAGATCTACTTCCTCATGCCTGCACTGCACTATCTTTCTTTTAGTCAAATGACTATAGTTGTTCTCATCTTTACCGTAGTCATTACAGTCATCGCCATAATTTATTTTCCTTGAGTTGTCTTTCAGTGCTTCATCAGGAATCAACATCATCGTCCTTTTCTGGCCCTAAGCCTTAAAGAAATGAGGATGAAAATCTCCCAAAGTCCTTCTTGGGATAGGAATCCTCTTGCCTGGAATGAATGGAACTGAAAAAATGCAGGGACAGGAGGGGGGGAAGCAAGCAGCTTGAAGGGTCACACAGTGGGTGAAGATGGAGAGAATAAGAGGGTTATATAGATGCAGAATGAGAAGGGGTAGGATTCTAGAATGACATGTGGAAAACAGGTTGAGCTGGAGGGAGGGAAAGCAGGGAAGGAAATAGGGTATTGATTGGCAAAAAAAGGGAAGAAAGGGACAGGCAGACTGTGGACAGAGAGGCTAAAGGGACTTTAAGCAGTAGACATGCTCTTCTTCAGGACATTGAATGGAACCCAGGAGCCCCAAGATCTTATCTTCCTCTGTTGTCAGCAGATAGCTATGAAGCCCAGTAGCAAAACTAGTGCCTCATGCCACTTAAAGACCTGATCTACACAGAAAATAGTAGACTGCTGCTGCTATTGGTTAGTACATTAGCTCAAAAAATCCCATGTGTCTTGGTGACACAATGTGGGATACAAATATGGTTCCCCTTAATAGAAAATTATTTTTTCCCCCCAGTTCTTTAATCAAGACATTTTTAAACAAGGTGGAAATGCCAGATTAAGTTTGGTCTGACATTGGAATTATGGGGCATGTGTAGATGAAACAGGGACCCTAAATTGAAGCAGTGGGTTTTTAAAAACACTGCTTCAATTTAGGACCCTTTAAACCCCCATGTCATGCACACACCTGAACTTACCTGGCTCTCCGGAAGCAGGGAGGGGAGGGGAGAGCGAGCTGCTGGTGGATGGAGCTGTTCATGGGGGTGCTTCCCTCTGTGGGTGGCGCCCACCTGCAGGCACCTGGCTTGGATGGTCCCAGGGGGTACTGCAGCCATGGAGGGAAGCACCAGGCCCCTGCGCAGCTCAGGCAGGCAGGATCCAGGGTGTGGAGGGAGAAATCAAGCTTGTCACTTTTTTTTTTCTTGGGTGGAGCCTGCCTTCCTGGGCTGCTGCCAGGCTGCCTGCACAGGCTTCCTGCAGAGCTCCTGAGCTGCATGGAGCCCGGTGCTGTGCTCTAAGGCTGTAGGGCAGCAAACTAAAACTCTTTGGAGGAGCTTTAGTTTCCTGCGCCCCAAGTCATTTAAGGTGCATTACGCCGCCAAATTTGCTACAGCAGCTGGAATTACTGTGCAATACGCTGTCCACGTGTGCAAACACCAACACCATTAAAGCAGTGCAAAAGCATTTAACCCACTTTAAAAAGTGTCATGCACACATGCCCCTTGTTTCATCTACACACGGCCATGATGTTCACATTAGACTCCTATTGGCCACCTCCAGGAATGCTCATTTCTTGGTGAGATGACATAACCCCTGGTTTATTTCTAAACAACGCACTGCACTAGAGTGAGCCTTAGTGCAGAGGCTAACTCACCAGAGTGGGAGTGAAGAATTGCAAGAGTTGCTTTTTGCCAATAATGAACAATTAAAAATAAGGAAAACAGGATTTTCCCTAAAGCTATCTTCTTCTCATTTGCTGTCATACTTTAGCCTAAGTCCTTCCCCTAGATCTACTCTCCCCACTTTTCTCCTACAGATTTCAAGACACAATGTACCTTTCCTAATAGGTATCATAATTTACAGGTTACCTAATCCAAATCAGCCATAAACAAAGGCCAATTCCAGTTGCTTCCTTTATGTTTTTTACTTGTGACCTAGCAACAAGAAATTCATCACAATGTTCTGCCATGTAAGATGAAAGTATAACTGTGCATGAGCATTCCCACAATCAAGTAGCTTGAAAGAGTTTCTGTTGATGGGACACATTGACACCAGCATTAGAAAAAAACACCAAGATTAAAACTTCACAAAGGAAATTCACAGCACCAAACTAGATGTCTAGTGTGCCAGCCTGCCATCTGCGATGTATTGCAGACTAGCGAGGAATTGCACAAACTCTGTATGGATGGGGCTGCAATGTGCTTGTGAAAACAGGCTCTATATTGACTTGCTTCACTCCCTCTCCCAGCCTGAGTGTGAATGCCCGCAGCAGGTTGGAGAAGAAAATGAAGAGCTCAGTTCTTGCCAGGTTCTCTCCTAAACACACACGGTGTCCTGGAGGGAGAGAGGAAGGACAGTAAATTTCCAAGTGTTTTATATTCCCACAGATCGTGTTCATACACCAGAAAACAGGAGATATTTTGTTGATATAGCATCTTTTCTTTGGGGCCAGTGCAGTGATTAATATAGAACTGAAACTTCTTGTAATACTGCCTTTGAAATATTCTACCCACAGTTCAAAGAAACCAGGTGTTCCTTTGGCTTCAAATTCAAATTCCAGTTATCTCAATACCCAATAAAATACTTAAAAGAATTCTTTCAAGTCCTTGTCCTCCTCGAATTCTCCTCCTGTGGAAGATGCTGAGGCCACAGCTCAGATACAGGAAATGTCTGCATGGCCGTTTGTAAATGCTTTTGAAATATATGACCCAGATGCAATGTGTCCTAGTTACTTGCATGTGGGTTTAGCAGCAAATCTTTTTGCCTTGACTGTGCAGGATAAACCAAGAAACCCAAGTGCAATTACCAAGGAATCATCCCCACGCTCCTATCACTAGACCCCAGGAAACAGGGTCCAAACCAAGTCTAAACAAAGCCTTTTCCTATGCCATAGGGCAGGAGTCAGCAGTGTTTCTAGCAAGGGACTGGAAAATGACCCAGCTTGGTTATGAAGCAATAGGACTCGGCCATCTCCACTGCTTTTCCTTGCTTCTCAGCTGTGGTATGGCACAGGGAGAGCCCCCCTTTCCTGGAGCCCTAAGCACCCAGCTGTAGTACAGTGCAGGCAGATCCTCACCACTGAAGCCACAGCTCCATAGGCCAGAACCAAAGGCTCCATGGGCCAGATCCAGTCCACAGGTTATAGGTTCCCAGCCCCTGTCTTAGGGAGCACTGGATCCACACAGTACATGTCAACTCTTGTTTTAGTATTGGCATTGTGATTCTTTCCTCTTTCTTTCCCTTCAGTGTTTAAAAGATTGTAAAGTTGCTCACCTGCACTCTTTCCCCACTTAGTCTGATACATCCCAACATGTATTAGGTTTTAACTTTATTTATTAGCGCAGAGCTTCCACATGGGCACAGAGCAAAACAGTGTTCTTCTCCGTGTATCTCTGGGTTTCCACATTCATTTTTCATGTTGTAGAACAAACATTTTCAGTAGGATTGAGATATATTACTAGCTGTCACAAAGCCTCAGGAAAGCTTGAAAGGCATCATGCCAAATAGGCATTTTGAGCATCCTATTCCTTATGGTCATTCCCAGCAGAATGGTTTATACACTTCTCTCACAGACTTTGAATAGACACTACCCTTCCCATCTAATCTCTGCATAAGGGTTTGCATGGTCAGGGTTTACCTGCTGAAAATGGCAAGAAGGCTTCTTGACTCACAAAGTTTCCATCTTTATCCAGGAAGTGACCAGGGTTGAACTGCCGAGGGCTCTTCCACTGCTCGGGATCGTACAGGGAAGAGGCTATATTGGGGAGAACAATGGTGCCCTGCAAGGAGGATATCACAGACTTAGACAACTATTAGCTCTCATATATTTTTCATGAGTGGAAAATCATATTGTGAGAAGTCTGCCTTATGAGTAGTAAGCTAGGAGTTGAACTGAACAATGAATTTTTTTTCATTGTGTCATTTCTAAGTTTGACATTGAGAATAGTGCTTTTCCTGCCAAGTGACACTTTTCATGATACAAATAGCACTTTCACTACTGAACATGAGCCTAAACAATCAAATCTAGATGAGGACATGTATAAAGAAGGTCTGTTTTACAGCAGAGTTGGAAGGTTGAAACAGCCAGAGAAATTCCTTGAGACAGGATAGGTTACAGTAATCATCTGATGAGTTATATTAATCTGAATTTGTAAGAGTCTATTAGTTTAATAGCATTAGTATAACTACACATTTAAGGGGAAGTTGTGCCACTGAGTCAGCTCTCTTGGAAATACAAAATGTCCAAGAAGTTTGGCATCTGTAGAGGCAGTCTGGGAACCTGGCTGGCAGATACTTCTTGGTATGGCAGAATAGGAACAAAAATGGGATCACCAAGGTCCTCTGTGCAAATTGTTCTTTCTGTGAAGTTCCACTCCCCAATAAAGAGTGATCTTCATCATGCAGCTCTGCTTTTAAGGTGCTACATGGCTTATCTCAACATTTGCAGTAGCATTTACTGAGAAATGTAAAGTGCCTTTGGAAGCACACACTGGTAGGATTTCCTAAGCATGCCTTGCTCTGTTGATGGGATTGTAGAAGTTGAAAAGAGCTCACACCTCTTCCTAAAGCATGAAAAAATGATGACAAAAACACTTTACCTTGCTAAGGGGAAACCCCAACAACTCTGTCTTCCTCACACATATTCTGGGCATCCCAACTGAAATAATATTGCTGAAACGCTGGATCTCATGAATCACAGCATTCGTGTAGGGCACTTTCCTCCGATCCTCATAGCAGATTAATTGGGAAGACCCCAGAACAGCTTCCAGCTCCTGCTGCACTTTCTCTGAGGAGGAACATTCACTTTCTCAGATAAGAAAAGCACATCATATATTTCAAATTATGCACATTTGTTATGAGGCCCTGTCAGCTCCCTTTTGGATGATCAGAGTGGTAAGAAAACAGTTTAAAATAGAAATTATTATATTTTTTTCAGAAATAAAGATACACAGATGTAAACATTGTGGTCTATGGGTCTGAACACCAGAAGAACCAGGCACTCCTGAGATCAGATCTTATTTCTAGCATTGATTTCCTTGGGCACAGTTGGCCTGACCCAGATTTAGGCATTGCTCTGCTCAGCACTGCTGCCCCTCAATATCAGTGTCAAAGGGACATGAGACTTTGGTGCTGCACTGCTGAAAAGAGCAAGGTCAGAATCCATTTCAAACTCTGGTCCTTTACTGCTTAGCCTGATTCTCTCCACCTGTGAAGTGGGGATAATACTACTTACGTTCACCTACCTCACAAGGCTGTTGGGAGCATTATTCTATTAAATACTCTGTAAAGTTCAAGGCAAGACGTGGTCACTTTAGAATCACCAGACAAAAGATGCAATTACAATCTCATCCTTTTCCTGATGTTACAGACGCAGGTAAGCCCTTTAAACAATCACTAGGAAGCAGGGAAGCCTCCCACTTGTCCCTTCCCGTCAAAAAGAGCTAATTTCATAATCAACCATTCTTTACATGTTTCCGCCTGCTCAGAGAAGGCAGCCAGCAATCTGACACATAGGATTAACTAGGCATTGCCAGCAGAGGCTAGCCCAGGATGTCAGCACCTGCTGGAATTCCACTTCCTAATGTTCAGAAAGGTTTCTTGCTGATATCAAGTTTGTTCTGGGGCTGCATTACCTCCCAAATTCAAGCACACCAGCACTCAAGGCTGGTTTGCACCACAGGGGCATGCCACCGTAGCTCTGCCAGCAGAACACCCTCACAGAGATGTGGAATATCTTAGCCAAAGATGGTTTTCTGACAGCACAGTCACTCCACTTCTCTGAAGAACAGTATTTTTGCTGATGGATGTCATTGTCTGCTGGCTCAGCTATATCCACACCAGGGGTCTTTCCAGCTAGAGTTTTTCATCTTTTTATGAAGCTATCCCAGCAGAACTTTGCAGTGCATATGGGCCCACAAGGGAGAAGCCATTTCAAAAAATGTGCAGGCACATTCCAGTATTCAAGATTAATGATGTAAAAGGCTGCAGCCTCAGGTGTCTCTCAGTTCTCCTCTAAGACCCTGTCCACATATGAGAGTTCTGTTGACAGAGCTGCATTGGGTTCTGGGTATGGAAAGATGAACCCAGTGGTCAATGCAGCTCTGCAGGAAAACCTCCACTATATGGACCCAGTTCTGTTAGCAGAAGGTGGCTTCCGTTACCTGTTGTCTTGGGACCTGGCATTGTTCTGATGATGGAAGAGCTCCTTTCAGCTGTTACCTGTCAGCTCTGTGTTCCTGAGGGAGCCCTGGCACCCAGCTTGCTGGACTTACAAAGGACTTTTTCTATTTGTCCCCGCCACACACACACACACCTCATTTATCAGAACTAAGCAGAAGTAAAGTTTAATAGGCATCTTGGGCCATACATTCCCCGGTCCCAGTATGGGAGGCCTATTTAAACTTGATTGACTAAAACTTGGTTGCCAGGCTAGGGAATGCTGAGTCAAGAGACCGAGTCAGAGAGGGCATGGGCAACATTTGAACAATGGTTAAGGGTTCATCACAGCATCCACCCCATTGGAGCCCTGACCACAAATGTTGTCATACTTTTCCCGGGATGACTGGTAGAAGTCCTCCCCACAAAGTTTATAAACACTCCAATAATCCCCTTAAGTCTGTTAAAAGACTACAGTAAGATCTGGAAAAATCATGCTAAGCTGAGGCTTATTCACAACAGGTAAAAATACAAAACCCTGATGCTGCAAGCTAGCTGAGAAGAAACAATGAGGTATCCCATCTGGTATATCTCTTATACATAAGAATTTCAAGCTGGCTTCCAAGTGTGGGTTACTCCTTACAAACTTATATTTTTCCTTGTTGTTAATCAGTTTCTTGAGATGTTCCAAACCAGATAACCCCTTGTTAATAGAAAAGACAATTATTTACATAATTGGAATAATGCTTTGAAGAAGCTAAACTGAGGGTATAAAAAAAAGCTGTAAAAGCAGCAAATGGTGTGCTTCAAAAGAGAAATCTCTCTGACACCATCCACTGTTGCTCTCGAGAAGCTGGAAGAAACAGATCGTCTCCCTTCAAGGACTGTGCTAAGAATTTTACCTGTCAGCATTGCAACCTGAGTGCCTTGGACTGGTGAGACCCCAGCTCTCTCTCTCGTCATAGATTTCTGAACCTGAATTGTATTAGTTAAGCTTGAGCTAAGTTTCCCCAAATAGTTAGTGAAACCAGGGTAGTATTGTAATTGTTTTTGTTTGTTTTCCTTTGCATGTCTGTTACCATGTACCATTATACATTTCATATACTTAGCAATAAATAACTTTTATAGTCAAACCAGTAGTAACTGGGTACATTTTTCCTTCTCTATTTCTCCTTCCCCACTTGCTCTGCAGCAACGCTTCTTTTATCTAAGCTAAAGATCCCTGTGAAGCCCAGAAATACTGTGGGGTCTGCTCATCAAGAAGCTAGCACTACTAGGACAGTTAGGTTAAAAGATTGGGACATATAGAGTTTGAAACACATAAGGGGATCAGCTTGCACAGGCTGATTGACCCAGTTTGGCTCTGACGTGCCTTTATGAACTGAATGCTGGCCCATAAGGGTGTCAGCTGGACACCCAGCCGGATTCAGAGGTATTCTGTTTACCTGTGTGCTTGTGTCTGACTGCATTTTATTGTTACCTTAATGAACTGATTCCTGGCATATGAGGGTGTCAGCCTGTCCATGCTGATCAACCCGGCTGGGTCAGGTGTGTCACGTTAATCTGTGTGTGTATATGACTGATTTGGTGACTGGAGGAACCCAGTCCCATTGAAACTGAGTCCTACAAGATAGCTCCATTGGGGATGTGGACTTGCAGAAGGGAGAGATACAGCTCCGTATAGAAACACAAATAACATAAGCAGCATATTGATAGAATTACAAAGACCCTAAAAACGTATCCCTATAAATGAGCGCACCCCAAAGTGATGGACAAATCTGGTAACACAGCAGAGATGTGTGCACGCCAAGGGACCAGCCACCACAGCACTGGCAGTTACAGGGGCAGGAGCCCTGCTAGCAGAGACCCTCTAAGGGTGCTTACACAAGTTACATTTTTCATGCAGTTGGGCCCCTGAAAGTGCTCTGCAGCCATGACATAACACACATGCGCAGCTGCAGTTCTATTATAGCAACATTTACCAACAGGACAACCTCGTCCAACCAATCATCAAGTTGCTCCCCTTCTAGGGAACCACATCCCTCATCTTCATTTCCCTTTTCTACCTACATGTATAGGAATATAATGGTTTATTTAATGACAGTATCACTGTTAATTAGCAAAGAGAAGCCATTCTGCATTGTATTGAAATAATTCCTGTTGCCAGAAGGCACACCACAGTGACTGTGTCTGTATAATGGGAACTCCTTTGTTCTCTGCCTGGGCCTGTGAGTGAATTTAGCTACTGCTTACATTTATAGTAATCTAATAAAAAGGCCAGAATTGGTTACTGTCATATAGGAATGACATCCTTGTCCCCTCGCTCTCACCTTGGATGTCTGGATAGGCCACCATGTAGAGCAGGCCCCAGTGCAGGGTAGTGGATGTGGTCTCTGACCCACCCAAAAAAAGGTCAATTACAGAATGAGCCAAGTTGTCTTCATCATATGCAGATTTGGTTCTATCTTTAGCCTGAAGATAACAAGCACAAAGTTGAGGTAAGCACACAAAAGGCAGGAAAATCCATGTAAGGATGAGGAGGATTACACTGCTGTGCCTACAGGTGCAATGTGCACCATGCATTACTTTGTGAAACAGAAACACTTTGAAAAGCTTTAGAAATTGTATTTGGTTGACTAATACAAAGAGAAAAAATACCTCTGCAAACAAAGTGGCAGGGCTCCACCACTGCTAGCAGTCTGGCTGTAACAATTTGTTAATCCCAAGTACTAGAATTTGACATACTCATGAAAATGGTTCTAAATTATAAAAGTTTCATGAATATTAGCCTAAACAAGTACTTACTGGAAAGTATACACCAGAGCATGTTGTTCATGAAGCCTCACAAGTTGTTATTTTTCCCCTGAGGTAAACCACAAAGCACTACAAACAGCATGGGAACACAAGACAGGAAGGCGTGTTCCCGTTTGGTTGTCTTTTTATATGGTTACAGAAGCTTTTGCTAGTTGTTTCATTCTTTGCAAGGTTTGGCCAAAGGTTTACCTGCCCTAATCTCACTTCATTGCTGCATTCTTTGATCAAAGAAAGATATCTCTCCTTACTGATCAATTCCTTTTTTTGTTCCTTATAGATCTTTTACTTAATCTTAATGGCATCTTAAAGGTGCTTATTCACTGATTCAGGTCTGAATTCTCTGTATTTTTGTTGTCTCATAATTTGATCCCAGGACTGTTATCGGGCTAAGTGGTCTCTAGTTACTCAGATCATCTTTGGACACTGACAATACATTCACACCATCTTGTCTTCTGGAATGTTTCTGATATTGCAAGATTTATTCAAAATGGCATCAGCGAGCCAGACATCAGCTTAAACAGCTTTTTTAAGACTCTTGGATACAAGTTATCCAGGCCTGCTCATTTAACCTATTTTCATGCCTAGTGGATGTTTATATTATATATAAACCACAGTATCTCAAGTTGGAAATAAACATATAATAGGAGGATAACTGGGTAAATGAGGAGGTGGCCAGGGAGGAAAGTGCACCAAGAACTTGAAAAGAAGCATAAGCAATGATGTTGAAAGTGGAGAATGGGTATTTTAGCAATTGAAATTCCAGAAACAACTGATATGTTTGTCTTAATGCCTTCCTTAATCTAGTGTAAAATGGCCAAATTAGAACCATTGTCTGGAAGGCAAATTCAGTGGCAAAATACTGCACGGGCTGTTGGTTGTAGCCATCTTGGTCTATGGACATAGGCAGAAAAGGTTTTTTGGGTAGATGTAATATCTTTTATTGGACAAGCTAAATAGTTGGAAAAAAATTATTTGCAAGCTTTTGGGCACAAACACTCATCATCAGGCATAGGGAGACTCTACGGGTGTTAAGTGTACTGCACAGTAGAAAAGAAGTTAATCTACAACATGCAGGTCTGTGACTGCAAATGAGTGGAAGTTTGGAAGACAATGGGTAGAGATGGCGGGGTGGGGAGGGAAATGTGTGAAGAAATGCAAGTGGTCAGCTGAAGGCAGGTTACCTGGAGTGTCAGATGTCAGGAAGGTTGTAATGTGTCATCAATCCAGTGTCTATATTAAGTCCATGATTTTTTTGTATCCAGTACATTTATGAAGTGAATTTCGTAGGCTTGTCTACAAAAGGTATTTTGTAAATTCTCTTTGAGGATTAGACCTGACAGATCAGAGAGGGAGTAGATTCACTTCATAAATCTACTGGATACATCCCCATCTCTACTCATCATCTTCCAAATTTCCACTCATTTGCATTTACACAGACTTGCATGTTGTAAATTAGCTTCTCTGCTACCTTGGAGAACACACAACCCCAGCAGAGACCCCCTATGCTGGACAAAGAGTGTTTGCACCTGACAGCTTGCAGAAAACTTTTTTCCATCTATTTAGTTGATCTAATAAAATATATCACATCTATCCAAAGAACTTTGCTTGCCTAAATACTGGACCAACTTTTAACAACGCGGGTGGTTAGCCACTGAGCAGACTCCCAAGGAAGGGGGGGGGGGGGGGAATTCTCCTTCTCTTGATGTCTTTAGAGCAGGTTTGGATGCCTCCCTGGAAGATGTGCTGTAGACAAATCCAAGTAACTGGGTTAAACTCCAGAGGAACTGGGTGAAGTGAATGGGCCTGTCATATACTGCTGGTAAGACAAGATAAACTAATGGTTCTTTAGGCATTAAAGTCCATGAAAGTATGAATATGCAGCAGTCACTCACTTTTTCTATCTCAGCCAGGTAGTAGTCAATGAAATCCTCAGGGTTGTCTGGTATTCCTCTCTCCAGATGCTTTCTGATCTCCTTCCTTGCAAAAGAATTCAGGACCTCATAGGAAGAGAGTGCCTTCTTGTGAGGTCCTGGGAGGTGGTCCATAATCCAGGGAAAGAATTCATACAACTGTGGGAGAGACAAGTAAGAGATGCCTTGAATTATTTGACATTAGTGGGGTCATTTTAGATCTTTCCAAAGGCTGAGTTTATTGTGGGGTGTAGGCTGTAACCGTGTTGGTCTAAGGACATAGGCAGACAAGGTTCTTTGGGTGAATCTGATATTTGTTGTTAGACCAACTTAAATGGTCGGAAAAAAAGTTTTAAGCAAGATTTTGGGTTTAAAAACCCATCGTCAGGCTGAGGAAGTCTCTGCAGTTGATCTGTGCTCTTCCTGGATGGATCGATAAGTAAAGAAGCCAGAGGCTGGGCTGGTATGCATGCAGCCCAGCCTCTGGCTTCTTTACTTTTCAATCCATCCAGGAAGAGCACACACCAACTGCAGAGACTTCCTCAACCTGACGAAGTGGGAAAATTTTAGGGGCCCAATGGTTTTTGCTGAGGTTGTGAGTGAGGCCTGACATCTACAAACAGTCAAAGATGAAGATGCCTTTGGAGATAGGTAGTTCTGTGTCTCAAGGTACTGCACAGGGATACCACATAGGAGATGGTAAATGAGTCCCGTCATCTAAGACAATTCTACTCATCAAATACTGCCCCTGCATTTCTCCTTTTCTGTTTCAGAAAACATACAACAGAATATTTACTCACACTATAACCGAGGCTGCCCCCAAATCTGAAGATATTCTCAGTGGCTTTAAGCAGTTTGTGGAAATTTTCATCCTCACTGGGGAAGCGATATCCAAAAACAACAGCACAAATGACATTTGAGATTGAATGGAAAAGGGGGAAGGATGGATCCAAGGGTTTTCCTGCAAGTACAATAATAAACCAACAGTATTAGTGTTTCCTGATGCATTTCTTCTCTTCCTCCTCTTATGAGGAAGAGAAGATACTAAATGGTTCACCAAATGCAATCTGTGCCACACAGTTAGACTGCTGGATAGAAGGATGTAACGGAGCCAGAAGGCTCCTGCTGCTTGAGAGGAAACTGCAGCAGGGTGAGCTGGAAGAAACTAGCTGCTGTAGCCAAAAGCCAACAGTAACAGGCACAAGGGACAGACAGCCAGGCTGCTCAGGGGCAAGGGCTGCAAACAGCAGCTAACATAGGTGGCAGAAGGCTGGGGCTAACAGGGCTCAGCCCCGCCAAATGCGGGGCAGTGGGTAGGGCTGCAAGACAGCCCGGCCGTGGGCTCCAGGCAGCTGCAGCAGGGGTAGGGAGGGGCATGCATGCAGGCAGGATCGCAGCACAGCATGTGGATCACTGGCTGCCCAGCAGGGCAGGAAAGTATTGATCTATTCTGTGAAGGGGAAGGTGCTAGGGAGGGAGGGCAGATTGAGGCCCCAGCGGTGAAGGAGGAAGTAGGGCAAAGGAAGGGGCAGGGGCTGAGGTGATTGGGGCCCTGGCTTAGCCAGGTGGTGGGACAATCAGAGCCTGGGTGGCTTGTCCAGTGGCATGGGGGGGGGCTTCTGCAGCAGAAGAGAGGCCCAGGGGGCACATGCCTCCCCAGTCTGTGTGAGAGCAGTGGCGGCTGCCACTGCAGGCTGGGCTGTGTGCCCCGTTGCAGCTGCCCTGGGAGCAGGGTGATGCTTTGGGATGCACATGGCATTGCACAGCTCCACAGGCAGCTACAGCAGCAGCAGGGAGCAAAGCAGTGCCAGCCGCCCCTCCCTGCACACAGATCATGGGGGACATGTACCCTCTGCGTCTCTGCTGGGGTGCATGCAGCGGTGGAAGCCCCCCAGTGCCCCTGGATGAGCCTCCCAGGCTTGGATTGTTCCTCAACCTGGTCGTCAGGGCCCCATTCACCCCAGCCCCTGCACCTGCCTCTGCCCTGCTCCCTCTCTCACCTTGGGGGCCTCAATCTGCCCTGCCCCCATGGCTCTTTCCCCTCCCTCCACCCCAACCCCCACAGACTTACCTGCTTACCTCAGCCCCCTCAAATAATTTTGTCTCCCTTTGCCTATGGCAACTAAGCAGCTGCAAGGGCAGGCAGGCAAGGCCTTAGGGTCAGAATGAACACACCTGTGATGGCTGCTTAGTGTGCATATAAACTCACGGCCTGAGCCTACATAGGCAGTCTGGCCCTGAAGGCTTCAAAGGAAGGAGCTCTAGAGCAGGAGGGGCCAGGAGAGCTGCTAGCTAGCACCGGTGCTACACTGGGGAAGGCAAACAGAATGCTGCTGCCTTGCATAGGAATATGACCCAGGATAAGGGAAAGCCTTGTTGTACAGACAGGTAGCCACTAGCCACTGTTTATGTTCAGATCCAGAGCAGGTTAGTTGATGTTACAGCTAGGGCCCTACTGCATTCACAGCAGAAGCGGGCTGCACACTGGCTCCTTTAATCTTGCAGGTTCCTTGCTGCGTAGCTCACCTCCACCATGAATTCGGTAGGGCCCTAGTTATAGCTAGTGGGCTTATTTCTTTGTTATATTTTATACTAGTGATTTGGGTGGGACTGTGAGAGGTGGTTCTGGAGGTCCAAGTGGTGCCTGAGGGGCACGTGACTGCATGTATTAACTTTCTAATAGTTAAGCTAACTTAACTTTAAGTCAGCTTAACTATCTAAGTGTGCACATATATGTGGAACAGAGTTAACTTAAATGCGGTGCAAAGTAATCCACCTCCAAGGTATATTATCTTGAGTTGCGTTAGTTAAGTCAACTCACAAGATGGCTGCCACCATGTCAAGGAACTGTATGTGTGTACAGTCTGACATGGCCTAACTTAAGTCGATTTAGTTAAGTTGCCTTATTTTAAGTCAACTTAGTATGTGTGTATGCAGCCTCTGAGCCCAGCCAAGGGCCAGGCAAGGCACTGACCAGTGGCATCTGAGAAGGGGTGAAGTCAAAGCTTGAGACCACCACAACAAGTGGTAGCTAAGTAGGGCCAGGGGCCCAGCACCCAAGAGGGGCAAGGATCAAGGCCAAGCACCCAGAACCTAAGAGAGGCAGAACCAGTACCTGAGAGGGGTGGAGACAAGGCCAGGGACCTGAAGCCCAAGAGGGGAAAACCAGGGCATCCAAGAGGTGAGAACCAGGGCCAGAGGCCCAAACCCTGAGATAGGGCGAGACGAGTGCTGAAACCAAGTCCAACACAGTGGCTCTGAGCTAAGCAGCCCAGCAAGAGAAAAGGGGTGGAAGCCAAATAGGTCAAGGTCCCAACAAGGGAGACAGCATCTGTGAGACTTGGGAATGGCTAAAAGGGGAGATGAGGAGGCCACAAAATTGCCCCTAAGGCAGTGAGCAATTAGGTCATAGCTCATGAGTGGATGAAATCTCACCCAGGAATCCCTGGAGCAGCCTCCCTCTTACAAGTACATATTTACACCAAAGCATGATAGACAAGCATAAGTAATTTAGAGCCCAGACCACAGGGCACTGGCTCTATCCAGCTGAGGATGAACTAGAACAAAACCAGAAGGACTACATACAAAGTCTTAAGAATTGCATCAGAGCCTTCAAATTGACAGAAGCTGAAGGATGAGCTTCTGAAAAAAAAAGTTTGTATTTAAAATTTTCAAGATGTCTATCCAGTGCTCTAGGTACCATGACATCATTAGCACCACAATAAAACCTAAGCAGCATTTAGAAATCATGAGAACGGGAACTTAGATGGACAATAAATAAAACTTTCTCAGCTGTCATCACTAAAGGAAGCTTTCCCTGTGCTCTCTCCAAAACCTGAATAGACAAATGCCTTAATTTTATTGGAACTGGAAATATTCATCTTTAGATTTTAATATCCCTATAGCAGGGACATTATTAAGAATAGAACTGATGACACTCAGGTATAAATATTAAAAAGTCAAAGTTCTTCCAGTGATTTTAATTTAATTTAACAGATCTAGGGCAAGGAAAGCCAATATCTAACTGGGGGATCCTGGTTTGGTCAGCAAAAGTAAATTTCATACATTTTTAAATAGGAATTTTAGCAAACCACATCCTGTCCTCCAAGTGGCAGGATATTATTATTGCCCTTATACCCCCTCTTCCCCCCCCCCCCCCCATTTTACTTGTGGCAAAGAAAAGGGTGTTTTTCATGTTTTGGCATTCTGCCTGGTAGTTACGCAAGAGGGTTTCTACCCACTTTTTTTAAGATTAAGTTAGACCAGGGATGTCAACCATACAGCTTCTAAGCTGTATCCAGCTCGTGGATGTAGGTCATCTGGACCATGGGGCTTGTGGCTGCAGTAGTGGCATTAATCTCCAGAACTCAAGGGATTAATACCACTTGCCTCCCCACCTCGTGTTCACTTCTGAAAAGAGGTTTTGGTCATCTCTGTTGCACAAGAACAGTGACAGGGGAAAAGGGAGCGGTGGGGTGGGGTGGGGGAGGTAAGCAGAAGCATCTTTAAATATCTGGGGTCTGGAGCTGCACTGAAACAGCAGCTCTGACAACTGTGGAGCTTAATGCCACCACTGCTGCTCATGGATTGTCTAGCTAGCCCATGGGTTAGACCAGCTTGCTTAGGACAGTTTAGCTAGGGATGACCTTGCCTTGAGTAAGAGTTGGAACTATATGACCTCCTGAGGTTCTTTCTAGCCCTTCTTTTTTATGAAATTCATAATGAGTGAACATGACCTACACTTCAAGAATGAAGATAGACCTACCATCCCCACACTTTTCATATTCAGACCCAAGTCAGTCTTGTAACAGACAGACAAGAAACAGGTGGCCTCAAGGAGAATATGATCTTGAAACAAGACCTTCCATACCTATTTCTTCTTGCCTTATTATATTTAAAGCATTAGATGCTGTAACAACCCTCCTCCATTCTGATGAGGTTAGTTGAGTTGTTTTGCATCATTGGTGATTCTTCAGGCACAATGACCTGGCAGCGCCCATCTCCTCTCCAGGTATGGATGGCTGTTGGCTCCCAGGGATCTCATCTACCCTTTGACAGGTCTTGTTTTTAGTCCTGCTGGGTGTCCACACACCCTCCTCACACTGGCTTGCCCAGGTGGGGGTGTCCGTTTAGTCGCCAACAACCTGACCATGGAACAGGCTGTACTGGTTTACATAGTACCCGGGAGCAGACCAAGAGAGGCATGGCCTGACAAAGAGTGATAGGGAAGTACCCATACATTTTAGTGAAGAACATCAAAGATAAAGGGACTAGCTGATCCATAGATCCCTTTCAACATTACCATTTTAAAACAGACGTCCAACACCCCAGTCGTAGTTCCCATGTCCATTCTTTTCTAAGTAGTTCTGAAGAAGGACATTTCTCAGGTCAGTATGAAAATACAGGCCTAAGCGCTCTCTGCATTGTCATTCCATTCCCTGGGGTCCATTATAGGACTCCAAGATCTGCAAATGCTCCACTCTGGAGCAGAAACCAACCCAGCCATTAGTTCACATACCAAAAATATGGTTCTGCAACATAAAAGGGCTCATTTTTTAGCAGACATATATACCTTTCATACTTGCAAAGTACTCCAGCAGGTGACGTGCCTCCTCTTGTACGCGGTACTCCAGACCTTTCTTCCCCATTCCCAGGTTACGTAAGATCATCATCCCAAAGCGCCTCTGTTGCTTCCAGTTGCGACCAGTTGCCAACATAATACCTGAGGAATTAGTTTCCTGTCACACTACTATTTAGTGCATAGAAACATTTTACTGAAAAAACACATTTCCCACTTCTTGGAATATGAGGTATGAGAAAATGCCAGATACTAAAGAGCTGTTTAATCTAGCAGAAAAAAAGACCTAACCAGAACCAGTGGCTGGAAGCTGAAACCAAACATTTAAATGAGAAATAAAGTGCACGTGTGAGCAGGGGATTAAACATGGGAACAATCTACCAAGAGAAGTGCCGGACTTGCCATTGTTAGCAGTTTTCAAAGCAAGACTTGATGCATTTCTGGAAGATGCTGCCACTGGGGCTAGGTGCTGAGTTCCGGAAATGTCTGGGTAAAGCCCATTCCAATTCATCTCTCTCTCTTTTCCCCACAACCTAGCCGCTGGAAATTAAGGTAGCTCCTACCACATTTAGTGTCTGTTATCTTTGTCCAGCTACAAGTGCAGGAAGAAGTGCTGCCAGACTGGCAGGCACAGAATGTATTGTAAACTATTGTAAACATAAAGTAAAACTATATATATATAGGCATTAGCAGATTCAACAGAAAGTAATTTGAGATTCACACATGTAGATTCAATACATTCACATAACTCACAGTATCCAGAAAGGGTTACCAGGGGACACTGGGGGATATTGGTGACCCAGAGAAGTAGATGAGATTTCAGGGCCACATGCTTGTTCTGGTCAGGAATGCATTCTTCTGCTTCCTACAGGCACTTGGGCACCTCCCAGGTGGTCCCAGTAAAGCATGTGCTGGGTGATAGCAGTAGGAGTCTGGTCTTGGAACGCTTGTGGGTGGTTTTTTGTTTTAACAGATAGCCAGTGGCTTCCATGAGTGAACACAAATGAGAGAGGAGAAATGGTGATTTTTAGTAGCTTACAGCAAGGAAAACTTGAGTGGTGTTTTATGGTACAAAGAAGAGACACTCCTCCAAACCAAGGGCTGGGCTGCCAAATATCAAAGGCTACTGTAAACAGCTTAGGTACGAGAGCTCCTCCAATGCTTGTTGCAAGACTCACTCATGGTGCCAAGAGTTTGCCAGCCCTGCCCTCCAGCGTGGACATGCCGGAGGGCAGGGAACAGCTGCAAGCAGACCTGGACAGGTTAGACAAGTGGGCAGAAAACAACAGAATGCAGTTCAACAAGGAGAAATGCAAAGTGCTGCACCTAGGGAGGAAAAATGTCCAGCACACCTACAGCCTAGGGAATGACCTGCTGGGTGGCACAGAAGTGGAAAGGGATCTTGGAGTCCTAGTGGACTCCAAGATGAACATGAGTCGGCAGTGTGACAAAGCCATCAGAAAAGCCAATGGCACTTTATCGTGCATCAGCAGATGCATGACGAATAGGTCGAAGCAGGTGATACTTCCCCTCTATAGGGCGCTGGTCAGACCGCAGTTGGAGTACTGCGTGCAATTCTGGGCGCCGCAATTCAAGAAGGATGCAGATAACCTGGAGAGGGTCCAGAGAAGGGCCACTCGTATGGTTAAGGGCTTGCAGACCAAGCCCTACGAGGAGAGACTAGAGAAACTGGACCTTTTCAGCCTCTGCAAGAGAAGGTTGAGAGGTGACCTTGTGGCTGCCTATAAGTTCATCACGGGGGCACAGAAGGGAATCGGTGAGTATTTATTCACCAAGGCACCCCCGGGGGTTACAAGAAATAATGGCCACAAGCTAGCAGAGAGCAGATTTAGACTGGACATTAGGAAGAACTTCTTCACAGTTAGTGGCCAGGGTCTGGAACGGGCTCCCAAGGGAGGTGGTGCTCTCCCTTGCCCTGGGGGTCTTCAAGAGGAAGTTAGATAAGCATCTAGCTGGGGTCATCTAGACCCAGCACTCTTTCCTGCCTATGCAGGGGGTCGGACTCGATGATCTATTGAGGTCCCTTCCGACCCTAACATCTATGAATCTATGAATTAGGTGTACCAGTTATATCCTGCATAACAAAAGTATGGGAATTAGGTAAGAAGAATATTTATCTGCTGTTCTGCCTTTTGTGGTGAAATACTGCTGTGTCCCATTTTGCAAGAGACAAAGGCACTGGGAGCAATATTGTGTTCTTGTTTTCCCAGTAAATTTCTCTGTCACCCATCAAAACACCCCTACCACCAGGACAGATTTTCACCTGGAATTTCTACTTAGCTTGCAGGGTGGGATAGGAGCAGTGCCCAGCCTCATCTTGCATCTGGGCCACTAGCCCACACTAGTTCAGTACATGACCTCTCTCTGTGACCCAGTGAATACTGCAGACAAGCTTCTTGTTGGCCATTATTTGTCTCAAGAGTTTCCACTTCACTGCTACCCAGGGGCTCTTTACTCTGCTTTTTTTTCAAGCTTCCTGGTCACACAGCACTAGCTCTTTATAGCAATCTGCCATTTCTATCCATGAGTGCTTATGAAATGTGGGAGTAGCCACATTCAATGAACTGTCAGCATCCCTATGCAATTTATGTGCCAAGACCTTCTCACCTTTTCCTTTTGCCATTGTTTTGAAGAAAGGACTCAATAGGCGCCCAGAAACATCTTCAGGGTGGGTGGTCAGACCATCCTTCACTGCATGAAATCCATTCAGGATAATGATGGGGGTCCTTCCAAACCATAAAGTGAAGATGTCACCATGGGTTTTTGCCAGCTGTAGAATAATCAATGCCAGGAAAACACAGGTCATAAATGCCCACGCCAAATCAGCAGATACTGCTCAAGTGTCCTGGAACTGTTTATAAACTTTGCTTCATCATTTTGTCAGGAAGGGTTTTTCAGGGTTAGTTTCATAAGATTGAATATAGTGATGTAAAGAATGACTTTTAACACAACAGCTCTGTGGCTAGAGCACTTACTCAGGGTATGAGAGACCTGGCTTCAGTTTTCTCCTCTGCTTGAAGGGCTCTATTCCAATTCTCCCACCTCCAACTCGAGTGCTTCATCTGGCAGGCAATAGGCTAGATCTTAACACCTATAGAAACCATTCCACTTTGCATAAGACCCCCGTATCCACTGAAACAGGGACTGTATGTGGGTGTCCCACCCTTCAGGGGAATGCCTGAAGTACCAAGCTAGAATCATTCCCTGGCTCTGCGAGGCATTTTTACACACAACAAAAGAGCTCCAACAGTTGAGATTATGAGCACCCTGCTCACAAGTACCCCATCACTCAGTGGTCAGGGTACTCACCTAAGAGGCAGGAGATCTGAGTTCAAATCTATACTCTGCCAGTTTCTGGGCAGGGATCTGAACCAAGGGCTGCTTGTACACATGATGGGGATTTAGTCCCCACGGTTTTAATTGAAACCTATCATTTCAGTTTTCCATCATGTTACAGCAAGGGGCCTGATCCTTTTCTCTTTTTTGTCAGAGCCAGAGCCTGCCCATGACTGGGGGTCAAGCTGCTGACTGGCCGAGCAGCTCCTGAGCTGTGAGGGCTCCCAGTCCTTCCCTCTGCAGCAGCATCGTCTGCCAGGGCCATCCGAGCAGGCTGGTAGTGGGCCGGGTGCTGCCCCAGCTTGGAGGCAGCACCTGACCTGGTCCAACTTCCCTGAGCCCACCCAGAGAGCAGCACCCAATGGGCTTCCAGTGTGTGGGTGTGAGGAAGAGCTGGATTGGGTTGGATGCTGCCTCCAAGCTGGGGCAGCACCCAGCCCACTAGCAATCTGCCTGGGCAGCCTTGGGGGGTGCCACTGCCATGGAGAGAGAGACTGGGGCTCCCTGCAACTCAGGGGCCTCTTGGCCTACCAGCAGCTCTCCCCCCAGGTAAGGGAGAGGCAGGCAGGCTCCTCCAGAAGAAAAAAGGATCAGGCTCCTCACCACTTCTGCTTTCAGCAGGCACCTACTAAAGGCAGAAGCATCGAAGAGCCCAATCCTTTTATTCTGCAGAGCCTGGCCGTCTCTCCCGCAGCCAGGGGGAGTGAGCTGATAGCTGCATCATTGCAATTTGTGATGTTGCGAACTAAACTACAATAGTTTAGTTTGCAACAATGCAAACTCATCCAAACCCCCCAAAACTGGCACATGTGTAATATGTGATGCCATTAACCCACACAAATTACATTTTTGTCACGTGTATGCTGTGATGACCATCACATGTACAAGCACCCAAGGTGTCTCAAGGTGAGCACCCTAACTTTCTGGGGACAGGTGAGCTGTTGTATAAGAGCCCATGCTGGTTTCTCTGGCTTTTCTTACATGTCCCTAATAGGTCAAACGGTTTCTTTCCATTAAATCCCAAATAACTTTTGCAGCCTGAGTCAGCTTGAATAAAGCCTGTAGTTCACATCCTCCTGACATGCATGTATAACAGGTCTGTGCACTTCAGAGCATGCTCCACACATGTGGTTACCTAGTAAACACCAGGTATCTGCACCTGCTGGGAACTCCAGTGGTCCTTAGTGCCACCAACCACCCCGTGTCTTGTACTGAGAAAGGGACTAACTGAGCCAGCACAGACATGACTGTGTCTTATTGTCTGATTGGCTCCTGACCGAAGATTTGGCAGAATTCAATCAGTCATGCAAACAGAACCTGGTCCCAAGGATGAGGTTCAGGCTGGACATCAGGAGACATTACGTTACAGTTAGGGCTGCCAGGCTCTGGAATGGACTCCTAAGGGAGGTGGTGCTCTTTCCTACTTTGGGGGTCTTCAAGAGGAAGCTGGACAGATATTTGGCTGGGGTGGTATGACCCCACACTCGTTCCTGCCTGGGGCAGGGGGTCGGACCTAATGATCTGTTTAGGTTCCTTCTGACCCTAAGCACTATGAAACTATGAGCCTCTGCTACCACATTTATCACCACAGGACACAACATTATGGAAGTAGCTCTTGGTTATTTGCACCGTAATTAGATCCCAATGATGGGACTGGTCACTTTCTACTTCTCACATTACAATACTTTTGGACATTGGCTCTTAAATAAGATCTTTCTTCCTCAAAGCTTAGTGTCACTTTCTGCTTGATCATACATTGAGGACATAACAATTAGTTTGCATTATCTTTATCCCAGCTGGTGGCTATGGCATTGAATATAGTATCACAGATTGAACATGATGGATTCAGTGTAAGAATGATCAGGAAGGACCAACGAGAGCCTGATAAGCGGCAACAGCATTCTCTCCTTCCTTGCCCCTCAAATCAAGTGCCACCTGAATAGAATTGTCATTTTGGTGTTTTTTTTCCAACTGTTTTGATACTACGGACAGTATGTCCTTTCAAGCAACCATTTGAAGACCAAACTAGAAAATCACAGTGCTCCAAAGGATAAAAACAGATGTGTCTGCAAATTTCAACAGTATAACAGTTCTTCTTTTAAAAAAAATATATGCCTTTTCTCTCTTCACAAGTCAGAAATATTATCCCAAATATTACTACATACCTATAATCATCAGGATTCATGTGAGTGTGACATTCCACACTAAAGGGTGACAGAGTTTAGTAATTAATTTTCATGTGTACAGTACTTAGACTATATTTTTTTTAAATGAAAAACAATTGAAAGTTACCAAGAAATTTCACTTCTGCTCTTAGCTATTATACTATTAATTAACTAGGAGTATCTGAAAACACATACCTTCATGAGGAGATCACGATGAAACTGAAATTTCATCTGCAACAAGTTTCCAACAAGTGGCAGGGGAACTGGTCCCGGGGGAAAGCGTTTACTTGCCTGTTGCAGTTTCAGAAACTGCATGACTAGAAAAAACACAATCAGGGCTACCAGAGCTTGACTGATTGTCAGCATTTTAGTGGTGTTTTAGCCAAGGCTGTCCCTACCTGAAGTTTGCTAGTGGAGCTTCTAGATGTCAGCTCCTTTGATGTTCCCACATTTCTTCCTGTAAATGTTAAATTCTCTGCAGTCTCTGCACATTTCCCTCCCTCTGGCCCTCCCTCTTTATCACTGCCCTTCCCCTTTTCTGCTCCTAACATATTGCATACCTTCTCCAGGTTGAAATAAGCTTAATAGACCTGTTTACAAATAAACACTTGGTTATAAGAGATATTATTCCCCCTCTTCAGCCAGATATTCACAACAAATTCCTTTAGGTGCTTGTATAAAAAAAATCACTGAACATGAATTGCAAGATGTGCAAAAGAGGGATCTACTGTAGCCAATTTATCCAGGCAGTTTAGGCATATACTTTGTATGTCTAGTGTTTGTGAAGAGCTGTGGTTTCACACACAGATGCCATTTGAGTTTGTGCATGCACAAATAATATATACATCCTAAAGTCTGTTAAAATACTTGTGTCCAATTTGCATATCAATTTTTAAGAATCTTATTATAGCACTAATTATAATATTTAATAGTGTTAATGCAAAGGTTGTAAAAGTTAAACCCTACTTTAATAATAAAGTAGTTACGAGTGCTTGTGCTGCTCCATACAAAAGGAATAATATACTAGATTCCCAAATAATTCCATAGCATGATATCTCTTTTAATCTGCTTGTAGTACCTAACTTCATTAAGGAGTTCACTTGCTGCTCTTTATTTCCTCATTTTAACCTTGATTCCAATATTCTGTGTCTTACGAACAATCAAGAAAAGCTTGCAACTTGATCCAAGGAAAAAAAATTCCTGTAATAATGAAGGGTTTGTAATTTAGCAGGAGACACACAAAGGAAAAAATGCTGGGAAAAAATTAATATAGAGTCAGTTCTTGAACTGCAAATTAAATGAAACAGCCTTTTATTAGGAATGAGTTACCAGCCAGAACATGAATTGGCCCTCCCCCATAACGTGCAGATAAATGAAATATTTGCAGTGTTCACTGCCAAGCTTGAGGAAGCATCAACAAGGAATAGGTAGCTGTTTGATATGTCATATCCCTGTCCATAGCCAAAACTTTGCGTGTAAATTAAGATCAGCTGATGTTTTAATGACCAAGCATCTTATCTGGGCAATACTGACAAGCTGATCATTATGTAAAACAAGTGGGGCACTCCCATTTTAGGTGGCAGATGCTATCAGAGTTTAACTGCCTATTAATTCTGGCAATGCCATCAGTTAAAGCCCAGTGTTTTACTCCTACTCAAAAATATTACAATGCAACATTATTCTGATGAGGAATGTTAATTCACTGAAAGCAAATCACCTCATGGAACTATTGTGACTAATTTGAACCCAACTGGATCATTACTTCCAAGAGAGCCTCATCCGGTCAAATGCCTTTGGACTGAGGACCCTGGATTCCTAGGGTTCAGTGGCCCTGGGGCAGGGCAATTATCCTGACTGCTCTGAGGATCCAAACCCACAGGACTTCCAGACTCCTAAGCAACTGGTTCGCCAACTCCTACAGTCCAGCAACCAGGTGGCCCAGACAGCTGGCAGTCTGTGGCTCCTCAGTGACTCACCATGTCGGGAGAGCTCCAAAGATGTGGACCCTAGAGCTGGGCAGTGGGTAGTGCTCGGGTAAAACAACTCGGATGGTGCGACTGGCACTGAGCTGGTGACAAAACAAAACATTCATGATGTCCCATTTCAGGGAAATTTAAAAAAAAATCCTGAATCAGAATTAAACCAATTTTCAAAGTTTTGAAATTTCTCACAAACCAGAAATGCCAAATTTTGCCAGCTCTGCTTAGTTATAAAGGCTGAAATCCTTCCACCTTAGAGATCAGTGTGCCCAGCTCTGATTCAGCTGCAGCATTTCAGGTACTGTCAGTGGTCCCTAAGTAATGGCACTATTTTTTCCACACCTGTGGTTACCTCCTGGCTTGTTCTATTCAAAGAGTTTCACTCTGGCTTGGACTCAGTTAACTCTCATATTCAGTTAATTCTCTGTCTTTAAAGGATTGCTTTCAGAGCTCAGGAGGGTGTTCTCTACCACACAATAGCAGCAAAAGCCGAAACTTTTATTTCTACGGGAGAAGCATTTTACACATTGGAAAAAATAAATCTGGCACGAAGATTATAGCAAGTTGCTGCCCCCCTACTGACTGAACCAGAATGTCTTGAAGGGCAAGGTGCTTGTAGACACCTACAAAATAATAACATGAAGAGTGATTATGACATTTGAATCAGGCCTGAAGGAATCATTGTCTCCATCACAACTTCGTTTGTGCATTATGATCCTTCCCTTTCAGACACACCAGATCCATGTTTTGTATTATACACCCCAAAAATTAATTTCTTACCAAGTTTCTCTCTGAAGTATCTACCACTGATATAAGTAATAAAACTAGTGCTGGACTGAACAGACATGTTCATACAGTACATAGACCCCCAGACGAACAGGTGTGTGATTGAGGGCCAGATCCACAGGTAGTGTGACCAGGCTGAGTTCCTCTGAAGTTGAAAGTCCACTGCTCTCCACCAGATCAGGATCCTATGAAATCATCCAATAAGTGATCAGGATGGGTAAAGGACAGAGAACTGGAAAAGAAGATTAAATGAAAGATGCGAAGCACATACCTCTGCCCAGGTGACCAGACTTAAACAGAAGTGTTTTCATGTAATTACTTTCTCAATTGTATTTTCATTTTGCTCCTGACTTTCACTCCAATAACGCAGCCCCTTCTTCAGTAGGAAAGGCTTTCCCAGCCTCCTCAGTCAGCCTGACCTGCAACTCTTCAGCACTGAAGCTGAATTTTCCTCCCCTTACACTGGGTGAAACCCTGCATTGTTGCATGGGTGGTGAGGATCGACAAGAACTAGTGCAGAGTATACTACTCTGGCTTTTACTTCACAGTAAATTTACTCCCAAGTAGGTACATCTACATGAGACATTTATTGTGGAGCTAACTAATTAGCTCTGCAGTAAATGCCTCACCATGTACATATGAGCCCCTATTAGGGTGCAGGAAACTAGTAAACTCTGCAGCAGGGTAATACTTATAAATGCAAGTACTACCCTGATGTGGAGTTCTTTTGTGTGCAGCAACGCACATGTAGATGCTGACCTGGCTGGTTGGGGCATGAGGGTGCTTCCGTGTGGGGGCTACTTGCTGGCTAGCCCTGTACTTGAGGACCCTCGTGCCCCAGCCAGCCCCTCTGCAGTATGTTGAGGTAGGGGGAGCAGCCCTGGGCTGACAGGGTGACCCTTGGAGCCCCCTACCATCTGGGGCTGCTCCACCTGGGCTCCATGTGCTGTGCCTTATTGCTCCAGGGTGCATGTTCAAACGGCACACCTGGGAGCAATAAACTCTGGAGCAATGAGCTCCACAGTTTATTCAGGTGCCATAACTGCATGTGTAGATGTTTCCTATAGAGCTGCCTAATTAGCACCACGGTAAAGTCTCATGTGTCTACGAAGTCTCATTGTGTATTATGCTGCAAGAAACTAATTAACTCTGCCACAGGTTAGTACTTGTAGATACAGATACTGTCCTGCCATGGAGTTCTTAATGTGCAGCAATGCACATGTAGATGCTGATGGGGCTGACTGGGGCACAAGGATGCTTCAGTGTCTGCAGGCTAGCCCAGCACTGAAGCATCCCCATGTCTCAGCTAGCCCTTCTGCAGCTCATTAAACCAGGTCGGAGCAGCCCTGGGCTGGCAGGCTGACCCTAGGCTGGCATGTTCAATTGTGGCACCCAGGAGCAATAAACTCCAGTGCAATATGCACCAGCAGTTTATTTCTCCGTGCTAACAGCACGTATAGATGCACCCAGTAAGGAGCGGATTTGGTTAACCCAAATAAGGTCAAATGTATCCTGTAGCCATGAAATTATAAATCCCATCAACCCTACGTGAAATAATAATGCACATTTAATATAATATGCATTTATTTATTTTTTTTGCGGAATATTGGTCATAGATTGTGCTGAATTCTTAACCATTAGTATACCATTACCTGCATACAGTGCAATTTGTTTAGTCTTATCAGTCATGATTTGATTAGGCTGCTATGTTTTGTGCCAGAGGTTCAATAAAGAGGAGCATCAATCAAGGGATATACCCATTTATGTGACTGTAGGGTAAACCCATGACATGTTTACACAGGGGTAAGAATATGTTGGATTTGAAGCAGACCTGTGATGAGATAGCAGCACCTTACCTGGGGTAGAACGTGCCTGATTTGTAGCTATGTGGTAGGGGTGTGCGAAGCGGGCCCTATTCAATTCAGATTCAGATTTGGCCCGAATTAGGGACAGCGATTCAATTAGTTGATTCGGATCACTGTCCCTGATTCCATTTGGCTGAATCCAAATCTGAAGATTCGATGCTGATTCAGAGAATCAGTGATTCGGACACAGACACAGCTTTAAATGTTTTTTCTATGTACCTTGAGGTACCAGGTGGCTTGTGAATGCTGTGATGCTGGGATGCGTGGAGCGTCCCACAGGAGTGTGGGGGGGGGCCCTCCACGTGCTTGGCGGTGAATCCAGAAGTGGACCAGAAGTACTTCTGGTCCACTTCCGGATCTGCTGGGGAGCACACTGGGGGCCCACCAGTCACTGAGTTGAGAAGGCATGGGTGTCGTGTCCCCCCCCTCCCCCCCCCAGCATGCTCTCTGGCAGACCCAGAAGTGCTTCTGGTCCACTTCTGGGTCTGCTGCCGAGTACACCAGGGAGCCCCCACACTTCTGTGGGGTGCTCCATCCACCCCAGCACTGCAGCATTCACAAGCCCCTGCTACCTAGAGGTATGTAGAAAAAACATTTAAAGCTGTCCAAATCTCCAAATCTTTCCAAATCTCTCCGAATCGATTCGGAGGGTTCCGATTTGATTCAGAGAGATTAAAGGGTCCTCTGATTCAATTCAGATTTGGAGATTTGGTCACCAAACTGAGCCAAATCTCCGCTGAATCAAATCAGGAACTGAAGCTTCACACAGCCCTACTGTGTGGTGCCTTGCTTTTAGGCATTAGTTAGCAGGTGCTCCATCATTTCTTGTGGCTTGGTCTGTCAATACTTTCTGGGATTTTTGCTATTGTTTGTGCTTGGAGTTTGAATTAGAGACATCTTTAGTCCAAGGTCTTTACTTCTCCTGATCATTAGCCAGGGAGATGTTCACAACAAGGGTTCTTGCGCCAAATTCCACAGCATGAAGGTACATCAAGGGCAACAGCCAAAGGCATCTCTAGCAGGACTGTCTGCCAGTAGTATAACTGCCCCCCTCAGCCCTGCACCACCCCAGGAGTCTTTGCCATAGGAGTTGTGCAGACACAGTCTCAATACCACATCTAGGGGAACAAGCAAGTCACAAGGGGCAGCTTCCAGGGAGCCTTCATGGTGGGGCTGCTGCAGTGTAGTGAGCTTGTTTCCCAGCGGTAGCAGCTCAAACCTACACTGCTATAGCAGCAACTGCAGTAGTAGAAGCTGCTACCAGAGTGCAGGGAGCCAGGGCAATTAAGATTCACCCCCTGCCCCCTGGATCCTCTGTCCTCCCCAGTATTCCTCCCTATGCCCCATTGCAAAGGCTAAGGCCAGCAGAGAGCAACCTTTTGCAACCACCATCAACCATCAGTGCACCAGGTTTGCTTGGTGAAAATGTTGGAAGTCATTATCAGGTGCTGCTCCTCAGTTCTGGAACTCCCTCCTCCTTGAGGCCTGCCAGAACCTGGGCCTGGACATTTTCCAGAAGCACTGTATGACCTTTCCATTTAGGCACATGTTTAGCAAGCAAGGCCAAATTGGGATGTTGTTTGGGTGTGGGAATTACATTTTATCACTTGACTTGTTTTTCTAAGTTGATTTGTTCTCTTACTATAAGCTTCCCTGAGCCTCTTCTGGGGGATACAAATCTAATAATTCCATAATAGTAACAGGTGGACATGACTAGCAGCCATCAATTTCAAGGCTGCAGCTATAAAGCTGACACTGTGCAAAAACCCCTGATAATGGTTTTTCAGAAGTTGCTAATAGCTTGCTGTTGACTGAGTTTCCTTGAGTTGTCAACAAGGTAATTGCTCTGAATGCCTGCATAAGAAAGTGCAAACAGTTGAACACATGTTGTGTGAGCTTACATTGGATAATTGCATAATATTTTCTTAGTCCCCAGGCGATTCACTTACACTGAGTACATTATTTCTTTCCTTGTTGCAACAAGTTCATAGGATTCTGTTGCATTGTGCCTGGGTCCACCTGTTACTGAATTTGCTATGATAGCTGGTCTGTCATTGAGTCATAGAATCATAGAAAATTAGGGTTGGAAGGGATCTCAGGAAGCCATCTAGTCCAGGGGCAGGCAACTATTTTAAGTGGAGGGCCACTTACTGAGTTTGGGCAAGCTGTTGAGGGCCACATGGGTAGCCCCGCCCCTTGACAGGTGCCCCACTCCTTGTTCTCCATCTTGTGACCAGAAGTCCCACCCCCTAACCTCTGACCTTTGCCATCAGAAGTCCCTCCCCTTGCCTCTGGAAGTACTCCTTTCAGCAAGGGGTTTTGCCATCTCAGAACCAGAAAAATACCAAATTATATTCTAAAAGAAAACACCTATATCATTCATTAATTTGATTTTAAAATATTTTTGTCCTGATTTACATGTTTGTGTAATGTGCATAGAGGTATTTGCACAATAGCTTAAAATGAAGTCTTACTCTTGTATGTTGTGGGGGGTTGGGTATAGGCTTGTAGGGAGCTGTGGGTGTGTGGGGGAGAGTGTGGGTGTGTCTGTGGGGGTGGATAGGTGTGGGGGTATGGGGTGAGGGAGCATCTGGGTGTGTGTGTGTGGGTGGGTATGGGGTTTGTGGGGAGCTGTGTGTTGGGGAGGGTGGCTGGGGTGTGGGGGTCTGGGTGTGGGAGTCTGCATGTATGGCAGTATGAGGGGGTGTGGGTGCATATGTTTGGTGGGGGGTGTGCGTGGGACTCACCCTATGAACACACACCCACACACACCCTCTGCCCCTGCCTACACACACACATACATACACCCTCTGCCCCACCTACACACACACACACACACCCTCTTCCCCTGCCTACAGACACACCCCTCTGACTGGTGTGCCCCATGCTCCCCAGTCAGTGATGCAGCCTGGGACCACATGGTGCCGGGGCAGGGTGGGGACAGTGGAGCAGGGAAATGGCTGGTGGGGTAGAGCGGGGCTGGGCTACTTGGTCCTGCCTGCTCCCCTTGGGTCCTACTGCCCCTGGCTCCTGTCATCTCTGACAGGCAGCCAGGAGCAAATAAATATTAATTTACTACAATTTTTAGGGGCCCTGTGGGCTGGACAGAATGACCTGGTGGGCCAGATTTGGCCCACAGGTCATATTTTGCCCACCCCCGATCTAGTCCAACCCCTGCTCAAAGCATCCACAACTATATCATCCCAGCCAAGGTTTTGTTTAATGGGTCTTAAAAACCTCCAAGATGGAGATTCCACAACCTCTCTGGGTAACCTGTTCCATATATATATCTATAGATATCTCTATATATCTATAGAGATATCTATATATCTGGAGAGAGGGAGAGAGAGAGAGAGAGAGAGAGAGAGAGAGAAAGAGAGTGTCTTTTGGAAGCTTAAAATATCCCCCAATTTTATCCTGTCCCAGTTGACAAACCTTTTCGTATTCCTGTGTATTACAGTCAGAAATGATTAAGGTTGTCTGGCAGTTTCTGTTCTAAGGCCCTGTGTTCAACTGGTTTAAGTGAGACTAAATTCTAAGCATTCAAGCTGAAATTTTCTATGCTGTGTGACTATCTCAGGCCAAATTGATTTGGTAAACCTCAGCTCTAATGGTTCTGCTGTTTCCAGCAATGAGACTGGAAAAATATATTGTTTTGCCCACATTAAAAATGCTTATAAGAAGCTTCAGTGCCTCCATGCTTTGGAGCAAGGACTTGACATTTGACAGAAGAGTCACCCAGACTGTGGGTTGGGTGGGATTGGCAGACAGAACACACAGAAACTCCTGACCCCAGCACTCTTTCCTGCCTATGCAGGGGGTCGGACTTGATGATCTGTTTAGGTCCCTTCTGACCCTAGCATCTATGAATCTATGAATTTGCTACATATGGGTGACTCCTGATATGTCCATGTCACACCAGTTGCTGGAAAAGTACTATCAATGCTGCCTGTGGAAGATCCTCCAAATCCAGTGGGAAGACAAACATTAGCATCCTCCTACAGGCAAACACCACAAGTATTGAGGTGATGATGATTTCACATCAACTTCACTGTGCTGGCCATGTCATCCAGCTGTCTGACTCCACACTCCAAAAGCAAGTTTTATTCTCCCAGATCAGCCAAGACATATGCTCAAGAAGAGGGCAGAGAAAGCACCTCAGGGACGTCCTCAAAGCCTACTTAAAAAAAAGTCAGCATCAATGTCAACTTGTGGGAGGCTATCACGTAGGACCACCCCAAATGGAGGAAGAGTCTGCTGCAGCGATCTCACTACTTTGAACCCTCATGATAACAACAGGAGATGGAAAAGCGGGAGCAGCAGAAACAGTGTGTCATGGACCAAATCAATATTCCAGCACCACCCACCCCACACGGAAACACGTGTCCAAGGTGCAGTAGAATCTGTTGATCCTGGATAGGCCTCCTCAGCCATCTTCAGACGCACAGATAAAACAATCATGGAAGATGATCACCCTTGACTGCGAGGGAGTGCTGAAGAAGATGGGCCACTCTTGATATGTCCATGTCACTTCCTTAGGTTTGGAGAGCCTCTAGTGCAATGGTGCTCAACCTTTGGCCCCAGAGCCTGAATGAGTCATGCAGGGCCAGCATGCAAGGCTGGGCCTTGCATGCCCAAATCAGGCCCTGCACTGCCCCATTTGGGCCTCACACTATTTTGGCTGGGTCTGCAAACCTGGATTGGGCCTCATGCTGTCTTGGCATGGCTCTGTGTTCCCAGATCATGCCCCATGCCATCTCAGCCCGACTCTACATGACTGCATGAGGCATTGTGCCGCCCCAACCCCAGGCACCTGATTTAGTATGCAGGACCATTTCCTCTGGCCTTCTGGGTTCAGAAATTTGGCAGCAGGGCAGCATAAATGAATGTTGCTACTGCTCTCTCACTACCAAATTGCCAGACCTGTTGGGAGCCTGGTGAGCTGGAGGACATGGCTCCACAGCCCAGATCTGGCCAGGGGGCTGGGGGTCAAACACCCCTGCTCTAGTGCATGGAGCTTTGTGTGGGCCCATGCTCGCTGGCATCCATTTGAAAAGGAGCAGCAAGTGCTGTGAGGCAGTTGGTGTTTAGGGCTGAGTTTCAGGGAAGTGCCAGGGCTGTGCAGGGCTAGTGTGATCAGAACTGTCTTTGGCTACCAGCAAAACAAACCCCTGCTCCTGTGTTTCATACCTGGAATGTAGTTCCTCTCTTTCCTTTGCCAGCCTCTTCCTGTACCTCTTCCTCTTATCTACCATCACCATTGCTATCACTTGCAACCAGGCCTGAGTTGTTGTTCCCTACCAACAGTTGTTGCTCCTGCCCGGGGCAGGGGCTCAGACCTGATGATCTGTTTAGGTCCCTTCTGACCCTAAGCACCATGAAACTGTGAAACTACCAGTATCCTCAAGAACTCCTTGTAGTAGATGCACATGACCCTGCCCACCCCCAGCTCCCAGAAACACAGTTGACATCCTGTGTCTTCTTCCACAGACTTCAGCTCTGCTGTTCTGATAGCATTGACTGGAATTACATTTATGTCCCTACTGAGACATCCGGGTCATGATGCTATCATGCAGCACCTCGTTGTGAGGCTTTTCTCTGCAGCATTTCTTTCGCGTGCAGATCACCCATGGTATAAAGAGGTCTGCATCCTCCTTATGCTTCCAGTTAAGAGATTTGTGATACAATGAATCCATCATAAATGGTTGTTAGGATAGTGGATACTTTTTTTGGCGAGAGTGCTGAAGCGTAAAGGGGGGGGTAGTTTTATATAAAATGATACCAGGAACCACTTACACCATGTTTATTTTGGGAGTAGTCGCATGCTTTGCTCCACACCACCGCACAAATCAGATCTCTGAGGGTAACAAAACTGTGGATTTGGGATAACCATTCAGCAGCTCTGGGGCTTGGAAGCAGACACACAATATATATGCCTGGGGTCACTTACTCCATATTAGTTTACCAGATCTCTCAGTAAACTGCTGTCCCAGTTTCCATGACTTGCCCAGGGAAGGGCTGTACATTGTGTCAGAGAAAATGCATTGTGTGTTCAGGTCCAAAGAGTAGTCCTTAGCCAGCAATTAATGTTGTGAGAATAAGGAAAGTAGTATTTCCTTAAAGCTATGTCATTCTTGCATATTCATAGTCATCCTTCAGCCATGTCCTTCCCTCAGACCCACATCCCCCCACTTTGTTCCTACAGATTTAAAACTACAATGCACCTACCCTGAGAAGCCTCATCTTATAGTTCTTAGGTAATCTAATCCAAATCCACCATAAATAAAAGCTGATTCCAGTTTCCTTTTTTATGCTTTTTTAAATCTGTGATCTAGCAACAAGAAATTCATGACAAAAAATTTCAGAAGCAGGACTGTGCAGGGACATTCCTATGGTTTAGTAATGTAAGAGACTTTCTGTCAATGGGATACACTGCCACCAGCATCAGGGGGAAAAAAGGTTAATACTTGAGGAAGGAAATTCTCAGCCCCAGACATGGTTATTTTGCACACCAGCCCTTCATCTGTGATGTGCTGCAGACTAGCGAGGAACTGCACAAACCCCGTACGGATGGGGCTGCCATGTGCCTGCAAGAATGGGCTTCATATTGACTTGCTTCACTCCCTCGGGCAGCCTGAAGGTGAATGCTCGCAGCAGGTTGGAGAAGAAAATGAAGAGCTCAGTTCTTGCCAGCAGCTCGCCCAAACACACCCGATGTCCTGCAGCAGGGAGAGAGAGGGAGGACAGTAAATATCCAAGTGTTTTAGATCCGCACAGACCACCGACATGAGAAGCAACTGGGTTACCATTTTTATCATGAAAACAGTAAAGCAATGGAACAAGTTGCATTGGGAAGTTGTGGAATCTCGATTATTGAGTGTTTCTGCCAGATGCCTGTCTGGCCTCTTTCTTTGGTACAGGGGTTTGGACTAAATGACCTTTGAGCTTCCTTCCAGCCTCATCATTTAATGATAAGCCAAGAGTATTTCGGCTAATTTTGGCAAGCCTTCCTTGGAACTAATGTACCTAAAGCTTCGGTAATATTGTATCTGAAAGACACATGAATGCTGAAAAGCTGTGTCTGAAAGATCACATTCAAGGTTATAGGAGATTAGATGTTCCTTTGTGTTGTGAATTCATCTTCACAACATAAGAACCAAAAATTTCTCTGAAAAATGAATTTACAGGAATTCCTTTAGGCTCCTGTATTCCTTGTATTCTCCTTGTAGGACAGGGATGTCTGGCCAGTCTGCCGGCCAGAACAGGCCCACCGACTGGCCCCACGTGTGGGATCCAGCATGTGTCCCAGAGTGGGCACTATGTGCCATGTGTGTCCTGGAGTGCCTGGACACACAAGTCCCACTTCAGCAGATCCCACAAGTCTGTCCTACACCAGATCGATCCTGTGCCTGTCCTGGAGTGGCTGGAGCAGATACTGTATGTGTTGTGGCACCTGCACTGGTTATTCTGGGGTTGCTCTGTACGTGCTGGCCTGCAGTGCCCATTCTGGGGCCATGCCAGCTGCTCTGGGGCTGTGGTCCATGTGCCGGCTGCTCCAGGACACACGCTGGATCTGGCAAGGGGCAGACACATGATTCTGGAGTGGCCAGAGTGGGTGCCATGCATGCGGCCATCCGGCATGTACAACAACTGCCTGTGAGTCAACTGAGACCCCAGGGCAGTGGGGGCCAGATAATAGGGCTCTGTGGGCTGTACTGTAGAAGATGCTGATGTCTTAGATCTTCGTGATCTAAGACCTCAACTACTACTCATGTGGTTAAAGGCCTGCAGGTAAAATCCTATGAGGAGAGATTGAGGGACCTGAATTTCTTCAGCCTCCACAAAAGAAGGCTGAGAGGGGATCTTGTGGACATCTACAAGTTCATCAGGGGAGGGGGGGCAAGGAATAGGGGACACTCTGTTTACCAGGGCACCCCTTGGGGTTACCTGGAACAACGGCCATAAACTGATGGAGAGCAGATTTAGATTAGGCATTAGGAAAAATTTCTTTATGGGGAGGGTGGCCAAAATCTGGAATGGGCTTCCAAGGGAGGTGATACTCTTCCCTACCCTGGGGGTCTTTAAGAGGAGACTAGACGAGCACCTGGCTGGGATCGTCTGACCCCAGCACTCTTTCCTGCCCAGGGTAGGGGGTCGAACTCGATGATCTAGTGAGGTCCCTTCCGACCCTAAAAATCTATGAAATCTATGAAAGTGCTTGCAAAACTGTTTGCAAACTCTTTCCAAGTGTACCTCTCAGATTCAGTGGATCCTTATTACTTTTATATGCATTTAGCAGTAGGTCTTTTTCCTTTTGACAGTACAAGACAAACAGAGGAGTCCAACAGTCACTTCCACATAATCATCTCCACAGTCGCATCACTAGCACTCAGGAAATGGAGGATCCAAATAATTGTTAAACACAGCCTTCTCTGGTGTCATAGGAAGGAATGGATCCACACTGGTTACAATTCACCTTATCCATAGTACTGATGTTGTGGCTCTTTCCTTATGCTTTGCCTTTCTTATTTTTTAAAGCAAATTAACAAACTTGTTCTCTTGCTAGACCTGTTTTCCCTTTTTAATTACCACAAGGTTCCCATGGGAACAAAGCTAGTCAGCGTCTGCATTACTCTGTAGTTTTTCCAAATTAATTTTTAATTCTGTGGGACAGGTATTACGTTTAGGATTAAGAGATACAGCTGTCTCTAACAAGACCTTGGGAAAGCTTGAAAAGCACTATGACAAAACAGACATTCTGAGCATCCTGGTCCACGTGGTCATTCCTGGGAGCAGTGATTTAATATACACTGCCCACAGACATTTGATATATACCCAAGCTTCCACTCTCCTCATCTAATCCACAAAGATGAGTTTGCTTTGTCTGGGTTTACCTGCTGAAAATGGCAAAAAGGCTTTCTGGTTCATAAAGTTTCCATCCTTATCCAGGAAGTGACCAGGGTTGAACTGCCGAGGGGTCTCCCATTGCTCAGGGTCATACAGGACAGAACCTATATTAGGGAAAATGGTGGTGCCCTGCAAGGAGGAAACCACTGATTCAGTTTTGTCTCCGCATCTCTTTCTTTCTGCGAGAAGCAGACAGATAAGACATTTAAATGATTTAAACAATTTTCAGTTCCCATTTATTTTCAATGAGACAAATATAGAGCAAATAGAAAAGAGCAGATCAGGCGTGACCAATCTAATTTCCTTCTACAATAAGGTAACAGGCTTGTGGATGGGGGGACAGCAGTGTATGTCTTGACTTCAACAAAGCCTAGGACACTATTTTCCACAGTCTTATTAACAAACTAAGAAAATACAGATTATATGAAAGTACAGTAAGGTGGAACCATAGCTGGTTGGATCATCATGCCTCAATGTTTACTTGGGACAGTGTTTAAGTGAGGTTTCCCAGGAGTCTGTCCTGGGTCCAGTACTGCTTAACATCTTCATTAATTAATTGGATGATGGAATCAAGTACATGCTTAGTAAATTTGCAGATAAGACCAAAGAAGATGAAGACGCTCATGGAGGTTGCCAAAAATTATCTTTCCTGGTCCTGATTCTTTGGGACTGGCCTCATTTTCAGAGCCAAGGTTGAAAGAATAAGATTAATGGGAGCAGATCTGAAAGAAAACAGTAGAAGAACTATTTCCATAGTCTGGGAAGGCCAAACTTTCCAAGGCATTGAAGCAATAGGTTTGTTAGGGGAACAACCTCCTTGAGGAAAAGGGGATTTCAACATGAAGTCAATAACTTCCTTTCCCCTTGATTAAGGAAGGAAAGTGCTTCAACCACTGAGTGGTGCATTACTATTCAGCTGGCAGACCCTACAAAGATGACCCTTTGAGATATATTGGTGTTACTGAGAGAACATTTGTCCAGCCAACAACAAGCACAAGCCATTTGACTAGTAAAAGAGTTTAAGAACTTCCTTTGAGGCAGCTTTGACAGATACACCTGGTATTCCATCGTGAAGAGGATAGCAGTGGGAAAGATAGTTTGTGGGAATGTACAGCATTTCCCCAAGGAACCTAAGTATGCGGTTACAAAATAGGTGGAGGAAAATAAAGAATGGGTGTCACTGTAGAACTGGATAGTGAATGGCAAAGCCCTCTGGCACTTGACTCTAAACCTGATGGTTCAATGAGATTTTGCACGGCCCTTAAGTGATTGCCATATCAATATTTGATGCATAGCCTCTGCCACGAGTAAAAGAATGTGTTTTTGAGGCAGGCAAAATACATCTCCACATCTGGTTTTACAAAAGGATAGTGGCAAATCTCTTAGCCCCAGTCTCCTATTCTGGACCATGTGGGGCCTTTTTGAATTTAGGGCTATGCACTTTGGCCTCAGTTTGAATGACTAATGGATAGACTTCTTTATCCCCATTAGAACATATGGCTGCTTATCTTGATGTCAACATTTTCAGTTAATATTAGGGAGATGGTCTCAGCTCTGTAGCAGAAGTCTTACACTGTAAGGAATAACATGAACTCATGAAACCTCATGAAATGTGCCATCAGGTATATCCTTTAGGACACGGGCATATCAAACCACTGGTAGACAAGGTACAAGCCCTGAAGAACTGCATCACTTCTATGACCAAGAGGCAAATATGGTACTTCCTAGGCATTGCAGGATATTATAGAAAATTTGTAGCCCCATTCTCCAGCCTAGAAACATGGCTTAGCTAATTCTCAAGAGACTCTGAAGTGTGAAGCAGCCTTCCAAAACAGCGAAGCAGCACAAAGTATGTAACTAATAATACAGACACCTGATTTCACAAAACGTTCATGCTTAAAGTCATGAGAAGAAGCATGAGAACAAAGACCACCCAGAGCTGTATCTTAGTTGGAAACCATTTCCCAGGGAACAAGCGTGTGCAAAAATAGAGAAGGAAAGTCTGGCTGTCAAGTAGACCTGAGTTTACTATCACCTGGGTACCCATTTCAAATTAGTCACAGATCCCACTCCACTGAAGTGGTTGAAGGGAGGAGGAATACTGCCGGTGGTATGAGAGAATGGTACCTCAGCCTGTAGTCCTTCTTGTACTTAGCGGAGCACTGGTCAGCGGTTAGACACAAGCCCATGGACATTGTCACCTGTGAAGGATGAAGAGGGTCTTCCACAAACAACACTCTTGCTACTTCCTGGAGACAGGTCTGTGACAGGGTTTTTAAGCCCTACACACTAAAGAAGGGGTAAGACAAGACCCCAAAGAATGTTAGGACCCAGTAGCAACTCAGGCAGCTCAGACAGTCGATCAGGGCTAAGTGCACAAGCAAGTCAAGTCAAGAAACCAGGAGCTCAGAAAGCAGGCAGTGTTACCAGGGTGCAGTCTTAGGTCAGAAAGAGTCCTGTTGCCTGGACACTTCCTCTTCCTCATCCAGAACAGATATAGGAAGAGAATGAAGGGTCAGATGGCAGGAGCCAGGCACTCAGGTATCAGTGAGTGGGTGGTGACTTGGCCACTGATGGAGGCTTTGGGCAGACCTCATCCAGCTTTTGGAAATAGGAGCAGGGTGGGGGTTGGGGTAGACAGACCAAGGCCTGGGTTGAAGGCTGCAGGCCTGACAGCTGCTCACAGTCATAACACAAAGAAGGAGAGTGCTCAGCAGGAAGAGGTCCAACCTTCACCCTTCTACAGGCTGCTTTTGCTGGTAGTTGGTTGCAAGCCTTCCTGCTTTGCCCTGCAGTGAGAAGCCCTTTTACAACCTACGGGGAGGTGGGAGCTCACTCAGAAACCACTCCGATACATAATCAATCACAGTGCTCCCCAGCATTGGTCGCTCCAGCTTGGTCTTCACTGATAAAGAAGGTGGATTTTATTCGCAGGATAGCTCACATGCCTTAGCTACTGAACTGTAAAATCCTAGAGGGACCAGCACTTCATGGCCTAACACAAGGTATACAAAGCAAGATCAACCACAGTTGGAGAGTGGAGAGCTAACCTTGGGGTAAGACCAGGTACCTTGACAGAAGGATAGCAGAGACAGCACACAGCATTAGTTATGTGCTGTACAAAGCCACCTTTTGCCTATACCAGTCAGAGCACCCCTTGCCTTTAGATTCTGGCTGAGCCTCACCTACAGTGCAAACTCACAGCAGCCACACAAGAAAACTGCTTTTCTGAGCCTCTCCTTCAGTCCACAGTTGCCAGGCTATGGTTCCCCTGCAGCAAGTGCTTGGTGCAAAATCCCATGCCATCCCTTCTATGCTACATTCTTTAGGAAGTAGGGGCAGGGACTTCCTGTCAACTATTGGCCAACAGCCTTTTCTCTCTGGCCATTGCCCAGCCAATCGGGGCTTCTGGAGCTGGCCTTCACAATGCCCTTGCTGATAGGGCTTCATGCTCAGTGACGGCAACAGGTGTTTTACAGGTGCCCTCAGCATCTGAAAGAGCACTCAGCGCACAGAGACATTTCAAATGTGCCTGGGAACATGAACCGATAGGACTTTCTGAATGCATCACTTCCCACAGGTAGGAGGAGGAGTGGTGGAAGGGGGAGAAAGCCTGTGCCCTTTCCTAAGGATGGGATGGGGTGAATAAACAAAGTCCTTCTACCTTGGCAAGGGAAAAGCCCAGCAACATCGTGTTCTTTGCACAGACTCTGGGTAATCCAACTGGAATAATATTGCTGAAGCGCTGGATCTCATGAATCACAGCATTCGTGTAGGGCACTTTCTTCCGATCCTCATAGCAGATTAATTGGGAAGACCCCAGAACAGCATCCAGCTCCCGCTGCACTTTCTCTGAGGAGAGACATGCACTTTCACAGATAGAAAACACACATCATGATATCAGGTATTTTGAATCATGCACATTTATCATGAGGCCCTGTCAGTTCCCTTTTGGATGATCACAGTGGCAAGAAAACAATTTAAAATAGAAATTAATTTTCCGTAAATAAAGGTAGACACAGGGAAACATTGTAGTTCAAAGGCCTGAGCGCCAGAAGGGAAGCCAGCCCCTCCTGAGATCAAATCCTGGCTTTGGCATTAATTTCCTTGGAGACAGTCACCAAGACCCTGATTTAGGCATTGCTCTGCTCAGCATTGCAGCACTTTAGAAGAGGCGTAGCAAGCACTTTCAGTGCCCTGGGTAGGGGAAGGAAGATTATGTCAACCACTGGAGAGCTGGAGGTTGGGGAAAGTGGAGTCTTATAGGCCTTAGCCCTGTGCACTTGGGTGGCAACTGCTACTGTTGTGGGTGCTGCTGTAGCTGTGTGGGTTCAGGCTGCTGCAGCTGGGGGACTGGTTCACTGCACACTGGCTGGAGCAGCCCCAGGGCACAGGCTCTGGAGCCTCACTCACTATCCCCCAATACACTGCTGGGGGCAGGGCTATACCTGCCTAGTTCCTATGGCTGGGCAGTTGAGATCATTACTCTATGAAATCCTTTGTAAATTCAAGGCAGAGTAAGGGCATATTGGATGGCCCAGGCAAAAGACCCAATTACAGCTTGATCCTTTTGCTGAGGTTAGAGGCTCAGATAAGTCCTTTAAACAACAATTAGATTCTAAATGTGGAAACAGTATCAATTTATTTTAATTTTTATTGTCTACAATCTACATTTTGAAGGGTCATCTTAAATTCATTGACCCCTCCCCCTGTACCACCACCACTGCAGCGGATGGTGGTGGGATAGGCAGCAGAGGAGTCAAGTTGCCTGACCTCCGCCCTTGCTGCCTGGCCTCCCATCACTTTCCATGCTAGCTGTTTGCCCTCTTCCCCAGTGCCTGCATGCCCCACACCTGCCCCTGTGATTCCTATACCCCCTGCTTCCTGCCCCCACACTTGTACCCCTCCCACCTGCTCCCCATCCCCCCAGCATCTGCCCCCTCTTCCACCTCCTTCCCTGTCCCTGTACCCCAAGGTTTGCTCCTTCCCATGGTTCCTGCACCTCCAGGTACTTGTCTCCCTTCCTGTCTGCCCCTATCTCCTCTTCCCTGCCACTTAAGTTCCCCTTGCAGCTCTGGCTCCTGCTGGTGCCCCACTCTGGCTCAAGACAGGAGCATGGAGCTCAAACTTCCTCCAGGCCCAGTCCAATCAAGCTGTTGTGGTAGCAGCAGCTTCAGGCCTGGTCCTGGAGCCAGCGCTGGAGCTGCTGCCACTGCAGTCTGGCTGTGCTCTGTGCTCCCTGCCCCAGGCCACAGCAGGGTCCCCACAGGATCCAGAGATGCAAAGAGAAGGTAAGTGGTAGCAGGGCCAAAGGTGGAGGAAGCATGGGCTCCAGGAGGTAGGTGGTGTCGGACCTTGAGGTCAGAGTTAGAGCCACAGCTGCTCTCCTCTTCCCCCAGCTTGTATTTGAATTTAAGATGAGGGTCTTTGTTCCCCATGTTGAATGGGGGAAAACACTACTTAGAGCTGAGTAAATACAGTAATTCTATAATCATTCATCCTTTACATATATCCATTTGCTCAGTGACGGTAGCCAGCAGTCTGACACACAGGCACTAGGCACTTCCAGCAGAAATGTCAGCACTAGGCAGAATTCAGCTCTTCTGTTTATGCACGAAAACAGGGTTTCTTCCCACATTCCCTTTGAGTTCTTACAGCCCTGTAGCATATGAAATGTCTTGATGCTTTCTCATTTGTACAGAGCTAAGCAGTCTGACAGTGCTAAATAGAACTAGAATAAGTATCCAGAGAATGACAGCTTGATACCTTTCATCTCTTCTGACTGTAGGTCCCTGTGTTTAGTAACCACTAATGCTCATAGTCATCTAAGTAAAAGGTTCAGAATTGATTAGTGTCATGCGTGAACAACATCCTTAGATTCATAGATTCATAGATGTTAGGGTCGGAAGGGACCTCAATAGATCATCGAGTCCGACCCCCTGCATAAGCAGGAAAGAGTGCTGGGTCTAGATGACCCCAGCTAAATGCTTATCTAACCTCCTCTTGAAGACCCCCAGGGTAGGGGAGAGCACCACCTCCCTTGGGAGCCCGTTCCAGACCTTGGCCACTCGAACTGTGAAGAAGTTCTTCCTAATGTCCAGTCGAAATCTACTCTCTGCTAGCTTGTGGCCGTTGTTTCTTGTAACCCCTGGGGGCGCCTTGGTGAATAAAACCTCACCAATTCCCTTCTGTGCCCCCGTGATGAACTTATAGGCAGCCACAAGGTCGCCTCTCAACCTTCTCTTGCGGAGGCTGAAAAGGTCCAGTTTCTCTAGTCTCTCCTCGTAGGGCTTGGTCTGCAGGCCCTTGACCATACGAGTTGCCCTTCTCTGGACCCTCTCCAGGTTATCCGCATCCTTCTTGAAGTGTGGCGCCCAGAATTGCACGCAGTACTCCAACTGCGGTCTGACCAGCGCCCTATAGAGGGGAAGTATCACCTCCTTGGACCTATTCGTCATGCATCTGCTGATGCACAATAAAGTGCCATTGGCTTTTCTGATGGCTTCATCACGCTGCCGGCTCATGTTCATCTTGGAGTCCACTAGGACTCCAAGATCCCTTTCCACCTCTGTGCCACCCAGCAGGTCATTCCCTAGGCTGTAGGTGTGCTGGACATTTTTCCTCCCTAGGTGCAGCACTTTGCATTTCTCCTTGTTGAACTGCATCCTGTTGTTTTCTGCCCACTTGTCCAACCTATCCAGGTCTGCTTGCAGCTGTTTCCTGCCCTCCAGCATGTCCACTTCTCCCCATAGCTTTGTGTCATCTGCAAACTTGGACAGAGTACATTTGACTCCCTCGTCCAAGTCACTGATGAAGACATTAAAGAGTATCGGTCCAAGGACCGAGCCCTGCGGGACCCCACTGCCCACACCCTTCCAGGTCGAGACCGACCCATCCACCACAACTCTTTGGGTGCGACCCTCCAGCCAATTCGCCACCCACCGGACTGTGCAGTCATCCACGTCACAGCCTCTTAACTTGTTCACCAGTATGGGGTGGGATACCGTATCGAAGGCCTTCCTGAAGTCTAAGTATACGACATCCACCCCTCCTCCTGTGTCCAGGCGTTTCGTAACCTGGTCATAGAAAGAGACTAGATTGGTCAGGCACGATCTGCCCGCCACAAACCCGTGCTGGTTTCCCCTCAGCATAATTTGTCCTGCCGGGCTCTCACAAATGTGAGCCTTGATAATTTTTTCAAAGACTTTACCAAGGATGGAGGTGAGACTGACCGGCCTATAGTTGCCCGGGTCCTCCTTCCTCCCCTTTTTGAAAATGGGGACCACATTAGCCCTTTTCCAGTCCTCCGGGACTTGGCCCATGCGCCACGAGCGTTCGAATATTCCTGCCAGTGGCTCTGCAATGACGTCGGCCAGTGCCTTCAGCACCCTCGGATGGAACCCATCCGGGCCTGCCGACTTAAAGGCATCCAGTTCTTCCAAGTGACTCTGCACCATCTCAGGGTCTACGCATGGCAGTCTGGCGCCTTGCTGCTGCCTCTCTACAACCCCAGTGAGAGACTTGTCGTGCCCCTCACTTAGGAACACTGAGGCAAAGAACTCGTTGAGGAGTTCAGCCTTGTCCCCCCATCTGTCACCAATTGTTTCTGCCCATTTAGCAGTGGTCCTATTCCTCCCTGGGCCTTCCTTTTACTCCCAATATATCTAAAAAACAATTTCTTGTTGTCTTTTACTTGAGTTGCCATTCTCAGCTCCATGGTAGCTTTGGCCCGCCTAACTGCCTCCCTACAAGCACGAGCAGAGGAGGTATGTTCATCTTTAGTGATCTCACCCTGTTTCCACTTTTTATGTGCTCCCCTTTTGGCCCTTAGGCTGCCCTGGATTTCTCTGGTCAGCCAGGGAAGCCTCCTGGCCCCTTTCCCTTTTTTGCCTCGCTCGGGGATCGTCTTGCTTTGTGCCCGAAGGATCGTTTCCTTAAGGCACAGCCACCCTTCTTGGGCTCCCATCCCTTCAAAACTCCTACTCTGCAGTGCATCCTTGACTAATCGCCTGAGTGCATTGAGATCAGCTTTCCTAAAGTCTAGCACTTTCACCCTGCTAGTTACCTTACCCACTCAACGTCTTATGTTGAATTCTATTATAAGATGATCACTGTCTCCCAAATGGCTACCGATCTGGAGGTCCCCTATCATGTCATCTCCTGTTGCCAATACCAGATCCAGTATGGCATTCCCCCTAGTGGGACCATGCACCTCCTGTGTCAGGTGGAGGTCCTGTACACAGGTTAGAAACCTGCGTGAGCGATGGGACCTTGCTGTCTGCGTCTCCCAGCAGATGTCCGGGTAGTTTAGGTCCCCCATGACTACCGCCTCTTTAGCTTTTATGGTCTCCGAGAGTTGCCTCAGGAGCCCCGCATCTATTTCTTCCCCTTGGTGTTGGGGTCTGTAGCAGACCCCTACCACCAAATCCCTTTCTCCTTGCCCCCCATGTAGCCTAACCCACAATCCTTCTACTTCCTTAACCTTGGATTCTGTCTTGATGAGGGTTGATGTATATTGCTCACTGACATAAAGTGCAACCCCCCCCCCCTTTCTTCCCCGACCTGTCCTTTCTATACAATCTATAGCCCTCAATATGTACCGCCCAGTCGTGGGACGAATCCCACCAGGTCTCTGTTAGCCCCACTAAGTCATAGGTGTTTAGTGCAAGCAGGAGCGCTAATTCATCCTGCTTGTTCCCCATGCTCCTAGCATTAGTATATAGGCACTTGAGCCCTGCGACTGGTGCCTTTGCTGCCCCCCCGCGTGCCTTTGCTGCCCCCCCGCATCCTTGTCCCCTCCCTCTCACCTTGGACATCTGGATAGGCCACCATGTAGAGGAGGCTCCAGTACAGCGTAGTAGCTGTGGTCTCCGACCCAGCCAAAAAAAGGTCAACTATAGAATGAGCCAAGTTGTCTTCATCGTATGCAGACTTGGATCCATCTTTAGCCTCAAGATAAGCCAAACATTGAGGTTAGAACCCACAAGTTAGGACAATCTGTTGAAATGGGTTGAGTGCAACTCCACAACTGCATTGTGCACTGTCCATAATGTAACCAAACAAAACCACTTTAAAAACAGTAATGGAGGGAAATGTTTTGGAAATAACACAGCAGGCACCTACCATTGTTCATCCTCTGGCTGTACCAAATGGTTAATCCCAAGTTCTGGACTGTGGGTTTACACATTTTGAAACTTTCTTGATCTTGGTATAAATAAGTACTTCTCTCATAATGTCTATTGAGGTGTGTTATTCATGACACATCACTAGTTATGCTCACAGAGTCATGGGGTATGTGCGCCAGTACCCTCTTTTCCAGTGTGGTTAGTCCTTGTGGTCCTCCCCCAAAGCAGGCCTCCCACTCAGCTTCTTCTCCCAAATGATCTGCCATGCCTTAGTGTTATTTCAGTGAGTGGGTCGCTGGGCAAGGGCCTCACTTACAGAGGGGCACAGTTACTCTGAGCAGAGGTCCATCTGGGTCTCCTTGCATGCAGCTTCCTACCCTCTCCACCATCATCCCAATGTCTTCTTGGTCTGCTATCAGTCCTCCTGGGGCTTGTTCCATTCCTCTCAATGCAAGCAGTCTCAGCTGGGGGTTACCTAGCACCAGCCTTCTTCAGGCCTCTAGAGCCTAAAGGGAGTCTTTTCCTTACGTCCCTGCAAGGGCTGGGTCTCCCTATCTCTTTTCTCCCTCTTAAAGGGCCTTCCACTTTTTTCCTTCCTTCTTTGTAATGGAGATCAAAGGGGACCCTGTTACAGGGATCTCAAGGGTCAATTGGTCCAACCCCCAACTTGAATGCATGAATGCTATTCTTAAGTCACCCCCAACCAGTGGTTGTCCAACCTTTTCTTGAAAACCTCCAATAAAGAGCTTCCACAACTCCCCTGGGCAATCTGTTCCACTGCTTCACTGTTTTTTCCTGACATCTACTCTAAATCTGCTTTACTGCTGTCTGCTAGGAGAAAAGTTGATCCCTCTCTCCTTTATTGCAGCCTTTTAGATATTTGAAGACTGCAACCATGCCCCCCGTTAATTGTCTTTTCCCCAATCTGAATTTGCCTAAGTTCTCTCAGCCTTTCCCTCCACAGTTTGTCTTCCAGCCACTTTATTATTTTTGTTGAACCCCCTCCTCTCCCCTCCCCCCGAGCCCCCTGGACACTCTCTAACTTCCCCACATCCTTCTTTAAATTTAAAGGCCAGAACTACACACAATACTCGAGGAGGCCTACCCAGTATCACGCTGGATGGCACTGTCATCTCCCATGTCTTACACATAATACTACTATTGATACAAAACAGATAGCAATTGCATTTTTTCCTCTTTTACAATTGCAGCACTGTCACAATCCTTGGGTAGGGCATCCCAGAAGTTCGAGGCTCCCCCTACAGTCTACAGCTGCCTATTGTTGGATACAGACTGGATCTTGCTCCCCAGGCTCCTCTCCTGGACAAGTCTAAACCTATAACCTGACCAGATTGTTCAACTTTATTGGAGGAAGTCCTTGCCAGATTTCCAGTTTCCCCAGAAATTATGCAAATGAAAAGACATATTTGTCTGCCATTTCCATAAAAAGGGATGCTTGTAATTCTCAACTGACTCTCTGCACTCAGTAAGGTATATAAAACAAGACTTACTGCATAAGAACATTACATACAAAAAAGTAACTGCTAAATCTGGAAACAGACAACAGACAAGATGTACTAATGGTCCCCCCAGCCTTAAACTCCACTAATGTATGAACGTGTAGCAGAGTCACTTACTTTTTCCATCTCAACCAAGTAGAAGTCAATGAAATCCTGTGGCTCATCCGGTATCCCTCTCTCCAGATGCCTGGTGATCTCCATCCTTGCAAAAGAATTTAGGACATCATAGGCAGATAAGGCTTTCTTGTGAGGTCCCGGAAGATGGTGTATTATATAGGGAGCTAATTCATATAGCTATGGTGGAGAGAGATGGGAGATCCCATGATTCATTTGACAGGACTGGGATCTTTTAAGATCATTTTAAAAGCTGAATTATACAAGAGAGAAACTTTTGTAGTGGAATAAATGAGTACATATTTGGTATTGTGTCAGAAAAATTATGCAATAATAATTGCATGCACAGATACAGACTGGGGAATGACTGGCTAGGCTACAATACTGCAGAGGAGGACTTGGGGGTTACATTGGACCATAAGCCAACAGCATGCTCTTGTTGCAAAAAAGGGCAACAGCATCCTGGGTTGTATTAACTGGAGTGTCACTTGCAAATTGAGAGAAGTGATTCTTCTGCTGTATTCAGCGCTGGGGAGGCCTCACCTGGAGTACTCTGTGATTAGGGGCCTGGGAAGCACGATTTATGAGGATAGGCTGAAAGGACTCAGGTTATTTAGTCTGGAGAAGAGAAGCTGGAATGGGGGATTTGATAACAGTCGTCAAATGCCTGAAGGAGGATTATAGAGAGGATGGGAATGGGCTTTTATTTGTGGCTGTAGGGGGCAGAACTAGGAACAGTGGTCTCAAGCTGCAGCAGAGGAAATTTAGGAGGAACTTTCTGACTATGAGGGTACTTGGTTAGGCACTGGAACAAGCTACCTAGAGAAACTATGGAATATCCATCCTTGCAGATTTTCAAGAGCAGGTTGGACAGATGCTTGGCTGGGATGGTTTATTTGGGATGATCCCTGCCTTGAACAGGGGCTGGTTTCAGATGGTTCAGTCATGGCTGATCCTGTCTTAATTAGAAGGTGGGACTAGATGACCCTGTGAGGTCCCTTCCAGGCCTACTTTCCTATGATCCTATGATCATGAGCATAAGTGACCAGAACTATACAGAGTACTCCAGATGCGGTCTCATCACGGTCTTGTATGACATTCTTCACTATTTCATCACAGGTCAGCCAGCACTTTTCTTTGTTTTTCTTTCCTTCTTCACATCTTCATACTAACCCTCAGTCCAGCCTATGCCAGTAACACTTCATACCCCACCTCCATTAAATTTATCGTAATTATGTATTGGTATTACCATAACACCTGTGCTCCAGTCATGACCAGGACCTCCATTCTGTTTGGTGGTCTATAAACACCAAACAAAGCCAGTCCCCATCCCAGAGATCTTACAGTCTAAGGAGGAGCATAAGGAGCTTCCATATGGAGGAGCTTAAGAAGACAATGAGATGACATAGCTTAACAATCACAGGAAGGGATCCTAGCAGATCAGTTGTCAAATTTTTTGTAGTCATGACAGCAAAGGAGAATTATTTTAAAACTACTGTTCCTTTTTATAATATCCATGAATTACATAAATATGCAAACTCATCCAATAATTACAATAAAGATCATGTTTAAAATGAATATACTAACAACTAATTTGCCCAGTAGCTCAATATAATCCACTTTATTTCATCACCTTTCCCTCCTGCTGCCCTGGGACTTGCCTCTTTGCTCAGACCCCCAGCTGCAGAGATGTCTCAGTGCAGGAGGCAGCAAAGGGGTTGGTGCTGGCTTTGGCATGGACGAGTGAGGCAGCCTTGTGGTGTTAATGAAGGGTCCATCCCAAGCTGGAGGAGCATGGGAGAAAGCGCAAGGGTGCCTGTTTGAAAATGAGGCCAGCTGGCAGTAGAGGCTGGCATGATGAGCCCTTTGGAAGCAGGAGTCAGCCATTCAAGACAGAATGAGAAGGACATTATTGAGTCCCATCATCTAAAAGAGTTTTAGGCCATGGATAGACATGCATTAAAAGCACTGTGAATACTGCACTCCACAAACCCCTGCCTCCTCCTGCTGCAGAATCAGAAGCTTGCAACAGCACAGATTTGCAGTCAGGGGCTGGACAGCAGGGATCTCAAATGCCCCTCAGCTCGGGAAGGTTCCTGGGGGCAGGTGAGTGCAGAGGACAGGAGAGCACTCGTTGACTTTCGGCTCCGCTCCCCATGCTGTATGTAGGAGGCCTGGCGGAGCATCCAGGCACTTCAGAAAAGTAATGTTTCAAAGAGCAGCCTCATTTCTGAGGGCCAGTTTTTAAGTGCTTCAGCCATTATTGCAGCGCTGCTTTGGCCATGCATGTCTGCATGCTTGCTGTCAGGTGTGCTGTCTAGAGTCTTTAGTCATCACTTCTGGCGTTTACTTTTCTCATGCTCTATTTTAGAAAAAAGACAACAGGTATTTTACTCACGTGGTGACCGAGGCTCTCAGTAAATCTGAAGAGAGTCTCAGTGGCTTTAAGCAATCGATGAAAGTTTTTGTCTTCACTGGGGAAGCGATATCCAAAAACCACAGCACAAATTACATTTGAGACTGAGTGGAAGAGAGGGAAACACGGATCCAGGGGTTTTTCTACAAGTGCAATAATAAGCTGTCAGTATGAATGTTTCCTGATGTAATTCCTCCCTTGACTGGGGAGAGAAGATAGTGAACACTTCACCGAATGCAGTTAGACTGCAGAGTGGGAGGATGACATTCACTAAAAAGCAAACCCAAATATATTCAATATTAAGCAATATTAATCCAATACTAAGCTTTCTTTAAAAAAGGCATTGCTAAAACAGATTACTCCTAGCTCTAGGGCTATCCCATTATGTTTCTGGTATATGGGGCAGAGGCTAGAGTCCAGGGGGGAAATCTTCACTTCCTTGGATTTTAATTGTTTTCAAGATGTCTATCCAGTGCTCTTGTTACAGCATCCTCTGGCACTGAGGAAACTCCTCCAAGGGGGGAACCCCACAGGATAGGAGGCGGCAGGCAGCACATAGATAGCTGAGCTTGTGATAGCCGAGAGGACCACATAGGGTGCAGGCAGAAGTTACATTTAGTGCGCGATGGGCCCTTTGAAAGTGCTCTACAGTCATGCCATGACACAAATGCACAGCACTTTTAAAGGGGCTGATCACATGACAAATTAACCCTTAGCAAATGAGGGTTCAGATAAAGGCGCTCCACTTGGGAGTGCATTAGGGAACTTGTGCTCCCTAGTGTTAATCTGTCCTGTGATTGGGGCTAGGCTGATGCAGCCAAGCCTTGTCCCTAGGGCTATGCGCAGGAAGGGAGGGAGAGCAAGCTTTGGGCTGGGGTTTGCCTGGCCTGAGCTGGAGGCAGGTTGGGTGGACTGGAGCCCTCCTGCCACAGCCCCCACCCCCAGCTCAGGCTGGGCAAACCCCAGTCCTTCGCTTGCTCCCCCTCCTACCCCACTCCTTTCCTGCAGGCAGCACTGGGGGGGTGGACGGGGCTGGGGACAAGGAACAGCTCTTCTGCTGCAGGCAGGCTCCATCCCTGCCCCTGACTCAACAGGCAAGCATCAGGGGGCACAGCTACTCCTCTTCTGCTTAATATTGGATATGTTTGGATTTGCTTTTCTCGGTGAATGTCATCCTCCCACTCTGCAGTCTAACTAGGACAGAGGCCTGCAGGTCTGTCAGCACTCGTGGTGACTTGCCTGATTGGTTCAAAGGCAGCAGACCTCACGAGATGTGTGGATAAGCTGCTAAGGAGGGCTGGGGAGCAGGTGGAGGTCACGGTGCTTGTGGGTACCAACAATGTGGGTAAGGATAACAGAGGAGTCTTGGAAGCTAAATTTAGGCTGCTAAGTAGGAGGTTGAAGTCCAGGACTTCCCTGGTAGCATTCGCTGAAATGCTTCCACTGCCATGCACAGGGCCAGCTATACAGAGTCTCAATGTGTGGCTGAGACCGTGGTGTGGGGAGGAAGGATTTAGATTTGTTAGGACTGGGGGACCTTTTGGAACAGAGGGAAGCCTGTACAGAAGGGATGGTCTTCACCAGTTGTACCAAACTGGTGGTACATAACACTAAACAAGTGGCATAGCAGCTTTTAAACTAAAACCGGGAGAAAGCCAACAGGTGCAGAACAGTGCACAGTTTTGCCTGACACCCCCTACAAGGGTGAAATTATAAAAAATAAGGATAAGAAACAGGATGAGGACAAGCACAAGCAAATACCTTTAATATGTAAAAAGTCACACAAAAGTAATCAACCAAGCAACAATAAAAAGTATACATGCTTTTATGGTAATGCTAGAAGTCTAAGATCAAATGTGGGGGACCTTGAATACTTAGCTGCAAATAACAATATCAACATAATTGGAGTCTCTGAAACATGGTGGAATGAGAAAAATCAATGGGATACAAATTATACAGGAATGATAAAGTCTTAGTGGTGGGGAATTGGCACTGGAAAGCAAAGATTGCACTGTATCAGATAGGGTAGATTTTTTTCAGCTAATAAGAGATGCACCATAGAATCTCTGTGGATAGAAATCCCAGGTTTCAATAGTAAAAAACTACATCTAGGGATATACTATTGACCCCCCAGACCAGGATGGCAGCAGCAAGTAAGAAGTGCTAAGGGAGTTGAGAGAGGCTGCAACAGCAGAAAACGTGGTAATAACAGGGGACTTCAACTGTCCCCAAACAGACAGGGTCACTCTGACATCAAGCTGGAATGCAGAGACCAGATCTGTTGGTGTTATAAAAGACTGCTTTCTGAAGCAGTTAGCTCTGGAAACTACAAGAGGAAAGGTCATTTTTGCTCCAGTCCTAAGTAGTGCACAGGATTTGATGCAAAGGGTAAGTGGTACTGAGCCACTCTGTAATAGTCACCATAATGCAGTTGGGTTTATTAAGGCCTGGGGGACCTTCCTATCCATGTAGCAGGGGAGACAAGAAAAGCTACCACAGTAGCCATTAACTTTAAAAAGGGAGACTACAACAAAATGAAGAAGATAGTTATATGGAAGTCAAAAGGGGCCTAAAGAGGTGAGGAACTTGCATAGGCACTGCTTAAGAACACCATATTGGAGGTGCAGAATAAATGCATACTGAAAATCAAAAAAAAAAAAAAAAAATGGAAAGCAGATCAAAAGCAAGCCAGCAGAGTTTAATGGCAATTTTGTAGAGGCAACAAGTAGAAAAAAGGCTTCTTTCAAAAAGTGGACATTAAATCCTAATGAAGAAAATAAAAAAGAGCATAAACACTGGCAAAGCAAATGTAAAACTGTAATAAGAGAGATCTGAGGATAAATTTGCTAGAGACATGATAAACATTTCTTTAAGTACATTAGCAAACTTGCTGGAGCATCGGGCTCAGAGAGTAGTAATCAATGGCTTGATGTCTAGTTGAAAGCCAATATACAGTGGAGTGCCCCAGGGGTTGGTCCAGGGTCCGTTTTTGTTCATGCATTCATCAACGACCTGGAAGATGGGATGGGGTGCACCCTCAGCAAGGTCACCAATGACCCCAAGCTGTGGGGTGTAATAGATATGCTGGAGGGGAGGGCTAGGATTTGGAGTGATCTAGACAAATTGGAAGATTGGGCCAAAAGAAATCTCATGAGGTTCAAGAAGGACAAGTGCAAAGTCCTGCACTTAGGATGGAACAGTCTCCTGCACTGGTGCAGGCTGGGAGTGACTGGCTGGGCAGCAGCTCTGCAGAAAAGGACTTGGGGGTCACAGTGGACAAGAGGCTGAATATGAGCCAGCAGTGTGCCCTTGGTGCCAAGAAGGCTACTGGCATCCTGGGCTGCTTCGGTAGGAGCGTTGCCAGTAGGTCAAGAGAAGTGATTATTCCCCTCTATTCAGCACTGGTGAGGCCACATGTGGAGTACTGTGTTCGGTTTTGGGATCCCCACTACAGAAAGGATGTGAACAAGTTGGAAAGAGTCCAGCAGAAAGCAACAGAAATGGTTCAGGGGCTGGGGTACATGACTTGTGAGGAAAGACTGAGGGAACTGGGCTTATTTAGTCTAGAGAAGAGACTGAGAGGGGACTTAATAGCAGCTATTAAGTCCCTGCAGGGGCGTTCAAAAGAGGATGGAACTAGTCTGTGGGGGCAGATGACAGAACAAGGAGCAAGAGTCTCAAGTTGCAGCAAGGGAAGTTTAGGTTGGATATTAGGAAAAATTTTCTTACAAGGAGAGTAGTAAAACACTGGAACAGGATACCCAGAGAGTTGGTGGAAGTTTCATCCTTGGAGGTTTTGAAAACCTGGCTAGACAAAGCTTTGGCTGGGATAATCCAGTTGGGGCTGGTCCAGCTTTGAGCAGGGGTTGGACTAGATGACCTCCTGAGGTCCCTTCCAGCCCTTTCTATGATTCTATGATTTTAGATGCCAAAGGCCACCAGGGAGTCAGTTGGGTCATTGCTTAGAAACTAAATGCATTCTTTGCATCTGTCTTCACTGTGGAAGATACTAGGGAGATTCCCTCACCAGATCCAGTCCTCTCTAGGGACAAGTCAGTGAAGCTGTCCGAAAATGAGGTTTCAGTAGTTGATGTTGTAGAGGAAATTGATAAACTGAAGAGCAGCAAATCACCAGGAGCTGATGGCATTCACCCTAGAGTCCTGAAAGAACTCAGATTTGAGATCGCTAGACTCCTGACTGTAGTGTGCAACGTATCACTAAAAACAGCCTCAGTACCAGAGGGCTGGAAGGTTGCCAGGGAGGTTCTAGAGGGGACACAGGGAACCACAGGCCAGGGAATCTAGCTTCTAGTCCTGGAAAACTGGTAGAAACAATATTTAAAAAAAAAAAATTGTTCAGCACATGGATGAACATGACTTGCTGGGGAGGAATCAACATGGCTTTATCAAAGGGACATCACACCTCACCAATCTACTAGAGTATTTTGAGGGTGTCAGTTAGCAAGTAGAAACTCTTCACTGAGTAGAAACACACACACATACCAACACACACACACATAAAAGGAGAACCATGTAGTTTAGAGGTGGTACAGGAGATGGTGACAGAATCCTCAGTAAGAAAAACTTAACAGATCCCTTCAGTGAAATGTCCAAGTTTGTGGATAACACAAAACTGTGGGGAGAAGTGGACACACCAGAGGGCAGGGAACAGCTGCAAGCAGACCTGGACAGTTTGGACATATGGGCAGAAAACAACAGAATGCAGTTCAACAAGGAGAAATGCAAAGTGCTGCACCTAGGGAGGAAAAATGTCCAGCACACCTACAGCCTAGGGAATGACCTGCTGGGTGGCACGGAAGCGGAAAGGGATCTTGGAGTCCTAGCGGACTCCAAGATGAACACGAGTCGGCAGTGTGACGAAGCCATCAGAAAAGCTAATGGCACTTTATCGTGCATCAGAATATGCCTGACGAACAGAACCAAGGAGGTGATACTTCCCCTCTATCGGGCGCTGGTCAGACCGCAGTTGGAGTACTGCGTGCAGTTTTGGGCGCCGCACTTCAAGAGGGATGTGGATAACCTGGAGAGGGTCCAGAGAAAGGCCACTCGTATGGTTAAGGGCTTGCAGACCAAGCCCTATGAGGAGAGACTGGGGCACCTGGACCTCTTCAGCCTCCGCAAGATAAGGTTGAGAGGCGACCTTGTGGCTGCCTATAAGTTCATCACGGGGGCACAGAAGGGAATTGGTGAGGATTTATTCACCAAGGCGCCCCCGGGGGTTACAAGAAACAATGGCCACAAGCTAGCAGAGAGCAGATTTAGAGTGGACATTAGGAAGAACTTCTTCACAGTTAGAGTGACCAAGGTCTGGAACGGTCTCCCAAGGGAGGTGGTGCTCTCCCCTACCCTGGGGGTCTTCAAGAGGAGGTTAGATAAGCATCTAGCTGGGGTCATCTAGACCCAGCACTCTTTCCTGCCTATGCAGGGGGTTGGACTCGATGATCTATTGAGGTCCCTTCTGATCCTAACATCTATGAATCTATGAATCTTATGCCCGAACAGTAGACCAAATATAAATAAATTGTTTACTTGCACAAATCTAATCCTATACCCGCTGGCAAAATCTGGTAGCATTCTCTTCGGAAAATAGGTGCTTCATCCTAGCCCAGAGCTGTCAAATTAATGGCCTACAAACCACACGCAGTTTGTAATGAGTTAAGTTTTGGCCTGAAGGCTCCAACCTGAGCACTACTCCCATCCCTGCTCCAGCTGCTGCTAGGGTCCCTGGGCCCCGCTTTCCTCCTCTGACTTCAGCTTCCTGTGCCTGCCCCTGCCCCTGGGGACAATTTGGCCCCCAGAGCTCAAGGGGCCTGTGGCTTGCAGGGGACAGGACTCCTGCATGGCATGGCAGGAAACCCATGCAGGTATGTCCCGTGTTGGGTGTGACCCCCAGGCACTTAGAAAAGCCCCATTCTAGGCCATAACAGAACTTTTAGTCTATCGTTGTCCAAAGTCCCTCTACTTACAGCATCTAAGTCTTGGGACTAGACTAGATTTAATTGGTACAGTGCTGGACACAATTTATCCTGGTCTACAATGACCACTATATCATGCTTAGCATTGTGTTATCCACCTCAGTGGCTCGAAGCTGTGTTTGAACATGGTAAAATCTTGTAGTGAAGATGAGACTTAACTCCCTACTTATGCAAGTTGGAAGAACTTCAACATGAAGGGTAGTGCTGTAAATAAACCCCACACAGTTGCCCCTTTCCTATTTTCCCAACAGGTGGCAAAGCTCTTCTCTGGTCAGCAGTCATAAGCATTTACTGTTTATATGGGCTTGGTGGAGCTGTCTCAAGCCCCACAGCTGCATCACCTTATGCAAATCGCTTCATTGTGTAAATGGTGCTGTTAGATTGAGCGCTTCTGGTCTATACTTAACCCTGAAAAGAATGTAATATAGCTACCTTACAGCAACGCTGGATGCATGCCAATAAGCTCTCCCTCTCTTTGGCATACATCTAAGTGCTCCCCCAAAACAACTCCATTACAACCATTTCAGGATTTGGTATGCATGGAGCAGGTGAACTGTGTGTTCTGGCATGACCTGACGGTTGTGTAGACATGCTGTAAATGGTACTGAGACAAACAAAGGCTCAGTGTTAGTAGAATATCATGTATCTTATGGATGAACACTAAAGAGAAAGGAATACATGATACTGAAGATGACTAGCTGGCACTTAAACTTCCTTCCACCCCTAATTATAGCTCTTGAGTTCAGTGGTTTTACCAATAGCTTGGAGAGAAGTTTCTCAGGTCAGTATTGAACTACAGGACTAAGCACTCTGCGTTGCCATGTAAATTCTTGGGGTCAGCTAGATTTGTAAATGCTCCACTCTGGGACAGAAGCTACCCGAGATCAGAGTAGGATCAATGAGTTTGTATAAAAAATGAACCTATGACTTAAAAGGACTCGTTTCATAGCAGAGACATACATACCTTTCATACTCGCAAAATGCTCCAGCAGATGCTGTGCCTCCTCTTGTACCCAGTACTCCAGGCCTTTCTTCCCTATTCCCAGGTGGCGTAAAGTCATCACCCCAAAGCGTCTCTGTTGTTTCCAGGTGCGGCCATTTGAAAAGATAATACCTGAGGCCATCAAGAACCAGTTCTTTGTCACACTAATGAATATTACACATATCACTGAAAGACCATCATTTAATGAATCCTGGAATAATTTATGAGAGTATCTTCTGAACGGGAAATGCCAGGTACTAATGGGTTCTTTAATCTAGCAGAGAAAGATATAAGAGCAACCAATGGCTGGAAGCTGAAATCAGATGAAATCACATTAGAAATATAGCACGTATTTCAACAAGGAGAATATTAACAACTAGAATAATGTTCAAAGAAGTGCTGGATTCCCCATTGTCTGAGGACTTCAGACTAGGACTTGATGCATTTCTGCGGGATGCACTTTCCCCGAACAACTTATTAAACTAAACACAAGAATAACACGGTGAAATTCTACAGCTTCTCTTACACAGGTAGTCAGACTAGGTTGTTTAATGGTGCCTTCTGACCGGGAAGACCGTGACTTATTAAAGCTACAAAGTCAAGTCATTACTCACAAATGAGAAAATGCTGAATTAGCGGCTGAACTGAATGAAGCAGGGGGGTTCTGCAGAAAATCAAAGTTGTGATCATGTAATCGAATGCTGTGTCACAAAGCAGACAGCAGGGGACTGAATTAGGTTGCGTGGGCAACAATAAATCTGATTTTTACTAATTTTTTACTCCTTGACTTTGCAACCTAAATAACAGTGTTTTAAAGTGGGATTATATACATAGACAAAAAGGGAACCCTTCACCATTGCAGCATAGACAGTGACCACAGCGTAGGACTACCGACCACGTAACATAGGTAGAAAGGGCTGTAATAACTGGAAACCATGCCCAACAGCTGAGCTTTGGGATTGACCTGGATAATCCATCTCCTCCTCACAATCCATCTCCACCTGTTACCCTGGCATTGGCAGAAAAATGTGCTGGGGTGACAGCACTGGTGTAGGTCAAGCCTTAGACCATTTTGCAGAATGCTTTTACTTGGCTTTGGATCTGGCCTGCAGGCTGGATGTTTTTTGAGAGTGTGAGTGGGATTGGGCAATATAGTAATGATTCAGTAGCATGTTATTTTCCAGAGGATACTACTCCCACATCCAAGGAGTAATCAGTCACTGAGAATCTATTTGCCATTTGTTATGTCTGTGCATAGTGGCCAAACAAATGGGTAGGTACACACCCAAGCCAAGGACTCTCTGATATAATGGAGGAGCTGGATGGGTACAAGTCAGCAGGCCCGGATGACTTCCATCCACGGCTGCTGAAAGAATTGGCCAGTGTCATAGCTGAGCCACTGGCACGGCTGTTCGAGCACTCGTGGTGCTCCAGCCAGGTCCCTGAGGACTGGAGAAGGGCCAATGTGGTGCCCATTTTCAAGAAAAGAAGAAGGGATGAGCTGGGTAACTTTAGACCAGTCAGTCTTACCTCTATCCCTGGGAAAATGCTAGAGAAAATAATCAAAGAAAACAATCATTTGTGCAGGCCCAGCAGGGGAAACGATGCTGAGGGGAAACCAGCACAGGTTTGTCGCACGTAGATCCTGCCTGACAAACCTTGTAGCCTTCTATGACCAGGTCACACACTGCCTGGACACGGGAGCCAAGGCTGATGTCATCTTCCTGGACTTTAGGAAGGCTTTCGACACAGTTTCACACCCTATCCTCATTGGGAAGCTAGCAGACTGTGGAGTGGATGCCTACACGGTCAGGTGGGTGGCCAACTGGTTTAGGGGACCGTACCCAGAGAGTGGTGGTGGATGGTTCCTTCTCGGCCTGGAGGGAGGTGGGCAGTGGGGTCCCGCAGGGTTCGGTCCTTGAACCAGTATTATTTAATATCTTCATCAGCGATTTGGATGAGGACATGGGGAACACCCTCTCCAAGTTCGCTGATGATACCAAGTTATGGGGCAAAGTTAGTACACCAGAGGGCAGGGAGCAGATTCAGGCCGACCTGGACAGGTTGGATCAATGGGCAGAGAGAAATAGGATGCAATTTAATAAAGATAAATGTAAGGTACTCCACCTGGGAAGGAGGAATCCCCTGCACACCTATAGGTTGGGGAGTGTCCTTCTCAGCAGCTCGGAGGCAGAGAGGGATCTTGGAGTCATAATTGACTCCAAGATGAACGTGAGCCGGCAGTGTAACGAGGCCATCAACAAGGCCAATCGCACCTTGTCGTGCATTAGCAGGTGCATGACTAATAGATCAAAGGAGGTGATGCTCCCCCTCTATGCAGCACTGGTCCAGCTGGAGTACTGTGTCCAGTTTTGGGTGCCACACTTCAAGAGGGACGCGGGGAATCTGGAGAGGGTCCAGAGGACGGCCACTCGCATGATTAGTGGCCTTTGGGAAAGACCCTACGGGGGGAGGTTGAGAGAGCTGAATCCCTTCAGCCTTCACAAGAGACGGCTGAGGGGAGATCTTGTGGCTGCCTATAAATTTATTAGGGGAGGTCAACGGGGAATAGGGGAAGCGCTGTTTACTAGGGTGGCCCAGGGAGTGACTAGGAATAACGGGTGTAAACTGGTTGAGGGTGGATTTAGGTTAGATATTAGGAAGAAATTTTTCACAGTAAGGGCGGCCAGGATCTAGAATGGGCTTCCAAGAGAGGTGGTGCTATCACCTAGCTTGGAGGTCTTCAAGAGGAGTTACCTGGCTGGGGTCGTCTGACCTTGGTCCTCTTTCCTGCCAGGGCTGAGGGTCAGACACGATGATCCATTGGGGTCCCTTCCGACTCTACAATCTATAATCTATGAATGGTGGTTTACATTTCCAAGGGGAGAAGTGTTAGCTGTGAAGAAATCTAATGAAAGGCTTTTGGAAAGAATAACTGACTAGAGCTCTTTGGAAAAATTGGTTGCTTAGGACATTGGATTAACAAGCTAGCCATCTGAAAGGAAGTAAGTATTTCCTAGATATAATTGGATCAGGAATGACACCTGACCTCTCAAGCAGCTGCACATCTGGCAGAGGAAGTTACCTGCAGAGGTGAGGAGATAAGGTTGGGTAGTTAAGAGTTGCCACAGGAGTAAGTTTTTGTCTAAGGATCCCTGGGCATTGGGTGATTTAGGACCTTGTTACACCTTATGCTGTGAGCTGCACAAATGTTGATCAGTTTAGTGCTAGCCTGGAGTTTGAAGCAGTCACACCACCTTCAAGCACATCTGTGGGGAGTGGCCACATCTTAATGGAAAGCTGGGTTTTGTGGATCAAGAGATAATCCTGCCCTGGAGTGGCATCACTTTGAGCAGCATAGTAAGCACTTTAAACTATATTAAGGCGTAAATGTGCTGACAATCCAGGAGTTAAGAGCTCCAGAAGCCACCCAAAATTACTGTATAACAAGGCCCTTAGTCTCTCAGCTGATGGAAGCTGCACAGTGCGAGTTAACAAGCTACTTGCAGAAAACTGGGCCCTAGCCAGAGCCAACAGTTGCATGCTAATGAGTGATGCAAGTTAGAGTAAGATCATATCTAGTTCTTATAGTTTTCTTTGTATATCTGTCTCTTACAATATGTAGCGATAGAGTGATGTTGCCTGTGGTGTCCAGGAGTTGTACAAGAGGCAAGGATTTCTTAGGGTGAGATCTCTTACTGGAGCAACTGCATAGTTGGGGTAGAGTTAGACAAGCTTTTGAATGCAAGCCATTCTTCACTGAGACCTATAATATCTTACACAAGCCAGACAGGGCATGATTCCTCAAGCAGGCAAAATCTCCTCTGCTAGGGGCTGGTAAGGCTGGCACTGGGACAAGGGAGCGGAGGTGCACTGGACCAAGGAGCCGGCAAACCTCAGCTTCTTCTCAGTGGTCAAGCAATGGATGGCAGAGAAAGGTTTGTGTGTGAAGGACAGCTCTGGAGGTGTGAGAGTACCCTGGCTGTGCCACAGTGGGGTCCCAGGCAATGTGCTTGGGGCAGAGGGAGGCTATAATGATCACAACCATTTCTCATATCTGGGTCACCATCCCCACTACTTCAGTACATCACCTCTGTCTTTGGCCCAGTGAGAACTGCTGACAAATTTCTTAAGGATTATTATTTCTCAGGATTTCCCTCCTCACTTGTACACAGGGACTGTTTTCTCCCTACTTTCTTTTCAAGCCACCTGCTTACATCACTAGTTCTTCATAGCAATCTGCCATTACTATACATGAGACAGTGGTCACAAAATATGGGAGTAGCCACGTGAAATGAGAAGCCAGCACTTCCACGCAATTTCTGTGCCAAGAACATCTCACCTTTTCCTTTTTCCATCACTCTGAAGAACATACTCACTGCTCGCCCAGAAACCTCCTCCGGGTGAGCAGTCAGACCGTCTTTCACTGCATGAAATCCATTCAGGACAATGATGGGGGTCCATCCAAACCACAAAGTGAAGATGTCACCATGAGTTTTTGCCAGCTGTAGAATAATCAGCACCAGTAAAGCACAGGTGACATACTCCCGTACCAAGCCAGCCAATACTGAGCCTGCTCTTATTTACCAATCAGGAGGTAGCTCTGACTGGAGAAATGCTCCCTTTTTTATGTAACAGTTGGACAACTTCACCTACTCCCAGACCCTGCTGTGGTTTCAGGGCTGACTACCCATTCTGTTTCATAGTTCTCAGGGCCGGAAGGGACCAAAACAGATCATTAGGTCCGACCCCCTGCCCTGGGCAAGAACGGGTGCTGGATCATAACACCTCAGCCAAATATCTGTCCAGCCTCCTCTTGAAGACCCCCAAGGTAGGAGAGAGCACCACCTCCCTTGGGAGTCCATTCCAGCAGCCTGTTTACTACTGACTACCATGCGGTGCTTCCCCTTCCACCTCTCCATGGCATCAGAGCTGTTCTCATGCATGCTGGGCAGCTTTTATCACAAGGGCTGTTCTGCCTGCCCACCATCACTAGAGCTCTGTGTTTCAGCCAGCCCTCTCTCCCCTCCCTGGCACAGCCCTTTCACAATACCTGCTGCATGACACCCAGACATCCTCTGTGCAGGAGGATCCCTCTGTGTTTCTTGGCAGGTTCCCACTCTTCGTGCTCCCAGGGAAGAGCACAGGGAAGGGAGCAGGCCAAAGGCCTGGCCTAAGAGAACTGCCTTTAAAAACTCTGCACACCTCTCAGCCCCCAGCACCAGGAGAACTGCCAGCTCCTGGGTCCTGGAACTGTTCACAGGAACAACTTAGCCTTACTTTTCTCTGGAAGGTTTTTCTTTCCCGGGTTAGTCTAATAAAACTAACTGCAGTGATCGAGGGGTGAATGTTCATAACACAGGAGCCCTGTGATTAGTAGGCCTGTGCAAACAGGCAGCTATTCAATTCGGCTTCGGATCCGGCCGCTTCAGATGCCAGTGATCTGATCCACAGCTCCGGATTGGTTTCCCACTTCAATTCGGCAGAAGTGGCTCCGAAGCTTTGGAGCTGCCTCAGAGATCCGGCCATAGGGTATAAAGGGGAATCAGTGAAATATCTATAACTTTGCTGTTTTTTGTCTGATTTGGATGAAATTTGCAGGGGTGGCAGGCTTCGTGGCCTGAGCAGGGGCCCCCACCCCTGCAGTTTCCACCCCCCTGTGGTGTAACACATACACATGACATGAGTTTTGCTTTCAAGAATTGGGGGTGCAGTTCCCCCCAAACCACTGCACCGATCTTCTTGAAACTTGGCAGGCTTCATGCTCTCAGCGGAGGCTACCACCCCTGCAAGTTTCATCCAAATTAGACAAAAACTTCAAAGTTATATTTAAAACATCCCCATTATACCCTATGGCCGGATCTCTGAAGCGGCTCTGAAGCTTTTCCAAAGCGGTTCACAAAGTCTAAAGAAGCCAGTGCTTCAATCCGGACATGCTGCTTCGGCGTCCAAAGCATCTGAATCTTCTCTGGATCCGAAGCGTGGTCTGAAGCCTCACACAGCCCTAGTGATTAGAGCACTCTCTCAAGATGTGGAAGACCTGGGTTAAGTTCCCATTTCTGCCTGAAGGGTTCAGATCCACCCCTCCCACTTCCACTTAGAGTGCTCTAGCCAGAGATTTTGTTTTGAATAAAATCAAGGGTTTGGGGGGGGGGGGGGTGTTATTTTGTTTTTTTAACCATTTAAATACCACAGACATGTATACATGTTCAGTGCATCCTTCTAAGCAACCCTATGGTGACCAGCCTAGGAAATCCCAGCACTCTAATAGTTAAAATTGAGGTCTTTGAAAGTCCCTCTTCTAAACTGAATGCTTTTTAAAAACATGGGACTGAGAGGGGTCTCTCAAGCTATTTATCCTTTCACTTATCCAAGAGATAATAAAATTCATCCTTCCACCTCTGCCCCTACACACCCCACAGTCACAAGGCAGTTTGTGGAAACAAAACCAGAAGCATTCTACACCATGCCACAGGTAAAAAGCAGAGCAGACAAGGGCACTGCCAATGCTTGGCTCCTGCAGTGGTAGAGAAGTGATAAGATAAATAAGAATTTGGCCATGTCTCACACCAGAAGAAGGCAGGAAAACCCCAAAGTCCTTCCAATTTGACTTGGCAGGAAGGGGGAAATTCTGCTCTGACCCCAAATCTAACAACTAGCTTAACTCTGAGCAGAAGAGGAAGATCTTCCAGGCAGGTACCAGAGAGGTTTCTAAGCACCAACAGCAGCAGTACTCTCCAGTCAAAATGCTCACTTCTGTCTAAGGCTAATGGCCAATCCTTCAGACAAAGGCAGCAGGAAATACAGCCTTCAGGAGGGAAAAAGTTCCTTTCCTGGCCCTACAGGTGACCAGCAGAAGCCCTGAACCATGGAATTACTATAGTCATTTCTTACACCAACACAGAAATACCACTCCCAGTGTTGTTAAACTCCTGTGACCACCAGTTTTTGCAGAAGTATGCAGCATCCCATGCTAAAAGAAACCTCTCTTCTATCCAATAGCTGATCTGATAATTTGACTATGAGCCCATTAATTAAATAGGAGCATCTGAAAATACTTACCTGCATGAGGAAATCACGATGAAGATGAAAATGCAGCTGCAACAAGTTTCCAACAACGGGCAGAGGAATTGGCCCAGGGGGAAGGTGTCTACTTGCCTGTCGCAGCTTCAGAAACTGCACGATTAGAAAAGACACAATTAGGGCTACGAGAGCTTGACTAATTGTCAGCATCTTGCTGATGCCTTAGCTAAGCCTGACAGCCAACATGCAGCTGTTTTAATGTTCCCACAGTACTTCCAACAGAATTTAACTTCTGCTTGTTTCCCAACTCTGGCCCTCCCTCTTTGTCACCACCCTCCCATTCTTCTCCTCCTAACATACTATAGACTTCTCCAGGTATGAATTATGCTTAATAGATCCAGTTGCACAGAAACACTTGGTTGTAAAAGATATTATTCCCTCTTTAGCCAGACCCTCACAACACATTTCTTCAGCTCTTCATATCAAATTCACCAAATACAGATTACAAAATCTGGGGTTTTCCAGACAATCAGAAACAGGAGGAAGATCAGGGGAAGCGTGGGTCCCTTAATGAATGGGGAAGAGGGGGCAGGCAAGCTAGTGACAGAAGATGCAGAAAAGGCTGGAGTACTCGGTGCCTTTTCCACAGACAAGGTCAGTTCCCTGACTACTGCACCAGGCAGTACAATCTGGGAAGGAGGGGAGCAGCCCTCAGTGGTGAAAGAACAGGTTAGGAACTATTAAGAAAAACTGGATGTCTACAAGACCATGGGGCCAGATGGGATGTACCCAAGGGTGTTGAGGGAGTTGGCCAGTATGATTGCAGAGCCACTGGCCATCACCTTTGAAAACTCATGGTGACCGGGAGAGGGCCCAGATGATTGGGAAAGGGCAAACATAGGGCCTATGTTTAAGAAAGGGAAGAAGAAGGATCTGGGAACAACAGACTGGTCAGCCTCACCTCAGTTGCTCAAAAAATCATGAAGCAGGTCCTCCAGGAATTCATTTGTAAGCATCTGAAGCCAAAGAAAGTAATCAGGGACAGTCAGTGTGGATTCACCAAGGGCAAGTTATGCTTGACCTACCCGATTGCCTTCTATGATGAGGTGACTGTCTCTGTGGATGCAAGGAGACTGGTAGATGTGGTGTACTTTGATTTAAGCATGGCTTTTGATAGGGTTTCCCACAATATTCTCCCAGGCAAGCAAAGGAAGTATGGGCTGGATGAATGGACTGCAAGGTGGACAGAAAAATGGCTGGATTGTACATTTTTCTACCAAAGGGTAGTACTACCAACAAGTAGCAATCAATGACTTGATGTCTAGTTGGTAGCTCGTATCAAATGGAGTGTCCCAAGGGATGGTCCTGGGGCCGGTTTTGTTTAATGTCTTCAACGACTTGGAAGATGGCATCAAGTGCACCCTCAGCAAGTTTGCAGATGACACCAAGCTGTGGGGAGCAGTAGATACACTGGAGGGTAGGGCTAGGATTCAGAGTGACCAAGACAAATTGGAGGACTGGGCCAAAAGAAATCTCATGAGGTTGACCAAGGAAAAGTGCAAAGTCCTGCACTTAGGATGGAACAATCCCATGGACTGACCAAGCAGCAGCTCTGCAGAAAGACTTGCAGGTTACAGTGGGCAATATTCTGAAAATGAGTCAGCAGTGTACCCTTGTTGCCAAGAAGGCTAATGGCATCCTGGGCTGCATTGGTAGCAGTATTGCCAACAGATCTAGGGAAGTGATTATCCCCTTCTATTTGACACTGGTGAGGCCACATCTGGTGTCCTGTGTTCAGTTTCGGGTCCCTCACTACAGAAAGGATGTGGACAAATTGGAGAGAGTCTAGTGAAGGGTAGCAAAAATGGTTTGGGGGCTGGGGCACATGTCTTGGGAGGAGGGGCTGAAGGAACTGGGCTTATTTAGTCTGGAGAAGAGGAGACTGAGGGGGGATTTGATAGCAGCCTTCAACTCCCTGCAGGGGGGTTCCAAAGAGGATGGAGCTGGACTGTTCTCAGTGGTGACAGATGACAGAACAAGGAGCAATGGGCTCAAGTTGCAGCAAGGGAGGTTTAGGTTGAATATTAGGAAAAATTTTCTCACTAGGAGAGTAGTAAAACACTGGGACAGGTTACCTAGAGAGGTTGTGGAATCTCCATCCTTGGAGGTTTTCAAAACCTGGCTAGACAAAGCCTTGGCTGGGATAATGTATTTGGGGCTGGTCCTGTTTTGAGCAGGAGGTTGGACTAGATGGCCTACGGAGGTCCCTTCTAACCTTAATTTTCTATGATTCTATGATTCATTCCTAACATTCCCGACCCCTGGGGCACTCCACTTGGTACCAGCTGCTTCCCTCGCTCCCCCAGCCCCCCAGGGCTGCCCTGCCTGCCCCAGCTCTGGCCCTTTAAGAAAAAAAAAAAATGGAGAGACACTTCAGGACTCACTGCTCCTGCAGTGGCCTCGGGGGGCTCATGGAAGAACCCCCCCAGGCAGCACAGGCCAGTGGGGGGCAGCGGGGATCACCCACCCCACCAAGCAGGAATGGTAAGTCTGGGGTTTTTTCCATTTTGTTTTTTTCTTAAAGGGCCGGAACTGCGGTGGGCAGGGCAGCCATGTGGAAGGGGCCTGGGACAGCAGGGGGGAAGTTGGGGGGCTTGTGTAGAGTTCCCCATTCAGTGTGGGGCAGTGGGGGGCAGCAGGGATTGGGCAGCAGGGATTGCCCCACGTCCAACAGCACCCACTGAGCCGGGCCATTTTTTTTCAAAGTGCCAGGAGCTGGGGCGGGCGGGGCAGCCATTGCCAGGGCTCGGATGGGCCTCCCTAATTCAGAGATATTGAGATTCGGGACAGGTTCGGCCAGATCGATTCGGGACAGTGATCCAAATCTGTTGGCCAAACAGCTGGCCAAATCCGAATCTGAAGCAAATACTTGCCGCTTCACACAGGCCTACCAGTCGTCTCATCACGGAAGGCAATCAGGTTGGTCAGGCTTGACTTGCCCCTGGTGAATCCAGGCCAACTGTTTCTAACTACCATCTTCTGCTCCAAGTGCTTAGAAATGGATCCCTGGAGGATCTGCTCCATGATTTTTCCAGGAATTGAGGTGAGGCTGACTAATCTGGAGTTCCCTGGATCCTCCTTTTTCCCTTTCTGAAAGATGGGCACAATGTTTGCCCTTTTCCAATCATTCAGGACCTCTCCTGATCACCACAAGTTTTCAAAGATGATGGCCAATGACTGTGCAATCACATCAGCCAACTCCCTCAGCACCCTTGTGTGCATCCCATCCGGCCCCATGGACTTGTACATGTCCAGCTTTTCTAAGTATTCCCTACCTGTTCTTTCACCACTGAGGGATGTTCACCTCCTCTCCAGACCGTTCTGCCACACTTGCCAGTCTTCCTCCCCATCGGGAGGGTTTCTTCCTGTGCTCTCAGTAAGGCTTCCTTCAAGTACAGCCAGCTCTCCTGGACTCCTCTCCCCCTCAGATCGACTTCCCAGGGGATCCTTCCCATGAGTTCCCTGAAGGAGTTGAAGTCTGCTTTCCTGAAGTCCAAGGTCCTTACTCTGCTGTTCTCCATCCTTCCTTTCCTCAGGATCCTGAGCTCAATCATCTTATGCTCGCTGCTGCCCTAGTTGCCTTCCACTTCTACATCCCCCACCAATTAACCCCATTTGTGAGCCGCAGGTCAAGTATTGCATGGCCCCTAGTTGGTCGCTCCAGCACTTGCACCTGGAAGTTGTCCCCAACACTCTCCCAACACTTCCTAGCTTGCCTGTGCACTGCTGTATTGCCCTCCCAGATGTCAGTGTGACTGAAGTCCCCCCATGAGAACCAGAGCCTGTGATCATGAAACTTCCACTAGCTGTTTAAAGAAAGCCTCATCTACCACTTCCTCCTGGTCTGGTGGTCTATAGCAGACACCCACTACGACATCACCCTTGTTGCTCTCCACTTGAAGCTGAACCCAGAGACATTCAACAGCTCTGTCTCCAGCTTCATACTGGAGCTCTGGGCAATCATACGGCTCTTTTACATACAGAGCAACTCCTCCTCCTCCCCTTCTGCCCTGCCTGTCCTTCCTGAACAGTTTGCACCCATCCATGACGGTGCTCCAGTCACGCGAGCTCCCACCAAGTCTGTTATTCCCATCACATCATAGCTCCGTGACTGTACAAGGACTTCCAAGTCTTCCTGCTCATTTCCCAGGCTCCGTGCATTTGTGTACAGGCACCTGAGGTAACTAGTTGATTGCCCCGATTTCTCAGGAAGTATGAGAGCACCTCCCCTGGTGCCCCCTCCTGCTTACTCTTCCTCCAGGTTTCCTGCTTCCCCACTTACCTAAGGCTTTGGTCTCCATCTCCTGGTGAACCTAGCTTAAAGCCCTCTTCACTAGGTTAGTGAGTCTGTCTGCTTTTCCCTCTCTTCATTAGGTGGATCCCATCTCTTCCCAGCAATCCTTCTTGGAACAACATCCCATGGTCAAAGAAGCCAAAGCCCTGCTGGCGACACTACCTGTGCAGCCAGGTATTGCTCTGCAGGATGTACCCATTTCTGCCCTGGCCCTGCTTTGAGCAGGGGTTGGACTAGGTGACCCTGAGGCCCCCCTCCAACCCTAATTTTCTATCAAGTTATGATTCTATGAATTTTGGGCCCTACCCTTTATATCTATTTGTCACGAACATTTGTGATTTCCTGTCTGGACTGCTGCATTGGCTTCTAACAGACACAAAGTCAACTGTGCACCTAAAGCAACAATCGTTTGTATGAATTAGACATCTGGACAGTAACATGGACACTGTGGGGGTTTTTATGCTGCTGCAACAGTGGATCCTCAGGAGCATGGGACTCAGTATGCCTCACCCTGAGTCTGCTGATGTTCTCCATGCCCAGAAGTTTGCCAGGGAGGCAGCTCTGGGCTCATCCGTGGTAACTGCTCTGAGGCCTGCCAGAGACCAAGGACTTGAAAGTGTGCGCTGGGGAAATGCCCAAAGCAACCTTGACGCTGAACTTCTAAGTCTTAAGCACATCAGCAAACAGGGGTAGGTGTAGCTTGCTCATTATGACTGCAGACTAAATACGATACTTCTGATGAACGAGGGTTTTCTAACTAACAAGAGATACAGGAAAGAAAAAATCCTGGGAGGAAAATACCAACAGAGAGTCCATCCTGAATTGCAAAATGAAGTGCTGCTCTGAACGTGAAGGTGTAGATTGGGGTAGGCAACGTTGTTTGGCTGGAGTGCTGAAAAAGCCGCAATGTCTACCTTGGAAGGTGCCAGAGTGCCAACATGCCGGAGCAGCTGTTTGCAGCCTCCCGGCTGCAGCCAGCCCAAGGAGCCTGGTCTGCTTGCAGCAGGGCTTGCAGCCTCCCAGTGGCCTGCTGGGAGCAGCCTGGGCTCCGTGGCTGGCAGCAGCTGCTTACAGCCTGGGCTGGCAGTGGTGTGCCGAGCAAAATAGCTTTGCGAGCCATGCTCAGCACGCATGCCGGAGGTTGCTGACCCCTGGTGTAGATGTATATAAGCTCATTGCCAAGACTGTAACTACTCAGGAAGTAATGTGTGATTGGCTGATATCACTGTATCTACTGACCCCTGGGTTGACATGGCTAGAATCACAACACCCAAAAGATTTTTATAGGTGAAAAAATTTACCAGGCAGTAAAAGTAAATCTGGGCACTATAATTGAAGTTGCTATCTCTTTGAGCAAATTTATTAAGAGCAAAAAAGTTCTCTCATCTCTCCACTTTACCTGTGGTAAGTTAAAGGTGGTTTGGAGGTTTCAGGCATTGCGCCTGGTAGCTGTGCATGAGGGATGTTTGCAAAGTTTTAAAATAGGTTCGATAAATATTTTCTAGGATAGTTTAGATGGAGATGACCCTGCCTTGAGGAAAGGGTTGGACTAGATGACCTTCTGAGGTCTCTTCCAGACCTATTTTTCTATGACTCTATGAAAGTCTTGTCCAGTTTAGTCTTAGTAAACATGCATGGACGTTCCAAACAAATATTAACAAATATTAATATTATCTTATGCATCATCTGCAGCCAGATATCAAGTCTACTTGAATCTGATACAAATTAAATATTTCCCGTACTTTGTTTCTCTATGACACCAGTGGTGTGCCACCCTCCTTCTCCCAAAATTAGGCTCTCTCACGTCTGCTGCTAGACACAGTTCTAGTATCAAAAGATCCTTCCCTGACCCAGAGTCCTTCTCTGAGCATCAGGTCCTATATGGGTTCTCTGAGCAGCCTAACTTTAGTTAGCTTAACAATCTATTATTGCTCTGTAAAATGCAGTTATCTGAGGACATGCCCATTGCATATCCAGACAGGTTTTTAGTTCCTCCTCATTCTTTCCAGCATGAATGACCTGTTTTTAAATACGTAATATACATAATAATAATATATATAATATTCTTTAGCTTAAACTGAGAGGTGAAAAAAGCATTTTCTATTAATTTTCCTTCATGTTTATGCAAGTAAGTCAGATTTTCTCTTTTTCCTAAATGTTTTCGTTTTGTTCCAGGGAGATCTCTGTTTAAACCTGTTACTCATTTTTTTTTTTGCATAATGAAGGTGTTATCTTATAAAAGCATCAGAACTACTCAATTTACAGTGTAGAAAATCATGTTCTGCAGGATGGTTTCTTTCTAATTAGAGTTTTGAAGATCTTCATTAAAGAATCTTCAAAATTGGACTTCACACTTGGTAACTGATATAATAATTTTGTTGCAAATAAGCAAAACCTGTAATAGTAACATTTCTCAGGGGTTTCTTGATGTGATTAATTTACCAGAATTTTAGCTTTATGGAATACTTGTTCCTGGTTATGTGCCATTTTTCTCCATGCATCACATACTAAAGTAGAGAGCGTAGGATGAAACTCTGGATTGTTTATTAAAGAGTTATCCCTTCACTGCATCAAATCACATATCATAGAATAATAGAAAATGAGGGTTGGAAGGAGCCTCAGGAGGTCACATCTAGTCCAAGCCCCTGCTCAAAGCAGGACCAGCCCCAACTACATCATCCCAGCCAAGGTCTTGTCAAGTCGGGTCTTAAAAACCTGCAAGGATGGAGATCCCACCACCTCTGTAGGTAACCTGTTCCAGTTCTTTACTACCCTTCTGGTGAGTGAGTTTTCCTAATATCTAAACTAAACTTCCCCTGCTGCAACTTGAGCCCATTGCTCCTTGTTCTATCATCTGTCCCTACTGAGAACAGTCCAGCTCCATCCTCTTTGGACCCCCTGCAGGGAGTTGAAGGCTGCTACTAAATCTCTTCTCGGTCTTCTCTTCTCCAGACTTATAAAGCCCAGTTTGGCCTCTCCTCACAAGTCGTGTGTCACAGCCCCCTCACCATTTTCGGTGCCCTCTATTGAACTCTCTCTACATCCTTTCTGTAGTGGAGGTCCTAAAACTGAACACAGTACTCCACATGTGGCCTCACCAGGGCTGAATATAGGAGAAGAATCACTTCCCTCCATCTGCTGCCAGCGCTCCTACTAATGCAGCTCAGGATGCCATTAGCCTTCTTCACAACCAGGGTACGCTGTTGCCTCATATTCAGCTTCTTGTCCACTGAGACCCCCATGCCCTTTTCTGCAGAGCTGCTGCTTAGCCAGTTGGTCCCCATGAACAACGCGTGCCCCCAGAGCCTGGCGGGGCACAGCGACCGCCCGCAGGTGGTGGCAGTGGTGGGGCATAGTGGTGGCAAGCTATGTGGGGTGGTGGTGGGGCGTAGCAGTGTTGGCAGTGGGGGCGGGCTGAGTGGGGAGCTCCTGCAGGTAGCTGCATAGGTGTTGGCAGTGGGGGGGAGGTGGCGAGCGCCAACCAGTGGTCAGTGACCACCTGCAGATGCCAGTGGATGCGGCGACCAGTGGTGACTGGGGACCCCCCACAGATACTGCTGGCGGTGTCGGCAATGAGGCAGGGTGGTGAGCAGCGACCACCTACAGGCACCACCGGCAGCTTCAGCGGCGCTTTTCACAGGGGATGCACCACTAATTTCAGGGGGTGCACATGCACCCACGTGTACCCCCTACGCATTACCAATGTCAGTTCCCATCCTGCAGTGGTGCACGGGATTATTCCATCCTAAGAGCAGGACTTTGCACTTGTTTTTATTGCACGTCATGAGATTTCTTTTGGTCCAATCCTCCAATTTGTCGAGGTCACTCTGAATCCTAGCCCTACCCTTCGGTGTATCTACTACTCTCCCCAGCTTGGTGTCACCTGCAAAGTTGCTGAGGCTGCACTTCATGCCATCTTCCAAGTTATTAATGAAGATATTGAACAAAACTAGTCCCCGGATCGACCCTTGGGACACTCCACTTGATACCAGCTGCAAATTAGACATTGAGCCATTGATTACTACCCTTTGAGCCTGATAATGCAGCCATTTTTCTATCCACCTTACAGTCCATTCATTCAACCCATACTTCTTCAGCTTGCTTGCAAGAATGTTGTGAGCAACTGTAACCCAGGCAGTACTCCAAGATGTACCCCTCTCCAGTTGAAGGGATCAGAGCAGGTGCACGAGCACTGTGGGAGGTGTAGGGACCCTCTCCCCCTATAGAGGAGAGCCAGATCACTAATGGGGACTTAACCATATACCTTTTAATGAGAGAACAGTACTGGGAACATAACCAGTATAAACCAGAGGGTATAGGGGACACTACAACACCCTGGGGGGGGACAGGATTCAACAAAGGTTAGCCATTTACAATAATAGACATATTCATCCAGTTGACAAAAGACAGGGTTAACAAACTATAAAACACAAACAGCAGAGCAAACAATACTGGTTGGCAAAATATAAAAGGCACAAAATACAAAACATCAAATAGCAAGGAATATAGGGCCTAGGTACTTGGTAGAGAACACAATGACCCCTTTCCACTGCAACAAGAACTTCTCCCTGTCACTTCACTTACCCTAAGTCATCACAGGTGGGACTTGAACTTAGATCTCCCATGCATTAGGCAGAAACGCTATCACACAGCCACCAGTGCTAGGGCTGTACTATGCTGCTAGGGGTCTTGACCTTCCAGGAGCCCTGGCCTCATGTTGAGCTGCCTGGCCTCTTATTGGAGGAGCTGGAAACAGAGCTGGGAACCTCTCAGGCCGCTGCTCAGATCCTTGCTGGAGTTGGGGAGCCTCTCCTGCTGGCCACAGCCTCTCATAGGAGATCCTAGAGCCCAGCGGGGAGTCTCCCTTGCTGGCCCCACGCCGTGCTGCTGAGGGTCCAACTGCTGCCTGCAGGTCCCACTCCTTCAGGCTCTTCTGGGGCAACTGCTCCCGGCCCGCTGGCTCAGCTCTTGCCAGCTCTTTGAAACTCCTCCTTGTGGTCCCTCGCTGGTCTCCTCCGAGTCAGCCGCGCTGCCCCTTTTATCCCCCTCCAGGTGACCCAAGGGGCCAATCAGGGGACATGGAGGGTGAGTCTCTAGGGCCTGATTGGTGAGGAAAGGGAATCCCAAGCCCTCCAATCATCTTTTACCCTTTCAAAACCCCTGGGCTAAATCACTACCAGCTAGCCTGTCACACAACTATCAAAAGCTTTGCTAAAGTCCAAGTATATCATGTCCACTGCTCTTCCTGCACCCCCAGAGCCAGTCATCTTATCATAGAAGGCAATCAGGTTGGGCAGGCATGACTTGCCCTCTCCCTTGGTGAATACAGCTGACTCTTCCTAATCACTTGTTCTGCTCCAAATGCTTAGAAATGAATTTCTTGAGGACCTGCTCCATGATATTTCCAGTGATTGTGGTGAGGCTGACCAGTCTGTAGTTTCCTAGATCCTCCTTCTTCCCTCACATAAAGATGGGCACTATATTTGCACTTTTCCAATCATCCAGGACTTCTCCCAGTTGCCACAAGTTTTCAAAGATGATGTCCAGCGGCTCTGTAATAACATCACCCAGCTGCCTCAGTACCCTCAAAGTGTATCACGTCCAGCCCCATGGACTTGTACACATCCAGCTTTTCTATATAGTCCCTAACCTGTTCTTTTGCCATTGCTGGCTGCTCACCTTCTCCACAAACTGTGCTGCCTGGTGCAGTAGTCTGCAAGCTGACCTTGCCTTTGAAGACTGAGGTGAAACAGGCATTGAGTACTTCAGCCTTTTCTTCATCTTCTATGATTTGGTTGTCTCCCCCATTCAGTAAGATATTTCCCTGGTCTGCCTCTTTTTGCTGACATGCTTATAGAAACCCTTCTTGGTATCCTTCACACCCCTTGCTAGCTGCTAGCATGAATGACGTGTGCCCTCAGTGGCTGGGGGGCACGGCTGCGCTGGCAGTGGCAGGAGTGCAGTGGTGGTAGCAGAAGCATGGCAGTGGTAAGCACGGAGCTCTTACAGATGCTGCCAGTGCTGTCAGCAGCTGGGGAGGGGGGGGATGGCGAGCACCACCCAGGGGCTGGCGATCACCCACTGGCGCCGCCAGCAGCATTGGTGGTGGTCAGTGGCAATTGTGAACCACCTGTAGACGCCACCGGCAGTGTTGGCAGCGGGTTGGCAAGCAGTGACTGCCCACAGGCACCCCTGACAGTGTCAACGGTGCCTTTTTGTAAGGGGTGCACCGCCACACTGAGTGGGTGCACGTGCACCCACTACATGTCGCCTCTGGCTGCTACTCCGATTGCACTTTGGCCTTCCTGACTTCAACCCTGCATGTCCGAGCAGTACTCTCATACTCCTCCCTAGTTATTTGTCCAAATTTCCACTTCTTATAAGCTTCCTTTCTGTGTTTTAGCTCACTGAAGAGTTCCTTGCTAAGCCAAGCTGGCCTGCCGTACTTGCTATTCTTCCTGTGCATTAGTATGGTTTGTTCCTGTGCCATCAGTAAGGTTTCTTTAAAGTACAGTCAGCTCTCCTGGACTCCTCTCCCCCTCAGTCTGGCTTCCCAGGGGATCCTGCCCATGAGCCCCATGACAGTTGAAGTCTGCTTTTCTCAAGCCCAGGGTCCTTACTCTGCCACTCTCTATCCTTCCTTTCCTCAAGTTCCTGAATTCAGTCATTGCATTGTCACTGCTGCCCAAGTTGCCATCCAGAATCATTATCCTAAGCATCATCATGACATCTGAATTGCTTTTCATTAATAGAAATTTAAATCTCTTAGCTAAAAAATAAAGCAGTACAATGTATATTCAAAATCCTGGTTACTTTCTACTTAGTGTTTACTGAGGTCACAGGAATCAGAGGTGATTTTATTGAGCTGAATCAAATACATCAGTAATATTTTAAACAATTTATGGGGGGATTTTATTTACACCTGGGAACTTATTACTCAATAAACTTTTAATTCTTATAGATTCATAGATGTTAGGGTCGGAAGGGACCTCAATAGATCATCGAGTCCGACCCCCTGCATAAGCTTAATTTCCAGAGTTCTTTTTTTAATACTTATTGGTACCATCTGACATACAAAACTAAATTTATGGAAACCAGTTTTAGGTGCTACCATGCAAATATAGTTTGGCTTTGGGTGGCAGAACACTTTTCCAGTTTTGAAATCATGACAGGAAAATCACTCCTCTATAGCCAAATGAAATTAGGACACCTACTAAAGGCCCTCATTCACCTATTCAGTATCTAAATGTGATCTTATTTCAAGTCCCTGAAAAGCAGTGGGTGCAAAAGGTGGATGGACTATCATCCGGCCAAGATAATGGTATGTCACAAAAGGTTGTGCGTGAATGCTTTTTTCAGAGATTTGAGCAAGGTGGAATAGGATCACACTTGGATGCCCAAGTCCACTTAGAGGCCTCTTGGGTAGAATTTGATCTGGCACCAAATATACTGTAGAGAACAAATAAACACAACTTTATCTTATACCTGCTTAATCACAGATTCGTTCAGCCTTTTATTTAATCATTCATGAGCAGCACAATATTATTAGCTTACTGAATCACTAAATCAATTGATTAATTGAAGAATATTTTGGTTGTTTTTCACTGACCTGAAACATTTGCACTAGTTCAGCAAAACACTTGACTGCCTTTCCCTTGAATTGTAATTCAAGGCCCACTGGGCTTCATGGAAGAATAAGTTTCCCACAGTGCAATACAGACATGCCTCTTACCAAGCTGCACTGTACATCATGGATGGCATGACTGTTAATCATAACAGATGTGGAGTGCCAGTATCCTAAACTCCAGCTTCTGTGAGGCAAAGCACCATTATGGGAAAATGAAGTTTAGTGTTGAATTGACTCAAAAGGAAGCGTTTTGGGCCATTATGTTTATCATCATCATCATCAGCAGCAGCAATCCTTTGCAGTTAAGGATGGTTTTCTTTCATGATTGTCTGATCTATGGGTCGGCAGATGGTTGACGAGGCCTATCTGGGATTGACATACTCTTGCAGTTTGGGTACATATTTCCATGTGGAATGGGTGGCTCTGAGTTCTTGGTTCAATCCGTGACATGCATTGCTCCTGTTTTTCCGTCTCCTGTTGTTGTCATAAGGTTTCAAAGTACTGAAATCCTTGCAGCAGACTCTTCCCCCATTTGGGATGATCCGGGGCAATAGTCTCCCATGAATTGAAGCTGATATTGCATTTTTTCACATTGGCCTTGAGGACCTCCTTGAAGGGCTTTTTCTGCCTTCTTCTTGAGCGTATGTTTTGACTGAGCTGGGATAATAAGACATGCTTTGGGAGTCTGGAGTCGGACATCCAGATGACATGGCTGGCCCAGCAAAGTTGATGTTGGACAATCATCACCTTGATTCTCATGGTGTTTGCTTGTGAGAGGACATTTATGTTGGTGCATCTGTCTACCCAATGGATTTAAAGGGTTTTCCACAGGTAGCATTGATGGTACTTCTCCAGTGATTTCAGGTTTCTCCTGTATGTTGTATTGGAAGCTGTATTTCAGCTTCATACAGTAAGGTGGGGATCACGACTGCTTGATAAACCATGAGCTTGGTTTTGGAGCTGATGTCATGATCTTCAAACACCATTTCCTCAGGTGTCCAAAGGTTGCACTTGGACATTTGAGGTGATATTGTGTTTCTTTGTTGCTGTCAGCCGCTTGCAAGAGATGGCTTCCAAAGTATGGGAAATACTCAACATTCTCCAAAGCCTCACCATAAATCTGAATTCCTGGAGCTGGGGACTGTTCATTAAGAGCTTGTTGATGGAGGACCTTAGTCTTCTGAATATTAAGTGTCAGTCCCATTTTCTTGCATACATCAGTAAAGACATTGAAAATTGGCTGAAGGTCTGCTTCCAAGTGAACACACACTACAGCATCATCAGAGTACCGGAGCTCGAAGATTGAGGTCTGGGTGCTCTTGGTTTTGGCTCAGAGTAGGCTGAGTTTAACAACTTCCCATCCGTTCGGTAGTTTAGCTCTATGCTGACTGGAAGCTTGTTGGCAGTCAGATGTAGCATCACAGTAAGAAATATTGAGAAGAGCATTGGAGCAATAACTCAGCCTTGCTTAACTCCCATCTTAACCCCAAAGGGATCAGTGATAGATCCATTATTGAGAACCACCACTTGCATACCATCATGAAGCAGGCAGGGAAAGGTGATGAATTTTGGTGGACCTCCATACTTCAAAAGGATCCTCTAGAGAGCTTCTCAGTTTCAAAAAAGAAGCATCGTGGAGGATCTTTGTGTTTGTCATAGCCTATCAACTGTTCCCAAGTTTATGAGACCAATGCACCCAGAATAATGTGCATTCCGGTTGTTCCAAATTGTTCTTTATAATTGGAATCTCTCTCTGTTTGGGAGCTGTCTGGTTTGGTTGAGCTCAGAGCAAGCCAATCCACTGGTCCTTAATGCTGGGGCTTGGAGTGGTAATCTGACAACCTGTCTTCATAAAACAACCAAGATACAGAAATTCAGCAGGATAGTCATTCAGGCAAAAAAAAAAGCAGGTCTTATTAATAGAGGCTGTGCCAGCAGTAATAACATGTCTTGGTGAAACCACCAGGATACCAAGTCTCAGATAAGCTCTTAGCTAAACATAAAACAATCAGTGAATCTACGACAACAGCAAAAGTGATTAAAAAATAAGTAACTATCTTGACATCTCTATGTTGTGTAAGTTGTGGACAAGATGACTAATCCTCTCAGAAAACTGCTCAAAGCCTGGGAGCTAATTAATAGTTTTTGCTCTGTGTTACATTTCAGAAGTGATAAGAGGAAAGCAGTTACACAACAGACAATTATGATTTTTTATCTCTTCATCTCTTCTGCAGTTACCTAGGAAACCTAATGAGGTTCCCAGTCATGGCAAATGCTGAGTAATGGACATTTTCGATACCTGTTTTATGGGTAACAAAATGAAGTGGAAAAAATGGGCCTGGCCTGTTTCCAAAATGAAAATGGCAGAAGACTGATAAATTACATAGGGGAGCTCAGAACTGGAGGATAGATTTTTCCCCACCAAAATCCAAAACCCCACTTGGGATTCCCCAAGTAGGGTAGCAGGAAACAAACTGACCATCCGTGCACTGAAAGAAGTCTGGGTCAGCTCTTAAGGACAGAGAGAAGCTGAAATCAATGTGGTCATAATTTGCATATAGCCAGACTGAAGACCAAACCAAAGTAAAACAACCCCCCCAAAGCATTAAGAACATGGGTAACATGAGGCTCATAGACAAGAAATTACAGATCACTCAAAGAAAACTGAGATGCAGGGGCTACAAGCTTAGATCCACTACAAGGGTAAGTCAAGGTCCTCAGTATACACGGTATATAAGTGGAGCTGATTTCCAGACAGGCACGTCTAAAGTTTGAGTCAATGTGGCTGTAGTGGAGATGTGCAAGAGAATGGAAGCAGGGTAAAGTGAAAATGTCAGTTCCTCAAAGAAAAAGCAAAAAAATGCCTGCACAAAACAAAGGACAAGCAGTAAGAAGAAGAATGAGGACATCAGAGTGGCTGAAGCAATTGCTGAATGAGATAACAGTAAAATACTATCAGCTCAACAAGCTTTTAATGGGTCAGTTTATACCCACCATTGGGTCTTTCAGGAGAAGGCAGGAAAACCTAGCCAAGACTGTGGGGAGCTGCACCAATAAAGTGAAAACCCAACCGCTGCAATCTGGCAGCATTTTGCTGTAAAAGTTAACACAAGGGATAACACAAGTGTTAACTATATTGCATCTATGGTCTAATATGCCGCAAGGTGCATTGCCACCTGGACTTCTCTTGCCTCTGAAGACCCTTTTGCCACAGTGCCTTTGGCTGTACCCAAGTGACTCCCAGCCAGGCCATGAGCTACTTCAGCTCCAGCAGCCGTCCCAGCAGCACAGGAGCTGCAGGCACCAGACAGCAAACTCAGGGCCCTGTTACACAGTGATCTTGGGTAGCTCCTGGAGCTCTTAACACCTGGATTGTCCATAAGTTAACACCTTTAAATGGCTTAAAGCACATGTTATGCAGCTCAAACTTACACCATTTCAGGGCAGGAGTACCTGCTTCTGATTACCTCTGATCTGCACAACTTGGATCCTGTCCCATTAAGGTGTGGCCACTCCCCACAGATGTGCTGCTCAAGATGAAGTCCTCCAAGCAGCCCAGGATGCAGTGGCCTCTCTCCCCACTCCTGTTCTGTGTTCCTCCACCAAGGGCCTTATTACATCTTATACTGTAAGCCAAACAAATGTTAATTGGCTAAGCGTTGTTCAGCTTAGTGGAGCAGTTGCGCCTTAAGGCGAAAAACCATCTCTGACTGTCCTTCCTTGCATAGCTGTGACTGGCCACTAGAGGTTTCAGGGGCTTGTGCAGAGCCCCCCACATGGCGTGGGAGGCAGTGGGGATCGACCCCCCCCCCCCCCCCACACACCTGGCAGCACCTGGTGAGCTGGGGCTTTGTTTTTTACAAGTGCTGGGAGCTGGGGCAGCCATTGCTGGGCTGGGAGAGGGGCGGGGATGGACCTGACTTGGCTGATTCGGAGATTCAGTCGAACTGAATTGAGACAGTGATTTGAATCACTGAATCCAATCACCGTCCCCCAGATCGGCCGAATCTGAATCCAAAGCGAATACTAGCTGCTTCACACAGGCCTATTAGCCAGGTTAGTCTGAAGGCAGTCAGAAGGCAGGGTGGATATGCACCTTTGTAGACAAACTAACTAAGATATATACAGTGAGCACAAGTTTTTGTGAACCTAAGCTCAGTTCACAGAATCTGATGAAGTGAACTTGGGCTCACAAAAGCTTATGCGCTCTTTCAATATACCTTATTTAGTTAGTCTACAGAGGTGCATATCTGCTCTGTCTTCTACATGCCAATATACCAGTGATGCCCAACATGTGTGTTGGCATACCAGTGTGTAATGAGAGCAACAGAAGCATGCCTCAAGATCCTGATGTGTGAGGCAGTAAATGCTCTCCTCCCCCACTGGATACCCTGTGCCTGCTCCTCTAGGGTCTGTTGCCATTTACTGCATCAGACCATAGGTTCATCTTGTCCAATGTCCTGTGTCACATAGACTCGGTGTCCCTTTCTGAATCCCTTTTTATTAACCTGTGACTTCATTCCCATTCCTGTTTTCTTTTTTGTTGCCCCAAGTATGCAGTTGATGTGTCCCCAGTGGCCAATCTTCTTAAGGGATGCTTACAGTTTTCCATGATATGCTAAGGCCCATGACCCCTGGTAGGGTTACCATATTTCCAGTATCAAAAAAGAGGACACCTGTGGGGTGGGGCGGAGTGGGAGGAGAAGGGGTGGGACATATGATTGTGGTGGGGGCAGTGATATGCCTGTGCCCTGCCTCTGCCTCTCACTTCTAAGCCCCTGCCCCCAACCCTTCCTCACTCCCAAGCCACAGCCACCTGCCCCCTACCCCTGCTGGTTCCCCTCACTCCCTACGCACAGACCCCTGCCCCCCCCACCCCTGCCAGTGCCCCTTACTCCAGGCCCACAGACTTCTGCCCCCCAGCCTTGCTGCCCAAGGGCATACTGTCTCTCTCTCTCTCTTTACCAGGGAGTGGCTTGATGGGGCCATGCAGGGAGCATGTGACCCCCAACAGCCAATCATCTTACCCGCTGCTCCCAGCCCTAAGCAGCCAGCCCAGGAGAGCAGAGGAAGAGCAAAAAACCCAGACATTTGCTATCATTTTAAAAACCCACCTGGACATGAGGACAGGGGGCAAAAAAGAGGACATGTCTGGGAAAACCTGGACGTATGGCAACCCTGCTGTGGCACATCCAATAGACCTGTGTCACACAGTGGCAGAGAGCAGATGCTGAAAGGGAGAGTGAACTGGATAAGACTAGGGGGGGTTTCCGCTGTTCCTCTCTCACTTGCAGCCTCCAGCATTTAATACCTAGGAAGTTCTGATTCAGAGGATGCATCTCTAACTCCCATATTCAATAGCTACCTGTGCCCCTTTCCTCCAACAATTTGTCCAAGCCCTTTTTGAATCTGGCTAAACTGTCAACTTCTACAACATCTGGTGACAATGAGTTCAACACTTCAGTGACAAGTTGTGTGAAAAAGAACAAATTTTTTTAGTTTTAAACTTACTATCTACTAGTTCCATTTTGTGACCCCTCATTCTTGTATTGTGAGACAGTAAATAATAAATCCCTATTGACTTTCTTTTTGCCATTTCTCTTTTCTAAACTGAATAGGCCTGGCCTCAAATGGAAGCTCTTCCATGCCGCTAATCACACTTGTTGCCCTTCCTTTGAACTTTCTTTAGTTCTTCTATATCCTTTTTGAGGTTTGGGGACCAGAACTGGGCACAGTAGTCAAGGTGTGGACGCACCATGGATGTAAAAAGGAGCATAATGATACTTTCAGTTGTGTTTATAATTCCCTTCTTAATAATCCCTAACATTTTGTTTGCCTTTTTGATGGCTACTGAGCTGATGTTTTTAGGAAACTGTCCACAGTGACTCCCAGATCCCTTTCCTGTGTGATAACAGCTCATGTAGAGCCCAAAGTGCAGTTATAGTTTGTGTCATTTTTTCCCAGGTACACTGCTTTACACTTACCTACATTGAATTTTGTCTGCCATTTAGTTGCTTATTCGCTCAATCATGCCAGTTCCTTCTGTAGTTGCTCGCAGTCTGCTTTGGTCTTTACCACTTTGAATAATTTTGCATCATCCACAAGTTTGGCCACCTCACTACTCGCCCCCCCCCCCCCCCCCCTCCCAGATCATTTATGAATATGGTAAACAGCACTGGCCCTGACACAGATCCCTGGGGGACCCCCCTATTTACTTCTTTCCATCCTGAAAATCGACCATTTAAGTGAAGAAATTGCCGTCTTTGTCTGCCTCCCTGTTCTGAGTCTGCCTGGCCCCCTCTGTTCCAAACTCCGGCTGCTGGATCCACCTGGTCACGTAGGTGATTCCATTGGGAGGGGGAACGCGCTCCCCCTTTGTTCCTGCTTCCTACCCAAATACCTGGGAGGCACTAGTCATTCTACCTGAGGCTGCTGACGTTTTTCAGACTGACCAGCCTGCATCAGCTGGGGTCTGAGGATACTGGTTTACGGTTGGAACTTAGTGTTGAGGTCACAAAGGTTTTAAAAGGGGGTCACTCCATTTTAGAGGGGTCAGACATTTTGGGACACTGAAACAAGCAGTCAGCCTCCAGAGCTCTATCAGTCTTTGGATGAACATGCAAGTAACTTACTTGAAATTTAGCCAGTAACTCAAGATTCAGGGAACTAGATGCATATCAGAAGGGCCAACAAGCCCATTCTGATTTGCTCAAGTGGGTTTTATCAACTTTCCATTGTTTTGTATTCCTTCTTTGCTCTCTCGCTCTCTGTTCAGTAAAGATATCTGTTATAGCACGCCTCGCTGTGTGTGTGCTTGAGGGGCGAGGCAAGCCTTTTTAGCTCCCTTTGCGTGGCTGGCTAAGGTGAGTGTGGCTTTTTACTTTCCTCCCATACAGGAGGCTACTTGTGAATGCTTCAGGTTAAAAGGAAACATCCCAAAGTACCACAATGACTCAAGCACTGCCAAGGTCCACAGGGTCTGTGTACCCTGGACAGCACAGAGCCCTAACAAAGACCCAGGGTGGTGGCAGTGGTTACCCCAGGCTTGCAGGTGTGCTCCAGGAAGGTGATTGGCCAGACCTAGGTGCCCCAGGAGAGAGATCCATTGAGGTGGGTGGCTCAGTGCAGGAGCGCCCGCCACACAAACCACCTAGGGATTTGCCTTGTAGAGGGGATTATACAGGTAGCATTTGGTAAAGGAGCACTCCAGGGCCAGGATACGGTGGGGCTAGAGCACAGAGCTCCAGTAGCTGTGTGTAGGTAAAACCGCCTGTGGTATTAGGAGCTGCCAGAGCTGTCACAACAGCTGTGAGGCTATGGAGAGTTGCAAGAGAAACCACAGAATTGTTCCCAGCAATGAAAGAATGAGCAGACACATTCCTGCTCTTGGGGCTGACTTGGGGAATCCTGTTAAATCACAGGAGATTGTCATCTCACTGTAACAAGAGTCTATGACAACAGCAGGTCACTCTATGATGAGCTTTCCTGGCTATGATCCCATTTACAGTTAGCAACATTTCACTGGAACATCTTCCTTCTGTTGGATGGAGCCCTGCTTTCCCAGGAGCTCCCAAGAGACCTCTGGGCAGCCTGTACCCCCTCCCTTCAACCAGGAAGTTGCCTGTTCTCCCAAACGCATTCACTAGTCACAGACAGAATGACATTTTCACCCAATCTACGTGCAAAAAGTGGTTTATAGCCGTGACCAAACACAAGTGCACCACTGCAGACTACTTAAAAAAGGCCAGTCAGGTGAAAATCTGAACCCTCATTGCATGAGAGTTCAGATGAAGACATTTCAAAACAGCCTCTTCTGTAACTTGTATCTGCCTGCCTGGCAGCCTCCGAGCTGTTTTCAGAAAGGCAGATGGGAAAGGGAGTGGAGAGAGTTCAATCTGGAGTTTGTTTCAGTTCCCACTGGAGGGTGGGGTGGGGTGGGGTGGGGTGGGTGTACCGGAGCCCCCACTGATGTGTGGGGCTCCGATTCATCCACCCCACCCTCCAGCACTGGCTGGGGAACCTCCAGAATTATCTCCCTCTGCTCCCTTTCCCCACTCCCATTTTGCAAGCAGCGAGGTCTGGCAAGGAGGGGGGCTCTTGCTAGGGGAAACCAGCTGCAGACTCTCAAGATTTCTGTTAGTGTAAATTAGCATCTTACCAATGACATCAACAAAGCTTCACAAATTTATGCCACCTGAGGACTCATTCAGAAGCAACCAGCGAGTGATGGAAAGGATGCATGAGGTAGACACCTGGCAAGGATAAGGGCTAGAAACCTCAGTGGGATAAGGGCTGCTGGGACCTGGGAAAGGAGTCACTTTCTTAGTCTTTACTTTTTCCCCCCTGCCCTTCATTCTGTCTCCTACTCCACAACCCAATCCCTTTTTATCACAGGAGAGGCTCCCAGCCTCTTTAGACTAGCAAGCCCCAAATCTTCAAGACTAGAGTTGAGTGTTCCTTCCATTCATAGGGGCAACTTGCTGCACGGTTGGACCAACAGAAACAGCTATGTTACGGCATCCATTTATTTATATTTTCTTCCCAGTAGCAGAGTCCAGGTTAGGTCCAATGTCAGATTCTAAACTTCTTTGCTCATTATTTTCATTAGGACCCTCTTAGAGAAGAATTCGTAAAGACTTTCTGAGAACAAGGCAATCGTGAAGCAGAAGCAGCTTCCAGGTGCATTGCTCAGGGTGCAATACCTTGAGACAGCGTCCCTCAGTGGGACAGACTAACACTCACTTCAGGACATGAAGTGCAAAAGGATGAAAGACAGGGAAGGAGGAAATTCCCCGTAGGAGTCAATCCTGCTGAATGGCTTTCTCCTGATCCAGGACGTGCTGCAGTCTAGCGACGAATCGCACAGAGCTTATATGGATGGGGTTTCATTGTGGACCCAAAAACGATACCCATGTTGACTTCCGTCACTCCCTCCGGCAGGGTGAATGTGAATGCCCGCAACAGGTGGGTTAAAAAGAGGAAGAGCTCCATCCTCGCCAGTAGCTCCCCCACACACACCCGGTGCCCTGGAGAGGGAAGGAGTGCTGCATTAAATACCCAAGGATTTCTGGAGCCACTTCCCACCTTCTAACCTGCATGGCTTTTTCATAGGCATCTTTGCTCAACTTGACATTTTCTCTCAGGACTGACTGATCAACACAGAAGTGTAAGTCCTCCTGCACTTCTCCATGCACTTCTCCCATCTGTGGTTACAGGAGGTAGACACAGCACGTGATAGGAACTGCTCAGTATGATTTCAGGCCACACTTTTTAGTCTCTAGGAGTTGCTGATGCTATGAATATCAGATACTCTCTTATTCTAACCTGTCTCCTCATGAGACTCTTAAGGAAACTCTGGATTTGTCTCTGTTTCCAATTGACCCCTGTACTGGCTCTTCTCCTATGACACACTGAAGTCCAAGTTTCAAACACATGTGGCATCCTGCTTGCTAATGCTTTCCATATACATGGTAGGGAGCATACAGAACTGTACTGTGCTATTTGTTAAGCAACTCATTCAGCTGTTGCAGCAGGGACTTGACTATATTTCATGTAAAAAAGAAGACTTGATAGCAACCTCTAAGCAAAATTTCTACAGGATGATTAAAGCAACCCAGGAAATGACCTCTGCAGCATTGTTAACCCAGCCTTACCAAAGAGCCAGTAGATGATGAAATAAACAGTATAAGGGAGCTGGTCAGACACCTGAGATTCCCCTTAGAGTTGGAAGGTCAGAAAATTATGGGATTTCTTAAAAGGTGCTTGTAGAAAAATAATAGACTAGTATGTCTGTTGCAATGAACTGCAATAATTGCTATATAATTATTGCAGTTCTATATAATTATTGCAGTTATTCTGTTGCAATTCAGAAAGGCCACAGCAGGTCTGAATGTTTTTGACACTGTGAATACCTGCTTGAAATTTGCAGGTTTATCTTGTCCATCATGTGCAGGTGTCTGTGCACCTGACAGTGCTTATCACTGCCTTATCTGAATCTGTATTTAATTTTCAAGGGTGTGGCAAAAAGAACCCCAGTGTCTCCAGGACTCCCACCCACATCAAATGAGAAACAAAGATGTATATTTTCAGTCCAAAAAACTGGAACCTGTGAAATACTAAGCAACTCAAAACTGAGCAGTATAGTAGAAGGTGCAAGGCATGCTTACCTATATACCTTGCTCCTGCATTGCTACTGAGTCTGTTAAAAGAGAACCTACAAGCAATTCCTGTATCTAACATTTCTCATCATGACACTTTGTTCCAGTTGTTTAAACTTTAAAGGAAACTTTACCACTCAGACAAAGTTTCCTGTGCCAAATGTTTTTGGCAGGGGTTAGACATGTGCTGTCCCCATCCCCCCAAAAATTCCTCTAAATACAGCCAAGGTAATAGTCTCTGAAAAATCACAATTCACCCAAATTTCTATCTGCACTGGGTGTGATCAGTTCTGGGACTGTTCCTGAAATTATTCTTATGGAGGACTTCAATCATCCTGACATCTGCTGAGAGGGCAACACAACAATGCACAGGCAATCTAGGAAGTTTTTTGGAGAGTGCTGGAGACAACTTCCTGTACAAGTGTTGGAGACACCAACTAGGGGCCATGTTTTTCTTGCCCTGCTGCTCACAAAAAGGGAAGAATTGGTGGAAGATGGATGGCAACTTTGGCAGCAGTGACCATGAGATGACTGAGTTCAGGATCCTGAGGAAAGGAAGGATGGAGAGTAGCAGAGTAAGGACCCCAGACTTCAGAAAAGCAGACTTTGACTCACTTAGGGAACTCATGGGCAGGATCCCCTGGGAAGCCGGTCGGCGGGGGAGAGGAGTCCAGGAGAGCTGGCTGTACTTGAAAGAAGCCTTACTGAGAGTGCAGGATCAAACCATCCCGATGGGCAGGGAGACTAGCAAGTGTGGCAGAAGACCAGCTTGTCTTAGCAGGGAACTCTTCAGTAAACTAAGTCACAGAAAGGAAGTTTATAAGAGATGGAAACTTGGATAATACTTAGGGAAGAGTATAAGAACATTGCATCAGGACAGAATCCAAGGTTGAGGAAGTAGAAGGATTGTGGGTTAGGCTACATGGGGGGCAAGGAGAAAGGGATTTGGTGGTAGGGGTCTGCTACAGACCCCAACACCAAGGGGAAGAAATAGATGCAGGGCTCCTGAGGCAACTCTCGGAGACCATAAAAGCTAAAGAGGCGGTAGTCATGGGGGACCTAAACTACCCGGACATCTGCTGGGAGACGCAGACAGCAAGGTCCCATCGCTCACGCAGGTTTCTAACCTGTGTACAGGACCTCCACCTGACACAGGAGGTGCATGGTCCCACTAGGGGGAATGCCATACTGGATCTGGTATTGGCAACAGAAGATGACATGATAGGGGACCTCCAGATCGGTAGCCATTTGGGAGACAGTGATCATCTTATAATAGAATTCAACATAAGACGTTGAGTGGGTAAGGTAACTAGTAGGGTGAAAGTGCTAGACTTTAGGAAAGCTGATCTCAATGCACTCAGGCGATTAGTCAAGGATGCACTGCAGAGTAGGAGTTTTGAAGGGATGGGAGCCCAAGAAGGGTGGCTGTGCCTTAAGGAAACGATCCTTCGGGCACAAAGCAAGACGATCCCCGAGTGAGGCAAAAGAGGGAAAGGGGCCAGGAGGCTTCCCTGGCTGACCAGAGAAATCCAGGGCAGCCTAAGGGCCAAAAGGGGAGCACATAAAAAGTGGAAACAAGGTGAGATCACTAAAGATGAATATACCTCCTCTGCTCGTGCTTGTAGGGAGGCAGTTAGACGGGCCAAAGCTACCATGGAGCTGAGGATGGCAACCCAAGTAAAAGACAACAAGAAACTGTTTTTTAGATATATTGGGAGTAAAAGGAAGGCCCAGGGAGGAATAGGACCCCTGCTAAATGGGCAGAAACAATTGGTGACAGACAGGGGGGACAAGGCTGAACTCCTCAACGAGTTCTTTGCCTCAGTGTTCCTAAGAGAGGGGCACGACAAGTCTCTCACTGGGGTTGTAGAGAGGCAGCAGCAAGGCGCCAGACTTCCATGCGTAGATCCTGAGATGGTGCAGAGTCACTTGGAAGAACTGGATGCCTTTAAGTCGGCAGGCCCGGATAAGCTCCATCCGAGGGTGCTGAAGGCACTGGCCGACATCATTGCAGAGCCACTGGCGGGAATATTCAAATGCTCGTGGCGCACGGGCCAAGTCCCGGAGGACTGGAAAAGGGCTAACGTGGTCCCCATTTTTAAAAAGGGGAGGAAGGAGGACCCGGGCAACTATAGGCCAGTCAGTCTCACCTCCATCCTTGGTAAAGTCTTTGAAAAAATTATCAAGGCTCACATTTGTGAGAGCCCGGCAGGGCAAATTATTCTGAGGGGAAACCAGCACGGGTTTGTGGCGGGCAGATCGTGCCTGACCAATCTAGTCTCTTTCTATGACCAGGTTGCGAAATGCCTGGACACAGGAGGAGGGGTGGATGTCGTATACTTAGACTTCAGGAAGGCCTTCGATACGGTATCCCACCCCATACTGGTGAACAAGTTAAGAGGCTGTGATGTGGATGACTGCACAGTCCGGTGGGTGGCGAATAGGCTAGAGGGTCGCACCCAAAGAGTCGTGGTGGATGGGTCGGTCTCAACCTGGAAGGGTGTGGGCAGTGGGGTCCCGCAGGGCTCGGTCCTTGGACCGATACTCTTCAATGTCTTCATCAGTGACTTGGACGAGGGAGTCAAATGTACTGTGTCCAAGTTTGCAGATGACACAAAGCTATGGGGAGAAGTGAACACGCCGGAGGACAGGGAACAGCTGCAGGCAGACCTGGATAGGTTGGACAAGTGGGCAGAAAACAACAGGATGCAGTTCAACAAGGAGAAATGCAAATTGCTGCACCTAGGGAGGAAAAATGTCCAGCACACCTACAGCCTAGGGAATGACCTGCTGGGTGGCATGGAAGTGGAAAGGGATCTCGGAGTCCTAGTGGACTCCAAGATGAACATGAGCCGGCAGTGTGACGAAGCCATCAGAAAAGCCAATGGCACTTTATCGTGCATCAGCAGATGCATGACAAATAGGTCCAAGGAGGTGATACTTCCCCTCTATCGGGCGCTGGTCAGACCGCAGTCGGAGTACTGCGTGCAATTCTGGGCGCCGCACTTCAAGAAGGATGCAGATAACCTGGAGAGGGTCCAGAGAAGGGCAACTCGTATGGTCAAGGGCCTGCAGACCAAGCCCTACAAGGAGAGACTAGAGAAACTGGACCTTTTCAGCCTCCGCAAGAGAAGGTTGAGAGGCGACCTTGTGGCTGCCTTTAAGTTCATCACGGGGGCACAGAAGGGAATTGGTGAGGTTTTATTCACCAAGGCGCCCCCGGGGGTTACAAGAAACAATGGCCACAAGCTAGCAGAGAGCAGATTTAGATTGGACATCAGGAAGAACTTCTTCACAGTTTGAGTGGCCAAGGTCTGGAACGGGCTCCCAAGGGAGGTGGTGCTCTCCCCTACCCTGGGGGTCTTCAAGAGGAGGTTAGATAGGCATCTAGCTGGGGTCATCTAGACCCAGCACTCTTTCCTGCTTATGCAGGGGGTCGGACTCGATGATCTATTGAGGTCCCTTCCGACCCTAACATCTATGAATCTATGAATTGTGCAGGGATGCAGGGATGAAGTCAGGAAGGCCATTGTGCAATTGGAGTTGCATCAAGCAAGGGACATGAAGGGAAACAAGAAGGGTTTCTACAAGTATGTCAGTAGCAAAAGGAGGATATGGGCAAGTGTGAGTTCCTTCCTGAATGGGGGAGGCAACCTTGCGACGGAGGATGCAGAAAAGGCTGAAGTACTTAATGCCTTTTTTGCCTCTGTCTTCACTGACAAGGTCAGCTCTCAGACTACTGCACCGGGCAGTACAATCTGGGGAGGAGGTGAGCAACCTTCAGTGGTGAAAGAGCAGGTTAGAGACTACTTAGAAAAGCTGGATGTATACAAGTCCATGGGGCTGGACGGGATGCACCCGAGGGCGCTGAGGGAGCTGGCTGATGTGATCACAGAGCCATTGGCCATCATCTTTGAAAACTCATAGTGATCCTGGGCTGCATTGGTAGGTGTGTTGCCGGTAGGTCAAGGGAAGTGATTCTTCCCCTCTATTTAGCACTGGTGAGGCCACATCTGGAGTCCTGTGTCCAGTTGTGGGCCCCGCACTGCAGAAAGGATGTGGACAAATTGGAGAGAGTCCAGCAGAGGGCAACAAAAATGGTGAGGTGGCTGGGGCTCATGACTTGTGAGGAGAGGCTTAGGGAACTGGGCTTTAGTCTAGAGAAGAGAAGACTGAGGGAGAGCTTAATAGCAGCTTTCAACTACCTGAAGGGGGACTCGAAAGGGGATGGAGCTGGACTGTCCCCAGTGGGGGCAGATGACAGAACAAGGAGCAATGGGCTCAAGCTGCAGCAAGGGAAGTTTAGGTTGGATATTAGGAAAAACGGTCTCACGAGGAGGATGGTGAAGCACTGGAACAGGTTACCCAGAGGTGTGGTGGAGTCTCTATATTGGAGGGTTTTTAAGACTAGGCTAGATAAAGCCTTGTTGAGATGATCTATTTGGGGTGGGTCCTGCTTTGAGCAGGGGGTTGGACACGATGACCTCCTGAGGTCCCTTCCAGCCCTCATTTTCTCTGATTCTATGACTAACTCAGAGTCTGGGCTTTTCTATACTTTGTAAGAAGCAGGTGTCAGGAAGAATGGAACTGAGCAAATCTTGCTCACATCAGTCAACTGACATGCTCCGGAGCTGGAAGTTTCTCTTAAGGCTCTTCTGGACTCACCCCAGCACCTGCTCTTAACCACAAACCCTGCAGAGATGAAGAAGTGGCACTGAGGATGGTGAATTTCCAGCTCTGGCATGAGTCAGTAGACTGAAATGAGCAGGGCATGCTCAGCTCCATCCTGCCTGAGTCCTACTACTGATGCAGTGTAGAGGAGTCCCACCTCTCCTGCACTCTTAGTGCTCCTGGAACTGGCCCTTAGGTAGCATTAAAGGGAAAGGGGGAAACCCTGACAAGGGGAAATCTGAGATCACTGAACAGGAGAACAGGAGCACAAGAGGAACAGGGTAGCAGGAAGGAAAAGGGCAGAGCCAGAGGGAGGGAACAGAACAGGAGGTTCAGAACCAAGCTAGATTTCATAGACTTTCATAGATTTCATAGACATTCGGACTGGAAGGGACCCCGGAGGATCATCAAGTCCAGCCCCCTGCCCAGAGGCAGGAAGTTAGCAGGGATCATAGGATCCCAGCAAGATAAACATCCAAAAGGTGTCTTGACGGCGTTCAAAGTAGGTGCTTGAACCACCTCCGGTGGCAGTCTATTCCAAACTTTGGGGGCTTGGACAGTAAAGTTCTTCCTTATGTCCAGCCTGAAATGGTCGCAGAGGAGTTTGTGACCATTCGATCTTGTCATCCCTTGGGGCACTCTGGTGAACAGACAGTCTCCAAGATCGTGGTGAACACCCCTAATAAACTTATAGGTGGCCACCAGGTCACCCCTGAGCCTGCGCTTTTCCAGGCTGAAGAGTCCCATGGCTCTCAGCCTCTCCTCATAAGGTCTGTTTTCCTGACCTCTGATCATGCGTGTGGCTCTTCTCTGTACTCTCTCAAGCTTCTCCACATGCTTTTTGAATTGTGGAGCCCAAAACTGGACGCAGTACTCCAGCTGCGGCCTCACCAAGGCCGAGTACAAGGGGAGAATGACATCCCGGGATTTGCTTGAGAAACAAAGATGTAGTCTTTCTGGACTTTAGGAAGGCCTTTGACACTGTCCTTCACCCCATTCTCATTAAAAAACTAGGGAACTGTGGCGTCGACACCTACACAGTCTAATGGGTCGCTAACTGGCTGGAGGGCTGCACCCAGAGAGTGGTGGTGGATGGGTCATTTTTGACCTGGAGGGATGTGGGCAGTGCGGTCCCCCAGGGCTCAGTCCTCGGGCCCGCACTGTTCAACATCTTCATCAGCAACTTGGACACAGGGGTAAAAAGCACCCTGTTCAAATTCACAAATGACACTAAGATGTGGGGAGAAGTGGCCATGCTAAAAGGAAGGAATAGGCTGCAATCAGACCTGGACAGATTACAGGGGTGGGCGAATGAGAACAGCATGGGTTTCAACACTGACAAGTGCAAGGTGCTGCACCTGGGGAGGAAGAACCAGCAGCAGACCTACAGGCTGGGGAACTCCCTTCTCATCAGTGCAGAGGCAGAAAAGGATCTGGGAGTCATTATTGATGCCAAAATGAACATGGGTTGACAGTGTGGGGACACGGCCAGGAAGGGCAACCTCACTTTGTCATGCATCCACAGATGCATCTCGAGCAGGTCCAAGAAGGTGATCTTCCCCCTCTATGTGACACTGGTCAGGTCGCAGTTGGAGTACTGCGTCCAGTTCTGGGTGCGCACTTCAGGAGGGATGTGGACAACGTGGAGAGGGTTCAGAGGAGGGCCAGGGCAGGCCCTACAAGGAGAGGCTACGGGACCTGAACCTGTTCAGCCTCCACAAGAGAAGGCTGAGGGGGGATCTAGTGGCCTGTTACAAACTAGACAGAGGGGACCAGCAGGCATTGGGGGAGTCCCTGTTCCCCCGAGCACTCCCAGGAGTGACATGATATAATGGTCACAAGCTGTCAGAGGGTAGATTTAGACTAGACATCAGGAGGCGCTACTTCACTGTCAGGGCGGCTAGGATCTGGAACCAACTTCCAAGCCAAGTGGTGCTGGCTCCTCCCCTGGGGGTCTTTAAGAGGAGGCTAGATAAACACCTTGCTGGGGTTGTTTGACCCCAGTACTTTTTCCTGCCATGGCAGGGGGTCGGACTTGATGATCTGCTCAGGTCCGTGCCGACCCTACAAACTATGAAACTATGAAACATCTGTGGATGCAAGCCAGTGTTTTGCTTGCTTTACTAGCCGCAGCATCACACTGAAGGCTCATGTTCATCTTGTGGTCAATCATGACCCCCAAGTCCCTTTCATCTGTAGTGCTAACCAGTGTAGCACTGTCAAGCCTATAAGCATGCTGCAGGTTTTTCCTCCCAAGGTGGAGAACCTTGCATTTTTTGGTGTTGAACTCCATCAGGTTCTCGTCCACCCATTTCATGAGCCTGTCAAGATCTGCCTGGATCACCCTCCTATCCTCAGGCATGGATGCTTTACCCTAGAGTTTGGTGTTGTTGGCGAACTTGGCCAGCCCGCTTCTGACACCAATGTCTACATCATTGATGAATATGTTAAAAAGTAAAGGCCCTAGGACAGAGCCTTGGGGGACCCCACTGGTCACAGGGCACCACGATGATTGACTTCCGTCAACCACCACCGTCTGGGTCCTACCACGGAGCCAATTCCCCAGTCAGTGGATTGTGGTGAGGTCGAGGCCACAGTTGGCCAGTTTTGCCAAGAGGTGATCGTGGGATACCAAATCAAAGGCTTTTTTAAAGTCAAGATATACAACATCAATCTCTTCCCCCTTGTCCAAGTGATAGGTCATCTGATTGTAAAAGGAAATGAGATTGGTCAAGCAAGACCTACCTGCAACAAACCCATGCTGGGTATCCCTCAGGATATTGCCATCAGCTAGCCTGTATAGGATGACCTCTTTGATAATCTTTTCCAAGACCTTCCCCAGGATAGAGGTCAGGCTGATGGGCCTGTAGTTTGCCGGATCTACTTTCCTCCCTCTTTTGAAGATAGGCACCACATTGGCCTTCTTCCAATCGTCGGGCACTACACCAGCGCGCCAGGAGTTCTCAAAGATCCGTGCCAGGGGCTGAGCTATGATGCTCGCCAGCTCCTTGAGCACCCTGGGGTGTAAACTGTCAGGGCCGGCTGACTTGAAGGTATCCAGCCTGTCAAGGTGTTTCTTCACGAGGTCAGCTTTGATGGTGGTAAGGGATCTCCCTCACCCGGGCCTCCCTGTCCCACAGTGGGCAGGGTTGTCTCATGAGACTGGTGAAAAACTGTCGCAAAGTACCCATTTAGCAAGTTTGCTTATTCCTGGGCATCGGTTGTCAGTTGTCCCATCTGGTTTAGCAGGGGTCCAATGTTGCCCTTGCTTTTCCTTCGGCTCCCCACATACCTAAAAAAGGACTTTTTATTGTCCTTGATATTTTATTGTCCTGAGCTAGCTGGAGTTCCATCGCAGCCTTGGCTTTCCTGGTTCTGGACCGGAGCAGAGTATTCCTCCTTGGTGGTGGTTCCAGTCCTCCATCCTTTGTAGGTCTTCCTTTTAAGATGCAGGAGGTCTGCCAGTTCCCTGGAGAGCCAAGGGGGCTGCTGTGCCCTTTTGCTGCCCTTCCTCCGAGGCAGGATAGACTTTGCTTGCACATCCAGGATCGCTCCCTTGAGGAGCAACCACTTGTCCTGAAGTCCCCTCCCCTTTGGGTTGTGGCCCTTTAGGGCCTCCCTGACAAGCTTCCTGAGCTTGTCAAAGTCAGCTTTCCTGAAGTCGAGGACTTCTGTATTGCTGACTGACTTGCCAGCTTTATGGTGAAACCGTCCTCTCCTAAAATGGGACAGGAATCAGGGATACCTGGTTTTCAATTTACCTTTTCTTCAGATGGCTGTGAAACCACTAGCAGTTGCACGTGGCTGCTCCAAAGGGAAGACTACAGCCACCAAAGTCTCCACTATGGATCTTAAGGTCCTGACCCTGGTGGTGAGCCATGATGGGCTTACCCGTGATGGGGGTAAGCTCAAGCACTCAACAGTTAGGAAGTGTGCAGTTGTATTTGGGCCCCCTGGCATGTATGCAGTCTGATACAGTCTTTTGTGATCATATACTATGTTTGTCACAGAACCAGGCCTCATTCAGTGTCATTTAGTTGTCACTGCTTTTACCTGTGGAGAACGGCAAGAAGGCTTCTCTGCTCACAAAGTTTCCATCCTTGTCCAGGAAGTGGTTTGGGTTGAACTCTTCAGGCGTCTCCCATTGCCCAGGGTCCGTAAGAACAGAGTCGATATTTGATAAAATGATCGTGTTCTGCAAAGAAACAGCCATTGCGTCAGTTCTGTTCAGGATTTCTATTCATTAGATCAGTCAGTGAAGACAGAAACAGAAAGCATTGAGTCATAATTTACTGCATCGTAGAGACATTCACAGGTAGATCTCATTGAAATTCTTCATCTAAACCTTTTTTTTACACTAAATAAGACCTTGCTCTGAAACTACACACTTTTGCAAAGTTTTCAATTTTTCTACTTTTCAGATTTCTTTAGCAAAATTGAAAAATCTGAAATGTCATGGTTTTTGTTTTTCCTTTTCCTCTCTCTTTTTTTCTTGTGTATTTTTTGTGGGACCAGAGATAACGAAACTCCTTTTCCTTTTTGCTTTTCTACAATTGTGGTCAAGTTGAAAAACTTTGAATGTTACAGACAAGCAAAAAATAAAAAATAGAAAAAGAAGAATATGGAAAACAAGAAAGAAAGAATTTCCATGTATCATTTATTGTACCACAATCCATAAGAAAAGCAAAAAAGGTAGAAAAGGGGAAAATAAAGATTCTAATTTTTTCTTAGGAAAACAAACAAAAAAAAGTCATTCTGATTAGAAAGCAGTGGCATGAAAACAGCTTTGAAATGTCACATTTCACAGTGATTTTTCCCTGTTCTGATCAGCTCTAGTGACAGGATGAGAAACATGTCTCACTAGGAACAGATCAAAACATAGTGGGAATAAATGGGGTATTTTCTACAGCTGTTCTCAGACCTCCTATTGCCACAGGCCAAAATGCAGAACTTTTAACATGCATGACACAGAGCTCATCTATAATAATAATAGGCTTATTCTGTCTGTCCAGAGCACTCTGATTGGTTGTCTTTGCGGCCAATCACAATGCTTACTGAAACAACCAATCAGAGTGCTCTGGACAGACAGACTGCAGTCTCCATCAAAGGGAAGAAAAAAAAAAGTGGTGAGGAGCCCGATCCTTTTTCTTTTTCCTGGAGCCTGCTTGCTTTTCCCACGGCTGGGGAGCGAGCTGCTGGTGGGCCCTGAACTGTGGAGGGCTCCACAGTTCCCACCACAGTGGCAGCACCCACCAGGACCACCCAGGTAGGGTGCCAGTGAGTGTATGCTGCCCGGGGAGTGCCGCTAATGCAGAGGGCACCACTGGGGTTTCCCACAGCTCAGGGCCCATGGGTAACTTGCTCCTTAGCCACAGGAGATACCGGCAGGCTCTGGGGCTAGGGACAGACATTCAAAAAGCCCAAGCCTGAATTGGTTCAATCTTTGCAGGTTAATCTAACCTGGCTAGGCTAAACTGGTTTGTAATTATACTGACATCCCCCCTGGACTGAGGAAATGCCGGCAGATGCCTGCAGTGGCTCAGGCTAGAAGCCGGGGGTGCTACAGCAGCCCTCCTTTCCCTTCTATAGTGCTGGGGGTGAGGTTGCCAGGCCCTAGCAGGATGCTCTGATTAGGGAGGGGTTCCTCTCCCCCCTGGCTGTTGATAACAGAGCACTGAGTTACACAGCAGGGAGTTACACAGGGAGTTGTTAGCATTTATCGGTTCATCAAACAAACAACAGCTTTCAAGCTCTTAAACAACTTTTTCCAAGGAAGGAACGGAGGGACATTACAACCTACCTGTTGATTAGCTCCAAAAAACCCTGAGCTGACACTGCCCTTCCTGCCTTTGTCCCATCTCCCACATCACAGACCCATAGCCAGCATGTGGTATGCCCACTAATGCTGAGAGGTGTCTGTGTAAGGCAGAGGGTAGTGGGGATTGCTGCTTAAGCAGGGAGTGGTGAGGGGGAGAAAGGGAGCAGGAGGAAGCCAGGCAGACCCCGCTGTGTCTGCAGTCTTTGCTGGAGCTGCAGCTGGGGAGCAGAGGGAAAGGGTCAGCCCTGCTGGGCTGGAGCAGAGAGCAGAGCCCAGCCAAAGACTGCAAAGTATCTGGGATGCTGGAGGACTCTGATTTAACTTAAATCAGGAGCGGGTCTGGGACAGAAATTGCATAAACTGGTTTGACCAAAATCAATTAAATCTGATACTACATTCAACCAGGTTTATCTCAAACCAGTTTCAGCCATTTTCAAACTGGTTTATGCGCACTGAACATCTGTTCTGTTACAAGTTGAAACCAGTTTCTGATCACTTAAACCAGTTTGTGTGTAATGCCTGTCCCTAGCCCAGGAGGAAAAAAAAAAGATCAGGTCCCTTGCCGCTTTTTTTTCCCCCTCCACGGAGCCAACCCTTGTGAGCTGCCGCCAGTCACACAGCCCCTGAACTGTGAGGGAGCCCCAGGGCTGTCTGGGCAGGTGCAGCCCCAGCTCACAGACAGCACCCACCAGATCCAATGGTGCACGGGGTGCTGGAAGCCCAGGTGTGCTCGGGGAAGCTCAGGTTTGGTGGCCTTCCAGCACCCTGTGCACCTTCCCTGCTGCCTTCCCACCACTTGGGACATCCTGGGAATGGGCTGGCTGCCTCAGGAAGGCAGCAGAACAGCGGCGAAGACAGTGGCTTTCAAGGGTAAGAAGTTTTGATTCTGTTACAGTATTTGGTGAAAGGATAACTAAAAATTCTGTATTTCAAGAAACACTCTTGCAATAAAAAATTAATCACAATGTTTTGTGGCTTTCAGCTAGTTTATAATGTTGTGCTACAAGGAGAATGGCTCTTGTTGGGCTCTGCCAGCACTTGCAGGATACGAACATTCAGGTCCCCAAGTAAGAAAGCACTTCAGTGCATCCTTATTCAGGAACTTTTACACATATGTTTAACCTTAAATATGTACCTAAGGGATATAATAATCAGATCCCTTTCAAGGGATACTGACATAAACCTATAATGCAAACATTATGTCTGCATGATGCTTTCACAATACAAGTGGAGCAAAAACACCCCCATTTCAACCCTACTTCAATCCAGGTCAATGTTAGGGTGCCTCCCAGAGGCTCATGCAGAGGTAACCTTCTGATCCATATGCTGTGCACTTCTAAGAGACAGCTACCCCACCCCTTTTAAAGCAGCTTTGAGGTTCTTCAGCGCTCTCTTCTGAATATGGATGCTTACCTCAATCAGGGCCATAGGGAGAAACTCAAAAAATTAATTTAGGAAAAACATCACAGTGCATTTGGGAATGAGTTGATGCAATTTCCTAGTACAAATAGGAATATTTGTATTAATATTGCTTTCTAATATTAGATGGAAGAGAAGCATATTAAAATAGGCCATGTCTCCGTACCTTTGGGACTGAAAACCCCAGCAGGTCCGTGTCCCTCACACTTGCCCTGGGAAGTGCAATTAAGACAACTCTACTGTAACGCAGGATCTCATGAATTACAGCATTTGTGTAGGGCAGTTTCTTGCGATCTTCATAGCATATTGTGTGGGAGGGACCCAGCACAGCATCCAGTTCCTGCTGGACTTTTTCTGAGGAAAAACAGTCACATTAAGTATATCATGTATTCTGCATCCTGTATATTTATCACTTATCCTCTTTAGTTCCCTCTGATTTATTATAGTGATAAGAATGAAATATAAACATACGTGGCAGGGCCCAGATTGGATGCCAGGTGCCCCAGCAGAAACCTGCCTGTGTTCTGTGGCGAGTTCCCAGAAACCGTTTTTGCAAAACATTTTAATTGAGACAAAACAGCATTTTCCAGCAAAGATCAGTTTCAGCAAAGAATTCTCTAGTACCTCTTATCCTAATAGCTATGTTAGATATATGCTGTAAGCTTCCTGGGATCCCATCCTTCTGTAGGGCTGTACACAGACGAGCTCTCAATAAATAATTAAACTTATTCCCAGGAATTGACATTTCTGAATCAGAAGACCACCTTGGGCTGCGGCTCATCTGGGTCAGCAGCGACTGCAAAGCTATCTGAGACCTTGTTTCATGTTTTAAAAGGATGCAGAAGGACCTCCCTTTCTACACAAATACTACCCATGGCTTGTTCCTAGACCCCATCTCACCTTGGATATCAGGGTAAACCAGCATATATAGCAGTGCCCAACGCAGGGTGGTGGTTGTAGTTTCTATACCTGCCACAAAGAGATCAAAAATAGACTGAACCAAGTTGTCTTCCTCATATGTTGACTTGGGGTCTTCTTTAGCCTGTGGATGATAATCAGAACAATGGTGTTTGAGCACAAGAGGCAGGGCTGTGTAACAGCATGGCTTCATTGCTGGAGTGTGCACTACATTCCCATTCCAAAACAAAAATCCCCTCTACAAAAATCAGGACACAAAGCTTCTTGAAGATTTTCTCTAGCAAATATGGAATGCTTGCACTACTCTTCTTCATGTGATCTCATATTTTGTACTTCTGAAACTGTAAAATTGGTAAAACTATTTCCTATCTAACCTGCCTTAAAATGCTACAGTAGCACTCACCCCTCGTCATAGATCACCATGTGCCTATCATCATGCACATAGCCAATCTCTTTCTACACCTCTTTGTGTTATTATCTTGTTCTCCTGACCCAGCAGTGGCCCAGCAATGTCCATTTGTTTGTTTTTATATTTCATCAGTCAAGTCATTCCAGCTCAGAGATCCCAGTGGTGTAACAGGACCTCGTAGGAGGTACATTCCTTGTATAGATATTCAGTTTCTCCTGGGAGAGTTGCTTATTTCCCAGGAGAAACAAGAAGTGTACAGATGTTCAGGCTTTTTCTTCCCAAGTAAAAATGGCTGCTCCACTAGAAACATAACCTGAGAACAACCAGGGTTAAATCACTTCTGGGAGAGTATCTCCTGGAGAGAAAATGTCTGTACATGCTATGGCTTCTCTCAGAAGAGAATATAGCCCTCCACGTGCATCCCAGAACCCTCCTCTCCCCTTCCAGTTGACAGTGTGTCGCTTGCTGGATTCTGCTGCTCCAGCAGGGTATAGAACATGCCCTCATCACAATCCCCATTTCGTGCTGCAGGGAAACACAGGCTGACCATGGGCAGTCTGATTCAGCCAACTAGTACTGTCCTACGCAGTTCTGCAGTCTGTTGCCAGGCAGACCAATGGAGCCTGCAGATGTGTGCACAGGGCTCTGGCTGCTGCATAGTGTGAGCAGTGCAAGCTCTCCCCTCTTCAGGGACTCAGCATTCAAATGTCTATACACATGGCTCTGGGTAAGTTTCTCTATCAGGAGAACAAACCTGTGAGAATTCTCCCAGATTATTTATGTGTGTACGTAGCCGTAGCCACATACTGCGCACATACTCACTTTGGCCGTCTGAGCCAGGTAGAAGTCAATGAAATTCTCAGGTTCATCTGTTCTGTCACACTTCTCACAGCTTCTGATCTCCTCTCTTATTATAGAACGCACAACTGCAATGCCTTGGACTGTCTTCTTGTGGGGTCCAGGGATGTAGTCCATAAGCCAGGGAACATACTCATGCAGCTGTAGAAGAGACACATGATAAAATGATAAAGAGTTTGAAAGATAAGTCATATGAGGAAAGGCTGAAGGAGCTAGACGTGTTCAGCCTGCTGAAAAGGTGCATAAGAGGGGATACGATGACAGTCTTCAAGTATCTAAAGGGCTGCCATAAAGAGGAGAGAAAGCACCTTTTCTCTCCTGCTGCAGAATGCAGACCAGTGGTTTGACCTTGCAGCAAAGCATGTTTAGACTGGATATGCAAAAAAACTTCTTCACTGTTAGAACAATGAGGCAGTTAAATAGACTGCCTAGGAAAGCTGTGGACTCTCCACCTTTGGAGGTGTTCAATAAAAGGTTGGGCAGGCATTGGTCAGGGATGATCTAGGCATAGCTATCCCTATATTCTACTATGGGTATTTCACATGCTTCTGGGATTTCCTGGTTGCTGCATGAGGCATGACTGGGGTGTGGTAAGATTCCTGCTGGGACTTAAATCCAGAGTTCCTGGTTAGAGGGTCTTACTACCTCTACTCAGAGTTAGACCGATCACATTTGGGGTCAAGAAAGAATTTTACTCCATGCTCAGATTGGTATGGAATGGGGGTTTTGTCCTCTGTGGTAGGGGCATGACATGAAGTCTCAAGAACAAATACCAGTCTTTGCAGCAGCAGGACATTGGCTGCTATGGTTCCCCTGCCTTACTTGTGGCGGGTCAGTTTTTTATGGCCTGTGGTTTTGTTTGGGGTTGACTGTGTAGTTTTGCTAAGAGATTAGACAATGGATTTGTACAAGATGGTTTGGGTAGGGTTAATCCTGCCTCAGCCACAGCATTGGACTAGATGCCCTCTGGAGGTCGCTTCAAGCCCAACTTCTCTATGATTCTCTGATTTTATGGTGGTGCCACAAGTTATTTGACATTGTCAAGGGGATTACCAATGCCAAAACAGGCAGGTTGATGGTGGACTCAGTGATTTAAGCACTCCAGCAAGTGCATTTTCAGTACCTTATGGAAGAATAATGTTGGAAAGAAGTAATTTATGGAACAGCAATCCAGGGGCATATGGTTTTGATCCCGAAGTGTAAAACTGAAACATCAGAGAATTGTAGAATATTACTTTAGTATTAATTACCCATAGATCTAAAGCCTTTCTTATTCCCATTCCTCTGTGTGGCAATATTATGTCCTTTTTGTGGCCAGTGTTCATGCTGTTGACTTTTCAGATGAGATGCATGGAAAATAGAATGGGAAGCAACACTTCGTGAATTCTGTCGTAAGGTAGATGTGACATGTTTGGTGTTACTGTTACCCTGTGTTCATCTGTAGCCCTGTTCCTTCCTAGGCTGAATTCATAAATATAGGGTCGGAAGGGACCTTGCAGATCTTCTAGTCCGACCCCCTGCCCTGGCAGGAGAGAAAACTGGGCTCAAATGACCCCAGCCAGATAATCATCAAGCCTCCTCTTAAAGACCCCCAGGGTAGGAGCCAGCACCACTTCCCTTGGAAGTTGGTTCCAGATCCTAGCTGCCAAAATTAAATACTTAATTTGCTCACATCTAGATATTGCAGACTCCCTTCTGAGTGGCTGCTGCATTTTGACATAAAAAGAAAAGGGATAGATTTTTTAATTAGTGAGGTCTTTCTTTGGCTGGTACCCACCAGAGATACATCGTTACTCCATCTGTATCTTAAAAAGAAGGGGGAAAAAGAGAGCGGTGCTCAGCACACAAACTCTCCCTCTTTCCTTCCTGCATTAACAAGACAATGTCATTTATAAATATACATGACCATCAGCCATGCCTTCAGCTTGCCAGCGTCATGTCTTCCAACTCTGTCATCTCAACAGGCATTTTTTTTAGGTAAAAGTCTTCAGACAGGTTACAGTGCTACTCAATCGCAGTCCTAACTCACATTCTCCATCTCCCTCCTACAGACCAAGGATAACCCCACATCTACGTTTAAAGAGACCAACATGATCCAAGTGATTGCTGACCTCTTCATAGCAGGTTCAGACACCACCACAATCTCTTTATTGTGGTCTATCCTCTACATGATGGCACACCCAGAAATACAAGGTGAGAGGGACATGCAGCTGCACTTATTCCAGTAACTGAAGTCAGAGGAATCCAACAAAATGTGGGCAACTTCACCAACTATATAAACTATCAAACTTTTATTGAGTGAGCCCAGATCTTAACTTGCAGCTAGTGACCTGCAAAACTAGAGCTTGTCCATGGTCTCAGTAATGACACATTTAAGTATAAGGCATGGCACTTCATTCCTGTGAATTTCTAGTGAATTTCTGTGCATAAAATATCGGTAACAGGTGCTACATTTTCCTTAGCAGTAAGAAGTAGACATGGGCTAGGTGCTCCCAGACCCATCTGCTGAAATACAGATAAAAGTTTTCAGAGCCACTTCTCATATTCTTAAACACAAACACTATAATCAGAAAATACTGTACCTGACCCTGTACAAAACTAGCTGAAGTATCTCTGAAAAGCACAGCCCTGAGTTGTGCACAGACTTTCCTTGTTAGGAAGCCAAACATATCACATCTACATAATGAACAGCACATAGTTGATGATCTGTAAATATGTAATCCACTTACATAGCTTCCCTACTGCTTCTTTATTTTAATAAACTTATTCAAAGTATTTCATTTTCATCATTACATTATCTCTGTCCCCTGATAACTGACATGTAACATCCAGTGTCATCTCTTTACTTGTTATTCTTTCCCCCTATATAGATTCCACAATGTCTTTCCTGCTATGAGAATCATCCCAGCCATTTCAGTTACACACTAGCTCAAAAGTCCAAGTTTCACTTGCACAGGTGACAAACATTTTCCCCCCTCCTGCTCCCCGACCCCAATAAACATATTTAATATAAATGTCAATCCTGCTGTAGCAGCAAAGCAAGGAGACCCTCTAAACCTGTTCTCAACACCTCAGTCTTCTGTGAGCTTGTGAGTAGCCACCAGAGCAACCTCAAAGTGTTGTCACTGGCATCTCTCTGGCTGTGGAGTGTGCGAGCAGCAGCAGGTGGGCAGGGCCCGCTTTGGAACCTGGTTGCTGGGACATGCTATCACCATGGTATAGACCAGGTGTGGGCAATTTTTTCAGGTGGAGGGCTGCTTAACAAGTTTTGGCAAGGCCTCGAGGGCCTCAAGGGTAGCCCTGCCCCCTGGCAGGTGCCCCACCCCCTGTTTACCATCTTGTAACCAGAAGTCCTGCCCCCTAACCCCTGACCTTTGCCTCTGGGAGTTTCTCCCCTTGCCCAGGAAGTACTCCTTTTGGGGCGGGGGGCAGTTTGCTTGTATACTGTGTGTGGAGGGGTGGGGGGGGGTGTGGTTGAGGGAATATGTGGCTGGGGGGATGTGTGGGGTGTGGGTATGGTGCAGGTGCGGTGTATGGAGGCATAGGAAGGGTGTGCATGTGGGAGGTGGGGTATGTGTGGAAGTGGGATATGTGTGGGTATGGCTGAGGTGTGGGGTGTGTGGGACTTCTCTGTGTGCGGGTATGGTGCAGGTGAGGTCTGCTAGGGGTATCACAAGGTGTATGGGGTGTGTGGAACTGCTGGATGTGTGTGGGTATAATGAGGGGGTTTGGATGCATGTGTGGTGAGGTGTAGGTTTGTGTGTGGGATGTGGGTATAGGTGTGGGTGTGGTATGTGTAGGGGGTGTGAGGGTGTCTATGTGTGTGTGTGGGGTGAGGTATGGTGGGGGTCAGGAGGAGATGCTGGACGCTAGGGGAGCCCAGCACTTCCCTGGGCAGGGGCAGCAGCAGGAGCCTTGCTCAGAAGCTGTGCCTGCTTTGCGGAGGCTGGGAGTGCAGCACCCTCTGCCTCGGGCGGGACTCAGCCCCAGGCAGAGCGTAGCAGGGGCAGCTGCAGGTGGGGCTGGATACAGCTAATTGGTGGGTGCTGCCTGCGGGCCGGATCCAATTAGCTGGCAAGCTGGATTCGGCCTGTGGGCCATATTTTGCCCACCCAGATATAGACATACCTTCAGCCACTATATAGATCCTCTCCTGATTCCACGGCATAACTGTTTACTCCCACCACCTTCCGACATCCACCAGAAGGAACAGCCAGTAACAGGGAGATCATTTCAGGATCTACATACCTAAAGCCCCGTCATCCTAAAATATACTCAACACTGGAATTGTCACAATACCCCAAACCCACTGTTTTAAAGGATAAACATTATTAATATACAATACCTAAGCAAAGACCATCAAAGCACAGGATCCAGAGAATCACAGAGAATCACAGAGGGTTGGAAGGGGCCTCCAGAGGTCTGGTCCAAGCTCCTGCCCAAGGGGCTCAGACACAGACAGTTCATGGTTGATTATAACCACAGCCGGAGGTGAGAAGGAGCTCATCTGCAGCCCTGCAGAGCCAGCAGGCCTCCCTGGGGCGGGCACCTCTGGGCCGGTGCTACCTTCTGTTACTTCCCGTTGTGGTTCTTTTGACTTGAAGGGCGTGTTTGTTGCGAGGAATGGGAAGATTTTGTGCATTTATGGGGACAGTCACAGCCCCGTTGTGGAAGATGGCAGTGTGGGCTTGGAAGGGACATCAGGTAGAGGTGGGAGGGGGCTTTCCCACTTGAAAGGCAGGGAGTGCGAGTGGGTGGGCAGAGGGGGCAGGGTGGGAAGAGGGTTTCTGTCTGTACAGGACCCAAATGTAAACGGGGACTGGGAAGCACTGTTGGACGGGGTGGGGGGGGGGACACTGGTTTGTGAAAGGCAGGGAAGTGGGGCTGGGGGTGGTCTTTAAGGTTCTGGGGCAGGGGTGGTTTGGGGAGTCTGTTTTGTTTTATCCTATTATTTTTGTTTTTTGTCTGGTTTTGTGAATTGCTTTGTCTAAGCAGCCCTGAATCTTCTTTGGGGATAAAAAAATCTAATAATCAAACAGACAAACATCCTGCTTCTGCTGTGAACTGTTACCACTGTCAAAGTGATGCTCACACCCTCAGGCCCAGAAGGCTCCATTATGTATTTTAGTACTTCTGGCTACTGTAGTGGGGTCCCTTAAATTATAACACTCACAGCCCAACCTCTCAGCAACATTCACTATCCATTCTAAGAAAGTAAAACAGATGTTTTCCTTACGAAATAAAAGGAACTGTTCCCATATGCAATAATGTCAGCAATAATTTCAATTAGCTTGTGGAAGTGTTTATCCTCTAGGGAGAAGCGATGTCCAAAAGCCACAGCACAGATCACGTTTGCGACAGTATAGCCAAGGACCAGAGAAGGGTCCAGAGATCTTCCTGCAAACACAGTGATTAGCATTTACTATTAATGCGTTTTCTTACTACCCCTCCCTCTAGCGGGGCAGGAGAGATTAAACACTGTGGCAATGTCCCTCTATGCCACTGGGGTCTTGGAGGGAAACTACAAATCACTGACAAAAAAAACCCCCAAACCCCCAAATTTCAGTCAGCTGAAGGGCAGCTTGCTCAGTGAGGAGAAGCAGCAGCAATAGTAACACTGCTTTTCCAGTCTCTGCATCAGTACATCTTATGTTTGAGAATTTAGAGAAGAAAATCCTAACCCTAGGGAGGTAGCTGTGGTCTTGTCTTCAGCAGCTGTGAATACCCTAACCATTAAGGCAACCCATCTCTTTTTTCCCTGGTTACGACCCATCTACCACAACAACTAAACAGTTGTTCAGTACAGTACACCAGGGCTGGGGGTGCTGGCATGCGACCCCCAGGCATTGTACCCTGAGGGCCACAGGCTGTGGGGACAGGTGCCTGAGATTCCCCCTCCCACGCCACTGTGGAGGCAGCGTTGGTGACACATGGCCCCATCAGGCCCTCCCCACCACACAGCAGTGGGAGAGGCAGCTGCCGGGACCCGTAGACAGCACGTTAGCTGTCTGCAAGCTGCACGTGGCCCACGGGCTGCCCCTTGGCCAGCCCTGCCATGCACAATCATCCAGTCCAAACAACCTTCCCTCTCTCCCTAAAGGAGATTCTAGCATATATCTGAACTTGGTTGCAAAGGCGGGGGGGCAGGAACACTGTCCTTCAAGCTGTGCAGTAGTCTGGTAGTAGAGAATTCACTAAATTTTCTAGGACCTCCAAACCCTGAGGTTTTCTGTGTAGCTCTTCTGAAAGAAAATCCTCAACAAGGTATTAAAATACTGGCTCTAGAGTATTAAGATGCAATGCTCAGCTCTGCCCATTGTCTTGCATTTCATTCCATGTAATCTATGAAAAACCCCAGAACTCAGGATGGTCCATTGTGGAGCAGGAGGCAGTGCCGCTCTCACTGTGCCACAGCCTGGTTCACATGGTGGGAACACGGGGGAATCAAAAAGCACCTTAGCAGGGACGAACCTTTCATATTGTCCAAGTGCTCCACCAAGTGGCTGGCCTCCTCCTGTATTCGGTGCTCCTTCCCCGTTCCTAGTTTTCGCAGGATCATGAAGCAAAAGCGTCTCTGCTGCTTCCAGACGTGACCATTAGAGAACATAATACCTGTGGTCATGGAGAATAACATACATGCCATGCTGATACTTTTGTAAAAACTAAAGCATGCACACAAACGAGGGTTACACCTACAATACATTTTGTCTGTCATGAAAAAAAAGTCTACAAAGGTGGGGCTACAATGATTTCTTTTAACTGCCATCTTTCTTTGGAACTGAAAAGACATAAATTAAAATCACCCCAGAGAAATCCCCCATTAAGAAAGTTCCATGTCTTTAGAGCAGGGGTCTAAAATCTCAGGGCACTTGGGGCTACTTGTTGTATAGTAGCCTGGTTTTCTGACTGCACTGCCTCCACAGTCTGTGGGACTGTGGAATGACCTAGGGCAGGAGCTGGTAGTCACAGGGAGCACAGCCCCCCGGCACCCGACTTGCTACAGATCACAAGTACAAAGCAGAGGGGCAACTAGCACTTTTGGTGCCTTGGGCAGAGATGTTGTCAAGTATTGCAGAGCAGGGGTGCCAAGTGCCAGCGGATGCTGCTGGTACCCTGCTCTACAGGATGCAAGTTCCCATCCAAGGGGCGAGGAAGGCTGCGCTGAGCAGCCAGGGGAAGTTTGCGTGGGGAGTTCTCAAAGCTGATCACGAGTCGCGGCGCTGGGCTCCTGCAGGAGGAGCTCTTGGCACACGGAGGCACCTCCATTGCTGTGAGCTGCAGAGCTGGACTGGCAGGTTCAGGGCTGGGAGAGCTCCACCCCAGAGCCAGCAGCAACCCCCTTGCTGCCTCCTGCACTGCAACCTCTCTGCACCCAGGGTCTGAGCAAAGAGGCAAGTCCCAGGGCAGCAGGTGGGAAAGGTGATTAAATAAAATGGATTATATTGAGCTACTGGGAAAATTATTTGTTACTATATTCATTTTAAACATCATCTTTATTGTAAGTATTAGATGAGTTTGCATATTTATGTGATTCATGGATATTATAAAATGAAATGAGTGGTTTTAAAATATTTTAAAAATTTTAGTACAACTGATTTTTTAAACAAATACTCTAGGAATCAAAATAAAATTATAGAACTCATTTAGAAAACAGTTACACTTAGTTTAGGATTTTCCCAGCAGTTAGAATCATAGAAAATGAGGGTTGGAAGGGACCTCAGGAGATTATGTACTCCAACCCCCTGCTCAAAGCAGGACCAGCCCCAACTACATCATCCCAGCCAAGGCTTTGTCGAGTCAGGTCTTCAAAACCTCCAAGGATGGAGACTCCACCACCTCCCTGGGTAACCTGTTCCAGTGTTTTACTACCCTTCTAATGAGGAAGTTTTTCCTAGTATCTAACCTCCCCAGGGCTGAATAGAGGGGAAGAATCACTTCTCTTGACCCACTGGCAACACTCCTACCAATGCAGCCCAGGATGCCGTCAGCCTTCTTGGCAACAAGGGCACACTGCTGGCTCCTGTTCAGCTTCTTGTCCACTGTCACCCCCAGGTCCTTTTCTGCAGAGCTGCTGCCCAGCCCGTCACCCCCATCCTGCACCGGTGCAGGGGATTGTTCCCTCCTAAGTGCAGGACTTTGCACTTGTCCTTGTTGAACCTTTTGGACCAATCCTCTAATTTCTCTAGGTCACTCTGAATCCTAGCCCTACCCTCCAGCATATTTACTACTCCCCACAGCTTGGTGTCATCTTCAGCCTTGCTGAGGATGCACTCCATCCCATCTTCCAGGTCGGTGATGGAGATTTTGAACAAAATTGGCCCCAGAACCCATCCCTGGGGCACTCCAGTTAATATAGGCATCCAACTAGACATCAAGCCATTAATTACCACCCTTTGAGCCTGATGATCCAATTACTTTTCTATCCACCTTACAGTCCATTCATCCAACCCATACTTCCCTAGCTCACTTGAGAGGATGTAGAATAACCCTCACGTTGTGCTTGTTTGAATATTATTATTTGTTTTTCCAGGAGCATTCTACAGCTCTAATACAGGAAACTAGTACAGGAGTCAAATAAAACAATTAGGAGGGCAGTGAGGAGCAAGACAGTAATAGGAAATATTTGACAGGTCCCTCTTTTAGGGAAGCAGAGGGCAAATAAAGTCAACATATTGAACTGGAAGGACCTCCTGGATCCTACAGTCCATTCCTGTGCTATTACAGGAATAAAAACTTTCTGTTCCTAAGATGATTACTGTTTCCTGCACCATTTCCTTCACTAGCATTTGTCCCATTTTTCACTGAAATTGTACAAATTTTAAGACAATGATTCTCAACCAGAGAGCCAGGGCATCCTGAGGTACTGTGAGCTCCTTTGAAGGGTATTGCAGGTAGAGTGAGGAGATAAGCAGATAAGGGCAGGCTCAGGTTCTCCCTGCCAGGCCTCTCCCCACACCTACTGCCTGGCCCCTCTGCAAAGAGGGAAACACTGTAATAAAGACATTTCATTTTGAAATGGGGGTGCTGCTTAATCCACAGAAGTTATGGAGGGGTCTTGAGTCTAATGAAGGAGCCCTTGAGCCTAATGAAGGAGCCCTTGAGCTTAAAATGATTGGGACACATTAGTTCAGCCTATAGGGCTGGAAAACAGCAAAGGCAATTTCAGCCATTCCACATACTTCCTATGGAACACAAATGTTACCGTTTCCATTCGTCAACACATCAAAGGCAGCAGTCTTAGGCCGTGCAGAAACATCCTCCGCGTGGGTGGTCAGACCATCCTTCACTGCTTGGAATCCTTGCAGCACGACCACAGGGACATTCGCCAACCACAAAGTGAAGATGTGGCCATGAGTTTTTGCCATCTGTAGAAAAGGCCAGTGCCAGGAAAGCCTAGGTAAAAACCATTGCACCACACAACCAAATGCTGGACCTACTTCCTACCCAGGGCAAGATGTCTCAGAGGTTGAGTCCTCACTTTATCCTCACCTGGGTTCTTGCATCATGTCAGCTTCTTTGAAACCAACTTCCTACAATAAGCCTCCATTTGTACCCGCACAAGATCAGCATCATCCTGAAACTCCATTGGGCCCATTATGGGCCATGAAAATGGTGTTTTACCTGAGCCACCTGCTGTTTCCCTCTTTGATTGCTCAAGGCATCTGAGCTGGAGTATCCCTGTGCACTCTGAGTGGGACAACTGAACAGATGGAGAGGAGCGGTACCCTTTAACAACCTCATAAAGAAGTAGGATATTGGCTGTGGTGGGTTCACGTGTTATTTCTTGCATTTTGTCAGGATTGACGGCAGTTTTATGAAAAGTTTAGATTACGGATTGTATAGCATGGTTTGGAGAGAGATAATCCAGGGGTTGTACTAAACGACCTCTGGAGGTCCAGGCCTACTTCTCTACGATTTCTATAATTTTTTTTTTACCTCCTCCCTCCTAGTTCACTGACAGTAAACTCCCCCACAGAGAAACACAGTATGAAAGGGAAATTAATAAAGATAGGACCAAGGACAGCCCCTTTCCCTTGAGGCAGATGTCAGGGAGCAAGTAAACATGTGAGTCAGAACATGCATTTCTGTGTGAGTTCACATTCCCCAGTGCCTTTGAGGCTGAATTTTCAACCTGTGATTGTCACACACATTATGGAAGGCCGGGGAGACTTCAGCAATGAAAGGCAGACTGAAAAGCATTATTAAAAACATGTTTATTTTCTTGTTGCTGCCCTCTTAGATTTTGGGGCCCTGTTTCAGGATTTTTGAACTCTTGCAATTAGCAAAAGCATTTGAAAGGGTGGGGTAGGGGTAGAAACATCACAGGAGTCCAGGAGGAACATGGTGGGACAGAGGGGCAGGGGATGGGAGGTGGAAGAACAGGGTACATGGGATAGGAAGGAACAAGGCAAAGACACAGAGAGTCAGGCCTAACAAAGACTATTGTCCCATCTGTGTGTTGAACTTTAATTGCTTAATATTTTCATAGCAGTGAATCTTAACCAGAGTGCCACAAGATCCTTTGAAGGGCGCCACAGGAAATCAAAGGAGATAAGAAAGGTATGAGGATAAGCAGATAAGGGCAGGCTCAGGTGCTCCATGCCCACCACTCTCTGCCCCTAAGAAATTAGTTTTCAAAAGGGGGTGCTGTTCGATTCAGAGAAGTTATAGAGGGGGCCTCAATTTGGGTGAGGGGTGCCTTGAGTCTAAAAAGGCTGAGAACCACTGTTTTATAGTCATAAATCTTAAAGGTCAAAATTATCACACGTGCTGGTTACCTTGATTTCACAGGAGTTCAGTGCTCATTCAGGCATCTGAACACAAGGCTGAATGATTACAGAAGCTCAGCGCACTGTCTGCTCTTTTAATAATCTGGATCTGTCTGTGGGTCCCCTCCATTCTCCTGCACTGTCCACCACATTCATTTTAACCTAGTTTCACTTTCTTCTACCCAAGACTTTGTGCAGCTCACAGAAGGTTGCTGTTGGAGCTAGGCTCCCTCTTTTGTAGACTGTACACAAGCAACCAGTTTAAATTATAGAATAACTGGTGACAGATGAACAGATTAGGTGTTTCACTCTTCCCACATTGCAAGCACATGCACATATAGTCCTGAGCATTCTTTTAGTGGGAAATACCACAAAGCAGCAGTATGTCAAGGTCAAATCCAATATACTTGAAAAACTCCACAGAATGAAAGTTGCTCTTTAAAAATTTATTCCTGTTTTTCCTCTTCAGGAGATGGAAATGCTTCCTTCAGTATAGTTTCATTCTTAGTCATCTCAGATGTCACCATACTGTTTAATATTAAATAGTTTGAAATAATCCACATTTAAAAATAAGAGATTTCATCATCCTGCTTGACTCCCACATCCACAAATTTTGGAATAAACTTTCTTGGAAATGCAGAAGTATCTAAGGCTACCAAAAATCACAATAGTTGTCTTGGTGAGCTTCTTAGTTCATTCATTAATAGTCTGCAAATACATACCTTTTTGAGGGTCTCATGATGAATTCTGAAGTTCATCTGAAAAAGGTTTCCTAAGACTGGGAACGGGACTGGTCCTGGAGGAAGTCGCCTGCGAGCCCACAGCACCTTCAGAAACTGCACAGACACAAGAGCTACAATGAGGGTGACAAGGACCTCACTTACTAACAGCATTTTACTTCAGCTTTACAAGGTGACTCTGTCTGCTGCAAATGCATGGACTGGATCTTGCTGTGTTAAGGTCTTTCCAGAAAGTAGATTTTATAAACACTCTCTCAACTCCCTCCCCTCCCACGGCCTCACACCACTACTGCTCCCAGTGGGAGGATCGTATACATCACATGCACTGTGATGTAACAATGTCTCCATTGTCATCAGGGACAGATCTGTTTGAAGCCAAAGCTGTTACTTAGCATGTAAGCTGCATTAAATGCTTCTTAGCATAGCAATGGATGATTTGTCAGAGAGAAAACAGAGATTAAAGAGAAGCAGATAAACTTGCAGCTGGAGCTGGCTGGAAGAGTAGATCCCATGGGCAAGGGAAACATCTCCTTTGGTTTGTTTCTCCTGGGCATTGGGACACAGAGCTCCAGGCACGTTCTTGGTAAACAAGCAGGTGGGGGCCACACGAATAGGCCCAACATCACCAATTTCACATCCCAATGGAAACAACCTGGCAAGGTCCCAAATACTGGCTAGCCCCTTTGGCCAAGAACTGCCTCCCTTGCTACATTCTCTTTTCCCAGCTCTCTGTTGGCCAATGCTCAAAGGGAGGCCAAAGGAAACGGTACAAAGACACACTCAAAGTTGCCCTCAAGCACAGAGGCATCGACACCAGCAGCTGGGATGAACAAGAAAAAAACAGTGACATTTAGGCACAGTGTATTGCAAAGTTTTTGCCCAGGGAAGATTTGTGTCTCTCTGAAAAGAAAATTTCCAGGTTTCTGTTACATTAGCTGTGGCTCAGGACACTGCTCAGCTTGGACAGGTAGGAGGCTTATAGGAAAGAGCCTGACAAGTCACAGAATCATAGAAAATGAAGGTTGGAAGGGACCTCAGGAGGTTACATCTAATCCAATCCTCTGCTCAAAGCAGGACCATCCTCAACTACATCATCCCAGCCAAGGCTTTTTCTAGCGGGGTCCTAAAAACTAGGGCTGTGCAAAGCTTCAATCCCTGATTTGATTTGGTGGAGATTCAGCCCAATTCGGTGACCGAATCTCCAAATCTGAATCTAATCAGAGGATCCTTTAATGTCTCCGAATTGAAGCAGAACCCTCCGAATCAATTCGAAGAGATTCGGAAAGATTTGGACCTAGGCACAGGTTTAAATGTTTTTTCTATGTACCTCGAGATACCAGGCAGCTCATGAATGTTGCAATGCTGGGGCGAACAGAGCATCCCACAGAAGTGTGTGGGCTCCCCAGCATGATTGGCAGCAGACCCAGAAGCGGACTACAAGTACTTCTGGTCCACTTCCGAGTCCACCAGAGAGCATGCTGGAGGGCCCCCCGCACTCCTATGGGACACTCCATGTGCCCCAGCACTGCAGCATTCACGAGCCACGCCTGGTACCTCGAGGTATGTAGAAAAAACATTTAAAGCTGTGTCTATGTCCAAATCGCTGATTCTCCAAATCAGCATTGAATCTTCAGATTCGGATTCAGCTGACTCAAATCAGGGACAATGATCCGAATCAACTAATCAAATCACTGTCCCCGATTTGGGCTGAATCTGAATCCGTATCGAATAGGGCCCACTTCACACACCCCTACTAAAAACCTCCAAGAACAGAGATTCTGCAACCTCTCTGCGTAGCCTGTTCCAGTGTACTTATGTACCTCACTTGGACAGCATAAACTCAAGATGAGCGCTCCCTCTGGCATAGCGTGCAAGGAGTGGCTCAGGGCTAAATACCTCCTGAAATGAGACAACTGCAATACTACAGATGCAGAGATTCAATTAGGAGCAGCAGAGTTCTTTAGCTAAAAAGGAAGGGAGAACAGATTTGCAATGAAGGAAGTCATCATGGCCTGGGGATTTCCCCTGGTGATTGCAGCATAACAAGAAGGGAGAAGGCAGATGTTGAGGATAACTGAGAGCTGGGTTTTGGCAGGGTAGAGCTTCCAGTAAGAGAAGGAAGGAAATGGGTGAAGTAACTATGCTGATGGGGAAAAGGGATGAGAGGGCAGCGAGGAGAGGCCTGAGTGCAGATGAAAAACCCTCATAAGGATGTACTGAAAGTCATGGAGGATCAAGAATACCCTGGCTGATGGACAATGCTGAAAGCCCAGATGATGGGCAGACAGGAGGAGCTCAACAAGAGAGATACAAGAGAGAACAATGCTTGGCCAGACCCTGAATAGTGACAGGGACACTTGAGCACCTGGTCTGCAAGTTGAATAAAGAGGGGAAGGCAAGGAAACATGCAGAGACGAGGCTGGCCAGGTCATGTACCTGGAAGACAAAGTTACTGAGGATGACTCTGGAAGACTGAGAGGAAGATCTGAGAGCCAGGAGGTAAAATTGCAGAAGGCCCATGGGGAGGAGCTAGATCAGGGGTGAGCAAAATGTGGCCCAGGGGCTGGATGCAGCCCACCAGGCCATTCTATCTGGCCCACAGGGCCCTTAAAAATTTAGAAAATTAATATTTATCTGCCCTGGGCTGCATGTGGCCCTCGATGGCTTGCCAAAACTCAGTAAGCAGCCCTCTGCCCAAAATAATTGCCTGCCCCTGAGCTAGATGGACAGATAAAGGCAATGGGGGTGTGGGGAATGAATCAGACACAGGGCTGTTCAAAATAGGACAGAGTGGGAAGGTCTAGGTTGGAGAGCTTAGAAGTATCAGGAATGTGAGAAGAGAAGCCCAGCATGCCCCCCAGGGTCTGAGGCCTCCATAAGTTGGGGCAGCTAGAGGCAGATGAAGGGACCCATATCTCTGAGACCCAAAAGTTGGAAGGAGTGATCTGTGAAGTGGTTGTGGATGGCTGTGATCTTTTAACAGATTCCTGGGCCAGCCAGAGAAAGGAGGCAAACCAAGAAGGGAATGGACACAAAGACTGGAGTGCTGTCCTGAGAGGACCAGATGTGTTGGGAAGGGCTATCATGGGAGCTGGGGAGAGTGAAGCTGAAGGGAGCATGTAGACACAAGGACTAGGTGTGTGGTGGCAGGAAGAGAGGGAGTCAGGGAACAGGTCAAGTAGCAGCTATACGACGTGCATTTGGCATTGGCACAAGCCGAGTGGGAGCAGGTAGGCAGGGTGGGTTCTCATGGGGTGCTCACCGGCACAGCTGGAGGTACGGAGACATGCGCCCGCAGTTCTGTCGTACAAGACTTCAGTGGCAACCACACAGCTCATCCTGCGGCTGTTTGCATCAGAACCCTCCAAGGTGGATTGTCTGCACTATCCACCGGATTATCAGACCTTTCAGGCACACATTTCCATCTGCATCTAATGGGACAGTCAGCCTGTGTACCCACTGCCTACAGCATCTCATGGGGCAAGTTCTCTTCCACTCCTAGGTTCTTTATTTTTCTTCACTTGCTTTTTGGGATCCTCCTTGCCTCCCAGACCTCCCCTACTTACAGTGTGTTCAGAATGGACCTGCACTGCTCACAGGTACTCCACCAGCAGCACTCCCACAATTCCTCTCCAGCCCTTCTTTGCACACCCTCCGGTGCTGCCCAAAACCTTGGTTGCACTATTTAACCTTCTGTTCTCCATTTATCCTTTTTTTTTCTTCAAAATTCATTCAGATGTATTCATAAGAGCACTTAGCAATGGCCACAGCAAGCATGGTTTCTTACCATGTTGCTGGCCAGCTCTCTTAACACAGCCACATTCTGGTGAACACAGGGAAAGACAAGGCCAAGGAAAACTTCCAGCCGCAGCCTGAAGTTCTCCACATCTCCAGCGCACTGTGGCAGAGGCCGGCACTGCTGTGTAGACACCAAAGCAGAACTCAGGGCAGAGAGAGGATTAAGCATATGGGATAAAAAACACACTTTGGCCATGAACCAGAACAAAGGTTTTAGGAATGATCCCCTGATGTGCCTCTGCCCCAGAACATGTGCATCATTCCCCCAGTGCTACTTTTCAGTGCGCAGCTGGGATTGTGCTCATTACATTCACTGATCCCATCGTCAAGGTGCCTGTACCTGAAATCTTCCCTGACTCTCCTAATGTCAAGTAAGTCCCTGCACTTCCCCTGTGCCTCTCCCACAGCTGTAAGAACTGTCCCTCTGGATCCTAGCCCATCTGCCAGGATGACTATTTATGGTGATGATTTTGTACATCCTTTATCTGCGGACGAGACAAGGCAGGAAGCAGAGCAGGCAACTCAGAGGATTTCCCTGACTACAACTTGGACTGCCAGGGCGAGTGTCTGGACCTCAAATGAGGTTCCCTCAGCCCCTAACCCATTTGTAGATACACGGACCATGATTATGTCCTCCGCTTGCCAGCACATGCAACAGCCCAGAATATTGCTCATTGCCAAGGTTTCCTCTGCTAGCTGGATTAAACCAGCATGTGCTACACTCAGACCTTTGTTTTTGCTGGGTGGGAATATCCTTAATCATTTTGTGATGGGTTTATGAGCTGCTTGCACCAGAAATACCGTCAATACAGTGAGGAATTTGGGGATATGATCTTCTGCAAGTTATTTTTATGTACATTGAATGAAGGAACAGGAGTGAATTAATTTCAGTCAGCGGGTATTACCTAGCAAGCTAAAACCTTGAATACAGTTATAACTTCTGCTGGGTAGCAGAAACTGTATTGTCTTTAATACCAGCAGTCATTCTGATGTGTAACATGCCTATAAAAAAGAAAAAGAGGGCACAGAAGAGGTGGTTAGAGATGGGGCTCTTGTATATGAAGAATCAGCAAGCTAATTATTGGCATTATAGTGCATCCAAGTAGCAACCACTATAATTAAGATTACAAAAGAGATACTTACTGAAGAGACTTAATTTCTCTAAAAGCAACACCTCAATGAGTTCACACTGTCCCTCCTTTTCTCCTTGCCTCACAGATTTCAAGGGCGTGCTTGGACTGACAGAGGAACAGATTATGAACACTTGATTAGAGTGGAGGATGTTACAAGCCTGAACAGAGTGGCACGCACACTCGCCCCAGCTTTGTTTGAAGTTAAAAAGGAGAAACACTCCTTTTAGACAGGGACTGGCACAGACATTGGTCTGGCACAGACATTGCATAAACCGCTTTGGCCTAAATAAGTTAAGCCTGATGCTACATTCAACCAGGTTTATCTCAAACCAGTTTCAGCCATTTTGAAACTGGTTTTTGTGCACTGAATGTCTGTTCTGTTACAGGTTTAAACCAGTTTCTGATCACTTAAACTGGTTTGTGTGTAATGTCTGTCCCTAGCCATAGAGTTTCGATTACTTACTATGGTGCAAAACCCAATGTTGATCCTCAGTTCCCTGTCAGTGTTTCCCAGCCTTTTCCAGCCCAAGGCATACTTACATTAATACAAATTTTCCATGGCACACCTGTTAAGGCGTTCTCCATCCTCATACTCATTGTAGCTCATTGCCATGGCAACATTCTGTGGCACACCTGTTCATTTGTGATGGCACACTTTTGTGCTGCGGCACACTGGTTGGGAAACACTGTCCTAAGTGTATGTTTAAAATCCATGGCAATATTTACAAAATATTGTGGGGTATGTGATTATAAAAGGGCTCCCTGTCTATCAGGACATGGTAGGGGATATTATCTTGTCCTCAGGGTATGGGATCCTGGCAATCCACCTTCTCCGAGAACACAATGCAACTCTTGCAGTTCACAAGCCATGGGTATTCTTACTCTAAATCCAACAGGATTACAGGAGATTACTTGACTGTGTTGTTGCAATAATCTTGTAAAAAGCAAACTCTTTCTATTATGCTCCTACAACAAAGAAACCAAAATGGAGATGACGTGTGCTTCTTAATGATCCCAAAGACTGTTTTGGAAACAGAAAATAATAAACACATCTTTCATAGGTACTTCCTGCTGGAAAGCAGAGAGGTGGGCTGACTTCTGTGCCTACTAGGTCTATAGGGACTATCTGAAAACACAACCTGTTAACAAGTAAAATCTCAAATTACAATTAAGTCATTCCTCTGGGAATTGATTCTTCTTCTTTCTGTAGCTTGTATTTATAAATAAAGTGACAGTCTTTTAAAGTGCATCTATTTTATTCCTAACACTACAATAATAAAAAGAAAAATGAATTGTCTTCTTATAGATAGAAAGCATCCAGAATACACTGTGTTCTTCCACCTCTCAGGTTGACTTTCTTGGAGGAGAAACAATACAGGACATAGATGCTGCAGAGGATCCTTCCCAATTAGTAGGAACTGCTCTACATAAGCACCATGTTTCATGACATCCAGGGCTGCTTTTAAACTCTCCAACTTTTCAGACTCTGCTAACTTTGTAGAAAGTAAAGACAGTAGAGGGAATTTTGACATATGCTCCGGGAAGGGTGTGGCTGGGGGGTTAATTAGTAAGCTGCGCTAATTAAAGTGTCTGAGCATCACATGTATCAGCATCCACCGCACTGACAAATGGTGGTGAGGTGCTTTGAACTAAAGCTCAATGAACAAGCTTTAGTTCAAAGCATCCCACTGCCATGGGGGGGATGCCAATACATTTGACACCAGAGTCTGCTGGAGCGCATTTATTTCCATGGATTTCCAGTGCATCAGAGCCAGCTCGCTGCACACGTATAGGAGCACTAGGGGCGTATGTAGACAAAACGAGAGCCCTAAATTGAAGTGGTGGGTTTTAAAAAACACCGCTTCAATTTAGGGCTTATTAAACCCCCATGTCATGCACACACCCCACTGACTTACCTGCCTCTGGCGGGGAGGGGAGGGCAAGCTGCCCAGTGGGCGGAGTGGTCCCGAAGCTGTGGGGGAGGGCTGGTGCTTCCCTCTGCAGCAGTGGTGCCGACTGCCAGCAATCATTATCAGTAAGAGGGAAGGGATGTTATCACTAAAACCACTTCCTCTCTCTGCTTCACTCCAGAGCCATCTCTGAGCCTTGCTCAGTCCCACTGTGAAATGATTGCTGGCTACACATTTAAAGAAACAGTGAGCCTGTGAAGATGTGTAATCTCCAAATCTACTGAACCATTCTATGTGCTGGAGGATTTATTGCGTAAAAACATCCTCACCTTTGTTTTACAATCAATTACAATGTCCACCACCTCTTTACATCCTTCATCCCAAAAACTAGAAGCAAAGGCGACACGGTCGTTCTCTGCTATATTTTTAATTTGTGGCACATCTGGAAGAAAGGTACAGAACTTTTCTGAGTGCAAGAAAATAGCGAAGCAGGCACGCTCTCCTGGCGCTTTCCTCCGGGTGCGATAGCTCAAGAGAGCAACTGTCAGTGGGAGAGACTGATGCTCGCGTATGGCCAAAAAGGGCAAAAGAATAAGACACAGAGGGGGGAAATTCATCTTGGGAAATGGTTCTGAGGAATAGTCCTGTCCCTGATTGGTTGAGGTGCCGCCCTCTAGCGAGGAATTGCACAGAGTTTATATGGATGGGGCTGCATCGTGCTCCCAAAAATAATCTTTGTGTTGATTTCCGTCACTCCCTCTGGCAGGGTGAATTTGAACGCCCGCAGCAGGTTGGAGAAGAAGATGAAGAGCTCAATCCTTGCCATCTGCTCTCCCAGACATACCCGGTGGCCTGCAGAGACGATGCACAGTAAGTGGCCGAGAATTTCCATCTTCACTGCCCACTTTCTAACCCACGTGCTCCCTTCAGAGCCAACGCTCTCCATGCACTCCAGAGCACAAAGGTAGTTTTGCTTAACTGCTAATTTTTTCTCAGAGATTGACTGAACTGTTAACAGCTGGAAAGCCTCATGTTATTCTGGTTGTAAGAAGGAGAAAGGCCACCAAGGAAAACCACTTTTGCCCCAGCTCTGTGCTCCAACAAGCTCCATGTGTCCAGTTCAGAGAGTAATGCCCCCCCTTATTCCTACACTCAGTCTAACTCACTCAAAAAGCACTTGGCTGCCAGTTCAGGTACCTGCTGAAAATGGTAAGAAGGCTTCTCTGCTCACAAAGTTTCCATCCTTATCCAGGAAGTGATTGGGGTTGAACTGCTTAGGAATCTCCCATTGCTCAGGGTCATACAGGGCAGAGTCTAAAACGGGGATAACCAGGGTACCCTGCAAGGAAGAAGCAGTTGGCTCAGCTCTCTCTTACACACACATTATCTACACAAGCTCTTACAGCACAGCAAATTAGTCCAGGAACAGCACAGTGTGAATGTGGCTATTCTGCTTCTGGTTTAGGAGTTAGCACGTGCAGATGAAAGCTCAGGTACATGCATGGCATTGCCTTGCTCTTTGCTGACAGATCCTTAGTCTCTCTCCATCAGACAAGTCAATAGGGAAGGAGACAGGGACAGACTTCACTATTAATTTACTGCCCTGGTCAGGTGGTTGTATGCGGAGCTGGAAGAAAGTTTTTGCTTGAGGCATTTTTATTGTTTTGTCCACCACCTTCATCCTGCTGTTAGGAAACAACTTTGAACTTTCAAATTCTGCAGTGACACTGGCCAGGCTCCACGAGTTTGTGACAAACCCATGTCAAGAGGACTAGATCAGGATATACTGGAAATCAAACATGATCGTTTCACTCTCGTGCCTGCTTCTGGCAAAGGCCGCCCTGCTGAAGCACGATGCTATTACTGACAACCACAACACTGATTTGGATGGACCTTAAGCATATATTTCAATGCTCTACTGAAAATGGGAGCTTTCCTGAATCAGGCTGTCAGTTTGAAACTTTAAAAATGAGCACAAGAGGCCCAGTAACACAACTGGCATCCTGCGCTGATGCTGCTTACTAAGGCACTACCTGCGGCAGGCAGGAGAAGCATATACACATGAGGAGAGAGACTGCACTTCCTTGGATATCTCACGGCAGGAGCATATCACAGCGGACATCTGTACCTTTGGAATCGGATACCCCAGCAGCACTGTGTCCTTCACACTTTTCCTGGGGATTGTAATTAAAACAATGCTCCCGTAGCGCTGGATCTCATGAATCACAGCATTTGTGTAGGGCAGTTTCTTGCGATCTTCGTAGCAGATTGTGTGGGAGGGACCCAGCACAGCATCCAGTTCCTGCTGGACTTTCTCTGAGGGAAAACATTCAGTTTTACACACAGGAAAACACTGCACTTCATATGTGTGGCATGATCATCACAGTGCTGATTCATTTGCCTTCAGATCATTGTATGATGATAAATAAAAGGACACAGAAACAAAAGTAATACTGGTTTTGAACATAAAAGCAAAAGCATTCTCAAATTGCAAGAAAATCACTAAATCAGGACAACCAAAGATTGACTGTTGCCTTTTGTATCAGTGCCATGCTCCCCCAGGCCATTTAAAAGCATAGAAAGGAGCAAAGGCTCTTCCCCAGACCAGTACTCTTTAGCAAGGGCCTATTTTGGGAACATTTCTGAAATTAGTTTTCTTGAGCTTTTCATTAGAGGCTGGAGGCAAACACTGTAGATAAAAGCATAACTACTTATTAAGATATTAGTTCATTCCTATAATTAAGAAATCTTTCCCATCCCAGAAGCATGTAGACTGATAACTGTTTCAACAAACGCGCTGCAAGAGAACTGCATCACCAGAAAACTTTGCCCACTGAACAGAGAGAAAGGGCCGGATAATAGTACACAGCAACCACCGGGAGTTAACAGAACCTTTGTCTTTGCCACCAACTCACCATATTTTATGTACCTTTCTGATTTTAAGTGAAAGCTCACAGGAAGTTTTAGGTTATCAAAGGAGCTAAATTAAAATAATCTAGGTTTGTAATTTTAATTTCAAGTAAAACTTGGGACAAGCATGTGAGCCCCTCTGCTCCAGCATTTCCAGAATAAATGGTACAACCACCTCTGGCTTGCCAACTCCCCAGCAGTCTCTCTCAAGCCAGGCACACCCTAGGAGTCTCCGCAGCACAGGAAGATCAGAGTATGGAGAGGTGCTATAGTTGAAGAATTAAAGATTTTTAGGTAAGCAGTTGTGCTGCAACCTTAATTACAGCATGTGGTACTTAGCTGTTCTGCAATGCCACAATTTGGTCTTTCAGCGCTTTGTCTCTGAGAGCCCCACATCTAATCCTCTATGTACGTGCTTTGCAGCTATGCCACATCCCTGTGTTTGCCCCTCTTCTCTTCAATGCCTTTTTCTCCCTCTCAATCATCTTGCATGTCACTCTGAATATTGTTCATAGAGTTGTAAAGAAGTAGGGCTGGAAGGGACCACAAGACGTCACCTAGTCCAGCCCTTGCCTGTGGCAGGGCTTCTTGTTTTTTCTTCTACTGTTAAAAGAATATACGTTTCTGTTACCCAGCATAAAAGATCTTTGTTAACATTTCCTGGAGGCTGCAGTGCAGAGCTGCAGCAGAGTTAGGCAGGGAGCTCTTTCAAGCGGTGGCTGCAGTTCCCTCTGCATCCATGATCCCAAAGGGGACCATTCGGAAATCGTGCATGTGGCATCTCAGCCTGCAGACCTCCTAATTCAGCAGTTGCTTAAAAAATAGTATTGGAACTAGTACTGTTTCTGCAAATTATATGTAAACTGTTAGGCTTTCTCCTTGAAACCTATCCCCATCTCACCTTGGATGTCAGGATAAAGCACCATAAACATGAGTGCCCAGCGCATCGTAGTAGTTGTGGTCTCTGTACCTGCCATGAATAGGTCAAAAATAGACTGAATCATGTTGTCTTCGTCGTATGTTGAGTTGGGCTCATCTTTAGTCTGTGGATAACAACCAAAAGGTGAGAGCAGATCACCGAAGCTTGGACTGTGCAAGCATCAACAAGAGTCCTGACAGGCATATCTGTCCTGCACGCTACTCCAGAACAGAAAACATTGATAAAGAATTAGAAGACAGAGCAACTGAAATGAAACAAAGAGATCTGGAAGTATTTTCTCAAGTAAATATGATCACTTTGCCCGTGTCTATTATATGATTATATTTATTTGTTCTTCTGAAACTATAAAACGTGAAATCACTCACTAGCTCACCTATTAAACCTGCTGCACTAAACTACAAAAAAGAAAAGAAAGGGAGGGAGAGGAAAGAAGATTTGTGTTTGTATCTTGCCCTCACTCTTTCACCTCCCACCAGTTTTTTCATCTCGTTATTCTCCCAGACTCAAAAAGTTTTATTGCAGGGGCTGAGTCTCCACCACGCTTTATTGTTATTGTCGACTGCTATTAAGACTGCATTAGAAGAGCAGTGGGGTTGGACGCTCAAGCACTCCAGCTAGACGTGCTGCAGTCTCCCCGCTCTGTACAGCAGAGGTGTAAGTGGCCAGTTCTGCATCCTCGGCAGTGACAGTGCGCAGTGCAGGGGCAATGCTTGGTGGTTCGCTGCTGCAAGAGTGGGGGTGAGATGTCACCTCCTCTTTTTGCCACAGAAATGCTGGCAAACCACCATCTCAACACTGATTTTTGGTGGAAATAAGAGGGAAGCAAGAGGGACAACCAGCAGCATCCCTCTTCCTGACAGCCACTGCCTCGGCACTGTGCATCGCCACCACCCAGGCCCCAGCAACCCCATCATTGCTGTTCTGACTCCCTATTGCTGGAGCCAGGATGTGAAATGCAGGGGGGGATGAGGGGTGAGGTACACCCCGAGGCAGTACCCAGGGCATGTTCCCCATTTACCCGTCCATGATTCTTCTTTTGCTACTGTCACATGATCATACCAAAGCCTGCACCTTTTGTTAATGCTGCTCAAGTATTTGCCCCAATCTTGCACTAAGAATTCCAGCGTGATGTGCCATATTGATTTAATTATTTTATACCCCAACAACCAGCGTTTCAAGTAATATTTAAAGTCCATCTTGGAAAGCAAAAAAATGACAAGAAATATTTTCCACATGAATTTGCAGTATTTTTCACAGGGATCTGTGTTTATGGATACCTTGTGGGAAGAGGGATTCTGATATCTCTGAGGATCTAATGTCAAAGACAGCGTGCACACTCACTTTAGCCATCTGCTCCAGGTAGCAGTCGATGAAATCCTGAGATTCGTCTGCTATGCCACTCTCTCTGTGGCTTTCAATCTCCTTCCTTATGAAAGAATGGATAAACTCACAGCAAGCCAATGCCTTCTTTTGAGGTCCTGGAAGATACTGCATCACACCTGGGAGAATTTCGCACAGCTGTGGAGGAGACAAATGGGGGATGCTGGAAGTTGCTGCATGTAAGCAACTTCACTCTAAGCTCCTAGGATGGACATTCTGGGAGTGGGATCAGCAAATTCAACACACCAGGGAGTATACTTCAGCATCACACAGAAAAACAACATTCAATACAGGGGGCATTGGCTTTGGGTGCATGAAACTCTATAAAATCTAATTTCTATCCTTGTATTTACAAGTGATAGCTCAGAATTATGGAATGATTCCAGTTTGGAAAACATCTATTTTCAGGCCAACTGTGAAAATACTGACATTAGAACATGGGGAAAGCAAGACTCAGCCCTCCCTGACAGAGGTCCACTCCAGCAGTGTATAAAAGTGATACATAGGGTCAAATTCTCCCCAGTTTTCAGACGAGACACACAGGCTTAACACCAGCAAAAATCTGGCCAATGAGCCTTCAAGTAGGCTTCAAATATGCTGTGATGCCCCTGTATGATTATACTGAACATATAGGTGTGAAATATGTGTGCTGTGTGGGCACACCTACATACGTGTGCCCGACTGCACAGTTGTTACTCGGTTGTTACTGAGCCGTCCCAGAGGCTCAGTTTCCGTGCAGTCATTGGTAGCAAGTACTAAAGGACTGCGTAGTAACTCCCATTACTGTACAGTAGGACTGTGCGAGTAGGCAGCTATTCAATCCAGCTTCAGATCCAGCTGCTTTGGATGCCAGGGATCTGATCCGGAGCTCTGGACCGGGTTCCCACTTTGATCCAGCCGAAGCTTCTGAGCCACCTCAGAGATCTGGCCATAGGGTATAATTGGGAATCAATGAAATATCTATAACTTTGTTGGTTTTTGTCTGATTTGGATGAAACTTGCAGGGGTGGTAGACTCTGCTGAGGCCACAGAGCCCGCCAAGTTTCAAGGAGATAGGTGCAGGGGGTTGGGGGAAACTGCACCCCAAATTCTTGAAAGCAAAACTTAAGTCATGTGTATGTGTTACACCACAGCGGGGTGAAAACTGCAGGGTTGGTGGCGCGTGGTGAGGCCACAAAGCCTGCCAGGTTTCAAGAAGATTGGTGCAGGGGTTTGGGGGGAACTGCACCTCAAGCTGCTGACAGGCAAAACTCATGACATGGGTGACACTGTGTGTGTTAATAGTTTCATAGATTCATAGATGTAGGGTCAGAAGGGACCTGCCTGAGCAGATCATCAAGTCCAACCCCCTGCCCTGGGCAGGAAAGAGTACTGGGGTCAAACGACCCCGGCTAGGTGATTAGCCTCCTTTTGAAGACCCCCAGGGTATGAGCTAGCACCACTTCCCTTGGAAGTTGGTTCCAGATCCTAGCCACCCTGACAGTGAAGTAGTGTTTCCTGATATCTAGTCTGAATCTACTCTCAGTCAACTTATGGCCATTATTCCTTATTTCTCCCTGTAGTGCTCAGGGGAACAGGGACTCCCCCAGTGCCTGCTGGTCCCCCTTGGCCAGTTTGTAGATGGCCACTAGTTCCCCTCTCAGCCTTCTCTTGTGGAGGCTGAACAGGTTCAGGTCCCTAGCCTATCCTCGTAGGGTCTGCCTGGTTGACCCGTGATCATGCGGGTGCCCTTCCTCTGGACCCTCTCGATGCTGTCCGCATCTCTCCTGAAGTGCGGCATCCAGAACTGGGCACAGTACTCCAACTGCAGCCTGACCAGTGTCACATAGAGGGGGAGGATCACCTCCTTGGACCTGCTTGAGATGCATCTGTGGATGCATGACAAGGTGCAGTTTGCCTTCCTGACCGCATCCCCACATTGGCGGCCCGTGTTCATCTTGGATTCAATAATGACTCTAAGATCCTTTTCTGCCCCTGCACTGACGAGAAGGGAGTTCCCCAGACTGTAGGTGTGCTGCTGGTTCTTCCTCCCCAGGTGCAGCACCTTGCACTTGTCAGTGTTGAGTCCCATCCTGTTCTCATCTTCTCACCCCTATAACCTGTCTAGGTCCGATTGCAGCCTGTCCCTCTCCTCCAGCGTGCCCACTTCTCCCCACGTTTTAGTGTCATCCATGAATTTGAACAAGGTGCTTTTTACCCCCTTGTCCAAGTCGCTGATGAAGATGTTGAATAGTGTGGGCCTCAGGACCGAGCCTTGGGGGACCCCACTGCCCACATCCCTCCAGGTTGAAAATGACCCATCCACCACCACTCTCTGGGTGCGGCCCTCCAGTCAATTTGCAACCCATCTGACTGTGTAGGAATCAACGCCACAGTCACCTAGTTTCTTAATGAGAATGGGGTGAGAAAGTGTCAAAGGCCTTCCTAAAGTCCAGAAAGACTATGCCCACCGCGATACCTACATCCAATGATTTTGTGACCTGGTCGTAGAAGGCCACCAGGTTGGTCTGACAGGACCTGCCTTGAATGAACCCATGTTGGTTGCCCCTAAGCATGATCTCCCCTGCTGGTCCCTCGCAGATATGCTCCTGGATAATTTTCTCAAAGAGCTTCCCCAAGACCAAGGTAAGACTAATGGGCCTGTAGTTTCCTGGGTCTTCCTTCCTCCCTTTTTTGAAAATGGGGACCACACTGGCCCTTTTCCAGTCCTCCGGCACCTCGCCAGAGCACTGAGAGTGCTTGTAAAGCTGTGCCAGGGGTCCTGCAATGACCTCTGCTAATTCCCTCAGCACCTTGAGGTGGAGATCATCAGGACCTGCTGACTTGAACATGTCTAGACCCACCAGAAATTCTCTGACTAGGTCCTCACTGACCCTGGGCCTGGCAGCGCCTCCCCTGGGTCCATCAGGGATCCCAGTGAGGGGGATGCCCTTGGCCCTGCTCAAAAAGATGGAGGCAAAGAAATTGTTAAAGTTTGTTGTCTGGTGCGACCACCAGATTTCCTAGCGTATCCTGCAGTGTCCCTACGTTACTCGGTACCTTCTTTTTACCCCCTATGTATTTAAAAAAGGACTTCTTGTTAAGGCTCAGTGGGCTGAAAACTGCAGGGATGGTGGCCCCTGCTCAGGCCATGAAGCCTGCCAAGTTTCAAGGAGATAAGTGCAGGGGTTGGGAGAACTGCACTTCAAGCTGTGGACAAGCAAAACTCATGACATGGGTGACACTGTGTGTGTTAAGGCGCAGCAGGATGAAAGCTGCAGGGATGGTGGCCCCTGCTGAGGCCATGAAGCCTGCCAGCTGTCGAAATCAGTGCAGGGCTTCTGGGTTCGGGGCCCTGCACCTCTAGCTGTTGATGGGCTAAACTTGTGACATGGGTGCTTGTGCAACTGTGTCCGTCTTGGGGGGGGGGGTTGGAGAAACTACTGCAGGCCTGGCTGCTAAGCTACTGTGTTTCCAGTTACCAATTAATCATGATTCACTCAGGGACCAGCTCAATACACAGTAGCTAGCTAATGTAACCAGTTAATTAGCAACAATTTACACCTACAAATCCACAGACTAAGGAGAGGAAATAATGAATACAGACAATCAACTGTCCCAAGACAGAGACAGTCAGGTGCAAAAGCACCCATGTCACAAGTTTTGCCTGTCAGCAGCTAGAGGTGCAGGGCCCCAGAACCCAGAAGCCCTGCACCAATCTCCTTGACAGCTGGCAGGCGTTGTGGCCGCAGCAGGGTCCACCATCCCTGCAGCTTTCCCCTGCTGCGCCTTAACACACACAGTGTCACCCATGTCACGAGTTTTGCTTGTCCACAGCTTGAGGTGTAGTTCCCCCCAAACCCCTGCACCTATCTCCTTGAAACTTGACAGGCTTCATGGCCTCGCCAGGGGCCACCACCCCTGCAGTTTTCACCCCCTGTGGTGTAACACATACACATGACATGAGTTTTGCTTTCAAGAATTTGAGGTGCAGTTCCCCCTGAACGCTGCACTGATCTTCTTGAAACTTGGTAGACTTCATGCTCTTAGCAGAGGCTACCACCCCTGCAAGGTTTATCCAAATCAGACAAAAAACAACAACATTATAGATTTTTCATTGATTCCTCATTATACTCTACGGCTGAATCGCCGAATCAGCTTCGAATCTTTTCCGAAGTGATTTGGAAGCTCCAAATCAATTCAGAAAGCCTAAAGCTTCCAGTGATTTGATTTGGATTCATAGATCCGGCCTCCAAATCATCTGAATCATCTCCGAATCTGAATCATCATCCGAAGCTTTGCACAGCACTCCTGTACAGTCCCAGGGGCGCACGGGTCATTGCTACTGTGCAGTAGCATCAGTGTCGTGGTTCGTGCCTGCAATGTAGTGTCTTGTGTAGACGTGCCCTATATCCATCAAATGGGGCACCTGACAAGCCACGAGGCAATATGCAGGGTTCAGTGGTAGCCTTGCCCCTTATTAGCTTGAATGCACATCACCTGAGCTCTCAGGCACCAAGCTTCCCTATTCCCCAAGCGTTCAACCAATTCCTCCCCAGTTAGAAAAGGGTTGAAGTTGGCTTCCCCCTGTTAGAGCTAAAATGGAAAATTCTTGAACCAGAGATTATAGTACATAAGACATGGAACAGCATGCTTGTAAACTGCTCTACCCAGATACCTGCTGGGTCACATCTACACAAAGTCCAGGTATCTTCCTGACGTAAACATAGATTACCCAAACACAGGTTCCTCATTATTTCTCTACTCTTTTCAAGATCACTTACAGTGAGGTATTCCTTGTATGGCTTCTACCACTATCAGGTTATATTTGATTGACTTGGTAAAAAGGTATAATGTATATTGCTGCCCTTTATTTTTAATTCCCTCAGTCACTCTCGGCCCTATATAGGATATATAACAAACTTAGTTAGTCTATAAATCTGCATAGCTAGCCTGCCTTCTATCTAGAGCATACAGCATCTTCATTAAGAGAATCATCCCATCACGTGTGCAATGAGGTTACCACTTGAGCTCACTCGGTTGTGTGGAAGCCACATTGCAAACACCCATACTCCCACAAACATCCTTAGAAGTCAGACACAGACACTCTGGGGCAAGTAAGTCTGCTTTCTACTGCAGAACTGCTCACGACTATGCTGTCTGCCCATTCACCAGGAAGAAAAAGCAGTCCAGGGGATCATGATCAGGACCTGCTGGTTTAAAACCCCTGTCACCCTAAAACATGCTAAGCTTTCAGAGCATCCCCATCCCCCAACAACCCTTCTCAGTTTAAAGGATAAATATTAACATACGATTTCTAAACACAAAACTTCTGACCCCCATTGTCCCATTATTGAAACAGATTTTACATCATTTTAGTTGAATAAGAGCAATGTTTCTATTATATGAAAATTCAGCATCTTAAGCCTTTTGCTTCTATTGTGAAATATTAACATACTAATAATCAGTTTAGTGCTTGAATTATCTGGGAATCCTTTGCTGCTTTAAATTGTAACATTCAAAGTCAAAACTCTCTTCTACATTTTCATTTCTATCCTTTAAAAAAAAAAAAAAGAAAAGAAAAAAGACATGATTTGCTCACAAAGTAAGTGAGACTGTTCCCAAAAGCCACTATACAATCAAAGGCTTCAATCAGCCGGTGGAAAGTTTCATCGTCTCTGGAGAAGCGATGTCCAAACACCACAGCAGACATCACGTTCGAGACTGCATGGACAACTGGAAAAGTAGGGTCCAGCGGTTTTTCTGCAAACACAGATCACATTCCCTGTTAATGATTCCTGCTGCTGCTGCTTTACTGATCGAGGCAGGTGAAAATTACGTATTTTAGCCAAAGCCCTTTAAGTCACTTAGACTGTTGGGTGGAAGGCCCCAGGTTCATTGGCAGGAGGCAAAGATGAGGAAATAAACTTCCAACAGCCACAGAGCAGCTGGCTCAGAAAAGGGCAAGTGCTTATCTGACCCTCCCTCCTTCTAGTACTCTCCCAGAACTACTCCAGGAGGGACCCTAAAGTCATCTGATGAAAAAAAATCCCCGACAGTATGTCAGACAAACCTCAGGGTCAGGGAACAAAAGAAACCCATGTAGCTGTGCTCTCCATTCCACCAGCCAGGATTAGCATGACCCTAGGACACCACACACCTGCCTTTGGGCCTCTCCCCACTACCAGAACCACAGCTTCTAGGAATAAAAATGTCAAGGATCCTCATCCATGATGCAGTGGCACAGTCCAGCTGGCATTACTTTTCTCACTGAAAGGGTCTCAGTATCCCCTGTTTTGTGGGAGCTTTTGTGTAGTGTGTAATCATTGCTACACATACTTGTACAGGCCCCCCCCCCCCACTCTGTCTAATTCCCTCCACTGCAAAGCATGTGGGGAGACCCCCAAGTAAAAAAGTGCTAGCACAACTAAATGAATACTGAGGCTCCCCTCCTGTGTCTCCAGCTTGTAGTCAAACGCTCTCCTGCAGCCAGTAGATGCACTGGCATTTGCTTTCCATTGGAACAGCTTTACTTTGGGCCATGGCTTTTTCTTGTCCCGCATAGTTGGGCAGCCTTGGACAAGACATCTAAGTGCCCTGTATCTCAGAGTCCACATCTCTAGGTGTAAACGACGTTGCAAGACACAGTTCTTCACTGCAGACTACAGACTCTGATGCTATGGTGAGGGATGTTAGAGAACTAGCTAGTAATAAATACCACCAAAGATCTGGAACCCTAAAGCCTCAAGTCTTAGCTGACCATTCCTAGATTACATAGCTTGTTCTTTCATGCTGGTACTAACATACAAGCTGCTGAGACTCTACTCCCTCTATTGGCTTTTATTGCATTGACAGTAATTTTTTATGTGACCAAGAGCTACAACAGCTTCCTGATAAAACAAGGCAGCCAGCTCAGCCCCCATTCACACAGACTGGGTCACATTGTAGGAACACAAACATAATTAAAAAGCACCTGGGTGGGGACGTACCATTCGTAGTCATGAAGTTGTCCACCAGGTGATGGGCTTCCTTCTGTATCCGGTGTTCCAGGCTCTTCTTCCCCATTCCCAGTTTCCGCAGGCTTATGATCCCAAATCGTCTCTGCTGCTTCCAGGTATGACCATTTGATAGCAGAATACCTGAGGCCATCAAGAAACTCAGCTGAGGAACATTGTGGCACCGCAGTACCTTATGGCCCAACCAGCTTTCTGCACATTCTACCAAGATGCGGTAGGGCTTCAGACTGACCAAATTTTTGTTTGGGAATCTACACAGCTTTGGACAATCTGTACTGCTGCCTGTGTTTTCAGCTAAATCTTAGACCAAAAGTATTTGAACTGTGAACTGTGCGAGTGTCTACTATAAATTCAGCAGTGGCTTGCAGCCAGCTACAACACAGATCTCTAGTCAGAATTGCCCCTTGCTTTGTCTTGTCATTAAGGCCAACACAAAATGGAAAAACCCACAACTCTCTGGTTTGCCAGGGCTTTGCATCCCCTTTGCCTAATGTCAAACAAGAACACATGGGATGCTGACAGACCTGCAGCTCCCTTCTGTAACTCAGGGCGCTTTACATGAAGTGCCATGAGTTACAGACTGCCCCCCCACCCAACAGGCATTCTCTGTTGGGTCTGGGTGGGTGGGGGATCTCTTCCACTTCAGCTGCCTCTCAGCAGGGCTCCAGTCCACCCACCTCCCCACTCCAGTGCAGTCTGGACAAACTCCAGATCAAGCTCCTTCCCCTACGTTCCCCTAGTTCCAAACTGAAGACATCACCAGGAACAGGGCAGGAACTGACAAAAGTTAATGAAGGCACTCCACTTTGGCTGTAGAACACTTTCAAGAAGCCAATCACATGAGAAAATATCACTTCTATCAGTGCCCATGCTGTTACATGACTAGGAATGGGCCCTGCATGGCATTTGCAGTCTAGCTAATGTACTGAATGTGCAGAGAGCCAGGGTCACCTGCTGTTTTTGGAGGCATGTGGTGGGCCTGGACCCTCTCTATGCCTGCTGGCTCTTTTGATGTAGAGCTCTTGGCTGTAACTGTGACTCCTGCTGAGATCAGGACCTTGGTTAGCCTAAGCTGAACAGTGCCTGGAAGCACAAGGGATTGAGCCACCTGCAAGGCAGTCTGGAGCATGCTGGTCCAGGCTGGAATCAGGAACTAGGAGCAAGCAAGAAGGACCTAGGAGACCTGAAGCAGGGTGGCAGAAGCCCAGGGCTTGATAGGAAAGTAACTGGGCAATGAAAGAGCTGCTGCTTAAAGCAAGCAGCCCCACTCAGCAAGCCTCCGAGGCCAGCTGGGGGTAAGAAAGCCATAGAGCCAAGTGGGCTCAGGTCACTTGGGCCAGCTGGTTGCTATTTAGCCCACTTGCTGTGCTTGCCTCTGACAACAGCTGTTCAACACCTAAGATTTTCCCTTACCATACATAGCACAGAGCTAGGCCAAAAAATAGGGACAGAGATTTCATGGGCATTTTCCTGAAACATCCACCCCTTCTTTCACACAAAAATGTTTGAATGTCAAGTGTTTTCAGCTAGCTCAAGCACAGTTGAAAAACATGCAGCATATTCATATACTGTCTACTGCAAACAATCCTACCCTTTCCATTGGCCATTTGCTTGAAGACAGGGGTTTCCATCCGCCCAGAGACATCTTCAGGGTGGGTGGTCAGACCGTCCTTCACTGCCTGAAATCTGTACAGCACAACTGCAGGGGTGTGCCCCAGCCAGAAGGTAAAGATGTTGCCGTGAAGCTTTGCCAACTGTAGGGTGGCATCAATGCCAGAAAACCAGAGGTGAGGACAACGGTGTACCAAGCAGAAAAATGAGATTGTGCTGCTTTCTTCACAAAGCAGGATGCCTCAGGGGCTTAGAAATGGGAGAGAAACCACCTTCCATCCCAGCTTGGGGCAGTGCCCTTCACAGCAGGGATCTGGTCCATGATTAGGGAAATTCTAACTAATAACACTGGGGATGCTGTTGGAGCTCTTCTAGGGGATCAAGCCATAATTCAAAACAGGCAGAATTCACCCTTGTACCACATACTTTCGGTTTCCCTGAAGTGTCTTCAGTGAAGGAAGAATGGGGCTACCCCCAGCTTTTTTTCATTCCTGCTAAATTTATACTGAACTACTACAGCCCCTCCACTCTGAAATCTGAAGTCAGCTTCCTACTGTGAGTCACCTTTTCAAGCCCTCTTTGTGCTTCCTCACCAAGAATGAGATCTTCCTCAAATTTGACAAACCCGGTAAGGCTAGCACTCGTGATACGTTTGGTGTTGCAGTTTGGGACTGATAATTTATAAGAAAACATTGCCAACTCTGGAACTGTAACTGAGCTACCTGCCGTTTTGCCAGTCAGCCAGAAGCAGGCATGCTGCTACAGCCCTGTGTGTTGTGATTTAGGGGGCAAAGCCTGTAAGCACACGTAGGGGAATGACATCCCCTCTCACCTAGGCCAACAGGAGCATCAGACAACTCTCCATGTACACACAACACACACAACCTGAGACTTGTAACTCTGAGGTTTTCCAAGGGCTCTTCACCCAGGCCTGGAGCTAGATTTTAGGAAGAGCTCAGCTCACAGGGTAAGAATGTAAGTAAGTGGTCAGACTGTCAATACAGCTCAGCATGCTGGGTGCTCTGTTGCCAACCTAGCCTCAATTCTGGGTGCCGAGCATTTGAGACATCTAGAAAGCTCCCCCCCCTTGCAAAACTTATTCCTTTCCAAGGGCCACAACTATTGTCCTTGGTTTTCATTTTTAGACACTCCAAGAGGCAGATCTGGGGCAGGGGTGTAGTCACACCTCTCCTTCCATTGTGTACTGTAGTGAGCTCTCTGGGAAACCCACTCTCCCAAGCCATTGTCCCCTGTTGAACCAAGCTAGGGAAGTCCCAGGACTGCTCCTGCCCCATTGGGCTGTGTGATGTGCCAGGCTTGGCCAGAGACAGCCGTGATGGTGCCATGTCTAGACCCCATTCCCTCCCTGCTCTTAGATCAGTTCCTGCAGCCTGGACTGTGCAAGAGACCCAGGTGTCCCCAGCTGTGAGGAAGTGGAGCTGCTGGCATGTCTCCCAGCTCTGGCCTGAGCACGGTGCAGCACCTGGTGGAGCAACTCAAGGTGGAGTCGACTGAAGCATGGAGCAAAGGGGCTGGTGATGAGAACATACCTACAGGCTGGGGAACTCCCTTCTCATCAGCACAGTGACAGAAAAGGGTCTTGGAGTCATTATTGATGCCACAACGAACATGGACCGCCAATGTGGGGACGTGGTCAGGAAGGCCAACCACACCTTGTCATGCATCCACAGATGCATCTCGAGCAGGTCCAAGGAGCTGATCCTCCCCCTCTACGCGACACTGGTCAGGCTGCAGTTGGAGTACTGCATCCAGTTCTGGGCGCCACACTTCAGGAGGGATGTGGACAGCATCGAGAGGGTCCAGGAGGCCACCCGCATGATCAGGGGGCGGCAGGGCAGACCCTACGAGGAGAGGCGACGGGACCTGAACCTGTTCAGCCTCCACAAGAGAAGGCTGAGGGGGGACCTGGTGGCTATCTACAAACTTACTGGGGGGACCAGCGGGGAATGGGAGAGACCCTGTTCCCCTGAGCGCCTCCCGGAGTAACAAGGAATAATGGCCATAAGTTGACGGAGAGCAGGTTCAGGCTAGATATCAGGAGACTCTACTTCACAGTCAGGGCGGCTAGGATCTGAAACCAACTTCCAAGAGAAGCGGTGCTGGCTCCTACCCTGGGTCCTTTAAGAGGAGTCTTGATAATTACCTAGCTGGGGTCATATAAGCCCAGTATTCATTCCTGCCCAAGGCAGGGGGTTGGACTTGATGATCTGCTCAGGTCCTTCCCGACCCTACATCTATGAAACTATGAACCAGGAGGATGCACCAGTTGCATCTTCCTCACTCGACTTTCTAACATCCTAGATCTGCCCATGAGCACATCACATTTCATATACATTAGCCACATCCCAAACATCTGGTTAAGTTTTTATGAGCTAAATTGACTTTCACATTTATGACATTTAGTAGTATATAAAAATGCCTCTAATTTTTATATGCATCTAATTGATGCATTAATGAGGAATACAGAAGAAGTGCTTACCTTTTCAAGCATCTTGTGATTAGCTTGAAAGTTCAGCTGCCACAGGCTTCCAAAAATGGGGAGTGGCATTGGTCCAGGAGGAAGCTGCCTGTGTGCCCACTGCAGTTTCAAAAATTGTGCGATGACCAGGGACACAACCAGGAAGATGAGCACCTCACTTATCATCAGCATGTCACTTCTGCTTTCCATGGCTCCTCTGATTGAAAAAAAAATATCACTGGTGACATATAGCTTGCCTGGGCAGATCCAGGATTTTTTAAGCACAGGTGCAGGAGCAGTGACCAGCTCCAAGCCTCCCTCTCTCCTTCCTCCCCACACCAGGATTGGCAGACCATGCTGTGGGAACAGCAGCTGGAGTCTCCAAATCAGGTAAGAAACTCTGCACCCCAGGGAGGAGAAATCTGCCTGCTTCCACCATTGCCCCTGTCCCTGGTAGAGCCCAGCTCTAGAGGTTCCCCCACTCCAAGGCAGCTGAGGACAGTTACCTGTAAAGCTGACCAGTATCTGGCATAAGATCCTTCATGCAAATAAATTTGTTATATAAGTTCCCTTCCTCCTCAAGGGAACCAAACAACTTCTCCTTTGCCCGCTTGCATCAGACTCCAAAGTACATTGCAAGGATGGGACCCGTCTAAGCTACTGGCCAGATTTACAGAATTGGGTAGGCATGGGAGGTGGAAATGGGAAGGGAGGGGTTGGGAAAGGGATAATTCTTACCTGATCCAGGGACTTAAAAACAAATCTGCAGACTGTGCCACTTCAGCCCTGTGGATCCACCCCTGGTAGCCGGAACCCACTGCATCAAGCCCAACTAGTTTTCTTTCTAAGATGGTTATAATCAGTCACACATCTGCCTCCCTTCCTGTCTCCTTTCCACCCTCCCATTCCCAGCACATTAGGAGCGTGCACATTCTTCAGGGTTTAATATACTCTTATGCTGCAATATGTTAATGGCTGACATCAATAATATACCTGGCTGAAAACAACAGTCCCTTTTCCATCCTGGCTAATTAAATATGCCCCAGTGTGGTAATCATCAGAGATCCTGGTTTTCTCCATTTCAAAATCCCAAATTCTCTGATTAAAACCCCCCAAATCCACATTTTTCCATGGTTAAAATGAAACACCACTGTATATAGGTACCAGTTCAACACAATGTTTTATTGATATATTTAAGATTTTAAAGCAATTTGGAAGCCTACCAGTGCCTCAATCGTTATAATCAAATTAAATAAATTCTAAATACCTCTATTTTGGCATTTGATTTTGTTTTTATTATGGAAAATCAGAGCTCCCCCTGTCCCCTTCACCCGCCAAGACACAGGTCCAGCTGCGGCTGTCCCTCTGCCCATGCCATTGCCCCTCACTCCCAAGCCACAGTCCCTCCAGCCCTGCTGGTGCCCCTCACCCCCGATCCACAGTCTGCTGGCCCTGCAGGTGCACATCACTCCCAACCCACAGCCCCATGCTGCCCAGCTGGTGCCCCCCGCTTCCAACCTGCTGCCCCCAGCCCCTAGTGCATGGGGAATGGGGTGGGTACGTGGGGAAAGGGGTGTGGACACATGATGTGTGAAAGGGGACAGGGGGACCAGGTGATGTGTTGGGGGGGGTGGAGGGGCAGATGCCCCCTGAGATTTCTGCCCCTGCAACTCCCTTGCTGTCTCTGGATGGGAGGGGGGAGAAGGCAAGGGAGGGAGGTCTTCTGGGGTTTTCTCAGCCCTGCTGGAGTAGATTGGATGTGTCGAGGTGTGGGGCTCCAAACCACTTTGGAGCGGTTTCATTTGAGCCCTTATACAATGAGGGTTAATCTGTCACACAATTGGAGGGTTCTGCAGCTGTGCTCTTCTGTTTGGGCATGACTTTAGAGTGATTAAGCAGCTAATCACATGACAAATGTCATTTGTGTCTGTGTGCTGAGGACACGTCCTTTGTACTGTGTCACTCACAGTCGTATCTCCCTCCTGCTGACATGCTGGCAGGCTTGCTTATTGTAAAAAGACACAACTGCAGCTATGCGATGGATCCTATTTATACTGCACATTAAAATGAGCCTCTCCCCACCAAAGTTGGGGCTGGGAAAAGGCCCCTTTTGCTTAGAGCTCGATTAAACAGCATTAGGATTGGCCTTGAAGAGGAAGGATAAGGAACTAGCCCATATTTTACAGAACTGAAGCGTGAGTGACGGCTGGCTGAGAAAGAAAGGAATTTAGCCTGACCCTGGATTGAGTTTTGATATGTTTGATGCTCTTCAGCACCACCTCATCAGGAAGGCTGTTCTTCCTAACTTGACCTCTGTTAAATGAGTAAAGGGGGAACCCCTGGGCAGATCTCGAGTTTTGGCTGATGGTTACAAATACTCCACGTGACACCACACAGCTGTGCTTCTGCAGCAAACTCGTTTCTCATTTTGTTTGTTTCATCTCCCCCCAAGAGCTAGGCAAAATCTTTTGCATCTGGCCCAGCAAAAAGAACCATTTTTGCTGCATGAGCAAGCTGCAATTTGATGTAACAAAGTTGGAATCGATGTATTGCACTTGGGAAGATCTGACCATCTGATTATAGCTGGTGACTGCTAATTTTCCAGAAGTAGTGACTCTTGGAGTAACCGCAGCATCAATCATTGCCAAGCACATTAGATCTATATTTGCACGCGGTGGAATTCCAAAAACTGTAATCACTGACCTTGGACTACAGTTCAAAATTAGGGAAGTCCTAGACTCTGCTCTGGCTTTCAGCAGGAGACAACCAGTCCCAGATATCCTCAATCCAATGCATTACGGAAATGCGTAGTTAGCAACTGAACAAACTTGCTCTAAAAAAGCAATAGATGGACAAGAAAATCTATATTTGGCACCTGCTAAACTCCTTTACAACAAGCAGATAAATACTTGATTACCAGATGTGGGACAGACACAAAGGAGTTTGCAATAGTGCAGAAAAAGACTGGGAAAGAACAGAGATGCGCTATTACAATGAAATGACAAGACCATTTCCACAGCTTAAAAACAAGAAATCTAGGGATCAGGTAAGACAGACAACACCCAGGTGAAGCTGTAGGAATCAGAGAGGAGTCACTTTGCACGTGCTTCAGGACCACAGATCAAGGGCAAATGTTAAGAAAAGAATCAAAGGCAGATTGAAACACTTGACAATGAGGTTGACACAAATTGAAATAAAGGCATCTGTTGAAACAGTCTAATACAGACTAATACAGACAAGGACATGGACAAAGAAGCTCTACAAATGCCCATAGCTGGAGGGCTGCTGAAAAAGCTAAAGAGATTGCTTGAGATACAGTATATTGTGTTAAGCAAATGAAGAGTTATATCAGTCTAAATTTGTATGAACGTATTAGCTTGTTATCACAGTTACCAGATTTTTAAATCAATGTACCTTAGAGTCACAGAAATACAGAAAGCACAGGGAGTCTGGCATCTGCAGAGGCAGTCTGGGAGCTGGCCTGGCAGATAATTCCCACGTGGCAGAATGGGAACAAACCCAAGTCCTTTGTGAAAATCTCTCTCTGTCAAGCCCCGTTCCCCAGTAAGGAGTAATCTTCCCCACACCACACCCCTTTAAAAATGCGACGTATTCTGGGAATCCCAACAGAAATAATATTGCTGAAGCACTGGATCTGGTATATCACAGTATTTGTGTAGGGCTCTTTCTTCCGATCATCATAGCAGATTAATTGGGAAGACCCCAGAACAGCATCCAGCGCCTGCTGCACTTTCTTTGGGGAGAGACATGCACATCTTCAGATGGAAAAAGCACATCATGTATTTTGAGTCGTGGGCATGGTTTTCTGCCAGCAGTCAGTCAGCGCACACAGAAGCAAACAGCTGGGGACAGTGGAGGGACTTGCTTCAGCTGCTGGCAGCACCTGCCCAGGGAGACCAACCCCTCATCCAGCCACGACTGGCATTACCCATGCTGGTTATGCCACTGGGTCAGCCTCCATCATCTGCTGCAGTGAAGGACCCAGGAAGGGGTCACTGCAGTAACTTACCTCTTCACCTCACCTTTGCAGCTCCCTCCGACCTGGCTGATGTGTCAGTGCACAGCTCTGCCTGCTTCTAGCTCTGCTCCGTCTTCCCTGCCTGATCTCTTGGGGGTTCAAATCCCCTAGGAAGAAAGCCAGCAGTGACAATCAAGCCACCAGTACAGGTCCCTAAGTAGCAGCATACCTTCACTGGACAGGCGGGGGGAGCAGGGAAACATTTCCTGGGGTAGATGCCAGACAAGGTGGCTGTAGAAGAAAGGCTAGCTTGATAAAAATCAAGGGAAGTTAACTCCTACAGAGTGAAGAGGTTAGCAGAAATCAAAGAGATAACAACACACCAGGAAGTCAACTTGACTCCCTCCGTCCACCTGAACTGAAATGCAGCTGTCCCTGCCAGGCAGTTTGTTTTCAGCTTGCAGTGCAGCAAGAACTAAAGGGGGATGCAATTGCAGCCCAGCTCTTCTCCCATCTCAGATCCACCTCCCATCCAGGAAGTAGGTTTCTATTCACCTGTCACAACTTCAGGAACTACATGACTAAAAAAGGCTTTGTCAGCACTTTACCGGTGCCTTAGCGAAGCCTGTCTGTGCATAAAATTAGTTGCTGGGGCTGCCTCAGGTCCTATGTTCAGCTCCCTTGTTGCTCCCACAGGTCTTCCAGCAGAGTTTAGCTTCTCTGAAGCTTCTGATATTGCTGTGAGGGTGGCAGCAGCGTAACTTGGGCCAAGACCGGGAAGGTGCTGAGCTTTTATTTCTGGAAGAATCCACCATTTGCTCAAGAAGTACTGAAGAGAAAGGAAGAGGCAATTTTTCTGTATTCATATTCTTGTCCTTGGGGGCATGGACACAGCTCTTATCTGAGGTCTGGACAAGTTGCTTCTGTTGAAGGGGATAAACAGATTAGATGAATCGTGGCTTTCTTTAATGCAGTCCTGGATTTACAAAGAATGGTCAGAGGCTGGTTTCCCTGAACACGAGATCACAAACTACCGCAGGCGCTGTCCTCGCTTGCAGTTTACAAACCTGCACCTCCCGCCATGCTGTGCCTCACGATGCCCTGTCTCTGCTCCGTGGCAGGGTCACCATTTGGGCTCCTTCTTCGCTGAGTGTCCCTTGATTCCCTGCCCTCACAGCCACCGCCCGACCCAAGTTTAGTCATTCACATAGCTCGTACATTCAAAGCGCAGCTCTGTCACTACCTTTATCCTTGGAGAAGAGAACATGATACAGGCAGCCATTAGCACTTATTAGCATTTCTAAAGCATCCATCAGCACAAGAACTAGGTGCAAGTGATGTGGCTGGTCATTTCTGCCTCCCTTTGCAATAGTTTTGAAGATGAGTAGTTCAGTAAAATCATTCTCCTCCACAATGTGGCTTCTCCATCTGCAGAAGGGTCATCGTGAGCAGCGTACAGGCCCTGGCGTCGCACTAGAAGGCACATGTCACTTTGTGAAAAGGATGGGGCCGCTACCAGCTGGACAAGGAGGGGGCAGGGATGGTGCAAAGCAGCAATCTCCTTGGCTCAATGCCAAGACCTCCAAAGAAAAGGTAACAAGAAATGTACGGGAAGACAACGGAATACACTTGTTCTGGTAACCCTTGCACTAACATCAGACACGTGTGATATACCTATTTACTAGGCCTGTACAAAGTGGCTAGCATTCGCTTTGGATTCAGCCAATTTGCAGGACAGTGATTCGATTCAGTGATTCAAATCACTGTCCCAAATCAATTCGGCTGCTGCCAAATCTCTGAATCACACAGGCCCACCCCCGCCCAGTCCCCCAGCCTTGGCAATGGCTGCCCTGCCTACCCCAGCTCCCAGCACTGTGAAAAAAAAGTCTCGACTCACCGGTAGCTGCTGGGCAGGGGGGCAATCCCCGCTGCCCCCCCGCCCCATGCTGCATGGGGGCTGTCCACAAGCCCCCCGACCCCTGCTCGCTATCCCAGCCCCTCCATAGCTGCCCTGCCCCCCCCAGCTCTAGCCCTTTAAGAACGACACCCACCCCCAATTCACCCGATTCACCAGTTCCTGCCTGGCTGGGGGTGATCCCCGCTGCCCGCCACTGCCCTGCACTGTGTGGGGGGCTCTTCCATGAGCCCCCCAAAGCCCTGAGGCCACTGCAGGAGCTGGTGAGCCCAGGGTTTTTCTCTGGGGGAGCAGGCAGGGGTCCCCCATGGTCCCGTCCCCCCTCGCCTGCCCCCTACTTACCAGCTCCAAGTCCGGGTCCAGCTCCCTGCTGCAGCGGGCGAGGACTGCCTGAATCATCAAAACTCTCCAAATCTTTTCCAAATCGATCCAGAGAGCTTTGAATTGATTTGGACCTTTTTATTGGTCCCCTGATTTGAATTCGAAGTCAGAGATTCAGCCATCGAATTGGGCTAAACCTCCTTGAAGTCAAATCAGCACCCGAAGTTTTGCACAGCCCTACTATCTACACACACATTCAGTGAGCAGGCTTAAACCAGGAAAAGGTTGAATTCCTGATTTGCTTTTTATGTCCCTCGGGCTTGCGTTGGAGTCGGAGTACAGGCTCCTTCAAGCAGTGAATGTGCCCTTTTCTCTCAGTGCTTAGCCCTGTAAATGACTACTCCCAGAAAGCCACACACCTGAAATCACGTGATGCTGGTGCCACATCTCCCAAATTCAGCAGCTATCGTGAGAGCCATGTTAGAACCTGATAGGAGCCATGACCTAGATCTACAGACGCAGGAAGCCAAAGAGCCGGAGAGGATTGTGCAGGAGAGACTGACCAACAGGGAAGCTCTTCTATGTGCCATTTTGCAGAAGGAACATCAGCACGCAGCAGACGCACGAAAGGCCAACCATCACTTATAGGTTCTCCGCACAGCAATTCCTGCTGCTAACACCTGCGATGATTCCTCTGATGGGAAGGATCAGGGGACCCCACTGACCAGAAGGCACACAACCCTAGCCATGGAGGTCCCATAAGCATCAGAACCAGCAGCTGGGGGCAGGTAACTGGGGACTCCTTCCTGAGCGGGCAGAGACAACCACTGGTCACCCAAGCCTGGAATATCATTGGGGTGGGAGAGTACTGTGTGCCCAGAGCCCAAATTCAGGGTGAGAGAGAGATGGCCAAGATTCATCGAGTTACACCACAGGAAAGAAAAGAAAGTCACGCATGCAGAAGGGAGGATAACTGGTTTGGCAGTAGCAGTGCTGAGAAGGATGTGGGGGTGTGGGTGGATCACACGCAACGCATGACATTATGTTGTCCCAGAAAAGCAACTGCAATTTTGGGCAGCATGAAACAAGTATTGCATGCAAAATTGAGGAGATGATTGTGCCCCTTTAGTTTAAAGTACCCCATCACCATTTTTCAGTGTGGGTATGCTGATATACATAATGCTGGAGTTCATTCCCATGCTCCAGCGACTCTATTAATTAAGTCTGCTCTGGTGAACTGGAATTACAGAGCACCAGAGCAGCCTTGCTGCACATGTATAGGCACCCCACACTCTTTAGCTAATGTGCATTAAAATGTACTAGTACCTCACAATTTAATATGCATTACCTAAAGCATATTCATGAAGGTGTAGACGTGCCCGCTGCCTGCTGACATTCCCACGCATCTATTGTTATTAAGCTCATGAGTAGCTTACCCAAAAACAGCACAGGTTTCATACCACCCACTTATCCATCTCATCTAGGTGTTGCATCGTCTCATTTTCTGTACTGTAAACTCAGGGCAGATACTGCATCTTTATTACTAGTATTGATCACTTAGCACTACAGCAGCTCCCAGTCTCCAACCTGATGTTCTCCTTCCCTGGATACTGTATAAGAAGCTTGGTGAACATTTAATGGTAAAGCTACCCAGTGAAACTTGCTCAAACTAGTTAGAGAATAAGTTTATGGATATTTGGATCAGTTCATTAGTTGTTCACTGTAAGGAGCAGAGCTGAATTTAGCCATTCTTTATTCAAAATTAATACAGTTATTGCAAATGTTGCATTGTGATGATTTTGAAGAGAAGAGCTGTGTTTGTTTCAGAATAAAGGTTGGCAAAGATTGAAATTTTTTATTTTGTTTCAGAAAAAGTGAAAGAAAATATTCTGTTGCCATGTAGTTTGACCTGAACTGAAATAGTGTATTTTTGCAGATACTATGTGCACCTTTCCCCCCACCAAAATTCAGCTGCTGGAAATTGGAATGCACACTATAATCAAGGAAATACGGTAACCACAGTGTCTCCCACTTCAGCCTCTGCCAGGGGAAAGCAATATGAAGCTGCACATGCTGCATTCAGGGCTCCACTTACTGCTGGCTGTGCACACTTTCTCATTTCCTCCCCCCACTTTCAACCCCTCTGCAGAGGCTCTCAAGGAAACAACTTTTTGTCTTTCAGAAATGAGGTGCATATTTCATTCAGGGGCATGGTATATGTGAGAAAATACAGTGTATCCAGTTGTTGAAGTGACTCAAAGTATTTCAGTGGCTAAAGTGTATTTCCTGACTGTGGTTTCCTACCTCCTGGAAGTTGTAATTCAGGTTTCTGAGGTCCAGATTTTCCCTGACGAGCCAGGCCCTGTCAAGCTATGTAACCCATGCTGCACTGCAGCATCATGGCTACTAGGGGTGTGCAAAATGGGCCATATTCAATGAGGCTTCAGATCTGGCCTGAATAGGGGACAGTGATTCGATTTGTTGATTCAGATCACTGTCCCTGATTCGATTTGACCAAATCCAAATCTGAAGATTCGATGCTGATTCGGTGAAGCAGCGATTCAGCCGTAGACACAGCTTTAAATGTTTTTTCTACATACCTTGAGGTAGCAGCATGGCTCATGATCACTGTGATGCTGAGGTGCACGAAGTGTCCCACAGGAGTGTGCTCCCCCCAATGTGCTTAGCGGCAAACCCAGAAGTGGACCGGAAATACTTCTGGTCCACTTCTGGTCCACCGGGGAGCATGCTGCACCCCCCCCCCCCGCCTCCCTGGCTCAGCGATTGGCCTGGGTGCCCCCCCAGACCCAGGAGGCACCAGTCACCGAGCCGGGGAGGTGCCGGGGCAGGGGAGCCCTGTGCGTTCTCTGATCTCGGTCTGCTGCCGAGCATGCTGGGGAGCCCCCCGTGCTCCTGTGGGACACTCCATGCACCCCAGCACTGCAGCATTCGCAAGCCGCCTGCTACCTAGAGGTACGTAGAAAAAACATTTAAAGCTGTGTCTATATCCGAATCTCCAAATCTTTCCGAATCGATTTGGAGGGTTCTGGTTCAATTGTGAGAGATTAAAGGGTCCTTTGATTCGATTCGGATTCAGAGATTCAGCTGCTGAATTAGGCCGAATCTCCGCCGAATCGAATCAAGGACCGAAGCTTCGCACAACCCTAATGGCTACAGCTGTCCCTGTAGAGCAGTGGCTCTTAACTGTTCTATACTCAAGGTACCCCTTGGTAGATTTGAGACACCCCTCAGAAAATACCAGCTCACTTTGCACTCATGTTTTGACCTGAGTGTAAAATATTGAAGCAATTCTTCTCTAGCAAAGAACTCAGAAAGCCCAGAATAGGGCAGAATGGTTTTAACACTATAGATTTCTGTAGAATCCTTACCTGCCTGCCTGGGGCAGGGTAGGTTAGCAGCACAGTATAAGTAAAGATGCAAGCCAGTTGCAAACTGGCCAACTTTGACACTGACTTATCTTTGCCCTTACGAACCCATACTCAGTGCTGAGAACTCCTGATGCTCCGCTTCCAGCACTGAATTTTTTGGCAAACAATAGAAAACGAAGAACCCCATACACTTGGCCACCAAGACAGTACCAATGAGAACCACCCTTCAGGAGTACATGGTATCAGCTGACTTCTTGTAATTCAGCTTCACAGGAGAACATGGTATGGAGATAGACAAGTGAGCCCTCATGGAAGATTTCCTCGGGGCATAAGGAAGGGTGAGGCATAGAGGCACAAACTGTCATAATGTGCAAGCACTAAGCAGCAATCACCATACACCACGAATTACAACTAATTAATAGGAGCCACCTGAGTGAAGAAACAACACCGTGCAACAACTTGCGAAAAGTTATGTATGACATAAGTCCTCTGGCTGATATCACTGCATTGTAAATTATATTTGTTGCAAGCCACCTCCCTTGCTTACAAGCCTTCTGACATTTACCTCCTGGCCTAGAGTGAAAAGCTAGTCATTCAATCTGGAAGGCACTCTGTTACCTTGGAGGGGAAAAGAGGGCTCCTGCCCAGGAAAACCAAAACTGGTTTGCTAAAAGGTGGAGCTTGAAAGCTACCAAACACCTACCAAGATTTTGGCAGCAGGGGAATAGATAATCTATCTCACAGAGCTGCACAAAGAGCTTTGGACAACACTTAGGAGGTCTTGGACGAGAGGGACAGGACTCGATAACTGGGATAGGAACTTAACCCCGAGACCAACTAAGGTCAGGGAAAACAAAAAGTGAATGGTACAAAAGGATCCTTGACAGCCCCCAAAAGTGTGGTCCAGAGTGGCGTGGAAAGCAAAGCAAGGAATTGTAGGTAGCATTTAATGTCTGACTTGATCCAAGTTTCTCATGGATCAAGTGATGCTGTCATCCAAAAATAATCTCTGGGCAATGCATGCCAGTGGCCACATCTACATGAGACGCTGACAGCACAGTAGCTCATTACTACTGCCCAGTAGTGTCATGCAGCACGAAGCATGACGCGACGCTGCTGCACAGTAATAACGAGCACCGCACAGACAGTCAGTGGCATCGAGAAGCTGTGGGGAGGCTACTGCACAGTAACACTGGATACTGTGCAGTCGTTTAGTACCTGTGTATGCAAGCACTAAACGACTGGACAGGTTGGACAAGTGGGCAGAAAACAACAGGATGCAGTTCAACAAGGAGAAATGCAAAGTGCTGCACCTAGGGAGGAAAAATGTCCAGCACACCTACAGCCTAGGGAATGACCTGCTGGGTGGCACAGAGGTGGAAAGGGATTTTGGAGTCCTAGTGGACTCCAAGATGAACATGAGTCGGCAGTGTGACGAAGCCATCAGAAAAGCCAATGGCACTTTATCGTGCATCAGCAGATGCATGACGAACAGATCCAAGGAGGTGATACTTCCCCTCTATCGGGCGCTGGTCAGACCGCAGTTGGAGTACTGCGTGCAATTCTGGGCGCTGCAATTCAAGAGGGATGCGGATAACCTGGAGAGGGTCCAGAGAAGGGCAACTCGTATGGTCAAGGGCCTGCAGACCAAGCCCTACGAGGAGAGACTAGAGAAACTGGACCTTTTCAGCCTCCGCAAGAGAAGGTTGAGAGGCGACCTTGTGGCTGCCTATAAGTTCATCACGGGGGGCACAGAAGGGAATTGGTGAGGTTTTATTCACCAAGGCGCCCCCGGGGGTTACAAGAAATAATGGCCACAAGCTAGCAGAGAGCAGATTTAGACTGGACATTAGGAAGAACTTCTTCACAGTTCGAGTGGCCAAGGTCTGGAACGGTCTCCCAAGGGAGGTGGTGCTCTCCCCTACCCTGGGGGTCTTCACGAGGAGGTTAGATGAGTATCTAGCTGGGGTCATCTAGACCCAGCACTCTTTCCTGCCTAGGCAGGGGGTCAGACTCGATGATCTATTGAGGTCCCTTCCAACCCTAACATCTATGAATCTATGAATTTATGAATCTATCTATTGAGGTCCCTTCCGACCCTAACATCTATAAATCTATGACTGCGCAATAACAATTGTGCAGTCAGTGTCTCGTGTAGACGTGGCCAGTGTTCTCTTAAGTCACGTCCGCTGCTGTGATGTGTGGGAACATCAAAAGGCTCTCTCCCACCGAGCCAAGTTCTGGGAGAAAGCATGGGTAAGCCTCAGGGAAGTTGATGTTTCAGCTACGTATAGAAAACTGGCTATTACAAAAACCAAATTAATATTACAGTTTTACTCCTAGATGTGCTGGACAGCACAGAAGCATATGAACCACTTTACTGAATTAGGTCACAACCACCGTGGTCCTGAAACCTGTCTCCAGAAGTGACCACAACTAGATTTGTCAATGGAAGCTCCAAAGAAGTGTACTTATGCACTATTCACACAACAGGCAGTTCTTGCTAATCCCCTTTGGACACTGGTTTTACTCTGCTCTGAATCAGGGACTATACATCCCTTAAACATGCAGTTTAATTTATCCCACCTAATGTAACTGTGGATGTTTTCAATAGCCACAGAATATGCAATCCCTCTGGGGACCTGCCTTACCTCTTGGCCTCACTGTTACGTTTCAGCATGTGACACCGCACAACTTTAATTTTGCACCTGAATGGCAATTTCACAGACACACGTTGGCAGCCAGAGTCATGTATCTGGTGGTGGTTCTGCTGCACCTCTCTTCTTGTGGCTTCGGCTCTCTTCTCTTGCAAAGGAGTGCACATCTGCAGGGCAAAGCAGCAGCAGCTTGTGAGGTCCTAGGAGGGAGCGCACAAGGCAAGGACAGCACCAGGCAGCTCTATAAGAAATGTTGGTCACATGCTTCGAGTTCCCGGACCTCAATAACATCTGGACAGTTGTGGCATGACTGGTGACCTACTTGCCTGAGCATGTTTTCATTGTCAAATGGAAAAACATTAGCAAAGTAATGGACCGTTAGGGAAGTGTTTGGAATTGGGAGGCCACACCGGTCATGATTTCTATCCCTGCATTTACACGCAGTATTGCAGTATTAGGTATTTGATTCTAGCTCAGAGACGTTAGAAATGCCATACCTGCTACTGATATAAGGCCACGGGGAGAGGGAGACCTTGCCCTCCTCTAGCAGAACCATGGACCTCTAGCCTCTTCAGCAGCCTGGAGGTGGCAGACAGAGCCAGCTGTAACCTGCCTATAACCCACCCTGAATACAGCATACACCCCATTATCATTAAGGGGTAGCATGACTAGAGGCCTAGAGACCAGGTCATATGAGGAGAGGCTGAAAGACTTGGGACTGGTCAGCCCAGTGAAGAGAAGAGTAGTACCTCCAACTTCCAACTCCCAGAAGACTCAGAGGGGTCCTGGTGGCAGCCTCTAAGTGTATCAAGGGCCTACATCAGGGCCTACATCAGAACAACTATTTACCAAGGCCCCCCAGGGGAGGACAAGAAGTAACGGGCACAAGCTGATTGAGGATTGCTTCAGACTGGACATAAGGAAAAACTTCTTTACCAGTCGAGTGCCGAGAGTTTGGAGCAGGCTCCCTCCAGAGGTAGTGCAGTCACCCACCCTGGCGATCTTCAAAAAGCGTCTTGATGCCCATCTTGCTGGGTTCATCTGATCCCAGAGGTCTTTCCTTCCCAAGTGCAGGGGGCTGGACCCAATGATCTGTAAGGTCCCTTCCAGCCCGACATCTATGAAACTATGAAGAAAAAAAAAAGATCCTGCCTTGGGTAAGTTTCTGAGTAGCAGCATCTAGGGAGCCCAGCCTGCTCACGAGTGCAGTTCTGAGTGGTGCGGGGGGTTTCTCGAGTGGTATCAGGTTGCTTCACTTTTGATATCAGGCTGGTGCAGCCTGCGCGCTCTGGCGGGCCGACACTACCAACCGTCTGCCAGCTTCCAAAGATGGCACAGAAAAAACAACTCAGATACGTGTCCTGTGTTGAAATCTCCGAAAGGTTTATTAGCATCGGACAGTCCGTCAGCCGGTCTTACTAACGCTCAGTCCACCTTGGTGAAGCTTACCTTGCCCGGTAGAGACACCCGATGTTATTCACGCTCCCCAAGGTCTCTGCAAGAGACAGGTCTCCCAACTCCTGTGTTTATACTCACATACCCCATCTCTTGCCCACTCTTTCCTCTCTTTGTCAAGGTGTTCATCTTTGTTTGCTTACCAAGTTTGCTGCATTTTTTAATTTTTAGCTGCAGTTTTTGTCCTCCCTTCACTGTCTTTTTTGCTCATTAATGTGGTTGTTTTCCTTTCTTTCCTATGGGGTCATCCAGCAGTCATGAGGCACCTTTCTCCCACACTGCTTTTCAGCACCGTAGCTAACTTAGCTATAGCTTAGGCCAACTATAACCTAGCACAACCAGAACTCCTACACTGAGCAATTGGATGGGGCCTGCAAACCAACACAACATGCAGGCTGGGTCCAGCACAATGGGTCTGGGGACATCTACTGTCTTTGACCCCACGTGGCACAGGGTGGAGGGGGAACTCCCCAGGGGTCTAGAGACTGGGCGGGGGAAGAGAAAGGGGCAAAGCGTGGCAGTTTTAATTGCCAGCTCCCAGTGCTATCATCACCATCCCACCACCAAATGTTTGGATCCATGGGAATCACTGTCTCACATATAATGACTAGGGTTACCACATTTCCAGGATCAAAAAGAGGACACCTGTGGGGGGTGGAGGGGGCTGGGAGCTGGCAAGTGGGGGGCAGGGGGGAAGGGCAGGAGAGGGAGGGGTATATGATTGGGGGGCAGTGATAGACCTGTGCCCTGCCTCTGCCCCTCACTCTTAAGTCCCTGCCCCCCAGCCCTGCCAGTGCCTCTCACTCCTGACCCACAGCCCCCTGCCCCGCTGCACAGCCAGTGGCCCTCACTCCTGACCCACAGCCCTGCTGGTGCCCCTGACTGCAGACCCAGAGCCCTCTGCCTGCCCCCTCCATACACACACTGACTTGCCAGGGCCTGCACGTAGCAGAGCATGTGACCTCGGACAGCCAATCACCTTGCCTGCTGCTCCCAGCCCCAAGCAGTCCCAAGCTGCTAGTGCCCAGGAAAGCAGAGGAAAAGCAAAAACCTGGACACATTTGCTTTCATTTTAAAAACATGCCCAGACACGAGGACAGGGGGCTGGCCAAAAAAGAGGACACGTCCAGGAAAACCCAGACATATGGTAACCCTAAATGAACACCCTCATTTTTACCAACTGATTGGGGGGGGGGGGGGTTTGTGGGTTATATGTGAGAAAATATGATTCTTATCCTATAGAAATCTGTATATAACATATGGAAAATACTGTATTTACTCAAATATAAAAGATAACCCTGAATACAAGACACCCCCCCAATAATTAGATTCTATGGGTGGTAAATTTATTCATTTGTTATAATTTTCTAGGTACAGGATCTAATTATTCCATCTTTGCTATTTGCATGGGCACCACAGGGAAGAGGGCAGTCATAGGTTACAAGTTCAACTCACTTGGCATAGAGCGCCACAGGTCACCTTTGTTGGTGGGAGGAACCAATTTTTTTCTACTGGTCAGCTACCACCCCCCTTAAGCTAGACAGCCCCCAGTCAGTAAAGTGCTCACCTCCCATGGTCTGCCTGCCTCATCTGATGCATGAGATGCGCTAGACTAAAAATCAAAAAACAGATGGCAAATCAAGTACCAAACAACAAGAAAAGAAACCTTAAAACCTTCCAGCTGAGAGGCTGGACTGTCAGAACCATGTGTCCTGGCATGAATGACAATTTATAGATAATAGGCAATGTCCAGAAGACCTCATTAATTAATCAAGAGGTGCAAAATCTTAAAATCAACATTGCAGCCTTGCAGGAGAAAAGACTGGCCAATTCAGGCTCCATTTGCGAGCCAACTACACCTTTTTCTGGGAATACAGGTGTGCAGAAGATACTCGCCTACATGGGGTCAGATCTGCAGTTTGCAACAGGTTTTTCAACACCATTAAGACCCCCACTGGAACATCAGATCGCATCATCTCACTCTGACTACCGTCAACTGATGGTTTTGGTGACATCATTAGTGCCTATGCACCAACTTTACAGGCAAGTTCAGAAGATAAAGGTAACTCTTACAATGCTCAGCACCAAATCAACCAGAACCCAACAGAAAGTCCCAAGGCTAACGTGAAGGACACCAGAGTAGTGGTACAGAAAACTGTCAGATTCTTCACAAACCAGTACTGGACTGACCTATGTCAAGCCCAGGGCAGGGGGTTGGACTTGATGATCTACTGAGGTCCCCTCTGACCCTAAAAATCTATGAAATCTATGAAGAGAGACAGTTTTCCACAGACACAGGAAACCTGGAAACCATGTATGGTGGCATGAAGAAAGCTCTTGGCCCAACTGTCACTTAAGTCACCTCCCTCAAGTCTCGAGATGGCAAAGTAAAAATCACAGACAAGACTGAGCAGATGTCATGCTGGGTTGAACACTACTTCAAGCTTTACTCCCATAAAACAGACATTTCAGAAGAGGCACTGGATCAACTTCCAACTCTCGGTGTACTGGCACAGCTAGACAAAGAACCTACAGTCAAGGAGCTTAGCAAGGCCACAGACTCCTAGCACCTGGGGAGGATGGCATCCCAGCTGAGGCTCTCAAGTGTGGGAAGGCTAGCCTGCTACCGCATCGTCATCAAATCCTAGCGTGCTGCTAGAAGGAAGGTCAAGTACCCCAGGACATGCTGACCCTAACATCATCACGCTCTACAAGAACAAGAGAGACAAGGATGACCGCAACAATTATCCAGGCATCTCTCTCCTCAGCGTCATGGGCAAGCCTTTTGCCAGTGTCATCTTGAATGCTTGCAACAACTTGCTGACCATGCCTACCCTGAATCACAGTGTGGATTGAAGCAAGGAGATCAACAGCGGACATGATATTCTTCTTACGCCAACTGCAAGAAAAATTCAGATAAAAAAATAAGCTGCTGTATGTAGCATTTGTCAATCTGATGAAAGCCTTCGACACTGTCAGAAGAGTAGGTTTGTTCAAGGCCCTGGTAAAGATCGAATGCCGCACCCCCACCCCAAAGCATACTTAGCATGATACACTCCTTCCATGAAAAGATGCAGGCTGCAGTTCAGGGTGATGGATCAACCTGTCAGGTCTGAGATGAGGAGTGGAGTGAAGCAGGGTCGTGTTCTGGTGCCCACACTCTTTGGGAGCTTGATTTTCTGTGCTGCTGCACTACGCTTTTGATGGCTTGGAGGAAGGCATACACCTTCACATGAGATCAGATGGCAAACTCTACAATCTATCATGTCTAAAGGCCAAGACAAAAAGTGAAGTGCATACTTATTAGGGAGCTCCTTTTTGCTGATGCTGCTGGACTTACCACCCATGAAGAAGGCCAACTCCAAATACTCATTAATTGTCTCTCCCATGCTTGCAGGAGGTTTGCCTTGACCAGCAGTGTCAAGAAGACTGTGGTTGTAGGACAGGGTGTGCACCAGTCACCATCCATCAGCCTTGAGAGCACACCTCTCAAGACAGTGAACAAATTCTGCTACCTTGGATGGACCGGGAGTGGATAAAGAGCTAAATTTGCATATTGGAAAGGCAGCTACCACTTTCAGTAATCTCTCCAAATGAGTCTGGAACAATACAAAACTGACAGTCAAAATGAAGCTGCTTGTGTACAAAGCCTGTGTCGCCCACACAAAATGCACAAGTCATTTTGTATTGCAAAGTGTGTTGTTGTATATGGTTTTAGTTAAGTATGATTGTTATGTATTTCCTGCTCTGCTGCATGTACCCATGTTTTCTGTATTTGAGTACCTTGTTTTCTCTCCCCTGCTTGGGTAGGCTGGACAGGGACAGGAGATACTGCAGACAGGCAGATACCTGTGGCTTTTGTTAGACCTGTTGTCTGTAGGGCACAGGGCTGCGAGGGGATTGGAGCCTCTGCAGCAGCCAGAGGCCTGCGACTGTGTCAGCTGAAAGAAACCCCGGCTGTGAGTTGTCAGGGAAAGAGTTCCCACAGGGGAGGAAGCCCCTGGGTGGGGGTCTGGCAGAGGGCCCTGCGGGGAAAGGGCCCCCGGCAAGCCCGCGAGGGGCTGAGAGGTTTTGGGGCCCCTTCCTTCTCCTTTTCTAGAGCAGTGCCAAGGGCTCCTGGCAGCAAAGGGAAGTCTCCAGTACTCACAGTGACACTGATTCCCTGAAGGGGTGCAGGCGTCTCATATTTTGTATGTTGTGCCTTGTATTTTGTTATTTCTAATGCGAGTTGAACCCCCCCCATGGTTTGCCAGTATTTATTTGATGTTTGTTAGACCCTGACCCTATGCGGCGCCCAACAACTAGGGAGATGATGGTCCAATTGCTCATGGATCCTGGCACTCATTAGCCAGAGCAGGCAGGGAGCAAACACCAGCACACATTGCTCGCAACAGCTTTATTCACAATGGAGACAGCTTCGGGCCAGGTCCCAAAAAACAGCAAACGGGGGACCCCCGCTGAACATTAGTTCTTTTCACATTTTATAACCTTGGTTCATACATATTAACATTCACCCCGCCTATGTCCCTCCTTCGGTTCTGCCCATTTCTCCTCCCATCTCAAGCTCCGCCTCCATTTACTGTTTGCTTCCTTAGCATGGTATTGCCTCTGCATTTCATTCATTTACATGCTTCTCTGCTACGAGCGCATGCGTAAGACTTTGACCCCCATCTTCTTTCGGTCACTTGTGGTTTCTCGCTGGTTCTTCCTGGTTTTCTTGTTGACTTCGGCACCATCTGCAAGGCCATATTTCTGCTTTTGTCCCCTAATGATAAGCGTTGGTCTGTATCCTATTTTTACACAACACATCACGCACTTCGCACCCTATCCTTTTGTTAAGGATCCACTTACCTAAGCATTAGCAAAGTTAGTTGCTTTTAATATATCACCCAGCCTTGTGACCAGCGGCTTTTGCTGAGACACAGAAAAAACACTTTTATTCAGCTGCACACCCAGTACTCCCCAAAATTCATATGTTACCCTAACATTGTTCACCTATATTTACTTGCTGGTCATTTGGACCTACTTGTGCTTACCTGTTTCAGATCAGTTACTTACCTGTGCTGGGTTCAAGGCCATTGGTGGCGGTATGATTTCCTAGTCGCGAATTATAGAACACAGCCTTGTATGTAAAGTGTATGTATTTATTAATATCACTTTTTTGGGGGGGGAGGTGTGTGTGTGTGTGTGTGTGTGTGTGTGTGTGTGTGTGTGTGTGTGTGTGTGTGTGTATGTACCACTCTATAGAGAACAGAGGGAACTGGCCGGTATCACAGATCCCTCTCACAGCACTCCTGCCTGGCCACCCAGCCCTTCTGTTTGGAGAGGGGAGCATGTACTTGGGTGCACTGAGGTTACACTAGTATTTAGGAAGTGCTCAGTCACATACATAACTAGCGTGATGCCTACACCGGCTGAGAACTTGCCCAGAAGCACCAAGAAGTGTTGAGAAAGGAAGAAATGGAGACACCTGGAAAGGGCAAGGCCTGGAAAGGAGTACTGCTGGGCCCTGGGAAAGGAGTCAGTCTCTCAGGCCTTTCTTTTTGCTCCTGCCTTTGTCTCTGCTTCCCACTCCAAAGACCCAGACCTTTTTAACCATCCAAGAGGCTTCCAACCTGTTTAGAGTGGCCCAAATACTCAAGACTAGTTGAACATTGTTATATACTCCAAAGGGGGCATGCCCCAGATTGGGCTGAGAGGCAGCAGTGGGAAAAGATCACGCTAGAGAGCTGTTTCGACTGATGGTGATTGCTAACAGAATGAAAAAAATGGGTAAATCAATCCAAACCCTCTCTGCTTCACCTGGCAGCATCACCAAAGGAATCAGCACAGCAGGAGCTGGCGCTGCCTCATGGACCCAGGGTTCCCCCAGGGGCAGAGTTGCCCTGCACCTCTGCTGCCTAAAGTCTGCCTCGGTTCCACAACCTATTCCCAGGTAAAGACTGAATAAAGTATTTAGAGATCACATGGTTAAACAGGAGGATTTATTATATTTGCAACCAAGGCATCTTCTGTGTATAATACATTGTGGCTTCCACCTCCTCACATTTTAGCTTCCAGTACCAGAGTCCTGACCAGGACCAAAGTCAATTTTTAACTTCTTTCTCATTATTTTCATTAGGACCCTCTTAGAGAAGAATTCGTAAAGACTTTCTGAGAACAAGGCAATCGTGAAGCAGAAGCAGCTTCCAGGTGCATTGCTCAGGGTGCAATACCTTGAGACAGCGTCCCTCAGTGGGACAGACTAACACTCACTTCAGGACATGAAGTGCAAAAGGATGAAAGACATGGAAGGAGGAAATTCCCCGTAGGAGTCAATCCTGCTGAATGGCTTTCTCCTGATCCAGGACGTGCTGCAGTCTAGCGACGAATCGCACAGAGCTTATATGGATGGGGTTTCATTGTGGACCCAAAAACGATACCCATGTTGACTTCCGTCACTCCCTCCGGCAGGGTGAATGTGAATGCCCGCAGCAGGTGGGTTAAAAAGAGGAAGAGCTCCATCCTTGCCAGTAGCTCCCCCACACACACCCGGTGCCCTGGAGAGGGAAGGAGTGCTGCATTAAATACCCAAGGATTTCTGGAGCCACTTCCCACCTTCTAACCTGCATGGCTTTTTCATAGGCATCTTTGCTCAACTTGACATTTTCTCTCAGGACTGACTGATCAACACAGAAGTGCAAGTCCTCCTGCACTTCTCCATGCACTTCTCCCATCTGTGGTTACAGGAGGTAGACACAGCACGTGATAGGAACTGCTCAGTATGATTTCAGGCCACACTTTTCAGTCTCTAGGAGTTGCTGATGCTATGAATATCAGATACTCTCTTATTCTAACCTGTCTCCTCATGAGACTCTTAAGGAAACTCTGGGTTCTGCCTCTGTTTCCATTTCACCCCTGTGCTGGCTTGTTCTTCTGCTTTGACACATTGAAATCCAAGGTTCACATGCATGTGCATCCTGCTTATTAATGCTTTCCCAATATGTGATAGGGAACATAAAGATATGTACTGTGCTATTTGTTAAGCAACTCACTCAGGTGTTGCAGCAGGGACTTGGCTATTTTGCATGCATACAAGAGGACATAAGAGCAATCTCCAAGTAAAATGTATTCAGTTTGATTGGAAGAACCTGGGAAATTGCAATTCAGAATGACCACAACAGGTCCAAATGTCTTTTGCACTACAAATTCCTGCTTGAAATGTCTAGTTTATCTTGTCCATCATGTGCAGATGTTGATGCACTTAGTGCTTATCACTACCTTATCTAAATCTGGATTTATTTTCAAGGGTGTGGCAAAAATAAGTTGCGTCTCTCTAGGACTCTCACCCACTCCCACCCACATCAATTTAGAAACAGAGGAAGGATGTACATTTTCAATCTGAACAGCTGAAACCTGTGAAATAATAGGCAACTGAAAACTGAGCAATGGGGCCCTCCTTACCTACATACTTTGCTCCTGCATCGCCACTGAGTATGTAAGAAGAGAACCTACCAGCAAACCCTGTATTTATCATTTCTCATCATGACACTTCGTTCCAGTTGCTTAAAATTTACAACAAACTTTACCACCCGGATGAAGCTTTCTGTGCCAGATGTTTTGGCAGGGGCCAGAGATGTGCTGTCACCAACCTCACACAAATTCCTCCCAACACAGCCAGGTTAATAATTTCTGAAAATCACAATTCACCCAAGTTTCTATCTGCACTGGCTGCAGTCAGTTCTGGGGCTGCGACTGTTCCTCCAGTTCTCCTTCCCATCAGCCAGGGGATGTTTTGCCCCCAGAACTCAGCATCTGGGCTTTTCTCTATACCGTGTAAGAAGGTCTCCAGGAGGATGGGACTGAGCACTCCTTGCTCACCTCACTCCACTGACATGCTCCAGAGCTGGAAGTTTTCCCTTGAGGCTCTTGTGGACTCACCCCCAGCACCTGCTCTTCACCACAAACCCTGCAGAGATGAAGGGTTCAGGAACTGGCACTGGGGACAACTCCAGAGCAGCCTCATCAGTGAATTTCCAGCTCTGGCATGAGTCAGTAGACTGAAATGAGCAGGGCATGCTCAGCTCCATCCTGCCTGAGTCCTACTACTGATGGGGTGTAGAGAAGTCCCATCTCTCCTGCACTGTTAGTGCTCCTGCAGCTGGCCCTTAAGTAGCATTAAAGGGAAAGGGGGAAACCCTGACCAGGGGAAATCTGAGCTCACTGAACAGGAGAACAGGAGCACAAGAGGAGCAGGGTAGCGGGAAGGAAAAGGGCAGGAGCCAGAGGGAGGGAACAGAACAGGAGGTTCAGAACCAGGCTGGAACCGCCCTCTCCTAAAATGGGACGGGAATCTGGGATCCCTGGTTTTCAACTCACCTTTTCATCAGATGACTGTGAAACCACTAGCAGTTGCATGTGGCTGGTCCACGGGGAGGACCACAGCCACCGAGGTCTCTACTATGGATCTTAAGGTCCTGACCCTCCTGGTGAGCCATGATGGGGTTAACATGTGCCCCATATAACACTTCTGCACTTTTCCCCCTCAAGTATCTTAAACCTAGGAAATTACCCACAAGAACTATACTCACAGGGTGTTACATCTGAATGTTTTACCTGTGGACAACGGCAAGAAGGCTTCTTGGCTCACAAAGTTTCCATCCTTGTCCAGGAAGTGGTTCGGGTTGAACTCTTCAGGTGTCTCCCATTGCCCAGGGTCCGAAAGAACAGAGTCGATATTTGCTAAAATAAAGGTGTTCGGCAAAGAAACAGCTGTTGCTTCAGTTGTGTTTCACCGGTTCAGTCCATCAGATTAATCAGTGAAGGCAGAAATGGAGAGCAGTCAGTTATAATTTACTGCACCGTAGAGACCTTCACACGCAGAGCTCACTGAAATTCTTTACTAAAATATTTTTTACACTAAATGAGACCTTGCTTTGAAACTACAATTTAAAAAAAAACTTTTTCTATTTTTTCAGGGGTTTGGGGGGTTTTTTTTGCAAAATTGGAAAATCTGGCGCTTCATGTTTTGACTGCCCCCCCTCCTCCCGCCCCCGTGCTTTTTTCCCCTGCGTATTTCTTTTTGCTATGGATGCTGGATTCTTTGTTGCTGGATGCAACAAAATGAATAAGGTCTAGGGGTTTATTCTGTTCACTCTTTTAATTCTGGTTTTTAACTTTTACTGCTTTTAAAAATTCTCCAACTTCTGAAAACTTCTATGAGACTGGAGTTAAAGAGTTTCCTTTTCCTCTTTTGCTTTTCTCTATCTTTGGTCAAGTCAAAAATGTTTGAACGTTACAGACTAGCAAAATAAGTACATGAACAAACAAGGCTGTATGGAAAACAAAAAATAAACTATTTCCGTGCGTTGTGTACGATACCACAATTCACCAGAAAAACAAAAAAGGTGGAAAATGAGAAACCAAAAATTCTAATTTTTTCAAAGGAAATTCTTTCTTTTCTTAAGAAAGAAAAAAAGAGAAGTCATTTTGGACAAAAATGGCATGACAATAACTTTTAAATGTCACATCTCACAGTGATCTTTTTCCCCTTTCTGACCAGCTCTAGTGACAGGATGAGAAACACGGCTCACTAGGAGCAGATCAGAACATACTGGGGATTAATGTGCGTGTTTTCTACAGTCATTTCCAAACCTCCCATTGGCACAGACCAAAATTCAGAACTGTTCACATTTAAGACACAGAGGTCATTTATAATATTGGGTGGAGACAGAAGTTACATTTTTCACGTGATCGGCCCCCTGAAAGCGTTCTAGTGTCATGCCGTGACACAAGTGCACAGTTGCAGAGCTCTTTTAAAGTGGCCAAGAGTGCAACTAATTAACCCTCATCAAATGAGGTATCAGATGAAGGCGCTCCACTTTAGAGCACCTTAGGGTACTTGCATTCCCTAGGGTTAATTTGTCATGCGACTGGGGCTAGGCTGATGCAGCCCAGCCCCACCCCTGGGGCTGTCAGCAGGAAGGGAGGGAGGAGAGGGAGTGAGGTGCTGGCTGGGGTTTGCTTGGCCTGGGCTGGAGGGGGTGGGGGGCTGGGAGCCCTCCCTGCCTCATGCCCCCACCCAGCTCCTCCTCTCCTCCAGCTCCAGCCAGGCAAACCCCAGCTGGCAGCTCTCTCTGCCTCCCCGCTCCCTTATTGCAGACAGCCATGGGGGTGGGAACCGGGGGTGGGGCTGGGGGAAAGGGGCAGCTCCTTAGGTTCCTACAGGCAGGCTTGATTCCCTTTCTCCCCCCCTCCGCCGACACAACAAGAAAATGTCTGTGGGTGGGGGAGGGGTGAAGGGGGATCTAACTCATTGCACTTTATGTAAAGTGCAATGAGTTAGAGCAGAGGCCTGCACATCTGTAAGTGCCCACTGTGCCACAGGGACAATAGCTCTTGTTGGGCTCTGTCAACATTTGTAAGATACAAACATTCAGGTCCTCAAGTAACAAAGTATTTCAGTGCATCCTTATTCAGAAAAAACACGTTTACACATGTTTAATCCTAAACATGTGCCCAAGGGATATAACAATCAGATCACTATCAAGGGGTATTAATACAAGCTGTTACAATGCAAACAATATATCTGCATGATGCTGTCACAATACAAATGCAGCAAAAACACTCCCAATTTCTACACTACTTCATTCCAGGTCAGTGTTAGGGTGATCTGGCCAACTTCTATGGCTAGAGGCTCGTGCAGAGGTAACCTTCTGATCCATACGCTGTGCACTTCTAAGAGACAGCTACCCCACCCCTTTTAAAGCAGCTAAAATGTATGCATGGCCACATCCTAAGACCCACTGGTTTAAACTCAGCTTCAGTATTTTTATGTTTTGTATGCTTTGAAGTAGTTCAGTGCTTTCTTCTGAATATGGATGCTTCCCTGAATCAGCACCGCTGGGAGAAACTCAAAAAATTAATGTAAGAAATACATCATAGTACACTTGGGAGAGAGGCAAGAGGAGCATATCCAAGCAGCTCACGGCCCTGTATCTTTGGGACTGAAAACCCCAGCAGATCTGTGTCCTTCACACTTGCCCTGGGAATTTAAATTAAGACAATTCTACTGTAACGCAGGATCTCCTGAATCACAGCATTTGTGTAGGGCAGTTTCTTGCAGTCTTCATAGCAGATTACATGGAAGGGACCCAGCACAGCATCCAGCTCCTGCTGGACTTTTTCTGAGGAGAAATGTTCAACATTAAATATACCTGCACCTGTATATTTATCACTCATCCTTTTCAGTTCCCTTTCATTTATTATAGTGATAAGAATAAAATATGAACATGCACAAACAAAATCCTTATTGTTAAGTAAAGAAAGTATAGAAGTATATAAAAGTAAAGAAAAAGATAAGACTATATTCCACCTCCCATGCAAAGGTATACTTATAATTTGAGGTTTTACTAATGTGTAGGTTACAAGTTCAGATAATGTCTTTATATAGACACAAGCAGGATGGTGAAGACTTCCTACCTCCCCAGTCCCCATCAGGCAGGGCTGAGTTGAGATCACACCATTTTGTGGGTTTCTATTTGGAGCTTGGGAGAGAACTGGGAATACAACAGTAACTGCTTATTAAGAGATTAATTTAATATTACACTTAAGAAATGTGCTCCACCCCAGTGTAGTTGTCACATATGACCCTCTGGTTTTTGGGTTTTTTTTAATTATTACTACTACTACATTTCATAGAGAAGACTTTGGAATCATTTGTAAAAAAGTAAATGTCTTCTCAGCTGTATTGTGGTTAGTTAGCCTGTACGTGAAATGAAATACATTTTTATTAAGAGATTACTTGATTAACACCATCAGGAATTCCTCGCTCCAGCAGGACACAGTGTGATGACACAGTCAACGCCTGGACTGCAAGAGTTGCATTTCAGCACTGGAAAACCTTGATTGCCTAAACATATTTTGATGGCATAAGCACATTATCTAAAACCTACTGCAACATAACAAAGACTTATTATCCCATAATGCTTTATTTATTTAACAATCAACTGATGATTAAAAAGCAACTGTGGCTTTAGTAACTAATCTCTGTAGTGACCGTAATTATGGTACATTAGGTATATAGCAAGAGTGTCAAACTCCTCCAGCCCCATGGGGACAGTCTGTGCAACACCCACAGTACTGGGTGCATCCCAAGCATTGCACACAGCATACACCAGTCCCAGGGCTTGCTGTGCACAGGGCATGTGCTTCCCATGGCATTCAGGCTGGACCCGGTGCTGAAGGCAGAACAGGGGGTTACTCCAGCGTGCGGTCTGCAGCCTGCACTCAGGAAAGCCCTGGCTCCAGCCGGCACTCCCTGGGCTGCGCACACCCCATACCAGCCTAGCGTGCCACTGCACAACGAGCCCAGGAGCCAACATATGCATGCAGTGCCCTGCTAGACTACCCCTGTGTGCTGGCTCTGGCATGGACTGATTCACACCAGCCCAGAAGCAGCAGGACACCACATGCAATACATGGCCTGGACCACCTGCCTATGCCACATGCAGCCCAGCACATGGGGTTGGTCCAGTGACCCATGGACCAGAACACATGGTTCCACAGGCCAGATCCTGTTCACTCCTATCCAGTTTATTGTCTGCTGTGACCCCAAGGTCCTTTTCTGCAGAGCTGCTGTTTAGCCAGTTGGTCCCCAGCCTGGACCAGTGCATGGGATTCTTCTGTCTTAAGTGCAGGACTTTGCACTTATCCTTGTTAAACCTCAGGAGATTTCTTTTGGCCCAATCCTCCAATTTTTCAAGGCCTCTCTGAATCCTAGCCCTACCCTCCAGCATATCTACAAGGCCTGTGTGAAGCAGCAAGTATTTGCTTCGGATTCAGATTTGGCCGATTTGGTAGGATAGTGATTTGATTCGGTGATTCGAATCACTGTCCCGATTTGATTCAGCCAATTCAGATCTGAAGATTCAGGGCTGATTAAGAGATTCAGCCATATACTAAACAGGCAGGAGTCCTCACCATGCTGAACACAGCTGCCTCCAGCTGGTAAGTCTGTTGTGGTGGGTGGAGGGGGGAGGGAAGGGGCATGGAGGTGCAGATCAACACCCCCACAGCGAGGAGGGATTGAGGCTGGGACAAGATGCACAGCCTGGGCGGCGGGGTGCGGGACTCAGGGAGGGGGGCCCCTGCCACTGTGCACCGGCATGCACCACCAGTCTGGGAAGGCATGGGTGCAGGCATGTGCCCCCAGATCTATGCGGGGCGGGCTGGGCCAGGCTGCACTTTGGACAGGCAACAGAAGGTGCCAGGAGCAGGAGCTATGCCCTCCTGCCGCTCGCCCAGCCTCCCCACACCTCCCAAGCAAGTCGCGGCTTTGCACCGGCTGGACGAGCGGCAGCAGGGCACGGAGGTGAGCGCGTGCACCCAGATCAGAGAGAGGCCAGCAGCAGGGGCTATGGGGAATTTTAAGGTGGCTGCAGCCCGCCCTAGCGCCTGCTCCACTGCACTCTGCGGGGCGGGAGGAGCCAGGGCTGTGCTCCAGGTTGTGGCTGGGGCTAGCTGCCCAGAGCACAACCCTGGCTCCACCTGCTCCGTGGAGTGCAACCTGGTGGCAGGTGGCTGGGGCTAGTCTCCCAGAGCACAGCTGGCCCAGCCCACCCCACACAGATCCAGGGACACACGCCCACTCCCATGCCCTCCTGGACCGGTGGCTCACAGTGGCAGGACCCCACTTCGAGTCCCATACCCCACTACCCCAGGTGGGCAGCTTGTCTCAGCCCCAGTCCCAATCCCTCCCTCACTGTGGGGGCATTGATCTGTCCCACCCCTTCCTTCCCCCCTCCACCCACCACAACAGACTTACCAGCTGGAGGCAGCTGTGTCCAGCAGGGTGAGGACTGCTGCCTGTTTACGCTACAGCCGAATCTTCAAATTGGTGCCGAGTCTTTTCCAAATTAATTTGGAGGCTTCTGATTCGATTCAGAGCTTTTAATTGGTCTCCTGATTTGATTCGGATTCAGAGATTCAGCCACCACATTGGGCTGAATCTCCTCCGAATCGAATCAGGTACCAAAACTCCGCACAGTCCTAATATCTACTACTCCCCCCAGCTTCATGTCATCCAAAATCTTGCTGAGGGCCCGCTCCATCCATTCTTCCAGATCATTAACGAAGATATTGAATAAAACCAGCTCAGGACCTACTCTTGGGGCACTCCACTTGATACCCGCTACCAATTAGACCTTGAGCTATTGATCACTACCCACTGATCCCAGCAATCCAGCCAGCTTTCTATCCACCTTACAGTCCATGCATCCAACCCATACATCCTTAGCTTGCTTGCAAGAATGGTGTAGGAGACCATATCAAAAGCCTTGCTAAAGTCAAGATATATCACGTTCACTGCTTTTCCTGCATCCATAGAGACAGTTTTCTCATCATAGAAGGCAATCAGGTTGGTCAGGCATGACTTGCCCCTGGTGAATCCATGCTGACTCTTCCTAATCACTTCCTTCTCCTCCAAGTGCTCAGAAATGGATTCTTTGAGGACCTGCTCCATGATTTTTCCAGGGACTGAGGTGAGGCTGTCTGGTCTGTAGTTCCCTGGATACTCTTTCTTCCTTTTCTTAAAGACGGGCACTATATATTTGTCCTTTTCCAATCATCCTGGAACTCCTCCGATTGTCTTGAGTTTTCAAAGATAATGGCCAGCAGCTCTGTAATCACATCAGCCAACTCCCTCAGCACCCTCGGATGCATTGCATCCAGCGCCATGGACGTGTACACATCCAGCTTTTCTAAAAGTTGTTCTTTCACCACTGAGGGCTGCTCACCCCCTCCCCAGACTGTGCTGCTCAGTGCAGTAGTCTGGGAGCTGACCTTACCTGTGAAGAACAAGGTAAAAAAAGGCATCAAGTACTTCTGCCTTTTCCTCATCATCTGTTATTAGATTGCCTCCCCATTCAGTAAGGTACTCCACTTGCCCTGACCTTCCTCCTGTTGCTGAGATACTTGTAGAAACCCTTCTCATTACCCTTCACATCCCTTGCTCGCTTTTCCCTCCCCGATTTCATCCTTGCATGCCGGAGCAATATTTTTATGCTCCTCCCTAGTCACTGGTCCAAGCTTCCGCTTCTCGTCAGCTTCTTTTTTGTTTTTGAGCTTACTGAAGAGTTCTCTGCTAATCCAAGCTGGTTGCCTGCCATATTTGCTATTCTACCTGCACATGGGGATGGTTTGTTCCTGTGCCCTCAGTAAGGTTTCTTTAAAGTACAGCCAGCAATCCTGGACTCCTTTCCCACTCCGACTGGCCTCCCAGGGGATCCTGTACATCAGTTCCCTGAAGGACTTGAAGTCTGCTTTTGAGAAGGCTAAGGTCCATACTCTGCTGCTCTTCTTTCTTCCTTTTGTCGGGATCCTAAGCTCAATCATCTCATGGTCACTGCTGCCCAAGTTCCCATTCACTACTACATCCCCCACCAATTCTTCCCTGTTTGTGAGCAGCAGATCAAGAGCATGGCCCCTAGTTGGTCCCTCCAACACTTGTACCAGGAAGTTTTCTCCAACGCTCTCCAAAAACTTCCTAGATTGCCTGCACACTGCTGTGCTGCTCTCCCAGCTGATGTCAGGATGATCGAAGTCCCCCATAAGAACCAGGGCCTGGGAGTGTGAACTTCTGCTAATTGAAGAAAGCCTCATCTACCTCATCTACCTGGTCTGGTGGTCTGTACCGGACCACCCACCACAACATCATCCTTGTTGCTCTCCCCATTACCTTAACCCAGAGATGTTCAACGGGCCTATCTCCAGTTTCATACTGAAGCTCTGAGCAATCATACAGCTCTTTCACATAAAGTGCAACTCCTTGTCCTCTTCTCCCCTGCCTGTCCTTCCTGAACAGTTTGTACCCATCTGTGACGGCGCTCCAGTCACGCGAGCTCCCACCAAGTCTCTTACTCCAGTCACGTCATAGCTCTGTGACTGTGCAAGGACTTCCAGTTCTTCCTGCATGTTTCCCAGGCTCCGTGTGTTAATGTGCAGGCACCTCAGGTAACTAGCCAATTTCCCTGTTTTCTTGGGAGGGATGAGGAGACCTCCCTTGTTGTCCCTTCCTCCTTGTGCTTCCTCCAAGTCCCCTGCTTCCCCACTTACCTCAGGGCTTTGGTCTCCATCCCCTGACATCCACACGATCCTTGAAGCACATAGGATGTCCACTCCCATGCAAAGGAAAGGTAGCAAAGGGGCTGGGAAGCCCTCTTGGCTAAACAGACAAATCATGGTCCTCTTAAGAAAGAAGAAAGAGATATATAGACAATGGAAACTAGGGACAGCCCCCAAGGAGGATTATGTAGCAATGTTCCACACTTGTAGGGATCAGATTAGAAAAGCTAAGGTGGCAACTGAACTAAAATTAGCAATGGGAATCAAGGACAACATGAAGTCCTTCCTTAAATATGTAGGGAACAGGAGAAAAACAAATGGGAGTGTGGGGCCATTGCTCAACAACTCAGGACAGCTGGTTACCAGCACTCGAGAAAAACTGAGCGCTGGTAGCCCAAATGACTACCTTGCTTTGGTCTTTCACTGGGCCAAGGGGAAAATCGCACCATTTAGGGTACAGAATGAGTGGGGTTCAAAGGACCGCCTTCCTACTACTGCCGTAGAACTGGTGTGTGATCAATTAAAGAAATTGGACATATATAAGTCAGCAGAACCAGGTGAACTCCATCCAACAGTGCGGAAGGAGCTGGCCCTCGTCATCGCCAAACCCCTGGAGAATCTCTTCCAAAACTCGTGGTGCTCTGGGGAGGTCCTTGAGGACTGGAAGAGAGCTAATGTTGTGCCCATCTTCAAGAAAGCGATCAAAACGCTGACTTGCATCCATAGATGCTTCTCAAGCAAATCCCGGGACGTCATTCCCCCCTTGTACTCGGCCTTGGTGAGGCTGCAGCTGGAGTACTGCATCCAGTTTTGGGCTCCACAATTCAAAAAGCATGTGGAGAAGCTTGAGAGAGTGCAGAGAAGAGCCACGCGCATGATCAGAGATCAGGGAAGCACACCCTACGATGACAGGCTGAGAGCCCTGGGGCTCTTTAGCCTGGAAAAGCGCAGGCTCAGGGGTGATCTGGTGGCCACCTACAAGTTTATCAGGGGTGACCACCAGTATCTGGGGGAACGTTTGTTCACCAGAGCGCCCCAAGGGATGACGAGGACGAATGGTCACAAACTACTACAAGATCGTTTCAGGCTGGACATAAGGAAGAATTTCTTTACTGTCCGAGCCCCCAAGGTCTGGAACAGCCTGCCACCGGGGGTGGTTCAAGCGCCTACATTGAACACCTTCAAGACAAAACTGGATGCTTATCTTGCTGGGATCCTATGACCCCAGCTGACTTCCTGCCCTTGGGCGGGGGGCTGGACTCGATGATCTTCCGAGGTCCCTTCCAGCCCTAATGTCTATGAAATCTATGAAAGAAGGGGAGGAGAGAGGACCCAGGCAACTATAGGCCAATTAGCCTAACTTCTATCCCAGGGAAAATCTGGAAAAATTCATTAAGGAGTCTATGTGCAATAGGGTTGCAGAAGGTAGGATTTTGAACAACAGCCAGCATGGCTTCGTCATGGGCAGGTCTTATCTTATTAACCTCATCTCCTTTTATGACCAGATGACTCGTCACCTGTATAAGAGAGAGGAGGGTGACATTATATACCTTGACTCACAAAAAGCTTTCAATCTGGTATCCCACGAGGTTCTCATGAGAAAATTGGAAGGCTGTGAGTTTAACTGCAAGGCTGTCAGGTGGATAGGAAGCTGGCTATGAGGTAGGACCCAGAGAGTGCTAATGAACGGATCTGTGTCATCTTGGCAAGAAGCGGCCAGTGGTGTCCCACAGAGATTAGTGCTTGGTCCAGTGCTATTCAACATCTTCATCAATGATTTGGCTGTGGGGGTGAAGAGCTCACTGGCCAAGTTCACAGACGACACTAAGTTATGGGGGAGTGTGGTCACGCTTGAAGATAGGCTACAGATACAGGCAGTCCTGGACAGACTAGCAAGCTGGGCGGATCGGAACCAGATGAAGTTCAACATCGAGAAATGTAAAGTGCTGCATCTGGGGACAAACAATTCCCTGCACACCTTCAGGCTTGGCAATGCCAACCTGACCAGCACCACGAATGAAAGGGGCCTGGGGGTAATAACAGACCACAGTATGAACGTGAGCCAGTCGTACAACACTGTAGCCAGTAGGACTAACGATACCCTGGCATGCATCAATTGATACATCTCCAGCAAAACCAAAGAAATGATTCTTCCACTCTGCTCGGTATTGGTGAGACTGCAACTGGAGTACTGTGTCCAGTTCTGCTCTCACTGGCCCACAGCCTGGTTCACATGGGGGGGAACGTGACAGGAGTCAAAAAACACCTTGGCAGGGACGAACCTTTCATGCTGTCCAAGTGCTCCATCACGTGGCAAGCCTCCTCCTGTATTCGGTGCTCCTTCCCCGTTCCCAGTTTCTGCAGGATCATGATTTATGAATCAAAAAAGTCTCTACGGCTTCCAGGCTCGACCATTGAGAACATAATACCTGTGGCCATGAAGAACAACGTGCATGTCACACTAATATCTCTGCAAGGCTAAATCCTGCACACAACAAGGGTTACAACAACTATATCTTTTTCTGTCATAAGGAATTAGTCCACAAAGGACAGGCTGCATTGAATTTACTTAACTTCAATCTTCCTTTGATACAGAGAAGACAGGGGCAGAAATCACACCAGAGAAATCCCCCATTAAGGAGGTTTTCTCTCTTTAAAGCAGGGGTCTAAAACCTCCGGGCAGTTGGGGTTACTCACCACCAGTACCTGGATTTCTGCCCATGCTGCCCCACCAGACTGGTGTGTCTGATCATGGGGCTGCTCAATCTCCTTGGGCAGGAGCTGGTAGTCACAGGGAGCACAGCCCCCCGGGCACCCGACTTGCTACAGATCACAAGTACAAAGCAGAGGGGCAACTAGCACTTTTGGTGCCCTGGGCAGAGATGTTGTCAAGTATTGCAGAGCAGGGGTGCCAAGTGCCAGCGGATGCTGCTGGTGCCCTGCTCTGCAGGATGCAAGTTCCCATCCAAGGGGCGAGGAAGGCTGCGCTGAGCAGCCGGGGGAAGTTTGCGTGGGGAGTTCTCAAAGCTGATCACGAGTCGCGGCGCTGGGCTCCTGCAGGAGGAGCTCTCGGCACACGGAGGCACCTCCATTGCTGTGAGCTGCAGAGCTGGACTGGCAGGTTCAGGGCTGGGCGAGCTCCACCCCAGAGCCAGCAGCAACCCCCTTGCTGCCTCCTGCGCTGTGACCCCTCTGCACCCGGGGGTCAGGGCAAGGGGGCAAGTCCCAGGGCAGCAGGAGACAGGGGAGGAGGTAAGTTGTAAACAAGCTGCTGGGGTTCCAAACACAGCACAATCCCCAGGGCAGCAGAATAAATCATTAAAACAAAATGGATTATATCAAGCTACTGGGGCAAATATTTGTAAGTATATTCATTTTAAACATGACCTTCGTTGTAATTATTGGATGACTTGTATATTTATGTAGTTCGTGGATATTACACAAAGAAAGGGGAGTGTGTTTAAAGTATTTTAAATGTTTTGAGAACAGGACAAATGATTTTTTAAATTAATCCTCAAATTTAATTATTTAAATTCTTTAAATCAGTATAATTACTGAACTCATTTAGGGTGTTGTTACACATTTACTTAAATATGTTAGGGGCCCTTAAAGCAGGAGTGTCCACACAGTAGGGCAGTAAACCCGTGCTAAGGACCCTCTGAGTGGCTTGGAGATGATGCTCTTCTGCCAAGGATGATCTCTAACTGATTTTGGGCCCCTGCTCCCCTCCCCGGCTCCCTCCCTGCCCCTCAGGACTCCCCTCCCTCCTCTCCCCCCACTCCCTAGTGCCCCCTCTGCCCCTACCAGCCTGGGTTGAGTCCTGTTCCCTAGATGGGGCCAGCACCACCCCTCCGCGCACTCCCCACACCCCACTCACTACCCCCCACCCTCGGCAGCTTCCGGCTTACCTGTGGCTGCCAGCACTGTTTCAGGGGAGCAAGCAGGGAAGGGGACCCCACCTGCTACCACTCTGTGCAGTAGCGGTAGCAGCTCAGCAAGCAGGTTCCCTTGCCCTGCTTGCTCCCCCAGGGCAGCACTTGCAGCCACAGGTGAGGCAGAGGACGTGGCAGGGGGAAGAAGAGGGCAAGAGTAAGCCCCAAGAAGCAGGGAGGGACCCCAGGGATGGTGGGGGGACAGTGGCAGGCTACTTGGGAAGGTGAGGAGGGCTGAACAGGGAGGCCAGGGGACAGGGGTAGGCCCAATCTGGGCACCGGGGACCTGATGAGATCCTACCAGCTCCTAGCTGCCCACAATCAAGGCCACTTACCCAGCTTCTGAGAGCAAGCCAGCTGGGCAGGCAAGGGGCCAGCTTGGCTCCTAACCATGCCCCCACTCCCCAGCCCTCTAACGGCAGGTCAGAGCAGTGCAGGTTACAGGGGGGTATTAACCCTTAACGTGCGACTGCTCAAAGCACATGCTAACTTTAATGCCCATTCATATTAGGAAGTGCTAATTGTAAGGTGCAGCTATGCCCTTAGAGAAAACTTTGCTTGGGTTAGGGTTTTCCTATCAGTTAGCTAAAATACTGGGGGGAAGAGGGGAGCGAGACAGCAGCAGGAAATGTGTGGAAGGTCCCTCTTTTTGAGAAAGGGAAGGTAAGTGGAGTCAGCAACTTGAACTAGAAGGACCTCCTGGATCCTGCAGTCTACTCCTGTGCTATCACAGGCATAAAGAGACCTTTCTGTTCCTGAGATGATTATAGTTCTCACTTCTGTGTTTTAAGCTGGTAAGGAGAAGCATGCATTAAAAGACAGACTTTCCAATCTGAAACTCCCTTGTATGTGCACGGACACACACACATGCACACAAAGAAGAGAGAAATAGTAGTTAAAAGAAACACTAAAATGCATATTTTTTTCTTTTAAAGCAAAACGATCAGTCATGATCTGAGAGGCAAATCTCATGATCTTATGGGGTCTGATTTATCTTTACCCATTTCTTCAGGTAGGCAATACTGAAAATGTGGAGGAGCATGAAGGGGGAAAAATGCGATAGGGAAGGAGAAAAAGATACCGATGATGGGGGAGGCAGATGAAGTAGGCCAGAATGGCAGCTCCCCATGATCCTGGGGACAAGAGAGGGTAAGTGGAGCTCTCAAACAGAAGCTACGGTCAAGCTGTATACTTGTGGTAGCAGGAGAACACAGTTGTAGATTTATACGGGAAGAAAGAGGATCTGGGAAACTCCAGACCAGTCAGCCTCACCTCAGTCCCTAGAAAACTCACGGAGCAGATCCTCAAGGAATCCGTTTCTAAGCACTTGGAGGAGAAAAACGTGATTAGGAACCGTCAGCATGGATTCACCGGGGCAAGTCCTGCCTGACCAGTAGAGGTGCACTGATACATTGGTGCCATATTGGATTGGATCAGCGCCGATAAAAGGAAAATTAACATCATTGGTGTGGCAGAATACCATCTCTGTCTCTCCCCAGACTCTGCTGCCTGACAATTTGGTTACCATGGTCGCTGCAGAGGGCACACACCCCTGCCCCATCGGCTTCAGGTAACCCTGAGGTGTAAACTGAGCTGGATACATTCCTGAGGGAGGGGGGAAACCTGCTCCCTCTGCCTACGTGATTGGCATCACACACCTGGGTGGGGGCTTAAACTCCCCATTGTTCTAAGCACTGCCAACGTGACTGGGAGGGGCTAAAGAACTTGCCAGTCTACCAGTGATGCATTTCAAACTGGTTGGCTGGCAGCCAAAAGTAGTTGGCCTTCATTGGATGAGGTAAATGAGGTCATAAGGTCTATATAAGTTAAGGACTGCCCAGGAGATGGGGGCAGCAGCCACGATGAGACCCCTCAGAGAAGCTGGACCATCTGAAACTCTCTCTCTTGAAAGTGGTGTTCAATGAACTGCTTGCCTCCAGAGGGAATCTCCACCTGCCTCTAGATGATACTTGTGAGTAAGCTACCTGAAATCTAACTAAATATATAGCTTGCAGTAACACAGGTGCGCAATCAAAGGCTACCATGCCACTGTTTGCTCTAAGGGATTTTTCTGATATTGTTCTACCCTGTACCCTAGTCCAAACCTACTCCTTGTAACCAATAAAGTTCTCCTTAGTACCTAGCATGGGAGACTCGTTGGGAGAGGGTCTAGATTAATGCCTTGGGGTCCTCTTGGTTTGGCTGACTAAGGGAAACCACTATTTGTACTTCAGACTGAGGGAAGCACCCCAAGTTCTTGTAGTGGGTCAAGTGCTCTCAAAGACTACTAGGCCTGTATTTCCCAGAGGACACAGGTCCAAGATCAGTCCAGACTCTGGGTGGTGGCAGCGTTACCCCCAGGCTTGCGGGTGTGCTCCAGGAAGGGGGTCTGCCAGATGTGAGGTGCCACTAGGGAGGTACTTGGAGCCTGGAAGGTGGTCGGGTGTAGTGAGGCAGGTGGCTCAACACAGGAGCACCCCCTACTGGCCTGCCACAATTGGCTGTTGGCTTTTTTTTACCAGTATAGCTGATAATGTACCAATAAATATCATATACCTTCTGGCCAGGGCCCCCAGACACCGCATGCATGCACGCAGCTGCAGCGTACAGGTGGTCAGGACTGCAGCCAGGCCGTGTGGAGAGCAGCGCCCTGCAGCTAAGTCTGTGGAGGAGAAGGGGTGTCAGGGGGCAGATCGAGGCCCCCATGGTGAGGGAGGGAATGGGGCAGAGGCAGGGGCAGGGCAGTGGATGGGATCCTGGGGCCAGGGCAGGGAGCTTGTCCAGAGGATCAGCATCCCAGTGCTTAAAAATGACGGCAGGAGTGCTTGAACTGGAGCTCACTGAATGAGTTTTAGTTCAAGTGCCACCTCCACCATTTTTAAGCACTGGTATGCTTTTAACTGGAACAGCTGAGCAGGGGGAGGGTGGAGACGGGCTGGTCTCTGTGGGCTTTGTCCTGGGAGACACATGCTTCCTGCACCGCATCCCCTGCCCGTCCAGCAGTGGGAGGCACAACTTACCGCTGCCACTGCACCCAGACAGGCAGGGGACGTGGTGTGGCCAGCACGTGGCTCCCGGTACAAAGACAGCAGGGCAAAGAGCCCTAGCCCGCAGCGGGCAGCCTGGCTGGGCAGCAGCCCTGCAGGAAAGGACCTGGGGGTGACAGTGGGCAGTAAGCTAAGTATGAGCCAGCAGTGTGCCCTTGTTGTCAAGAAGGCTAACAGCATCTTAGGCTGCATTGGTAGGAGCGTTGCCAGCAGATGGAGGGAAGGGATTCTTCCCCTCTATTCAGCACTGGTGGGGCCACATCTGGAGTCCTGCGTCCAGTTTTGGGTCCCCCACTACAAAAAGTACGTGGACAGACTGGAGAGAATCCAGCAGAGGAAAACAAAAATGGTTGGGGTCTGGGGCACATCACTTGCGAGGAGAGGCTGAGGGAGCTGCGTTTATTAAGTCTAGAGAAGAGAAGACTGAGGGGGGATTTAACAGCAGCCTTCGACTACCTGGAGGGTGGATCCAAAGATTGTAAGGCCAGAAGGGACCTCGCAAGATCATCGGGGCCAGCCCCCTGCACCAAGCAGGACAGACAACTGGTGTCAGGTGGCCCCGGCGAAGTGACTATCCAGTATCCTCTTAAAGATTTCCAGGGTAGGCGATTACACCACCTCTGGAGGGAATTCATTCCACAGTCTGAGCACCCGAATTGTGTAGAAGTTCCTTCTACTGTTAAGCCTGAAATGGTCTTCCAGGAGTTTGTGGTCATTACTCTTGGTTTTCCCCAAGGGTGCCCTGGTGAACAGTTGTTCACCGAGCCCTTGATGTACGCCTCTGAAGTAGCGGTAAATTGTTACCAAGTCCCCTCTTAGCTCTCTCTTTTTTAGGCTGAAAAGACCCAAGTCTCTCAGCCTTTTCCCATATGCCTTGCTGTGCAAGTCTATGATCATACAGGCGGCTCTTCTCTGGACTCGCTCATGCTTTTCCACATCCTTGTTGAAGTGCGACACCCAGAACTGGATGCAGTACTAGCTGTGGTCTCACCGGTGCTGGGTACAATGGAAGAATCATTTCCTTGGTTTTGTTTGAGATGCGCCGGTTGATGCATGCCAGAGTAGTGTTTGTCCTGCTAGCTACAGCATCGCACTGATGAATCATTCATATTATGGTCTATTATTACCCCTAGGTCCCTTCCAATTGTGGTCCTAGTCAGTTTGGCGTCACTGAGCCTATAAGTATGTTGGGGATTGTTCATCCCCAGATGCAGCACTTTACACTTCTCAATGTTGAACTTCATCTGGTTCCGATCCGCCCAGCCTACTAGCCTGTCTAGGTCTGCCTGTATCTGTAGCCTATCTTCAAGCATGCCCACACTTCCCCATAACTTGGTGTCATCCGTGAACTTGGCCAGTGAGCTCTTCACCCCCACATCCAAACCATTGATAAAGACGTTGAAAAGCACTGGCACAAGCACAAACCCCTGAGGGACACCACTGGCCACTTCTCACCAGGATGACACAGATCCGTTCATTAGCACTCTCTGGGTCCTACCTCGCAGTCAGCTTCCTACCTACCTACCTGTCTCACAGTTAAGCCTGCAATCTTCCAATTTTCCCATGAGAACATCATAGGATACCAGATCAAAGGCCTTTGGAAGTCAAGGTATAAAATGTCAACTTCCTCTCTTTTATCCAGGTGGCAAGTTACCTAGTTGTAGAAAGAGAGATTGGTAAGATGAGACCTGCCTGCAAGGAAGTTGTGCTGGCTGTCATTCAAAATCCTATCTTCTGCAAGCTTATCGCAGATAGATTCCTCAATGACCTTTTCTAGCATTTTCCCTGGGATGTTAGGCTAATTGGCCTATAGTTGCCCAGATCCTCTTTCTTCCCCTTCTTGAAGATGGGCACAACATTGGCCGTCTTCCAGTCTTCAGCGACCTCCCCCAAGCACCACACATTTTGGAAAAGTTTTGCCAGAGGTCCCGCAATGACTTCAGCTAGCTCCCTCAGCACTTGAATGAAGTTCATCCAGTCCTGCTGACTTATAAATATCTAACTTCTTTAACTGATCATGCACCAACTTAACGTCAACAGTAGGAAGGCGGTCATTCCCACCATGCCCATTCTGAACCCTATCTAGCATGATTTTCCCCTTAGTGTGGTGAAATACCAAGGCAAAGTAGTCATTCAGGAGTTCAGTTTTCTCCTGCGTGTTGGTAACCAGCTGCCCTGAGTTGTTAAGCAATGGCTCTACGCTTCCATGTGTTTTCCTCCTGCTCCCTACATACCTAAAGAAGGACTTCTTATTGTCCTTGATTTCTGTTGCTAGTTTAAATTCAATTGCCGCCTTAGCCTTTCTAATCTTCTCCCTCCCTCCAAGCGTGGGCCGTTGTTGTAGAGTTCTCCTCGGGGACTGTCCCAAGCTTCCACTGTTTGTATGCCTCTTTCTTCTTTTTCAAGAGGACCATGATATCCCTACTAAACCAAGAGGTCTTCTCAGCCCTTCTGCTACCTTTCCTCTGCATGGGAATGGACTTCTTTTGTGCTTTGAGGATTGTGTCCTTGAATAACAACCACTCTTCATGCGTTCCTTTTACCTTCGGTCTCTGGTCCCACAGCGCTTCCCCTACTATTGCCCTGAGCTTGTTGAAACTTGCTTTTTTAAAGTCCAAAACTTCAAACCTGATAGCTGATTTGCCTGCTTTGTGATGGACAGTGAACATGATGGTCTCATAGTCGCTGCCGCCCAGGCTACCCTCTATACTCAAGTTGCTCAGCAGATGGTCTCCCTTGGCCAAGACAAAGTCTAGGGTAACCTCTGGTTGGCCCGTGCACTTCCTGAGTCAGGTTAGAGCTCTTCAATACAGGTCAGAAAGCAACACAATGGATCCGACTTAGCCGAGTGTTCCTCCTAAGTGACGTCTGGGTAATTGAAGTTGCTAGCGATGACCATGTCCTGTGTACACGCAGCCTCTGCCAGGTCTCCAAAGAACTCCAAATCGAGCACCTCCCCCTGGTTTGGTGGTCTGTAGTATATATCTACAGTTAGGTCTCTCTCACCATGCCCCACCTCCCCGGTAGTTTGACCCAGAGGGTTTCAAGCTGCTTTTCTTTGGAGCCGATGTCAGCCTCCAAGGAGGTGTACTGCTCCCTCACACAGAGAGCTACACTTCCACCTTTCTTCCCTACTCGGTCCCTTCTGTGCAGGGTGTAGCCCTCTATGGCTACGTTCCAATCATGTCAGGAGTCCCAACAAGCCTCCATGATCCCTACTAGATTGTAATGACCACTGGAGAGTAGGAGAGCTAGCTCCTCCTGCTTGTTCCCCATGCTCCTGGCACTAGTGTACAGGCACCTCAATCCTCCAGCTGAGACCCTCGATTTCCTATCACGCTGAGGGAGAACCATTCCCTCAATTCTTGCAAGAGTGGTTCTCCTACTATCCCCAACTTCAGAGCTTTCTTGTGTGCCAGTCCCTGGGCATGCTCCAGTCAGCATTTCCCCATCCCCCAGTGATCTTAGAGGATGAAGCTGGACTGTTCTCAGTGATGACAGAGCAGATGACAGAGCAAGGAGCAATGGGCTCAAGTTGCAGCAAGGGAAGATTGGGTTAGATATTAGGAAAAAAACTCTCTCACTAGGAGGGTGGTGAAGCCCTGGAACAGGTTACCCAGAGAGGTGGTAGAATCTCCATCCTTGGAGGTTTTTAAGACCCAGCTAGGCTAAGCCTTGGCTGGGATGCTGTAGTTGGGGCTGCTCCTGTTTTGAGCAGGGGGTTGCACTAGATGACCTCCTAAGGTTCCTTCCAACCCTCATTTTCTATGATTCTATGGTTTGCCTGGGCATGAAAAGTGAAATACTGAAAATTTTCATGGAAGAAGTTCAAAAAAATTGAAAATATATCTAAAAATGTTGAAACTAATGTCTTGATCATTTCAGTTGCAGTGAAAATGTTACTACCATTGTCCCATCCAAAAAAAAAAAATCAATCAAAACTGACATTTTCTTGTTAAAAACTTCTATTCTGAGACAATCCCAAATTTGCTTGGAATGTTTTATTCTTTTCGACAAACTAAACATTTAGACTATTTTGAACCCTTGGTGTCAGCAATACTAGAGAGGTACTGAGCTCTATGCAGGCTGCAAGTATTATAAGCCTGCTGCGGAAGGAGAAGGTTCAATATTTAGGGATAGTGCCAGTGGAAGAGAAAAGGGGATTCAAGACTGGGTGGAAGGAGACCAAGCTATCAAAGGTATTTTTTAAGCAAAGAGAAAGGAATACTTAGATGTGGCAGCATCTGGTGGAGAGGGTTTTCTGAACAAGACAGGATATGAATGTTAAAGTGTGAGCAAATGAAGACAAGACTATTGTGCATTGATACTGATACCACATCTGTAATATGAAGGAACCACCCAGGGACAGTGGGGTCCTAAACACCCATGTTCACAAACTATATTGAGCAAAGGCGGCCTGCCTGGATACAAATGCTGCAGCTCTGGCAGAGGTCTGGTGGCCTCTGAACCCTACAGCACAGGAAGGGCCAGGCACTTCAATTCTTTAAGGAGACATTGCCCCATTTCTATACACTACAGAGATCAAGAGGAAGGACTGAATGAACTGGAGAGAGAAGGGATGGTGCTGGAGGAAAAACAGATGGCTCCAGAAGAAGGGGCATTCTGATGTCAGGGGGTGCTGTGTGCTGGGGGGTAAAAAAAAGGTAACAAGGGAGAGATTCACCTCGCCCAGCCCTTGGCTGTAAGGCAGCCAGTGTTTTCTTCTGAAACAGGGAGGGCAGAGGCCACAACATTTCCTTTCCATTTCCCCACCAAGCAGCCTCATCCCATCTCAAAACCATCTCCCGGATGGCAGGGAGACAGGAGAGTGTGTGTCTGGGGCAAAAGGAAGTTTCAAGCCTTGCAGCCGACCCACCACACAATTCTTTAGGGCATCGCAACCGCTTCCTGCACCCATCGACACACCACCTTGTGATGTGGCCTATCAAACACTTCAAACATTTTTCCTTAGGGTTTTTCTTCCCACTCCTCCTGAGTTCCAGTTCTCACTCCTTTGTCCTGCCAAGCCAACTGCTCAGTCGCAGTAGCTCTCTTAATAACTAATAGGCCTGTGCGAAGCTTCGGTCCCTGATTCGATTCGGTGGAGATTTGGCCTGATTTGGTGGTTGAATCTCTGAATCTGAATCAAATCAGAGGACCCTTTAATCTCTCCCAATCAGTTTGGAGCCCTCCAAATCGATTCAGAGAGATTCAGCGATTTAGATATAGACACAGGTTTAAATGTTTTTTCTACATACCTCTAGGTAGCAGGTGGCTTGAGATTGTTGCAGTGCTGGGGCAGATGCAGCGTCCCACAGAAGCATGGAGGGATCCCCAGCGTGCTCAGCCGCAGACCTGGAAGTGGACCAGAAGCACTTCTGGGTACACTGGGGAATGTGCTGGGGGGCCCCCATGCCCTCCTGGCTCAGTGACTGGTGAGTCCTGGGTCTGGAAGGGGCACCCAGGGGAGCACCCAATCACTGGGCTGGGGGGGGGGTGCAGGGGGCGCCCCAACACACTCCCCGGCAGATGCAGAAGTGGACCAGAAATACTTCCAGTCCACTTCCAGGTTTGCTGCCAAGCATGTGGGGGAGGCCCCTGTGCTGCTGTGGGACGCTCTACGTGCCCCAGCATCACAGTGCTCACCTCGAGGTATGAAGAAAAAACTTTTAAAGCTGTGCCTGTGTCCGAATCACTGATTCTCCGAATCAGCATCGAATCGTCAAATTTGGATTTGGCCAAATCGAATTGGGGACAGTAATCCAAATCAACAGATCAAATCACTGTCCCTGATTCGGTCCAAATCCAAATTGAATAGGGCCTGTTTCGCACACCCCTAATAACTAACATCTGGCTTGACTGTGCGTGGGGTGGAGCCTGCAAAAAAACATACAAAGAGCTTATGAAAATCTTTACTAGCATTGGTCCCATGTTCACTAAAATATTGCAGAGTTTAACACTGTCATATTGAATGAAATAGTTTGAATGTTTGTAATAGTTACCCATTAGCCAGTTTAGGAAGACAAGATTTATCTTCTTATCTAGGCCATTGTTTTGGTCTACGTGCGGAAGGTTCTGACTTTGCTCAAAGTCTTAACTCTTGAATTTTATCTTTAGAGGCTTTAACAAAGAGAACCTAAAAATGACCCTTAAGCAAATATCCCAAATTCCGAGAGATCAAACCCTAGGGCCTTTTGACAAGATTGGAAATAAAAAATCAATTCAGTGATATGGAAATTCCCCAAAGTAATTAGAATAGTCAAGAAAGAAACTGATTACCAAGCAAAAGAATCTGTTGAGAAAGATCCGAGCCCAAATTTAGGAGTAGTGACAGGTTTGGGTAGGAGGGGCCCAGGACGGCAACTCACTCAATAAAAACTGTAACCTACTGTCCCAATTTGGAGGTAACCTCACTTGCAGAACAACGAAGGAAGAATCGCAAGTGTAGCCTGGATCAGACTGATCACCTGAACCACCCCCTCTGTGAACACGAATCTCTTAGTTCACGCTGAAGCTGCAGAGCACCCGAAAGGGACTGAAGGAAGGGGACTTAGTCCTATCACTGCTGAGGCCAGCCCATTGAACCGTACTGCTGAGGCAAGCCCATTGAACCGTACTACTGAGGCCAACCCATTAAATTGTACTACTGAGGAATGAAACCATATTTAGGTGTTTGGCTTCTCAGAATTCTAGGATTGTAAGTATATTATGAAAATAATAGTATTGATTCAAATTTAACTTTTAGTTGTAATTGTAGTTGTTTTTGTAATACTAATTCTTATAGCATTGTTTGGGAAGGAAGTGCATTCGGAGCATTGTTTCTGACACATATAATTATTGTGTTCTTAATGTTTGTGGTATTTCTTCAAGCTAAGCAGTGTTATATGCGTAGCAAAGAATTTTAAAATAAAATTGTGTTGTATGAATTAAGTGTGCAATCATTGTGAAATCGTGCAATCAGCTAAATACTCCCCCAGCCAGTGCATCAAATGAATCAGTAAGTTGTGTGGGATCTTCTCTATTCCATAACCCACTAGAGACAAACACTACAATTCTTAACTAGGGTGCCAGTGTGCCTTGGGGTGCCACAAGCTCCTTTGAAGGGTGCTGCAGATAGTGTGAGGAGATAAGCACCTTGCACCCACTGCCTGGCCCGTCTGCAGAGAAGGAAGCACCATAGAAAAGAAATTTGGTGATGAAATGGGGTGCCGCTTAATCCACAGAAGTTATGGAGAGGCCTTGAGTCTAGAAAGGTTGAGAACCACTGTTTTTAAAACTTTCAACTAGTTCAGCTGACAGGGCTGGAAAGCAGGGAAACAGCAAAGGCAATTTCAACCATTCCACATATTTCGTATGTAACAAAACGTTACCCTTTCCATTTGTGAACCTATTGAAGGCAGCACTTCTTGGCCATGCAGAAATATCTTCTGCGTGGGTGGTCAGACCATCCTTCACTGCCTAGAATCCATGCAGCACGACCACAGGGACATGTGCCAGCCACAAAGTGAAGATGTTGCCATGAATTTTTGCCATCTGTAGAAAAGACCAGTGCCAGAAAAGGCCAAGTGAAAACCATTGCACCACACAACCAAATGCTGAACCTGCTTCCTCCCCAGGGCAGGATGTCTCAGGGGTTGAGTCTGTCCACAGATGCATCTCGAGCAGGTCCAAGGAGGTGATCCTCGCCCTCTATGCGACACTGGTCAGGCCACAGCTGGAGTACTGCGTCCAGGTCTGGGCGCCGCACTTCAGGAGGGATGTGGACAATGTGGAGGGGGTCCAGAGGAGGGCCAGCCGCATGGTCAGGGGGCAGCAAGGCAGGTCCTACGAGGAGAGGCGATGGGACCTGGACCTGTTCAGCCTCCACAAGAGAAGGCTGAGAGGGGATCTGGTGGCCGTCTATAAACTGGCCGAGGGGGACCAGGAGGCTATGGGAGAGTCCCTGTTCTCCCGAGCACTACTGGGAGTAACAAGGAATAACAGCCATAAGTTGACTGAGAGTACATTTAGGCTGGATATCAGGAGGCGCTACTTCACAGTCAGAGCGGCTAGGAGCTGGAACCAACTTGCAAGGGAAGTGGTGCTGGGGGTCTTCGAAAGGAGACTAGACAACTACCTAGCCGGGGTCATTTGACCCCAGCATCCTTTCCTGCCATGGCAGGGGGTCGGACTTGATGATCTGCTCAGGTCCCTTGTGACCCGACCTACTATGAAACTATGAAAGTATGATGCCTTTCTACAGACACGAGCAGGACAGTGAAGACCTCCTACCTCCCCAATCCCCATCAGGCAGGGCTGAGTTGGGATCATGTCATTTTGTGGGGTTTCTATTTGGAGCTTGGGAGAGAACTGGGAATACAACAGTAACTGCTTATTAAGAGATTAATTTAATATTACAATTAAGCAATGTCCTCCAATCCAGTGGAGCTGTCACATGAGATAGTCTGATTTATTAATATTACTACTACTACTTTTCATAGAGAAGACTTTGGAATCATTTGCAAAAATTAAATTTCTTCTCAGCTGCACTGTGTTTATAGCTAACCTGTACGTGAAACGATACATTTTTATTAAGAGATTACTTTATTAACACCATCGGGAATTCCTCACTCCAGCAGGACACAGAGTGATGACACCGTCAACACCCAGACTGCAAGAGTTGCATTTCAGCACTGGAAAACCTTGATTGCCTGAACATATTCTGAGGATGTAAGTGCATTGTCTAAAACCTACTGAACTATAACAAAGACTAATTATCCCACAACACTTCATTTGCATTATAAATCTTATACAACACCAGTATGTAACTTAGGTTTTGAAAAATAGGTACGTAACAGTCAAGTGATAATTAGAAAGCAACTGTGGCTTCAGTAACTAACCTCTTTAATGATCATTATTATGGTACTTTAGATACATAGCAAGAGCATCAAACTCATCCAGCCCCATGGAAACAGCCTGTGCAGTGCCCATGGTGCAGAACCCAGTCCAAGCACAGCACACAGCAACACTGGCCCCAGGGCTTGCTGTGCACGGGGCACACGGGGCTGGCATGGGGCCTACGATGCCCATGGCATACACACTGGGCCCAGGGCTGAAGGTAGCACAGGGCATTGGTCCAGGGTGCTGCCTGCAGCCCATGTTCAGGACCCGCTGTGCCACTGCAGCCCTGGGTCTAGTCAGCACTCCACGGGCAGCGCACGCCCCCTGCAAGCCCAGCATACCGCCGCACAGCGAGTCTTGGAGCCCACATATGCATGCGGCACCCTGCTGGACCACCCGTGTGCAAGCTCTGGCATGGCCCCATCCGCACCGGTCCCAGAGGCAGCGAGACACCACGTGCAACGTGTCCCTGACCACTGTGTGTGCCATGTGCAACCCCGTGCATGGGGTTGGTCCGGTAACCCATGGACCAGATTATCTAGTTCCACAGGCCTGATCCTGCCTGCGAAACATGTGTTTGACACCCTGTCTTACAGCATGTGATATATAAGTACTATTCACAGGTCAGCTCATCCTGTTGGAGAGCCCCACATCTAAACAGCCCAAATTCCATGCATTTATAGCAGAGTTATACCACATCCCTTGCTCTTTTATCCTTGTCCTTGTTCTCCGTCTCATTTGTTGCTATGATCATTGTAAAGAAAACCATTCTTTCTGGTACATATCACAAGATAGGTTTATATATGTGGCTTTAGACACAGACACTTGCAATGAAATCATTTTGATCACTTATTTTAAAATATGAATCCTTAAAAAGGAATCAGACACTGAGATCCACTTGTTCCCCACTCCATTTAAATGGTTTCTATTGCAGGGAAGTTAAGAGCACACAATGGAGTGACTGCGTCATTGCTGTCCTCTCGCTGGGCACAAGAGGGAAGCAAGCAGAGAAGGGGAAAAATGGTTTTCAAGGAGTAGCTCTTGACCTGTGCTGCCCACTCCTCCTTTAGCTTTGAAGTTCTCAGATCGAGAGAGTGCAGGAAGAAGCAGCAATCTGTACCTACAGCTAAAGCCTGTTTTGGGCAAACTGCAAATAGACTGAAACACAGGGACAGTCTACCCTAACTTCTCTGCGCAGAGGCCAAACTGCTGCAGTGGCTTCAATCCCAGAATCATAGTAAGGGCCGGTCAAAAGTAGGTATTTCCTTTCCAGATGAAATTCTGAAATTCCAGAACCAGTGCATGGCCTGCAGTCCTCAAGCCCCTGCCCCAGGGCAGGGCCCATGTTGGGTGTCAGGCACCCCAGCACAACCTGCCGGTGTTTGGTGGGATGTTCACAGGAACCATTTTTTGCAAAACAGTTCAATTGAGACAAAACAGCATTTTCCAAAAAACCCCAACCTGGTTTCAGCAAAGAATGCACCTCTTATCCTAATAGCTAGGTTAGACATATGCCACAAGCTCCCAGCTACACACCAAACCGGAACTCAGTGCACAGAGAGGATTAAGCACATGGGATAAAGCTACACTTTGGCCGAGGACCAGAACAAATGTTTCAGGAACAATCCAGGGGTGTGCTTCTGCCCCAGTCACTTTGTGACATGTTCATAAGCTTCTCGCACCAGAAATACTATCAAAACCATGAGGAATTTGGGGGATATGATTTTCTGCAACAGTTATTATTACAAATATTGAATGAAGGACCAAAGGTGAATTCATTCCAGTCAGCGGGCATTACATAGCAAGCAAAAACATCAAATACAGTCATAACTTCTGCTGGGTAGCAAAACCTGTACTGTCTTTAATACCAGCAGTCATACTGACATGTGGCACACTTATAAGAAAGAAGAACAAGGCAAAGTAGCAGCAGAAATCGGTTTGGTTAGATACGGGGCTCTTGTATATGAAGAATCAGCAAGCCAAGTAGTGGCATTATATAGTGCATTCAGATAGCAACCACTATAATAAAGATTACAAAAGAGATACTTACTGAAGAGACTTCACTTTCTCCAACAGCAACACCTCACCAAATTCATGCTGACGCTCCTTTTCTCCTTGCTCCAGATTTCAAGGGGGTGCCAGGGCTGACAGAGGAATAAATGGGAAGTTGATTAGGGTGGAGGATGTTACGTTTGTGGCTCTGGGATGCCTAAGCAGGGTGGCAGGCAGACTCACCCCAAGTTTGGATCAAAATTAAAAAGGAGAACTACTCTTACAGAGTTGTGATTACTTACTATGGTGCAAAACCTAACACTCATCCTAAATTCCTTCAATGCCCGTTTAAAATCTGTGGCAATATTTACAAAATATTGTGGGGTATGTGACTATAAAAGGGCTCCCTGTCTATCAGGGCCTGGTAGGGGATATTATCTTGTCCTCAGGGTATGTGTCCTGGCAATCCAGGTTCTCTGAGAACACAATGCATCTCTTGCAGTCCACAGGCCATAGGTATTCTTACTCTAAATCAAGGATAGGCAACCCCCAGCACGCATGCCAGTTAATGGTATGTGGAGATATTTTCCTTGGCATGCCAGGACACATGCTAAGGAAAATGCTAAAAACAACAACAACAAATTAGTTGCTGCTCCAGGCTGTCTGGAGCAGCCACAGGTCCCAGTGCCATGGCAGGCTCTGGGGACAGGGCGAAGAGAGCACAGGCAGGGACGTGGTGTGCCTTCTGCTGATTCCGCCCTCAGTGCCTGTGGCTTTGTTTGTGAAGCTTTGTGAAACACTCAGCACCACCACAGACGTGGCAGCAGAGTCAGCACAATGCAAGCGGTGTCTCTGCGTCCTGGCCTGGGTTCTTGTGACCCTGTCCCTGATGCCTGCTGGGGAGAAAGGGGAGGGTGTGACGTGGCCTGCAGGAGGATGCTGCCAGGAGGATACAGGGGCGAGGAGGTAGTGAGGAGCGGGCAGTGCCAGGGGGATGCAGGCACCCCCCCCCATCTGTGCCCCCTCCCCTGTGCATATATGAGCATGGGGCTCTGGGGCAGCCCATAGCTCAGTAGCCCATTGGTGCTGGTGCTGATTACTGTACTTTGCAAACAGTTTAATGCTGCATATTACTCAGTTTATTTTGTCAAGACAGTCAACTGCCCCAAGACAGACACAGTTGCACAAGCACCCATGTCGTGAGTTTTGCCTGTCAGCAGCTAGAGGTGCAGGGCCCCAGAGCCCCCCTGCACCTACCTCCTTGACAGCTGGCAGGCGTCGTGGCCACAGCAGGGGCCACCATCCCTGCAGCTTTCACCCTGCTGTGCCTTAACACACACAGCGTCACCCATGTCACGAGTTTTGCTTGTTTGCAGCTTGAGGTGCAGTTTCCCCCAAGCTCCTACACCTATCTCCTTGAAACTTAGCAGGCTTTGTGGCCTCACCAGGGGCTACCATCCCTGCAGTTATCACCCCACTGTGGCTCAACACACACATGACATGAGTTTTGCTTTCACGAATTTGGGGTGCAGTTTCCCCCAAAACCCTGTACCTGTCTCCTTGAAACTTGACAGGTTTCGTGCTCTCAGCAGAGGCAATGACCCCTGCAAGTTTCATCCAAATTGGACAAAACCCAACAAAGTTATAGATATTTCATTGATTCCCCATTATACCCTGTGGCCGAATCTCCAAATCGGCTCCAAAGCTTCAGAGCCAATTTAGCCAAATCAAAGTTTGAAACCAATTCGGAGCTCCAAATTGAATCGCTGGCATCCAAATTGGCTGAATCTGAACTCGAATTGAATAGTTTCCTATTCGCACAGACCTACTGACCAGGCTTCACGAGTTTGCGACAGACCCATCTCAAGAGGACTGGATCGGGATATACTGGAAATTAAACATGCTCATTTCATTCCCAGGCCTGCTTCTAGCAAAGGCTGCGCTGCTGAAGCACATGATATTACTGACACCCACAACACTGATTTTGGATGCATCTTAAGCTTACCCTCGAGGGGGTCCAGAGGAGGCCACTCGTATGGTTACGGGTTTACAGGCCAAGCCCTATAAGAAGAGACGGAGGGACCTGGACCTCTTCAGCCTCCACAAGAGAAGGCTGAGAGGTGATCTTGTGGCCGCCTACAAATTCATTAAGGGGCACAGCAAGGAACCAGAGATGGTCTGTTCACCAGGGCACCTCCTGGGGTAACAAGGAGCAATAGTCACAAACTGAGAGAGACCATATTTAGGCTAGCTATCAGGAAAAACTTCTTCATGGTAAGGGTGGCCAAAACTTGGAACGGGCTCCCAAGGGAGGTGGTGCTCTCCCCTACCTTGGGGTCTTTCAGAGAAGGTTGGGTAGGCATCTGGCAGGGGTCATCTGACCCCAGCACTCTTTCCTACCCAGGTAGGGGGTCAGACTCTATGATCTGTTGAAGTCCTTTCTTGCCCTAAAAATCTATGAATCATCTATGTTTCAATGCTCTATTGAAAGTGGGAGCTTTCCTGAATGAGGCCATCTGTGAGAAACTTTAAAAATGAGGATAAGAGGCCCAGTAACACAACTGGCATCCTGCGCTGATGCTGCTTACTAAGGCACTACCTGCGGCGGGCAGGAGAAGCATATACACGAGGAGAGAGACTGCACTTCCTTGGATATCTCACGGCAGGAGCATATCACAGCGGACACCTGTACCTTTGGAATCGGATACCCCAGCAGCACTGTGTCCTTCACACTTCCCCTGGGGATTATAATTAAAACAATGCTCCCATAGCGCTGGATCTCATGAATCTCAGCATTTGTGTAGGGCAGTTTCTTGCAATATTATACAGCAACCACTGGGAGTTTAACCCCCCCCCCCCCTTATGATTGTCACAATTCACAATATTTTATGTCCTTTTCTGATTTTAAATTAAAGCTCATGAGAAGTTTTATGTCTTGCAAAACTCGGGGCAAGTGTGTGAGCCCCTCTGCTCCAGGATCCCAAAACAATAGGTGCAACAACCTCTGGCCTGCCAACTCCCCATCAGTCTCTCTCAAGCCAGGCACACCCTAGGAGTCTCCGCTGCAAGGGAAGATTAGAGCAGGCAGAGGTGTGGCAGTTGGAGAATGAAAATCTTCTTTATCAGCAGCTGCATTGCAAACTTAATTGAGCACGTGCTACATAGCTGTATTGCAATGCCAGCAGTTAGTCTTTCACTATCTCTGAGCCCCTCATCTAATCCTGCAGAACTCTACTTACGTGCTTTGCAGCCATGCCACATGCCTGTGATTGCCCTCTCTTCTCGCCAATGCCTTTTCTCCCTCTCAATCATCTTGCATGTCACTATGAATATGGTTCATACAGTCACAGAGAAGTAAGGCTGGAAGGCACTGTGAGAGGTCATATAGTCCACCTCCTTGTCCGTGGTAGGGGTTCTTGTTTTCTCTTCTATTGTTAAAAGAAAACGTTTCTGTTACCAAGCACAAATTATCTTTGTTATATTTTGCTGAGAGATCGCAGCACAAGGCTGTTCACACTGCACAGGCCAAGATCTCATTTTAAGTTAAATGCTATCAGCTGTCTTCCCTCAGTGTAAGTCTGCAGAAGAGTTAGGCAGTAAGCTCCTTCAAACTTTGGCTGCAGTTCCTTCAACATCTTTGCCAGACTGAACACTCTGTCTGCAGTCAATAAAAATGAAACATGATGTGGCATCCCAGCCTGCAGATCTCCTAATTCAGCAGCTCCTTAAAAATTAGTGTTGGAACTTGTACTGTTTCTACAAATTGTGTTAACTGTTAGGCTTTCTCTTTGAAACTTATCCCCATCTCATCTAAGTACCATATACACGAATGCCCAGCACATAGTGGTAGTTGTGGTCTCTGTACCTGCCATGAATAGGTCCAAAATAGACTGAATCATGTTTGTAGCAGGACACTAAGGTGCCTGCTACTACGAGAGCCAGGAAGGCTCATCAGGTGCGGGTTGCCAGGGCAACAGGAGGCCGCAAATGACCCACACCTGCCAGCGATCAGCTGGCTATAAGGGGCAAGGCCTGGCTCTTAGGAAGGGGAGAGAGAGCTGAGACGAGAGGCAGTTCCCTGCCAGCAGCCAGAGGGGCAGGAGCTCCTGGAGTTAGGATGCGAGGAGAAGCCTAACGGCAAGTACAGCTTGACCAGAGTGGAGCAATGTTGTTATAGCCAGAGGGCATATGTTTGAGTTATAGCCAGGAGGCTCGAGTTTGTGTTGTTATGTATTACACTGAGTTTGTGTTGATGTTACACCGGTGGTTTGGGTGAGGCTATAAGGGGATGGAGGAGGCCTCATAGGGGACTCACGGTAGAGTGAGGACCCCAGCCCCAGTGAGGGCACGGAGTTCGGTGGTACAGACCCCAGCTCCAAAGAAGAGCCCGGTAAGAAGGGCAGCCCTGCAGCGGGAAGAGCCCGGTGAGAAGGGCAGCGTATAGAGAAGGCCCGCAAGGCCTAGAGACGCCGGACACGCGGAGCAGGAGAACTGTGGCCAAGTGGAGGAGAGGTAGTCTCCCTACAAAAACAGATATCATCAAAGTCACGGCGGGCGAGAATAGGAGGGTGCAAGTCCGAAACTTGGCACAGTAGAGGAGGCGGCAAGGGCTAGCATGGTGACCCTGCCGTCTCTCCTGTTACAATGTTGTCTTCATCATACATTGAGTTGGGCTCTGGAGCAAGGTTCATGCTCCTGGGGTGGCTGTAACACCCTCTGATGTTCACACAACCCTCACCTCACCCTAGATGTAGGGTGCCCTCCCCTCCTCATTTGCCTGCCATGCCTTAAAATATTTGTTTGATCAAAAGACAGCCTGCCTGAGGATTCTACAGTGAGCCCCAGTTTTTCTAGCAACCAGCAGGGCTCACCCAGACCCTGCTGGTCTAAGTTCTGCCCCTCTTAGTCTAAGTCAATCCTTTTGACTTGCCTGTGCCCCCAAAGGGCACCTGTAGCCTTAAGGGCTTTTAGTTTTCCAACCACCTCTTATGCCACACTCATGCCTCACAGATGTACTGTGCAATTGCTCCCTTATCAGGGCCTCAGCCTTCTCAGCCTCTGTCCCTTTTCTTTTGCTGGGCCTTCTAACTCCAGCCCACTATGCTGAACTGGACTTCTGGGTTCCAGCCCATCTCTTTTACTTGAATCCTGGGCCCACTGCCCTTGGTGTCAGTTCTTCTTGGACACTCCTGGCCCAGACCTTGTCCTGCTCCAGGTAATAAGCCTCCTTTGCCTCTGTCTCTCTGGGACCCTGGCCCTATCTCCACTCAGCTCAGGGCACTGAGCCTACCTTGGCTTGGTCTGTCTGGGCCCCTGGCCCTGGTCTCCACCCTGCTCTGAATGCTGAGCCTCCTTTGGCTCTCTCTGACTGGGTCTCCTTGCCCTGCTTGGCTACCGCCCAAGCTAGGCTACCATCTTCTTTTGCTGCCATTTACTTTTGGGCCAAAGCCCACTCCATGTCCTGGGTCACTAGCCCCTGGTGGGCTCAAGACACCTGCATGCCCAGAGGCACTACTGGGACCGGCACCAACCCCTGATTGTCCCAAACCCAAAGCACCAGAATAAACTGTAACAAAGGAATAGGCACACTGGCTAGAACATAAACTAAACGCATGCTGAGTCCAAACATCAACAGCACTTACAGTCAGAGCAGATATACCTCCCCTCGCCCTGGGTTATATACCCCGATAGCAAGTCTTCAGCACCTTACTAGCATTCCTAGGGGATTCCAGGAGTCAGCCGAGCCCCTCCCACCAATTCATGGACAGGAGCTTCCCACTCTGCAGCTTCCTGGGCCAGTCCCCCTGACCTAGCCCAGGCCCTAAGCTTATACACTGCCTAAGCCCTGACCCAGGTGGGGCTGCAGTTGAGCAGAGGTTTCTGGTTGAAGTCTGAAGGCTGGCTGTCATGGCAGCTTATGACTGCTGCTCTAGCAGCCACCCTGCTGCACAAGCTAGGCTCTGCCATCCTGGCCTATTTCCTTAGCTGGCCTATTCCTGGCCTATTCCCTGCAGCCACCTCCCCTCAGACAGGATTCTCCTAACTGGCCGCAGGTGGACCCTTTCACCCTAATGGGCAGCTCCCTGCCTAGGCAGCACTGTTTCTTTGCTGCCTTCCTTTTACGGCTAACCCCTATTCAAGGCCCTATCTTTTTCTCATTAAAGTAACAGGAACCCGAGGTTCCCTGTTACAGGCTCATCTTTAGTCTGTAGATAACAACCAAAAAGTGAGAGCAGAGCATTGAAGTTTGGATGGTGCAACCATTAACGTGAGTCGTGATGGGCATATCTGTCCTGCACGCTACTCCAAAGCAAAAAACATTGAAAAATAATGAGACAACAAAGCAGCTGGAATGAAACAAAGAGATTTGAAAGTATTTTCTCAAGCAAATATGATCACTTTGCCCGTGTCTATTACATATTTATATTTATTTGTCCTTCTGAAACTATAAAACATGAAGTCACACTAGTCGGGAATGATATAAGTGCAGCTATGCCTATGTTTTATTATGAGTATTTCCCATGCTTCTGGGCTTTACTGGTTGTGCCCTTTCTGCTACATGTGTCAGGGTATTTTTAAGCCTCCCTCAGAACAGCTGGGTGTTGGCTACAGCCAAGGCTGAGAAATTTGACTGGGCTGTGCCACTGCTTCTGCTAGGACCAAAGCCAGACGGTCCTGACTAGAGGCTCTTGCCCCTCCACTCAGGGTCAGACCGATCACCATATTTAGGGCCAGGAAGAAATTTTATCATATGGTCAGATATGTAAGGGCAGTGTGGGGTTTGCCTTTCTCTGTGGTGGGGGGCATGGCCCTTGACCCAGGATCTCCTAAGCATATATTAACACTTCACAGAAGCAGGAGACTGGTTGCTGTGGTTCCCCTGCTTTACCTATGGCAGGTTTGGGTGTTGTGCCTTGTGTTGTGCCAGGGTTGGTGGTAGTCTTGTGTAGCGTTTAGATCACGGTTTGTATGGGATGGTTTGGATAGGAATAATCCAGGCAGACAGTTGGACCAGATGACCTCTAGAGGTCCCTTCCATCCTGACTTCCCTATGATTCTATGAATACGATTTGAATCGGTTCAAACAAACCAAAACTCATATATGTGCAACCGTCAAAAGGTTCTTCTTCTCTGAAAGATGGGAAAACAGAAGCGGTAATGATTTCCAATTCAAACCTTTTAACTTTCAATCCTGCAGTATATTTTGATATTGTATCCTTTTCATCCTGGTAAAAAATGAAAACTCAAATATTTTCTTCAAAAACTAAAATATTTTCAAGGTTTTGGCATCAGTCACTGTGACGGAGACAGCTACAACCGATCTTTACCTGCCTGCCTGGGGCAGGGTAGGTTAGCGGTGCAGTACAAGTAAAGATGCAAACCAGTTGCAAACTGGCCAGCTTTGTCATTCATTTCATCCCTGCCCTTATAAACCCGTACTGAGTGCTGAGAACCTAGACTCCTGATGCCCTGCTTGCAACACTCAAGTCTTTGGCAAACAGTAAAACAAAAAACTCCATACATACATCCACCAACACTGTGCTAATGAAATACATGCTTCAAGAGGACATGGCATCTAATGACTTCTTGTGCCCCTAAGGATCCAGCTTCACAAAGGAACATGGTATGGAGCTAGACAAGTGAGCACTCGTGGAGGATTTCCTCGGGGCATGAAGAAGGGTGAGGCATAGAGGCACAAACTGTCATAATGTTCAAGCACAATCAGCAATCACCCTCCACGAGTTGCAGCCAGTTAACAATAGCGAGCTGAGTGAAGTAACAACTCAATACAACAACTCGTGAAATCTTTTGTACGACTTAAGACCTCTGGCTGATATCATTGTATTATAAACTGTATTTGTTTCCAGCCACCTCCCTTGCTCAGGCTTCTGACACACCTCCAGGGCTAGGGTGAAGAGCAAGTCATTCAATTTTACAGGTAGTCTGTTACCTTGGAAACAGTTTAGGGGGAAAAAGAAAACTCCAGCCCAGGAAAACCAAAACTGGTTTGCCAAAAGGTGGAGCTTGAGGAGTGGAAAGCTGCCAAACACCTACCGAGATTTTGGTGGCAGGGCCATAGATAAATTGCTTCTCAGAGCCACACAAGGAGTTTTGGACAGCACTTAAGAGGTCTTGGACAAGAGAGGGGAAGTGATGGGCAGGAGTTGAACCCTGAGAGCAGGTAAGGTCAGGGGAGACAAAAAGTGAATGGTATATAAGGGGTCAAAAGGAGAGAGGTGACCAGACCCACAATAACGCTGCTACCACCACTGGCACCCCACCTAAATTCTGGACCCAGGGAAATCACTCTCTCATGTATAATGTGCACTCCAATATTCACTACCTGATTTTTGGAGGGGAGGTATGGGTTATATGTAAGAAAGCATGGTACTTATCCTATAGAAATCTGTTTCAGATTCAAAACATCGCTATATGTGAAACCTCTGCTCTGCTCTTTACAGAAAGATTATTTGCGTGCGTCTTTGCACAGACCAAGTCACAAGAGTATGTTTCCATGTTTCCTTTTAACAATCAGGAATGTTCCCAGATCATTACTATGTCAGCATTATACACATCGTGTTTGTGCTGTGCAATGGTAACAATCAACCTTTGGGCTACTGTTTTCTTGCATATTTTTTATTTTAAGGCTCTGAGCAGTTCTTTAGGACTAAAAACATTCAAGCCTTTCCTCTTTGTCTCTCATTTCCTAGCTGTTTAAAAAAAAAAAAGTGTGCTTCGTTGCACAAATGGCACTGCCCAAAATCATCTATGTTTCCAGGGGTTTCAATCAATCAGCTGGCGGAAGATTTACTTCTCTGTGAAGAAGGCAGCAAAGAACCACAGCACCTATTGCATTTCAGACGGTGCACAATGGCAGTCTTTAGGCATCACTGATGCTATGAATTTCAAATCATCTGTTACCCTAACCTGTCTCCAAATGAGACTTTCAAGGAACATCTGGGTTCTGTCCATTGACCCCTGTGCTCCCTGGCTCTTCTCCTAACACCCTGCAGTCCAAGGTTCACATGCATGTGGCACCCGCCTTGTTAACGTTTTCCCAAGACAGGCTAGAGAACACACACATCTCTACTGTGCAATTTAAGTTCCAGCAGGGACCTGGCTGTATTTCATGTGATCAAGAAGACTCCAAATAACATTTCTTCAGGATCGTCAGACGAAACTGGGAAATGGCTTCTGCAGCTGTGTTACCCCAGCCTCGCCATGAGACAGAGATGATGAAATAACCATCGTTAGGGAGCTGGTCAAACACCTGAGATCCCCCTTAGAGTTGGGACCTCAGAAAATGATGGGATTCCTCAGAAGTGCTTGTGGAAAAATAATAGGCTAATTCATCTGTTGCAAAGGACTGCAATTATTGCTATATAATTATTGCAGCTATTCTATTACAATTCAGAAAGACCACAAGAGGTCTGAATGTTTTTGACATTATGAACTCCTGCTTGAAACGTCTAGGTTTACCTGGTCCATCATGTGCAGGTGCCTGTGCACCTGACAGTGCTTATCACTGCCTTATCTGATCCGTATTTATTTTCAAGGCTGTAGCAAAAAGAACCCCTGTGTCTCCAGGACTCCCACCCACCTCAAATTAGAAACCGAGGAAGGACTTACATTTTCAATCCGAAGAACTGGAACCTGTGAAATAACAGCCAACTGAAAACTGAGCAATGGAAGAGAAGGTGCAAGGCTTCCTTCCCTACATGCCTTGCTCCTGCATTGCTGCTGATTCTGTTAGTAGGGAACCTATTATAAGAAACTCCTGGATTTAACATGTCTCATCATGACACTTTGTTCCAGTTGCTTAAACTTTACAGCAAACTTTCACCACTCAGATGAAGTTTCCTGTGCCAGATGTTTTGGCAGCTGTCCCCAACCCCACACAAATTCCTCCAAGCACAGCCAAGTTAATAGTCTCTGAAAATCTGTTTGCATAGTAATGCCAACTCTGGTGAACAAGTTGCGAGACTCCCAATTTCCAACTCAAATGAAGTCTGGCTCATTATCTCTGGATAGAGTGATCAGATCTCAGGGTTTTTTCTTCTCGCGTGTGTAGAACAGCACTGTGCCAGTAAGTCTGTGGAGGGGAATGGGTGGGGGAGAGAGGGAAGAGGTGGGGGGCAGATTGAGGCCCCCCACAGTAAGGGAAGGAGTGGAGCAGGGGCTGGGGTGAATGGGGCCACAGGGCCAGAGCATGTTGTGAGACAGAGCCACGGGCAGCTCATCCAGGGGCACTGGGCGGGGCACAGCTCCCTGCTGCTGCACGCACCCTGGGGATGCATATGGGGGACACATGGCCCCCTGATTTGTGCTTAGGGCAGAGTCGGGCTGCCCACTGCGTGCTTGGGGCTCTGAGCCCTGCTGCCTTTGTCCTGGGAGTTGCATGCTGGCTGTGTCATGTGTCCCCTGCCTGCTCAGTGGCATTGCACAGCTGACCAAAGTTGCATAGAGGGGGAGGATCACCTCTCTGGACCAGCTTGAGATGCACCTTTGGATGCACGACAAAGTCTGGCTGGCCTTGCTGGCTGCGGTCTGGCATTGGCGACTCATGTTCATCTTGGAGTCAATAAAGACTCCAAGATCCCTTTCCGCCTCTGTGCTTTCAAGAGGGGAGCTCCCCAGCCTGTATGTGTGCTGTGGATTCCTTCTCCCCAGGTGCAGCACCCTGCATTTGTCTACGTTGAACCCCATCCTATTCTTGTCTGCCCACTTTTGTAGTCGGTCTAAATCTAGTTGCAGCCTCTCTCTCCCTTCAAGTGTGTCCACCTCGCCCCACATCTTAGTGTCATCAGCAAACTTGGACAGCGTGCTTTCCACCCCCTCGTCCAAGTCACTGATGAAGATGTTGAACAGTGCGGGCTCGAGGACCTAGCCCTGGGGTACCCCACTGCTCACATCTCGCCAGGTTGAGTACAACCCGTCCACCACTACTCTCTGGGTGCGCCCCATCAGCCAATTTTTTACCCATCCAACTGTGCAGGCATAAATGCTGCAGTCACTGAATTTATTGATGAGGATTCATAGATTCATATTAATCTATATGGGATGAGAGACAGTGTCAAAGGCCTTCTTAAAGTCTAGAAAGACTACGTCCACAGTGACACCATCATCTAAGGCTTTAGTTACTTGGTCGTAAAAGGCAATCAGGTTGGTCAGGCAGGACCTGCCTTTGGTGAACTCATGCTGATTGCCCCTGAGCATGATCTTCCCTGCAGGCCACCACAGATGTGTTCGTGGATGATCCTCTCCAAGAGCTTCCTGAGCACCGAGGTGAGGCTTATAGGCCTATAATTACTTGGTCCTCCTGCCTCCCCTTCTTAAAAATAGGGACCACATTAGCCAGTTTCCAATCCCCTGGCACCTGGCCAGATGACCACGAATGCTCATACATCATCCTCCCCTAATCAGGGTTTAGTGAGCAGCTGAATGCACTGCTGCTTTTCTGCCATTGATTCAATGATGCAATCCTAGGATAACCGTTCAGATGCACATATTGATGTTACAGGACGAACTGTTAATACTCCCTGTCCTGTGAGTCTTTTTAGGATTTATCCTGGGACCCAATCTAGCTTAGTGCATCTCCAAGGTACAGCTAAATTCAATAGGGTCCGCCATTTTTTGACTGAACTAACCTTCCTGTGACTTCTGTATAGTTCACACTTAGATCAATCCAGCTAAGGAACAAAGTGTAAGATCTGCATGTAGGTGAACTAAGTTAGATTGAGTGGCCATTTTTAATGTGCTTTAACCTCCCCCTAAGCTCCCCAAATATCTGTACGTACCCAAGTTTCCATTTTTGTCCAGAAAATGGTTTGAGTTGAACGTTTGCTCAGGATCCAAAAGAATAGTTTGTATTTGGTAAAACAATTGTTCCCTCCAAAGAAGTAGGAGTGGTCTCAGTTTTATTTCATAATTCTGTCCTTTGGATGGGTCAATAAAGGCCGCATTTTGAATCATAATGTATTGAAATAAACAGTGTACCTTCACACGTAGAGCTGTTGGAAAGTCTTCATCTGAAACATTTGCTTGCACTAAATAAGGGCTTGCTCTGAAATCACCAACTTTTCCGAAGATTCATGTTTTTAGTTATTCCTTTCTCTCCCTCTTTTTTCCTTCTTTTCTGCCACTGGATTCAGTAAAATGAATAAGGTCCAGGGCAGTGATTCTCAACTAGGGTTGCCACTCCAGGGCAACTAGGGACACTCTAGGGTGCCACAAGATGCATCTAAGGATGCTGTGAAATATTAACACTGTTAGACAGGTGTACCAGGGGGCAGGGAATGAGAGAGAGCCCTGAAACTTAGCCATGAAAGCAAACCCACACCCCAGGTTACTGTGGGAACTAACAGGCTGGAGGGAGGAGGCGGTAAAGAGACAGAGCACTATAGTTACCCCAGTGAAGTGGAACATATTTCCTATTGTTGTGCAAGTTGAGGCAGTCTGATTTTATGTAATTACCCAGAGGAGGGGGAGGGAGAGACTGGAAAAGGGGTGAGGAGGTCCCTGCAAGAGCCAGGGTGGGGCTTGGATACAAAGGGAGAATGCAACAGAGCGTGGAGGAATATGGAGGAAAAGGGCTCGACAAGGCTCAGTTGGGCAACAAAGCCAGAGAGAGCAATAAGCAGGCTCCCTTCTCAGTTAACATCTACTAGGAATTATATCACATGGTCAGCACTTGGAAGGAGGTGAACTTTGTGCAAGATGAACTCCAGACTAGGAAGGGAGTGCGGAGTGGCACCCATCCTGTAACAGTGTGCAAACACCTACACATAATTCACATTTAAAACAGGAATCCACAGTATCAAAAACATGTTGACCTCTCGTAATCTGAGTTCTTAGCAAAAGAAGAATCATGCTATTATTTTTCTGTAGTCACAAAACTGATGAGAGTAAGCGCTGACATTTTCCAAGGGATGCATTGAATCTAAAGAGGTGCGAGGATTCAGCCGCGATGTTGGTGGCCGGGCCTGCAGCTAGGCTCCTGTAGGGCAGCCAGGAGGTCAGCTGGGCAGGGATGCAGATTACCAAAGTGTCAGGTCAGGGTCTGGATCAGTGGAGTGGAGATCTGAAAGATGAAATCTGGGGTGCCAGCCGAGGTCAGAAGCCGTGAGAATCAGAGGTGGGGGCAGAGTCCCAGGGAAGATCCAAAAGAAGGGTCAGGAAAACCAAAACTGAGTCAGAAGCAAGGAGAACCAGAGATAGCTGTGAATGAGCAGCTTCCCGGAGCAGACTGAGGGCCTTGTTACACCTTATGCTTTGAGCCACACAAATGTTGGTCGGTGTTGGTGCTAGTTTGGAGTCTGGCGCAATCACACCCTTAGTCTAGAAACCTTCTCTGACTCTCCCCCACCTGCACAGGTGTGACTTGCCATTAGAGGCCTGGTGAACAGGGGCAGGACTCAGAGAAGCTGAGTAAGCCAAGACAGACTTCTATCCCTTCTCTGCAGGTGGGGATGTAAGAGATCCTGGGATACTGGAGGACTTCAACATGGATGGCACATCTGTGGGGAATGGCCATACCTTAATGGAGCAGGGGCTGAGTAGTGCGTGTCAGAGATAATTCTGCCCTAGAGTGGCATCACTTTGAGCAGCATAGCGAGTGCTTAGCCACTTTAAGGTATTAATGCGTGGACAATCCAGGGGCTAAGAGCTTTAGGAACCACCCAAAATTACCCTGCAACAAGGCCCCGAGGCTATTGTTAAGGCATGCCAGTTTGAGGCTGCAGGTGTGCTTCAAAGGACTGAGCAGTGATCTCAGCAGGCAATCCAGCCAGAGAATGGGCAGTTGCATTAGCCAGGGATCAAGGTCAGGTGTGGAAGCTCAAGAGCTTGGCTGGGTTGGGCCTGACAGGCCAGAGGCCCTGACCTGAGGGGTGCCGGGGGTCCAAAGAGGTTGACAACCATTGGTCTTGGATTTTACTTAATAACTTCCTTAGTTCTGTTTTGAAAAATTCTCCAATCTTTCTCCAAAAATTCTCTGGCAGGACCAGAGTTTAAAGAGTTTCCTTGTCTTTGGTCTTTCTGGAACTTTGAAAAATTTGGAAAAGTTTTGAAATGCTCCAAACTAGTGATGGGAAAAATCAAAAGAAAGATAAATGAAGAACAAAAAGGGGGAGAGGAAAAACAATTCCTACACAATTCATTTTACCACAGTCTCTGAAGAAAAGCAAAAAAGGAGACACACATCACTAGGAGCAGATCAGAACACACTGGGCGCATCTACACATGCGCTTTCCCACACAGCACCCTATTCTACTGCGCATTAAAGCATCACATCAAAACAGTGCTAATATGTGGATACACAGTAGACTAAAAAGGCATTGCTAAAAAGGCATTTGGTTTTGCTACTGCACATTAGGGCAGCCAAACACATCTTTATGTAGAACCTCATAACAGAGGTCCTAAATACACAGTAGCAAAAGCACTTTAATGAATGTGTAGGCGTGCCCACTGGGAATTAGCGGGGGTATTTTCTACTGGCACTCCCAAACTTCCCACTGGCACAGGCCAAAATGCAGAACTGTTAACACTTATAATGTCCAACCTTCAAAGACAATGACTCTTGCTGGGTTGTGTCACTGTTTGCAGGATAAGGACATTCATTCCCTCATTTAAAAAAACCCACTTCAGTGCATCCTTATGCAGGAGAACATTTAAGCCTATGTCTATCTAGCCTTAAACACATACCTAAGGGATGAAAGAGCTGCATCACTCTCAAAGGATACTGATACAAGGCATCACAATGCAACTATGATGTCTGCTTGATTCTGTATTGATACAAGTATAGCAAACAGATTCCAACTTTGACCCTAACCTTATTCTGGGTCAAAATCAGGGTGATTGAGCTAACTCGTATTGCTAGAGGTAACATTTAGATCATTACAGCTGTTGCATGCTACCAATCAACTGCTACCCCTCCTCTTTTGCAACCATTAAAATATATGAGTGTTCATATCCTAAGTAGAAATCAGGGTAGATTTGCACCCTACAGACTAACTAAATCAGAGATTCATAAGCTTTTGAAATTAGTGTCTGGCTTCATGAGATGCTGTGCAGAGACTGCAGGAAGCAGAGCTTCTAAACAGAAAGCAGCGATTACAACAGCAAAGGTAGAGTTGGGAGAGGAGAAAGGAGGAGGTAGGTGGGTGGGGGAGAGAAAAACACAGCAGTTAACTGATTTCAATTGAACTCCAGTATTCTTATGTTAAGCATGCTTTTACCATATTTTCTCATGTATAGCATGCGCCTTTCCCTCCAAAATCAGACCCACAACATTAGGGTACGTGTTTTAAGCAGGAAGCTGTTTTCTTTGTTGGAAAAGCACCAAAATGGAGACCCTGGATATGCCACAAAGCTTCTAAGATGAGTGTCAAGACAGTGGAGTCCTGTGTTAATCCTCTCCAGCAATAGCTATTGACTGAGCACTGGAGCTTGTGTCTGAAGTAGCAAGTGAGCTGCTGGTAGTATCTCGATGAGGTTTGTGAAACACCGCTTCATTTATAGGATCTTATTAAAACAAACAACAAACAACTACTTGCAGGCTTGCCACTGCCCTTGCAAGGGTGTTAGGACCTTACCTGGTGTGACCGAGTTAAATCCTCCTGAAAGCACAGAGTGTCCAGGAAGACTGTCCGGGCAGGCAGCTGGCACCAGAAGCTTGCTGGTGCCGCATTTCCTGGACTAGGTCACAGTCAGCCGTGACTGTGATTTTTTTTTTTTTCTAAATTCTGGCTTTCCAAAACAAGATGTGTGTTTTATTCAGGGGTGTGTGTATGGAAGAAGACACAGTATGCTCTTCAGTGAGTAGGGATACTCTTCTGAATCAGGGCCTCAGTGAGAAACTAAAAAAAAAATGAATTTAAGAAAGACATCACAGTACATTTGGGAGTGAATTGATGCCGCTTCCTAGTACAATACACGTTTTCTAATATTAGAGGGAAGAGGAGCATATCCAAGCAGCTCATGGCTCTGTACCTTTTGAATTGGAAATCCCAGCAGATCTGTGTTCCTCCGACTTGTCCCAGGAAGTCCAATTAAGACAATTCTGCTGTAACGCAGCATCTCGTGAATCACAGCATTTGTGTAGGGCAGTTTCTTGCAATCTTCATAGCAGATTACATGGAAGGGACTCAGCACAGTATCCAACTCCTACTGGACTTCCTCTGAGAAGAAATATTCAGGTTGAAATATATCCTGGATTCTGCACTTTGTATATTTATCACTTGCCACTTTCAGTTCCCTTTGATTTGTTTTAGTGTTAACAATAAAATACATAAAGAAAAGAAATCTTTGTTTATAAAATTAAGAAAACAAGTTAGAGCAATCTAGTCCATCTCCTTTACTAATGCTTTCTTTCCTTCAGGGTGACCATCCCATCCCTAATAGGGCAGGACAGTCCCACAATGGGAACCTCAAGTCCCAATCCTGGCCTGCACGACTGGGACAGCATTTGTTCCAGATTTGCAGAGTCTACAGGGATCAGGAAATGGCAGGGTTCCCCTTGCAGGCGGGCAGCGTTCCAGCCTGCAAGTGGCTGCTGGGAGCAGGAGGCACCATAAGCATGTGTGTGCCCGCACACATTGCACATGGCTGGCAACACAGCCAGGCAGTGTGGAGAGCAGCTACCTGCAAGTAAGTCTGCGCATGGAGCGGGTATAGGCGGTGAGACAGGAGACAAACTGAGGCCCCAAAAATGAGGGAGGGAGTGGGGCAGGGTGCTCTGTCCAGCCAAGGCAGTGCATGGGACTGGGGCAGGCAGCAGTACGGAGCTGCAGGCGGCAGGTGCCCCCCCCCAGATTTGTATGTGGGGCAGGGCTGGATGCACGCTCTTCACTGTGGACTCGGGGCTCCCTGCCCTGCTACCGCAAGCCCAGGGGCCCCACACTGGCCGCACCACCATGGCGAGGCACCCCCTGCCCACCCAGCAGCAGCGGGGGCAGCGGTGGCATGAAGCTGTACCCCCTGTTGCTGCTGGGCAGGCAGGGGGTGCACAGCTGGCGTGGGGCTGCCAAGGGAAAGGCAGCAGAGTGGGGAGCCCTGATCCTGCAGCAGGCAGCCCACATCCGGCCCCCACTTTGCTTGGCTCTCCAGCTGTGGTGGCGGCAGCGGGGCAGAAAGGTGGGCAAGTGTCCTGCCTTCTAGGCCTGTGCAAGTCGGCAGCGATCTGATCCAGCTTCGGATCCGGCCGCTTCGGATGGCCGCGATCCGATCCGGAGCTCCCGACTGGGTTTCTGCCTCGATCTGGCCATATAATTTAATGGCTGTAAATTATAACATTAACAGCCAAACTTTTCAGTGATCTTCCTCTTTCTCCATTTCAAATAATAAAAAAGCTGTTTTCCTCACATAATAGTAGAAACTGTTTCCAAATGCAATTATATCATCAGTGGCTCCAATTAGCCGGTGGAAGTTTTCATCCTCTATGGAGAAGCGACATCCAAAAGCCACAGCAGAGATCACATGCATGACAGCACGGCCCAGGGGCAGGGGGGGGTCCAGAGATCTTCCTGCAAACAGTGATTAACATTGGCTATTAATGCTTTTTGTTATGACTTCTCCCTATAGTGAGGAAGAAAAGATTAAATCTTACAGACGTTTCCCTCACAGCCACCTAGATTACTGGAAGGAAACTACAAGTCTACAAAAGAAAAAAACCCCCAGAAATAACCAAATTTCAGCCACGCGAAGGGCCGTTTGCTCAGCGAAGGGTAGGAGGAGGAAAAGGAGCAATAACACCCTGTTCTTATACAGTCTTCATCAACAGATCTATGTCCGAGAAAACCAGGGGAAGGAAGCCTGAGCTGAGGTAGCTGTGGTCTCCTCTCCAGAAGCCATCAATAGCCTAATCATTAATAAGGCAACACATCGCATCTGTCTTTTTTCCCCGCCTACAAGCCTTCTACCAGAACAACTACACAGTTGTGGCTCTGAATATCGACACGTCCCATGCATTACACACACAATCTGGCCAACCTTCCTGCTCTCTTATGAAAAGAGGTTCAAAAGCATCCCTGGAAAATCAAGCACTCTTTTGAAGAAGTGCACTGTGAACTGGGCGCAGCACACCCCTTCCTGCCCACTGCTTTCATTGCCCATGCTGGTTATGCAGCCAGAACTTCATTGCTCTTTTCCCCACCTTGTCTTGGCACTTCTTAAGGAGATCCCTTATATGTTTTGTTCAATAAAGGCTATCTTTCTAACAACCAGCTGGGTCCTCACTCCCTATTTAGCTGTGATACCCCATTGTGCCCTCTCCCCCTGCTCCACGGCCCATGGAAAGTAAAAATGCAGACCCACAAGCATGCCCTCCCCCCCAGCCCCTGACTGAACCTGACTGAACTCATGTTTAGGAGAGAAAGGAAAAAAGAAAATACTCATTCTATTTATCTACTGCAGGGTAAAGGCTGCTGTCAGATATTGGCTAGGAGCTCCTATATTTGTCACAGAGCAGCATAGGATTTCCAAAAAATAAATACACAAGGTTAGGGACCACAGAGCCTCAGTTCTAGGTTTCAAAGCCTGAGGTTTTATAAGCAGCTCTTCTGCAAGAAAATCCTCAAGTAGACATCAAAATACTGGCTCTAGCATATTAAATGCTCGGCTCTGCCCATTGTCTCGCATTTCATTCCACGTAATCTATGAAGAACCCCAGAACTCGGGATGGTCCATTGTGGAGCAGGAGGAGCGCTGCTCTCACTGGCCCACAGCCTGGTGCACATGGGGGGGAATGTGAGAGGAGTCAAAAAACACCTTGGCAGGGACGAACCTTTCATGCTGTCCAAGTGCTCCACCACGTGGCAGGCCTCCTCCTGTATTCGGTGCTCCTTCCCCGTTCCCAGTTTCTGCAGGATCACGATTTATGAATCAAAAACGTCTCTGCTGCTTCCAGGCTCGACCATTGAGAACATAATACCTGTGGCCATGAAGAACAACATGCATGTCACACTAATATCCCTGCAAGGCTAAATCCTGCACACAACAAGCGTTACAACAACTATATCTTTTTCTGTCATAAGGAATTAGTCCACAAAGGACAGGCTGCATTGAATTCACTTAACTTCAATCTTCCTTTGATACAGAGAAGACACAGGCAGAAATCACGCCAGAGAAATCCCCCATTAAGGAGGTTTTATCTCTTTAAAGCAGGGGTCTAAAACCTCCGGGCAGTTGGGGTTACTCACCACTAGTACCTGGATTTCTGCCTGCGCTGTCCCGGCAGACTGGTGTGTCTGATCACAGGGCTGCTGAATCTCCTTGGGCAGGAGCTGGTAGTCACAGGGAGCACAGCCCCCCGGCACCTGACTTGCTACAGACCAGAAGTACAAAGCATGGGGGCAACTCGCAATGTTGGTGCCCCGGGCAGAGAGGCTGTTGAGTGCTGTAGAACGGGGGAGCCAAGACCACCCGATGCTGCTGGTGCCCCGCGCGCCCTGCCCCAGCTACACTGCGCTCCTGGCATGAAGAAGCCCCTCTCCTCCGGACCCCCGGCTCCTCCCAACCTGCAGCAGCTCTTTTACAGCTGGGCTTTGTCAGAGCGGAGGGATGCTCTGGGTGGCTCTGGGCACAATGTACATCCACAGAATAATGGTGCCCAGGCAAGTGCCCCCAGCTTTCACAACATGGCCTCCACAGAGCTCACCCTCGCCTGCTGCTGCCATGCACCCCCTCGGCAAGGCAGGCTGGCGAGCCCCAGAGCCTCTCATGTTCTGCCCTCCCACACCTCCTCCTTGCTCTGCTGAAGGGGCAGGGGATGGGGGAGGACGCAGGCCTCACACTGCCAGGAGGACCCTGGGGGCTGAGGGAGGACATGAGAGCAGGACGTGCCAGCAACAGGGAAGGGTTGGGGGACATGACTTATGAGGAAAGACTGAGAGAACTGGACTTATTAAGCCTAGAGAAGAGGGAACAGAGGGGTCTTAATAGCAGCCTTGAACTACCTGAAGGGAGGTTCGAAGGAGGATGGAGCTGAACTGTTCTCAGTGGGGGCAGATGAGAGAACAAGGAGCAAGGGGTTCAAGTTGCAGCAAGAGAAGTTTAGGTTAGATAATAGGAAAAATTCTCACTAGGAGAGTGGTAAAACACTGGAACAGGTTACCCAGAGGCGGTGGCATCTCTATATTGGAGGTTTTGAAGACCTGCGTAGACAAAGCCTTGGCTGGGATGGTCTAGTTGGGACTGGTCCTGCTCTGAGCAGGGGTTGGACTAGATGGGGCCTCCTGAGCTCCCTCCCAACCTCATTTTCTGTGATTCTAAGGCAGGGAACATGTGGGCAGGAAAGGAGGAGGCTGGGAAAAGTAGGTGAACAGAGGGAAAAGTGGTGCAGAAGAAGGCAGCACTGCCAACTCTTCCATCACTATTCTCATGGTCCGGGGGACGGCGGGCAGGGTTTTACTTCAGGAGGAAAAGCCTCTATCTTGCACATTTCCCCTCCCTCAAACTGAGATGAGGCCCGCAAGGTGGCTGCCACCATCCATGGGCCTGAGTCCAAGTGGCTGCCCTTAGCAAAGCTGGCCACGGGGAGACTGAGGCCGTGCCCAAAAAGAAAACGATTGCCCCTCCGTGGTTCAGGGACTAGGCAGGACGCTGCTCAGACATGGACTGCGAAGGGCTCCACAGACCCACTCAGGGGAGAGAAGGGTCCCGGGAGACCGAGGGTGTGAAGCAGGGGCGAGCAGCATGTGTGCAGAGGCCAGCAATGGAGACGTGGGAGACAGGATGCAAGTTCCCATCCAAGGGGCGAGGAAGGCTGCGCTGAGCAGCCGGGGGAAGTTTGCGTGGGGAGTTCTCAAAGCTGATCACGAGTCGCGGCGCTGGGCTCCTGCAGGAGGAGCTCTCGGCACACGGAGGCACCTCCATTGCTGTGAGCTGCAGAGCTGGACTGGCAGGTTCAGGGCTGGGCGAGCTCCACCCCAGAGCCAGCAGCAACCCCCTTGCTGCCTCCTGCACTGCAACCTCTCTGCACCCGGGGGTCAGGGCAAGGGGGCAAGTCCCAGGGCAGCAGGAGGGAAAGATGAATAAATAAAATAGATTATATGGAGCTACTGGAGCAATTATTTGCAAGTATGTTCATTATAAAAATGCCATTTACTGTAATTATTGGATGTTTTGCATGTGTACGTGGTTCCTGGATATTATACAAAGAAATTAGAAGGGTTTAAAAATATTTTTAATGTTCTGAGTGTATGACACCTCATTTTTTAAAATGAATATTCAAGGAGTCTAAATATAATGATCTAACTCTGCTAACTTTGGGGCAGGTCTGGGATTTAGCAAAGATTGGTGCAACACACGGTCCTTCAGACTAGTGGTTCCCAACCCGTGTGTGGCAGCACAGAAGTGTGCCATCAAAAATGAACAGGCGTGCAAAATTTTTCTGTGGCAGTGAGCTCCAATGAGCTACAACACGTATGAGGATGGGGAATGCCTTAACAGGTGTGCCGTGGAAATTTTTTATTAATGTAAGTGTGCCTTGGGCTGGAAAAGGTTGAGAAACACTGCCTCAGACCATGATGGGGAATGGGGGCGAGACATAGCTGGAGTCCCTGGCCCAACAGGGGACACTGGAAGGCAGGGCAGGAAATAGCTGCAGGAAGGGGGGACCTACCCCGCCCCCCCCCCACTTCTTCCAGCTGACTCAGACATCTCCCTCACCTCTTTGGACCTGATGGACACAGGGCAGGCTACGAGGGGAGCTGCACAGGATGCCAGGCTCAGCCAGGGACAGCAGCAGCAATGGGCAGGTTCCTCCTTTCCCCAGCTGCCCCCCTTGGGTGTCCCCCGCTGACTGGGAGTAGATCCTGGAAGAAGGAACCTCCACCAACCTGCCACAGCCTCTGGCTGAGCCCAGCACCCCACTCAGCTGGTTCCAGCGGTCCACACGTGAAACAGCTCTGGGGCTCCCTGCATGCCTTCATCACCCAAGGATAGCAGCAGTAGCGGGGAGAGAGTTTCCTCCTCTTCTGCCTGCTTCTGGAGGTTGGGGCATCCGGGGTAGGTGCAGGAAGAGGAAACCTGCCTGCAGCTGCTGCTGCTGTCCCCAGTCAAGCCCAGCACCCTGCACAGCTGCAGCCCACGGCTGGAGCAGGGCAGGCTGGCTCTGGAGCTCCCTCACCCTCACGTGCGTGGATCTCCCCTTCCTGTGCCTGCTTTCTGCACTGCCACTCTGTGCCCTATTCAAATCTGGGGGCTGCAGGGAGAGGCTACATGGGTTCCCAGGCTCCAGAGACAGCGGCAGCAGAAGTGGGGGTGGAACTGCACTTTTGCACCTGCCGCGGGTCCATCTCTGCTGAATTCATGTAGAGAAAGCTGTAGATTCACTTAGGGGTTTTCCAGCAGTTAATAAGATGACTAATGCTCATGACATTCTTATATGTAAAAAAATCCTTGCAACTCAAAAAAAATCTTTAGTGAAAAATAATATAGCTAAGTTGCTACATGGGAGGAAGGGAGCACTTTGAAGTTTCTTTGATGATTATTCTGCATTTTCCAGTGGTATTTTATAGCTGAGATACAGGAAAGTAATATGGGGATCAAATAAAAAACTGGGGAGGGGGGCAAGACAGTAACAGGATATGCAGGGTAATTACCCTTCACTTCTCTAACGGTAGGAAGTAGAGTCGTTATTCTGAACGGGAAGGGACCTCCTGACTCATCAAGTCATTCCCATGCCACCGTAAGATAAGGGATTTTTTTATTCCTTGTATTGCTCCTTGTACTCCCTTTTGAGCATCCAGTGAGAAGCACGAGTTAAAGCCTGACTTTTCAACCTAAAACTATCACATATATACACACACTGGTAGAGAGGTATGAGAGAAATTCAAGTCAAAACAGAAATTTTCAAAACCATAATTAAAAAAAAGGCCCATGATTTCACAGTTTCCTATCTCTTGAGGTTGGCAACCCTTCCTTTCCTTTTTTGTGTCCTTGTGGCAAGGTCACTAGCAAAATTCAAGATTCATTGCACTCTGGCAGAGCCACACCATAAGGACTTCTGCTGTGGCCTCAAACTTGTGACCTCTGTGCTGTCAACTGTGTGCCTTAGTGCCTGCCCCACCCTGCCCCTATTAGCAATACTGAAAATGTGGAGGAGCATGAAGGGAGAAAATAAGTAGGACACAAGTCAAAATGAGATGGAGAAAGAGAAAAGATGCTGATGATGGGGAAAGCAAGTGAAGTACGCCAGAATGGCAGCTCCCCACAATCCAAGAGACAGGAGAGAGTAAGGGGAGCTCCTCCTTGGAGCAGTTATGGCAAAGGCCTGCATTTCTGTACATGAATTCTAGGATGAATTTTCCATGTGAAAGTTTGTACAAAAACTGGGTGCTGGCAGCGCTCCATTCCCAGACCAAGGGCAGATGCAGACTTGTGTACAGCTCAGTAGGGAGAAACCACCAGCTTTCACAAACCCCACTGTGTACAATCCTTCTGGAGCATGAGTACTGCCACTGCAACCGCATCCTCCCGGCCAGAACGGTCCCCTTGGACCTCCACAGGATGAGCACAGCCCTGGCAAATCTGAAAGTCACAGCAGCTTCTCCTGCCTGGAAGACCCAGTCTTCAAAGGCAAATATTAAACAAACTCCAACCCCTGTTTTTAAAAGTCGGCCTTTAAACGACCTTCATTAGACTTTTTAGAAAACAGAATTTTCAACCTGTGGGATTTTCCAGTAGTTCAATATTTTCTTGGACCAAAAGGTGAAATACCAAAAATTTTCAAGGAAAAAAGTTCCGAAAAATTAAAGACACAAAGTTTCACAACATCAAAATTAATTTGGCAGGAAAATGTCAGTTTTGATTTCTTTTTTTTTTCCTGGGTGGACAGTGACATTTTAATTTCCATTGAAATGACAAACTTCTGTTGTAACAAATCCCCGTATTTCTCCTAGAGAAATACGGGGATTTGTTTCATTCTGACGAACTGAACGCTTTCATCATTTGTTAACCCCCGGTGTCAGCAATACTAGAGGGGTAACTGAGCTATGTGCAGGCTGCAAGAATGAACCAGCCAAGGAGAAGGGCCGACTGGTCTGAATAGTCAGGGATGGTCACAGTGGAAGAGGAGATTAGGTTGAAGCCTGGGGGAAGAGAGTCCAAACACATAAAACTTTGAAGCAAACAGGAAAGAAAGTCTTAGACTGGGCAGCGCCTGGTGCAAGGGAGATTTCTGAACAAGGGAGGATGGTGATGTTAAACTGTGAGCAAACAGATAAAACTATTGCATCTTGATATTTATACAGCATCTAAAATATGAAGGAACCACCCGGGTACAGAGGGATCCAACAGATCTGGTGGTCACTAACTATATGCAGCAAGGAAGACCTGACTACATACAAACACTGCAGCTCTGGCAGGGGTCTGGCGGCCTCTGAAACCAGCAACTCGGCAAGGGCCATTACCAAGCTAATAAACTCTTCAACCGCAAAGCAGGGCAGTTAGTGTGCTCGTTCAGGGGCATGAGCTTTCAGAAGCTAAAGCCTACTTTGTTAGAATCGATGAATGGACTTGCAGAGCAGAGACATTAAACAGAAAGAAGGTTATTTAAATACAAAGAATAGGGGGAGAGGAAAGAAATACCTCTTGTATCCCCAATTCTTTGGGGCACTAGCCATCGTTACCTTGAGCAATCAAAACTCACCGCGTGATTTGGCTCCATAAACACTTCAAAGATGTTTCCTCTGAATTTTTCTTCTTGCTCCTACTGAGTTTACAAATTTTATAATTTTCAGCTAGTTCCACTGATATGGCTGGAAAATGGGAAGAGCAAAAGCAAGTTCAATTATTCCATATACCTCTTATGCAGAAAAAACATGACTGTTTCCATTTGTCAATAGGTGACCTCAGCATCTTTCAGCTTCCCTCAGGTCTCTTGCAAAACTCCAGGACAAAGGCAGTCATGGAGCGGGGCTTAGAGCTCGGCTATCAGCCAACCCACCGCTGCTCGCTCGCTCTGCTCTCCCCTCTGCTCTGTTTTGGGAGTCTTAACTCCCGCAGAGCCAGCTCGTTATCTTCCTCAGTGACTCTGTCCTCCAAGACAGGCTTACAATTAGTTTTTGCCTGCCTACACCTAGGCTGCAGCTCAAGGTGTGCAGCCTACTACAGGCAGTGTCTTCAGCTTATTCTCACCTGATCCTGCATTTGAAACCAACTTTGTACAGTAAACCTCCCCTTGCATCCTCACCAAAGATCCAGAAAGTCCTAAAAGTTCATTGGGCCCAACATGGGCCAAGAAAACAATGTTTTACCTGTGAGCTGCCTGCCATTTCCCCTTTTGACCATTCAAGGCATCTGACCTGGGCAGCCCCATGTACTCTGAGTGGGACAATATCCTTGAGCAGATGCAGGAGAACAGTATCCCCTCCCTCCCAGTTTGCTGACAGCACACTGTAGGAAGGGGAAATGAATAGATAGGAACCCATGACCCCTGCCAGCCCTTTCCCCTTGAGGCTGGAGACAGGGGGAGTTGCTGAAGTTGGGGGCTGGTATAAAGGTGGCAGGGGCTGCTAGGAGCTGCAAAAATCTGCTAAGCAGAATACTGAACAGGAGCCTGCAGGGACAACGGGAGAGCTTGAAGGGTGGTGAACTGCAAGAGCCGGCTGGAAGCAGAGAGGGGCTGGAAAATGCTGCCTGCAAGCAGGTGTCAGGGAGCAGGTGCCCGTGTGAGCCAGAACCGGTATTTCTGGGTGATTCACATTCCCCAATGCCTTTCAAGCTGAATTTTCAGCCTGTAAATGTCAAACACGCATTAGGGAAGGCTGGCGCAGACCAAAAAACATTAAGTAAATGAATATGTTTACCTGTTTTCGCTGAAGCACTTCTAATTGTCAGAAGTGCTCAGTAACCCAGATTTCACAGGAGCCTACTTCTTGTTCAGGCACCTAAATAGGTGGCTGATCCTTCAAGGGAGCTCGGCGCACTGCCTGCTCTTTTGACAACCTGGACTAATCTGTGCACGTTCAAAAAAAATCTGACCTAAAGAGCTTTGAAAACATGGCCCGGGTGCTAAATGTGGACAAAACTTGTGGCTCCCCCCCATTCTCCTGCATCGTCCAGAGTCCTCGTTTTAACCAAGAGTCACTTTCTTCACCCCCAGACTTTGGGCAGTCTGCAGAAGGATGCTGATGGAGCTGGGCTCCCTCCTCTGCAGACCTTACACAGGAACTTGGCTTAAATTATGGAACAACTGGCGACAGATAAGCAGAGTCGATGCATCGACCTTTCTGTATTGCAAACACACACACACACAGTCCCAAGAGTCTCTTTAGTGGGAAATCTACACACTGGCAGATGTCAAGGTGAAATCCAATCTACATGAAGAACTCCATAATATGAAAGTTGCTCTTTAAAAACTTATTTCTTTCTCCACATCAGGAGATACAAATGCCCCCTTCGGCATTGTTTCACTCTTGATCATCTCGGGTGTCATCAAGCTATCTGATATTAAATAATTTGATGCATTCTACATTTACAATAACAGATGTCACGACCCTGTTCGACTTTTACATCTACAACATTTAGAATAAAATTGTCCTTGGCATGGAGAGGCACCTAAGGCTGCCAAAAATTACATGCGTTTTCTCAGTCATTTTAATAGTCCATTCATAGTAATCTGAAAACACATACCTTTTTGAGGCCCTCATGATCAAATTTAAAGTTGAGCTGCAAGAGGTTTCCAAAGACTGGGAATGGAACTGGTCTTGGAGAAAGTCATCTGCGAGCCCGCAGCATCTTCAGAAACTACACAGACACAAGAGATACAAATAGGGTGACAAGGACCTCACTTACTGAAAGCATTTTAATTCAGCTTTACTAGGCAGCTGGGTCTCTGCTATAAATGCATGGACTGGATCTTTCTTTGTTAACATCTTCCCATAAAGATGGTTTTATAGTCAGACTCCCAGTAGGAGGAGAATGTGCACGCATTCCTGAGAAATGTAATACGCTGCGGTGTAGCAATGTCTCCACTGTCATCAATCACAGACCTATTTGAAGCCAAAGGTACCAACCTATCATTTAGGCTAAATTAAGGAGGGAGCAGGGAGGGCAATTAAATGCTGCTCAGCGGCAATGGTTTACTTGGTGGAGATCAAAGAGAGGTAGATAAACCTGGAGCAGGAATTGTCTGGAAGAGCAGGCTTGGAGTACGTGGGCTCCTGTATACATGTGCAGCGAGGCTGCTCCAACACAGTCATTACAGCGCGTGGGAGCAGACTCAATTAATCCCTGCAATGTGGTAATTACCACGCTCCAGCATGTATCAGTGTCCCTGTGCTGCAAAATGGCGGTGGGATGCTTCAAACTAAAGCTCGCTCAATGATCTTTAGTTCCAAGCGCCCCGCTGCCATTTTCAGTGTGGGGATGCTGATATACATGACGCTGCGGGCACTTTAATTAGCGCGGCTCTCGGAGCTGCGTTAATTAAAATGCTCCCCCCTCCGCCTCCCAGAGCTTATCTATGAATGCCCTGTGAGAAAGGACAATGTTTCCTTTGGTTTGTTTTTCCTGGGCATTGGGAAGCAGAGCACTGGGCACGCTCTCAGTAAGCAAGCAGGTCAGGGCCACACAAACACGCCCGACATCACCTATTTCACATCGTAGTGGAAACAACCTGGCAAAGTCCCAAATACTGGCTTGCCCTTTAAGCCAAGGGGAAACTAGTTTTGCATATTGAAGTATATTAAACAGTCCTTCTATGCAAAGAAAGGCACTACATATTATATCAGAAATGACTTCTTTCCCTCATTGGTGTGAGCCTCACAGCCCCACAGTTCGCCACTTGTACCAGATAAACCCAAAGTACTAGACTGTCAGTGAGATTTCAGGAAAATCCAGACACACGTTTGGATGTGTAAATCTGGCACTAAATGGGGCAGTGAGGACCCTACTGCTTATATGCAGCCACAGTGAACTGCAAAGTCTTTGCCCAGGGAAGATTTGCACCCCTCCGTGAAAAGTAAATTTTCAGGTTCTTTCGCATTAGTTTAGGCTCAGGACACTGCTCAGCTTGGCCAGCTAGGAGACTTACAGGAAAGACCTGACAGGTGTGCTCAGGTACCTCATTTCAACTACTTAAGACAAGTTCTTCTGGCATGGAGGATGGTGCAAATAATGGCTTAGGGCACTGTGCTTTTTGGAATAAGGTAACTGCAATTTTACAGTGGGATTGCAGATATAGGGGGTTTCTCCTAGAGACTGCAGTAGAAAAGAAGGGAGAAGGCAGATGCTGAAGATAAACCAGGGCTGGGGCTGGTAGGGTGGAGCCTGCAATAGAGAAGGATGGAAGTGGGCGAAGCATGAGATGAGCAACAACTACATCAAGGGGAGGAAGGGAAGAAAAGGAAGGGAGGGGAGGGCTGGGAGCAGATGAGAAGCCATTAGTGAGAATGGGCTGGAAATCATGGGAAGGCAAGAATGTCCTGGCTAACAGATGACACTGAAAGAGCCTAGATGTTCAAACAGAAGGAGCTCAGCAAGAGAGACCTGAGAGAGAAAAGTGCTTGGGAAGACCCTAAGTAGTGACAGGGAGGCTTGAGCACCAGGTCTGCAAATTGAATGAAGAGGAGAAGGCAAGGAAACATGCTGGCCAGGTCCTGTTCCTGGATGCTGAAATTACTGTGGATGACTATGGGAGACCGAGAGGAGGATCTGAGAGCCAGGAGGTGAAATCACAGAAGGCTCACTGGGGAGGAGCTGGATGGACAGGAGATAATGGCAATGGGGAAGTGGAGGAGGACTCAAACGCAGGGCTGTTCAGAAGAGGACAAGGAGTAGGAAGGTCTAGACTGGAGAGCTCAGAAGTGTCAAGAACCCACTCCTTGCACATGTCCAGCCCAGTTCACAGGGGGAGAAAGTATCCACAAGCCATTCCCATCATCAGAGCCTTCACTTCAAACATGCCTTTGTGTAACACAAGAATTGGGGTCGAGGGGGGAGGCATAGGCAAGGTGGAATCAAGCGTTTCTCAATGTACCTGAAAATCTACAGATTAGGATGTGAGCACATTGCTCTCCCTGACTAAAGGACCTCCCCTTTGCGGTCACACCAGGCCGTTGCTTCTGACATTTCCAGAATCTTACTGGGGAGTGATGCTCCTCAAACGCAATAGTCTTTATCATCTCAATCAGTGGGACCTCTCCCGCACTCCCCTTCATTCCCCTTGCAAATAAATTTAGCACTGGAGAGTCTCCATCTTGCAGGAGCATGTGGATAGTTTGGAAATAGTTCAGCACAGAGCAATTCAAACGACTAGGGGCCTGGGAGGCAAGATGTATGAGGAAAGCCTAAAAGAATGAGGGCTATTTAACTTGGATGAGAGAAGAGAAGACCGAGGAGGAAGTTCATAGAATAGCAGAGCTGGAGAGAACCAGGGCTGAGAGGGATCTCCATAGCTCATCTAGCCCAATGCCCTGTCTGAGGCAGGATCATCCTTCACCAAACCAGCCTATGCAAATCCACTGTCTAACCTCATAGCAAACCTACAGTCAACCCCAAACACAACCATCACAGGACACAGCACCCTAACCCCCCATTGGTAAAGCAGGGGGACCATACTGCTAACATCTTGCTTCCTTAAAGGTTAATATATGCTCAAGAGATCCCATGCCCTCAATACAGATGAATGCACCCCCAGCCCCAGCCCTAAATACGGCATTGGCCTGATCCTGAGCAAGGGGCAAGACCCTCTAGCCAGGAACCTCCGGTTTTAAATCACATCAGGAGCATTGGCACAGCCCAGGCAAAATCAAAATCCCCAGCCTCGGCTGCAGCCACCACCTGATGCCTCTGAGGAAGGCTTTAAAACCCCCAAACCCTGACACATGTAGCAGCAGGAACAAGGAGGAGGGGGAGGGAGAGGGAATTCCTTCCCAGGCCCATGCAGCAACCAGGAAAACCCAGAAATGATGGAAATACCCATTATACCCGAGGAATCCGTTCCCTGCTACACTACTGTTGATTAGATACAAAAATTATACTGAAAAAACCCACATTATTTCCTACATCTTGGAATCATGGGTATAAGTATCATCCTAGGAAAAATGCTAGATACTAAGGAACTGTTTAATCTAGCAGAAGAAGACTTAACAGGAACCAGTGACTGGAAGCTGAAACTAAACACATCTGAATTAGAAATAGTCAGCAGGGAGAGGATTAACCGCAGGAACAATCTAGCAAGAGAAGTGCTGGACTTGCCATTGCTTGAGGTTTTCAAAGTAGGACTCGATGCATTTCTGGAAGATGCTGCCACTGAGCCTAGGTGCTGAGTTGTGAACTGTGCCGTAGCAATGAAGTTTGGCGCCTGGGGCAAAGCCCGCAGCGGCAGCCCACCCTCGCCCCATGCACAGATCCGGGGAGCACGTGCTCCCACCATGCTTGCCTGGGAGCGCACACAGTGGTGAGCACCTCCCTCTCGCCATCCCCGCAGCTATGTCCCGCACCCTGCCCCAGCTTGGCAGCGCCTCTTGGCGCCCCTTTGCTTTGTCATCTGGGGCAGTCGCCCCGCTCATCCCCCCTTGCTATGGCACTGGTTCTGGAGCTGGTTGTGGAAAACCCATCTCGGTCCACCTCTTCTCCTCACAACCCGCCCACTGGAAATTAAGGCAGCTCCTACCATGTGTAGCATCCACAAAGGGTGGTCTGGTGGCACTGGGGGGACAGCGGTGACCTAGAAAAGTAGGTGAGGTTTCAGGACTACGTGCTTGGTCTGGTCATTCCTCTCCCTGCTCGGGCACTTCCCAGGTGCTCCCAGGAAAACATAGGCGGTGGTGGTATGGTGGCAGCAGAGTCTGGCCTTGAAACACTTGTGGGTGTGATTTTTATTTTGGCAAGCAGACAAGGGCTTCCCTGCGAAAGCACAAGAGAGACTGGAAATGGTGATTTTCACAGCGTACATCAAAGGAAAGCTGAGTGATGTTTGTGTGGCAAAGACCACACGCTCCTCCAGTTTGAGGACATTCCCGCTGCCAAATATCCAAGGCTGCTGTAAACCGTGGAGCTATGAGAGCTCCTCCGGAGCCTGTCACAAGGTTCTTTTGCAGTGCCAAGGGCTTGCCAGAGGTAGCAATTGTATCCAGTGCAACAAAAAGCAAGTGATGGAGGCAAGAAAGAATTTGAATTTTTAGCCATTCTGCCTTCTGCGTTGAAATGCCAAATGTGTTCGATTCTGCAAGAGGCAATGGCACTGGAAGAAATATCGTCTTTCTATGTTCCCAGTAAATGTCTTTGTCCCCTATCTAAACCTCCCCGCCACCAGGCCAGATTTGCATCAGGATTTCTATTCAGTCTGCTGTTTTCTCCCTGCTTCCTTTTCAAGCTACCTGCTCTTCATCTGCCATTACTGTGCATGATGCAAGAGTTGCAAAATATGGGAACAGCCATGTGAAATGAAAAGCCAGCACCTCCATGCAATGTCTATGACAAGAACAACTCACCTGTTCCTTTTGACATTGCTTTGAACTGCGCTGTCCACCCAGAAACATCTTCAGGGGGAGCGGTCAGACCATCCTTCACTGCAAGGAATCCATTCAGGATAGTGATGGGGGTCTTTCCAAATCACAAGGTGAAGGTGTTGCCCTGGGTGGTTGCCAGCTGTAGAATTAGTGCCAGAAAAGCACAGTGACCAACATCTGCACTGCGGGGCAGGGGAAGGGTTTTTAACACAACAGCTCTGTGGCTACAGCACGCACTCAGGATGTGCAAGACCTGGGTTTCAGTTCCCTCCTCTGCCCAAAGGATTCAAAACCACTTCTTCCACCTCCAACTCAAGTGCTCTAGCCAACAGGGTCCTGGCTAGCCTAGGTGATGTACAGTAGATCTCAACTCCTGTGGAAGCCAGTCCACTTTGCATAAGACCCCAAATATCCAGTGAGGCAGGGACTGATATGTAGACATCCCATCTCCCGGGGGAGTGTCCGAACTACTGGGCTAGATTCATTTCCTGGCTCTGCACAGTGTTTTATACAAAGCAAGAGAGCCCCAGCAGAAGAGACTGTGAGAACCCAAATACGCCATAACCCTGGTTAAGATACTCACCCGAGAGGTGGGAAATCCAAGTTCAAATCTATGCCTGCCAGGTTCTTGGCAGGGATCTGAACCAAGGCCTGCCAGTGTCAAGGTGAGCACCCTAACTGCCTGGGGACAGGTGAGCTGTTGTAAAAGAGGCCATACCAATTTGAGACGCTACCCTTCATTTCTCTGGCTTTTCTTACGTTTGTCCCAAATGGATCAAATGGGCCCTTCCCATTAAGTCCCAAGTAACTTTTGCAGCCTGAGGCAAACTGAATAAAGTCTGTAGTTCTCATCCTCCTGACATGCATGTATAACAGGTCAGGTATCAGCAAAGAGCAGACTGGCAGATATCTGCACCTGCTGGGAACTCCAGTGGTCCTTAGTGCCACCAACCACCCCGTGTCTTGTACCAAGAAAAGGACTAACTGAGCCAGCACAGACATGACTGTGTCTCGCTGCTGTCTGATTGGCTCCTGCCCAACCAATTCAATGAATCATCCAAACAAAGCCTGGTCCCAAGTACGTGCCTCTACCACCACATTTATGACCACAGAACACAACATTATGCAAGAAGCTTGTGGTTATTAGCACCATAATTAAATCCCACTGTCAGGACTGGTTGCTTTCTACTTTTCCTGTTGCAGAAGTTTTGGATACATTATATGAGATCATTCTGATTTAGTGAGAGCATGATTTGTACACTTAATCCCAGCTGATGGCCATGGCACTGAATATTTCACATACTGAGCACTATGGACTCAGCATAAGGAGAGACAATGATAGCCAGCCAAGCATCCTCCTCCTCCTCCTCCTCTCTGCCCTCAAACTGAGTGACATCTCTTGACTAGAACTGTGGCTTTAGTTTCAGGGGGGTTTTCCCCCAGCCCTTCTGATCATAGACACCCACATACTTACAGTACATCCTTCAAAGAACCATTTTGGAGACCAAGCTAGAAAATGCCTGTCATAAGGGACAAAGATGTATCTGGAAGTTGCAACAGTAGAACAGGTCTTCTTAAAAGAGATGTATTTTACACACACACACACACGCCTTTTACTTCTTCACAAGTCAGAAACATCATCCCTAATATTATTAAATTCCTATGACCATCACGTACCAAGCAAGAAGGACACATTGCACACTATGGCTTACAGATTTTTGCAATCAAAACATCGACCATAAATTTCCTTTGCATGGAAAACAGGTGGATGCTCAAAACCATCTCTTCTGTCCAGCTTGGCTAATAAAGCACAGATTACTTGGGAGTATCTGAAAACACATACCTTCATGAGGAGCTCATGATGAAGTTGGTTCAGGAGGAAGACATCTACTTGCCTGTCAGAACTTTACAAACTGCACAACTAGAAAAGACACCATCAGGGCTACAAAAGTTTGATTAGCTGTCAGCATTTACTGTCTGTGCCTGAAGTCGGCCCCTGGGACTGCCAAAGTTCAGCTCCTTTGTCGCTCCCACAGTTCTTCCTGCAGACATTACATTCGATACAATCTCTGCTCGTTCCCCTTCCTTTATCCCTCTGTCTTTAACACCACCTTTCCACTCTTCTGCTCTCAGTATATCTCATGCATTCTCCAGGTTGAAACATGCCTAATAGACCTATTTGCAAAGAAACACTTGGTTGCAAGTGACCTTATTCCCCGTCCTCAATGGAGGGTTTTAAATGTAGTAAGAGACACAAGAAGGAAAAATGCTGGGGGAAACATAAGAGGCAGTGTGATCTTGAACTGCAAATAAAATTAAACTTCCCTTCATTAGGAGTCAGATACCAGCCTGAACATGAACCGGCCCTACCCAGTAACTCTTAGCAATACCTGCAAAGTTTGTTGCCAAGCCCGAAGTCATTCAGCCAAGTAATAAATGATTGTCTGATATCACGCCATATCCCTGTCCTTTGCCAAAACTTTTACACCCCATAATTAAGTATGCCTATAAATCAAAGAAATCAGCTTGCTTAAATTACACCCTGCTGCAAGAGTCCAGGCACTCTCAGCAGTCCTAAAGCTTTACCAACTTCCCCCATCACCCAGACGCACGTTCGTGGAGAAGTGTCTGCACAGAGGAGGTGGCTTGTCGACGTGTGCTTCGAGCCCTGCTTGTAGTCAGCCAGGTGCCAGGTGCTGGCTCCAGAGCTGTGGCTTCCCTTGGCTTGCTCTGTTAAAAGAGGTTCCCTCTGGTTTGGGTGCCCATTCAGTTAAGTCTGTGACTTTAAGAGATCACTTTTCAAACTCAGGAGAGCTTTCTCTGCTGAACAGTAGCAGCAAAAGCCAAAACATTTCTACCGAGAAAGAATTTACAAGCCAAAAAGAGTAAATCTGGCACTAAGATTAGAGCTGTCTCCCTACTGAGTGAACATTACTAGAGGTTCTTGAAGGCCGTGATGCTTGGGAGGGAGCAGCAGGTACTGTGAGGCAATTGGTGGTTAGGGCTGGGTTTCAGGGACCAAGGTGCAAGGTGCCAGGGCTTTGCAATGCTAATCCGACCTGAACTTTTGCTGGCTATCAGCAGGACAACCCCTGCTCCAGTGTTTCATACTTGGGCTGCAGACCTGCTCCCACCCCATGCTATCTTCACTGCCATCCCCTGTCAGCTGGCCTGAGTCAGCAATGACGTGCAGCTTGGTGCTGCTGTTTCTTGCCACTACCCTCAAGAAATTTTGCAGCAGGAGCACATGACAACACAACTGGCAGCCTATCCCTTATTGTACCATCAGTGGTCACCAACCAGTGGATCTTGATCCACCGGTAGATCTTGGAGCCTCTTGTGGTAGATCTTGGAGTCAATCCAAGGCTGGGGTGGGGGGCTGAGTGCCTGTGTGCATGCACACAGTAGATCTTGTGTTGCTTTTAAATGCCAAAGGTAATATCCTACTTAAAAAGGTTGGAGACCACTCTTCTACACGGATTTCAAGTCCTCGCCCTTCTGCTGGCATTGATTGGGGTTGCAGTTATGTCCCCACTGAGATTCCTGGGCCATGCTTCGCTTGGTTGTGGGACTTTTCCCTGCAACATTTCCTGCATATGCAGCTCACCTCGGGGTCTATGCCCTCTTTGTGCCCTGAGCTGAGAAATCAGTGATACAGCTCAGCCATCAAAAAGGATTGTTATGATGGTGGGAACTTAAGACTTTGGTGAGAGCACTGAAATGTTGGTAGCCATTACAACACAGTGTCTCTGTGCTTCTATTCCAGAGAAGAAAAAAAATATGTATTAGCTCATCCACTTAAGACACATATCCCAATTTTGGAGGGATGATTTTTGAGTCAAAGGTGCAAGTTGTATGTGAGTTTTAAGAACAGCATTTCAGAGAAAACTGCTCACGTGTTTAGGCCAAAAGAGTAGTCTTCAGCCGACTAGTAACTTGAAGAAAACAAGGAAAACAATATGGTCCCTAAAGCTATGTCCTTCTCCATTCACTGTCAGGCTTCAGCCAAAGTCTTTCCCCAAACACACTTCTTCCTGTTTTGCTTCTACAGATTTAGACACAAATAACAGGTCCAATCTCATAATTCACAGGTGCCCTAATCCAACCTGCTATAAATCAAGGTAGATCCAAATTCTTCCTTTATGTTTTATTTGTGACCCACCATTAAGAAATTCATCACAATGTTCTGCCATGAAGCAGTAAGACAGAAACAGACCTGGGCAGGTCCATTCCCAAAGTCAAAGGGAGATTTGGTCAAAGGGATCGACTGATGCCAATGTCAGAAAAACCCCAAGTTAGTATCTCGGGGAAATTCACAGCACCAAGCATTCACAATACTAACACACAAACTCGCCAATGCTGCAGACTGGTGAGGAATTGCACAAACCCTGTGCAGATGGGGCTGCAACGTGCCTTCAAATCAGGCTCTACAGTCACTTGCTTCACTCCCTCTGGCATCCTGAACATGAACGCCCGCAGCAGGTTGGAAAGGAAGATGAAGAGCTCAGCTCTTGCCAGGTGCTCACCCAAACACACCCAGTGTCCTGCAGGAGGGAGGGAAGGAGGACAGTAAATACCCAAGTGGTTCAGACTCCCACACATCACTGACATGGGAAGCAGGCAGGTTACAATTTTTCCCCTGGGAGACATGGAGCAATGCACAGCGGGACAACGGAGCAAGCTTCCTAGGGAAGTTGTGCAATCTCCTTTATGGGACGTTCTTGGGAGGAGACCAAATAGGCAACCTGCAGACGGCTGAACTAGGTGACCCTTGAGTGCACGTCCAGTTTCATGCTTCTAGGATACCAAGAGTATTTCTGTTACTTTTCGTGAGCCTTCTTTGGGACTAATGTAGTGCATAACACAAGGCTAAAGCTTCTGTAATACTATGTCTGAAAGCTATATTAATGCTGTAAAGCTATGTCTCCCATCCTGGGCTACGGAAGATCAGACGGCCCTTTGTGTTGTGATTTCATTTTTCAGTGACCTCAGTAACCTGGACAAACACCTGGCTGGGTCATCTGACCCCAGCGCTCTTTCCTGCCCAGGCAGGGGGTCAGACTCGATGATCTGTTGAGGTCCCTTCCGACCCTAAGATCTATGAAATCTATGAAATAACCAAATCTTTCTCTCAAAAAGGAACTTAAAGGAACTGCTTTAGGCCTTGTACTCCTCGTATCTTCTTGTGGGGAAGATGCTGAGGCCTAGGCTCATAAAGTGTCTCCACGAGCTAGTTTGGTTGGCCAGGTGGACTCTAAAGTGTTGACCACATAGTAACAGTTTGACTAGATGAGTAGCCCAATGTGATATTTGCATATTTTCATCGGAAGACCAGTATGCCCAATAGTGTCACATACATCTGTTAAATCAAGGAAGATAACATCAATCTTCAAGTTTTTCTGAAAGCCATTTTTAATTAAGGTGGTTAAGGCCAGAACTTAATTACAAGTGTTCCAGCCACAGAAGAATCCCACTTGGTCTGAGCTCGGAGCAGAATCAATTAAAGGAGAAACACGTTGCAGAAGTAGTCTCTCTAGTGTCTTGTAGCTGCCTCCCACCCCTATGGCCGACTCTGCCTGCCATAAATGATTGGAAAGTCTGCAAATCTTTCATGGACACTAGCAACTAATATTTTAACTAAGGAGCTTTTTTTATTTAAAGCCAACAGCATCATGAAGCACTTAGAAAACAGCACCCAGATGTCTGGTGCCTTCAGGTTTCTAGCCTTAAAAAAAGGTTTCCAGCTTGTGTACAAATAGCCCAGACTGGCTTCTTTTACCCCCTCCTAAGACAACGGGGGGGCAGAAGGGGCTGTGTCACAATCTCAGCTGCCTTTGAATGGGCAATGAAACCGTGCCAGGCACAAACTGATCAGCCCAAGGAACTGGCTGTAGTTATGGGTTCAGATAGCTAAATAAAACATAGCCACCTTCCCCCCACCCCAGCATGTTGATCCTGACTATTTTCTATAGTAAAGGAAGTAGCAACCTGTGACCCAAGGGGAGTGTGGCCCTACCTGTCATTAAGAGGAGGTCATTTTAAGGCATTCAGCAGTCCTCTTGCAGCTCAGCTGGATGATCCACCTTAACAAAGCAACTGTGCTTATCGGCAGGTGTGAAATGCTTGCAAGAGGGGCATCTGTGGAGAGAAAAATAGTGCCCAGGCTTCACGAAGGATTTACAAGGGATGGATCAGTAGCAGGAAAGACAGTCCAAAGGGAGCTGGGAGCTCAGTGCACCTCCAGTGGCTTCACGTGAAGGCTACTGATAGGGGTGCACTCACGAGTAGCTTCGCAAAGGCTGCTGCGATCGGCTGCAGCCTCATAGGTGAAGCACAGAGGGCACCAGCCGCCTGCCCCCACCACTTTATAATATGTTGGAACAGCTGATGCTGGGAGCTCGCCCTTGTTTCTTCCCAGACAAAACCCCTGATCACTTGCCTGTGAAGGGGAACAAGCCCTTCTCTGAACAGTCCCACAAACAGCACCTCATAGACCAAGTGGGTCACAAATGCCCTGGACAGGTGGAACAGGAGGGTGCGAGGTAGCAGGGGGCTGTAGCCAGGGAGCTACGTGCTCATCTTTCACAGCTTGGCACAGAATCACCTGCAAGGGGTCTGGAGTGAGAGCCGAGCCTCGGGCACGGTGCAGAAGGGAGCCCAGGGTCTAGGCTGCCAGGCGCACTGCACCTGGGGGCAACCCCTGGAAGTAATCGTTGTCTTTTGCAGCCCCTCCAGACAGTCCTGCCCCCCACCCCAGCCAGGTGGGACAGAGTTGCACTTAGCCAAAGGGATGGGACAGCATCAGAGGCAGCACCTTTGGATACCACAGCTGAGCACAGCCCTGACAAGCTGTCAGCTTTTAAGGAAGTTCCTATCCCTCTCTGCCCTCCCCTCCCCACCACCCCCCAGCATCCCACCTCCCAGCGCATCCCCTCTGCTGCAGGCAGAGGCAGGCTGAGTTCCCTCCCCTGAGGGCCTTAATCATGAACCTGATTTAAATGATAGAACAACCTTCAAAAGATGATCAGGTTAGGTGTTTCAACCTTTCCGTATCGCAGACACGCACATCCAGTCCCAGGCATTCCTTTAGCGGGAAATCTACAGACACCGGCAGTTCGTCGAGGTCGGATCCAATATACGTGAAAAACTGTATATGAAAAGTGCTCTTTAAAAACTTACTCCTTCTTTCTTCTTCAGGAGATGGAAATGCTGCCTTCAGTATTGCTTCACTTCTAGGCATCTTAGGCCTTACAGACTTAATATTAAATTTGACACATTCCACATTTAAAATAACGGATGTCGTGACCCTGTTTGACTTTCCCATCTACAGCACTTAGAATAACACTTTCCCTACCACAGAGAAGCAGCTAAGGCTACCAAAAATTGCCTGTGTCAGTTTATGTCATCTTAGGTACAGCTCATAAATCCATTCATTAGTAATCTGCAAATACATACCTTTTTTGAGGCCTTCATGATCAACTTTGAAGTTCAGCTGCAAAAGGTTTCCAAAGATTGGGAACGGGACTGGTCCAGAAGGAAGTCATCTGCGAGCCCACAGCATCTTCAGAAACTGCATGGACAAAAGAGATACAATGTGGGTGACAAGGACCTCACTTCCCATCAGCTTTTTTCTTCAGCTTTACCAGGCGGCTGTCTCTCCTGCGAATGCATGAACTAGACCTTGCTTTGTCAAGGTTTTTCCCAAAAAAAAGATGTTTTTAAAGACGCTCTCTCATCTCCCTCCCCTCATATTGCCTCTGCACACTACTGTTCCCTGTGGGTGGAGCGTACACATTCCCGAGGGGATTTAATACACTGTGATGCAGCAACGTCTCCACTTTTACAGAAAGTATGGCTTCCCAGCATGCTGCTGGCCAGCTCTTTTTTAGGCCATTATAGACATTACACTTTGCAACCTGATAATATGTTATAATCCATAACTTGATACACGTGCATGGGGTTAAATCTTGTTTAGGGGCCCAATCATCACGTGATAACTACAGCTCGATGGATGTAGTTTAGCTGAACCAGACGTTGTTGAACCAGGTTCCACAACTGGTTTTGTAACGCCCATCACACAAATGTGATTTAGGGTCTGGCATCGTTGAGTTATGTAGTTTGTCCACCAGGTATAGCTCCAGAGCCTGTAATGTCTCATCTCCTTGCTTCCTTGTTGTGGGTGGGTGTGCTGGGGTGCTGTGTGGAGTGGGGGCTGTGCACAGGGGAGTATATGGCCAGGGAGCTCACACTCCCCCACAAACACCCATACCCACCCCACCCACCAACCCAACACCCACCCACAAGCCCCTCACAGACACCCACACCCCACCACACACACATCTTCACAAACCCACCCCCACCCACAACTTCTTCAGTCAGGGTGTCCAGACTGTGGAATAAGCTCCCTCCAGAGGTGGTGCAATCACCCACCCTGGACATCTTCAAGAGGAGACTAGACGGTCACCTCGCTGGGGTCGCCTGACCCCCAGTTATCTTTCCTGCTTGGTGCAGGGGGCTGGTCCTGACGATCTTCCCAGGTCCCTTCTGGCTCCTTACGATCTATGAATCTATGAACACCGCCCCTCATTCCAAATGATCAGAACCGCCACTCATTCCACAACCCCTCATTCCACAGGTGTTAACCACCCTCTCCTTTTTTAATGGTCCTAACCTCATCAAGCTATTCTTTCTTCTGTAAGTCTGTCTGTTAGCTGGTCCTGTTAATGTAGCTCCTACTTCATAACCTGCAGACCGCTTTAAATTCTTGCTAAAAACATTAACTCATGGGGAAATGTGAACTTAGATGAACATAAACTCAGGTGTGGAAATAACTCTCAGTGAAGCACTGGATGTACTGTCAAAATGATCAAGGCGGCTCAGTTTTGTTTCGTGAATCTGTAAATGTCCATTTAATTCTAATGACTACGGGCACTTGTACACGTGATGGAGGGTTTAGTCCCTTAAATTGAAACAGTGGATTTTTTTAATATAATGATTAAAAACCCAATGTTTCAATTTAGGAGCTTCTGTCACTATTACAGCGAGGGGCCTGATTCTTTTTTTTTTTTTTCTTTCTGTGAAACCTGCCCAACTCTCCCATGGCCAGGGGGCAAGCTGCTGGTGGGTTGAGCAGCCCCTGAGCTGCAGGGGGCCCTGGTATATCCCTCTGCCATGGCAGCGCCCCTGGAGGAAGCCCAGGCAGGTGTCACAACCAAATTAAGTAGTGCCCATGTCACAAACAAGTAAAACCATTCAAAACAGTTTTTTTCTGCACTAGGTTAACTAAGGGTTAACAATAATGATAGTAACCGCTTTTTTTTTGCTGCGTGTGTCAAAAAAAAATTTATAACTGCGACACCAACATAAAATAAAACTTAGCCTTCTGTGCTATACATAAATCATTATAATTGATCGAAATGACAGGGGAGTGTCCAGGAGTGTCCCTATGATAACACTCTAGCAAAGACCGCTAGATAATTGGCGATTCTAATTAAATTTATGACGTGGCGAAAACCAATTGGCTATTATACAAATAAAACCCGTCTTCACTTCCGTGAAGAACGGGAGACCTCCGCACACACACCTAAAAAACCTCTGAACGTATGCGTGAGAATAACTGACAAATTAATCACTTGTCAGTCTCCCCCATCTCGACCCAATTCTCAGACATAAATCAACGACCTGCCGGCTCGACCTTTTTTTCCATTTATCTGCCCGACTGACAAACTCTTATGCAGACCGACATACGACCTACAAACCTTAAGCTATAACTAACTAAATATCTCTGACCTCCGCTATTCACCACCTTAACGGCATGAGTAAATAATCTTGCTTTGCAACTAATAAGCGTCCACCTAATTAATTCCACTCCAAGCATCACAAGTACCCGCCTGACGGCCTTCTAAGGCCCCGGACCCTTAACTGCCCGGGTGGGAGTCAGGGAGAGCTGCTGGCTGGCTGCCCTGGGTCCCGACATGGCGTCACGAACAGGATTAAGGGGAAATGTGATGGAGTGGGAATTAATTAAGAACTGCCCCTGGTGTAGTGGGGGGCGCCACGTAGATAATGCGGATGAATTATGGGCCCACATCGCTTATCACCAAGCAAGCGGAGGGGAGACAGGGTGCGTCAGCGGCTACTTCTCGCTGAGAGGAAGGAGTTGAAAAGGAGTGGGGAGGCTCCGAGTGGGACAAAGGGAAGATGATTAACGTGCCGCTCTGCGCAGTGTCACTCCTACTGCGTGAAAATGCAGACTTAAAAACCCAGCTAGCTACAGTCAGTAAAGCTGCTGCGGAGATGACAACGTGCCAAAACCCTCCGTCGCCACCAAAAAATGACACCGAGAAAAATATGAGCTGCCCGGAGGACCTGAAAAAGAAGGGTGGAGCCACAGAAGAACAGGTGGAACTCCACCCAACAAGCCCACCCCCTGAGATGATGTCGCTCCCAACGGCCCCACCTCCGTACCACAGGGAGGGGGCAACGAGTGAGAATCCGATCCTCCCACCAGACACAATAACAACTACAGCTGCCGCTCACCCTGTAACAATAACCAAACAAGTAACCAACCCAGAGGATACAACCACCACCACCACCCTTAATATCATCGAAACATACATGGAGATTTATAAAAAAAAACAAACACCATCACCCTTCGCCTTCTCCTCAACCTGCTCGTTACTCAGCCAGCAGAAAATCTTTTAAATAAACTTCCACGACTACAAGCCCTTATAAAGTCAACAACTACAAACCCAGCCAGAATATCAAGCTACCTTACTACATATCCAGTTAAATACCAAGGGCCAAGACATTCCCAATTCAACTCACAAAAAAAAAAAAAAAAAAAAAAAAAAATCAAGACTACTGCCCCAAAAGACACCAAAAAAAAGAGCCATGTTTGGGTTCCTCCTAAACTACTTCATGCTTACCAAACAACGGCTACACGTCCTAGAAGATGCGAGACAACGACAACTGGCACATATACTAGACTACCAACCTCAACCGATCCCGCCAACTGGTCCGGGCCCCAAAAACACCCACGCCTAACAGCGCACTCCGAATAAGACCACAACCTGCCCCAACAAACAACTACTCGAAGGGGGCATCTATGAACTATTCCAACCACTAGGACATTATGCTTGTAGATATACAAAAGACAATTTTATTGTTTTTTAGTTTTGTTTGTTTGTTTATCTGTTCATTTATTTTATTCCCTTACAGGTCCAGCGGTGATAAAGAAGCAATCTGTGACTGCCCGATCACAAAAATCACCAAACACCAACCTACAACACACCTGAATCGACGCCACAATGGCCGCCTGCTCATATGTCACAAGCAAGGTCGTCGCTCTATTCCTGCTGTTACCAACAGACTCCTCCGCAAACAAAGCTGACTTCAAAACCTCCAACTCAGTCCTAAACTGTCATTTTAGGCCAAAGACATAACTAACGACTCATTTTATGGTTTTTCTTTTCCTGTTAATGATCTTATACATACTTGTTTTGTTTTGTTTTAAAGCCTGTTCGAGACTTTACACAGTAAAGCCAAGTCATAATGTTTTAAATAAAAAGCTCTAAATTATTAAAAAAAACCAGCATTGGTAGTCTGAAGGTTTAGGGGATGTCACAAAAAGGTCGGTGTGGACAAAAACATTCATTAAAAAAACATGAAAAAAGAGATGAGGGAGACGATGATGGAAGGGGGCAAATAGTCAAAGTTCTAAAGGAACCTATACATTAAAAAAAAAAAAAATTAAAAAAAATAACAATAAAAAAAATAAAAAAAGGCTGCTAATGACGGTACGGAAAATCGGTGTTTTCAGAGCTACGATTTAACTCAAATATAATAAGCCACAATTTTAAAAACCCTCCATATAGGGGGCATTAATCTAATACCTTACTCTCAATTACCTTAAAAAAATCGAATTAAAAAAGATTACATAAAATCAAAGATAACAGTTTACTGCGTTAAAGTTAATTCAAGTGTCGGCATCTTTGATTATCTTATATTTACCATTGATCATAATAGCCATTGTTATATTTGTGTGTTTTAGTTATTACATTTTACAATATCTCAAAACAAAGTTAACCACGCTTTTTGCTTTTATATACACCCGCTTGCCAAACACTAACAATGATGAACAAAATGGTCTATATATAAACATGATGTGACTTGCTATGTCATGGGCAAGGGGACATGTCACAACCAAATTAAGCAGTGCCCATGTCACAAACAAGTAAAACCATTCAAAACAGTTTTTTTCTGCACTAGGTTAACTAAGGGTTAACAATAATGCTAATAACCACTTTTTTTTTGCTGCGCCTGTCAAAAAAAAATTTATAACTCGACACCAACATAAAATAAAACTTAGCCTTCTGTGCTATACATAAATCATTATAATTGGTCGAAATGACAGGGGAGTGTCCAGGAGTGTCCCTATGATAACACCCTAGCAAAGACTGCTAGATAATTGGTGATTCTAATTAAATTTATGACGTGACAAAAAACAATTGGCTATTATACAAATAAAACCCGTCTTCACTTCCGTGAAGAACGGGAGACCTCCTTACACACACCTAAAAAACCTCTGAAGGTATGCATGAAAATAACTGACAAATTAATCACTTGTCAGTCTCCCCCGTCTCGGCCCAATTCTCAAATGTAAATCAACGACCTGCCGGCCCGACCTTTTTCTCCATTTATCTGCCCGACCGACAAACTCTTATACAGACCGACATACGACCTACAAACCTTAAGCTATAACTAACTAAATATCTCTGACCTCCGCTATTCACCACCTTAACGGCGTAAATAAATAATCCTGCTTTACAACTAATAAGCGTCCACCTAATTAATTCCACTCCAAGCGTCACAAGTACCCGCCTGACGGCCTGTTAAGGCCCCGGACCCTTAACTGCCCGGGTGGGAGTCAGGGAGAGCTGCTGGCTGGCTGCCCTGGGTCCCGACAGCAGGCTGCTAGCTAGCTGGGGGCTCTCCAGCTCGGAGGTGCCCTATCCAACACTTCCCTGAGCCCACCCGGGCTTCCAGCACAACTTGCACCATCCCACCAGGTTTCTGTTAGCCCTACTAAGTCGTACGTGTTTTCTGCAAGCAGGAGTGCTAGTTCATCCTGCTTGTTCCCCAACCCAACCGCCCACCTGCCGCCTGCCGCCCACCTGCCGCCTTCCCGTGCTTCCCCAGGGGCAAGCAAGCCCATTCCTGGGCAGTTTCAAGTGGCAGGAAGGCAGAAGGGACAATGCACAGGGCACTGCTCCCCAGGCGGGCTCGGGGAAGAGTTGGATTTGGCGGGTGCTGCCTTTCAGCTGGGGCAGCATCTAGCCTGCTAGCAGCTTGCCTGGGCGGCGGCACCACCACAGAGGGAAGGACCAGGGCCCCCCACAGCTCAGGGGTCACTTAGCCTGCCAGCAGCTCGCATGGGCAGGCTCTCCTGGAGAGAGAAAGAAGAAAAAAAAAACAAAACTGTGAGGGACCTAATCCTTTCTTTCTTTCTTTTTTTTACAGAGCCTGCCTCTGGCCAGGGGGCAAACTGCCGGCTGGCTCTGAGCTGCGGGGGGACCTTGGTCCTTCCTTCCACGGCAGCAGCACCCACCCCGGGCAGGCTGCTATCTCAGCTCAGAGGCAGCACCCACCAGATCCAACTCTTCCCCAAGCCCACCACCCCATGCACTGTCCCCACCACCTTCCCGCTGCCTGGGACCACCAAGGAACAGGCAGGTTTGTGCCTGGGGCAGCACAGGAAGGCAGCAGGAGGGTGGCTGGCTATGCTGGTGGCTGGAAAAGGTGGTGGGGACTATGCAGGGTGCTCTGGAAGCCCGGGCAGGCTTGGGAAAGTGTTGGATCAGGTGCCTCTGAACTGGGGCAGTCCCCGGTCCACAATTAGCCCTCCCAGGTGGCCCCGGGGGTGCCACCACTGTGGGGGGAAGAACTGGGGCTCCCCACAGATCAGGAACGCTTGGCCCACCAGCAGCTCACCCCCTGGCTGTGGGAGGGGCAGGCAGTCTCCATGGAAGAAAAAAAAAGAAGGAAAAACATAGGGCCCCACGCCACTTCTGCCTTCAGCCCGCCTCGTCCAAAGCTGGGGGGTGAGCCCTCAGATTAAACGTTTCGATGTGACAAGTAACTATGTTGCAAACTAAACTACGTGGGGATGTGGTTTCGTTTGTAGCATACCAAACTCATTTTAATCACAAAAAACTCCCGTACGTGTAAAGTGTGATGCAATTAAGCCGCAAAAAAGGGCAATTTTTGTCACATGTACAAGTGCCCTACAAGACTAAAAATACGAACAGTTTTTATTATTATTTGAAGAGTTCTGAGTTCACGTGTTTGAGCAGGAGGATTTATTTTTACAACCCAGGCATCTCTCTTGTATAATGCATTATGGCTTCCACCTCTTTACGTTTTTCCTCCTAGTACAAGTGCCCTGGTCCGGACCAAAGTCAGATTCTAAAACGCTGCTCGTTACTTTTATTTGTAACTTTAGAGAAAAATTTACCATTCTGAGAACAAGAGACTAGTGAAACAGAAGCAGCGTCCAGGTGTCTTCCTCAGGGCGCTGTAGCCTGAGACAACATCCCTCAGTGGGAGAGACTGATGCTCACAGAAGTGCAAAAGGATAAAGGCATGAAAGAAACCCCCCCGTAGCAGCCAACCTTGCAGAACGGCTTTTCCCCTGGTCCACAACATGCTGTGCTGCAGTCTAGTGACGAACTGCACAGAGCGTATATCGATGGGGCTGCATCATGCTCCCAACACCAAGGTCTGTGTTGATTTCTGTCACTCCCTCCGGCAGGGTGAATGTGAATGCCCGCAGCAGGTTGGACAGAAACAGGAAGAGCGTGATCCTGGCTAGTAGCTCTCCAAAACACACACGCTGCCCTACAAAGGGAAAGGGTAGGGCAGTAAATACCCTAGGATTTCATAAACGTTAGGGGTGGAAGGGACCTCGAAGATCATCAAGTCCAGCCCCCCCGAAGTCACGTCCCACATCCTAACCTACGTGTCTTGTTCAGAGCCTGCGTTGCTTATTTGCTGTGCACCAAAGGCAAAAGTATTTTACTGAACTTGATATTTTCTCTCCCAACTGACTGACTGAACAATGCAGAAATGCAAGTCTTCTTGCACTTCTCCTTCGACAAATCCCATCTGTGGTTACAGGAGGTGGGCAAAACTTGATAGGGACTGCTCAGTACAATTTGAGGCTTCACTTGTCAGTCTTTATGCATCATTGACACTATGAATTTCATAAGAAGCCCTACATTTCGTCTGTGCTTCTATTTTACCCCAGTGCTGGTTGGCTGTTCTCCTTTAATATGTATTGATATCCAAGGTTGACAAGCACGTGGTATCCTGCTAGCTAAAGCTTTCTCTGTACATGGCCGAGCGTGTACAGATCTTTGCCATCACGTTTTTTAAGCAAGTCATTCCGAGCTGTTCCGAGTCTTTATTTCACATGCAGACAAGCAGACTTGACAGCAACCTCCAAGTAAAATGTCTTCAGGAGTATCAGAGGAACCTGGAAAATGGCCCGGGCAGCTTTTTTAACCCACATCCTCCCAACCTTACCAAAGAGTCACCGGATGATGAAACAGGCAGCACTGGGGAGCCAGTCAAGCACCTGACATTACCCTTAGGGTTGGGACCTCAGAAAAATAGGTGACAAGTGTTGAAAAAATTCCTCTTCAGAAATACAAATGTTTCAAACCCCTTCAGTCAGGGAGAAAGAGAAAGCATGTATGTTTTCAACCCAAAGAATTGGAGTTTCTGAAATTATAGGCAACTCGAAACTGAGCCATAGTGCAGAAAGCACAAGGATTTCTTACTTGAATACTTTGTGCCTGCACCACCTTTGATTCTATTATAACGGCTCCTACAAGCACCTCCTGCATTCAACATTTCGCATCCTGACACTTTCTCCCAGTTGCTTAAACTGTAAAACAAACTTCAGTCATTCAGGTGAAGTTTCTCAGGCCAGATGTTTTGGCAGGGGCCAGAGATGTGCTGTCACCCACTCACCAAAACCTCATCCAAACACAGCCAAGTTAACAGTCTCCGTAGATCGCTGTTTGCACAATTCACCCACGTTTCTACCTGCACTGGCTGCAATCAGGTCAGGGCTGAGACCCATCCTGGAATCCTTGGCCATTTGAACACGACACCTTTTAGCAGGTTTAAAGTGGGTTAAATGCCTTTTGCACTGCTTTAATGGCATTGCTGTTTGCACATTTGGTGGCGTATTGCATGTTAATTCCAGCCACTTAGCACATTCAGCTGCGAAATCCACTTTAAATGACTTTGGGGCGCTGCAAAGTAAAGCGCCAACGAGGGGTTTTTGTTCCTACCCTACAGCCGCGGAGGAAAGCACCGGGCTCCATGCGGCGCAGGGGCTGTGCGGGTAGCCCGGCAAGGCAGGCTCCACAGAAGGGGGGAAAAAAAGCAGCAAGCCTGATCTTCCCCCCACTCCCAGAGCCTGCCTGCACGCCTGAGCCGCATGGGGCCTGGTGCTTCCCTCCGCGGCTGCGGTGTCCCCCAGGACCGCCCAAGCCGGGTGCTGCCTGGGAGGGGGCCGGCACTGCCACAGGGAGAAGCACCAGCTCTCCCCCCACACACAGCTCAGGGACGGCTCTGCCCACCAGAAGCTCGCTCTCCCCTTCCCTCCCCTCCCCTCCCCTCCCCTCCCCACCACTGGAGAGGCAGGTAAGGATCGGGCTCCAATGCAGGTGTACACGACACGGGAGTTTACTTCGCCCTAAATTGAAGCGGTGTTTTTAAAAAACCACCGCTTCAGTTTCAGGAGAAATAAACCCCCGTGTCGTCTGCAAATGCCCCTTTCTTCCCATCAGCCAGGGGATGTTGTAGCCCCAGAACTCAGAACGTGGACATTTCTCTATGTAGGGTTCCTCTTCATCACAGAGGTGTAACAGGATGTCCAAATGCCCTGGAAAGCAGCAACGTACAGTGTTACCAGCATCACTGCTCACATGTCACCATGGTGGCTGGTCCAGCAGCACAGCCAGTTGCACATTTTCCTCCCCTGAGCCCCAACCCTCCTGGGGTTGGCAATCAGGGCTGGTGCCCCAGGTGCCCTCCCCTTTGTTAGCCTGCTGCTATCCCATATCAGCAACAGGTCTCAGGGAAGATGACATACTCCAGGGCTGCAAGCTTTCCCATGGGCTCTTCTGGAGTCCCCCCAGTCCCTGCTCTTAACCACAAACCCTGCAGAGAAAAAAGACTTGAGAGCTGATGCTGGGGACAAGTCTAAAGCAGCTTCATGGCTGAACTTCTAGCTCTGGTGCGAGTCAATGGACTGCTATGGATGCAACATGGAGAAGTCCCACCTGTCCTGTGCTTTTTGTGTTCTTGCAATGGCACTCATGGAGGAGAAAAGGGGGAAAAGCCTGACTGGGGAATGCTGAGGAGCACCGGGCAGGAAGAACAAGAGCGCAAGAACAGCAGTGGTGGGAGGTAAGGACGAAACTGGACAAGGATAGGAGCCAGAGGAGGAGGAAATAGAAGCAGAAGGCTCTGTAACAGAAGCATCTTCTCCAAAAATGGGACAGGAATCCAGGGCCCCCGATTCTCAGCATACCCCTGCTGTTCTTCAGATGGCTGTGAAGCCACGGGCCAGTGCAGGTGGAGGGTCCACAGGCAGGACCATGGTGAACTGCCACTAGTTATTCCTTTAGCTCAAGCGAGAGAAGTCTCCACTACAGATTTAAAGGTCTTTTCTGTACTCACCCTCACCAAGGGGTTTGCTGCTTCAGAAACATTAATTGGTATTAATTAATGTTAATGGGAAACTGGATCACAAGTTTCATTACAGCAAAATCTGTCAAGTATCCATTAACGCTGAGAACCGAAAATAAATCAAGAGCCCAATTATTCAGATTACTTAGCATTTTTGCACATTAAATATGTTCAAAACAGCTCCACCTGATGAGAGCCGCAGTTGTGAGCAACCAGCAATTCTCCAATCTGGTCTGCAGCGCCCAAAGTTAGGTAACCAGAAAATGAAGAACACAGGATTCACACCAGCTGTCAAAGGTCTGGTGTGTGCGACTTGTCGGCGATCACAAACACTCTGTGGCAAGGACAAGGGCAGAATCCCGGTCTCAAAGATGATGTTCAACTGCCTTAACTATGGGCCCATCCTCTCTTCCTACACTCCACCGTCTCATTCACCACTCGATTGCCAAACGCTGCAGCAAATGGCACAGGGGTCCTACACAAAAAGCCTCATTGCACTAACTCACTCACCCCCAGAGAACCAGCCATCCAGTGCACTCACTGCAGCGTGGCTCTTCTGGAAAACACAGGGTGTGATCATGTGACTACAGACCACATGCACACCACATAATGCACACGCACACACACACACGGGCCAAATTATAACAGCCTCAGCCACCCTAACTCTAGTATTTCTTAATATTTCAAGGCTTTGACTTTGCAACTGTAACGTACTTTGGTATAAGACAGGGATTTTCTGTCAGTAATATTTCCAATGGTCATACTCCAGAAAAGAAATTTTACCCTTGGAATAACAAAAATGGCAGGACAGAGAAAAATCCTAAGAGCAACCACACTGAAAAGAGCTTTAATATCAAGCTCTATAAAACCTCTCCTGAAATGAAAAGATCGATACTAATGTCTACACTCTCAGACTAATGTTCAGAAGCATTTCGCAGTCAGTGCTTTTACCTGTGGAGAACGGCAAGAAGGCTCCTCTGCTCACAACGTTTCCATCCTTGTCCAGGAAGTGGTTTGGGTTGAACTCTTCAGGCGTCTCCCATTGCCCAGGGTCCGTAAGAACAGAGTCGATATTTGATAAAATGATAGTGTTCTGCAAAGAAGCAGCAATTTGCTCAGTGCCATGTCATACTTTCTGTCCATCAGAGGAGTCAATAAAGGCAGAACTGTAAAGATTTCAGTCATCTTTAACTGCACTACACTGGCCGTCCGACGCAGAGCTGGTTGAAATTCTTCACCTGAAACAAACTAAATAGGACCTTGCACTGAAGCCACCAACTTTCACTATGTTTTCACTCTCCAATTTTGGAGCGTCTCAGTCAATACTGAAATATCCGAAGCTTCACAGTTTTTGTTTTTCCTCTATTGCTCTTTTTAGCATGAATTGATTTCTGCCACTGGGTACAACAAAATCAATAAGGTCTAGAGTTTTGTGGTGTTGACTTTTTCAGTTCTATTTTTCTTTTCCTTTTACTACTTAAAAAAAAAAATTCAGGTCTTGAGATTTTCTATAGGGCCACAGTTAGCCAGTTCCTTTTTGCTGTGTCTTCTGTAACATTTGCAAAGTTGAAAAAGTTTTGAAATGCTGCACATTACTAGGACTACTAGATCAGAGCACGATGAGAATTAATGGGTGCATCTTCTACTGGTATTCCCAAGACTCCCACTGGCACAGGGCCACAATGCAGAAAGCTGTTTGCACTTCTGCCACAAAGCTCACTTATCATATTCAGCCTTCAAATCTAATGAATCTTGTTTGACTATAGCAGCATTTGCATTTTCACCAACTGGCATTTTTCCATACTGGCCTCTGGCTTGTATTCTAACCCATCCAAAGAGCACAAAACAACTGCAGATGCTTCCTCTGCCTGAAGAAGGGTGTTTGCATGCAAAAACTTGCAAAGAAGAATTTTCCAACTATTTTAGTTGATCTAATAAAAGACATTGGATTTACCCAAAGAACCTTGTTACAACACATGCTTTCTAAAATCAGAAGGAAGAGGAGCGTAGCCAAGTAGGCCATGTCTCCATACCTCTGGAACTGAAAACCCCAGCAGGGTAGTGCAATTAAGGCAACTCTACTGTAACGCAGGATCTCATGAATTACAGCATTTGTGTAGGGCAGTTTCTTGCGATCTTCGTAGCAGATTGTGTAGGAGGGACCCAGCACAGCATCCAGTTCCTGCTGGACTTTCTCTGAGGGGAAACATTCAGCTATTAATATACCAGGTATTCTGCACCCTGTAAATGTATTACTCCACGTGAGCAGTTCCCTTTGAATTATTTTAGTGATAAGAATAAAATATATACAGACAAGAAAGGAACCCTAATTTTTATAAAAATAGCAATATAAATAATAATAACTTCTATCTCCCAAACAAATGACCTACTTTGAATTTATATTTATATTTTGCGACTGCATACACATTTATGGGTGATCTTTTACTGAGCAATCCATATGGATGTGAGAGACACAGGCAAGCTTTTGAAGAACTTGCACAAGCCTTAGTCATATCTGTTACCTAGGGCTTCTGTGTCTCATTTTTTTCTCAGAGACCTAAAGAAAGATACAGTGGTACCCAAAAGCTTCTGTGTGTCCCTCCCACCTATACAGCTGGTTCAGTAAAAGATACTGCCTCTCAGGTTTCCTGGGACACCGCAGCTACAGAATCACCCCATTACCTACTTACCACTTGGCCTCTTACAGGTTGCAAATCGGGTTAGTGTCTTGAAACGAACACTGTCAGGACACTGGAGACCTTCCACCGCCCCAGCCCCCATTAGGAAGAACTGAGTTGGGATCGTGTTGTTTTGTGGGGTTTATATTCAAAGTAAAGGAGGGAACTGGGAATACAATAGCAACTGTGTATTAAGAAATTCAATTAACATTACAATTAGGAAATGTCCTCCACCCCACTTTAGTTATGATGTATGATGATGAAATCTTGATTATTTTTACTCATTCATAGAGGTGTTTTGAATCATTTGCAAAATATAAATTTCTTCACAGTTTTATCATGTTTATAACTAGCCTCAATAGGAACAGAAATACATTTTTATTAAGTGACTAATTAGTAGCATAATCCAGTGTCCAGGGTGGTGACAGGCAACCAGAGGATCACAAGAGATGCTTTCATCAACAGAACACCTTGCTTGCCCTGACATATTCTGAGGATAAGGCATCTCATCTAAACACTACTGAAAAATACTGAAGACTTCTAATCAGCCCACAGTATTTTATTTATATTACAAATGTTACAGGGAGACTGATATGCAATTTAGGTTTTAAAAATGAGTTTATATAGCATGGACCATTGAGGAGCAACGACTGCTCGAGTAAATAACCTCTTTGGCAATAACAAGCATGGTACTGTAAGCATAATGCTTATGATGTACAGGTTTCCATTGATTTATGTGGGTTCTTTATATGTGAATTCACTCTTATGCGATGAGCATGTTTAGACCCATAATTCGTTATATGCAAGGTAAATTCACTCTTATGCGATCAGCATAGATGCCCCCCACCCAAGCAGGTCAGTCTGTGGTGGGAGGGGAAAGGGCCGTGGCTCCACTCACCCCAGCCCCAGCTACAGCGGCCCTGGGAGTGGCCGGCGCTAGCAGCCTGCAGCCACTGGGCTGCACTGTGGTCCGCCTGTCCCCCTGCGCCTGGGCTCACTCCAGCTCCTGGGCTGCACTCTGCCCTGGTGCAGGCAACTGGTGTCGGCCACTCCTGGGGCCGCAGCAGCTGGGGCGAGTGCCGCTCTGTTCCCTCTGCTTGGCCACCTTGTGCAGCCCCAGGAGCAGCACCCCTCCCCCTGCCCCTTCCCTAGTCCCAGCCTCACTCCCTCCCTCACTGCCATGGGAACCTATCCCTATTTGTTACATTGTAAAGTGGGTTCACTTTATGCAAATTCGATTTATGCACCGTTCTCCGGGGACACATGTACAGCATAAATTGAGGGAAACCTGTATAAATATACCACTTGGCATGTCAACTCCTTCCATCCGAGCACCTGATCTCTTCCACAATCAGAATTCAGTGCATGTGTAGTGCAAGTATACCCCCCTCGCTCTACCCATTCTCTTTTTCCTTCTCTTCTCTCCCTCATTCGTTGTTATATTTATTAACAAGAATATTTGTTGTATTTCATAGATTTCATAGACATTAGGGCTGGAAGGGACCTCGGAAGATCATCGAGTCCAGCCCCCCGCCCAAAGGGCAGGACGTCAGCTGGGGTCACAATATTAACAAAAATATTCTTTCTTCTACATATCACATCACAAGAAATTATTACATTTGTAGCTTTAGACATACAGACTGCAATGAACCCATCTGGATTGCTTATTTAAAATTGGAATGCTTAATATTTTCCTATGTATAAATTAATCAAACACACTGGGGGTGGAAACAGGCACCCTCTGATGTCTCATTTGTGCACCTTCAAAAATTTAAAGCCAGCAGAAATCCTGATCAAATGGATGCCCTTATGCTTTGTTGTACCACAACAGGAAAATCAGCAGTGTAACAAAAGGTTTAGACTCCACTATTTTACTGTGGCAGACAAATATTACCTTGTGGTACTTTCAGGGCAGAGGGGTAAGAAGGGCTTTCCCCTGCCCAGCCAGCCCCAAAGGCTGGTGCCAGTTTTGGGCAACCAGCAAACACACTGAAGTATAGGTTAACCTGCTCTATCTTTTTTGGCAGGGGCTGAACTCCTTCAGCGGCCTTCCATCCCCAAATCATAATAAGAGCTGTACAAGCTGATTCCCTCATGTGTTTCAAACTGAGCATGTCCCAATCTTTGGCCTCTTGATGAGCAGACCCCACAGTATTTTTGGGCTACACAGGGATCCTTAGCTTAAGTAAAAGAAGCATTGCTGCAGAGCATGTGAGGAAGTAGAGAAGGAAAACGTACCCAGTTACTACCAGTTTGACTATAAAAGTTATTTATTGCTAAGTATATGAAATGTATAATGGTACTAGTAGTAATAGGCATGCAAAGGAAAAACAAACACAAACAATTACAGTACTACCCTGGTTTCACTAAGTATTTGGGGAAACTTAGCTCAAGCTTAACTAATACAGTTCAGGTTCAGAAATTTATGCCTAGAGAGAAAACAGAGAGAGCGTGCTGGGATCTCACCAGTCCAAGGCACTCGGGTTGCAAAGCTGACAGGTAAAGTTCGTAGCACGATCCTTGAAGGGAGACGACATGTTTCCTCCAGACTCTCAAGAAGAACAGTGGATGGTATCAGAGAGATTTTTTTCTTCTTGAAGCGCACACACTGCTGCTTTTTTACAGATTTTTATACCCTCAGCTCAGCTTTTTCAAAGCATTCTCAATAATGTAAATCATTGTCTTTTCTCTTGACAAGGGGTTATCTGGTTTGGAACATCTCAAGAAACTGATTGATAATCAGGAAACACATAAGGTTAAGGAGTAACCAGATACTTGGGAGCCAGCTTGAAATTCCTATGGATAGCAGATATACTGATGAGCTATCTCACGGTTTCTTCAGAAACAATAAATAGCTTGCAGCATCAGGATTTTGGATTTTTACTTGTTGTGAACAAGCCTCAGCTTAGCATGACTTTTCCAGATCTTACTATAGTCTTTTAACAGACTTAAGGCAATTATTGGGGTGTTTATAACCTTTGGGCAGGAGGACTTCCACCAGTCGACCTGGGAAAAGTATGACAACAATTGTGGTCAGGGCTCCAATGGGCTGGATGCTGTGATGAACCCCTTTACCATGGTTCAAATGTCGCCCATACCCTCTCAGACTCAGTCTCTTTGCCTCAGCATTCCCTAACCTGGCAACCGAGTTTTAGTCAATCAAGTTTAAATAGGCCTCCCATAGTGGGACTGAGGAATGTACAGCCCGAGATGCCTATTAAACTTAGAGGTGTGTGTGTCTGGGGGGAGTGGGGGGAGGGGGAGGAGTCCTTTGTAAATCCAGATTAGAACTGGTCTGATAAAGGCTGAGCTGGGTGTGTGCAAACATGGATTGATTAGCATTTGGAGCACAGATTCCCCATCATGCAGTGCTCCCCCGCTTCTCTGATCCCAGAATTCACTGCAGTCTCTGCTTCAGGCTTTCTGTTCTCCATCTCTCATGTAAATGAATGGTCATCTGGATCCATCTCAGATGCAAATGAGACCTAGGGCAGTTGTTTCACTCGTCACCGTTATCTGGAGGGTCTTAGGTGTGTCTCCCACTGCATCTTAATCAGTTTCGTTTAGGTGGGCGGAGTAAGTCCTTTGTGAGTCAGACAGGCGGTGTCCTGTGCCAGGGGTGCCCAAGAACACAGAGCTGAGATGTAACACCCAGCAGGACCTCGCCTGTGTTGTGCGAGTAGTTTGTGAAACATTTTGATTGAAACAGAAGTGCATTTTCCAGCAAAAACTGGTTTCCTCAGAAAACTCCCTGTCTCTGTTATCCTAGGTCTCAGGGGCTATAATTGCTTTAACGACAGACTTCAATCTCTTCCTACCTTGTGAAATCTCCTTTCACCTTGTGGCATCTTCACCTACCCCTTCCAGAACAGATTTGTGTTATCTTCCCATCATTGCCTTGGTCTACCTCAAGGTCTGACATCCTCCACTTCAGCTTCCAAAATCTGTCTTTCATTCCTCCTCTCAATGGTTCTCACAATAAGCCCGGCCCATTTCATTCTCTGTGCTCTGTCTTGCTCAGGGCATCAGGTCTTTCAGAAAGGTCCACAAGCTCTTGATTATGAACCTTTACGAAAGACCTCATGTCTTCAGCAAGATGAGAGCACGGAGAATGAAAAGGGCAGGATATACAGGGAGAACCCATAAGAGAAGGCAGGTGAGACAAATTTTGGAAGCTAAGGTAGAAAATTCTCTAGCAGTTCTAATCCTAATAGCTAGGTTAGGTGTACATGGTGACCCCTCTGGGACCATCTCTTACGCTAAAGCTGTACAAGAAAGAGCTCCCAACAACAACAGCAAAAAGAAAAACTGAAAAAAGAAATGTGTGCCCAGATTGCAACTTTTTTGAATCAGAGGACCATCTTGGGCTGCGGCTCATCCGACTCAGCAGCTACTGCAAACCCATCTGAGACCTCAGATCATCTTTAAAAAGGACACAGAAGTGCCTCCCTTCCTACACAAAGACTGTCCATGGCTTGTGCCTTGTCCCATCTCACCTTGGATATCAGGTTAAGCCACCATATACAGCATTGCCCAATGTAGGCTGGTGGTTTCAGTTTCTATTCCTGCCAGAAAGAGATCAAATATAGATTGAACCAAGTTATCTCCATTATATGTCGACCTGGGGTCTTCTTTAGTCTGTGGATGAGAATTAGAAAGATAGTGTTAGAGCACTGGAGGCAAGACTGTGTAACAGCATGACTTCATTGCTGTAGCGTGCACTATCTGCTATTCCAACACAAAAAGCGCTCTTCTATAAAAATCAGGAAATGAAGCTTGTTGGATAACTTCAAGAGATCTGAAGAGATTTCCTGCAGCAAATACAGAACCTCTGCACCACTCTTCTTCATGTGGTCTTATATTTTGTAAGCCTGAAACTGTACAATTAGCAGTAATGCGCTATCATCTGAAAATCCTGCCTTCGCACTCACTCCTTTCCACAGCTCACCAAGTTCCTAAGCTGGTACCATTGTGCACATAGCATGTCTTCTCCTACACCTCTTCGTGCTATCAGTCATCTTCTCCTGCTGACCAATCACTGCCCATTTACCAATTCAATCATAAGCTCTCTATTATTACAGTAGCATCCCAGATTCCCCGGCGGTGCTTTGGGACCCCATAGGAGCTATAGTCACATACTGCACACACACTCACTTTGGCCATCTGAGCCAGGTAGAAATCAATGAAATTCTCGGGTTCATCTGTTCTGCCAATCTCCTCATGGCTTCTGATCTCCTGCCGTATGAAAGAACGCACGCGTTCAGTGCCACAGAATGTCTTCTCTTTAGGTCCAGGAACACAGTCCATGACCCAGGGAATAAATTCATACAGCTGTAGAGGAGACACGGAAGTGCTGCAAATCATTTGACATTTCCAAAGTGTTTACAGATGCTGGTACAGGCAGGCTGATGGAAGAACCAGTGAATTAAATACCCCAGCAATTGCATTTTCATTAGCACATGGAAGCATAGCATTGGGATGAAGTTTATGAGGCAGCAATCTACATGGCTCATGGTTTCTATTCCTATGTTTAAAACTATAACATCAGACTTGTAGAATAATTCCAGATTAGACACCATTTTGAATAGAACTGCCTTGACACAGCTAAAATAACATTAGGGCTCAAAAACCAGCCTTCTCTAACACAATCATGGCCATTTATTTCCATTTTTGTTGCTTATGAAGTGACAGTTAAGGCCAAATTCTGCCCTCATTTCAAGGGGGCTGCACAGTGTGAAAGCCCCAGCAGATCTGTCTGTAAAGTTTAGGATAGACTAAGCATGTTTAAGATGTTGATGTCCTTAAATTATTGTTTCAGAACCAGATGTGAAAGTTTCAAGCTACTAGTACACCGTACAATGTATGGAGAGGAGAATGGAGGATAACAACAGTCAAGTTACTCACTATGCAAACTCTTTTCAAACAGAAGAATACAGGTTCATCTAGAGCAAAACATTACAGCTGACAGAGCACTAGTTCCTTTTTGCATAGAGTCATTTAGAACACAAGTGCCTGAGCACTTCAGTAGAGGTCTGCTAGGTGGGTTTCAAGCTCCCACAAAGGAAAGTTACACTGGTCAGGGTAGAGGTGCAAGTTTTATTCACATTGGCACGTGGCACATTGGCCAGGTAAGTATGTATTTGCAGATCAATTTGTTCTGCTTGCATTTCATTTAGTTTTAACTCAAATGCAATTTTGCATCATTGCTGGATTCTTCGCCTATTAGTTTATGATAAATATTACTTTAAATATTAATTACCCATAGATCTAAAGCCTTTCTTATTCCCCTCCCTCCCTGTGGCAGCATTATACCATTTCCTTTCTGGGGGAAAGCGGTTATGCTGTATATTCTGGACTTATCTGTAGCCCCGTTCCTTCCTAGGCTGAATTCCAGTGGCTCGAGGTAACCCATACGAAATCTCCCTATTTTTGAGAGCTCAATCAGTACCCCTCCCTGCCCCTGCCTCTGCCCCCCTGATCCCACAATAAATAGGTCTGGGCTAGGTTCTCCATGACTTTTCTGCTGGAGTGCAAATATAAGTTTTCAAAGCCATTTCTCACAGTACTTAAGATATACAACATGATACTCAGAAAATACTGTACTGAGATATGAGCATGTACAAAACTAACTCAGGTATCTCTGAGCAGCATAGCCTAGGACTGTGTGGATTTATGCACAGACTTTCCTTGCTGGGTAAGAAATAAAGCCAATCATGCCAGGTCTATATGATTTACAAGACAACTTGGTGATCTGGAAATATGTATACCAGTTACAAAGACTCCCCATTGTTTGCACAATTTGGTATAACTTATTTGAATTATTTCACTCCCACCCTTACAAATTCCGAACTCTGCAGTCTGGTAACTGATATACAGGCCGTTGCTAGATGTGCTCACTGTTTTCTAAGCCGTGTTAGACAATTCCCATCACACAGTTTGAATCAAATTTCAATTTGGATTAAAGTTTAATAGATGATCATCAACCATCAAGGAGGTTTTCATGCATTTCTGCACTTTTGCAGTCGAGAAGCAGACAGCTGAACACTGACCACCAATCACAATCAGGGCCACAAAACTGGGCTCGCCTGCTACACCTGGTGGTGGGCACAAGCAACAGCAAGCCCTAGATATCTCCTGTACATAACTTATAAGGTTAATACAGTTTAAATTGCCTAGTTCAGGCTGCCCTAGTCTTCATTAACTTTAATCCTCATGCAATGAGGATTATTTAATTCGGACTGGAGCCTATTTTAATTCGGACTATAGGCATCCATGTGTATACAGTGATAGCTGTAGTCCTAGAAAAACGAAACATCTATAAACAGCCATAATGTCTGTTTTATCTCTCTATTTATTTTTTTCCTGTATACAGATTCCACAAAGTCTTCCCTTTACTGGGGATCATCCCAGCCATTTCTTTTTCACCATAGCCTGAAACTCCTGGGTTCACTTGCCCAGGGGACAAGTTAGTATATGCCAACACTGCTGTAGCAACATGCCCCAAGCTAAGCATGCCCAGTCCATCCACTCCAATGCAAATATTTCAAAAACAGAAATACGCCGCTAATGGCACTCCAAAGAGCTGGCAAGTCTCCCCGAGTCCGGTACCCATGCGCTGGTACCACCTTGAGGTGCTGACAAAGGGCAGCGGCTCAAGGGTCCCTTCTGCTGTGCTGGAGGCAGGAACACAAGGGCTTCTGTTATTTCCTGTTCTGCTTCTTCTGAGTTAAAGGGTGTTTGGGATGGGGAGGAGGGGGGAAATGTTGTGGATTTCAGGGGACAGCCATGGCCCCTTTGTGGAGCCAGCAGTGTAGGCTTGGGAGGGACACTGGAGGCAGATGGAAATTGGCTTCCCTGGGTGAGAAGCGGGGGAGTGGGAATAGGTGGGCCAGCAAGGGAGGAGAGGAGGTGGGGGAGAGGTCAGTCTGCACAGGACCGCATTGTAAGCTGGGAAGCACCAATGTGTTGGGCAGGAGACAGTCCTTACCTTGAGGCAGAGAAACAGGAGTGAGTAGGGCGCAGTTTTTAAGATTTTAGGGGGCTGTTTTATTTCCCCTTTTTCATTTTTTTAATCTGTTTTGTGGGTGGTTCTGTCTAAGCCGACCCGAACCTTCTTTGGGGAGTGTGGTAATAAATGTAATGCACAAACAAACAGGCCAACATCTTACTGTTAACATTTCACAGCGTAAGTATCGGACTAATGCGGACATCCCCAGGGCCAGGAGGCTCTATCCTATCTTTTAGTAGTTTTGCGTACTGTAGTAATCCTTTAGATAACACTAATAGGCAAACCTTTCAGCAGCATTTCTCATTTTCTATCTATTTTAAAATATCAAACGCAGTTTTCCTTACAAAATGCTGGAAACTGTTTCCAAATGCAGCTATATAATCAATGGATCCAAGGAGCCGATGGAAGTTTTCATCCTCCACAGAGAAGCAACCTTCGAAGACCACAGTACAGATCACATCTGCAACAGCGTGGCCCAGGAGCAGAGAAGGGTCCAGAGAGCTTCCTGCAAACACAGTGATTAGCATTTGCTATTAGTGATTTTCATTACCAGTTCTCCCTCTGGTGGGGAAAATTGGATTCAGCATTATAGCAATTCCCCTCTATGCTACTTAAATTGTTAGAGGGAAACTACAAGTGACTGAAAAAAGAAAAAAAAATTAAATTACAATTCAATCAACTGAATTTGCTCATTGAAGAGATGGAAGAAGACGAGGAAGAAAAGGAGCAATGACATCCTGGTCTAACAGGAGATCAGAGAGAGTACATTTGTAGATCTCATGTCTCACAAAAGCCAAGGGAGGGAAACCAAAGTCTGGGTAGGTAGCTGTGGTCTCCTCTCTAGCTGCCATAAAGAGCCTGACTATGAAGGGTACAACCTCCGCCACAACCCTTCACCTGAGCACTCAACGCTTCTGAACCAGAGTCCCAACAAGTCTGATCCATGACACAATCACCCCATCTGGCCGACCTTCTTTCTCTTGCATTACAAGAGGTTCGGGTGTCCCCATGATGTGTACGAGCTTATTCCAAGACAGTCACTCCTGCATTTGCCTGCACACATCCAAGCTTTTCCTTCTAATAAGTAGACACTTGCCTTCAGCCAACATTTGAACTGGGTTGTTTGGAGCGTGAGCTGTTTCTCAAGCCAGATGATAGCATAGCAGTAGTCATTTAACTTTACAATATCCCAGCTTACTTGTCTACAGCAGGGTAAAGGATGCTGTCAGGCATTTGCTCAGAGCTCCTACATTCTGGGGAAGAGGGGCACAGAATGACCTAAAAATAAATGCTACTAAAGACAGGGCAGTTTATACATAGGTATTCTGCAAAAAAAAATCCTCAACTACAATATTAAATTACAGCCCCTTGTCATCTCACCCAGAGTTTCATTCCTTTTAATCTATGAAAGAACCCAAAAACTTCAGATGGTCGCTCACTGCTGTCTCGCTCTGCCACAGGCTGGCTCACATGGTGAGAGCACGAGAGGAATCAAAAAGCACCTTTTGACGAACCTTTCATGCTGTCAAAGCACTCCACCAAGTGCCAGGCCTCCTCCTGTATTCGGTGCTCCTCCTTCCCCAATGCCAGCTTCTTCATGATCATGAACCCAAAGCATCTGAGCTGCTTCCAGACATGACTGTTAGAGAACGGAATAACTGCGGTCATGTAGAACAACATACGTGCCACGCTAAAATTGTGGTAAAAGCTAAATCATGTATACAGCAAGGGTTACACCCACAAGATTTTTCTGTCATAAGCCCAAAGAGGTAGAGCTATGCAGATTTCATGCAACTGCCATCTTCCTTTGATACAGGAAAGACATGGATTGAAATCACCCCTGAGAAATCCCCTGTTAAGAAAGGTTTATCTCTTGAAGCCAGGGATTAAAACTGCTGGGCAGTTGCAATTACTCACCCCTACTAATCACAGAACCGGGGAGCCTAGCACCACCAACATCTATTTGATTGATCTTATAACAATGATTTTTAAATCTGTTTTAATGTTTTGAGTCTTAAATGTTTTGAGAACTGATTTTTTTTAATTAATATTCAAGGACTTTAATATAACTACTGAACTTGTTTAGAGAAAAGTTTGCCTGGGTTAGGATTTTTCCAGCAGCTAGCACAGCGACTGATACTCTAGGGGCATTCTTACATTTGGATCCTCGCAGCTCAGAGAAATCTGCTGAAAAGAAATGTGAATCACTTCCTACACAGTATATAAGGAGCCTGTGCTCCCTTTTGAGCAGCCAGGGGAAAGCCTGCATTAAAGGCTGAGTTTTCAACCTGAAGCGTGCACAGGCACATGCACACACACACATGCACACAAGCACACACATGCACTGAAAGGAGAGATTAAATCTGTAACTATTGGGGGGGGGGTTGTTTTGGTTTGTTTGTTTTTTCAGATCAGTCTCAATTTGAGATGCAGCTCTCGTGATTTTATGGGGACCAAGTCAAAAATCTCTGCTTTCCCGAGGCTGGCAATACTGAAATTGTAGAAGAGCATGAAGAGGAAAAATAAGTAAGATTAAAAAATGGGATAGGGAAGGAGAAAAGATACTAATGATTAGTTAGACAGGTGAAATAGGCTGGAATGGCAGCTCTCAACAATTTAAAGAGTAACTGGACTCTGCCTTGGAGCAGGTATGGTGCGAAGGCCTGCTTTTCTGTACATGAATTTGAGGTTGAAGTATACACCTGAAAAGTTTGTACAAAAACTGGGTGTTGGCAGCGCTCCGTTCCCAGATCAGGAGCAGGTTTGTAACAGGAGCTGTGTAAAACTGGAGAGGGAAATATAAGCAGAGCTTGAACAAATCCCACTGTGCACAATCCTCTGGAACACAAACACTGGCACCGCAACTGCACACTCCCAACTGAACTAGCCCGCTTCGACCTACTCAAAGATAAACCTGGCAAACCTGAATGCCACAGCAGCTTCTCCTGAAAGGCCCAAACCTCAAAGGAAAATACTAAGCAAACCCCCACTTTTTTTTTTTTGTTTTAATATAAAAGTTGACCTTCAAGAAAACTTCACCAAGCTATTGAAAGAAAAAGTATTTCTGCTCCATGGGATACTCCAACAGTTCAATGTTTACTTAGGGACAAAAATGTGAAATACTGAAAATTTTCACAAACCATAAAGTTCTGAAAGACTGAAAATATGAATTCTCAAAATGTTGAAAGTAACGACTTGTGTCAGTCGCAATGAAAACGTCACTACCAGCGCCCCATCGAACAAAAACAAAATTTAAAAAAATCAATATTGACACTTTACTGCTAAAACCTTCCTTTCTAACAACTCTGTATTTCTCCTGGAATTTTTTTTTTTTGACAAACTGAACTGATGGAACATTTTTAACCCAGTACTAGTACTAGAGAGGTACTGAGCTGCGAGTGTTATGAGCCTGCTGGGGAAGAAGGTTCACTATTCAGGGATGGTGCTGGTGGAAAGGGGGTTCAAGCCTGGTGGGAGGAAGTCCAAACTCACAAAAGGACATTTTTAAGCAAACAGGAAAGGAGCTCTTAGCCTTGGCAGGGTCTGCCAGAAGGGGGATGTCTGAACAGGGGAGAATTTTGATGTTAAACTGTGAGCAAATGAAGACAAGACTATTGTGTCTTCATATTTATACAATGGCTGTAATATGAAAGAGCCACCCAGGTATGGTACGATCCTAGGCGCTGGTGTTCACTAACAATATTCAGCAAAGAAGGCCTAGCTGGATCCGAACGCTGCAGTTCTGGCAGGGTTCTGGTGGCCGCTGAAACCTACAGCACAGCAAGGGCCAGGACAAGGCTAAAAAACTCTTTGCAGGAACTCTGCCCAATTTCTCTAGACTACAGAGAAAAAGAGGAGGGAATACGTGAACTGGAAAGAGAAGACATGGTGTTGTGGAAAAACCAAGAGGCATTAACAGATAGGTAACAGTTGTAACAGGAAGGGTGGAGTGTGCTGGGGGATAAAAAAAAGTAACAGCAGGAGAGCTTATTCTCACCCAGCCCCTTACTATAGACAGCCAATGTTCTGTTCCGAAACAGGGAGGGCAGAAGCCGCAGCATTTCCTTCCCATTTTCCCACCAAACAGCCTCATCCCATCTCAAACCTTCTTTCTGATAGGTAGGGAGACAGGCAGGAGCATGTTTAGGGCAAAGGAAAATATCAAGTCTTGCAGTCACTGTGCACCCAATTCATAGGCGGCAGAAGGCCGGGGATAACGGGGCTCAGCCCCCCCCCAAATGCAGGGCAGTGGGTAGGGCCACAAGGCAGCCTGGCCATGGGCTCCAGGCAGCTGCAGCAGGGGTGGAGAAGGGAGTGCACGCAGCCAGGATCGCAGCCCGGCGTGTGGATCACTGGCTGCCCAGCACAGAAGGCAAGTCCCAGTTGATTCAGTGAAGGAGGAAGGGCTGCGGGGGTGCAGATCGAGGCCCCTGTGGTGAGGGAGGGAGTAGGGCACAGGCAGGAGCAGGGCTGGGGTGAATGGGGCCTCGGCCAGGTGGGTGGTGGGACAAATCGGGGCCCAGGCGGCTCGTCCAGGCGTGTGGGGGGGCTCCCATCACTGTGCACACCCCAGCGGAGGCCTGGGGGGCATGTGGCCCCCCAGATCTGTATGCAGGGCGGAGGCAGCTGCTGCTGTGCACAGCACTTTGCGCCCCCTGCAGCTGCCCCAGGAGTGGCGCAACACCATGTGCCTGCCACCGCTGGGCTGCGCTGCGCCCCCTGCATGCCCAGTGGTGGGACGCACGCGGCGTCGCACAGCTCCAGAGGTAGCTGCAGTGAGGCGCAAAGCGCAGCAACAACTGCCTCCAACCCACACACAGATTGAGGGGGGGGCACATGCCCCCAGGGCCTCTGTTGGTGAGCACACAGCAGCAGGAGCCCCCCTGCACCAGCCATCTGGGCTCTGATTTTCCCACCACCCAGGGCCCAATTCACCCCAGCCCTGCCTATGCCTGTGCCCCGCTCCCTCCCTCACTGCAGGGGCCTCGGTCTGCCCCCCCCACGCCCCTTCCCCAACAGACTTACCTGCTGGGGGGGAAGTGTGCGCACATATGCTCATCCCCCTTCTCCTCCCCAAATATTTTTTTCTGCCTCCACCTAGGCCCCAATTCCATAATATGAAACCTGCCCTTTAAGAACATACTCCTTTTTCCTCTTTAGGCAGTGGAAATCCCGCCTTTAGTATTGTTTCATTTCTTAGGCATCTCAGGTGTCACTGACCTATTTAATATTAAATCATTTGACGCATACCACAGCTAAAATAGCAGATGTTATGATCCTGCTCGACTCCCGCATGTACAACACTCAGAATAAACTTTCCTTGGAGTGCAGACATAGTTAAGGCTACCAAAAATTACATGCATTTTCTTGGTGAGCTTATTAGTCCAATCATTAGTATCTGAAAATACATACCTTTTTGAGGCTGTCATGATCAAGTTTAAATTTCAACTGCAAAAGGTTTCCAAAGACCGGGTATGGGACTGGTCTGGGAGGAAGTCACCTGCAAGCCCACAGCATCTTCAGAAACTGCACAGACACAAAAGATACAACTAGGGCAACCAGGACCCCGCTTACTGTCAGCATTTTCCCTCAGCTTTACAAAGCGGCTCTGTCTCTGCTGCAAATATAAAGACTGGATCTTGCTGTTTTAAAATCTTTCCCAGAAAGATGTTTTTGTAGTCAGTCTCTCATCTCCCTACCCTCCTATTGCCATGCCACCAGATTGCTCCCAGTGGGAGCACACGTTCCTTAAGAAATGTAATGCACTTTTGTAGCAATGTCTCCAATGTCAGCAGTGACAGACCTGCAGGTTTGGGACCCATGGGCAAGAAAGTTGTTTTTAGGGCTGTGTAAAATTTCACCAGCTGCTTTGTATCAACTTGTTTCACGCTCAAAACAGCAAAATCGAAACAAGCCGAAAGGCTTTGAAACAGGGGGAGGGGAAGGACTGCTCTCATATCAACTGTGTAGCTGGCCAGTGATTGTCATCCTTCCCTGAGGTCTCTTCCTATCCCAGTGCTCTGGGGGAGGGATGGAAAAACAGCATAAAAGGCAGCATTGTTTGAACTGCCCTGCTTTCTGTCACCCATGTCACGAGTTTTGCTTGTCAGCAGCCCAAGCTGCAGTTTCCCAGAAACCCCTGCACCTATCTCCTTAAAACTTGGCGGGCTTCGTGGCCTCAGAAGGGGCTACCATCCCTGCAAGTTTCGTTTGAATTAGGCAAGAAATGACAAAGTTATAAGCAGTTTCGTGCTTCTCCATTATAGCCTATGGGCGAAACACTAAAACAGTGCCAAAACAGCGAAACAGTTTCAACAAAACAAAACTCAAAACAAAACAATGTCCCATCGCAATGTCAAAAAGGAAGTCGAAATGAAGCGATGCTGTTTCGCAGAGCCCTAGTTGTTTTCTCTTATTTGTTTCTAATGTGCATTGGGAAAGAGGACTCTGGGTACATACTTTGAAAAAACAATGGGTTAAACCAAAAATGGGCCTGACATCACAGATTTCTCCTCTTAATAGTAATAATATTTTCATCCTGAGGTATATTAAACAGTCCTTTTAGTCAAAGGAACACATTAAGACACTCATCCTTCCCTCGTCAGTGTGAACCCCACAGCTCCTTGATTAGCTGTATCAGTTCAAAGTACACTGTAAACTACTAGACTGACAGCAAGATTTCAGGAATATTCAGGCACATGTTTAGATGTGTAAATCTGGCAATGAATGAGGCAGAGGACGTTCCTGCTACTTACTGTATAATGTGTTATTGGACCACTTTGTTCACCTCCATCCCACTGCTTGCTGTTTTCTCTCAGGTTTTATGGATAAGCTCTTTGGGACAGGGAACAACTTTTAATTGCGTGTATATGGACCCTAACACAAAGAGATCCTGATCCTGATTAGGGTGACAAAGCTCTGCACTAACCAGATATTCTAACAGCTTTCCATACAAATGACCAAGGCTGGACTGTTGAACAAAACAAATCCTACATGGAGGATGGCTGCAATATTTCCATCCCCCTCCAAAAATATGACTGTTTTCACTCACCAGGCCCTGCACACCTACAGAGTGGAGACGGTGACCAAGAAGCCACCCCTTGCCGGCTCCTTCTCCTCCTCCTGATGTGTACTCATAGGAAAGAACAGTGACATGCAGCCACAGTGAACTGCAGTCTTTGCCCAGGGCCTCCCGAAAAGTCAGCTTCCAGGTTCTCCAAGCATGACGGTAGGCTCAGGACACTACTCAGTTTGGACAGTTAGGATTACTTATGGGGAAGAGATTGACAAGTGTACTCATGCACCTCGTTTTGACTATAACTCACGATGAGTTCTCCTGACATGAAGGGTAGAGCAAGGAGTGGCTCAGGACACCGTGCTTTTTGGAAGGAGACAACTGCAGTTTTATGGTGTGGTTGAAGATGTGGGGGTTCGATTCACTTGGAGCAGGGTTCTTTAGCTAGGCAAAAGGAGAAACTAAGTTTGTAGTGAAGGAAGTCAGGATGGTTTGGTGATTTCTAGAGATTGCACGACAAGAACAAGAAGGGAGAAAGAAGAAAGGGCAGGGAAGAGAGGGCTGAGAACAGATGAGATATCCTCAGGGAGGATGAATGGGAAGTCATGGGGAGGCAAGAATGGCCTGGCTGAACGATAATGCAGGAAGAGCCCAGCTGCTGGTACAACAGGATGCCAAGGGCTCGTTACTAAAGAGGAGACTACAGGTGGCAAAGTCCAGCTACAGCAGGAGAGCAGGCCAAGCCACCAGTCAGAATTAAAGACTGCTGTTCCGAAAGGGGAGACATGTAATTAGAAGGGGCCGTGCTCAGAAGCACTGGAAAAACCCCACTCTCCCAGCAAGGAGGGGGGGCAGGGGCCGGGGCGGTGCTCCAGAGGGACCCGAGCTCCCGAGAGAAGATGGAGCAACCTGGGGAACCCCAACTGGTGCAGAACCTGATTACAAGTGCTCCGGCCACAGCAGAATCCCACTTGGTCTGGGCTTACAGCAGAATCCATTAGCAGAGAAATGCATTGCAGAACTAGTCTCAAGTGTCTTGTAGCAGAGGCTCAGGAGGGAGACTGCTCGGTAACTTACTGCTGATTATAAGTAATGCCAGGCTCTTGCTCTTCACGTTTCCATTCTCTTAATGGCAAGAAATGCTCTCCCCCCCCCCCCAATCTCAATCAGTGGAGCTCCCCTTCCTTCCCTGTAACAACTGGTTTGATACAGTATCTCATCCTATTCTCATAAATAAATTGAGAGGCTGTGACATAGATGTGTACACGGTCCAGTGGGTGGCAAATTGGCTTAGCGGTTGCACCCAAAGAGTGGTAGTAGATGGGTCAGTATCGACTAGGAAGGATGTGGGTAGTGGGGTCCCACAGGGTTCGGTCCTTGGACCTGTGCTCTTCAATATCTTCATCAGTGACTTGGATGTGGGTGTGAAGTGTACTCTGTCCAAGTTTGAGGACAATACTAAGCTGTGGGGTGAAGGGCACACTCCAGAGGGTAGGGAACAATTGCAGGCATATCTAGACAGGTTGGAAAAGTGGGCAGTACACAATTCTAGGAATCTAGGAATCTATGAATAGGATGCAGTACAACAAGGACACGTGCAGAGTGCTGCACCTAGGGCGCAAAAATATCCAGCATACCTACTGGCTGGGAAGTGACCCTCTCAGCAGCACAGAAGCAGAAAGGGATCTCGGAGTCATAGTGGATCCAAGATGAACATGAGTCATCAGTGTGATGAAATCATCAGCAAAGCTAACTGCACTTTATCGTGCACCAGCAGATACATGACGAATAGATCCAAGGAGATGATACGTCCCCTTTACGTGGCATTGGTCAGACCGCAGTTGGAGTACTGCATCATTCTGGGCGCCGTACTTCAAGAAGGATGTTGATAGACTCACGAGCGTCCAGAGGAGGCCACTCGTACGGTCAGGGGCTTACAGAACAAGCCCTGTGAGGAGAGACTGAGGGACCTGGACCTCTTCAGCCTCTGCTGAGAGGTGATCTTGTGGCCGCCTACAAATTCATTTGGGGGGTGCAGCAAGGGATTGGAGATGCTCTGTTCACCAGGGCGCCTCTTGGGGTAACAAGGAACAATGGTCACAAACTGACAGACAGCAGATTTAGACTAGATATCGGGAAAAACTTCACGGTAAGGGTGGCCAATATTTGGAATGGGCTTCCAAAGGAAGGTGGTGCTCTCCACTATCTTGGGTCTTCAAGAGAAGGCTGGATAGGCATCTGGCTGGGGTCATCTGACCCTAGCACTTTTTCCTGCCTATGCAGGGGGTTGGACTTGATGATCTGTTGAGATCCCTTCCAACCCTAACATCTATGAATCTATGAACACTACCAAAGGATGCTCGGAGCCGATCCAGGCTGGCCTGGGAAGGGAGGGATGGCTGAACCCTTTGAAGGGAGAACAGCCTTGGCATGCTCCAATGCAGGTGACCAATAAATTCCTTTCTGGAAGAGTAGCTGTCTGCTTTGCCACTCAGGATTTTAGGGGCACTCATTTCCCCTTGGGAGAAGTAAAGTCCCTCTCACAGAAGCCAAATGGAAGGTTTGGCTTCTCCCTAAGGGAGGCCATGGATAACCAGGGTCAGGGACTGATCAGCCAAGTCTTGTAGTAGAAAGGAGCCAGGGGCTCACCCCACTGTAGATGCCACACCTGGGCTGACTTCAGGAGGTACTTGGAGAGATTAGACCAGGCCCAGGCTGCCAAGCTAGCACTCCTGGCAGCAATCTGTGACCAGTAGCATAACAGAAGATATGACCAGAGGTGAAAAAGCCACCATTGCCTCAGTGGTGGCTAACTGGGCTGCCACAATCAGCTTGGAGGAGCCAGTGTCACACAGCTCCATGAGAGCAGAATGGTGTAGCTAAGCTGGTCTGTGACAAGTGGTGTTAGGAGTGGCATCCCAGACTACAACCCTAGGGCTCTGAAGAGCTGCTGCAGCTGTAGGAACACACCTGGCCACAGCTGTGGCAAAAGATTTAGTCTACAAGACAAAGAGCAAGCTCACAGTACTGAGCCAGGAGAGAGGGTTATCCTTCGCAAAGGGAACAAAGACACAACTAATCAGACAGCTGGTACAGAGCCATCAAAGCTCAGGACCCTGAACCAGAGCTGGTACCAGGGCAGCAGCCTAACTTCTCAGCACAGGAGGGGGGAGAGCTCCTCCCCCAGAGCAGCAGCAGGGCTTCTTCACAATCCTCTTTCCCTGAAACTGGTCTGGAGCAGCAGAGACTGACCTTGAGGGAAAGAGCACTTTGGGTGGAGGAGCCATGGGGGCAAGCTGGAATATGAGGACTGGATAAAGCAGCAGAACTGTGACCTGGAGATAGAGACACTGAGGAGCCACTGGGAAACCCAAGAAGCCAACCAACAGCCCAGCCTTTGGGGAGCACAGATCCTAACGTATGAGAGCGCCCAAGGTTTGACCTGAGGATTGGCTCTACTGCTCACTTCCTTGCTGAGCTCTAAAACCCTTTCAGAGATGAGATGGATGAGAAACCCAAAGAGGCACTCTGGCATACCAGGACTTAGATATTCTGAGATACGTGACAACCATTTAAAGGTTCTTTGTCTGTCACTACCTGCTAAGAACTATTATACTGCACCCAAGGTACCTCTTGGCAATCCAAGTTTTCTGAGGACAGGATGTTTCTCTTGCAATCCATGGGTCAAATGTGCTCTCACTCTTAATCCTGTTGGGGTGGAGGAGATTTCTTGACTGCACTGTGAATTAATCTCTTAAGCAGAAAACTGTTTTATTACTAAAGCATTCCCATACTCTTACAACAAAATAGAACAAAACCGAGATGAAAGTTGTTTTTTTTTAAATGATCCCAAAGACAAGTCTGGAAACAGAAATTAATAAACAAATCCTTTATAGGTACTACCTGCTGGAAAGCAGACACATGACACGACTTCTCTGTCTAGTAGGTTTTTAGGGAATATGTTATTTGACTGGGAATTTACATACATTCTACATCCTTTTTTACTTTTCATTTAAAAGCAGCAATACTCTTCCTCATGTCTATTTATTATATTCCTATAACTACAATAATTCAGAAGGAAAATTAAATTGCCTTCTCACAAATGGACATTGTCCAGAATACATTGTGTTCTTCTACCTCTCAAGTTGACTTTCTTGGAGGGGGGGAAACATTCAAGAAGCTGGATGTTGCAAAAGGTCCTGCCCAAATTAGTCCTTTGAAGAAACTATCCTACATAACACCACGATTCATGAGATCCAGTGCCACAATCACATTTTACTATTCTTCAGCTTCCAAATGCTTCCAATTGTTATTTACAATGTTATATACATTATCTATCTATCTAAAATCCTCTACCCCACTATCAGTCAGGGAAAGATACTGACCACGTGGTGATGGATGGGAATGGTACTCCCTGCAATACTGGAGGACCATTTCCAGCTTCTCTTGGCCCTGTGGAGCAGTCTAACATGACTGTAACATAATCACCCCCCGTGCCTTGCACCTAAAGCTTCTACTGATGCAGGCCTTATAACTGCATTGGCCTTTTGTGTAGCTGCATCACACTGCAGACTCCTACTAAGTTTTTGATCTACAAAGACTCCCAAGTTCCTTCTCAGTAGTGCTGCCATTGAGCCACGTGTCACCCATTTGATATCTGTATTTTTGATTATTCCTCTTGAGGTGTACATAGCATCTTGCATTTGCCACCCTTGAACTTCATCCTGTTAGCTTTAGCCCAGCTTTCCAATTTGTCAGGATCCTTCTGAATTGTGCTTCTGTCCTCCAACATGTTTGCAATCCTCCAGTTTGCAAACTTGCTCAAAACAGTCTCAATTCCAGCATCCAAATCATTAAGAAACATGTTGAATACTACTGAGCCCAGGACAGATCCCCATGGGACTCCACTCTAAACCTCCTCCCATTCTGACATGGATCCACAGCTTTCCCTTCATCCACCCAAGTAGCTACTCTGTCAAAAGAGATCAAATTTGTTTGACATAATTAGTTCTTAGTAAATCCATGCTTGGTGCTTGTGATTAGCCTTTCCTCCTCCAGATGCTTGCAAATGGCCTTCTTTAGAATATGTCCTCAAGGAACTTCCCTTGAGCACAAAGTTGTGAGGTCAGGAAGTGAGCGGTTGTTCTATGGAAAGTGCTCTTCTCCCTGTGTTCAGGTCTCTTTACTGATTTCAGTGGAACTGAAGCACATGTTTAATTCCTTGACTGAAAATGCAGGCTTTCCTGAATCCGGCCATTAGTGGGAAACTTAAAGAATTTATTAAAATGTTATCATTGTTTTAAAATTCTTAAAAGGTACAAGAGGTTCAGTAATGCGACTGGAATCCGGAGCTGATGTTGCTTAGCAGGGCACTGCATCTGTTTGGTAGGAGAACACTGCATTTTGCACATTTTGAATTTTCATCACAGTGTTGTTTCATTTTCTTTCAGACCATTGTAGTGATGATAAATAAGTGAAATATGCAAATAAAAGAAATACTGAAAGCAAATACCTAAAAGCAAATATATTTTCAGATGCCTAGACATAATTATGGCAATTACAGTTCAACCTTTTCCTTAAGTTCCCAGCTTATATGGTCCCTTTACAAAGAAATTAAAAACCAGCAAAGCCCTTTCACTGGACCATTACCATTTAGCAAGGGCTTATTTTAGAATGATTTATAAAATTTGGTTTTTTATGCTTTTAGCTAAAAGCTAGAAACAAAACAAAATCTGGTTTTTGAAAGATTTATTTATTAACATAATCAAGAAATCTTTCCCACCCCAGCGGGCTGTAGACTGATAGCTGTTTCAGCCAACACTGCAACAAAACCATTACATCTCATTCCTGGAAACCTGCAAGTGCAAGTTAGACAGACATTTGGCTGGGATGGTTTAAAGCAAGGTAGATTTGCACCCTATAGACTAACTTAATCAGGGATACAAAGCATAAGCTTTCTTGAATCCAAACTTACTTCATCAGATTGTTTAGTCAGGGATGATCTGGACTTGAGAAGGGAACTGGATGAGATGACCTTATAAGGCCTCTTCCAGCCCTACTTTCCAAGATCCTAAAGGGTAGGATAATATTATGAAGCAACCACTGAACCCCTCACAGCTGTTGTGGCTCATAATATTTTTACGCAACTTTCAGATTTTAAATGGACACTTGTAGAGAGTGAACAATCAAATTCTAGGTGGTCTAAAATACCTAAATTAAGAATATTTATCTTAGATTCATTTTCATTTCAAGTAAAACTTGGGGCAAGTGTATGAATCCCTCTGCTCCAGCATTCCACCACCAAAGGTACAACCACCTCCACCCTAGCAACTCCCAAGGCTTTTGCAACTATGTCATGTATTACATGTCATGCTTCATTGCAGTGCCATTTCTTGGCACTTTGACTTGTCACCTCCAAAAGCCCCATTTCAAACCAGAACGTTATGTACATGCTGTGTAATAATGCCACATCCCTATGATTTTGCACTCTTCTGTTCTCTTCAACCCTTTTGTCTTGCAGAATCATCTCACATGACACCATGAATATTATTGTTAAAAGAACACATTTCTGAATCTCAGCACAGGAGATCTTTGGTATATTTTGCTGAGAGACTGCAGCACACAGCTGTTTCAACTGCACAGGCCAAATTCTCATTTTTGATTGAATGCCATCAACCAATGCTTTCAGACAGTGGAAGTTTGCATTAAATTTAGACTGTGAATTCCTTCGAGATGTATTAGATTTAGGCAGAAAGCCTGACTGAGCTGTGGTCGCAGTTTCGTCTACATCTTTACCAGACTAAACACTCTGACCACAATCTGTAAAAATTAAATATGTTTGCAGAGAGGAACCACCCTGAAATAATATGCGTGGCACCCCAGGCTGCCGATCTAGTTCAGCAGTTACTTAAAAATCAGTGTTAGAACTTGTGCCATCAGCAGAAATGTGTGTAACCTGCTAGACTTTCTCCTTGAAACATAAGCGTAAGTTGTGTGCATATCTGTCTTACCTTCAATGTTGGGATAAAGCACTATATACACGAGTGCCCAGCAGAGTGGTAATTGTGGCCGCTGTACGTGCCATGAATAGACTGAATCATGATGTCTTCATCATACATCAAGTTGGGGTCATCCTTAAGTCTGTGAATGACAGCCAAAGAAGAGAGTAGAGCGCCAAGGGTTGGACTGTGCAACAGTTAACATAATTCATGATAGGAAAATATATCCTGCACATTACTCCAAAACAAAAAACATTGTAAAAGAATTAGAAAAAAAAGCTGCATACAAGAGCACAGAAGTTGAGAAATAAAGCACTCAAGACATTTAGATGGCTCGCAAATTTTGCCCAATTCTTGGCTCAAATCTTGCACTAAGAATTCTTGCCTAAGTCACCATATTGACTTACTGTATTTACTCAAATACAAGATGAGATTCCTGCCCCCCCCAACCCCCCATGGGCATGGGGGAAAAAAAGCTCCTCATCACATACAAGGAAAGCTCACTAAATACATGGTCTATCACTAAACTGCTGCCAAAAGCAGCATGTGCTCAGCAATGGAAACCAACTATGAAGTTGAAAAAACCCCACAAACAGGTGAGTGTTCCCCCATAGGGAACTGGCACCAGGCCTGGAGGTCCTGCAATATGAGGTTGGCACCAGGAAGGCCAGCGCCAGTCCTGACACGCTTTCCTTGGTGCCAAAACTGCTACATTTAATCCTAGCCAAAAGAGTAAGATGCTGATGGGATCCTTTTTATATATATAATTTTTATTTAAAACACAATTATCACCCTACAATTCCAAAGCTACACATATTGAGCACCCTTGTTTTACCAAGACTTCACATCGCAGAAACAACTACATATCAAACCCTTAAACAACATGCATCAACTTCCTACAAAAAAAACAAACCCTTACAGAAATCTTTTTCTTCATACCCCATGAGAAACTGTTAGCTCAGTAACCACCTGAAACTCCATCCCTCTCATCAGTCCTCTCTGTTGGTTTAGTGAAACGAGTGTCCTGTCCTTTTTCCTCCACCTCTTCCTCTCCGATCTCTTCCTTGTCCCAATCGATGTAGTGTTTCAGTTCATGCATCCCCAGCTTCAGGCGCTCTCTTTCAGTGAAAGCCAGCCCCTTAAACACCCAAAGATTTCTTACTTTCCATAAGCTAGTTTTAGCACATACTAATAAAGTCCTTAAAAAGTCCTCCAGTCCCTGTAGTGTAAGTCCATCTAGCACCATCTCCTGCACTAATGACAGGTTTATTGTGGTGACACTCAGGAAGCACTGGTCCCTTTCCCACACCCACGGGCAACTGGTGCCTCCCAAGTCTGCGGAGGCACCGGCAGGGCACGACTGGGGGGTGGTCCTCCAGCGGCCAGTTGGGGCCCAGTGGGGTCCCAGCGACCAGTTACCAAGTACACCGGTGGCACGGCAGCTGTCAGGGGGGTGACCAGCACTCTCAGGGGGGACACAAGCCCCTGCTACACGTCACCTATGCCCACACCCTTTTCTATATTTATACTCCCAAAACATGTCCCATTGTTTCTTCTTCCACACACCTCACTCTTGGGCAAATGGATGAGCTTGTCATGTCCCATCTCTGTTGCACTTCTGTCACCTTACAACCCTCCACACGAGGTCACTATGTTTGCCTTTTAACTGTTTACCCACCAGCACACCCCACACCCTCTTCACTTGACCTTCTGTGAAGTTCCCTGCCAGCACCATCCTGCTCCTCTCGCTTACTACTATCATCAATTTCTTATGGTCCGTTGGGCCCTCCAGCCCTACCTTCCCTATCTTATACCTCTGCATGAATCCTTCCATCGTGGCATAATGAATCGGTGGTTGCCACACCCATGGACTCTTCAAAGATGTCCCATAGACTCCCCATTTCCTCAAAATTGCAGCTGCATGAAATCAGGTGATACATGCTGCTTTCCCCTCTCCCTCTGTTACCGACTTGCATAATGCACTTACATATTTTGCTTGGATGAACAATCCCAAAATCCAGCAGTCCCCATCCCCCCATCTCTCTTGCTTTGTACAGTTCAGCTCTAGTCAGCCTTCCTCTTTTGGCAATCCAGAAGAAGGCGCACTTTGCCCTCTACTTCTGCTGTCTGCCGCTACATTGGTGGGAATACAATTCCCATATAAAGGATAATTGGCAGCAGCACAACCTTAAATGCCGCCACTTTTCCAGCAAAGGACAGTGTCCTTCCAGACCATAACCAAACTATTTCCTGTAGCCTTGCTGTCACCTTATCCCATGCTGTAATACCCTTTCCTTCAGTGTCCATCAGGATCCCTAGCACTCTGATTTCCCTCTCGCTTATTTGAAGGCCCAACCTACTCTAAGTCCCTCCAGTTCCCCACTCCCATGATGGTGCTTTTTGATCTATTTAGTTTAGCCCCCATAACTTCTCCATACCCTGATGTATGCTTTAGCACCTTGTCCATCAAAAGTCTATCTCTAACTACGACATTTATATTATCCATGTATAGTATATATGAAAACTTCATAATTTTACAAGAAGGAAGCAAATTCACCACCTGAACCGGAAAGCTGACACTCGCGTCTGTCCATTGCTCCACGGAAAATCTTCACAGTCACAGAGTTCAAGCTGCCTCAGAACAAGATAATTTCCTGCCCAGGAGAACCTTCCATCACCCCAGACTCCTGTGAAATATGAAATACTATAAGCAGAAGGAAACATAATTCAACATCCTACTTGACACCAGACAACATCAAGGTAAACAGACTGTTCAAACTTTTATCTGAGTCTAGTTTGCACAAAATGAACTATTCCAACCAGGAGATCTTACTACACCTTCAGCTCTCCTGTGAAATATGAATTTTCATTTCCATCTAGCCCATCCAGCCCCGTGGACCTGTACATATCCAGCTTTTCTAAGTAGTCCCTAACCTGTTCTTTTGCCACTGTTGGCTGTTCACCTCCTCCCCAAAAAGTGCTCCCCAGTGCAGTAGTCGGGGATCTGACCTTGCCTGTGAAAACTGAGGTGAAAAAGGCATTGAGCATTTCAACCTTTTCTGCATTTTGTCACAAGGTTGCCTCCCGCATTCGGGAAGGGACCCACACTTTCCCTGATCCTCCTCTTAGTGAAGACGTATTTGTAGAAACCCTTCTTGTTATCCTTCACATCTCTTGCTAGCTGCAACTCCAATTGCACTATGGTCTTCCTGACTTCATCCCTGCATGCCCGAGCAAGGCTCCATATTCTTCTCTAGTTATTTGTCCAAGTTTCCACTTCCTATAAGCTTTCTTTTTGTGACTTATTTTACTGAAGAGTTCCCTGCTAAGCCAAGCTGGTCTTCAGCCACACTTGCTAGTTTCCCTGCCCATTGGGATGGTTTGTTCCTGCACTCCCAGTAAGGCTTCCTTCAAGTACAGCCAGCTCTCCTGGACTCCTCTCCCCCTCCGACTGGCTTCCCAGGGGATCCTGCCCATGAGTGCCCTAAGTGAGTCAGTCTGCTTTCCTGAAGTCCAAGGTCCTTTCTCTGCTGCTCTCCATCCTTCCTTTCCTCAGGATCCTGAACTCAATCATCTCATGGTCACTGCTGCCCAAGTTGCCATCCACTAATACACTCCCCACCAATTCACCCCTGTTTGTGAGCACCAGTGGTCAGTAAGAGCAAGGCCTCTGGTTGGCCGCTCCAGCACTTGCACCCAGACATTGTCCCCAACACTCTGCAAAAACTTCCTGGATTGCCTTTGCACTGCTGTATTGCCCTCCAAGATGTCAGGGTAACTGAAGTCCCCCATGAAAACCAGGGCCTGTGATCAGGAAACTTCCACTAGCTGTTTGAAGAAAGCCTCATCTACCATTTCCTCCTGGTCTGGTGGTCTATAGCAGACACCCACTACAGCATCACCCTTGTTGCTCTCCCCTCTAACCTTAACCCAGAGACTCTCAACAGACCTATCTCCAACTTCATACTGGAGCTCTGAGCAATCATATGGCTCTTTCGCATACAGAGCAACTCCTCTTCCTCCTCTTCTACCATGCCTGTCCTTCCTGAACAGTTTGCACCCATCCATGACAGTGCTCCAGTCACGCGAGCTCCCACCAAGTCTCTGTGATTCTGATCATGTCATAGACCATGACTGTGCAAGGACTTTCAATTCTTCCTGCGTGTTTCCCAGGCTCCGTGCATTTGTGCAAAACACCCGAGGTAAGTAGTCAATTGCCCTGATTTCTCAGGAAATATGAGAACACCCCCTTTGTTGCCCCCTCCTTCTTGCTCTTCTTCTAGGTCTCCTGCTTCCCCACTTACCTCAGGGCTTTGGTCTCCATCCGCCGGTGAACCTAGCTCAAAGCCCTCCTTGCTAGGTTAGCAAGCCTGTCTGTGAAGATGCTCTTCCCTCTCTTTGTCAGGTGGATCCCATCTCTTCCCAGCAATCCTTCTTCTTGGAACAGCATCCCATGGTCGAAGAAGTCAGCTCTCTGCTGGCGACACGTCCTGAGCTGCCAGGTTTTGACCTGCAGGATGCTCCTGTTCCTGCCCGGGCCCTTTCCCTTGACCGGAAGGATTGAAGAGAATATGACCTGAGCCCCAGACCCAGCATGGTGGACTGAAAACCAAACAAGGAAGACATTTTATAGCACTTGGATACGGGGGCAGAGATATCGATACTATCTTCCTGCTCAAGCCCCAGGTCAAGAGTATCAGGCTCACAGGTCTTAAAAGGCAGGATGTTTCAGAGGGAGGCACAAACCCAGAAAAGTCTCTGCAACCCGGGCTACACCCACTATGGGCTTACAGTGTGAAACCAAAATCTTTTAGCTCAATCTGGGACTAGATGGGCAACTGGCAACATAAATCCAGCTCAAGTGGGAATCATCTCCTTTTCTCATTCCACATTCAGAGTTACCTGCAGGTGATGCATACACTGTTTTTGGAAGACCATGGAAAAAGACTCTAAAAGGATCCAATCTAACGTCAAAGAGGCATAAATCATGAAGTTGTTACATTGGGATAAGAGAGATCATCATCCTGCATTTGTCTCTTCACTCTTTAAAGATTATAGCCTCCTTCTACCTGTCTACATCAATGTGCACATACACACACCTCCTCATTCCTCCATATTCCATTCCAGGACATGACCAAGGCTGCAACATACCTCCTCTGATGGACAAAGACAAAAAAGACTGAAGGCTGCCCTGGCAAACAAAAAGAAAGGTGCTCTCTCCTAGATTTTCTTCATCTCCATCACTGATATGGGTTATTACTCATATTGCTCATCCACATGGGTAACTGTAATGTAGATAAGTTTTACGACCTGCTTAAGGTCACACAATGATTCAGGGAATAGCTGGGAAAAAAATCCAGATTGTCTGACCTCCCCTCCACTAGAATGGAGCCTTGACTGCAGTGCCCTTATTTTAAAAAAGATACAACCATATTCTATGGCAATGATCTGAAACCAAGGAATAGCAGTACTATTTCAAATGCTTTCTTTAGGCTACAGTAATATGTCAGGCAACTGTGTTTGCAGCTATACCACTGACAGTGTCAAACCCAGATTCATGAGAAAATTTACAAATTAAACATGGATGTGAACAACACAACACAACTTGATCATCATACGGTAGATAAAGCCCTGGGGAGATTTTCCAAGGTTCAAAAGGGCTGTGACTAATTTTGCATAGAAATTCTAGTACCACGAGCATATATAGCTTTCTGTCCAAGAGGTCAATAGCTTAAGTGTATCTCTTGGTATATGTACTTTTTTTCTGGAAGAAAAGACTGATGAAACCACCATGAGAAAAGCAAATGGTATTTAATTAAAAAAACTGGCCCACTCTTTGAGCTCCCCAGATGCAAACCAAAAGGAGTTTTAAAAAACTGTGCTAACTAGAAAAGCCATCTTTTTTTATCATCAACCTACACACCACCTTTTTCCTCCCTCTGGTTCTCCTTTCTTAGAGTATTTGTAAGAAGGAAGCTTACACTCTTTTCCTTTGCAGGATGCCTTCGGAAGGCTCTTCAAGTCAGACACTTTTTTATATACAGGTAAGATAGTTTTCCCCAAGCTGTGTGGGTTTATGCCCCATTGTAGCAGGGCTGGAAACGCTTGCCCCTCTACCCCCTTCAGCCACTGCTTCCCCCCTACCAATTCCCCCTAGTAAGAAGAATCAGCTGCAAAGTGAATTGACCAGTGCTGCCAATTGCTGCCTACAATCAGTGGGGGTGTCGTTAGCCACAATTTGCATGTACCCCCCAGGGAACTCTACACACCCCTCCCCCCAAGGGGGATGTGCCCAACACTTTGGGAAACAGTGGCATAAGACATGTAATCAGAGAAAAACTGAGACTGCCTAGTACCAGGACATTGGAAAGAATCCGGGGGGGGGCCTGTTCCATGTACACTACATGACACGACCACAGTATGTTATATGGAGCCCCAGGCAGAATATTCCTCCCTCCAACACACTCCCTGGCTGACCTGGAAATTAGTAGAGCCCTTGTAAGGCAAACATAATACTCTTGCATACACACACACACACATCTTGTGCAGCTCTGAGATCAGCCAGGACTTCAAAGTTTGCACAAGAGAACATGAAGTCAAGCCACAGGTTTGACATGAAGCTATCAAATTCTTATAGGATGATAGGATATTGGATCTTATAGCATGATAAGGAGGCGCTACTTCACAGTCAGGGTGGCTAGGATCTGGAACCAACTTCCAAGAGAAGTGGTGCTGGCTCCTGCCCTGGGGGTCTTTAAAAGGAGGCTGGATGAACACCTTGCCAGGATCATTTGACCCCAGCACTCTTTCCTGCCATGGCAGGGGGTTGGACTTGATGATCTGCTCAAGTCCCTTCTGACCCGACCAACTATGAAACTATAGGATATTGGATCTTATAGGATATTGCTCAAGATTAAAGGCTGCAACATTAAGCCCTCTAGTTTCTCTATGTTCACTTGGAAACTGAACAAAAACAAACCCAAAAACAAAAAACAAAAAAAAAACCCAAATCAAACCAACCAACCAAACCAATCCACCACCAAAAGGAGTGACAATACCTGTAACTTTTCAATGTCTGCTTGGAGTTTAATTCGTTTAGCGGAGTTTTTACTGGATCCAATTTTGATTAGTTACTGAATCCAAGAGCTTAGTGCCAATAACAGGTAGACAATGTGCCCAAAGTCTGATTCAAAAACTTTAGCTGTTGAAGCGAGAGGAATCCCAACACAGTAGCCAGCAAAATAAACCAATCCCACTCAAATGAATTGTGACAGCACTAGCAGAACTTGTACAACTCTACACAGACATTTCATTTGGTAAAGAAATGCCATGCATGTTGTGCCTTTTAAATGTGTCAAAACAACATATTAAGAAAAAGGGCTCCTCAACGTTCATAGATTCATAGTTGGTCAGGTCGGAAGGGACCTCAATAGATCATCGAGTCCAACCCCCTGCATAAGCAGGAAAGAGTGCTGGGTCTAGATGACCCCAGCTAGATGCTTATCTAACCTCCTCTTGAAGACCCCCAGGGCAGGGGAGAGCACCACCTCCCTTGGGAGCCCGTTCCAGACCTTGGCCACTCGAACTGTGAAGAAGTTCTTCCTAATGTCCAATCTAAATCTGCTCTCTGCTAGCTTGTGGCCATTGTTTCTTGTAACCCCCAGGGGCGCCTTGGTGAATAAATACTCACCAATTCCCTTCTGTGCCCCCGTGATGAACTTAAAGGCAGCCACAAGGTCGCCTCTCAACCTTCTCCTGCGGAGGCTGAAAAGGTCCAGTTTCTCTAGTCTCTCCTCGTAGGGCTTGGTCTGCAGGCCCTTGACCATACAAGTTGCCCTTCTCTGGACCCTCTCCAGGTTATCCGCATCCTTCTTGAAGTGCGGCGCCCAGAATTGCACGCAGTACTCCGACTGCGGTCTGACCAGCGCCCGATAGAGGGGAAGTATCACCTCCTTGGACCTATTTGTCATGCATCTGCTGATGCACGATAAAGTGCCATTGGCTTTTCTGATGGCTTCGTCACACTGCCGGCTCACGTTCATCTTGGAGTCCACTAGGACTCCAAGATCCCTTTCCACTTCCGTGCCACCCAGCAGGTCATTCCCTAGGCTGTAGGTGTGCTGGACATTTTTCCTCCCTAGGTGCAGCACTTTGCATTTCTCCTTGTTGAACTGCATCCTGTTGTTTTCTGCCCACTTGTCCAACCTGTCCAGGTCTGCTTGCAGCTGTTCCCTGCCCTCCGGCGTGTCCGCTTCTCCCCATAGCTTTGTGTCATCTGCAAACTTGGACAGAGTACATTTGACTCCCTCGTCCAAGTCGCTGATGAAGACATTAAAGAGTATCGGTCCAAGGACCGAGCCCTGCGGGACCCCACTGCCCACATCCTTCCAGGTCGAGACCGACCCATCCACCACGACTCTTTGGGTGCGGCCCTCTAGCCAATTCGCCACCCACCGGACTGTGCAGTCATCCACATCACAGCCTCTTAACTTGTTCACCAGTATGGGGTGGGATACCGTATCGAAGGCCTTCCTGAAGTCTAAGTATACGACATCCACCCCTCCTCCTGTGTCCAGGCGTTTCGTAACCTGGTCATAGAAAGAGACTAGATTGGTCAGGCACGATCTGCCCGCCACAAACCCGTGCTGGTTTCCCCTCAGCATAATTTGCCCTGCCGGGCTCTCACAAATGTGAGCCTTGATAATTTTTTCAAAGACTTTACCAAGGATGGAGGTGAGACTGACTGGCCTATAGTTGCCCGGGTCCTCCTTCCTTCCCTTTTTGAAAATGGGGACCACGTAGGTGAAGGATTTCAAGTGGATATACAAATCTTCACCAGATGATCAACAGGGAAATGAAGACAGCCAGCTATTTCTCTTATAGCAAGAGAAACTGAGATAGGAGATCCAGGTTAAGTGAAAAGATGGCACCCGAGGGCCAGCTGCAAAGCAATGTACACACCACAGATAAGAAATTCTAGGAAGCCCTGCATGTGTTGACTAGTGGCCAAAAAAAATCCAGAATAGGTGGCCGATGCCAAGTCTGTTAGCTAATGTGGTCACCCGAGGCAGCTCACAACTGAGCTGCTGTAACCTTTTCTCATTAGCCAGAAACCGCACCAGTTCCTTCGCTGCTTAGACGTGGCCCCAGCCAGGTTACAAGCAGTTTCACTTCAGCCAAGAGTACAGGGATCTCGCCACTCCCCCGGGAACGGGTCAGGAAGGACAGGTTAAAATCCTGCCGCCCTGGAAATCCACAGGAATTCTGCCTTCGACTTCAATGGGGCCAGGTGGTCACCCTGGACACCAGGCTCCGAAAATAGTTTTACTGTGGAGAGAGTTCAGGGGGAGGGGGAGAGGGGCAGGGCAATGTGGAGGTTAATATTTGGATTATGCGCTTTTTCCATCACAAGCTACAAAAACAGTGGCACCTTTGCACTGCTCTAGCACTCTGGACCCTCGCTGGGGGAAAACAAATGCACACAGCATCAGACCACCGCCTGGACAGAATCATTTCTTCCTCCTACTGTTCACAGGCTTCCTTCCAATTGTCTTCAGTGGAACAGCACTTTTCTCATCTTCAATCTGTTTTTCTTTTTTTCATAACACACTTCACTCCTCACTGCCCCTTCGGGAGCTGTGACAGTTAACTTGGTTGGTTCTTTCCCTGTAGGGTCTGGAGGGCTGCGTGTGGGGTCCATCTGGAAGTGGCAAATCCACAGTGAAAGTCAGGGGAAGGTTGGAAAAGGAAGGACTGGTAGGGGCAGCTAGGACCCGAAGTCCACCAACTCACTGGGCTGTGGCGGTGCTTGAAAATTCAACAGCCATGATTTGGGGATCTGGATGCTGTTCCAAAGAAACAGATGGGCGGTTGTCCACGTTGCACTTTTCCTGTTTCCATGTGACAAAAATTGCCACTTCGCTAGCTTAATCTGAAGATCCATGTTGTCACCTCTTTTTATCATGTTAGTCATTTTTTATCGTTGTAAGTTAAACCACCTCCACGGAAACATCTGCTTGCGAAGTTGCCAGCATCACTGCCAGTCTGATGAACCTAATATCTGGGTTACAGCCCTACATTGGTAGCATGCCTTTCATTTGTACAGGGGTAATGGTTTGGGGTACTCGGTCCCATGAAATCCAAGAAAGTAGATTAGATGACACAAAAGGTCTCTTCTGAGTTTAAATACCACAAGTCTACACACTATTTTCCTACGATTTTTGTTGTTGTTAGAGGGACCACTTATTTACCTGATACAGTAGACCATAACCTAACAGAACGATTAGCTTGTGGACTGGTCCCCTGCCATAGGCAGTCACACAGTAATTACAGAAATTGCTTTGCAGAAAAGGACACTGTTCTTTGCTGCTTTTAAGAAATGTTAGCTGCTAGGAACAGAGAGGTATCTCCCCTATACATGACTTCTGTGGTCCATGGTAACCAGTGTAAGAAATATTAAAATTTAGCCCTGGATCTTGTGTAAAAAGGAGTCTCTCACTGCAGAGAGAGACAGGTCACACTAGGAGATCAGAGAAGAGACAGGCGTGGTTTGGCTCACTGAAGCGAGTCACATATTTCGAAGTTTACTAAATGTGCCTCAGCTAGCTAGTCTGTATACTGTATGAAAGAGAGAGAGAGAGTGAGAGAGAGAGAGAGGACGGGAGGGAGGCAGGCAGGCAGGCAGGGCTGGCTGGAGAGGACAAATGCTCTTAGCAAAGAACTAGAAGTCAGCTTAAAGTGAGCTCAGATAGAGCCCATGTCCAGAAAGAGAAGTGATAAAGCAGCATCACGGAGATGTGGGGGATACTTGAGATTTCAATAGCTCTGGCTGTTTTGCTCCTGATCATGCTGTTTCTGAAGTTGCAATGGGCACGTAGATGGCTTCCTCCAGGACCAGCTCCCCTCCCCATTATTGGAAACTTGTGGCTGCTGGACTTTAAACTGCAGCGGGAGACTCTTGTGAAGGTATTTATTTTTGCAGAAATCTGAAGTAGAGATTTGCCTGACTGAAGTAGAGAGGTTCACCTGGATTGCAATTAGAACTGCAGAGAAATTAGCTAATCAGTCACAGGGTATTCTCCAACTTAACTATTACCCAGATTCAACAGCCCAAGGATGCTGCACTACTGCTAAAATAATTATTTCCAAAGAAAGAAAAGAAGAAAAATTTCAGACTGCTACTCTTCTTCTTGGTTTTAACTACTGTCTTTCTTTCTTTAACATATAACACCATCAAAATATGTATTTTTGTAATTTATAGACTTAATCCTCACATGCCCCATATGTAAGTAGCAATGAAGATCTGATCCAAAACCACTGAAATCACTGAGAGTTTATCCACTTGATTTCACTGGATTTTGAATCAGGCCCCAGGTTTGTTTCCAAAGTTTTTCCAAGGCAACTTAAATATTTTGCTCTACCAGAGGTTGAGTGGTCATGGCTCCTCTGGTATTTCCTCCTGTCCATGAGTGACAATGGTTAATAGATATAGAAGGACTCAGACATCTTCTAAAAAAAGCAGTCCCATTTATTATACTGATTGTTTAGATTCACTCCCTGCTGTATTTTGTGTTAGAGACTCATCCGACATAGCATACATGGTAAAACTTTCTTTGCCAGAGGCACTGGAATTGATACCACTGGAATATCTCCTGCTTGTGAGAAATCTGGTCTCCATTAGCAAACCAGCTGTCCACCCAAAACTGGCTTGTCTCTGTTTATCCATAATAAAACTTTGGAATGCCTCAGTAAATGATGTTTAAGATAGGACTGGAAATATCATATACTTGTTTTACTGGCTGCACTTGAAAAACAGCTTAAAAGTAACAAAAGTAAGAAATTTAATTCCAGCTCTATTTCAGGAGAAAAAAGAAGCCTGACCTGGGAAAAGACTATTAAGGGAAAGATGACAAAAATTATGGGGAGACAATAAGAAAAAAATCTAGAGTTCAAAAATAGTTCTCTGTCTTCACAGAGGCCAAAAGGAAAGCAAGAACACACGCGGGGCACCCATACGCACATCCACTGAGGCTGCTCCGACGTGCTGTAATTACAGCAAGGTTGGAGCAGACTTGATTAATCGAGTCTGCTGGAGCATGCCAACTACCGCGCTCCAGTGTCACATGTATCGGCATCCCTGCGCTGAATAGTGGTGGTGGGGCGCTTTTACTAAAGCTTGTTTGGTGAGCGTTAATTAAAGCGCCCCTGCCACCATTTTTCAGCACGGGGATGCTGATACATGTGACGCTCCAGGCACCTTAATTACAGCGGCTCTCGGAGGCACTCTAATTAACAACCCCCTCTCCCCTACCTCCCAGAGCACATGTATAAAGACCCAGAGAGTCTCATTAAATGAAAGGAAGATGAAAGAAAAACATGAAATGGGATCGAGCTGGTCTTTTTTCACTTTCTCTTTGAGTTAGAGATAAGGCATATGCTCGCAGAAGGTCTTTGGTTATATTTGGGGTGGATTACCCTCTTTTGGAGTGATTCCAATTCTTAGTATCTACATGCCATGAGGTGGAGTAAGATTGGCTTTCCACAGCCAAAGCAGGCCATAAAAGGAGTCAATAAATGCCCTTGTAGATTCAATGGGAAATATCACTTATAGAAAACTTCCAAAAAATTAATTTTAAGAGACCCCTTTATTGCTTTCAGCTTTTCTAACATATGTTTATCTACTCTCCAGTTAACCAACATCTATGGAAACATCTACACAGTGTGGATGGGACAGACACCTCTAATTGTACTGAATGGCTACAGAGCTGTAAAGGATGGCCTTATCTCCCATTCAGAAGAGACTTCTGGACGGCCTCTTACCCCTTTCTATAGGGACCTGATGGGTGAAAAAGGTACTGGATGTTACTTTATGGTTAGGAACGATATTGAAACATAAAGGTGACTTTGTAAGAAAGAAAAATTATTTTCCATTGATGAGGTTCGCAGCAGAGCTGGAAAATTTAGAAAAACAGGTAAAAAAAAAAACCCCAAAATAAGTTTTATGCTACTGTATTTTCACAACACTCCACTGACGGTATTTACTTTCTCTCTATTGTATTTGAAGAAAAATTTGCCTGTATAATTTGACCACATAGTGGCTTCAAGAAAAACAGACTCCACGTAACAAAAACCCACCCCATCACTGACAAGTGTTCAAAAATCCAGTTAGGAAATGAAGCACACTTGAGACACTGACAGTTAAGCAGTCCTGTCCTCTCCAAACACTGTCACCCTGGAGTTTCTGGGGATAGGTTTGGAAGATGAAACTAATGTTAGAAACTCATGTCGCAGATCACAATTCAAATCTGTAACGTTTATCAGTATATGCTCTCGCTAGAAAAATGCGGCTTAATTTAACTGTACCTTTTACTATATAAAGGATTTCCCTTCTTAACAGTAGTATAGACATGCTCCTCCTTGTCCGCAGGCATTTTCCTAACGAGCGGTCACACCTGGAAGCAGCAAAGACGTTTTGTCATGACAATTCTAAGGAGCCTGGTACTTGGCAAGAAAAGTCTGGAACATCGAATACAAGAGGAGGCCCATCATCTGATAGAGGCCTTTGCAAACGAGAATGGTAAACTAACTGAAAGACTGAAATGTAATGCTGTTCCTTATACTTAAGTCAGGCTGCAACTGATACTAAATTGAAGAGCCTCTCTGCTCCATAAACAACACAGGGTGGGACTTGACAGCAGTGGAACTGTTCATGAATTGCCTAGTTCCCTGGAGAATACCAAAAGTCTTGATTGTACTAACTGCAATTTGAAATTGTGTTTTCAAATACAGATGCCGAGACAATTTTTTTCTTCTTGTTATCACTCTCCTATTGGTAAGCAGCGAGCTTGTAGCAATCCCAATATTTAGGTTGCTTAACACTATTGATTGCAAAAGATTGCTGTGGACTTTGTGCAGGAAGATTTAACACCTGTCCTCTATGGCCACAGACAAAAGTCAATCTCTGTCCTCTTTATAAATCACCCTTCAGGTCATTTGAAGACTTATCAAATCCCTCCTCAGCCTTCTCTTCTCTATTTCCCCCGTAGTGAAGCCAATGACTTGTTTCATTCAAGCATGTCTTCTAGAATAACATCAAAAGCTAGACAGCATGGGCACATGAATATGCACAGCGAGGTAAAGGAGGGTACTCAACTGCTCCACAGTAATTGCCTATGTGGACTTCTTAACTGAAACTAAATGTTACTTTCTGAAACTCCCATTTGCTGTTCCAGCCTCAGTGCCAAAGTGAGCGGAGGGGGCAGGAGGAGGAAAGCTAGTGACATGAACCACAACTTTCTGCAAAGAGAAAAAGCTCCAGGTCAGAGAACAATATACACTAGCCACTGCATAACTGTGCAACAGTCACAGGGATGTGGCACCTGGGACAACATAAGAGCAGTCACACATGGCCAACCAAAACCCCAGCATCCTATCCAGGCACTACCAGCAAAGTAGAAGTGGGGCAGCCATGTAACATGCAGCAACACACTAACTTGGAATAAAGACTTGAATCAGGGAGTGATAGGTGCAAGCCACTCTTGAAAGGTCTAGTGAGCACTGGGATATACCATGCGGCATCACTTCTGCCATGCACAGCTAGCCAACGCACAGGGGACTCCCCAACATCTCCGTATAGCAGAAAGAACTAGACTAAGCCACTTCCAGTCACAAGGCTTGAACCCTAATGACCATCTGCCTCCCCTACAAGTTGGAACCAGCTTTTTATTGCTATAAGCTAATGCAATTAGTCATTAAGTGGCAATAGTCTGTGCTACAGTGCTGAAGAGTCAGGGTTCAAAACTAATGGAAATGCACACTGCTACAACATAAAACAGAGCGTGTTTTATATATACGCCTTAAATAAATAGAAAATTACACATTAAAATATGTTATTTAGGTTGCAAAGTCAAGCACGAAAATGTATGAAATAAGAATTATGGTGACCTATATCTTTAATTCTGCCCTCTTGCGTAAATGTATTAAGATAGTCTTTAATTAAAGGACAAAAACTGCTTTTTCCGTGAGACCTTTGCTTCATTTAAGCTGGCAGAGTCAGAAAACAAAATTAACACTACACGCATGATCTTAAATCGGGCATTTCCTAATTTTTGAGTGCTTTATTTTGCAACCTGAATAACATTTTTATGTATTTTTAAGTGGGTAATATCACTTTGGATTAAAGCTAGATATATATCAAATGAATAATGCACCTTGTAGTTTAATGATTTTATTTTTTTAAGTGGAGTACCTGGAAATAGTCTGCTAAGGTTCATCCAACTTCTGCTACAATCAGTCAGTTTTTCTATCTCCTTTAGAGGTAGCTGTACCAGGTCCCAACTAAGAGGCTAGATACTTGTGTTTTATAAATGTAGTTTTGATCTTAAGCTGGTGAACCAGGAGTTTTCCATTCTGTGGGGCAACTATTTCATAGATTTCACAGACATTAGGGCTGGAAGGGACCTCAAAGATCATTGAGTCCAGCCCCCTGCCCCAGGGGCAGGAAGTCAGCAGGGCTCATAGGATCTCAGCAAGATAAGCATCCAAATTTCTCTTGAAGGCGTTCAATGTAGGTGCTGGAACCACCTCCGATGGCAGGCTATTCCAGGCCTTGGGGGCTTCGACAGTAAAGAAGTTCTTCCTTATGTCCAGCCTGAAACGGTCTTGGAGGAGTTTATAACCGTTCAACCTCGTCATCCCTTGGGGCGCTCTGGTGAACAGACGTTCCCCCAGATACTGGTGGTCACCCCTGATAAACTTGTAGGTGGCCACCAGATCACCCGAGCCTGCGCTTTTCCAAGCTGAAGAGTCCCATAGCTCTCAGCCTATTATGCAACATTTTCCTTATACTTTGAAAAAAATAGCTTGAGGATTATGCCATACCTGAGGATTTATGCTTCTGTTCCAATGAAAGCCACAGAGGAGAGGAAAAATGCAATCACGTTACACAAAGCGGTTAACAGGTCAGACCCTGGAGAAATAGGGAAATGCAAAGTATGTTTCCTCCAAATATATACTCAGTTCTGTCCTCCCAGAGAACAGGAATGGGGTGAAGAGAAATAAGTCCCAAAAACCTCCTATGCAGGGATGTGCAGCAGCTGTTACACCGTAACTGCTACATGTACGTGATTCTGCAGTGATACTGTGGAGCTAAATCACCCCAAATGTGAACCTAAATGAGGCAGTTTTGAGGCACTGCCCCTTCCCCTTTTGAAGCTACTACAAATATATGTTTGTCTACATCATCACTCTTTTGTAAAATGTGTTTTTTTACCTAGAAACAATTCAACATCCTGTTCAGTGCACAGCTACCTGCACTGTGCAGGCTCCTTCATGCACCTGATTAACTTTCTGCACCACAATGGTCATCTTCACAGGGAAACCCTTTGATCCCCACACGCCCATTGTCCATGGTATCGCAAACGTGATTTGTGCTGTGGTTTTTGGACATCGCTTCTCCAGTGAGGATGAATCCTTCAACAGACTGATCAAAGCCACCTATTTTGTGATCTACTTTCAGGCAACTATCTGGGGCAGGGTGAGCATTCAGCTCTATCAACTTTGGCTGTGCTTCCGGGTAATACTAGATAAGCTAAAAGTCCAAAAATATAGACTCTGACCGATGGCCATAATTTCAAAAAGCGTCATGCAAGATTTTTGCTTGTGAAGCAATAAATGTACCCATCCACAGATGCGTTTTCTTTACAGAATATAATCAGTGAATCAAATGGCCTACGATTTGAGCTACAGCTATTTTGAGTTACTGTTGTTTTTAAATAGTAGATTTGCTACAGGGGTGGGCCAACCTGCAGCAGGGGTGCCACAAGTTGCACGGGCAGCCTGTGTAGCATGCAGCAGATTGGGGAAGGAAGAGGCAGCACAGCGGCAGACAGGGAAAGCACAAAACAAAGCATCAATATCAGGAAGAGAGCACAGGACAGGGAGCAGAAAGCAGAGCAGCAGCTTGGGCAGTGAGCTCAGGGCAGGGAGCAGAAAGCTAAGCAGCAGACTGAGTAAGGGAAAGGGATCAAGGTGGCACTCAGGGAGCATGAGGGGCTAATTTGTTCCATGCCTACCCAAAAGGTTGACCCCTGCTAATTTAACGTATTTCAAAATCAAGAAAGGCTTAGAGAAACACATATGTCTGGAATTGGATTTCTAAATGCTTCCAATAATGCCAGCGTAAACATTTGATTGTTGAGAGCTTGGAATTGGAAACAGAATCTAAACATTCAGCTAATAAAAGCCAATCCTTTGAAGCCCTGTCATTCTGAGCACGATTCAGATGAATCACGCGCTCCAAATTAACACCAAAATGTGATTTTTCCAAACATTAAACTTTGGGTATGGACAGATGAAACAATTATATAAAGTAACTCTTACATCTCCAAGTTCCTGTAGCAATACACCCGCAGCAAAACTGGTGCAACTTTATCTCTGTTCCTTGCCCACGATGCAAAGGTTTAAGTGCCCATTGCATCCTCTCTGTCAGACATTTAAACCGATCTTCGTGTATATTGCATCTGGACCGCATTTTTATTTTTCAAGACCAAAGGGAACCATCGAAGAATCTAGTTTGACTTCCTGTATGATACAGTTCATAGACTTTCAATGTGATGAAAGAGCATTTTTCTTTGGTTGATTCCTCGGCTGTACTGATTTTCTAACCTTCTAGTACTTGGCGACAGTATTTTTAGGTTGTGAGAGACCTCCAAGCAGAGGATCTTTAGAAATGTTAATATTTAACTGTGAGACTGTCGGACTGCAAGGTTCTGCTGGTCCAGCTATGTTGATATAGAGACAATAAAAAAGCACAGCCCCGGAGACATAGCTCTGCCAGCCAAACTCTCAGTGTGGAGGCAGCTCTTCCATCAAAAGGAGGCTCTTGTCCTTCAGGGGAGCTGGTACAGCTTTGACAACAGAAAAGTTCCTGACTTGCCAGACACCACAGCGCAGTCACCATAATTAAAGTGGCAGCAGCCCCCGCAATGTACATCTCATCTAAGTGAGCTTTGTGACACTTCTACAAGAACTTTCTCTCTTGATAATTCCTAGAGACTGAAACCCTCTAGTCCAGGGGCGGCCAACCTGCAGTGCAAGCGCCACAAGTGGCACGTGGCAGATGAGGGAGGGGACAGACAAAGCAGCAGCATAGGGCAGGAAGCAGAGCAGGAGATCAGACAAAGAGCAGAGGGCAGGAAGCAGAAAGCAGAGGAAGAGATTGAGCAGGGAGCAGAGAATGGGAAGAAGAAAGCAGAGCAGCAGATCGCACAGGGGAAGGGGATCAAAGTGGCACTTGGGGGAGGGGGTGATTTGTAGCATGCCTGCCAAAAAGGTTGTCCCCCACTGCTGTAGCCATTAAAGACACAAAGCATGGGCAGAGTAAAGGGAAGCTTCCCACAAACGACTGTTCAGCAGTGCATCTCAAGTGTCTGGGAATGAACATCTGCAAGAGTTCAAGGATCATTCAACCCTGGTATCTACTCAGTCCTCAGTGTTTTTACTGAGGAAAAGCAAGTGACAATAATTATCAGTATGGTTTATAATATAGGGACCGTATCTACTTGATAAGAAACTAGGCTACTTAGTTTATTGCCACCAATTTATTTCATGTAACATCAGTTTACATATTTCGGTCAACAACAGTCTAGAATTGACTGCTTATAGCAGGGACTGGTGGCAACCGAAGGCCCGCAGGATGGATCTGGCCCATGAGGACACCAAATCCGGCCCACAGCCAGGAGCTTCACCTGTACCATGCCACACCACAGCTGGGCACCAAGGAGCTTTTGTGGCAGGGGCTCCACCCTTGCTGTGCCATGACTGGGAAGTGGGGAGCTTTGCATGTGCAGCCTGCAGCTGGGCATCAGGAAGAAGTAGCAATGGCAATGGCTAGGTCCTACCATTAGCCCACCTTGGACCTGAGCTGAGCCATGCCAGCCCACTGCCAGTAAAACATTACTGGCCACTGACTCCGAGAAGAGATTAAAGGTTTCATATCCCTACCAGAAGCATAAACCCTCCACCTTGCACTTTATATTTTCACAACTCTAGAATCAGTTGATTTCACCTAAATTAAAACACCTTTCCTATATTTTACCTACAGATGTATGATGCTTTCCCCTGGTTCATGCATCGCTTCCCAGGACCTCACCAGCAAGTGTTTGCATACAATGATTTTATGCACAGTTTAGTTATGAATGAGGTCCAAAGTCACAAGGAGAAATGGAAAGCAGACAATCCACAGGATCTCATTGACTTCTACTTGGCTCACATAGCAAAAGTAAGTGCCTGTATTCTATATTTAACCAGCTTCTCCTTAGCTTCACTGCACACTGCAAATTTTACTGAAGGACAAAATGAAATGTTATAGATTAATATTCCAATTAATTTAGGAACTGGAGGAGATTTTTACTTTTATCATGGGCATACTTCATAAGTTTTCATCAAGCCATGTGTCAAAGCTTCTGCTTTTCTTCTGAATGCCCCATGCAGTACAAAGATGACCCCACCTCCACATTTAATGAAGATAACATGATTCAAACTATGGTCGATCTTTTGTTGGGAGGCACAGAAACTACAACTACCACCCTGTACTGGGCACTGCTCTACATGGTACAATACCCAGATATCCAAGGTAGGTGAAGGCACATCAAAAAGACTCACGTTACATAGTGTGTACAGTGTTACAAAACAAATATTAGATGCAACTACCAGTGAGCTGTCAACTAAAATTACCTGCTAGCAATGCACTTCAGTGCTAGTGTGCTGGTAACTAAACAGCAGTTCCAAAATGTGAATTTAATATGTGGAACGTAATTAAGGAAAACACGCAGCTTTCCCACCACCTTCTGAAGAAGCAAGACTAGCAGAGGCTAGACATCAGTAGCAGGGACTAGAAGTGACTGCTGTCTACCTGTCGAGTAGTATAAGGTAGGAGAGAAAGAACAGCAGGTTGGAGAGGTAATTTTACATGCAAAATATGCATGTAAGCCTACCCAAAACACTTCTCACTGCCAAATCAAGTGGGCATAGCAGACAAAACTTTAAAACGTCTAACTCGTACATGTCTTTATAATGTTCCCGACACAAAAATAAGGTAAAAACAATGGGAGTGTTAATGTGCCTCATTTCAAAGACAAATCTCTTACTCAAGTTGGGAAGTGAAGCTGCTTCTGTAAAAGTTAATTTAAAAGAAAGGTGCCCTTGAGAGATTACCTTGCACTCACCCAGGGAAAACACATTTCTCTGTCTCTCAAAATCAGCTTTGAATCAGTGCTGGGATCAAACCACACTCCAAGGCATTTTGTGGCAACACATCTGTTCTAAAAATCCTGGGGTTGAAGAGCAATAGAGCAAGTCACATTAGCTTTTCTTTAAAAAAAAAAAAAGAAAGAGACTGGTGGGGAGAAAGAAAAAACAGGAAAAAAAGGGGATGGAAAATATTTTTCTGTAATAAATATAACAAAGTACTACTTTGCAGGAAAAGTCCAGAAAGAGCTAGAGGCTGTTCTGGAACCCTCCCAAGTAATATACTACAAGGACAGGAAAAATCTGCCTTACACAAATGCGGTGATTCATGAGATCTTACGCTATAGCAACATTACTGCTGTTGGAGCCCCCAGACAGTGCGTGAAGGATGCCACAGTGCTGGGGTATCACATTCAAAAGGTAAAAAGACATTCTCCAGGTTGATAACCCTTGCTGCTACTTAAAGTTTTTGCATTATGTTTGAGAACATGATTTCATCGTCACAGTCATGGAAACCATAAATTTGATGATATGTTATGATTTTCCCAATGCACCCAGCCAACCAGTCTGAAGGGAGAACACTTTGGATCATGGGACATGCAGTTCAGCCAGCAATGTTGGCCCAATTTAAGAATGGGGTCATGAATCCTCCAAACTACAATTCCCGTGTGGCAATGTACCACAGTAAGCAACACTTGGTAGGGTCATTGCTTAGCTCTGGTAAGGATGCTTGGTAACCTTTATACAAATTGTGCTTTGGCCACCGCTGAACAAACATACCGCAAACACAACATTTAAAATGAACATGCCAAAATCATAACACTGTTTACAGTACTCTACTACCTACTTTACAAGCCTAGTCAAGAATCAAGACATCGCTATAGGAAATAAGTATTTCCCAGATAAGTAACAAAGAGGCCTATCCCGGCACCAGAAAACTATCACCCTGGCTTCAGGCAAACTACATGAGGTGGACAAAGAAGATGGACTGGGTGGGAGTAAATCAGACAGATGAGGAAACAAACACTGTGCACAAATCTGGGCTTGACACTTGCCCAACCAATGCCAGAGGGGAGTGATTTGTAGGCATCAAAGTAGTGAATATATTCCAAGGGGAGAAAGAGAATATGGTAGGGGGCTTTGTAAATTTTGACCAGCTACTTTTCACCCCAAACATAAGTGTGCAGCAAGGAAGAAAATATACAGGTGTTGGAAGGAACAGCAAATGATCAGGAAACAAATGCATATAGGAGATCGGAGCTCAGCAGACTAGTGGATTTGATAGAGATACTGTAAAGTAAAATGCTGTCAAGCCAAATTCACTTCATCAGATGTTGTGAATGGGTGTGTAGAAAGCAAAGTTTAAGAAGGAGAGGACTGCAGAGCCACTGGCCATTATCTCTGAAAACCCATGGGGATTGGGAAAGGTCCTAGGTAATTGGAAAAGGGCAGATATAGTGCCCATCATTAAGAGAAAAAGGAGGATCCAGGGAACTACAGACCATTCAGCCTCACCTCAGTCCCTGAAAAAATCATGGAGCAGGTCCTCAAGGAATTCATTTCTAAGCACTTGGAGGAGAAGGAAGTGATCAGGAACAGTCAGCATGGATTCACCAGGGGCAAGTCATGCCTGACCAACCTGATTGCCTTCTATGATGAGGTGATTGGTTTTGTGGATGTGGGGACAGCAGTGCACATGATGCGCCTTGACTTTAGCAAGGCTTTTGATACGGTCTCCCACAACATTATCCCAGGCAAGCTAAGGAAGTATGGGCTGGATGAATGGACTGCAAGGCGAATAGCAAAATGGCTGGAGCACCGGGCTCAGAGGGTGGTAATCAATGCCTTGATGTCTAGAGGGCAGCCAGTATAAAGTGGAGTGCCCCAGGGGTCGGTCCTGGGCCCGGTTTTGTTCAGTATCTTCATCAACAACCTAGAAGATGGCATTGAGTGCACCCTCCGCAAGTTTACAGGTGACACCAAGCTGAGGGGAGCAGTAGATACAGAAGAGGGTAGAGCTAGGATTCAGAATGACTGAGACAAATTGGAGGATTTGGCCAAAAGGAATCTCATGAGGTTCAACAAGGACAAGTGCAAAGTCCTGCACTTAGGATGGAGCAATCCCCTGCACCGGTGCAGGCTGGGGGTGACGGGCTGGGCAGCAGCTCTGCAGAAAAGGACCTGGGTGTCACAGTGGACAAGAAGCTGAATATGAGCCAGCAGTGTGCCCTTGTTGCCAAAAAGGCTACCGGCATCCTGGGCTGCATTGGTAGGAGCGTTGCCGGCAGATCGAGGGAAGTGATTCTTCCCCTCTATTCAGCTCTGAGGAGGCCACATCTGGAGTCCTATGTCCCGTTTTGCCCCCCCTTCCTCTCCCCGCCTCCCACTACAGAAGGGATGTTGACAAATTGAAGAGTCTAGTGGAGGGCAATGAAAATGGTTCGGGGGCTGGGGGACAGGACTGGCGAGTAAGGCCTGGTGTAAATCACAGGCCCAGCTCACAGCACGGCAGCTCCTTGGAGTTCGCCCTGACACACTCCTCCACTGCTGGTTGGCAGCGGGGCCCCAGTAGCCCCAGTGCTTGCCACTTGCTCCTGATGGCCAGGAGGCAAAAACTGCAGTTTTAAATATGCCATGGCTTTTGCCTCCCCTCTGGTCAGCAGCAAGCTGTGGGAGGCAAAAACCATGGCATTTTTAAAACCAAAGTTTTTGCCTCCTGGTGAGCAAGCAGTAAGCGGTGGGGCCCCTCCGCCAATCAGCGACAGGGGAGGACATGCAGGGGGAACGCTAAAATTAAAGGAGCCACCGCGCCACGAGCTGGGCCCCTGATTTAAACTAGTCCCGACTTATGAGGAGAGGCAGAAGGAACTGGGCTTATTTAGTCTGGAGAAGAGATGACTGAGGGGGATTTGATAACAGCCTTCACCTCCCTGCAGGGGGGCTGCAAAGAGGCTGGAGCTGGGCTGTTCTCAGTGGGGGCAAAAGACAGGACAAGGAGCAATGGGCTCAAGTTTCAGCAAGGGAAGTTGAGGTTAGATATTAAAATAAACTTTCTCGCTAGGAGGGTAGTAAAACATTGGAACCGGCTACCCAGAGAGATTGTGCGCGCAAACTCCAACTTGGGAGGTTTTTAAGATCCAGCTAGATAAAGCCTTGGCTGGGATGATACAGGGACGGTCTTGCTTTGAGCAGGGCGTTGGGACTGGATGACCTCCTGAGGTCCCTTCCCACCCTAATTTTCTATGATTCTATGATTTTGAGGGAAATTAGAATGTAAAAGACAAGGGAGTAGGGAGAGCGAGAGAAATAAAGATGAGAGGGGGCAGTGCTAAGAGAGAAAAGCACACGAACAGCAAACAAGCCAAGTTTAGAAACATGCCAGCGATGAACAAAGTGATTCAAGTGAGGCCTCACCAGTGCTGAACAGAGAATCACTTCTTATGACCTGCACAGGATACACTCATTAAATAAAGTCCAGCGTACTATTAGCTTGTTTTGTCTGGTTTCCCAACAAATTAACGGTATTGATTCATATACAGTCGCAATCCAGTATAACTTCAAGGTCCTTCTCTGTAGTACTATACCCTAGCCAATCATGCCCATTTTGTATGTGTTCCTTCTTCAGTGTGGTACATGTACTTCATTGAACGTACAAATCCTTCACCAGTTATCAAACAAGGCACAATCTCATCGTACAGTAATTTCACCTAGACTGCACTCCTTTAGCTTACTCGTGGGAATGTCATGGGAGACAGATCCAAACACTTAATAAAGTCAAGGTGGACCATATCCACTGGTCTCTCTGCCCCCTCCCTCCGGAGCCATAGAGCTTGTTACCTTGTCAAAGGAGAGAGAAAAAGAAAGAGAAGAGAAGGCGGAAAGAGAATAAATCACATGGAATTTTCTCACGTTGCAAAATAACATTTGGGAACAGTATTGTCAGTGATGACCCTTTAAAATTAAGCTGATTCATAGGGAAAAGAGGTTTGGCAATCTGAGGCCCTAACCTCAGCTGGTGTTAAAAGCCATAACTCTCCAGATGTCAGTGAATCTTATGCTTATTTCCACAAGCTAAGAAACTAGCCCTGCATTTTTACTTAGGTTACAAAGACCGGTTCACAAACAGAACATAATGTTGTGTTTTTACAGGGTACAATTGTGTTGCCAAACTTGCATTCTGTCGTATATGACCCTGGGTACTGGGAAACCCCTTGGAAATTCAACCCAAATCACTTTCTTGATTCAGATGGCAACTTTGTGAACAACGAAGCATTCTTACCATTCTCAGCAGGTAATGCACTGTCGTCTGAATCCTCCCAATATGTATACCTTGAGAGAAAAGCAAAAGAAGTTTTCAGTTTCCGAAGTTAAATATGCATGTGTGACAGGCAAGATCAGCTGACTAACAGCAGCAGGGATTTGAGCCACGTGATCTAACGTAATACATTTTAAGGATAATAAATGTAACATAACTATAATGAGTAGTCGTTCTGCGTTTAGCTAGAATTTCATACCTATGTCTGTTGAAGCATACACGTGGCAGAAATCTCAATGTGTCAGGTGACTTATAATTGTCCTGATGACCCTCGTATTCGAACACCTCACTGTTCTTGAAACACTGATCCTCACAGCTGCCCTGTGAGGTCAGGAAGTGATATTACCCTCTTTCACATGAAGAACCTAGAAACAGGGAGACTACAGGACATAATACAGTACCACATAGCAATACCTGATCTACCTCTGAACAAGACAGCTTCTCAGCTGAGATAATTAGCTTCCACAGAGTATCACATGCATGCAGCTGTACTGTTTCTGGTATCCAAGGTAATTTATTTAGAGGTTGCTCAACTAAGAACTAGCTCACTGTGCCACGGCAGCATAGCTTATATGATTTGCCAAAGGTCACAAAGGAAGTCTGTGGGGGATATTGAAGATGGGTCTCCCAAGTTTTCAGCTAACACTTTATTCATGAGCCGATCCCCTTTTAACCCAGGGAGCAGATGGAGAAGTGTTTTCAATAATCAGGTTGGAAAGAAAAGCAGCGCAACAAAGGGACCAGGTCATAGCTGAAGAATTAATTGTAAAAAATAAATAGAATAGAAAGATACGGACAGCACATTCTGCACCGCAGACAGAATATCGGTTGGGCACCAATATAAAAATGAACCGAGGCACAATATAAGCAATAGCTTAACTGCAGCTGTGAATGGTCAAAACAGTTAGACTGCCTGCGGACACAGGGCTTCCTACTCATGCTTGTAGGCTGCCTGGTCTGTGTCAGCTGGATTGTTTTAAAACTGCTTGGTGTGTCCATTCCTAGCTTAAACCGTAGTAAATTGCCCCTGCATGTAATAGGAAATAAACTGTAGTGACAGAACAGATGGATGAAAGAGTTACAGCAGATTCAGCTGAACAAGTCAGTTTTTCTGTCCTTCATGCTATAATTGTTTCTTCTGTCCACATACCATAAATCTGGTGCAGTAATAAAAGCAAATACCACACTAGAACGCATATATAGGAACCAGATTAAACAGAGCAAATCTAATTTTCAGTAGCAGCTGCCCCAATTGCCTGTGCAAATCCTACATTCTTGTATGCAAAGATAATACAGAGGCTCTTACCTGCTTTGCACGCCTACCTGTCCATCTACTTATTTGACTGCAGGAAGACAAACTAAGGAAACATTTTAAAACTGGACATAGGATTTTGGGGGGGGGGATTTACACAGCTGATATAAAGAACACTGCAAGGTATCTCACAATGCATTTTGAAAGCAAACTGACAACTTAAGCTATAGACATGAGTTGGAGTTGTACATCTTCATGATTCTTTTCCAAAGAACTAAGGGCATGTCACACGTGCAGCGAGACGCATCACATGTGCTCTGACATGCTATAATTACAGTGCGTCAGAGCCGGCTCGATTAATCAAGTCTGCTGGAGCTTGGTGATTACTCACTTGACCAGTTTTAGTTAAAGCACCTCCACTGCCATTTTTCAGCACAGAGATGCTGATACATGTGACGCTCTGGGTGCTTTAATTAGAGCAGCCATGCTGGCTGTCGTTCAAAATCCTACCTTTTGCAAGCTCCTTGATGAATTTTTCCAGGATTTTCCCTGGGTTAGAAGTTAGGCTAATTGGCCTATAGTTGTCTGGCTCCTCTCTCCTCCCCTTCTTGAAGATGGGCACAATATTAGTCCTCCTCCAGTCTTCAGGGACCTCCCCCAAGCACCACGAGTTTTGAAAGTTTCGCCAGAGGTCCCACAATGATTTCGGCCAGCTCCTTCACACTCTCGGATGAAGTTCGTCTGGTCCTGCTGACTTATAAATATCTAACTTTTCTAACTGATCACGCACCAGCTCAATGTCAACAGTAGGAAGGCAGTCATTCCCATCATGCCCATTCTGAACCTTATCTAGTATGATTTCCCCCTTAATTATATTCTTTCACATGAGGCAACTCCAACCCTTATCTTATAATTTGGTTAATCCAAAAGAGACTATCATGAGAAAAATCAAGAATTCTGTTCAGAAATTCTCCCGTCTTTGACTCATTCTTTGCAAATATTTGTAATTTTTTTCCCTTTCCTTATGCAGGGCATCGTGTATGTTTGGGGGAACAGATGGCAAGAACTGAGCTCTTCATCTTCTTTGCCAACCTGCTGAGGGCGTTCACGTTCCAGCTTCCTGATGGAGTGAAAAAAATTAATTTGGACTATATTTTAGGAGCTATACTGAAGCCACATCCATATAGGCTCCGTGCTGTTCGACGCTAGTCTACCACATACCACAACACTGAGGTGCTGCTTTCATATATATAAAAAGCCATTGTAAGTGTATTCGGACGTAAGGTAATACCTATTGGAAAGAGTAATCTAAACCATCTGTACAAAAAAATAGCATTTCAGCAACTAAGATTTTAAACAAAAGATCTGTGAATTGTCATGCAGCACTAACTGTGGAAATCCATTCACTAAGACGTTAGACCAGGGGCGGGCAATCATTTCAGCTGGAGGGCCGCATAATGAGTTTTGGCAAACTGTCAAGGGCCACAAGGGTAGCCACCATGGGACAATGCCTGGGCCAGGCAGGACTGAGGGACCCCCCACAGGCCGGACAAAGCCCCTCAGTGGGCCAGATCCGGCCTGCAGGCCAAATTTTGCCCAGCTCTGTGTTAGACTATGTTAAGAATAGGACAAAGGTAGCAGAAAATGAAATGACATCAAGCAAATCAGTTATTCAGTCCCATTACCACTGCACAATACTCCAGACGCAATAATTTGAAACTTTAGTGTGCCATCATCCAGACTCTCTGATTTTTTTTTTTCCTTTCCAGGCTTTTTGCCTTTTTCCAGAAGTTAGGTTCACTGGCCTGTAGCTCCCAGCATCCCCTCTACAGCCTTTTTTAAATATGGGCGTTATACCCTCCAGTCCTCTGGTACCAAGGTTTTTAGTGACAGGATGCACACTGCAGTTAGGAGTCCAGCAATTTCCAATCTGAGCTCCTTCAGGCTGAATGCCGTCAGGTCCTGATGATATGCTACTGTTGAGTTTATCAGTTTCCTCTATGGCCTCATCTACTGACACCTCCACTTAGGTCCACTCCATTCACTTGTCTCTGGAGAGGACTGGATCTGATGAAGGGACCTTCTAATATCTTCCAGTGAAGATAGATGCAAAGAATGCATTTAGTTTCTGAGCAATTGCCCCCTCATCCTTTAGCACCCTTTTCACACAAAGACCCACCTGGCTCCCCGCAGGTCTTTGGCTTCTGATGTAATTAGAGAACTGTTTAGTGTCAACTTTTGTGTCTCTAGCAAGTTTCTCCTCAAATTCTCTTAGTTTGTCTTATTAGTTTTACATTGCTTTGCCAGTGTTTATGTTCTTTTTTATTTTCCTTATGAGGATTTGATCACCACTTTTTGAAAGAAGCCTTTTTTCTGTTTACTGCCTCTGTAACTCTGCCATTAAACCATGTTGGCTTTCTCTTGGTTGACTTTTTTTTTTGATTTGTGGTATGCATTTGCTCTGTGCCTCCAATAAGCTGTTCTTAAGCAGTGCCCATGCTGCCTGCAAGTTCCTCATCTCCTTAGGGGCTCCTCCTAACTTCCATCTAACTAGCTTCCTTATTTTGGTGTGGTCGCCTCCTTTTGGCGTGCTCCTTTCCTCGTACTATTTAGGCTAATACAAGTTGGACACATGAGTAAGCTCTTGGACAATCGGGGTCTCTCAACCGCAGTTCTTTGGAAATCCCCTTTGGGCTTAGCAAGGAAATGTCACTTTAGGATTACATCCTTGTCTCCTTATTTCTTCGTTAAACATGCTCTGGTTCTCTGTACAAGCATGCTGATGCATGCACTTTACTGTATTTTGGATCCAACTCCTTTTTTTTGTTTTACAAGTCCAACTTTTTTTGCAAGTTACTAGAACATTAGTCAACTATTTAAGGGAGGAAAATGACCTTTTCAGAACTAAAGAAATGTAACTGAATTGCCAGCATCTGTTAAAGCCACTCTTAGACACTCTAGAGTTCTACATAAATTAGGGGCCTGGTACCCTGGGTCTCATCTTCTGCTGTCTCTCATACTACTCAAATGAAAAGTACATCTAGACACCTGCTAATTCCACTTGTGAAAAGTTTCTGGTGCATTCAAATCAGCTGTCTGGTGCCTACTTGCTTTCAATTTCAGTTCAATACAAACAACTGCAAAGATACAGGAAGTTGAAGTGTAGCATAAAAGCTAAGATATAATGATGATTATGTAACAACAACCTAAGAGGAAGAAGAAACAGACTGTCCATCTCTAGACTTTCTAGAAATGGTGGAACTCCTCAGAATACTACAAAAGCCTGCCATAACAAAATGCATAAAAGTTAAATATCACTAGTTATTTCCTTTTTTTAAATAAAGGGCATTTTTTAACTCTTTAATATTACCCAACTTTTATTAAAGAAAATACAATGTTTAAATAAAATCCAACTTGAATAGGAAATATTTTTAATAGGAATTAAGAAAAGTTTGTTAAACAACATGTTTTTCTACAGAGAGGGGAGGTCCCTCTGAACACAATAGTCTCGATACTGGCTACAAAGTACAACGTAAAGAATTTTGGAACAAAAAAATCTTAGCAAAAGTCTTTCATCCTTTTCCTCCCAGGTATTCACACGATGCACACACAAAAAACAAACCAAAAACTCCTTCCAAGCTTCATTGATTGTGACTTAAAGAAATATTTGTAGTAGCAGGAACCATGATAAAGTGCTCAGAAATAAACTGGCAGTGTAAGATATAGATCAGGTCTTTTCCTACTCCAGTGTAATTTGTTGGCTCCTACAGTCTTCTTCCTGAAAAAAGGATTCCAGTTGTTCTCCTCCCTTGGTCTCCTGAGGTTGTTCTGTAAACTTTGATATTTTTCATCCAATATTCTTTCTTTAGATATGCATAAATATTTTCTTTTTCTTCTTTTGATTGTTTTAAAATTGCAGCTTGAGTTCAAATGTGCAGTCTTCATCCGTATTAGTGAAGAGCCGAGGTACAATACAAGGTCCAGTTGTATGATGCTGGTTGTAAAATATACAGAGGGAACGAATGCTCATCATGATACATACAGTAAAGGAGGTATCCTTACAGACAAGTCAGCACAGGGTTGACACGTGATGGGAAAACTGTGGACTCCAAAGTCCTTCCCAAGTACTTCGTTTCAAACTGAAGCCAACCAGAGGTCAAACAGTTCTAGACTTTCCACCATTTGTCACATCAGCACAAGGATGTCACGTTACTTTTTCATCACAGCTGTAAAGGAGACCTACAAAAATAGGGGAATAGAAGCCACTTCATGGATTAAAACTTGTCATTTTAAACACGTCATTAGCAACAGGGAAAAACAGATTGAAGGATAGCCTTAAGCTAAACAGAGAAAAGGATGATTTGGATAGTAAGACCAAGAAGCATTACACACTCGCTTCTTATTAAATCCATATGCTGTTAATCTCAAAGAAAACAAATCCCATCACTTCATTAATTTGACCTTAGACAGGACAAGAGGTCTTAGAAAATAAAATACACCAATCTTCACCTCGGCTCTAATACTTTCAGAAATCAAAAGTCCACCTTCTAGTTAAGGCAGACTAAAAGAAGCCCACCATAAAAGAAGTTCAGTGCCCTGCACTGCTTTCTCTGCAAACACCTAAATTGCTTCAAGGTCCTATTCTTTATTTATAACCTTAGTCAGGGTACAGTTTGCAAAACCCAGAGATCATCAATTTTTGGACCCCACAGTGACAGCTGTAACCAACAAGGTGACGGTGGCTGTCATCTCCAAATGGAAATTCTCAGGGGGCCGAATCAGGTTATTCCCAGTGGGAGACACTTGGTTGTGAATTCCCCCTACCACTAAAAAAGCAGAGCAGGCTTAAGTTTTACTGCCGTTAGAGAACAATATAATGATGAAGTTACATATCACACTTTGAACATACTGAGCTAGAGTAATGAGCATCCACATGACAAAGCTCATTAACACGCACTTAATGCTCCCTGAACATCTCAAAATTATGCCACTTCAGGCGAAGGTGAACTGTAGGCCATGTTACCTACCTTGTATTATGGCAACTTCAGCCTGATCTATAGAGATAAAACCAGTAATTTGCAGTCCTCCCGCACCCCAGGATGCACCACTGCCCTCCCCCCAATTCAAGCAGGGATAGAGCCCAGTTGTCCTCCTGTCTAGCTATACCCCTGCTCACCAGCCCTCTAGTGCTAAGTCAAAATTTTGCAGACAAGAAACAGTATTAATCCTTAACATAAAAGTGTTCAAGCATGTTCTAACTTTAACACCACTTAACAGTCCATAGGTTTAGTATGGTCCAAGTGTAAAGTGTTATTTGACCTTTTAAGAACAGGCCTTCCTCAATAACAACAGCCTACCAATGTGTGCCCTGGGGAGTCAAAAACCACCAGTAAAGAAAAGTGTAAAATTAAAAAAATTAGTAGAAATTATGTTATGTATAATCAGGTATTACAGATCCTAGATACTAAAACAGTGAGCAACATTTGAATGGGTACAGATATATTTTTTTCCTCTCCAATTTCTAAGAAATATGCAAAGTCCACACTTAGTTGTTTGTGTGGTTTTGAGGACAAAGTGTAGTGACTGGTCAACCCAACCTGGGACATAAAATTTAGTAAGCTAACTTTAGTTTTTTCCACCTGGCCTCTTTCCATCATTGAGTCTTTATCTAGTTTGCATTTTTCTTGCATAATGAGCAAACACTATTATCATGAACACACTTTGATCTAATAGGAAAGTCAGAATTTTTTGAACAAATTATTATTAAAATACCATTTAAAATTTTTTACCACCAAAATAAAAATGTTATCAGTGTCAGAAACTCCGTGCTCATACCCAGCCCTGTGAAACCATATATGCACATGTAAAACTAGTGGGGAAGAGGAAAAAGAAATCAGGAAATGTAATATATGTTCTATAAATAAAAACACAGACCTTCTGAACTGTACATCCCAGTCATCTGCACCTCATTCCTTTCCCCCCTCTATTCCTGCATGTTTATTTTTAATACTAGGAATCTGATCTTAGGCAGAACAAAATTTCTAAATTTTGCAGTAGCACCGAGAGTGCAATCTACACCACGGCCCATTTGGGTGGGTAGAGGCTATAACACAGAGAAAGAGGAGAATCGCAATGAGATGTATGTATACTTAAACTTTTGTTTTGTTCAACAACTTCAGATGTTTGGTTCAACATTTTCTTCAATGACCTGAAACACTCAAATCTCCAAGTTTGCAGATAATACTAAATTATGCCAGGTAGTCAAATCCCAAGCTGACAGAGAGGAGCACAGAAAGATCAAACCAAGCTAAGTGAGTGGGCAAAAAAATGTCAACAATTTGAAGGTCATCTGCCAAGTGCAAGGTAATGAGCACGGGGAAAAATAATCTCAACTACATACACAATGCTAGGTTCTGAACTAGCTGTCATGTATGACTTGGAAAACAGAGCCTGGAGTAACTGTAGACAGTTCTCTAAAAATGGCAGCTGTGTGTGCTGTGATGATCCTTCCCCCCACACCTCCCCAAAATGTTGGGCATCACTAAGAACAGAATTAAAAACAACACACAAAATATCATCATGCCACTATACAAATCTATGGTGCACCCACATCTTTAATACTGCATGCAGTTCTGGTCTCTGCATCTTAAACAGGATGGAGCAGAATGGCAAAAGGTACTGAGAAGGGCAAACAAAATGATCAGGGGCATAGAGCAGTTGCCACTAAAAGGCGAGGGCTCTTTAGTTTGGAAAGGAGAAGGCTAAGGGAGGGATATAAAAGAGGTCTATAAAAATCATGAAAGGTGAAAACAAAGTGAATAGGGAACTGTTATTTACCAAGTCCCAAAATACTAGGAATAAAGGGTATCCACTGTCATCAGCAGGAGACTGGTTTAAAACTAACAGGAGAAAGTACTTTTTACTTAGCATGTTGTTAACTTGTGGAGCTCATTACCACAGGAGGTGGTAAGGACAGGTAGCATAGCCAGATTCAAAAAGGGACTAGTCAAATTCATGGATGAGAGATCTATTAATAGGTATTAAAAGCAGGTGTTGGCATCTTGAAACCAATGATGGTGGATGCCAGGAGGCTAATGAATACGTTATAGATTACTCTAAATATACCTAGTTCGCTACTTTCTCTCTAAATCAACTCTTTTGGCAGACATGCCACAAATTCAGCCCCATGTCCTCCTAAGGGTCACCCAATTCCTTTCCTCTGCCAGATCTGCTGCTCTGCTTTCTGTTCCTTGCTCAATCTGCTCCTCTGTTTTCTGCTCCCTGCCCTGTGCATCCTATCTTATAAACTGCTCTGTTTTCTGCTTCCTACCCCATCTACCACTGTGCTGACTGCCCCCTCCCTGATCTGCCACATGCTACACAGAGACTGCCTATGCCACCTGTGGGCAGGCTGGCCACCTCTGCTCTAAAGCATACCTTCCTGCCAATGTTGGAAACAGGACAGCAAGCTGAATGGACCACTGGTCTGACCCAATATGGCACTTCTTATGTTGTACACACATATACTTGGTTAATTTCTTATGAGCATTAGAGAAGCGGTGAGTAGTAAGGAAGGATCTGAAGGAGGGAATAGTAACTTCATAGATCAGTAAGGAGATAATTCTTTGTTCACAGGGCAGCAAGAGAGCGGAGAGTTATACTATAACTGCTAGTTTGCAGGTTGAAAAAAGATGGAGTTGCTGAAGATCATACCACTAGCCTCAAAACAGCATCAGAACTCTTCAGTTCCCATCTCTCATTCCCTGACTCAGCAAATTAGCAACTGTGTATACGGTTCGATCACTGATGCATCTCCATGTGACTCACTCTCCCTTACTGTTACTGAATAATTTAAAATGCCACTTACTTCTTGCAAAACATGTCCAAGTGTCTCTTGGCTCTGAATGCGTTTTCTGTTTAAAAAGAAGCAAAATAATTGATTCAGTACAGAGCACTAGTAGTACTTGCAAAAAAAAAATCAATCTAATTTTTGTCATATTTCCAGAAAACAGGGGAGTTCTGGGCTATGCTCTGCTAGAGATTGCTACCCATCAGGGGAATCCTGGGGTCAAATTCTTTAAGGAATACTTAACCAAGCATTAAGGGCTACTAATATAAGGTTTTCCTGACTAAGACTTACCGCCTGCTTCCTTTTCTGAACAGTAATCTGTTTAGTGATGTAAGCAATAAAATCTCAGTTTAGGTCTTAATATAGGAGTATGGGTAACACTCCCTGCTATTCCAATTCCAGCCTCCCGAGCCCTAGGAATCTCTGTTCTTCAGCAGTGGGTAAGAGGAAGATATGCAAATCCTTCAGCCTTAGACAACGACTTTTCCAGAGTCAAAGCACAGGCATGCACTCCTTCATAAATCAGTGGAAATGACTTTGGAAAATAACAATGTTCTAACACAAAAAAGTATAGTATGATAACAGTGATTGCGTACTGCAGTCTATGCTTTATAATAAGTGTATTTAACAGTATCTTAGGTCCAAACACAAGCCCGCTTATTTTTACCTGTCTATTTTGGTTGCTATGATAACTGTGAAATTCCCCTCTGTATTAGGCAAGTATGTTGAGGGTACAATTACATAATTCCCTGCAGAAAGTCTGCACAGTTGGCTCACTTCTTGTGAATAGCAATGAGGTACACAGCTAACCAGTGGCTCCAATTGCAGAAAAAAAGCAGCATGTGGTTTCCAGTTACTGTTAGGTATCTACAAAAATGAGAAAAATAAAACCCTGTATATCATTTTTAAAGTTTCAGATAACAGCTTTAAGAAAAGAGTTATTTTCCCCACATACTTTACCCAGCCTAACACACACCTTCTTCCATGTAGGACTACCGTTGTCTCAAGGTTACTTGTCAACTGAGAGGTAAAATACTACAGTATTTGGAATCAGGGAAAGAGCCTGTACCCAAGTAAAGTACGATGGGCACTGAGTCACCAAGACATTATGAAATGTTTGCATTTTTGTAAAAACAACAAACTCCACAAATTTAGAAAGTCTCCCCTTTAATAATGTAATTCAGTGGTAAGCAGGCATTGTGCTTGTGTTAAACAAAACCCTCAAATGTTTTAATTCCAACAGCTATGGTGGGCTTCTAAAATTAGGACATGGAACCAAAGATCTGATCACTGCTGCATCCGGTCATGTACCATTATGTCATAACACTTGATTATACTATGTATTAATATAATTTAGATCTATAATATGATTTGGCTTAATTTTGACTTCTAAAATGTACTTCCATTCCTTGAGGCATTAGGTACTCAGATTAAGTGATGGATTTAATCTACTCTGGTAACTGAAGCAGTCAGTTCAACACAGATAAATCATACCTGAAAAATATGAAACCCTATTGGATGACACTTGCTATCTTGACAGTGCTGGCGAAGGGTGACTTTCACGCAACTCTCTCCTATTCCTGCAGAGATGGAGAGGGGAAAGCAGGGATTGGTATGGAAGGAGGGGAAGTTCCTGCTACCTCCAGCACTGTGACCGTTTTTCCAGCATCCCTGCAGCTGCACTGTCTCCCATTCACCTGGTGGGAGCTCTTCACAGAGGGCAGCATCAATGGGTGGTGGTTTTATCTCACTGTCAAATGTAAGACAGAAAGGGAAACTGATGTACAAATGATGAAAGGTTTCCTTGACTGTAGTTCACTATCCCCAGTGCCCAGCTGTCAAAAACAAGCTACCATTCAGAACAAAATGTCAAAAAAGGTCAACTGTTGTCAGTTGGGAAAAAAGTCCATTAACAGGCAATTATTGCCAAATATAAATATAATTAAAACACAAAACCTACACATTTTTGGAATGTTACGGGTAAGAAAACAAAAAGGCAAAAGTAAAAAATGAAGGTTCCTACAGCACTACTGATTTAGTTACACTGCATGATATAAATGTAAAAAGCATAAGCACAGTATATTGAATAAACATATAAGAAAACACCAATAAAAATACAACATGATGAGTTTTGTCAGGAAACTTCACTTATAACTTTCATAACTTCAGTGCACTTAATTTCTTTACCTTAACATTCAGTGAACTTAAGTTTTTGCATTCAATTTTCAAATTTATAATTGGGGCAGGGAGGAAAAGTCAAAAAGGGAAAACAAAAACCATGCAACTTGCAGAGTCCTTCTCCATAGCCAATAAAGTTTCAGAAGATATCTACCCTGGATAAAGCATGTACACTGTAGAACTAAGCAAAATCTAAAACTCAAAGATGCCTAGACTTATTGTGTAGCAGTAAAATTGTCATATTAAGCATACCAAAGCATGTGATAAAGTACATTCCCTATGATATACGTGCTGCAGAGAACTACGCGGTTCATCTGAGAAATGCACACTTTCTCCAGACACTAAGCTCTTCTCTTGGGTCAAGAAGAAACTCAGAAAACCATGCAAACTTAGCGAGATACTTTAAGGAGGACTTTAGCAGACTACTACCTCATCCAAATGGCCCATGGAGATAGATACACTATTCACCTGAACAAAAAAAAAAGACTTAACAATTGCATTTTATGTACTTCATCTCACTCCCCACTCTGGCCACTGAAAGCTTCTTGCAATAGTATAAAGCTCTGTAGAAATTGCATTGGCATTGTCAAAGAATTTATGGGTTTTTCACTTCTTTTTTTAACGTACCTGAGAGAGATTCTCCCTGTTGAGAACACACGAAGCAGAAAGTGCCCCTCTGCATTCTTCAAAAAGGTGCTGGGGACAACAAGGTAATAACCAGGGGAAAGATCACAGCGCACATACACTTCTCTGTCATAGGAATGGCACACAGTCCCTACAACAGGAGGAGTAGAGAGGGTCTTTGGCAGATTAAACCGTCTCTTCTCCACCTAGAAAAGAACATTGTAGGAAAATTAATGAAAAGTTCAAAGATGGTCTAATATTCTGTCAAATCCCAAATCCACCGCAATACAAGCTTGTGCATTACTGTCTAGAACATAATGGTTATTTCCGAACTCATCTCTGACAGTCAGCCTCTGGATAGCTCTTGTGAAGATGAGCATGTTGGGGGTGGGACAATACAATGAGTTTCCCTGTTTCTGTGCTCCTCAACGGATGCTATACAGAATTTAATTGGGAGCTATAATCTTTTCTGCTGTTCTCTGTAGATGTTAATGCCAGACAGAGAGCAGGAACAGATAAAGAAAATGGTCCATCACTTTGCCATTGCACCAACCAATGAAACAGGCCACAGAGCATATTATGCCATTTCAAAAAGCAACAGTTCACCTCAAACCAGATTTATGCAGACCCCCTTTCCTCCCCCCTGCCCAGCATGCCTGAAGGCACTTGGGGCAGAATCATAAGATGCAAAGGAAACACAAAAATTAATATACTATTGTTTTCATTCAGATTAGATCCACCCAGAAGCCAACATAACTAGGACATGATGTCTAAATACCTCATTTTGAAGGGACTACTGACAAAATTGATTGGAACTGAACCTACTTATATATTGTATACTGTAGCTACTTTTGAAAATCTCATCAGATCTCTGGTAGCCTGAAGTTCAACACCACGTGACCACTCCGTTCCTTATGCAAACTAAGCAACTATTATCAAAAAAAAAATTAATTTGTTGTCTTTCAAGGAAAGTGAATTGAAAAGCTGCCTGCCATGACTCTGTTGAGAAGTAACACTGCAACTCTCTTGAAGCATTTTCAGTATAACAATGAATCACTGAAATCTGTGATCTGGGGAATGAAAGTAGATTTGAAGACAAACATTTTGTTTGTATTTTGAGTTAAGAGTTTGGCAACCATAAAAAAAATCCTTCACGCACTGCTAATTTTGTTCATGTTTACAGCAGCTGTTAAGCCAGAAGAAATAAGCTGTTATAAGGTGTTTACATAGTGCAAATGAAACTCAAAGGCAAATATTTATATTTATGAGCCAAGGGACACTGATCAGTAATCAAGTGCATGCATAAAGCATATGTGAAGTTTTGAAGACCAGATGTAGGTGTTGAGTATGCAAAACACAGATGTGCAACACTGCATATATAAATGACTAGTTATTTACAGTTGCCACTATGCTCTTCTGAAATAAGCTTTCTAGCAATGTTGTGCAGTGTTATACGCACACACAGGATCACAGAGTATTTGACAAACTGGAAAAAGCCCAGGGAAAAAATAACAAAAGGTGATCAAGGTGAAAAAACAAACTGGAGTTATGAAAAAATGTAAGCGGAATTAAAATAGTAACATGTATACAAAAGGTAGTGGCTAAGGAAGAATTAAAAGCAGCATACAAAACATATTGTATTTATGTGCCTGTCATGCCTTGCTTTGGAAAGGCAAAATGAACAAAAAAGATTTTTCCAATCTTCTCTATCGCAGCACTGGCTCAGCCAGGACTGAAGCTTCTGGCCACACGGACCAGGGCCAAATCCTGTTATCAGCATCACTCCCACTCCTCCTGCTGCAGGGCCCACAGCTACTACCAGTTTGGCAATGAGTTAAACCTGTAGCTCTGGGCCTTGCAGCTGTGGGAAGATGCTAACAACAGGACTTTACCCCCGCTCCATGCAGCTAGAAGATTCAGCCCTGGCCAAGCCACTGCTGAGCCCGGTCCTCTGCCACCACTCAAGGGTTCCCCTGCCTCCATTCCAGCACAGAAATCAGGTTCCTCATTGTAAGGGAAGAGGAGAGACACCGGTGGCAGAGGGTAAAACACCAGGGTTGGAAGGGTGCTTGCAAGCAGCTGTCCCGTCACCAAAGCAACACAGAGCCACACAGGGATCCTTCTTCTCCTGGTGTTTCCAGAGGGGAGGAGAAAGGAACGTGAGCTCCGCTATAAAGAGAGACTCGGAGCAGACAAAGGGGGAACAACCAGAACCGGAAGTTCCTGAATCCAATAGAGTGAGAGCAGGAATGGCTGAGAGCATCCAGGAGGCTGCAAGGAAGGCTCTTCAGGGAGTCAGCTCTAGTGAGAGAGCTGAGAGGGAAGAAGCCAAAACAAAGCAGCTTTCAGGTAACCTGAAAACTCAGCAGGGCAGCCCAGTGAAAAGGACTGAGAAGAAGGAACTGTAAAGACCTGACTAGAAGGACTGAGAAGGAGGTACCATAAAGATACGAATAGAAGGACAGAATAAGTTAAATTTGTTTTCTCCACCTGGGAACAGGGGAAGAACTCTCCTAGACATGGAGCGATAGTGAAGAGTAACTATCTGCACACAAGCCAGGAGGCTGTTTAAACACAAGTCAGTTGATTTTCTAAGGCCCTGGTGGAGGCTAACCAGGACGAAGTTGGTGGTGGCTTATTTGAGTCAGAGGCATAGGAAGGACTCTGATAGACTCTGGCAGATTATACGGACTATAAGTTAACACCGGGTTGAACAGAAGAGGGTATAGGGGTTGGTGGAGCCTTCACTATACTAAGGCGGACATAAGGACCAATTTGTGCAAGAAGCTACACGCCCAGACATTTCTTCTTTTCTCCCTTATCAGCAAGTTGTGGCAGGCAAGAGTGTGGGTGTGCAGAATATTGCATCAAGAAGGGTCCTGGCAGTCTTCAGCCAGCCAGCTGAAGAGCAACGGCTACCTTAAAAAAAAAAAAAAAAGAGAGAGAAAAAAGGAAAACCTTACGGAGAAGGTGATAACCATCCGAGACTAATTGATTACTTAAATTGAGGCAAGACTGACATCAATGACACTTTAACATTCATCAGAAATGGACACTCACTTAAGACATGCACCCCCAATTCTGAATGGCTTATTTTCAGGGAAACAACGTGTGTGGTATGTGAGTAACTACAGGATTTGAGAGGTGTGAGCATCAGAGAGGGTAGGAATTTCCTAGACTATTTTAATGAGCTTGAACTCTAAAGAGTTGAAATTAAGAAAGGAAAAAAAAATCTAGGGAAAAACTTCCTAATAGTTCGAGCACCAATTGGTTCAAATACCCTACAAAACAGTCTCTGCAGAGAAGTAGCAGAAGCTTCATTGTTTAGTACTTTTAAAAACAAAATTGAACAAAGCACTGGTAAATATGCTGTAAGCAATAATCCTGCAGTAGCTCGATAAAATAAGGCCTTCTCTAAATTTATGATTGACTTGGCATTGCTGTAGGACATGAATTATTTAATCCAATGTTCCTATTTTTCAGAATTTTTTTTTCTTGGCCTCAACCAGAAGTTTGCAAAGTTATGTTCAAGTTACCTTCCACACATGCAGTCCCACAGCCTGGTAATTCTTCCCTTGGATGCCTTCTGCCAAAGATGGACTGTCCTTTGCTACGTGGGTCAGAGTGCGAACTCGTCCAGCCCAGTCAGCACTGTACTTCCTGTGTTTCTGCAGAAGAGCAATGCACACTTCACTCTGCTCACACACTTTCAGCCAGAATTTGGGGTTGGAAGGAAAGCTGCTGTTGTTACGGCAACCACCTGCAGACTGGCCTTTCACCCATGATCCGAAGAGATTCTGTGTATGACTGAGCACTTTCTCTAGCAAAGGAAAAAGGTAGAGAAAATCAAGCACTGGAAACAAATATCTGAGCAACAAAAGTTTGGACTAAAAGAATCACCCAACTGGAAACAATGCTGTAGCAGTGCTGCAGCTCCTTTTGAGAGCTACCCTCCATGACCAAGATCTCAACAAACGCAACACCCAAGTCCAACAGGTAATGGGACTGCAAAGGACTTTATTTTTAGAGGTCATAATGTAGGGTATTTTTGTGGCCATAAAACTGAATTCTATGCGAAAGGGATTGTCACACTGATCTCCAACAAAACTAGCCTCACAAAAGGACATCAGGAGTCCAGACACAGAAAGTAATGATAGCCTAAAGAAAGCTTAAAACTCCTATACAGACTACAATTTTCTTTCTCCCTTCTTTCCTTCCAAGCAGCACCAAAGACAGGAAAAATCTGTATGAGAGAGGAGACAGAGGAAAAATAAAGGTATTTCTGGTTTTCAACAGGCCAGGGGGTCAGGAGACAAGGCAGATACTGCCACAATGAGAGCCATTAAATGACCTAAAATAAAGGTGACCTTTTCTACAAACATAGGCTAATGTTAAGTTTAGACATTAGTGAACATACATTTGTCGAAATTGCAATAAACTATGCTATTTAACGGAAGCACCTACTCTTCTGGATATGAAAAAGGCAGGGCTTAGGGAGCATATAAGCCTAGGACCTGTAAACTGCAGAGGAAAAAAGCAACTGAGCAGTGTGGCAGGCCAATAGAGGGCACTCCTGTGCTGAACCACTTGCCTCACTGCGCCCAACCAAAAACCAAGCTTCAAGTGCCACCCTGGGGTGCCTACATCTGGCCGACCCCTTCCTGGAGCACATCAGCAAGCCTGGGGTAACCGCTGCCACCACCCAGGGTCTGGTTTTTGTTAGGGCCCTGTGCCTTTCCGGGGTACACAAACCCTGTAGACCTGGAGGGTGCATAACCCACTGTGAGATTCTGAGGTGCTTCCTTTAGCCTGAAGCATCCACAAGCTGCCTCCTGTACAGGAAGAGTGTAAAAAGCCAGGCCCACCTTAGCCAGCTTAGTAAGGTGAGCTACCAAGGCTGGTCCCCTCCCTCTTAAGCACACACTGCAAGGCATGCTAGAACAGATAGATTTACTGATTGAAGAGGGATAGAGTGAGGAAGGAATACAAAACTACAGACTATAGAAAGAAAATTACCCTTGAGCAAAACAACCTAGGCTGGCTGCATTTGGACACGCAACTAATGCACTTGATTCTAAATTCCTAGCTAAATTTTGCAGGTAAGTTACTCACATGTTCATCCAGAGACTGATAGAGCTCTGGAGGTCAATTGCTTGTTTCAGTGTCCCAAAATGTCTGCCTGCCTTCCAGGAGGAAAGGACCCTTAAAAATAACCCCTGCTGACCTCATCACCTGGACCCAGTCAGGAACAGGTGCTATTGGACACAGACCACTCAGTTTGAAAACATCAGCACTCGCCTAGTGGAGTGATATTGCCCTAGGCCCATCCTTCCAGGTGTGTAAATAAAGAACCAGGGGCAGAGGACTTCCTACAGCTTAGCTCCCTTGGTGACCAGGCTCAGTTGCCTAAGCAACCATGTTGACAGATACTTGGCCAAAACAGAGAAGGAAAAAAAAACCTAAAGAGGGAGCAGAGCTGTTTCTCTATAGGGGTGAGGCAAATTGCAGGGGTGATTTTTCCATAAGCAGGAAGGCTGCAGAGTAGTTACTGGCTGACACCCAGGCTACCCTGCAAGTAGGATACTGCTGGCTTGCAGGGGAACAGGACTCAGGGTAGGGTAGCCTGGAATCTGTGGTATAGACAGGGAAGTAATGTTTTATATTCAGACCCAGTATGGAGCTTGTGTTATAGCCAGAGGGCTTATGCCTTTGTGATAGTTTAAACTGGCAGACTGGGTTGGGACTATCAGAGATGAAGGAGTCTCAGTAGCACCTGAGCAGGGTGGAGACAGGGCCAGGGGGCCCAGCGCTCAAGAGAGGAAGACACCAGGGCCCAGGGCCCAAAGCCAAAGTAGGTGACACAAAGGCTAAAACCCAGACACCAGGTCCAATCCAGTGGGCCTGGGCTGGAGGGCCCAGCGAGAGTAAAGGGGCAGAGCCCACAAATAACCCATAAGGCAACAGGTGCCCTGGAGGCACAGACTGGCCAGGAGAGCCAACCTAGAACATGCGCAGGATAACTCCAACAAAGGCATATCACACGAGGGAAAAGCAAAGGTACCCTAGAGCCTAAGTAGAACAGGAGCCGTGTGGCCATCTGGGGGTCACGGCCACCTCTGGGCCCGGGAACATGCTACAATGTGAAATAAAAATATACAATTTAAAATTCATCCTGCCAAGAAGTGTCTGCATGAAGCATACCTAAAAGCCTTCCCGCCTCTGAATGAAACTGTTCTGCAGAGTCAGGAAGCCGAAAGGATGCAAACTGACTCTAGATACACAAAATTCTAATTCCTAATAAATGAAATCATATTGCCAGAAGGATCATTTTTCAATCTTTCCCAGGATACAGTGTATCTAGGGCTTCTTGTAATTGAGGCCACAATGGAAACTAATTCTGCAACAGCAACCTCTCAGTAGTTCAACAAAATTAATTCATTCTATCACCAAGAAACACCTTTGATCCCATCCCACACATCCCATGAGGACACATACAGATATGACTCAGAATTTAAAACATTCACTGCTGTGATATTTTTTGATGACCAACTACTTCTACTGCGGTTATTTTGGAGCACTGATTCTCAACCAGTGTCACAGCACCCTGTGGTGCCTTAAGGTCCACAACGTTAGCACTGTTAGAAGCCCACACAGATTATGTTTGGAATACTATAGACTCCTATTTAAAAACTGAGTTTGTCTTGTGAGTCACGCTTGCACACCTGAGTGATCTGCAACACAAAAAGTGCTCTATTATTTTTCCATAGTCAAAAAAAATAAGTGAAATATGCATGACAGGGAATTTTCTGAGGAGTACCTTGAGTCTAAAAAATGAATCTAAAACATTTAAGAACCACTGTTTTAGAGCATGAGCTGTCAGGCTTTTGTTCCATGGTGCAACCCAGATGACAACTCAAAACCAGCTTCTACCTATGACAGGGAAGGCACAAACTTTCAGCTTGGCATCAGCAACATCTTTCCTCAAGCCCTCAACTATCACGCTCTTCTCATACA